>NW_027094090.1:5831711-8231711 GCF_029207755.1 Chamaea fasciata | reverse complement strand
AAAATTGACCAGTTAACCCCAGATGTATTGATACAAAGGCAAAGAGAATAAATACTTCCAAACTACTACTAATCTCTACTATGTATTGCAAGAATTAAATTATGTTTGTTTAGCTGCATCTTATGACGAACAAAGCAGTACGTGCTATGTGGTTCTCATTGCAATTAGATCTATTAAGCCTGGTGGAAGATTTAATAGCCATAGCACAGCAGAGACTCCCCAAAGGGATACAGATAACCAGGAATAGAAAAAAAAATGACTTTTTGTTGTCACAACTTTGTGTCAAAACCTCAGTTATGAAAAGCCAAAAAAAGAACTATGTATTAAACCATAGGTATTACAGTCAGGGACTTCTCTTTTCAACTTTTAGGACTGAATTTTATGTCAGGAGCATATAAAAATGACTATGTAAAGAACACTTATCCAAAGATTCCTAAAAAACTCATGAGTACTCTGTTGAAAAATTTCAGGCACTTCAGGGCATTTTCAATTCAACTTTCAAGCATTTCTATGGGAATGCTTAAGTGACAGCAGAGATAAAATATCCAACATCTCAATTTGCAAAAAAATCATTATTATGAGAAGGGGTATAGGAAGGCCATTCCCTAAGATACAGAGGGTTAAATACAAAGAACGACACATTTCAGGCAATTTGAGAAACTTGTCTCCTTCTATTAATATTTCAAACAGAGCTATCCAAATATTACTGAAAAGCAGACAAGCAACTACAGTAAGGCAGTTCAATTCCCTAAACTAAGGCTAACTTTGCAAAACAGTTATACACTTAAAAAAGAGAAGCCAGTCTCTGTGATTAGGTTTAATGGTTTTTTATTGAAGAAAACAACAACTGCGAACAGGGACCTGGGGTAAGCCCAAGGTTGCCAGCAACAAAGCAGACTTGGGTAAAAAAAAAAAAAGAGAGACAGCCTGCATGCTAGGGGCCCCTTCCTTTGGTCTGGAGCACCCCTGGAGGACCCCGCCTCTCCACGGAGGAGTCCTTTTATAGCCTCCAGGTGGATCCAAATCATCTCTCTTCTAATTGGCTCCCATCCAGGGGTCCTGACTGGTCCAACCCAAAGGCGCATCTCTGTCCAATCCTTTTTCAACCCCATGGAGTGATTGGCTGCTGCGCTGAGCCAATCCAGTTCTCCATGATGTCACTCCTCCGGCCCAAGCTCCCTCCTGCTATCCCCTCTCAGCTCCGCCCTGGTGGTCACTCAGCACAAATTTAAAAACCCAAACTCCGAACACAAACCCAGCCTGAACAACGCCGCCGAACAACAACCCACAATTGTCTCATTCACCTTAATTCACCAACAACACACTGACAGCACTAAAAGGCCTCTGCAAGGAACGTTAATGAACTAGTCTCACTATGAAAACTTCGACTACCTATTCTCCTATGGTAAAGTGCATCTACTACCAACTACATCCTACCAAACCATTAAAGCTATGCCTAACTAAAAAACTACATTAAGTCCCTAACAGGAAACGTTTCTGTCGTCCAGGCGTTCCACGCAACCTCTACCAGCTTCACTGTCTTCTGGGAGGATGTGCAGGTGGAGCCAATTTCTGTTGCATCCACTTAGGCAAAAACGTTGTAACTGGGAGGTGAAGGGCAAGGCAACTCTCTGATGTGTCTGCACAAGGAATTCATGCATCCATGTGCTGCAACATCTTCCTTCCTTCCTTCCTTGTACAGAAGCAGGAAAACAGCTTCAGGATTGCCAGTGACAAAGGCAACTATGATGCAATGTTCACGTGGCTGCCATAGGCTGTGAGCGCCCCCAGCCCAGCTCTGTGAAGGGAACTCCTCTCACTGGCTGGAGAGCAGCTCCCAGAGGCGAAACTGCAGCTGACCATAAGCCTGCATGGCCTCTCTGTGGGCAGCTGCATCTCGGGCCAGGTGCTCAAAGCGGTTGAGCGGCTCAACCTTTCTCATTGCCGGTGGCAAGCTGATCTCTGCAGGAAGCCTCTCGTTGCCTAGCACAAAGTGCTCCAGGCGTTTCAGCTGCAGGCAGCAGCCCAGGTACGCCATGATGTCCCACAGCCCCCGTGCAAATTCCTTCCTGTGCCACTGGGACAGCAGTACGGTGGTCAGCAAGTGCGTGACCACGGTCTTCCAGACAGAGCTGGAAAAACCTGTGCCCCTCAGGATGCAGGTGAAGACCTGCAGGCATTTCAGGTGCAAGCTCTCACAGGGCACCTGCCTGGCGATGTGCCGGAAGAATTTTGCCTCGGCCACAGCGTATGTCTCAGGCCACGCTGTGCTTGCCATGACGTTGGCCTTGGCAGGCTGGCTGCTCCCAAGAATGCTGGAGCCGCCTCTCTGGGCCTCTGAGGGCTGGCTGACCACAAAGATGTCTGAGTCCCCTTGGTGCACCCCAAAGAGCATCTCCACCCTCAGGCTCTCCTTGCCATCACTCAGCTGGAATTGGCAGGAGCGGCCGCAGGGCTGAAACACCAAGTGCCATGAGGATGACTGAGGCACATGCAGCCACAAGGATCTCACCAGCTGGGAGAACCAGTGGGAGGTTTTCTCCACGTCCAGGTAGGAGCCAGTGCAGAGTGTCCTTAGGAGGCTGCGCTGATGCTTCCGCCGCAGCTCCTTCTGCGAGTGGTGCAGGAAGCACAGCAGCTCCTGGCCCAGCTGCTCCATCTGGCACGTGCACACCCACTCCACATGGACCCTGAAGCTCCTGGCTGCCATCTGCCCTGCACTGTTCAGCTCCAGGTGGAAGGCGTGCCCTGGTGGGGGACTCAGCGGCACCAGCACACGGTACACCCCATCCCACTCACGGGGACTCCAACCCTCAAAGGCGCTGCCCACCCCGATGGCTTCTTGAGGCACCGGGTAGAAGCTGTTGCTGACGCTGTCCACAAAGACGTGCCTCAAGCTCTCCATCAGCTCAGCTGACACTGAGCAACCCCTCTCCAGCTCCTCCACAGGCCACTGGACACAGTCCACTAAAAGGATGCCTGGCCTATTCCCAATGTGTGGCGTGTCTCTGTCTTCAATGTCACCACTGCCCCTTTCTTCCTTGCCTCCATCACTGTCTTCTTTTTCACTGGCAGCCATATTACCTTGTTTGTCTCCTTTTCTAGCCTCAATCTTCTTTCCCTCCACATTTACGCCATCCTGTTCTTCACCCTTGTTTCTATCACTGTCATCTTCTTTGATCATTCCCTTCTTTCCTTCCTCACTTGCAGCAAAACCACTAGGGTCTACCTCACTCCCATGACCACTGCTATCCTCCTGCCCAGCCGAATCACTGCTTCTCTGACAACTGGCATCACTGCTTTCCTGCACCTTCCCATCACCGTCACCTTCAACTTCCTTTGCGGCCACAGGACTGCCTTCTCTGTCATTTCCAGTGCTGCTGTCCTCTACCTCCACAGTCATATCAATGTTTTTGCCACCTTCCTTTGACTCCACACTCTCTTCTTCCTCTTCTTTTCCTCTCTAATCTCCCAAGGTCTCGCAGGAGATCTGGTCCTTGCTGCTGTTGCTGGCTTTACGGCTCCTCCTCTTGTGGTTAACCACAGTCCCCAGAGGAGCAGGACTCCAGCAAGCAGCCAGAATGGCCAGTGCTGCAGAGCACCAAAGGGCCAGGCTCCCCAGGCCTGGTCGTGCTGCCCCGGGGGCCCCTGCTCCAGCTCCTGCAGCAGCCGAGCCATCCGGCGCTTCAACAGCTCCTGACGCTCCTGCATGCGCCAGTACGTGGCCTCATCCAGCCCGTCGCCAGCTGGCCACGGGTACTGGATCAGGCTTTGCATGAGCACCAAGACCAAGGACAAGAAAGCCATGGTCTGCAGGAGGACACACAGAAGGGCTTCAGTGGGGCCGGAATGGAGACAGACCGTGGGGGGCAGGAAGGACAGGGCCCCGGCAGCTGGCAGGCGGCAAGGCCTGCACCGCTGCCCCCACAAGCACCTGGGCCTGAGCAAGGCGCTCCCAGGGGCTGGGCCCTGGATGCGGGGGCGGAACACAGGCCCCGGGTGCCGGCGCTCCTGCCCCAGCCCTCCTGCAGCCCTGTCCCCTCTCTGCGTGTGCACTCACCGCTTGCCCAAGCTCGACTGGGGCAGCGGCACCCGCCGGGGCCTTTTAGAGCTGCCCCCATTGTGACACGGCCCCCATGATGTCACAGAACCCAGAGCGCATCACAGGCCGGCCCCACCCGCCATCCCCAGCCCAGCTCGGGGAGCTCATCATGGCCCTGGGCACCCCGAGACCCAACGGGCACCAAGTGCACACCCGTCACTGGGGAACCGGGCAACCCCAGAGCTTCCCTTTACAAAGCAGGCACAAGCTGCCTCCCACAAAACCCTTTTCAAATCTAAATTTTGGTGACATGACCCATGGATGGTTCTCAATTAAGGCTTTTATGAAACACTGGAGGGAGAAATTTCTTATTAGTAGTATTTATCCTTATTACTTTTGGGGCAGGATGTAGGCTAATTTTTTTTTACAGATTTAGTGAGAAATCTTCCTCAAAGAAATCCAGTTTGCTTGGATGATGCACAGGAAGATTTAATACCATCCTAAAAAGGCCAATTAAGTTAATTAAAAGGTTTTGGTGTCTTCAATAACCTCTTAGCTCTCAAACTCTATGGTTCAGCACTGCAAAACTCTGGCATAGCCAGGTTTTTTTCAGAAAGTAGAATGTCTGTTTTTTCAAATTTGTGCAAAGATCTACCTTTGCCACTCCCAGCATCTTCAAAACTGTCTCCCTTAAACAGTTAGCCAATCTCTCTTACTGATAAAGGAACTTCTGTCTCTTTCTGCTATCTCTTTTTTTATTCATCTCCAATGGACTGTGAGTACAGGAGAGATTATGCTCCCTAGTCCTTCTTTGGGGAACTCATCTATAAATGGAACTTCAGAAATTGGGAGGGAGGGAAGGGAAACAGGGTGTGACTCGATTACCTGCATAGTGACCACAGATGTCCACTGCTAAACAGATACTGATGTCAGGTAGATCATGCCCTCCCATTAGTGAGCAGAAGGAGAACAATGTTGGGATTTCTGAAACTGCTCTGAATTGGATTTGCTTAACAGATGTCAATAAATAAGTTGTCAAAGGAAGAGTTTTGAACCCTCTTCCGAGCTGTTGCCACTTATCATGTACCTTCCCCACATTCTTCTAGGGAAGCTGTTTTTGATGTTGTCCCATCCTTCTTTTTACAAGGGAGCAAAAATTCCTTGCCAGGTATCACTCTTTCAGTTTCGTTTCCTCTCATCTTCCAAGATTTAATGAAGTGAACATTCAGCAGAATAGTTTTGTATTTTTCAAACACAATTCTTCTTTTATCCAACTGAGGCCCTTCTGTGACCATGAAAAAACAAAAGTTGTTGTGAGCTGCAGTTTACACTGTTAAGAGGTTGATACGGGTCAGTTCTCCAAGGTTATTCTTAGTTCAACTGCTATGTAAACTGTTGATGTCAGTGGCTGGAGGCTGCTCTCCAGGACATTATATATATGATAATTATATGACAGAAAATGCAACATATAGTTGGATCTGACCTTCAAGTTCACTAGCTTAAAAAGGAAAAAAAGTCTGTAAGGAATTTGATGGTTTTCCCATTACTAAATGCCTTCCAATTTATATTTAGTTTGCTACATATATAAGAGACCTTCCTCGCATGGACAGCAGTGCCCATCCATCTTCAAGCTATGGTGTATTTTAAGTCTCAATGATCACTGCCTCCAGAAAGCATTTTTGAGACAAAACAGGCAACGTCTTTTGCATAACTATACAATCATCCAGTACTAGGATCTTCACTCTCACATAAACACTTCAAGTTTTTCCGCAAAGGAATCCAAGATAGATTTTTCTGAGAAATAACAAACCATCAAAAATTAATTCAGTAACAACAAGGGAAAAACACCACTTCCTCACTCAAGACATTTTCCTTGATTTTCATAAGCATTCAGATTTACAGCTGCTGATACTACCACAAGAGCAGGTTTTTCTTTTTGGTTTTACTTCCTCCTCCAGCAGAGCAAGCACAGCTGCAAAATGCAAACTCATTTCTAGGCTCTCTTACACATCACCAGTTTACCACATTCCAACCAGTCATACCTTTGCAACACCCCATCAGGGTACTGGGATTACTGCAGTGTCACAGACAGTTTAAGTGAGGCTCAAGGAGCTGTACAATTTTAACTATGTTTTATATGTATAATTAAATGATGCATTACATGGAAATAAGCCAACTGTACTGAAACTTAACAAACTAACTGCTCTGATGCAATAGTTAAGCATCTCATCAGTTATAAAATGAAACAGGTTTAAAGCAAGGACAATGTAGACAACAGAATGCCTGACACTGTAAAGTAGCATGTTCAAAGGACCATTTTTGAACACTAAGCAAGTGCACTCATCCAGTCAAATTTTCAGAAGAATTCCTGGCACCAAAATGTTCTCTGTTTGCTCTTTTACCATGTTTAAAGAATAGATCACTCTTAGGGGGAAGAAAACTCTGCTTGCATAACACTGCATGAAACTAAAAAACCCTTAAACACTGCTAATTTCCATGTGGAGCTGATGATTTAGCACTGTCATCCTTCAGCAGAGGAGAAAGAACTGCCTGTCTTTAGTTTACTTATGTAAGAAGAAAAAAGTGAGGAGTGTGAATTTGATCTTGCTTCAATTTAATTCAGTGGCCAAACTCTTGCCATGACTTCAGTGGGAAACTGCATCTTAGTTCATTCAATGTGGAGAAAAACAAATCAGCTTAGAATAATGCTCTTGTTTATTAGATTTAAATTACTGCCATAGTTGTTTTTAACGATGCTAAGTAAATCCTGTTTTAAAAGCCAAAGGTTGCCTTCAGTTGTTCTTTTTCCTATGTACTGTGTCACAAGACCTCACGGCTTGCTCTGAGGCATGGTCACATTCCTACAGGGGAATGATATATGTTTGTGGATATCACGGGTGACAATGTCCAAATCTGAGCTGGGGCACCCCCCTCAGACAATAAACCAGGATGCACACTTCTGTAAAATAAATGCATTCACTGAGAGCAAAAACTACACTTACTAAGATGTCCATGAAAAGCAGCAAAGTAAATCAAATCAATAGGGTTAAATCTGCAATTAGGAATATGCATTTCTGCAGGGAAATTTTAGGATAGCCACAAATTGAAAAAAGTTTATTATTTTTTCTTTTCCTTAGAAGACAATCAACCTTCTGGTTTGGCTATTCTCTACTTTTCCCTATAAAGTAGAACCTAGAGAAACACTCAGAAAAAATGCATAGAAGTACCTCTCAATGAATTAAAAAAGATTATTCAGAAGATAGACAGAAATAATAGACTGTCTACACTGTATGAATTAAACAGGTATGAATTTGGACAGAGACCCTTCCATTCTTTATTAACAAAACTGATGCTGTCCTGAAAATGACAGTAGTGAATGAGACTGGTATATGAAAACCTTCTGCATCTGCTCTTGAGGTTGGAATGAGGATATTAAATGAGGCAGAAGACAAGGAGGATGTGCTGCCGAGGGAAGCTGAACGTCACTTCTGTGCTTGAGTTCTGCAGTTTGGGTAAGATCACAGGTTATCTCCAGCTACATGAAAATGAGTGATTAATACACACTGTTTCTCTTAGGCTGAAAGCAGTGCTAGACAAAGAGTATTAAAATATGGAATATTACTCAAAAATCATCCCCTGGTTTTCTAAAGATGGCAATCTTCTATTAGAAGACATTTTGTTACTTCCTCCATGTATTAAAGCTGTAACATAATAATAAAAGCACCTCAGACTTGTAGAAGTATCTAAGATATACAGATTAAGTAAGGTCTATGCAGTGAGAGCACCCTAAAAACATCACAAGAGCAGTGAAAATTTCTGGGATAGTAATGACAGGAACCAATCCCTAGAAGTTAAGTCTAAGTGAAGAAGAGAATTTTTCAACTAATGGATCAGGGAAAATATGGGAATAAAGGATGAGATATGTGATTAAAGATCATAGTGTACTATATTTACACCAGTGGAGAATACACAACTTTCATTCAGTATTACAACATATTTCAATTGAATCATGTGCAGTTTTAGTTTTATATGCACACAATTTTTTAGAACACGTTTTTAGACTGCGGCAAACAATAAAGGAAATCCATCATATGACATTGCATTGATCCCCACATCACTCACTGGAATATCTTAACATCTCCAGAATAGATTCCCACTGCTTAAGATGAAAACCCAGAGAAGATGAAAACCTATAAATGCCATTAAGAGAAGGTCTAAAATTTTAATTGCTGTCTGAACACAAAAGAGCTGTGACATGCTGTGGTTTATTGAAGCACTACTGCAGTTATAGACACATCTTTAACTACCCCACCCTCTCCCTCTTCCCCCATCCACCACTCACTGATGCAGCTGAGAGACACATGCATGACCAGGGTTTTAGAAATGCCTTATATGCCCAGTTTTTGTCTGTTTTCCATAAAGAAGGGAAAAAACCCTCTATACTCCTCCTCACAATATTTCAAGTCTTAATTCCAAAGAACAGAGATGCCAGGACTTGTCAGTGACATGACTAACAATTTTATGAGAACTGGCAAGAGAGTTCATTTCTCTTACATCTTACTTGCAGAAACCGTGGAGTTATTTTGTCTGAAACACTTGGGGGAAGGAAGGTAGACTTAATTCTGACAACTTTATTAAATATTCAGTATATCTGACATCCTGTTATCAACAAAAAAATATGGTTTAATTATGATAAGCCATACTGGAATCATTTATAATACATAAGTGTGAAAAAGCAGCAGTAAATTTTTTCTTGTCCCATGTGGAAAAATATACACCTTCCACCCCCCAAAACAAGTTGGACAAGGCACAATAAATTATCAGAATTCTCTTTCTTCTGGGTTTTCAGTTCCATCACAGCTCTCCGAATTAAGATTTATGTGCTATTTTGCATCTGTCTCTCTTGTTGATTTCCCACCCTACAGGGATATAGGTGGATAAGTTTGGACAGGAAACGGTATCCCTCAAGCCAAACTGAAAGGTTTATAAAGTTGCTAATAAAAGTTTGGGTCAGGGCCTAGATATCAATCATCTGCTCACTGTCTTTTGAAACGAGCTCAGGCATTTTCCAAACCACTCCCAGCAGGTCTTTGCCACTATTTTAAACTAAGATTTTAGCCATTTCTTTTTTCCCCGTGTTGACCTCAATAATTTTTCTTTCTCCCCCTCTTTACCTGCCAAATGCATCCATCAGTATTTTGCCAAAGGCGATCTGCTTTTGAAGTTGAGAGGAATTCACTAATTGTGAGTGTCAAATCCACAATAAATGCCATTGCCATATGGTATATGCTGCTTTTGGGAATTATCTCAAAAGGCCAAACTGTGAGAAGGCTGGCTGTATGTTAGGAGGGTTTTACTGCTAACTTTCATAACTCATGTCAGGTCTTTCAGTTTCTGTATTCATTGGCTTCAGTGAGTGCAACTGTTTCCTGAATTTATAAAAATGTTGTCAAGATCCCTTGATCTTGCTTCCTCCATCTCTCTCGCACAAACACATCTATACACAGTGGAATCGCATGCACAGTAGCATGCAAATCTAGCAAACGAGAAGCTTGTAAATAAATAGCATGTCATTCTGCTTCCTCAATAAATTCCTCTGGGTGTTAAACTCATGATAAACATATCATAAGCCCCGATGAAGGCTTTACAGCCTGTCCCATCACACCATCCTGAGTGCAATTCTGCAACGCATAGGAAGACATAAGTTTGAAAAACAGAGCAGAAATAGCTCCCATAAGGGCAGGGTGCTGACATAGTTGAAACATAACTAACTGGAGAGCATTTGCTTTAGCTAAAGAAGACAACATCAGTGACACATCTCTGTGCTTGTGAAGGTGTACTGTACATTCAAAGCAACATGAAATCTACCTTCTTTAAAAAATTGTCCAATGATACATAAATATGTCTGTGTTGAAACCCTTCGGACAGTACCATCCTCAACAAGAACTACACACAAGACTAAGGAATTCCACAGAGAAACACGCTTTTTTGATCTAAAGAGGGAAGGAGAAAGAAAAACACATGTAAAGACCTTATCATACCAACTTAGTGATAGAAAAAGAATTACAAAAATAAATGTCAGTCGCCTTGAAACACTTGAGGTAGCTCTCTAGACTTTCTCTGATGCTCTAGTAAGGTGTTAATGTCCTCCATGTCTCACATCATCCCCAGCAGCCACATGGAAATGTCTCCCATGGGCCTCAGAGTGTTTGAAGTACCACACCCCTCTAATTTATGTATTCTGTTAACATCCACTTGGAGCAAATAGAAATAATAGTTTAAGAAGACAGTTATATTTCAGGAACATGTGGCCCTATTCAACAAAAAAAACCCCGGAATATAATACTGTCCCTAGGCAGAATTCATCCATCCTTAAGGCTTCTATAATATTTTTCTGGGAGAGTGTTTTGCTTTCCTGGTAAGTAATACAAATGAACTCCTGGCAACATCACATCAAAACAAAAGTAGCAGAATCAGAAAAAATAGTGAAAAGTTTACCTTTATAGGAAAGCTTCAGTCTTGGGATATTTTGTTTTGACGTTCCAGTGACTGGAAGGAACAACATCACTAAAGACAGCAGGCTGCAGGCATGTGGCATTTGCAAAGCTCTCATTCTGCTCTCTTCTTCTGTATCTTCTTTTGCACTACGGTGAAGTATCTCCTCACTTTTCAAACAACCCAAGTTTTATCTGGAAGAAAAAAAGGAAAATATCTGCATTTTCAGTAGACCTGCATTACTGCATAAATAATAATTCTGTAAGCAAGCCAGACCTATCTTTAAAGAGCAGCTCATTTAATTTCTTTGCTGCAAAAGTATGTTTTCCTCTAGTACAAGTATAAATGTTTTGTTTCTGTAATACTAAATTTGCACATTTTGACATTGGAAAAGTATGTAAACTTTTCAAACACCAGTGTCGAGCATAGCTAAAGTTAAAGCACAAATTAAATTAATGCAGTATCCACAAAAAGAACATTTGCCTCTCAAAAGTGACCACGCAACTTGTTAGTCCGTACCAGTTCATTGGATATTTAAATGTTTTATAACTCTTTTTATCTCAGTACAACAACTATTGTATGTTTATGCTATGACTAGAATGAACAGTAATGTCTCAGATGCCATGGGGGTACAAGCAGAGTTAACAATGAGTATATATCCATCAAAACTTTCATAAATAAACCAAGAAAATTGGGTAGAACAAGCAGTTGTGTTTAGTTTTAACAGGAAAAAAAAAAAAAGTCAATGTGGATGATGGATTTAAAAGAGCTTTCAGTATGATATTTCCAGCAGAATAACTGCCTCAATTCATCCACCAAAATGTCCTATAAACTTTAATGAGTGTTTCAGGCTGGGGTCAATAGGCTGATATGAGATTTTGTTAGCACAGTGTGCAACTAAGCCAGCTTTGCAGCACTTTTCACTTAATAAGTGTCATTCATATTCCATAAATCTTGAAGTGTTTTACAAATGAAAGCAATTATCACTGTCCTTATTTTCCCTATGCAAAAACAGAACCATAAAGCTGCAGCAAACATATTTCCTCAAGGTCACACAGCTAGCACAGTAGTTGAAAAGAAAACAGCAACAGGAATCCTGATGTCCTTTGTACCCAGCTATTAAGGATCCCTTTTGCCCAATAACTCCATTTTTGCACATGAAATTATTTGAAATGGCATCTTGAGTTCTGAAGGCAAAACTTGATGGTTAATAAGTCACAGAGATCAGAGTATGAAAATATTTGTAAGACCAGATCCTTCCTCCTTACAAGTGCACGATGCTAGAGGTCAAGGGAGATGGCTGGTGAAATGACAAATATCAGTGTTTGAGTAATGTTGTAAAACCAAGGAGTAAGGAAATGTTATGGTTTGTCAAGAGATTAATGACTCATGACTTGCCATGAAAATTCTTTTCTGAAAGGTACTGAAATTGCCTGATTAAAAGAGCAATCCTAGTGCCCACGTCAGCCAGCATTTGCAGACATCAAAGGAGAGGTTCCTTACAAGCCCATGAGAGATGCAGCACAGCTTGTGGTCCCTGGTCTGGCATTCAAGCTCCTGCAGCACTGGGTCAGGAAACTCTATGGGCGACAGCAGCACCCAGAACCAATTCTGCACCTCCTGATGCAGGCAATTCATCCTTCCTTTCATTAAAGGATGGAAACAGTTCTCTCTGACAGAGGAAATCTCTCTCAGATGAAATTTGGGCTTTCTGACCCTCCAGACCTTCTGTCAATAGTAAATGAGAACAAAGTGTGCAAGAAGAGCACAATGGCAAAAGAAGGAAACAATTTGTAAAACGCCCGAAGTGTTGCTCCTACTGCAGAACACTGAGCTTCTTAATCTTCTCAGTCCCGTCTTCAACACTCACATTCAGTGTCTGAATGCACTACTCTTGGCCAAGTGTGAGTACATGTTAATGAGATTACAAGGAGAGAAAACACACAAACATGAAATGCCTGTTTCATCTTTCCCTTCCCTTTATTACAGTATGAGATCCTAAGAGAAAACCCTCACTTCTTCTGTGCCAGCATATCCATTTGAGGGTGGACCATGAAGGACTGATGCGGATTAGACTACCCCAGGGTTAAACTGCCTTTAAGAAATTTACTTAGGGGGAAGAAGGGGAAAATAAGGGGAGAAGAGGAGGCGGAAGAGTATATAAGGATGAGACACCAGCCCTGTTCATCTTCAGCAGGATGATAGTGACAAACCACACTTCAAAAAGAAGCAATTAAGAGGGAGCCAGTCTCACTGTGAGTATGTTGAGAAGTCATGGCCTGAAGGTCTGGGCCGCAGCGAACAGGGAACTCAACAAAGGATTTGGGGCTCATTTTCTTGATGCAAATTACTGTAAAGAATCAAGACAAAATTTGACTAAAAAACCAGTTGTGTCAATGCACTGTCATTTGTTGAATTGATTGAGAATCAGCAGCAAACTTGGGGCTTTGCCCATAGCTCACAACCTCACTTTTTCATTTAGGCTTTTTTTGCTAATGGGAACCTTCCTCTTTTTACTTTTTTTTTTTTTTGGGGGGGGGACCTGTTTTTTTTTTTTTTTTCCCTTTTCCCTTTTATTTGAATAATGTCTGTGAAAAACCATTTGCTTTCACAAGGCAGTTAGTTTACACTGGAGGCAGCTGGTCTGTGAGCTCGAGCCAACCCTGTCCTGTCTTTAGATTCACTGCAATCTGGCCAGATTGTCACATGTATTTTTAGTTTATGATGATCCTCTAATACAATTCCAGCTTCCACACAGAGTCCTTCCAACAGTCTAGCTCAGGTTAATGAACTTCAGGCCAACTAACTTGCCATTAATCTCCAGGGAATATCCTTCCTCTCTGTAACACATGCAATGTCAGTGTTCTGTGCTGAAAAGACCCACAGTCACACTGTGAACAGAAGCAAAGAGTTCCATGAGGAGAAATAAAACATAAAACCTAAAAGCAAATTTGACTCCTCCATTCTTTCTTCCCCTCAAAACTAAGAAGAATTTGGTCAGAGAAGGAAAAGTTACTTGTTTGTTTAGTTCTTTGATACTTCAGCTAAGGACCAACACATTCTAAAACTTCCTCACCATGAAGAGATCCAAAATAAATGTGGAAAAAGAGTCTGAAAAGAAAAATGCTGAGGCTAAAGCTGCCTTCCCACCTTGGCATCAGCTAGGAAATAGCACTGCACTGTGTTAATTATCACCTGCAAGACCGACCAGGGAAGGAAGCCATATATACACCTCACTGAAACAGGGGCATGTCCAGTGGAATAAAGGAGCTTTTATTTGCCCCACGTAGGGGTGGGAGGCACAAGGCCGAGGAGGGGCTGGGCAGCCTGGCTCCATCCTGCTAGGATCTCCCAGAGGGGCCCATAAATTCGGAACAGGCTGTGGGTTAAATGCCAGAAGAAAGAAAGTAGAACTGCTGGTGCCCTGCCATCCTGACAGAGAGAGGGGCTGGGCTGCCTGGCACTTGTGTGATGTCACGTCCCTGAAACGAGGTGTCACCTCCCCGCAACGGGTCACATCTAGTGAAGCCTATAAAACAGATTGCTCCAGAGCTACTGTCTGAAACAAGAAAACCTGGAGCCAATTTTCTAAACATAATTTATTCCAGGCCCTTTGTGGCAATAAACAGAGCTCTTCGGCCTTCTCAAACACACAGACAGTGAGGAGCTCTGTGCTTATGGCAGCTTTTTCAGATCGTTCAGCTCAAACCTATCTAAATGCAAAATCTTGCATTCACAAATACTGTGTAGTTTCTGACTTCTCCTGGCGTCATGAAGTCCAGAGCAGAAACGACTGTGACCCATCTGAAAACACACACTTTTTAAACTGCATTCATGAAGCTCTCAGTTAATTCTGTTAAAAAAGCCTTTATGAAATTGGAGGATAATTTAAAACCTGTTTTCAGAACTACTTTTCCAAGGTCCTTTAAAAATTCAGAATTTTACATTCTAATAAAGTGTTACGGTTTTGGTGATTCTAATAGCAATGTTGCAAATTGTGACAAGTGAAAAGCTAGAGCAACCTAGTCCCTATAAGCTTGCAAATTCATTATAAATCTAATGAGTAAGTTGCCTAGGCCATGCAGCTTCAATATGTAATTTTCTGTCACTGATACAAGAGTTTTTCTTTCTTCTCATCTATCCTTGTTTGAGATCTTTTCTATTTTATTTTGGTCTATGGAGCCAGAGAGAGCAAGAGATGTCCCTTCCAAACATCTACAAAACAGCATGAGCGGCATGTCAAACAAACATATTGCTTTAAAAGATTTAAATCTAATCAGCTACCAAAAGAAACAAAAATTACCACACCTATGATTCAAATTTATTGAAAGGTACATTATCTCTTTATCATCTCTTTAATAAATTATTTGGACTTTATCTATATGCACACAAATTTAAAGCACGTTACTTTAACTACAAGTATAGACACACATGTCTCACCTTGAAATTATCATACAAAAATTACGGTGGTTGTCTACTGTGTGATTCAAAACTGTACTGTAATCATGAACTGGATATCAACTTGTCTTTGTTAATAAGAGGGAAACTATAGGTATACATGACTCAGATTAGTTACTTAGAAAATCAAATAGACGAAAAATAAAATTACATCTTTAGACTTACTTAGCATTCTTAACTTAGTTCTGCAATAACAAAGATGACATTTATCACAATGAAACTATGTTCTTGTACCCCTTAGATAGATGGTCTGTTTATTATTTGGCAGAAGATGCTTTTCTCTTCATTGTGAAATCTCAGTGAAAGCTAACTCCATCCAAGAACTGGTAAACAGTATTATTCATCACTGTTCTCCTACTTATTAAGTAGGTTTTGTGCTGTTTCTAGTCCAGAAAATGTTCTCTTTCAGGATTCAAAAAAATACTGCTTTTTGCACAAACCCCATTGTGTTCAGCATTACCTCACTTCCCAACACCAGGAGAAATAAATGAATAAAAAGAAAATGGTACAATCAAAAAACATTATGTGAGCTTACAGTAAGTGATTTTTTTTTTCATTTTGTTTTGCATAAATCACTGGGTTTAGTGCACCTGGTTTAGATGAGGTTTTGCAATAGAGCAGTCTTCACTATTGTTAAATACCCAAACAATTAGCAAAGACTCATAAGAAGCATAACCCACCTTACAATGAGTTTCACAAAACCTTAAAGGCTTTAACTTTTACTGATTTACATACTATCCATTCAACACCAATAACTTGGCAAGAAAAATCACTGCTGTGATTCCCACTTGAGAAGAAGCAAATAGAGCAAAGAAAAATTAAGGGTCTGAGAGACAATGAGGATGCAACTGAGGGAACAAAGAGTCAGCAAAAAATCTGCTTTTATTGCAGAGAGATATCTGATAATAAATAAAGCTCTCCAATAGAAAGAGAAAATATATTTGAGGATTGCACTGGATTTTTTGTTGAGTTGAACTCAAGCTCTAGTAAAAATGGTGACTAAGGAACAGAAACATGAGAGAAGAAGAGGGAAGGAACTCCCATATTTTGTTTACTTTTTCATACTTTTCAGCATCTTTCTGAAGGGAATCTACTAGGGGAAGCACTTCTAACAGGCATGTAGCCTGTTTGGAGATAAACACTGGCAGAAATGATAGAATCTTTACAGGATGGTCTGTGTCACATTGCTCTGAAGAGCTTATCTGACCATAAAATTTACTGTTGGGCACCTAAAATTATACACATAGGAAATAAGCACTTCATCCTCAGAAGATACCAGGATATTTTTCCGGTCAGTGTCAGTGAGGATTACACCCAGAGATTTCACACAGACACAGAAGTAGTCTTTTCAGAAAGTTACAGATAGACAGCCATGCACACAGACTTTATGGATCATTACAAATGGTGATTCTGAGAAATTTATCTGTGGCGTTGTATCTTTTGGACATGTAACACATAAATCCAAGACTGGTGAAAAAACAAATACCGTTGTCTAACCCTAATTATTTGTACGCTGTGTCACCTCAAAAAAAAAAAAAGGCAAAAAACCAAAACCCAAAACCAAAACAAAAAAAACAAAAACACAACAAACCAAACCAAACCAAAGAAAAAATAAAAAAGAAAAAATACTAACTGCTTTTTACATTCTACAGACTGTTTCTCAAACACAGTATCTATTGTTCAAGAAAAAGGATGGGATGGAAAGCAGCTTGCCATCTGATAATGATATTGCCAAGAGAAGGTAGGCACATAAATAAAAAGTCCCACCAGTCAGATGTGCAGCTGGGATCTTTGCACAGAAATATCAACATGCTTTTCACTCTAAAGTTAGATGTGTATGTATCTCTTATGGATTCTTTTTCCTCTTGTTTCTTCTTGTTTTCTTTTGGGGAAGGAATGATGACTTCAGGTATTACATCCATAATAACAGCCTTCCATAGCCTCTTTATTTAGAAGGACATGAGAATGCCCTATAAGTCTGATCATCAAAAGAAGAAAAAAAAAAAAAAAACAAAACAAACAAAAACCAAAAAAAACCCCACCAAAACAAACCCAAACACAAGCCAAAGAAGAAAGCAGTGTAAGGCACGATTTAGCAACACAAAAGAATCAAAAGGAACCCTAAGCCAAACCTCAGTGTTACATTATTTTAAGTACAGCATGTTTCCCCAGCAGACCAAAAAAAACACTAACGCTATGAAAAGTGATTCTAAGATGAGTTTTGTAACTTTGGTATCCAAGAAAAGAAAAAGGCAGTAGCATGAAAATTCCTAGAAACATTAATGAAAAGGTAGACTAGATGGAAACCACTTTCTGCCAAGTACTGTGACGTCTAAAGGGTTTCAAAGAGAGACAGAGAATTCTCCTCTGAAATGTCTGTCACCACCTGCAGTACTTGGGGTGGTTTGGCTCAGCTCTGAGCGAAGGAGACAGGGAGACAACACTTGCAGGAAGCTTTGCCTGTGGAACAGCCTTGGCCTGCTCTTGAGAAAATACTGGAAAGCCAGAAAAATGTCATGATGGCCATCAGAAAAAATAAATGCTCATTTTGGGGAGACCTGCCTGACCATTTAAACTCTAGCAGATTGCATTTGTCTTGCTGCAGCCTGAATTAACCTCAGGCAGCACTGTCAAGCTACCTAAACCACTGACCCTGCAACCACCATTCTCCTGCTGGAAGAAACATAAACCTACATTGGCCAACACAAAGGAAGGATTACAGTCTCTTTTTCACCTCCAGGAATTCTTGCCAGTGTTCTGCAATGGAAAAACCCTTCTCTGTTATTTCCTTTCATAGGAGACCTTCCAACATTTGCAGGAGTGAAGCATCAGTCCTCTAGCAGGGACCAGAAGTCTGAACTAGCTGATATTTTTGGGCGTTACCAGTAACTAGTGGCAATGGGGCATTCTATAGATGAATTACTTGAACTTGCCCTGCCATGACTTTTATACATCTGTAAAAAACCCAGCTTGATGGGAATGTAGTGCAGCACTCTGGTGAAATCTGCGATATATCAAATCCAGACTTACTGCTCTGTGGATAACAGTGCCTACTCTGAAAGGGTACAGCCAGCGAGTGTCTGCATGGATACATCTACAGATGCGAGCAGGTGGGGCTCTTGTGTCCTTGATCCAAGCAATCCAGACCTCAGCCAACTCCCAGTGCTGTATGGCTCCACTAATTGCACACTATACAGCAATATATTACACATTTCAGCCATACACACATCTGAGGCACCACCAGCCAGCCAACTCTGTGTGCAGGCACAACCTGCACATCATGCACACAATCACAACTCAGCAGACCCTACTAAATCAAAAACTCAACCAAAACAAACCAAAAACAAACCCTCCCCAAAGCAGAAAGAAAAAAAGGAACAAAGATTTATATTTGCATAAATATTTAAAAAGTTAATTTCATTTCACAGCCAATGCTTTATAGTGCTAAAATTTGTAGGTAGATTATCTCATGTAAGCATTAATGTATTGCTAAATAGTTTGTAATTTTGTTTAAATGCTTGCAGGCACTCACAGATTCTCTAGCTGTACCTAAAGTCTATGAGACTCTCAGATAAAAATAGAATGTTACAAATGTTAAGTAGAGGCAACTGCATGCTGTAGTTGGCATCTTAATATAATTAAACTTTTTAAAACTATTTCTGTTTTACAAATCCTGATAGGATGTTTCCATAACTGCCAACACTATTTAGTTTATTGTCATATGTTTAAAAGTCAAATCATAGTTTGCAAAAGAATTCAGGCTAATACAGTTTAGCAATGGTTAAAAAATGTGTACTTCATATGGCAGCTGGGCTTTGATCAAATATGTTTGCTGTATATCCAATGGCATATTTTCCTAAAATTCCTTTCATCAACGTATGAAAATTCCTTTCATCAATCTCATTATTTGATGCACTGTCAGTGAACTCTGTACAGCACAGTCTGCGGGATTTAATGTATAAACTACACTATAGGGAAAGACATGCCGGAAGGATTTTAATTTACACTTCCAACAATTTGATTTAATAATTCATGACTTTATGCTTGAAGTCTATTGGAGAAGGGGTTTTTTTTAATCCATTGTCCAACTAATTTTGGATCAACATTTTGTGCAGCCAAGATGTAAAGTGATACACAAATGAACGTGTATACCACAGTGCAGTGATCACTGTTGGCCCATTAACCCAGTTATTTTATTGTTAGGCTGAACACATTTGCTTTCTTCCTGACTTTTTAAACATTTGATTTCATTTTAATTTGGAGTATGTGTAACAGGGAATCAGCAGAGCCTCTATAACAAATCCCACTTGTGAGCTTACACAAGTCACTGACTCAATGCAAACCTATTCCTCTTGATGGGTTTCCCTCAGGTACTCATCATTGCAGTATCCAAGCAGTTTAAAAGCTTTAATGCCTCTATTCTCTACCCTCTATCCTTGTCATTATGAGTTAACTGGATTTCTTTTAATGCTACCACAGAGCATGACAAGCCTTGGATAAGGTCACACTAGCAGTCAGGACCGGTACCCACATCACTCTAGCCACGCAGGCAACCTTCTCCACAGGGACAACAGACTTGTAACTCCTGCAGAGAGATCCACGACTCACGTATCACTTCTTCCAGTGTTTTATTCATGATTTAAGTGCTTCTGCAAACTGCAGAAATTTACAAGCAATCACAGTTTCATTTTCTATAAAGAACTTCACAGAGCTGTGTAAGGAATAATACGCTGCCAGTGTGAGTTCAGACAGCAGGTTATCAAAGCTTTAACAGTCCTGTGTCCTCTGAGCATCAATTTTACCATTTTCAAGGGTTACAATATGCTGCTAACCAGACCCTCAAAGAACTTTCTGTTTGTGTCACAGCAGAAATCAATTTATATTTGGTGCAATAGTTGTTTTGCTCATCTATTTTTAAGCTGCTTTGTGAAGGGTGCTATCATGAGAGTTTCTGGAAGCTGAAACAGCAATACTGAAAAAAGAAATGAAGAATTCAGGCATCACCTCCTCCATTCAACACAGAAATATTTCCACTTTAGTTTAAAACCACAATAACTTTCCTTTGTCTTGTGAGGACGAAGTGAGGACACAGTGTGCAAGGAGGAACCAGTATTTCGCTAAGAAAAAGGAAAGATTTTTAGATGGTTAACCAGTTAGTTTCCATAACCAGAAGACCAGTATTAAAAAGGTAGGATATAAAACACCACTTCTAATTTCCTTTTCACCAGTAGTCATTTGGCCCCTAAGATGATGAGCAATCTCAATCTTGAGGAAGTGCTGAGGTTCAATTCCCTACAAGGATTGTCAACACTGGAACAGGAGCTCAGAGATGTCATGGATTCTCCATCTCCGCAGACATTTGAAGCTTGACTGGACGTAACTCTAACCAATCTGATCCAAAGCTGAAGCTATCCATCCTTTGAAATACAAACAAAACCATATGACCTCCTCATGTCTCCTTCAACCCTAATTTTCCTACTACTTCAACCCTAATTTTTCTGCTACTTCCTTTAGCAGTTAATGGACAAATTAATAACTGAATTGAATCACACACTGAAAGTCTTCCTCAACATCCAACACCCTTCCACTTAAATTTAGATGCCTGACTGCCATCCAATGACTTTTTCTACTCTCCAGGAATCTTATCTTCCTAAAGACTCTTCTGATAAGGGCAGTGTCTACCCAATCTGCTTACAAATTAACTACTTTACTACTAAAATCTGACTGAAAACAGAATCACTTTTCTTCTATGAAACTGTCCAAAAGCTGCAGCAAGATAATAAACCCCTGTATCAAGTGGAGTACATATAGCATAGGTACAGGCACTGCATTAGCTGTATAACTTAATTCAGTATCTCACAGCTTCCAGGTACACTTCACCCACATGGTCCTAGTTTGCCCATTCCATGAAAACTAAGCACAGAACGGAGTGTCAAAATTATTAACAAGGTATATGTAACAAGGCTTTTACTCGCACTGATGAGACAAGAAGAGGATTTATTCCAGGATTCCCCCACTGGAGTTTGAAGAAGCTGGGTGAGAAATGCCACTGGATGAACTTCTGACACCCAAACCACACCAATGACTTCAACACACAAGAACATCTGTGTGTTCCAGGCTGACCTCTCTTTTCTATCCCAATCAGCAACTCCTTCCTGCCAGTCTGTTATCTCCCAGTGGCACCAAGAAGTGGAAGCCATTGTAGTTACCACATTAAATATTTCTCAGTGTTGTGGGGGGGGGGGAAAAAACCCTACTAGAAAGGATTTGGGCTCCACGCTGGCTTAGCTAGAAAAAGAGATGTGGTAGAGAAGATTAAGTTGTGTTTCCATAGCCACAAGCAGGTGGCAAAGACCCACCACAGGTGTTTGTCCCATAGAGGATTTCACTCCCTGGTAAAACAGCTACTCCTCAAAGAAACCAGGGCTTGAAGATATCCAGGACTCTTCCTGTTAGATGAGCCTTGTGTAAGTTTATGAAGCCTTGGGATCACCATGATTAACTACCTTCCTTAAGCCATTCCCCACCAGGCTTTAGTGCTTTTAAACCACTGACCCCTTGAATTAAAGAGGGAGATTTCTCTTTTCACAGCTGTGACTCAACACAGGAAGGAATTCAGAGACATCTGAAAACAAAGCCAGGCAGAATTTAAAACAAAATCCTTCAATGACAGATTTAGCAAGTGATGGGCACAGCTGGAGCTTACAAATATAACTAAGCAAATGAGCATGCATTATACAACAACCTTACAAAGACAGATCCTATGAAGGGCAAGTTCCTCACAAGGAATTGCAAAAAGCCAAACTGCTATGAATAAATCATCAGAAAAACTAGATATTGGCTGTTCAAAAGGAATCTGAGTCTTTGGGTCCTTCAGCAAACTAAATGGTAAACACCCCTAAAATGAGGTATGTGACAATCAATTAAGCAACTTCAGCCTTGTTTTTTAGTTATGGTCTATTTAAACCACAATTACAAATCAAAATCCCTGTGCCTAGAGAAGAGTAAGACACTACACTAAGATAGTTTTCAAAACTTATATAGTACCTTTCATACACTCAACTTAAAATATACAGTAACTAGTACAAACATCATTGAGTCATTGCAAAGGATATGTGTCCCTACTATTTCAGATGGGGAAGCTGATGCTAACTGTATTTAGTAGATATTCTAGGAGGAATTGAAGTGAAAAAAATAAATGGAATTAGATACCAACAGCTAATTATCAGTGTCACTATCTTCAACATGACATGCTTCTTTCTACCCAGTCAAATGGGTTACATGACACTGCATATCAGTTTTAAGAAGCAAGCACAAATTTGCCGATGAACTTTATAAAGTGCAACAAGTATCTTGAAGATAATCAAGCATGAGGAATAAACCTATTGACCACCTCCACACAGTACTGCAAAGCAAAATAACAATGACTACTGAAAATTCTGTTTCCCTTGTCTGCTCTGCTGGGGTATGTGACTTGCATTAATGGCACAGGGAATAATGTACTTGCACTCAGACCCCAGACTGACTGATGTCAAATGAAGTTCAACCATTCATATTAATAGGGATCAGCATTTGTCTGAGGGAATGGAAGACTCTCAGACCTCAGGGTCATGAATTGACAAGCTATCGAACATTTTCTCTGTAGTGCTGACCATGCTCCATCCCCACTGAGCTCAGCTGTCTAGACCCTTAGTCCCACTCCAGCTGCTTTGTGCTCCTCCTGAGGCACTGAAAGAGCTAATTACAGATTCTTCCTGTGTAATGTGCAATGAGGGCTGAGGTCTCACAACTCCCTTTCTAGGAAACGCAGAATAGTCACATTTCTCTGGACCCCAAGAACAACACAGAGACACACATGCAAACGGTGAGTTTTGTTATTCTGGAGATCTGTAATTGACTAAGCCAAATGGTGACAGAAGTGCCATTAATGCCAAAAAAAAAAAATTAAAAAAAAAAAAAAAAAAAAAGAAGAAGAAGAAAAGAAAAAAAAAACCAAACCCACTGAAAATATCACCTCAAAAGAACAAAGGTGAATAATAATTTGTACCAAGAAAATGATTGTTAAATTTATACTGTCTCACGCCACTAATAAACTGGGAGGATGCAAAAAGCACTTTTTCTTACAGGTGAACTTTCTGGAAAAATACCTTCTTACAGAATTTATTCTTGAATGGTTTCAGAGTATCTGTAAGCTCATGGGTTGTAGTCAAGCTAATGATCAGCAAGCAGTAACTTCAGACAGCTGATAAAAGTCTGTAGCTGGTCATTATCTGTCAAAACATTAAAATATGCAAAGAAAAACATTGCAGTAGAGTTTTGGTCTTCTTAATATCAAGTAGAGAAATTATGGGAGTAAGGACAGTTATCATTTTCACCATCATCATAATTCCTAAAAATATTAAGAACAGCAATAACAGTAACTTTTTTCCTAAACTGTTTTGGCAACAAAAATTCTGCCAGATGCAAATTTAAATTTTTTGGATGATAAGAAAGTCAGCTGTTTCTAGTGACTTTACAAGTTATAACCCAGCTCTGGTAGTCAGGACATGCAGAGTGAGTGAATTCAAAACACCCACTCAAGCCCTGGCATCTCTGCTTCTTTAGAGGCACCTCAGACACACTCTTGTTTCTCAGAAGTTCTTGTGTAAACATTAAAAAACACAAGACAATAAAAAGATAAGAATCCAGCATGCAAGGTCAACCCCACCAAAGGATGAGACAAATAAAAAAACAAGATTAAAATAAATGCATTATCTGCACAGTGAATTTCAGTATCATGAGCCACTAAACTGACTCATGAAGTATAACTTGACTGTGCCTCTTTTAATTGTTGCACATAAGGGTCCTCTTTCTGGAAAAGAACAATCTCTTTAGCAGACATAGTGCTACAATTTTTTGGTTTTTTTTCTTTAGCAATAGTATATGGGTACTGCAGTGCAAGTTATGGAACTTAAGTTCTGCTACAGGTTTAGAAAGAAGCATGCAGGATGTAGGAGATATGCAGCTAGACCAGAAAATGCCTTCTATATGTACTTGGAGAACTACCAGTAGAAATCACTTCAAAAGCAATGAGTATCAATTCCTCACAGTAATATCAGGTGAAATATAAAAGCTAAAAAGGCAAGACTGCAAACCTATGCAGTAACTGAGAAAGTAATGACATTTGATCTTCTTTCAGCATTAAAGTTGTCTCTCATTTTTTTTTCCTTAGCAATATGGATCACAAAACATATCACTGATTTTCTAAATTTAAGCAGTTCTGGGTTTTCTCCACCTTCAACATTCATATATATTTATAAGAATATAAAAATGTTTGCAATGACAAGAATGCTCATCCAGTCTATTAGTCTCTTTTCAACAGTACGAAGAATAAGTATAGAACATTTTTATATGATATTTCCCTACCCTTGGTGCTCCCCCTCCTCTCCATCTATTTTCGGCTCAGGAGATTTCCTGAGCCTATTGTGGCCTGTCTATTTTGCAACCCTCGAGTAGATATCACTTTCAAGTACTTGTCCAGCATCCCTCTGAGCCCTTGCAGAATTCTTGCATCTGCAACACCATCGGGTAAACAAGTTTATATGTCTGCTACCCAACGTGTGATGAACCACTTCCAACACCTAAAGTGCAATTTGATAATGTATTAATTTCCCCTCATACACCAGCACCTTCATAATATTAGCCATAAAGTAGATCCCACTTGCTAATAAAAAAAAAAGAAAATTCTGATTTAGTTGTGATCATCATCCAACTGTTTCAACATTCACTGCGTTACACATGCTATCTCATTATTTTATTTTGCATATCTGTCTCACGGAGTGAGTGGAGAATTAAGTGAAAATTGGTCAAGAGAAAGTTAAGAAGGTGATGGTAGTCATCAGTTCTAATGAGTGTTTGCTGCCAAAGAAAAATATCTTGCTATGGTCGCTGCACAAGATGAGATATAATATTTCACAACTAAATCTTTGGTGAGAATCCAGGACCAGCTTTGAACAAAGTAAGTTCAATTCAACAAAGTAAGTATTTGCCAAGGTTAGCAAATACATGTGTGGCGTAAAACCAGAGCTGAGATCAGTGAAAGACAAACCCTTCAGGTTTCACAGACATCAGTGGCTCAACACTGGTGGCAGAAGGGCTCCCACACATGAACTGGTGAATACCTGCAGGCAGGTAGGATGGAAAAGGCATCCCAGCACCCAGCAGTTGGGGAGATCTGTCACATCTTTCCTTTTGCCTCTCTCACACTGCAGTAAAATTCACTTTTAATTTACTGAAATGGCCCGGTTTTCTCATATCCACAACTTTTACTCTAATAAAGGCAGCACGGGGTGAAGGGTTTTACTTTTGCACCAGTTGATAATGTATCTTTAAAATCTTCTGTTTTCAAAATTACTGAGTAATTTAAGAAATGTGTTTTAAGATTTATGCTACAAATTGACTACGAGGAAATAGTTATAAGCTCTATTAATCTTCATGCTTTAAGGTGTGAGTGATGTAAGAAACACCATCTTGCAATACAGAACAGTAAAATTGTGAAGATTTATGCCTTCTGTTAAACATCTGGTCTTACCCACTCTTGGTGCCAGAATGGCAGACTGGATGAGCTGCTTGTTTATTCCAGCCAGGTATTTCCCTGACTCCTGGACTTTATGTTAAGACATGATGAACATCTTACTCCCACTGGAGAACTTTCCCTCTCATGAAGTCAATAGGTCAGAACTTGAAATTTACAGCTCATGAAAGGGATTCCTCCTTTGATTTTGTGAGATTCTAGTGCATCAGTAGACAAATATAAATATTTAAAACAATTGTACTTTATGCACTCCATACTTGTGCTTCATGTGGGCATAGACATTAATTTAAATGCCTGTCAGAACACAACTTCTTTAGCAACAGAGTGAATCACGAGGGGTAGGAAATATCCAAAAGGGTTACATCTCCCAGAACTACAAAAGTAAGCCCTATCAAAAAAATTCCTTTCATTTTAGAAAAACAACAAACTTTCCAATTCAGTTTTATAAACCGTAATTCTGGAGGATCAAATTAGTTATATTTACTTAGAATTCAGAATGATTTCATTATTTTTACTATATCTGTCAAAAGTCAAATTTCATTTTAAGTTAGTATCTGCAGTGGATCACGATAATGTAAAGGCATTTCTGTTACTGCCTAGTGAGTTTCAGAATTGTTTCAAAAAATACACATATTCAAAAGTTTCATGACTTTATCAAAAACTAACATTGACACAATGAAAATCATTTCGCTTTCTGAAAAAAAGTTTTCATTAGGTTTTAGAACAGAAAAGTTACACCGCCTTTTTCAATTACACCTACTTTTAAGATTTTCCAGAGGCAGCTACAGTTTTGCTTTGACCCTACTATTGGAAAGTGCCAGAAATACCAAATTATAGCAGGGAAAATGTGTGTGCACACACATATGTGTTTGTCTACAGTCTGCATGAGCAATTGAAAAACATCCAACATGCACACACAGCAAATCACATAAAACTACTCTTATGCAGAAGAAATTTGTCATTTAAATAGAAAATAATGGAAGGACTGCAGAGATTTCTCAGTAGTAAAACATAATGCTTCATTCAATGAGTAATCCCTGGAGCATACGGATGTTTACCTCACTCTGGGCAAGCTCAAGCGCATAGACAGACAATTACAGTGCTTCAGCTGATGTATGACAACTTGTTAAGCTGCTGTAATGCACTGACATTCTTTCATGGCCTTACAGAATGAATTTCTATATTTTCTTCCATGCCAATATAAGTTTTGTCTTTGCAAGATTAATCAGCTATAAGATATCTGCATGTTCAAAGTTAGAATGCCTGACTCTGTATACACAAAGCCCTGGAAACTTAAAAACTGGAACCTCTGTCTGCAGTCTCTCTGACTTTGGCAGGTACATTGTCTGCATCCACTCTGCCTTCAGAAAAATAAAATATTAGTAAATTTAAAAAGAAGATGAGATTTTGCAGTAGGAAAATCACAATACAATTTGGTTGCATTGCATCTTACATGAACAATGGCTGGGCAGCAGACTTATTTACATGAACCACGGAATACAATTCAAAAAGAATTTAATATATAGACATAGGCTGGAGATTAATAGTAAATGCTGGCAAATGGCTTCAGAGAGACTCCAAGTTTTGTCTTGGGAGAATGGTAAAAGGAGAAAATATATTGCTAAAGCCTCTCTTCCCACCACTTTTATACTGCTGCCTCTTGTCAGAGTGTAGGGTGCAAAGTTCTGAGACTGGTATTTGGCAAAAGCACAGCATAAATTTTTTCTTTTAAAAAAGGAGGAAAAAGAAAATCGAATGAAACTGCTTTGGTCAATCACACACAGCTATTGAACACCTCCTTTAGTGGCATGAGTCTACACTTCTCCATGAAATTTGTGAAAGCTGAAGGCAGTACTTCAAACTATTAATTTTCTAGGCTTTTAGATGCTATATAAAAATCTTATTTTCTATTCCATATTACTGGATTAGGAAAGTTAAAATACAGAGGTTATAACCTCTACTTCTTGGTAATATGGGAACTCTAGAATCTCAGAAATGGCCAAACTTCTGTATTTCTTTTCATGTATATGATCCAAAATTCTGGCTGTCAATGTAAAAGGAATTGTAAAGTGGTTTTAATTTTCTCCTAGTCATAATAATCTAAAGATATGAAAGATGCACGATTCAGAGAAAAGTAATCCATGCACACTCAGATACAGACACACACAGTATCCATAGTTGTGCTTTGTTCTACAAGAAACTCTTGTGATTCACAGCACCTGAGTATAAGTTTCCAGGTTACTATGAACTTATTTCTTAAATATTAAAAACAATGCATTTAAGAAGTTTGGGGTTTGTTTTTCTTTTTGTTTTGTTTGTTTGTTTTTGTTTGGTTTTGTTTGTTTGGTTTTTTTTTTGGGGGGGAGAGGGTTGTTGGGGTTTTTTTAATGAAGCCAAAAGTAGCAATCAATGGTCATCTATGTTCTGGTTGGCATACTTCACACAAGAGACCCTTGATAATAAATCATGGCTGAAATACCAAAATTCCTTCAAATACTTATCTCTGTTAATGATAACTACAGCTGCATTCAAAATCTGATGCACTTGATATCACTTACATTCCCACAGGAATATAAATCTCCAGGTTTCAGAAAAGGTATTCGTCTCAGGGCTCTGAAGAAACACACAGCTTTTTTGTTTGATGCTGCCTAATAGTATTATTGGGTTAACATGATGAAATAGATCTGCTTTTTTTTTTTCTCCCCTGAAGCTTATCTAGCCTCACATTATTAATCTGAAAACAGGCCAAAAGAAAAACCAGGAAGAGAGCTACAACAAATTCAGAGCTCAAATATGGTAATTCGGGCCACTGCAGATCTTCAATAGAAGCAATTTAGTCCAAAACATGGGAATATTGAAAAAGAAACATTATGAAAAGAGACTACTGAAGGCTGTTTCCTATCTGTTAGAGATCAAAGAGGATCAGAGTAAATATGAAATTGTCTTGGATCTGAGGTAATAATGTACCTAATGACCTTGAAATGAAATGTTTAAAAATCTGTATTTCTACCTTTCATTTTAAAAGGTGTGCATTTTAATCCCATGAGTAATCCAACAATGAAAATTGCAAAACTGTAACATATAATTAAATTTAAAAACAAGATCTATTCCATTCTTGCATCGAAATTATTCCTTTCATCACAGTAAAGCCCTATTGTTTTCAAAACCTAGTGCCTATATTTATGCAATTTAATTCATAAACCCCTGGTTATCACTGTAATTTTACTCATACGTGGGTTATCTAATGTGCACTGCTACCGCTGTTTGAAGTGTATTCCAAAAGCAGAAAAGAACTAAGACCCAGAGACACATCACCCCATCTTGCAGAAATGTCACTCATGCTATGAATAAAGCATAAGCTTAGAAAAACATCATCACCCAGCAAACAAACAGCATTTGCTGAACCAAGCACGTGTCTGGAGCTGTGCTCCCGAGCTAATTGGAGGCAGATTCTTGTGCCCTGCCACAGGACACCACAGCTGAGAAACCCCTCAGGCTGGTCATGGAGAGTTCAGCACGCTGTGCAAGGGCAAGTGCCAAACTCTGGGACAGGAGGCATGGCCAGAAATCCCAGAAAGCAGGCCAGGAAACAATGCTGTCATCTGTCATGAGAACCCCCGACAGGGCAGGAAGGCAGCAAGGACAGGGACTGGGCTGCTCTGGAAGCTGCCATGAGCCACTGCAAGGCTGAGCCCTGGCCTGGGGCATGGCTGGGGCTGAGAACAGGGAGGTGAAGGGTAGGTGGCACCAAGGAAGGGTGATGGCTCTTGAGCAAACAAGGCCAGCCCCTGTTTCTGCAAGAGAGGCCCCAAACCATCACGGCATCTGTGATCAGCTCTCTCCAGCTGGGCTGGTGCAAGACTAAGATGGGGACACCATGGAGACTGGGATGGGTCTCCCTCAAAACCAGAGGAACACTTAGATTACACTGAAATTATTCAGTATCTAAACAGTCTAATCTGAATTGGAATAGGCATACCTGCAGCTGGCAGACTGCCTTGTCCAAGGACACTACCAAATTCAGTCATGGGAGACCCAAAACCTCTGTGCTCAGGTTAAGCACCTAATTCTAAAGTGATGTTGAATTTAGAAAGCTAAGTAGCTAGGTATGACTCCCTGGTATACCCAAAAACAGAGGAAAAAAAACTCAAAGAGCAAAAGAACAACCAAAAAATCAACTGAACTCTTGAAGACCCTATTCTAGAAGCAAGTAATGAACTGATGGGTACATTCACTGGGATCTGGACCAGCCTCATCTCCAAGTTGGAGGACAGAAAATTTCGAAACTCTGCAACAACCCTTCTCATCTTTCCTGTGTGTCAGACTAACCCCGATCCAGAGTGTATCTTCTGGCTCAGCGTTGTCCAACATATGGTTCCAGGCAGGATGCTGCCTGTAAAATGCTTTTGCACTAATTTCACTAATTAGAACACTCAAAACAAAAGCAGAGCTTTCTGAGGGGGACCAGAAGTCAGAGCTGCCTTTCTGACAGAGACGTGGCATCAGCCACAGCCAAGGCCAGGAACTCATGAGTGACTGAGGTACTGAGCTAAAGTGTCTCCAAAAACAAGTGACCCCATCAGCCAAGCTGTGGATCTTGATTTACCCACCTGACAGCCCTGTTCAGCCCTGCTGGGCTGGACTGTGCAGAGCATCCCTGTGAGAAGCACCTGCAAAAGGAGGGGAAGGGAGGAACACTTTGTGTTTGGTAAAATAGGTTTAATAGAGCTGGAAATAGCTGAGGTGATTACCCTGTGTTAACTGACTAAAGGAACAAGACCCAAACAAAAGACAGTCTGACACAATAGTCCCAACAAAGTCAGTTCTGAAAGACATCTGACAAGGCAACATCTATTTTAAAAATCCTCAGGATATTAACTGTGTGTTTATGTTTTGTATTAGGAAGACTAAACATCATGAAAAGAGCTGAATTTAGCATAAACAACAGGCCAATAAATACAATACTAGTGCTTTAAAATAATTAAATAATCATTAGTTCATGCATTTATATTGCTTCCAAATACTGGCAGAATTCCTTCAAATAAACGAACTGCTACGTTTTTTGTTTTGTTCTGGGTTTTTTTTGATTTTTAAAGATTACATGTGGGCAGTAATTTAGGCAAATCTGGACATTTGTTCCATTCATCTGAAGTGAATAAAAAGCAACACATCTACCATGTTGCATTTTCACTCTTTGGAAGCCAAAACTAAGGCCCTCTAGGGAACAAGAAGCTTAATTATAAACTATCACTGTACAAGATAGATTCTCAGACATATCTCTGGGAATACATTCAATACACTAATCTGATATGCAATTTTTTTTCTGTTTATAATGCAAGACCATGGTTCTCTTTTTAGTGTAAAAGGAAGAAGTCAGCAAAACAGTGATCAGTTAGAGGCCTGAAAAGTTTGTTGTTCATAATACAGCTAGTGATTTTTCATAATCACAAGAATAAAAAAACAAAAGCAGTGTCACTAACTAGCAATCTATTTGTTGTTTAAATGGTGCCTAAATTTGTGCTGTGTAATACTTAGAAAATATGAAGTATAAACAGTCACAATGCAAAACCACATCGTTTCTATGCAGCTTTTTATAATTTTTGTATCGATTGTGAAAGCAGAAGTGTCTGAATGAAAAACAGAATTACCCTCACATTACTTTTTCCCTTTTCACACTCCTCATCAAGCAGAAGTACAGAATTTATTCCATAATATCCTGTTAGAAATATTTCTCAATTGCACATTACGACAGTTGTTTCATTTCTTTGCACAAAAAATACCCTAATAGGAATTTTGTTAATAAATGACATTTAAAGTTTAAAGAAGTTTGAAAGCAGTAGTAACTGTTGTACAACTCAACAACGACTATTTAGCCTCATCAGAGACTATTTAATAAGGCTGCATTTTAGATTTCCGTTGTGCAACAGAGAAGAAAATGAGTCATGTCAACAACACTGTCACCAAGGTCAAGCCCCATAGGAATCCCTATGAATTCCTTCCAAAATCCCGTGTTGATCTGTAAACTGTGATCTTACCCACCACATTGGTGAAGTGTGGAGCTTATTTTAAACAACTGCACAATGACAGCCTCACTCTGTTTTCACAAATATGAACTGGATCTCTGCAAAGGCACAGAGCTGTGGCACCACACGAGAGGTGTCCATCAGGTAAATTCATTCTCCTGAGCAAATAATTTGCAGAAGTAAACATGAAAGCTTTGGACTGAATCTAATTTAGATAAATAAAATCTGAAGACCCACACATGACATAAAAAATGAAGACTAATTTATCTTCTCCAAGAGATATGTCTGCTTAGATCACATATATAAACTGGTACGAATACTATTATCCATGGTAATAATATTGCCCATATTCAGTATCTTTGAATTCAGTTTTCAAGCCTCTTGAAATCATGCAATTTTTAAACATGATAAAATAAAAATGCAATTATTTTGCCTCAATAACAATGTTCAGTACTTTAGAAAAGCTTGCAGATGCAAACAGCAATTATCTAATTATTCATTCTCATTTTCCTTCTTCTTTTCCCAGCAATTAACTTTGTGAATATCTTCACATTTTTAATGGAAGTAGAAGTGATTTACAGTAAATAGTCATAACCAAGTCTCCATTATCAGAGTAATGCAGAGAGGAATCAATAAGGCGTGTGTTGGTGCTTGTCCACTGATTTCACTGAAGTGGCACCAAATTAGGTAGAAAAGGATCATGACCACCATGACCCTTTAATACTGGTGACATTTGTGGTCACCTGTACACAAATACTCGATTTCTTGTCTTAGTTCCAGCTGTAAGTTCTTTTGACAGAACAATCATTCAGGTAATTTGAATCAAAGTAGAGTCTGTCTTTAGTTACTTTAGTGTAAAAATGTTTGATAATATCACAAAGGCTCAGACTCACCTCCATTCAATTCAGGTACTTGATAAATCGAAGGTGGCAGCCTGGTGACTTGAAGCTACAAACAACCAACAGAGAGAAAGAGTAACCACTGGAAAGTGAAACTACCAACCTGAGCTGGGCAATGCCTTCTCATTACTCCATTTAAGGTTCAGATTCTACAAAGAAGGAAAAAGGCAGGTCTATGCCGACAATTGTTTATGTATTTCACTGTACCCAGACCAAATAAATGCTTCCAAAGTCAACAAAAAACATTACAAGAACAACTTCTTTTGTTTCTCCAGTTCCAAATCTACATGTAGTTACTCCATTACTACATAATGCCCATTGCTGAACAGTCACAAATACCCCAGACATATCTGAGGTACGGTACTCTACTGTAGGAGGTGAAGAATCCCTCCAATAATTGTGTAATAGGTTCTTATCCTCCTGCCACTAAGTCAGAAAAGTATGTCAGTAATGTTAGGTGTACATTTCCTTCCTGTAGTGGTATTCTCACTTGAGAGGAAATGAACAAAAACATCAGTTTGCACAACAGGGATTTCATCACCAGTGAATTGAGAAGACTATATGGACAAGAACTGAAAAGCTGCAAAAATTACAGCTGGAATGAATGTGATGGAAAACAATGTGACCCTGTCTCTTACAGTAAAACTGTGAAGCAGAGAAAAAATAAAGGGAATGTTTAACTCAGCTCACTTAAAAAGAACAAGACAATGCTTCTTCTTCCTTGGTGTCTTTCTCAATCAGTGTCCACCCTCTGCAGGAATGACTCAGGAGCCCTGAAGAACACATGCTTTCTGACCTGCATGATTGCATGATCCAGAAGTGTAGCCTAGTGCATACACATTAGGGAGTGTGAAGGGATGGACGTGCAGACAGTGATATTTTGGGATGCTGATAATAAAAGCACTTGTCAATTACATTTCATTGTTTCCAACGGAGGGAATGGCTACAAATCAGTGAAACTTGACAGATCTACATGTCTACTGATTTATTATTACTACTGAAAATAATAACACTTTTATTCAATTATCTACATAGATACACTCTCTGTGTTCAGTAAGTTAAAAGAGGCTTGATTAGTCCTGTATACTATTGATGGTTCCACCCCTTCCTACTCTTGTCTTCCAAGGCATCGAAGTGTTGTGAGCAATGGTTGTAAAAGAATCAGACTAGACAACAGAATTGCCATATCAGGTACCAGAAGTCTTCAGCAAAAACTGGCAGAATATTGCTGTCCTGGATACACAGGAAACATGCCCCAGTCCTAAAATAGAGACTGAAGGTAAAAAAATAAAAATCTCACTTTTTCTTTCTCCTAACCTTTTTCATTTACAAAATTTGAAATTCTGTTCTTTTTATATACATACATTTGCAAATGTAACTGAAATAAACTGATTCAAGGAACTGAAAACATATCACTACTGGTTTTTTTAGAGCTCATATTAGTCAAACCATCCAACTAGCTTGTGATACTACTTCTGTCACTGAGGTTTGGGTAAAGAGAAGAGCAGCTTTCTCCTGGAAGGTCTCAGGACATTTCACTTAATCTTCTGCCTCCCACCCTGGGTCTCACTCATATATTTCAGTTTGTCTCCCTGTGTGGCCATACTGGGAGCATTCTCAAGCTAAACCCACAGGAAAGAAAAAGAGAAGAACAGGAACCGTGCAAGAGCCTGCCTGGACAGATTGAATAATGCTCCCAATTTGTTAAGATGACTGAACTTCCCCAGTGTTATTGTTTTATCATTCCTTTGAAATCATAACTTAATACTTTTATTCTCTGTGAACTAGTACACTAAACAGTTACTTAATGGTGAAGTATTAGAAAAACATTATTGTAAACACATAAAAATAATGTAAATGTACTGACATATGTTAATGATTATTGTTATAAATACCTTTTGGGAAAGCCATATCAAATTTATAAGATTAGGGTTTAACCATGGCCCAAAATTCAGAGTTCTGTTAAACACATTCAGCCTGAATCTTTCTGAGTCTCCATGTGAAGAAAGTTTAGGCTTTCAAAACAGACTGAGCCTGGCCATAATACAACAGGATCAGAGACATACTTGTCCCGCAAGGAAAAGCACTTCAAACACCAGGGTGCCAGTCTGTCAGCACTTATCACTCAGTGGGTTATTCTATCTTTCCAGCAGATTCCCCTTCCAAACTTATACTTCATCACACTCCTGACCTTGCTGCATGTGGCCCCTTCAGCAGAGTTCAAGTCTGCCTCAAGTAAGACAGGGAAAGTTTATTCACCACTTCTCATTATCATCTCAGAGACTTGTTCATTGTAAGCCAAAATTATTTATTCTGCTGCTTTGGGGGTGTTCGTGGAGAAGGAAGAGGTGAAGAAAATTCCTACCAAGAAAATGCTATGCTCCAAAGAAAATGAGCAAAAGTCCTCCCTTTCAGAAGTAAATTACTGACTCTGCTCCTGTTTGGTGAGCAACTTTTCATCCAAAAATGGGATGGAAACTGAGGTGGCCAGACCATTTTGTGCTCCAGCTAACACAGTGTTTGAGATCAAGAAAAACAGGCAAGGCTGCATCACTCTGGCCTGCCTCGTATGGACTCAGTTTTTTTTTTCCTTTGAAACATTCCATTTGCTGTTCAAGCCAAGACAAGAAAAGAAACATTTTTAACCTTAAGGGTCTGACATAAGCCTACAAAATTAAATAGCCAGGACTAAAGTGAGGCAGGTTTTACAGTTCTTAAGAGGCTATCCTTTGTTCCTTCCTTAACAGTACATTATAGCCAGGGAAAACTTTCCAAGCTGAAAGCAAACAGGCAAGAGCAGATTCAACTGCCTTTATTTAAACTGAAATCTATGCAGGTCAGGACCACATGGTACTAAATACTATACAAATAAAGAGCAAGTATCAATACCTTCCCTGATGAGCTTACATCTAGGAAGATAAAACAAACAGAAGATGGGTGGAAGAGAAGTCTGTGTAATTACAGGAATATGGTACAGTCACCCCTAGAGCTGCTTAGACTTGAGCTTCCAGACCCCAAGTCTAAGTCTGGAGCAGTAAATAAAATGTGCCAGACGCTATTTGCAGACTCAGACAAAGCAGCCTGGCACAGCTTCTGCCTATACAACTAAGCAGTCATTCTCTTCAAAGCCAAGTGGTCTCATCCATATTGTCTCCTGGGAGCCCTCACATCCCCCCAGCCTACAATCAGGCAGTTTGGAAATGTGCTCGCTGACAAGAGCAAAAACCAGCCCAGTGAACACTCTAACAAACACCACAGGCCAGTAGAGGCCAACACAGTCTTCTGGCCTTGTTTAACATGCAAATACAGATGAGACTCATCTGTCTCCCCTGTGATCGGCTTCAGAGTCCCTGCACTCACAAGGGAAATGTGCCACTAAAGCCATCACCCAGTGACAGAGTCAGAAAAACATCCCATCAAGTTTTGGCACTTAAAAAATACCGCCTTTCATTGTGTAATTCCTGTGGAAAATACAAGACACGGCAAAATCTTGCAAAATATTCCAACAGTGTGACTACACATCAGAATCTGGCTAACACAGCCATCAGGTAGAAATCAAAAAGCGAAGGGGGTTCTAGGTTTCATTAGCATGTGGACAGATAAATTACAGGTGAACTCTTTGGAAATTTAACTCTTTTTTTTTTTTAAAGGTAGTGTTAGGCTGAAATATCAGCTGGTTTTTTGTGATCACTGAAGCCACTTTCAGAAAAGCTTTGACAAAACCGGAAATAAACAGCAGAGAGCTGATATCCACTACAGTACACACAAGTGTCCTCCTACGAGCTGCTGCTTAGTTCACCTCCCATGAGACAGCAACGTCAAAAGACAGGGGATAAAAGCCATGCACACAGAACTCTGACACGGGGACACTACTGATCTCCAGTGCTTGTCACAGTCCTCATGCCACATGTCACCACCTCTTGCCTTTGCCAGAGGACCCATTTCATGGAGTCCATCAGAGCTGCAGTCAGCACTGGCTTATGTATTATAAACACCTGACATTCAGTGCTGCTGTGCTTGCTGGAAATGGATCTGTAGGACTGAGGACGGAAGATTTATGATGAAATGAGAGTAGAAATGGGAAATAACCTTTTAAGATGGCAGGGTTACAGACAAAGAAAGGTATGTCGTAAGTCTCTTGTTCTCTTCCACCCCAAGCTCAGAAGAAGGGATTAATAATTTATCAGTTAAGAAATTAGCAAAATTATTGCCAGCATCTCTTGTCATATTCAGATGAAATGCCTAATTTGTTTTTTTTTTTTAATTAATTCATGTGAAAGAAAAACTAAAACAAAAAAAAATAACAAGCATGGATCTTGGAAGAAAGAATTTCAGGAAGTACTTTATGTCAAAGAACAGCCCTTCTGCCAACCAGCTGTTGGGGTTTTTTTAACAATTTTTGAGAGTTGAGCTCCTGAAGCTTCTTTTCTTTTTACTATTCCAGAAGCCTTGGGGATGTTTCTCTTCTAATTTTGAGCCCACTCATGAGCTGGGAATTCTTTTCCCAATGTGTGAGTGTGAATGATACGACTGGAGACTGCACAACTGCTTACCTCTTCTCTTGCTCCTTGCTATTTGCCTAACTCTTCCTGAAAGCAATGGTAGAAACTTTTTCATAGGTTTATTTGAATCTGCAGAAACCAAAGACTCAGCCTCCCCACATGTATTTATAAAGACTTCTCTAGAACAGAACAGAAGGACTTTGAAGTATGTATGAAGAAACTGAAACTGGGAGCCACCAGTTTGTCTGACACAGAAAGGAGTCTCACTCACACGGTTGTTGACACTTGCACCTCCAGGGATGCTTTAAATAGAAAAAGACTTATACAAAATGATATTTCAAATTTAAGTGGATCAATGGCTTGAAAATGCTCTCAATTTGTCTTGAAAAGCATCTGAGAATTGGTGCTACAGGTCCAATGCTTTGCTCTCACAAGAAAGATATCCTCAGTGGCCATGGACTTGTCCATTTCCACCTTCCAAGCTCCCCTCTACAATCCCATCAAACTGATTGCAAGGAACTGTTAATTACTACTAACTGTGCAAGAGCAAATCACTGCACCCCCATGACTCCAAGCTGGATGAAAATATTCCTACCTCATTTCTAAGGTATACCTCTGGTTTTTAACATACTTGCTAATTTCTTTCAGCAGTTTCAACTCATGCTCTTTGTACACAGCAAATAGTCTAGTGAGGCTCTGAGTGCAGATGAACTTTACCAGGGCAGGTGATAATACTACCCACTTTTGTTGTGTATTGCACTTGCACACCTCAACAGCTGTCAGCATCACTTAGTTAATCTGTTTTGCTTAATGTAATCCTACCTGGTGCAACATGAGAAGTTGGTGCTGTGTCACAAGAGAAGAAACTTTTGCAAATGCCCGAGGTACTGCAGTTACTGCTGCAGATGAAATTTGGTCTGATTGCTTCACTTCCAAATTTTTTGACTGCTCTTTTGCTATTAAATCTCGGAAAGCCTCCAAAAAAAAAAAAAAAAAAAAAAAAAGATAAAATCCTGAACATCACAAAAGCTGCATTCTTCCACACATTTGTAGGTCATCTTTGGCCCACTTCCTCATTTTAGTAATTACAGCTCCCTGCACCCTGCCCATGGATACAAGGCCTTGTATGATGTGTTTTTTAATTCAGAAAATTACAGCAAGTTAGTGCAGGAACCCTCTGGTAGACAGTAGAGCAATTCAATACTAAAACACTGATAGGTCTCTGTATGGTTTTCTTGACTGATGTTACACAGCTGATCTATTTTTATGTATTATTTGCACTGGGACAGTGCCTGGAGGCCAGGGCAGGATCCCATAGTGCTGCACATACTATCCAATAGGATGCAAGGGCCTCTCCTCCTTGCAACCTGTAGTCTAAATACATACTGAAGGAGACCAGGTGGAGAAAACAGTCAGAGGAGAAAGTGATACAGTTGTTAATAAGAGTGACAGGCAGAGCCCAACAGCTACTTAGCAATATACAGGCAATGCACAGTTCCTATCACTGTTGTCTGTTTTATCTCTGTCCTTGGTATAATGTTTTTTTGCAACCTGCAGTGACCTATGGACAAACATTCACAGACAGTCGTCCTCTGCCTGTCTGAAGCTCTGGGCATTTGAAAACATCTTTCACTGCCCACTGAATTAGGGAACAGAGTGGGTGGTGTGAAATAACAGGTTTGGAGTGACCCACGGGAGGATTATACTTTGGGGTGTCAGGGGAGCCCAGAAGGCAGCTGATCTCAGTGCAATTCACATAATCTCTGTCTTTATTCCCTTACACATTGCCTGCAGCAGGAACAGCCAAGAGTCTTTATGGTGTCAAGGAACACAAGTCTTAATTTCAGCCCAGGCTGTCCAGGGAACCAGCAATGGGTGCACTTCCCACCTAACTCACTAAGTCTCACTTTGGTTGAAGATGGGCTTTTAAGCTCATAGCCTTGTGACCCAAAAACATTTCCTAAATTAGTTATTTCACCTCCTGATCAGAGTCAGGACAGTTTTACACAGATAAAATCCCCACTGTGTTTAGGTCCTCTGTGCAAACCCTAAATGTCTCTGTAAGTTCTTAGGACTGTTCAGCTCTGATTTCCAAAGCAATAGTGTTGGGTCTGCAAGGTCAAGTAAAAACAATAAACAAAAATTCCTGCAAACACTTCCGAATTGAGCACATTGTGGACATTCCCAAGCATATGTCTAGTCCAGTATCATACCCACAGGCTCTCTGACACCAGGTCCCTGTCCCTGAAGTGACTGATACGCTTACACATCCCTGTCTCTTCATCACTAGATGAGCCAGAGGACAAGGGCTGAACAGCAAAGGAACTTTCCCATTCCCTGCAGAGACAGGCAAGTACGGAAGCAACAAGCAGTTGTGAGGGAAGTCAGATTCCAGCTGTGTGAAGATGAGCTCTGGAGAGGCTGGAAGTGGGAGCTATCAAAACAAGAGGGACAAATCCTGAAAGCAGCCATCTCCTTTCAAGAGTGCAAAGCAAAAAGAGTAAACTGCTCATGAAGTCACTGCAGGGTAATGAATGTGATTAGTACAAGGGGGGAAGGACTCTGACACGAGTCACACCAACAATAGCATAAACTAATTAAGCTCCTCTTTCTTTGAAGTGAGAACTTGTGCCACTGCATGGCTCAGCAGAGACCTCAGACAGGTCATCCTGGTCTTCCTCATGCATCTGTACTGCCTAACTTTCCCTCAGATCCCCAGCATCCTACAGCTGCTTAACACATGGCAACCACAGAAGCTCTCAAAATTTTTGTAACTCTTCTTGTAGTAACTTTAATTTTCCCACATTTTTTTCTTTAAATTCACAATGTCCAAAACTGCATTTCCTCTGAGGATCAGTCCTTTTCAAGGAGACAGCAACCACCTAGAGCTAACACAGTATTTCCAACTACTTAGGCTGTTGTATGAAAGCAAGAGCCATCAGATGTAGATTGCCAAAAGAGCTTAGCTCCCATTTAGTTACTAAGGACTGGATTTTCAAGTGTAGTGTTAGGTAACATGGGTCATGTAGGCTGTACATGATACAACATTTTTAGTAATACATAGCACAGTAACACTCCTTGGGATGTTGCTAGTCTATGTGAGAACTGATTTAAGGAAACACAAAAAATGGGAGCTCTATCATGTAGTTAGATATTAATATAAGACTTCCTGAATGTTTTACAAGAAACAAAAAGAAGAGAACACAAGTTCTTTGAGGTGGTTTCTGTAATTATTTTACAAGAACATTTCAGCAAACGCATTCAATAAAGACATTTTTCCCCCTTAAAATTAAGCTGAGTTGATTTTATTTCATCCTTATATTCTTAAGACAACACTCATCTTGCCTAATTTCAATCATCTAAAATTCAGGCATTGTCTTGACTCCTTCCAGAGAGGTTGGAGACAGGCACTGCTGAGTTAATTCATCCCTTGGCTCAGATACTGCATTGCCCCTGGGAGCACCTCATCCTGCACAGAAAACAGAGGAAGATTAGGGGACCATCCCACACTTCAGACAAGTGAAATAAATCCCATCTTAATTAGCCTTTCCACTCACTGTACTTGCATCGTTACAATATCTGAACATCCATACTTTCCAAACCTGTAATCCTCACACTCTTTCTGTGATAAATGGTCATTTTTACTCATTTACGGACATATACAGCTGAGGCAGGTAGAAGCCAAGTTCTAGACCTGTAAAGGTATTTAGCAAGTTAATTGTCTAAATTAGGTGTTTTTCAGTCAGCTGACAAATACTCAGTGATGTAGACAAAGCAGTGGCAGTTGGGTGCCCTAAGGAATTTGCTAGGATCTAAGCAGAATTGACTTGCCTTAAGGACAAATGTCATAGAATTAACCCCAGGCCTCCTGAGCTGCTGTCCTAACGTTTGGAATGCCCTTAACATCAAGCAAATCCTCTGCTGTTTTTTGAATAAAACTTTTGAAGTATTTACAGTCATGTCGTCTTCTTTGTCAAACTAACAAGCTGTGCACACTCAAAGTCTTTCATTCTTCCTCATAAATCAAACCTGACTCCAAGCCTCCCTTCTCACTTTTACTGGTCTTCCCTAAGCTATCCTTAGATCTTAACTTAGCAGTAAGAGCACAGTGAGGCCAAAATTCCAGGATTTTTTAGGTGTTACTGTGATACAATTAAACACAGGGACATCAGCACAGAGCTGGATCTAGCACTAAAATCAGTGAAAATACTACATTCACTTCAGAGCTGTACTCTGGTATGCAGCTTCTGAGCACTCTGCACCACAGCACAGTGCACTGACACCATGTCTCTTGCACTTGGAGAAGTAATTGACCAAGACCTTAAAATTTAAATACTTGGGGCATGTCAACACGAGAGTCCAGACACAGTATAATGTGAATTAGCAGCACACTGGCTGGTCTGCAATCACATCACACAAAAGAGTGTATTAGAAGGAAGCAACTTACTTTATTTGGAAGCAACTTGCTTAATTTGAGCAACAGCCTTAGGGCAGACACCCTGTGATGGGCCCTGCAGAGTCAGTGTGAGGAAGATACCACTCTGCACAGTTATTCCAGTTGAACAGTAGCTGACTCCCAAACTTTATCAGACCAGAGCAGGCTTCAGCACTGGGTGATATGTGCTGCTTGGAATAATCTTGGGGAGAACTGCTGAGTGCTGAACATGTCCTCAGACTTGCCTGGAACTTGCACCTGGGTTGCAATATGGGTCAATTTATAAAACAGACTCTACTCCTTTCATCTGGAAAGATTTTCTTTTCAGCAATAATCTCATTAAAGTGAAAGAGAAAAGCCAGTTTCTGTAGAGAGGGAGGTGTCAGCCCCATATTATTCAAGCAAACGACAAGATTAAAACACTGTTTCTGGTACTAAATAAGGGAAGTTCTCCCCTTCTAGGACAGCTGCTTTGAACCATAACTAATCAAAACAATCCTGTATCAACCTTGAATTATCAGAGTCTAACCATTTTCTGTTTTCAGAACCCATAAGCACAGAGTATGGAAAACTTGTAGTAAACACACAGGTAAAGTACCATGCATCTTTCAAGAAAGATATTGAAATAATTATGAAAGGTTTATCTGACTTCTGATTATTAGAGACGTATTTCATCACCTCTTTTATTAACTAGACCCCCAAAACCTTACACAGTTACCCTTACATTGAATTCAGTAGCTTGTTTGTGGACTAGGTCTTATTGTACAAATAAGACTGAGTTTCTGGGGGATATCAATAAATCAAGATTCTGCAACATCCTTTGCATGGAACTGCCTTGTCCATCTTCTGAAAAAGTTAAATCTTCTACAGCAATATTTGAGAGTTCTGCCCAATCACCCAGCTTCAGAACAATGAAACATCTTTGTTCTGTGTCAGGGTTTCCAACCTGTCATGCAAACCACTAGAGGAACAAATTACTTCAGAGTTTTACACACACCAGAGAATCCCACACAGCACTGTATCTCTATAGGGGAATGCAGAGTAAGTGCTTAGGCAGCAAACACTGCCAAAAACTCAAATGCCTATTTTGGGACTTGAGAAAGTCTAACAGAAAAGCAGGAGGTGGAAATGACTGCTGCACAAGAAAAGACACCCATGGGACTGAGGTCACATCTTCAACTTGAGATCTCCAAAAAGAGCTCCGAGCAATTGCTGCAGACCTCACAGCATGGCTGGGTTTTCCTTCTGAGCAATGGCACACACAGGCTAAGCCTGGGAAGATTTCCATAATATAATATAAGGGCAGCTCAGACCAGATCCCATCAGTGAGATCTAGTAAAACAAGTTGGAAAAAAGCTACTGATCTTCTAGGAGAGAATACAGGAGACATTGACTGAGGATCCTGAATCTTGAGCACAAGGCCCACAGAGTCTTGGTGTCTCTCAGAACAAACTTTGCTCACTGTCAATCACTAATTTCTCCATCCTCCATCAGCACCTTTTCAACTTTTCTAACTGCTTGTGCTCACATCTTTTCTCCCATGTGGCTCAAACCAGAATGAAGAGAGTCAGCACAATTTAAACAAGGTCATGCTTTCCAAGCATCAAACCAGTATTTTGCTGAGAAAAGAATGAAAACAAATTGTACACTGCCTACTGCAAGGCCTTGTGAGATTCCCCCAGGGCCACCACAACAGACCACTGTAATCTCTGCTGATGCTTGCACTGAAGATAACAATGCTGCTTGTTATCAAAGCCACTGTGTCCCAGTCATTCTGGCCTTACACACTATTTCTCTTATAAAGATGAGTGCAGCACTTTATAGATTGTCTAATACTTTATCTTGGAGATGTCAAATCTCACTTTCCATTGTGTCATGTTGAATTCCTGGAAAATAAAACAGAACAAATCCACACACATTCCAAAATGCTTTTCTCACATCACTTCTGTGGCATTTACCTTGTTTGTAGGGAAAGGAAGGAAGGAAAGCACAAAAGGATGGAAAGTACTTTTTTTTGTTGTTTTTTTAAACACCATTTACTAGAACAGATTGTATTACCCATAAATAATGGTGGTAACCTAGGATAAAAATAGAAATTAGGCCTGTCTTCACTAAGAAAATGACTATCCATATTTCATCACTGACCAACTGCAGAACAGCTGTGCCTGTGATATCAATGTTATCACAAAGGAATTTCTACCATTGTCGTGAAAACCTGGCACAAGACCCGAAACCTGTCTGAACTCTCTCCCTTTAACAGTTTAACACCCCACATGTCAGATTACTACAGCAGAGTACCCCTGGGGAGTGAGAGATTTTCATCATGTCAGGACCATTTCTGGGAATTGACAGGATACAGGAAAACTATGCCCGAAGCTTTTACAAAAGCACAAGAGAGAGTTTAACTGTAGGAAGGAGATGAAATTTCAGAGGGGAGTTTGGAAGCAGGGGCAGATTGTCCTGTGACTTGAAACCAACTGGAGAACTGCTACTGCTAAAAAGGATGGTCAATTCTTGTTAGGAAAGACCAAGCCCTTGTGCCACAGGACGTGCAGGCACTAGCACAGACCCAGCACAGTGGAAAAAAAAAAAAAAGGATAAACCACACAGAATCTCACCTTGGCTTTTAAATGGAAGACAACAATTGCATTCTGTTTTTTTCTTTTTTCTCTTGCTTTGAAAGCAGATGTTTAGGATTGAGACAAAGTCCCAGCACTGTTTGCTGTACACACACCTTCTGCTTCTCTATCAGGCTGTGAAAAGCTAGAGAAATTGGCACTGGAGCTTTCAGTAGTGCGTTCTGTGCCTCATTATTTATTCTTCATCCTTACACATCAATGTACAACAGCAACAAACAGAGAAGAAAACCAATCCTTCCATCATTCCCTCACTTAAGGAGCCAAAGCACAGTAACTCATCTTTCACCACGCAGGAAGGATTTGATTTTAAGTACCATTGAGGAGATAACTGTCTGTGTTACGAGTTTCATAATGGTGCTCGTGTTGCCATTTAGGAAAGTAATGAGCTGTAGCAAAGTCACAGGAAGCAAAGGACACAGGAGCTTCAGTCTCCTGAGGACAGCACAGCAATTTATCTGTACTTGGTAGTGCAAAACTCTTAAGGGAAATAAAAAAAAAAACCAAACCAACAACCTAAAAACCAAATCACAGACACGTGAATTTGTAGACAGATACCTTAAGAAAATCAGCCCATTTCCCCCTTCACATAAATTTTACTATGTGAGTTTAATAAATCAGCCTAAGCAGTTTACAATTATTTTATCTAAGAACAGAAAATCTTTCCATCTGAAAACTCCCTTAATCTCACTGAAAGTTGCACAGGTTGTTGGGATGTTATACTGGGGAAGGTACTTTTTGCCATAAATCTGTTTTACTTTTTTTTCAAGCTGAGGCAGTTTTATGAGATGAAATATATCTGCTTTTTTGTAGATGTCACTAGAGGACTCTAAACACAAACTGTAACTCCAAAACAAACCTGTACACTGCAAACGGTATTACACAGGACATTCATCTTAAAAAGACAGACAGCACAGAGGAGCACAGTTAAATGTACTTTTTTATCTAGAAAGAGCACCTACAAGATCCCCGGACCTGAACAATGTTGGTAACTTTCTTAGATGCACCAATTCTCTTACTTTTTCCTCAGTTATGTGGGGGTGACATTCCAAAAATTACATCAAGTCAGCTTTTCCTTAAAGCTTTGAGTTCAATTTGCAAAATAATAAATTGAGTCTTAAAATAAACACCTTGGATTTCATGAGGTCTGAGGAAACCTCACTTCTGACAAGATTACAGATTGTATAAGGCATCAGATCAACTGACCACAATGATTCAGACTGTAGTTATGTAAAGCATCCTTGCCTATTAAAATAGTTTTAGGAAAAAAATCAGATTAATAACAGAGATTTATGATATTAACTGACTCTTCAGGCAGCCAAGTTCAGCCTTAAAGACCAGAATAAAACTGCCTTTTGCTGTTTCCAGGCTTTACATGTATCCACCCTTGCCCACAGCACGTGGGCCACTGGGTGCACACACACCAGAGCTGTGACTGCTCAGTGCCTGTGGTGCTCTGCCCACCTCGCCTGCAGGGCTGGGGTGGGCTCCACATGTGCCCAGTTCTCCCACAGACTGAGAGGAGAAGATCCACCTCTCCCAGTACCTTCTATCCAGCACCTCCAGGGTCAGTATGCTCCTTCAGGAACAGGCAGTATTGGTCTCCTTGTGATTAATTCAGTGGTGTAGCTCAGTACCAAGTAAGAAAATCAGCACTGATACCAAAATGTTAATTGGGGCAGATTCAGTAAACGAAGTCTTATCCCTGGAAGATGGTGCAGCAACTCTGCAAAGCCAGGCTCTTTCTGTTGGGTCTGACAATGGAGCACTCCCAGAAATGTGGAACTGAGGTGCCTGAGAAAGCCACGCTCCTGAACACTAGCAACACCACAGCTCTGACCCACACTTGGGACACTCGCCTTCCAGATCACCTCGGCATCTGAGCCACTGAAATATGAGCTAAAGATTTCTTTTACAATTTCGTTTTTATTTTAAGTATTAGAAGTAAAGGACTGACCCTACTCATATCTGTCTGCCGTGAGACCTCGTTGCTGGCGATCCCAAATGAGTCCCATGGCAGCGGCCTGCAACTTGATGATCTTCAAGGTCCTTTCCAACTCAAACCATTTTATGATTCTGTGATGTCTGATGGGCCCCTCCCAATGTTACTGAACTAATAAATTAATAAAAGCTTCTCTGAATGAAAAAAGGCTTACTGCTTGTAACTAATGACTACATATAAATACAAGTGAGAAATTTGTTCCTATGTCTTCTCTGATTTCTATTGAACAAAAATGGAACTTCAGAGAGATATAACATACTATTGCTCTATTAGTACAACATAGTATAGTAGCAGCCTTGAAGATTTATTTGTGATCTTAATAAAGGTTTTCAAGCACCTGCTTAATAAAAGGAAATACCACATGAAATTAGGTAAAGGATTTATTTAAAGGTAATTTATATGCAGGTGGGACCCTTTTTTTCACAAGGTAAGAGAATGGATATAAGAATGCTACATTCTGCAAAGCTACAGATTATGACAGTGCAGAGAACTTGACAGTTAGAGCTAGTCCTTATTGTAAATCTTGGAGAAAAGGAACTGCACTTAAACCAGCCTATTACTACTTGTCATTGCCCTTTATTTTATTTCCATCTCTCAGAGTGGAGCTCTCTGGATACCCAAGGATGTTATGAGCACTTTTCCTTTATTAAAGTATTCTAAAGCCTTTTAGTATAAGCCTCCATAAAACCTCACACAAATGCATTATAAAATTACAGGGAACAAGTTCCATATGAAAATTTCATCATATTTCTTCTTACTATTTTTTAGCAGAGATTCTGACATTAAGCATGAGAGAAACAGACATTGTTTTAATTCTTCATTGTGGAAGGGGAAAAAATCAACTTTTTGCTTTTGGTTAAGAAAGAATTTTTTACATACTCCCTCTTTGCTGTCTCCCCATTGCAAAACCAAAAAAGGATTTTAAACAGACAAAAAGTAACCACAATTATATGGAGTGTGTCATTGATAAATTCCAGGGGAATACAAGCTAGGTAGGCACATACCATTAGATCTAGCTGTTCAAAATTTTAAAATTCTAGCCAAGATTAAGCTGGACTATTTGACCACACCAGACCTCAAGACTCTGTTTAACTTTTAAAAGGCTCAATCTCACCCTAGTCTTAGACTTTAGGAATGTAACTCTTTCAAGAGACCATTTTACACAGCAGCCTATCTTTAAACACGTGCTTAGGTCTCTTGAAGTCACTAAGTACAGACAGACTGAGAACAGGCCCAAGTCTTTCATTTTATGACAGCCTCAGTTTTGTATAATTTTAGTTAATCCTAGGCTTTCTGTTCCCAGTGCATTTAGTCGTGAGTTATGATGACACAAGATGAGATCACACTTGCTGCTGCAATGTCTTCAGGAATTTTGGAAGAGGATGTTCCAGGAAAATTGGTAACTTCTGCCTACCCCCTTGGAGAAAAAAAATAAGAAAGCAACAACAACCCAGCACGTCACTGGAGTATGTTTAGATATTACAGAGGTTTTAGCCTCCCTTCTGCTGCATGACATCTGCTTCCTGCAAGTCTCCTGATTCTCTGACCAACTAAATTGGAAACAGTTTAATTATGGTTATTTATTTTGCTTTTAAACTGACCACATTATAAGAAAAAGCTAACACAACTCTTCTGTTTATAGCAGCACAAGAAGAAAAATATGCAAGGAACTACAGAAAAGGGTAAGTGTTACTGAAAGCTGAGTAATACACACAGTGTGAAATTCATGCAGTGCAGAAAGCCCTCATGAGTTACATGTCTCCTTGCACATATAAGTCCTAAAGCATTAATTTATCTTTAGCCATGTATGTTCTGAGACATTTAGGATTTATTCTGAAAATTAAGTTTGAAAATAAATATCTTTAATGTCCTGTGCTGAGTCTGTTCCCAACTATTAAGGAAACTCTCAGGTACCAGCAGAGCTCTGAACATTAATCACATTTTCCAGTTACGTTGTGGGGAAGTGCAATGACTTAGTTAAGGCCAGTATAATGTCCCAGGCTTAAACTACCACACCCATCACACTGATAGGCAATTGAGTGAACAATTCAACCCAGATGGGAATCCAGGTTCTTCTGGGCTCACTGTTATTTATTCTGCCCATTAGGTTATGTGACTTCCATAAATTATTTTGCAGTTCCCGTTAAAAGAAAATAAATCTACATGATGCTAAATGCTGCCTCCCAGCTGTAACGCAAAGTGGAATTTTGGACCACAGCACTGCTTCCTGACTCATCTTGGATCCCCTCCATGTGACGTTGGATCCATCTAAGCTGGGGAGAGCAGAATAGAAGGGCTGTGCTTTTTTTTCTTTTTTCTTTTTTGCTTTTTTGCTTTTTTTCTATCACCCACTGTCAGATAACACGTGCATGTTCCTGCAGCATGTGAAAAAAAAAACGTGGAACATGGAAAAAAACCAACAATACCAGAGAGGGGCCTTCCTGAATACACAAGGATAGAAAGGAGAAGATAAAAGGGCTAAAGATTTGTACAGGGATTATTTAAATAATGACTCACTGCCATCGGTAAGTTTATAAAATATATAAAACCCAGACAGAAATGCTGGGGCAGGGGAAAACTGTGCTGAGAAGTGTGACAGAGGTGCAGCACTAAAAAAAAGTTAAAAATAGCACACCCACGGAGCAAAATTTCCTTCACACATAAATACAGCCACTACACTTCATGTCTCAAGCACATGGCTTTACTGTGAGCTTCTCTGTTGCTTGTTTGCAGCTGGAGAAAATCCAGAAAGCAAAGAAAACAAACACATGGCACGTTCCCTGCGTCTGTCTGATTTAATGGCATTTAGCACACACCTTTGGCTCTTTCCAGGGGTTAAAAAGACAAAGGGCCAAACACAGGTCCTGCAATCCCGCAGGCTGCCCTGCCAAGAGAGCGCGGTGGGAAAGCCTCCTTAACCAGCCCCAAAGGATTCCCTCATGGAGGAAACCTCAAAGAGCACAGAGGTGGCTCAGTGGCCAATTCCAGCACCAGGGGTTTTAGCCAAAGAAATCCTGGCATGTGCTGGGAATTCAGCTGATTCCCAGCTGATGAATCAGCCTCTCTGGATCCACAGGTGACTACAGGCGTGTCTACACTGCAGTGGCACAATGAAGTGACATCCGAGATTACAGCTGCTGGACTTGTAACAGCAAAAAGAATGAGAGGAAACGCAAAACAGGGATTAGAAAAGAATCCAGAAAGACATCATTATTTTGGCCACCCTGAGCTAACAGCAGGCTCACAGGGTGACTTCAGTGATTATAGCTTTCTGCCCATTAAACTGTAAAGATCCTGACTGTGTGGGACATTCGCTCCTCTGCTTGTTTTGTGACATGTGAGAGAGGCTGAGCATATATAATTCCTCTGTTAGGATCAAAATAAGGACAGGTGCTGTTGGGAGTGTTTCATCCTTTGCCTTTGCTTTTCAATACCTTGCTGTTTACATGGCTAGCTGCTTAATTATCATTACTTTATCTCTGAGTAAAAAAGATGCAGTATCCTCAAATACTTTAAAGGGCTCTTTCCCAATGAACAACATCTATTTCCATTTAACACTCCAACTTAATTAAAACTTTGCCCCCTCCTCCAGGGCCTTGTTTCATTTAATTCAATTGCCAAATCCCACTAGAATGTCCAGGCTGCAGCACAATTTGCATAATGAACACAGTGGTATCTACAGTGAAAACATCACCTCCCAGAAAACAACAAAACAAAACAACAACAAAAACAACAAAAACAATAAAACAAAAAAGAAAAAAAGGGAAGCAGAGTAAGATGAGAGCAATTACAATGTTTTGGAAGGTTGGCTGATGGCACAACCTGCAGTGGAAAGAAGCAGGCAGAGCCAGTACTTCGTAGTGGGATCAAAAAGAGGTATCAGTCTTCTGGGGATCTGACCACAGCTACTCACCAAGACAAAGCTGAGGGCAGGAATACAACTCGAAATTATATCCTTCTCCTATTAGTCACTTTACTCAGTACTACTCAAAGGCACTACTCCCTTCTTGGGATTATTGTCCTGAAAGCACCTACCAGCTTTTGTAATAGAAGTCATTCTTGTATTTTCAGACACAGCAGAGACTGGTGAAGCTGCTATTTCCATTTCTGGCTAAAGCACTCAACGGGCAGAGCCCACACAGTGTAGGATTCACAACACTTCTGCCTGGTCTAGAGCACAACTCTCAGTGCTTCAGCACTGCACCTAATGGGAGCCTGTTCTGCTGTCCACACCCTGAGAATCCCTGCTGGATCGATCCAGGCGTAAGGAGGGAAAGCAAATTTAGTTCCTGGATCTCAGGCTAGTCTGGATGTCTAAGCCAAAATAAAGTTCAACTAAAAGTGAAGCCAAGCTGCTTAGCCTGATCAAGGTGAAAATGCTTCAATTCATGAGACATCTCAGAGCAGGACTTGTCTTGGAAATTTTAAGAAAAAGAGGTGTGGCACCTGCAGAATTCGGATACCTCTGTTTGACACTAAGTTTACAATTATGGATTAAAATATCCCAATTCCTCTTTAGAAAACTATTTAGACACCCAACTTTCACAGAAGACTTTGGCCCTTACACTTTGCAGTAGATGATGTGCTTTTCTGGATCAAGCCCATAATAACCTAAATAAACTAATTAAAGGGCAAAGATGAAAAATCACATCAATTGCACTAATGAGGACTTGAAAAACAGTATAGAAGGGTTGTGCCATTAGCATTAAACGCCTCCAAATGGTAAACAGCCAAATCAAGTCCCTTTTCCTGTCCCCCAGATTTGAAAGTAAAAGAGGGAAGGTGACATGCTACAATTCTTCCAAGTTCTTGCCTGCATCTTCCTGCCCTCTGTCAGAAACATAGACACAGCGTGAACTGCTGCTTTCTCAGTTTCTGATGCCATTTATCTCTATTGTTCTTGGGCAAGTTGCCCCAGTTCAAGTCAAAGTGAAGCTCTGCTTGAGGAAACATAGGTGGCTGCTTTGTGCTCCCGCAGCACCGTCACCGATTACCTAACGCGCTCAGGAATGTTTCCCCTCTGCAAGCAACAACTTTCATTTTGCAATATTCGCTGCAAAACAAGGAGCTTTTCCACCCTGGGAGTTCCTTCACAAAGTGAAGCGGAGGTGGTCCCCGTGAGCAGGAGAATGATCCTTCAGCCAGCACCGCGGCCAGCCAGGTGCTCTGCGCTCCCAGGGATGGACGCGCTCAGCAGCGGCGCTCAAGGCGATTCTGGAGGACTGAGTAAAAAGGAAGGAATTCTGCCACCGCTCCAGCAAGCAACAGTTGTGCTGAGCAGCATGGGCTGATCATGCCCTGCTCCCTTCCCAGAGCCCGGAGCCACCTCTGCGGAGCAGGAGCAGGCGCAGGGGTGCCGGGCTGAGCGCACCAACTCCTCTCCCATCTCACAGCCCCTACGCCCCGCTCCCAAAAACTAACTCCTTCTCCCCCTTCAGCCCCAAGCCCAGCCCTAGCAGATCCCAGCCCTTTCCTAAGCCAGCCCCATCTCCCCGCTGACAGCGAGGCAGGTGGCCCGGGGACCGCCAGGTGCCGGCACCGCTCCGCTCCTGCCGGGGCAGCCCCGGCAGCGCTCGGGGCAGAGGCGAGCGGAGGGTCCGGGGCAGGCAGAGGGCACCCCAAGCACCTTCCCACACCGCCCTCCACCCCTTCTCCGCGGCGGCGGAAAGTGCCGCAGCGGCCGCGGAGCCGCGGGGCCGGCCGGTACCTGCCGGGGCCGGCGAGCGGCCGGAGCGCAGCGGGGCCGGGCCCGGCCCGGGGTGTCGGAGGCGTTGCGAGCGCGGCGGCTCCTCCCCGGCGGCGGCGGCAGCGGAGGGTCTCGCTCCTTCTGCGCCGAGTGTCAGACTTTCCTTCGGCCGCCCTCCCTCCATCCCGCCACCCCTTTCCACTCCCTCGCACGCACATGCACACCCCTCCAGCAAATGGGCTGCCGCCTGAGAGTGCGCCTGTGTGTCCGGGTGTCTGTCAGCCGGCGCAGGCACACACCCCCTGCTCCGCCGCCGCGCCCGCAGCTGGTCCGCCGGACGGCGGCTCCCGAGGAGTGCCGGCCTGGTCACGCCAACACCCGCCGTGGCGGCGATGTGCCCACTCGGGGACCCTGAGCCCGTGTGCCTTGCCTGCACCACAGCCCTCTCCGGCACTGCCGGATCACACACCTGCGGGCTCGCACAGGAGCATCCCGATCTATCTCTGGGACCGCCGTGCGCGGCTGCTGCTCCTCATCCTCACGACTAAAGCAGCCTCAGGTCTGTTCACGGTGTTCTCATGATAAATTCCCTCTATAGGACACTGGCTTGTAGACTGACTTGAGTAAAAAGCCAGCTCGCTACACTCACTGATAGGTGGCCCGGAGCTCAGGGCTGGTGCGCATTTAAGAGTTTGCCTGTGTGCAGAGCTGTAGCTGCCAGGGACGCATCTGCCTTGGCATTTATTTGTTTTGTCCCCGGAATGTGCTACATTGGTGGTTCTCCGGCTTTCGCATGCTGCAGACCACTTCCTAAGGGAGAATTTCTCTCCTGGACCAGCCCACTCCCACACCAAACCATTCTCTCCAAGATATTTCCTTCTGCGGCTGCCCGAGGAAGAGCCTTCCTGCCCACAGGCTGAGAGCCGCTGCACACATGGCACAGGCAGTATCAGACACTTCCAGACCAGACACACTGGGGTTCTTTCAAGAGCTGTGCTTCCCTCAGTGAAGGGCTCAGATTGAAAGCCTTCAGCTGGCGTCACAGTTGTGGAACAGATCCCGACTGTTGCTCCCATAAAATAACAGCAGAACCAAAGAAGTCCAGAAAAATGTATTGGAGTTTCCACCATGTAACTCACCTCAGCAGAACTTCATCCTCACCTACCATTCACACAGAATTCAGATGGGTGGTCTGGGTATACAGGACAGGAGCTAAAAAGGGGGAGTTTTTTAGGTTCACCAATAGTCAACTTTACACCTTTTACCTATGTTTTTAAACAGTTTGTTACTACAGTACCAAACTAACATTGTTTTTATAAATTTTACACACACAAATACAGACTGCACTTACCTACATGTGTTTTATATTCCCAAAGGACAAACAGAGCGATTTGGAGATAGGTTGACTGTTGACTTCTGCTGTTTAAGGCCTTCAAAAATAAAAAGAGATTTTATACTGGATTTCCACACTTTATCATTATCACTGGTAAACCTTTCCATTGCTCTAATCCCACATGGCACTGCTTAATACAAATATAATTGGGATCAGTATGATGCAGATTTGAGCCCAGTTTGTGTTTTGAATTTCTGCAGAATAATTCTTGCACTTTACCTTGTTCCCGCTCACTAAAAATCACAGGCACTCTACTGATGACCCCCTTCTGCAACAGAAGCTCAACAAATAGAAAATGAGGAGCAGGTTGGTGGAAGTAAAATCCTTGTGGGTTTTTTTGGGTTTTTTTCAAGCATTTATTAGAACTATGGAATAGGGATTTGAGGTACTCTGACAACATGAATCCTGATAAAAAGAAAATGTGCTACAAAGTTTTGTTTGTTTCATGTTCTGGGGGTGTTTCAGACTCCTGTGGAAAAGAAATCATCATTAATGTCTCCTTTTCTCATTTGTGGAACAAGTCTACAGACTGTGAAATGTAGGGGGAGGGAAATAAATGTTTTGGAAATGATTTTATTTTAGCAGTTGGGGGGGAGGAGGTTGGAAAAAATAGCAGAAGATTTATTATTCAGTGGTTATAAAACCGAATTTGTGAAATTGAAGCTCTTAATGAAGTAGAGGAAAGCAGGAAAAAACCTGCCCTCTTGTGGCTGTCGGCTAAAGGGACGCTGACAAAGTGACATTTCTCTGCAGACAGCAGGGAACGAGCGCGCTTTTGTGTGTGCCTCCCTAGGAAGGCGCTCAGACAAGGTTACACGAGGTCATGCCATGGACACAGGCTGAGCAGGCATTCGCCATCTGCACAGTATCATTGTAAATGATCACTCGATGCATTCCTTGGCATTGTATTTTAAACCACGGCTCAGAAATTCCCAGAGCAGATAAGTACAGCTTTACTGGGAGACTCAGAAGGAATTTTACCTGTCTCAGCATCCGTGTTAATGCCACCTCTTTGAGTGACCTTTTTGGTCAGGACTGTGTTTGCTCTTAACAGGGTGTTGGAAATGCCCCCTGCAACAGGAATTTCTGCCAAATTTACAGAAATGGTCTAAAGTTTCCACAGAAAGAGAAAGCTTCCTTCCCATGTTTTGAAGATGTGATGATTTATAATGATGGTGAGGGTGATGCCATTATTTTTCATGCAGAAAGGACACTGACTATTGGATGGAAGAAGCATTCAACAGGTCCTTTTAAACACAAATTTCAAAAGTGAGGAGTTTTTCTCTCTTTTTTTTCTTTTTTTTTTTCTGTAGTAACTAATCTGGGGCTTCCCTAAGGCAAAATTCCACACCCAGTGCCCAGAGCAACTGTTCAAATTTCCTGTAAAGTTGAGTGACGCATGAAATAGCAGAAGTTGAACATCAGATACCTGCATTTTTGTTTTCTCATCGGGCAATAACACAAGCACAAATTAAATGACCAAGCAGATCTGTGATAAATAACTAAAATGAGGAAGAGATGTCAGCTATTTTTGTTACTTACCATTTGCTTGATTTTCTGCTTGATCATTAATGTGAACAATGTCCAGACACTGTAATGCCAAACTGGCATGTTTCAGGCAAAACTATTTTCATGTGAAATTAAATGTCATGGTAAAATAGATGGTCCTTAAGCAAAGACTACAGGAGAAACATGAGACAGCAGCCTGCTGCCACACTGTAAGTGTTTATCTTTATACTGAGCACTATTATTCCTTCTGTAAGCAGTGACAGAAATGCCTGCAGCATGATGCAATGCATTGGTGTTGCTTAAATCTCATAAGGAGAGGGATTGTTCTCCAAATGTTGGGCTAAGTTGTGCCTAGTCAATCGATTCAAGTTGAACCACTATGCATTTGGTGACTCTGAGGCCCTTCATGAGAAGGTCCCATAATTCATCTCCAACTCTGAAAATTTTCAAAGGAGCCCACTCTTTACAAGCCCAAGAAATAAGGTGTCAATTTATACTGCTTGTTCCCAGCCATCCATCCCTACATTTGCTTCCAGCAAAACAAGAAAATGTTAAACATGATAAATAAAGCCACTAAAGACCAGAACTGATTTACCTTCATCTACTGGAAAGCCAGATGAACAGTGAGGGATCCAGAAGTGGGGAAGCCTTTGTAGGGATGAAGAGGGAGCAATCAGCTGGGCACAGAAATCACCTCATCCAGTCAGCCTCCAGTGCCTGTGTTTGTGACTCAGCCACCAGATCTACTTCCCTGGGGAGGCTTCGGTCACTAAATTCCTACAGTTAATGTTCAAGCACATTGGCAGACCGAATTCCACACTTGCAATAAAGTCAAATTCAAATCAAATGGTGTCCAAGAATCTGGATCAATATTCTCTGAAGATATAAGTTGTATTTCCACTTCCAGTAATGGCACCTACATTGATTAATGGACTGTGTAGAGAAGACTCTGTGTGTATATATATGTATACATGCAGACACACATACCAGAGAGTTAATAGAAGGCAGGTGTTTTAAAGAGAATGAGTAAGAAAAAGAGTAGTACTAGTAAGGTATTGAATTTCCACCTTGCAGTCCATCAGGAGATAAAGGAACTTTTCCTGCACTCTTTCTGCATGGGAATAGCCAGAGTTTGTCCATTGCCCTGTGCTCATGCAGTTTGGCTGATCCTTGGGGGTCTCCAAAGAAAGACAAAGGACTCTGCTCTCTCCCTCTCCCACCATTTTGGGAAGAGGAAAATCTGCTTTACTCCAGTGTTGGTGATCATAATGCAACACCTGCACAGTAATGCACACTGATTTTATGTCTCGGGGGGAAAAAAAAAAAAAAAAAAAAAAAAAAAAAAAAAAAAACAAAAAAAAAAAACACCCACAACAACAACAACAACAAAAACAAAAACAAAAAAAAAAAAACACCCTGGCTGGAATACACCTCACCTTATCTCTCAGCAAGGCTTTGAGGTGGTATCAGAAATCCCAGGGTCCTGGCCATGTCCCTCCTGACTGCTGCAAAAATTAACCACGTCCTGGCCAGGACCTGGACAGGTGTATAGTACATGTGGGACCTGGCTCAAATATGATGAGAACAATAAAAATTTTTTCTATAGATCATGTCTGTGATATTAATTCAGTGTCTTTAAAATAAATAGTATGTCAAGAAAAAAGCTTGCTGCATTTCCACTTATGTCCAGGATAGGAAAGAAAATCAGCTTCTGAGAGCCTACAGTTCTATGTATTTTATGAGTCAGAGTAGAAATTAATATTTCCATGAAAAATTGACTGAAGCCCATTTTCCTGCTTTGTATAAATTAAACTTTGATATTTCTATTTCTGATGAAATCAGCTGCTGAACTAATTGCTTTAAGGCATTATCCACGTCTCCCTAAATGGCAATGACTGCTGTATTGATTTATGGGCTTCAGCACCAAGCAGGGGAGGGTATGAATAAAATCAGCTCTGAGCTGTGTCCAGAGAACTCCACTTCCCCTCAGCAGTGGCTGAAGTAATAGGAATAAAAACCCCCTGATTTTAATAAAACATGAATGCTATTACATGAAATGGTGTATTTTCTTATCTCAGAACACAGGATATCTAGTTCTGTTTATCCTTAGCATGAAAAAATCCTTGTGAATGCCTGAAAGTCGCATTTTTCCAGTGAAAATATGTATTTGTGGTTAACAGACGACAAATATCCAAGCAATGGTTCTATAGATAGAAATGTTCTTTCCTCTAAATGGCTGTAAAAGATAGCTTTGTCCAAAACACACCCTATTTATTACTTATTCTTGCATATTTTTGTTTCCTACCCAACTTAGGGCAAATCTTACCTCTAAGTGATCGCTTTTCAAGCAAAATAGTGTTAAATGGAACCACATGCCTTAGTGATTTACAGCATACATTATGTGGGCTCATGTTCACTGTCCTCAATAAATAACTATTTTGATTGTATTATAAGATGGCCTCCCTTAAACTCTTACACATTAAATTTGTTATAGCCTCCTCAGTGAGAACAGATTGTTGTCAGGAGCTTAAGACAGTATGCTACTGGCCAAGTCAATATGAAATTTATCTGGAAGATGGGAATTTTCAGCACTGTCAGAAGGATGAAAACAGAAAGTTGGTATAGCAGGTTTGTTTACATGCTTCCTCTGTTCTGCGTTGGTATTCTGTTTAAATCCTTTCATGAAATATCTGCAACAGGTTTGAAGGAAAGGAGCTCTTAACTTGAAGATCTCCCTTTCTGATGTAGGCAGGCATATATTTATAGAAGCTGTGGATTTTGAGAGCTCCGGAGGAGAACTTCAAAAGTTTAAGTTTGAGTTTGTCTGTACAAGACATAGCCTAGCCAAAAGAGGTTAGTGAGGCATCTGAATCCCAGTGAATGGAAGCTAAATCCCAGAAGCTTAGCAAATTCCCTGCATCATCGTATTTTGAGTATCTGAACCATCCACAGCAAGCACATTTTGAATTAGAAAAGTATTTTGTGGGGAGATGTTGTGGAAACACCAGTAGTATTTTTTTTTTTCTCTTTTAATTTGTTTACAATTCAATAGAACTTTTTATGAGAGCACAACTCATTCTTCCCTCATGGCCAGATGTAGATTTATAGGAGATGACCCCATCACCCCATTAATCATGGTTCTGGTCCATTTGATGAAATGTTTTCTTCTTACACACTACTCCCATTTGCATCAAAACTGCGTCCAGGTCTGATTGTCCCGCAGCATCTACGGCCTGTAGAGTACCACATTCCTGCCACAGGAGACATCAGTCATTACCCATACATGCTTTGCACTAAATAAAGTGATGAATCTTGCACTGATTGGGTCTCTTCACAAGTAGCTCAGCTGACTGCTGTAAGGACCCCAGACTTTGCTCAACAAAAGAACTCAAATTTTCAAATAAGCTTATTGCATAAAACCGAGGTTTTGGATTGTAGCTGCTCCTTGTGCAGTCAACAGAGATCAGTCCCAGTCTCCCTCTGTGATGAGGTACTCCATCATTTAAAAAAAAACTTAAAAATACTTCAGACAAGGAACACAACTTGTTCCTTAGCGTTTTCCATATCTCTCCCTTGACTGCAGAGGGAGCCTCCATGTCTGCTTCTAAATGTCTAATGTCAAATGCGTGAAACCCACCCTGAAGTAGTACAGCTGAAGCCAACATAATTACATACAAAGTGTTTTCAGGATCAAGTCCAGAGGTTATTGAGGACTCTGTTATGAAAGGTGCTATTCATCTCAGCATTACAACCTGGAAACAGAGCTGCCACATGTTGGTGTTCCTTGTTGAACAAAATTACTGTCAGAGTCTGATGGAAAGTTATTTTATTCAAACTAAACTAACAGATTATTAATTGATATTGTAGATTTCTACTTTCAGTATAAATCATTTATTCAGCTTTATACTAAATTTTATTCAGTTTACATCAGCAACATTCCTAGATGTGGCTATGCCTGGCTGCCATTCAGTCTTCAGGGCTTAAAAAATAAAAAAAAATAACAACAAAAAATCTAAAAACTTTAGCATCATTGAAACCATGTGCATCTATATAAAATGCTGATATATTCAGTGGTTCTATCAGCTGAGAAGATTGTAACTTGACCCAAAATGGGAAGGCTCACAGTGCATTCAAGAGCCAGCATTTGATACTTTGGTTTGGAGAGATAACTTCTGTCTGAGCAAACTGCAGACATTGAACTGCAATGTGGAATATAGACTGGTTTGGTTTGCTGGATTTTAACATTTTCTCTTTCAAATTTTCTACTTTCAGAAAACAAAGACTTGGGACATTGATTGCAATGAGAGCAGAACCTGAGGCTGTAGAAAAGAAGCATGGCACTGCAGTTGCTGAACTCACAAAATGCTTTTGAAAACAGGCATTTACACCAAGGGTATTTACATGTGAAAAGATGCTGCATCTACCAAGTCAATGTAAAGCTCCAGGTACTTTCAGGTCACTGACAAACTTAAATAAACCAGAGCTTTATCTCAAAAGGAAGACTGCAATTTCTACAAACTGGGTGCTTTTCAACAGTTTTGTTCAGCACAGAAAAATATTATCAGCCTAATGTTTTCCTAGTTAAATAATTATATTGGAAGCAGCAGAAAAAAGACAGAGAATTAAGCTAATATCTTAACTTATATATTCTTTGATTGATATCACTAGACAAAATTCAATAATATATTATTATCCACTAATTGTTTCAGTCTCAGCTACTTGGCAGCTACACATTAATGTCAGTTAGATGAGAAGACTTCATTTATGTAGAGAAATACTTTAAAGCCAAAACTGTGATTTGATCACTTATCTCTGATTTGACTTAGGAATTTCAGTGGGTGATCCCAGAGTTCAACCTTCAACCTCAGGCTGAGCTAGAACAGATACATAAGAAAAAGTGCCAGTCCTGAGCTGAGTAACTGGGAGGAAGAGAAATAGCCAAGTAACAAGAAAGAAGATAAATCTCTGAAGTAATCATTCCCATAGCTAACAACCATGATCATTTTCAAGATAACAGATTTTTAGGTAGTGTTAGAGCAAGTCCCATTGTAGCAGTATGTTTCATCATCCTGATTATTGGAAGGCAAAGGTACAACAGCAAATTATTTTGGCACGTGAAGGTCTCTGAATACATGAGACCCAAAAGACTATTTACCAGACATTAATGTATTGTCGGCAAAACTGAGAAGCAGAGCAGATCCAGATGTATGTTATGGATTTCTGGGTTATGTCTAAACAGGCTAAAAATACCTGAAAATTTTGGAGTTTACCTGGGAGTATTTACATGGGAATACTTACATCTATTCTATATTTGGATGGCATAAGGGATCAAAGAATCACACTGTTCTCTTTGTGAAGCTCTTAGTTGAGAAATAATAAAAAAACCAAAACAGATTAAAAATGTATTTCAATAGAAAATAACAAAACACAAACAAAATGGAATGACAGAGACAAATGAAGTGGCTGGTCACAATAGAAGCATGTGCAAGGCCATAAAAACTCAAATATATAACTGAGCTGTAACTTATGTGAGCGAGGGACATAGGCTGATCCAGCTTCCTACATTCTTCCAAGATGTATCTTGTAACACTGAGGATTGCTGCCAGAATCCCTCTGTATTACAGCGGCCCTCTTCTAGAGAAGACAAAAAATAAGATAAAGGAGGAATATTCTCATTAAATAAGGCATTTAAAAAATACCGGTGAAAGTACACTTTTGTTTCTTCACTTCCTATTTTTCAGCTTGTGACCTCTTCTGTTCCTCTCTTTGGGATATGCCTTGGTCATGCAGAAAGATCAACCATGCAAGTACAAGCCAAAAGTAAGACATTAATTATGATCCAGTCACCTGAGACTCCCAATTAGTCCAAGAAGGGAAACAGGCACCTCCAAAGAATATGTGATCCTGCTCTAGAAAGGTCAGATGATTTCTCCTTTGGAGAAGCCCCCCAAAGGCAGAGCATGGTGACTGGTTCATTGTCTGCACTTTAATCTGCAGATACGTCAAGTCAGGTGAGGTGACTTTCACCCATAACTAACCCACAGGGGATGTTTTTCTTTGTAGTGCCTTTCTTCTTATCTTCTCTGATGGTCAGTTGCTAGTTTCTGATTAAAATCCAGAAAATAATGGATTTTTCTGTGCATTTGTATGACATCTGATAAATAGATCTAATTCTTTCTGAAGTCTTTAGTTATGGTACTAATAATCATGTTTTACATATAAATAACTGAAAGCAGATTGAACTGGCAATTGCTTTGAAGAACAGAGAGGAAATTTTCACCTGCATGTTTTACTGGCATGAGAAAGTTTAAAAGTAGTGTGTGCCTTTGTTGCTTAATGTTGCGTTTAATTCTTTCATTAACATAAATTAGGGAATTTTTTTTTAAATTGTACACTGATATATAACTTTGGAGATCACTGAGAAATTACATCCATACTGTCTCATTATTAGGTGCTATCTCAAGCATAAGTTGGGGGAATTTTTAATGCAATTCTGTAATTTAAATTGTGAAGGCTGTCAGTCTGACTTTTTAAAATCTTTCTTCTGGTTTTAGTAGAATGAAATCTGGTCTTCTGACATTGATAGCAAAAGGTTCATCCCAAATTCAAAAACCAGAATACAAGAGCATGACCCTGAATACTATCAACATCAAAGAGCAATAAGGATACCCACTTACCAAAGAACTTGCATAAACCATAGGCTCACACTTTTATTATCAGTGAAGAAACCCAGAGTAGTGATGTGTGTAAAACCTTAGAAAGTTTCACAGCAAAAACAGGGATCAATCTGCCTCAGGAATACTCACAAACCTTTAGCTTCTGGAGCAGAATTAAATGCCCAGGTTGGTCCCAATGTTATTTGCTTTTATTTTTCTATGGAATGAATTTTAATACAGTTTTCTTGGCCTGCAAAGCCTGTTTGGAACTTCAGTCTTTGATATTTTTATTCATCCCTTACACATAACATCATTCATCTGCCTGGTTTTATAAGATGTTGGCTGTCTGAAAGCACAAAAGCTGTTTCTTTTGGCAACATTGTTCAGGATCTCGGTTTCAAAAGAGGACCATAGCTGAGGAATATGTACTTTGTGTACACGTAATGCAGTATTTTACTTTTCTAAAAATCCAGCAAATTTATATTGCAGGTGCAAGTTGTCAAAACTTGTGGTTCTTTCCATTCAGCCCAGACATAACTGTATCCATATTTTTATGATATACCAGTTGCATGCTCTAATTGCAAATTACATGCATACTGTTCATTTGATGGCCTTTTCTTTGTGTTTATTGACTCTAGAATTAAACTATAAAGGCAAACAGACTTGGCAGGGATCTAGGTGGTTTTTGGAGTGATCTGAAGCAACTCACTCCCGGTTTTTGTGGTGCTTGCAGCAGAAATGAGTTCTTGTGCTCATGGCTCTATGGCATATCTTTGGATGCCTAAGCAGGCACACATTCTTCTTATTCCAAAACAGTTAGTTTGGAACTCACTGAAGAATATTTAAGCCTCGTTTTGAGATACCACACAACTGACAAGGCAAAATACAAACCATGAATCAAAATGGTATTTTTGTAATGGACAATGCCCATTAGTTCCACTCCTGTCATATGTGGCCATCAGAATCAAGTCCTGTGCATCAAGAGAAGCAGCTCATGCACGTCAGACTTATTTCTGGGATAGAACAATGAGAGGTTTTGCAAACCCTACACACACACACACACACAAAAAAAAAAAAAAAAGTAGCAGGAGTTATTATAATAATATTTCAATGCAAAACCAAACATGCACAAAAATAACAAAGGAAGATCCCTCTGGGAACAGAATTTTATGTCTTACTTTCATCTGGAGACAATCAGGAGACCCAAATTTTCATCCTAATCCACAGGAAAAACCACCAGAAAACCAGAACAATTACAGAGATGCAGTCTTTAGCACTCTGTAGTTTTTCAGTCTAGGGCATGGAGTTAGTTTTTTCTTAACTCCATTTCTGAAAGATCTATGCTACAGCAGAGGCTGCAATGGGGAAAGTGACAAATAGCAGTAAAGGTGAGGAAGGAAGATGTGTGGGAGAGCAAACTGTGAAAAGGAGGTGCGCTGGAGATGCATGAACACCTCAGCCAAATTTAGAAGGACCAACTGAAGAGCCCAGCTGTGGGAAGGAGCAGCAGGACAGAGATGAAGGTGGGAATTTCTACCTGCAATCACCATGAGCCCCTCTTTGTCTGTGCCAAGGCCTCTACATGGCACTCACTCAGCAAAGGGCCTCAAGATTTTATTTTTTTAAGCAGGAAACACCATAACCCCAGAATGTCACTTTATTCCAGTCCAGTTCAAAGAGGGACACAGGCAAATACGAAGTCTACAAAGCAATTAAGGCAAGATCAAAACCACCAGGGAAAATTCCCAGAGCCAGACAAATTTCACTACTCCCCTGAAAAACAAGGGAGGTTTAAGACTTGTGAATCTCAGATCCCATGAGTCACAGGATGGGTTCTTCAACTGCTAATCTCAACTTTGGGGAATGACTCTTCAAGTTTCGAGTAGTCACATCTTCAGGTTTGGAGAAACAGCAGATTCTTTTCTCAGGATCAGCCAGTTAATTAAATGTAGAATATCTACTCAGTTACAGTCATCTAGACCCACTGACCTCAAATTTTTAGTCTCACAGAATTCCCTTAAAGTGCAGCATCCTGTCCATGAACACTCAAGAAGAAAAATGTGATAGAATTTACAACTGTCATAGTACATATGTTCTCCAAAGAACAGATAATCTTCTGGCAGACATAAACTCACCAATTTGTGAAGGAAAATGTAGTACAAAAACCTCCCGTATTTTTCTGAACTGATACCCCACAATGGCACTAACGTTTTTCATAACATGTTTTATATGAGAGGTATATATACATATACATTAAAATATTATATAAATATATTGAAAGATAATGTGCAAAAGCAGACTTAATGTTCAGTTCTACCATTTTTCAGGGACAGAACCATTCAAAAATGGCAAATATTTTTCTAAGCAGATCTTCCCTTCTAGCAGATTATTTTGCATGTGTCCTTTAGAGGAATCTTCACCTTTCTGTGACACTTGAAAAAAGTGGCATTTTCTGGAGCAAGGATGAGAAAAGGAAGATATCTTTTTTTTTTTTTTTTTTACTTTGAATGATTGTGCTCTTTTTTCATTTCTGAAACTAGAATGAGGAATTTTAAGTAGGTGCTTTAGATTCTCATCTTTGATTAAAGCAAATATACTTTTTCATTTAAAAAAAAGCAAATATTTGTAATTTGTCGCTCTTTTTTCATCTTAAGTCTTTCTGCTGACAAAAACAATAGACTTCTCAGAGAGGGCTTTTTGTTGTAGTTTTGGTATCCCAGGTAGCTCTGCTGATTTCTCTATGTCTTTGTTTCATTATGTCACTTTGCCCTGTCCATGACTTTTAAGCTGTGTTATTTTCTATATCTGGTATGGCAAAACACTCCAAAACAAATACTGGTATGGCTTAGTGAAGTGTGAATTGTGAGCCATTAAAATTAACAATAACTGCAACATTTTTTGATTACAGGAGGTTTTTTGACTAAGGACTCAAGCCTTTGTTCCTGCTTTTTCTTTATGAATAGGCCTTTTTTTTCCTGTCTCTGTGTGTTACACACTAAATTTGCAGCTCAGTTTGATAGCAGATCCTTGGCTGATGCAGCGGCACTGACCTCGGTGAAGCTGTGCTGAAACTCTGCAATGGACTGAAAATATGAACTCTGTTGTGAATTGCACAATCTCCTACCACTTAGGCCAAGTAATACAGACTGTTTTCTCAAAAAAAGAACAAGTGGTGAAATAATTTATTAAAATAAAAATATAAATTACTCATTTTCCCTTGGAAGAGTGGGTTACAGCTGAAGTATATTAAACATGTTGGTCTTCTATGTATAGCAGCCATAACTTCAGAAACTTGGTTTCAATGCAAAATGGCTAATTGTGCTAGGTGTGGGCAGACCCCACTTGACATGTCAAGTGAAAGCAGTAAAATCCTTTAAAAGTGTCAACATTTTGCAGTGAGAGGGGTTTTGGCTGAGGTTCATTTGGGGTGTGTTTTCAGAATAAATTAAAACATGAACTTCAAAAGCATTTTTACCTTGACAAACATTAATTTCCCCAGGATGATTTTTTTGCCTTTGGCTTTTCGTCCTCATTATGGAACTGGAATTCTACACAGACCCTCATGAAGCTATAAGCAGAGACAATCAATTGTGAAATATGAGCAGTGTTTACAACGTATTACTTCTTCCTATAAAAGCATTTCTGAAGTGTTCACAGACATAATGTTTTTTTTGTTCCATACCAGTTTGATCCTATCTTAGCTTTTCTTCTGTTTGTCAGACAAACCCACACCATCACCTCAGTTTTGCCTTTTGTCACTTTATTTTTCTACTATCAGACACTGTGTGTAAGACTCAGTATTTCTGATGTACATTGTCACATAAAAAGACATCATTCATGAGAATAAAAATTCAATGTAACAAACAAAAGTTTTTTAAAATATTTTATGGCACTTGAACCACTGTCCTGATTGATAATCCTGATTGGACTCGGCAGTTGTGAGAGGAAAAGAGAGACACAACACACCATGCACCTTATGGTCATCACAACCAGGTATTATCAGCTGCTGACCTGCCTGACCAAAGGAATTCCACCAAGCATTTTTCATAGATATATATGTTTCCATCCCACTGTCTGTCTTCATTATTTGACATATGAAAGAAACACTGCATATATTTATCCTGCTGTGCGCTACCAAAATGCAGAAATTCAAGTAGAGACTTGCTGAGAAACCTTGCAAACTTGTGTCTTTCATTCCAAATAAAATAATGTGTGAAATTGTACAAAACAAATTAAAATACATATGATGGTTTGTCATTTTTCAGCCAGTAGAAGATCTTTTCTTTATAGCAAAAGATGGAGTTAAAAAGGTTTCTTGATTATCTCAACCTATACATTTTGAAATATTATATATAGCTCTCCCCAGTGCCTCACTAATTTTAAGATTGTCTTACCCTTAAAGTGACCTGATCCTAGTCATTTATGCAGCCAACTAATTCCCTGACTTGTTCATTAAGATTATTATTGAAAACCTTAAATATTCATTATGTGTGAGCACAATGAGAACAGGACAAGTTCTTGGCTCACTGCTAATAAAAGATAAGTTTATTTTTTACCTTGAAAGGGAAAAAGAAAAGACTACTATTTCTCAATGTAAGCCTGTAAGATGATTTTTGAATAGCTTAAATGTATGCACATAAAAAACATGTAATTCCTCCATATGAAAAGGAATCTGTGAAGGGATTTTACTCTAGGGCTTGAGTTGTTGAGTATATTGACTAAATTAAAATAAACCGTAGGAAAATTATGGGATAAAAGACAAAGCAAGCTCTTCAACCTTTGGGAAACTGAGCAAATCAGGCAGGAAGTTTTGTATATACAAAACTATAAAAGATATAGTTTAAATCACTATAATTATAGGACTTGATGCCCTGTGGAATAAACTTCTTCAGGAAGTTTGTTTTTATGACTTAAACCTGATAGAAATGAATTCAACTGAAGATTTTAAGGTTTAAGCAATAACTGAAAGGTGAAAAATCCATGGTAGAAGTCTTGGCTACCATTATAAGGATAGCTGTATATGTTCCTGTATATAGGTATATTTATGAGGGTAAATGTGCTCTAAATGTGTTAAAGGGTGTTGCTGGACCTGAAGAGAACTTTGAGCAGCCCTGAATTCAGTTTCCTGATTCTTTGCATTTTTATTACTATGTTTATGTGATTGCATATGTGCTAGTTAAAAAATTCTGTGAAATGCTATGCCAAAACTAACATGCAAGATGAAAAATCATAGCAGCTTACAGAGGACATTTTTTAATGCATTGAGAAATAAAATGTTCTTTCTTCAGATCCAAGAATCTCCTGCTGGAAGCAGTGTAACATAGTATTTAAATATTTCACTCTTGCTAAAACAGCCTTTTTCAGATGAAAAGGTGCTGACAACATTTTTTATCAGCATTTCTATACGTGATGAACAGCTCTCATATGCAAATCATCTTCATCATTTTCCTCTGTCAAGGAGGAGAATGAATTGCCCTGTGAAATGTTTTGCAAAGTGATTTCTTGGATTGATTTTGCTTGTTCTATTTGCTGAATAGGTAAGTATAATTTTTTCATTTTCAGAACAAGCAATGTTAGTGGCATTGCTCAGTTCTTTTCTCATCAGGTTTGCACTTGGTTGGTAACAGCAGGAGCTGTCTCTGGATGGAATAACAGGTTTAGGATTGGAGAATTTCTGTGAGGAGGTGTTTGGGAGAGGTTTGAGGGTAGTGGGAATAGCTCTGGCATCTGGAAAGTGTGAGGGGAAATGAGAGAGCTAGCTGCTACGTTTTGACCCTTCTAATTTTTTATTGAAGTTTCAGAATTTCAGGGAACTTTCTCTGTTTTGGGAAAAAATTTATTAAAAAGACCCTAGCTTTTGCTAAAATAATTTTAGAAGAACTTTCTCTGTGTTTCCAATTGGCAGGAAGTTTTAAAAAGAAATCTTTCAGTTTGATTTAGAAAGATAACATATTTTCTTTAAGAAGAGCCTCAAACATTCATCTCCCCATGATTTAATTAAGCTTATAGATAATTATGACAAAAACATGAACAGGTTGTACAGAAAATTACATTCCACTTGCTACACAAATGAATAGTGTAGTATTTCATACAAAATCAATTTTAATCTCAGAAGAAGGGAATTTGCAACCTAAAAAATATGGAGTGTGTGGGAAGACACCAGTATTGCACTTATTGTTCTGTTACGGAGTCAGACAAGCTATAAGCAGCTCTGGTGGGTCAGACCATGCAGGTGAGGTGGGCAAAACAAGAGGATGAAATCATGCTGGAGGGTGAAGGCATGAGTTCAGCACCTTGCTCCTGGATATCCTTAAAACAGACATTTCCTGACACAGAATTGCAAATTCGTGGACTGCAGCTAACCTAAGCTGACCTGCAGCTCTGCATCACAGAAGACACTGCAGTGTTTCAAACAAAGACCCCTGGACAGTTCACCATAGATGACAGTCAGCCTGGGCCTCAGTTATCTTTCCCCAGTAAACAAGATTGGGAGATGTCTGGGGGGTGCTTAAATCCCACTCTCACGTGGAGTTAGGACAGGCTAAGATTTACATTCAGTTCAGGAACCTTCTCTCTGGAGTTTCTCAGTTTTGATGTCACATGGGGAGTTATGTGGAATAATCACAAAGGATAACATGTGGGAAACTAATGTCCATCTTTTTATTCCCTGCTGAGAAAAATGGTCTGCTCTGAAGGGCATTTCAGAGCAAAAGCCTGATGCAGCCACTTGGACTCAGCCTGTAGGAGTTATTTTCTGCCCATTAATAAGAGAAAAAGCAGTGTGATGCTGTAGTTTTGTCACTGACACCTTAATCTGTTAATCTAGGCACTTAAATTACTTACAGTGTCTGGTGGCATTTTGATGAAAGTCAGTGGCACCTAAAAGATGGCTTGGGATCTCTAATGCAGATCCCAGGCAACTCTTTGTTGCTGTGAATACTAATTTAAGGCAAACTCTTCCTGTTTCAAGTAGCAAAGGCACTTTCCTGGCAAAGATTTTCAATCTGAGTATGTGCTTTCATTTAATGATAAAATGACCTACTCTTAGAATTTTGGTATAAAGTTTTGAAGCTTGAATGGTTCATATATGTGGTTAGAAATAAGACTTGGAAAAAATAGAGGGGAAATTATTAACATCTGAAGTTAAGTCATATTTATCACACAGAAACTTTCTGTACAGCTGGATTAGGTCAAGACTGGGGCAGCTGTAACTCAAGTTTAAGGAGAAGGGAATACTGCTTGTACAAGAATGCAATCTGTTTTTAGCAAGAGATCAGTTTGTAGCTTTACAAATGTGTTTAACTTCAGAAATGTTACATGTGGTTACTTCATACCTCCACACTCTCAAGACACTTTCTTTTTGTTCTTGTCTTCAAAGCTGAAAGCACAGTTATAGCACTGAGATTCAAACACCAGATGAGGTGGCTCATCCTGGAGCACTGGACCCATAAGCTATTATAGTTCAGTGGTCAGAGCAAGCCAGTTGTTCCAGAGATGCAAAAATGGGAATTCAGAAGGCCTACTCCCTTTGACACATGCTAGCAAGTTTGGGAAGGAAAGGAGAAAACTTTCCTAAATGACCAGCTTCCTCCACTGGCATCAATGCACAGTGGCCATCTGTCCAGTCTGGCTCCCAAGGACACGTCTGCCCAAAGAGTCCACACCCAGGCTTTGTTCTGCTTAATTCACAGTCTGGCTTAAACTACCATATAAAATACCAGGGAGTCAGGATCTGAAGCCTGCTTTTGAATTTTTTCCGGCTTAAGTCCCATCCTTCATACCTTATCTGAACAAGAAGCCACCTTCTGATTTAAGACATTGAACACCATGGCCAAGTAAAAAAAAAAAACAACTTCACAGGACCTTGGAACAAACAGTCCTGAAAGAGCCCAATGGCCCATCTGTATCAGAATCTGGTCTCCAACAGTGCTGATCACAGTGAAATAAAGGCAGGCAAGTGGTATTTTTATGCAGGAACACACTTGAACAAATCCTGCCAAAGACTTCATTGGAAACTAAAATGGCATCCTGAAGTTTGAGGCGGTGTCTTCATGTGAGAAAACCTCCCACGGTCCTTTCCTTTCATACACTGGTCAGTTGTGCCTTTTGATCTGATTGTCCACAACATTTCACAAGTTCCATTGTTTAGTTAGATGTTAATAGATACCTCCCTTTGGTTGTTGGAGCACTCATCTTGCATAGTATTTCATGCCTATGTACCATGAAGCTCATGTATCATGAGAACTTGCCAGCAGTCACTCCCTGTTCTCCTTTTCTCATACTGCTTCTATTTTGGGGGTTTTCTGCAGTTTTTAAGTAACTGTATGAGTAGCAGGTATGTATCACCAAGAAAGAAATTGGTTTTATGGTATTTATTACGCCTTACAGATTTAAACCGTTCTTGTAGCCGTTTTCAAGCAGACAATATATCAGAGACTAGGAGCAAGTAAGCAGAAATCATGGAAAAAGAACTTAAAAAAACTAGATTTTTTTTCAGATGAGGTAGGTTGACAAATGGATCTAGAATGTGCAGAATGTGCAGAATGTGCACTTTGCAGATGGATTTAAGACAGAGATACTTTTAAATATTAAAGAAATTTATTTCCTTCAGAGTAGAGAAATACATTAAATTGTCATGTCAGTAAAACCTTTCAGTGATGCTTATTTCTCTTAAGTCAGTGAAGTTTGGGCCAGATTCCTAATTATATATTCTTCTGGTGTAGACTTTTAAGAACACATTTTTATCAGATTAAAACTCAGACAGTGGTTTTACTCTCTGAATCTATTTTTAAGTAATATAAATTTAATCTAGCAAGTGTATACTGAGGTCATGATTTCTCTGTATTTAATTCACAGTTATGGTGCTCTTGTGAGACTCCATCTGGAGTTTTGCACCCAGCTCTGGGGCTCTCAGAACAAGAAAGACACGGTCCTGCTGGAATGGTCCAGAAGAGAGCCATGAAAATGGTTAGAGGGATGGAGCACCTCTCCTGGGAAGAAAGGCTGGGGCTGTCCAGCCTGGAGAAGAAGAGACTCTAGAAGAACCTTGGCGCAGATATGTGGTGACAGGATAAAGGGAAATGGCTTTAAGATGAAAGAGGGTAGATATAGACTAGATATTAAGAAGCAATTATCTCCTGAGATGATGATGACAGGATGCCCAGAGAAGTTGTGGATGGATCATCCTGGAAGTGTTCGAGGCCAGGATCATCCTGGTCTACTGAAAGGTGTCCCTGCCCATGGCAGGGGGGTTGGAATGAGATGATCTTTAAGGTCACTTCCAACACAAACCATTCTGTGATTCTGAAATCCCTGTTTTCTCCAGTGAAGAGGCAATGGTTCAGAGAAGTGCTAAATAAAAACTTGTCTTGCATTTATTCTTGACAAAAAAATTGGAAGCGTCTAAAGGTTTATTTTTATGTTTTAACATTACTCCTCTTTCTGACTCACCTACTGATACCTCCTGTTATGTGCTCGTCATCCAAATAACCCAGTGAAGCAAATGACAGTTTAACCCAGGGGTTTGAAGGCAGAGTCTTGGCCTTAGAAAAGTGTTTATTTGAGGAGTTCCACAGAAAAGCTAAATTGTTTTATTTCTAGCACTGGATATGCAAAAGTCTAGAGAATTTAGTCCACAAATTCAGGTGCCTGTAAGAAATACAACTATTGTACTATATTATATTCCACTATATCATCTGAAAATTTGTTTTTCCTTCACATAATGTGTTCTTGCAAAACACACTTGGTATGCACAGGTTTTTTGCATGCATATGTCTATTAAACCTTCATAAAACAGGTTTGTTTATAGAGTGCCTTTAAATCTCTGTTTAACTACAAAGCTTGTCAATCTCTGTTCCAGCACAGCCTTAGCCTCAGGAGTAATGGCATTAAGTCTAATTATTACAAAATGAGTCCCTATCAATCTTTTCAAGAACTAATTAACAGCTTTGTTATGTAAAAAATGTCTGTTTCCATCAGATAAAGGGAGAATGCAGATAAAGCTGTGAAATGCAGAAGTCATGCTGCAGCATGGGAGGGTTATCTAATTCAGTGAGGACGATTACTACAGCCTGAAAGTCTTCATGGAGAGGATTATGTGTCCCAACTCACTGCCTTTCCAGTGTCACACATCAACAAAAAGCATACTTTGGTGTGCAAAGGGAACTGGACTATTCTGTGAAAGAAGCATACCTTTGTTAGCTTTTTCACTCAAAAAGCTTGACATCTATATATAGCGTTGTCTGGCAATGCTATAAAATAAACTATCAAAACAGATTGGAGGGCATGTTTTTACTAATTCAACCTAGTGTTTTTAATTTAATGTTCTTAAAATGCTCTGAGAGTTGCTATGTCCCAGTGCACCACAGTGTTGGCACACCTGCATTTTCAGATGCTAATGGAAATATCAAAATAATGGGAAACAATGCTTATTTCCTAAAATGTTCTTTTAAATTGTGTTGCCATCCTGTAAACAAGCTGTAATTGGGGGTTTTTCATGCTTCTTGCTAACCATAATAATCTTTTTTCATTTGAACTGACAAGTTTCATGCTTATTAGTTTTCTAAAATTAAATGTGGGCCTCTCTTCTAGGATATTGGGGGTTTTTTTTAGTACTCTGGACTCAAAGCAGTAGCTTAAATGTAGAAATTTAGTGTTATCTGAGGTGCTCTAATACACATCTGCATCTGCATGTGCCACTACTGTGGCAACCTCAGCATATTATTTCACGAGTAGGGATATACATATAAATGTCCAAATTTAGGTTTAGTCCATGACCTGAATCTCATTCTGAAAGAGAAAATAATTAGATTTGCCTACATTTTATCCAAAATTTTCCAGTTTTTAAACATAACCACCCAATTATCCTAAATCCTGAAGTATAGGACATGAAGTAAGGATTTTGAATATGCATCTCAACAGTTTAGATAGCACATAAGAATCAATAAGTGATCACGTCCTTTATTTATCACAGAGAATTGCCACTGAATTGTCTGCTACAGAAGGAGAGAGTTTCATTTGTAGTGGAAAGAACAGTGAAGTTCTCAGCACTCAACAAGAACATGGAATAGGAAACAAGCAGTTAGATAATAGTTTAGCTCTTGGCTAGAATGCCAAACTAAAACATTTTGTAACCATTCTCATGGCAAACTGACATCTCTGCAAGTTTCACAATGATAGGGTGTTTTGTACTTGTTTAGTAGCAAGAACACTACTGTTGCCAAACTAGCCTGAGCACTGTATTAATAAACAGAGTGGAAAACGTGTGAAGAGAATTTGATCCTATTAACAGATGCATATTGAACATTTCCAGAGAAAACCAATGCTGCTGTTTACATATTGCAGCATATGTGGAGATTTGTCACAAGAAACCTGTGTGACACATTCACCTGAGGAACAGCAGGGCTGTTGCCAGGCTCTCAGGAGTGAAAATGGCAGGGGGATGTTTGCTATGACTGAATGCTACTCAGTATCTCTTTGCCAGGCAGGACAATCTGGAAAAAATTCTGAGTGTACACCCATAGAAATGAGTGCTTTGCCTGCCATGCTGACCCAGCTGGCATGGGGTTTTGTGAGTGGAATATCCAGGCCCTATCCCTGACACCATCCAGGTGGTACTGCCAAAATATCCACCTACCTTTTCTCTGCTACACACTTCAAAATCATTCCATGTGTTTTACAGAACTTTCCTTCTCAGCATGAAGAAGATCCAAGATTCCAGCTCTTTTGGCCACTGTGATGCAATTTTAGAGTGATGATGCTAAAGAACAGACTTCTCCTGACAAGTGAAAGTACTCACAGAGCAACTGGAAGTGGAGGTCGTGAATAAAGACGTAGAACCCCGGATAGTTTGAACAAACACTGTTTCTGGGAGAGGTTGCTGGTGTAAAGGAAAGCATTGAGGTAGCCAATGTTCTTTGTTAGTTTCTTTTGTGATAGTAGTTGTCCTTTAGGTTCTTTATCACATCTGCACTTCATACAGTTTATCTCTGCTACTCCTGATCACATAATATTGAGAAATGCTGTTTGGTTTTTTCTGTGATGAAAGAAAGAGTTCAGTGTCAAAAAAATTACCCAGTGTCAGGTCCCAGGAAAACATCTGCTCACACAGTGCTGAGTTAAACTGTGGTGGGACTGTGCCATGTTGTGATGGATGTCAAAAGCCTACAGGAATTAAATAAATGTGAAAAAAATCATAAAATTCAGGTTTATATTAGGAAGTCTCTATCACAGAGAAATGATGCCATAGTAAAGAAGTTCTTTGTCATGTTCAGGTGGAACTTTCTGCATTCCTGTTTCTGCCTGTTGCCTCTTGTCCTATTGTTTGTAACCACTAAGGAGAGACTGACTCCATCCTCTTCATCCCTTCAGATACAGACATCGATGAGGTCATGTCTCAGTCATCTCTCCTCCAGCCTGAACAAGCCCAGCTCCCTCAGCCTTTCCTCAAGCTTTGTTCCCTTTCCACTGATAACATGAGATGCATCCAAAGATGGTGAGAAAGGCTGTCCAGGTGGTCATGGAACAGTTCTACACCCACCTTCCACACCAGCAGTGTGAGTGTGAGGACATTGTCATCACCCCCACAGGGAGATGTGCAACAAGAACACGAGGCCAGACCCACCTGTGATATGCATCCCTCTGCTGCAGGAAAGGCTGCAATCAGATTTGTAGTTTCACACAACACTCATGATGTAGTTAAAGCAATTCCCTGATTTATTCAGTCCATTCACAAAGGTGGAGATATAAGTCAGAGTATTTCACAAACAGAATGATTGCTAAGAGGATATGGGTTTGTCAGTGGGATCCCAGTGCACACTTGGGATTTTCTGTAGCAACACAAACAGCAAACATAGAACTTAAATTCAAATTCACCCTCTCTAGGCTCTTCCTCCAACAGAAGCTTCAACATAAAACAGATTTTTTCTGAAATATTTAGTGTCTGTCCTGTTTTATTTAAAAAATCCAAGTATGAACTGTTCAGTCCCAAGAGAATTTTTTTGTGATGAAATTTTCCCATGTGCCTACACGCAAATCCAGTAACTCTCATGTCTCATTTTATGCTTCCCAAAAGTGACAATGCAACAAACTGCTGTGTTAATACCATTATAAATTAAAGTCATGTTTAGCAATCCAGACATACTTGCTAAAAACGATTAAAACAAACCACTTTGTAAAAACCAGGGGCAGCTTAATGTTCAAAGAATTCAGTCCTCATCAGAATTAATCCTTCACTGTCCAGTAGTTTTCTTACTATCATCAAACACTGGAGGATGAGATGCCTTCCTCTTTTAAAAATGTATACAACTATGTGTTGTTGCTTATAATGCATATTAGACATTCCCTTTCTTTTGGTAGATATGTAAATCCAGAATGTGTTTGAGTTAAAATAAAAATAACAAAATCATTTAAGCTATTAGAGTAATACTGAAATTTTGCATCTCAGTACTTTTTTGACAGCTACATAAAAACTGATAGGTACATTACCATGAAGACTTTCACCTTCAATTTTTTAAACCTTTTCTCACTCTTCCTAGTGATGGATTGAAATGTAAAGAAATAGCAAAGGACTTTTGGGAAAGATTAAATAAATCAATAATTTTAAATCCTTTTTCTTTCTCTTTGCTTGATTTGATAAAAAGCATAAAAAACCAAAACAATCTTGTGGGCTATAAAAACTATTTGAATGTGCAAGCTGTCATTGTAGTTATGTCAGCTAAAATTATCAAAGTTAGATGAGAAATATGGGAACTCACACTGGAATTCAAGCTGCTTCTTTAGAACTTTGAATCTTATGTCAAGGGGCTATAATATACTTTTAAGGATTTTTGGCTATTCAGAGAAGACTGGTTCTCTGCAACATTTTTTGCTTCCACATAATAACAGAGTCAGCAGAACCATTCATATGTGCAAGCATTCATAGAAAATGTTTTTAAAAATTATATATTTTGATGCGAAGAGAAAATGCAAAAATAATAATGCCCCCTCCTCAACATAGTCAGATGTGAAGAAATTCATAGATCACCAAGTGCAAGGGAGGTAGGAGATATTCAACCACGAAAACCTTTATAGTGGAATGATTTATTTTTAGTAAATTACTTCTGCATAGACTTTCCTCTTGTAAGTTGTAGAGGCCGTCCAAAAAGATTGAAATTGCAAGTAAAGCTAAGTTGTGCTAGCAGGATGAGGGGAAAAAAGGTGTAAGGAATTGACTGTAAGCTCTTGTAAATCTCTTTAGTTCCACTCAGCTCAACTGACCCAATTGAGTGTATGCCAGTCAAGGGAGTTGCTCTGTGGTTATAAAAAGTGTGAAGAGATAATGAAAGTCAATGTATCTGGTGTCTAAGTCTCTTTGTTACTCTTCAAAAATCCATCTGCGGCCTCTGTATGATGTCCTATTATAGTGGCTATTATGTATTCTGCGTGGCTAATTGATTAGCTCTAATCTAACACCAGTTGCCATAAAGCAGATTAATATAATTATTTCATTTTCACTGCAGCAGTGGTTTTGTTCAGGCTCCTGTGAAACCAAGTATCTATATATTCCACCCAGGTGACCTCATACCTGGCATCACACACATTTCAAGGGCAGTGAAGGTGAGTCCTTAAATCCTTTCTGTCTTTTATTAAAATGGACTTCTATAACAAATCTTATTTCATATGAACAGTTCAGAAATGAAGGCTCTGGGATCCAAACAACTTAACAGGAGTTAAAACAGTCAAGAGTTTGCTGCAGCTCCTGATTCCCCAGTGCAAGACGTGCTCTGCTCCATTGAGCAGATCAGATGAGCCATCATCAGGAGAAAAAAAAAAATGAATAAATAAAAATTACTCTTGTGATGGCTTGGATGGTGCCTCCCTGGTCTGTTGTTTTATCTGTATCTGTCCTCAAGGTTTTGAGTAGGCTCAAATACCTGAATCAGAAATTTTCTATGAAAATAATTTAGGATATTTTGAGGGAAAAGAAATGGTTCTACATTAATACTGAATACTTGTGAACATATATCATTTTCAGTAATGTATTTGTAAGGAGGTGAAGTATCTGATTACAAGAATAGAGCCTGTCATGGTTAGGGCATCCATCAGAGGTGATGGTCAAAAGTAATTCCATAGTTAAATCATCAGAGGTCCATCTGTGTAAACAAAAGTAAAAATACCACAAGTGGGCTTTAGACAGTGTATTGTAAAAAGAGAATATCTATGCTCATCTTGCATTTTCACCAAAGCCTACATCTAATTTATGCCATCTTTTGCATCACTGCTGACAGTGATCTATAGACCTCTCCTGTGATATAGCTAACTGCACAATTTCCAATTTAATATGACAAGAATCCTTCATCTTCAAATTCACTAACTGTAGTCTTTTGGGTTTTGTCAATTTATAATGTCATTTTAGTCTTACTTATACCAGATGTAGATTGGAAATTTGGAAATGCCCTATAACAGATATACACCGAAGCTAATGGAATCTGAATCACACAGCCTGTTTTCCAGCAAGGTTTCACATTAAGATTTGTTGTATTGATTCCTTTTTAAAACAAACTAGTTATCTGGGAATCCTGTCTTTCTCTGCAGTTAAAAAAAAAATTCTAAAAAGAGAAGAAAAGGCCATTATACTCTTAATGGCATCACTTAAGGCTTGAAGAAAATTTTGAAGAAAATTTTGAAGGAAAGGAGTAATAAATTCAAAACAAAATTCATTAACGACAAAGAAGTCAAATGAAGTTATGACAAAACCACAGATTGTCCCAGATGTTTCTATTAAAGATACTCAATCTCTCTTTGATAAAACACTTCAATTTCTCATGAGGAAAAATGCAGTAAATATCCGGACTTCAGTGAAGTATTTGGGACTGGGTCACAGGAAATTTCTTGGGCTGGAGACAACTAATACAAGAACTGGAACTTGGCTAAAGAATTGTTTAGATGGAAGATGACAAGCTGTACCTAAATGAGAAGCCTTGGATCACATGGACATTGCAGTGGGATTTCTCGAGGATCAAACCTGGACCAACTTAATGTAATGTTTTCCTTATGACTTCGGCACAGAAACCCAGGAGTGAGATAATAAAACATGACAATACAGCATCTGAAGTCATTGCCACTGTAGTGAAAGAGGGGGACACCATAAAGAAAGAATTGGAAAGCCTTTTGTTAAAAAGATACAAATGGGAGAAAATTCCGTGCCATGAAAAGCGAGAAGACTCATTTAGGCAGTAATAAAACTTTCTGCTGGAGGGGTTGGATGCTGAGGGTTTGAAAGCAACAAGGAAAAGAAGCAGACTGCAGAGTGGAAACTTGCAGCATGACTGTGAGCTGCTGGTGTTGCAGAGCTGGGTGGAGGCATATGGGATCCATGGAGAATGAGGAAAAAAATGCCTGGGTGCAAGGTCATGGCCTGGACTTCATCTGGTGCAGTGCCTATATTCTGATACTCAGACAGTAGAAAGAGGGATTAAAATGGGGGAAAATGCCAGGCAGCACCATAATGTGGAAGTAATTTGAATACTTCTAAGTATTAGTTATAGAATAATAGAATCTTGGAAAGGTTTGGGTTGAAAGATTTTTCTGGAAGATCATCTAGCTTCAAGCCCCCTGACATGGACAGAGACAAATATGGTTTGTTTTTTATTGTGGCTGTCTATGGCAGAGCTAAGTCCTGTGGTTTAGCCTTGCAGCCTCTACAGAGCCATGGCCAGGAGAGAGCACTTCCAGTAGCACAGAAAGCCTGACCATTAATATTTCTTCAAAGATACCACATTGTGCTGAAAAATAAGCAGGGGAGGCTGAAAAAATAATGTTAGTGTTTAAACAGCTTTCACTGGGAGATTTGCTGTACAAGCTACTTCACAACCTCGTTGTGTCTGTGTGTTTCCTATATACAGCATCATGCTCTGTTACGATCTGATTCCATAAAATTGAGTAAATTAATGTGGTAGCAGTACATTCCAGTATTGCCTGAAAGCTCAACCATTTCCATGCTCCTATTAGAAATGCTTCTAGTTCATTCCCAACCAGACAGACAAATCCAAGTATCTTAGTTATCCTGTGGATGGAACATGTTGAGAACCACCTTGCCCATTTTAGTTACAGAGACTATAAAAGCTTTCCATTCCAAATGACCTGTTTTTTCTATAATATAAGAAGTGAATAATTTTAACTTCAGCTGCTGGCACACTGTCTGTTCAATCCATAAAACTCTAGTCCCTGGATAAGGAAGTTAAAGTAGCCTAGTATTAAAAAAATAAAAAATTAAAAAAAAAAAAAAAAAAAAAAAAAAAAAAAAAAAAAGCAGAGGCTGTAATATAAAACTTAAGTGTCTGAGAGAAGGCAGTGAACCAGGACTTCAGCATTTCTTACATCCTTCTTTTCACTAAAAGAAAAAAAGCCCTTAGTCAGCCTGATTATTAGATTATGCTATTATTAGGAATTGATCTTTCTAATGAAGTCTATATTGTTTTTCATACTCTTGTTCATCTTGCAGTAGGACATTTTGTGGTTCCTTTTCAGTGTTTTCTTTGAGAACATTCTTCATTATATTTCCTTCCAAAGTTATTTTCCAGTGCTGGGTGAGGCTTTTCAGTAAATACTTTATCTCTAAAATTTCTTAAAAATAAATAAAATTTTAAAAACCCCAAACTTCAGAGTTACCAAATTAGGAAAAAAAAAAAAATCTGAAAAGTCGTTTCAACTTAAACAAAAAACTGGAGGGGAAAAAACCCATCAATTTATCTATTTCAGTCATAAGCAAATATGTTTCTAATTCCAGTTTGAAATCATATTCTACATTTCAAAAGTTGAATTAATTTTAAAGAAAAGCATGTTTTGAAAAGGACTCAAGAGCTAGACAGAACCTTCCTGGGTACCCCACTGTGGAGGTTTTTTGATCTGGCCACTTTTCCTACTTAGCCTAAAATTCAGATCCTGGATATGTATTTTGATTTGTTTCTACATTTGGCTACTAACACCAGAAGCCCGGAGTTAGTCTGGCTCCAGTGCCTTGAAGGTTCTTCAGCTGAGCAGAGTCAGTAAATACCTGTGAGCATTTCAGCCAGGGGGAATTACAGCCATGCCAGGGTTTCCCAGAACAGCTGCTCCAAGAAGCTCATTTAATACCTGCTGCCTGTAAAAAGAATTAGGCAGTAAATGAGGGCTTACCACAGGACCTGTGTCCAGGTTTGCTGGAGGAGCAGAAGGACAGACATTTTGCTTTCTTCAGGCATGTTTAAGCCCCTTAGCTGGAGTTAACTGTTGCTGGGAAAAGAGGTGTTTAAGGGTTTAGAAGAGGCGAGGGGAAGAAAACCTGCTCACAACCACCCGTGTTTCTGTAACCTGTGCATGAACTTTTAAATCAAGTAGCTTTGTTCATAAGCCTTAGTTATCTGGCATAGAACAGCTTCTTCTCTAATGCCAAAAGAACCCCATGTGGTTTAGAAAAAGCAGTAAGTCCCCTCAGCTCAAGGCCCCTTAAATACACTAATCCAAGAAATAAATATTTAAATGTGCTATAAAAACTCATATCATCCAAAATTTGTTTTTAAAGGCCCAATTGCTGAAGAGTAAGGCTTTAGGATCCATTTCATCAAAATGTTTTGGAGAGATAAAAGAAAAACAGGTTTTGCATGTAGAAAGCAAATACCAAGTAGGGTGTTTCAAAAAAGGTAAGTATTTTGGTTTTAATCAAAAACCTTTTGTGTTTTTTCTCCACTCAGAAATCACAGCTGGTCAGTTAAAAAATCAAGCTACTTGCCTGATCAAAATAAAAGGCAGAATAATCTGCTACAACCCTACTGTCTTCTCTGGGAGGAAGTAACAGTGCAGTTGAAACTCCAAGTATAATCATAAGGAGATCTATTTTTGTGAAAGGGAAACAAAGAGTGAATTGCACCTGTTTGGTTTAGGAACAAGTGTGTGGTCTAGTGGTGGCCCAGGTTCAACTCTTTTGAAAACTTGTCCAAGGTAATCTATCCCTGTGTCCTGTCTCCCAGTTTATAGGAAAGTCTAATACCAATTCCCTGGAAATTATTGAGAAAATAAATACAAAAAGACTGTTGCAAGGAGGCCATCATAAAATAACTTTAGATTCACAGTTCTTACAATCTAATGAAGGACATGCAATGCATTTCATAGATAATGAGCTTTTTAAGCATCAGTCTTGCAGTACTGTGCTCTGGTCCCTCACACACTCTGGGGTTTATTTCTTCTTTCACAGCAAGTGGAGCTGTCTGTCAGCTTCACTGTACCACAAAATGAAGAACTGCACAGGTGTGATGAAAAGATCCCAAGGGATGAATTCTTGGGCCCTGACAAACTGGTATGGTCCCCTCTTCGGAGCAAGACTTTTATAGGACATGTCTTAGGTTTTACAGCAACACATTTGGGTCTTTTGGGAAGGGAACCTCTCAAGGGATCTCCAAATCACAGAAGGAAAATGCCATAACGTGGTTTCTTACCTGCTCTGTAACTCCTAGTCTATCATATTATTTTAAGACTCAGAAATCTAATTTTAATTCTTGGAATTTAGGAGATAGCTGACAGATTTCTGAAAATTCAGCTCCAAGCTGTATGTTCATATAAGATCAGTTTCCATTAAACAGAGATAAAACATCAGCTCACAGGCTGTGGCAGAGAAAAGCTTGGAAATTCAAACCATAGCAACTTCAGCAATAAAAAGTGAATAGAAGATTTCTGAAAACTGTGCTTGGAAAATATTATAGATTTTGAGTCTCATGTAAGCCAGTGATTGATTTTTCAAGTGTTTGTGAATGGTAACTATTAATGTAGCCTATAGAACTCCTGATAATATTAGTCAATATATGTTCCTTTGAAACTCCTGAGGGATATCTTCTTGTCCTTGGAATTCATTCCTGTTCATTTTTAGAGAATTCTTCTTTGTTTCTAGGCCTTGACCAAGCAAAGTACACATTAAATGAAGACTGTTTGAAAAAAGATTTATGCAGATGACCTTGCAACACCACTACAATGAAATCCAAATATTCATATAAAAAGCAATTGGTGATACTGGAATATTTAGGCCAATCCAGCAAGAAGCTGGCAGAGTAGTTAATTTTCAGACTGCATACAGGTGCCCACGATATTTTTCATTTATTTGTTTTAGTGAGGTTCTTTCAAATAGTTCCTTAAATTCGCATTCAAACATGAACATTGTTGTATTATCATGGCTCCTACTTCAAAGCTATGTCCCAGATTAATATCAGCCAGAAAAAACTGATTTGTGACTTCATGGAGAAAAACTGATGATGGCTGATAATCAACTTGAAATCTGCTGTCATGGACCTCTGCTAACACAGAGAATGGGAATTCACTGCATGCAAGAACTCAGGTAATCAAGTATTTTCTAGGCGTGGAGCAACCAACTCATTTGGTAATAGAATTTTCCCACAGATGATATGAATCCTGGTAATGTCTGAATTTGGAGTTAACAGTGAAACTGATACCTGTTACACCTCAAGGATAAACAGAACTAAACAGAGAGGCCTAAGCCAGAGGACTATGTTGGAATGAGCATCCTTTTCTAACACACATGGTTTCCAGGTACAGCACACTCTTGTCTTTTTTAATTTAATGAAGTATGAGTGAATTGCTAAATCAATCCTTTTCCATCACAATTCATTATGGTTTTTTTCTTCAAAATATAGTCAGTAATTCAATTTGTGGATAGTCTAAAAAATTTCTAGCACTAATGAGTTTTTTAGACACAAATTTTTTCCCATATTCTAAATTAGGGAGTTACATTTCTTCAACAGGATATTTGAACTAGGTGACTCATATGATCCAGAAACATTTTCATTATGAAAACTTAATTATCAAAATAAAATATCAATTCTACATCTGTAAATGGCAAATATGAACAGATAAAAATCCATATCTGTCAGGTATCTTGTTATAAGCCATGTAGTATGTTGCTAAATTCTAAAGCCTGGACTTGGCTAAATCTAGGCTGTGCTCCCACTTTTAAAAGATTAAATTTTTGGCATGTAAAGTGTCCTGTTGAGCTTCTCAGGTTAATGGAATGATGACATATTTGAGGGAATATCTGATCTAGGCTTGTCCATTTAACTTTCCCAGGATTTTTATTATTATACATCACTCCGTAGTGAAAGACATGCATCAGTTCTCTTGCCATAAAAAGTTACTAAGAGAGTGACCTGAAGTTTACATTTATTTGCTTTAATGAGACTTTGCCATGCTTAAGGTACAGTGTATTGAGCAAAAAGTGAAGAGCTGTATCTAAATCAAGTGTACTGCAGTGAGTAAACAAGGGTATCATGTAAGAGAGGAGAAAAGACAACAGGGGTTAAACATTATTTTGAATATTTGGATTGAAAATATGTTAACAAAGCGAGTTTGTTTTAAAAAGCAAGTATTTTCAGTCTGAGTGGGTCCTTTTGCGGCTGCAAAGATTTATATAGTTTTAAAGCTATTTTCTAGCATTAAATGTCTTCTTACTTAGCATGACAAGAAGTAAATAAAAGCTGTCTTGTGTGCTCAGCAAGAACTTAATCCAGCTGGACAGAATGAGGTACAAATGCAATTAATATCTCTTTACCAGCAAATATATCATGTTTTATAGGGTTTTGTTTTTCAGAAATTATTCAAGTAAAGCATCCTGATCAGTATCTAACCTACAGGACAAGATATTTTTTAACTATTAGGAATTCTCTAAGCAATTGAATTTGCATTTTATAGGCTCAGCTGCTAAAACTAACTGAAGATTTTTGTTCTACCTCCTAGATATCTCAGTTAGAAACTGATTTTCCAGGTCAGCACTCACCACTCCTTCAAATTATGTCTCCATTAAAATTACACAAGCTGGTCTGAAAACCTCTTTCTCTTGCGATCTTGACTTTAGCAGCTTTTTCTGCATTAGGATAGCCCTTCTAAAGATAGTGAGGATGTTGCTGGCCCTTTTTTTGCACTGTTTTGAACAGAACCCAAGAACTGGCATGATTTCCACTTCTTTGGATATGCCAGAGGATTCTAAAGATCAGCTCTTCATGAATAGTCTTCTATTTTTTATTCTTCTACTGTCTATCCTGTCTCTATGGCCCCTGGAATACAGTGGGTTGGTTTTTTTTTTCTGTCTGGACTTTCTCTGTTCCTTATGCTACTTCCTGGAGGAAGAAGGTTTAAGGATACTGAATGGCTTGAGAAGAAAGTTAATGAAGAGAAAGAAAGAAAAAGGAAAGATGGTCTCTACTCTAAAGCTTCCAGCATTTTCCACTTCTTTCAAAGGTCTGAATAAGACCTTGGCAAAGTTAAGAGGCCATGAAAGGACAAAAACCACTTCATTTTTCACTGTTTCTCTGCCTGTTTTGGGGTTTTTTTTTTCATGTGTTTCAGACAATAGTCCCTGGATAGGAAAGGTTGATGGACTTTTTGTCTGATTGGATTGTTCAGGTTCAACTCTGTACCAACTCCAGTACCTGTGGAGGAGAGTAATTTTTGTGAGTCAGCAGTGAATACTTTCATTCTTTTTGTTAAATACATTTTTTACAGTGTGTCATATCTTCAGAAGACATCAACAACGTAACTCCAGGAACAAATGTAACTTAAGGAATTTATATCAGACCAGAACTCAGGCATCTTCCCTTCTCCATCATTTTCCTGGAAGCATCTAGGGATGTGGCTATAAAATTAGGAGCCAGGGGATTATAAGTACTGTTTTTCACTCCTCTTCTCTGTAACTGTGGGTATTCGAAGGCAAGAAAGCCTCTAAAATCAGCTGTAACTTTCAGATGTTATTACTCCAACACAGAATATCAAAAGATGATTTTTTAAATTCCCATGCTGTTTAGTTGTCAAGCAAACAAAGGAAAACTATGTTATGCAAGTTGTTATACCTTCCAGCCTGAATTTAGCATTCATAAACTACAGATTACAACTATCCATGGGAAAAAAATTCATATCCACACATTGTATGTTATATTCTGTGCACTTTCCATTTTTTCTGCTACTTGAGATAGGATTTCAAAGTCATGTCTAACCCTTAATTCACAAGGCTTATGCAAGCTTGCATTGATGGATGAAACTCATACTCACCACGTGTATGGGAAAAAGCACTTTGTGTAATCCTCATAAATCCTGTAGTGATGTGAGTGCAGTTTCAGCTGGGATATTCCAAAGGAAAATGGAAGATCAAATTCCAACTCCATGTGTTAATTAGATAATATTTCTTTTTGTGCAACTGTTATCTCACGGGATTCATATAAGGATAGACAACTGTGTGGTTGATTGGGATATTCACTGGTTGTCTCTGGAGGCCCAAGTCCTACCAAGAGTCACATGGGTTAAGTTATCCCTGTTAATTTGCTATTAGACAGAACCATGACTTAATGTGTTAAGACTGGTTCTTTTTGTTCAGGGAGAAGTCACAGGCTGTACTGACAGAGATGCTGTAGGTCAGGCCTGAGATGTACTGGAAGGTTTGTGAGGAGGAATCCAGCAGAGCTTCTTCTCCTACTAAGCCCTGCTTAAACAAATACATCTCCATGAGGTTAGTGAGGAGAAAAACTGGAGGAGCACCAGAAGCTGTTTACACAACTGGAACCATTCCATCCTCAGTCAAGCGAAGCAAAGAGCTGTAAAAGCATTCTCTCAGCCATCCAAGAACACCACAAAGTGGACATCATGAGAAGTCAGTTGCCATGGGCACACCAGTGTCTAACTGGGAGAACACCCACAGACACTGAACTTTGGTTCAGCAAACCCCAACTCCTGCTCCCTTTAGTGCAAGTGTTGCTGTCACTCAGCTTTGAAAGCAATTTAGGAGCTTCAGAGGAAATATGTGGAGGCACTGGATAGCTCCACCTCTGAGATAAGACAGGAAAGAGGCAAACACAATGTGCAGTTTAGACAGAGGTGGGATATCTTGTTTTTTCACCCCAGCCTCCACAGACACTGGTTTCACTTGACGAGCTCTTCATGTCTGTGTATCTAACCTAACATAGTCTGTCCAGTGTCCAAGTCTCAGGGAGTCTTTAGATAAATTCTGATAGGGATGGATAATTGTTGTAATTAATTTGAGAACCAGAACTAAAAACTTGAGTGACACAGTCTCTGGAAGCACACCAACCTTTTAAAATCTTATCCATGTTTCTTCAGCTTTGAACATGCCTAGCAGATTTCTTCCTTTTCTTGACTACCTGTAAAGCCTAAGTGCAACGAAACAAAATTTGACCAAACCAGCTGGACCATAAGTTCCTACTTTTACACATTATTAAATCTGGACTAAATGAAAGAGGTCATTTTCCTTGTAGATGCTCCTGCACGTTCTTTTTATTTTAGAAACAAATTGTTAATTTATTTTTTTCCATCTGAATGAGGCATGAACAGAAATTCCTATAACAACACAGCTATTTGGTGCCAAATGCAATAAAATGTCATGACAACAAAAGAAATGATTATTCATAAGTAGTCATTTAGCTCTGTTGCCTCCCTTCCTCCCAAGTAAGCTTCCCTCTCTCTCGGCCTCCAGCCTTCCCTTCTACTCTTCATAAAAGAATTGGTTGGAAAAGAGATTCTTAATCCATGCCCAATGCCTTTTCCCAGGCTGGTTGGTTTGTTTGTTTGTTTGTTTGGGGGGTGGGTGTTTCATGGACTTTCTGAGGAACCCAAACCTTTAAAAAATGCCAAAGTAAAGATTTTTATCTCAGACTCCACTGACCTACATTGAAACACACTCACCTAAGGAACGTGCTGCACAGTAGCCTCCCACAACAATTTTATGACCCAGCCAACAAAGGTCAAGACTGTTACTCTTTGGAAAATACGACCTGCATGTATGTTACTTTGAGAAGTGATCTCCAAAATAAGCAATTCAAGTATTTAATCTAGGAACACCTACTTATTGTAAGTCATTTTTTTTGTTCAGCTTCTCTCTAAGTGAATTCTACATGTATATTCAATTTTGGCTTTAGGAAATATGTACCATGGGAGTTGTATTTCTTCAAAAAAGGTATATCACAGTCTGCAGTGCAGAACACAGTCTGACTGTGATCTCACCAGGCAGTAAGAAAAATGTCCTCTACCCAATATACACTTTGTAACTCTCTGATTTGGCTTCTTCAGATTTCTCCCTTCTTGCATTCCCAAAAAATCCTTGTGTGCCTTCCATCAAGAATTATTGTCTCTGTATCAGGAAGCCCATACATCAATAGCTACAATAAGAACTAGAAGCTGAAGAGAATTTTCAAAATAAATAAATGGCAAAATACTGATGTGTGAAAAAGACCCTGAACTGTGTGGTGCATCTGAGAAAATTGAGAAGCTTGGATTAGCTTGGGTTAGATTAAATCCTAGAATAAGATTTACTCTGAAAGCTGGGTAATTTTTTTTTTTTTTTTTTTTTTTTGAGAAATGGTAGCACTCTTGAGTTCTGTGTCCAGGAAATTTTATGAGTTTGGAAAGAAAAAGACTAGTTTCTTAAGTCTGCCTTAAAGAGAAACAGAAACAATGTCTTCATTTTCACTTAGTAATAATAGAATTCATGCAGAATTTGGAAAACACAGGATCAAATTTTGTTTCTAACAACAAAAAGTAATTTAAGTCTTTCTCCTTCCACAGCAATCCTCTCATCACTCTCAATCTCTGTTCAATAAAACAAAGAATGATCTCAAGTGAGTATGGCAATCTTATGTCAGAAATGTTGGAGGTTTCTCCAGTCTCTCCTTTGAGAACTTTGATTTAATATACATCTTTCCATATAAAAATATCAGCACCGGTTATCCCACACACTTTTTTTGAGGTGTTCACTTGGGAAGTGGTAGTTATACTCCAATTTTTTTTGAATATTAATCTATGGAAAGAGCTGAACCATAATGCTGCACTTATGGCATTCTTCTAGGTGGGATGAAGTAAGTTTAAATGTTCTCAGCAGAGTGATGCATTGAAACTCACCCTAAAATCCTGTGAAGTTCTAAAAGGCTTGAATCCTGCACAGGGTTTGATAGCGTATACTGACAGGATATTGAGTCAGAATGGCATGGGGCTGTTTTCAGGAGCAGGTTTTTTCAGGACTCTCTTTTACGTTGGGTTTCTGAACAAAGGAACTGGTTTTCAATTTTTAACCTTTCCAGATCTGAACTGATTTACCTCTTGCATATTGTTAAACGCTAGCTTATTTTTCTCCCTCTCTCTTTTTTATTCAGTTGTGGAACTAAAATAAACAAATTTACAGCTCTACTCTTTTCACAGCCCCCTCACAATCTATTAGTAATTGCTATCAAGCCTTTTGTGGCCTCACACTTGAGACAACTGCAGGAAAGTCTGGAAGAAGGAGAAGACAAAGACTAGCTGTGTCCATCAACACACAAGGGGGGCACAGAGGATACCCTGGGCTCTGTCACTCAGGATTGGAGTGACAGGCAGCAGAAACCCAAAGTGAGCAGGGATATGGCTGATGCTTTGACAACAGGAAAGAGATAACAGGCACAGGATGACAAATCAGTGCTCAGGCTTGGTGGGATGAAAGGAGACTCCTCCACTGATGCCAGTCACATCAGCTTCAGGACAGGGGGTGTCATTTTCTTGTCAATCATGTATTAAACAGGACTTTGGAGAAGCAATCCAGTACCTCTGAAGAGGTACTGCGCTGTTCAAGAATAATATGTGATTTTTTTTACTGGTTTGGATGCTTTGGGGTATGCCTATAACTCAATTCTCCTCCTGTTTTTATGTAACATTTACAGGCTGTTTTCCCTTTCCCAACACCAGAATGATTCACATGAGAAGGCCAGCTAGTTTTTTCTCTATTAAAAAAGAATCAAGATTATAAGAACTGTAAAATTATGTAAAATGCTCAGCCAAAATGTCTCTCAGTGATCAGTTTAAAATCATCCCCACAGTAAGAGAAGACATATCTTCAGTTCAAAGGAGACAAGGGACCATCTTGTACCATGCCTTAAAGAGCTGCTAAATTAGACTGGGTTTTGATATTAACATAATGTTCACACTTAACATAGATGCTGCAGTAATTCCCACAAGTTGGCCTTTAAATTGCCGCAGCTACTGTAGCAGAAGAAACTAGTGCAGAAACAATGAAGAATTTTCACATACTACACTTCCAATGACTGTAGCAGTGGTCTCATCACAATAAATACAGCGAAGGTCATAGACTTGGTCTGAACAAATTTGCTGGTTAATACCATGGCAATTATCTCTGTCAGAGAAGATTGTATGGTTGGGTTTTTTTTTTCATTTTATTTATTTTTTACATTTTATTTTATTTGGAAGTCACTGGGAAGACTGTGACAAGCCCTATCCCATTGTTACACTGCCATTAAGTCACATTAATTCCCTGGGGAATTTTTAAGAGCTTTGCTGATTCTGCATGCCCAGCTGTGTGAACAGAGCTTAAGAACTTGGGTTTCATGTGGAAATAAATGCTTCTCTCCCATAGCTTTGTGGTAATTGACTTTGGGAAAAAGAGAACTTCAACTTTGCACATTTTAAGTCATATAAGAAAGCCACAATAATTTTATTGAGTAAAATTATCTGCTTCTGATATCTACAATCTGGGCATGTTCTTAAAATACCCACAGTCTGAGTAACTGTGCTGATCATGTATTAAAACTGTGTGGAATCTTCAAGCTATGTTTACAATTGACAAAAAAGTCAATATTCACAATGTATATAGACAAGACATAATGAAATCATGCTGCACTTTCCCTGCTTCATTACGGAAGTCTCAAGACACGGCAAAAAAATTTAAAGATTCAGTGTATTATTCTTTTTTATCAGAAAAAAAAAATCTCTAGGGGAAGCCATATTGTATTGTTTTAAGGCCCAGCTTTAATGAGTGGAAGTTCAGGATATTTGAAGCCCACTGGGACTGTGCTTTTTGTTTGTGATCTTACTCACATTGCTGGTTTGGAGCAGCAGGAGATGATGCTGCAGACAGTTCTGGCATTCATGTTATAGTTTGCTTCTTCACCAGAGTAACTTAAAAAAAACATAAATAAAGAAAAGAAACTTACTCTAGGTCCATGATAAAAAAAAAAAAAAAAAAAAAAGAAAAAAAAAAGAAAAAGAGAAAGAAAAATATGAAAAACTGCATGAATTTTGGGTCACAAGTCCTCAGTTTGTTTTGCATGTAAATTAATTAAGGTGGGACAGTTTCAATCTCTTTGCAGAAGAACATTGCAATACTAATATCACAAGGAAAGTGACTTTGCTGAAGGTAGATTTATTTCACATTTAGTTTCACATTGAGATCTGATCCTTCTTAATGGTTTTGTCATTCAAGTTATTACTCTGTCGAGACCACTGGTCCAAATTCAAGTGACATATTTGACTTACTATTTTTCTGGTTTTATGGCCTTTTTGGATGCCTTTTCAGAAGGACATTGAGTATAACTTGCTTGTCATATTTTCAAACTCTTACAAGTCTATTTCTACAGTTTCTCACATACCAAAGGAGATGTCAACCTCAACTGTAAGGCTGTTATATGGAAACCGATTTAACAGTAGTCTTCTTTGAAAAATTACCTTTTAGGCATTTTTTTTTTTAGATTTTCCTAACCCACGGCAGAAAAATGAACATAATAGAGAGTATTGAACATTTTATGGGGTGTGTTTGAATGAGTGTCTGGAAAAAGGTCAGGCTTCCACAAGGCAGATCAGCCACCACTGGAGTAGGAGAAATGAGTTCTGCTTCATTTGTGTCCCACCTCATCACTCCTTTTTTTGGATGAGAGCAGAATTAGCTTGAGTGTCCTCTCTCCAAAGAAAATTGTGACAGCCACCAGTATGGGCAGGGGATAATAACAGTGTGGCCAATGGTAGTTTTTTTATAATTTTTAAAACTAATGTGTATTTCTGTCTAAAAAGCAAAACCTAACAATCTTACCCTATTATCTGTTTTCAGCATTTGAGCCAGGCTTCATTATTTCTTTCATCTTGACCAACAGATTCTAGAAAAGCTCCTTTTAAACAAAGTTGAGGCTATGCCTCACAGACATCCAGCTGAGGCCTCACAAAATTTCCTCCCCGGGCTGATTCTCCACTGTCTTCTGCTGTTGCCATTTTCCTTGTGCTTTAGCTGCACTCTCTGGCTGTGTATGAGTTGTAAAAATGGACAAGGACCATACTGTGCCCCTGACCCCAATAATATGGCATGGTCTGGCTTCACACACTGGGTCCTGCTTCTCTCCAAAGAACACCAGGATGGAAATAACCAAACGGCCCATGGGAAAACAGGCATGTGCAGTCTCTTGGATTGCACCCAGGTATTGTCTGGATAACACTGAATGGCACAAGGCAAAGCAGGGATGATGGCAACTGTTAAATAACAGAGATATTGCTGTGCTCATGCTCTGACCAGTTCCCTGGTCATGGTTTTGTACACTACTAGTGTATAGACATAATCTCTGGGGTTGGGGCCAGCTTTTATTTTTGTTGGTGAATCAGTGTTAGCCCAACAGGTTCTTTATTACTGACGAAAGCTCTTTGGAATGATGGAAAAGGTATCCTGTTACTATAGTACGCTTCAGATTTTCCTGGGAACCTTAGCTTGTGAAATTAGAGTAAGATGAAAACGACTTTGCAGTGATCTTTTTCTGCATTTTTAAAAATTATTATTTTTCTTTCTGTAACCTGAAACAAAAAGTCTTGAAGTCTTCTGAGTGAAACTACTAAAACCATCTGTAATATTCTCTGTTCAGCTGGAAAACAGAGAATCATTTTTCTTTCTGAGTACCATCGAAAGTGTGGCTGTCCACACAGCCCCTGTCAAGAAATAATATGGATGATCTAAGAGAAAGAAAAGCAAATCAGGAAACTGCCTGCAGAGATAAGAGGGAGGAGGATTTAAAAGGATAGTGTTTCCATAAATCAAGGCAACCGGTGACAGCTTTAAAGTAAGGGTCAAAAACATTGCGAGAGGTGTCACTTGGCTAAGAAGTTAATCCAAGTTTCCATCTCTCTGCCTTTAGTGCTTGTTCAAGTGGAAGTTAAAGATCTCATGGCATTATTTTGGGATCATAAGAGATTGATATCCTGTCCAAATTCTCTCCTTCAGGATCATCAGAGACCTTTGCACCAGTATCAATACACACAGATTTATGTGATTGCAATAAACAAAGGGCCACATTTGTCTGCATACCATTGCTACAGTTTATTCTGTTCACATGGCAGCAGAGAATTTTAAACTGGCACAAGAACTGTGGGTAGTATTCACTGCAAAACCCATCAGGATGGGTTCGCAATAAGAAAAAAGACAAAAAAGAAAACTATCACAAAGGATTCCAAACAACCATGAGAACTGACCATCAGAGTCTCCCAATCCCAACTGAACCAAATAAGAGGTTTGGCACAGATTTCTCAAAAATTCCCTGAGATTCACTGTCTATGGGAGGAGGCTGTCACATCTTAATAGAAATTCCTATTTCCACCTCAAAAAGGTGGAAACGGCTCTTGGGAGTCTGAAACTAAAGAGTTGAAATGCCAACATTATAATTTAAGGACTGTGATTTTTCATTGCCTTATACAGAGTAAGTAGCCTTTACTCATGGGACCTCCTTTAATGTAGGATTATTTCCTTGCAAATGAATTCAGTTGGTAGGTTTTGAAATGGAAAGTGCATAAGATAATTGGCCTGAGGAGGTGGCAAATGGTTCTTGTGCGTCAAAGAAGCAGAAGTCAAACACTGGTGCTGCTCCCACAGCATATCATCAACAGCAAAGGTATGATGTAAAAATGTACTTAAAAAAAAATCTTTAAAATAATATGCTGAAAGTAAACTAAACTGAAGTAAATTTAGATATGACCCGATCTTGAATCATTCTTCCTTAATTTTACTGGCAATCAGTTAAACTGCTAAAGAGCTCTAAGGAATCAGAGGTCTATCCAGTAAGTAATTTTGAAAGTTAAGACCTGATTTAATATTGCTTTGTTTAAAAATAAGGGGGGGGGGGGGGGAAGGTTCCTTGTTCAGAAAAAATAGATATATACAAGCTCAGTAGGGAAGCATGGTGCTCAGGAAGGGGAAACTGAAGGCAGTGATAATATGATTTCATTGCTGTAATGCTGCCATGAGTCTTACCCTTCTATTTTCATTACTCAAATGGAAGAAGGGGGAATAAAAAAGGTAGGAAGTGACATTTTTCAGTATTAATAGCAAAAAAAGGAAATTAACTGAAAGGCACTTAATAGCTGGAAAAAATTGAAAATTCTGAGTCTGATTTTCCTCTTACACCAGTCTTATACCAGTAGACTGCTGGAAAACTCTCAGGGCTTGATTCCCAGAATGATGATGAAGTGGAAAGGAGTTTCTTTAGGTGGCTGAGTTCCTGTCTAAATGATTATTTGTATGCTAAAGACATTTTGGTGTAAGTGGACTTTTGGTAATCTGCAGTCTTGCAGAGAAGCCTTTGTTATTCAAATCCAAATATAATAAGTCTTTTTTCAAAGACTCCTTTGGCTTCCACCAGCTATATTCTGACATATCCCCGTGGAGTGAAAGCAGTTCTTTCTAAAGGGAACAATATTGCAGGTGTAAGGTGGAATTTAAGTGGCTTCTCTAAGGGAACACACAAGCTGGAGAGGTTATGTCGGGGGATGCCAATTCACACAATCCCTGGGGAGGCAACAAGGCGATTTGCATCTGTATGAGATGATTTCAGTTTTAAATTGAAACACATGTGTTAGTGAGTATGAGGCAAACTGACAGTATCTTTGTAACAGAACTGGAAATTATGAGCAGCAGGAGTGGCCTGACCCTACAGAGTGCTAATGTTTAATCTACTTATCGAGATAACAATCAAGGAAGAATCAATAACATAAAAACAGTGGGGTTTCTTCCTAGGTAACAAGCAAATAAAGGAGAAAAAAGGCTTCCTGATTGATGCTTCAGTGATTCCCCAGACCATGGTAACTGCTTTGATGGCTAATTCCTGGCGGGCACTAGGAGGTGGCTTTTCTAAAAAGGTGTTGAGGTAACAGAAGGGCTTAAACATTTGAAGAGTGTTCAGCTGCAGTCATGACAACTAAATGCAGATTCAAAACCGTGACTGAACTCTACGCAATACTACTATGAAATCAATGATTTCTTACAGCGAGAAAGCTGTCAGGATTAATTCAGAAAGAAAGCAGAACACAGTCCAAAGGGTCATTACCGAAGCACTGCATGTTTGGAGTCATTAGAAGTCAAATTAAGCATAAAATTATATTTTAAAATATGCAAATCCCTACCATTAATAACAATTTTGAATTGTAATGGAAAATTGCTGGTTTAGTCAGGGAACTTTTACATTGCATGGAGATTGTAACAGTCTGCTGTTACATGAGTATTGTTAATGATCTTTAAAATACTCATGGGCAGCTCAGCTGGAGAGAGTAGGCATCACAGCTGTTGGGGAATTTATTTAAGCTCATATGATTGCAATGAGTACCAGAGTGGCTATTGCCACTTCACTGATGAATGTCTCACTGTATACAAATCCCCTGTAATTTCTTAAGTGGTGTTTTCTGTTATCCAAGAACAGAGGGAAGCAGAAGGGTGTCAAAATGTCAGTGGGATGTCAGAAAGAAAATATTATCTGTCCTATATAAAGAAATAAACTACTTTTTATAGAAATCCCGTGTTAAAAAGTGACTCTTCAGATAAATTATATTTCTTTTAAAAGCTTTTGGAAAAGCATTGTAAAAGATTTAATAAGATGATTCACTTGTTTGAATAAATGAAAATTAATATAATAGTACTTAAAAAAAATAATTGGGATAGAGCAAAAAAAATTATTTACTGATCTGAGAAAAAAGTTTTATTCCTAAATGGGAGCAAGAGCTCTTTTGACCAAGGAGCAAAGAAATCAATAGTTCACAGTTAGCTGCAGACTGCAGAGCACTTTAAACAAGAACCATAATTCCCATATTGCAGGTAGGGTAAATTGACCTCATTGCAACTTCTCTGCAAGTCCAGGATTAGGCTGGGAGCAGAGCTGGAACATGTTTGGTCTTTCCAGGAGAATGACGCCAAGCTGGTTTTTGTGCAAATTTGGGTTCTTGGTCATGAAGCTGTTACATTACCAGCCTTACATTTGAGTTTGTAGCCCCAAGCCTCTGCGTGCTCCTGCCTCACATTTGATGGGCACAGACCACTCCTGCTGTCCTGCAGGAGGACACAGATCAGTGTCCCGCATGAGGACAATTGCATTTCTGGAAGATGTTCAGGCTTTGTGATGAGAGAAAGGTCACAATCTGACTCCCTCATCACCAGGTGGGTGGGAAGGGACGGCAGGCAGCTCTCATCTCTACTAGCCAGAACTAAGCAGTCAATGCCTGTAAGAAAAAAGGCATCAATCATTTTCATGCTCTCAGGGAAAATTTGGATCAGTCTGATTCCTGCCCTGCCCCGGCAGCAGCTATGCACTGCTCCCTGCTCAGGCTGACATTGGCTTTAAAAGTGAGATAAATAAAACCCTTTTTTTCCTTCTTTTTCTTTTTTTTTTTCTTTTTTTTTTTTTTCTTTAATAGTATCTTTTGTAAAACTCTATTCCATTGCTCCAGTTCCTATTTTCCAGGACAGTTCAAGTGTGCTGGCTGCATTACTCAAGTCAGGCTTTGGTTGGCTGGCATTTCTGTCCCTGGGGCGTTTTGCTGGATTACTCCTCTAGTGCCTGTGCTGTTGCACTGTGGGGACTGAAAAGTGCCAGAACAAATGCAGGAAGATGTGCCAGCTCTTGGTACACACCAAGGAATCCTGAAGCAACAACAACACTTGGCAGAAACAAAGACATTGTTAATGAAGCAAGCCACTAAAATCTGTGTTTAATCACCAGAGCACCATCTCCCCACTTGCAAGAGAATTTTCAAATAAGAGGAAAACTGAAAAGACAGTTTTAAGTGTCACACAGAGTGGGAACAAAGTATGTGATCAGAGGTTTAACTCCTTAAAGCAGAATTTTGCTTCTTAAGCCACTCTCCTTCTACAGGTTGGTAAAAGATCATGCTCAGATGTACATTTTTTTTAATCACAATGTGAGTGAAATGGCCATATTTCAGTTAGGTCCCCAGATACCCACTAAACCATGGATAGCGGAGTCACTGACAGCTCTGGTAAAGAGAGCTCCTTCTTTTGCTGTGAATAATCCACACTAACGTTCTGCTTCAGATTTGTATTTGTCTATAGGTCTAATTAATAACTTCCCACCACACACATCACTGAAAAGGAAGTTTCATACTTAGAAATTTCTGCAATAGCATAGGAATGCAAAATAGTCAGCAAGATATGACAGATATAAAGGCCATACTGCTGTGTTTCTAATCTTCCTCATTTCACAAGAGTGTTTTGTGGGGGTATTGTTTTGTTTTGCTTTATTCCTTCCAGGTTAGGTAAGTCAGCTGTTGATTTTAAGGTATGCAAAGCACAAGGGAACCGGAGATGTGAATGTGCCACTCTAAACAGAAATGTGACCCCTGGTTTTCCATCCCAGATCTGCAACGCTATGACCACAGCTTTTGAGAATCACTTACTCATCTGGGATTAATCACCGCTGCTCACTGAAGATTGGTAAATTTACAGCGGAGGATGGAGACCCTCTTCTAAACCATTGGCAGTACAATGATTACTTTCCACTGAAACACAGTGTGCAGTTGTGAAATGTTTGCCAGGTAGAGTTGAAAAGAGTAAATAGAGTTATATATGTGTAATCCTTCAGCTAGACAGTTTTATAGGTCAGGTTAGGTTTCTAGGATCACTAATAAAAACAAATTATATCTCCCAATGAGTATCTTGGTAAAATTATAGTGAACTGTCTAGGTGCTCCTGCAATCAAGAAGACAAATACACCACTTTTTTAATGTGGACTTAGAAATGCACAGAAATAAAAAATAGCATTATATACAATCAGAAGTTATTCTTTGCCCAAGGTACTTCCGAAAACATTTTAAGTCTTCTTTAATTTCTTGGGAAGCAACTGCATGGGCAACTGGCTGCTTCCCAGACACTTTATATTAATGCTCCATTCACAATTTACAATTTCCAAGGCTTTGACAAGTCATGAAATTTAGTAAGGAGACATCTAAGTTCCAGCTGACCCAGAAATGTGAGCTTCCATTCACTGTGCTTGGTTCTCTTGCTGCACTAATCATCTTTATTTTCCAGTGATTTTTGCATTTTACTGAGAGTGCATGTAGGATGAAGGACCACACACAGTTCTTCCTGCTAGGAGGAGACTTAATAGTTTCTTCTGTGTTTCCTTATGGTTTGTGACTATTGCGCTGCTAAGCCACAAAATGTTGCCTTAAATTAGGGTAACACCTCAGCCCAGGCATGCCTAAACATAATTAGTTTGTTCAGATTTTCACAGATGAATATTATTAAAGTTGTAATTTCTTCCAGGTTACAACAAGCTAACTTAAACAGAAACTTTCCCAAACATTCCCAAGAAAAATCCAAATTGAACAAGATTCAAGGTTTCTCCTCAGAGTCGTTAATGCAGTTCCCATCTTCACCATTAGATTCCAACAGAGAATTCCTCCATGCTTTGTTTTCCTTCTCTCTGAATGTGTTCTGCTGTTGGCTTGCGGGTTTTTTGGGGGTTTTGTTTGTTTTTATTACCATTCAGTTTTCAAACACCAGAGGTACATACATTGGAAATATCAAGCAACATTTCAAGGCAGAGAGAAAGAGGCACAAAATAAATCATATCAAGCATTTTCAAAAACCCCTCAGTGTCAGAAGGTAAACACACTGTGCTCATGCTGCTCAAAGAAAAGCTTGTAGTTCCTAAATATAAAAAAAGCAGAGGAACAAGAACAAATTCTTGGCCAATTTCTGTATCCCTCCCCCCCCCCCCCCAAAGGATTCTGTGACCTTGGTGATTTAAAGCTGAGATTTTGGGGAATGGAGTGGGAAAAAAGAGGACAGAATCCTGACCCTTATAAGCACCCCATGCAGCTGTAAAATTGAGACAGCAAGGGAAAAATCTTGTTCAGTTACAACAAGAGTGTTCATTGGTTTTACTGAGTTGCCTTGGTATTAAAAAAAATCCAACTGGGCCTTGATGTGAACAGTTGTCTCCCAAATACACACTTTGCTTTCCAAAAGTTGCATTCTGTTCTTTTACATAATGTTAGCTTTTCTCTTCAATTGCATAAATGGACATGAACAGAAAAGGTTTCATGCAGATAAAACTAAGAACACGTTACATTGACACAAAAATTGTGCTGGCCCGTTTTGTTTCCAAAGGGATCTCTCCACACCTGCTATTACTTCCATCAGACTAAGACCAGCCTCCCACCGTGGCCTGGACAGCATTCCATTTGGAACTGCTGTCTAACCAAGACTTTAGGCAGCAAAATACAGCACTTTTGGACTGAGCACCTGCAGGGATGTTTTTAGACTGCGGAGCACAAAGCCAAAACCACGGGTCATCTGGTCTCGTGGGTGTTAGTGTGGAGTGCTACCAGCTACTGCTGTCCTCCACTGACTTACATGGACGCACTCCCAGCTATTCTCCTGGATCTGTGTACTTAAACAGGGGTAGGTGGAAAGCCTGTCCCTCTTCAGGGCTATTTAGAACTATCAAAAGACTGGTATAAATAAAATTTAAAGTAGTGCAGATTTTTCTAGTATAAAATGTGTCTAAATATAGGAATATATAGGCAGACTTTTATATATTCAGTAGGTGTCTAAGACTTCATAATTATCAACAGAGATTTTTTATATAATTCCATTGACAGCACATGGAAAAGCCTTTCAGCTCCTCTGTGAGCAGACATCTATGGCATGAGTCATTTGCATGATGTATATACATCTCTTGCCACACAGGACATGCTGCTTATCTGATGATACTGAACAATGGGGAGATGGATGACAGTGACAACTGGAGCCTGGTTGAGATTCTACAAAATATTGCAAATGGGATTGGATTGGATTGGATTAGATTAGATTAGATTAGATTAGATTAGATTAGATTAGATTAGGCAACCTGGCTTTTGGCCAGCTGTGATGTCTAGCTTTTACTGTATTCAGTTAATTTGTCTATATATAGGCATCTGACACCAGTTGAAATGCTGTAGGGAATTGAGACTTTCACAGGAGTGGGAGATACAACAAAAGACTTACAGAGGAGTCACCTTCTTCTCAATTGGCAGGGCAAGGCCAAGCAGTTGCCACAAAGAACCTGAAATGCCACCAAACATCAAACCAGACTAAATCCTGTTCTAGGTCTACACTGACTTCTACGAGAGAGAGAACAAGGTCTCTCACCCACCTGAAGATATTTACATCATAGTCTCCTACATTTAGGGGTCCAGATTTAGTCCCAAGCCCTTCAAATTGCTAGCTGCCTAGTTGTTAACAGTTTTTGTTTCCTCCCAATTTTTAAATTTAAAGAAAAAGATTGATTTTTTTATTTGAGGTTGTATGGCACAACACTATCCTGGGTTAGGTTATGGAAGTAACAGTAAGGAAAATTCTATGATTTCTCTTCAGAAAATCTATCTATTAGTCCCTTTTACAATAATTACTTCTTGTTCAGGTACATATTTTCTTCTCTAGTTTTTCAGCTGAATATAAGTAATACAATGATTTTTGATGAGCTAAAGTAAAAGGATAATATCAAGATAATCATTCAATATTCTTATTAAAAATGAATGATGGTAAAATGTGGCAGATGACAGCTGACAGATTGCCCATTAAAAATGGCAAACGTGACCATTGAGAGGTGGTGGGCCTCACACTCAGGGCCATGAATTAAGCCTAACAGAAGAACAAGATCTGGAAAGGAATGAAAGCGAGTATTGTGCTGCTTGTCTCTAATGTGATGAAGAACACTGGTTTAATAGTTTCCTTGAATAGGTCATCACCAGTGGAAAGAGAGATCTAAAAACATGAACCTTTGCTCAGGATTTAGCAGTCTAAATGGCTACCGAAAGCCAGAGTGGTCTGAAACCACTTTATCTCATTACAAGACAGAATGTGACTTCAGTTTAAATTATTCTAATATTAGCTATAAACCTACTGTACAGCCAGATATTTGCTATGAATATTCTTTGCTTTGCTGAAGCTCCATCACTTATTCCCTTATACATTCTAGTTACAAGCAAAGTTTTCTGCTGAAGAACTCTTTCTAGTTACAGTACTGTAAAACTGCTGAGTTTTTCTACTTGCACAAAGTAAAAGTGATGTTTACCACAACAATTTCAGCTTTATAGACATAATTTCTATGTGTTTTTGCAGCAGATGCATTTATGTCCATGATACAAAAATGAACATGAAATTATAGATGAGAGGAAAAGAAATTGGCTAAAGTTCTCAGCTCTTTATCTGTAATGTTCAGCATAGCAATCCTGCAGATGCTGTACATCCAATGCAATGCTTCTCCAATTCCCATTTGTTTGTTTCCATTTTTCTAAAGTTTCATTTTGTTTTGTTTACCTTAGATTGGTTTGTATGGAGTTTTATCCATGTACCAGATAACAAAACTTTAGAGCGACCAGACAGAAAAAAGTCAGCCAAACTCTAGTCATCACCACTGAGTGAAAAAAATTCTCCAAGTGAAAAGACCAGGATAATTATTTCAGGCAAATGAATCACAAAGCTATTAGCTTGGCCTGCTGTGCTAGATTTCTGAGGACCATATGAAACAATCTTAATTTAAGGAAAACAAGTCCTAGACAGTGGAACTGCTTATCCAGTGACCGATAAGGGGCATTGGTTGACTCTAGGGATGTATAGTAAGATGATGTGTTTCAAATACTTAGATCTCCAAGACTTTCAGGTGTCAATATTCACTAACCCTACACATTTCTCTGTGAATAGAAAATATTTCATAACAAAGGAAATTAATTGAAGTTTTCCAGAGCCTCCGCACTCAGAAAACCATCATTAAAAAATGTCTTCCTTTATGTTTTCAAGACACTTCTAGCATTATTCAGTTTGCAGGAATGTTTATGGGCAGCCCTATAAACATACACACTATTAGCTGTAGTCTGACACCTATATTAGGAAGAGTCAGCCTAAAATCCCTTTATTTGTGACAAACTGCACTCAATGGATGATACTGTAATGGGTGACCTCAGTCATCTTCTGGACCTGTCACTGCACAGAGGGAGTCTAGACTACAGGACCTATAAAATCCCACTCTGCATGTGAGGCGAACAAGGTAAACCTTCTCATCTCCATCTGGAATTCAGGGTCTCTCAGCTCTAAAGAAAGCCCTTCACATTTGATACTCCCTAAAACCACTATTAAAAAAAAAAAAAAAAAAGGCATAGAATATTAAAGTACTGATTTTACTGTGGGTGAATTTGTGGTACAGATCCATACCCTTAGGACTGTATTTGAGGCAATGTTCTACTGATAGTGACTATGTTAGCAATGCTTAATATTTAAAAGTACTAAGCTAAAGGTAAACAAAAATACAAAATAGCCATCACAATATGCAAAAAATAGGTTATACATTCACTCATAAATGAGGAACTGTATCAATGCTATTGTGTAAACATTTAGATAATGATAGACTAACCACAGAAGAGGAAAAATCAACTTCCAGATAAAGAAAAACCAAGTCCCAGTTAAATGGCTCACACACAGATTTCTATTAATGTGACCTTTGTAGGGTTTAATAGTTCAAGCTCTTATTAAATTGTGTAGCATTTTGTTGTTACAACAGAGAATTCAAACTCCTGAGTTGCCATTGGAAGTACCTAAAGAGGCATTACCATTTTTATTCCAAACATTTAAATAACCTCTGCAATAGGTCATTTGTTAGCTCACTGCTCAGATATCAGTCTGTTCCATGCTTTAGTTACAGTGAGCAAGGATGTTTTCCAAGCTTTTTCTGAGGTTTTACTGGGCCTTTGCAATGTACAAACCTTGTGATCAACACAGTGTTAAAAACATGCACTTTACAAATTACCCATGACAAATGTACTTCTTAACATTGTGTGGGAAAAAGAAAAAAAATGAGAGAGATTTTGTTTCTTTTAGAATTATTTTATTGGAAAAAAGTTTTGCTTTCAGTGAAGAAGTTTTTTGTCTCATATTATTTGGAAAAATCGGCTATTTCAGAACATTGAATTTTTCATTTAAGCCTGCTTTTCACATTCTTGAAGGAGTGCCAAATGGACATCCCAGAGCCTGAAATATCTTTTTTATACACAATGTATACAAAAGCTTCACAGGCCTCCACAACCACATGACTCAGACTTGAGCCCTTCTCTACCTCAGATATGCCTATGGTGAAACAGAAATGTATGACTGCTTTCTGGAAGGACTTTGGATGTCAATGGTAGAGTACCTCTGGTATCTTAACACCATCCTCCTGAGGATTTCCTCAGTGTGCTAGGCCAACTTATGTCAATTTGAAGCCAAGTTGGCTGCACTGATCCTTTAATTGAACTAATTAATTCAGGGTGTGTGTTGTTGTATCGAAATTGGCTCTTCAGAGAGGAAGGTTCCATGACCCTTTAAAATGTCTGCTAAAACAGTAGTGGGCCATCTGATTTTCATTGTTTTAAAACAGGGACACAAAGAGAGTGTGAGATATTAATGCTGCACAACCTAGAACCTGAAATATCAGCTAGGTAGGTGGTGATTGCTTTGATAATTAGACAGAAGACAGTAAGTTCTTGAAGCTGCTCAATCTCAGAGATTTTCTATCTAAATCAGTTAATTTCTGTAAATGGAACTGTGAAAGTCTCACTAAAGTCCCTGAGTAGATAAAGGTTTTAATAATTCTGAAGAATATGTAACAGCTTAAACATGTACATCCAAATTCCTGACTGTTCTACCCATGTTCCAAAAGCTTTGTAGAAGAAATTGTGTCATTGACCAAGCTGATGAAAGGAAAGGATTGTAAAACTCCTCCACAATGATGGGAAGAGATAGAAATATTTCTAAATGGTTCCATAAATACAGAGTATTATCAGTGACCTGTATAGTTACTTCTGCTCATTACAGTAAAAAACACATCTAGTTGTATATATCAAGGAGAACAAAAGCATCTTTAGCCTTTAAGATAATATTGTTCAGTCACTTGAACCTCTTCTCTGAGGCTTTTATAGTGCTTGGGGCACATTAAGACCCTTAACCTTTCTCCACTGATGATTATATGAGCATTGTCCTAAGTGATTAAGACTCAATGATGCAGGGAAATGGACAAATAACATCTGACAGATTGGAAGAGAAAAAGTCTGGGTTGGAGGAAGTGCCTTATCATCCAGCTCACAATCCCTGCCTGAATGCAGGCTTGGAGTGCTAACACCATATTCCAAAAGAGTTCTGCTCTTTTGGGAGAAGCATCCTAGTCCAGAAATGCATTATGGTATTTTGTTGTTTATTTTTCTCGCTTCCAAGTGGTTTTTATACACTTGATATTTAGTCTGGCTTATGAAGAAAGTCAAAGCAAGACCAAACGAAGTAAGAAAGGAGCAAACTTCCCTCATTTTCTCCTATTTTCAGACACAGGTAATGTGTCTGGGACACTACCCTTGCTGGGCAGATCTGCATTTGCAAGTAACTGCACTGAGACAATGGGTGTGATTTGCCTTTTTTTTTATGCAAAGCATCTTCAATCCCACATTATACAAAACAGCCTTAAATTAGATTTAACATTAGACCTCATGGACATTCCTGTTTCCTTCAGACCTTGATCCAAGCACTGGAATTTAGCAAGAGCATACCATTGCTTTCCATCCCCTAATTCCTCTCAAAATATAGACCCTGCAATGAACTTACTTGCAACACGGATTAACTGAGTTTTTGCTTGAACATGTGTTATGTACTCTCCCAGATTTATCTAATCACTTTGAATTCTGGACCTAATGGGAAGACAAATTGTATTCCAGCTAAGCTGAAGAGTAAGATTCTTAATTACAAAAGTGGAAGCACCTACAAAATAAATTGATAAAAATAAGGAGACCATCTTAAAATGAGTCTTATCCTATCTGTCAAATGGGAGGGTATTTCTAAACTAGTGAACTGAGAAGTTGCTAAATTAATTTGTTCTTCCACTGCATTTCTGCTTTTCACTTAAATTTGAGGATTTTCTGCTGAGTGCTGACAAAGTTACAATCTATGTCTTAGGTATCTTTTAATTTCTCTACTGTTTGAGAACCCCATGAATAGCATGGCCTTTCCTCAATCTCCTTGCTGTCTGTCAGAATGCAGAAGGAATGTTCCTAAGCTTATTTGAGAATAAATCTCTTTAGGTACAGAGGAGTCATGGAGTGCTGATTCTTCTGTTCTGTTTACCTTTTCCATCAGGAAATCAGCTGAGCTGCAGTGATAAAAATGAGTTACAGTAGTAAACCTACAATGTACCATTCTGTAAGCTACATATCATGAGATGTTTTTGGCACAAGCAGCTATTTTATTTCTGGTTTACTGGCATATTATAGACACTGCACATAATACATTAATACACTTTTGGGGCTGGGTCACTGTGCCACAGTCCTATTCAGGGAAGCACTTAAGCATCTGTCTAATATGAATCATGTCTTTAGGTCCCACAGGTTCCAATGGAAATTAAGTAACTACTCCAGTGCTGACTTGAAAAGAGATTTATTCTTAAACCATGTTTCTATAATAAAATATTGTCCTTTAAACTAATCAACAATGGAATAAACTAAAATGAAATGCTTCCCATACAGGATTTCAGTTGTTTTTTCTGCTGCTTGTTTTGAGTTTGGGACTGGTCTTCTTTTAAGAAGCTTTTTCAGAATATGTCAGTTTCCTATTTATTAAATGTGTTTGTCTGCAATCATGCAAATATTTACTTAAAACCTCTGAGATAGATAACAGCTGCTATTTGTACAGAGACTAATCTGATAATCTTTCATTGAAATATTCTCACCTTCATTCTGAAAAACACGGATAATCAGCTGAAAGGAAAGGCACTCCAATTAGTATCACCCAGTGAAGGCAAAAGAGCTGTATATCTACAAATCATAATAGCAAAGCCAAGGTGTCTAATTCAGATGCTCTTTAAAGCCTTATACAACCTCTTGTTTTTCTTTAAAAACCTGAGGCTTTTGGAGTTCACCCCTGTCCCATGCTCAAGCCTGTCTCCAAACTTGTCTCATCTCCACTGTAAAATTGTCTACAGCTCAGCCAAACTGCTGTGAAAGGTTAGGTCAGAAACCATTTCTGCCTCTACTTGCTTTCCCAAACTTACTCCCTTCAAATAAGGAGCAAGTCCTTCTTTTCAGAACAAAATCCTTGAAGCAGCAACCCAAAATTTTTTTAGTTTCCACTTTACAGCTTTCTGTTTTCAGCTTCCTCTTTCACTAATCTCCCCTTTTCTTTTCCTGTTCTCCCATCTCCCTCTCACCTTCAGCCCATCTCACCCCTCAGACTTACAGAACTTTTCCATGAGGTCTCCATCAGGGAACTGGTTTTATTTTTCTCAAGAAACAAGCAGCACAAAGTTGGTATTCTCCTGTCATGTCACCTCCCAGTTTTAATAATAAAAAACCCCTTCAAGAACAGAAAAATGAAAGGAAAATGAATTAAGTTTCCAACCAGAAGCCAGAATTAATTCGAGAACAGTATTGGAGAAATAGGTGGTTCTTATTCCATTTCCAGGCTAGCTGGGAGCCTGGGTCTCATTTCAGAGCTGGTAATTTCTAATGCTTTTGGAAAAAACAGACAGCCTGCTGTTCCCAGTAATTTTTATAATATTTTCCAGCACTGGAAATTGTTGACTAGCATAGCCTTTGAACAAAAACATTCACTATGCTAAATTTAGGCTACAGGCCTGTAGAAAGTGTATTTTAAAAGAGCAATTACTAGATCAGAACCAGTTCAGCCACCAGCTAGATCAGAATAAGTCTTCTTTACTGGACTTTCAGAATGTGTTCCCTTCTGGAAGGAAAGATACAAGCAATTTGTCCAGCTGGGACCTTTTATCTACACCATAGACTGAGTGCTTTAGAGGGAAATAGTCCTGAGAAGTGTTTTTCCCTTGGTCTTGGCATCGGGCATTAAACACAGGAATTGCACAGGTTTAGAAATAGAGTTTGCCAGACTGGGGAAGACCAAACGAACAAATGTACAACCCCAGGAAGGTGTCTACAGAAAAGAAGAATTTTGGATATCCATCTGAATAGCGATAATTTTTAAAGGGCTCCAGGTAGCTCAGCACTCAAGACAAACTTCCCAGGGCTTTTTTTGCCACAGATACTTTGGCTCTCCTCCTTAATGACAGAATAAATTTGCATAATCTACATCACCTTCTACATACAAAATGTTGAATTCAGACTAAGGATGCCATTTAGCCTTGCAGTGTAATTTGAGATGACCTGAAGTATTGCTTCAGAAGATCACTGGTAGCATGTTAGATCTGTCAGTTCTGTCTATACCTGATACTCTCAAGCATCCCAAATGACTTTAGATGCCTAAATCTGAGATACTGAGCTAAATTTGTCTCTTTAAAAGTGAATTGTACAGCCTCAAATCCTATTGATGATGTGGGTTATATTGTTAATAAATAAGAAAGGATATTAAATACAGCACATGAAAATGTCTTTCTTGTAGGTCTGTTAATCTTGATCTAAATGTCATGCCGAGTCTGTTTTTATAAAATGCCACAGTATCTGCACTGTATAAAGAGAGGAGGCCTACTGGACCTTGAACCCATATCACCAAAGGCTGAAAAATAAATGTGGAGGTGAAACTGTTATGCAGAGGGAGCCAAGGGCTTTTAAGGAAATTAAATAATACTGGTCTATCTGGTGATCACTAATACAGGTCAAAGGTCTTATCTTGATGTTAACTTGCTTATTTGTAAGCAGCCCAGGGAACAATCTTAAGGAATGCTTTGAAAGTTAAAGGGATAGCCCTTGTGGATGTGACATGAGAAATAGCATGGAAAGGAATATGAATATAGTCTTTCTGAAGCTGAGCAAGTGACCATATTTTGACGTGTTGGAAACTATTTCTGTTTTTGTAAGGCTGAGGTTGGAGTCAGTTCCACTAAACAGAGCTACAAAAAGAAGCCTTTAAAAAATCATACAGTTTTTGAAAATGCATACATTCCAATCAGGCTTCTTCCATGGGATTTCTGGTATAAAGCTAGTAATTATATTGGAATTTTAGAAACAACTTGTAGAGCTCCCAAAACACAGGGAGGAGTCCCTCCCAGGGCTGGAATATTAAGTTGGCTGGAAGAGTTGTTGGCTTTACAAAACACCCAGGACCTTATTGTGATCATGTTGAGGCTTTCTTACATTTTTTAAAGATTTACATTAGAGCTCTGCACGGATACAGGCCACTTATCAGATAACTCACAGAAAAATAACTTGTTTAGTGTGACAGGCTTTCTCTGAGGCTGCCAGATATATTCCATGAGCGCACATCGTCTGACTTTTAAAAATGCAGTTTCTTAAAACCCCATTAGTGGCTGGTAACTATGCAAAACGTTGTTGCATCATGAAAAATACATCCATAACATCAATTATTTGTGCACAGATCTACGTTTAAAACACAAAGTATCAAGTTTCATTTACTGTGTTAAAGACATTGATTTCATTCATCAAGCTCTATGGAAAGAATACAAAGTGAAACAACTTCTGACAAGTCAGTTTAATAGGATAAACCCTATCTAGTGTATACTAGATGGCAAGTCAGCTGTTAACAACCCTACCCTGCAGCCTCAGGTGTGAATTTTAATAGCATAATGAAACTTTGTGGGAAAAGAGCCCGACACTGAAGTTGTTTATGTGCTTTAAGGATATTCATGTTTCAGGTATGGATTCAACGCCTCCACAGCTCTCAATTATGAAATATTCACTGCAGGTTACTGTAACTGGAACAGATTGCATCTTTTAATGATTCTTCAATAGGTGGCCAAGCAGGCTCATGTTTAACTGTAGATTTAAAGGAAAAAACATAGCATGCTGGTAATTGCATATAGGAAGTTAGCAGGTTTCCTTAAAAAATCACACCTTTCATGAGAACCCAACACCAACACCAGAATTTTCTTTAAACAGATCACTTTTTGCTTTCCATTTAGACACAAGAGCAGTGTTTCAACACCAAGGAGACTCTGCTGGGAGCAGATAAGTCTGTTGGCTGTTGAACAATCAAAACTCCTTCTCATTTCTCATTCTAAATGGACCCTTGTGTGTACACTAAACCTGGTTAATTTACCTTGGAAAGAAATTTATAAATGCATTTTCCTTTCAGTTACTATCATTTGAAAGACCCAGAAACTGAAATATTATTGTTTTTCTTTAAAACTAGTTGGAAAATTTAATTAACAGCATTAATCCATGAGTGGTTTATTGAACTCAGATTTTTTTGAAGCATTTCCAGTTCAACGACCATTTGCTAACTCCAAGAAAGGGTTAAGTGGATTTTTCCCTAAGCTCTCCTTCCCTGTAAAAAAACAGTTAAGCCACAACTTCCATGGTCTCCCTTGGAAGACTGATTCATTGGTAGACTGTAATTCCTGATTCAGTGAAGTCCCAGAGTTTTAGTTGAGCTAAACTTACAGGATTGCAGTGAGGAGTCCAGTGACCCTGAACCTCAGTTTTCCAGGAAGGTCTGCATTTAATCAGTTTTAATGATCTTTTATGGTTTTGTTGTCTTCAGAGAGAGTCTTTCTTGAAGAGAGGGGCACCAGAATTAGTTTTAATGAAACTCCAAGGCCTGTTTCTCTGTACATCAGGTTTTGTAAATAAGGAGAAAAAAACCCTAAAAACAAAAACAAACAAACAAACAAACAAAACTTTAAAAAAAAAAAAGAAAAAAGAAAAAAAAGAAATGAACACTGCAAATTTCTGATCCATGTGATACTTTGGCAGTCTGTGATTTTTACCTGATTAAATCCCTTTCTGAGGCAAAACATAACTCCTCAGAAACTGGCCTGTCTGCCTTTATGAATGCAGATTTTCTTTGTTATAATCTTCAAAAATGATGTAGATTTGGAATGGAAAAGTTGACCTAGATAGTTTACAAATTTGTTTCTGGCTGAAATCAAGGTTATTTTTTCTGTAGACATGAAAGAAGTACTGCATGCTCTGAAGTGACTGAGTGTGGATCCAGCAGCTGAGGGGCTTGAGTACACAACCTAATTAGGATTTAGTAGTCAGTGAACATTCATATTAGAGGTCATATGTTCACATATTTGAGCTAATCCTGTTTCAGGTGTGAGGCAATGCAAATCAGTTTAAAAATCTTACGAATAATTTATAACCTCACAACTGAGGGTGAGTTAAAAATATCCATTATTTCCAGAAAACAGTGACTGACAGTAAAGAGTTGAATTATGATAACTGAGTCTTGTATTCCATATACTGATACTATGATTTTGAATATTGGATAAACAACATACATGTATGTCTATTTTTGTCTTTCTTTCTTTCTTTCTTTCTTTCTTTCTTTCTTTCTATCTTTCTTTCTCTTTCTTTCTTTCTTTCTTTCTTTCTTTCTTTCTTTCTTTCTTTCTTTCTTTCTTTCTTTCTTTCTTTCTTTCTTTCTTTCTTTCTTTCTTTGTTGAAGAAATCCAATTTTTTTCCTCACCCTGTGTTGCATATCTGAAAATGTGCAATGTTCCAGAGGCAATGGTTTAATTGCTGCTGGATCTAATCTCCATACATCCAGAGACTTTGCTGAAAACAAGGCATGATATGTATTGCCTCCTTAATGTAGGTAAATTATACCTCAGAATGATGGTTGTTCTATTTTTGTTAAGGTTTATTTTCCCCACCCCAGATTTTCCAAGGCTTTTGGGCTTATAAATTAAAGCTTGCTGTCAGACACAGCTTCTAAACTAAATACTACCTTATTTTCTTATCGTATTTGGAAATCAGTCATTTTTCCACACCTTTCTTGCCTCCTCTACATACAGAAATGAACTTGTTATCAGTTAAAAATACATACTGTTTTCATGAAGTGAGATAAGACACATGAAACTCCAAGCTATTTGGGTTATCTTTATATCAAATATAGCAAGGCTTCTGGTTTGAATCCAAGAACTGTCAATTATCAGCAACTCCAAAAGACACAGAAAGAACTACTTGGCCTTCCTTTGCTTGTGATTTATCGTCTGTCATCCTATTGTGTTCTCTGCTGCAACAATTAGTTTCTTTATCCTCTCTGATCAAAATTCTTTGTCTTCAGCTTAACTGCTCTAAATATCAGGGGTTGCTTTTAGTACTTTAAGGAGTTCCATACTTTTTGAGCCCTACTATTGCTTTCTTTCTTTCATGACTTTTCATGTCAGGCAGAATACTTGTTACCATATAACATTTCTTTCATTGCTGAGTCCAGCCTGTACGACTGACAAAATATGAATTTGGAGCTCATTAGTTGTCATGACAGGCTGCATTGCCTTCTCATGAATTTTGCAATCAGCACACATAAACCTGTGCCCCCTGCGTGTGTCACTGGAATCCCAAAGTCAGAGAAAATAAAATTATCAAAGCTTCAAACTGATTTTATTTTTTTAAATTCTTGTTGTGGAATAAATACATCTCTTCAATAGCTGGACAGATTTGGAGTAGGGGCCTCAGGAATGTTTCTCTGCTCACTTCAGTGCTATTTGCAAGTTCCTAATCATATCTGACAATGGAAGTATAAACACTTGTGCTCGGATTTCTGCAGCAGACATCAAGAGCTGAGTTTGCAAATGTCAATGGACAGAAATAAGGACTTCCAGGGTGTGATACACTTGACCTATTTTTGACATTTATTTTAAGGTGTGATGAAATATATCTCTGCTAACTAGCTCTGCTGTGTGCAAAGAGTGTCTCAGGTGACCAGCCACAGGTTTTGATGTTGAGATTTTGTCAGTTAGCATACATTATATAATATAGCATACACTTACTTACACTCTGCATGAATAATTTGAATCCTTCATGCATATAAAGGCAACACAAAGTAAACTATTATATTAAGCTGTATCCAGAAGAGATAAAAGCTTTAGAAGTTACCAAGAACACACTGGTATTGATAATACTAATGAATGTAACTGGTGATATCAATCCACTGTTAGATCCAGAGTTGGAACAAAAAGTCTCAGAATGATCAGCCAAGTATTAGAAATTTGGTGGTTTTACAACCAGAACAGTATTTCCTGGATTTCTTCAGAAGATTCATTGTTTTAGATCCCCAAATAACATCTAATAAACACAGTCTTCTTTTATTTCATCAAAGAAAAAACCATTTCTTTCCTACAAGTCCGTTTTCATCTGACATGTGGAAGATTATTTCAGAACTTTATTGTCTACTCTAATAGGAAAAAATGAATGGTTTGGATTTAAAAATCCCATATTCTACCCTCAAACAATGATTTATTTTTTTGTGCACAAATGAAATTATAAGATCTGAAATGCATATTTATAAAACTTTTGCAAAGGTCTTCTTGCAGATAAGATTCACACAAAACATTTATTTGAAGTAATATATCATATTAGACACTGGCCAAATTTAAAGTACATATTAAGCATGGTTCACTGTCATTTTTCTAGACCTGATAACCGCAATACAAAACTGAGGGACTGTAACAGTTTAACTATAATTTTTATTTCTTTCTTTTTGATCAAACATTATTTGCTAATTACATATCACACCAAAGCTTGCATTTTAATTCATCCACCCTCAGCCACAGGATCTCTAAAACATTTTGTTTAACTAAAAAAAAATAAACAATAGAAGGGCATATCCACCTCAGTTTAACATAAATCTAGAAGTGTTGCATGAGATGAAATGAATGTTGGGCAGATAACACTTGCAGAACCTGAAAGCTTTCTCCTAACCAAACCAAGCGTCTCAATTTGTTAGACTTCCAGGATAATCATGACCTTTCCAGGCAGATTTATATTTATTGTGCTATTAGATAGCCCATTTTCACTAGCAAGATCTTTAATGTTTCCACTGGGACATGCTCTGGAAATTTAAGGCCTTCTCTTGTCCATGCTTGTGAGTGTGAATAAAGTGTGGTCAGTGTTGGGAGTGCTGGATTGGTTTGAGTGGGTTTTTTACCCAACCTATTCAAAGCAATGACACACACAGAAATTTATTCTTTACAGTGATAAAACACAAAGATTTATTCTCACAAGCAAAATGAGGGTTAAACTGGGTTAAGTGCATCTGTATTAGACATTTCCTCCTTTTGTCCATGAAGATTTCAAGTTGGCTGTATTTTAATGAGCTTAATTTAGTCATATAAGCACTTTCAGTCACGTTGAAAATGTCAGAATCTCAGTATTGTGTGTAATGACTGACACTACAATTGTGCAGTGTTAGACACAGAAAGTAGAGTTGAGGCTTGCTGATTTTTATAGCTGGTCAAAATTATCATCCAAAAAAGAGTACTTTTATGGCAAAGTATATGAATGTGTCTCAGTAGTACAGCATTCACAATGAAGTTTATCATCTCCAATATCTTCCAGTGGTTTCTTCTTGACAGGTCAGCATATAAATTTTATGTTATTTTAAGATATGAGATTTTACAGATAAAGGTATGAATTTGCCTAGTAGAGCATTTTTTCTTCATCTGCTCACATTAAATGGATGAAAGATTCATTTGTTTTTTCATGGTTTTAAGAGTTTAAATAGATCTAAAAATACCAGTATGCTTTTTTGTTACCATTACTATTTAATTATATCAGGTCTTTAGTTGTACTGCATTTGCTAATACTCAAATTTCAGGGAATGTGTTTGTTCAGCATATGAATTTTAATTGAATATCCTTTTCATAAGATGGTAATTCTACCTTAAAAAAAAAATCACCTGGAACCAAGAAATAATTTAAGAAGCCAGGTGATATTATCTTAATTTCAAAATATGGACGTGAGCATTCAAATGTTACCTTCTGTTTCAGCTAATTCTAATCTCTGCCAGGCCAAAGATAACAGAAAACAGCATCACACTGAATGAGCCTGCCTTGCCTATACCAATAATTGCAGCCAATCAGGTAATTAATCCCAGAGAATTTTCCTCTTCTACAGAATTCCTGCTTTTCACCCTTCTCTGTATGTGAAGGCTTTCTGGCCAGGCACTGCAGTAAGCAAGCCAATGTCTATAAGAGCATTGCTTTTGTCAGGAAGGATGTCAGGGAAGTTCTTGAAAGCATCTGCAAATCTCATAAATACAGAGTCATATTTATTTTCTTAAACTTTTTACTATATTTATCCTGATGCATTTTTCAGTTGCTTCTACTTCTTGACAATACTTGGTCACTTACTGCAAATGCATAAAATTTTGGGATTATTTGGTGATGGACTTGTTTAATTGCTCTCTATACTGAGTCTGCCTAGGATGGCATTAAGCCACCACACTGTTAACTATGTGAAGCAAGCAACACTTGATTAAGTGGAGGATTAATTTAAGAAAATAACTTTTCTGAGTCCAAAACAATCATAGGCAGGGATCCCTGTGACTGTCTGGTTTAACTTACTGAGAATTCTTTTAAAGACAGAGTAAAGAAGAAATTATCTTTGGTAAGTATCTCCCCTTTTTCTTTAAGCTGTTGTTTTAAACTTTTTCGTAAATATTTCTATTTAATTCAAGAAGATTTCTTCCACTTTGATGCTATGTACTGCCTTTTAGTTAAGATGCCAGCTATGCCAAAACCTCCATATCCCAAAAAAGTTCCATGTGTGTTTAGAACACCTGACAGTTTCAGCAAGGGCTGTAGCCATTCATGAGTAAATAAGGGATTTCCTAGCAAATAGAGATGCCATTCAGAGCCTGAGGTTACTTTTCAGAACACTGAATCTGTGCCAATGAAAAAGGATGACAGCACTGCTATGTTTTCTCTTAGTGTTAAAACAAGAGTTGTAAAGGTAACACAGGGAAATGAGAGAATAAAAAGGTGTTATTCTTTTCCTTCCCCACCCACCCAAGCTGTCAATGGAATATAATGAAGATGAGGGAGTAGAATTTAAAAGACAAAAGGAGAGGGGAGAAATAAAGAAGACACAAGCAAAGCAAAAAGGCTGAAATGATTCACCAGATCAACCTCTAAGTCCTCAAGGAAGTTGAAAGCTTCAGGAGACCAATTAATTTAAATTTAAACTTTAAAAAAAATATATAAAAATATAGATCTAAATAAACAAAACCTGTCTTGAGATCAGAGTTCTCAAACTAGAGACAAAGAGAGTGGAAAAGAAGAGCAAGCATATTTCCAGGCAGATTCCCACAAGAAACAGTGGCAGTTGAGAGTCAAGAAGCTTCTATCTGTCCTAGAAGTAATTTTGATTAGGGGCACAGATGGACCCCACATGCAGAAGCAGAAAACAGGGGCTATAGTTCCTGGGAGCCATAGAGCGAAATAATTATTACTGTGCCCTATCCCAAGGCCCCCCCATTGAGAAGCAAAGGAAAATTAGTTTGAGAATCACTGACCTATCTGGAAAAAAATTTGTGTTATTGCTGCCTAAAGAATAATCCCTCCAGTACCCCCTGCTGCTGCCTACAGGGAACTTGTTTGGTGGTGAAACTGTGTGGCCCAGAGCCTAATAAATTACTAAAAACCTAGAGAATAGAGCCATATATTCTTTGAGTTATGCCAAAACTATTAAACATTATGTGAATAAATTACCTCACCTACCAATAATCATTCTTATCCCAGCAAGAATTATGCCATCAAACAAAAATTCTCTCCTTGTCACCATTATCAGTTATGTGTCTTAGTGTGTCCTAACCTCACAGCTTTCTTCTGAGCTGAGTATTTCCTTATTCAACTGTGACACATCTAGTCTTCCTTGTCTTCTGACATTCTCTCCTCTTCCAGCTGTGTATTTCTGGGCGCTTTCTTAAGCCTCATGTCACACTGTAAATAAGCTGTAGTAGTCACTCTCTATGGTGCCTCAGAGAACAGATTCTGAAGGCAAAAAGCTCTTATTCATGGCAAAAGCAGAACTAAACTGAGGCTCTGAACACCTAGAGGTCAAAAGTCTTTCCAGAGAAGCATATTAATGTGTCTGTAACTACTATGCACAGCAGCAGAATGTATTCTATTCAGTGCTTCATTCAAGCTTCTTACTCCCCTTCCTTCCTTGCCCAGGGCTTAAAAGATAGGCAAAACTTTGACAATTTCCACTACTGCATGAGTGTTATCCAAAGTGTACAGCATAAATCAGGGAAGGGGATGAATAGTTGATTGTCTCTGTCCTAAATATTATCCTTTCAGCAGTACAGAAGAGGACTCCAAGCCCTGGGTGACTCTTCAGCCATGATTGTTGCAAAGAGACATAGTTCTTTTGAGGAAACCAGAATGCTTCCATTAACTCGCCCATCTCTGAAGCTGCATCTTTATCGAATATCCAAAGTTACATAATATCCCTTTCTGTTACTAAAAAAAGACATGTGAATGAAGTTTTTGTGCCTTTTTTTTTTTTTTTTTTTTTTTTTTTTTTTTTTTTTTTTTTTGGTCAGGCCAATATCCCAGGAAATACAAAGGTTGAGTGTATCTACCATCTGAGCTGTGTTCAGGAAACTATAATTTTTTGAGGCCATACTTTTCCCAAGTTAGTCAGAACCCTTTTACTGCCATTAGTGAGAGGAAAACTAGATGAGGGCTGGTTATGAAGTGGTATAGAGCACAGTGAGTTGAATTGTGTATTTTATACCTCCTCACATAAGTGATGGGAGAACAAAAGCGGCTTTAAGTTACTTTGGTGCTTTTTATACACTAGACCCTGCCAGAGAGCTGATTAGTCAGTAATGAGTTAGAACAAAGTAGAAGAAATTGTATGAAAGAGTAAAGTTAATGCACAGGTTTCTTGTCTGGAGTTGCTTGTCTGGAGTTGTTTCAGTCAAAAGGGCATTACACAGGTGTTTTAATGTAGTTTGTGTGTGCAGAGAGAGGTTATATTCTAAAATGTTGCAGTGTATTTAACATATTTTTTTCAGAATATTCTGAATTTGGCCTATGAAAACACCTAAGAGATTTCATGGAAAGTTAATAAAACCTAATAATTCACTAAGGATTGTGGCATATGGTATAAAGAAAATATATTTAAATTATTCATTATAGTAATCATAAAGTATATTTTATACTCAAATTTTCAAATTTAATAACATAACTTCCTCCGCAATTTTAGGACATGATCAGTGATCATTGCCTCTCATGAAGAACTGCATCAGAGACCAAATGTATTATCTCTAAAGGCAGGGGAAAACTGGGAGAAAAATGGGTGACAAAAACAGAGCTTCAAAGAGGAGCCTAATTTTCAGTGTGGAGCAGGAAATTCAGTTTAGCTATGGTGTTTGCTAAAGGCAATCTTGGCTTATATATAAATGATATATAAATAATTATATGTAAATTATAAGCTCCAGAAATAGTAAAGGAAGTTGAGGTCAAGCAAATGTGTCCTACTGACAGAAGCCTAACTTATTTGTATGTTGTTCCTGCAACCTGCTTTGGCATAAACAGAGCAATGACAGGTCAGAGAACCTCAGCCTTCCAGGCACAGGTCTTGAGTTTATGGCCTGCCCAAAAACCAAAGCATTTAATAGGTAAAAAAACCCCATAAACCCCTCTAGGCATAAGAGATCATTTTAATGGGTTGCCCATGGAACAGGCAATTTTATAGATCTTAAGGGTGACACATAATTTAAGCCTTCACATAGATCTGTAATGGTTCTGTAATCAGCATAAACCAGGCTAAATTTAATTTTATATCTGCTTGATGCCTATCAACACATAGATTTGCTTCCAGCAATGAATATTTTTCCCCCCTTTCAAATTCAGAAGCACTAACACATGGCTTGTCTAATATCTGGGAGGTTATAATAAAGAGACAGTTGATGAACAATATTTTGCAAAATATTCCCTTAAGATTCACCTGACAATATTGCAATCATCTGTTCCCCCATCAAGTTCCTCCTTAAGATACTTCTGGTATGAATTGCTGGGAAATTCCCAGGCAGCAAAGAACATCAATGACTATGTGAGTAGGTTTAGGTATATCACAATTTATAAAATTCAGTCTTCTCAAGCCAGTTTAGTTGGCTGTATATGTAATTAATAATCAATTGATAATGTGTGATTAAGTCCTCTAATTTCAGCAATTTTTAGACTTGAAATCTAAGCTCCTTCCAACCTGAAGGGAACAAAATGGACATCTCAGGGATGGATTCACCTTGGCATAAGAGAGGAATATAAGATGGATAAGAACAAGCATCTTCTGGAAGTAGGTTTTCCTCCTTCATCCATGAAGGTAGACAAAAGATTACAACACCAAAGTCAAGGTTGGATGGGATGAATCTGATTCCAGCTGATTCCATGTCAAGGCAGCACATGAGGTACCAGCAGTTATATCCTCACTCTCTAATGATAAGGAAAGACAATATGTCTCTGTCCTGGGTTGTAGTATAGGATGTGCACAAAGCATTCTACCACCATCTTCATGAACTGTTGAATCCAGGTGGGGCAGTGTTTTTCCCAGACCCGCTCCCTCTGGGCCATTATCTTCTGTTAATGGCCCATCAGATGCCTTGCCCATGACTCATAGATAACTCCCTCCGGGAGTTGTCTCTGTTTAATGGGCCATCAAGGACCCCCTGCATGACTCATCATCCCATTGTGAGATGCTCTGCCCAGGGGGAGGAACCAAGCGTTCTCACCTGAATATAATCTGGGGTTTGGGACAGTACAGGGGCCCTTACCCACTGGATTCCCAGAGGACCAGAGCTACCAGACCTTTCTACAGGATCACTGCTTCAGGAAGACCACCTCATCTGGACTGCTTCCATCACTCTGCTCAGGTTGTATTCTGACTCTGTCAGTGGTCTTTCGTATTATTGCATCTATTTTATTTTACTTTCTTTCCATTCTTCCTATTAAATTGTACCTCTGACTTAGAGCGTCTCATTTGTTTTGCTTTCAAACCACTACAGTCTCATTAAACAGAAGTATGTGCAGGTTTTGACTGGAGTTGAGTAAATTTTCTTCACTGTGGCTGGTACAGGGCTGGGTTTCAGATTTCTCTTGAACACAGGGTTGATGATACAGAGATGTTTTTGTTATTGCTGAGCAGGACTTACACAGAGCCAAGGTCTTTCCTGCTTTTCCGACAGCCACACTGGCAAGGGGGCTGGGGGTGAGTGGGAGGCTGGGAGGAGACACAACCAGGACAAGTTGCCCCAGCTGACCAAAGGGATTTTCCAGACCATATGATATCGTGGGCAGCATATAAGATGAGGGGAAGAAGGAAGAATGGAGGGACATATTTGGGGTGATGGTGCTTGTCTTCCCAGCTCACCATTATGTGTGATGGGCCCTGCTCTCCCTGGAGATGGCTGAACAATGCCTGCCCATGGGGAGAAGGGACTTAATTCCTTGTTTTGCTTGCATGTGCAGCTTTTGTGTCCTTTATTAAAGTGTCTGTATCTCAATCCATGAGTTTTCTGGCTTTAAAACTCTTCCAATTCTCTCTCTGATTCGGCTGGTGGGAAGGAAATTAGTGACTTTGTGAGACTTGGCTGCAGCTGGGGTTAAACCACAAGAAGTAAAGGGGAACAGACACAAAGAGAGTGAACAGTTTTCAAAGATAGTATAGAAAATCTCAGAATTTGGAACTGCATGTTTCTTAACACCTTGTGCAATATTTTGGGGTTTGCCCTATCATTACTAATCTCATGATGTATTATTATATCTTACAAACATGTTATGTATTAAAATTATCTATAACTTCTTTTGTTTACATAAACCTAAAAGAAAGCTGACCATACATATAAACACATATAAGAGTATTACATTGACACCAAATCTCACATGTTGTCTTGGTTTAGATAGACATGTATCTGCCAGGGAGGGTTGGAGTCTCCTTTAAAATGTAAGCCTTTCTTTCCTTTTTTCCAAATTATCATAAATTTGCAATTAAAAGGCTGTCAGGCAAAGATTTTGGGAATAGGTATAGTAGTTCTTTACTAGGGATATAAAAAAAAATACAGATGTTGTAGTACAGAAGAATAAGCAAACAAATAAACAAACAAGAAATCCTAGAAAAAAAAAACCTTGACAGAGTCAGAAATACAACTTGACACCCTGTTGGTCAGGGTGTTGGAAGCAGTCCAAAGTAAGCCTTCCTGGAGTGGCAGATGTGGTTCTGTTGGAGTAGAGATGGTCCCGTTGAAGAAAAAGGGTCCAGTAATGGTGAGATGGGTCTGTTCTTCTTCCAGGTATTTGGTGGAAAAACTGGATACCTAGTGGGACTGTGGTTCCTTTTTATTTAGGTTAAGATGGTTTGGCTCCTCCTCCTCCCTGTGTGGAGCAGCTTACAATAGTGCAGTGTAATGTGTCATGTCATTGATAAGCTCTTAATGGTCTATTAGCAGAAGACATTCTCATGAAAGTAGTGAAACAATGAAGAGAGATAAGTAGCACTCCACCATCTGATAAGTGACACTGACTTATTTGGGCAAAGAGAAGCAATTTTGCTCTACCCAGATGGAATAGAAAAATATGCTCTTTACATAACCCATGACAAATGTACTGAGGCAAGAGACTTATTAAAAAAAACAAAATTATGTTGAAAGTCAATTCCATATTCCAACAAATAAAAGACAAATACCAATGTAACTGTAGATTCCAAAAATGAATAACTGAAACATCATTTTGTCTAGGATTTCTCTGCCTTGCAAATGATTCCAAGTGATACATTCCTATGATGTCTTCCTGGAAAATATTTGTTCTAATTTAATAAATTCAGAAAAAGGCTTTAATTGCTGAAAAAAAAGGCTGAGTAATTTATAGAAAAAAAAAATCAGCAGTACAGAGGAAGCGTGGAAGAGAGAATTTCTCCAGCACTGAAGGTATTAAATGAAACATTTGAAACTTTTACAAGTAAAATCTTCAGTTGAAGATTTAGTCCAGAATTAACTGGCATAATTCCACTGAAATCAAAGTAGCTGTGGCAATTTGCATCAGCTGAGGACCTGACCTAGTCTCATTCTGTGAAGTAATATTCTTTCTGTTTTCCAGAAATCATTACTATGAATGTGTGATATTTTGTAGGTGGATCAGTCTACCAGTGTACCACACCAGTTACAAGATATTAATCTAAAGTATCCTCACCATATTTACATATCTTGATGTTGGTCCATCTGGAGTTTTATTTCACCTAACACAACAAAACTGAGCAATCGTTGAATCATTTTTTAAATTTATTTTTTAAGTTTTCCTAATGTCTTTTGTTATCAGTCTCTTGATTTTTGCGCATACTTGAGTTGTAATTTAATTTACAACTGTAAGTGCCTGAATTCATTTCCATCTGTCTAGCCATCTAGAAGTTTTTCCAGTTGCCTGTTCCTAATCTGCTGCTGCTACTTTTACGCTTCCTCACAAAACTGGCTGCTTCTCTGCATCCTACACCTAATACTTACTACTGCCAAAAGGAGAACTTCCATCAATCTGCCAATGAAATACCTGTCCATAAGTATGTGCCTAGTGATCAACAGCTGTTCTGGAAGGTATTTTAACCAAAGACAGGTCAGCACTATAATCATATGAGATCTTTGTTTATGCCTTGGAATACGTGTCTTTTCTTGTTTCAGCTCCCAGGCACACAGATTGTATCTAAACTGAGTGAAAGTTTAATGACTGATAAATCTTGGCAATAGCACTTCTACCCTGAGTCATATGTTGCAAAAAAACCCAGCTATTGACATTTTATTTTGAAGAGTTTAGGCACCCAAAAGTTTTACTGCCAATGACTAAGTTGTTGGATATTCCATTTGGAACAAGAAACCAAAACCTGTATTTTAAATGACAGAAAGTTTCAGAGGAGACATACACACACACAAACACAAGCATGCACTGTCAAAGTCTGTGTTTACCTTCACCTCTCTGCAGGGAATAGTCTTAAAACACATCCCAAGACCATTCAGTAAATACAGTTAATTAAATCCTTTTGGAGCCAAAGGTTTCAAACTATGTTAATTTGTAGTAATATTTATCACACTGAGTTCCCTTCACAGATGCCAGATGGATATGCTTTAGCACACATGGAACTGCTCAGACAAAATATCTTCTCCAAAAGGTAAGAATTTGACTGTCTTCTTAGACTGATGAGACAATAGGAGACTCAAACTGTGTTAGAGATAACTGAGCTAGTCTGGAAATACACTTCTGAAACAGCACAATAAAGAGCAAAGAACACATATGATACAAGACTTATTAATTAACATCTGCTCTTGGATAGCACAGTTTGTGCTTTCAGTCAAATATCTTAGACTACCACATAAAACCTGAATTTTTACGACATATTTCAGCGTACTGTGTCTGCAATATGTCATTTGTACAGATGCTAAACCACTCTGGGATTTATTTGTCAGGGAAGCCTTGGAGCTGGATTCAAATGCTGAAATGGAAGCACAATTGCAATTGGAAAATGTAGGCTGATTTCAAAAGTGAGTTGGATAGTGAGAAAAGATTTCATCAGCCAGTGTCAGGACATGAAGGCCACCTCAAAGTCACTTGAAAGGTGATGGAGAAAACAGACATTCCTGAGGAACCATAAAATCATAGAATATCCTGAGTTAGAAGGGACCCAAAAGGATCATCAAGTCGAACTCCTGGCGCTGCACACCAATCACACCCTGTCTGAGAGCATTGTCCAAACACTTCTTGAACTCACACAGGTTTGGTGCTGTGACCACTGCCCTGGGGAGCCTGTTCCAGTGCCCAGCCACCCTCTGGGTGAAGAAACTTTTCCTGATATCCAACCTAAACCTCCCCTGACACAACTTCTGTCCCTCAGGTCCTGTCACTGTTCACCAGAGAAAAGAAATCAGTGTCTGCCCCTCTGCTTCCCCTCGTGAGGAAGTTACAGACCACCATGAGATCTCCCTTCAGTCTCCTCCAGGCTGAACAGGCCAAGTGACCTCAGCTGCTCCTTGTATGGCTTCCCCTCCAGGCACTTCCCCATCTTCACCTTATTCACAAAAAGTGTTTCACACAGGAGGCATTTAATTAATTTCTAAAATGTAGTTTACAATATTTAGGAATTGAAAAACTGATTATGAAACTTGAGGTTCCTGGATATTTATTAGATGGGCCTAAAAAGTCACAGCAGGGTTCTGATTCAAGTATGCCTCACCCACAGTATCTGACACTAATGCTGAAGCCTTCGTGCCTTACTCTTGTAAGAGCATACTGGTATATTTAATGACCCCTGTGCTCCAAGCATAACATCATCTCTGGCAGAACGAACTCCTGAGCATCCAACTCTGCTTTTGATTTGCTTCAGCGTGAAAAATGCAGTGGTTTTTTGACCTTTTTTACTAGCAAGAGAAAGAAAATCACTTTGAAAGATCTCTTTTGAGGTCTAGAATTGCACTGTATATCCAATATATATGCAGTGACCTTCTGAGAGAGAACAATATGTTCTTAAGCATTATACAAGACTGGGCACATAATCAACACCCAGAAGAGAATAAGAGCGAGCAGAAACATCCTGAACTTGCTGCTGTGTGTTGTGCAGACAATGACACAACATGTCTATCACAGGCTCTAGTGCAAGGAACAGAGCAGAGGTCATTTGTTTGAAGATTTCCTCTGGTTTGAGAGCCTGGTACACCAGAAGGTTTAGATTACATATTAGGAAAAAAGTCTTCACTGCGAGAGTGGTCAGGTATTGGGATAGGCTGCCCAAGGCAGTGGTGGAAGTGCCATCCTTGAAAATGCGCAAAAAAACCCACATGGATGTGGCACTTGGGGACACTGTTTAGTGGTGAACAGGGTGGTGCTGGGTTAAGGGCTGTATTCAGTCACAGAGGTCTTTTCCAACCTTTATGATTCTAGGATTATGATTCTAAGTCCATCAGTTTTGCTCTCTGTACTATTAGTAGTGTTCAGGTGCCTGTAAAGGTAGCAGTGGCCTGGAATGAGCAAGCAACTGATCCACCTAACTCTAACACAGTCACTGGAAGCACCCTTCTTCTGGAGATCAAGAAATCTGAAGGATAAAAGGTGATAAGAAGGTCATGGAACAGGCAATGAGCAGCAAGACTAAAGATGAAGAATGGCCAAGCACACAGAGAAAATCTTCATGATAAATGAAGATGGGCTTTTCCACTTTAGGATATTCACAACAGGACTCCACTGGAGTCTTTTTTCTTTTATCAACTAAAGTCTCATAAAAAAAACTTTTGAAACCCTTGGTCAGCAAAATCATCTGTGTAGGAGCCATTTTTTCTGTGACAATCTCCCAGTTCATATGCCAAGATAGCGCTAGTCTTTTACTAGAGCAGAGAGAGTACTATTTAAAAGGAGAAAAAACAAAGGTGTAAACAACATTCAGAGGAGAATTTTTTCATTATTTGGTGTTTTGAAAGAAGGGAAATTGGAAGATGTGAGTGAACTTCTTAAACAAAAATCAGAAAGGATTAGAATATTTTTCTTTAGCCTGACAAAAATATCGGAAAAAGAGGGATCAAATTCTGTTTACCACAAAGCAGTATCTACAGCAAAAAGAATTCAATAATACATCTCTTAAAAAAAAAATTGGAACACATAGAAACAGAAAACTAAATGAAGGCAGAAAATGAAATGAAACTTTTTTTTTTTAAGTTGTTTTGAAAGACTAGCTTAATTTCCATTTCCTAAGTATTTCTGGGGGGTTTGGGTTTTTCATTTAATGCTTGCCACAATGCATATTTTTCCCTTCTTAAACAGAGGCTTCTGGCCACTTAAACAAAAGTATTATATTGCTCTGCTGATGCTAAGGATACTTATAAGCAGATTGACCTGAAAAAAAAATCTGTTTTTTCATAGATTTAAAATTATAAACAGTGTTTCTCTTCTGATGGCAAAGGAAGGGAAGTGAAACCTGGCAAAACTTTTTCAGAGGTGGGGGAAAGGAGACAAGGACTGTGGAAGATAGAGGAAAAAGAGAGGCCTAGAGTAGAACTGCCAACAATGTGGAGGATAAACTTTGCATCTGGTATGAAAAGAGCCAAGCCTCGTGTTCCTCTTCTGAACTGGGCAGATTTCCCTGAGTTCTGGCCTTTTTGAGTTTGGCATTCCTACCTAAAAATTAAATCCTGAACCCAAGAAGTTGATTCAATGAAAGTTTTGTCACTTTAGAGTAAGAGACAGACCAAATTATATACTTGCATTTTGGGGATAATAATCTTTATTTCAAGCTGTGTGGAAAATCAAGGTATTATCATTTAAATGCTAAGGATAACCAGACCATCTGTTTCATAGCAGGACAGGTAGAGGACAAGGAATAAAGAGGTATTTAAACATTAGGAATATAACTTGAGATGACTTCAATAGAAAGATTTACTTAATAACCACTCTATAAATTCTGTTTATGGCTGCCTGAAGAAATGTGTGTCTTTCATGAGAAATGTGTATTTTATACTCTGAAGTATTTCTCCCCACTAAACCTAAATGACTAGTTCAGATGAAGATGTACCTATCAGGCACTGAAACCTGGTGAGCTGCATCCAGTACTTAATTATTCTCTAGTCATTGAATAGTCAACAAATACTCATTTGAAAGCCAGTTTGAAAGTAAAATCTAATTTAGAGTTTCAGAATGACCGTTTGGAGGACAACAGTCTTCTCTGGGTTATGCAGATAACCCAGGAAGACTTTTGATAAGTTATATTTAGATTTTTTTAAAATTTGGATACCTATAAAACCAACCAAATAAATTAATAACCATAGAAAAACCAAACCCAAAAGCCTTCCCATGGTCAAAACAGTACATTTAAGCACTTTTGATTATACAAATTACACTGGCTAAAACATGTCACCATCTGAAATGGTTTCAGCTAAATGACTGAGAATTATGCCAAAGGCAGACAGGGAATACTCTTTTCAGTGTCTCAAAAAATGTTTCAGCACCTTGTACTGCACCTAAAATAGCCCTCCATTAAATCAGTTTATCAATCCATCACCTCCAAGACATGTGCAAGTACTACAGCTATTTTCCAAGTATTATTCAAAAGGAGAGAGAAACAGACCAAACAGCTTATTTCAGTGCCTAGTCCATCCTGATGCTTTGTTTTTACCATACAACTATCCTTTCAGCCTGTGTTACTTTACAACATGCATAGCTGGGCTCCCAGCTGGAGTTGAAGCTGCAATGAAATGCATATTTGTTATAGTCAGAGTTTAATGCAATCCCTTCCCCTAAAGATACACAAAGATTTCTCTGAGACCTCTTTCAGTTCCATTTACTTCTCTGTTTTAATTTTTCCATCTGGAATAGCTTGTTTCTTCTCAGTCCAAGTAGTAGTCCAAAATGATTTTTTTTTCCCTAGAAAATCCAATCTTCAAAAATAAGGGATGGCATTTTGCATTATTAGGAAGGCTTACCACTGAATCTCAAACACATGATGACTGAAGGATCTAGATGGCAGAGACTTCAAATGCAATAGGCAGATCAGAGACTTACTGGCAAACAAGTGCAAACTTCACATCAGCCCACTTCTCAAGCCTGTCAAGGCCAATAGATAGCAATACTGGGGGATGTCACACATTGCAGAGAAGTTCTTCTCTCTTCTCTCTTCTCTCTTCTCTCTTCTCTCTTCTCTCTTCTCTCTTCTCTCTTCTCTCTTCTCTCTTCTCTCTTCTCTCTTCTCTCTTCTCTCTTCTCTCTTCTCTCTTCTCTCTTCTCTCTTCTCTCTTCTCTCTTCTCTCTTCTCTCTTCTCTCTTCTCTCTTAACAGTGCTGCAGGAAAGTTAATGTCTTTCCCTATAGAAAATCTGCATTACTTGCAAGAAGAAAAGGCCTCCCCATTCTCCCCTGTGAATGAAAGTTGCAGTGGAAATGGAGCAAGGATGGTGCAGCATTAGGGGAAAAGGCTGGGGCAACTGCTCCATCCCAGTGCTAGGAATCAGCAAATACCAGAAGTGGTAAAACCCCTTTTTCCAAATATTTGCTTCCCTTCATGTAGGACTGGCTAATGGAAACAGAGTCCTTTGGCTGTGAAAGGCAGTATCTGGAACTACAAGTCACTTTCACCTATTTTGTCACTGTCTCAGTGTTGAATCATAGAATCAATTCTATCATTTCACTGCTGTCTTTTCTCCAGACTACTGTTCAATATTTGCCCTGAAAAAAGAGTTACAAAGTGGAATTTCTTCTTTCCTCTACCACTGCATAATTCAACATAACTGCTCTGAGTCTGTCCCAGTGACACTGGGAAAGAGCCATCAAATCCCAAAGTGGTCTTAGCCCTGCTGTGTGGTTTTTGCTACATGAACCCACTGAGTTCCTCAGTGCTCACAGGCAGCTCTGTGCTGAGCAGGGAGTGCCAAACTTAGCATTGTCCTGCAATGATGTTTGCTAGTCTTGGTACTCTTACATTCATTGCAGAGACCACAAAGAATAAAACTTTGTTTATAAAAATAAACCACAAAGAACAGAAGAGGTTAATTGAATTGGGGCACTAGAGTGCAATCTGAGAGAGCGGGGCATTTTTTGAGCCCTTGGCATTTGCTCCTTATATCATAAAAAGAAAGTGGCATAATCTCTTCTTTTTCTGCCATATGTGTAAAACACCTTTTTGCCCCAATCTGGGAGCTAAGGAGTTTGCTCTTGTTGAAGATATGCACAAATACTGTTGCAGTAAGAATCAGAGAAGCAACAACAAATAAGATTTCTTTGTGGAAACTTCAGATAGTGTGGGGTAAAAGACATAGTGTTCTACTGAAGGATAACAAATGGAAAAGAATTTCAGCAGTCTCACTTGTGGAATACTGCTCATCCTGCGCTCTGCTGGATGCAGCCGTACTGAGGGAAAGAGAGGCGCACACAATAAAACAGGATTGCAATACTCTTGTGCAAGGGGGCACGTAATGATTTGATTCTGAGTCCTGTTGACATGTCAAAGCAGGGACCTGGGATGGACTGTGTTATTTCATATTTTTACTCTCTCTGGTCATGCTTACAACCCAGAGCAGTTTAATACTTAGGCTGGTTTATCATTTTTGCTCTCAGCCCATGCAAGGGTTTTGCAATATTATCCATTTGTCTTGCAAATTATGTTCATTTCCAGGTAATTATGAGTAGTTCTTTGAATGTAGTATATACATCCAGATGGAGATGATTTCTTATAGTGATTATTTCATATCACTTACAACCAAAATTTGTTCTGTTTTACTCAATACAGAAATTAGGTAAAATACACCATTCTTCTTACATCTGTGCTCATTGGCATGAATAAGAGTTTTCTACACACAGGTAGAGCAGGAGTCAGACCTTGCAAAAATAATAACATGAGTACAAAGCCCACAGGAATTTGCAGTGCTGTTGAGGTGTTTGCTTTCTGATTCATTGGCAACATGGAAAACATAACCAGCTTACACACTGGCTAAGGGTTATAGGTCCTATTACAGGCCCTATTTCTAAACTACTGGAGTAATCTATGAATTTAAAATACTGCAAAGAACACATTTGCTTCTTGTCTTTGCCAGCTGCAAGTTTCCAAGTGCTCAGTCTGCCAGTCAATAATTTATTTTCTTTTGAATTTTATGACTTCATTAAAATGCTTATAATATTGTTGTCTGGTACATTTATTTTAATTCTTTAACTATTATTCTTGATCTAGCGTGACCTTTGAGTCTAATCAAGCTTCTGTTGGTTTGTTTTTCAAAGGCAGTTGACCAAGGCCAGATGTCTTAAATAAAAAAAGTAATATTCAGTTTCTGCTGGGATTTTTTTATTATTTTCTGATAAATATAAGAAAACTGAATGATTACCTTCTTACTCCATACTTTCCTAAGTTAAAGCTGTAGAAATGGAGCAGAAAAATGGGTGTAAAGCTTAAAAAAAAATCCAGCTGCAGCAAGTAGTTGCAGATACACACTTCAAAATTCTCAATGAATCCAACACATTTTTGAATTAGCTCTGATTTTTCTATAATGCAGGAAAAAAAAATCCTAGTGCCAGGTGATATTTGTATTTGAATTCAACTCAGGATATTACCCAGAAATCCAAACCAAGTGTGATTATTGATAGTCTCAGCATGTGTAGTGAAGACAGCTGAGTGATAATGGATTTGTGTATATTATGGTATCTCATCAAGTAGTCTGGTACCTCATCAAGTATTGGATGTATTTGTGCCTCATGCTACTTATCTCTGGCATGTCAAAAAACCATCTTGAGTATTTTAAGATGTGAAGCATGATGTGTGTATTTCCCCTCCAAGGAACATGCTTTCCTCATTAGCATGAGGAGCACTTGCACATGCATGGGGAGGGATTCTCTGATCTAGGTCAGGTGGAGTTACACAGTTTTACAAATTAGCATTTACTGTAGTGAACTATTCACATTATCTACAGCAAAATGATCACACTTCTCAGAGAGATGAGGAGAAAGCACAACAAACCAGTCTTTGAAGCATTAAAATATTTTCCTTTTGTAAATTAAAAGATTAAATGACCTATGGAGATAACTGCAGCAAGAGATATGGGTAATGAGTTCAAACAGCTGCTTACCCATGTGCACTGGAATGTTTTAGACAACACAAGATGTGCAGTCTTGTCATATGGATATTTCTCCAAATGCCTAAGAGGTTCAATCAGTGCAGTGGGGATACTCATCCATTTGACAAAGTTCAGATCTACCTTTTAGATCAGATCTCTGAGATTTTCAAGATCTATCATCACAGTGGCTATTGTGTACCTAAGCTGCAAGAACATCATTAGAAACTTAGGGCCTTCATGCAGGAAGACAACACTGCAAAGGGCTTATCATCCTCAGCCAGATCAGTATAAATACCCTGAAAATTCCCATGATAACTGTGGCGGTGCAAGAGATTTTATAAGTTTAAAGTATTATAGTTGTTTTATGTACTTTGGTTTCATCTATTCACTGTTCACCATACCCCAGTTCTATTTTTAGTCTCCCTCATGTCACAATGTGATGGATGAGAATTCTTATGGAGTTATAAGTTGTTGGTTATAGAGTTGAAATGTTTAGTTAAAATCAGTTCAAGAGTTATAATGCTGTTTGGCAGTTTTGTCCACTCTGTATCCCTTACCCCAAAATCCCACTTACCTGATTCCGTCGCCTTTCCGTTGGGTCAAGCCGTTGCTGCTCCCTGGCATCACTGCTCTCCATTTCTGCTGCTGCTCTACCTGCCTGCACCCAGTCTGTCCCACTGGCTCGTTCCCTGCTTGCTCCACTTCCTACTTCCTGCTGACAACCGGCCTGTCAGTCAGGCTGCTGCCGCCACCCTTATGGAAATTAAAAGGGCCCAGCTGCATGATGGGACCATATCAACACCAAGAGCTCCTGGCCGAAACAAGCCAACTCAAAATTTAAATCTGCCAAGGACAGCACTGGACTGGCCATACCCAAGGGTATTTATGCCAAGGGTATTCATAGACAAGCTCTTGTATCTCACCATACCTTACAAAATACTTAAAGAGCAAGACGGCCCTGGACTCTATGAGCCAAAAAAGAGTTCTTTGGAACCCCCGTGAGGCAAGAACTCCCACTCGGCAGCGCAGGCAGCAAAGTGGATTGCACCTCCTCCTCAGCGGTGTGGACAAAAGGGAGCAGCTGCGGCGTAGGCCAACCCTCGAGACCCCTGCTTATTAATAAAAGCATTTAAAGGAGGAAACTGTGTCTCCTGCCATTTGTAACAACAACCTCCCCCTCTGCCTCTCCTGGTTTTCCCCCAGTTACAGCACCCGATTGGCTACCCTTTCCTGCCTTGTGTAACTGTCTTTCATCCCTCAGGGAGATTCCCCCTCCCTGCCAGTCACCTGGGGCCTGTCCCACAGGTCTGGAAGCTTCGATAGGAGCTTCCGGGTGACTGGCTGGCTGGAGGGCTCTCCCCTCCCTCTCTTTGGTGATAAGTCTGTGTTGTTGTCAGTCATGTTAATGGATCCCCTCCTCTCTCTCCCCATTGGTTATGTGTGTACCCACCCCAAGAGTCCACCCCTTGGTTAAAACCCCCTGTAGTCGGAGGCTCAGGGTCTCTCTGAGGCTCTGGGCTGAAGGCGAGGATCCCCTCAATAAAGCCGAAACCCAGCTGAATCCTCCGAGAGTCCCGCCTCTCACTACCTCCACCGTAGCTAAGCGGCAGGACGAGGCTGGCTAAAAAGATCCCACCAACAAGCTGTGAGGGCGTGTCAGGGGCTAGCCTGGCACAAGGAGACACACACCGCCGCAATAACGTCATGGCAGATGTGTTGTTTTGGAGATGAATGTGTGGCTTCTGGAAGCTCGGAGAAACAGACAGCTGTGATCAATATGAATCCTATCTCTCTTGGAATATTACAGAGGTAATGAAGAATGTGTTGGAAGAGGATGTATCTGAGGGATGAAAAGTTTTAGGGAAAGGATCCCAGGTTTAATTTGCTGTGCTAGTACTGCCCACGAGGCCCTTTCAGAAAAGCCTAAAGTACTGGCCCTGTGACAGGCCTCAGCAGCACATGTATGACCTTTGCTTTTCCATTCCCATACTATCACCTCTTTCCCACAAGCAACAACTCTCCACAACATACCCTCCTCCACCTTCCACTAGAATCCTCCCGGGTGAAAATGAGAATCCAATATTTGTACCCCTGTCTGTAAATGTCTGTGGTTGGTACTGTGAACAGAGTAATAACAAAATGCTGCTACCAGAAGATCAGTGGTGGGACAGCCACACCTGGGGCAGCATGGTCTAAACCACAGTGTGAGTATGGAGCATGAAGGTGGCATCTGGGACTTGGAAACATTTGGTTTAAAAGATAATAAATGGCATACAGAGGCTACATTCTCCTGCTCAGCAGTGAACCAGCATCATGAAAGTGACGGGGTTCTGCAAAGGAAAGACAAAACCTCTGTAGGAGTCCAGAGGCCACGAAGATGATTTGTGGAACACCCCTCCTATATGAGGAATTTCTGAGGGGATTGTTCACCCTGGAGAATAGAAGGCTTCAAAGTGATCCTATAGTGGCCTTCCAGAGCATAAAAGGGTCAACAAGAAAGCTGGAGAGGGACTTTTTCCATAGGACAAGGGGGGATGGCTTTAAACTGAAAGAGGGTAGATTTAGATAGATACAAGCAAGAAAGTATTTTCTATGAGTGTGGTTTGGAACTGGCACAGTTTGCCCAGAGAGAAGCTGTAGATGCCCCATTCCTGACATGTTCAAGGGCAACTTGGATGGGGTTTTGAGCAACCTGATCCAGTGGAAAGGGTTCCTGTGTGTGGCAGGAGGATTGAAACTAGGTGATCTGTAATGTCTCTTCCAGCTCCAACCATTCTAAGATTCTGTGATTTTAAAATGTAGCTACTCTGAAAATAGTCAACAGCTTCCTCTCTATTCCTTGTTCACTAGGATAAAACATAGAACTTTTTTCTCTATATTCACTTATAGGGGTCAACAGTGCAGATATAAAATCTACACAGCTTTCTTGGCCTCAGTCTGAGAAGCATTTGTACAGAGAGCAAAGGAAATGAGTCCTAGTTAAGGAGTGGGAACAGGTTCCTAAGTCCTCTTCTGCTATCACACATAGGGAAAAGTACATTTTGGTTTCTGGACCAATGACTTCCCAGGAGCTTATGCTGATTAAAAACAATCACTTACAGCAAAAAGAAATCCAAAAGCCTATAAATATTTATGTCAGAGTCAAAGCCACAGAAAGATGAGTATAAAACAAATAAGTAAAAAAAAAAAAAAAAAAAAAAAAAAAAAAAAAAAGCTAGTACAATGGCTGGCACGTGAGGCAGACTGAATTCCATACTGCACACAACTCCACTATGAGGATTCTGCAATAGGAAAAGGTGATGCAACAGAAGACTTGGAAAGATACCCAAAGGAAGGAGAGACCTTCTTGCTTTCTGTGTGCATGAAAAATTCTAGGTTATTCTTTTTCCACCTTCCCTGGATGGGAGAGGAGCTTCCCTGTGCCAAAGGTTCAAACAATACATGGCTGTTGGTGCAGAAGTGCTGTTCCCGGGATGTTTTCTCTCTTTTGCTGCAGGACTGCAACACTCTGTGTTTTACTGGATACAAACAAACCACTTTTAAAGGTATTTAAGTCACAGGAGAGGAGACAACAGTCACTAGTGACTTTCCACAGATCTTCCCTATTCATGTTCCTCTAATCAAGACAACATGCAGTTTTCTTTTCTCTTCCACTGAAAGAAGAGATGCAGCTTGCTCAAGTGGCTGAAAATTTCACTGATATAAAGTCTTTACAGCTGTACTTTGTGTAAACCTTAAAAGGACTCCAGCTCGCTTTCAATGTTCAGGAATTGGAGAGGGAAGCAGCAACACAACCTTTAGGTAGGCACTTTCAATGCATATTTTAAGTTTACGAATGACATATGCTTCTCAGAAAAAGGAATAAAATTCCATAGTTTTGAATAAACGGTGGGGTGTTTTCCTTCCTGAAGACACAGAAGAATTGTCATAATTATGCCATATTAGCTACATCTGGACAAAACTTTTCTTAAGATGTATATTCAAAATTGATTTATGTGACATGATGTGTGTATGTCAGGAGATTTCTGTAAAACTAGTTTTTAAAAGAATAATATATCTAATTTATCTAGATATTTTACTAACAGGCTCTATAAAGGTATGTAAAATAAAATCTTCTTCAGCAAAAAAGAAACATTAAGAAAACTAATATCTTATGTGACTAATCCAGTGTAGAGACACTCACATGATGCATCTCATATTTGGCATTATTTGTAATTACATATATACAAAACTTATTTTGGATACTCCATAGAGTTTATAAGACTAACACATTTTAAAATATTCTAGATACAGTCTGCTTCTCAGACATTTCTGAATAATAGAGCAGCACTAATCAGCCTAGCTCAAAGAATGTTTTTCTAAAAAGCTGCTGTGGATTTCACGTTGTGATTAGAAAGAAATTCCCATCCTCTGCATCTTCATTAGTCATGGAGTTTTGAGACTCTCACACTGTGTGCAACCCTGTGTTGCAGAGAGATTTCTTTCAGCCTAAACAGAGGATTCAGAAAGAGGAAATGGGAGAGGCTCTGTTTCTTCTGGTTAAGAAATATACGACATACAGGAAAGATCTCAGGCACCACATTGGTCTTGTATTCTTTAGGCCTCCTTCCCAATCCCCTCACTAAAACTTTTGCAAGAAGATAAATGCTTACCTTGAGCAACTCTAAAACTAAAAGCCATTTCCTGGAATGCACTGGAAGTCAAGGAGTCAAGGGGGCATGTGCTCAGGAAGAATGGTGAGCTGAGGAAAGCTGGACTGGATGCAGAGGTAGAAAAACCACATGAGAGGAAGGGGAAACTGAGCAGCTGTGAGGGCAGTCACAGACCTGCCACACTTGCCAGGACAGGCTGCAAACATGTGTCCTCCCCTCCTTCTATACACAGGCTGAAGGATATCTAAGAAACCCCTGTATGCCTAAAGGAACAAAGCATCTTTCATTGTGAACTAAATGATATAGAGAGAGGTCCCAAAAGAACATTGCTTGAAGACAGAGTATTTGAACATGTATAATTCAAGGTCATATGAATGCTTGTCACATCATGTCCTGAAATCATATGATATTTTGTTGTCCAATTATTCCATTCTTACCTGAAGGCTCCTTGAGTTTGCTATAGTCATTCAGCAAATCTCTGCTTTTGTGCTTCTTTTACAGTTCATTTCTTCCCCTTCATTGCTTCATTTCAGAAATGAGGAAGGAGAGCGGAGAGGGGAAATAAAACCAAAAAGGCATATCTGGAAAATGTATTCAGTGATCAATCAAATCTGAGCAGGAAGCCTTCAGGAAGATGGGCAGACTGGAAAGTGAGGATCACCTCTCATGAATCACAGGTCAAATCGCATAAAGAGAGACAGATAAAGGCTGCATCTGCTCCATTGTCTTTGTGTTTCATGGGTGTAAATGCAGATAAAAATGTTCAGGCTGGCTGAGTCACACTCCTCTGCAGGAAGAATCACTGAGAAAGGGACATTGTGACAATGTGGATACCCATCCTTCATAACGTTGAACGTCATAAGGGCAAGATAGCCATGTTGAAGGTCTCAACTCAACAATCAGAGGCCTTCAGATACTATTATGCTGTCGCCCTGATTCTCTAGCCTTCTGATGACTGTTTACATATTTCTAGTGGAGTTTCTCAGGAATGTAATGTAAACAAGTAGATTGTTTCATACCAGTCTGTGATGGACTGGTGAACTGACCACTAGGGTCAGAAAGGTGTTCCCCTTTGTCCTCCAATCCTGGACCAAACTCCAAATCCTATTTAAACCCAAAACGACAAAAAACTTCCCTTTTTCTTTCCTCACTTCAACCTGTTGGGTGAGTGTGGTTCTTTCGTGTCCTTACCGGCGACATTATGCCACACTTTTGAAAGGGGTAGGAAGCATGACAGCAACTCACTACTACATCTGCCATTTCCTGGCCTCCCTCATGCTCATTGTTGTACATTTTATCCAAGTAAGGAGGAAGGAAGAAGTCAACAACAAATGGTTGATTTGGCTGCTTCTAGATGCACAGATATTTGTTCAGAAAGATCTGAGCATAAAGAATACAGCAAATACATTCTTTTTCCCTACTGTACTTCAGCCTTGTTTCATTCCCATCTCTAGTATGGCCTGGAAGTTCCCTACATCTTCTTTCAGAGAAGAACTTTTCCTCATAAGAACAGGCTGTCCAGAAATAGCAGAACAAAAGCCCGCCATATTCAGGTTTAGTAGAGGCTGGTTTAGATCCTTTCTAAAGGAGCACGTTTCTATTCCAAAAGCTGAAATTTGTGAACACAGCAACAAGGTGGCTCTTCTCTGACTATAAAGAAGAAAACATGCTGCCGTTAGTTCAAAATAATGTGTCAGACTTTAATTTCTTTAAGCCTTAACCATGTAATTTTTTCATTGGTAAATTAAACCTTTTCTTATCATTATATCCTTCCTGGCAACTGTTTACATGCAGCACGCAACATCACTGATAAAAGAATGGAACAGTTCTTGGAACAAAAATTTTCAGTGCATTCTCACTTGAAAACCCTGAAGTATTTATTGCCCTTACATTCAGCAGGGAGGAATCAAGCTTCAAGAGAACGAGCTGTTCATGTAATGCTTCTCCTTAATGTTTTATTGGTTAGAATGGAATTCCCCATTTTTCATTCTCCCTTCCTCATCACTCAACACAGCTTCCTAGGAGCCAAATCGCTTAATCCAGCAAACTCATACCATCCCTAACACCTCCTCCTTTCTTTTCACACATTTAAATCTTCACCTTCACATTACCTCATGAGAACAATTTTTAAAATTTTACTATAGGTTTTGAGAGTGATGAAACAAAGTTGCCATTAGGTTTTGTTCCTACAGACTCTTAAATCATTCAGGTCTTTTCGTTTCATATGCTGATTTTATACTGTGTATTTACAAGCATTTCATTTTAGCTGTCCCATATCTATCATCGATGACAATGCACCGACTCAAGGAGACCTTCAGTGGCTTCATTGCAGCTCTGTAGCTGTTTGTATTTACCCTTAATGAAGTCAGATTTCAGGATCAAAGACTTCAAGACCTGTTGGTCAGGAAGCTGCACAGTAGTTCCCATGGAACACTTTCTATCATCTTCTTTCTTCTCCAGAAGCAAAAGATGCATGTATAACTAAAATAGAAATTCACTGCATTTCAGGAAAGCCCTGAAAGTGCAACTTGTGCTTTCCTGAGTAATTAGGAGATAAGGAAGTCTTGTAATGTCTGCTGAACAACTGATGGCTATCAGAATTGTTAGGGCAATTTTTATTTTTGTTTCCAGGACTACTGAAACTAAATAAAACTAAAATGAACTGTTTCAGTTGTGCTGAGGGAGAAAGAAGGGGGAAAATAGAGAATAGTAAGGTGAGTATGATTTTTCATTGATAATTTGTTTTCTGCTCATAACTTACAAGACATAAATAAAGATGAAAGATGTTGTCATTAAGAATTAGAATGTGTGGGTTTCTTGCCAGAACCAAAGAAAAAAAAATCAATATGCTGACCAAAATAATCTATAAGTAATAGTCAAATCACAATAAAATTATTTGCCAAAATAGTAATATATGTGGATAGTAAAAACAATCCATTCTTTTTGATTTATGACAACACTCTCTTCAACCAAGACCATGCTGTCCTTCATCTTTTCAATGGTTAAGGAATCTAATTTGAGAGTAACAGTGATTACAAAGTAACTGCAAATTCAAGAGAAACATAAATATTAAACAATGATTTACGTTTTCCTAGAAGGAAAAAAATCACAATGAATCTGACCAAAGAAAGCATGTAAGGAGCTGGTTTTAAATTTCATGTGACTACAACGAAAGAAAACCATCCTTAATTGGGCTGTTTTCTGTGCCTTCAACACAGAGGTGCCTGTTATCATTCTTACAAAGTAGTGTCTGGAAACTTTTCCTTTACAAACCTGTTTTTCAGGTATATGCAACTCTGCTCTTAAACGGAATGAAAGCCAACAATAGATTTAACTAATTTTCATTTGGTAAGAATACATTCCCTGAAAATTTTTTTCATTTTATCCAAAGGGCTGTGTCTTAGGCCACAGAGATCTTAGCTATAAGATGTAGCAAAGTCATCTGTCAGCATGCTGTATTCATGTCCAGAAAATGGCCCATTGTCAGAAGCCTTTCTGAAGATGCAGTTTGGTGAAAATTGCACGTGCCAGTGCTTGCAACTACTCTAACCATTTGTGCATTCTTCTGAGGGAAGCAAAGTCTGAAATGTAGGAGTGGCAGTGTTTTGAAGGCAAGTGCAATATAATGAGGGTAATTTGTTTGCAAAGGTAGGGATCGCACTGCCTATAATTTCACAAAACATACTTTAAGAAAGGAAGAGCTGCGTGCCTTAAAGTGCTAAATATGATCAGCATGATCCATTCTGAACACCGGGACATGCTTGCAAAATGCAGGACACATCCCTAACCAGGCTGGGAAGAAGGACCCCACTGCTGCAGGGTGGAGTGTGTTCCTTTGTGCAAATCAGCCCACGTCTCAAACCCCTGAGGTGGTTTTGAAGGTACGCAGCTTCTAGACACAAGCCATTGCCAGAGTGTTTAGTTAGTGTTGCCTGTTCCTCGGAGTGTGGACTAACACCCACACTTTGATCCCCATGCCTGTTTCTTTCATAAGACTCATGTGTTTCTGATTGTAGGTCATGGGCTTATGCAGCTGAAAGTAGTGAGGAGGTTGGTGAGCTGAGCCGAGCTGAGGTTGTAGGCTAAGTGGAGCAGTAAAAGTGATTCACAGTCAGTGAGTTGACCTCCAGTCCTTCAAATAATGCAGTCCAAGAGGATTTTGCCAGTATTTCCACTGGAAGCCTAGCATGGGTCTCTTGTTTTTTCTGTGCTTGACTGGCTGGTGCATTGGGAGGGACAGGAGGCTGAGAAATGGTTGACCATGGCATGAATGAAATTACTTTTTTCTTTAATTGGTCCTAGGCATCTCAACGTGGAGTTCTAGGGAGAGAGAGTGGGAGTAGCAGAGTTCATTGAAAGCTGCCTTTTTGCCAGGGTCAGCAAATTAATCATTAGTAATGTGGGCTTTCAGAATAGCTTTAGCTGTAGGGGAGTCTGTAAACCTCGACCCTTAGAGTAGGCTTCCTCTTGTCTGCTTGGTGCTCAAGTGACTGGAGGTGCAAAGAAATTTTCCATTCTATTCATCATCTAAGATACTCGTGTGCCTCAGGTGAGCACTGTGATGGGACTGGAAGCTTCTATCAGAAGAAATTTAAAAGAAGCAGGGTGATATGGGTTGCTGAAACATAGTAGCCTGTGAAATTCATGGCCTATTTCTTCCAGATGATGCCTATGAATGACTGATCAGTGGCCGTTGTGATCCTGCCTTCCTCTGCTTTCCTCCCTGCTAGGTACCACTTGGGATGTGAAGCTGTTCAATAGCAGCCTCATCCAGACAGCTGAATTTTTAAGGCATTGATTGTTATTATACAGGATGGTTCAGAAAACTCTGTTTTCTGAGTGCAGCCAGCTCTCATGTTATGGGTGGAGAAGAGAAAGGCGACTAGTCAGACATTCTGTGCTCCGTCAGCTGTCAGCTGATAAAGAGATCATCCAAGAAAACTCCGAGAAGCCCAAGGGGGCAAAAACCTCATGTGCTGCAATCAGTATCAGAGAAATTCTTCCTAGTGAACAACTCCATCATATCCAGTAGCAAGGATCTCCAATCAGAAAAAAGGGAGGAGGTTTGTACCTAGGATGGCATCTAAATGCAGACATGTCTACATCCCACACAAAAAAATAGTGTCTCTCAAAATGCTACAGAGTAGCCAGTTGCAGCAAGTCAGGAGGAGCAAATCTTTAGGTGTGGTTGGGGAAGAGCATATTAGAGTGGAATGAGATAAGCCTCAGAAGTTCTTGGTTTCAAGGACTTCTCTTTTTCCATTTGAAAATTTGCATTTCTTGATTACAGTAATCTTCAAGAATGCAATTGATCAGCCATGTTTACTGTAAGAAGTAGTTTGCATGGGCCTGAGGATTTTTACGCTGCTGTGCAAACCACAAGTTTGTCATGTGTGATTTTTTGTCAGTCAATAAACAGATCCTTGGAAGTGTTCCTAATTCAGGAGAGAAACCCTGACATCATTGTTTTCACAAAAGATCTGTGAGGCAGCAAAATGCTGGTGTAAAAGAAATGTAGGCCTTAAAAATGGATGATGTTACAACTTCCTGTGCATCTTTCAAGAAATGTGGATTTCTTTAATTCTCACTAAATCAGTAAATGTTAGTTGATATCATATGATGCCCCCAAAGTAATTGTCTTAAAAGGGTGTGCTTGAGATCATCCAAAACAAAAGAAAGAGCTGATCCCATGTGGTGTTCCAAGACCAAGGCCTTACAAGTATTTCACAGATCACACTACAGCCTGGAAAGGAGAAAGAAAGAACAGATGCACCACCACAGTAAGAGATATCTGTATTAATAGTAAAAAAGTTCAATATTGAAAAATAAATAAAACCTTACACATGTACACAAAAAATATCCGTGGGTCATGTCACCAAAATTTAGATTTGAAAAGGGTTTTGTGGGAGGCAGCTTGTGCCTGCTTTGTAAAGGGAAGCTCTGGGGTTGCCCGGTTCCCCAGTGACGGGTGTGCACTTGGTGCCCGTTGGGTCTCGGGGTGCCCAGGGCCATGATGAGCTCCCCGAGCTGGGCTGGGGATGGCGGGTGGGGCCGGCCTGTGATGCGCTCTGGGTTCTGTGACATCATGGGGGCCGTGTCACAATGGGGGCAGCTCTAAAAGGCCCCGGCGGGTGCCGCTGCCCCAGTCGAGCTTGGGCAAGCGGTGAGTGCACACGCAGTGAGGGGACAGGGCTGCAGGAGGGCTGGGGCAGGAGCGCCGGCGCCCGGGGCCTGTGTTCCGCCCCCGCATCCAGGGCCCAGCCCCTGGGAGCGCCTTGCTCAGGCCCAGGTGCTTGTGGGGGCAGCGGTGCAGGCCTTGCCGCCTGCCAGCTGCCGGGGCCCTGTCCTTCCTGCCCCCCACGGTCTGTCTCCATTCCGGCCCCACTGAAGCCCTTCTGTGTGTCCTCCTGCAGACCATGGCTTTCTTGTCCTTGGTCTTGGTGCTCATGCAAAGCCTGATCCAGTACCCGTGGTCAGCTGGCGACGGGCTGGATGAGGCCACGTACTGGCGCATGCAGGAGCGTCAGGAGCTGTTGAAGCGCCGGATGGCTCGGCTGCTGCAGGAGCTGGAGCAGGGGCCCCCGGGGCAGCACGACCAGGCCTGGGGAGCCTGGCCCTTTGGTGCTCTGCAGCACTGGCCATTCTGGCTGCTTGCTGGAGTCCTGGTCCTCTGGGGACTGTGGTTAACCACAAGAGGAGGAGCCGTAAAGCCAGCAACAGCAGCAAGGACCACAGCTCCTGCGAAACCTTGGGAGATTAGAGAGGAAAAGAAGAGGAAGAAGAGAGTGTGGAGACGAAGGTGGCAAAAACATTGATATGACTGTGGAGGTAGAGGACAGCAGCACTGGAAATGACAGAGAAGGCAGTCCTGTGGCCGCAAAGGAAGTTGAAGGTGATGATGATGGGAAGGTGCAGGAAAGCAGTGATGCCAGTTGTCAGAGAAGCAGTGATTCGGCTGGGCAGAAGGATAGCAGTGGTCATGGGAGTGAGGTAGACCCTAGTGGTTTTGCAGCAATTGAGGAAGGAAAGAAGGGAATGATCAAAGAAGATGACAGTGATAGAAACAAGGGTGAAGAACAGGATGGCGTAAATGTGGAGGGAAAGAAGATTGAGGCTAGAAAAGGAGACAAACAAGGTAATATGGCTGCCAGTGAAAAAGAAGACAGTGATGGAGGCAAGGAAGAAAGGGGCAGTGGTGACATTGAAGACAGAGACACGCCACACATTGGGAATAGACCAGGCATCCTTTTAGTGGACTGTGTCCGGTGGCCTGTGGAGGAGCTGGAGAGGGGTTGCTCAGTGACAGCTGAGCTGATGGAGAGCTTGAGGCGCGTCTTTGTGGACAGCGTCAGCAACAGCTTCTACCCGGTGCCTCAAGAAGCCATCGGGGTGGGCAGCGCCTTTGAGGGTTGGAGTCCCCGTGAGTGGGATGGGGTGTACCGTGTGCTGGTGCCGCTGAGTCCCCCACCAGGGCACGCCTTCTGCCTGGAGCTGAACAGTGCAGGGCAGATGGCAGCCAGGAGCTTCAGGGTCCATGTGGAGCGGGTGTGCACGTGCCAGAGGGAGCAGCTGGGCCAGGAGCTGCTGTGCGTCCTGCACCACTCACAGAAGGAGCTGCGGCGGAAGCATCAGCGCAGCCTCCTAAGGACACTCTGCACTGGCTCCTACCTGGACGTGGAGAAAACCTCCCACTGGTTCTCCCAGCTGGTGAGATCCTTGTGGCTGCATGTGCCTCAGTCATCCTCATGGCACTTGGTGTTTCAGCCCTGCGGCCACTCCTGCCAATTCCAGTTGAGTGATGGCAAGGAGAGCCTGAGGGTGGAGATGCTCTTTGGGGTGCACCAAGGGGACTCAGACATCTTTGTGGTCAGCCAGCCCTCAGAGGCCCAGAGAGGCGGCTCCAGCATTCTTGGGAGCAGCCAGCCTGCCAAGGCCAACGTCATGGCAAGCACAGCGTGGCCTGAGACATACACTGTGGCCGAGGCAAAATTCTTCCGGCACATCACCAGGCAGGTGCCCTGTGAGAGCTTGCACCTGAAATGCCTGCAGGTCTTCACCTGCATCCTGAGGGGCACAGGTTTTTCCAGCTCTGTCTGGAAGACCGTGGTCAAGCACGTGCTGACCACCGTACTGCTGTCCCAGTGGCACAGGAAGGAATTTGCACGGTGGCTGTGGGACATCATGGCGTACCTGGGCCACTGCCTGCAGCTGAAACGCCTGGAGCACTTTGTGCTAGGCAACGAGAGGCTTCCTGCAGAGATCAGCTTGCCACCGGCAATGAGAAAGGTTGAGCCCCTCAACCTCTTTGAGCACCTGGCTCGAGATGCAGCTGCCCACAGAGAGGCCATGCAGGCTTATGGTCAGCTGCAGTTTCGCCTCTGGGAGCTGCTCTCCAGCCACTGAGAGGAGTTCCCTTCACAGAGCTGGGCTGGGGGCGCTCACAGCCTATGGCAGCCACGTGAACATTGCATCATAGTTGCCTTTGTCACTGGCAATCCTGAAGCTGCTTTCCTGCTCCTGTACAAGGAAGGAAGGAAGGAAGATGTTGCAGCACATGGATGCATGAATTCCTTGTGCAGACACATCAGAGAGTTGCCTTGCCCTTCACCTCCCAGTTACAATGATGTTTTTTGCCTAAGTGGATGCAACAGAAATTGGCTCCACCTGCACATCCTCCCAGAAGACAGTGAAGCTGGTAGAGGTTGCGTAGAACATCTGGATGACAGAAACCACGCCAGTTAGGGAAATAATGTAGTTATTCAGTTAGGTGTAGCTTTAATGGTTTTGTAAGGATGTAGTTGCCAGTAGATAAACTTTTCTGTATAAGAATAAGTAGTTGATGTTTTCCTAATGACACTAGTTTATTAGCATTCCTTGCAGAGGGCCTTTAGTGCTGTCAGTGTAGAACTGTTTTGCAATGTTACGCTTATGTCCTAGGGTGACTTTTTGTGACTTGTATTTCCAATTGTCTGTCCTGTTTGTGCTGTACGTTGAGTTCTGTGCCTTTAAGACTGGTTCTGAGAGTGTCTCAGGGAAAGAAGAAGCACACAGTTTGTTTTGAAAAACAGCCTTCACTCTTCTGCATTTCTTTTTTCTTCAGTACGGCATTGCTCGTTGGAGGCAGGGACAGTGGCCAGAAAGAGGTCTTTTTTGCTTTTAGTTCATTTTAGCTAGCTGAGGCAAAGAAGTTTCCTGGACAGGTTTTTTTTTTTTCCTTTTTCCAAACGTTCATAGTAGGAATTGTGTTCATTATCATTGCCTCAGGAGGTCTTTTAGGATTGTTAGTGTAAAATTATTTTCCAGTTACTGTTAGTTTAGGCATATGAGCTACCCTGGTATAGTTGTCCTTTAGTAATATCTTCATATATATGTGTGAAGGAATAATAAAAAGAGGAGGAATTTCTCAAATTGCCTGAAATGCTCCTTCTTTTCATTTAACCCATCATTTCTTTAATAATGTCCATCCAGTGCAGCTATCTGAAAAAATGACGAAGTGACTCAAATGGTGATTGTGTCCAGCAGCCACTTCTCTGTATTCCACTTCTGTAGCACTTTAAAGCAGGGCTATTAATTTTTGCCTCTTGAATTCAACCAGATGTCATGATGGTCAAAACAGCTAAAATATTAATTAATCAGTCCTCTCACTGTCGTTATGAAAGTTCCTCCTCCTCACTCAGAACACAAGAAAGAAAGCTGCTGTGGTCCATGTCAGAGAGAAAAGCTGCGGGGACAGGAACGAGCAGCTCCCTGTGGGGAGAGTAAGTGGGAACCTCCCAAAGGACAATCGCTGCCAACAGCAGACCTTGCCTTTCCACTGAGAAGGAACTGTGCTTGCTGAGGTCCCTGCCTTTTGCCTCCTTTGCTGGCAGAAACTGCCCCCACCACAGCCCCTTTGACCCTGCTTGCTCCCCCTCCTCATAAACACACACACCCACTTTGTTCCCCTCTCCTCCGCCCCCAGGTGCAGAGACCTCCCCTTTCCCTTGCCCACCTCCAGGGCTCATCAGCCCCTTCCACAAGGACGCTGTGCCCTCCCTGGCAAGGACTCGATCTCTGTGTGTCATTGAGCTTGACCACACAGCTTGTGTGTCCTGTGGAGCAATGCTTTGAGTCGGGGTGAAGCACGGCCTCCGTGGCTTCTTGCTGCACAATCCATCCAAGCCTAGATTTGCCAGGGCCAGAATTATTGCAGGTGGTTAAACTGTGGGTCTGGCTGTGAGTTGTGATGCAAGTGCAAGCGTGCTGTGTGTGTGAGGGGCATGCTGAGGGAGTGGAAGGCTGGAACATACAGCTGTTCAGGTTTGCCACTGAAACACTATTGTGTAACTCTGGCACTGATTTTAACTGCTGGGTAGTATGCAGTACCACTAGGATGGAAATGGAAAGCAATGTTCAGTAAGAGCAAGCACAGGCAAGTGATCTGGATGTTTTTCTGTTGCTGAGCTGTTCTTTTAGGCTTGAAAACAGGAAGCAGCACTGATGAAGTAACTGAGCAAGTCCACCTGATTTGTATTAACTCTCCTTTGTACTGTCAATGCTCCTTCTTTGGGAGTATCTCACCCTGTTCTGTGTGTCTCCTAAGCCTGTTAGTATTGATACTATGTTTTTCAGGACCAGGCCATCTGACACTGGTATTGCACCAGAGATGTTTATGCCACTGCAGTTCAAGGTCTGTCATTTTCTGCATGTAAGTCTTGACCCCTTTGTTACGGACATTGCGCTCTTTAAGAGGATGACAAATACATTTGAACACAGTGATAAAAATGTTAAAGTGGAAGCATTGTAAAGATGTGTGATCAATTTAACATCTTTCCTGTGGAACTGCTGCAGACTGAATGGAGCAAGCATAGCAATGGGGAGCAAAGACACACAGACCTCCTCACACATCTGAAGAAGATCGTTTTACTGTAGCAAATAAAGGTCTTTAAACTCAACAGAACTTAACTGAACCTCAACAGAACTAAACTGAAACCTAATCGAGAAAAGCACCGATTGGCTGCTGCAGCTACAGTGTCGTTGCTCATGTGTCCCTTTATCCAATCAGCTCTCTGTTCACATGGCCCTCACATCTCCCCAACCAATCACTGCCTTGCTACCAGCCGGCCCTCAACCGACATTCAACTGACTCGCAACCAACTCTCACCCACCCTGACCTGCAGCTGGGCCCTTCCCAGTGCCTTTTGGGGAACAGAATTTACCAATTTTAATATCGTTAGCAAAGGCTGCAGCAAGTCCTGGTGTCAGATGCACATTCGGAGAAAGCAGGTTTCAATAAAATGAATCACATCCTGTCAGTGCACACCAGTAGTGTCAGAAGAGCTCTTGAGTCAGATCAGGGTTTCTGTAGGCAACTGCCCCTTGGATTTACTGAAGAAAATCCTTTACAGGTTGGACACTGAAATCCACAAGAAAATTCACATTTGCTCCAAATGTGAAGCCAAGTACTTCTTCTTTCTTCCTGCTTATTTAATCAGTGAAGCACAAACCGAGAATTTAAAATGCTGTTGTGTTCTGTACACCTGCTACCAAAGAGCAAAAGAGCAGGGCAACCTGCTGCTGTCTTCAGGTTTATTGTGGAAATATGAAATGTCATGGAATCTTGTTGGTATGAAAAGATTTTTTTCAGGTTCACAATTGCCACTCCCTAATTTGAAATAAAACTGAATATGGTCCCACTCTTGAGAATTTTACTGCACCTGCAAATCCACTGACTCAATGAGAGGGTGGGGGGACTCAGCCTTGGTGGGAAAAGAGGGTAACACAGGTTATGAAACTGAATCCTATTGAAATTATTCTTCATGATAAGGTCCAATCCAGACTTTTGTGAATCTAGTCTGAAGTGTTTTTGATGCACCAAATCTCTGCTTTAATTCCTTATGAAAATTTGAATCAGAACTATAACTTGTATCATCTAAACCATCATTTCCAACAAATAATGTGACAAAACACTAAGTTCACATAAAAGCAGAGGAATCTTATCTCTTTATCCATCATTAACTTCTTCATCCATCACTGGAATCTTTATTAAAGAGTGATGGTAATAAGCTTTTCCTAAGGGATCAGTTAAAATATACAATGAACTTTGCTAATAGCCTAGTACAACAAATATTCTGTATTTTAACCTTACAGGGAAGCTCCATAAAAGTTTCATTCTTTTTTATGTATTCCCACCCTGTCACTCAAGTTTTCCTGACCCACCCCCAAAAATATCTTGCACTCATCTTGCATAATGTCAGCAAAAAAATTACATGTGTTATTCCTGACTGCTAAGTCTTCTAAAGCAGTTTTGGAGTGATCAGATTCAGGCAGCTTTTGGAAGCAGTCTTCACCTTAATCAATTTTAACAAGCCTACAAAGAGAATCATACAAACAGGGTAATAATGGGACAAATAGAGACATTTGAACAGCTAGGAGGTTTGACTGGTATTCTTGACCATTTTCCAGACAGTTTTAAGGTGCTGAAGGACACACTTCATGACTTGTACCTCTCTTAAAAACAACAAACCTCTGAACACAGAATTTTGCATCTTTGAGCTCACGTGACCAAGATCTAATTACATTCTTGCAGGCTGCACCAAGAATCTGGGGAAGGAAACTCATTTCATGCCTCATGGCATTGTGTCAGTGAAGAGAAAGGTATTTTTAACTGGGGCATAACAAAGACAAAGAGCCAGCTGGTGACATATTTTCCGTTGGTTTGAGTGGAATGTCACATGGTCTGAAATTCTGAAGACCTAATAAAAAATAAAATAAATTATTTTTAAAAAGTAATTCAATAACAGAATTCATAATGCCAAAAGTAATAGTGAGGCCACAGTATATTTAGGCTTTCTTTTTGACATGTATTTTCAGGCTAAACTTCAGGAGGGTGTTAATTTCTCAGTAATGAAATCACCCAGCAGAGCCAAGAATGACAGATCTGTTACCATCTCTACCAAAGCTTTTCCTCTGCTCATCTAATTTTGGCTCCTTATCCTATATGTATTACCTTTTCTTCATATTCTTTTTGATAATTGGACATAGCTCTAAAGTGACCCAGAAAATAATTTCAGTTGTACAGGGGTTTTCAGGAAAAAATGTTTCCTTTTCTCCAGGAGAAGAAAGTCCAGACTGGATCAGAAAGAGTCAATAGTTAATTCAGTTTCCTGATGCACAAACGATATAGATAAAACATTCAGTCGTAGTGATAATTTTGCTCTCTGATACATATTTGTCCCTGATGAAAAAAACCACAGGAATTAAATGCACAGTAATATAAAATTCTAAATTTTATAAATTGGAAAAAAATAGATTTATGGCACTACTTATTCACAGGATGGAGAGGTGAATTTTAACAGATGTAGAGATCTCTAACTCATTACTGCAAATAGCCAGGAAAAACATTTATCATCCTTTACAGAAACACCTTGTAAAAATCAGCATGAAAAGGACTACCACATTCTCATTCTCAAGCCCCACTTAACAGCACCTGAGCAAGTAAGAAGTCTTTGAATTTTTTTTTGTCCTGCCTGCTTTTGTATATATTCTATGTGATACAAAAGTCAACAAATTTTATTTATTTTCATCAGCAGAGAGAAAAAATAAAAATTTAGAACTTCAGTTCTAAAGGTTTGTTCTCAGCTAGGAAAAAATAAAGAAAACAAAAGTAGAGAAGAAGTCTGAAAAAGAAAACTTGCAGGACAACTTTTCCATTTGGATTCCTACTGACACTTTTTCTTTACAGAAGATCATACTATTTTCTATGAATCTTTTTTTATGTAACATGAATCTTTATATTTTTTCCTTTGGTCAAAATGGAACTTGGATCAGAAGGATAGATGACCTAAAACCTGATCACAAGTGTATCCCACTTGCCTGATAATTTACCAGTAGAATATTTTCCTGGTCCTTAGACTACTTGCTCAGGCATTTCCTGGCTTCACAGGACCTTATATTCTGCAACTATCTTGCTGTGCACATAGATGGAAAACTTTCCAGGTCTGTCACAGGCCTGTGATTGTGGGAGAGCCTTCTGGCTGTCTTAGTCTTCTGGGCTTCTTATCCAGGTTCAGGGAAATCTTTCTTCCTCATGCTACCAATGCTTACATCCTTCCGCACTATTAGGGTCTTCCTGAGTCAGGGTAGCAGCTCAACCTCCAGTAAGCTTGAAAATGGAAATACAGTCTAAGGAACAGCTGCTGACTCTTATTGGGAATTAGTAGAATGTTCACAAATGTATCATATTTGAAATGTCAAAAATTTTTAGGAATTTTGTTTTCCAGGAGAAACTTCTGACTTTCTGGTTTCTGTTGAGATTTAGAATAAGATTTCTCCTGAAGTATTGGATTTCCCCACAGAACACACTTTTTGATTTTGGGTCTTTGTAAGTGTACTAATACATCTCTATTAGTACTCTGATCTCATCTACAAAGGAGGTTACACCCATTAATATCTAGTAAAATCTTACTTTAAAGTAATAAGACTCAAATAACCAGTTTTCTGCTGTACTGCAAACAGTACACATATTTCTACCAATTAGGAAAACTGATGACTGTTCATACCATAACAAAAATTTGCGTAACGTAAAACTTGGAGGCTATGGCTTCAACTTCCTTTAAAATAGTTTACTTTTGTGTTTTATCCTCTAAGGCAAGATATTTATTACTCTTTCAGAAGGGAGATTAGGTCACCAGTAGAGAAGTAATCATGGTGTTTGCTGTTATTAAAATGTGGATCAGTAATGACATTATCTCATCAGTGGTGTGACATACCATCAGTTATTCTGTCATCATGGATTTGCATCTGCATCACCAGGAGTAGGCTGAACCTAGCTTACAACTCAACAGCAACTTCCAAACCTTTAAGCTCAATTTTCATGCCTATTCAAGGTAAGAACACATGGTCTTGTGTTATGTGCCAATTGAAAAGTACTCCATGATTGGAATTGCTTTCTTGAGCCAGGGATGATTTTATAATGGACAAGTACAGACCAGCATAACAGAATTGGTTCCATCTGTCAGCTGAGTTATGATTCTATCACCCTATACGTTAGTCCTTTCAGCATTTCTGGAATTTCTTGCCAAAATTAGCCTGGCTTCGGATTCAGCAGTTATTCAAACCAGTGTAAAGGCAAATTCATGTGAAAAAAATGACAAGTCAGGTTAAGATCAGGAAATTTATTAGGCAGCCTTGCTGAACCCCTCTAAGGCATTTGATTGCAAGGAGCGTACTCAATCTTTTATGGTACTCTTTATCTACAGCCTAAAGGAATATTTAGCTTTATCTCTTGATGTGCCTTCTTTAGGCAATAAATACACAAAGGTTGCTGGTTTAAGCTAACATTCACCTCATGATATTTATTGCTACCCGTACTTATCTACTCATTTTTGGCAAAGTTCTTCCTCCAGTTAAGGTACATTTTTAAACAAAGTATTTACTACTTGTATTATTTTCTCCAATCATTCAATTCAATTTAAAAGTTATAGAAATGATATCTGAGCTGCATCATTTCACATATATACAAAGGAAAATGAAAGAAAAAGTAAGAATAGGAAGATACTTTATATCAGCCTGTGTTTAACTAATTAATTTGTTTAATTCTTATCCTCAAATTTGGAACTAACCTGAATCTCCAGAAGAAACCAAATGAATCTTAATTGCACCTTTCAATGTTGAGCCTAGTAATTTTCTAGTTAATACTAAAATAACTGCAATTTCTAATAAACAAGGGCACAGTCTACCCTCATCACAATCATCTAAAATTTTCATTCCATTAAGTTCTGTAAGGTTTTTCTATGAAGTAGACATCTGTGAGCTAAATTTCCATACAGCTGAGTGAGCAGGACATTTGGGAGTCCATTCCTCCCCCATGGTACAGCTGCTGCACAATGTCAGTCAGAGCTTATGACTTCACAATTGTTGCGTGCAACCACAGCACAGAGCATCAGTTGCGGGGTGGAAGAATGGGAAAAAACATGACACATGGCTCCAATACTGACTGTTTTTGGAAATGAATTGTGGACTCATACTCAGCACATCTTTCTAAATTTGCTTAAAAACATTCCATATGACTCAGTCTTCCATTTGAATATTAATCCAAATTTTCAACAATTTCATCTCCTGAACATGGCAATAAATATCAATTACCAAATTCAACCTTGAATATTTGCAATATAGGCTGTATAAAATGAAACAGCTGGTTTAACTTTAAAGATAAGCCAGTAATCTCTTGCCTCCAAAATAACAACTGTCTCCCAATGGTGTTTGTCAGATCTGATAAAGAAAAGAGTCAAGCAGTAGGTCCAGGAGCCGGAATGTGTAAGCAATCTTCATCCCATCTGTGGATGCATGCCACAGATGGGTTGGCCAAAGTTACAGATGTGATTGACTAGCTACCTAAATTGCTCTCCTTCAGAAGCTGATGATTATGGGATGTAGAGCTGCATGTTGAGAAAGTCCAGATTGGCTAATGGCAATTTCCTGCTGTGCCTTTGACACCGCTTGACTCTAAACCAACAAAAGGTTCCTTCTCCATAGCAAATGTCTACATTTTCATTTGACAATGCTAATTAAATACTTCCTCCTCAAAATTTGAACACTGACACAGAAGATGTAATTCTGTGTTGACTTCCAATAGTGAAGAGTTAAGGGCAATAATTAAGGGCAGAATCAAGTTTTGTGCGCACAAAAGCCAAAACAACCTTTTTCAACATCCTATTCATTTAACAATAATTTCAGAAAATAATGAGAGGCCATGCAATAGACCAAGGTTTTATTGTCTTTCAGGTCAGGTTTGTTTGCTGAGAAAGGAAGGCTTAATTTGACTTGATCAGCTAAAACAGTGTCAGCTGTGTTTATTACTAAATGATGCAAACATCTAGACAATGAACTCATAGATACTCTGACTGGACTGTTTCCACAATACAGGTAGGAAATAAGAAACCCTTCATTAGAAAGGATAACAGAATTTAAAGGGAAGGAAAAATAATCAAGCCAGGAAGGTATCTGGTGGTAGAAAACACAAATAACATATTTCTTCCATGTGCAAATTAGTTAAGTGATTAAACAACGCTGCCATTCGTGTATTCCTTGTGTTCAATTATATACTAAACCTGCTACACCCTTCAAAAGCCACAGCTTTCTCTGGACAGGGAATTCTTTTTGTGCCAGACTGTGTAGTGGTTTTATACTGCAAACAAATGAGAACTAAGTGAGAACGGGTGAGATCAACAGCTCATTTTGGGTTATGATCTAAGACAGTATGAAAGGTGTTCCCCAGAGATGCATCACTGATGTTCCTTTCCATTGAACTGTGTATTAAAGTCTTCTAACAAGTTGCTGTGACTGTTGTCAGTGGAAAAAAAAAACACTCATCAAGCTAGAAGGTAGAATTGAAAGGATAATCCTTTCCTTCTACTCACAACAATTCATATTTGAAATAAGAGTTTGAGTACAGCAGAACTCCCTCCTTAATGCAATTAAAGCTCTCAACTATTGGCCATATTAGAGTTCAAGTTCCAATGAGGATCCATTTCTGTAAATCCTTCTTGTTAATTAAAGGGTTTCAGGGTTTGTGCATAGTTTTTGTCATGCTAGAAACAGAATTTATATTAATAATATCTTTGTATTTGTAATTTACAAATGTGGATTTCTTTTTCTCCTCTATTTGTCCTCCCCCCTCTCTTTCCCCTTTATTAAATAATGTTACTTAAGAAGGGAAATAAACCAAAGTAAATGTACAAACAAATCTCTTCTAGATCTCCAACAGCAGGAAAAAAATGCCAGTAATACTATTCAGTATTTTTCCTCTGGTTCTTTTAGATTTACAGAGATCATGCTATGTTGCTACACAAAGTGCCACCAAAATCAGGTTGTTTTTTGGTCTCATAAGATGTAATTAGCTGTTTGAGTTTCATAAATCAATCACTAGAAACAGTGTGTTCTGGTCACTTCAAAAATATAGCCAAATTTAGAAAAAAAAGTTATTAAAATCATAATCCTTTTGCATTAATTAATTTTGACATCCCTAGAGCATGTGGCTCCCTATAATTCAATGATCATGGTAATCTGAAATACAGTTTACAGGGAAAGTTCTCTCTGACATACTGAGGAGTATTGAACTGAGGAAAAGAAATAACCCTGTAATGTAATAGTTTGGATTTCCAGATCCTAATTTCTTGCCATTTGAACACTGCAGTATTTTGAAGAGTAGACCAGGTTTCACAGGAGTATTAACATTAAGGAATCATAGACTGAAGAGTTTATGGAAGAAAATTCTCCAGCTGGAGTTGGTGGTAAAAAATTATCTTCTGAATCTCCTGCTCTGTTTCAAGAATTTAATATTTGACTCAGGATGTTTCAAGTCCCACATAACACTAACTTATACATCAAAGAACATGCTGTAACATCACTGCTCCTCAGTGTGGAATCAGCCTCTTTCATATACTTTTAATACCCAGAGAGAAAAAAGCATAGGGGTAAGAAAATCCTGAAAAAATTACAATCAGGTCACTCTTGAAACCATTTTTGTCATTCTTTAAGCCTTTTTGTTCAGACACTGGAATTAAAAAATAAATTGGACAAGAACCTGACAGTGACTGACACACTAATTGTGAAAAAATGTTTGGATCCCCAGGAGACATTGTTAGCAAGATATGGGCAAATACAGTATATACACCTTCATAAAAAACTTGAAAAGCTAAGGCTTACATTAACTGAAGCAAGAGATAGCACAGGTGTGTGGCTTACTAACAGCAGAACAACAAAAGTTTGAAGAGAGAGAAGTTTGACAATATTGGACAAGAAGATGATAAAAATTACTGGAAGACTGAAAGCATGGAAGACAAGGAGAAGACAAACTCAAATTACTTCAGTAATGTGAACATGGTGAAGTGAAGCTTCCAACAACTGTGGAGAAAAGTGAGCAGAAGAGATACCAGGAAGAATTAGTACTTCTATCTCCTTAGACACATTGAAGTTCAAACTGGCATTAGAACTTCAGAAGTGGGATATTAGACAAATAACACCATGCTGACTATCCGATCTAGAATTGCTGAGGTAAAAAAGTATGAGTGATCCACTTTAAGGGAGTCATTCATATCCTGAGGTCATTAAAGGGAGGGGTAAGCAAAGCAAGACAAAAAGGAATGGACTACATAAGATTTTGAGGCAGTGGAAGAAGACAAAGCTGGGTAAATAATGATCAGATTAGACAGAAAGAAGAAAATACAGATAAAAAAGGGCAAGAAGAAGGCTGATGTGAGTTGGTATCAGATACTCCAACAAGGCAAAGAATAGTTTATTTATAAAGCATGAGAAATAAATATGCAGAGTAATGCTTAGGAAGTTTAGGCACAGCAAGAAGAATGAAATCTATCCAGGATTAAATCAGTCAGCTGAAAGAGAGAAAATGTGATTGCTCAGGTCCAATTTACAAAGTTTTGGGTCTGGCTGATTAAATGTCCTTTTAGGCTTAACTTGCTGGGTTGTGTTTTGGAGATGTAACTACAACAGCAGGAATACTTGGACTGAAAGACATGAGTGCAAAGGTAACATATTCAATATGTTTATTAAATGCAAAGCCAAAAGAATAAAGAAAGGGCCAGACTCAAGCTCTCTTTCAATGTTGAAAATGTAAATCTCATTAGGTCATTACAGTCCATGTCTGGTCCTTGATATCCCAAGCTAGAAAACAATGCTACTTTTAACTGCTCCTATGCACAGAGAGATTCTCCTTTAATTCATGCTCACAGGAGCAGAGTCAACAAAAATGCTCCTGTTCCCCACTACTGCCTTTGTCAGGCAATTACTGTGAAAGGAGTAATATAATAGAAAGGACAAAACAACTACTGTGTCTCTGGCTTGATCTGTAACTGCAGCTCCTTTAGCTGCTTAAAATATTTCCTAGGCACCCATGCTGAGAGTCAGCCTTGGCTGTGCTGACAACTGTAGACATTTTCAATGCAGTGCAACAGTAGGAATCTTTCAAAGGCACATCCAGGACTTCTTTATTTAGTTGTGTTTATTCGTGCTACCGTGTTTTGGATTAGTTTGGATGCCAGAGTGATTTCATGCACTAAACCTGCAATATAATGAACAGTGAAGTAAGGTAACAGCCGTGTTGTATGGTTAACCAAAAATGTAAATCCATTACATTTCTGTTGATGTTAATGTTTTTGGACAGCAAGCTTCCCTTTGAAGAATGGGAATATCCATGAAACCTGCTTATTTCTTTCCTAATCACTGTCCCCTATTCTTCCCCCGTCTGTTCATCCACTTCCTTAAAAAAAGGCTCCAAAAAGCTCTGGTCAGTGCCAAAGCCCTGAGGAACTTCATTTCAACCAGAATTTAAGCCTATACATCAAATCCTACTCTAACATCAACTCCTTATCAAGTAAATCATTAAACTTCAATTCCAATACAAAATTCCATGTAGATTCTAAAGCAAGCTCTCATTTTAGGGTTTTATACAGTAATACCTGACAGTGTTTTTCTCATTCACTTAGTAACAAGTGATCTAAGATTCCTAAGACTTGGAAATTTGGGCCAATTTCCATTCAGAAAATATTCATCACCCACTTGAGCCCTTTCAATAGGTGAGACTTTTGTTTTCAAAGTAATTTTCAAATAGAAGCTTCCCAGAAAATACCCCCGGCCTCAGTGTGTAAGAGGAACTATGTCATTATTACCAGCCGACTGACAAGAATCTTTCCATTGCTTCTTTTGAACTGCCCTCTGCCAACAAACTACTTGAAAACTACTAGAAACCCTTAGTGAGCTGTGAGGTTTGCTATGGCAGTTGACTGAGCTTGCTGAAGGTCTTTCAGTCCCTTAAAAATCTGAATATTGCTGCCTTGAGGAGGAGAACTAAGAGAATGAAAGGCACAATCAAGGCAAGATTGTGTATGTTCGGCAAGACCCAGTGTATGTTCATGGAAGCCACTCTGAAAGAGCACTTTTTTCCCAGGGAGCTGGGAGGGTCATAACTCTAGTCACTGGGATTCAGGGTGAGACTGTTTTAATAAAATCAATCACAGAATCATTTAGGTTGGAAAGGTATCTAACAGACCCTGTCATTCCAACCCCTCTGCCATAAGCAGGAACACCTTCCAGCAGACCAGGGTGCTCAAAGCTGCATGCCTGGCTTTGAACACTTCCAGGGATGAGGCAGTCACTTTGGGCAACCTGTGCCAGTGTCATAACACCCCTACAGTGATGATTTTCTGCATTATATCTATCTAAGCCTACCCTCTTTCAGTTTAAAAACCCTCTTGTCCTATAACTACATGTCCTTGTAAAAAGTCCTTCTCCAGTTCTTGTGTAGCCCCTTTAGGCACCGCAAAATGGTGTAACTTCCTTCCCTTCTCCAGGCTGAACAAGCCCAACTCTCTCTGCCTGTCGTCCCAGGAGAGGTGCTCCAGCCCTCAGAGCTTCTTTGTGGCCTCCTTTGGACTCACTACAGCAGTTCTTGCATTGGGGGCCCAGCGCTGGACACAGTGTTCCAGGTGAGATCTCACAAGAACAGAGCAGAGGGGGAAGAATAACATCGTTCGATGCAGCCCAGGATATGGTTGGCTGATAATCACTAACCACAGCCCTCGTACTCCTATCTTCCCCTGGGGAGCAACAACAAGCTTTGGTTTCCTGAGTTGGGTAGAGAGGTCATGGCCTTCCTGGTGTGCCCAGCACTTTCTTCTGCCCTGCCCAGCAGTCTGCTGCAATCACTGCTGGATACAGCGAATCTCTCCTTGGTGTGACAGCACCACCACACTGCAAACCAGGGTTCTAAGTGCTAAGGCAGTGCCATAAACAAACCATGTTTTGGGGAGCTTATTCATGTACTCTACCATCCCCCAAGTTTCCTGGGTATTAATTAATGTTTTAAAAACAAACATCCAGTGTCCTTTGTCGCACACTGCAGAGTGTCAGGAATCCTGTTCAGCTTCAGACAGCAGATGCTCATTGCGACAGAGCACGGACACTGCTGTTTGTTTTTAAATATTAGAGGAGACACTTTGACTATCATCTCGCCAGATAAACATTTGGCCTTGTTTTGTACTGAAAGAAGAGTTTCCTTGATGCAACAGCAGATTATGTAGCTGTGCTCAAAGGCCCAGGAGGTGATAATGATTTAAAGTATCTGCCATAAACAATCACTTAGCCACAGCCAGGGGCAAGGGAGAAGAAAACATCAACGAAGTGAGAAGTGTCAGATTCCATCCTGGCAGGGGGTGGGAAAGAGATAACATCCTCTAGGCCACAGTGTCTACCCATAAACACCCCCTCAGAATTGGTCAAGTAAGCACAGAGTTGTGCCGTCCACCTTTGGCATGTCTTCAATAAATCAGATCTACAGAAAGATGTTTGACAGGCTTTTCAAGTCGATAGGGAGTGTTATGCTGAGGGAGAAGCTGTTTTTCTCAAACTGTAAGATTCAGACTTTGCAAGAAAGATAAACAAACAAATCAAGGAGCCCCTTTCACAGATCAGGATGAAGAGTAAATCTCCAACTTTTAATACCAGTAAACAAATGCAAATTGCGAAAGTGGAAATGTTCTGAAAATATCAGAAGTGTGTAATGTGATTACAATACTAATTTTCCACCGTTTTACTAGCTGAAATTCTAGTTCAGAAGTTATTTATTCTAAAATCCTTTTTTTTTTCCCAGTTACAGAATGCTAAAAGAAAAATTTCTGAGAGACATTTCCTGAAATACACATTCATGAAAAAAAAAAAAAAAAAAAAAAAAAACTCAAGTCAACAAACATTTTCCCTTTGTGGGTTCTGCATCTATAAGAAACGGCCAAAAGGGTCCATTAAAAGTCTAATGAGATTCACTGCCCCTCTGTGAAGAGAGCTGCCACAGTGATGTCCTGGTTCTGGCTGACTCCTCCAGTCCAGTCCAGGTAGGTGACACGAGGATTTTCTGGATGAAAGAGGTCAGGTAGGCACATGCAGTCATACAGCAGCTAATTCCATTAGGATTCCAACAGCAGGAGCAGAGCTAATAGCTGAACTCCTGGAATTAAGTTAGCCAGTCACACTTTTTGGAACATATTTAAATTAGCAAAGTGACCAGCACAATGAGTAAAGCAAACCTGAAACACAGACTATATCAGTGCTTTACTTCATATGATTGCAGAAATTTTGATTGTGTAATAAAGTGTTACAAATAGGTTTATTGTGTCATAAAGTCACAGTCCTGGTCCTTTGAACCGAACAGCTTTTGCTGCCCCAGGTGGAGAAAGAATAGAGTTAAATATGTTAATTATGATAACCGATAGTAGCTGTTTCAGTTATTTACAAGGGGGCGAATTAAGTTTGATGGGAAATATTCTTTAGAAACAGAACTTACTTTGTCAGGCAGATAAATGAGAATCAACTGATTTAATATAGTTTTGACGTTCCCCACTGAAGGCAGGAAAATGAAAACACTCCCAAGTAAATTAATAGCCAGGATGTTTCTGTAGATATAATTGCTTTGATTAGGAATGCAGAAGACTAGCATAAAAACAAGATGAAATAATCTCTTTCTGCAGGGATTCCTTCACATACAGGCTTCCCCAGGAGTCATTGCAGCTTATTCAATAATTGCATAGCTATAAATTTTCTGTCTGTCTCCTGCAAAGAATAATATGGCTGCAGGCTTACAGGAGGAAACCCAAAACTGCACCACACCTGTCCGGATTTACCCATAAGTAGCTGTAGATGGCTTAGATACTGACAAGTGAGTTCCTCTCCTTTACTGACAAGATTTATAGGGAAAGAGGTAGGCTCAGTGAAAGGCTTCATTGTCTGCAAGTTAAATGCAAAAGTGTTTCCTGCTCCCCTGGAATGGAAATCAGAAAGGTCTTAGTACAGCCGAAAGCAGTTTTCCAATAGAAAATTTGGGGAGAAAGAAGTATATTAAAAACCGTTGTGTGACAGGTGGGTCATTTACAACTACCTGATAGAAACAGGAGCGTAGGGCTGTATCCAGAGAAGTTTGATACTTTTCTGAAGGCTGCAAGAATCTTCACCTTCTACTTCTTGCTGATCCAAAGCTCAGGACCTTCTCCTGAGAACAAGGGTCTGCCATGCTAGCTCGGGAAACTGAGCATGGCTCCAATTTTGCCTATCCAGCAAACCAGTTAGCTCTGAACATGAAAGACAAATTTGAAAAAGCTGATAGGAAGAGAATAATTCTGAGGAGAAAACTCCTAGAGGTTCTACAGTCCTAATACGTGCTAAGATGAAAGGGTGTCAAGAATGATTCAATGAGAGTAGTGTGAAGAACAGTACCCGGTCCGTTTGCTCCTGTATTTTAACGTTATCCAGCAGTACTGTCATTATCAGGGAGCCCTGTGGCTGGTAAGTTGTTGCAAACACATCTTGAATACCTCATGTGAATGGCTCACGACTCAGAGGGTGTCTGTTAATGTAAGAAGCCAACAGGAGGTGTTATTGTTATCAGGGCTAGTGCATATGTCCTGAGTGATGGAATGAGTTTTGCCTGTGTATGTTAAATCCTCTTTGAGAAATAAGCCTTTCAGCTGAGTCTTGCACGGCTGCAAGATGATGTTCTGTATTGGTGTGAAGTTTGGGTGGTTTAGGGTGTGAATGGCCTGCTTATGAGAATCTTTAGACTCTATGAGCAAGAAAATGGGATTTTAGGTAGTTCAAGGTGCCTGTGTCATTCTTCTTAAGCATTTGGCACTGGAATGCCCAGCACAGAAACAACATTGACCTGTTGGAAGCAAACCCAGAGGGAGACACCAAGATGAGTAAAGGGATGGAGCACATCTCCTTTGAGGAAAAGCTAGAACAATTGGGATTGTTCTGCCTGGAAAAGAGAAGGTGACCCTACTGCAGCCTTCCAGGACCTGAAGGCATCCTGCAAGAAGGATGGGGAGAGACTATTTACAAGAGTCTGTAGTGACAGAACAAGGGGGAATGGTTCCAAACTGGAACAGTGTAGGTTTAGATTAACTGTTGGAAAGAAATTCCTTATTGTGAGAGTGATGAGGCACTGGAACAGGTTGTCCAAAGAAGCTGTTATTTCCCCATCCCTGGTAGTGGGGCTTTGAGCAACATGGTCTAGTGAAATGTGTCCCTGCCCACAGCAGGGGTGTTGGATTAGATGATTTTTATGGTCTCTTCCAATCCAAGTCATTAATTCTATGATTCTGCAATTCTTAGATCTAGCTTTGAAACAGTACAAGGGTTATGGAAGAAAGCCCCCTAGTGCTTGGTATGTTGTTTTGTGCCATCAGTATTGTTCTGAGGTCAGCAAGAGCCTCGATCCCAATTATCCATTCCCACGACTGCATGAAGTGCTGGCAAACCTCATTCTCTTCACTCTCATGACCAGTGACAGGACCCAAGGGAATGGCCTGAAGCTGGGTCATGGGAGGTTTAGATTGGATATCAGGTAAAGGTTCTTTCACTTGGAGGGTGTTTGAGCATTGGAACAGACTCCCCAGGAAAGTGGTCACAGCACCAAGCCTGACAGAGTCCAAGAAGCATTTGGACAACTTTCTCAGGCACACAGTGGGATTCCTGGGATGTCCCATGCGGGGCCAGGTGTTAGACTCAATGATCCTGATGGGTCCCTTCCAACTTAGCATATCCTATGATTCTTTTATTACCATTCCTGCTATACTTTAAAAAGCTGACACATCAGAGCAGCAGCTTAACACCCTCATCCTTAAAGTGGCAGTTATTGAGTGTAATGTACTTTGATAGCAAGATTGTCTCTTTTCATGATCTTGTCTTCTCTTGTCTTTTGTAAAGAATTTTGGCTAGACGTGTTCCAGTTCTGCTGTCAGAAAAGTAATTGTCCAAAACTAATGCAGAAACTCATACAAAGGCTGTCCAGTGAATTAAGTATCAAATATTGATATGTTTTTCTTATCAGGAGAGAACACAGCTATTAAAAAAAAATGATAGCACATATTCTTCAGAAACCAGTTTGTTTGACAGGTCACACAGCAGTACAATCAGCTCTCATCTTCTGATAAAGTCACAGATTCATCTCCTTTATCATCAGCTGTCTAAAGGTTAGGCATCTGGCCTTAGCTCATCATCTGGGCTCCCCCAGTAGTCTCTGATGAAAGACAGACTTCCTCTTCATCCTTCATATACATCTGTCCTTGGAGAAGATGAATTGTCCTTTGTAGGTGCCTGCCTCTTCATAAACTACACAATACTGGCATAGCTGGCTTAAAGTCGATGCCTAGCCCTTAGATATCTGAAATGGGGTGAGATGTCTCACCTCCACACAGAGGACATGATTTCCTACTTCTGTTTATATTCTTTCAATCCTTTGAGAGCCATGTAAAGAATTTTTATTTTTCTCTGTGTGCCCTTGAAAACACAGGGACAGACATTTATCTTGCAGGAATGCTGTTTAATTCAGTTGAAGAATCCTGATCCAAACATATCAACCTGGGCTTAGGAAACTCTGCCTCTCTTTTTGTGTGGCACCCTCAGGTTTGGTGGGTTTCAGAGTCTCTGCAAATCTATTCTTTTTGACACTGACAGAAAATCTTCTTAATCCCATGCATAATGAAAAGGAGCAACAGCAAAACCCTCACTTAAACCCTCAGAAGAAAAGAAGATAGTTTTGATTGCAAACTTTGAGATAATCCCATGAAAAAGGTCCTGCTGTATTCTGTCAGCTTTCCTACCTTTTTATTCTCTTGGATATAGGGAGTGTGGATATTCGTGTATGCCATTGTCCAGAAATCTGTCATTCAGATAAGCATGGAACTACCCCCTCAGGGACAGGCTCAAGCAATCCCCCTTCCTGAGCTAAAGGGGGATTTAGGGAGGGGTTTTTTTTCAGTAAAAACTGCCTCAAGGGTCTGGAGAGCAGATGAAAGAATTCACAAACTTCCACATTTCCTTCCATTAACACCTGGACTTTTCTGCATGCCTGGGAAGTTAAGGTAAAGTTTAAAATCGTATCATCTCCTTCACAATCACGGATAACGAGATCAGCAGGTGTAAATGAATGCTATTTTTTTCTGTGAACCTACACACTGTTTCTTGAGTTTGCTCTTTCAAAACTTTAATGGCCTTCCTTATTTTTGATTGCAGTGATAAATGTAAATATATTTTTTAAGGTTGTAGTCTGATGATTTGTTTAAATTAGGTGGTGGGTTGTTTGGGTTTTTCTTTTTCTGGCAGAGTGACAAGCATTGGTTCTGGTTGGGTTTTGTGTTAAATTTTCAGATTTCAACAGCAGTGAAGGGTCCCCTGCACTTCTAATGAGCTAGCCACATATTTATTTTAGATACTTAACTTCTGGCATCTGACTTTAAGTGCCTTGTTCAAAGATCAAAGTTTCTGAATTTGACAGCTCTAGTTAAATTCTTTTTTTAAAACTGTTTTATGCCACTACACAATTTATGTGCACTACATATCAAAGCTGTGTTGGTGAGACAGGTAAAAACATGTTCATAAAGAGAAAATTGATCAGAGTAAAACTTTGGCTGCTGGGGAGGCAGGAAGTGATCCAGGACTCTCAGTTCTAGTTTCGAGCCAAGTCTGGTGGCTCTTGCTGCTCCCTCACCTCTCTTCCCAGAGGGAAGGGGAGTTTCCTGCCTCCGCCTGATCTCACTCCCTGCTCCTAGCACCATATCACCACAGTATGTGAGGTCATGCAGTTCTGGGGTTACTCTAAGTTTTGCCCTGTCCTTGTGTCCCTGTAGGTCATGGAGCAGACCCAGCCCTGCAAAAGCCGAGTGGAACAGATGTACAGGGCTTGCCTGATGAGAGTGTCCCACAAGGCCACTTCAGACACAAGAAGCAGAATGTCATGGTAAATGGGAATGTCTCCAGAAGAAACAGAAAAGAAGAAATAAGCTAAGTTAGTTGCTGACTGCAGTTGCCTCTGAGGAAAGTTAGTTCCAGGAAGATCTGAGCATTGGAGAAAGGAGGGGAAGGGAAAGGTGAGTGAGCAAAGTAACAAACAAGGAAAAAGATCATTATGGGGACACTTCAGAAGAAAGAGAAGTAAAATGGGACAGCAGGCAGTTTTTCAGTTAAAACTCTCCCCTGTTGGACACCAGAATTTTCAACAGAAGAAAAAACCCAAATGCCGATTTTCACATCGTTCTTGATTTAAGCAGCAGCCTTTTCCTACTGCAGGATAAAACCTCTGCTCAATGTAAGCCACTAAGCAGGCTGTGGTTAAAGCACCCCACTGAACTCAACTGGAGAGAGCTCTGATCACAGTGTCTGTTGGAATTGTTTTCTGAGCATTCACCTTCTCTTCCCATGTAGATCAAACATAAGGCTATCATTCTGTGTTTGAGATAATAAAGACCTTGCTGGAAGGCAGACATCAGCTCAAACAAATCTCTTCATTAAGATGGTTAGCACACTTTTGCTCTGGGGCTGCCTCTGTCAGCTCAAAGGACAGGATGAGCCAGATCACAGCAAACTACACCCATCTCTGTATACACACTACTGCATATTTCACATAAACTTCTTATCTGTACTACTGCATCTCCTCTACAGTAAAAATTATAACTAAATAAACCTGTTTGCCTATTGATGGATCCTTCACAGCTGGGGTCTCTAGGGTGAGCTTTGACAGAAATTCTCCCTTTAATGGGCATCTTCATTATGTTTCACCCTATCTGGTGAATCTAAGCCTCCAATAGTCTTTCACTCAGTGGAAAACAAATACTGTCTCCCCCTGTAGTCAGCTGCTTCAACACATGAAGGGACAAAATATCTTTAAGACCTTCAGATCTCTGTCAAAATGCACTGAATTTGACAAATAGATTCAAAAGGTATTGTGAGGAAAGGGATAAAAAACCCCGTGTATACATGAGTGATCTCATAAACTCTCTTTTCCTAAGAGATTAAGCTAAAACATCAATTTGCTACTGTCTGAAGCTTTCTTCTCTCTAGTACAGGGATCTTCTTTGGAGTCAAGAGAATAACCTTCTGACCTTGAGCCACCTCCCTGACTAACAGCTGGCCCATTCAGCTAATCCTTCAATTTCATGAGCTGACCAAAATAAAGCCATAATTATGCTATTTGTATTTTCTCTGTTCTAAAATTTTAGGCCATCCCTAAAAGACATTTGCCAGATGTTTGAGGAAGACACAGTGTGCTTATGGACAAAGCAGTTTTCCAGAAAGTGAAAAATAAAGAAGAAAAGAATTCACCTTTCTAAAGTGAATACTTTCCCCTATAAAATGGTATATTATTTAATATGTACCTGTATTTCCAAGGATTCACAGCTTTTGTCTTCTGTTAGATTTACTTTTGCAATCAATGCTGTGGTTAGCGTGTTGTACTAGAAGCTGCACAAACAAATGAGAAATCAAATCTTAGACGAACAGTTAAGATAATTTCCCTGCACATCCAGGAGCATAAACCAAGTATTTATTTCCATGTGATCAGCTAATATTAATAATATTTCCCAACAGTGTGTTCAAAACAGTAGAGCAAAAGACAACTCATGAGATCTCTTAGGGCTTTTAAACAATGATTCCTAGGTGTTTGTGGCTGGACCAGACTGGTAAAATCTGCCAAGAATTAAGGGTTGCATGCTGGACATCCTCCCAAGAAAATCTATTCACCTACAGCCCATGGCATAGTATTGTGTACACCAGCCTGGTACAGCAGCACTGATACTTTACCATCCTGTCCAAGCAGCTCTGATGCTCAGCAGGGCTGAGATCAGCAATGCTGAGCTAACACAAACCTGCTGAATCAGCCTCTGGACCCAGCTCTGGGGGCTTTGGCATTGTTCTCTTTCAAAAATGAACAAATCTGCTCCATCCAACCTAAGTGAAATGGCCTCAGAACAGGGAAACAGATGTCGCTTTTGTAGAAGATGAGTGCTGGGGTCCTCACAGACTTCCTGGCAAACAGTGTGGGGAGCACTGCTAAACTCTTCTTTGTACTTCAGCATGTAATTAGAATAAATGCAGTTCTTTGAAACAAACTGGCATCTTGTATGTTGTTCATTACACATCTAAAAGCTTCATACATTTAGCTCAGAAGAACAGTAAATAAGTTACAAAATTGCCCATGGCACATCATCAGTGTAAACATTAGGTACCAATACTTTACAGATTAAAAATGTCGCTGAAATTTCAGTTGTGAGGAGAAGCAGTTGCCTCCACACAGTATAAATGACATTTTTACCCTGAAGAAGAAAGTTCTTTTATCTACTGTTACAAAGTATCCATGGGAGGAGGCGGAAGAAAGCATGTTGGAGAAAAATAAGGTTAAGGGACATAGGACTGGCCAAGGGGATGCTAATATCCATTTTATTGTGATTATTTTTATGAAAGGCTGCTGTCTTTTGTCATTCCTCCCTTTCTGTGAGGCACAATCTCTCCATTTCACTGCTTTTGTAGATCTGTTCCCTCAGAGGTTGTCCTGGTAACACACTGGCCGGTTATCTAAAAGACAACCAGAAGTATAGAAATGAAGAAGTATGCCTAGCAATTACAATTTATAACTTACAACTATAATCATAGTAACAATAATGTGTTTGTGGTAATTTCTATTTTCTTTCTCTCTCTGTGCCAAAAAGTGGAAATTTAAAACGTCTTTGCATAAGATAATAGTGTTTCTATATTTGTTCCATTAATGTCAGTGGTGATTTCTCTTTCGTTTCTATGAGAAGAAAGGCATAAAACTGTACATTTTAAAAATGCCTCTAAATGTTTCTAAATGCATTTTTAACTTATGGAAAAGAATGGAAGCTAGAAATAGGAAAACTCTGAATTGAAATAGTTATGTCTTTTCCTGTCGCTCTAGAGTCATATATTTCCAATGTTTTGTCTAGTTTAAAACAAACACCTTTCTAGTTTCATGGCAGTTTCCAGCAGAAGCCCAAAATAAGCAATGTAGAAGGCGGAAAGAACACAGAAGCAATTGTAGGCTGAGCAGATGGGAAGAAAAAGCACCTAAAAGACAGAGGTGAAGGAAATGCCTAAGATAGTCTCCCATTTCAGTTTTCAGAGGATTTTCCAAGCTTCCCCACGGTGTTAGTCAGCACCCCATCATTTCCCTTCTACATATGGTAACAGTGGGTGAGCTAACTCCAAAAAACACGTTTTCTCCCCCAGTTAGTGAAAGGCTACTCCGCGGGGCCCTGCTTGGCAACACTAAATGTCAAACACACCTTCACTCCCACGTGCTCCACCCAGCCTTACAGGAAGGCAGCCAAGTAGGAAGGTTTGTTCTAGCAAATATGTGGCAAGGACAAGCAGGACAAGAAACTCTGTCTTTTTAGGAGTGTCCCCATTGCTTTTCATTCTCAGGGGAAAAAGAAAACAACAACAACAACAGCAACTTAAAAATCGAAAGCTATTCTTTCATAGTTGGCAAAATGGTGAAAAGGATGTCAGAGGCTTACTGGATTTGTTATGTTTAATCAACTTTGGCATTGCTGTCCTATGGGATATTACTATTAATTATCAAATTTATTTGTTCTAAGGCAGCAGATGTTAAGATGAATGCAAGTTCACAGCAGCTACTACAATCATGTTGATTTTCACCTCAGTGGTGGTTTCATTAAGAGAGTAATTTCCAATATCTTAGAGGGCTTAAACAAAAAGACCTGACTCAAGATGAGACCACTGCCCTCCCATCTTTCCTGTGTGTCAGACTCAGCACCAGAAAGACAGGGAAGTACTTTGTGCTTCATTTTCTTACCTGTAAAATGCTGTCATTTGGCTCAACACATAGTGCAGTCTGGAGTCTCCTATACATGGAGGGAAGGATCTGGCTGGGATCTTCCCTGAGCCACAGGGCTGCAACCCACTCTGAAAAGTCTTGAAAAGGCTTGAGCAATCTCAAGTGTATCTTGTATAATGTAGTACAATCCTTTTAGCCATTTTTGTCTCTGTTGGCTGGAGAATACTATTGTCTCATTTTCCGAATTTCAAAAGACTGTATCTGCTGCTTGTAATCCCTTGCACAGCTAGCTAGCCTGTTTGGCCAAATTGTGGCAGTGTACATCACAGAGGTCAAACCTGAAACCTTTAAAACTGATTTTGAGTATGCATAATGAGTAAAAAGTGAATTCTATTTGAAAATTTCACATAGCAGGACCTGTATCATACTTTATTCACTTATGTGACACTTTCACAAACTTAAGGGCTTTACAGTGCTGCAAACTTCACACACAGCTTCTGAAGATAGATATGAAACACATGGACCCTTAGATGTTATATTATACTGTATAAGAAGCAGGCTATATATGTTAGACCAATTAGTGACGTTTTAGTCAGCTGTGCTTAGTTAACATGTCATTAAATGGCCAACAACAACCACATAAGTGCAGATTGTCAGGGTTTGATTATACTTCTCTTTAGTCAAATAAAGTTTTGTCAGACCTTTGATGTATCCCTAACGCTCTGATGGTTTCCATATTTACACCAGCAAACACAGCAATTCCCAAACTGCTGCTCAGTTCCCTAAGGGAATCATATTTGCCTCTTTGGACACCTGCAGTGCTCTCCAGTAGGTTTATCCTTTCACCAGCTACTGACTGTAAGAGAAATTATATCAGTATGGGTTGAATTTAACATGAACATGTGCTAAGAAATGTATATCAAAAGATAACACTCCTGCTATGGTAACCTAAGCCATGGCAGAAGAGATTTTTCCCTGTTTTAGGGAAACAATATAAAAAGTACAGAAAAAGTACAAAATTCTTTTTTTTCCAGGCAGCTAAAGTATTGATTGTCTGCTAAAGCAAACAGAAACAGCTCCTTTCAAGAGAACAGAATTTAAAAAGCTAGTGTTTGACAGGTATTTAGTACAATTCAACATGTTTTTCAGCACTGTCAATCAAAATATATCTCTTCTGTGTCTGTCTTTTGTCACCTGAAAAGTTTAGATTTTCATGGAATGATGACTTTCTTTTCTTTAGCAGGAAAAAAAAAAAAAAAAAAGGAAAAAAGAGAGAGAAAAAAAGAAATCCAGCAAAACAAAATCCTCCAGGAAATTGGAGATGTAACCCTCAAGTATCAACACTGTGAGAAACAATGTTCACTTTTAAAAATTTCAAAGGTTTATTAAAAACCTTAATAAAATACAACTAAGAATTGAATAAGGAAAAAGGACAACATACTGCAAATTGATAACCTGGCAACCACCAGCGCATCTACAAAATGGCTTCTCTGCCTTTTATACCCCTGGTGTCACATCAGCCAACCCTGGCCCCGCCCAGTGTCTGCCAATCAACTCCTTTTCACCGTCTATTGGTGGAAGCTATTTTCTTGCAACTTGATTGGAGGTCAGGTGTTGCCATGCCACGCCCCCTAGTAACAAGCCTTCCCTATTCCCACCTGTCCCATTGAAGGGGCGCAGGTGCAGCCCTCCTGCCATGTGTCCCGACTGCCAAGGCTGTCCCTTACCAACCTTACAGGGGGAAGGGAGCTGTGGGGAGAGCAGAGGACATCCAAACAACAAATCACAATAACAAACTATACATCAATAAAACTTCTCTTAACATATATGTAATATTCATGTCTTCATTGCGAGAGCCAACCATCGCATTACCCATCTATAGCAACACTCTGCTCCTTACCTGAAATCCAGCCCCAGATGGGGGGATCCGTAGGATAAAACTTCAAAGTAGTTGTAATCTGCCAGGAAACCCTTTGGCAAGAGAGCATTTCCAGACCTTACCTTCTGCTTTAGGAAAACAGTTGTGGCTTAGTGAAAAGAAACAGTTTGTGTGCCTTGGGACTGCTTCTCTAAGCAAACCCAAAGCACTATATTTAGGGACAATAGGCATCTAGCTTTGAATTCACACTGCTGATGTGAATTAAAACATTAATGAAGATGTAGGTAGAGGGGTCATGAGGCCACACAGTACAGTCTCTGTGGCAAAACATCCCACAAGTCAGCTGCTTATGGAAAAAGGACAGCAGTCTTTGCACGGGAATATTTCAAAATAAAATATCATCAACTTTGGTTTGCCTTAATCTTCTGCTCTGTAAATTGTGATGTCTGAGCAGCTGTGTCATGAGCAGTCTCTCTGCCTGGGTGCCCACGGCTCCAGGGCAGGGTGGTGGGGTTTGGACAACCCAGAGGCAAAAATACTGTCTCCTGCTTGCACATGAACTAGAATGCTTCCAGGCTGGCAGATAAGAGGGTGGGATATACCCTGAAGGCTTTTGGGATCTGAGGGAAGGAAGAAGGCATTGGCTCCCATTCCCTCCATGTGCCTCCCACGTTGGGCAGACCCAGCAGGGTGGAAGCAATCCCTCTCCCCCTGCCTTTTTGTCCATGTTGATCATTTCTGGCATGTAAAGGCCACCAGCCCCACACAAGTTCTGTGTACATTTCTCCATATGAGGTCCCACTGTAGCGGCTGTTCCCTGTGTGTACTTTCATTTCAACTCCTAGATTTGCACAGCTGAATCCTGTGTGTTTGAAAAGTGAAGTTTTTACTGGAAACACTGTCATAACCTTAAGCGTAGCAGCATGAATGATGCTTCTATAGCGCTGAGGTAATTTTTATAAGGTAAATAAATTTCAGTTACTGATGTTACAGAGGGTGCCTCACAAAAGGGATGAATTACTCTGGAGATATTCTGGCTGCTGCTGCTCAAAATGGCAACTTTTACTGTAAGTGAAGAAAAGTGTATATTTATTCTCTTTGTGTGTATCTTTCCACATTACTCATGTTCTTGATGGGAGATGACAGTAATAGGATCTGCTGTTAGTATTGTAGCTATATGATAGCTGACTTCCACAGCCTGCTCAGCCAGTGAGTCACACATTGTCCCAGCAGGTGCACTGTGAAACATGTCTTTTCCCCACTGTTTTAGAGACCATTGTATTATAATACGGAAATGAGCTGGAACGACGGAACAGAGTTACTCAAACTGCCCTGCATTTCAGCTGAGATTCTGTTCTGGGATGTTAAAGAGATGCAATCATGTGCGTTCTGGAATAAACTCTTTTTATTATTGCTATAGTCACATTGGGTTGGGTTTTGTTACAATATGCAGAGGAAACACAAATCCAGTATTTTTCTTTGTGCTTCTGTAGAGAAAAAGGTTGCAAAGACTTGCAGTTTAGCAACATTGAGGATTTAGTTTCCAAGTAATAAGTTCTTAAATGGTCTTAATACAAACCTAATATTCAAATAAACATTGCCTGAGGATGTTTATTAATTCAGCTTAATATTAGCTATAGACAGGCTCTGATCTAATCTCACAGCTTTTTCATAAATTGTTTGCATGCATGTAAAGAGCTTGGCTCATTAGATTACTAGATGACATGCCTACTCTTCAGAAAAACACGGAGACCTTGGAAAGCAATGTACTTTAAATTATGTCATTGTTGAACATGTGTGTAAATGAGAGCAGTTCAAATTTTTCTAGTTTCATAACTCTGTGTCTTTGTCCATACTATGTATTTGTCATAAAAATGAGCTGGGCCTTACATCATACCATGTCTCCAGGTCACATTTTTAAAGACTTCAGACTGGGCTATGTTGGTCTCTGGTTGAGATTTGGAAAGGTTTGGTGGCCCAGAATAAAGGTGTGCTGGTCCATGTTAGCATAAGCAACACACCTGTCATAGCTGTTTAGAAAAGTATTTCTGAGTGGCTTACAGATACTGGTGGCTGCTTTCTTCCTCATTGAGTAGTTAGGTGGCAAACATGTTCTTCCTCCCTTATGTTTTGGGAGATATAAGGACCAGGTTTCAGAGGGAAATTGTCCCACATATGATCATGCCCCAGCCTTGGTAGGACAGTACTGGAGAGTCCCAGAGCTGCTGATGAGAACTAAAACATCTGGGAGAGATCTTCCTCAATGCTTTGGTGCTATAAGTGTACTTTTGAAAATGACAGATAAATTAACCATTTCCAGTAGCCATGCAAAACATGCAGCAAGCCCAGCCTGCTTGAGAGAAATAAGACCTACTGCATATACAAATTGATTATATGGCACATAGACTAAGGAAGGATGACAGTCTATAGCCTTTTCTTGCATCCAGAATATGTTTTGTGGCCTGTCCAGAAAGGCTGAGTAAAAGATTTGGGCTGGAGTTACCCAAGACCTTCTAAAAACTTGAAGGGTGAAAGTTGAATCATTAGTTTGAGGTTTTTCCGGGGATTTTTTATACCTAATTACTCAAGATGTAAAAATAAATCATGCTGACAGGATTTATAGGTAGGACTCCCTTTTCTCATCCAAATATTCTAACCAAGCTATGAACAGATGTTCCTTTCTTAATGCAAAAAAAGAATTATCTTCTTTATGAACAGTGTCACAGACTTCCCAGGTAAGATTTTGAGTGTCGTCTGTATACGATGCACCAGCAAAGTAACAGGTATTGCTGTGAATCCCTGGAGACTGAGCAGAAAATTGAACCCAGAGATCTCATTAAAGCTAAGAATTCAACCACACATTTTACAAGAAAATCAGGCTACCCTAAACACATGTGAAGATAAAGCTGCAGATGTGTGCAAAACTTTCAGGTGAGTGGAGAGTTGTGCTTCTAAGTATGTACAGGAATGACTGACTTAATTTTCTTTGCTCTGTGTTCTTTCCCATAGAATTGCTTATGTAGCTGTTATCTCCCAACTTTTTCTGGGAAAAAAAAAAATATTGACATAGGTTCCACCTTTACCACATGTTTGCACTGTACATCACATAATACACTCTGCCTGCATGTGCCATACAGGGTCACCCTTAATGCCACATCATGTTAGCAGAGGATTCAGCTAACTCTGAGGGCCTTTGCAGCTCCAGAACAGATGTAGCCAGTGATTTTTATCTACACCTCAGGTATAACTGTGGCCTCAAGCCAATGTACACACAAAATACATAAAAATTAATGTGGACTTGATCCTGGTGTTGGCAGCAAAGAGGCAGCTCCTCTTGGCTCTTATTTGGAAACATTCAGCTAGGCATCAATGTATGCTCCAATGTAAGCTTCCCAGATTTACTGTAAGAATTCTGTTAACCACAAGCAGGTCTGGTTCCCTGCTCACAGTTCTGCCTGGTCTTGCAACATACAGGCAGAACCATTTATTGGATTTCCACATGACAGTGCTGGGTTGTGAACTCCTAAAGGCATGAACTGTGCTGTTTGTGGTCCCCACACCTACAACAGACTGCCCGTGAGCATTTATGTGCAATCCCTAGATTTCACTGGAGTTTACATGGGGCCATTTCACCCTACTGATTTGCTTGACTCATTCAGTGACCCCTTTTAGAATGAAACAGATACGTGGGATGTGATCCAGCTGCCTAAGTCCATGTGTTTTATCACATGAGGTGCTAGATGTTGTTCAGGACAGGAGCAGAAAAGCCATGGGCCCCTAAGGGACACCTGGCAACCTCCTGAAGGGACAGTAGGTGAACAGGCAGGATCCCTGGAGCACCACAGATGACATCAGCTTCCTGTGAGTAGTCAGCTGACCAATCCTAATTGCTTATGATGCCAATAGAGCTCACGAGGTAACCAAAAAGGTGTACACTTTATAGAGAGCTGCAGGGCTCCTTGGTCAATGTGTACTAGATCACTAGTGGTGAGAGGGAAGTGTCCACAACCTACAGTCAGACATCAAAATTCAGTATCTTGGTCTGTGAGTGGTACCTGTTTCCTGAAGTTTCTTCTCTTCATAATCCACACCTACATTAGATGAACACCACACATTCATGGGAATGAAGTTAATGATGCAGTATAACACCAATTATGCACTGTCTTCATGACTTCCAAGTGTAAAACACCACTTCTAAAGACATGGCTAAAATATTTTACGAGCTCTTGGATTTATGGTGTGGACATGGACATCTCTCTATCCCAGTGTTTAGACTGTATTTTTCATCTAGGCCAAGTAAGTCATGCAATTTTGTCCTAATTTTGAGGCATATTCAGGTGTCCTTTGATAGATCTAGCAAATACACTGAAGCTGTCTAGCAAATACCTTGGACTGCCTGTGACTGCCCATGACCTAGTGTTCATCATTTCTCTAACTGAGATGTGGTAGAAGATCAGGTAGGAGCAAAATGGGCCAAGTGGCTTTGAGGACTGTAATAAGTAGTGTAAGTGATGTTTGTGTGGCATTTACTGATGTGGGAAGGATAACCAGCTTGATGAGAGAGTTCATAAAAAACAGAAAGAGGCAGTGGTATCCTAAACTACCATTGCAGCATCCAAAAAGGCAGGACTGATTATAGTCTACAGTTCTGACCTGATCGGGGCATGAACCAGCTTTTCGCTGTAAGTTTGTGCAGCAGTTAACACAAAGGCATGCTGGCCTCTTACCAGGAGTCCCATTGCCTCTTACCAATGCAATGAACAGCCTTTGGAGTGATTGTAAGACCGGGCCATCTAGACTGGTGTTCTATTACAGTTTTCCTCTGCTAACCCCATGACTTCAGCATTTGCTCCCCTTTTCCTGTCACTGCTTGCTTCTGCCCATGCTTCATCCACTCATTTTCTTATGCATCTACCTGAGTGGATGGATTGTGAATGAGAGGAAGAAACACATCCAGGTTAAAAGCAGGATATTTATTTATTAATTTATTTATTATTTAGAGACAACAGGTAAAGGTATAGCAAAGAAGTGGGAGCAAATTATGAACTGGGAAGGAGGAAAGAGGAAAGAAGCAGTATTTGTTCAATACCCATTCAATCACTGCTGTCATGCTTACAGGCTGCTCTCCATGAAGCTGAAAACTACACCAGTCAGTCTCTGCCTTTGTGTGGCTCATTTAATGATTTAAACTCTGGGTTTTCACATCTCTCTGCACTTGCTGAAAAAAAAAGAAGGCTGGAAACAGGCTGGAAAAGCCCTGCACACTACAGGGTCTACAATTTGTAATAGCTCTGGTATGTTTGTGTTCAGAGATTAATTTTACAAAGCAAACTGGAGCACGTTTTGTTTGTTTGTGCTTATTACTCCCTTGGCATGCATTTTCCCCCACGGTAAGTGTTTGAAGTAAGGTAATGCATCTCTAATCCTGCGGATGCTTTCTGCCCTCCTTGTTTGTGTCCCACAGAGGGTTTGTGGTGGCTGGGGGAGCCTCCTCCTGGGGTTTCACTTCGGTCCCCTTCTTTCAGCTTTTTGCTGAGACTCAGCACTCTGGGGGTGTGTAAAGGCTGTGCCACGAGCTGACTCCTGACTCAGCGTTATGACTGGGTGGACACAGGGCTTTGTGGTCACCCACCCTGTCCTAGTGACTCAGAGATAAAAATTCATTCCCTGCCTTTACTCTGGTGTTTACAGCCTGCCAAGCTCCGGCCTGGAGCATGCTGTAAATCTCAGTAAGCAGACCATAAACAAAAAATGCAGCCCAGTACCAGTCCAAGTAGAGCTCCTAATACTATACTGCTCTTTCACAGAGTATGGAGAATGTGTCAGTAAGCAAAACAGCTTACATCGAGTATATTACCCATCTCTCAGCTAGAAATCTCTTTTTTTTCCTATAGTCGCCACCACCACAGCCATAAAGTACTTATAAAAACTTCGATTAGATATTAGGAAAAATTTCTTCACTGAAGGGATTATCAAACACTGGAACAGGCTGCCCAGGAAAGTGGTTGAGTCATCACCCCTAGAGTTATTTAAAAGATGCGTAGTCATGACACTTGGGGACATGGTTTAGAGGTGAACTTGGCAGTTCTGAGTTAATGGTTGGACCTGGTGACCTTAGAGGTCTGTTCCAGCCTAAATAATTCTATGATTCTCCTGCACAGCAAACTGCATTTGCAGGGCAATGGTGCCACTGGACTTGGACAGTGATTCCAGTCTCCCATCCGCAGCTGGGAAAGCATCTCTAAGCACAGAAGCAAACTTACTGTCTTTTCATTTGGGAAAGTCTTGGCTGTTTTATTTTCGCCATAATTAGACTTCTTTGATTACTACTAATATGAAAATAGTATTTGTCAGCTGTCCTGAGAATCTCATTGTATTAGGAAATATCTGTATATTAGAAATTAGAGCCCATTGTGCCAAGTACTCTCTGTGTAAAAGTTCAGAAGCATTGACTATCTAAATATAACAACAGAGAACTGAAAAGAAAAAGGATACTGCATCAATAAAATAGCAACAAGAAAAAAGTAAAGCAGCAACTACTGTACTCTCACAACCTAAATTCTGAGTTACTGTGGAAAGTATTTGTCTGATCCACAGATTATCCACAAACCATTGAATTAGGTGGCTCCAAGGAGAATTGCCTGTGTCACCAGAATTTGTTTGAAAGCACAGCAGCTCTGCTCTCCCTCATAATAAAAATAATTTTCTCACTCAGGATGTGGGGTTGGGGAACTAGTGCAGTTTATAAACTAGACTTTGTTCATTCAAGAAACAGTAATAAATTTGGAGATGCTGAAAGCAAGTCCTCTGTTAAGTGCCAGACACAAAAAGAAAATTCAGAAACTTGAGGAGAGGGGAGAGATTTTATCCTCATGTAGGTGAGTGCAATAGTGCAGTAATCAGGATGCTCACCTAAAATTGTGGGACATTTTACCTTGAATGAGAACAAAACTCAGATGTCTGGCTCCTGTGTACGTATTTAATCATCAGCTTATACGTATCTTCAGGCTCTGGTCCAGTGAAGAGGAATCCAGCCTCATTTGTAGGGACCTCTGTGAGATCTCTGGTCTAGTCTGCTTTGCAGTCCATGGATTCAGACTGATGCCTCTCTGGATGCTGCCTTTAGCTTGATAAAGTGAAAAGCACATGCAACAAATGGCCATATTTTCTGTGCCTTGGTCAAGCATATATACAGCTGATGGGTTGCCTTGAGTTGCCAGCAGGCCTTCAGAGTTTAAATTAGTTGCAGGTGGTAACAATAGGCAGATTTGCTCTGGTCTGGTTCCATGAAGTTTTTGGTTTACTTCTCCAAGGCTCAGGAATCAGGCATTTTCTCTCAGCTGCCCACTATTTTCTGAACTTCACCAGCCCTGGCCATCTCTGGCCATTCTCATGTACACAATGCTTCACTGAAGGCTGATCTTATAGAGATTCTTTAGAAGAGAGTCAACGGGTTTTTTTGTTTTCCAGGAGATGCAGAGAGAGACACTGAGACACTACCAAACCCTTCCACAAAATGCCAGCAGAGAGTCCCTCACCCCCTCTAGTATTCTCCATGCACAACAGTAAAAACTATACTCATAACAAGGCTGCTGCCTTGTTTTTCTCCTTTCTCATTTGCTTTCCACTATAAACACAATGAGATCACTGCCTGGTTTTGTGGATCATGGTGGGTCCCCTTCCTTCCGTCCCTGTCTCGGATTCCTCAGGACTGTAGGCGCACATCTGGCCCCTCAGACTGTCACACTCCCCTCTCATTTAGCCACCACGAGTGGGCACACATCCCTCAGTGGTTGTGGTCAGCCCTCAAACTGCTGTGGGCTCACCCTGTGATCCTGCTGCTCAGCTCAACCAAGGACCTCTGAGTGCTGTACGGGCCTGGACAGATCCCAGATGGAAAGTTAAGTGAACCTTAATAATGGCAAATTATCGATGGATCACTCAGTTATGCTGCAGCCAGAAATTTCAGGGTTCCCACGGCCCTTCCTAGTCCGCTTACAATGCTGGCACTTTAAAATGTCACAGCTGACAACCAGAAAGCAAGGGTTTTAGGCGTGCTGGACTTGTTCCCCATATTTTCATCTGACAGTGCCAATCACTGTGTTGTCTAAGTACTAGTTGTCCCCAGAACAGCCTGTGTCACGTAAAAAGGGATCCATCATGCTTATAGTCAGTTTTCTAAAAGCTGCCTGGCCTCCCAAGTTCATGAGGCTCCCTCTGCAGATGAGGTGAGGAGAAAAGCATGTCCACAGGGTTAATTTTCACACTTGCTTCTTTTTGCCTCTGTCTTGCAGCGGAAGTCAGGGAAGGTACAAGGTTGATGAGATCTGCTGTTCATAGACAGCTTTGGCTGGAAGGGTTTCAGACTGCTGAATGAAGGTAAGAGGGAAAATCAGCCTGCAAGGTACATGTACCACAAACAGTAAAAGAGCCCCTTTCCTTTGGTATTATGCTGTTTTGAGATGTGGTATTGCAAGGTGCTGTGGAGGGAGATGCCTCTGACAGTATGTATTTCACAGATCAGAAATAGCATGTGTGACATCTAACAGCCAGAAGCAAATTCATACTAGGAACTCACATTTTAGCAATATAAATAATTCATCATTGCAAAATCGTGATGAAAGATGTGGCAAATTGTCCAACATGTGAAATCTTCAATATAGGAACAATATCCAAGTGATATTTATGCTGTAATTAATACAGGAATTACAACATGGGTGTGACTGGGAGTGGTTAACTCCTGTTATACAATACAGAGGACTACATTTGAAAAAACAATGTTTCTTTCTAAACCCATCTGACGAGATTACTGAAGTGCCTAAAGATGTCAGCCAGAGTGGGAATAAGCAGAAAATTCAGAGAATTAGGGATCTAAACCTCTTGGACTAGAGATGTACTTGGTATGTCTTTTCTATCAAGCTTTGTATTTATGGCATTGAGTGTTTTGTTTTCTATCTTTTCCTTCACAATTTTGCCCTCATTCTAACTGCAAGAAAACTCATTGTTGTAGCAACTACAGAAAAGCTCACTCAGGTTACAGGCTGAGTGGAAGCAGTGAATTTTCTGCCCTTTTCTGCTTTTGCTAACCCCCAACAAGTCTGATCCTGTTGGGAAGTCTGTCTGCAGTGATAGCTGCAATGCAAACTAGTGCTACACTTGATGTCCTTGAACCAAAGGCAGTTGAAAGATGTTTAGTAGTGACTGAATGACAGGAGAGTCCTCAATTCTTAATGGAATCCTGCTAAAAATGCAAAGATTTACACACACACAAAGTACAAGTTCCTCTCCAAACTTGAAAGGGGTGCAAATCTCTGTCTAGATGCTATTTTACCTACATCGATGCATCCCCAGCAGTCTAGAGGAAAAAATCCACAAGCCTTGTAGTGGACTCTGGGTTTTCCCTTGGAGTGGATGATGTTATTCCCTTATCCTGATGCCTTTGCTCACTATCTGAAGTTGTCTATGCCTAAACATCCCCCAGCTGGTGTGTCCCAGTCCCCGAAGTGCCTGCAGTCCCTCTTCTCCCAGTGTTCCCCATGGCACATTTCCGCAGACCCTGAGACACAATACTTCCAGCAACCCAAGTTCCTGGATCAGTTCCCTGCTAAAGAGATCCGTGCCTGGAGCTCTGTCAGCCACTGGATGCAGCAGATGGCAAGAAGTCAACACACTGCGTTTGGTGGAAGATGTTCAACAAATGTTGTGACCAGAAGATTTCAAATTTAGCTTTCTAAAGGAACAGGGCTGTACCACAACATCTACAAACAGCTCCAGTTACAACTGTGTAACACCAGCCAGTATTCAGAAGCTGTGCCAGGAAGCTCTCCACGTTGCTACACTCCCTCATTAATAGCATTTTGCCAAGCTGCCCTCTGGGACAAAATTATTGTAGAGTGGTTAAATGTCTGCTTGTGGAAGAAAGCTTTATTTTACTGTTAAACCGCAGTCTGACTTGAATTCCAGCGCACAGACCAGGAGGTACCTGAGATGCATTAGAGCTGCATCTGGCTAGATTCTCTAGCCCTGCAAAAGGCCACAGACATGAGTGAGATTGATTTATTGATCTCTTCTCCCTCCCACAGCTTACACAAGCAATGGCAACAAGCAGCCACAGAGACACCTGCATATCGATTCATCACATAGATGTTACAACAAGCCAAGCTAAGATCACACCCACCTTTTCTTTAGCCTTTCAAAACTCCTTACCAAAACAGCTTTATCAAGACAAGATAAAGGTTCTCTTATAGGAAAACCCTGGTATGAAGTATGTCTGGTGAAGCAGAACAGGGAATATCTAAGAGAAGGCCATTCTTTCATATGCTGGGAGTGGGAGAGTGGCCTCAGTGCTGACCTCTTTTATGCAATGATCTTTTGTAAAGTAGGTCTGCAACTGCTGTATATTTTTTCTGTCTACATATTCAGTAGTCATTAGTGTGAGGAGGGAAAAATAAACAAAACCCAAACTGACAGTGAAACCCCAGCCAGTGAAGAGTTTCTCCTAATGGCACAAACCAGAATGAGCAATAAAGACTAGGCTGTCTGCATCCAATACAGATCCCATGTGTGTTTTAATAACAAAGGATAAAAATCACTGTGTTTCCCTCCTGTATTGAAATACTAGATTATAAAAAATAATGACTAGAGCAACAAGATGTAGCCAGGGGGAAGTTCTAGGAGAGGTTTCTGTTGAAATGAGACAGACATCATACAATGAGACAGAGTCCTTGTCTGAACCTTTTAAAAGATGATTTTCATCTTGTTCATACACTAGAACTACTGAGAAAATGAATTGGACTAATTAAAAACTACTATCCTTTGGTGTTTGGCTGTTCTACAAATGTAGCAATGTTTTTAAGCCAAAAAAATCTCATGACATATGCTTAGTGAATTCCAGTTCTTTGTGTTTTTCATTTCAATTATATGAAAGCAAGGAGCACCTCGCCTTTGAGAAAAGGCTGAGAGGGCTGGGGCTGTTTAACCTTGAGCAGAGAAGGCTCAGGGGGATCCTACTGATGTGTGTAAGTAACTGAAGAGAAGATGCAAAGGGGACAGAGCCAGGCTGTTTTCAGTGGTGCCCAGTGACAGGACCAGAGACTGTGGAGAGAAAACAAAACACTGGAGGGGTCATCTGAACATCAGGAAACGTTTATATTTGTTGTAAGGGTAATCAAGCACTGAAATAGGTTGCCCAGGGAGGTTGTAGGAAATCCATCCTTGGAGATATTGTGAAAAGCTGTCCTGGGAAACTGGGTGGCCCTGCTTGAAGAGGAGGGAGTAGAGAAGATGAACTCCAGAAGTCCCTTCCAGCCTCAACTATCTTTGATTCTCTGTTCTGTCATTCTGTGAAGGTGGTTGCAATGCATCAGGGAGTTTTCTTCATGGTTCTGGTGCTACTGAAGATGTATCTGCACTGAGAAACTGATTCATGCCTTCAACTCTGAATCACTGTTCTATTAGCACCCACACACCCCACAAGAGTACACAAATGGTGCTGGAGCAAATGTGGTTTTCTTAAAAAATTAGACAAGATGTACATGATTGGCCTATGCCAGGGCTCATATTCATCTATTCCGCCTGCACCAGGTGTGACTTTCCGTGTGCTCTGGTGTAGTAAGGAACTGCCTTGTGCTCTCCCAGATCAGTCAGGAGTGTGAAATGAGCTAAAAATTCTTATGTTTTAGCAAAAGAAAAGCAGATGTTTCTGGTACCTTTGTGGTTGGCTGCACATTGCTTGGCTTCTGACAGGCAGGACAGTGGGAGTCTCAGTGCCCCAATGACTCTGACACAGGAATAGATGTGCACAAGTTGGGTCACAGCAGCTTCCAAGAGAGCTCTTTGGTGTGACTGTCAGCATCGGTGAGAGAAAGTGACCATTGCAGTTCGTCCTTTTTTCACACATGCAGATTTATGTCATAACCTTTTTGCTTGTAGGGAATATATGTGAAAGTGAAGAATGACTGTTACAATAAGTGAATATTCCAACCATTCTCCCATTCCTCCATCCAAGCATCCAGAACACCACACATGTGGCAGTTTGAGAAAGGAAAAGCAAAACCTCCTCAACATGTAACTTGCAGGATAGTATTGCCATTACTATGGTTTGCACAAATGTGTGAGATTTTCCTATGAACGTGAAACCACAATATGTAAATTAGGATGATCTCACATGCAAAGCAGGAAGCTCAACAAGTCCATAAAAAGAGTTTGAGTTCAAGTTTTTTTCTGAAGGACAATATTTGATTTTGAGACTTAGCTCTACTTTTTCCTTTCACTCCCACTGTTAATTTGTTTTGTCCAAGTCCTAACTGTTTAACAGTACCAAAGTAAAGAAAATAGTACAAGTAAATATGTATGAAAAATATGGTTGGATGTATCATCAGCATGGTGGAGGATAGACTGGGACACTCTTAGGTTTCTTCTGTTTCTGCAAATTTCTCTCATTTGCTGTTAAGTGCACAAAGCTGATGCTTCCTAGTTATGCAGTTTCACTTTTGTCACTTGTATAATTAACAAAATGGATGCAGAAAGTGCAAAGAGCCCTTGGGATTTTTGCAAGCAGGCTCTGCGAACCTATGGAGATGTGATCAAACAAGCACTGGAGTAATAGTAGAGTTGCCACTTCACACAAAGCACACACCAGGAAGAAGAGAGCAGTGTTCAATATATTGAATGCTGATCCATTGCTAATTTTATCTCAGCCAAATCAGGTTTTAAGGCTGAACAGAGGAAAATGAGATGATTTCTGGACTTAGATGTTCCTCACTCTGTGTAGAAGATCAGACCACGCTAATTAAAAAAAAAAATTAAAAAATAGTCAGGGAAGGATAGAAAAGTGTTTGCCTCAATTTTGCTTGTCAAGGTTTTTGTTAGTCAGAATATAATAGTCAATATACATTTCTTAACTTTTTGAAATTAAAATTAGAGCTACGCAGGTACATCCGCATAGCACTGACTATGTGTTCTGTTTACAGAGTTAAGCATCATTCTAAAATAAACAGAATATTATGGAATAGTAGGGAAAAAACCCCAACAAGTTGAACAATGAAGTTTTCCCTTTTTCTGTCTCATCTCTCTCTATGAGCCAGACATGCATTGGAAAGATTTCAAGATTTCAGTTCTCATGTTTTGTTTTTGCATTACTTAACTCTGAGCACCCAGAATACTTTAGAATCAGCAATAAATAATGCAATCTTTACCCCAGGTGAAACTAGATTATGTACATATCCACCACAAATAACAGGGAAGCTTATCAGACACGACAGTGATTCAGCCCCATGGAGCACTAACAAGAACCTAAATTAGCATAAACCAAGCCACAATTCCCAGAGAAATTTCTCTCAGGGAGTAGAATTTGCCGGAGATTCCAGTGAAACAGATGGGAAGGAAATTTCATATTTCCCAATAATATCAGGTTAAACTACCACTTGGTGTAGGTGCTACTATCCATATTTGAAGTATATATTTTGTACAGAAATGTAAAGCCATTGAAAATATCAACTATTTTGTAAGTGAAATGCCTATGGGTTCAAGGGAAGCAGTTAATTTAGTTTGGAATTTAGACACAACTAGAGTCTTAATACCTGCATTCCCACATGCACCAGACATTTTGCCACATTACCACAGACAACCATGAGAACTCAAGAAAACAATTTCCCAAAAGACATTTTAATGGTAACCTTTAACTATTAAAATTGTTTCTGTTGGCTTTTTCAGACCAATACAACAGTTTCCATGAATGCAATTTAGGAACAATTAAATCAATGAATACTGCTGTGGCAAATTGTTCCAGTCACAAGAAAGGATGAAAAATATCTCGTTTGATTGTTTCTGAAGCTATGGTTGTGTTTTCTTTTGCCCCTTTCCCCCCAAAAAAGTTCTTTTAAGCTTAACTTCTTCCTTGAAAGACCAGTGTGCTTATCCTTTTCCTCCCTTTTTCCCAACTTGACAGTAGACAGAAAAGAAAGAGGAAACCCCTAACATTCTCTGAATGCATTTTTAATTGAACCAATTGATTTTGTCCACCCTAAAAAAAGAAGAAATTGTCATTTTTAAGACCAATTTGGGTGCATGCTGAAGTGTGCATTGCTGCCTTGGTCTGTCAAGGAGTGTCTGTGGTGGAAACTAAGCCAGTTCAAGCTCTGTGCTGTGGCTACAAAAACATTTCATTTCTCGCATCCTTGATAAGCATTTGATTTGTGTCAATTCTGCCTCTTTCTGAAATGCCTTGACATGATTCAAACATGGCATGAGTCAAGACTGCTCCTGACAGATAGCATGAGTAAAATAAATTCATTTTGAATGGGGGTGAGCTACTTCTGTTTGTTACTGCTGCAGTGTGGTCCAGAGCTGCATCCCTCCAGATCACACTGTAGGACCTTGAGGTTCTGATCTTCACCCAGCTCTGACCCCTCAGTTCAGCTCCTCTCTGTAGCATTACCTCAGCTCTGCAAAGGGGGCAATCAGAGAGCTGATGCAGCAGGTAAACAAGTGAGAGAGAAGTGGTAGCAGTAGCTAAGGGGGTGTTGCCATCTTCATGTGTGGGCACATCCAATCTGCTGCAAAACTCTCTCTACATTGCATCACTACTTGACAAGATATCTGGGGTAGAAGATAACAGAGAAAGGGAGCAAAGTTGCATGAAAAATATCAGTAAAGACAGTTTAACAAAAGTAAAAATAAAGGTGACATCTTTCCCTCTTCAGCCCTCTTGACTGTACTGACTAGATCTTCATGGACTTCAGTGCCTTAGAGCCCTCACTTATATATAGAAGTCAAGCTGTAATGAATTTGTGGCCAACTCCTACCCCAAATACAGTCTTCAAATCAGAATCTTAATTTACTTTCCAAAAACAACAGAAATCATTCCTATTTTTATTCCAAAGAAAGAAAGAGAGATAAAGTGTTTCTTTTGGTTACATGTTTCCTGTGTGCATATCTAACCATGATCACAATAGTTATTATCATTGTAATTGGAGGATTGCCATTGCACAGATAAACTCAGCCACATGATCAGAATCAAACTGCAGAACCACATGGTAATACTGGAGCAGAAAGACAAGGGAAGATGACAAAAAATGAAAAAGGAGAATGAATCCAACCATAGGTACTCCAGTTCATGAAAAGGAGAATATTTTCAGCTTCATAATGGCAAAGCATTAACAAACAAACCTTCATGGTAGTAAGCTAGTATTCATCTTGTGGTCAGAAAAAGCCCAATATTTTTTTTATTTCACTAATTGATATAAAATATGGAAATGGCACACTAAGCAGCCAGTTGGTGCAATAGTTTTAAGCCATTTAAACACTATAGTTGTAAAGAAATGGAGGAGAAGAAAACAAAAAGTGTGTTTGTGTATCTCTCTCTGTTTCTTTGGTGTGAAGGTGCAGCACAAATCACATTTTTCAAATAACTTTGCTATGGTAAGAAAACAGCATTTAGAAAAGTCATTGCTAGAAGAAACTAATAATTTTGTTTCAGTAAAACTGTACAGTATGGATTGCTAAAGTACACGACTCTTATAATGGAAATCCAGATCTTTTAATAATAACAGCAGGAGCTATGCAAGCAAGCCTGAATACAAAGCTCTGTGCCAATGCATATTAACTTGTCCCATGTAACTTCTACTCTTCCAGCCACTGGCCCATGTCCATCCAATTTAAATGTTGAATACAGAAGGGAAAACTGTAAACCTTCTGTACTTACACACTGCATCTTTTTTTTTTTTTTTTCACTGAAGAATAGATCAGAGTTATATGCTTCATAGAGTCTGCTTGATATGAACTTTTTAAAGGTTTTACTTTAATCCTGTACACCTGGTATTTCTGGGGGTTCAAACAGATTTATATTCCTTCCCTACCAGCTCTCCTATGACTTTACAAGAACAAAGCCAATAAATTCCACAGCATCAAAGACAAAAGCAGTTGGAAGCTGTTTTCTAATCCAGACCTACACAGCCGTGTGTCTTTCCCCCTATTCCACATCCCTAATGACTGGATTCTCTCTCTATATAGATATAAAACAGTCTATCATTTGTATTTGAATCCCTTTCTTTAATATTATTAGACTACATAGGCACATATTTAAAGAGGTCAGATGGCTTGTTAACACAGTGTATATTGGTGTTGTGCAGCTCTCAGCAAGCAGATTTGGAAGAAAAGATTTTTTAAGACTAACATGAGAACTTACAAAGTTAAAGAGAGAGATAAAAAGTTACTTTCTATTGTTAATAAACTCAATCTACCTTATGGAATAACCTCATTGAAAGAGATCAAGCCTGTGCTTTGCCTTGTCTCAGCATCACTACTGGATTATAGCTTTATTACTCACCTAGCTCTTTGCTGGGAAGTTGTAGCAGCACAATATGTACACTTTCCTGAATGTAACTTTACTTTCTTGCTTGATTCATAACACTTAATTCATCCAGAAAAAGGGAGATACATTTCAGTCCTCAATGTAGGACCCTAGGTATCTTCAGGAAGGCTAAATTTATGGAAGCACTCTATTCCCAGAATGACTTAACAGGGAAAAACAGAATCCTCCAGAAGTCAAGTAAAACTTAACTCTCTTCTGTTCTTTAGGCAAGACTTTCCCTCCTCCAGGAGACCTGGGAAGCCTGTAATCATTGTACTAGGCTAGTTTTTGTTACCCTGTATAACTGAGGATAACTTTGGGCTCATTGCCCTGTTACTGTCTCTGTGCACTGAGGATGGGATACAGGTTCCTTAAGCATTTCCTTCACTCATGTTGTCTCTGCACAGTGGAAACACAGCTTGGACTTTACCTCCTCAAATATCTTCCCTCTGTTCCAGTGAACTAATCAGAGAGGATGTGGTCTGCAGTACCCTCTGAAAAGCACTACAGATATTTGAAAAATTTAAACCAACAATTTGGTTCTAGGTATGCATGAAAATAATTATCCTTTTAATCTAAACAAAAACAATCCATTTTTTGTTGATGCTGTTAAGGGTGTTTAGAGGCCTAAACATTCATAGGCTCTTTATACACTGAAAGGTTTTTGCTGTGGTTGTAACTTCCTTTCTTATGACAGTCCAAATTTCCCAGAAATTGCATCCTACTCCAGAAAGAGAAAGGGAGACAGAAAAAGAGGATTGGAAAAGACATCCTCCTGCAGACTGTTAGGGTGGGATTTGTCTCACCTGACTCTAAGAATTTATATTATTAGGTGTCAATAGCTGAGCTGGTCACTCCGTGATCTATTTGCAGTCACTGGGAAGAAATTGTAACAGAATTTGTCTAAACTCTTCTGGGTATTTGCTTTAAACTAAAGTGAGCTTTAGAAGTGCCTTAATCTCTCCTCTTGCTACAAAAGAACCTCAGCTTTACTAGATCACAAGTAAATGCCTGTTGTCACTCCATTAAATGAATGTTTTTTCTCTCTCATATTGTTTTTAAAGCACTTTCTTTTTTTTGGTTTTTGTTTTTCATATGTCATTTTTACTTTCTTTAGGACAGCTTGTCTGCTAAATATCAGCCATCTCACCAATGTAGTGTGCTTTTCTAAAAAAACCCCATGACTACAAATAAGCAACACGTGCAAGATTTAGCTCTCAAAACATAACAATAGCCCTCACAATTTCTGCAGCATTTCCACTAGTAATTCTGTAAGGATAAAAATATTTCTAATACTTTTCCAGTACCTACTAGATTGATGGACCTTGCTTCTGTATCACAGGAAAAGAGTTCAGGATTTCAAAAATCAAGGAAAAGTAGAATTATTTCATTCCAACCGCACCCTTTCTGTTGCTACTGCATTATTACCAAAACCCAAAGCAGAGAGTTTAAAACTAATTTTGGCACATCTGCAGTAGCTGCAGCCATCTCTCTGAATATAATTACCAAAGAAGTAGTTATTCCTACCAAGTTGCATTAAAATAATAAATTAGAGAACACATAATACAAAACTATAGGTATTTTAGGTTGTCCAGAAACACTATAGTGTCTTCATTCTTACACATACTTAAAATAGGACTGGACACAATCTTGCACAGCCTGCTCTATTTATCCCTGCTCTGAGCAGGGGCCTAGGCATGAAGATCTCCAGAGGTCCAGTTTCACAAAATTCCAAATTCTGCTGTTCTATGACTCTAAGCATGGAGCCACATTTAATTCTGTCTTGACTGAGATGTTTAAGGGACGTGCACCTCATACCTGTGCATGGGTTTTGATTTTCAGAATTATGTCCCCAAAGACGGGAGCACATATCCAGTGTTACCCTCAGAACTGAGCATGTTAAAGTCTTTGTTTCTCAAGTCCAGAAAGCCTCCAGGAATATCTTATTGATACATAAAATATTGAAACTTCTGAACAGAAACACACAAAGACACCTAGAAATCTTTCTTTTCTCATTCAGGGTAGGATTCATTTTGTCAGTGCTTTTGAGGCTTAAAATAGATTTCTGGACTAAATTAACCGCTAAAACTTGCTTTTCCATTAGTCCAAAGATACAGGCACTGCTAAGAGATGATTTGATCTGTCTGAAGACAGGTTTTGAGAATACACAAGACAAATGTCCCGGTGGAGTTCTCCATTTATTTTCCTGCACTATGGAATGAGCCTGCCCTGCTGACTGAGGCTGCATACATAAATTTTAGTGCTGAAACTTGACAAGCTCAATCTGAATCTCAGCATGATTTAAAAAGAGTGCACCCCTGGTTCTAGCACTGTTCGTAAGAAATTAAAATCTTATTTTTTTTAAAGTCTTTTGTCTTCCAAACCTGTCCTAGAGAAATTTTCATATGAATGGTGGCTTGAAAAACTTAACAAAAACCCCAAAACTACTACAAACACTCTTCTGAAATCCATTTCATGATTTCTTACCCATCTAACAAATACTGAGGGGAAATAGTTACTGATTAATTCTGTGAACCAAGCATGAATAAAACATTATGGGCAACGAGCTGCCCATAAAGCATCTGTGCTTAACTCTGACTGAATTTGCTTTTAAAAAATTCACACTACTCACCTTAAAGAAAAAAAAAACCCAAATTAACAGTGAAACCCCCACAAAAAAAAGCCCAACAAAAAACCTTCAAAATCAGTAAAGTTGACAATATGACTTGTGAGAATTCCATATTGTTTTAGTATCCAGTAGCTGCCATGCTAAAGGACCAGTTAATTAACTGTTTATTATTCTTACTTCAATAGCTTATTTTCATATAGACTGGAAAGCCTTGCAGAGATTCCCCAGAGCATATCACAGTGATGATTTTTTAGAAAGACAGCATAATCAGACATGAATTCCATTTCACTTCAATAAAAATACATTTTCTGTTGAGTTTTACACTTCAGTCTCATTACAGCAGCAGTTTTACTAGATGGGTTTATCCAAACCACAAGAAATGCATGTACACAGAGATGTTTAAAGGGATGTTGAACATTTTATCCAACAATAGAACCTTGCTTGCTTGTGTTTCACATCACTGGGATGCCATGGAATAACAGCAGAGTAAACTGAGCTTTATTTATTATGATTGTAATTCTTGATTATGGAAGGAAAAATAAATGTTAAGCATCTGGAAATAGATGATAGTTTTATAGCTGAACTTGGTGATTTGCACATAAAGCTGGGGAAGTGGAAGACTTAATTTACCATTATGTCATGATTTATTTTACAAAAGCTGAGTGAGCACTGAGTAGAGTTAACCTTGTTAGAGTTCTAGGCAGATGTTGTGAACTCTCTTGGGACTCTCATGGTTCAAACATAAGGATACCACAGAGCTTTCTTGGCTAGTATTAACTACTACCTCTACAGCCTTCTCTTTAGATCCATGAATTGCCAGCACTCAGAGAAGCTCATTCAAGTCAAGACATTTCTAAGAAACCCTGGGGAATCTGTGAAAGTGTCCTGATTGCTTTGAAAGTGTTACAGTTTCCTGCTCTTAAAAATCACTGGCCTAAACAAGAGCTGTCTTAGGAGCAGAAACGCTATTCAGAATCTGCTTCATCAAAAAAGGCTTTGAAATTTAAAAGGTTATGTTCACTTAAAAATTCTGATTTCAGTAACAGGGCAACATTTAATAAGTATCAGAAAATTAAATTAAATTGGGATCATACTTCAAGGCTTTACTCTAGCATTCCTTAGCTGTTCAGTGCAGATAGCTAATAGCAGCTGGCATATCCTGGAAAGTCCTTAAATGGAAATCTCTTCTGTACCATTTTTTTCCAGGAAGCTTTTACATTTTACAAGTTACATTTCATGATCCAACTCTGAATGAACATTTCTTTGTAAAGTGGAAATGGGACCTCACATAGTACTGCTGAAATTTATCTATCGTGTTTTCCCCTTCTTTTTATAATTGTTGCTGAAATTTGAATAATAAAAGAACCCTATAAAATTCAGCTAACTAAGATTTTTTCTTAGAACAAGAGAATAACGTAAGAACACAAAGAAGATTAATTTGTAGATTTTATCTTCCCAATTCACTGGCTGAATTCAGATGAATCCATCACACTGAGCTATCATACACCTAAGAGTTATGTCCAAAGATATTTTACATCTCCTTTTTTCAGCATTGTCCTTGGTGCATTAGGACCTAGGTGATTATTTTTCCTGATGATTCCTGCACCATGTGAATATCCAGTCCTAACTGGGTATTTAAGTGACAGACCCATAAAGGAAATGGATGTGAAATGTCAGCAGTTGAGTTGCAGTGAAATTCTTGGAACTTCTGGATTCAGCTTCGAGGCGTTGTCCCCAGCCCAGTGCAGATAAATGCTGCTGTACCTCAGCTAAAGCCACTCATCTTTGTGGGGTTTTGAGGCTTTTCTTCTTTCTGCATTAGTGTCTGCACAGTGTTATATTCTCAGTAGAAGGAGAGGTCACTTTTTGGAGAAATGAGTTGTTTTCCAGACCAAGGAGGGAGCAGGATCCAAACTGCTGCTTACTAAAGAGCATAACCAGAACTCAGTATTGACACAGACACTGAAATATTTACCCTGGGGAGGGATGCTTAAGAGGTAGTAGTCCTCTGGAGACTGGATTCCTTCCTCTCCACTTCAGGTGCCAGTCAATAGACAAGAGGAAGTTGTGCATCTCTGAGTGTGTTTAAGCTCCATGTACATGCCAAGGTTTTTTTCAATCTATTTAACAACTTATTCTCCCTCTGCAGGTCTTTATCTGTTCTCATTAACTCCAACAAAGAGTCTGTGATGACCAAACCCCTTTCTTAAATGTCTAATTGAAATGCTTAAATTGAGGAAAAATCTGTCTGGTCCTAAGAGTCTCTAGAGCCTTTTGCTAAAGATGTGGCCTGACAGTTGCAGCTGCACAGGACATTTTTAATTAGGCATCACTGTAAAATCTCTCATGAACTCTAGGCCATAGCCATTAAACTTTACACTTTTCGGTTTCGTTGTTGATTGCAAAAATTTTTCTGTTGAAAAGTCATGTTAAATCCCAATGTGACATCCAAGGTTACATGGTGCAAACTAACTGCAATTCACATTGAGAAATCCCAGGTGCAAAATCTCAACCTATACAAATATAACAATTTGTACCTCAGTTGTTACTTTACATTTTCCAAATTTATATTACGAACCTTTGTGTTCCGTAGTGTGGAAAAATTATGATCTCCATAAAGTCCATTTTTACCCAGAGCTTACTAGATTTCATTTTTTAAGACCAGTTTTATTTCCATTGACATGATCTGTGAGACTTGGATGGATGTGAGCTCCAAATGGCAAATACATATATGTGCATGGATCCTAATGAACCTGTGGTATAATTATGCAGAAGTATGTGCATGTTGGTTACGGTCAACAAATAACAAAAACATAGAACCTTAATTAAGAAGTGGGAATGTGACACTGCTGGATGGTATTATTGCTTTTCCTGGGAAGAATTATTGCATCTTTAATCACATGCAAGGTTCTCAGAAAATCATTTGCCTCAAGCAAGTGAGAAATTGGAAGAAGAAATGAGCATAAAGAATATTTCCAGCAATCTCATTTTTCCAGTGTGACTAAACAGAAATGTTTGGATGCAATAAATGCAGTTGAAATAAATGGATTGTGACACCAAATATTCTACGGCACTAGAAGACCCACTCAAGTACAGCAACTGCATCCATTGCTGCTAAACTAAATTTTAGAGGCCACAACATCCCAAGAGTTTCTCTGCTAGAACTATCTCACCAGCTCTCCTGCTGTCTCACAAACACTTAACCAACATTACTGCAAAGTCCTTTTCCTTAACCCTTAATATCATTTTATTGTAACATTCATCAGTGACAGAGAAATTACATTAACAAGTCCCTTTCTCTATTGTTTCTTTCTACACATGGATGAAGCCAAGCAGAGAAGTCAGGAGCATGACCACAGTGCATAAAAGCAATGTTGGTGGCTTTAATGTTAATTTTTCTGCTGAACTGGATGAAATGTTTTAAGATGGTCAGACTGATAAGTGTGTAACCACTGGGTAGATCAAATCTTTTTTTGCGTAAATGTTGATAAATGCACAGAAATGTAGAAAATCGAAGACTTTATGGATCCAGGCTGGCCTTTGTTTCCTGTTCATGTGATAAGTATTAGTTTTTTGAATTATAATATTTATAAATCAATACTTACAGCAATGAATTCCACTATTTTGTTTCTGAAGGATGTGTCTAAATCACCTGTGAAAATGGAAGTAATGGTTTAGAAGTCCAACACAGTCAGAAATTATTACCAAGCAGATCACTTCTAAAAAGCAGCTCAGTTACAGGTCCTGCCCTTTTGCTCTGTTTAAGATCAGGGGGAAAAGGGGATTCTGCATTCCTTGACTTTTGCGCATGGATAGCACAATGGATGGCAGAGTCTATTAAGTGCCATTTTAAGTTGTCTGAGCATGACTTAGAGAAAAAATTCAGTTTTGCCTTAATATCACTGTAGACACATGAAAAGATCCAGAAAAGCTCAAAGCACTGGTCCACAGCCATTGAGTTGTGCAGGACCAATGCTCAGCTCTCCTCTTTGGGGAAAATGTGAGCTGTTGCCATCCAGTGTCCTTTCTGGGGCATTCTCAGAGGGACATTTTTGAAGACAAGTAAGCAGCATCGTGGTCAAGGAGGCGTTAAGTCTTCAAGAATATCCACAGGGTCAGCAACCCCTCTCCTTCCTCACAGGGTTTTAGCTGCCTGTGTTCAGGGTCAGGTCTGATATGGTGGAGCCACAAATCTGTGGATCAAACTTTGTAAACACAACAGAGCGTGTGGGGAAACAGTGAGAGCCTCACCTGCTGCTTGCTTACCCAGGAGCTGCATTTCAGCCATGCCCTTGGTCTTGGTGGAGGCCTTCACTTCACAGTCCCATGCAGTTACAAGCCAGAAGGAAAAGGATGTTACAGGAAGTATTCCAACTTTTCTTCAAAAATGCTGGTGGCTTCTATGTGGGGACAGCAAAGGAGCTGAGAACAGACAGCACTTCCTCCTGCTCCAAAAACACACAACATCCCTGTGGATGCCTGGAATGAGAAGTGCAGGAAAGGTTTCAGAGAGATCCTTCAAATGAAAAATAATGGTTTACAGGGGGTTCTGACAGAGAAAGAAAAGCCTTGAGACATGGCTGGTGGGATCTGAGGGGAAGATTTAATTCTGCTAAGCAAAACACACAACTTCACATTCATTCTGGAAGCCATAAGAAGCAATAGGGTGTCATTGTCCTCATGAAGTGGTTTGATTGATTTGTTGGAAAGAAAATAGAGTTGTTTTATTTACTCTGAATTGGAGAACAAGGAATGACACATTGTTTTTGCACCCTTTCCCTCATTTAAATGCATATATATTGTCTTTTTTCTTTCTATATACTTCTCTCCTAACCCTGGTTCCATGTTTCAGTTTATCCAGTTAAATGCAGGATTAACAGTAACAAAGTTACGTTTTTTATTTTGTATGCACTTCATCATGCAACTCATCATGCAAGGTATGCCCATTTATCTGAATGCCTTTCTTGTGCACCTATGAAGCAAACACAGCAATTCCATCCCAGAAGAGACTGGGTGAAGATGCATATAACATTAAGTTTTATTCAATCTGGACTGTTTTCAGTGAGTCATTTGGATTTGTACCCATTACTACATGGTATTTCTACATGCTGTGAGCTCAGAGCAGAGATGGATCATACTTCTAATCCAATTCTTTCTCAAATGCATGGAGAAATCTCAGTTACTTCCACATCATTTAATGCACACCTGTATAGGAGTAAGCAATTTGTTTCTCGGGAGTAAAGTCACATCTTTTGGAGGAACCCACTGTGGCTTGTGAAGTCGGCTGCAAACATTCAATCAATTCTATAAATATGCTCAACACTCTCTCCTTCTGACACCCAGACTGACTGGATTTCCTCCCCATATATCTGACATAAGTTCTGAGGTTGATGAAACTTCTTTGGACACAAAAAAAAGATATAGACATACTTTCAAAATTCCTAATTGCTGGCAGGAAATAACAGCTATATCAGGATCTGACAATTAGTGATAAACCATGATGCTGATGTAATCATATTCATAAGGAAAACTATGTAGTCATGGCAAAATGGTTTCATAATTGTACAAAATAACCTTTTTTTTGACACATCAGAAAATGTTATATTCTCAATTTTTACTGAACACAGCAAATGTGCCAATCTCCCAGAAACTTCGGTGTTGTAGCAACTTCTTGTTTGTGCTCAGGCATTTTGTAGAAAGGAAATCCAGGAAAATGTTCCAGGCAGGAACTTCAGTATGCAAAAGAGAAACCTGATGTTGATAGCTGGGGAATGAAAACCCAGCAATATGTCAGTAAGGTCTGTGGTCACTTTTTCTTGTAATCCTGAACTGTTGTAGGAACTCCTACCTGAGCTCTGGCACTTCTAGAAACTTGGAGAGAGACTGGATTCTGTGTCACAGTTCCAGGAGAGAAATTTCAGGTAAAGCTAAATCCCAAAGAACTTGGAATGATAGCAAGAACTTCAGGTTTCCACTTCTGCTGTCTGAGTCTGTAATCTACCTGCTGTACTTTCTCAAGAGTCAAGGTCAAGTGTTTTACATCACCTTAAGTGTGGAGGCACATCAGGATTCTGTTTTGATAATAGGGGCTAGTTCCCTCATATAAATGCAGTATTTTGGGGAATTAAAATGAATGTGCTGTAAATGTGATTGCTGATAGAAATAGGACTTGTGAAATCAAAGGCACGGATCAGAACTGGAAGCTGTCTTTCTCCCACAATGTTCTATATATACTTGGGGTCTTTTTATGGCCAGGCACTTATTTAAGAAAATGACATGCTCCATTTAATGGAAGCAATGGAGCTGCTTTAGTGTGAGACAGATGTAATCAATGCACTGTGGGGATGGAAACCTTCCATCCTAAATATGGCGTTGGACAAGAAGATATTCAGTTGTCAATGGGGTTGTGTCTCTTTACAGCAGGACTGGGTTTACTGCAGTGCTTTGTCTTTTCATCATCATTCATTAAGTTACTTAATCCCCTATTTGCCTCTGGAGAAGGAACTATATGAATATCCACTCTGTTCTCACTTATTTTTATATGGCATTGCTCATATTTAGAAGCCTTCAGTGTGTTATGATGATTTGATCATTATAATGATCCATAATAAAAACATTACACCCTGTAAGCTTTACATCCACTAGAAAAATCCTATTTGTTGCTATGTTGGAAATATGGAACTGTTCATTGCTCATGGGAGCATTGGGTCAAAATAAATTTTATCTCTGAAGTTGCTACCATTTCCAAAAATTTTAATGCACTTTTTTTTTCATTCATAGATTGTCACCTTTGGTAACCTTTGATATTCTCTGAAGTTTGAGTCATTTAGGAAATGTGTTGTCATCTTATCATTTAGCCCTCATTTTAAAGTTTATTTTGTGCATATTAATAGTTCTTCAAGTGGTATTCATAGGCAGTGGTTAGGTTATGAAACTCTTATATGAGCATTCTGTGTTTACAAATATATCCTATTTTCTTTGCAAGTTTATTTCTCTAATGCATTCCCTCCAACCACTCACACATGCAGGGGGATTGTTTTGCAACAGCAATATGACACTCTCTATCTGTCACAGATAATCTGTTCCTTGGCTGGTCAACTGCATTGGCCTGTGTTTTATGTTCTGCCAAACCTTGAAGGTGGGGACATCATAATATTTTGATTATATCTAATCCACTCTGAAAGCATTTTCATTAATGGGCAAAATAAACAGAGTGGTGGAATTATATAGGACATGAAAGTGCAGAGTGTTTTCCAGCTGGGTAGAGCAGCTTAATAGATCAGCTAGACAAAGTAGTTTTCTGACAAACTAGAGTAAGATATTTAAACTCTTGCAGGATTGCAGGCCTACTCCTTTTCACAGCAATGATGAAAGATACCCAGATGTAAGTGTCTTAAGTGTCTTTCTGGACCACAGCCTCAATAAATTACAAGTTTAGGAAACTCATTTGTCCTATGGGTTCCCCCTGGAGCCTACCAGGTGTCATGTGTACATACATCCCTTCAGTAACTGTGGAAATGGATTTTCTGCTACACAGTTTTCCATTACAAGGACTTATGCTTAGCCAGGTACTTGCTGAATTTCCTTCAGCTAGAGATTTGACCCTCTGTTCTCTGTTCCTTACTTATTTGTTCTTTGTGTATAAGTTTACCATAAAAGCTCAGGATGGATATTTCAAAGACAGATTTATGTCAACAATCCAGCAGGTTATCTGCTTAAATAACCCTCTGACACAAGGTTAGAGGTTAAGGTTAGAACCTTAAGTTGCTGAGATCCCCATGTATTAGTTCCACTCTCATTTCCACATCCTCAGTTTCAAAGCTGTGTGGGAGGGCTGTGTCCACAATATGGAAAACTGATGCCTTCTCTTTAGCATGGATTCCTGGTATTGAATCACAGAATACATCCAGAAGATACTCTTAAGTAGGGGCATAAATGACAAGATTACCTTCCCCTAACATTAAATGTGAGATATAGCTCCAAATTCAGAGATGTATGGGCTCATTTCAACTGCCCACATGTTGGTATCTTGTGCCATTTGAGGAGCCCTGAGTTGTCGGTGCTATTTGTGAGGGATGTGAAATATGGGAGACCTGTTCTTAGGCCAGTCCTAAGGCATCTCAAACAACACTGCTGATCTACATGTGGGCAGCTTCTCACCATCACAGCCAGAGGTTGTGAGACTGGTTCCTTGGATTGCAGATCTCTACCCTGAAGAGTGTGTAGGCACCACAGGCATGATTCATTTGCTTCAACTTTGGTATCCAGTGCCATTTGAAGTGCTCTAGAGCATCACAAAAATGCATCTGGAGCTGGAAAAAATGACATAGGACTCCCAGAAAATCTGTGACCTTCTGGAGCAGCAGCTGGGCATCAGACAGGATTTCATGAGTCAACAAAAACGGCTCTAGGTGCCAGTTTGTATACTTCTGAATTAAAACCTTAGCTAAAAAGTGCTCTAAACACCTAAAGTTAGGGAAAATTAATTGTATTTTTAAATAACATCATCTGGACATTTCACTTTCCTTCCTATCAGGGCAGAGTTGTACCTTATCATACATTTATGAGTCTTTCTTCCAGTTCTACATTTCTTCTAGTTTCATTTGATGCATTTCCAGTAATTTTCCCAACGAATTTGCCAACAAATGCATTTCTGTGTCAATAAGCATTTCCAGGATATAAATCTAAGTACTGAAGATAAGGAAACAGTTCAGATTTAAGGCTCATTTGTTTTGGGGCCATTGAGCTGACATTATCAATTACCATTTCAATTAGTGCTAATTGAATTGCTGAGGTTTCTAGATGGTCGTCTGATAGCAGTAACTCATTTCATCTAGACCAAAATTGCCAGCACCTTTCAATCACAAACTCTCACTTGTGATTATCATATATAGATACTAAATGGTGGACTGGATAGGTTAAAAAAGTAGCTAAAACCCCCAAAACATGGTGACTCTGGAATACCTTGAATACATGCATGACTTTTTTAAAAGCTCAAAGCAATGAAAGGAGTACAATTTATTGCAAAAGCCTGAAAAAAAAAAAAAAAAAAAAAAAAAAAAGCCGTGACAGTTTAAGAGGATTCTGGGGTGTCAGGTGTTCTGGCCATAAAACACAATTTCACTTGAACATTGCAAGGAGGTATTCCTCCAATTTCTGGATTTCAAGGAGATTGATGATGACAATACAGATGTGCATGCTTGTATGGGTTCTTCAAAAATATTTTTCCAATAATCTGACAAATATGTAATCAACATATGATTAATTCAGACATCCCAGAAGTGATTCTGGTGTTTCTGTGACTGTCAGAAATTGTGTTTGAAAGAGCATCAGTAAAAAAGAAAGATTTAATTGGTATTGAATCTGCACCTCCTTTCTATCCCAGTTTTTTTTTTTTCCATGTGTTTGACAGCCACCATAGAAGGTTTTAAGGTGATTCATGGGCTCCCTAGAGCCTTCCTGAGGCAATGCCAGGGTGCATCCAAAGGGCTTGATAACTAATCTGGAGCCCAGGGAGCTGTGTCCAGTCCATATACCACAGCATTCCTTAGGCCTGATGCTCAGATATCTGTGATATCTGAGTGTACTGTGCTGGTATTGTTCTTTCTGTTTATAGAAGCCTAATAAAAATAATCTTGAACAACATCCTCAACAAAAACACTCAGGGAGTGTACACTTGGCAAAAGGCACTCAAACCTCAGCTTTCCAATGGTATTTTCACTGTTCTGGTCCCCGCTCCAGTGTCAGGAAGTGCCATTGAAGCAGATGAAGCAAATAAAAGGAGTGTACAAAACTTTTTCAAACCTCAGAAGGGCTTTGAGGTTTGAGGATTTCAGCCAATTCTTACTTTATCTGAATCTGGTCTTCTTTATTCCTAATGTTAATATGACTCCTCATCCTCCCAAATGCCTCAAAACTTGTGGCTGAAAAAAACCCAAGAGGAAGAATTGTCCAGCAATTAATGAATCCCCATAAGATTGAGAAGATTAAGGCTTAATTTCCTTTTCAGAAATGTACATTCTATGTGACCATTCCTCTCCGTGCCTTAAATCTCTTTTTTTAGGAAAGAAAGAAAGAATAAATGAAAAGAGAATTTGCTTTTGTCACAGTAGTGGTGAGAGGCTAAAGCCATTAAAATGATAGAGTGGAACAAATACTCTGCTAAGGGGAAATCGTAAGTTCCTCAGGACATGTTCACAAGTTTACAAGTGATTAATTTATCACAGCTTAATGCATTGCTGCTTTCCAGTCCAATTGTGATTGCTGACCGTGGCATTTTGGATAACTGCAAATATGCATTAACTGTTGTAGCATAAACCATTATGCAGGAGATTAAGGGCATAGCACATTACTTTGAAAGTAGGAATGGGCAGGAAATCACATAGAAAGCTGCTACTAATCAAGTCACAGGCAAAAGTCATTCCACTCATGAGAAAGCTGCCCTTTGGTGAAAACACACTTTGCCTGGGCTTACTAAAATTCTGCCAGATATGTGTAATCATCCACTGAATGCAGATATACACAATTTCAAATTTTCTTTGGTGTTCAGAGCTTCTTGGCATCCTAGTTTTGATTCAAGCTCATTCCTAATTGATTATATTGTAATGAAGGGTACAGGAAGGGAGCAGGAAGAAGAAGAAAGCTCAAAATGGCCTTCCAGACATAAAATGTGTTTTTCTTTACAGTTAATGAAACTTTTCTTATTATTCAAATTACACCTTAGTATCGTGGTTGGATTTACTCTGGAATGAGGTTATCACACACATATGTCCCATTGGTCTCTGTCTCAGCAGCCGAGGTGGGTTTATTTTGGCAGGCTGGAAACAATGTCAGTGGTTCCTTTTTTATTCAAAGCAGCATTTGGCACATTTGCAGAGTGGTTAATGGTTAGTTTCAGAGAAAAGGAACTTGTCACAAGTTGGAAAAATATTTTTTTAATCTTAGATATGTAGCTGTAGATCTATATGTACATATATACACATAATGTCTATATGTATCTATATACACATGCTATATATATGTGTGTGTATGTATGTACACATATACATTTCAAAAGCTATTGAACTTCTAAATTTAACCTCCTTCTTTTCTTAAGACTAAAATTGCTTTTTCCAACACTCAACCCCAATCAGACTTCCCCTCTTTTCATCTCCCAATGAACAGCAGTAAGAACCAATGCTAACAAACTGCAGTTGTGGATGTTTTTGAAAGGCAGTTCCAGTGTAGCAGTTACTTGCCAAGGAGATTTTAGCAATGTCTCATTTTAGTTACTGAGTAGATTTAACAGCAGCTTTTGCCAGATTAATCATAATTGAAACTCAAGAGCTTTGGTTTGGTCCTGCTAGGCCTGCAGAAGTTCAAATATACATCTGGGGGCCACTGAAACCACAGGAAAGTTTGCTCTTGACTTCATTTGTTGGTTTCAGAATTTGCATCAAGTCCCAAAAATGTTTGGGCTCCTCTTTTCCCTTTTGGCCCCATAAGACCTCAATCTTTAGAAAGACACCATCACAAACCCAGAGCCCGTTATGGAAGTGCAGTTACACCATAAACCAGAGTTCAGCCATTCAGGTTGAACTCTACTGTTTAGTACTTTTTAGTGGATGAGTTTCTAAAGCCTTACACTATTTCTAGCTCCAGCTGAAAATGTGTTTGTTAGGTGCACCCCGACTCCTGCTGCCTGAAGTTGTTCACATGCAGAAGTGTCTCTTCAGAGACAACTCTTAGTCCAGACAGAATGCAAACAGATCAGCAGCACAGCATGGCTTGCTCACATGGGATATTCCAGATGGGAATGCCATTGGGGTTTTTTCCAGTTTACTATAAATGTCATTAATGCAAAACAGTATTCGACATTAAATTTAAAAACATTAGGCTGAAATGAATTAAAAGTAGAATAGCTTTGTTAGATTAAATTCAATCTTCTGGTTTTTCAGGCTTCATAATTGTCAAATAGTTTTAGTACTTTCTCTTTAATCTCGTAATTATTTCCTTTTTAATTAATTGGTAAAACACTGATTTTTATACTCTCTAGGTCTGATAGTGATGAATTCTTCCTTTGTAATTTGATCTCATCATATTATATTTAAATCCTTCAGAACAGCCAATAGATATGTCCTAAACAATATTATAAAAACCTTTCCTCTTCATATTTCAGTTTTCCCTTCCCAAACAACATCCCACAGTCTTGCCTAGCTAACTTTCTAACACACAAACAGAGTGTAAAAACCATAGATCTCTGATAATCTCTAATAGTGTGATTATTTAAATTTAAATTTAATGAACACTTATTTTTTAAGCTTTCTAGCAGTCATATGTTTTCACTAGCTTAGTCCCAGCTTTCTTTGAATCTCAGCTTCTCTCTCCTTGAGAATGATTTACTAAGTCTATATTGCTTAAAGAGGCTGTGGGCTGCTGAATTAATCCAGCACTATTTTAAACCAGTATCATATGCAATATAATATTTTTCAGCCATTTGTAATTCATGCCTCTTGCTGTGTTAATTTAAAAAAAAAAACAACAACAACAACAACAAAAAAGAAGATATTTTTGTTCGTATTTACTCTGTCAAACTTCATCCTAAACGTCGGGGAGAACAATCATATTTTTGCTTCCATTCATCAAGTTATTCCTGCCATTTTTCACCTTTGGACTATATTATTCTCACTTGGAATATAAATTTCAAGCAGAAATTTTTCATGTAGACTAAGGAATTATACAATCAATTGTAAAACGTAGTTCCAAATCTAATCCAAATTGCTATGACTTTTGCCTCTGCTTAATTACCTGTACTAAAAATGATTTATAAAGGAGTTTAATGCTGTATTTCAACAACTTCTTTCTGGAATTTGTACTCTCATGCTGTGTTGTAAATTTATAGAAGGTGATCTGTATTTAGCCTTCCTTGGAGGCTACTTGCTCAGTGCTGATGTGATGTTCAGTTTATTCTTTGTGCTTTCTAAACACAGTAATTATGATCAATAGGAGGAAAATCCTGACAGCTTTTGAAAATTCTTATAGTACTTTCTGGGAAATTGTTTTTACACAAAAGTTGTGACTGCCTCTTTTTTTTTGTGTTAACTTTCTTCCATTTTTGTAGGTGTTAAAATTGTTTGTGGTGAAGCTGAGAAATCTGTCTGGGTGGGTTTGGTTTTTTTTTGGTTGTTGTTGTTGTTGTTGATGATGATGATGATGTTGGATCAAATCACCAAGCTGGTTTCTTGTGAAGAAGAGCAAGTTTCATTAGAATTTAATAAACAAGTATGTATATATGGAAAAACAGCACTGAAGCACTTGTGTCTGTGCAAGATGACTGGCCAAGGGACCGAGAGCAGACTAGGTAGTGATATCAAGTTTTTGGATAATATATCCAGAGACCAGAAATGGGCATTTGATGGGGTCCAACCCCATACCTGTGGTCAAAGATACAGTGCACATAAACCGTGTTTTAGGAAGTGACTTTCTTCACATGGAGAAATATTATCTTAAAAAAAGGTCAATTTCACTTCATGTATGTGAACAAGGAGATGCTGTATTTATCATCTTAACCTTACTATGTGACATTCTTCTAAATAATGTTTTACTGAATCCTCCCTACTGAACTGGAAGAATCAGAAGCAATCCTAGCTCGGAGCTAAGACATTGAGGAGAAAGACTCTCATACTCCAGTAGCTTTGCTATATCCCTATAATAAACAAACTGAATAATATGCTTTAGGATAAATGTCCTTTTAATAAAAAGCACCAGTGGGATACTTTATAAAGTATTGCTCTTTTCTGATCACAACTGGTAAAATTACCATACCTAACTCCCCATGAATGGCACTTTTAATCCAGAAGTACTCTGGTAATCTGCATGGGAATCTGCAACGTGAATACTGTTATCATGATCTGGATACAATCTGTTTTGTTAAATAATATAGAAAATTAACATATCCTAGACAAAAGGAGAAATGTGACACTACTACTTTACTTTGTGTGCCTGAGGACTGAAGTATCCATTTATTTGTTTTTTAATAACTGATTCGTGGTGTGGTGGAGTTTTGGGTCTCAAATAACTCTTCTAATATTTTTCCTAACATCATGGCATTCCTGGCATGCCCATGGTAAAATAAATCTTCCTTAGTTGGAGGAATCCTTTGAAAAACAAAATTTGAATAGATTTTCTCTTGCTGAAGACAGCTGTCACTTTTTCTTCCCTTATCTCCTGGGTATCCAGGGTTGGAAAGGTCTTCTTTTGAATTTATTTTATCATTCTATATTTGTTGCTCATATGGTTGACATTTGCTGACTCTATGGCATATGTGTTATGCAAACCCCAGTGACCAGAGTGTTTTGAACAGCCATGAGCTGTAATTCCAAACATATTAAGAGATTAAAATAATTGCACTGTTTACTTTTACAAGCTTTCCACAACAAATATAGCCACCCACTTCTATACTAAGAAAAAACAAAGTGGCAACAAGGCCTACACTATTTTCCAAGGTTAGCTGTGAAATGACTTTCTTAAACTGCACAAATTCAAATAATGGCCTTGCTGCCCTTGTACACCCAAGCCTTCCTGTAGGACTGGTTATTACATAAATAAATTATTTTTGATCTTCTCCTGCAGCTCTTTCTTCAATAACATTGTCAGGAACCACAGGAGTCTGAGTTGCTACTGCCTGTCAGAAAAGCCCATAAATATTTTAGTGGTGCATGGTCAGGGCTCAGGGCCTTGTACCCACTCTTCTCTGGTAGTGTCCTAGACCAGGCTTTGGTTTTGATCTGTGTCTTCACTAGCCAGTGTCCAGAAGAACGTTTTCTTCAGGGGAATGTGGATGTGAGTCAGTGTATCCCTTTTTTGTTTATTTGTTACTTTTTTTCTTTTGTTGCTTTGCTTTTTGTGCAGAGGGTTCCTGTACCCTCATGCCCAAAGAGTCTGCACCTGTAAGGCCACTGGTCATCTGCTGGACACAGGATAAGGTATATGGAATACAGATCACAATCAGTAAAAACCCATCAAATACAACCATGCCACTGACAAAGAGACCTGCAGCATAGGAGAACAAAAACATAATGTCCAATGTCCCCAGGAAGTGGAAATGAATAGATGCTGCTCCAAAGTTCATAGGCTGGAGCCCAGGGGCTGTTTAGGCAGAAGGAAGTCCACTAGCTGGAAGTGCTGACTTTGACATTGCTGAATGTCTTTCTGGAAACATGGAACAGGGAATAACGGAAAAAGGTCAGCAGGAACAAAATAGCATGATGGTTTAGTGCAATAGGACACAAGGTCTCTGTGGGCAGGCTGCCTCTGTGAGCCTCCAGACACAGCCAGGTCCTGGCAGCCCTACCCTGCTCCTGCCTTGGCCACAAGGGCTGGATGGTGGTTAGGTCATTTTTCCTCTCAGTGGGTCCGTCCTCCCAGAGGCAATCAATGTCTGTCCAGACAAGCAGGCAACCACCTTTGACCTGCTGGTGGCAAAACACACTCATACCTTCTCCCCCAGGTCAGCACATCAGCTACGCCCTGCCATTGCACACCCAGCTGGGGATCCTTACATAAAACTTCTAGAAATTCATTCCTCACATACAAATCTTCAGAGCAGTATCACTGTGCTGAGGATCAAAACTGGTGATCTGCTTTCAAAATCTCGAGTGTAAATATTGCATTATCTAAATGTTCTTGAGCAATGTTCCCCCTTCTTTGTATTTTTGACAACATGCATTGAACATGAAGGCAACATAAAAGTAAAACAATTCATGTGGTAAAGCTATAAACTCACACTGAGCAGAAACAAGAAATAAGCAAGGTAATGCATGTAATCATTAGCACATGAGAAAAAGGATAGTGATATAGAACAATGCATCATCAATTTCTTTGACCGGGGAAGCAACACTGAACTGTTGTAATGTCATGTTACAAATGGAAGAGTAAAATTACAGTGAGTTGATCAATAAGAACATTCATAATGTTGAGATATTCAGACACCCGGATTTTGATTGTTAAAGCTTTTCAGTTCACCTTGAAGAATAGAGGAAGAGTTGGGTTTTTTTCAAAGTGTAAACTGCTTATGAGAAGTTTTCATATAGAAAAGAGTTTAAAAGTCCCGAAATCAGAACGATGGCAATAAAAAAGTAAACTAGAGTACCTAGGACTTGGGCAGTGCTCTGGAAAGGTGGATGCAGATAGGTAGGTAAAATGAAATAGAACAGAAGTTATTTCTGTAACTGCTGGAAATGAAAAATGTCTCCACTTATCAGTAGCAATCTAATCAACAATAAAGTGCACAAATGATAGCTCCTTTCCAACTGGGATTTCCATCAATATGATATAAAATGCAAAATTATACCTTGATATAGATGCAAAAACCTTCTAGTAATGCATGTTTATCTGGCTGAGAGTTACACTCTGGATTTGGAGGGAGGTCTGGGGACTCTGGGGATTTGGCTTCCAGAATGTAAGAGTCAGGGCCATGGCAGGGATTTTGACTCCCATCCGCTTGGAAAGCCAGGTCCTACAATAATTTGCATGTCAACACAAGGAAAAAACACAACTATTTCTGATGTATGTATGTATACTACCTTCATCTATTCATCACAGTGGCCTCATATCCACAGTGTTTATCTATAAATAAATAAATATTTATTGTATACATAATCTATTATTCTACATAAATAACAGTAGAGTAATACCTTGGTATAAAGTTTGATCCCTTTATTATCTCTTCTTATCTTAATTTAATTTGAAATTTTTATTAAAGAGTAAGCTTTGTCTTTTAAGCATGAACTATCTAAGAAAAGTACAAAGTACCTGACTCTTATTACAAATGAAGGAAAAAATCTCACTAGAAAAATCTTTCCTGTGAGATTTCTAATAATTTCTTCTTGCAGTAAGGTGGGCACTGTTCCAAACAACACATTCTTTTATATATATATATATATATATATACACACACACATATATACATATATAAATTTGAAGTACTTCAGCTTCTGCTAAAACCCTGAAATTACAGAGATTTGCAAGGGAGTGCATTCCTGTGACATATCATAAGTCACAGGAGAGAAATATCTATGCTTTCTATGATCAAGTATGAAAAAATTGTGTGCATATTTCCAATAGTTTGAGGGATTTTGAAACGTATAAAAAAAAGGGGAAAGAAAAAGGGAAGAAAAAAAAAAAAGCTGGATTCAATCATTATAAATTTTGGACTTGTTTCTGTAATGTTCCCAAAACCACAAGGTTACAATTTCTGGCAAAGAAAGTCCTGGAGCTGGGAGATATCCCTGGAAGCTGGAGAACCATAACTGCAAAGTGTCACTAAATCCTTCCCATGCTCATACCATGTCCTCCCCTGGCATGGCCACTGGCTGACATGTCAGAGACAGGACACGGGACTAGATCAACATTTGATCCTGACCCTGCATATTTGGTCTTATATAAAACTCATAACCCAAATGACTCAAGGTTTGCAGAGGAATAACTTTGTATAAAATCTTCTTCTCCAAATTGATGCCAGACATTTCATGGCAGATATTCAAAATACCAAACAGTCCCCCAAGCTCATCAGGAACATCCAGCTCTGAATTAAAGCACTAACCTGGTCACATTTTTGGTATATCTCTGAGTAGAATATCAAATTATTTCTCCTTTCACCACAATTTTGCATGAACATGTTCAGCTGCAATGCTTATCTCCTTGAAGTTATAACTGGGTTGATGCCATCCAGTATAAATATGCTGTTTAGCTTCAGTCATGCTTGTAAAATGTTGATGAAAGTTTCTGGCCTTAGTGTTAGGGAAGCATTCAAAAGGGAAGTGGTTTTTCAAGTAAAAATAAATGCTGATTAAAAAGATATGGAGAAATCCAACTAAATTCAACTTATTTTTCTCTGTTTCTTGCATTATCCGTTTCTCTGCTTGAAAAGAACACTCCAATTTCAGTTTTTGTCAGAATGTATTACATTTTTTTAGAGGATTTCTGGTAAGAAGAGAAGGAATTAGGGTGTAAGAAGGAAACAGTTCGACTTTTTTAGTTACTTTCTTGACAGAGATTTGGGGAGTTTTTAAGTGGGCAACCATGCGAACTAAATGAGAGGATGTTAATAGAGATTTGCTTTATCTCAAAGGAAAAATCGTTTAAAAGAATGAGTGGTTTTCATAAAGGCAGAAATAGGTTTTGAAGTCAGAACTATTAAAAGCATTACTGTGTAATTTGGTAAGAAAAGAACATGGTGCAAACACCACCCTGCCGGAAGAAGACTCAAAGCTTCAGTAAATCAACAACCAGCAGCCATCACCAAGCAAAGGATCTAAATGTGATGAACATAGAAGTTATAACATTCAAATTAATGACATATGCAAAATGAAGTATATTTGTGAACCTCTTCCTGGCCCACGCCTGTGATTTGTTTGCACAGTAATCAGCAAATTTCAGGAGCCAAGGGGCAGAGGAAAATCAGCTGACTAAGAAAAAAGTAACCAATGGGAGAAAACCTCCCTGCCTTTAGAAAACTGCCAAACTGCCCACCCAGGTTCAAGAAAAGTGCCTGAATTACTGATTAGGTTACAGTGAATACTGAATATCCAATTTTAGTCTCCAAAGTAACTCCAGAGCAGGCCTCAAAAGCTCGTTGAAAGACACCCTATTAGCTATGTCTCTAAATATTCCTCATCATTTCCTTCAGATTTAGTCACACTTTTGTCATTTCCCAGTGCTTTCATCCCATAAACTGAGTTTTATGTGAAGGTTTCTATCTGTGTTATGAAGGTTTTTTTCAAGTTAAATCAGTTTCTGATCTCACTGCTAGAAAAAGGCATTCTCTTAGACAGACCTGGGCTCCAAGTGAAACAACCATCTCAAATGTGGTGAGAGGAAATAATATTTCAGCAGAACAGAAATCATGTGTGGAAGCTTCAGGAACAGTCTCTAAATCTGACATATAAACCCTTATTTCACCCTTTTCCCTAACATTGTTAATGACACTTAGATTGGCTGGTGACAGTAAAAATTTAAGGTAGTACTCAGGAGCTAAATCACACCATCCTTCATCATGGTGCTCTCCTCTAGAGAGGTCTGTTGCAGATTCAGAAGGTGTCAGATCTATTCTTTGGATGGTTCTGAGGTTTTTCCCTTCACTCTGCAGTTGCTTCTGTCACAGTTTTGTCCTGTCCCATTTCTCCTGCTCATTGCTCACTGATGCAAACTCTGCTTAACATCTGGGAAAATTCTCCAAACCAATTCCTCAACCTACAGATGCTGGTAGTAGCAGTAATAGTAAGAATAATGAAACATTTATGTAAATATTACTTCTGTTTCTAAAATACGTTAGACTCTGTGCAAAACCAAATGACACCCAATCAAAATAAATAGGATAAAAACACAATAAATACACTTAGTAAAGTGCAAAGAGATTTGCAGGTGTTTGGACCCGAGGTCACCCAGACACATGTGTTTTAGCTCAGAGTAGATTGTAGCAGTTTGCAGAGCCACTAATTGAGTTAATCTTATTGCAGCAGTCTCTCCAATAAAATTCAGGCTCTCACACAAGTATATGTTTATTTTGTCCACAAGCATGGACCTAGAAGTAAGCCCATTTGAGCAGCATACGTTCAAAACACCTGCTATTCATAGATCACAGAATATGCTGAGTTGGAAGAGATCCACCAGGATTGTCAAGTCCAACCCCTGGCCCTGCACGGGACAAACACAAGAATCACACCACAAGCCAGAGAGCATTGTCCAATGCTCCTTGAACACTGGAAGGCTTGCCGCCGTGACTACTTCCCCTGAGAAGCCTTTTCTGTTGACAAAGTTTCATTCCCACTCCTATATTTAGGAGGAACAATAATAAGCCAAAGACAATTAAGCTGATTACCTTAGCTTTTGAACATAGGTGGGATTCTCTGTGCTACTGCTGATGTATATCTATTTATATCTATAGCTAATCTATCTATCTATATATCTACATCTATATCTCCTGGTATTCATACGAGTCTTCATATATTGATAAACCAACAAAATTGGTATAGAGGCATACCACAGGCATTCTGATATGAATATCCACTGGCAGACCAGTGCTGTTGTAACATTCCTCAGCAATCTGTGCCTCTCCTGTTTATCTCTTTACATCTCATACAGTCACTACCCAGTGTGTTGTCCCCTAAGCTGTGCAATCTTCTTCCCTCAGTGACAGCCCTGTCTTGGTCATCATGTCAATATTGTTCCTTTGCTATATTATTTGGTAGATTTGTGTTTTCCTCTGCTGGTATGATTAAATAAATAGTCTGCACTCAGATCTCAGCAAAATCCAGTGAGACTATATGTCCAAGTTACTGGGATATATTTTTTTCAAATATCTACACTACATGATTGTTCTTGCTTCAGCACTTGAAGGGCAACCATCCAACTCACTTCTGAAAGAAACAATGATGAATAATCTACCAAGTATCTTAAAGTCTCCTTTATGCCTCTGTAGTGTTGCATGGATATTATCCACCCCGGGGAAATGTGCTGTTCCTCAACTTTATGACGGCCAGTTTTCATTTCAGATTGCATAGAGCTGTTTTCCTTGGCATTGAGACTGACTGAATGAATCATCCTCATCATGCACAGCAGGGCTGTCTGGGACAGGGTGGTTGAATAAATCCTCCAAGTGTTCCTTCTTGCTTTTCCCTTCTTTCATCAAGACCTTACCATCTCTGAACTGACTGTGGCTTCGTAAGCTTGTCTCACATTTCCTTCATAAGTGTGTCGGTTGCACTTAACTCACCCTAATTTTAGCCATTCAAATGTTAGTAACTTTGCCTTAACTCATCATTTGGTGTTCCTCTGTAGTCAGCACAGAAACACTGGCAGCTTCAGCAGATTCATTGCACCTGAAAGGGTCCAAAAGAGTTACATTATACATCTGTTTTTAATCATATTATCTGCTTTGTATGTCAGGGCTTTTTTGTCACTTCTTTTCACTTTTTCTATTTCATCATGTCCAGGACTCTTGATTAACTCCTCTGTAGGATGAGCTGCAAATGCACTGCATTCTTGGAGACCTGGAGAGGTATTCAAGGCACAGTGAGATATACTGGTAAAAATCTTATTGATAGAACTGAATTCACAGATAGTCTTAATTCATAGAATCACAGAATCAGTTAGGGTGGAAATACCTTTAGGATCTTCAAGTCCAACCTATGACTGAACACCACCCTGTCAACCAGACCATGGCACTGAGTGCCACGTCCAGGCTTTCCTTAAACACCTCCAGGGATGGTCACTCCACCACCTCCCTGGGCAGCCCATTCTAACATCTAGTAACCCTTTCTTTGAAGTATTTCTTTCTAATGTCCAACCTACGCCTCTCTTGGCACAGCTTAAGACCATGTCATCTCGACCTGGTTGCCTGGGAGAAGGGCCCAGCCCATGTCTGACTACACCCTCCTGTGGACATTTGGTCTCGTGGAACCTGTTGGTCTCAGTCCATCCATCCAGCTTGTCTAGGTCCCTCTACAGAGCCCTCCACCAAAACAACACTCTGACCTAACTTGGTGTCACCCACAAACTTACTAATGATAGACTCAATCCTCCCAACAAGATCATCAGTAAAGATATTAAACAGAACTGGGCCCAACACTGATTCCTGTGGGACACCAATGGTAACCTGATGCCAACTGGATGCAGCACCATTACAGCTGCACTGATCTCTCTTCTTATGTCTCTTCTTTCATACAAATTCTACATGATAGAAAATGTACATTTTTTTGTTGCAATGCTCATCTACCATCATGAGAAACTGCCACTTTTGTGTGCAAAAATAAGACTAAATACAAGAACCACACAGCAGAGTTGAATATCACGCTAATCAGTTGCCTTTTATAAAATTACTAAAAGACTCATAGAAGTCACTGGACTCTCCCTTTGAAAGTAAGCTGTGAATGGTGCTTGCAGGCAGCCAGTAGAAGGAATAAAATCTCTACAGTTCAGTCCAGTGTCTTACTGATTTATGAATCAGAACTTGTCTTTGAGAAGCTGCAAAAACCACAGCCATAACTTCTGGATGAGCTTTTCAAATATTTTAATAAATGAGAATTAAGAATTCAGTTTTGAAATGCAAAAACTGACTGTAAATTAGGATTAGAAAAAATCTGGATGAAATCATAATAAAATAATAAAGCCTATTTTTGAAAATTTCAAGTGACATTGGAATGATAAATGGTGGGTGGTTCCCCAACTGTCTGAATGAGATTACCTCAGAGGTCATGTATAGCTACTTTAAGGTTATGATGGAATATCTAATGAAGAAGCTAATAAGTAAACAAAAAATATGTCATTAAAAAAAATCCTTTCTTTTTAAGTTTGTGTCCATTAATTTATAATTTAAGAAGTATTGACAGAAAAATACAAACCTCTGAACCTTTCACATTTTAGAGTTCTAACCTGGATGGAAAGAAGTTAGTCCCAGAAACACAACAAAATTCTGGAAATGGTGAGACAGTAACAGGAATTCCGACTTCAAGTACTAAAGCTAGGCTTTTATGCCTCTCTGACAAATAAGAGGCAAGGCTCCCTCTCATAAAGCTCAACACCGTGCTTATAAGCTTCATTAATATAATGCTTTATGACATGAGTCATGTAATGTACACAAAAGTGTATTATTAATGTTTGACCAACTGAAAATGCAAAAAAAAACACCCCAAAAAATCGTACTGCACTGAAAAACCTACCTAAAGTGATCTGCTTGCTGTGGCATAAAAGTGACCTCTGTCCACCTCTCTAACACCTCTTTTTAGGAAGAACTGGCATCAGATGAGACATTTGATAGTAGGCATAACTAGGTCAAAATCACTTTAATTTAGAGTAATTTTTCTGACCTACAGGAACAGATTTCTACATATTAGCAATTATTTACATTCTGATTTAATATATGCTTGTTTGATATTGAACTTTCTGGTATTCTGCATTTTCTACAGCTGTAGATTTTGGCAATACTGTTTCCAGTCACATTTTCTCACAGCAGTCATGATGGATGCCTAGGGAAGAATTTAAAGACAGGATGGAAATGGAGGGCTGCTTCTAAAAAGCATTCCTTTAAAAGAATTGGTTTAACCTCCAGGGTTTTTCTGTTTGCAAACTTCTTGTGCAGGAGAAAATGCCTTCAAAATGATTAGCCCTTAATCAAGTTTTTTATATTACTTTTTATCTGGTTTTTGAACACATTTTTCTTCAAGGATATTTTACTGCCTCTTTTGCCTAAGAATAAAGGTTTTATTCTTTGTCATTAAAGAATGTCTAATCCTGCACACTGTGCCTCTCTGCACCTTTGGTCTCTCTATAATCAGATTTTTTTTCCTCTTAGACCCTTAGTTCTGTTTTGGTTTAGACAAAGCCTGCATCTAATTCTTCCTCTTCCAACAGATAGCCTAAAATGAGAATCCTGAAAAATGTGAACCACTCTACCCTGTGCAACCCTTGCAGTATTAGCATAAGCCTTTGCCTTTCCAAATTTCTGCCTGGTCATGTGGAGGTTAATTTATAGTTCTCCACCATCATGAGTGCTCTGGGCCTTGACTTTTCAGAAACCCCAGCTGCTGGTGAGTGCTGTTGTCCTCTGATGATGCCTGGTTCCATCTGTGGAGCTATTGTTGTCTACACCAGATAAAAGCCTGCAAACACAAGCTTTTAACAAGCTTTCCTTTGATGTCTTTTCATACACAGGTATAAGCACAACTTCGTCAGGGAAGGGACTAGATTATTATTAATTTTTAAAATTAAAAAAAGAAGTTAATCACCTATTAATAATTAGACATCTGAAAATGCAAGGGTATGTCTATACTGGTAAGTCCACCTTGAGATGATCTAAGTCTTTGCTGCACTTACTGATTAACTGCAATATTTCTCCTCAGTGACATGTATCATTGCACCAGCTCTGTAAAAATCATATTGACTAAAGGTAGTTTCAGCTTGCTATCGATTTATTCTTACTATAAAGGAAATGTTTCCTAAGTTTAGATTATCCAACCCTTCATATGTTATAGGGGTGCTTAAGGTGTGAGGTAAGAAATTATTGTTCATTTAATGAAGGAATATACAGCAGCATTGGTAAAGTGAAGTTCTACCACTGATATTCACAGTTGAACCTAATTTTTCTACTACTTCCACCTGCCTAAAGATCCACCGTGGCAGAAAAAGGATAAAACCAAGATAATAGGCATGAGTGCAAGGAACAAAAAAAGTTTAAGCATTACAAAAAAAGACTCATGTCTACATGTGAGGATTTTTTGTGTTTATAGCAATATATGGGCATAAGTAGAAAATTATATATTTTATTATAATATTTTATAGCCTAAGGAGCCAATGAACACTTAGCCTGCTCTCTTCCTCTCCCCCCAAAATGTGTTTTGTTATATGGAAAGAATAGTAAATATATAGATCCATTATAAGATCCATGAATTTAGTACAAATTGAACAGACAGATTGCATTTATAGTACAGATGTTCTCTTTATTGGCTAGAAGTCCAATAAAAGCAGCATTTTGAATTTTAAAATATAAATGTGCAATTTTCATTTTAACATGTACAGAACCAGGTAACTGGGTGCACATGGAAATTAACTTTAAAAGCGTTTCTATTTGCAAAATCCCTATATACAGAGCACATGCCCAGAACTCTGGTTGTTTTCCATTTCAAATTGCCTATAAAATTGGAAGTATTTCCATAATTTTAAATTGCTCACATAACATAGGGGGGATTGGAATTACAGTTGCTCTTCAAATTTGTTTTTATAAGCACCTGAATTTGGAACTGATTCAAATGGCATTTTAATATGTTCTGGGTCAGACCATGTTGATTTAATTTATAAAATGAATTTATCAAGAAAAGGGGAAATTTAAAGAAGTGGAGAGCAAAATAAAATACAAAACTAAGTGGCAGAAATGCACTCATCAATTATAGCTGTGAAATAAGTCAACATTAAAGGGCAAAATATAAGACTTTGGGCACACTAATGCAAAGATTATGAAAAAGCTGATGAAAGCATGTGTCTTTCACTTCAGAAACGCACAAAGCCATGTCAAGTGATCTTTTGAGTAACTGAAAAGCTGAAAATCATTTTTGCTGAACACACAAGACATGAGCTGGTCAGTAGTGCATGCAAGTGCCAGTAAATCATAATTTGAGACACACCTTTTGGAGCTGATACAGACTCAGCAGATTGCTAACATTTAATCATTGAGAGGACCATTGATGTCAGTGCTTGAGGTACTCAGGCATTGCACCTGCGCACAAAGAACTTGATAGATTTTTTTTTTCCAAAGTAATATTTGAGTTTATGAAAGAGTCTGATTCTGAACCTCCTCATAAATTTGAGAGAAGAAAATTGGAACATTCACTCAGTAATCCATGGGTGCATTTTATATAGATTATTTTAATTCATCTGTCTTTAGAACACAGAAGTTGAAACTAGAAATCAAGTGACTGAGTCAGGATGCTCAGTTCAAAAGGTTATATTGTTAGATAACATGTCTGTTAGTCCTTCTTCTAGGAAGTGTAATTGGCCAGATTTTCAGCACTCTGATGTTACAGTTTGTCTGAGAGCTGGACCCACCTGTTAGATGTCCCTATTTTTCATAAAATCCTAAAGAAGATGCTATGAAATACAAAAGGAGAAAACTACCAACTGCTGAATTGCCAGCAGTGCTGGCTTCTAACACCTGTAAGGACTTTGGATCTTTTCCAGCCAAGCTGACCCCTGCCCATCAGTGAACCTGTTGAAACAAGGCTATAAACCTGCAGGCTACCTGGAGAAAAGTAAAACCACCAATTCTAAGGTGTTCTGGTTGTATGAGTGTATTTATGGACTAACATAAAATTCAACTGAAAGCTCCATGAATGCTGAAAGCAATGTTAGAAGAGTGAAAATATGAGTATCATCTGCTGAATTTTCTATATTTCTTCTTATTAAAAAAATTCTTAACCCTTTTATTATACCAAAGCAGGTATTTCAACCAATAAACTATTATATTCAATTGAAAAATAGGAATTATCAAAGAAGGACAAATAATTTCTTGAAAAAGTGAAAAGCAGAAAGCAATAATCAAGCAAGACCCAAGAAGAATCCAAACTTTAAGAGGAAAATCTCCTTTCAGATACATGGCTGCCTAGCAGAGGGTTTCCTGGAACCTCACTCTCTGTTCAGAGAGATGCATGGAAGCAAACAAATCCAAAGAAATCATAGCAGCTCAGTCGTCAGGAGTTGCATTTAATGATAATATGCCAAGACTTAGAGCATCTTCATCTATAGAAGTATTTGTCAAAAATGCCATCATTATGGCTTGTGTTGTGAGATAGAAGTAAAGGAGTCTCCAACACACATAAAAATACAGTGTTTTTATCACACAAGGCCATCACTCACTTATGCAGGAACGGACATACTTGAACACAGATGAATGTGTGCCATTCGTTTCAGATTACATTTCAAAATACATGTTCTTAGTAGACACAATCTAAAATAAATAATATTCACAAAATATTTTCGAGTCCTTCTTGAAGAATGAAACCAGTGTGAAGGATTTTCTAAAATAACTGCACCTTTTAAAATAATAATAATAATAACTTTGTAAAAATGTTAGGGCTTTTATAAGATGGGTTATTTTTGTTTTATTTTGGGGTTTCTTTGCAGTTTTATCAAGAAAAAAATTAAGGACAATGTGTGAAAATGTTTTTATACAGACAGAAAATGTACACCAAGGGACTAATGTTGCTGGGTTGTCTCCCTTAAGAACAAAAGAATAAACAAGTTTTGCTGCTGATTGCTGCCTTGCAAAGGTTCTATTGCAATTCCATACACTTGAGGTCAAATCCTCCTGAATATCCTTATCATGGCAGATTGATGTTCAAAGGAATTCAACCTCTACTGCTGCACCAGAGGAAGCAAATCCACTTCCAGAGGTGCCCAATGTGCTGTGTTCTCTCAGAGGAAGACACTCAGCACGCAGCTGATCTGAGTGTCTGCTGCAAGCTCACTGATTTATATCTATTCTGGTTTCTTCACGAGCCATTTCAAGGAAGAGAAAAACTGAGGTGGAAAATGGAAGTAGAGAGAGAGAAAACTATTTCTTTTGTACACGGCCTTACTGGTGACACATTGTGTTCTGTTGAGAGAAAACAGCGGGAGATTGCTCTGCTTCCCTTCAAACATTCTGAATATATTCTAAATATAAAAACAGATCTCTCTTCTAACATATTCCTCTCCCCTGCTAAAATAAATGTTGTTTGATTTGGCACATTAGTCATCTTACTTGTAAATGCCTCTCTCCTGTTCAGATATTAGCAGACATCTTATGTTTGAATAAAAGGGCTTTTAAAAAAAAAAAAAAAAAAAAAAAAAAAAAAAAAAAAAAAAAAGAGAAAAGGAAAGAAGTGGTAGGAGAAAGTAAAGAACTAAGATAAAAAATAAAAGTCAAGTTTTATGCCTTCATTACTGATGGTCAGTGGGTGACCATTACAAGGCACAGCTTTATACATTTATATGCCCCAAATAATATATTTCTAAGTATTAAACATGTAACAAATCAATGTTTGTGTGTCAATACACACACACACACACACACACACACACACACACACACACACACACACACACGTGTTTATATATACATTAAAATAGTGGTTGATGTATGTTTATGTAGATACAGATCCAAAACACATATATTTTGCAGTCTGCCTCTAAGCAAATCTATTTCATCTCTATCTATTTTGTGTCACCTTGTCAAGGGTCATCACATGCTGTTTCCTTAATTAATGTATCTGGAAACTGGAAACGTTATGGCATTTCAGATTCTAACATTGATGGAATTTGAACAAGCTCACCATATTTCAGCTCACTAGTCCAACACAAATGCACTGGACTTTCGAGTAATTTATACCCCCCTGGATTTTGTATGTGTGAACAATTCCCTGAAATAAGCCATGGTCAGTATCAGCAGATGATTTGTACTACATGGATTTAAGCAAGATCCTTAGATAGGATGTGTTTTTTTGTATCTTGAGATACTTTATTATTATTATTATTATTATTATTATTATTATTATTATTTGGATTTTTATCAAAGTTGGAGAGAAGGTGTGATGCACTTTTCATCTGAACTGCTACATAATTTTAAATTACATTTCAAAATGTTTTTAGAACAGAGGAATTGAGGAGAAAAACCCTCTTCTTCTCAATATATGTAGTTGTAATTTAAACAAAAAACCAGAACGAAACCTGGATGGGCTTTTATGGAAGGCATTACATATTCCAGGACTGGTAGAGTGAAACATTCAGAAAAGGCATTTTAATCCTGCCGACTATTATTCTAACACTTAACTTCACTCATTTAAATATTCACTGAGTGGGAAGTGCTCCTCAATTCCAGCAGTGTGCTCAAACTGCTTGCTCTATGAACGTGAGTCTCTGAAATTTAGGAGAAAAAATAGAATGCAGGTGTCAGCTACCCCAAAGAAACCTTCTTTTACCTTTCCATGTTGTCTGAAGTTGGATGAGCGTGTCCTCAGCACCACCAAGGGCTGGAAATTCACTTATATTCACAGGGCTGTAGTTTGAGGCAAAATTGAGAACACAAAGCAAAAGCCATGGAGAGGAGCAATTGATTTTACTGCTGTTTGACATAATGTAGGGTTTTTTAAGATGTTGAAGTAAAATAACAGACTAATTGTTAGGTATAGTCACTCATATAATCTAGAAGTGAAGTGACTGCCAAATGCTCTGTTGGGTGTGGAGTTCAAACAGGTTCAACTGATATTAGAGCAGTTTTGAGGCATGAAAAAATTTAACAGTAAAGAGAGATTGTATGAGCTTTGGGGGACTCAAAACCCAATAACACATTTTTGCTGGGGAAGGAAAAATAGTTCACTGTAGTTTAGGTCAGTCTCTTTTTTATTTCATTTTTAAATCTTTATTTTTACAATCTCATGATTTATTTTTCCAGGTGTTTTCAAAATTCCAGTTTTAAATACAGAAGCTGTAAGAACCAAGGGCAGCTTTTAAAAGAACACTTTGGCATAAGGCCTTGACACTTTTTAAGTTGTGTAGCCACAGGAAAAAAATGAAAAACATTAATTTCTCTGTGTTTTTTCTCATGATGGTTCCCCAAAATTTTGATTATTAAAAGTCTGTGAGGCTCACACAGATGACATGACTAATTTAAAGATAAACTGAAATCAGGACCCTAAAACCAGACAGCTTTTGTCTTTCTCCCTGTCTTCATCCTTGACAGAAAAGTATCCTACTGTAATCCCTTATATCATGTTCACCTGGTCAAAAATCACAAGCTGTGCTTGGGATAAATGTCAGTGGGGTTTTTTGGTATTTAGAATGCACCTTCATAGCAGAATTTTCCCCATTAAAAAGGCATGATCAAACTTTGATTTGGCAAAGCTCTCCCTCATTTGTTATGTAGGGGCGTGCATTGACGTCTCAGGGCTCAACAGAAAACCTGTAGAGTTTTAATACTTGAATTATCATGGATTGATGGATGGAAACAATGGCTGTGAAGACAAGAGCTGATTCCTCCTTTTTTCCTGGATCTTGAGAAGGCAGGATAATCAGTAACATCTGATCATCATGGATGTCATCAGCTTTTTACCCTTTTTTGTTGTTTGTTTGGGGACAAAAACAGTGTGTGTCCCTGGCTTTTTTTCTTTTTTTTTTCCTTAAAAAAACCCAAACTAAAACTAACAGAAATTTAAGGCAAAACCCACTGCCTATGCACCATTTTTCTTTAGAGTTCACACATTCACAATTTTTTTCTTAGATCCTTTAAAAATATTTGCTATCAGTGTCTGCTCTTGCCCAGATTCTTACAAAAGTGTGTGTATTTGGGAAGATGTTTTCAATGGCCAGGAGGTATTTAGTGGACTAAAGCTTGAAAAGAGAATGTTGCCTGCACTCTTAAACTTTGGGAAACATGATACAGGCACTCTACTTCCCTTTGATTCATTTTCAAGTCATTACAAATGAGATTCTTACATGCCAAAAATGCAGAGGACATCAGTATTATCCCAGGATGTTCCGTCAGTTGACTACAGTTCATGGAGCAGTATAAGCAAGAATACAAACATGTTTTTCAAATTTCTGTTAAACACATGCTGTCAGTAATTTAGTACTGGAGGTGCATAACATTTCTATTTAGTGATCTCTGGGTAAATATCTGCTCTGAGTTTCCCATGTTTGTTTTACCCCGACTTTTTGTCCTAACGATACAACAATGTTCCAATTAGAAGAAATTACACCATAGAAAATTATACATAAACAATTCTTTTTATTCTAAAATTCATGAGAGTCACAGATTAATAGATTACAGTGTGAAACATTTTTATATGTGTACTCGACACACTGGAGAGAATTAAAAATGACATTATTTCCAAAAATGCTGACCTGGAACAAACCATATTCAACTGATGGATTGGTGTTTTGATTTTTTAAACTGTGTCAAAATTAAATCAAGGAAAAGAAAGATAAATGATGTTTTCTTGCTGGGATCTTTGAAAGTCTATATGTAATTACAATTCCAGCACAATCTAATCCTATAGAGCAAGATTTTTTTTGTCACTTTGTAAAACGTTTTTTCCACTAAATAACATTTTAATCTAGAGGAATGGTTTTCTTCAGTTTTATGCATGGCTAAATGAAGTATCTGAAACCTGAGTGCATGTGATTGCAAGTAAAAATCCTTAAAATTTCCTAAGGAGCAAGATTAAGACTGTAAAAATTCACTTCAAGTTACGCCTCCCAAAAAAGTAATAATTTTTCTCAAGCCGGTGCCCAAACCAGCCAATCAGGCCGATGTTCTCTCAAATTTTGCCAAAGCCAGAGCACTGCAGCCACTGCCACAGACAAAAGGATCCTGGGGCCTGAGGGATCATGAGCCTCTTTCACCTCTTTGTTTCTACATCTCTTGGCTAGGAGGAGCAGATCTACATTCCTGATGCTGATACCAGTTTTACACCCAAGAGTAAGTTGTCACTGTCTCAAAAAAAAAGTATTAAGACAAGGAGCAGCAGACTCCAGGCCTGCCCCTTCTTTGGTGCATCCTTCCCTGTTTTCCCCTTTGAACAAAATAAATTCAGGACTGAAGCATTTTCCCAGAACGTTCTTATTTTGGTGGAACAGTGTTTTTTGATGAAAAGCTGCTCCACGGGGGGGTTTTCTCCCTGCCATCTGTAGTGAGGAGCAAGTTGCTGTATCAACACGGAGACACAATCAGGAGCAAAAAGGAAAAGTCCTGACAGACTGCAGGGCCCTGATGTTACAATATTGTTGTAACCTTTTCACGTGGGTGAGCATTGCTGAATTTAGAGCTCTTTGGGGAATTCCCAGTTGCAGAAATTCAGGGCTAAGATCCCGCCTTGCAGATGCTAAGGGTTGACCGGTAAAGGTAATGTGAAATAAGAACAGCAAGAGTTAAAATGTACACATTGTAGTCTCAGCTTTGAGCCTCTTTGCATTCTGTTAAAGTTAAAAAATAAGCAAACAGTTACAGAGAACAGCTGATGGGCAATCAATTTTTAAAGCCTAATGGGCTCTGCAGTCTGTTCCTAGAAATACATTTGGACACACATCTCACTTCCCAGTCTGGGCACAGATGCTGGTGAGAGGCATGTGGATAAAATTAAGTAACTTACAAAATGAGAAGGGAACAGCTCTTTTGCCATAGTAGGTACACTGGGATATATAGAAATTTTTTTTATAAAGGAGGCCAAAAAACTTTACTTTTTTATTAACTGGAGGCATGAAATAATCAAAAAAGCCTAAAGGAATTAAGGGTGGAATTGCTATTGGCTTCAAGGAAGGTTAAATACTGCTTTTCTTAGGGTTTTGGAAAATACTGGGCTTTATTTCCAATTGTTCTATTGCAAATCGATTAATTTAATGCATGGAGAACAGTCAGTGAGAAAATCAGTCATGTCACCTATGACTAGCAGTGAAAGGTAATCCTGAACATTTATTCCAAAGACAGTCTGAACCCCAAGCAAAAGGTAATAATGATCATATCCTGATAAAGAAGTGAGAATTTCAATCCAATAAAAATAGTTTCTGATGGAATATTTTACAAGATATATTCAGAGGATGTTTGAAATCTCAAAGCTGTAGAAGACAATGGCAGAAATCCCACTGGTTTTTAGCTTGCTTTCAGTCAAGATCTTTAAGCTGGTGTCCAAGTTACTGAGATATCTTAACTCTTGTGATCACAGGCCAGTTTTTGAGTGATTTTTTTTCTAAACCTGAACTTCTTCAATTTCTTCTTCAAATACATAGTTTGCAATATACATTTCAAGAATATGCGTGGGGCAGATGGACAGATGACAGTTTTAGCATAATGAAATGAATCAGAACTCAGAGTCGATTGAGCTGAAACTTTTTCATTGAGGATGAAGAAAAGGAATATCAGCTATATGTTTGTATTTCTAAATTTACTACATTTGGCTCAGAGGGAGGGTTTTTATGAGCCTCACAGCGTATCCAAACCCAGAAAATACAGAAAATCTCTCCAAGAAGTTTTTCTAGATGTCACAACATTTTCCACACAATTCCAGGAGAACAGAGTAATTTGATCTTTACAAAGTTACTGGAATTCCTATAGGAAAATATTCTGACAAGATTTTCTACTGCTGTAAGTTAACTTATCTGCATTGATTTTCCAGATATTTTACCTCTTTGCACCAGGTCTTTCCCAAATTCCTTTTGAAAATTCCTTTAATTTGCACAGGATTTGCCTTTTCCTTATAGGCTCATGAACCCCAGAATCCTGAAACATATTGCAGTAAGATTATATTTCTTGTTTAAGATGTACAGATCAGTTTATTCTGCAAATTCCCTGTGAATCTTGCAATTAAAAAGAAAAATTGTAAATAAAATTATCATTTGGTTGTCTGCAGTGTATTTGTTTCAATTCTTATGGCACTACAAAAAGACTCAGAAAAAGATGTCTTATTAAAACAATTTTGTTTTCAATAACTAATCATAACAGCTTTGTGGTTTGAATAATTTCCAATTTAGTGGATGTTGCTTTATCAGTTAACAGAAGAACATGAAATAGCCAGCAAGCAATCACTGAGGTTATAGTTGTGTTGATAGTGACTGTGTGGATTTACTTCAGTAGAAAATAAAGGAAAATGTGAAAGCAGGAATTTACAATCTCACCTTGGTCTGAAACAAAAAAGACTTATGGACAAGCAAAAACCACCATGGCTTACAGCAACTTCATATGGGAACAACGACAGCAGAGGACTGCAACACAACCCAGGTTTCTGCTGATACCAGCCTCTCATCTTAGCATTATTTCACCAATAGGAATTACTGGGTGAGAATTATACTTTTTAACTGGAAGTTAACACTCTTTATATGTGCAACATGCTTTTCTCACCAAGCTTTGAAATGCCATAATATTTGAGGTTTAGTTCAAAGCTTTACTTATAGTTATGCTTTGATTTTGCAAATTTGTTGCTGTGCATTATTTTTAGGTTTTTTCCCCCCTCAGTGATCTTCTATCATAGTTTTATTTATTTTTCCAAGAGGTATCAAAGCCAGAGTTGTTGGAGGCTTATGGGTGTAGTCACACAGAGTCCCAAGAAACATGAATTTTGTAGCATCTTAAGGATGTCTGAACTACAGGCTGTCTTTATATAAGCGGGGTTCATGATCCAAGACATGATGCTAAATCATTTAGGTGTAAAATACAGATGATGAAGTTCCTATTTGTTTCCTTTTATACTACGGCTTGTATAAGCAGAGTTTATACTTCTCATTATTCATAAGAGACTTTATCAGAAAAGTGAAACTAATAGTGAAATGTGACCCCTAAGGAAGGATCTTAAGAAACCTTAAGAAAATAAATCTAAAAATACCTAACAGGCTGATGCACAAACTGCTTTTCGAGATGTTCAACACTTAAGTGGTCAAGGTCCAGAGCACCTACTTTAACTAAACCTGTCTTGAGAAAGAAGTTGGATCAGATAACTCTAGAGGTTCCTTTTGGCCTAAAATAACTCTAAAATTCAGATTCATCTCTACATTCTATGATTAGAAGAATTAATTTGATATAACACAAACAAGAATTTGCACATTTCTTTTTTTAATCTAAAATATATTTTTGAATAGTTAATGTTTTTAGACTTACTTGGTTATATGGAAATGAATGCTCAATTTTGCTTCTGTTCAGACTTTTTTTTTTTAAAATACCAGTTTTGATGGTTAAAAATGCTGGCTTCCAGTTTTCCATTAGGAAATACAGGGTCTAGGATGTAGGGGGTTTTATGCAATAATGCTTTAAAGCAAGTGTCTGGAAAAAAAAGGTGTTTTATAACCACTGGAAAATTTACAGTAACACATTTCATGTTTGTGATAAGCATTACTTGCTCATTAAAGAGAATCAAGGTTAAATCCTTCAGGAAATGCTGTGGAGCTGTATATTTTTTAAATATCCCTTAGTAAAACCACAGAAATATTCTATGTTTCACAAAATATTTATTGCATGCCATTAGCTGAAAACAACACCATCAAAGCTGTGAGAAAGAGGTATATGAGAATACCAACAGCAATATGAAATTATCTCACTTGCAAGGTTTCCATTTCCAAATCCACTGTAACATAACAAAATTCACAGAGCAAATCCATCAACTATGAATCAGTGGCTCAAAGTCTTGCTTTTCACTCTGGAGTTATGCTAGGTAAAGAGCAGGAGTAAAAGGATATGAATAATTCCTGTTGCTTACAGTTCTTGTTAAACATATCTATGGATTACCAGCTACATAATACAACCAAGCCTTTCCTTCAGGCATTTATAATTTTACCTTGGAAAATATGTTAAAATGTTTCACAGGATTAAAAACTGAAACCAAGTTAAGTATCTGAAACATTACTATTACGATGGAATTTTCCTATGTGGCATTAATTACCGAAAGGATTAGAAATGTAGAAAATTACATTCTATAAGCTGTGTGTAGCAGTGTCTGTTCTTCAGAAAATACCATTTTTCATGACATGCATTCCTTTTTCTTAAGATTGGGTAGGAAGGGACTAAATTAATCCAAGCACCTTGCCATGGGCAGGGCTATCTACTAGACCAGGGTTCTCAAAGTCTAACTGTACCCACCTTGAACAGTTTCAGGGTTGGGACATCCACAGCTTACCTGGGCAACCTGTTGTGGTGCCTCACCACCCTAATATCCAATCTGAACCTACTCTCTTTCAGTTTAAAGCCATTCCTCAACAATAATGGTAGCAATAACCAGTGACAGCTCTAAGGTTTGGGGGTTTCCATGAAACCACATTTTGGTTTACAGCAGTCTACCAGGAAATATTTACTGGGATGGATCTCCAGATCACACAGCCCTATTCATTTACTCTCCATGTTTATAATTTCTGTGAGCAGGGCACAAACCACAGTGTCCCATTATACCAGGTATAGGGCAATGGGGAATCTTCACAGAAAGCTTTGTGAGGACAGTTGAGGCAAGAGACCCACAATCTATTTTCATGGCCTCCTGAAAATTGTAAAAATAATTTCATTGTTGATTATTCTGACCAAAAAGGACATGATGGTAAAGTCAAGTTTCTGGGCTCATAAGGGTTGACTTTCTGAGATTTACTAGTGGCAGAAGAAGTACAACATTGCCATCTACATTTGAACACAGTCACTCATGAAATACTGTCATCTTTATTCAGCCTTTAGTACAATGTCTTCATCTTCCCCACTGCATCAGAGTTCCCTTGGTGATATTTCTTTATAGTTGGGCCATCTCTACACATTGGAAAGACTTCAATGGGTGCAATATCATGCCCTTCAAGATTTACATTTGAAATATTTAAGATTAAAGGAAACTTATTTAATGAAGTATGTAACTGAAGACAAGGGATTTTGAGCACAGCAGGCAGTGTGGGAGGGTAGAGGACTGTGCAAATGACTAATATTGGGAACATTTCTGTGCTTTTCATATCTCCACTTAGCATAAGAATAACTGATAGAGAGTAAAGAGAAATCATGTCATGCATTGGATGCTTGCCAGACAAATGAAGGAAAAGTCTAAAACACATTGACTGGAATTAGTGGAAACATGTTGAGTCTAAAGTTCTAAAAGAGTACAATCCTGGTTGGGAAACATATGTTTAAGGATTCCAACTTGAGGGTGAGAGAAATACAACTTGAAACTCACTGTCCCAGATTTCTCTTCAGTAGTTATTGACACGTGTGTGTAATGTGAGTCAAGCACTGCTATCAACTCCAGTGAGCCACTGATGAATACAGACCTGCTGACAAGGTCCTTTGGTGGCCCCCAAAGAGCATCCATGAACACCAAATCCTGATCCTCTTGGTGCTTAATTTTTTTCCAGATAGGTCATTAACAATAGTAATCACTGAGCCTTACCCTCCTAGCTTACAAACTTTAAAGCCATTGCTTGGCAAAAAGCCATGGATCTTAATAGTGCAAATTGAAATTAATTGATTCTCAAATGAAACTGACCTGTGCCCAGGTCACTGGCCATGTGGCTCTGCCAGTAAGTGGTTATTCACTCAGCCTGGAATCAAACCCTTTCAGAAATTCTGCCAAATCAAAATCAGATTAGCATCTAGGGAATTTACTTTAGGGAAAGCTTTGAAAATACTGTCTTCTCATATGTTAAATGAGATGGCTCTTGAAATCCTTTAAACCACAAAATGTAGAGGAAAGAAAACAATTTTAAAGGTTTCAGCAGCTGAATAGGATAAGTCCTTGCAATAAAATATTTTGTCAGACAAAAAAAGGAGAATTGTTTCTACACTCACTCAAAACATGAATGTATTTGTGAATGAAAGGAGGACAATGGTGGGGTTTTTTTTCATGCTAACTTGTCCTTTTTTCCCGAAAAAATTATTTGGTTGCTAAATTGTATTCTAAAATCTCAATAAAAAACGGTGTTTATTTCAAGTCACATAATTTTTTTCCTTAAACACATGACTTTTTTAATATATCATGAAAAGAAAATTAGGTTTTGCCTTTTATAGAGGTACACCAATTTAACAAATGTGCTTAAAGACCCAGCTGTTCCTACACTGATTATTATATAGATACTGCTCAATTATGTTTCTTGAACACTGATCCAATCCATCCTACTTCATTACTAAGAAAATTAATTTTAAGGGAAATATGAGTAGTTATTGCTTTTTGTCACCTCAGGTTTACAAGAATTAAACAGTATTCTCAACACCAAGATTTTCATCATTATATTGGTACAACTAGTAATTATTCACATGAGTTGAAACCTAGCTGCTGACACAATAAAAAATGGTTACTACATTGTGTAGGTCTAGCTGAGAAGATTTGGGCCAAATTTTTATTTAGTGTCATTTGATATTGGGCCAATGTTCTATTTAGTCTCACCTGACACAGCTGTATTGGGTTCAGCACAGTTACATACACCTATTCTCGATAAAAGGGATATATTTATAGGACTGTTTCATTGTGTGGAGCTGTTTAACAGGTTCAAAAGTAGACACATGTGTGTGTTCATATTTATATTTATGTATGCAGGTATGAGCATGCATATCTTGGAGCACAAAGTATTGTATTTTATAGCACAAATGTATCGTGTTAGCAAGAAAACCTTGCTGTCAATTATTAATTCAGTGGCATGGAACATCCTTGTTATTCTTTTCCATCTCTGAGAAAGGCTTGAAACTGTGAGTTCAGAAGCAGAAGAAACAAAACATTGTTTTTGTGTTACTGGAATTCCTGTAAGCCATTGCTTTAAAATCCTACTTCAATATTGTTTGACAGTATTGATTTCAAGCAACAGGCTATGCAATGCCATGTCACATATCATTTGTGCTTTGTGTGAGATGATGGAGTGTGGACATGTGTGTGTGTCTATATCCTCTGTAGTTCATAAATCAGATTAAGTTCAGAAGAAGCAAGCATTAATTTCTGATGGCTGGCCTAAATTTAAAAAAACAACTGCGTATCCAACAGTGAACACATTCCTGGTGAAAATATCAGCGAGTTATTAAACTATAAATTTAATCTTAAAATTCTATACTTCTAGTAATGAATACCAGCTTGTTGTGAGCTTTCTGTACTGTTCATAAAATTCTGATCAGTAAAATGAACACTTGGAAGTATTGGCTCTTGCTGACAATGGAAAACAGAGGTGTTAAATATAAATCAGAGTGCAATGAAATCATGAAAAGTAAACTAAGATTTTTCCTATAAAAACATTATAGAGCCATTTTGTAACAGAACCAGCTCGCAGCATATAATCACATTTTAACAGTCGTTGCCAAAATAGGTAAAAGCTCTGATAGAAAATTTGTTAATTATATGATTTAGGCCTCACAGGCAGCCTAAATCAGTCAGAAATGGAGAGAAGCACTGATTTGAGATGATTCTATTGTTATTATTTTTATTACAATAACAAATAGTTTTCACATGCCTCAAGCTTGGGAAATGCCAGAAGACTACTGCTGGGTGGTACAGGGTAGAAATGACTTAAACTGGAAGAGACAAAACTAGGACAAAGCATCATCCTTTTTTTATAAGAAGCAGAGAGCTTAAGGAAGACATTTACTAAGACACTCAGAATAACAGAATCCCTCAACTCTGTGTCCCTAGTCTCTCCACGGTGAAGTGGAAGGAGTAAGTAACTCCAGCAGGCAATTCATGCCCCTCTTCCTAGGGGTGAAACCTGGGGTGTGGAGGTGCTGAGCCTGCTCCATGCCACACCCTGCCCTGCACTGCTCCATGACTGGGTGGCTCAGGCAGGGCATGAGTAATGCACCCTGTCACAAACAGCTGCACAGGGCTTCCAGTCCACTCTCACCTCTCAGAGATATCTTGCCCCTTGGTCTAGAATACCATCTGAGGCAATAATCAGTTGGGTTTTTTTCTGAAATAATTTCACCTCTTGTGAAGTACTCAAGTATGTACTAAACTTGAGAATTAAATCTGTCTCTCAAGAAAGTGTGGCAATCACCTGCAGCACAGTTATTTTCTCCTCTCTCTCAGATGTTATTTTTAGTCAAGTTTCAACAAGAGCTACACCTCAGTGAGTTTCATTGTCTGAAGATTTAGACAGTGAAGGTATGTTTTGTAGGTTCAAATCCCTTAAGTCAGATTTGAATTTGAGCTATCTAATCTAATGTCAGAGCACTCAGTGTGCTGAGTTATTTATTATGAAGGGAAAGTGGTTTGTTTTCTTTTTGAATGGAAGGATTTACTACTTAAGTAATCCTTATCTTCTCCTAAGGGTTTCCATCTTTATTATAGGCACTTTTTCACAAAGAGTTCTGCCTTTCCTGAATTCTGTTTTCAGGTGCTTATTTTTGCTCCTGGTTGTGCGGGAAGCTGATGTTACTGTTTCAGAGGCTGTGAATTCCACTGGGAGGTCATACATGTAAAATATACCACCACCAGTACCTAAACACCCTTTATATGCCCTATTATCTGAATCCCCTAGTTTGTGGCTACTTATAATGGCCTGTAGGAAACAATAAAACGCCTCCAAGACATTGCAGTCTTACCCTGGTCCCTAAGGTCTCCTTCTTGGGGATGAAAAGCATCAAATTTTCGTTGGAGGATCTGGGTCTTATTCACATTTTGTCTTTCAAAGTACAGCCACACAGAAGTGAGTTTGTAGGATTGTAGAACACCCACTCTCCCCACCCCCTATTTAATGTGTGACTCTGAGAATTGGGTTTTTTTTTCCCTGAAATTAAAAATTAATCTATTCTTTCACAATACCTATAGTAATCCAAATCCACTGTATTACTCTCTAGAAGAATAATTGATGTGACCCAGATATTACAAGATGTCTTCCTTTCCTGTGGAATTTTGCATAGAATATAAAAGTACAAATTAGGTCAAAACAAAAGAAAACAATTTTTTTAACAGTTATAGAACTCACCTGAACAAAAATAGCTCTGGGTTCTATTTCTTTTTCTAGTTAATAATTCCTTGGTTTACATTAACTGGTTTGTAGAGCAAGAGCTAGAAGTAAACCGGGTCACTGTCTTGGGCCCAGTTAATATTTAATATTCTGCATAAAGTGGAGCAGTTTTAACTGAAAAAAGCATGGGGCAAACTAAGTTCAAATTCCTTATAGCTAAAAAGAAAAGCAGCCTTTCTACTTTCCTCAGATGTCCTAACCCCTGGGCTATGTATTAATAGCAGAACCTGGGAATGCAAAATCTTCATCAATGCTTTTTGCAGAATCTCATATTCCAAGTACATTGAAGAACACCGAGTGGATTGGCCAGGAGGTTTTTGTGTGTGCACTTGAACATGGGAGAGATGAGAGGACGAATGAAGCTGAGGCAGATTCTTAGGGAGACATGAAGATGATTGTAAAATACTATGCTAAAAAGAAGGAATTGGACTTACAGTATTAACAAATTTAGGAGCAGTTGAAAAGGTGGTCCATGAAAGACTCCATTTTCATTTTTGTGCCTAAAGATACAGACCTATAAATCTCTTCATGAGTACAGCCAAGAATCCTTTTTCAAGGAGAACTGATCAAACAGAGTACCTAAGCAACTTAACAAAATGGTTAGGAAGCTCCCAAATCACAGATCTGCTTTCAGAAACATCTTTCTTAGGGTCTTTTTTAGGACAGTTTGGCAACACCAGGAATTAAAGTCAAATTGTTTTAATCTGTGTCTAGTGTATTAACTATAACAGCAGCTTGTTCTCAGAGCTTGAAGTTCACAAATGAAGGTATAAATCAGCAGCAAGCCACTGGACAGTTGCCAGTGTAAACCAGAGCTCAATTTAAGACAGAAGAGAATCAGGCAGTAAAAAGTGTCTTTTTCCTCTCTATTTTTCCATTTTTATCTCTTCAACATTAATCCTCTTTGAAGGTATATGAAAAAAATTATATTATCTTTGTAAAAGGAAAAAAAATGGCTTACTCTGGCACCTAAGTGCTTTATTATTTCACTTTATTTCTCTAGATAAGAAAATCTGATTTTTTACCATTAGCACCAGCGCTAATGGAGAAATGTTTGAAAGATATTTTCCTTCCAAGAAGAAATGTCAGAGCTTTTCAGACCATTTCTTTCTCCTTCCTGCTGGTTCTGCTGATACTATACTGCTCCACCTATTCCTGGTGGCATGACTTGGACAAGCCCATGTGTGTTGTGACTACCTAACATGAGAATATGTTCTACTTCTCTGTCCTCCAAGTCAGCATTTAGAAACTCTTAGATGTTGTTTGCTATATTAGATTAATTGGATTAGCCCCCTGATTAAAGACTGTTTCACAGGATCAAGTTCTTGCTATGTGATAAAGAAAAAAATAAAAAGGAAATTTTAAATTTTTATTTTTAACAGTTCTGATTTTTTTACAGATATACATGTGTAGGCAAATTGAAGAAAATCTTTAGGAACTGGTGCTATTCTCCATGGGCAAGAAAATCTGTGAAATGGTGTAGTTGAAACTTTCAGTATTAAGAAAGAGAATGAAAATATAATGCAACCTCAAAGGGTGGGCTTTTGTTATTACTACTTAAAGGGGAAAACTAAGGGACTAAATTGAAATATTAGGTAAGAATAAGCAAACAGGGACTTGGGCAGGGTTGCTTCACTCTCAGAGAAGGAGACATATGGAATAAGTTACTAGTGAAGGTAACTGAAGTACAGTCTCACAGAGATAAAGGGATACCTAAATCTGTTTCTGGAGGGGAGGATTGAAGAATAGGATGAAAAAAGCAAGTAGGGTGGATTAAGCTAAACTGTGCCAGGACAGGCATGTCAGCACATATGAACCTTTTCTCTCTCTGCAATTCTGCTCTTTTATTTGCTTTTTTTTTGCTTTATCAGCTCATAATATCAACCTCATAATGTCATTTTAACTCTTTCACATCTACAAAATTCCTCTGTGCTATTCAATCCCTAGTGCATCAGTGAATTCTGCCTGGAGTATTCAGACACTCCAATACAATGCTGTGTTCTTGGTATGCAAGAAGTGTGAAGCAAGTGAGAGACAACTAAGGTGAGATTCTTCTCACCTAAATACAGTATAAGCATGCTGAACAGATGCTCTCTTTACAGTAACAGGTCAGGAAAAGGAATATCTTAGCAATCCATCTGAAATATTTCAGTAGATGAGATAAATTAGGCCACAAGAATTTCTGTTTCTCTTCACTGAATATAAATAGAGCATAGGAAATTTAACACAGAAATCCAAATCTCAGAGGCCTACAGTTCACATGAATTGACACCACTATCAATGCTGTGTCAAGAAGCAAATCCATTTCTGTCTGAGTTATCTAAGGCCATTTCAGCAGCTCTGATGGGGACTGTAATTCACAGACACCTGGGAAAAGGACGTGCATTGAAGCCAGCCCAGGATGTCAGCATAAAGCTGCTCCAATTTAGAAGCAGAGTTTGATGACTTTGGTAAAAGTCTGTTATAATATCTCTATTTGGTTTTGAGAAAAATAATTTCTCTGGGTAACACTTTATTGGGATGTGTAGATGTAATCTGCAACAGAAATTACACCCTTTCACAGGAAATGGGCAATGCAAAGAAATGGATAATGAAATCCAGGTTGGATAAGGCCTTGAGCAACCTGGTCGAGAGGGTGCTGTGCTTGCCTACGTCAGGTTGGGAGTAGATGATCTTTAAGGTCCATCCCAACCCCTTAACACTTATGATTCTATGAAATAACTCCTGATGCTCTCCCATTATTATTTTTAAGCAGTTTGACTTCATACAAAACTCTTAAACATCCCAGAGAGGGATTATAGTCACCTATGTGGTCACACAGCCAGAACATAGGGCATTTGGACATAACACTAGGGGAAATGAAGGAGAAATACTTCTTTCAACAACAAATTCATCTGTAGATAGAACCAACTTCAAAGGGAGAATTGTCTCAGCTGTTTATCACATCATTTTTATGTCTGAACTACTTACCCTCAGGGCTGCAGGAATTACAGACCATGAATCCTTCAAGACATCCCATTTTCAAAGTTGAAGAGTCCTCTCCAGGGATGTGTTGGAAATCTCTAGTATACATCAGATAGAGGAGGAAACTGAGCCTTTCTTTTCCAGATTTCAAGTGGCAGTCTTACATACTGGACAGCTGAATTACAGAAAAAGGAATAAATGAATCCATCCTGAACCTGTGCAAATATTTTCTGTATTTTGCATTCAGCTGAAAATGCTTGTGGTTAAAAACCTAGAAATATACATTTGTTTGCTTGTGGTTTTTCTTTTTTTAGTAACTGATAAATGCTTTCTCTGAACATTAAATACTATTTGAAAAATTAATTACAAGTATTTAGAAAAAAACTAATCTTGTAACAACTGTGATGGCATAAATGATGTTAATGGGAATGCTGTGGGTAATGCTGTTAACTGACCACCCTAAAAATTGTGCATGATGCAAAACTTAATTTAATTAAGGAACTTACCACCCTCCTTTTTCTGCTGCTATTTCCCTTTCCTTTCAAGAGAAAAAACAAGTCAAGAAAAAAAATTCTAGTAAAAATATGACGGAAAATTACCACCCATTTTATAATATGATGGAGTATATAACTTCACAAGTTGTTCATATCCACTGTTGCACTGTTGTAATTTTTCTAATTCTATTTACTGCATTACATTATTACATATGAAGACGTTTAAATGGTTCTTTAAAATACCACTTAAATCACTGTGATATTATGGATGTATTTCAAATAGATTTGTGACAATTAGAATTGTCATCCAAATATTTTTCACCTCAAAATCCTGCTGGATCACACATGTAGTTTTGCTACTTTTTTTAGAGGCCTGTTTTGATTTAACATGTGCCACTGTGTTCTTTCATTGTTTGGAGAAACTAATGAATGGTATGGAGTGATTGTGTTCTGTCATTTTTCTTACTCTTCCCATATTCTGTTGTGCAATCACTGCCATGCTTTTGCTAAGAACCTTGGCTGCATTCCACCCTGAGTTCTTTCTTAATGACTTCATCTGTAGGACTACAAAGATTCATAATCAGTTCCTATCCAAGCGCTGAAATTAATTTTGTGGAAATCCATCTCTGAATGTTACAATGCTGGCTATTGAAGCAATCTTGAAAGCAGACACCATGTGGGGGGAAGGAAGGAGGGGAGCAGGAAGAGAAAAAAAGAAAAGAAAGAAAACTTTGGCCCCAGCTCACAGAAATCAAGCTGTGTTCTGTGACACTCCAAAAAAAGAGGGTGGTCTCCTCCCCAGCAGAAGTCACGCAACAGAGCAGATACCCTCACCAAGCTGCTGCCTGTGCAGTTCTCTGTTCCCTTACCTCAGAGGAGAGAAAAGATGCTTCCCTTAAGAGCATGAACAGGTGAAAAGGTTTCTATTCACAACAGAATCTCTGAAGGATACCACAGGCTTAAAAGTCTACTGGGATATCTCAGTGAATTTAATGTCAAACTTCTGTCCTTTGTTCACTTCAATAGAGAGTTCTGAAAAGTCTTAAATTAGGTACATATAGTAAATTTTCAAACTCTTTCACCTCTTCCAGGTGATATCTCAAGTCTCTGAATAGGATGTGTCAAAACTTGTGTGTGTCTTAGCAATCACAGCCGAACATATGAATAGGCTGAATATATATTCAGCAGTGGTTCACATCTGCAGGAACCAACAGGGAATATTAAAGAGCACAAGATGCAAGTCAGTATTCACCACTGAGCATGAGAATGACAGCTTGGTCAAGTGAGGCTTAATATAAACTGAGATACTCAGAATTTCCCATTACAACTAGATGGTACTGAAAACAAAAAAGGGAGGGACAGTCAAGGGAGCCTATCATTTAATTTAATGTCCTGTTTGTACTTCCACGATTGGTGTTGTATACACAGTAGTCTGCATGTGGTTCCCTACACACTTTCCTGCTTGTTTCTCCAACTAGTGTTGACACTCTAAGTCTGTGTTTGGCAAAAACTCACGGTCAAATGTCAATCTTCTTATAAACACATGCACACAAGTATAGAGATGAACAACTGGATTTGGCTTATTACTTTATTGACTTGGAATATGCTGGGTTCAGGACACAAACAAGAGCCTTGCCTTAGTAAATATGAAGGACATAATTTTCCAACTCTGCTCCTTTCCATAGCTAAAATGAGCAATAGATACAAGGCAAAAAATATGCTGTCATTCACAGCAAAGGTCTCAGTCAGCCAAAAAACATCTAGTGTCAGAAAAGCTGCAGTTTACCTAAGAAATCATATAATCAAACTTAATTACAGAAGTGATCATGTCTTTGTAAAAACTTCATTCCTCATGAAACTGTGCCAGATACTGACATTGTCTGCTGGCGTCCGACTGACACACTGCAGTAATAATAAATGGGCCACTGTGTGTCTAAGCTCCCTAGCTGAGATATGACATTAACTCTTGACCTTCAAATGAAAAGAAAACGCAGTATCTCCTGTTACTATTATAAATGTTGACTTTAGTATTCATTATTAACGAACACATTTCAGTCTCATTCCATATGGCATCACGCGATGTATGGATCTATAGCAGTTTTCCCTGGTACTGTTTCTTTTCACTTTGTCTGCATCTGATAAGCCAGAAACCTTGGGGACTGAACCAAAACACAAGCATTACTGAAGAAACAGGCCTGGGAGATTTTCTTCTTCATGTCATGACACCATGCTTGTGTAATGCTATAGAGAAATGCAGCCTTTATTTTATGGTATATGAAAATGTGAATGCATTTCATTACCTTCTTATATTCCATGCACAGAGTACACATAAACCCCACATGGAAGTAATGCATTGGTTGGTATGTCTTGGGCTTTCTTCTGGGCCACTTCATAATCAGGATGAACTGCTGTAGTTTCCAGTGATGAACTTCATCTCAAATCACAGAAAATTTGGCTTTTCTGATCCATAATCCCTTATCTCACTCTCTAACACATAAGAAAAAAAATGGTTATTAAGAATAGTAGTCAGAGGCAAAAGGTTGCTTATTTTTTTCAAAAGTACCCACTCTGAAATTTGGAGAAGAAAATGTGCTGAAAGTAGACCAGCCCCTGTTACCTCATTGGAGACCATTAGCAGTTTAATCCTTGAATTGCACAATTACAGGCATTATTGTGGGAAGTCTGTGTTTTAGTCTTCCTAGTCTGACAAACAGACAACGAGGATAATAATTTTCTTAGGAGTGGAATGGATATTAAAATCTGGAACTGAAAGGATGTGTTCCAGCAATGAACTTGAAAGTGTTAATTTTTCAGCTTAGAATTCTATTTTTCTGAATGTCTTTATCATGGATAACAAGGACTGTCTCACTGCTGACTTGTGACTGCTCTCCTTTGTTTGCAGAGAAAGAGTCTAGGGTAGTTAAAGTGTTACTATATATTAAAATTAATCCCAAGTTTTTGTTGTCTCTTAACCATTGCCGTCTAATCTCAGAGGAGACCTGAATACAGTCTGGTTTCTACTGAACAAATCTGAATGACCATTGCTGAATTTCTCAGCCAAGGCCAGACTTTTCATACTTTGATCATCTCCCTGTTGCAGGCGGAACTCCAGAAGAGCCTTTGAAACATGGAGATCAATTTTTATACAGTCACCAAAGGCATGTCCTTAACACTCCCAGATTGAACTGGGTGAAAAGTTTAACCATGAAGATAAACTAATTTTGCTGTGCCGCACTCATCTTGGAACCACAAAAGCAGGCTAATCCTTGTGTACTAAACAGGACAGAAATGCAACATGTGTAAAGGTGACCTCTTCTGTAATAGACATTGACTTATTTTCCTTTCTAAGGCTATAGACAGATTCTTTCAGTTCATTATACTCTTTGTAACGAAGTGATACACTGGAACCACACCAGACAACAGCACTAGGACCAGGACACAGGAATGCATTCAGGGTGAAATAAGTTGACAAGGATCCTGGAGAGGCAAATCCTTAGAAAAAGATTCCATTCTTATACATCCTCGCAGAGAGAATTTCTATGTAACCAGCATTGCGCATGTTGTTGTTTTTTTAGTTTGTTTGGTTGGTTTTTGTTTGGTTTTTTGTTGTTGTTTTTTGGTTTTTTGGGTTTTTTCCTGTGCATGCTTAAAAAAAAATGACAACAAACAAGCAGAAATTTATGAGTGTCACTGAGCCAGATTGCTGCCCTTCTAACCAGGAATTAATCCTGCTAATATCAAAGGGCTGATGGATGTCTTCAACAGCAGGAAAGAGTTCACAGCCTTGCCCACAGAAACAGGCTCTTAAATCAGAGCATGTTCTTATCTTTGAAGCTGGAGTAGCCATTGATTCTGGGGCTATTCCTGATCATCAGCTGAGAGCTATCTGGGTCTGCAGTTAGCCCTTACAATTACAATTCTCAGGAGTATTTCCCCTGCTGTCATCAAATCTGTCACAGATTACTCCTGTGGCCTTTATATGGCCATGGAGCTGGTAATTGCTCTCCTGCTGACTGCAGAGGCATGGGTGAAGATTGCTCCAATATGAGACAGAGCAGCTGATCAAAATACTGCTCTGCTGAAGCACTGAACACCAGAGTAAAGATAAAGCATTCCCTGCCAGGGATTTTCTTGCCAGTGCATGAAAACCACAGCTGGCCCCTCAGTCTGTTCACCTGAACCCCCACCTGCTTCTTTCCAGCTCTTACCTGTATCATGAATTCCTTAGTGAAGGGAAAATGTTCTTCCCTCTTTATAGAGCTGACAAGTGCAAGGCTTTAAACACCACACAAATTCAAACGTTGAATGTGGATGACAATTTGTGAATATATTGTTCTCCAGCACAACCACTGAGAGCAAAATTGTGGTGATTCTAACTTGTTACACACCACAGAGAAAAAGGTGTTCATTTCTTCATTATTGTACCTTTGTATGAACTTTACGGATTTAAAATGTCAGACTTCAGAGTTATGACCTCTACAGAAACCTTTCAATGTGTAATTTCACCTTTGCAAATACAGTTTGAGAGTTGTGAACCAGGGTCACTTTATTCTGCTGAGTACAGCTGAAAGCCATAACAAAGTACTGGAGAGTTACTGCAGTCTTGCTCAATTATTTTGTATTTCTTGCAGCAAAGCATAGTGAATCATGCAAAACACATTGTTTTGTTTTGCTTTGGAAGACACAATTCTTACTGAATGATGTGTGCATAAAATATGTTGGAAATCAGTACGTTATTCCGCAATGGGACTCCATTTTTGATGGGAGCTTCTAGGGGGTGCACTCATACTCCTAATAAATAGCAGGAACAAACTCAGAACACAAGTTTGGCTGCACCACTGGTTGTAGAGTCACAAAAATATCTTAAGGGAGATGAAATACCTTCGTGCATGTTCAATTCTTTGTTCTGTCCTGTCACCATGAGTTAATGACTCTTTCAATTAGGAATTGGACTGAGTCCACCAATTCATGTCAAAATACAACCTCCACATAATGATGAAGACAATCAAATGGGCATAAGATATTGCCTTATTTGTAACTGTTAATATGGAGATGAAGAATTAGCATGCCCTTCATTCCAACTTGAAGGGTCTCATATATAAAAATGGAGATAAAAGAAGTAACGTAGTGTGTCCGTGTTTTTTTCTTCTGGAAGGATTTTGTTTTCCTAATAGCTAAAACAATAGCCAGCTGAAATTTGCTTTATTTAAAAAATCATGCAGAATAACCACACAAAATTTGATAAAATGAACTCCAAAATGATTAATAAGCATTCAATATTTGTGTGGGGTTTGTTGCATATCACACTGTCAGGGTGAGGACTTGTTCTAATGAAGTCTAGTTACCCTGTCATTGTTGACTTTCTTTATACTAACGCCATTTAAATTCTGATTGTGAAAATCCTGTTTGCATCACTAATGCCTACATCAGAATGTTTTCCATATGAGGAAAGAGCAAATACATTAGGATTCTTAGGCTTGGGAAAAAGATGACTGATAGGGAGAAATGACAGAGGGCTTAAAGTCATAAACTGTATGCAGAACATGAGCAGAGTGAATATTCACTCCACCTCACAGCATAAGGATTAGCAGACATATAATGAAAGCATTAAGAGTGAGTTATCCACCAAAGCAGAGTATTTTTTTCCACACAACATGTAATTACATTATAGAGCTCACAACCACAGGATTTCATGGAGGTAAAAAATACACATGGATGTAAAAAGGAACAAATTCATGGAGAGTAAATCAACTGGTGTTACTAAACATGATTTGCCAGAAAGAAATCTGGATCAGGAAGTTCTAAAACCACTGATTACTGGAAAATTTGCTAGACTAAGACATTTTTGTTCATGCATTTGTTTCTTTCCTCTTTGCCTGTGTGTCTGCTGCTGCCCAGCCTCAGGGAGAAGATGGGGGGTGAGGAGGACCTTGGTCTGATAGGGCCTTCTCCCCTCTACTCTAAATGTCCCATGGATGAATGTCACCTCATCCATCAAACTCAGATGTCTGCTATGCAAATGCCTATATGAAAGTACTCTTCATAGTCTGATAGGAGCAACAGACATTTCTGGAGCACAGAAGTTTGGGTTGTTTCAGGCATCTGTGTTAGGGAGGAGCTAAATGAACTGTAAACACATGTATTTCTGCCCACCAATACTAAAGAAAATGTATGTCTATCTTAAATGAGGGTGCCTACTATATTGGTTGGGTCAGATAGGTGTGATTTCTGTTACCATGGCTCTATGCAGAAGAAAATAACACTATTTTTTCTTGCAGCCCTCATATTTGTGCCTTATTTCATATTCAATCAGTAAAGTTACTAAAGAAAATGAAACAAAAGGGATCTGTCCCAACATATTACTCTTCATTAAAAGTATCATAAAGAAGAGTTTATAAGCTGACCCAATTTTTATAAAACATCTACATATGGTCTTCAGTCCCATTGAAATTGTTAGATTTAGAAATGTGTTTAAGATCTTTGCTGAACTGGAACCAGAGTGAAATATGGTAGAATGAAAGCCACCAAAGTATCTGAGACACTGAAATATAGTTCAGTTCCATTAATAGCAAGTCTCTGTTTCAAGTAGAGCTGATCTGACAAAAACAAAGCAAAATTACTCCAGTATATAAAAAAGGGTTCCTCTGTGCTGTTAAATTCTGATGTAAATTATTAAATCCCACAGAGATTTTTTTAGATCAAAAGAACTTTGTACTTTCTTTATGTAGCCCATTCTGCAGAGAAAAGAAATTGCCAAATATCCTGCAAGGCAGATGTGAAAATATGATCTTTTAAAGCAATTGTGACTTGCTTTCCCGTTTATTTTTTGTGCTGCATCCAAAAGCACTTTGGATGTATAATATCCAGTTACAGATCTAATGTACAACACAAAATCCTAAGGTGTGCTTCAGAGGTTACCCCTGTAAATGCAGATCACTTCTTTGAGCGAGCTGGGGAGCTACCAAGAGACACCAACAGTCTTTTCAAATGACACTGTTACTTTTTCTAATTAAAAATTTAATCATTTCTACGTGTTCCTCTAAAAAGGCATGATGCAGTTTTAAAGATGCAGTCCTGGATATACATAGCAATACTCAACTTCTCTGAAAACAAATTGATCTGCATGTTTAATTTCTCAGCCATACAGACACTGTATTTTTTTCAGAAGCAAAAATATAAAATCATAAAATCATTAAGGTTGTAAAAGATCTCAAAGATGATTAAATCCAGGCATCAACCCAGCACTGACTGCTGTGTTCACCACTAAACCATGTGCTCAAGTGTCACATCCACACACCTTTTGAACAAATATAGAAGCTCCTCCACATCCCCGGGCAGCCTGTTCCAATGCTTAACCACTCCTTCAGTTAAAAAAATTTTTTCCTAATATCCAATCTAAGCATTCTCTGGAGCAACTTCAGGCCGTTTTCTCTTCTCCTGTCACTTCTTACCTGGGAGAAGAGGACAACTCCCACCTGGCTACAACCTTCTTTCAGATTACTGTAGAGAGTGGTAAGTTTCCCCCTGAGCCTCCTCATTTGAAATGTTTTATTTTTCTGAATTAACAGCATTATAAAAAAAACATTTTTTTTACACTTTCTGCTTAGTATAAGCCATGGGTAAAAAAGAGATCTACTGACAATCTGAATAGGGACACTCAACTGACAACATGGAACTTTGCCTTCTAATTTTATTTGAATAGGATTTACTGGAAAACACAAAATAGGCCTTTAACTAGGGAAACAAAACCTGTGACTCCATTCTTCTTAAGAGGCCCTAACCATCATATTACGTAGTTAGAGCTTATTTCTTTTTTCCTAATTCACTCTTGGGGTCAGTAAATCTTGTATCCGTTTCCCCATTTGGAGAGGTAGGAGGTGCCTCTGCCCCCCCCCCCATTAACCCTCCTGACATAAATTCTGGCTGTCATTCACACTCCTGGGAATAAGGAAATATGGGTCTGGTCCCATCTGTCTGAGGAAGAAAGAGAAACCAGTTTCCTCACTTCCTGTGCAAGTGGTCTAAGTGGTACATTATTGCACTAAAAGCCACCTCTGCAATTACTTGCTGATCCAATGTCAGCACATTAGGGTTTGTCCCAGATGGATTTAGTGAGAGTCTTCATCCTTCTGTGCATTAGATGCACTTTAACAGGCCATAGGCAGCCAATCAAAAGCTCAGATGGGGATGAAGGTTTTTGCCTCAATCTTGATTAGGTTTACATAGAAAGCAAACACAGAGGCATCAGCTCCCTTTTGCCTGGATGATTCAATCTAGCACACCTGGTCTGAGGTGCTCTGAAGTTGCTGGACATACATAAATACCTGCCAAAAATATTTGTGCCCTTCAAGACTAGAAGAAAAACCCATACAGGATACCCAGTCCTGTGAAAAGACTTCAGACATGTTTGCTAATAAACCTGAAATTATATCTGAACTTCTCAGGCTAGGGCTGTTTCCTGCTAAACCTGAAGTAGAAACAGACCTCAGAAATCAAGCAGAGATTGACCACGGAAGTGTAGGATTTGGAGTCATTGGCATAAAGTTTATTCATATTGCACTTTTCAGCATTTATACTTCAGCTTCATTTCAAGTCAAGTATCCAAGAATGAATAAAAGATAAATTCCTTTGGGGATCTGAGCTTTACTTACCAAGCCAAGCACTACATTTGCCTTGCATTTCTCAGCTGCTGTACTCGAAGAATACACTAAGGAAGAAATTGTCTATCAGGAGCAAAGTACCAGGTTACACATGTCTGTTCAGGGTTGATAGTTCACTCGAGACTTATGGAGCCAAGATTCTGCCAAAATTTTCTTCTTGCTCTAGTTATTCTGAGCATAGATCCACAGATCCAGAAGGTTATAAAGGGTCAAGGGACAACCTTAAACATAAGCTCCTTTATATTTGTCTACACTCCATAAACTCTAAACTTGCCTGATGACATCTGGCACATCTTATTCTTTCTTACTGTACAGAGGGTCTCTTCTCTCAATACTATATAAAATTACTAGTCTTGTTAAGCATGTGAATTTATAATGTATGAAAATCATTCTTGCTTATCTGCATGTCTTCACCTAAATAATATTTCCAAAAGTCAAGTCTTATATTTATTTGAGGCATTGAACTTGCAAAGCATAAAATTTCTAAACTGGGAACGTTGGCATTTCTAAGGTCAGCAGCAGAAATTGGTTTGCAAACCTAACTGAAGTTTTGATCTGCTTCAGTGCCATGCAACAGCTTGGCTTTTAAAGCATCAAATTGCTTTTTTAGTACATTTAATTAAACTTCTAAGACTGTTTGGCAAGCTTAAACTCCACTTGTTGCAATCAGCAGCATGGTGATTATTTATAATTTCATGAAGATTGCTTCCATCTGTACTTCAGTGCAATTAGGGAGTTTATTCATAATTCATTAATTTTAAAGATGTACATAAAACATGATTCTGTGCTCTAACTTTATGTGTTACGATTTAATGACACTTAAGAATATCTGACAATTAACAATGTTTAAACAAACTAATGATTTATAAAAGCTGAGTAAAGTTTAGCAGCTAGAGTTAGAATTCAGCCTTGTCGCTTTGGGTGATGTACATGCTATTTCAAGGCTAATTGTTACATCTGTCCTTTTGTGCTATGGATTTAAGACAGTTTCTAAGTATCAGAAAGGAGGAATGCAGGGAAAGGGTAAGAAAGGAGAAAGCAATTCTTGCAGCCTCTCAAGAATCCAAATATGTGACACAATCAGCAGGCAGAGCTGAAGAAAATGGATTTAGTGTAGTCTAGTATTTCCTGTCTTTTCTGATGGGTAGCACCAATTGTGATGCAGAGATAATCCATATTTACAGTGAACTCTGTAGGCCAGGTTGGATTGGGGCCCTGAGAGAAACCTGACCTGGTAGATGGCCAGAACAGGGGATTAGAACTGGATGATCTCTAAGGTGCCTTCCAACCCAAACCATTCTGTGATTCTATGAAATATTGGGCAAGACTAAATATGAAACTTTTAGAATATAGTCATAGATTGAAAAAAAAAATCAACTTGAGGTTTACATAATAACTAAAATATTATTTTTAACATCATCTCATATTTAGTACATTTTCTTTGTGGTCATCTTGAGGGAAATAAATCAGATGGAGTGCTAAATTTAAAGGCTGAGCACTTTGGTCAATATTCAAGTGGGTTGCCAGGGAGCTAAATGTCAAGTGTTATAAGACATTGCACTTAAGGTCCAAGATCTTCACTAGGTGCTCATTTATCTGCTGGTAAAGGACAATGTATAAACAGGATAAAAATATATCAAGCCTCCTAAAGCAGTGGGAAATGATTGAAATAAACTTTCATTTTGTCAGATTTTGCTCGCAATGTCCTCTGGTGTACTGGTAAACCATGGCCTTAGCTAAATCCTTCTTTTCTCTCACCTTGCCGAACTTCTACTTGCTTGGTTCTGAGCACTATGGGACAATTTTGCAAGGAACTTAAAGTTTTGTGAATTTTCTTTAAGACTGACTGCAACCAAAAGGCAGGTGAGACACTTATGTACTTGACTGAATCAGTGTCAGGACAAAAATCAAGCTGCGCGTAAGGGTGAGCATCTAGGGAGAAACACAGCTCGTGACACTGAACAAGATCTGAGGCTTCAGATGATCACAGTTCAGAAGAAATAGGGTCAGTATAGACTGTCCAGCCTCATATTTGAGAAATGGAGAAAAGTTGCTCAACCTTTACCACCACTCCTTTCAACCTTATTAAAAATACAATTTTCTACAATGGTTATATGTTACCACAATATTTGTTTACGCAAGCCTAGAAAGCTCATCTTGGTGACTAGTTTGGAAGCTTGGGTTTAAATACATTATTTCTCATGTAATTAGTGCCTATCCCTGAGTCACATCTGTAAATTCTTAATTGTAATATTTTTTGTATGTGTTATACATTAACATGATTTGCTCGGCAATCTTTCATCTCGAATTTCTTCAATATGGGTGAAACATGTCATTTGTTTCCATAGTATAGACTAACAGCACAAATGAAGTTCTTATGATCTCTCTATCTCATAAAATAGAATCCCATGCATGTCAAAATATTTAAACGTAATCAGACATGGGCCCTTACCCAAATCCAAATCATTACTGAAGTTTTGGAAAGTATTAATGCTTTATCTCTCCAAAGCTCCAGAAACAGTCCGAAACTTTATCTGAACTCATCCCATCATGTACAGCTTTGAGTTTAATGTAATACAGACAAGGATAGTGAGATTATTTACTGGTATAAATCAAAATAGCAGTACAGACAGAGCATGGTCTCAGAGCACACCTCACAAAAACTCAGCAAAATTATTATGTATCCAAGCACACATTTTTCACTGAGTCGCTGTTGCTGTGCATGAATAAAGTTCTTTGGCTGTAGTTTCAGACTGAAAATATATTGAGAAGTGATTCCTGTAGATTAAAAATGCACAATTAAAAATATGCATAAGGATTATTGAATATAAAATACTTTTTTGGCATTTCAGTATTATAAACTGATGGGTAATTTTGAGGAAAAAATAAGAGAATACTGACATAAATCAATTCAGAAGCTATAAGAGTTTATCACAGAGATGAGCTGAAATACTTAAATTTGCACAATTTCTACAGATCACTGCAAAGTGAATTATGCTTACTTTTCAACAGTTGTGAATCATTAAGTCAGCTCAAATTACTTTATGTTGTTTTAGAAGGTAATCCTTAGGGAATTTCCATATTTGTTTGAGATTTCAAATGAACAATAACCACACGAGTTTGTATTTTGTAACCTGAGAAATTCCACCTGAGTCGTCAAAATTGACCTTGATTCATCATCAGTTACTTCTGACAACAACTCCTCATTGGGACAAACCAAAAATAGATTATATATTCCAGTACAGTGTCTTTTTTTTGTTTTCCTTACTCTTTCAAACTCTCTGCCTGGCTCATACTTCAGTCATCCCTTGAGAGATGCAGGTCAAACACGTGTTTCTCCTATTTCCACACAACCACAGTTGCCTGTGAGGTGTAGCACGTGGGTATAAAACCCAGGTGATACAACACTAAATGGCAGTCACTGTTTGGCACTGCGGTCAATGGGTCAAGGCACAATTTCTTTTCCATGTAATTTCTTGGCTGCCACAATTGTATATTTTCTCTGGCTGCTACATAACCTGGACATACTAATTTAATGACTTTTCCCTAAGAGCAAAAGCCACTGTTATATTCAGAAAAATGGCTATATATTTCAAGTTTCCTTACATCAATATTATGACAGTACCCACATTGTTTTACAGCCCCATGCTGACAAGCCATTAACTTTGTTTACATTAGGCCGTGGCTTAAGTTGGAATTTGGAGTTGGATTTCAAATACCCCAATATCCACAGATGTTATGAGAGGGGTGTTTGGCTTAGCTTACTGAGGAACAGTACAAAATTTGGATCTGAACCTAAGTGTGATTTTGAATTTATGCCAACCTTGAGGTGTTTTGCATCAGAAGCTTAAAACACTACTTCCAGAGCATGGGTGCTCTATTTAAAGGATGCTGGGTTTTAAGTCTAAATGACAGTTGCAGAGTGGGCAAATACTTGCTGAACTGTGGGAATTCTTAGGATCTCATACCTCATTTTTCAGCCTGTTCTAGGTATTCAGAAGAAAAATAATTTCTTTTACTTCAGTGAAATTTCTCTTGTGACAAGAGTTGAGGACTCTAGGGGAGATTTGGCTTCAAGCTTCTGGTTCTGTCACAGAGACACTGTCAAGCCACGTGGTGATGTCTACTCTCTTGATGGAAGAGTAATAATTCTATTACCCCTCCCCACAGTTTGGTGAGGATTGATATTTGGATGGTAAAGTGATCCTTGTCTGCAGAGACAAGTCCTACAGAACAGGACTGTAAGCATGTCTACACTGTGAAATCAGCCAAAGGAACCAGCAAATCTTCATGTCCAGGGATTACTAGCTCAGCCTGGTATTGCCTGCACACAGTTTGGCAGCTTTCAGACACAGGCTGGTTTGCAATCTGCCCATTCTGCTCAGGCTGAAGGCAGGCACAGCAGGCTTGGTTTGTCTGCTGCTCCCAGCCTGCTTTCAGTGAGAACCAAGAGTGACAGAAGTACAGGATCATTGCTTTATACAGTATTTCAGTCAAATAACACAGTTTAAAAAAACCCAACCCAAGCAAAAAAATAAAGAACCAAACTGCCACCACGAAAAATGACAAAAATTAACCCTTCAAGCTTCAAATCATATAATAATCAAATCATATAAAGAAAAGGATTTCACCATTTCAAGCATTTTTTCACATTACTGAAATGGTGTCATTCAGTGACAACAGAGGGAAGCATGTGCTCACCTCAGAACAGACATTAAACAAAGCCCTGAATTTCTTTCATGGAGACAATAAACAGACATAATTTATATTTCTCACTTTGGAAAGCCGGTCCATCTGATGTCCGATGGCTACACTTCAAAGACATCCCGCGTGAACCTTTTCCATGTGACTTCATGTGTGGTATTACAGAGATGAAGGGGCCAGCTCCTAAGAAGTGGGAAACAGTGCCTTAAAATTTACTCTGTGAGCAGAGATTTATGGAAGATCAGAAGAATTTATAAAGTAAATAATGTACATTTCACAAATATATACAATGTACGGACTATTTACCAAGAAACTTGAAACGGCTGTCTTGGAAGAGTTCCAGTTTCCCAAGTAATCTGGTTATCAGGTTTTTAAAAAGATCCAACATGTATGACACTGACAAAATCAGGCTAAATATATTTTTTCCAGAAGGAGCAGGGTGGTAATAGGAAATACCCCTTTTAAGGTAATTAACAAACACTCCTTTAACTGGCAAGCTGTTCCAAGTAACTTAGAGGGGGAAAAAATAATCTAATTTGGAAATCTGCTTGCAATGCACAAATGCATAAATCTATATTATAACAGGCCTAGGAAATGGATAGCAGTGCAGAGACTCAAAAACCCCCTCTAAATTATCTGTTTCAGGTCATTGCAGAAGCCACTAACCTGTGCTGAGGGTGCCAGAGCTGGGACATCTTCTACTAACCAGTCCAGACCTCTCGGGCAAAACAGCTTCTCTGCACAGGTTTTCCATTTCCTACTAAAAATTAGTGGAAAAAGTTGTGTGGCAACAACAATATTGAGTCTATACTCAATAGTGTGTGTGTTTATTGAAAATTGTCTGTTTCTTTTCTTTAGTGCTTTCCATGGTTATAGTTTAAACTGGATAATTTTTACCTTTTTTAAAAAAAGATATTAAAATCACCCCAAATTTGGAGTTTCTGCTGAATTAAAATATATAGATTTGTTAAAACAAGAGGTTATTTACTGCACCTTAGAAACAATAAGAAAAAGGGAAAAGGCATAGGTGTCTGAGAAAGCTGGAAAGGAAATGGAAGTTGGAGACAACTGGGGGAAATTTTTAAAATATCAGAATCCTTCTTTACAAAGTTGTCTCAATGAAATCATGCCACTCCAAGATAACATTTTTTTTTTGCTTGGAAATGAAGAAAAATTGAGGAAATAAGCTTTTAAATTAACTTAACCATGAAAAACATTTTAAATGAAATTATAAATATTACTCTTACTTCAAACAATTGCAAAAGTTTGACCTAAATTTTAGATTCTCCTTAGTTATGATGACATAATTTTTGGAAAATGCCTGGTTTTGAAAGACCATAAATAGTTTTCTTGCTTTTTTCCCCTCTTTTGACTTGCAGGACTATTTTTTTTTTTTCTACTATTGACACTTTATCATATTGGCACGAAATTTAGGCTACCAGTCTATTTCATAGGCCTCTTACAAATTTAAATCTTTTGGGAGAAAAATTGTTTCACTTTGTTGCAGTGGTCTAAAAGGCAATGCAATTTAAGTTAAGTGCACAGACACTTTGGATAATTAAAGAAAGACAAAGAGTTATTGTAAAACTGTTACTACTTCTGAGCTACTCCTAAACTGATTCACTCAGCTGTGGCCCTCTGTATCAAATTTATGTGAAATGAAAACCAATTTTTGAATGTAAAACTGCCTGTTCCTCAGTCAATTCTGATTATTTGTCTCTTGAGTGTAACACCAAGTGTTGTTAATTAGCTAATCTAGTCAGTCCTGTGCAATGGCACTGATCCACAGTAGCTAAGGTTCTGACTCATTCTCCTTCACTCACACTTAAAATCTGCATGTCACATGTCTTCTGACCAATTGCAATTATGACATCATTTTATTTCTCTGGAACAGCTGAAAATTCTTCCCTGCCTGAAATGCTAACCCTTTGGATGCTTTGCTCTTGGGTTTGGGAGTATGGGTGACACAGGGGGATCATGTATCACTTTATTAATTTATCCTAATTCTTGCCCAGGGAAAGCTGATCATTCCTGTGGTAACTCACTGAATTTGCATTTGCGTGTCATATATTCTTTAGTTAACCCTTAGCAGGAAAATCCTAAATGAGTGATGACCTGGGCCAGCTGTGTCCTGGGGTTGTTTAGCCTGGAGAAAGGGAGATTCAAAGGAGACCTTGTTGCTCTCTACAACTCCCTGAAAGGAGGGTGTAGCCAGGTGTGGTCAGGCTCTCCTCCCAGGTAACAAGAGAGAAGGCAAGAGGAAATGGTTTCAAGTTGTGCCTGGAAATGTTTAGACTGGATATTAGGAAAAACCTTCTTCACAGAAGGAGTGGTTGGGCATTGGAATAGGTGCTACCCAGGATAGTGCTGCTATCACTGTCCCTGGTAATGTTGAAAAAATGGGCAGCTGTGGTGCTCAGAGACATGTTTGAGTGGACTTGGCAGTGCTGGGTTAATGATTGGACTCAATTATCTTGGAGGTGTTTTCCAACCTTAATGATTCTGTGATTCTGTGTCTCCAACATGACCCTATTTTTATGCTATCAAGTCAACAAACATATCACTTCAGTGTCAGATGGTAAATTTTTAACTTTTGCAACTCAAACATCAAGTGACCAAGCAACTTTATCCAAGATACAGAGGCACTGCACTGAGAGTCAAAACTAGGTCTTAGGCATGTGCAAACCTCAGGTATTTCAATGTATCCTTATTTCTTTTCTTTTTCTTTGAGACTAAACCTTTTAACTGTATTGTTAAAATGCAGAAATACAGAATTCATGGCGCAAAGAGTTAAGCAAGCTGCATCATCTGAAAAAAGGTCATATTTTTGTAATGCTATAATAGTTCAAATCATAATAAATTCCATCTGGTCTTCTGGAAAAACATATCACTACTAAAACTCAAAATATCCAGATAGAAAGAATGGAGTACATGGTGTTGGTGAAAGCACAGCTTAACAGTTCGGGACCAGGTTTGATTTTGGATATGATCTGTGACATTTACAGACCTGCACAGGAGCTCTTGCTCAGCACTACACAGTGTAGCACACCTGGATGACTGACAATAGGTTTTGTCCCCAGGCATGCAAAACGAGACACCCATTTCCCCAAATATCTACATTTCTCCCTGTAGTGTATTTCTCACAGAAGTATTTAGATAAGTAACCAGTCACTGCCACAGAAAGCCAGCTTTGCTCTACACTGAGTGCACATGCTGGAAAGTAGAAGTTGGCCTGGTTAAAGTGTGAGAGAGATTATTTGCAAAGACCTATTAAGGAACAAAATATACATTGCAGGATTTTCAAAGTAATATGTGCTTGTTGATTGTCTCATACAAAAGCTTGTATATTTATGTAAGTTCATTAAATCAGTTAAAATAACTGTTATAACACTAGCAATTCACAAGGAAATTATGCTTGGGTGCTCTTATATACATTGTAGAACTAAGTACATAGCATGGCTTATATATATTAACAGTATATGAGATGAAGTAAAAAAATCCACTCTGTTTCAAAGAATTGAGAAATATATCTTATTTCCAGTTGTTAAAAGTGGAAAACTATTGCTAATTTAGGTCTTTCAACCCAATGTTAGATTTTTTTACATTTCTTCTTCTGGCTTAACATGATATTTAGTTTAGTGACTAAACTGTTTAATTTATTCTTTCATTAATTGCACAATCATAGGCCAGATTCAACATGGATGTAAACCAGTGTCATGAGTAGAACTGTAACAGCTTGTGTTTGGCGGCTTGTGATCATAAGAAAGGTTGCCCTCAAAGCAGGTTGAAGCAAAACCTGCTAGCCAAAATACATATTTTTCTAGGACTGATGCTAAAAAATTAAGGAAACTCCAGCCTGGAAATGTTTTCATTTCTGCATATCTTTGGCATGTCTTTCCTTCTACCTTCTCTCCCTTTGAAAATTATCACTGCATATCATCTCTGAGCAAAGCAGTAAAATAGTTCAAGCATATTTCGGTATGTAATATGCAGCCATTGGGAAAAAAGTGGATCCCAAGTATTTTTATTTTCTGTATCTTTAATGTCTCTTCCTTCTCTAATTGCATGTTTTCAGGAAATAAATACAGAAGGTAAATCCACGGTCATTTTCTCTTAATATCTAGGGTAAACTCCACAGACTTGAAGGGGGCACACTCAACAGCAAGCAAGATTAAGTGTATGAAATGTCAGAATACTATAACCATAGTAGCAGGTATATGTAGAACACAGATTTTTCCTCTGTCTTTTTTGAAATGAGAGGTGTGCTCTGAAGGATATAAAGTGTGAGTCTATAGAAAACAGTGCCAAGGATTTTACAGAAGACAAACCTTCCTCTCTAGAAGCCTGAATAGTCCTGAATTTTTTGATAACCTTGAGTCATGTTTACAGAATTAAAATCTAAATTTAGCTCTTAAGTTTTTAAATGTTTGGTTTAATTTTTATCTTTTGTGTCTGTTTTTTTTTTTTTTTTTTTTCCGGGAGTATCATAACCACTGAAAAAAAAAGAAAAAGGGAGCGGTTTTGAAGGAAAGTTTGCCACTGGTAGCAGCCCGAGGACCAGGTTTTCAGCCAAGACAAAACCAAGAAGATTTTCTGTCTGTAGAGATGTACTCATTTGCATGGCCCTTCAAAGACAGCCTGGTGAGATATCGTGAGAGTGTCTGCCAGGGCTGGTGCAAGGCTGTGCATGTGTCAAACACATTGGGGTAAACGTGCCCTCATGGCTGTTTCCACCAAAACATCTCCCATCAACTTTGATGAAAACTGTGTGTGAGATCTGGATATTGCACTGATGGCAGTAAACACAACAGAAAAGTGTCAGACTGCACTGCTGCTTGGTGTAGATCCTTACGTCACTTTTCAGCTCCCAGCATTGTTCCCATCTATTGCAGGCAGAGTTATTAATCTCAAATATTCCTGGCTAATAAACAATGGGTAGTCTTTGGTCTCTCAAAACAGTCACACAGGTGAATGTTTGTGATAATAAAACAACAGAACTTAAGATAAAAATAGGAAGTTAATATAATTTTTCACAGAATGATGACAACTACCAGAACGATATGAAAAGTTGTCATTAATTTGTATATGTGGGATAAAAGGACAGTCCATTGCACACACAGAATTTCATTCAACTTTTTGAAATAAAATTCAAGAAAGAGTAGCATAACTAGACTGATTTCTGATGAAGGGGAAATTGTAAACAATTACTTATTTTCGTTTAGAATTCTCCTGAGGGAAGCAGATGGTTTATTTTTTTTTCTTCAGAAGTTTCTCACTGGAAACATTGAAACAAGTTAAAATGTGTCACAGATTAAGTCCCTTGTTCCTTGTCATGAATCTCAAAAAAGAAATATGCTTGATTTAAAAAGCAAAAATAAACTTTCATTTTCCACACTAGTTTTTGGGTCCATTTGTTTTACCTCATTTGCAGTGGAAAACAAAAATTAAGGTGGCACAGAAGAATAGTGACCCAACCATATTATCCTAATATTGGTAACTGAAAGAAAAGAAAAAAAAAAACCAAAACAAAGAATGAAATATGCAGAAAGATCTGTAGAAAGTGGGAACTGTTTGGAAGGAAAAGGTTATGAAATAAATAGATCTGTCTGTGGCCACAAAGACTCCTTGTAAATGCGGAAAATAATTGACAAGCATCGGATAGTTTGTCCTGACATCAGGAGACCGTGATCACTAATTTAAAACATTCTGTGAATCCAGACAGCAGACACCATTAAGGAAGGAAGAGCTGAGAAATCTGGGTTTGGGTTTGGTTTTTTCGTATTTTTCCCAAGAGCGAAAAGAAATTGTTTAGGAGTGTGGAGACCCAAAAAGGCATTGGAATAAATTGTAGAGCTGTTCTGGTGTTGTTGCAGAGGCAATAGATCAGGATAATGAATGGATGAACAGATGGGCACAAAATTCTGTGGTGACTCAAACGGGATGTCAAACACCAAGACTCAGAGGTTAGTCAGTGGCTTGGAAAAATATCGGGTGATAGTTTAAAGCCAACCAGATTTGTCCAGAAAACTTAGTGGCGAAGCTTGTTTTATTTCTAGAACTGCCTGAATGTTCTTTCATTTCTTTCCATCTTTTCCACCTCCTCATTCTGTCTCCTCCCTCTGATGCTCTTCCTGTGCTACTGACTTGAAAGCTGCCACACTGCAGCAGCCACAAGAGTACCCAAGCAGCCAGGGCTGACCCCTAAATTAGGCAAGGAGCCACTTTGAAAACAAGATGGCCTAGGATGAAGGGAATAGAGTGACTTTTTAGAAACATCTTCTCCATCTCACAATTTAGCTGCAAGTGAGTCCAAACTGGGCTTGGATGTAATGCGGACACATGGGACATGATTCTCAGCTTGTGTAAATTGGCAAAAGCCTGTTGACATCAGTGGATCTGTACTGATTTAAACCAGCTGAGGAGCTGTCAGGTTTTTTCAGTTTATCTCCCCTAAGCTGTGCTTGCTTTAATTACTACATGTGATACATGGACATGCCTTAGATGGGCTGGTTTGAGCTGGGTGAGGAGATAACCATCTGGGAGCCATGAGAGTGCAGTCAGGTTCATGAGGAGCTGTACTTCCAAGGCACCCTCACTTCTGTTGACATCAATTTCCTTTTAAATCATTTTCTACTTCATACACAGAGCAATGAAAAAAGGATTGAGAGCTGTGTTTGCATTTATTAGATTCTGGTGCCGTTTGGGATATTTTCTGACTGCATTCAAATAGTTTTCCCAGCTAACTTGGCTAATTCCTGCAGCAGAATAGCCATGGTCTTCTAATCCAGGAATTCATTACTGCATGTTTACTGTTGAACTAATTTATTGTCATTCTAGAAATATTTTCCCCCTCTTGAGATGCCTGCCTCCACCTGGAGAAAGAATCAGTGATTTGCTAATGGTACAACACATAAGATTCATTCTGTTGATCTTTACCTTGTAAGATGTATTACAGCTGTAGCTCTTGCTGAAGCTGTATTATTTAATGCAAAATGAATTATACCCATATAAATGTATGTTATTCATTTTAATGAGGACCAGGAGATTTACTATGAGATTAAAAAATGGGTTTGAATAAATATGATTAGAGCCATCCTCTAGGCAAGAAAACAAATGCTGTTTGGAGCCTGGGCTGGTGAAGGGAGGGGACACCTCAAAACTGGGCACCATGTTGTCTATCACTGCTGGGTGTGTCCCTCAAGGAGCTAAACCACAGTGCCCTGAGCTGGGTGGGAGAATGAGGTGTCTCATTACAGCAAATCCAAGCCAACACAAGAAATGGAAAGATACCCAGGAGTAACGTGTCAAAAGCATCAATCACAAGTATGGACCTGCCACCATCCAGCCTGTGGTCTGCAGAGCTAGGGTGGAGCTGCTTGTGCTCACTTCAAATCTCAGCTCCATGAAAATTTTTTTGGGTAAATAAAAACTCAGGCCCACCTCTTTTAAGTTGTACCATGCCAGCTTTATGCCAGCATTTTCATAACAGATAAGCATTCATGCAGCTCTTCAACAAAAGAAAGGACCTTATTGTTTCACAGTTTCTTTCACCTCAGATGATTTCAACTTACATCTGAAGTCAATTTCCTGCTCTGTTCGCTGTTTATGCAGTTTACATTAAACAGTATCATTGGAATAGGTGAGAGGAAAAAAAGAGTTTAGAAACTAGGTCTTCTCTGTGACCCCAGTTTGTAATACAAAGTAACTTTGATATTGATTGTTCTTGGTTTGGGCTTGTGAATTGCACACTGGGCCAACTGGAAAACAATGCTTATTCCCTCTAAAACACCTAATATGTCTTTGTGGGTAGGGCAGTCTTCTGGAAAGGAATTTTGAATCCCTAATGTTAAAACAGACCTGGAACCCAGGTTTCATGCTTGCTAGGAAGCAAAATAACTTTTGGAATCATGGCCTCCTCCTCCTCAGTGCTTTAAAAGAAGGATCCGTCCCTGCTGGATGGAAAACGTCAGGATGCTTTGGACTCCTGTTTCTGTATTCCATTTAACAACTGCAAAATGAAAAATGTTTAAACAGGGACCAAGGCAGGAAACAAAATAAAATTCCTCATTTTCAGCTGAAAGACTAAACTTCTTTTAGTGTTTTGCTTGCTGAGCTCATAAATCTTTCATGCCTTTTCTTAATAACATACTACTAAAAGGAGGGATGCAAAAGTGTCTGACTGTTCCCAGCTTAGCCACAGAGTTAAAGAACTTCCCTAGGATGGAGAATTTCTGAATTTGGACCCTTTCAGACTGAACAGGAAATGAAACTTAGCTCTGCAAATGCTACAGACAGTGTTCTCACCATTAAGGTATGGCGTAAACACTGATTGATATCTTTCTGTTATTTGTATTTTTTTCAAAAGAAAGTGATGGTAAAAAGAGAATTTGATCAAGATCCTAACACCAATGGCTCATCTCAGAAAATGTATTTGTAGGAACTTCCATTTTTCTGGATCACAATTAATGAACAATGCTGCTAACTCCTGCCAAAAAAAAAAAAAACACAAACAAACGAACAAAACAAAAAACCCCCCAAAAACCCCCAAACAAAAACACATAGGAGAATGCATTTTAAATTTATTGCAATATAACAAAGACACCTTGGAAGAAAGAAGAGTCAGTAAGGATTTTATTATCACCTGACCCTAGTTAGCAAACATGTTCTTCAGAGTTCAAATTCCACTTCAGAATGTTAATTCTTTATCCAGACCCCTTTTTTCTTCTTCTGTCTTCAAAGCCTGATTAATTTTTACCCATTTGCTTTTTGCCTGAAGAAAGCTGAGAAAGTGTTTCACTTCAGTGGTGCAGATGATTGCCTGAGTCTCAGGCTATCAGGGAAACAGGACTAGTAAAGCTGTTTATGTGTAAGTGCTGAGAGTTCAACAGTGAAGGAACCACCCGATACACCTGGGATTCCTGGCTGCAAAACGAATACTGGCCTGATTTTCATAGCCTTTTAGGGAGATCAGTTCAGCACTTTTAAAAATGTAGCTACTTCGCTGCCTAAATATCTGCAGGCCCCATTTTTGAAAATCTGGCATTCCTGTGTTAACTGGTGAATCTCATTTATCACTGGAAAAACGTTTTCCTGTCATATTGGAGAAAAAAAGCAAATGTTTTTTCCTTTTCAGCCTTTGGAGGATACCATGTATCTCTTGCTAGTGAAAGTAAAAGAATTACAGAACTGGCTGAGGTTGGATGGGAGTTCTGGGGGGCCTTCTGCCCACCTGCCAGCCCAAAGCAGGTTGCTCAGGCCTGTCCAGGATGGGAGTGAGTGTCTGCAAGGATGGAGACTCCACAGATTCTCTGATCATTTTGTTCAGGTGTTCAACCATCCTCAAACAAAAAGGTTGGGTTTTTTGGGGTTTTTAATGTTGAGATGCCAGGGGCAGGTGAGAGCCAGTCCTTTGGAAGTTGCTGAAGACAACACACCAAAAAAAAAAAAAAAAAACTTCATGTTCTGCCTCACAGAGGAGGAAGTTATAGAGTAGACTGGGGGAAAATAAAGTTTTACTTTAGAACAAATGATTGAAAAATGATTGTAACTTCACAATTGATCATCCAATTGCCACCATGCTAAGTTTAAGATACCAGTGAGTGAAGGACTGGAGTATTAGGGAAAATTGTCTGATCCTTCAATCAGATATCATTTTGGAAAAATACTGTTTCTTGTAAAGCAATTATACAAAATCTTCAAATACACTTCATAAATAACTCATACTTGGCAGATTTGGCTGCACATACTGCTGTTGTAATAAGTTTATTTTAAGACTGGTAAATTAGCAGATGTTCTAGATTGTTGATCCATATAATCTGTCTCATTCAAATTCCCTATTGTCCAGTGAATCATTAGCATTTAAAATCCCATTTGCTCTTTTTATATGGGGTTAATGAGATCCATATTAATTGATACTATATATTCATCTTGGTTTTAAAATAGTTTTAGTGTTATTTTTTGTATTATTAAAGATTGTCAATGGCATACAGTCAATTCATTACCTATTCTAAAGTCCAAGAGAGTTAATAATCTCCTTTTTCACAATGCCGTAGCTGTGTAGCATGTCCTTGATTTGATCCAGTTAAGCCAGATTTGAGAAACCAGAACCAGATATGAATAATATCCAATGATTTTTCACTGCCCCTTTATTATAAACACAAACTTTTCAGAAATCTTGACGATTAAATGCTTTCTTATGAATTATTCCACTAATTCAACTTCCCTCTACACAGATATATAATATTGGGACTTGACAGCTGGCCTGTTGGCACCAATTGCTTAGACTACTTGAGGAGAAAATAAACCTTTTAAAAAATCCTTGGATTTTGCAAACAGGTTTTAAAAACAAAAGATCTGTCAAATTCTGAGTCTAAAAGCTTTGCCAGCAGAGCTTTCAGCATTCAATTTCAGTATCCTCTGGTTTCCATCTGTACAGCTAAGAGAAAGCATGGGAGAGCTGTTGATAGTGACAGATCACCTTAGTATTGTCTGTTCTGGGTCAGAGTGCTACTGAGAGCCTAAATTTAGAATACTCCAGGTGTAATGTTTTCTTTACTTCTGACCCTTGACTGTTATGTGTTTTATACCATACTGTTTGTGAAGACCAAAGGTTCTGTTTCAGTTGTCTGAGACTTCACAGAGTGGACATGGCATAGGATTCCGTACTCCTGGAGAGGCATTTGGAAATCAGGAAGGTTACCTCAGGGCCTTTCAGGGGTTGTACACCCAGGTACGCAGAGTAAAATCAAAGTAATTCTGAATCCAAGGCAAATCTGTGCATTTCTCTGCAGGTTGTTGTGTGCTCAGAAATCTATTATAGCTCTCAGTGCTTCAGTGCCTCAGCAGTAAGATGTTGTCATCCTGGTTTTCATGTCTTCCCAACTAAAAAGTAGGGACAACTTGTGATTCAGTGAAACGTTTGTTTAGAGGGTGCAGTCAAAGCAAAAAAAAAATTCCTTTCCTTATCTGCAGTGAAAATCCTGTGTCAGCAGCTTATAAAAGTGATTTCTGATTCCCTCTTCCATTTTATCACAAAACAGTACAACACACAATCCTTACCCAATCTAAAGTCATGATTAGGCTACTTTTAATAATTTAGTGTTGCATGCTGTTCTAACTTTACTGCTTCTTTCAACAGCAAAGATATGATTGCCATTTTTATACAAGAGTAGTAGATTACCTCACAAGTGATGGAATAATTTCTGGGACTGACTTCTTAGCTGCTGTAACACAGCCCCTGACAAGTTTAAAACATGTGAGGAGTTGGCAGTGATTGCAAAGGAGGACACCATTCAGCAAAAAGGTGGGGTGAATTCTAGCCCCAAGAGGATTGCCTGAAAAGTTCATCCAAAAGCTTACATCAACATGTGTGTAACTAAGGAGATCCTTGTAAACAAGTCATAAACCAGGAACAGAGGCACTCTGAGCAAAAAGATAATCTCAAAGAATAAATATTGAACAGAAAATGGGACATGGGTACTATAAAACTCTTATAAGGAGCTGTTGATGTGGGAGCACTGTAAGGATCAACATTAATGAAAAGTCTGGGAAGAGACTGTCTTTACTCACAAATTAATAAAATCAACGTGTATTTAAACATCACAGGGATGCTCATAAATATGAAGTAGAAAGAAGGCAGTAATTAGAACAAGTTTTTCTTTCTCTGATTATGCATTATTTAAATGTCAGTCTAAAGGACTCCCTTGAACTGTTAGTTCATGTCTGGTTTATGTCCTTCTTGAGCAAAATCAGTGGATAAACTTCTCAACTGGTGTGAAGTTAGCTTAGAGAAAATTAATTAATTGGGGACAAACCACTTGAGATTACTGAGGATACTGCCTCCTAGTAGATAGATATTCTGATATACACTGTGAAAAACAGGGGCACAACAAGACCTTTTCCTTAGGAATGTTAAGGACCTAAGCCAGCCAAAAAAATATCTTTAATTTTAAACCACAGTCCACATTGTTACAAAATTCACAGTCTTTCTGGATTAACTTAAGCTCTTAAGTCACATGTAACTGTCATGAAAAGTCCATTCTGACTATGAGCTGTGAGTTTAATAAATCAAGCAATGGCATTTCTCTCCATTTCACAGTGCCTGCACATGGACAAAACCTGCTGTGACTTGGGGGAGCAGAAAGCTCTACAGCCCTGTCAAGATGCACCAGCAGCACTGCTCCTTACCAAGTGCAGCCAGGACTGTAAATCTCCTCAAGGCTGACTGATGTTGTTCTGCTGCTGATGGCTTTTGCAGATACGCAAATAAAAGTTATTTGCTAGAGTATCATCTAGAGCTCCACAGACTTTGCTAAATGATATGTATTTTTTGTTACCAGTGGAGAACTTGAACTTATATGACCTCTAGAGCTGCTTTTCCTCTCCCTGTTTGGTCAGGCCATAATAGATCTCTGATTGCTTAATCAGGATTAATTTCTTTAGATTTTTTTTGCGATAGTCTACAATTATTTTGTGTCCATTTGGTTGTGTTTATAACTTACAAAAATAAAAGTATTTTTTGGCACTATAAAAGTCCTCATAACTTTTAAACAGGTACAAGCAAGATCTAGCCCATTATGTACATCAGGTACAATCCTATAAGGTAATAATGACCTTAAGATTTTTGTAGTTTATCAAGTAGAGATGTTGCCTTCAAAACTTTGTCCATCAGTAAGAATGAAGTTACAGTCTATTTTATGAGTTTTACTCTGGTTGAACTCTAAACCATCACAAGAGATTTAAATGTTATAATCCTATCAGATTTTGCAGAATTTTGTTCCAACTGCTTATCAGGAAAATATTCTTAAATTGTCATTCACTACCTATGTTCTTGACCTAATTAAACGACTGTATATAATGCAAGAAGAACTCATGACCAAAATAAAAAGAAAATCTCTATGTGTGTAACACAATTACTTGCAAAAGACAGACTGTACTAGATCTTTAATGATATAATTGAACCCTGCTCCTCCCAATGAATACAATTTCCGTTTCACTATGTTCTAGGTAACAATGTTAGCATAAACAACATGGATTTGTTGCATTATGTCTCAGGATTACTTATACATAACTAAACTATAAAATATAGAAAAACATGAGCCCAGCAGTCTAAATATCCACACTGAGATACAGATATTGTATTCCGGATTATGTTGCTCTTATAAAAGACTAGAAAATTCCCATGGATTTCCAAGACAAGAGCAGTATATACATATCAGAGCTGCTCTGAGACCAGAGATTGAGGCTGCTTTCTTGTGTACTTATTCATTCTTTCTTGAGTCAATTCCAAAGGCTGCAAATTAACTAGAAGTGTTCTGTCCTACCAGAGTGAGGGTCTGATGAGGGTGGGCCTTCATCCTTACAAAAATTGCTACATTAGAAAAGTACATATAAATGCAATTCACAGGAAAATCAGGGAAGCTGTAGCTCACGGCAAATGTATGTCTCCAATCTGCTGGATAGATGAGGGGAAACCTTTGAAAATAAATTATTTTAAAAGTTTTTATTCTCCAGACATATGCTAAGATGCCCTTGGGACAGGAAGTCTTACAATATGATCTATTCTATATTAACCTCAGTCTTACAATATGATCTATTCTCTCTTTCAACCTCCCCCACTTGAGGATTTAGAGTAGGCTGTCCCCTCCATAGCAATAATATCTCTATGTCAGGAGACAGCCATCCCGTGGGGAGATAATTTTGACACAGTGACATAAAGCACACTTCATGTTCAGTGACCCTTCAGGCTGTTGCAGTGTGCTCCCTGCCTCACCTTTCTATAGCTCTCCTCCCTTTTGGCTGCTGTGGTCATTCCCAGCCCTTGCTGGTACAGCTTGTCAAGGGATTTCCTGCAGTACAGAGGAGTAGGTCATCCTGAGGGTCAAGCACAGCCCTGAACGCTCTCATCTGCTGCAATGGAAACCACGGGGCTAAAATAATTTTCTTAAAACTCCTGTGCAGTTACCACCTCCTTCTGAAGACACCAGAAGATGTTCAGCAATTAAATTTAAAGGATTAAAATTTCCAGGCATTGAAACTTCTGCCCGAAAGTGTTTTATCCCTGATACCACTGAGCAACTAGGACCTTCCATGCAAATATTACTCTGGGTGTATGAAACAGGCATTGCTTTGCCTACCTCATCTGAGCCATTCAGTTTAGAATCAGAGAAGGAGGGAAAGTGCAAAGATGTCTCTAGCCTTGGAGTAAAGGACTGGGAATAGGGAGGCTAAATTTCAGTACCTATGCCAAATTCTATCAAAAGCACATGTACAGCTGCACTAGTTCAAATGGGAGGTCCATCTCTGATTTTCCCATTTCCAGCAGTGCACTTCAGGAGTCTGAGGGGCCAAGAGCAGGATATAAAGCAAGGGTTTATGGCTATGTCATATCCAGCCCTTACAGAACTGTATTCCCTCCCTGCTTTCATCAATTAGAACTGCAGATCTAGGCTTGGCATAGTCCATATATTGGAAGCTGATCTTTGCTTATATTTCCTACATCAGCAACAAGTTTAAGAGAGATGACTAAGATATTGTTCTTCTCTTAATGTGAACAGTTATTGGCTGGCCTGAGTGTGCAGGAGCCATCCCTCCTCTGATGTGTTCTAGAAATGCTCAGCACAGGCTGTGTTGGAGGTTATAACAACACCTTCACTATCATAAACGGTAGTGAACTGTGTGCACGATTTGTACAGACTTTGTTTGCCTACTGAGTAAGCCCTGGACTTCATTCTGGCGAGTTTCAAGTAAGGGAATAATAAAACTGGCATGAAAATGAATTAAGCTCCATAGTACAATGAGTGTTCAATCAGGAGAATGGGTCCCACACCCTGCTGCTCTATGGGTGGGGGAAGGCTGGTGGCAGATCGTTTTCCCTAGATCACTCCCTGTACAAATTCCCTCTGTATTCTGCCTCAGAAAAAGAGGAAACGTAGCAGTTCCAGGCCATTTCCTAACTACAGCACCCAGACTAACCCTCTGTGCATCTCATGCAGCAGGGATCAAGGGCTCTGGGTGGTCCCAAGGCCTCCCAACTGCAGTGTGCCGTGTTCAACACCTGCAGAGAAGGCTCCTCCCTTACCTGAATGTCTCTGAAGCTGCCAGAATGCAGCAGGTTGGAGAAGATCTTTTGTTTCATCACTAGTGGGCTGGTGGACTTCTAAACAGCCAAATCCAAGGCCTAGAGTATGTAAGCAGATGCCAGGGAAGAGGAAGCAGGCAGCCAAAAATACAGGATCCTCCCCTCATCATCTTTTTAAATCTTCCAGCTCTTTTCAGTATAAGAATTCCTAAGTCTGGTGTGGTTTTTTTCTTTGGTAACCCCCAACAGATGTCTCTTCTAAGTAAATGACTAATTTTTTAATGAATCCACATAAACTTCTTGTGTACACAAGATCCTTTGGCAAGGAATTTTGCTGAACTACTACCCACTGCCAGGAAACCCTCTCCTTTTGTTTCTATTAAACCTCTTAACTTCATGTGATGTGCCCTCATTTTTGTGCTGGAAAACAGCCCTCTCCAGCCATCATTTCCCTTTCCATAGCATTCATGATTTTGTATAACTTTGGTTATTTTATCTCCTTGCCCAGATATTTGATGTTATGAAGTCACTGGTGAAATATCCTCCATATGTATATTGGGAACTGGGTTGTCACAGCTGTGAATGCTGATAAAAGAATCAGTTTTCCAAGAGTCCTGCATTGCTGTTTAATTGCTCTAGTGAATCCCTGATCAAGTGAACTGCCTGATGATCATGTTCCTGCAATATATACATAGCCTCAGAATTTCGTATGCTGAAAGAACCTTCATCCCTTTAATTTACATGCTCATAACAAAATATACCAATCTCTAAATCTAGAATTGCCAATAGAGAACAAAGCAGTAATGTGCAGGTGATCTGTGGCCTTTTCCAGCCTTATGTGAGATTACTCTATTCACAGTTATCATCCTGCAATTGCTCACCTTTTACCTTAAATCAAATGTTACACATAAATGCTAAATATTCTATATTGCTACCTTGGGGATGGTAATAATAACAGTAATTAATGTTTGTTTTACCTCCCTCTTTGAACTTCAGTGTCAATGCAATCATACAGTCGAAGGACAACTGAGAGCAAATAACTTTGTGACAGAAAATTCCTAGAACAACCAAGAAGTTAAAAACATGAGATACTTATTTGGATCTGTCTCAGACAAAGTTCAGATAGAAGGGAAGAGAGATGATCAATTACTTTAGGCTTGACAATGAGAATGCTGCAGGTCAGCCTGTGAAAAATCAGGCTGATATGAGCTGGTATTTTCAAAGGCCCTATCACAGAAAAGTAGAGAACATGTGCTGACACATCTTATCATGTGTGTACAGTACAGGAACTACAGAGCGCAAAGTTTAATAATCACACTTCAGAGATCTAGAGTTCAAAAAGAGGATGTGAGACAGACTGAGGTCTCACTCCCCTTAAAAAGTAGCACAGCTTGAAAAGAAACCCAACAATTAGAAACATTATTTGAAAGAGAAGACACAGGGTTTGTGCCTCCTTTATTTTGAAGTGATGAAGATACCTTACAAGTTTAAAAAAAACCCCAAGTCATGTGCCCATGAGCTGTCACACAATAACTTACACAGCCAAATACATGGCAGGAGCAGCAGAACTCTTGGCCCAGGCCAAGGAACCATGTTGAAAGCAATGCCCAGATCTGACTCAGGAGTCAGCACAGGCAAATAGATCATATTATTGTGGCTATTCTTTTGTGGTGGGGACAAGGGTTTAGCTGAAATGTCATATGCCAGCTAATCCTAGGATCACTGAATGGTTTGTGGCTTATTTTGCTTACTGCTAAATATGCAACCACAAAACTTGGGAGTAATGCACTTAAGCTCCAGAGAGAGGTAATATTTCAGACAACATGCTGCTTGTATTTCTAATATGTTTCCTGTTGCCTAGATCTCCCAATCAACTAGGTTTGCTCAGGGGACTGGCTGGGTTACTTTTCTGAAGCTTAGCATAATCTTTTTCTTTATTCTTACTGTTGCAAAGAAAACCTTGGCACCTAGCACAGCAATCTGGATTCCATTCTGAGAGAAAAATCTAAGCTCTTTTTGGATCTAACCTTATTGTAACACCAAAGAGGAAGAGAAACAGGGACAATGCAGGTAAATCAGGGAAAAACAATGGATTAGACAGGATAATACGTTTCAGTTTATATACCTCCAGAGTTGCCCTTTTTATACATGCTCAAGCTCAGGAAAGACACAAAAGCTGAAGCTCAAAAACAAGAAACATCAAAAATAAAGCCATCCTAAAGCTCACTTATGTTCACTGATGCTTTGTGAAGAATTGAGGGTTTTCCTCTACGCTGGGTGATGAGAGTAAGAAGAGATGTTAAAATGTGAAATGCTCCCAGTGTATTTAATCTCAGCTAGAATAGTTTTGTCCTTGGCTTAAAAGATATTCAGAAATACAAATGCAAAAAATAGTAACTGGTTTAGACTCCTGTGGGGGAATGGATTTGAGTTTAGGTCTTTCTTTGCCTACTGTGGCAATAGCCTGTATGAATTTAGACTTCCTAAGTCAGTGGATACATTTACTGGGGTAGGATAAAAAAAAAAAATCTTAAAAGCCTCTTCACTCTACTGAGGTCATTAGCTCTCCTGAGGTTTTTCTTTCAGGATTTAATAGAATCTAGTTACTTGAAACACCCCTGGTAATGAATAAACTTCACTAAAGCTAAGATAATTATCTGCTTGATCATTGAGTTGAATGTATGGTGAAACATTATGGTTCAAATTTAAAAAAAGTTTAACCATCTGCATTTGACAAACAGAAGAAATGGAGCCACTTTAATTATGGAGCTAAACATAATTTGATTTAGGAGTTTCAGCATTAAGGATACTGTACATTGCTTTATAGATGAAGACAGAACGTTTTTCTACCATTAGATACCTTTTTTGTTCAATAAAATTCAAATAGCAAACAGCTTGAATGTATCATAATCAATAATGACAAATATTAAGCACTGTGAATCAGTCTATATTAAAAGAGAAATTGTAACTGTAATTTAAGGTCGGTTTCACTGAGGGATACTCAAAAACAGGACAAAAGGAAGCAATTAGCTTTCTGAATTTTACAGTTTTGCACTCCAAGCCAAAAATATATTGGACAAAGGGTCTTCAGGAAACCAACACTTGAACTTATAGCCCTCCTCTCCTGCCTTGTGCAATCAAAGGGGAAGGACTCCACATCTGTAGTAAAAATGAGATTACTCATGACTGTGTGGATGACCGAGGCAACAGCTTCTTTCAGAGGAGGAAGGAAAGAGAAGAGACGGGAAGATTTCAGGTTGAGTCAAACACTTTCTTGCCCTTCTCTTTAGATGATGGAAAATGTATCCTAAATATGATCCAGTACCAATATTTTGTTTATAAAGTGCTCTCTAATTCCTACAATGATCTAAAGAACTCATCTGGAGAGGGACAGCTGTATGATACAAGTTACTTTTTCTAACAGAATTGAGAGTTTGTGACCATTGACCAAATGGTTCACAGAGGAAGCCCTTCTGGAGAGCTGGGAAGGCTCAGAGGCATAGCTCCAGCCAGAGAGAACTGGGTGATTGATGATCTGAGTTTTGAAAAAAATTAAAGTGGAATGAAGACTTGAACCTGACTTTGGTGTACAGTTAGTCCTTTCTGGAGTACAGGGAGAAGTAATCAGTCTATACTCCCCCACTAAAATCTAAGACTTATAAACCCAATGTTTGACTGCAAAGTAGAAATCTGGAGGAATTCTCATCTCTGAAATTCAATACATGAGCACACTTCAGCAAGTTCTGCATCCTATTACACATTGCTTGTTTTAATTAATATATGTCCTATTAGGAGTGAGTAGAAGAAATATTCGTTCAGTTTTATTGTGTTTGGGTTCATGTCAAGGATTTAGCATAAGAAAGGCCAAGTGCTACTGACTGTACATTTCCTTTTCAGATAATTTAACTGGCAAATTTGTTTTGACATATTATCTTTTGGAAAGGTTCCCTGTTACCTATGCCAGGTATAGGAGCTGTGTAGAGAGCACTACTAATCCAACACTACCTGATATGCATCGCTACAGCAAAATCTGTATGTGAGATGATAAATTAAAGCATTAAAATGGTATGGTTTAGCCAGAAAACTCCTCTCATGTTTCCCAAAGTCTGTATAGTGTGACTGCATCAGTGGTTTTAATTATAAGTGAGTGGAAATTGCATTATTTCATCTTCATGTGTTTTTTACAGATTAACATGATATTCCAGGGGCCTATGATTACTCTTACCATAATGGTTCTTCCTTGGTGGGATACTCTAAGTTTATGTTTTGCTGTTGGATTTGGCATGATACTTTAGTTTAAGCAGTCTAGTCAGAGCTACTATTTCAAACTTTCTGTGGTCTTCTCAGACATTTATTTATTTATATATTCATATATACTCATATATAGTGTACCTTCCAGTACGACAAGTATGTAAAAATATTAAGCTCACGTGTATTTTTTATTTTACTGGTGAACATTTTATACGTATTTCCAGTCACACTGAAAATGAAAATGTGGATTAACAATGATACTGTTTTTATAAAAATGAGGAAGCTCAGACTTGCTCAGGTAACAGAATTTGGAGCATCTCCAACTGCCTTTAATTCTGGTTCTTGGGATGCTCCTGCTATAAAAGTACTTGCTTGTACTGATCACACTACATAAGGACACTGTTTTACCAGACTTCATCTCAACATTTTGTTCAAGTTAGTTGGTAAAAGTTAGTAGAGTAGTATCGGCATGTTTAGAGACATTTATCCCACCGATGCTGATATGTGAACAACTGCTGTTCAGAGATGAGAAACTCTCTCCATTTACTATGGTGGGAGTGTTAATGAAAAGCACACAAAGAGCTCCTAAATTTTTAGCAGATAATATTGGATAACATGGAAGCCTGCAGTTCTTAAAAGCGAGGTTTTACTTTTAAAAAATTAAGATAGTTGAGCTTAAATGGCCCAGTAACTTTATATAGAGCTTTTTGCATGTTTAACAGTCAATTACACTTGCAAATGTACAAATTAGTACTTGTGATACTTCTGGAGAGCTCTGGCAGAAAGTTTGGGAAAACAACGTGACATAAGAAGGTTTTGTGCTATGATGGTTTTTGTTTTCATAAAATTTCATTGCCACCACAGCAAACCATCTCCACTGTAGTAAGTGCTCTACAGGCAGAAAATAAAGTGACAGTCCCTGACCTAGGCCTTACAGGAACTGTCTGGGCCACCTGAACCATTGATTCAGTCACCAACCTGATACATTTTCCTCTTTCTTCATCCACTCTGAGATAAAGAAAGTGCTGCAATACAAACAAATTGTTCTGGAAGTCAGCTGTCACAAGAGCTGAACCTTCTGTCATGTGGCAGGAAAGGGACCTGGACATTTGGTTCTCATATCAGAAGTTGTTCTAATGTCATAAACCATTGTGTTTGAAATAAGCTTGGTCATCATTTGAGGTCCCTGGAAATTGAGAAGAACCACGAAGGTCCTTGTTGAAAGCAAGTAAGCAGTGAGGAGACAACACTGGATGGGCCCAAAGTTATCATTTAGTTAATAAAGAGAAATAATTTTGGAAATCTCTAGAAGACCTTAAAATTGAAGATGATCAGCTTCTGTTGGATTTGTAGAAAAGGGAGAGCCAGGGATAGGGAAAAAGGGAAGCACTAACATTGTAAAAGCACAGGACTGATGAGCAATGCTCTGAAGGGCTCTGAGCCCAGCAAGTTGCATGCTTGGAGGCCTAAGGAAAGGATTTTTTAATAAACAAAACACCCAGTCTTTAGCAAGTTCAAGCTCAGTAAATTAACAGGAAAACTGTATTTTAACTTCTGTGTGAAAGAACTGGCAGGTTTAAGACAGTACTTTCTCTACATTTTGGATTTGTTTTCTGAGGGGTCAGTAGGGTGTTGTGCTGGACTGATGAAATTTGGCATGAATACATTGAATCTAAACCTGACCTAAACACTGTGGGCTTGGCTCATCTGAAACTGTCTGCCATCTATCAGACAGCAGAAAAGACAGAAGCCACAATAATGTTGTTTAGCAGAGATTCAAAACAAAGAAAGCCCTAAGGGTTCCCAAAACCACTGGTTCAACCCTTCACTCAGCTGCCATTCTCTTATCTACTTTGTTTTACCTTGGCTTTATGTTAAGCTCCTTCACTCCACTCTAATGTCACACAGTGACCTGCTTCACTGTCCTGATTGTTAAGATTTCCCTGGGCACAGCCCTTGGGAGTTGGGAGAATCTGTTGAGTGAGAGCTTAATTGTAAGGCAGAGTTACAAGGCATTTCACCATTATGATGTAGACTCAACATTGTAACTTCGTAAGGTTAATGAGATCTTTGAAGTAAATACAAAAGAGAAATACAAATTCCTGTCTGTGTGCTGCTTTGAAGGAACTTCAGAAAAGAAGTATGTAAGAAAAGTCAACAGCCCTGTTTTCAAGAGGTAAGGCTTAACATCTGAACAAAGCCCCAGTGTCCCAATGAGCACTGAGTTATGCCAAGGTTTGTGTCCAGCCTTTGTGAGCAAATCCCCCTCATCTGCACTTCTATAAAATCAGTCATAGGGGACCCCTGAAGTTTCTGGCAGATGTCAACTGCAAAATGGAACCTTTGACAGGCAGACTTGTGAAGTGGTCAAAAGCATGTTTAAACATGCCTTCTAAGCCTGAAAGTTTACAGGGTGAAGACAATAATCTTGTGAGACGGAGCTAGAGAAGAAGAAGCATGCCATGAAATCTTTAGTAGAAATTGACTTCTTTGATGACCTAATTTATTTAAAAATTAAAATTTATGTGAAGATAATCACAGGAAAGTAATCTACTTTTATGTCATGAAAAATCCCTGCACATTTCATAATATTCGGACTTGTTTCTTATATTGTATAGGTGCTCCTGTTAACACATTCACCCATAAGTTCTGATATGAATATTCCTTGTCTGTGCACTTTTCCTCCCACACTTGATGTTTCTCTTGCATTTCCTTCCCATTAACTATTGTTTTTCCATTGCTGAGTCGCTCTCAGTGAACTTCTGTTTGGTATTTTTCCAAAATCTCATCCTTCAAACCTCTCTGTAAAAATGATGAGCTATTGATGGATTGACCAAAGGACAGTGCACTAGAGCGAATCTTTTAAAGAAAGCTCTTTCCTTTTGATGTGATTCTATAAGCTGAAATTATGAAATTAAAATTATTTTCAAATAGAATATACAAAGTCACAGCAGCAGCTCTAGATTTAGCAAAACCTAGACCTCGATCTGGTAGAGCATGGATTTGTCCACAAGTACCAAAACTAAAATGTGATCCAGTGACAGAGGAAAAACCATCTTTTCTGGAGCAAAGAAAAAGTGTGGTTTCTCTCTCACCAGAGGTTGGAGATGTTGGCTGTAATCCTCTTCACACTACAAGGAAAGTAAGGAGAAGCAAGGAGCTGCTGTCCCGTGTGCCTTCCTGAAGGATAAGAGAAATTCAAGCTTAAATGTCTGCCCTGTCCACTGCAAAAGAATCTGAATCTGGTTCTTGCAAAAGAGTGTTGGCTCTTTTCACTGGCATCTTGGTAGCTTGGATCCAAGGATGTCTGTTTCTGGTTTTGACCAAAATTGTGCACTGTATATGAGAAGATTTTCCTAATGAAGTTTTCATCAAAACCAGCATGGTCCTTTGAAAAGCATTAATGAATTGGAATTTCCTGATGAAAACATTCCACCAAAAAATTCCTGAACTCTACTCTTCATTTTAGCTAGATTTAGATCCAGTCCTCAATTACTAGAAAACACTTCCTTCCTCTGCAGAGCTGACTAACAGAAATTCCTTAAATGAATGAAGACAGACAAGTCATTAGCTTTTTTTCACAGCCAGGTCTGAAGTGAATAGGAAGAAAAATCATGTGCAGCCAGGTGAAGCTAGAAATATGTCTGTTACATTAAATAAACATACCAGGAATCAAACATGATTTTTAGATTGCTTAAACAATAACAAAGCAGGCTTGTGAATAGGGACTGTACAAATATTTTTTGAATGAATAAGACCCACTTGAAAAGTTTAATCATTGATTTAATTTTATACTTGAGATCATTTGCAGTCCTGTTTCTTTTTAAAGTAAGACTGATGTCATTTAAGAAACATGGAGGCTGAAAATATTTGCAAACCTTAATTCTCACAGTATCACTTAAGGAAAAAAAGCTGTTTCAAGTTCATTAGATGTTTTAAAAGCTTTTGATTGAAACAGAAAAGCCCAAAATTATAAAAGTTTTATTCTGAGAAGTTATTGGATACATCAAAGTTATTCCCTTTTCTTTTGAAGAATATGGGAGAAATCTAAGTTAGATACCTGTTGGTGCATAACTGCATTTAATTTTTGGCTGATCTGCTGTTAAATATGAACATCACACCCGTAGGTTCTTGTTATATACTGCAGATGAGGAGCCCTCAGAGAATGATGCAAAACTTAGAAGAAGGAATGGAGGTAACTCTAAAGTAAGCACAGGAGTTTCTGAGTCCATTTGTGTTGCTCCTTCTTCCTCTCAGAGAAAGTTGCTGAAGCCACAGAAAGAGACAACCTCAATGTAGTCTGATTTGGGAAGTTATTATGGACAGATACTTAAATGCATCCCTTGCAAGTTCTGAATAGGCCCACTTTGTGTTTTGTTCCTAAACACAAAATTGGTGGTAAAAGTGCCAAGGTCCCTGTTTTATATCATGAGCGTCATATACTGCTCACCCAAGTGTCTGACAATTTTGGAATGGGGCACCAATGCTGGAATCCTCCACACTAACTCTAGCCATGAACAAGGTGCATGTGCATCACAGAGAAGCTCCTGCTCCCCTGAGGAGAGAGCACAAAGTGTTCTGGGGTGAAGTTCCTCCCACTGATATCACACAGGCTGACTGGAGTGAGGTAACTTCTCCTACCACTGGGCATCAGCTCAGGTGGGACTGCCCACAGAGTGGATTTCTACTTGGAGGAATGTCACAGCTGCAGCCTCCTGAAGTCTTGTGCTTGGTACCACATAGGTCTAAAGTCTGTTTTTTTTCATTGCTTTTTTTTCTCCTTTATCTCATTTCCTCAAGGAAACCAGTGAGGCTTTCCCAGTTCCACAGGATAATCATGTTCCAGGTTCGTGCTGTTTGATGGGAACTGGATGTGTATCATGGCTCTGCAAGGCAAGGAGGTTTTCTGTGAAAGGTAACAAGTTTTTCACAGAAAAGAAGGGAATAGTGCATTCCAATGGTTTTCGATAATCTGGTTGAAAAAAATGATGGGAGTGGTGAGGATTGTATCTAACATACATCTTACATCCAACTGGTGTGTTAAGAATGTTTTTAGGAATACCTGAGGACATAGAAAAGTGGTGTTGATTTTTATCATCAAACCAATGTCTTAGATTACTTGTGTCAGGTGTGAATTGATAGAATTACCTACATATTTAGTTAAAAAATATATTTAAAAACTGTTTAATTCAGTGTATAAATAGTATTTACACTTTCCAGTCAGAGAATACCTGCAGACAGAAGGCAGTTTGGGAGGTTTAATTTAGTAGCTAGGTCAGAATAAATTTTCAGGCTTTTAGAGGACCAAAGTGAGGAAATCACTAGGTAACAGTGTTTGTTTTGCTTTTAACAACAATAACAATATTTTGATTGCATAAGTCCTGGCATATTGGAGTATGGCAGAGAACTGGAAAATATTAATGTTGTGCCAATATTTTAAATGGGTAAGTGGGACAATCTGGTAATTATATTCCTGACAACTTCACATTAACATAGGGCAAAATAATAGCATAGTTGATATAGAGCTTTACTACTCAAAATCCAAAGTAGGGTAATGTCATTAAAGTCAGTCAGTGTGGGTTTATGAAAACAATTCTTGTCAAAGTATCTTTCAGTGAGATTACACATTCCTGCTGATAAAGGTAAATGATGAAATATACATTGTACAAAGTATTTGACTGTTATCACAAAACATTCAATGGAAAGGGCACATTATAAAATCAACAAATGACATATTATGAGGATTAAAACCTTGTTAGTGGTTAAATCTCCACATACATTCCTCAATGAGGGCTTATCATGTGGATGCATTTCCAGATTTTTTTTTTAATGGTTCAGACTAAATTACCATCCAATTTTTTTATCAACAGTCTTGAAAACATCCCACTCCTAAATACCTTCACACAGTAAATCATATGAAAATGAAGAGCAATGAAGAAAACTGATTAACAGGGTCTATATTAGCAACAGTAAAAATGTGTTATCTACCAAATAATAAAAATGGAGGCAATGAACTTAAAGTATTTGAATGCTTCCTGGACTGCAGTGACCATGAAAATGGAGAGTTGGCACTGTGGATATACAGCAGATCATGATCTCCATCTGATTCATGCCCATCAAAAGAATATAATGAAAACTAAGGAAAGTGAGTGGGAAGATTTTATTACCTCTCTATTTATCATGTTTACTGCTCCGGGGTTATTGTGTCTTGTTAGAAAGTCTCTGCTCTAAGACAAAAGTTTAAACTAGAAATAGTTCAGAAAAAACTCAGAAATGTAATTGAAAATTGAAATATGAGAAATATGACTGAGAATGACAACCAAACTGCTATAGGGACTTGTCTGAGAAAAAAAAAAAACTGTCAGCAGACAAACACTGAGAAAAAAAGCAGATAAATGTGATTATAATTTTATGGGGGTTATTTGTTTGTGTGCTGTAGTTTGTTTTTGGTGGTTTTTTTGTTGTTGTTGTTTTTTGGTTGTGTTTTTGGGTTTTATTATTCCTTTTAATCTAACAAACAAAGTTATGTACAGATGAGTGGCTACTGAGGGAACGCAGACTCCATGCAGAAAACTTTTACCACGTAAGAGTGAGAGAAATTATCTAGATACAATCTATCCAAAATAATAATAATCTTCTCCATCAGTAAAATACTCTTAATTAGTGATATGTGCTTATGTAATGGCATGATTTGTTATGATAAAGGATTTAATATCTATAATGTTAACACCAGATCACTGCATGTTTTTCCTTGTTTCAGAAAGGCTTTCACTGGAAAAAAACATATGCTGCACCAGATTTCAATGTATCTGTGAAGAATAACAACATTCTGGTGTATGGCCATGCTTTATTCTCTAAGTCTATGGTTAAATTGAATTCTGGTGAAATACCTAAGTGCTGTTCCAAAGACCCATAAAACTACCCTGTGTTGTGTCAGGGGAGATTTAGGTGGCATGTCAGGAAAAGCTTCTTCACCCAGAGAGTGGTTGGGCATTGGAACAGGCTCCGCAGGGCAGTGGTCACAGCACCAAACCTAGCAGAGCTCAAGGAGCATCTGGACAATGCTCTCAGGCACAGGGTGTGACTCTTGGGGATGTACGGTGCAGGGCTAAGAGTTAGACTTGATGATTCTTGTGGGTCCCTTCACACTTGAAATATTCTGTGATTCTATGATACATTGCGTGAAAAAAATGTTTGCAAAAATGCACATTGCAATTGATAGAGGCTTGGGGCTATACTAAATGCAAGAGTGGGCTTGTAGCTAATGCATTTAGTCCTTTCACAAAAGCAGTAATAAATTACAAGTAGTTGAAAGGGACCCTTATAATTCTTGCCCTGTGAAAGTTAGGAATGCTTCAAATTGGAAACATGTAAAAATTCAAATGCTGTTTGCTCTGATCAGCAGAGCATGTTGTCAGTCCCTGACCACTGGCATGAAAAGGAAAAAAATGGGTAAATACCAGAAAGGTAGCAGAGCTTTGGAGAGAAAAACAAACAAACAAATAAACCCTACAACAGAATAAACAAATAGTCATTAATATTGAAGCTAATTAATTTTTTTTTCTGTTGTTGGTGTTGCTATATCCCTTATCTCTGACTCCCAAGGCCACACATGTAATTACAAAAATGAGCAGTAGACTGGGGAAAATAGAAAATCAGAGAGTTGTCTTGACAAGATACTAACCCACACCTTTCTCTGGAAGGCAGAGAAATCTTTTGAGCAAGCCAGGAAAAAAAAATCCTGTGCCAGCTAGGGAAGAGATAAGGTTAGATTACCCAAATACATTGATTCACAGCATCTCCCCAGCACTATTTTTCATCCATTCAGCTTTTTTTTTAAAGTTAGCTTCCGATGGTAAATCCAGTGTGCTGATGGTACTAATTCGTGTGCCTGCTTTGCTCCAGGGGAGATTGGATTTGTAGTTTTCTTGTTCCCAGATGGTGCAAACTGTAAGCTTTATTCCCAGTAGGCAAATAGGAGCTGTCACCTGCAGTGCAGACATCAGTGTAAAGAACCCCTGGTGTGCAGCATTCAACACAAAACAGATACTGTCAAGATCATCTTTGTACAGACAAGCAGGAAGGAAAAGCAAACATACTCTGCTTATATTCATTTACACGTTATGTTGCCATAAGCTTTCTACAAATATTATGTAGATGGAAAAGTAGACCTCATGCTGCTGTAAATCAGTAGCTGTGCTGTGGCGGCAGGAGAAAACAGTTAAGGGATTCAGTTTTCTTCCAAGAAAAATCATACTTTTCAATTCCATCTGAATCAGGGCCAAAGGAATATTCCTTATCTGGCTGTAATAAGCATTCTTTCAAGCAGGGATATATGACCACCACACTCTGCTCAGGCAAGGTCTGCACTGCCAGGACGTGGAGAGGGATTAATCCATGGGATATGGGTGCCTCTTAGACCAAGAGACCCTGAGGGACTTAGGCACCCACCCGCCCCTGCTTTTTAAAAAGGATTGGGTTCTTGCAGCCTCACAGCCTAGGAGTTCCCTCAAGTTTCTCTTCATAAACAGCAGTTCATATTTATATTAAGGAAACCACAGATGAACTTTGTGCCTGGGAATACTACCACACACATCCTGAGATGGAAATTACTGAGCAGGAATTAGGGTTTTTAAATTTATGCATTGCTGCAAAATTGCTGCTACACAACAGCATCACTGTCTTAATGGCTACAGTTATTTTTCTTGCACCAGAAAAAAAATATGAAATAATAACCAGACCAAATACTTGATTTGGTTGCACCAAACAAAACCTTAGTATGCAAAGCATGTCAGCACAACTTAACAGAGAGATCTGTGATTAGGGCAAGGCAGGATTTAGAGCTTCTTTTCTTTGTTTCACATTGACTCCGAAAATTAAGAGGTAGCTAGAATGGCTCCTTTGTCTCCAGGGCAGTCTGTTCATTGTTCACTGTTTCAGGGAATCTGCCTTTTGAACAGGACAGATTGAATCCTAAATAAGTAGTGATAAAATCTACAGCTGGAATTTTATGCAGCATTTTACATGACCCCAGACTGTAGAATGTGAACATCACCATCCTCTCCACCACTCTTCATGTACAACCATTTCTCTCAGGTGAACCACAGCATCCCTTTTCCCTGTGTGTTATTTCTCAGCCTGCCTGCTATTAACTTTCAGTTCTCTGTACTCTGCTTGGGTGGGTGCTGGATTAACCATATTCTCAATGCACAGACAGAGGCTGTCTCAATATAAAGCCAGATTAGGTCAAATAAGCTTTATTTCTCCAGGGACAACTACTCCATAGTAACTGTTCTACTGACTCAGTACACAAGTGAATGACTTGTGCTGAGTCTGAGTTTAAAAGGCCTCTAAAGCCCAAACTGGGCATGTGAAGGAACCTCAGCTCTCCCAAAACATACTAAGGACAGTGCAGAAGCTTCTTGGCTCTAGAAGGAGTCACCCAATGGCATTGTCAGCATTAAGATGAGTATAAATAAGCCCGACTTTACTCCAGCAACTCTTTCCAAATCATGCAGATGTCTGCATTTGATTTTCCACATTTCAGCTATGTCTTCCTCTGGATTTATGCCTGATATGTTCTTTAATTTCTATTGTCTAGACATTGCCTCCTCCTTAGTAGTAGATATTTGGTTGCTTCAGAAAGCTTTTTATGGCTTATTTTAACATAAAGGCAACTGATTCTCCCAAGGCCTGTTCAGAGATATCTTTTCTTTGCAGGGCCTCAAGTCCATATGTTTAAAGGGATCCTAGTTGGAAAATATATATATAAATATATAAATATAAAAGTATTTTGGTACTGATGTTTTACATCTTCTCCTGTGAAAGATCACCCACTTTGCACAGCGCAATTGTATATGAAGGAGAAGAAAGAGAGAACAATAGAGAAAGTCAGAAAAGAACATGCCCAGGATTCTGCAGCACACAGGTAAAACAAGACCAAAACCCTGACTCCAGGCTCTGCTCCAATGCACATTTAATCACTTTATGTAAAATATGAAAGCCAGCACAAGAAGGATTTAGCAGGCTTCCAGCCCAGAAAATTCTGGCATTTTTCTGGATTGTGGTAAATATGAGGCAGTGAAGGTCTTTGAAGTCAAGCAAGGTGTGTTTCAGTGCAAGGCTCCTGAGGAAAAGCAGAGCTCCTCTTCCTTACCCATGTCAAGCATGCAGGTAGGGGAGAGAAAAAAGAGGCTGAATGAGCTCTGAGGAGAATCCTCCTTGCAGCCAGAGAGGCAGGTGTGTTCTACTGCCTCTCTTGAGAGTCATGACAGGACCTCCATTAGAAGTAAAACCCTCATACTTCAGGCACTGAGGACATGTGCTCAGCAAAAATCTTTAGGGAGTCTAAAGAAATCAGTTGTGGACATTGAAGTACCAAGATGTAACATGAAATGTTCAGGGTCCAGATAGCAGTTAGGTCTTTTGAAGGAAACAGTTTCCCATACACTCGCTGTGGACAGGAAATACTAACAAACCAGGGTCAAATCTGCTTCCTTGTCTTTGGGACATATTCATGTAATTTAACTACCACATGCCTTCCATTTATTCCCCTAAATGAATCTGCTGAAAGTCTTTATGCTGATTTATTTGTAGACCAAGGAAGGCCTCTCTAAAATCTTTGTCATAGGAGGGGAGGAAGGTATAAATAGATCAACTCGGGTAAATCCTTTTTTTGCCAATGCTGGACTTCTTAAATCATGTTTTGGGCTTAAGAAAAATGCCTCTACAGTCTTATTCTGAGAGCCTCTGATCTTCTTCATGGTTGAAACACACAAGATTAATTAATAAGTGTGTTCTACATCTGGAGAAACTCTCCATTCAGCTGCCAAACACAGGTAGCCAACACCAGTGGAGTATCCCATAGTACTGGAGATATTGATTTCCATAGGATAAAAGGATGTAGAACAAAACTTTTGACAGATATGCAGCACATGCAGGTTAGCAAATTGTCCTGCAGCACCTAAAAGGGTGTCACTTTCCCATTAAATGTAATTGAATCACACTGAATTTATGAAGGCAAAGAGTCTGCCACATGTGGAAGATCCAATTCAAAGAATCTTGAAATAATCAACATAAAACAATCAGGGACTTCTATTTTATTTCAATTATTGTCATGTAAATTATTTCCAAGTGTAGAACATTAATTCAGAAAAATATTTGTTTCAATGTGCTTATAGAAACCTGCAATTTTTTATCCAAATTGATCAGTAAAATAGAAAGAGCAAAGTTTTCTTTAAATAAGACAAGGAGAATCATGGCCTTGTACTTGCACTGTTAAGCTGAAAACACATGCATTGGTGATAAGAATGATGATTAATAAAATACAAACAACAAGCAAGTCCTGCCACCTTGTGAGCACACAGTCTTTGAACAAAATCTATTATTTCATTGTCCAACACAGAAACACCATCAAATCCTTTAATTTTGCACCACCAAGCATAATTTCGTATTTTATCCATGCTGATTTGAATCCTGAACTTTAAAATGCATTTGTATTTTTCATGGGCTTCCTTAACACCACTAAGGGTAACTCATCTTTAGCACCAGATGAAGATGTAACCTTGCCAAAGCCCAGGTGGAAAACAATTTGGCTTTACACCCAAACATTGTAAGAGGCCAACACATAGCTCTGAAAATGGAAAGATGCCAGATGGAGACCAAAGCTTTTAAGCCTGTTGTTAAACTGAACCTATTTATCCACCATTTCTTCTGCCACATAGGCTTGTAGCTTAAGTTATTCATCCTGCCATTTCATTTACTTAGCCAAATTCCAGTGTGCAAGCATAAAAAATGAAAACCTATGAATTCCTAAATATAGAAAAAGTCTCACCTACAGTTTTAATTAGCTACTGGAATATATCATTTCAATCTAAGCTCTTTAGAAAACATCAGGTACATCTCAGCAAGATGGAATTTGTAAGTTGAAATTTGCTTTCCATTTCATTATGAACAATTCAGTTATTTTTCCTTAAAAGCAATTCAGTGAATGTTTCCACTGCTTTGTATAATCACAGGACTCTAGTAAACTAAAGTTGCAAAACTGAATTCTAAGGTTACAGCTGTACAGTGAAGAGAAAACACAGAGAAATAAGACATTCTGCACTTTATTCTCTCTATACATGAACATATGTGTGTGTGTTTATGCACATATACAGGCATAAACAATAGAAACTGCTCAAAGGCAAAACTACTCTGAAACTGTAGAAGTTGTCCTCAAGCTGTTCTACCTAAGACCAAACAGTGGTTCCTATATACTCATTTCTACATGTGGTATTAACTAAATGAAGTGAATGGTGACATATGGTTATTGACACCTCTATAAAAGAGAAAGTACACAGACAACTATTTCTAGCACCTATATCCACATCTAGGAAAATCCTGATCCAACTGTAAAAAGTAATCTGAAGGAACGTGATGGATGGGCAATGACTTGAACTATTTAAAACTGCACTGACAAGCTTCTGAAGGACTTACTTAAAAGTAACAGCGGAAAAGAAGCATTTTCTTTTTACTTAGTTTCAGGCAGTCGTCTTAGGAGTGTGGTCCTGTTGGGATCTTTGTCCAGACCTGAGCCTTGAAACAGCTCACCAAAGATCTGTACTAAACCTCCAGGCATTTCTCTCTTTTATGTACTGGCAAAACCCAGAGCTACTCACACTGCACTGGCTGCTAAGCACCGAAATCTGGCTGCACTGAATTTAGCCTTAGGAAACTTAAGAAGTCATTTTCACTTCAGCTATAAATCCAGTCTTTGGATTGAGTCAATTAAGGATTTGATGTTCAGCACGTTCAAATGAAGGACTGAGCACTGGTGGCTTGCCAGTAATAACCCAATATATTGCAAGATAATAAAGTATCTTGTGAATACCAGAAAGCTCAATTATATTAAAAGCCTTCAGCTTAAGCAAGGCTATTTCCTTGATTTCTGTCTCTATTTAATTTTTAGGCTGTGACAGTAACTACTTCATCATGTGCTGGTTGATTTCCTAGGAGCATTAAAGTACACAGTAAGTCAGACACAGCCAATTCAAAGATGCAAACAGGGAGGTAGATTAACTCTGTGCCAGGTTGTTCTGGAAAGGTACATAAAATATGGTTTAATCATCATCATGATATAAGTAGAGAGATTTATTAATTTAGCTAGGTTTTATTAACTTAACCATTGGTCTCCTAACTCTGAATTCTTACAACTACTCTAGAACTATAGAGGGGAATTTTAATAATTTTCCTGTAAATAAGCAGGAGAATTTCAAATTAAAGCTCAATATTGTATTCCTTTTAGCTAATTCATTTTGGTGCACTTATTTGTTGTTCCAAGAGAAAACAATGAAAAAAAAAGTGCCCTCAAAAGATAGAAAAGAAAGTTTCAAATTTGACATTTCCTTCAAGCTTTAGTCCCATGTAAACTTGGACTCACCTATTGAGAACTCACTGAATTTCAAAAGAGGTTTGTGAAACCAATCACTCAGTGAGATTTCAAAAAGTAACGTGTAAGTGCATAAAAATAATATAATTTTTCATTATTCTGTTGAAATCCATACCTGAATTCTCAAGGAATCAATCTTAAAGTAAAAGCATCTTCCTGTGTATTTCTCATCCATTTCTATTGCTTCTTGATCCCCTGAAATGGGGGGAACTAAAATGAATTAAACACTCAAGCCCTTTCAGTGGGCTTAGTGACTGTCTTACATTCTTCTACCTTTTCTCACACCTGAGCCTGACCCTTCATTTTGCTTCTGATCATTCCACTCCCAGATCACTGAATTTTGATCTCCCCAAAGCACAAAAGGCCATGGCTGTAGTGGGGTACCAAACAGGTGTATTTATAAATGAAAATTATTTTGAGGTGCAAGAAGATATTCCAGTGAAATCTTTCAAAAGGCTTCTCCCTTATATTTACATTATTTCTTATACATTAATTCTTCTACAGTCACCTACAGCAGTGAGCTAGAAGGACAAGACAAAGCTGTTGGGCATCAGCACACCCCCTGTTAAAACTCAGAAGTTTAATTCTTCTGTTACAACAGTGGGCTGTGGTGCTGCATAACTAAATTAACCACAGCATCTTCGAGCAGACCATGAAGCACATTTCCCATCAGAAAAGAGCCCCTAGCTTGACAAATCACCACAAAAGCCATATAAAGGAATCCCTTTCAGAGTTAATGTCAATGTTATTATAAAAATCCAGCTTTCCTACCCACAGACAGAAGTCCTTTCACTCACAGACAGTAAGAGGGTAAGAACCAGCCTAACACAGCCTCGAGGGTTTGGAGAGACAAAAGCAGGTTGCTGCTGCCTTCACTGGCTTTGAAACCTAAACATGGTTGTTGTGCACATTCAGGACATGGCAAGAAAAGAGAAAGGCTGCAGAAGGTAGTTACTGAAAGCATCTCATGCCTTCCCACAGCTCCTAAAACACGACAACAAGTTCTCCCCAAATTTGACAAAAAGTCAAGCAAAGGCTAAATTTACTACAACACAAGGAACCTTAACACTAGAAAGATGGCTCTTTATAATGCCACTAAAACCACTGACCTTTCAGAATAGATCTGCCTTACAGGCACCACAGTGAGAGCAACATGACTAAAATAACCATCTCATACCTTTGCAGATGTTTACTTTTACATATATGAAACTCAGGTTGCAGTGATTTGCTCTGCTTCTTGAAGAGAGCTTGCAGCATGCTGTGCTCTGACCAGCACATCTGTTAATATTAGTGACTAGTTATTAGTGAAACATGGCACCATGACAGGGATCTAGGCTGTCTTGGAATGGTCTTTTTCCAAGCCCAAGCAGTCCAATGTTCTGCTGGTAAAATGAGAGGGAAAGAAAACAACAATTTAAAAAAAAAAAAAAATACAGAGAAATTAGCACTTTGAGATGTAATGTAATGGGCAGAAGATTTCAGAAAAGAAATAAACCAGCTATTTTTATGTATTTTAACAGGGAAAAACACTTCAGTTTTGTTGCTGGCAATTTTGTTTTCCATTTGGTTTTGAATACATGTAAATAAGGCCATGGCTCAGAACAAAGAGATTGGGTAGAGCAGAGAATGTAATGTGTAAGGGTAATGTGTAAGCTCCTCTTTGATGTCGAGCAGTTCACTCAACAGGCAGTTCAGTTTGTCCAGAATCCAACTTTAACAGCAGCCTGATCAAATTCACATGTGGTGAACCTGTCCCCTGGGTGTATTACTGACTGCTGGGGGATTGATCAGGAAACCAAACTTCTTACCTGTTTTGTCACTGACATTCTCTTGTGTATCTGCTCCACTGTTTCTTAACACCAGGGTGTGTAACTGCCCCTAGAACATCAGAAAGAAGTGCAGTTAAACCAGGGTTCTTTACATTTTTTATTAGGCTTCTGCTTTCAAAAAGAGATTGGAAATTTGCCCATCAGATGCAAAGCAAGCCTAGAGAAACCAAATAACACCTACAGCTGTAGTAGAATGATCTAAATATTTTCCATGGTTCACAATCTACAGCTGTTGGCAAATAGTGAATATCACATATAAATACCCTTTATAAGAGATGTATCTTTATTTAAAACTTCATTCTTATATAAATAAAGTATTTCACAAAAGTAATGTCAAATTGTTAACAGTGATATGAAGCAGTCTCCATGTGTCATTTATTCCTATTTCCATGCAAAAAAAGTTGAAAGAGCTAAAACATTCTTGGCTTCTAAAGAAGAAACCATATTGGATCTTTCAGCTATTTCCTTTGGGAGGACATTAAAGTCAACCCTGAAACATCAACAGGACATCTAAGGAAAAGGAATGGTAAGAGAGAAATCACAAAAAGAAATGATGATAGTTGTGGAGGTCTTGAATGTTAGATAAACATTTCATGATTTAGCTGGCTTAAAGACATTAGCCTTGCTGTTGCCTGTAACAGTATTGCACTGCAGTCATCCTTTGTACAAATGATATCAGGCTATCTATTTTACTCTCTCCCAATTAAAAAGTTCATGTTTCTTTTCCACCAAGACTTGCAGATAATAAGAAAAAGGAAATATTGAAAACAGCTTTTGAAGGTAACTTCAAAGTTTTCTTTTTGGCTGATAACACAAGATTTTTTTCTCCCACCAGTTCACCCAACCCCACCCTTCTTGTCAGCTCTTAAACATATTTTTCAACTATTCCTCATTGTTCATTAAATTTTCTCCATTTCCTCTGCTAGAACTTCTCTTGCTTATTAACCAGAGACTCTTCTTCCATTTTATAACTTTTTCAAAAGTATCTGTTTATCTGTCCATTAGTCCTAACCATTGTCCTGGTCCTTCTATTCATCAAATATCTTCTTAGAAAAAAGAAACACCCCAGTCCCAGGAACTGGAGATTACCTAGGGAAAATGCAACCCTAAATAAAGAGAAAATAACGTATTTTTCATTGCATATTTCAACTGTGAAAGAATGTCAAGCTTTTTTCATGCTTGGGTCAGAAATTGGAAAGACACTAGGTTACTATTATTATTATTAGTAGTAGTAGTAGTATACTGGGCAGATAGGTTTAATTATTTTTCTTTTTTATTTTTTCTTTTTTTTTTCTTTTTAAGAAGCAATCTTTAATTGCTGTGGCAAATTGATTCTAATATTCCACTGGAGAAGTGTTAAGTGGATTGCTTTGCCCATGGAAAAGGAAAGGTTGTGCAGAAGCGGCTAGAGCTGAGTAAGAAACTGGGATGAGAGGAGAAGCAGGTCTCCAGCAGAGGAAGATGCAGGTCATACCAGACTTGGGAGCAACAGCTGTCATTTGAACCCTCCAGAAACCAGTGATAACTTTTTGGGACAGTTGCATAATCAGTGTAGTCAGAGAAGCCATAAGTGCTTTCCAGAAGTCTGTCTAAGCATCTTAGCTAAGCCCTGAGCCAGAGGATGAGCTTTAGGTCAGAATTCCTCTGGGGAAAATGCAGCAGGTTAGAAGGATCACTCTTTGCTTTGGATGCTCTCTGGAAGAACAGGCCTTTATATACCAGAATATTTCAAAAGACAAATTCTCTAACACCTTGGACAAAAACCACAGTGATCCAGGAGCATCAGCCAGACTGCCCCCAACTGTACCTCAGATATCTTTTGATTATTTTGTGGACTAGTGGAAATCTAATAATTTTCAGACATCCAAACCAACCATCTGCACAGGATGATCATCAGCAATGTATGCCATGCCAGCTGGCCAAGCACAGCCTACACACCTCAGTGAATCTGTACTTTTCCTTTCTCCTGAGCAACATTTGTCATGTAATATGAGGAAACCAGCTTGGTTTTTAAGGCTAGATCCAACCTCATCAAAGTAAACACAAGACTTTCCAATGATCTCAGCGGAATTTGGATATGTCCCTTCACCTTCTTCTGTCTTTGAAATATAGATGAAGATTTTGAAAAGTCCGCTGTGGCTCTGCATATCTTTTCAGCATCTAAGCCTAGTACCTCTGTTTACACAGAGCTGGGTGGCTCACTGCTCCTCTTTCCAGCTTCTATTTTGTTGTTGTTTTACTGAGATATTGAATCCTTTAAACAGAGGCTTAGAATACTTAATTTGTTTCCCTTTACTGACCTGAGCTTTTGAAAACCAGATGTTAGTCTTGAGCCACACCTCTGTGGAATTTACACCTCATATCAACAGTACAGCACTGCTCCTGTTGCTGGAGAAAACAGCTAAGTGACCAGGTCTGTACCTGCCACAGACTCCACTTTCAAAAAAAATAATAAATAAAAGAAACACTCATCTTTCACGATTTTTTTAAAATTTTACTGCAGAACTCCTGGAGTATTGAGGCCAGCATCCATGGCAACATAATATTTGCAGGCTCGAATCATTAAGAAGATGTAAATGACTGTGTGACTTCAAAACATGGGTCTAATTCCTTCAAGCAGGGAAGTCACAAGACACATGCTTCAATAGGTATGAAACCAATAAAGCTATGTGATATGCTTATCCCTAAATTGATGCATCTGATCTGAATCTGAAGGATATAATATCTCTGGCCTTTTCTCCCACTCCCCTCCCTATACCACTTGAGATAAAATATTTTAAAATATATTTATTTCTGTTTTCAGCACATGTAAGTGAAACAGGAACATGTGCTCATTCTTCTGACAGCTGTTCCATGCTGACCCCATTTCAGGTTTACATCCTTTCTCTCTCTGCCCAGCTGCACCTCTCTGATCCCTGTGGGTACACATTTCCAATCCCACTGGAACCTGATAGAATATCTGACCACTGCTCTGCTACCAAGGATGTCTGAACAAGTGACAGACCTAATAGAGCACATCTTCACATTGCTGGGAGAGGAGGAATGCATACATCTCCTCACCATGTTTCTATTCCTCAGCCATCTGTCACCTGTCTTTCCTCAGCTGATCAGTCCCTTCTTTGGTGAGCAGCTCTTTAGGCACCCTCAGCTTTATTTAAGGGAAGGATGAAGCAACAGTCTTCCTCCTAGAGCAAGGCTCAACATGAGATTCATTCCACAAAATATTCTCTCCAGCATTTCTCCTGAGGGACAACCTGTTTCTTTCTTGAGAAGCAGTTTAGTTTTCCTCTTTGCTGTTAATTCACCCATCTAGTTTGGGGCAATGCATAGAAACATTTTCTGAACTATATTAAAGAGTACAGGCTTTACAATTTCTATCTACACAATAATATCCTATGGTTTCATTTGGAATCACAAATATGCTGAAGGACAGATATGTCCCTAACTATGGTGTCCAACCAGTGCTCCCTGATGTGGACACTTAAAAGATTACTTGGGTTAAGTGCCCAATCATGAATACAACCTCAGCCCTCAGTAAATGCAAGGTAGTTGTGCATGGTTTGTCTGAACATCAAAACACATATTTTTCAATATTGCACCAAAATATTTTTCAGTGTCCTATTTTAAACTTTTTAGGACAAGAGTTCTCTCTGTTTACTTCAATTACATCATAATTTCAATTAATAAACATAATAGGTTTCTGATCTTATTTATAAGGCTAACTGTAGAGCAGTGGAATTACTGGAGTCCCTATTGTAATAAAATAAAGCTCTTGTAATCTAGACATGCTTCAAAACATCAGTTAACCAAATGTTAAATCAATGGATATCAAACAAAGCTTTTTTCCCATGCATCATCACATTATCTTATCTGGTCCCTTAACTGAAAATAAAAATAAATAAATGAATAAATAAAAAGTTCCAAAACACTAATTGGATCATGAGCTCCAGACCACAGAACAGTGAATCCTGGAACACAGTTCAGAATGGGCTACCCTCACATGCTTGAACTTTGTTAGCAGCTGGTTCTGCAGAATTTTCAAGAGGATTTCATTTTTCTTCCACATTTCTCAAAAATATGTTTCTTGATGATCATCAGTTTGTGAATGAAAGGGAAAACAAGGGGATCAACTGTTAACAAAAGAAATACTTTTGTGGTTTTAAGCTCTGTTACTAAGGTATTTTATGATCTTCTACCACTGTAGGGAGAATGAATCTTTCTTATCTATACTGTCAAGACATTCTTCATGGAAGAATTTAGATATATAATTGGTAGAGAAAACAAAAAATAAAAGCCTAATACTCCTCTGGTTTTCCTGAAGATGGATCCAAAGCTATTACAATTTTCACGTCAAAATCCCTTTTGTGTGCAAAATTATGGACTGTGTTATATCAAAGACATGTTCACTGCTTGCCAAAAGCAATAAAAGTCCAGTATTGTTTAAAACACAGAAATAAAGCAGAAGCTTAGAAGTGAAATAATTGACACTCTTGGTTAGGAGGTACAGGACTGAGGCACTTCTAACCTTTGTAGGAGCTGGTAGTACTTAGCTTCTTGATTTATTAATCACTTATTCCCTAAAAATCATCCCCAAGAAAGAATTTTCAAGTAGTTTTGAGGTGAAGGATCAAATTCAATCTTTGACCATATGGAAATAACTCCAAGTTTTACTATATATTACCCAGCAAAATAACCTAAGTGATCTCAGCCTGTTCTGAAAATGGGACTTGGGTATCTGTATTTCACAGACATTAAATATGATTCAGGAGCCAAAAGTCTGAAGATATTTTAGAAGTTGTCTACTTGTGCATTGACTTATACTTCATTCCAGGCTCTGACTCTGTCTGAAGTGGGTATAGGAATTTACAATGAACTACACTTTTTTTTGCGTAAATTCTGCTAAATGCAAAACAAAGTCCTCTGCACAAACATCAGGTTTATTCAGTCAGGTTATTCACTGTCAACCTAAAGAAAGATTTCTCTGAACTATTGACTATTTCCCCCCCAGCTGGACCAGTTGCTGTAATAGAAGGTGTTACATTCTTTTGATCAGTGGACTGGGTAAACCAATTGTGAAGAGCAGAGAAGAAAATTAGCTCATATGTGTAAGATACATTTCTGAAGAAATATTTCCAGACACCTAAGGGCAAAGTTCTTCATCCATGCAAAAAGGACATCAACAATGGTACCTTCAAGTTTCTCTGGGTAGGTTTAACAAGGGAAAACAGCCTGCCAGAACAGGATATTACTATTATTGAAGCACAACTAATAGCACATCCATGTTACAAATATTCAGGGAAAATTACTGTACAGAAAAACAAATAATAGAAAAAGTATTCTAATGACTGGGCTCAGATGGACTTTATACTAGAAATTATATAGTATATGCTCTAATAGATGTATTTCTTGGCTAAATTGCAGCTCTAAACAGAAAATGTGAATTCATTCTGCTGTTTGACCTTTGCACTTGAATTTAGCAACGTTCCATAGGAAATTCTTGCTTACAAATCAACACAAGATCAAAATCACATTTCTCATTTCTCTCAGTGTTGGAATCTTAACATGCAATTCTGAAGGGTTTTTTTACGGATATGTACATTATATTATGTAGGAAAATAAATTCTTTACTGGAAGTGCAGGTCTTGGGTGTGTCTGGTACTTAGTTTATCTACTTTGAAGGGCTTTTCAAGGGCTGTGTCTGATTGATGGGTCTCTGCCCACAATGAACCTAACATGAGTCAGATCTTCCTCCCAGCACACATTCTCCTCTTTCAACATATGCTTGCTCTGGGACAGTTATTTGGCATAAGTCAGATGAAGTGAAAGAATAACTTTCTTCAGAATTTTGAAGCCTCAGCTTAATGCCTTTTGGTAACAATAACATTTGAAGATGACAAAACCAGTTGGAACAAGGTGAAACACCAAGCATTTCACAACTGCAATTTGAACCCCACTGTCAGTCACACGGATGTTGGTCCGTATTGGCCTTTACACCTTGATTGGGTAAATCCAGAGAAAACTAATGAATGTGGTGTGACTAGGGGAGGTGTAGTTCTTAATTAAATGAATTTCATGAAAACAATGCATTCAGCAGTGGTATATCTAAACATTCACTCATATTTGCACAAGAAGACAAACTTCACAGGCTGTCCAAGAAAATCTCTCTGACAGTAATCAGGGAGAAATAAAATTGAAAAGATGTAATTTTGTAACTGTCAAAATATATATGTGAAGCAAAAAGAAACAAAGAGACAGTAGCTAAAATCAAAGAAAAGCAAACCTGAAGATTTAGAAGAAGCAAGGGCTCAAAACACCTGTCTCTTTAACTCAATCAAGATCACAGTCTTTTTTCTTATATGTCTTAGCTTCCAAATCACTCTTAGAGATCCCAGATCTTTGGATCACTTTCAATTTGGCTTCTTTTGTCAAATGTGGAGACTTGAGGGCAGCATTTAGAGAAACACCACAATTATTTACGAGCTAGTGCGTATAGACATAGGCTAGAACAAGTATGCTGTGAGAAAAAGCCATGGCTTGCCATGAGATAGATGATGATAAGTGGCACAATATAACATAAAATATATTCACACACAGCAGTCACCTGAGGAGTGTCTCCTGGTCATATTGGCACTAAGGAAGCGCAGAAGTGTTAACTTCTGCTGTTCATTGAAATAAACTGATCATTTTTGTATTGCTGATCATCTTCTGAATCTACCGATTTTCCTCAGGTTTTATGCCTTTTCCTCCCCATGTTTTTCTTCTGAATAATTGATTAGTAGGTCATTATTAACAGAGAAATCCCACTTCTTTGTTTCCACCTCTTCATTATGCAGAATTTATTGCACTCTGTGCTCTCTCACAGGTTAATGGCAGCAGCTGCTGCTCAGTGATTGCTGCACCTCCTGAATGTAGAGCCAGGTCACACCACTGGGTGTGTAAATCCAGTGGAAAACTTCAATCTGCAGTTGAGCAGGACATTGCATTCCCTCTAACACCACTATGTGCTATCTGACAACTTGATCTCTGCAATTCACATTTACAGATGAAGTCACATTCCAGCCATGTGCTCCATGCTCTGGGTTGATGCCTTGCTGATCTCTCTGAGCAGAGTTTCTGTCCTTCATCAGACTTTATCGGCTTTACTGTAATTATAGTCAGTCACAGCAATCTGTGCCTGCTGGCACCACTGAGCTGCTCACCAGCAGGGAAGGATTGCTGCACTCAGCTGTTCTTGTTTGCAGATGTGTCACACAGCTGTTCAGAGCAGTAACTCAGAATCTGTCAGCTACTAGGACACAATTTTTTTCTTCAGCCACCAAACTCCAGATGCAGAGGTGAAAGTTTTAGATATTTTGTCTGAAAATGTGTCACAGGGTAAAGTCTTCCTTGCAAAAAGTACATTCATATAGTAAAATCCAACTTGTCTTTCCATGGAGGACTGGGAACCTTTATCAAAGCATGATGACACTAACCCACTGCTGAGCTCACTATTTTTAAGTATCCAGTCTTGTTTTAAGAGGAATGTCTGGGACACTCAAAGTTGTATTTCATCCTAGACATTAACTCCTTAGTGTCAGTGAGGTTCTGTACATTTTATGGAGCTTGGACATGGCAGATAAAGAAAGTCTCTGTGGAATGATACAGATGAGCATTTTTTTCTTTCTCCTGTTTTTCCCATTAGCATTCTCAAAAATGAGAAGGAAAGATCCATTAACTGTCAACAACTATTTAAAGACTCTTTTTGCATGGATCATTTGTAGAGCCATTAGAGCAGGTCTGTCACTTAACTCCATATTGAAAGGGCAGCCTAACATAATTCCTGCTAGTTCAGGGTTTGGTCCCCTAGGTGTTCTTTCTGGATTGGCCAAAATGCATTTGCACACAGTGTGACTGGACCTGATAGGAAAAAACTAAATGCAGAATCTCAGGAGGGGAAGGAATAATCATCTCAGTCTTTTCCTTCAAAACCACTTAAGAAGTACTGTAAGATCCTCACCTACAACTTGGGCCTGCCTTTCTCTTTCTCTTTCTCTTTCTCTTTCTCTTTCTCTTTCTCTTTCTCTTTCTCTTTCTCTTTCTCTTTCTCTTTCTCTTTCTCTTTCTCTTTCTCTTTCTCTTTCTCTTTCTCTTTCTTTCTCTCTCTCTTTTTTCTTTTTTTTTTTCTTTTTTCTTTTTCTTTTTTTTTTTTTTTTTTTTTTACTTTTTATCCTGTTGCTTTGGCTTGTTCTCTTTAAACACCCAACAGGTCACTTCAGGAATTTTACCTATACCTTGATAAAAAATCAAAACTTTTCTTCAGAATGCATTTGCTCCTTTTTACAGAACAGTGGCTTCTCTGCATTGCTGTTTACAGTTGCATGAGTTATTCTAAATGGTTACAATGAGAACGCCATCAAGCACTCAACTATTTAATGCAGCTGCACTGAAGAAATAAGAGTTAGAAATTAAATCTATCCAGAACTTTTCCTTTCTTACAGATTTCTCCACAAAAAACTCTACACTTATGACACATTCATTGTTATTATAAAAGCCATTTGTTAAGGACAAAAAAGTTTGCTTTTTATTGTTTGAGTTTTTTTCTCCTTTTTCTCTAATAATAGTACCAACTACCTTCTACATATTCTAGTTAATGCACATACAAAAATAAAATTAACTTCTGACATTACACTTATCTTTGCAACACACATATTTAGGATCATCTAGCCATGGAATTCTCTTTTGTTTATTTATTTCTTTTAAAGAGATCTTAACAAATATTCTTTCTGTGCTTTTGTATGTCATGCAAGTCCAGACCCCACGGAAAATCATTCAAAGTGTCCTATTAGGTAGAAAAAACTTTTGACCCCAGTGTAGAACTTAGTTCCAGCAAGCCAAGTCCTGTAACTCTGTTCATTGTTATTCACGGGTATAGCTGCTACTTCCATAGACTCTTTTTTTTTTTTTTTCCTGATGAAATTTAGAGTACTGCCTCAGGACGACCTGGAAGGTTTAAATGTCCATTCTGTGAGTTAAGTGGTGAGTTAAAAGCATCAGCATGATGAAGTCTCTTTCCCCCTCTGCATGCTTGCTTCTTAAGAACAAAATTTCCTCCTCCCCACTCCCGGTACCCGGTATAGATAAGATAGTGTTATCCACTGAAGCACAAGAAATAAAAGATTTTCTGAGTTGTCTTGACACCTCTACAGTCTTGGTTTCAATTTGGACCTGCAGGCATAGTTTGCCACCTTGTGGCAAATGAGCCTTTAAGAACTATGAATTTCACAAATCACGTATTCCAAATATTTCTCAAAACCTAAGCCCATGGTACCAAACAACAATCTTTAAAACATGGGCCATCTTTTACTAAAATACGTTAATAAATAAACAAACAAACAATTTTTAAAAAATTATTTTGAAAGTAATCTCTCAGTTTAGCTAACTGAAGTACACTTCTGATACCTGCAGCCGAGGAAAAACATTTAAGCATTGTTCACACCAACCTTGGCAGTCACATAATCTATGTAGTCTGCTGACAGATAAGTAACTAAAGGCCAAGTCTTTCATCCACACAGGGATGGCCTTACAAAGAGAAAAGCTCTTCTTTTAAGATCAGCAATTATGGTTAAACTATCATAAAAACCAAGGATTATTAGTAGCTGATATTTCTGTTTGGTGATAAAACCATAAACGCTTTAAAATTAGTTTAAGTCAACAGAAATAAAAGTACTGCAGAACTATTTCATGATCTTTTCCAGTCATTTTATATACAAAGAACACCTTCAGCAGATTTATATGTATACACTGGGTGAAAAGGGGTTCTGAACCTCTGCCCACCATGCCCCAGGGAGGTTCTCTGACCATGTGCATTTGAGAACTACTCCGATCCCTGCTCCAGGAGCTATCCCACAGACCCCCTCCTTTACACCAAAGTTTGGTTCTCTTTTTGCTACTGTCGAAACCTGGGCAATCATTTGAAGAGTTTTAAGTCACCTGAAATACTTTTCTGTGAATTAACTGGGGAAAAAAATCAATGTTCTTAATTGGCCAGACTATTTTTGATAGTTTGCTTGTCTGTTTTCTTGGTTTCGTTTGGGTTTTCCCTTGTTAAAAGGTTAAGCTAGTTATGGCAATGCCAAGATTTGCTCAGATTTAATAAATCTAGCTTCAGGCTGCCCTGTCTTTTACTTTTTCCAAACAAAGATTCAGCTTTGCCCAGAAGTTTCTTTTGGCTCACAGATCTCATCCAGGGAATCTTTTTGTTTTATATGCTTCATTGCTTTGATACAGGCTCTGAGGCATAAGGCAGATGTGAATGAGAAACTCATGTGGCTTAGGCTGAGTAGTGATTGTCAGCAGGTCTTGTGGTCATAACAGATTCAAATGGCAACATCAGGAAAGGGTAACCAACTCTGTTTCACATAGAGATGCTCTCAAAAAAGAAGAGCAGAGCAGTACTTCATTGAAAAGGGCTTCCCTCAGCTGCAAATATTGTGTTTTCCATCAAATTTCAAATATTAAGTCATAAAGGACAACTGGAAAACTGTCCACAGAGTAAAGAGCAATTCATATAGTTACTTCAAAGGAGCAGAGAATTCCATGACAAATCGTTGAGTGTTTCTGTAGCATATAACATACTAGCTCATTTTGGGATGTCATAAAACATAGTTCTCTGGATGACTTTTTCTTCACGTACTTAGGAAAACTTCCATTTCTATTTTGATTAAGAGATGAAATCAGACCACACAGCTGTTTCTCAAAGGCATAGATCTCTACAGTCTTTCTCTGCTTATGAGCAGAATGCTTTTCCTGCCTCTTCCTCCCCCTTAACGTATGAATATCTAAATATTTGGGTTGCTTTTTTTTTGCGTGTACTTCAAAGCTATATTGACATATTATCCTGTTTCATATCACTTTATGGGCTGATAGAGTCATGCCAAGATTGACTCTCCTCTTTCACTCTGTTTTCTTTTCCTTTAGAATGCAGATCCAAGCCCCTCTCTCTGCTCTATCTAAGGAGCAATTAATGCAATTGCAAAATACTGGAAAGTAGGTGGTTTTAGCTTTCTTTATTTCTCTGTATCTGTGTGCCAGACTAGATTCCTAAGTAAGTTTACAGATGCCTTAAAATTGTCTTCATTTGCTGCAGCTATTTTGAAAATCAGGAATAAGCAATGCAAAAGTTAACACAGAAGTCAACATTATCTAAGTTCAAAATATAAGAAATACTCGACTATATAGCAGTAATGAGGCTGAAAATCTGCCCAAAGAGGATTGATTCCTTTCCTCCCTTTGTTTACCAAAAATCTTTTTATTCCTTTGTGTTTCTATGACGTGGCACTCAAAAAGACAGAATATCATACAAACACAAGGCTTCAGGCTCAAGAGCTTCCTGATGCCTAAATTAAGTTAGTTTAATCTCAGTGCAATTCAACCATATCCTGCTAAGCTACTCTGTTCTTCCTCTGTGTAAGTATGTAAATTTTTCAGGACAACCAGAAGCGGCAAATAATAACTCTTTTTTAGTAACATTTATTTTTACTATATCTTTTGAGCATAAAACAAGGACAACAATATTCTAGCATGTAGTGGTTTGCAAAAACTCTACTTTCACACTACAAATCCAAAATTTTAAATAAATCAGAAGTAAAACATCATTTTAGGGAGATGAAAGCTGAAAGTTCTTGTAAATTTGAGATCCAATGCTCCAAAGAAAAGGGCAGGGGGTACATCACTTAGTGCCATGAAGTTTCAATTAAATTATGGGAGCCATGGAAGTTAAAAAATGCAGTACCTAAGGCTTTTTCTTACCCATCTAAACTGCCAGCCTTTGGGCTAGCATGGAAAAATATTGAGCTCTTACTCAGAAGAGGCAACTGCCCAATTAGGGGAAAAGTCTGTAACAGCAGCTGAGGAAGGAGCAGCTGCAGGGAGCATTTCTGACACCCTGATAGTTTAACTGATATTCTCTTCCCTTCATGCTCCAGCGCAGGGGTGTAAACTACCTTTGGGAGAACACCAAATTAAAGCTGGCAATTGTTGCATGAGTTAGTATAACAGAGTATCCCTTTTGGAAACACCTGAACGAAACTTTAATTTATGTTCCTTGCCAATTACTTGATTACTAAACCAAATTAACTTCAGGTACGCTAGAAGGTATCCAGTGTTCAGACAAACTACACTACTTATCAGCTGTGAATATTTGCATACCTAAGCCTGAGTTTTTAAAAATTCTTTGCAGGAAAATCTGTTCTTGCCTCTACAGGGTGCAGAAGAGGCAAGAGATGCTGATGGGCAGGGTTAGATGAGAAGTTCCTTTGGCATGTAGCCCTATAATATTATGAGGAGGTTCTGGGTTTTTGTTTTTTGTGTTTGGTTTTTTTTTTTCAATTAAGAGAAAACCGAAAAACATTGTTTCAGCGGGCATTGATTGAGATTTTCCTCCAAAGGACTGGGCCTAACTTGTCTGTTAATTTTGTTAAACAGTCCTGTCTACATTCCAGAAACTCCTCTGAATTTTTCCCATAAGCAAATTGAAAAGTATTTGAAAAATGTAACTTTGATTTGATCAAGACTTTTTTTTTTAATCCTAAGTGAAAAACTCAGCCCACTTTTTAGGCATAAACTTTAGACTGGGATCTAGATAAAAACATGTAGGTGGTCATTTTATCACTGTAAAACAATTCAAAACCTCAGGCATGAGCACCTTCAGGGAGCTCAGGTTCATGTTTGAATACAATTAGGATTAGGCCATCTCCACTAATCACACACCTATTAATTGGGAATAATCTCGTGCTTCTCAGAGGGAACTTTAGAGGATGACCCATCATATTTTCCTCTGTCAAGCAATAAGGGATGTTAAAAGCCACTCAACCAGCACATAAAGGCCTATGTTCTCTTCTCTACACTGAATACAATTGAGTATTTGTGGGTTCCTGCAGGATTTTGTGGGTTTCCTTATTACTGAAAAAAAATAATTTTTTTGGAACCCTTGGAGTAAAGTCAACAGTCTCATGTATATAAAGAAAATTGTCTTGTTTGACACTGCAGGTGGCTGTTTTAACTTCACAAGGGCAACATGAGGCTTTTGCTGACAGTGTGCCTGTCCGTGAGTACTCCTAATTTTGTGCTTCCTTCTTCCTCCCAGTGAAACCAATACTTTATTTCAGGAATTCAGCAGGGGAGCAGAAGTACCAAATATAATTAAGCTTCTACCTGCTTTGTGAAAATGGATGACCAGCTACAGAAAGAAAAACTGAATGTAATGTCTAATGGAGGTAAAAAGGAGATGTTCATGTTCATGCATCTCCCATATGGAACAAGCTTTAAAGCGAGGCCCAGACAGAGGAAAAGTTTCAAATGGAGCCTGTGCTTTCTTTGAATCTGAAGTCAGTCAGGCATGCAGCAGAAATATATGGAGCACAAGACTTCTTTATTTCCTGTGCCTGTGGAAGTCCTTGTTTAAGTAATTAGTCTTCATGACTGTATACTAATAGCTTATATGAAGAGAATGCTTCTGGTACAGTTGGGTTTTTTTACGCAAGAGCAGATGAAACACCAGTTGTGCAAGAGATTTCCCTTTGTGAATTAACCTAACAACTGCAGGGTCAATTACCTCTTATCCTCCCATACACTGACGTGGAACAGCAGCTGTCTCTTGTGTTCTTACTGCCTGGAAGGCATAGAGTGTATGATAGGTACATTGTTTTAATTAGCACTCTTGCATGGACTTACACTCAATTAATGTTAGATTTAGTGCACAATGAAGCAGCTTGAGAACTGTCAGAAGGAAGGCAGCTGGGCAGGGATGTTGGTTTGATCTCTTGTGTACCTTGAATCTACCAGGAAAAGGTTTGACTTCCTTCTAATGAGCATTGCCCATGTGCCTGGTGTCCTACGTATGGCTCATTGCTTTTCAGTCTCATTTCCTAAAAGTCTTGGCTGAGTGACATACCTCATTATGCCCTGACATGGAAAAATAACCATGACTGTTTCTTAAATTTCTAAAGCAAGTTCTGTGGGAGATGTAAGATCTGAGAAATGCCTGAGCAATACTTTGGCTCTTCAACTCTGTTAGGATACCACAACATCCCACAGTTTACCCTAGAGGCATATGCAGCAAGATATCCTTGCTGAAAGATGTTTTGTGGTACTTTTTTTTGGTTTGCAATATGGTCTCTTCATTCTGAAGACCAGAAATATGTGCAAGATAATTTGAAAGCATAATTTGATTTTTTTTTCTCAATATATTCACAAGACATAAGGGCATCTCTGAGGCATGAGTTCTAATTAAGTATATACAGAGAAATTTTCATGCAAATAAACTCTGGGATGTCTATATAAGAAAACAACCAAAATACTATCAAGTAAGTTAGCTGCAGTGTGAGATAGTAGAGAAAAGGTTTTCCTCAGAGATGTTTCTTAACAGTCTTCTCATCTTTTCTCATAATATCATTCTCTCTCTTTTCTCTAATAGTTATTTTTTTACTTTTTCAGGTTTTTTTTAAATATAAGTGTTTTTATAGGGAAACCAGGTATAGATAAGAAACTTTTACTGTTGCGGACACTTCTGTCAAAGCAATTTGTGTTGTTCTTGGAAGAGGCAGCCTTTTCCTTTGTCTCTCTCACAGTTGTAACTGATTTACCATCTATCTCCCTTTCCTTGGCACTTACAGTTTTGCAATTTAAAATTCCCTAGTCCCAGCCTTTCCTAAAAAGGTGAGTCTGGCTGTGAACACAACTTCTGAAAAGCTACACTGGAAGAAAAATTAAGAGAAGAATAGCCCCTAGACATAAAAAAATTTATATATATATATATATATATAAAGAGTCCTCTCTTTGCCCTGGGATATCTTTCATGGTCCTCTATGTTCCATTGTAACGTTAAGGCCTTCATCTTGGAATATCTAAATCAGTATTTCCCAGTGAGAAGGACACTAGCACCTTTCACTCTGATGGCAGCACCTTCCTGAAAATGTTTCTCCATACTCTTTTAAATGCACATTCCTTTTCCCCTGTTAGCAAATAAATCTGTCCTTTAAAAATATGGAAGGTTTTCTCCTTTCATATTTCCTTCCTCCAGTATAACAAACAAAAGACACAGCTTTCCATTGTCTGAATGATGGCAAGTATTTTAAAGAACATTAACAGGATTTTTCTGAAAGAATATATTATTACTCTGCTACTGGTGCTTTTAGTCTCATTATCAGCAAGACAAATCATTTTTATTCAACTCTATTTATACATGTGGTAGACCAAGAGAAAATGTTTTAAAAAGGCTCAATGAGGTGTTACTTAAATGTGGTTTTCAGCTTTAAGTGATTTATTATCTATAAATTGAAAGATTTCAGTTGAGAAGGCTCTAGGACACCGCACTCTTCCTCCTCCTTGCAAACTGTCTTTGAGCTAAGATTACAGCAGGTGAAAGTTCTGATGTCTGTTCAACAGCTCTTATGGAATAATTACATACAGGAACCATTTGGTTCTCATTAGATCCAAGACTGAAGGAGCAAAATATTTTGAAGGAGGGAAAATTCCCTACCCCAAGAAACACTCCACATCCACACACAAACAGGCAAGTTCTTTCTCACTCCAATAACTGCTTAGTAAGCACACAAATCAAACTTCATGGACCTACCACTGTTTTTTTAAAACCCAAGGTCTTTTCATGTTATGGTGGATTATTAATTAATTATGTGTCTTAGTCTTCTTCTGCCTTCCAGTGTTTTTCTTCCTAACATATTTTAAAGCTCAATTTTTATTTTTTTTTGTGACTTCAGATCTCTGCCTACTTTTTCTCCGTGTTGTCTCCAGTTATTCCTACCAGCGCTGCTATGGCTTCCCTGTATGATAAAGAATCACCATCACCAGATTGACGAGAAGTCTCAGAAGAGGAAGAAAGTACATGTAGTATTTTATAGTCACAATCCCTGCTTTCTTTTGTTTTACTTTGTGTAGATGATGTTTTTCAGAAATTCATTTTGGCCCGGAAAAATCCCTCATAAATCAGACCCAGGAGATCCTGTGTAAATCTCTATAGGCCAGCCATCACAGAGTTGGCTCAAAGCTTTGCTTTCTTCTCCCCTAAAATAAATTTCTCTCTTTCTTTCCTGAGGCTTTTGCTTCATTTTCTGTGACCAGAGATGTTGCCTAAGTGTGAAAGGAAAAGGAAGCTGTCAACAACTCAGACTGGGTATATAATTGGCAGCAGAACATTACATTTCTCAAGTAGAAAACCGTTTTTTTCTCCACAATACATGGCAACTGTAGACCTTCTGACATCAAGACTTATGTCTGGAATGGCAACCTTAAGAATACCTTAAGGGTGAAAAACTACTGATATTTTCTTTGATAATCAGATAATTAATTCGTGAGAAGCTGAGGGAGTCGAGCACAGAGTTACTTATGGTATTCTAATGAATATCTATCTATATCTTCAGGTGCCAAATCTAGTCCCATGCATCCTGCTGGTTCCTAACAAACCTTGAAGTCTGAGCACTGTCAGCACACTCTAAAATTACATGAAGGCTGACATGGGAAGGTTACTCTAATGTTCTGGGATGCATTTGGGTGAATGGCGAAGAGACCACAGGAAGGTATTTCTTTTGTTTATTGTTAACTCATCAGATGTCCATTGAAAAATTACTAGCAAAAAAAGAGGAAGAGAGGCTGAAATTTAAAGGTACAGATTTCTTTGCCAAAATTTCATAGTCATCACTGGGACTCACATGATTACTATTTTAACTCCCTGTGTTTCAGAGATGGCTCAACTCTGTAGCTTTCTCAGATGGTTTTAATTAGACACCCAAGAGTAATTATGGTGAAAGCAATGCAAGAACACAGTTCACGGTGGCCCCTGAGATGCTGGTCTAGCCAGTACAAGAAGAACCTAAATCCAGTCCTTTTATATCCTACCATCAAGAAGATGTGCAACAGATGCTGAGAACTATTAATATGTACTTCCAGGGCATGAAGGGTGGTGTCCTTCCATCACAAAACACATCAGTATTGCTGTGGTTCATTGTCTCAGCTTCTGCTCTGAATATTTTCATTGTTTAACCATCTAATATGGACTTTTGCTTCTTAGGGAAGCTTGGTTTGAGGGTTTTGAGAGATGAGGCAATCTCTTGAGCTGCAGAGACAGCTGCAGCTCTGCTACTCCTGTGCTTTCAGTCTTACAGCTTATGGAAGTTTGTGTGTCTACCTAACCTGTTTGATCAGTATATTCCTCTATCATCGTGGTAGAATCTTTCATGTCAAAGAGAAACTTTGTCCCTTTCCTCATAGGCAGTCCTCCTTTGTTTTGTGTTTAATTCCTCAAGTAGGGAAAAATGGTATAGTTAATGAGGACAGGAAGTGCACAGACCGAAAGGCTGGATTTGCTTTCCTTTCCTGCTATGATTTCTTCTGCTTTCATGGTCACATATGTTTCAGTCCCTTCTATGGTTAGCAGGGTGTCCTCAAGATAAATACCTTAGAAATTCTCTGAGTTGGTACGAAACAATAGTAATATCGGGGGATTTCAGGGGGTTTTTTTGTGTCCAACCCCTACAAGTCGGGAGTTTTTTGCTCATGTGAGACTGCTTTGGTTCACCAATACCCACCCCAATAACTGAAAAATGTAAGTTACAGACTTACTAAATAGCAAATTTTGGCAAGAAAGGGTCTGTCTTTTCAGTGTTCTGAAACATCTCCTCCCTCCCCCAATGCTCAGGTTGTATAAGGTGAATATCCTGTGAATTTAAATGACTTTTATACTGTCTGCAGTAGAAGATACTGTCAGGAAACTCAGTCACGCAGAAGAGACATGCTACTTTTGGAGAAAAAAAGTTGCTAATTTGGGAAAAAATCCGTGAAAAGCTTTATTAAAGTGTTCCAGTAAAGCACATTTTACCAATTATTTTTCCATATTAGAAAGTCTCATAAAAACTGTACATTCCAGATCTCTTATCTGTCCTCAGATAAGGATTGTTGTGTGGTGTAGGACAAAACTTTGTAGAAGTTCTTTGCAAATATATTTGTAGTATTTGATGGCTGCTTCTATTTCATTATGAAGAACAGGGATTGGGAAGTCTACAAGGAAGGAACATCAAAGATATTTTTTGCTGGTAGTGCAATAAGTCTGGCCAGAAGTGTTCACAGTTTGCTAACATGATTGAATAGTGGTTAGGGACTGCCTCAGTAGGAGTACCTGACTGCTTAGTACTCATGACATATGCTCCTTTTCTAAAACAAATGTAGAGGATCTGAGATTTGTCAGGGAACTTGTGTCTCAAATAAATACTGAGAAGGAAATAATTAAATCATTGCTGTAATGCTGCCGTAGTTAGCAAGGCTTGGGAACATTGCAAATGGTGTTCAACTGGAAGCTAAAGCAAAGACATTATTAAAATAAATGATTCTACTTGTGAACTTAGAGTTGAAAAGGTGCCACAACAGTTGCTGAAAGAAGAAAATAGCCAATATAAATTGAAGTAAAAATAAATTAAAAGGATATACAAGAGTGATGAGACCTCAGTTTAGCTGACCACAATTTTAGGGTTTTTTTCCTCTTTCTAGGCAATACTTATTTAAAATTGAAAATAATGTCACACAGCCACCCCAGTGTCTATTTTCTCCTCCTCCTATCCTGCATAAAAGATCCTAAGATCACAGTTTTTTGAGAAAAAAAGGCCACGGATTCTGTCAGTTCTTCCATTTTGAATACTCCCTAATTATATTAAGTTTTGGCAATTAGAGAATTGGGACATGAAATTTAAAGATACACCCTTTCTTCTGCCGACATAAAGGACTCAGACTAGTGCCTCAGAGGAATAAAGCAACATAAGGAAAACAAGATATTTGTTTTACCTCTCCTCTTGAGATCAAACTCTCAAAGGTTTTGTTTTTGATATTCTTCAATGTGATAGTCTAAATAAAAACGATACTTTGTGAGAAGTTTGAGGAAAGAAGAGAAGGAAACATTGAATCTGGAAGAGAGATTAGACGAGCCTCAAGTGGGAGTAATTCTGTAGAAGTCTGGTCTTACTCCATAGTGTGAGGAATCAGAATCCTGTCGCTTGAATGCCAAAGCTAACAAGCCCTACTTAATCTTAGTTCTTTTATAGGCACCAGAACCAGAGTACTTTTTAAGGACTTTTTTAAAATCAGCACTCAATCCCATTATCCAAAAGCTGTCAAAAGCCTCATCCTCTGCTCCTTCAGGCTGTACTTCAGTCAGCATCAGTCCTCATGCAGACATTTATAGACAGGGTGTTTACAGCCACTCACTGAGCCACAGAAGGCACAGCCTTTAGCAGCTGAAATCATCCCTTTCAAATGAGTGCACTGAATGTGTCAGGAATATTACCTTGATGATCCAATCCTATCACAATGATATTCCTGATCCCAGCCCCTCACCTTTGCCCTACTGACACCTCTTCTGAACAGAGCTCTCCCAGGCTCGAGTTGTCTGCCTGTACAAAACTAAGGGTTGTTCAGTCACTCAGAGCACAGTTATCACTACATTCATTAAAGGCGAAATTGTCTGAAAAAGGCATGTGTTCACAGCATATTACTGTGCTAGGAAGGAAGAATTTTCAGTCCCAAAGAACACCTTATCCACATCAACATCTTTGATTTCCCCTTATCAGCAGAGGCTGCTTCCCTGTCTGTGACTCCTGGTATGATAATAGCTAAAGTTTAGAAGAAAGTGACTTTATGTAACAAGAATATTCTTGCTTATGTGCCTCTGTGTGACAGCAAAAGCACTAAAAGTGATAAAAATGAAGTGATATGAACAACCATAGTACATACATTAGCTGCAGTAAGATAGTGTTGAGAGGTGGTTGGTTTGCTTGGGGTTTTTTTCTTTTACTTTCTCCCTGTAAAAACACACACCAAAAGAAAAATCTGAGCACTCAGAAGCACAAGGGAAGGACTGCACCCTGACATCCAGCATACAGACAGACACATGGATAAATAGCCAGAGGCTCTCCTAGGCCCCAGCTAACTTGTAAACACATGTGGGTTCCACATGTTCACTTCTGATCTGAGGCTGGTTTCAGTCTCTAAATATAAGCCTTGGCAAGCTTTCTGCAAGTCCTGGGGACTGTGTTTTCTTATCAGACCTGAGATGTCTGCTCCAGAGCCAGCTGACTTATCCTTCAGCAAATGTACCCCTCCAATTGTTGCTGAAAGCTTCTACACCTCTACCTCTGCAAAATCATCCTGTGGATGGCATAATGCTTAAAAAACTGAAAATAATTTTTAAAATTTTATTTAAGTCCCTTGGTATCTTTGTTTTGTTTCTGAACTTTAGGACATCATAAAGGATTAGCAAGCAAAGTTTTGAACAGAATAAAGTTTAGAAGGACTTACAAATATTATCTTACGGGCTTAAAATAGTTTGCCATTTTAATTATTTTTGTTCATAATCTATTCAGTTTTGGGTTTATCACATATTTTTTCACAAACATTTCCAAGGGGCTCGTGATCTCTTCTTTATAGATATATGTTAAAAAAGCTAAGGAGCTCCAAGAATACTGATAAACCCCTCATTTGATCCAGAACTATGGTTATTTTTATATCTTCCAGATACATACAAACCTCTGAAATACTTCATACTGTAAACAGATTTTGAAAATACTGAGTCCTAATGACAGAAGATTGGGAGGGGGATAAGTTAATGACAATTTTATTACACTGAAGTCGTGCTTTCTGAGAGTTCAGATATGGTAACATTGTTTTAGAGAACAACCAAAGACTTTAATCTAGAGATACTGGCACAATCAATGCTCTGCTCTGGTCCTTCAAGCCAAAATATTTGCACGCAGTTTTACCTCAGCCTTCCCTTCCGCTCGAAACATCGTGCCTGCCTTCACAAGCCAACTCTTAAAATGTGACAGATGTTGAAGCACTTTATAAATGGTCCTTGAAAATCAAGACAGCTACTTCTTGAGACCCATCCCTGAAAAGTGGTGAAATATTTCTGCAGTTCATACTATATCCTTGGCTCCTTCCATCATCATGGCCAAGGATGGCTCATTTTTTTTCCACAGAATGTACTGTAGGAGTTTCAGATACCTGAACCAGCCCTAGACACAAGCTCTGAGCTGTATCAAAGACCCAGAATTCAGAAAATCTTTTCGTTACCTAAGATACAGCATGTTTCCCTTTACCAGGGTCAGTCTTGTGTCCCTTAAACCTGAACAGATTTTCTCAACAGACAGCTTAATAATGCTATGGATATTTGCTTTTACCAGTGAAACCCTATGTTTCTCAAAGATGATATTCAAGTTTATAGTGTGAAAATTAATTGTCTTATTAATTAATAATCTCTTGATTATTCTTTTATGACTATATTTCTGAAATCTGTGAATTTGAAGAAGGCAACCAGTGGAAAAAGAACAGTGGATATTTTAAGGTCCTAGTTTTTGTGTTTATTAATAACCTTGCAGGTTCATCTGATGGCCAGTGGTTTGATTTCTTTCGTTCCTTTTCCCCTTCTTTTCAACAACGCAACACAAAACCAAAATAATATAAACGTGCCTGAACTAAAAGTCTGAACTTCAGACATTGCTCACACAGATTCAGGAGACGAAAACTGATTTTATGTGAAACACTAAAGCTAGTAAAACTCACCTGAAGGCTGAATTGCCTGTTGATGATCACCTGCCACTCAACCAGATCTGGTAATTTTTGATACAAACTCAAACAGAAATTCAGGCTGCTTTCCTCCAGGTGTGCAGTCTTGCTACCATCTAGTGGCTAAAATAAAACTTTGCACTAATTTCTGTCCATACAGTGATTCAGACACTACAGCCATCTGTATCTGCCCTAAAAATTTGTTTGGAGATCTAATATTCATCAGCACAAACATGACAGGTGAGAAAATTATAAACTGATGCCAAAAATGAAGCTCAAAACTGTGGGGTTTGTGGTTTTGCTTTCCAGATGAGTAAGAAGCTATGATTTGTTTACATTGCATAATTTTATTGGAAATTTAGACCTTGACTGATTTCAAAAAAGAAGTCTGGAAAGCATTTGATGTTGGCTCTTTCTGACAATCAAGTACCAGCCTAGCAGATCTCACTTGGTCTTGAAACACACACATGGTGAATTTTTCTGGTATGGATAATGACGACTGATATCTAATGACAATAATTTTGTTGAACTGGAAGTGGGACCTGGAGACAAATATTGTCTAGAGATCATTTGTTGCATCCTAAATTTGGCAGCTTGATGTAATCAGTGGAAGAAAATTAGAGATATCTGTTCAGGACATGAACTGGACAGCAACAAAATGAAATATATAAACGATTTAATCAGTGATAAAAGATCTTTTCAATCTTCTCATTTTTACGTTGTCTGTCTCACTGTCCCTTGCATGGACAAAAATATGTATTTTTTATTCCATGCTGGGGAGGGACTTTTCTGGTGGATTTTTACATATACTGACACTGCCATCTAGCGACACACGTGCGAATAAATAACAAAAGTTGAATTCAGGAACGCTGAGAGGCTTGGAGCTTCTGGTAACTCAAGAAAGAAACTCCAGTTATTAATTAATTCTTCCATTTGGTCTTCTGAATTAGTCTTTCCACATTTATAACTGAACGTAGGGAGTTCTTAGATATATTGGAAATAGTGTTATTTTTGAGAAGGACCTGCAGTGTGGAAAACTTTATTCACTCAGTTTCTAGGCAAGACAAAGTAGTGGTTTTATAGTACCTCAAACCCATGCTCATAATTAGAACCCCACTGGAGCTTTCCTTAGTGAGGGGTTAGAAACGATTTTAAGCAAGTTCTCCAAGTAAGCCAGAGGGATATTTGGCAATACTGATGTTATTTCTAGTTTTTCGAGTAGAGAAATCAAGGCACATAATATTTTACAGAAATTCTCTGACTCAGCCCAACAAGGAGAACAATACTAGATATTCCCACAGACTTGTCTTCACCATAACCTCACACAGTACTCTACAGCCAGTTTCAAAAGTGATTTCTTATGTTAGTAAAGGCATTTTCTGTAAATCCTAATATTCAGTGTGATCTAGATGCCAAAATATTTATTTAAAAATTTATACTGTCTTTTGGGATCCCTGACAATTACAACTGTTAGTGTTAATATATGTGTGTATTTCAGACTTTGCTTCTTGCCCTAACTTTAGGGAAAATCTACCTAAAGGTAAGGTAAGCTGAAACAAATAATGTAAATAAAAGAAATGATGCATTAAGAAATTCCACAGGAATGGATGAAGTAGAACCAACTCGTAGCCAATTAATTAAAAGAATGAGTAATGCCCCAGAAAACTGTGGGAATTAAAATATTTTTCTTCCCCAGTTTTAAAAATTTGACATTATGTGAGTGCTGCTTTCGGCTTAGTGACAGAATGGGCTAGAAATAATGACTAAAATGGAAACATGCTAGTAAGATCAATCACATCTGTGACTCTTGGCAGGCCAAGATGCACAACCTGCACATGTTCAGTCTCCCTATTGCCCATTCTGCTGCTGAGCCATTACCTGAGGCAAAGTTCAGTGTATGAAATCATAAAACTGGAGATGTGGGGCTGCATTTTGCCAGGTAATGTATCACGTAACACAGCTCAGAGAATAATGGTTTTGAACTAGAAAGGCCACACTAAAGCCACGGGCTCAGGGCTCCTCCTGCCAACCCCAACAGGCAACACATGCTCCTATTAACTGAGAACAACCACTCCTTAGCCAGACAAGGAACAGAAGCATCAGCTTCATGCAGAAGGTGGTAAAGTTACAACACTGTCTCAAACATGGAGAGTTTCAGGTCTACTAATGTTTGAAGTGTGCACTACTGCATGCTTTGAGCAAACTGGTCTAGTGAGAGGTGTCTTTGCCTCGAGTTTTAGCTTTCATTTTTTCCAGATTCTGTGCTGCCTAGGGGTGTAGTTCTGAGCCTCTTATTAAGTGCTAGAAAGCTCTCTTCACAGAGTAGGTAGACAAAATATATCCTTTCCCAGATGGAGACCAAGGACAACTGTTACAAGTTTTCAGGCCCAAAAGCATAAACAACAGTGGACTGAAGAGAGAAAACAAGAAGGATGAGATCTCGACCTGAAGCTGTAATTGGACAATTAAACTCCAATATGCAAATGAACCAAAACTTATAAAAGTGTAAGACCTCATGACCAGTCATCTATTTTGTGACTATTTTGAGTCCACCTTGGATGTACCCCTGGCCAGCCTCTTGTCCTGCCCAAGTTGAACCCTTAAAGGCCTTTTAATAAATACCTACTTTATTCTCCAGCTCTGTTCAGTCTCTGTTCTGGGTCAGTCTTCCCAAGGCATCAGCAGGGGGATTGGAACTAGATGATCTTTACCCAAATTATTCTATGAACCCAAAACATGGTCACTTTATTGTTACAAAAAGATAGATAGATAGATAGATGATAGATGATAGATAGATAGATAGATAGATAGATAGATAGATAGATAGATAGATGATAGATTTATCTATATATGAGAAATTTATAATTGCTGATATAAACTTGTGCGAGCATGTACATATTCTTTTTCCTTTCTGTATCAAAACCCCTTACTTTTAGGAGTTTACACCTCAGCTTGTAAAAATTGAATTACTTTACCTCATGCGTGTAATTTCACTGAGTCTGCGTTTATCCCAGTTTGCAATTTCCAATGTTTAATTTGGACTTCCATGATAATATTTTTTTGTGCCCAGGTTGTAGAAGTTTGGAAGGCCTATGCTAGGCCTGATACAGTTTTGATCTGGCTGTGCAGTGAGTTCCAGGGGTGATTTGCATGTTCAAATACAAAACCCCTCCTAAAACACCCTGTAGCCAAACCCATCCTTTTAGTACGTTGGTCTGGTCTCAGTGCCTACTGCAGCAAGCTGCACTACAGAAATTCTGAACTGCTATACAAGCCTGAATTGTAGAATTAAGCCCTGAACTCATTTCTGAGCACAGCTCTGATGGCAGGAACCTCATCCACCATCAGAATTTGACAGCAAGACTCTTACCAAAGTGGTAATGGTGTCTGCACCTTTCACTGGAAACTTGTCTCTTACATTGCCAGAGGTTTTTTCCGGTTTTTTTAGACTCTTACCTAAATTATCAGGATGGAGAAGAAGACAAAACAGGCTTCCTTCCTCCAAATGATATGACACAAGTGTCACTAGAGTAATATGATGATTATAAGCTAAACAGAATTCAAGTTTTTCAGTTCTTGCTAGTATTTTTCACAGATATAAAAAATCCACAAATCTCTGATAGACCCTTCAAATTTTGTCAATTAAGGATTGTAAAATGAATATATTTACCATGTCCAAGCATATAGTCAGAGACTAGGGTAAAATTCTTAAGCACCTATTTGTCTTTACTGTATTTAACCTCAAGCATTTCTAAGGAGTAATGGTGTTTCTCTGTTGTCGAGAGCATAAAACTGGAAGATTAAGGGGAAAATGTGAAGGGTGTTTAGGCGTAAAACTGAAACCAAAATTGATGAAGTCTAATCCCTTAAATATTTTTATGCATGTCTGGTCAGTTGAAAAAAAAAGCTTCACGTCTATCCAGAAAGATTATTTCTCTTCATATTTTTTCTCTTAAAATTCATGAAGTTCCAGGATCATTTATAGTAGGCAAATATTTAGTTTTCTTTACTTCGTAATTACTATGATAATTATTCTTTCAGAGAAGCAACTGATGGAATCAAGCTGGCAAAAGCAACAGGATTAAACTCTCATGGTTTCAAGTTAACATTTATTCAAGGAGAACACAACACTCTTTAGCAAAGATTTTTCCTGCTGTAATATATTCACCTGTCATGCATCTCTGCAGTTTAAAGTGAGATTATACCAAGAGACAGCACAATGTAAAAGGGAAGGTACTAGATCATTTTTCTATCTTTGATTAGCAGGTAGGAGAGAGATGAAAGACGATTAGCAGGTGGGAGAGAGATGAAGGAAGAATTTAGATTGAGACAAAATTACATATAATATTTGGATTTTATGTATTTTCAGTAATTAGAATAAGACAGCCTTTCTGTGTTCAAAGAGATTTTAATCATGAAAGGTTATACATTACATAAAGACAAGTAGATTAAAGACAAGCAAATAAAGAATGTCTCATGCTGAAATAAAAAATCATATGTGATTAATGACATTAAAATAATTTGCACTGAAGAACAGGACCTTGAAAGCTGGTGGTATTTTCACAGTGAGGTATTTGGAATCCTAACAGCCTTAATTAATTCATGGGGATTATCTGCTTAGGTAATGGAGATCAACAAATTCCTGGACAGATGAGCAGAATTTAGAAGAATTAATAGAAGAAACCACTGGAACAACAGTTTGGCAAAATTTCAAATTGCATAATCGGAGAAGCTTAGTGTGGTGTTTGCCTAATGTTATTGCCTAGATAACAACTAGTCCTCCAAAACTGAACAGGTTAATGGAGAAAACACAGGAGCAGGGGTGGGATGTGCTGCCATGGAACTGCAAGGCTCCTCTACTCCCAGGTTGGCTTTCCATGGCACTGGGACGGTGACCATGGCTTTTATTAACATCCCTTGGGGCAGATTAGGATTGATCATAACTCTGAGTGATCAGTGCTTGTAAAAATACATGTGCAGGGTTTATTGTAGAACTATTTAGCTGCAATAGGAAACAGGTATATAGGCATTTTGGTTACTATTATCTGTAGTAAAACAACAACATGAAAGCACTGCAATGCAGCAGTGCAAAAATATCACCCAAGGACATGCACAAGGGCAAAGATAGAAAGGAAAATGACCAAAGTGTGAAGCATAAAAAGAGAGAGGGAGAGAAGGACAAGGGCATGAGACTCGCATCACCCCTAGGCCCCATGACAAGACTTGGTCACTGTCCTAGGGTGACATTATGATGCTTGTATCCCCAGTCGTCTGTTCTTGTGCTCTATTTTGAGTTCTGTAACTTTAAGCCTGGTTCTATTAGAGTTGGGGAGAAAGAAGAAGCGCGGAGTTTGCTTTGAGAAAACTGCCTGACTCCTACACATTCCTCCTCGGGACTGTGTTTGTCTGAAGAACAGACCAGCAACAGAACAGAGATCTCTTTGCCTTTCGTTAGTTTTAGCTAGCTGAGGAAAATAAGCTTCCTGGACTGTTCTTCTCCCTTTTTCTTGGGACTGTTTAAACCTGTCCTGGGCTGTAAAACCCAGAGAGACACCAGGAGCTCACACCTGCTGCTCACCGGGGTCTGGAACCTCAGGAGGGTTTGATAAGAGACTGAGCAAGCTGACCTACCCACAGCAAGGACTTTCTGTATTTACCATCTCACTTCAGAGCAACAAAAGGTTTTATTGTCTCATATTGTTCATCCTTTGTGCTTGTGGGCACTTTGTTTGTTAAATGAAGAGTTTTTGCCACTTTTCTCCGAGGAAGTTTTTTTCCTGGACAGGGGATGGCCTGTTTGGATTTGCTTCCCAGAGGGACCCTATTTGGGGGTTTTCTCCCAAATTTGCCCTAAACCAGGGCACCTGGTCACATTGGTGGTCACAGACTGGATCTGTCAATGGTGAGGGAAGCCCCAAAGACAGGGTTAAGAAAAATCTTGGGAAAATCCCCAGAACACATCTTCCATTGGGTTTATATTCATTCACGTTCAGGCAGGAAGGCCCGGGTACACCCCTGGAGCTGGGAGCTTCACTCTGGATGAGACAGATCATGGGACACTTTGGGAGCCCTTCACACCTTCTAAGACAACACAGCTGCCCATTGCACCCCAAAGCTGAATCAGTTATGGCCCCTTATGGCCCATCAGAGATGAACACCCTCAGGACACATACCAACGCGCCAGGGGAGGATGAGGGCCCCACAAACCACTGGGATTTGTGCAAGGGGAGACAACTTATGGTGGCAGGAGGCACCATCTCCACAGGATTCATTTCCTGTCTCACTCACAGCCCACCATTCACCCTCTGTCCAATCAGATCACCTCACAATGAAAGCTCACCTCCTCCACCTTAGCAAAGCACCCTGATGTCTCCATACATGGGTGTGTTGCTGTTTTTCACAAATGGGAAGAGACTGCCAGGAGATGTTCTTCGAGCTTTATTGCGACATCAGCCTCATTACTGGGTGAGACAATTGAAAGATAGCAACAGCTCACATCTTGCCAACAGCAGCCAAAGATCTCTTTGTTTTAGGGCATTTTAAAAATTTTCCAGCCAATAGCATATTGCTAAAGCTTACAGACAATTGTTCTGGCCAATCACTAAAAGCACATGCACACCTGCTTCAAACAATGCTTGCTTGTATGCTTTCTATTACTAATACACAATACTCCATGATTAAGCTTAAAACCTCCTACTATCTTGTTGGGCATATTTTTCTGCAGCCTTAAGGTCTGTCTTAGCCAAGCCTAAAAACTCAAACTATTTTTTAATGTCCTTGCTTGCTGTACTACTGTATCTTCTCTACTTTCAGGCTTTGTAGCTACAGTTAGCTCTAAGTTCTCTGCTCTTTCTGTTTCTGAGGGTTGCTTTCACAGCTTCTGAAAGTCCTCTTATCTTTACTATTTCCTACCACATAGGGAATGTTTTGAGCCATTATCCCTTAACAATTTGGTCTCTCACACTGGTTTGAGCCCTGTCCCATTGCATTCACATGGCCTGTGAGAAAACTGGATATTTAATTTTACCGTAGTCCAAACAGGAGATAAACACTGGGAAATAGAAAATAAATGAATTGAGAAACAAAACAAAATACAGTTTTTGGGGACACAGCTGTCTGAGATGGACAGCTACAACCTGAGCAGAAGAAGGTGTGAGCCGTTAAAGCTACCAGGGTTACTCCATTCTAGATTAGGTGAGGAGCTGCTCTTTCACCGTCAAGAATCACACTGTACCAAATAGACATCAGGTAAAAGGAAAATATCAAACTCTGTGCATTTGCATTGCTTTAGTCATGTTTGTGTGGTTCTGCTTTGCTCACTGCTCACTCACTAAAACTAAGTTTAGTTTTCTGGTTTTTTTGGTTTCTTCTGTCTGCATCGAACATAATTTGTTAGATTCTCATCTGAAATCAAACAAATGATAGCCAAATAAAACCTGAAAAAATGTATCTGAATCTGCTTTTTCATTTACATACTTATATTTAAGAAGTTTGTGATTTTGTACTCAAGAGAAAAAAAAAAATATTTCTCTTACGACTTTTAGAAGAGAGCTGCAATAATACCAGATCCCAAAGTCAATATTAAAGGATTTTTGCTCCTATTAGGTTTGGAGGTTAATACTCATGAGTGTATCTACAGCACAACTTTTCTGTCTTAGAGAAAATTTTTGCAAGTTCAGCAGGATTCTTCCAACAAAGGTTACAGATGTAGTAAAATACATATGTTTTTGCTAGAATAACTATCCATCCTCCTTTTTTTCTTTCATATTTTCAATACTAATCACACAGCTGCCATGCTTTAAAAAAAAGTGCAGTTTGCAGCTACAGAAATCAGAAAAAGCAACTAAATTGTCCAAAGTGAAACTAAATTCCAAACACTGATATTAATTTTATAAGTCTAGAAAGGCTATACCTAGGTGCTGGAGTAAGACCCAACAGGCCTAGTTAAACTGTGGGTTTTTGAGATGTACATCACAGTGATATGCTTGTGTTTATAATGATTGTGTTTAATTAAAGATCTGATTTCAAGCCATTTCTTTCAGTTAACTAAATGTTTCTTTTCCATCTCCATTTTTAACTTTGTATTAAAAAATAAAATCTTACAATAAAAAAAAAAAAAGATTATTTTCTTTCACTAAGAGGAAAAGAGATAGAAAGTTTGGAGTTACTTTAACACCAAAATCAAAGGGTTGTTAACAATAAGCAATCAGTAAGAAACATTTCACTACTAGAGCCCTTTAATGTACCTGTACATTTTCCATTTCCATCACCTGATTGGAAGCAAGACTGAGAAAACAGTTCAGGCTTTCTTTTGAAAGCTTTGGGAACTTTTAAAAAATGTTTCTAATGTTTTATGTTAGGAGTCAGATCACACTGTGTCTGTCATATCCTCAGATCTCCACATCCACTTGAAGACATTCACTTTAAGTTCAATGGTACTTATTTTGAAGATATGTATTTGATCATGGGTCACTCAATAAGTGAATAATCCTTTGAATTAATTCAGTTGTGGTAGTTTTAGGGACAAACCATTATTGTTATGATCTTATTACTTTTTATACTTATAGAAGTTATACTGATAGAAGTTCTTAAGAAAATTCTCAAAACTCAAAGTAGCTGTACCTGAATTTAAGACTCCATCGAAATCCCATGATAGTCACTGTGGGTCTGGGATTCAATACAGTTGCCTGAACACCCTCCTTTGTTGTCTAAAGGTTTCATATTACCTCCAGGGCAGAGAAATTGTAGTGCTTTAAGAGTTTCTTCTTGTTGCATCATTTTATGCTGGTTTTGTCAGCAATAAAGTGATTCCTTTTTGTTTGTTTATTTTGTTTAATATTTAGAAAATGTGACCTATTTTTGGTCTTTAATCATATTTGTTGGCCCATAAGCAACTGAACTGACCTTCATAGGTTCTAGTCATGTGTTTAGCAGCCGTGTGCTGATGTCCCAAATATGTTTTCTCTGGCAGGTTCTGCTGACTGTATTGTCTAGAATGCCATGATCTAAGAGATGTTAGAATCTAGCTTATACAGATAGCTAAATGTAGGTGTTTCATCTTGAAATGAATCCCACACAAAGTAACAAATCATTTGTTGGTAAATGACAAGTTTGTCATCATATGTCAAAAAATATGGCAGATGTAGAAATGGAAAGAAACATTTGAAAGGAGTAACTCACACTTTCCATAATTTTCACTGTATAGCTCAGTGCCCAAATCCAGAAAATGGAGGAAATTAAATTAGGTTGCTGCAGCAATACTTAATAAAGAGCATGATGTTTTACATCTACTTTTTAAAGACAAAACAGTGAAGAAGACATTGGATATGAGCTGTGGCAAAGGGACTGGGAAAAGAAACAGAAAAACTACTACCAGTAGTTGAGGAGATGGGAAAGAGGAAGAAGAGAGGGAGAGGAATTGTGGCAGACATTTCCCCAGAATGCTCTGGAAAGACCACACTGAGCACCTGGCAAGTGATAGGTCAAACATCCATGTCCTGTTCAGGGACATTTGTAGCAAGAGTAAGCAACAAACATACAAGTGGAAGAAGACTGAGACGTGGATACAAAGCCACTGGTCTGGCACTGTGGAGATCTAATGGGAATCATGAGCTGCCAATTACCATTACATGATTAAAAACTAATCAGCAAGGGCACAAAGGCCCAGTGAAGATCAGCAGAACCATTTCCATACTGGGGAACCCTTAATAAGTTTGGGATTATCCAAGGAGAATGGTGGAAATGTTGTCCCCAGTGAGAAGCTCAGCAAGAACCAAGGACCTCGGGACACCTTGCAGAGCTCTTTCCCTCTGCCTGTCAGAACACCTGGGGACTGAGGGAGTTACTGCCTGCACAGGCAGAGGTCTTGTGGGATACCAGGAGAAACAGTACTTGAAGGTTGCATAAAACTTATTATGGGGTATTTTAAAGGAATTGTGGCAATGTGTGAGACATTATAGGATGCTTCGGAAAGGAATGGAAGCGAGAAAGGGAGCTGTCAGAGTGCATTATGAGGGAACAAGTAGGAAAGAATGGAGAGAAAAGGCAATAAAACAAGCTGATCAGGTATAATTGTCTGTTACACTCATCAAACTGCCTTTCATAATTGCAGTTTTCACTCTGTTCTCATGAAATCTGCTTTCTGGTTCTGTATGGGTGTGCTCTATTCTGACTATGTGTGAAAACTGATGAAATTCAAACTGATTTAGGCAGCAAGTGCCAGTTACAGGATAAAAGAGACCAGCTACTCTGGGCGCACAACTGCAAATCTCTGGGGCTGGTATGTCTGCATCCCAGCAACTGGGGAGACCAGGACAGCTGGGAAGCAGCTCCAGTGGTAGGCTGAGCATTGAAGGCTCACACTGAGAGTGATTAACATTTTCTATTTTTTTTCCCCACCACTGTATTTCCATTCCAATGGCCACAAATCAAGTGTGCATTTCTGTGCTCCTATTTGTGTGGGTGCTGTGTGCATTTCTGCAGTGCTGGCCATGCCCTGCTGTTTGTGCTGACTTGGGTGGCAGCTGTGCATGTGTGTCTGTGTGTCCAGGCACGTGTGTGCCAGTGATTACACACTCAGCCTTGATACCTTGGGACACAGCCACAACAACCTCACACCCATCTAGCTTTCAACTGCCTCAAACAAGAAACATGTATTGTGCTGGGGAGGAAGGTGGGACAATCCTTCAGAGAGAATATGACACTGTCAGCTGAGATCAACAGATCTGTGATAATTTACCCACTAAAATATATTTTTCTATCACAGTTTTTCACACTTTAAAGAAGAAAGATGTCAGTTTATTTTTTGAAAGCAGAGGTGTTTAGCCTAGCTTTTAATATTGGTCCTATATGGCTTTCTAAAAGAAAAGTTTGAAGCAATATTGGCAGTATTTCAATTAACTTGAGTTTGGAATTTCCAGAAATAATGCAGTGGTTTTTGCTTGGCAGCCTACAAATGTGTTCTTATTCTTGATATGAATATATCAAAACAATAGTAATGGTCTTAGTTTCGTATAAAATATCATATGTTGCTTCTTATTTATAAGTGGGCAAAAGTGGGCTCTGATGTGATTCATATTGATTCTCTAATTTAAGGGTATTGCATTTTTGGAAGGAGAGATACACTATGCGTATCAATCTTGAGGGAAATAAGCTATATTTGCTGACACTGCTGCTCTAGCTCACAATTTCTCAATATGTCTGAGGAGATGGTGCTCTGCAGCAAACACTGTGGAGCCAAGCAATTGTGGAAGCCCATAGCAAATGAATGTCTGTAGTATAAGTAGCAGAAGGGAATATTTCCCTTCAAAGGAATTATTTATTGTTCTGTTCCAGGTGGCTTTCACAGGTAATATGTCAGGATTCAGACAAGTTGAAAAGTACATGGGTAATTTATGACACCAAATGTATTGTAGCTTGGAAGGTCAAAGCCATATAAATTGAGAAAACAAAGAAACAGTCTTGAAGAAAATAACATTCACTCTTTAGTGTTAAAAAAAGAGAAAAGGGCTTAAAGGTTCTAGGTTGTGTCACCAAATCCACTGTTATTTCAAAAAACCATGTAATGAAGATCTTACAAATTGACCTTTCTTACCTTAAGAAAATTAAATATTCTTTTTCTCCTTTAATATGTAAAGGAACTTAGTTCAAAAAATTAATTGGATCACAATTTAAAAAAGAAGTCTAATATTTAGACCTCTTCTAATTTTTATAAAAAATTTACACTTGACATGTTTACTCTTGTGCAAGCATTGCCCGCAAATAACCCCGGGCATTTTTGCATTTTTGATTGTTTTTCATGCTCCTTCAACTATTACAATCCCTTTCAGCTATTTTTTTTCCTCTTTTCTTTTCTTTTTTTTGGGGTTTTTTTTTTGTTTTGTTTTTTTTGGGGGGGTTTTTTTGGTTTTTTTCTCTTTTTTTTTTTCATTTTCACTTAAAAAAAAAATCTGTTTGGGCCTTGGGTCTCCACATTTCTGCACATGTACTGGCAGTGATTGATAAGTTCTTCCTTAGTTCCATATAAAGTATCTCATTCTCCTCCCTAATATTTTTAAGCCAGTTGGTATGCAATTGTTCTGATCTCTGTCTTTCAGCGCTTAATTGCACCCCTTTAAACCAAGAGCAAGAGGCAGCACAGTTCTACTGACTTGCAGAATCAGTAATTTTTTAATCAAAAGTAATGCAGAGAAACTTTCTTGCTTTTGAAACAGCATCAAGCATCTCAGAATGTTTGCTGGTAGAGATGTGGTTTGGATGGGACTCTGAAGAAAAGCCATTTAAGGCATTGATAGGGCTGAATTCTGATAAATGGAGACAACTTTCCTGAAAATACCACAGCTACAGTCCTGGCAACAAGAGGAATTTCCTCAGATGCTCTTTCCTGTGCTCATTTAAATAGAATTGATGTTCTGCAAGCCTCACTTTGCCCCCGATCTGGGAGCTAAGTGCATTGTCAGACAAGATAGGAACCTGACAACAGCAGTGACAGATTTATTCCATTTATTATGTCTGTTGTCACACTTTGGCAGCTTTCCCATTCTCAAATTATCTTCACGATACAAAATAACTATGGTGGAAGAGAGTAATTTGTCTTCAGTATGGATTGTGAAGCTGAAATTTTTTCACAATCATTCTGTTTGAGATGGATTTGTTTGTCCACTGCACTGATGGTTATACTCTTCTTTCTTTATTAAGACCAAGAACCTGCAGGTATGGAGCTCAAGTCCATTTTCCTTTGACAGCTTTATCTTTCCATGGGGACTGAAGCGATACCTTTTTCTTCAACCCTTAATGGTGCTGTCTGTTTGCCTCACTTTGGGAATAATAACTTCCAACGTGACTTTGGAATCAAGCAGTCAGGCAAGCAGCCACTTGACAACTATCAAACATTCAATCCTGTGTATGCTGGGATAGACCACGGGGTATAATTTGGCTTCTCAGGTTGTAATATGGGTTAGTCCTGCCACAAGATCCTACTGATAGATCTATAAAACTAGTTTATAGTAAGTTGTATTTTTGGTCTTCTGGAAGGCTGTTCTGAAATCCCACCACTGCTGCTAAGACCTGAAACAACGAGGGATCTGTGACAATGCAGCTGTACTATCTGTGGTATTTGGCAGGGTAATCTGCACACTGTGGCACAGATATAAATTCAGCCATGGTGCTGCTCCCTCGAAGGGGTGCCTGTGTGGACACTTGCAAATTCAAAGCTGAAGAGAAGTTTGGCCAAGTGCTGCCACAGCTGCCTTGCACTTAGAGGAAAATGTTTGGCATTTTCTCTTGCAGATAATGGTAGGCTGATATTTGAGGTACAAACTCCCTTTTTCAGGCCTTCTTGAGTAAAGGCAGGGAAAGCGTTGGGAAGTGAGAAATGGAGGGTATTGATATTGTGAAATTCCGTAACACATCCTTCCTTGCCTGAATATTGTGGCATAGTCGTTACTCTGAGACCCACATTTTCTTTCCCTGGTTAGAGGAGTCAATGCCAGCTCCAGTGAAATTGGGTTGCAGCTGTCATGGCAGCTTTCACTCAGGGTTCTGCATCGTGCCATTATAACTGCTATAGGGGATTTTCGTCTGTTTATTACTTGGATGCTGCATTTCCATCCTTTTATCCTCTTGCATAAAGCAGTGTGGGGATATATTACACTAATGGATGTTAGCAGTATTAACAGTGAATCCTTATCAAATGTTTTCTTTTTCATAATTATATTTATTAATATAAATATTCATAATTATTAGAAAGCATGTATGTTGTGACTGAGCACAGACCATGTGTCACTGTTTGTTCTGAACAGGTAAGTATCTGAGTCTTTTTAGAAGTATTACAAATGTAAAATCAGGGTTTAATTATTTTCTTTAAGATCTTCTTAATATGTGCATTTTCCATGTTTCTGTCAGAAAAAGTTTTCAGACTAATCAACAATAACAGGAGAAAATAAGCAATGAAAAATTATTTAAAAATGTTTAGCTCTACCTGAATTTACTTTACAGTGTCATCCACCTTGCCCAGTTATGAAATATTTCCCATTATAAAATTCAAAGAGAAAAAAATCTGTGTGTGAAAAATTATTCATATCTTCTCTTTCTATAAATGGCTATGGGAACACAGATTGACATAACTCTATAATTCTAGAAATTCAAATTAAATTTGATAGAGAATGATTTCCATATCATAGGTCCTTTTTAAATAAACATGTATCTTGCAGTAACAATATTTAAAATTCCAGATGGATTAAAAATCCTCCCCTCATACCCTGACCTTTCATTTGTGCACTCACACACATGAATTTTTTAAACAGGGTCATTTTACAAAACTGAACAGAATTTCCCTTATGCCCGAACCCCTACCACACACAGACACATTCTGTTTTCGGCTTAGTTTTATAAAGCCAGTCCAGCACTGTCTTCACTCCTCTCTGAGTCTGGGGACTTCTCATGCCTCCCATCCCACTCATCCCCATCCCAGATTCTCTCACACACTATCAGTTTTATCTATTCTGGTTTTCATACGTGGCAGTCTGCTGTGTGCATAAATTAGCAGAAACATTGATTTTAGACTCCCCTTGATATCGTAAAGAGGGTTGCAGCTGAAAGGGGTTTTTTTCCATAAGATTCCCAAGGCTCAGAAAAATCCATTTTTATCTGGCTGTCAGACATGCTCCATATTCACTGCCCCCAGACATCAATACCTCAAACACTGTTGCTAAAGAAAAGCGTCCCCTTTGCACCATGAAATTCAGTTTCTCTTGGGTAGAAGGGTGTGGCTCTGGGTTTCTTCCAGAAAACAGTTACCCGCCTTTTGTTCTGCTAATTCGATGTGATTGGCAGCATCTTCACAGCCTGGTAAGAGCGCACTGAACCATTATGAAGGAAAGTATAAAGTATAAGCTTGTCTTTTGTTAAGGGACAGAACTTGGTCTGATTTTCCATTTTTTGTCCTTATAAATTGGGAATAATTTTAAAATAATGAAACAGTTATTTAAGCTACAAAAAGGTAGCTTCCTTGTAGTGTCTCTCTTCAGATGGACAGCAAAAATACAGACCCATGCCAGTGAAGTGTAATTCTCTGCACTTCTTTTTCTTTTTTAATTCCTTTGTCTCCTTTTGCTTGGGCCAAGCGTTGCACATGAAGTTGGGTGATGAAGGTACAGATACACTAATCCTTCACTTTCTCAACTTTCTTCACCTTGGACCTAGGAGTGACCTAGAAGCTATTTGAGAATTGACTTCGGCTCTGTGTACACGCAGCTCACCCCAAAGCATTTTGAATGACACTTTCTCATCCAAACATCTACTGAGAGGAAGCTGTGGTTTCTCCCAGCCAACAAGCAACAGGACAAGAGGAAATGACCCCAAGTTTCACCAGGGGAGGTTCAGATTTGATATTAAGAAAAATTTATTCACTGAAAGAGTGGCTAAGAATTGAAAGATGCTGCCCAGGGAAGTGGTGGAGTCACCATCACTGGAAGGGTTCAAAAAAAAAAAAGTAGAGGTGGCAATTTGCCAAATGTTTCAGTGGACATGGTTGTATTTGGTCAAAGGTTGGACCTGATCATGCTGCAGGTCTTTTCCTAACTTAATGTTTCTATGATTTTATGATTCCATGAATGATGCTGCTACTGAAAAATCACACCAAATATTTTGGCATTTTGGGCCAATACCAAAGGTTCAGGTGATGCCTTGTGAAGGATGACCTGGAACAGAGACTGGACAGAGCTAGAGAATAAAGTAGGTATTTATTAAAAGGCCTTTAAGGGTATACCTTGGGCAGGACAAGAGCCTGGCCAGGGGTACACCCAAGATGGACCCAAAATGGTCACAAAATGAACAACCGATCACGAGGTCTTACATTTTTACAAGTTTTGGTCCATTTGCATATTGGGGTTTAATTGTCCAATTACAGCTTCAGATTATGAAGCCCCATCCTTCTTATTTTCTCTTTTCAGTCCACTGTTGTTTATGCTTTTGGGCCTGAAAACCTGTAACAGTTGTCCTTGGCCTCCATCTGGAAAACAATTTGTTTTGTCTGCCTACCCTGTGAAGAGAGCTTGCTAATACTTAATAAGAGGCTCAGAACTACACCCCTAGGCAGCACAGAAAAACATGAAAGCTAAAGCTTAAGGCATCACAGGGATAGTAGGACTAGCTAAGATGAGAGAATTGTGAGCTGTCCGTTGGCATAGTCAAAATGTGGGAAACACAACGCATATTTAAAGTAAGGTGATTCACTCACGCTGTAATAACTCTCAGCTCCTCTGGGAGGAGCTTGTGTGCAAGCTATAGCCAGATTTTCAGTAGGAAAGCATCTCTGCATCATCTGTTTAGTACAACGTTCAACCTCATATAATTCTTAATAGCTCAAAAGCATCCATTTGGCAAAGCAAAGTGAGCATCCAGTACATACAACTTTTAAGCAACTAGTAGTAGACTTCTAAATTCCAAAATTTGCCCAGAAAATCACAACTCTTGTGGTACTGAAAGAGTAGACCAGAGGTATGGTTGCACAGCTGACAGCCATTTACTTAGAAAAAATAGTCACATCTTTCAATCAAAATTATTGCTAAAAATCATTTTTCAACTGTGTCAGAAGAAATACTTGAAAATTTGTTCTCCCGGTTTGGCAGTATGTGGTGTCCAAGAAAGCTGACTCACAAAGCAAAAGCTTTTAACTGAAAGTTTGAAGAAAACCAGTTTTATTTAATTCAGCACTTTTCCATGGAAACTTCGTTGTCTTCTGACCCTGTTGTGAGCAAACAGATTTGCTGAAACTTTCTAGAGAAATTAAGCCTGAGGCAGACACCTGGTGTTCGAATTGCAAGTGTCCAGTTACAGTTTGGACAGGTAACATGACTGAAGATAGAAATTTGAAGTAAAAACATAAGGAAAATTGATAAACTGTGCCACTGGCACTAACTGTAATCTGCAAATAGTTAAGTGTCGGGAACTCAAAAGTGTGTAACAGAGGTCATTATGTTTGCATGGCTGGTAAAATCTGTGCCTTCAAATGGCTGATCTCAGCACTAATTTTTAATCACCATATCAAAAAGAACAGGACAAAGAGCTGGATCACTAACGTCTGTTATTCACTAGCAAATCTGAACAATTTTTGGTGCTTTGCTGAGACATCAATACTTTCTGAATGTCTGAGACATCAATACTTTCTGAATGTCGATATTTTGAATATCGAGATGCTGGCTTGCACAGAAAACACATTACACTTTTCCCTACTAACACTTATTTCACTGTCAGATGCTGAACTGCCTTCAAAAATTAGGAATGAAGAAAAAGAGCTGTGAAATGTGAAGTTGTTGTCAATGCTGCAGAAGTTTGAGAAATTATATGTTGGAAAGTGCATGGCAAAAGTTATGCCATGGGAAGGATAGAGTTCATGTCTTATATGGACTAAAATGTTAACTGTGCCAGTTCTTTGCTGTTCAAGAAAGGTGCTTAAAATATGAAAATTTCTCTTTTTTTAAACTGGATTATATATGTATGTTTAGTGACTAAAACCAGTGTCCTTTAAAAGGGCCAAATATATTCTGGAAAGTTTTAATGAAGCTTACAGTAGGAAGGTAAGGCTTTGACTGATTAGAATGGAAGTCAAGAAAAAAAACCCCAAACCCCAACTAAATCCCCATGTAAAGCTGGAGTATTCCCAGAATCATACTCCAGAAAATTTCTCTTCTGTTCTAAAGGTAATTGCAATGATTTTTTCCCCCTTGTTTTTTGTTTTTGTTTTTGTTTTTTGGTTTTTTTGTGGGTTTTTTTTTTTTTTTTTTTTTTTTTGTCCATTCTTTTAAACTTTGCTCACGGACTAAATACATTTTTATTTCTGCAGTATACTGGAGTTTGTTGTAAGGGGTTAGAATCCAAAACCTGTCTCTCAGACAGATATTTGGTGTAGATTTTGATGTACTTGGTCTAATCGTTCCATAGGAGTTTGAGTTTGTTGAACTCTCATGGCACAAGTACTGATTTTGGCAAAGAACAGAAAGTCTTTACTGCTTTTCACTGACAATGAGAAGGCTTTTCTCACTTCATGATGAGAAGTACTCCAAACACTGAAATATACCTAATTTACTAATGTGCTTTTGGATAACTCACTCAAAAAAGAATTGTTGTCACTCAAGAATCTCATTCAAGACCTGTGGAAATTAATAGAAAACTTCTGACTCAACTTGAATCTTGGTCCAACATCAGCATAAGTTAATGGGCCAACTCATCCAAGTGACTGTTACAGGATCAGACCTTGTAGGATTATTTATTTCTTATAAATGCAGTGTAAGTAGATGTGGTTTTGATGTCTTACAAGAAGGATGAAGGCAGTAAAAGGATTATTTTTAAGTCTTAGAAAAAATGTAGAAGTAACCGCATTTCTATGCCATAGAAAATTCAAAACTTAATTATATCCTGTCCAAATGCAACCCAATTCCTTTAAAGAAACATTTGTTTCCAACAAATAGACAAACTATTATTTGTGAAATATTTGTTACGTATTTATACTTTAAAAATATCACACCTTCATTAACTTTGCCTTTATTTGAATTCAACTGTGCTTGCTCTTATCTTGTTGCTCCAGCTTCACAGGTAATTTTTCTTTAAAGTGTGGCTCTGCAGTCAGGAATTATCACTGGATTTGTGCTATCTAGGGCAAGGGGACATCCCTGCCTATAGATCTAAAATACTAAAATGTTCTCTAGCCCAGTAGACGTCTGAGAGAGCAGGAACTGAAATTTAACACAGATCAGGACTGATTTCCAGTAAGAGGTTTGTAAGCATCCAATGTGATCTGGAAGCTGAGAGTGTAAAAGCTGAAGGCACAGGCCAGCTGGTGGCAGATCTTACAGTGCTGTTAGTGAAATCCCAGCAGACCTGGTCCTAGGTAAGAAATGCAGAACTTGATAGGAAATCATGGAGGAAGTGTTTGCCAAGTTTGGTGGGAGAGAAGAAGGAGGGGAGAAACTCTCTGCCAAATGCTGATCCACACCATATTTTTCTCCAGAGGATGCGCTGTGCAAGCAGTTGTTGCAAGCACAAAAGCATCCAAATTTGTCAGTAAAGGAGAAAATTTTCATTAGCAGGCATGCACTGAGCTTGTTCTGCATCTGGAGCCTATCAGGCTTCACAAGAAAGTTATGTGTCATATTTAACCTTCAAGTATTGACTGATCTTCACAGCTGAAATCTCAGGGGACAGGCTTGTGGAAGGTGACAGCATGAAAGTCAGTAGTCCAGCTTTTCTTCAAAATGCGTTTTCATGGGAAATAATTCCACTAGACAAGTCAAACTAGTCTCAAACTGTTGGAAACCTGGAAAACCAGATACCTTGCTGATAAACATCAAAAATATTATTCAAGTTTATCTAGGAGTAATGGGATAATGATTGCCCCTAGAAGAGACTGCACAATGTCATGATCCAAAGAATAATGAAACACAAAAGTCTAAGTGTTGTTTGTAGATTATGCTACATTAAATTTACAAATGAATCACCATATTCTGAAGTTAAGTCTGTGCTTTCTTGTCTAACAGAAAATATATATATTGTTGTGAAAAATGCAGAACTTAATCCAGAATGTCTTTCTTAGAAAGAAAATGTGAAGATTCATGACTAAAAATAGTGATAAGTTAAAGTGACAGAACACAGAAATCCATAGTGTTGAAAACTTACTCTGCATGCTCTCTGCAAAAGATGAATGTTTTGCTCCATGGTGACACTTGACAAAAAGTGGAACTGTTTCAGAACTTGAAATTGAGCATTTCTTTACCCACAGAAGTATAGGGGCTCTTAGAGCAAATCCTGTCCCACCTGTTTCCTTGAATCACAGCAGAATGAGTCCAAAATCCAAACCTCTCAATCCTGTGTTGTGCTTCCAGAAGAGAGTCCCAAATGCAGGTGCCATATATAAAGTCCTTTTCAGTCACATAGGAATAGTTGCAGACATATTAACCTGTTTCGTTAAAGGTAGGCCGATGATTTGCTCATCCTTGGATCTTCCCTCTTAAATATGCGTGGACAGAACAGTTAAAATGATTAAACAATTAATTAATTAAACAATTTTAGTTAAACATTAAAGAAATGGCCTTACACTTATTTTCATTCCTCTTTCTCTTTCTCTTTCTCTTTCTCTTCCCTCCCCTCCCCTCCCCTCCCCTCCCCTCCCCTCCCCTCTCCAACCCTAGGTGGTTTGAATACAAAATATGTAATTTATAAATTTTTTCAGTAGTAGAAACAATTTCAAGAGTGAAGCACAAAAACTACAGGGATAGAAAGTCATGTTTTAGGGCAGAGACTGCCTGATTGTGAAAAGTTTAGGTCCTGTGTTTCAAGGCAGAAAGCCAATGTCCCTTTTATACAGCAAAATGAAATAATGTTTACATTTTAGATTTTTAAATGTATTTCCCCATTAAGGCTCTTAATAATGGATGAACTTTCAGTTATGAAATATTAATTCATTAAACAAGGACATCTAGAATCTGAAAGCTTCACATTTACTCTTGTTCTCCGGACAGAGCTTTCCTGTTTTCCTAAATCTGATACCATAATCAAATAGACTATCTGCTTTTTTTTTTTTTTTTTTTTTTTTTTCCCCCACCTTCTTATGTGTGTTAAAGCAAGGGAATCATCCAAGTTTTACATGTTTTGATCACATACTGAGCATATAATGTTTTGTAAACAAGACAAATACAGTGTTATGGTAGTGCTTAGAATATGGCAGGTGCATTGTTTTGATTTGAGATAACCCAGTTGCTTGTTTCTGGCATTAGCATTGAACCATGGGGGCAGAATATGATATTCTAATCATCATCATCAAAATTATTAATGCTGAATCTCTATAACTCACCTGAATACACAGTAATTTTTCTGTTTTATTTCTTCTCCAGTTCTTCTTGGATGCTTGAGTGCAATTACACAGGATATGGCCAAGTTCTAAGAAACAACATGTCCTTCAAAGTGATCATGGTCATTGGTTAAAGAAATGTCAGATAAGTGGATATTTATGCAAAAAAAAAAATTCAGAAAAGAGAAAACTGTTTGGGAAACGCAGTTAAAATATCAGAGTTTGGATGGAGAACTCACAGGGATTTGGGCTCATACTGATAAAGATTAAGCATCACTATGGTGCCATTGTAGGTTCCTGACTCTGTAGCATTTTTGCTATTCACTTGAGCATTTGTATATCACATACACTGAACAGAAAGAATGCTGTGTTGGTACAGTCAATACTCTGAGCAAGAAACACCTGAGCCACCCCCCAGGACATGCTGTAGAAAACTAGTCAACACTTCTGTGTGTGCATTGCTTTTTATAGTTATACAAGAGGTGTGTGTTAGACTTTTCCAACAAATCAATGACCTCTACAAACTTATGTAATAGTCTTATTTTTTTAAGGTTTTTACCTAGATGCTAAAAGTTTGATTTGGAATATTTCCAGCTTAAATCTTTTCCATCCCAAGAAACTCTGCTAACAGCAGGTAAGAGCCAAAGCCTAAAGATTATTTCTTGAAGTGGGACAACACTGCTGAGAAACTCACCAAGTTCAAACACAAGATGTTAAAATAGAAGGGCTGAATTCAGAGTTCACTCTCTGAGGAGAGATGTGAACACTAAGATGCTATTCATAAACTCTGTGTTAAAGCATCACCAGACAAAGTGTGTAAAGTGTAGAAAAAGGCTGTATTGAGCATTGGATTCCCTTCCCTGGGACATGTCCTAACCACTTGGACCTGAGAGCCTCTATTCCACCCAAGCTGCATATTAGGGTTGTAAGCGCCTGTCTGGATCTCATCCTTAATCTGAGGAAATAGTGTTATTTGCTCAAACCTGTGCTGCCTTGAGTTCTCTGCCAGATCCCTTTCCCATTCCAAACACACCAATCACACACACGTGCACTGCGGTTTGGCAGCAATTCCAGCCCGAGTCTGAGCCAGGAGCACAAACTGTGCTTAAGACACCTTCACATGCCACTGGTTACTTGGCTCAGGGCCAGCTGGGATAGGGCCACAAAGCTCTTGAGGTGGCTGTGGGAAGCAAAGGATCCCACCTTGGTGCAGGGGCATTCAGGTTTGGTGTCAACTCTAAAGTGTAATCCTAGTCCCATTGTAATTAACAACAAAACTTTCATCGAGTCAGTAAGATTACAATTATGCAACACTATGGAGTAATAGACAAGAATCCATCACCTTGGGCCTTGAATTTTTGCTATATGATTTGTAATGCAGTGGTTCAAGATTGATGGGCATAGATTAGACTTTTGTTCGTGTGGTACATTTTGAAAGATGCCTGAAAATGCAGGATAAATTCTTTGTCTTCCTAATGCATCACAAACACTAATCTCTCCATTTTTATGCTGTTTATCAATGACAGTAATCTGTCAAAGGCAAAAAATGGCACAAAAACTAGAAAAGGTGAAGGCATGTGAAAAGTTACTTTACTCTGTTTCATCAACTTCATTTATATAGTTGTCCTTGGGCCTAATTCAATGCAGAGAATTGAAGTAATATTGCTAGATGGCTGTAAACCTTAGGGAAATCCTCTATTAAGAGAATGATGGCTCTGAAGGGAATATCAGGCTTTATTGTTATTCTGTTTCTTAGAACACCGTGTTCTTGAAGTCCCAAGCAGCATCAGCACGCAGGACTTTATTCGCTAAATCAGAATTGGCTTGGTAACTTGTTTATTCTTTACAGACAGGCACTATAATAGTCTGCTGAATTTCCATTTCAGGAGAATTATTTTTCTGCTTCAGAATTAGTCCAGTGAAAAAGGAGAAACATTTCCAAAGGCTTGAACCTTGAGGGAGAAGACGCAAAATTAGGGCTTCTGCAATTGATATTGACAACACAGCCCTAGCCTAAAAGACAAACCAGTTTAAGAGCCTCCCTCGACCAATTCAGAGAACAGAAAGGCAATTTTTTATTTCTAAAATGGTAATTCAGACAAAAAAAGAGATTTTTTATATTTTCATTTTCTGCTTCCCAGGCTAGTGCCTCACACTTTGAAATACAGGAATTTCATATGCCTTCACAACGATCTTTTGAAAAACAGATTTTACCTTTAAAATTATTGCAGCTACTTCATTTTTTTTAATGTAGGTATTCTTACATGTCAAATATTTCTCACACCTAAATAAAAGATTTGATAATAACTTTGTACAGCACTTAAATTCTTTGTGCATTTCAGTTAATCCAGATATTTCTTTAGCATGGACAGCTTTATAGTAAAATACGTAATACATAAATGTAATGTTTATTAACAGACTTAGAGCAAAATCCAGATTTTTGTGTTAGTGTCAAATATCAGAGATGTACACCATTTCAATTCACAGTTGTACAGTTTGAAATCCAATGAAGCATTGATCAGAATCGAAATATATTAGTAGGCCTTAAAGAGAGCTGGACAATAAGTTTTTGCAAGGTCATGAAATGACAGGACAAGGAGGAATGGCTTTAAACTGAAGGAAGGTAGGTTTAGATTAGATGTTAGGAAGAAATGCTTTATTGTGAGGATGATGAGGCCCTGGCACAGGTTGCCCAGAGAAGTTGTGGATGCCCCATACCTGAAAGTGCTCAAGGCCTTGGAGCAACCTGGGCTGGTGGAAGGATCACAGGGGACCATGTCCAGCCTTGCCACAGCCCTGCTCTGCCCATCCATGAGCCAGGCCAATGTCCTGTCCTTATCCACAGCAAAACTTGAGGATACAGCTGTCCTGGCTCTCCCTGGTCTGCTCTGCTTCTGACTGTGCTTTCCCCAAAAACCCCTGCCACTCCCCAACCCAGGGACCTGCCAGCCCCACAGTGCCCTGGCACCATGTGCCCATGGAAAGGCACAGCATTGATGTAGAAATAGAATTATGACAGCTAGAAGCAAACATTTCTGTTTTACAGGTGTCAGAACACAGGCAGCTATTAATGATTCTGGCAAAAAGTATAGTTATTCAATTTTTTTGAATATAAGAGAGACCAGACCCCTAATTAAATTCTGGCCTTCTTGTGGTCTCACTCTTTTCAGAAAAGCATTTTTCTCAAAGATCCTTTCTTTAGGACAAAAGAAGTTAAGAAGTTGATGACTGAGTATAACCATTCTTTTATTTGTTGGTGAGGATTTGATTTGTATTTTGGCTTATATTCCTAATTTTTATGGGAATTTTCTCCAACTCCCTTCCAATGTTTGACTTACAAGGCAGTTCTGTTACATTTTTTTCCCAACTTGCCCTACATGGCCCCTATCTCAGGAGCAACACAAGCAATAGCCACCTGTTCCATCTGTCCTGAATGGTCGTACACAAGTTTGAAGGGCATTCAGCAACTTGATGGAGCTAAACTTTTTGATTAGAAAATCTCAGGATGAGCATCATTGTCAAAATTACCAGCTTCCACTGGGGAGGAAGCCGCAGGCTGGCTTTAAGGTTTCCTGCAATAAAAGAGCAATGAACTCATTGTCCTGGCTGCCAAATGCCAGTGTGAGACCCTTGACAGCATGCTGATATCAAACCTCCAAATAAAAGCAATTCTCCTAGCAGACTGTGGCTTCCGGCAATGTAAATAGCTTGATACAGTCATTAGTTTTTATGCAGTTTTAGAGCAAACATTTTACTAGGAACCCAATTTTCTTCTGACAGAAGAGACTGTTAGGGACCCCAAGCATGACAAGTCTCAAGAGTCCTTCCAACTGAAATAGGCCATTGACAGGAGGTGATTTGCCATCAAAGCTATATACATATACTTTGGTTGATTTGAGCATTAAAAAAACCCCAAAAAAATGGAAAAAGAGAGGTATCTTTGCTCATCTCTACTGTTTATGGTTAATGCTCATCTTAAAAGTTTACAGAAGGGGCTGTATTCAGGGGATGCTTTGATTTTTGAATAGGTAACAGCCTTGAGTTTTGCATTATGCAAGGACAGCTGGCAAAGCATGTGGGCTGTGAAATAAGCGGGAGGCTTGATAAAATCCATCCTGAAAGAGAAAACAAGGTTAGGAGCAATGAGCTGTGACTGACTAGAGCTGTGGGAGCTTCAAAACCTTCCCCCCAAATGCAAATGCTTAAGGTTACTCTTCTGGATGGTCTGTTGAAGACGTTGTGCACTGTGACAGCACAGAAAGAAGGAAGATGAAATTCAGCCCAATCCTTTGCTGACCAGAAACCTCAAAAAAGTGCTCAGTTTGCAAAACCAGTCTCAATTGCTACTGGAGGGGAACATACAGTTTTGTACTGGAATACAAAATAAGCTGTATTCTATTCTTTTAATTTCAATATATTCTTCTTGCAGATTTTTAAAAAGTTATTATATGCCAAGTGATATATTCTCAGATAAAAAAGTGTTAGAGTTCACCCAGGAGCTCATGTTCTGGCCCTATGAGATATTGGGCTCCAACAATGGTGCCTCAGAAGAGGCGTTTTAACACTGCACAGTATTCGGGAGTTTCTGTTAGCAGTGCAAGCCCCAGAAGACAAAATTAGGTCAGATAACAATTTATCCAAAGGAGTCTCCTCTTTCAGCCATCCAGTCATCAAAATGACCCAAACATCAATTTTTTTTTTTTAACTAGATCATTTCTAGAGAACTTTTCTGCTCTTCCTATTTCTATTAAGAAGAGCATTTTATTTATTCTATTTATTTATTCTATCCTGTTTATTGTGAAATTTTATTCCTGAGCTTTATGAGACCTCTAAAATCTATTAACAATTTGCCATTTAGATTTGATGAGGATGAATAAGGAAAAGAGGATTTTGTCTTACCCATTATCTTCATGAAGTATGTCCTAGAGATATAACGTACAAAAATCCACCTCCCCAAACCCAGACACCATATTTATTTAGGATTAGATGGCAAAGATGGATTTAATGCAAATATAGTAAAAATTCTCAAATCTTAAACATTTTTATATATTTTGTCAGTAATGTGGCAGACAGTAGAAAATAAAGAGACTTTTATTCTCTTTCTTTTAGAGGTTGTATTTATCACCTCAGCTTACTCTAGCTCTGTTGGTTTTAGCTAGATAAAATTGTTGTCCTGATTAAATAATTAAATTGCAATCAGACAAGCTAATCTCACCAAAAAAATTTCAGGTGAAATGGATAAAGATGTAACATGAAGTAAAAATCAACCCTAATAGATTGATGAAATGCCAGAATAAAATAACAAACAAAATTAACTTAATTAACCTTCAAGGGAATAATAAAAGCAGGACAATTTCATGTGCTAAATAGTGCGTTACATTATTAAGCTTCGACGTTGTTCGGCAAGTGATCCCTTGCATGAACAATTTTACAGAAGCCAGAAGCTTCCTTGTATACTGGGGGTTATTCATTCATTTGTAGTAAAGTTTATTTTGCTAGTCATTCTAATGGTTTCAGAGTTACTTCTCAAGTTATGATGCAAATAATTTATCTTTCAATAAGACGTACATGATCAGTCATTGTTCATAGCAAGATTTTATTCATGGGAGAAAAAAATCCTGATACTGTCTTTGGCTTGCTTAGGGCATTTCTGGAGAATGCTAAATACATTTCTTTGCACAAATACTGTGAAAATAGTCAAGATGAATAGACACAATATAGTCACAAATCAAAAAGCCACAATACAGATGCCAAAGATCTGTGTGAGAAGATGTTAAATGGCACACAGGGCCCAGACCAGGCCAAAGTCTGGAAATCTGAAGTGCTGAAAACAGGAATATATGGGAAGGTGCTGCTTTGAGCTTCTAAATCAGCTAAATACTGAACTAGATCTAACACACAAACTGCACCTTCCCACAGTGAGCTGTGATATTATCAGTGAGGTAACCAACTGTATTTTGTCTCAGAAAGGAATATCTCCTGACTTGGGCTGAGTTTGTCAGAACATTTAATCTCTACTCTGCAAAAGAAAATGCTTTATACAATAAACCTGTGAAAAGATATAAACTTTTAAAAAGTTGTTTCAAAAGTGATTGTACTTTATATGAATGCTTTAGGGAAACCATGTGGAAAGATACATTTTTATTAAGCTGAGATTGATTAATCCCTACCAGAGAAGAAAGGAAGTGGTAGATAGTGACAGTATTAAAAAATAAACTAAACCAACTCACCGAAGAAGTGTGTCATTGTTGAAAGACAAAGGCAATTTTTACATATTCTCTCATTCCAGGAATAATGGAAGGACATGAACAAGGTAGGTTAGACTTGATTAGATTGCGTGACTTTGGATAATATAGAAGAGATTTGTAAGATATAAATACATGAAAAGCGATAATGGCATTTTGAACTCATTTAGGATAAAATCTTGCCTATAAGAAAGCTGCCCTTCAATCTGTGCTGTTTAATTGGAAGAAAATCTTTTAAACATGCCTGCAATATAGGAAAGTGTTTTTAAAGACATGGAATTTCTTGGAATAATTTTAGCCTAATTTCACACTATGACAAAAGCTATTTTTTGTCTCAAATGGAGTTCCTGTTGAATTCAATAGGGTACGTAAGCACATTCCCAAAAGCAAATTCTGACAATTGGAATAATGATGTCTGTTAACATCTCTTAGAGTAACAGGCAGTGGCAGGCCAAATGACTAACCTGCTGTGAGGATTTCTCATATTCATTTAGGAAAAAATTCCAAAATGCTATTTAGAAACTATTTTTTGTGATATAAAACAACATGGAAAATTATCAGTTTTAGAATTTAAGTTTATGGAACAGTGGATCTGAATATTCACACTGTTATCTGTATACCTCATAATATCTTCTACTCTAGTCAAAAAAGCCCAAGAGAAACTCCCTCTGCACTAATGTCAGCACCCTGGATACTGCACTGCACCTGTCCATAAAATTCACTGCAACCCACACCTTGCTGATCTCATGGCTACAGATCAGGTGAGAACCACCTCTGTAGAAACCTCAAAAGTAGTTTCCCCATTACTGAACAGAAATTCGATATCCTTCTTCAGAGCATGATCTACCTTTTGCTTTAAGTATCTTAAAAAGTGTCCAACCACTAGCCTTTTTTTATTATTTTTACCAATACCTTTCCTTTTAGTTTTATGTTGATGACAGTTGTCTGCTCATGTCTGCAGCTCCAAAGGTTGGACAGTACATATGGGCTTTTCTACATTTTTCAAATTCTTCACATTAATAAGAATATACCACAGATTTAAGCATTTAAATAAGCAGAAGAAGTGTGCCAGCATGAAAATATAGAGGCATACACTCCCAGTCTGCTGCACACACTGACAGTTTTTCTCTTGTGTAGTCAGAGCAGCTGTTACAGAAAGAGACAAATTTTTCATGGATTTTGTGAGATTTTGATGCATTGATGTGTTCTGTATTAAGAGCAAATATTGCCCTGTATGAAGAATTAGTATTATTTTTTACATTCAAATTTACTAATTACATTTTGCTAAATATATATAATGCCAATTGATTTTTCAGAAACTTATACAAAAGCTAACAGTAACTTTATGACGCCTGACAAACAACAACAAAAAGAAAAACAAGAAAAGCCAGGCTATCCTTCTCCATCTTCACAGAAAAGTTTTCAAGAGGCGTCTATGACATCCTTGGTAAGTTCATTTCTCTACCACCCCCAAATAGGACAATTTTTTTAAATCATCAGTATTGTCACTCCCTCACTATTTAGCATAGACATGAAAAATGTCTTTCAGAACCTGTGTATATCCCAAAGAGAATCAAAGCTCATTTTCATCCCTGTACATGATGTGGGGACAACAACTAACACAACCTGTACCCAAAGAAGTTCTAACATCTACAGATGATCCTAAGATCAATGGAAACAGGGGAAAATGTCTTCCATTGTTTACAGATTCTGGAAAAAGCATTGTTTCAGGAATTATTAAATAGTTAAAATCCAAAACAGATTTCAGGTTAATATTATGCAAGAAAACAAGAAACCTTGGCTAAAGGAAAACATACAATGGGCAAATCAAACTAAGACCATAGGGGTATAGAGGAATGCCTTAAAATGAGTCTTGGAGTTTTCACTATTATATCACTGAAGATAGGAGGGAAGTAAGAACAAGGAGTGTTTTCTTATTTCAGTACTACTTTTAGATTTGTTTCTTTCCATCCATTTTTGTCTCCCAACATTCTTTCGATAGAAGGGTTTTTTCACAGCCCATGAGCCGCTCATAATGTCTGCAGCTTTCATTGTGTCTACAGATTGTGCAATGGAGCTTGTATCAAGCAGACTCACATTCAAAAATTTACCCTAATTAGGACTCTATCTGTTCTTTTGTATAAGACCTACTCCTTTGTATTCACATGGACTCCCTTTTCACAATGTCAGCCAGCAAATTTCAGTAAGAAATAAAATGACAGTCAACTTTACCAGAGGGGTCTGTGGGAATGTCACACATAAAAATATCCTGAATTTTCTCCTAAATCTTTGAACTTTCAAACTGACCTTAAACTCCCAGCCTATCACGAACTGAGTTTTGTGTTCACGTGTCCCTTTGTCACTCTGTTCTGTTGATTGTCCTGTACTGTCACAACAGCAAGGAATGGGGCAATACTGTAAATACCCAGGAGCTTAATGGCTTCTTAGGACAAAAGCAATTTGCTGCTCCAGTAGTAAACTTAACCAACAGTCTGAAAATTTTGGACTTATTTTCCAGATGATGGGAATAATTTAATTTCTCAAACTGAGTGGTTCAGATGACAGGTATTTCCTTCCCTCCACTGTCAAATGGAATTTCAGCTGATATGCAGGTTTGCCTTTCTGCAGAAAGAAATCAGTCTTACAGTAACAGTTCAATGAGCAGAGACAAACATTACACATTTTGCAGGTTATAAAGATTTCTGTATTTTTTTAAAGCACTTGCATCCCTGAATAAGAATTCTCCTAAGCAGAGCAATGATTGAAAGATCATTCAGAATAAGCACAAAAAAATTACTCTAAATACTATATCCTTTTTTTTGAGAGGATACTGTAAAAAGAGAGAGAATAGAACTACTGTGATTATGTTTCAAGGGCGACATGCAAGAATATAATTTTCTTTCCCAATTTAAACTTAAAAATTTGCAGGAGATAGGAGCAGTCAGTACTTACAGCTCCTGACTTTTCCTTGGCCTTGCTGAGTACATTTCTAGTACACTGTTTATTCTTAATTTAGAGTTTACAGTCCAGAACTTCATCTTCTACCTTGGGCAGATCTCTTACATGGTGCCTCTCTGTCCTTCTGCTGAAGGGCAAGAACTGTGTGTTTGGACAAATATTAATGATGTATAACAGTTAAGCTAAATCATGCTGCAAAATTCTTTAGAAGAAATTGTATATTCACCACACAGTTTCCTGTAGGGAGAGTCATGTCTTCAAGGACATGACTCAAACAGGTGTGGTGTTCAAACTGACAAAACAGAGTGCACTTCTTGCACTGGCTGGGCTCGTCTAGTTCTACGGAAAACCAACACGTTTTGGACACGCAGGAAAATAGCACTGTTGCTGTCTAACACAGTATTTCTCCAAACTCACTATCTGAGAATCACAGAATCATGGAAAGGTCTGGGTCAGAAGTGATCTTGATCATCTCATTCCACCCTCCTTGCCATAAGCAGGGACGGCACCTACTGGATCAATTTGTCCAGGGATCCCTATCCAACCTGGCCTTGAGCACATCCAGTCTTCTCTCTGCTCCATTTAGTTCTCCTAGGTGCCATGGAGAAGATGGGACATAGGGCTGTCCTGTGGCTCAGCTGGCAGGTGGTAAGGTGCAGGAGGCAATCTCCTGCACAGCTGAGCCCGAGCAGGGCCCAGGGCAAGGCACAGCTCCAGATCCCAAATCCTGGCAGACACACATCTGGGGTCCCGTGGTGTTCCTGCACATGGACAGAAGAACTGCACTCTCATTTGGGTTCTGAGGGCTTCAGCAAACCTCCCAAATTGGGCTTGGCACCTTGGGGATATATTACAATTTGCAGTAAAATCCATGTAACTCAAGGATATGCACTCAGTTTCACAGGTGATATAAAGCACCTTTTGTTCTAATCTTAGGTTACTTATTTTATTCAACAGAGGGGGGTTTATAAGTTTTATTTGTTTATAAGTGTCTCCTACATCTTTTCAAAGTGACAGCTTCTATTTATGCATAATTTCCAAAGTAAATAATGTTTTAAATCATGGATATTTTGGAATAGGTAGGAATAGTAAAAAGCAAGGTTTTTTATGTTTTTTGAAATAGTTAGCTATTGACCTTCCAGGGATCCTCATTTTATCAATAAATTGTTTGAGCAGTAACTCTTAGAAGTTTAAAGATAAATCCATACTGTAGGTAAATTCTACATAAGAGGGAATAGAATTACAGAGGGATGTAGAGTACCTTTTAATACTGGTTGTCTTTGTTCAGTTTGGCATAGGAGAGAAAAAATACCAATCTCAGGAATGTAGTTACTTTATTTAAAAAGAAGCTGTGTCATTCACATCAAATAATTTAAATTCATTGAGCTTTCTGTCTCTCTTTTAATTGAAAAATATCAGTAGACTTCATAGGCTGATGAACATTGGCAATTCACTCATTCAAATTATTATGGTTAACAGCAATATCTTTCCTTCAAAAATCACTATTAAATGTGCCTGGGGATCCTGGGACCGACTGTGTGGCTAGAGGGAAGGACCTTTCCTGGCTGCACAAATGCCAAGGGCTGCAGGTGTCCCTTCCACAGAATGAGCTTTCTGAGGGGAGGTTAACACATGAGCAGGCAGAGTTTTACAGCCAGAAGTCAGCCCTAGAACAGAAGTCTAAAGCCAAAGCTGCCAGGCATGGTGATGCAAGCAAAAAAATGAAATTTAGTATTCTAATCCAGAAGGGCATAGTACTAATCATGTTTGTCTGCAGAAGAAGGAACACTTCATGTATTGCACAATTTAACTTTATTGAAAAATACATCAGTAATTTTAAGTTACAAAAGCAATTTCAATTCAAGTATCAGCATCTAAACAAAACTTCAGATTTAGTCCTTCACTTCCACATGAATACTGTGTTAAACTTTCCAAGAGCCCTTTTAAACATTTCTCTCCAGTCCTGTGCAATTTTACAGCATGGGTTGTTGTTTGGGTTTTTTTTGTTTTGTTTTGTTTTGTTTTGTTTTTTCTTTTTAGAACTGACCCTTTACATTTAAATTGAGAAAGGTACTTTTAATACACTGCTCTACACTGTGACATTTTAGTGATGAGAATGCCAAGGGACATTGGCTTTTATTAGAGAAAAACAGCAGCCTTAGAGCCAGGATATGTTTTTCTGGTGTTCCATTTCAGAAAAGTGTGTTCATTCTGGCTTAGACATTCTGAAAGCAATTGAGATAGATCACATAAGTGGGGAAAAAAGAGACCTTAGGCTGTGATTCAGCTTTATTTCTTCTGCTTTTTCCCCCTGTTTTTGCCTGTGCCCGGCCAGAAAAGAGACAAGCTCTCCAGGGAAGCCATTATCTCTAGTGTTACAATTCCTAACTCCATAGGGCTTAATTCTTCTGTAGCATGTATTTACCTCACACTTTTGAAATATTTGGGATAAGTTTTCCCATAAGATAATGCAGATCCTTTGCAGTTACAGTTTATTTCAGAATACCAAAGCAATGCATTCATCTGGATCTCTGGCAGATACTTTCTGACTGTTTTCTGGTGAGAACAGCAGATGAAGAAAAAAGATTCAAATATGATCCAACATGATTCAATACTTCCTGCCCTAATTCCATGCCATTTGAAAGAAAACAAAATTCCCTATTCTGCCCACTAAAAACAGTGTAATTTTTATGAGGGCTTCACCATCCCATCACTGTTCTGGTGGATCCTGTGCACCTGAGGATGTAGTGATCTGCACATACTTACCCTGTGAACATCCAAAAACTACATGTATACATGACTTGCATTGACTAAACTAAAAACTCAGCATGAGTGCAGGTTTCAGGCCTAGGCTTGCAGAGTTCCATAGAAGAAAGTTCATCAACCTTTGAAAAGTTTCCAATCCCTCTTCAGTGTGAGAGGGCAGGATTCTGATATACACCTTCCAAAAGGGACCACTAAATTCCAAGTAACATTTCCCTGGTTGTTTGAATGGTGAGATATTCCTGTTACCGGTAATCAATATTTTGAAAACCAGTGTAATAGATACATAGTACTAAATTCGTGGATTAAAATTGTGTGTATTAAACTTTGCAGTGGAATGTAAAAAACCCTGAATTCCTGAAAACAGTTCCAGGGCATCTCTTTGCATACCACAGTCTTTTCTTAGTCCAAAGGTGTTACCTCGACATCTGTTAGAGAGATAACCGGGAAACGGCCCATTAATCATGGGCTGACCACATCTTCACAGTTCGTCAGGAGATCCGATGCCAGTCTGGGCGGAGGGCGCCAGAAACCTTCCGACAGAAGATTCGGAGACTTTTCATTCAGACGTCTTTTCAATTTCTCAGGAAACTCTTTCAGATATCCCTTGCGGACACCTGACATTTCAATGATTATGTTATGTACATGATGTCATGTTCTTCGGGTTCTTTGTTACCATCTTGTTTACTCCTCAGGGTAGAAAAATGGTATAAAACACCTACCCTGAGACCCCGAATTTGTGGGCAGTACTCCGGAGAAGCACCCTTTGCTGCTCCCGGATTGTACACCCAACATTCGATCGATGTCGTGGCATTTTCCGAAATTGCTTTTCAAGTTTGTAAAATAAATCTTTGATTTTGGAAATTGGCTCTGATCATTTATAACACCAGCTTCTTTATTACAAAGCTCTTCTGTCTCTCTCCTACCCTTTCAAAAGCAAGCTGCAAACATTCAACTGCTTGCTGTTGTAAGTTAATAGGAACAGAAGATACCCTTTAATTCTGATTTTCATTAAGTTTTATAGTAAATAATGGAGAGGGAAACCTTAAATGTTTATTCCTTAATTGATTTTATAGGCTATGCAGTCAAAGAAATAATAATTAATTTAAAAAGACATATCACATAAGGTCAGTAACATTTTTATTAGCTGAAACTAAAGCAATTAATAACAATAATTTAAATAAGTAATTAAATCATGTGTGATGAAGTTCTGCCACCATAGGTCACATGGGTTAGTGTCATTTCCCTCAGGGAGCATGTTACTATGGGATGACCTACACTGAAGTTATTCCCTGTTCTGCATTATCTTTTTTGGCAAATAAACAAGAAAATATTCAATCATTTTTGATACACAAATGCAGGCATCTCTATGATGTACTGTAGGTTTTTAGGAAACAATGACCTCTACCTCTTACTAGGAAGCCTGTGAGAGGCAGCAGGTTCAAATATAGGAAAGCTGAGGAGATGCCCTAAAATCTTTGTGTCTTTTTAATTGAATGAATTTGTAAAAAGTGAGAACTGTGTGAAAAGCCGTAAATATTCAGCTGCTTATTAAAAACTGATGAGTTATAGAGTGCGCGTAAAAAAAAAAAAAAAAGGTGTATGAGAGTATCTCAATTCCTTCTATTTCTGCTGCCTCTGCAGTGAAAACCAGACTTCAGTTCCCACTTGAATACATGGAATGTGACAGGAGCTCAGTCCCATGGACCTCTGGTCAGAGGCAACATCTGTAAAGAAAAATTTCTAGCTACTTATTCTGAGTGTTTACATATGCGTTCTTGGTTTTCAAGGTGAAAACAATTTTTGTTTAAAGTACGATCATTTTCCCAGGGCAGTGCCTGAACAAATCCCAGCACTTCAGAACTTGTACTGTGTCTCTATTCCATCAAGAACCATGGTCTCTGGGGAATGAAGATCAACCTAGAGATGTGTTTCACAGATGATGCATATTGTGAAAAATGGTGCATTAATAGAAAGTATTCCCTCCACAGTAAACATCATTAGAGACACGTTGAGATTGCCAGGTATACTGCTTAAAGCCAAATTGTTCTCACCTAAATCACCTCATTTTCATTACATTTCTGCTTGTTGACAGGCTTTGTTGAAAAATTCTTTTCATACCTTGAAAGGAAGATGTTGTAACAAAGTTCAGAAACAGCTTATAAATAAGATGCTGAAGCAAAATGGAAGCAAAGTTCTGTGAGAAAATAAAAAAAAAAAATCAGTTTTGTAAAAAAAAAAACCCAAACCTGAAAAATTTGCAAAATCTCTTCTTTCCATATGGTTTAACATATCTTGTATCCAGACATGCTTAAAATGTGTCAAAAATTACTATTGTGGGCATATTATACAACTTGGCTGTTACATGTTTAACCTCAAGAAAAGAGAGAAAGATTCTGAGAATGAGAAGTGAATTAGAGCTTCAGATTCTTTTGAGCTACATCAACCCGAAGTCACAAGACATCTGAGAATGTTCACACACACACACACAGAGCCCGCCCCAAAATTACTACTTTACAAAGTACAACTGCCACGTTACAAAACACCACAATGAGAACTGAATTCCTTGTGCAGCCTTCCTAGCTGCTTTTGGAAAATGTGTGTTAGGGAGACCAGAATCTCTCAGTAGCACTTCAGGGTCCTCACAAAGAATTGTGATTTACTTTTCTACTTGTGCAGAGACCTTTGCACCACACTTGGTGGGCTCAATGAAGATCTCCTCAGCTCTTGCTGCATCTTGTCCCAGGTTCTCACCAGCAAAGATAGTTAAACACAGTATGACATTTCACAGAAGTGTGGTGCAGTGCTTCCTCAACTCCTAACATGCTGTCCGCTGAAATTATGAACTTCCCACGCCTACCCCAAAATCCGCTGACATGAATTCTTTTTGACAGATATTTGTACCACCTCCTCCATCCTGTTCTTGTCTTCGTACGTGGTGGAGAACAGGCTAGACTTGTCCGCTTCACTCTGCAGATCAGCATCTATAGTGTCTGCCTCCAACAACTCTGAGACACCCTAATTAAACTTACATAAGTGGCTTCAAGATAATTTTTCCAAGGAGCCACAGTTCCTCACTTGCAATTTCTATTGCGTCTACAGCACAGCACAACTAAACCCGGCATCATGTGGGTTTTGTTCCAGCTGCAGCTCTCTGGATCTGCCTAGGAGCCAGATATCAAACTATTCAAACAGGGATTGTCACCTGAAATACACTGAGCTCCCCACTGCTGCAGTACCAGCTCTTTGCAGAAGCACTGGCTAATCAAAACTTGTTTAGATGAAACATTATAGTTACTTCTGTGAAATTCTAGAGCTGCAGATAACAAAAATAGCTTTGGTAAGCTTTTCCTGTGACTGCAATAGAGGCAGTCTGACATGACAGTATAATGTCAAAGTCTGATCCACATAATCTATCCCAGTCTAATGCTGTTTTTAATATTTAATCATCATGTAAATGGATAGTGACAAAATTTGTCAATATAATGAGACTTGCTACTGAGACTACAGGAAGTCAATCACCTTGGGTTTAATATTTTTTCTATATTACTTTGGATATAATGTATAATAAATTACAATATAAAGAATACTTTATATTAATTTGCAAATAGATTCTCATAGACTCAAGATTATCTATCACTAGAACAATCCTGCCTTCAGAGACAAGTGATTAAAAATGATGCAGCCCATCCTTTCTTCTGCACCCAGTTCAGGGCTACCTGTGTAAGTCAAAGTTTCTGCATTACCTTAGCTCTGCCCATTTACAGGCAATCAACAATAGCACAGTATTGTATCAATTTTTAAACCAAAGGGCTAAACATTAACTGACTGTACACTGTGGGGTCTGGTATATAAAGCATTGACCTTTATTTTACATTCTTCATGTTCTCCCATTTAGTAATTTCCAACCACACAAAGGCATGTTGTCCTAGATTTAGTGCCTGCTTTAATGTGGCAAATTAGGGAGTTCTTGACAGGTTACAGATAGAGCAAGAGCTGTGTCTGAATTGGTGTGACAACTGCGTAAGAGTCTTGAAGAAACATTTGTGTATACCAGCTTAATTGGCCTATCCATTCAATTAGATTAAACTCTGACATTTGACCTATTGGCCTAAAGCATTGTTTACTCTGGAGAAAGCACATCAGTAACTTATCCAGCATTCACTGAACAGGAATATATGGAGGAAAAACTCACTGATAAATAAAGTTGTACTGCAGTATTTGCAGATCTGTTGCCATGCTACCAGCACTGAAGGAAATTTTTATCCAGCCAATAGCTGTTACAGGAAAAGTTTAGTCTGTGACTGGTACACTTGAATGAAAAGTTATTTTTTAACAGTTCAGACCATAGATTTTCTACTGGTTTACCAATTCAAATGCTAATTACCTAAGTCTTTGGCGATATCTTCTTTAATACTCACATTTCATAGTAAGTTATCCCCAGAGAACTCTAAAAACTGTTAAAATCCTGGTACTAATTCATACAATCCACTCACTATACCAATTTTCATCCGTTTTATATAGTCTGCTTTGTGTAACTTAGGTAAACATTTACAGTATTTTTCTTTAGGTGATTGCCATATATCAGCTCTTACCTCTTAATACTGATGCACAATTAACTGTGTTTTCTTCTTTATGGGAGCTATCTCACAGTGCTCTTATCCATGTTTTAGGGCTTCTTTGTGCCTCTGACTTCTCCCAGAAGCCTTCCCTTCAACAGAATTTGTTCTGAATTGTCACTACCAAACGCAAAGTCTGGGAAAAGCCTTTGATGAAACCAATTGGAATTATCAGTCCATTTAAAAAAAATCTGAAAACTGGTTAAACCACTGGCCAAGCTTATTCATAGACCACTCATGGCTGGAATTCACGTGAGGAGCAGTAACCAGAGATCCTGGATGTGGCATGCTTGACTGAATTTGGGAGCAGGTTTTTTGTTGTACTTTGGCCAGAACATTTAATTACGAAACTAAAATCTATCTTCTCTGGACAGTCTAAATTTTTAGAATTTTTATAATTTTTTATTTTTTTCCTTGTTCATCTTGTTCCTATCCTCCTCTTTGGATGAAGTTGATCATCTGTACTTCAATTTCTATAAAATACAGCCTTTGTTTTTTTGAGAATTCTGTCTATTCAAAGAAAAAAGTACCAATGGGATATCTCAGCCAAGTCACTGTTTCCCAGTCATCGCATATGCAGTTCTGCCTCACAGTTCTCTGCATGTTATCAGCCATCCCCTGTTTTTTGCCTATTATGATAATGACTAAGTGATAATTAAATATTATGACACTTCATTTCTCTAAGAAGTGTTAAAATATAAATATAATGATTCCGAAGGGGACAATTCTTGAGAACAGCCTCTGATAACTACAGCTGACAATATCCTGTAACATGTCAATAGAATTTTTTACCATACAAAGCAATTATCCAAGAAACATGCAATGAAAATGCAATTTTGTGGCAGAGGCAAGCTACAATACTGTGAGCACAATGTTCACCAGTAGTGTAAGGCACGTATTTGGCTTGCAAGCTGCTCAGTTTCTATTTTCGGTGCTCATGATTTGATTTTTGGGACTCTTTTTCCACCTGTTATTTCAGTGCCTGCACTAGGCATAGACATTGAAGATATTAAGGCATCTACTTACCTGCTGAATATTTTTTCAGTGAAAACCTTGAAAAGCAAATATGTTTCCTTTCAATAATCTTCTGTAAAAGTGCTTGTTAGACATCATGTTATCCACTATGCAGGAGTATTTTTCTATGTCTGTTTAGATTATAAACTAATGAGGCCAAGAATTACTTTATGTAATTCTTCTAATGCAGATTTCAAAGATCTGAAAATGTATCCTGTTGAAAAAACACCTACTTGGTTTCTTAGACTGGGATTTCAACTAACGTTATTCATAGTGACACTAAATAGATAAAAAACGGCTGTGCAGTACTTTTTCAGCTTTTTGCATCAAATAGCATACAGTAAGAGAAGGAAATTTAAACAGAAGAACAGCTGTAAATGTGATGCTCTATATTTAAGTAGTTATCATTATTACTAAACCTACTGTTTAAATATGTAGCATGACCTAAATGTGCCTCTGGGAGGTACTTTTAAGAGAGTTTATACAACTTCTGTACCATTGTTATGTTAATACAATACTTTAAGTTTAAGGCTCTAAATAATCATTAAAAATGTAACTTTCTCTTAAAAGTTATCTGCAAGTGAAACACTACTTGAATAGGGATACTTTCATTACACACTTTATTCTTATCTACACTGAAAAGGTTCACCTTATGTAGCTGTTTAAAAGGGAGGGTGGAGTAATTTACTGAGTGGTTACTCCATAAATTCCTTTGGATGCAATTTTATAGGGATAGATAGAGGTTCCTCTTGACCTGCTAGTAGAAACAATTTACTTTGAAGTAACCCAAAGGAAAATAAGACCAATAAAGGTTTAACTGTATGAATATGTAGCTTTGGAGAGGCAGTGAAAAACTGTGGAGGAAAGGGAAGAGTTTGCGTGATTCAAATAGTACTAATATCTTTTTTTTCTACTATAGGCTATTCTTAACTTGTTTTCTCTCAGCTTGGTACAAAGCAGATCTTGCTACTTTAGGGTTAGATCTAGAAACCTATTCCTGAAACAATTTTAGATACGGATGCATTGTTTCATCTTTTTTTTCTTTCAGAAGAGAAATGTATTCAGCAAGACTGAAACATACAATATACACTTAAACAGAAAATGAATTTTTCCAACATGTATTAGATTTCACTTTAAAATTTATAACATTTCACTTAGAAAATATGAATTAGTAACCTTTTTATTTGATTTTAAAAATAATTTTTAAATAACCTTTTTTTTAAACTCTGAATCAAAATCTGTTTCAGCATATTTTGAATTGAGAGGGTTGCCCTCACTGAAACAAAATATTTGCACAACTGCAGCATTAAGCTTCCAGCAGTACAAGTCTTATGCTCTCAGTGAAACTTTTGGGTTGTAGTAGCAGTACAAAGACAGCAGGTCTCAAGATACAAATTCTGACTGAAAGCAGAACAAAGCAGAACCAGAACTCGGATACTGTATGTCCCTCAGCTTCCCTCTTCATCTGCTATTTATTTATCCTTCCTTACTCCTCTTAATGCTCCTTCCATTTTCCTAATTCCACCTTTTCTTCCCCATTGCCATTTTCTTCCATGGCATTCAGATCTCTTGCATTCAGACCTCTGCACATTTACACGTTGATTTGCATTTGGCACATTCTAGGCTGTCAGTAGAAGCTGTGAGTGCCCAGTCTACATCTTACTGGATGTGAAAAGCCCTTGAAAGAGCTTTGGATCATGACTCTGTGAAAAAACTGTACTGAAACAGCTCCTGGGTAAATTAGAATCATAGCAGTCTCTGGAGGAGCCCCAGCTTCCTAAATCAACTACACCTTAGCTTTGATTCATTAGCTACAGTCAAGTCAGTGAAGAAGGCTGACAGAAGAGTATTTTCATGTTGACACTCCTTTGAAAGCTTCTCAAATATCACCAAACTTATTTTAACCTTTTGCTTTGTTTTTACGTGTTTTAAATTCTGACAACCTGTACGTTGTTCTATTGCAGAATCATTAACAGATTACTATTTCTATATTGCAGCTGCAGACAACCCCATGAATTTCTCCTGAACCTTGGAGACAAACCCATGACCTGCTGAATTTCAAATGTTCAAAAAGTGAAAGCAAAAATAAAATGCTATCGCCTCTTGTTCAGCTGTTCATCTCTGAGTTATAACTCATGAGAAATGTGGAGAATGCAGAAGGGATATCTGAACTACACCACTCTCTGGTCACATCCTGCACATCCTGCCAGTGCTGAGTTGCCATGTTACACCTCTCTGGCTTGCTTGAGCTTTTTGTTGTTTGGTTTTTTTTGTTTGGTTGGTTTTTAAAAACATTTTTATTTAATGCCTTATCTTGGTGTGATTTTTAAACCTTAAATACTGTAAGTGCTAGTTTTCTCTGTCTCACAATATTATTTTCTCCTTTAGCTGGCTCTGGCCTGTGAAGTTTCTCAAGGCTCTTTGAACTCTTTAGCAATGTCCTCTAAGGTGTGAGCCACAGTTCCAGCAGTGTTGTGTTACCAGCAGCTGAGGCTGATGGGAGGTGGCAGGGGACTGAGACTGTCATGGGTCAGATGCTGCTAGATAAGGCAGGAAACTTGAAACATAATCATAGCACAGAAAAACACAGATGACAAACAGGGAAATTAAATGAAAAATATTGTTAAGGAATGGAAGTAGTGACAAGTTTTGTCCACACTTAGTATCTTCCTCAAGTCATTCTTCCTGAGTCTGTACTTGCATTAGTCCACTGATTATAAATATTGGTTCGCTCAGAACTTAAGAAGCCAGTCCATGCTGGATTTCACAACTGACTAGCATTCACGATATAAGAAAATAACCCCGTAGACTCCACTACAAGCCTCTCAGTTCAGTTAGGCAGTAGCTACAGTATTTGTATAGGACCCAGCAAAATAGAAGTGAGAGCTGTTTCTTTCTGGCAACCACAGTGCAATGAATGAATAAAAGAATCAACTCAAAACTTCTAGTAAAAGTAAAAAAGCCATTGCTTTTAAAGATAAAAGAATATCTGAATTAGATGATTGACAAGAGACATCTTGGCAGTACATTCTAGCTTAATACACTGGAATCATACAGCTATTTTCAATTACAAAACACAGCTTGAAAGTGCCGTTTAGGATAAATTGACTTTTATCACCTTTTTTTTTTAATACAAACTTGGATTACTTAATTTAGTAATGCAGAAAAAGAAATTTAATATTTCTGGCACAGTTTAGTCTAATGTCCAGAATTTGTATTATTACCTTGGATAATTAAGATCATGACTAGCACATCTAAAACAATCTGTTTCAAATTAGGAGCACAAGCATATTTCACAACCATGTAAAAATTCTGCACAAACCATCAGAAGTTCTGCAGGAAGTTGAAGTTTGAAGATAATTCCCTCTGCTCAGTTGCTCCCATTAAGGAGTTTTTCTTTTACAGTGAAAGAAAAAAAAATCTCAGAGAGAAGAACTTAAAAGGGGCAAGATGAGATGGGGCACATAGTTGGGGGCAGGAAGAAGAACAAAATCCATGTTTTAGCCAAAAAAGTGTAGTCAAAATAAATATAATCACTATTTTTCTTTTTTTTTTTTTAATATTGAGATGGTCATCTACATGCACATAAGAGATTGAAATACTTTTTTGGGACACATCACTGAACAGTTCTTGCCTTTAAATGCAGCTCCCTGTTGGATGGAGTTTGCCAGCTCTGTTGAATAATGCACATATTCATTCAAAACAGTGAGCAGATTCCTGGGAAAGATTTGTTAGGTCTGTTAACTTTTTGGTTTATTGTTCTGTGCATTTGCTGGCTACAGTCTGCCATGTGCCAAATGTCATTCAGAAATTGCTGCATGTTAGTAGTGCATGAAATTTTGTTTGTCTGCAGCTCATATCAGCTTCTTGGCTCTCCAAAATTATTGTGATTTCTTGAAGATGAAAAGCAGTACACATAAGTGATAGTCTCTTTTATTCATCTAAACTACCAGGTCTCTTGAGTCCAGTTATCCCCTCTATTTGACTACATCTCTGTTTAAAACTGATTTCTTCTCAATTGCCATAATAAAAAATTTTTAGTATAATTTACTGAAAATGGCACCTGACAGCCTGTGATATCAAAGAGCCAATTTCAGCATTGTAGCCTCTCATCACGAGGGATGAGTGTTCTCTTAACCCAGCATTTAACATGTGTGGTCCTCAGGCTTGTAGCTCCCTTGGCTCAAACAGCTCCTGTTCCAGTGCATGCCCCACCATTTCCGCACTCACATCCTCAGGACAAATGCCTGCTAAACTTTATGAGTCCTGTGTGGGCTTAAATGTGATGGAACAGATGCAGTACCCATGCTGCATGGGTACAGTCACTGGATGGGGCCAGGAGGATTGCTTCTGCACATCTCTGCTGTTGTAAATGACTCATGCCTGGAATGGACTGCACGACAAGGTGCTTAAATCCGGGAAGCCTGACGGAGGGAGAGAGGCAATCTGTTTCAGTAATGCCAAAGTGAAAAGAACAGATCTGATGATATTCTGCAGATGTCCACAGAACAGGAATGTTTCTCTAGGTGGAACTGTCTGATCTAACAGATGAGGCTGGATGGGGACCAGAAACAAATCATGCTTTGAAAAAGGAGTAATGACTCGTTGGCATAAACTGCCTTGGGAAGAAGGAAAGGTGAGACTCCACAAAAACTGAAAGACTGAATGAATATATATTTTTTAAAACAGTTACATCTATATTTAAAAAATAACTTTAAAAGGTCTGAAGCAGAAGCTCTTTAACTTACTGTTAGAAATAAATTGATTTCATTTATAGAGTCTGCATAGCAGTTAAAATGATACTTCATGACCATTTCCTTTTCATTTAACTATATCCTCCCCCCTCAAAAGAAAAAAAAAAAGGTCATCTATACGTTGGCTAATGTGGTACACTTCAATCCACCATAAGGCTTTACACCAGATTTTTTTATCTTTTCAGATTATATGCCTTAATACAAGTACAAATTATAAAGTGAATGTAGTGAAAGCTCTGGATGTCTTTGGAAGAATGTTGCAGTAACTTAGACAAGTTGGTAAGTTTGGAACAAAAATGTAGGATTTCCTCATCAGCTTTTTGGTACTCCTCTGTCAAACCAAGCATGGCATGGCACTGAGCAGAAATGTCATCCTTTAATGAATATCATTCAAGATATTTCATATGCTTATTATCCTCTCAGTTCTCTCCATCATGGAAAATGCTGCTTTATCGCTATTATAACATATTCACAGCTTATTTATCAAACAGAATGAAACTGGAATCTGTTATATCAAGTGAGAAATGCAACACTTGAGATGCATGATGATATCTTTTTTCAGTGTCAAACATCAAACAAAAGTCCCCACACTACTTTTTGTTTTCAAGAAATTATAGAGGCTTTTTTTCCTTCAAAAAATTTGTTTCTTCATGTATTCTAAGGAATTCAGTTTTCATTGCTATTTTTCTGATTTCTGACATATCATTTTTTCCATGCTTTAAACCTCCCTCTGAAGTCATGAAAATACTTCATTCCAAAAACAAGGGCACATTATAATTATTTTTTGTTATCTAAGTCTTGTTTTGTGTCAAAATGATGAGCCTGGTTTTATGATGGCATTGAAACTTCATTTATCATTGCTCTGCAGCAACAGATGGGAAAGCTGGAAGTGACAAGAGCATGCAGCTGTAAAGCCTTGTGCTTGAGATGGGACAGAGAACAGATTTTTTTGGGTTTTAAATTAGGAAATGGTGAATAATGAGTGTATAGAATTCTAATATGTCTAAAGCATTTAAGTGCAATTGTGTGCTTCCAGGATTTTTGGCAGCTATTTTTACTAACTCCTATTTAATGTGTAAGAAGGGTGACATGGCGTTTCGTAGCATGGCTGAGAAGAAAATAAGATGTCTTCTTGATTTCCTCCACCTCTTCTCTCCCACAGTGGAACAAATAAACAACAATTTTGGTTGTTTTGTTGATGTAGATATTGCTTTCACTCAAACTTTCAGTAACAAAATCATTTCAGGGCAGATCAATGGTAAGGATCACTGGAGTAGCTTTTGATTATTGATCACACTTTCCAGTTTGCCTCTATACAAAACTATCAGGGCCCAACACACTGGTTCTCAACTGTAAGAAATGTTTTAAAAAATAATTGATTTTTTCACACAGCTTTGTGTTCTCTTACTGTAAACTTTTTATTTACTAGCTTATTTCACCTGTCCTGCAACAGATACAAAGCATCCACAACATTCTATTCTATTCTATTCTATTCTATTCTATTCTATTCTATTCTATTCTATTCTATTCTATTCTATTCTATTCTATTCTATTCTATTCTATTCTATTCTATTCCATTCCATTCCATTCCATTCCATTCCATTCCATTCCATTCCACTCCACTCCACTCCACTCCACTCCACTCCACTCCACTCCACTCCACTCCACTCCACTCCACTCCATTCCATTCCTCTCCAATCTTTTACAATTTTTATTCAGATACATTAGATTTAATTCCAGGCATTCACTTCCTCCTCAGCTGTGTTTCTGGTTACACATACAGAGGCAGAGAACAAATGGTCTTGCTGCTTACAACATCTTTCCTCTAAGAATCTGTACAAAGATAATAATATTTTTGGCCATAATGAAGTGTTTCTCATGGGAAATAATGTGTACTTTTGTAACATCCATCTCATGTATCCTTCTATAAAAATACTGAGACTTCAGATGTCTCACTGTGTAGCTACAGTACAAATGCAAAAAGGGTTAAAGAGAGAAAACAAGGAGCTAGGGTCACTGAATGTCACTCGTGTGTGGTAATCTGGGAGTGTGAGTCAATGTATTTACAGACAATTCTGTAAATTACATATAGTTATAATATCTACTATAGTTCACAAATATATATATACACACACACTGTGCTGTGCAGTAAATTTCCACTCACAGGGAAGGGTAACACTCACAATAATCTTTGCATCAGTCAGGATCTCAGCTTGCAGAGGGCTGGATTTTGCTCTTCATTTCAATTTGCTGTCAGGGCTGTGCTGAGGAGAGCCCTGCTCCTTCAGGAGGTGCTGCATGCATGGCAGAGAGGGACACCCCAGGACAGGGCTCAGGGCAGGGTGAGCGTTCAGATGAGCTTTCTGACAGCAAGGACAGGCTCAATACCTGGGAGACACGATTTTCTCCCTCCTCTTGGTACACTTGTTTTCAGAACTGATTCTTTACTTTGTAATAGTCTGTTGTTTTTCTTCAATTCTAGACAGATCACCTCACTGGAATTCTTTTATTTATACTGAAAGAACTTAGAAGAAATTCAAAGCCTTCTTTATTGTATCTGTACTCTCTAGGACAAGCTTTCCCCTGGCATCCAATGCCAACCTTTCACAAACACTTTTTTACCCTGTTGTTCTTAGTCTCAATAGTCCACAACAACAAGAAACAAGAGGTTTGGAGGTGTAGCAGTGAACAGGCACTTCTTTGCATACAGCATATAAACATAACTGCCGTCTCTATAACTGCATGTAAAAGAATTACATTCTCCCCCTGTAAGTAAATTTAATGCCAAGAAGGAACTGTGCTTCCCTTGACATGACAACTCAAAGGACTTTTCCCCAAGACACCTGCAAATTCTGACAAGACATTTCCAGAGGCTGGAAGTGTCTGCCCAATCCAAAGACAGTCCTGCAAATTCACTGATGATGGCAGCATGTGTAACTAGATGGATAAGTCCTCCCCCTCCCACATCTATCCATTTCTCAAAACAGCAGAAGAGAATAGAGAGAGTGTGGGGAAAAAAAATAAAAAAATAAAAAAAAAAGACAAAGAAATAGAAGAAAACAGGAGGGGAAAGGGGAAAATAATAACCTGGATAAAGGAAAAGAGGGAGTAAACCTCTAAGTCTGTTCCTCAGCACTGAGCAAGAATGATAGTGATCAAATGTGATCATTATGCACTTTGATGTTAAGAGTACTTTTTGTACCCATCCACACCCTCTGCTTAAATCCAAACTGAACCCAGATATTCAATACTATCATAGAAACTATTATCAATAGTGTGGTTTCATTCATGTAAGAAATTGGATGCAATTATCTCAGTGTCATTTAGGAAAGAGACTATTCTGAAGTGGTTTTGGTGTTGTCTGTATGTGTAAATAGTTGTCAAAGAAAACGCTTGTAGTTGACTTTGTACTGTACATATTCCACCATTAATATTTGGTCAAGACTGAGCACATTTGTTTAAATGTGTGCAATAACCTTCTTCCATTGTGCACAGAGAGAACTGGAATAAGTAAATTGAGTCAAGCATCAGGGATGGTTCAATCAACTTCCAAAAAACGGAATGAATGCAAGAGAAATCAGGACAAGTTGAAAATTTCCCTGTACTATCAGTTTTCACCAGGCTTTATTCTCACACTGGGACAAAATACCATTTTTCTTGGGTGAACAATTGTAGCGTAAAAGTGGTTGGGAGCTTATACAAGCCTCACTCCTGTCTCTGCCCAGGCTGGTATATTTAAGCCCATCACTGGGGCTTAAACTGCTGGCAGAGGATCCCATACTGGAGTTCAAACCACAGGAAAAGGGAACAGGCCATTTCCTCGGCTATGGGAACTGGCAAGCACTGTCTCGATCTAGACCTTACACTGTGGATGCAAAATGACTTATAGTTCCAGATTTATCAGTCAGGGACTGAGGCCATCTCCACCCTCTATTAGCAGTAAGGCTTTCCTGGCCACCTCTCACACCTCAAAGTGCACCTGCAGCACCTGCTCTGCTTGAGGCCTGTTGGCACTTGACTTTCACAAGGGATCACTCACCCTTGCAGGTGGTGTCAGCAACCCCCAAGCTACCTGCCTGGTGACTGCTGAAGGGGAAAAGGTAATGGATTTCACAGTGGATACTCTGTGTGACAAGAGATGCAATTTGATGGGTTTCGGGCGACAGTATGTTAGTGTCTCATAATGTTGAATTCTGCTTTTGAACTGATTGTTGCGAAGTAACCAAAACAACCTTTCCTCTTTATGTATTCTTCACCTTTTTTTCTCCTCCCATTTATTGAATTCAAGAGTACACTAAAGGGAAAAAAAAATAATGTTTTCTCTTCTAGCACTACGAAACAGACCAATCGCAGTTTTCTTTACTTCACAGAAGAACATGTATATGAATCCTATATGGAGATAATAAAAATGTACTCAAGATACTGCTCAGTTCTTCACAGATGAGGAAACTGAGGCTAAAATCCATATTTCACTCCAGTAACAATATAAAAATGCTTTTAACCAGCATCAGCCACTCCATTGGCTATTGCTATACTCTCCTCTGATTCCTCATTGGAACGTCACTGTAACAGGCATACTCTAAACAACATCGTGTGTTGAAACCCTCCCCACAAAGCCTTAATGAGTCAAAGACCATGTTGCACTTTATCTGTTTTGTTTCAAAATCGCTTTTTTCAATAACCCCTAAAAGGGAAACACTTTTTCTGTTTTTCTGTCCAGCATCTTTAGGATTGCTGGAGGACAGGCTCAAGGCCATGCAGGACTTTTTCTTTACCACGTCACTTATAGCAAAGCTGTGGGAAGAAGAGAGGGATGATTTAATTTTCCACAAGAGCAGGAGGAAAATGGCACCAGCTGGTGGCTCCATACTCCAGCAGCAGCACTAAGGGACTGCAGAACAACTTTTTTTCCCTTCTTCCCTTTCTGCAAATGCCCTTTCATTACTGTACAGAATACCAGGAATAGACAGCTAAATGCCTGGCTGAATGTAGCACAGCACATTGGAGAGGCCAATGAGGATCCATTCATACCTGGTGGGGGCTCCCATGAGGCTCCCCTGCCTCCCCTTGCAGTAGGGATACTGCTCTGGTGCTCTTCTGCCTCACACTTGAATGAGCTTTTTCTTAACCACCCTCATCACAACCTGCTGAGATCTCTTGTCTCTCCTACTTTTAATTAGAGCCATATGTGCCTTCAATGCCCATTAACCAAACTCTGATGTTTCCAAAGCAGTTCTCACATTTAATAGTCCAGCCATATTCTGCTTAAACTGGTGAGAATCCCTCCATGGCACACCCTGCGCTGAGAGCGATCAATAACCCAACGGGAAGGGAAACGTGGACTGCATTCACTTTTCTTTTAGGTGGGGAAAAATTTGGCTCAGCTGTTCAGGCAATGGAGCAGCAGCTTCAGCTATGCTGTGCTGTCAGCACCAACCCATCAGCTGTCAATCACTGACACTTCGGTAGAAGCCATGCTAATTTGTTATACCGTGGGCTGCACCCTGGGAGTCTCATGCAATGCTGAGACTTTCACAACCCTGACACATCAGAGCCCAGGACTGCGCTGCAGCTCATCAGAAAAAAATAATTTAAACAAAGTTTTATCATAGAGATACATCTGCTTAGAAAAGGTTCTCTCACCCTTCTTGAAATGGGTTTCCTTCTCCTTCCCTTTATCCATGTTCCTGGACAGTGGCCCTATAGCAGTATTATTTATTGGTCTGACTCTCAGATCTTGCCCATCCATTCACTGTGCAGGGTCTGTGGCCAAGCAGATGCCAAGGTCACACAGCAGATTTGCTCAGGTAATCTCAGTGGGGGTAAGGATGTTTCTACAGGACTGAACTCAGCTTCCCTCCTTTCATCCCCAAGTTGTGCATCACTTGCTCTAGGACCTATTCCCAGTCCCACATCTGATGAGGAGAAGGTTTTGCTGCAAAATGTTTGTAGCTGGATCCAGGGCAAACCAAAGTAGTCGCAGAGATTTATAGTTCTCACACTGGTTTCAAGGAAGGTGTCACTCTTTGCCCTTTTCAGAAGAACATTTTCTGTCCATACCACACAATAATAAGGGTAGATTAACATAGGAAATTATTTCTTCATTTCACAGCCACATAGAAAAGGAGCTTTCCTTTTCCAAGTGCTGGAAGGATGTAGACAATAAAACTGGTATTCTCCAAGCTCAAATAATCTAGTGAATTTTAAAAGGAAGGAAAAGCTCGAGCCCTGCAGTCCAGAAAAGACCAGCAAAACAGCAGAGCTCACAGAATGAACACACTTTGCAGAGCAACATTTCAAACTATGCTGCAGCTGGCATTTTACTGGGATTAACCTTGCCTTTTTTAGAAAAACTTGAAGAAGCTCCATTGTCTTTGTTCTCCTTGATGGACTCTGTACGTTGCTGCAGAGCAAGGACCACTCTCCTTCTGACATACCAGAGAGCAGAGAAACCCAGGCTTTTCATTGGTACATTTGCATTAATTCTTTTGCATAAATGCTAAATAAAATAAGCTTTAAAGGGCTCTTGAAGATGTAGGTGATGTTGAGGTACAAAAGGAACTATATGTGGTCTTGATTCCTCTTTTAGTAGATAATGAATATGGATATTTGTATACAAGTGCAGGTAGGAAATGCATTTCATGATTCCTCTCCATGATGTGCAGAGTTAAAAACTGCCTGCTCAGGTAATCTTAGGAATTTGACCGCATTACCTTCACTGTCTCACATCTCTGCTTATATTTCTAAATGTGTAGACTTTACAGATCTGTTGGGGGAAAAAACCCACCAAAAACCAGTCTTCAGAATGCACAACTATTGACAATTTATACCTAAATGTCTTTATAACTTTTTTTTTGTGTCATTCTTGCTCACAATGAGCCTAATTGTCAAGTTGAAAAAACTATATAAAACTGATAGAGAAAGCAAAGCTGAAATTTCTAGGGGACTTTTAAAACACCTACACCTCTTATTTAAAGATATGGTCACAGATTTTATGTCAGAGTCTACTAGAATGTCTTCTTTAAGCAGAATTTGTTCTTTCATTTGATTTTCAGGCTGTCATGTGAAAGGAGTGATCATAATCCAGCTGATCAGGAGGGGCTCCTTTGAAGGCTATGATCAAGAAAATGGACTTAAGCTACAGTAGCTTTGATAAGACTCCCCCAGCATGATAGGCTGCTGTAAGGTTGTGGTTCTTGTGGCCATAAAGTCCCATGTTGATTTAGCTGTTGCAGAAAAAATTGTCTATTAGACTCTCCTATGGCTAGAGCTTAGGTGGCCTAGAGTTCTATGATGGCATTATTAAGAGACTGACTAAATGAAATACACATCAAGAAGGTCAAACAGCCTCCATCTATCTTGCTCTGATTTAGCTTTTCAAGATACAAGGCAGAATGACAGAAGAATGGATTTTATTTTCTGTACCAAGTCAATTAGTTTGAGGCAATGAGAGTAAACCATGGTAGATCTACCTTGTGCCATCCTAAAAGATTTTTCCATTATATTTCACAAAGATCATCTTGAAAAGAGCTATCAGGTTGGCAGCTGAAATGCCAGTTGTATGTCTTAGATTTGCTAAACTGCATTTTTCAGAGTACAGGGAATTGCTTTTTAACCTTAAATTTGGGTTCATCTATGAAGGGTCAATTGTCTGCCAATCTTGCTATTTTCAAGATACTGAGAAACTAAAAGGATTCTGTGTTTAGTGGATTTTTAGCAATTTCTGTGGAAGAGGAGAGAGACAGAAGTCCCCTAACATGACATCATGAGTAAACTGGCAAAAGGTATTTGAGCTACCAGAACTGTTGTTTCTTCCCAAACTATGAGGAACTTTCAGTAACCATGGGGGGAAAGGGGGAGAAACATTGTGACATGCTTCCCTCACTCTGTTTTCATTCAAGACATTGGCAAATCTTGCATGTCTGGCATTCAATTCAGAACAATATTCAGAAGTGAACAGAGTACTTTGTGAAATTTTGTGAACATCTGTGAACTGAACTAAGTTGCTTTGTAGATGCCAGAACATTCTGTATTACTTTTGGTAGTGTAGTTTGCATCTGAGAATGATATTGAAATCCCTGAATTAATTTGTTTCTAATAAGAAAGATGAAGACTGGAAGAAGGGAAGGAAGGAATAAAATTCCAAAATTATCAACCCCAAAAAAGTAACTTTGACACACATATCTGATCTACATGGGAAAGCTTTCAAGGACTTTGGGAAAGACAAAAAGAATTTCTTTCCACTAAAACTTGGTCCAATAAAACCAGGTCTAATAATACCCAGGTTTATTATACAGATGCTCTTCTGTGATGGAGTTGTCAAGAGGTCACATTAAAATAAAAATCTCAATCAATTATGACGACAGAGGTGGTTTCTTCATTAGACTCCTGACTTTTGGCTTTCCAGCTGTCTTTTGCCAAGAGCAGGAGTCATGAAGTTTTATACTTTTTTTTTTTTTTTCGAAGAGGTAATAATAGCAATATGTCAGAGATTAGGAATTTATATCCAAATGCTCTTTCAATAAATTCTTTATTTCTTAGACATAAATGTGAATGAACATTGGATATAAATGTTGACTTTCATACTACTGTTATTTATAGAGCTGGCTTTTTACCATATCAGGTGTTGAGGGAATCAATTTATTCTGTCATGCTTGAACCTAACAACATTGAGATAACTGCAGCAGAGATTTTAACTGACTGGTCCTTTCTGAGGTATTTTTTTACTTGTTTTCCTACTGAATTTTGACCTTGGTGTTTCTATCAACACTATAAGTGAATATCTGAGTTCAACTTGTTGTTTATAAACTTCTCTGAGCAGATTTGGGATAGACAAGACTTTTTTTAAGATCTGACTTTTAAGAGAACAGCTCCAGCATGGACTTCTGTACATCACAGAAAACCATTTTAAAGTGCAATTTTCCACAATGACCTTTCCCAGTCAAACATTTAAAACACTAAAATTGCTGACTTTAATGCAGGTTATCAGCTTCATTTAAACAATTTAGTGACAGTACCAGTAACAAGTGACTCTACTATTTATGAAAACTCAGAGAAAAAAAAACCACAACACTTTTAGGCAGAAGAGAAAAGGGGAACAGCTATTTTTGTCCATAAACCTTCAGTCCATTGTAGACCCCACATCACATTCCCATTAAAGAATTAATATCGTATGATTTTTTTATTTTTTTTTTAGTTTTTTTTTTTTTTTTTTTTTAGTTTTAAATATATTGTAAAGAGTCTGAAATAATGGGAGAAACTGTTGTAGTTTCAGGGACTGGAAACTGGAGACATGTTTTGCATGTGCTGTGGGCGGTGTAATCTTGCTAAGATATTTGGAACAATAACTTGAAGTGAAGGGAGCCAAACTTTGTGCAGTCTTGTCTCTGCTAAAAAAGGCCTTGACACAAAGAGTTCCCTGAACCACACACAGCAACTGTCAAGCAGAACAACATTGATACCAGAGCATCTTAACAATAAAATGAAAAAATTCAAAATTTCTCTCTCTGCTTGAGGGGATAACTAGACTCACCCAGAAAGCCATTCCCTAGGATATTCCAGCCATTTTTTTCCACTATCCATACCACAGCCATGTTCAAGGCTTTTCTCATGAAGGGGTGAATCAATGGATCCCAAATCATAGAACTGTTTCATTCATATATCACTTTCTCCCTGTTTTTTCCCAACAATTCCTATGAATTCCTCTTTCTCAGTTTTCTATCAGGAACAATATCAACAGATGGCTACTCCTTCCTCATTTGTGCTATTCCATTTTGTAATAGCACTGCAATTTAATACTTATAATCACATCTCAGTGTCTGGCTGGGCAACCTTTATTATCCTGACATCATTTTTACCATCCTTCACTGAAGAATGTATCTTCTTGATGAGACAAAGAGATCAACAGATATTAGCACCACAGTCAATTGCTTTTCTCATGCTGTTGAAAGAAATTGGATTTTTCTCCTCCAGTGCAAATAACTCTGCAGATATTCAACAGATGTTTAATTAATAAGACCTTCCTCATTATGACATTCTGGGTTAATGCCTACTAAAAGATGAATAAGGCATCCTCAACCCCCTTATGACCCCCCTTATGTCCTGCCTCTTCCTGTTCCTCCCTACTAGGCTACAGAAGATAAGGTCAAAAAGTGTACAATAAACTGGGTCCTAAAATCTGCGAGGAACTCACCAGATTCATTGTCATTTTAAAAAATTTAAATGAGCTCCCTTAAAGAGGGGAATACCTTTATGTTGTGATGCAAGGATTGCAAAAGCTAACCAAAACTGATTGGTGCTAGAATGAAGAGTAAGTTTCCACATCAATTGGCCACTTAAAGGGTATTCTGTACATGTTTTGAGGAAGCCAGTAAATTACTCTTTGGGTTTGGGTTGTTTTTGTTTTTGGTTTTTGGTTTGGTTTTGTTTTGTTTTGTTTTCTGGGGTTTGTTTTTTTTTTTGTGTGTTGGGGTTGCTTTCTATCTGGCATGAGGGGTTTTTTTGTTCAAGTTTTTTTGTTTTGATTCTTTCCCCAACAAGCTATCTGGAACTGCATATTGCAGACTTTAGTTAATTCTAAATTGGATTATTCCCCCATTTAATCTTGTTGTCCTATCAAGCCTATAGCATAGCACACTACCGTAAAACTGCTCAGAACTGATGTAATCCTCCCTATGCTGCAGTACTTACTAATCTGTAAAGGAAATTTCTTTTTGTTCATTTAGTTACTATAGCACAAAGCATCTTCTTTCAAAAGGCCCCCTCCAAAAGCTGTAATGTTCAAGAGAGATGTAAATAGTTGCATGAAGCATTAGCTTTCATTAAACCTTATAACCCTGGAACAAAGGCACTCAGGAGGAAGCTGTTGATAAAAACAGGAAAGACTTTTCTATTACAAATACTGTGCAATGGAGACAGAAAGAGACATTCAGTGATTTTTCTAGCAAAGTTTAATTTTTTTGGAGACAGAAATTGTACTAGATAATAGGAGGATACAGAACAAAAGGATGTTCTGATTTAGGCATAGCCAGCACGTGACCTAATATAACAGAAAACTGGAGATTGTTTCCTAATATCCTGGATTATTACTTCTTCAGTGCAATGAGGTGACTACATAAGAAATAATAAATGGATTTCTACTTTATACAGGGCATTTCAAAAGGAGAAGCCTGACATAAAGTCCACTAGAACTCAGAGACAGACAGAAGGACAACTTCAGACAGCCCTCTAGATCTTAGACCCTCCTTTCCTGAAGTGCTTACAAATGGAACTCATGGAGCCTAGATCCACAGTTTTTGTTAGAAAATCCTTTTAATGGTATTTGTCAGTCCCCAGCACTGAGTCTTAAAGCTGCATATGTCAGTAGATAGGCAGAGGCCAAAGTGGGTTAGAAGGTGTTGTTATGGCTGTGGCTTACCTGTGTTTCTGAAAGAAAATAAAATGGAGTAACAACAAGCCAGGGTGAGGTTACCCCTAGCAGTACTTGAATTGCTCAATTCTAATACGCCCAGAGCCCCCTTCAAACACCGTTTTCACCCACTTAGGTGAAACTACACAGGAGCATCAAGAGTCTGGAAATTCAGGTCCAGATAATAGGAAGCAGCAGATATAATCTCTAAGGTAAACACATAATACTTATAAAAACCAAAAGAACGGTTGTCAGATGGGGTGAAGAGAAATTGATAACCTAAGAAACAGTTTTTGAATTATTTATCAAAAAGAAGAAACTTTTTTTGAAAGATCAGCTTCGAAGAAGAGACATAATGGATGGTTTGGAGAAACACAAGATATTTTATAAATATAGGCTCAAGCATTTGATCTACTATTCTTATACACATAAATCATGTGAAAGAAAGAAAGATGAAAGAAAGAAGACAGAGATCAGCACAGCTGTCTTTGCCAGCACCTTTTTCACAGAAAATTTCCTGGCTACAGGATATTATTCCCCATGGGGTCAGCATCCACTGTGTAAGGTAGGTAGCAAGCGAAAAAAACCAACTAATTGAATTAGGTGAGTCTACTGCTCTCCCACGCCAAGGTCCACAGTCAGAACCTGGTGTGAAAACCTCACACACACTGACATGCATTGATAACTCATTGGTAATTCATTGGTAGCTGGAGAGGCCTCAGAAGGAGTTTGAGTTTCTTTCAGCTGGTGCACACATGGTCATTCATTTAACTAAACATCAGCCAACACAAACTCTGAAAAAAACCTAGAGCTCTAAATTAAAACTGAATCAAAGCCCACAGCACTGTCCAACCATATTTAAAACCCAACACTGAATTTGTCAAAAGTGTTGATGAAATATTGTTGCCATATGTTGTTCAAGAATATTATCTATCCAGATCTTCAGACAAATTCGAGTCTAACTCTGAACTCCTAATTTTTGTTACAGAACACAAAACCAGGAAAACTTATTACAGGACAGATCTGGTTAATTGTTTGGAATTTCTCCTCAAAAATAGCAACAAGGAAGTTGGACCAATATTTTATACTGTTTTTCTCAAAAAGAAAAGTTTTTTAAAACTTTAAAAGAAGCATTTTTGAAAAGTGTTTTATTTTAAGAATGGTCAGTCTACAGTTTATAGGCAATGCACAGTTCAGGTACTACATAAATAAATCTTTATTTATAGACTGTTTTATGTCCTGAGAAGGCTTGAAATTAGTTTGTTGCAATCTGGCACAGCCACCAAAACAAGTGCAGTATTATTAATATCTCACAGCCTATCAAGCTTTTCATCTCCCAGAAGCCTGAATAATCTTATTCATGCTGAATATTATCCAGCACATTAACACATTGCTATTTCCACACAAATTGTAGCTACTGTTTTGCGGCCATAAACCTGCTGGGCTGTGAAATGCATTCTAATGGTATTACACCTTTAGAGGAAGAATGAATTTTTAAAAATAATAAAGAAAAATATTTCTAACCAGTTATAAAGCCTGGGGTTGTTTTTTGTTTTGCTTCATGTGGGTATGTGTGCTAGCAAGGCTGCAAAAATTACTGTGGGAAATTCTATGCTTTATCTCATTCTTTTAAGATGACATATATATTTTGTACCAGCCTAAGCTGATTAACCATGATGTACATATTCCAAAAGAATTTACCAGCTATCTGATATAAATTTGGTTGATGGATGTAATAGATCTGCTCTCAAACTTTGGCCTATCTTCCCAGGCAGAATGCTACATGGGTTTCCCAAAATTCCCAGGAATTCAAGAGATTAGAATGGATAGTACTGACTTCCTGAAAGAGCAGTTGCTAAGGGCAGAGACCTGCAGTGTGGATCTGCAGGGAGGAAAGTGCACAAGAGAAGATAACCGTGAAGAACAGAATGAGCTTCGAGCCAGAAGAAATGTATAAACACATTTCATTATCGATGCTGTAGAAAAGAAGTTAAAGATCAGAAATGCTGATATACAAACCAAATAACCTTAATCCTCTGAAGTTTCCAGATGTAAAGTGAGCAGATTAGAAAAATTCAGGTGGAACGGTCCAAGAAATCACTTGAGAGTAGAAGCAAAGGATTATTCTGTATGAATTGAATCAGAGATCAAAACACATTTTTTGCCCCTTTCTCAGAAGTGCTTTGGTAAAAAATCTGTCTTTATCTTTTAGCAATTCCGGGGGAAAAAATCTGCTAAAATTCTTAAGATGAAGTCAATTGTGTTGATTGTGAAACTTCTTTCTGGTTCTAAAGAATAAAGGAGTTATCTCAGATAAAATTAAGTAAGCTTAGATTAAGTGGAAGTTGTATAGATTTAACTTTTCCATGTCCTGTAATTTCCCAACTGCTGAAGACATCTGAAGAAAAAAACCCCAAAACAATCAATTTTAACTATTTTTATTTATTTGGAAACCATAAATGCAAGTTGGAAGGTTGGTCAACCTACTCTGGGAAATAGATCTTTTCCATGCACTTTTTATTGGGTTTTATCTGTCTTTTCACTTGGCTGCTCTATAGTTATTTATGGAATTTTATAACTGACAAAATATACTGGTTAATAAGAGGTGAATTGTTTGAAACCAGGAATGTTACTTCTAGCTCCTCTGTAGGAACCATTCCTGGCTTTTCCTAGGGAAAAAATGATGAGAAGGACTGTGATTTGGGAGCTGTTATTTGCTCTGCCCCCAAAAGATATTTCTATATTTTACACTCACCATGTTGGAAGCGTAGTAACCATTCCTCTGACATAAAAGATAATGGCTGTATGTTACTTTGCTTTAATCTCTAGGGTAGTGAGCCCCAAAACAAAGGACAGGCAATAAATTATAGAGAAAATCACTCTGCAACTTCTTCCTTATGATATGAAGGAAGTTCTTTGTATCCATTTGTGGTAAAATTTGCATAGTTGTACAACTAATAGATTTTCAGAATTTTTTCCACAATGAGTAGGTTCATCACCTCATCTACCATGACTTATTTTTTCAAATAGGCCAAGTGTCTGACCAGCAAGCTGTTTCTCCAATTCTCCCTGCTCCTGTATTCACAAGACTTCCGTATCCCATAGAAGTTCTGAATGGGTGTAAAAATACATCTGCCTGGAAGGTATAAGAGAGTGACTTAGATCTATTACCTGTTCTAGTTTAAAGAATAGTCTGAAATATCCAAATTAGATCTATACATAGTCTGTGCAGCCTTGCACTCCAGTCATTTATTCCCTTGCTCCTCCTCTCTCTCTCATCTTACATCAATCATGAACAAAATGTATTAGTTGAGGAAATATTTGTCTCTCACCATAAAACCAGCCTGATAGATCTTAAAATGGATTCATTCTTTAATATATTTCTGGGGGTTTCCATTTGAGAAAAATATATTATTAATATTAATAATTAATATTTAATTAACCCATTTTTGCACATGACTCATATTTTGGATTTAAGCCACTTTTAGCTATTTATCAAAGTCCAAGCTGCCTCAAAGTTTAGAAGTGTCTGTGTATCTTGTGATAAAACATGCACTCCCTGACAGTGATCAATCTCATCCTAATAAAATTACTGAAGGAAAGTGGAATGATTTGCCTTCTAAAGTTATTTATTTCATTCCATTGGCTAGAAATGGACTCTGGATTCCAAAATATCTTATATCTAGGCATAGATACATTTTTAGCTTGCATATCTTCCATCTTAAGCCCAAATGACATCAACATGTTGTAGCAAGTCCAGAGGAAGCCACCAAGATGATTAGAAGGATGAAGGACCTCTCCAATGAGAGAAGGCTGAAAGAATTTGGATTGTTCAGCCTGGAGAAGAAAAGGCTCTGGGGTGACCCAACTGCAGCCTCCCAGTACCTGAAGAGAGCCTACAAGATGGAGAGAGACTATTTACAAGAGCCTGTAATGACACAACATGGGGGATTGGATTCAAACGAGAAGAGAGTAGGTTTAGATGGCATGTTATGAAGAAACTTTTTACTGTGAAGGTGGGGAGACCCTGGAACAGGTTGTCTAGAGAAGGGGATGTTCCATCCTTGGAAGCGTTCAGTGCCAGGCTGGATAAGGGTTTGAGCAACCTGGTCTAGTGAAAGGTGTCTGTACTAGTTTGAAATCAAACCAGTGGGAGATCGTAAATCAGAATTATAATTTTACAGGGAAAAAAATAAAAGAAATAAATAAATGCAGTAGTACAAGAACACTGACAAAGACAGAATACAACCTGACACCCTATGGTGGTAGCAGTTCAAGCAGAGTGGTTCTGTTGAAGTGGTGATCCTGTAGAAATAATGGGTCTGAAGATCCAGCAGTAGCTCTTATCCTCTGGGAGTCCAGTAGGTAAGCGCTGCTCTGGTGTTCAGAGTCTCAGCTTATATCCAGGCTGGAATGCTTGGTTCCTCCCTCTGGGCAGAGCATCTCACAATGGGATGGTGAGTCATGTGATAAGGCCTGATGGGCCCATTAACAGGAGATAGTCCAGGAGGGAGTTATCTGTGAGTCATGTGGCAAGGTGCTGATGGTCCCATTAACAGAAGATAATCCAGAGTGGGGGAGGCAGGGAGCACTGCCTCACCTGGTTTCAACAGTTCATGAAGATGCTGATAGAATATACTTCAACCCAGGACAGTGTCCCTGCCCATGGCAGGGGGCTTGGTGCTATCCTGGGCTCCAAAAATGGTATCTGGGAGCTAAGGCTATGTGACAACTGTATGGAGAGAGGGAGAAAAGAGACAGCAGTTGCTTCAGCTACATGTTGGCATGTCTGATCTGGGATCATGGAGTCCAATTCCTGGCCCTGTACAGCAGCATTCCCAAGAATCACACCCTGGGCCTGAGAGCATTGTCCAAACACTTCTTGAACTCTGCCAGCCATGGTGCTGTGACCACTGCCCTGCGGAGCCTGTTCCAGTGCTCAAACAGCCTCTGAGGGAAAGAACCTTTTTCTAATATCCAACCTAAACCACCCCTGAAACAACTTCATGCCATACCCTCAGGTCCTGTCCCTGCCCACCAGAGAGGAGAGATATGTTTATTTTAAACAGAGAAATGAGGTTTCAAAACTCTGTGCTGCTACAGACCACTCAAATTATGCAAATAAAACATGACAATCTTAACAATCTTGCATGCTGAAGTATAACATTGCCCTTTCTCAAGAAATATTATGAGTTACTTAGATGCACTGGAAACCTCAACGACTCTGAATGATGCAAATGTTGGGTCCTCATCCTCTGTGCAATGCAGACTTCACTCCAGGTTATTAAAATCTGCTGTGGAAGGAAAAAATATTTTCAATAGATAGATGAACTGTCCATAACAGCCCTAAGAGAGAGTTGTCTGAACATCAGCAGTGCTTGTTCTGCTTAACCAGCTAAAATATGTGCTCTGGTTGCTAAAATATACCAGTGTGTAAGTGACATGCACTCCTCCATTACAGAGACAGACTTGTTGCATGATCATTCCCTTAAGACTTCTCTTTTTACTGCAGAGGGGGATTCTGTCAGCAAAGTTTGTTTCTTCTTAAACAGCTTCCTTTCCAGAACAGATCAACAAGTCTCCCACTCATTGTAAAGAGCTTCAGATCACACTTGGACATGCTGAAGGAATTTTCATTGTGTGTAAGTCTTGCAGGATGATTGCCATAAGTGATATTTGAAAACATCATCCCAAAATCATGTTAACTTTTGGGGTGAGACATACATGATCTGTAAAACTGAGGTGTCCCATCTAAAAGCTAGGTGTCTCATTTTAGCAATTTATTTACAGGCAAATGATGTAAAAGTTTTAGACCACAAACCTGTGGTGGGATTCCTCTGATCTAAGACAGACATGTGGTTCAGATTGAGATTCAGGTGATGGTTTCAGACAAATAAATGTAATAATCTGAACTTCACCTTAAAAGAAACTCTCTAACTTCTACATATTTCAAGATAGTTGAGATGAATCTTGCCTTTTGTCTCAAAATACTATCCAATTTATGAGCAAGTATTTATTACACATGAGGAATGATAATAACATGCTGGGATAATTGATTACCTCTTCATTTAGAAGTGAGGAAGTAGGGAAACAATACAAAGAAAAACTCAGCCTTTTGACCACGAGATCCCTTCTATGACATCCAGGAATTCTGATTGCGACTGCTTGCAGATCTCCAATGGGATTTCCAGAAAACATTTCAACTCATGTCTTTTAAATTGTTATTATCCATGACTTAAAGAAAAGTTTTCTAAAATGCTGTTGGGGGTTATAACACAAGGATCTGGAAACCAGCACAATGAGCTAGCATTTCATCTTCCTGTAAAGACTTTACAGAACCATTTTAGACATAAGGGAGGATCACATGTGAAAAATAAAGATTGTAACAGGTCAACAGAATAGCAAGTCCAAAACAACTGACAGGAATATTTAGTTAACAAAATCCTCATCCTCCCCAGAAATGTCTTCACTGTCATCACCTCCACTCCAGAAAGATTTTAAAGCAGCACTGTAATTCCTGCAATAGGAGCCAACTTCACAACCAGTCTCTTATAAGTGAAATTCACTCTTCCTCTCATATGCTCTTCCCTGGATCCCTGCAGACGAAAGCTGGAAAATTAGACTACGCTTCTAACAGTCCAACAACCAAAGAAACAGAAGATATCTTATGTTGTGAAGCCTAGAGGGATATCTGGAAGGCTACTTTAAAGTCTTCTACACACACTTAAATTGCTCTCAGATCAACAAAGACAACAGGTATTCATAGCGGCCGCCCAGGTGAGACACCCTTATTGCCTTGTTTACTGTAGGTAAGGCCTATAAGCCTCTAAGATGATTTAATTTCCTTGCCTGCTGAAAAAGAAGCTGCCAACAGTTGATTAACAGGAAATATGAGGCTCAAGAGTATATTTAAAATTCCAGACACTGTATCCACTTCTGAAAGTAGCCAACACTGTGGTAAACAAAGATCTCTGATGGGAAATCATCTGAAGGGGTTCAGAGGCAAGACCTGTGCAGAGCAAGTCTTGAGCTCCAGCATCCTCTTCCAGGAGACAGAAAGACATTAATTCAACAATGATGGTTTAAAACATTTTTATTGGGGAGGGTGTGGAATTGCATGTAACATCTTCCTGATAATCACACAAATGACAAGACTTAAGGCAATACTGAATTTACCTCCTGAATTCCCCATTACAGAAGTTCAATTTCTCTTCGTATTAGTCAAGTAAAAGGTTTTACAGTATGCATCAAAGGATCTGGCCTGTTTCTATATATAGCCCTATCATTAGAGCTTTAACCCTCCCAGTGGATGACGGCAGAGGAGGCCAAAATATTTCAGATGAGGTTTGGCTTTAACAGCAACAGTAATTGATTTTACATTCGTAACTGGCATTTGATTGGCTGAATAGTCAGCACAGGTTGTAGTCCTTAAGGAGTGGAAATGCCACCCCACTGAAGTGCAGAATACTGAAAAGGTCAAAGAAAAGGAGAATTCCCCCTTTAATTCATGAAGAAAGAGACATTAGAGCCCAGGGAGCCCACACACATGACAAAGGTTATAATGAGAAAAGAAAATGGAGAACACATAATCCATTTTTATGCAAAAGATCCTGAGGAGACTCTAAAAGGGCAAATGCCCCATATTTATTCCTCTTGTGAGTGTCACCATATTGAGCATGTAGATAATCATTGCTAGAGGAAAAAACAAGCACCATATTTTCTGTAAAAGAAAATATAAATCCTGTATATCTCTATGCTTATATAGACAGAAAACACTGAGATGTGGTATTTTTAAACAGAAAAAGACACAGTGGTAAAGATATAATGAAAAGAAAGGGGTGTGGGTTTGTTTTAAAAATTCATATGTTTCCTGCAGAATTCAGGAACAAAGAGCTGTCAACTGTTCTTATGCAACTGGAAGGAGTGAGGAAGAGAGATGATTGTGGAAGATTTGCTTTTTCCTAAGATGTTCCAGATAAAATATTTGGATCAAATAAATATTTTCTGCCTTTTTTTTCCTTTATTTCTGGAACTCTTCTTTCATGTAGTTTACTAACTACATTAGCAAACTTATGCATATGCATTTATCTGCTGTGCAATAAATCAAATACAGAATGTGTTCCTCTCATGTTACTTAATTCTGTATATCATTGTGTGTAGGTTAAGGTTTCCCAGAGAAGTCTGCTTTGGTCAGTAAGAGATATACAGATAAATTAACTTTCTTCTCTACTTTCTTCATAAATATACATATATATGTACGTGTGTATTCGCATTTGTATGCAAATGTATCTATAAGAGTTCTCATTTAATCATCCACATTCATGCATACAAACACAAATAAGGATATATATACATATATACACATATATACATAAAAGGAAAGTAAAAACACCATAGAAAGACATCCTAAAATCTTCCCATTACCTTGAGCTCTTCCCCCAAAGCAATTACCCAGTGTATATCTTCAAACATATGCTAGTTCTGTGAATAGTTGTTTTTAAAATTATTTGGACTTTTGCTGCTAAAGCTGAAATCCAACACTCTGGAACATTCTGCTTTGACAGCTTTTAAACTGAAAAGTCAGCTATATGATAAGCACTTCTGTCTTCCTCTCCGTCTCATTTTTTCCACAGAGTTTTTCATTTACTTCTGTGCTGTTATATTCAAGCCTATAAACTCCATGCAGAAACCCTGAGCATTCAGGGGGATTACAAGTAGATGTAGGATATGAAAACAAGTGCTTGAAGAAAAGAAAAAGATGGCAAAATAGGGCAGCATGCCTTTGCTATTAGGTGAGTCTACAGTGTTATTCCTTCGCATCTGAAATTGTCCGGGAAAGAGATACATACACAAAGAAAAAATATGTTCTTTTCCAAGATAAGATGCAGAACTATTGTGAAATAACATGAGCAGAATTTTTCTGTTTTCCCCATTTTGCTGTGTGTGAAGTGCTGCATTTGTTTAGCAGCCTGCACCTACAGAAAGAAGAATGAACTGTTATCTAACTGTTCTAAAGAGATTTGAAATAATATTGTACTTTCAGAGAAAATAAAGAACTATATCAGTTTCATAACAGATCAAAAACTGGGAGAAATTTTGGAAGCATTTATATCACCTCTGAGGCTACTAAGACAGACATGCAATTCTGAAGGTTTTGTGGAATCCCTAATTTGAGAACATATTATGATGATACTCAGAGACCTGAGATAGAACATCCCAACCCAATCTTAAAAGAAAAGCAATCCTGTTATTTTCCAGAATGCAGTGAAGAGAAGATTACGTATTTAGAAGAGAGAAGTTGTGGCTGAATTTTTGAGAACATGGGTCCACAGAAGTTTCAGAGGAAAAACAAAAGTAAAACTTGAAGAGTCTGAAGATTGGCAATAGGTGGGGAAGAGCAAATGGTCTGCAGGGGAAACTGGCAGATGTTGGTGATGTCCCAACATCTCAGATCTGCAAGATCCAAACCCATTTTCCAAAGGGCTGCAGAGAAGGAAGGACAGAAATTACCCATGATGAAGTATAGTACACGTGTTTTATAGAACACCATGCCTCTGTATTCAATACAGAGGTGTTTGCAACACTAACAGCTACTTTAGAGAACATTTCCTCGTGGGATTTGTTCAAGAGTAGCTACACACTGTGACTGAACAATTACTTTAAACATCAGGAAAGCTTCTTTCTAATTATGAGTTTAAAACCTCCACAAATCACTGTGATAGGAGAAGATATAGTTAAATAAGTATGTGAAAAGAAAACTGGTCATGTGGAACATAGGTAAAGGTCACATTACGTCATGGAAAGACTATTTCTACTGTGAATACTCAGAACTAGGTGCAAAAATCAATATGTCTTGGAAAGGTAAATTTGCAAGTGCAAGGAAATGTAAGATCTGTCTGATACTAGTAACTTGATTCAGTTACCCAAGCAAAGGGATTTAACATCGCTTGAAACATCTAACAAGATAAAATATGTTATTATATCTACCTACCTGGCTGGCAGATCCAGCACAGGAGCTATGGGACATCTCTGGGACACCTACAGGGTCTTTTGAGTGACAGAGGACAGATTGGCACAGTGAGTTCTGCTATTTTCTATTGCTGACAATATGAGCTCATGCCACCTTTCATGACAAGGCAGAAGCCTGCGGTATAGACACATCAACAGCTCTCTGCTGTCAAGTGAGGATGTGGGAGCCAGGTGTCTCAGCAGTGACTTCATTTTCCAAATGATTAGGACTGAAGGCCACTTAAGTGTACCTAGGTGTTCCTAAATATTTCTGTGGGGTTGACAGATAAAACATGATCAACAGGGAAAATTTATGGATTAGCAGCAAAAGTGAGTTATTAAAAGTGCCTTAAATCTGAGCAGGCACTTCCATGTTGTGTAAAAAACTGCTCTTGGTTCCTCTGAGGAAAATATTGAATGGCATGATGGAACAAGCAAAACTAGAGCAGCAACTTTGAAACTGCTAACTTTAAACTGTTTAACTTCCAAATAATTGTTCAATACAAAGCTTAGAAACAGCCTAGTCGGTATCAGCCCAAATCTCACAACAAAGGTACTGCAAATGCCTGCAAGGAGATTTAATGGAACAGAAAATGTACCATGATAAGGAATTGCATTTGTACAAGCCTTTGCAACCAAAAAGGATATTTGCAACAGTAAAACATGGGTTCAACGGCTTCTCATGTAGTTGCTGTTATGAGTTAATTACTGCAGAAATTCAGAGCTGTATTTGAAATAGCAATTACTGGCAGCAGGAGGAAATATAGGAATAACTGGGCCTGCAGGTCCTCAAATCATGAGGAACCACCAGATCCTAAAATACCAGTAGGCTGGCCTGCACAATGTAGATAACAAAACTCTCCAGTGAAATCCAAGGTGTAAGGACTGAAAACAGCATTACCTGCCCTTAATTTGCCCTTATGGCACAAAAGTTATTTTGGGCATTCTGATGATGTTCTGTGTATGTATTTCTATAAATACATCTACATTTTGAAAAGTATAAATATGTTTATTTAAATAACAATCTCTTTAGCAATTAATATCTAGTTAAACAAGAACGTGTATACTCTTTTTTTGAATTTCAATTTGTTCTAGACTTCTTCCTTGAATGCACCACATAGCTCCAAGCACAAAAATGCTATTAAGAGCCTGTTCAGTGTCATTCAGCAGTTCAAAACAGGATAAGGCTGTGATTACTATCTTGTTAGTTTTTTGCTCACTGATTATTTTATTTGAATCCTCAGATAACCCTTTAAAATGAATTCATTTTTCCCCCATTTCTACAATCACTGAATAGATAAGGTGACATTTTGTTAACAGCTGTACTTCTTGGTAAAAGGCATGTATCAGTAGAGCTCAGACTGGGCACTGTAACGCTGCTACTTAAACATCTATATTTTTTACACCTGTCTCAAATTTAGGTGTTTTCACCTTTTACTGCTGTCAAAGATATCACAATATCACAGAACTCATAAACTAATTTAATATTAGGGAAAAGTTTAATTTTTAATACAACAAAATAGCAATTTATCCCTGCAAACCAGTCATTTATTTACTCTGAAATGGTTAGCTTAAAATTTTTCTCTATAATACTGCACATAAGACACACTTGCAAAGACAAAGATACACCTTTAAAACAAAAATTGATCCCAACACTGAAAAAATTATAAAGGATCTCTACACAACCATGTGTCCTAAAATTATGTTCCTTTCATAAGCTTATTATTAACTTTATGTATATATCCCTACCTTCAAGTTCAACAGTATATATCAATTACAGAGCAGAACAAAACAAATCTGTGTTGCTGCCTAGACTGGGAGTGCAAATCGCTTGTCTTGAGAATGATGAATGAGAGTATGAAAACCGCCCTGGTAAGGTCTGATCCTTTAGAAATGATACCATGATGATATATGCTCAACACTTTGCTACTGCAGATCTCAGAGCAGATACCAGCTGGAATCAATAGCATTGTCCCTGTTTATGGAGGAGGAAATTGGGGTCCTTGATGGTGGCTTTCTGCCAGACAAACTATATTCAAGTTACTGAATCCCAGTCAGGATTTCAGTTTCTGGAAAACACAGCTTCCCATTGTCCAGTTCCCCAGAAGTTTGGTGGGACCAAGATTAGGCTTGAAAATTATTGAATGGCACACGGGGCATTGCAAAGGGATTTTAGGAAGCCACAATAGAAATGCTTTACTAGTAGTGCTACTGCAGCAGCTGCAAACTCTGTTTATGTGTCCATCCAGGAAGATTATCCACATCCATCATGAAGGGGAGACCCCTGACCAGAAGATCTCGTACTCTGAGTGCACAGAATGAGGCAGTAGCAAAGCATTATTGAGCTTGTAATAATAGATTTGAGAACTAACCATAGTGCACTCATATTCAAGTCAATTTTAAGCATCCTTTTTGAAAGGCATGATGACAGAGGTCATGTTAGAATTTCCTTCTTCAATTATATTTATAAGACACCTCATTGCTTGTTTGCTTCCTGAGCAAAAAAAAAAAATGAAGTAATATTTACAGCTTGAAATATTACTGGGTTGAATAATTGCTGACCCCAAAATTTAAGGTGATAAGTTTAATAGACAACCTTTATCTATGAACGTCTGAGTGTTTTGCATGCTGAAAATTAAAGATTACATTCATTTCCCACAAAACAGTTAAAACAAATATCTCCTGTCAGAAAATGACTTCTCCCAACTTCAATTAAATTTCAGAATGACTTTCATGCATCAGAGACTGCACTGAAAAGATCAGTCAGTTCTATCTTCTCCACAGCAGCTTTGTATTGCCACATATGGCCAACATTGATTCTTCAAGCACTGCAGAGAATTTCTCTACATTTTTCAATTTTCTGGCAATTGCACCTTTAACTGACAGTGAAATTATTATGGCTTTTGCTGTCATCTTAACTTTATTCAAAGTACTTAATACAGCCCAATTTACTCAGTGTTAAAAAAACTCTTGTCTAATTTCGTCTTTACACTAACAGATTACTTCCCACATGCTCCTCAGTAAAACAGTCCACACAGTAATTTATTTTCTATAGCTTTGTTATTCTAAAAAACACAGTCTGGGTTTAAAGTTTTGTGTGCAAATCACTTGATTTATTGAACAGTAACATTCTTCATCGACTCTGGATTATCAGCAGTGTCAAGGCTTGAACCCATCTGGATGTGACTTTGGTGTTAACATAAAGTTTAAATTCAAAATTATGAACTCTGAGTGAATTTTACCAAAACTAAGCAGCAGTCTTGTTGCAAACTAAGGATTTCCATAAATTATACTGTTTGGAAATGGTTAATCACATACAAAAGACTTTTCAGACAGAACCAGCAAGAACAGAATTTCTCTCTTGAGATATTTATTCCCACAGTTCTTCACTTCCTAAAGAAAAGCTATCAGTCAGTGACCCTAAAGTATTTTATCATGGATGGCAGATCAAACACTTGTTCACCTCTGTTGTCCTATGGGTTAGTCATACAACAACACAGGTGATGATATGCTTGCTCTTCAGTCTCCTCTTTAAGAATATCCTCAAAAGGCTGAATGGTGATAATTCTCAGGGACATGAAGAATGGATGTAATAAGTGGTTATTGAGCAAGTCCTGTTCTTAACTCCACTTTTCTAACCCAGAGCAGACTGAAGTCCTAAGAACTTACGTCAGTGAAGGACAAACACTGCTGTGTTTACTGCACTAAATTCAACTGATACACAGTTGTTCAATTTCTGCTGTTAGAACAGATCTCCCTCGTGAGCCTCGGCAAACTCTAATAGGTCTTTGCTACAGTCTCTCCTCTACACAACAATAATTCTTCACGCTTTTTTTGTTTTGTTTTGGTTTGGTTTTTGGTTTTTGGGTTTTTGTTTTGTTTTGTTTTTTTTGTGTTGGTTTTTTTTTGTTTTGTTTTGTTGTTTGGGGGGGTTTTGTTGTTGTTTTTATTGTTTGGTTTTTGGGGTATTTCTGTTTGCTTGTTTTGGGGGGTTTTTGTTGGTTTTGTTGTTGTTGTTGTTGGGGTGGGGTTTGTTTTTTTGTTTGTTTGTTTGTTTTTGGTTTTTTCTTCTTTCTTTAAGCCCAGCGCAGGAGGAAGCCCAGCAGTCTCTCAAAACTGTTGAATAAATGCAGAGCGGGCAGCCCACACTGTGTTCTACAGCTCCATATCTCACCACTAAGAATCCTAAAGCTTCTTTTCCTAAAGCCACGCTGGCATTTTCAGCCTGGCTGGCAGGTGTTTTCGGGCTGGGAGAGACATAGGGCTGGCTGCCTTTGTGCCCTTTTGTACAGCACCCAGAAGTGGAATACTGCACGATTGACCCTCTAGGTTCCTTAACGGGACAAACAGCAGCAATGAGCATCCAGGAAATAAAAATTAATACAGCTGAGAGCTTCAGATCATAGAATCATAGAATGGTTTGGGTTCGGAAGGACCTTAAAGATCACCTAATCCAACCTGCATGGCATGGGCAGAAATACCTTCCAATAGAGCTCAGAGTCGCATCCAGCCTGTCCCTGAACACTTCCAGGACGGGGCATCACCTACGTGCACAGAGAGCAGTGGGCACAGGGGGCAGAAAAGGCGCTGGGACGAGAGGATGGGCAGCGGTTGAGGAGACGCCGCTTCCCGCCCCGCATTCCCAGCGGAGCAGCGCGGCCGCCGCCGCTCCCGCCGCCGCCGGGCGGCGCCCGCGCCCCTCGCCATGGCTGCGCTGTCCCGGCCCGGGCCGCCGCGCTCCGGGCACACGCCGTGGGCCCCGGGGGACACCCCGGGCACACGGGGACCCCGGGGGACACCCCGGGCACCGCCCCTGCCCCGCCACACCGCCGCGCCCTGCCGTGTGCCAGGGCGCTTCGGCAAAGCCCGCCGCCAGCCGCACTCTGCCCTCACGCCAGGACGAGCTGTGGAAAATGTCCCTGGAAAGCCTCTAAGGGAGTTTAGTTTAAATAACTAAAATAATTAGAAACGAAACCAGAAATCCCTACCGTCGCAATATTCTGTTTGGATGGTTTTTATACTAAAATCCATCCGCGTCCTGGGGTGCCTCAGGTACCAGGGATGCGAGCTGGTCAAAGGACCTGATTGTCCATTTCTGCTCTGCGCTGGCGCAGCCTCTCCTCGAGCCCTGTGTGCAGTTTTGAACATCTCAGTGTAAGAGGGATATAAAGCCATTAGGGAGCTCATCCAAAAGAGAGATACAAAGGTGATGAAGGGTCTAAAACCGAGGCCATGTGAGGAGCAGCTGAGTCCAGTTAGTTGGTTTGTCCTGGAGGAGACTGAGGGGAGACCTCATTGTGGTCTGCTCCTCATGAAGGGAAAGGGATGGGCAGGCACTGATCTCTTCTCTCTAGTGGCCAGGGACAGGACTCGGGGAAATGGCATGAAGCCATTCATGGACTTGGGGAAACGTCAGGGGAGGTTTAGGCTGGATATTAGGAAAAGTTTCTTCACCCAGAGGGTGGTTGCGCATTGAAATAGATTCCCCAGGGATGTGCTCACAGCACCTGCCTGATAGAGTTTAAGAAGTGTTTGGACAATGTTCTTGGGCACGTGGTATGATACTTGAGGTTGTCCTGTACAGGGCCAGGAGTTGGACTTGATGATCTTTGTGGGTTCCTTCCAACTCAGGATATTCTATGAATCTCTGATCTTCATATTTAAGAAAAGAATTTTAATTCCTCATGGAAGAAATGTCATCATATGTGCCAATAATTAATGTGAAAGATAGATGAATAAGCAATAATCAAACAAGGGAAAATCGTTATCCATTAGACACTGCAGAATGATTTCAGCCTGTGCACATCCCATGCTTGCCTAATCAAAAGTTTGTTAATATGAGCAGCTGGGATGTAAGTCTCCCTTCCACCTCAAGCACTGCTGAAGGCTGGGAAGGATGCTGTAAACAGGGCCAGCGAGCCATTGCAGTCCCACAGTTGGAGCTGATAAGAACTAAGTACAAACTATTAGAAGTCCTGTCATTCTCCTTCAAACCCGGGCTCTTTTGATTTGGTGTGCTCAGGCACCAATATGCAAGGTCAGCTTTTCAATGATGCTTTCCTTTTGTTCATCTGAGGACAAAAGCACAGACCCTTGGGAGTGATATTCTGAGCTAAACTGTATCTGCTGACAATATTAATAACAGTCTCTGAAATGTCATTTGATGCTCACCAAAATTGTACGCAAATATTAAGCTGAAACATTCACCCAATCTTTCATTCATCTGTTCCATGGAAATGTCAGTGGTGAAATGCTAATGGAATGTGACAAAACACTTAAGCCAGAAAACTCATGAGGCAAATTAAGGCCACTTGACTTTTCCCAACCATTCTAATAGCTACTGAGGCACTAGCAGAGCCAGAGGAAGATTTTGTGTTGCTCCAGGGACATCACAGTGTGGTCTATTGAAATAGCTTTATGATTCCTGTCTGACCTCAGGTTTCCAACCCCCTTTGTGAGACAGTATGAAAAGTAAAGCTTCTTAATGGGAAGAAAATTGAAACAAGTACTGGGGAGATTTTGTAAATTATCTGTAAATCTTGCTTATGGCTCCTATGGTCGTTCCCAATTTCCACAGTTATTTAAAAGTAGGAGAAACAGCTTCGGTTTGTGAGATAAACTTCAGATAACAGGCATTGCAAAATCTCCCTCAGCTACTTTACTTCCACAGTCTCCCCTGGGTATTTTTTTCAGGTGTATAACAGATCTCTTTCCACATCTAACATTAAATACAGTGTATTTCAAAGAAATAACAATTTTCAGTTAAATTTGTCCTAAATTAGAGTCCAGTTCATTGCTTCTGATCTGATAGAGAGCTGGAAGTACACCATCCATCCCCAAATATTCACTTGTTGTAAAAGCAAACATGAAGAAAGAAAAAACCACTTTCCCCACAGCATTAAATTTTGAAAGGAATGATTCTGAAAGATGTCCATAAGAAGCAGAAACAGACTCAAAGATAAAAGCCAACCCTGTGTGCATCCATACCAGGTACAGAAGAGGTGGATCAGAGGCAACCAAACAGGAACAGAGACCTCCATTTATCTCTTGCAATGAAACAGAATATAAATGAAACTTGGCATCAGTCTGAAAGGATAGCTTGAACATAATCTAATCAAAGAGAAAAAAAAGACCCCAAAACTTACAACAAAAAAATCAACAGCAGAAACAGATAAGCTGGTGGTATGTGGGAAAGAAGAAAATCTCCACCTTGGAGTCTGGTACAACTTGTAAAAATCATTAGTTACAAACTGAAATATCTTGAAAGATGGGAACTAGCAGTGGATTCCACTAAATCTGTACCTGGAAATAAAAGTAAGGATCTCCAAACACACAAGAAAATGGCCTTTATCTGAATCTTTAAATATTTTATTGAAGTAATAATGAGAAAAAAAAATATTTCAACATCAATGACATCAAGAACAAATAATCAAAGCCAAGAATAAATATTTGTGGGTATTGAGGTGGGATTTATAAAGGATACAGATTATTCACACAAAAAGTAAACTTCTAAAACCCTAATAGTATTTAGCTTAAGAAGGAAACAGCCACCAGTTTCTCATCTACTAATTAATTGCATCGGCAGAGTTCTTCTTTTTCACGCAAACCACTATTACTTTTTTTATCCTTCTCTGACTTTGGAAACAAGATTCCTTATCAGTCCCCGTTGCATTTTCCCAAGGTGTAGCACAGAGGTAATTAAAAGGCTATACAATTAAAAAGGGATTGCACCTAAATCACTACACTGAAACCATTTCTCGTACAGAGCCTGCTTTACAGATCTGCACAAATGTATCCTCATTCTAATCCACATCTTTTTGCCCATCTGCAGTGTGTCAGGGAGAGAGATTTTTGTACCCATAAAATTCGTAAGTACAGGGTGCTAGAGAAATTATGAAAGCTGCTTTTACTTGAGGGAGACTTTTTCTTTCAGGTCACTGTAATCAAGTTCCCATTTTTCTCTGATTAAATTATTTGAGGATTAAGCACAGCTGTTTGTCTACAGATTTGTTATGGTTCTATAGAAGTCCATAAGACTCTGCCCATTGATTTAAAGGGCTTTCAATCACAATTTTTAAGGGCCATATTTTAATCCAACTAAACATAAACAAAGGCTCTGATGATTTCAGTGATGTCAGAATTTTGCTTCAGTCACCCTTACAGTGACTGGTCCTGTCATTGGGCAGTATCAAAAAGAGCCTGGCTCCACCCTCATTGCTCCCTCCCGTTTGTTATTTATATACATTATAGGATCCCTCCTGAGGCTTCTCTTCTCCTAGCTAAACAGTCCAGCTCTCTCATCTTTTCCTCATAGGTGAGATGTTCTACACCTTTAAGTAGCCTTCATTTTATTATCTATGCACTTATGGAAGCCCTTCTTCTTGTCTCTTATATCTCTGACCAGATTAATTTGGTTTGGGCTTTAACTTTGCTAACTTTATCCTTGCTTCCACCTTTGTATGTTTCCTTTTGTGCGTGAGTTTGGGCAAGGAGACAATCTCATTTCCAGACAGATTTTACAGATTGTGCAGGTGAATAATTGAATTGCATCTATTTATACCACAACTGAGTTTAGGATTCTGTGTGTTTGAAACACCACCACAACCACCACTAAGATATTAAGTAATTTGAAAACCTGTCAGGTTGTTAGCATGAACGTGTTAGCATGAACAACTGCAAAGCACAAATAAAGTGGTAGTTGCCTTCTACCGTGGGAGATGCTAAAAGCTGGCTTTCTTTTGTATTTCACTCTGTGTTCCTGAAGCAGGTGATGTGAAGAGTTTATTGTTTTAAAGGTGCACTCACATGAATTAGGTAGCATGAAATGTGCATAAATGGGGTTTGTCACTGTGCTTACTAAGCAAAATCAACTCTTAAGGGCCATCAGCAAAGGACATTACCATAAAGAATTGAATTAAATGTTTCTTTTCCAGTTATTTATGAGTTAATATATATATTTTAAAAAAAAAAAAAAAAAACAAAAAAAAAAAAAAAACAAAAAAAAACCACCATAACCACAAAAGAGGCCCTGTGGTTTTTAAAGGACATTTAAAATTTTTAAAATAAGTCTTTATGAAATATAATTTCCACTACTACTTGCACTATGCTTCTTGAAGTTCACTGTTCAATTGCTAACATCCACAGTCGAGGCATTTTTTTAAATGGGACCGTTATCCATGGACACAAGTGTAATTATTTTAAGTTTTTAGGAACAGCTTGCATTGTTTATAACATCAATTTTTCCTTTCAAGACAAGAAATGAAATTAATAACATTAGAGGCAGTTAGGAAAGACCTGCTCATAAAGATAGTGAGAAAAGATGCAGTAGCTAACAAAATTATCACAATTAATAGGAAAAAATTGATCACCAGGAGAAAAGAGTGATGTAGTAAAATGTTATTGCTGGAGGTGCATGCCCAGCACAATGAAACAAACAAACAAAAAATCCAAACAAACAAATAAAAACAGGGAATGTCCAGCCACACTATTTTGCATTACAGAGATTGTGCTAATATGAGCCAAATGAAGTCTGGGAATGAAAAGCGCACTATATAGTAAAATGGAGTTTCTACCAGCCAAGGAAAGACCAGAACCTAATGTAATTCTTAAAATCTGATTTACCCAGTTTCTTTTTCTTCTTGGGAATGTGATGTGTGGTTTCCTGTTCTTTACTGATCAATACCAAAACCACCTGGCAACTTCTGTGACATCTCAGGTTGGATCAAAACAAGCACAAAACATCAGATACAAACGGCATCCTTCATGCAGACCCTTCAGACTGATGATTCAAGGACCTTCTTCAGGACCTGAATGTGTTTCCCTCATTCCTCCCATAGACATGAATTTCTCTAGTCAAAAACCAGCCCACAGCAGAAACACTGACTGTCAAAAGAAAGCTCAAAATTTTGCCTGCAAGACAGAAGCTGTTCTCCCATCTCCAGGAAATCATCACTTGTGTTGAGCAACACCATTTAAAATATTTACTTGTTTCCTTTTATTTATTCACTGTAGTTTCTACTTCTTATTTTATTTGAAAGAGAAATTTTCCTGAAAGTTTTAAGTTTCTTTTAAAAATATCTTTCCAAGTCCATATCAAAAAGAGAACAATTAAATCACTCTGAAAAATGGAAGAGGTTTTAGCAATAAATCATTGAGATTGGAAAGCTAAGGGAAAAGACCTTTACTGCTTATTTACATTTTCCTAAGAATCAATCTTTACATTGCAATGAATCTTTTCATTATAAGGGCTGGGCAGGTGTAGCACATCAAAGAAGACATATTTATATTCCCCTCTGAATTTGGTTTTCAGTTCCTGGCTATCTTCCAGTGCAAACAGCATCTGCATCAGAAATAGGTATAACCCAGCAGTTATTCATTAATAATTTTTAGCAATCACATTTCTGACAATTCTTCCAGCTATGTCATAATGTAGGTTTATAACATATGGCAGTGTCTGGCCCTGGTCTGACTTTTGAGTTCATATTGGCATCACCTTGTGTTGACTTCCAGTCTACTTATCCAGGAGCAGAAATACTCTCTGCTTATCTCTCTTCTGGGAGGCAGGCATGCATCAGAAATTTAATTCAGGCTGTGCTGTTCTAATATGTATATGATACAAAAAAATTGATGATAATGATAAATGACAAACTATAAACATTTCCAGAATTAAAAACCTTGTATTGAGTTGAAAAAATAAGAGATGCCAGCTGTATGCCAACTAATAAATGCACTCAGACTGTTCCTGTTCCTTGCTTATTTTGTCTGTTGTCTCCGTGTGAGCTGCAGCCTCTCCTTTCCTTCTCCTATCTGAGCAAACCACCATGGTAGTTTGCATCTGTAAAATCAGAGAAGAATTGCCTGTTTTGAACTATTTCTAATTCTCTTTGACTTTGCTATTTTTCAAGGAATTTAATTGCACCCAGTAAGCAAGAAAGGTTTAAGGAAGCAAGAAACTGTGGATGTCTTTGATGCACAATTAATGATTCCCTGTAGAACATGTTTGAACTCATGAAAGTATTCCAAACCTGAGTGACCAAAAAGATGACTTACAAAGCCGGTTCTTAGAAACTGGGTCTACAAGCAGAAGTGTGTGGAAAGGACAGAATGGAAAAAGCTCCATTGTAGCTCTGCAAGCCCCATGTGCAGAATGAGTAGCTGATCACTGCTACTCTCATTAAAGCAAAGTTTAAAAATGGTAAAGGTAAACCTAAGTAATTAAGAATAAGTAATAAATACTCAAAATGAACATAAATGTATATTGCACTGAGAGAAATAAGGGAAGAAAAGGAAAAGAATAATGCCTTGGAGCTGACAGAAGAGAAAGAATATAAGAGAAATGGAGCCCTAGGTTTAAATATCCTGTTGCCCTTCTATTAATTATAGTCATGTTCATATAGAAGTTTTTGTATTCTTACTGAGTGACTGAAATCAGAACATGCATTGAAATCTTCCACCTAAAGATGCTCGTACTGACATTCTTCAGAAAATAAAAAGCTATGGAGTTGAAAGAGTGTGAAGAACACGTCAGATGTGTGAATTTGTCATCTTTCACTTGGATTTTATAAAAAAAAAGCTACATTGTCTGGGACAATAAAAGCAAGGGAAGGCTTGAAAAACAAGCCACACATTGGGTCGATAAAACTCTCATAAAGTGTTATCTTTATGACTACTAGGAACTTAGGAATTGTCATACTGAACCAAGTGAATATTTTTTCTCAGCTAGTAGCACTTTTCATGTATTTCAAAGAGAGATAAAAGAAGGCCTATGAGGAAAATTACTTGATAACATTTTCCATTAGTGGTTGTCGTATGGCCGTCTCAGGTAGTTTAGTTCTCAATATCCACATGATTGTCCAGAACTTGTTTGAACTCTGCTATTTTGGACAATGATTTTCATGGGTTTGTTGTTCCTTGTGAGAAAAGTATAAACATGCTTAGAACGTTTAGATTTCCACTGTCTGTAGTTTGAAGTCTCCTGCTTCTTGAATAGTAGTACTTAATAGTGGAGTGAAAACTAATGGTGGAAAGAACTTGCATTTAAAGTAGAAAACTGGAATTAGATCCTCCTGGCACTTCTGAAGGTTTTATTTTGTTTTGTTTCTATTTTTGTTTTTTTCTGGCCTTTGCTAAGTATTTAAATTTCTCTGTGACTTAATATTTAAACATCCACATGTTTATTTCATTACCTTTAGCTATCTGTTAATTCCCTGATTCTGATGCAATAGTTACTCAAGGATTTTCTGCATTCATCTCATATATCCATATTTAATGTCTGTGTTATTCTCTGCCTCTTGCAGAGTAGATGAAAGGGTTTCCTAGTCAGGAATTCACCAGCATAGTATTCGTCTCAGGAATTATTAATATCACAAACTTAAGGAAAAACTGATCTCTCTGGTGAGCAGTGACAGGACCTGAGGAAATGGCATGAAGTTGTGTCAGGGGAGGTTTAGGTTGGATATTAGGAAAAGGCTCTTCATGCAGAAGGTGTTTGGACATTGGAAGAGGGCTCCCAGGGAAGCAGTCATGGCATCAAGCCTGACTGTCCAGGGAGCATTTGGACAATGATCTCAGACCTATGGAATTAATTTTGGGGCCATCCAGTGCAGGACCATGAGATGGATTTGATGATCCTTGTAGGTTCCTTCCAACTCAGGATATTCTATGAGTCTAAAATTATTGCAAATGCAGTGGTGTCTTGTCTCAATGAAACTCACCAGTGAAGTCTGCAAAATTTAAAAGTGGCACGTCACCTATTCTGGATCAAATTCATTCCACAACTCTTCTACCTGATTGTTTTAATGAACATCTCATTTTATGAGCTATGCAAAAACAGAAAATCATTCAGCATTCCCTATACATCGTCCCATCTCATTCATGGTTCCATAGTCACTCTCATATTCCATCCCTTCTTCCAGAATAAAATACTTCAGCTGCCTTTTACCTTTTCTCATTATAATTACTCTTTTTTAGACCTTCCAGGAAGGTACACCAGGGCTCACTTCTTTTGGAAGAATCTATGTGGCTTGTATTTTGTGTGTTTTAAGGATGACCTGTCTCCTATGGGACTATGCCTTGTTTTCTAGGGCTTTCAGAATTCAGTGAAAGTAAATTCTTAGCTGGAATCATCCATCAAATGTGTTTTCCCTTCAGTTCAGCAATTTAAGGTTGTTGACATTTGTGGCAGTTAAAAAACTCTGTCGGCGTTCATTCCCTCATTAAATAAATGTTTTTCTGTTTGTACTTTATTTTTTATAAATTTGAGTAATAAATGTAATAATAATAATAATAATAGTAATATATTACTTTGATTCATACTAAGTAACATGAAAGAGTTCTGGTTTAGTTGTTTATTTGTTTGATGGGTTTTTGCTAACTGAAAGTGTTTGAAGAAATGTCTGCCAGAGCCTGGCTGCAGGTGGAATCATTCAGATGTTGAATGAAGAAGATTTATCTCTTCCTCTAGGCAACTAAAGGGTCCCTAACTGAAGAATACAATAATTTAAAAAGCCTTATTAGGGCAGGTGTGCCATCATGTGAGGTGTCAGGAAAAGCAGGAAGAAGGGTGCTCTAAGAAGAGATAAGTCAGGAGCCATGGATGTCCTGATTGAGGGGGCACAGTTCTGCAGCATCTGGGAGAAGCAGAACTGGTGACAGCCAGGAGCTTTTCAGAGCAGTTAGGGGAAGCTGGGAAAGCCCAGTCTCCATGTGAAAGCAGCAGAGAACGATGTCCTCTGGAGGAAAAAGTGGGAGAAAATGAGTATTTAGGGTAAGAGCCTGCAGTCTGTTGTGTTGCTGAGTGAAGAAGCAGCTGGGTCATGGTGGGGGTTACCCAACACAACCAGCTAGATCACTCCCCAGGGCCACCACCTGTTCCTGGTGTCCCCACAGCTAAAGGCAGGCTCAGCACAAGCCTTCTCCAGGAGGCTGTGGCTGAGAGACAGTCCCTGGGGCAACTGCAGCCCTGGGAATGTAATAAACCTTTTGCATCAACTTGTGGTTTGGTGTGCTATTTATCTTTTCCCTTCTCCCTTTATTTTGATTTGTTTTCTTATCTGAAGAGTTATGTTAGAAAGAGTAACTTAGAGACCGCCTTGCTTAAATTGTGATAATGATCACAAAGAGAGCACTCACCATTTTGATGACAAAAATGCATCAAAAACAGTGTTCAGCACAAAATATGCATGACCTATTCTGAGTGCATTCTAGCCAGCCTGAATTGCCTATGAAGTATTCACAGTCAAGTATTTATAGGTACTGCTTTGTATGCTTTAAAAACAAAACTGTAGAAATCAGGAGTAATTTGTACTTAATTAAAGTGTATAACCAATACTGGTGAAAAAGTTCCTTAAGCTTTTTATAGCCTTGGTGTTCCTTATAGGAAAAAAGACATCTTACATGATTGTAAAGGATTTCAAGTGGCCTGTGGTCTCTGCATCTCAGTAGCACTGATATCAAGCCCTTTAAGATTTGAGCCTCTCAAGATTGGAATCAAATTTTGCAATTTCTTTTTAGTTGTTAATCAGTAGCTATAGCTGGACATTTAGGATTAAGTAATTGCACCGTGCACATTGGCTAATCTTTTGTTTTAAGGAGAAAAGAAGACAATCCCAAGATGATTGGGTTGTCTGGACCATAGCCACATGGAGTGCAGTCAGCAGAACTGAACAGTAACTGGGGTAGAGATAATTCCAGCAGCGGGAGACCATGACCAACTAATGCTTTGACCACCTATTTAACCCAGGCCCCAGACTCAAGTAGAAGGAAAAACTGCACGTGTGGACTAGCAAGAGGTATAACTAGCAAACAGGTTTGAGTATTAAGTAATGAAAAAGTTATGCAATATATAGCCAGTGAATGTTAATGTCTTTGTTTGTTAAAATGTTTAAATAGTGTAAAATATTGATGACTGGAGAGCCAGCTTTTTGTGGATAACCTGGCTCCTTACTCTGTTCAGTCTAGAATAAAAAATAGAAATGCCTTGTCTCAGTATGTGAATTGGAGCTTCCCACCAGGTAACGAGCTCATTCAGCTTGTTACCCAGGAGAGCAGCACTACCTGAATAACTGAATCATTTCACTTTGAGGAGCTGATTGCTTTTAACATAGCCTTCAAAAGCTAAAAATCTTCTCTGCTCTTCCCAAGCAAGGCTCTTCTCTGCAGGCTGTCCTGCATTTCCATGGGAAATAAGAGTAGACCAGCTCAAAACTCACTTCTCATCAGGGGAACCCTGGTTTGGAATGAGGCCTGTCTGTTCCAGCAGAACTCTTGCAGGAGTTTCAGTTGTAGGGATGTAGAATCCCAAATGATAAGGGGCTAATGTGTATGTCTCAAACACTTCTGTCTAGATGGCTGTGGAGTCAGGCAAGGACTGCAGGTAATAATAATGCAGGTTGTTGGTAATGACCAAGGATTGCTGGCAATAGAACACTGTAAGAAAGAACAAGGTGTGGCTGGAGAAGAGAGCCATGTGGAGACAGGCTAGCGCTTTTCTGAGACAAACATCCCTGTTCTAGTTCCTGGAGATAAGCACAACACAGTACAGCACAAGTACAGGAATAAGGCCAAGAAGTGGGCATGAACTGTAGGGGAAAATGAAACACCAAAGACCCCCAAAGGCTTCTGACCCTTTTCAAGAAAGGTCTGGAAGAACAGATTGTGTGTGATAACTAATTTGTATAGGAAGGAGGAAAAACCTGTTTTCAAGGCAGGGAAAACTTATCTATAAAAATTTGACTTTTACTGAAAAAATAAACACCCCTCTCAACTACAAATAGCACTTGCAGTACTCCTAACAGGATGGCTGGCTGCAGTGGACAAACTACATATTACAGGACAGGAAGGGACAGCTACACCTATACTCTCTGAAAGAGCACAGGGTGGATATAATGACTGCAATAAACACTTGCTGCCCTTTAGGGGTAACAGGGCTGCTGTCCTGCTTGGGGACAAAGAAATTAATGTGCCTAAAGTGCTAAGTGAACTCCAGATTATTTTATTATCACCTGGGGAGAGGATCTCAAACTAATTGTTCTGTTTTGTACCTTATTTTGGTTGAAGATGGTTCAAGCTAAAAAGAAAAGTCTGTTCCACAAAAATAGAAACAGATGTATTTGTTTTAGGAGCCATGAAATATGCAAGCATATAAAATTGTATTGGCATTTGACTTCAGTAGAATTCACCTTTTCACTCTCTAAAAGTGGGGCTCTTTTTTCTGGTTTGGGGCATAATCCTGATGAAATCACAAACGTAGAGAGTATTTTGTGGAAAAGGGTTTGGGCTACTGCACTCCTCCCAGATCAATCCTTCTGATATTTTGAAAGGCCTCACATATATAGTAGCCCCAGAAAAAAACCACTAGAATAAATGTTATCACAAAATCCTGGACAGTTTTTACATGAACACTGATGAATTGAACAAAACCCTCTCAGGAAAGCCTTTTCTGCTTGATGTCCCAGAACTGATGTGATAATTGATAGAATAGGAAGCTGAGAGCTTACATTACTGAAGGAAGAAAACATGTTCATGACTTCTCACCCAGAGGTTGGATTGCCCTGAAATCATTCCTTCAAAAAAGTAATATGGATGAGAAATTAAACAGCCCCTTAGCATGTCCTGTGAGGTCATAGGTAGCTGTTTTCCCAAACAGAAATAAATGAGGCAGAAATATTTACATGTGGAGACCATTTAGTACTGATTTCTTCAGACACTGGTAAGAAATCAGTCAGCAAGCACACATCTTGCAATTTCCAGTTTTGTCTCTTTCATAAATTTGTGGTTCAATGCATCTTCTTCAGGTTAAACACTCTTTCATTTAAAGGATATTAAATGTCAGGCTGGCAAGGGATTTTAAATAAGATATTGTCAAGGGTGAGGTGATAAATCAGATTTTACAACTTGGGGCACAGAAGCCATGTTTGATCAATACAATCTCTTGCTTCCATGGATAATGATAATTCATGGTGTCTAGTGGACAATGTTCATCACAGCATACACTCCTGGATCACTTCACTTAACAAAAGGAAGAGATTGTGGCAGCTGCAGCTGAGAGTCAGGACACAGACATCTCTCTAACAGCTCTGCCACAGACAATAGCCAGCATCATCATAATTCCAATCAGCAAAAGTTCAATAAAACACAAATAGCTAAGCAGGAAGAATGACTTCAGTGGGCACCTGGTAGAATGCAGGACTAAGAGCACAACACATTCCTTCTGTGAATGTATCCCATTGTTTGACACCCTGAGGCTTGCATACACCCATGTAGTAGGTGTGACAAGAGCATCTGGTATCTGCTAACAGAATGTTTTCTTAAGGGGAAAACCAAAGAAATTATTCCTTCCCTAAGGTATTCAGTATCTGACCACTTCTTTACCAAGCACCAGTTCATTCTTGTGCTTTTGTCAGCCTTCCTACAATGTCATCCCTTGTGAAGTACCTGACCATGGAGCCAGGGAGTGGTTGTCATGAACTCAGCCATCTCTGTCTATGCAGATATGTTTTATTTGGATATTAATCAAGACAGAAAATGAGGACAAGCAAGTCACATAGCTCTCTAGGGCAAGTAACAGAAAGAAAGTACAATCAAAATACCACTCTACAGGTAGACTTGGCCTACAAAATGTTTCTGGAGACCCCAAAGCCTTTTCCTTCATGAGCATAAGGTAGTGAATACTGCAACAATTTCTGTCCAAACAGGACAGAAATTAATCTCCTGTATCTTTTTCATCTATCCAGAAACATCTGACTACTGCTGTTGCTGATGTGATAGTCACAGAAGATTCTGAGTTGGAAGCAACCCACAAGGATCATCAAGTCCAGTTTTAAGTGGAATGCCTGACTGTCATGGGGCCCACAAATCATGGATTGAACCTACTACCTTGCTGTTGTTAGCATCATGCTCTGACCAGCTGAGCTAATCTCATGAGATGGGAGATGACAGCTTCTGCTGGTGACCAGTGACCTTATCATCAGCAGTGGCTGCTGTGGTCACTCCTACTGGGCTGGCATCTGTCGCATCTCCTGTTCCCTTCCTCCTCATCTGTTTCCCTTGTAGAACCGTATTTGACTGAAGTGGTTGTACGTCCTTCCTTGCATCTAAGGGAGAAAGAAAAAGTATTGCTCCTGGTACAAGAGAATAGGAAGATTCATGAATCAGATGGTTGCAAGAAAGGCAGAAGAGGAAGACAGGAGGCTGCCGTGGGAGACTGAAGGTGCTGGGAAGTTTTAATAATCCCCGACTCATTTAGCTGCTGGGCAGATGACTGTAGGTGAGGATAAGCACAGTTCTGTCTAAAGAGAGGAGGACAAAGGAAGTGAAAACCTTCTGCTCTACTGAGAGGGTGAAGTTGGGGAGGAGGGAGCTGAAGTTCTTTAGCCATGATGCAGAGAAAGGATAAAGCTTTGGGCATATGGGCTTGAGGTCAGATCCTGCCTTTGCAGTTTCCCAGACTGCAGTGGATCATACTGTACAAAGTGCAAAAGCTGACTCCATAATCATGTAAATAACACTTATAAATAGGAATGCTTTAAAAGCCTCCCAAGCTCAGCTTTTCCATTTCTTCAACTCCATGAGCTGCTCCTTCTTATGAAGGAATTTCTGTGGGTAGCTCATCTAAGTGCAGCGTTTATACAGGGAACTAAATGATTGGTTTAAATCACTTGGGTGCTATGTCATTTATTTTAGGATAGGTTTAAATCAGACTGAAGTTCTATAAACCTAATTAAGAAAAAACAAAACCTTCTCCGTTGCAAATTTGCATTAGAATGCATAATGAGCTAAAGGCAAGTTCAAAAACAGTATTTACATGCTCTCGTTGAAGCATAGGCAAAAATTAAGTTCCTAAAGTATGCATTGTTAAATTACCTCAAGCAATCTATAAAAACACAGTTTGATAATAAAACAAACAAAACATTCTTCTTAGCCACCAAGATTTCTAGATTTATGATGCAAGTCTTGAAAAAATGGTGCCCTTGAAGGCACCACAAGTTATTCTGTTGTCAGAACTTCGTAAAAAAACCAAAATTAACAAAAAATCCCAAACCACACCATCTTACATATTGCTGTCACAATGCTTTTTATTTAGAAACACATTAAAGCAGGCCTTCCCAGGGCTTCCATTTTTCTAACCATGGAAGATATTTAGGTCTAAAGCAGCATGTTACCTCTCCCTAGAAAACCTGGTTCTACAATGTCACAGCTACCACACCACTATTTCTATTACATTTCTAGCAATTCTGTTCCTAAAAGCACTTTAGTAATGAACATCTCATAAACTCAATGTTTAATCATAGGGGATCATCGCACTTAAAACTGAGGCATGCAATTAGTTTTGGTCCCAAAATGCAGTATTTTTAAACTGACCAAAGTTTAATAGCTGGCTTTTGAGACTAGCATCTGACAGTTAGAGTGAGACTCAGATTAAGTCACACACATTTAAGTGCCTTTCTGTAGTTGTTTAAGTGTGGTTTAAGAGCTTAGGATCTCGTTACAGATAAAGATCTCTTAGTACGATGAGTGGAGCCTGTTAAGAAATGTAACTGGCTAAATATATCTAGTTCACAGAAAATGGAGTAGTTCTTTTAACCTTCTTGACTTTTTAAAGTAAGACTTCAAAATCAGGCTAAGGGATCTTCTGCAAATCCTTGTCATGGTATCGTGGTATCTGAAATATTTTCACAGTCTTTGAAAATGTTATAGGGACCTATGGAAGACAGCACTTTTTAGAGCAGCAGCTGTAGGAAATATCCTAGGACATCTCAAATGTCACAAAATCTCTGTTTGCTATTTGAGACAGTACCTCAATAACATAAAAGATCAGATGCAATTATCTATGCTCCTAATCTTTTTCTGTACTCCTAAATTTTTATGCAAGCACTCAGTTAGGAGCTAGCTGGGAGTGAGAGAATATGCAGATTTACAAAACAGGATTTTTGAAAGAAAGTATATTTTCCAAATATTTCCCAGAGAATATGATATAAATATTGTAATTGCAATAAAGTCTAGGAGCCTTCAATAGCATAAAGGTCATGTGGAGCAATGACAGACATAAATGAGAAATTTCATCATGTGGAGTTTAATACCTTACATTGTATTAATGCAATAGATTGCCCATACCTACATTTTCCTGCAGTTATTTGTGGGACTAAGAGTTCTATCTTCTCATATCCTGTATTAAAATTTAAATCTTGAAAAAATTATTCTAACTTGGATATTTTAAAATATCTAAACAGAAATTTGGTACATGCAGGATGAAGTCAGTTTGCTGGCATAAAATAAGAAGCGCATCATTTATTCAGCCATATTTGAAAATTTTCCCAATACAGTGAATAAAGGAATGTTTTGCTAAATTGGGAAAACAGGAAATCAAAGGATGAACTTTCTAAGTGCAAAAATCCAGAAGAAAAATCCTCCTTTGAATTGCTGCTCTGAAGAGATTTACTACTTCCTTTATGAAAGACTGGAAGCTACCTCTTTCCCCTTGGGCACATTGGAAAGGTTTGTGACCTTGGAGTTGGATTTTTCATCTGCTGGCCACAATTCAAGCTTATGCAAGTAGTTTAGTCTTGGTACCACTATCTAAAGTCTTTATAGTTGGAGATTTGCTTCTTTGTGTAATGACTTTATCTCTTGATGTACTTTGCTATAAAGTGAAAATGCTGGCAGTATGCTTTTGGGGGGATAGGAGAAATATGTTTTAGTTCTTAAAAACCTATTTGCATAATCAAGAGTGCTTTTACATTAGGTTTTGTTTTAACTGCATCTGTTACCCTCTATTCTCTAGTACTCAGCAAAAGAATCATTCATTCACCGATACATTGTGTAATTGTGGTTATTTTAGACACAACAGAGGTGGTAAACAAAACAATCCTTTTTCCCTGCCAAATGTTCGTTGTTTCCACAAATTTCAATTAAAGCAATCAGTTTTTAAGGGCTTCTGTAAAAGACAGTAATTAAGGTAAATATTTTCCAGCACCTGGGAACAACCTTCTTTTGTATTTGATATTATGTGTTATTGTTCTGTACCAACAACAACATTTGTGTGGTTTGTTGCACCCTTCATCTGAAAGTGAGATGGTTTCTTCAGTGGTGGCTCAGTTCAAGGTGATATAATTTTACCTACCCAATCCATACCAGGACTCTTGGACTTACTCCATGCACAGTTCACAGCAGTGAAGACCCTAATGACTGGGGATGGGCACCGGTAAGAACCCCTTATAAAAGAAGAGTCCACTCTGGATCAGCAATTTTGATTTTGAATACAGCCATTTTGTTAGATTACAGTTTTCTCTGAAGTCATGATATCGCTAATACATTTAAAGTTTAACACCAGCTTTAACTCTTTTGTTTGCCTCTCTTGCTGCCAGAGCTGAACCAATAACTTCAAATTCCAGGGATTTCCCAGTGTAGCATTTGATCCATATGTGACTGTGGAGGGTCCCACTGGGATACCAAGGAGTGCTCATGATGCTGCCCTCTGACACTGCACAGTGCAGGCAGAAAGGTCACAGAGGCTGAAAATCCTTGCGCTGTATGACTTAACCTTTTCCTCCACAGCCTGGCTTCATGGTACAAGATATTGGCAGCTAAGTGCACCCAGTAGCAGACATAGCCTGGCTGCAGAAATCAAGCAGTTTGCCCAGGTTCACCACTGTGCTAGGAGACTCATCCATACTTACCAATTTCAGCACTGACATCTGTGACAATACATTTATTTCCACCTATTAATTGCATATTGACAGGGAGATGAAGGAGAGAGAAGCAATCTTTTTATTTGAGATGAAGGGAAATTAACTAGGCACATCTTTTAGGAGAAATTATATTATTTTATGCATATTTTTAATGTATTTGAAATGTGAAAAAGATCAAGGACTGCATTTTTTTTGAAAGCACTGTGGCAAGAACAATAACAATGAAATCACTCCTTATAAATGAACTCACCTGTCAACAGGCCAGATTATGAGCTCAATTACATTGATATGAATCTTTAATACCTCCACAGAAAGCAATTAATCTTCTTGTTATTCTCACTATTTTAATTGCAAATAGAATCTGCAGTGACATGCCCAAGCATCTGAATTTGATGACCTTCAAGATCTTGCACAGACCTTGAAAACATCAAACTCAAAACTGTTTATCCACACTGGTATTAGTGACCCTAAGACAATTAGAAATAGCTACAAAATTCCGAGAACAAAGGTGAAGCCATCAGAATAACAAGAGGTGCTTCTGTTTTCCCAAATTCATACTGTTGTATAAGCTTATACTGTCAGGTAAGAGCCTTTTAGAGTTCCTTATGGAAGATTTTCTTATGGAAGTCACAGAAAGTTTTTGACCAGGATCTTCCTTCCCAGTGCTCATTGGGGAAGGTCTATGAGCATGGGATGTCCGGCTGACAAAACAAGGGATGAGTACCTAAGAGAATCACCATTAGTCATCCTGGTAATGATTGTTTCAGAACATTTGATGAGGATGCTAAAAGCATGGAATCTAGTTGAAAACTGCTGGACGAAAATGAGAGTTGACTGATGAGCAGTTGAGATATCTGTACAGAAATATCCTCATAACAGGAGGAAATTGGAAAAACCTGGTATCTTGGAAAGTCGTAAAAAATTGTGTATTATCATTGAAGAGGCACATTAGAGTGAGTCATTGAACTACAATGTTTGCACAAAAAAGAATTAATCTCTGAGGGAAATTTGAGATGTATTTTTTCCTACATATTAAAAGAATTTAGTTTTGCTCTCAGTCATGAAGAAGTGATAGAAATATGTAAAAGACATGTTGTATTTCTGAATAAATGTAAAAGGAGAAAAACATATGTATGGAGTGTGCTTCAGACTGCCTAGTAAGAGGGAAATATTGAAAGTTTTTAAGCAATTGCCAAAAAAAGCTATGCAGGGCCGCAATGAAGAACATGAATTACATATATTTTTTGAAAAATAATATAATAGAACAGAAATATGTCATTAAAATTTATTAAGACCAACTTTTTCTTTAGAAGATGAAAGAAGTTATTGAAGAACCATTCTTGATTTAATTCTGACAGGCAGAGAAGAGCTGCTCAAATATTTGGTATGAAAGTATGAGATAAAGTCACTATCAGCTGAGTAAAAAACATCCTCACACCAGACTTATGTTCATTGCTAGGTTATGGAGATATTTTAGGTATGTCTGTATATTTCCTACATACCTATAAGGTGGTTCCTGATCAGTTCAGTATTTCCTTTAATGACTTAGATAAAGGAATACAAAATAGATGTACTGATTTTTAGTTTTTTTAATAGTTTTTGGATGCACCTTTCATGGTCTGCATCTCTTACCTGTTGATATTTACTATCTTACACCCATTGTCTGACTACAGGCTCTCAGAAGCTCCAGAATCCCTGACCCACTGTTCCCAATACAGAAGGCAATTTCCAAATGAAAAGATGTAATCTACAGATTTACATATAATTAATATATTCTTTATCCTTTTTAATATCCTTTTTCTTTTTGGTTATCTGCTTCAGTCAGGCAACATGCACTCTTTAGTTGATTACTTTATGTTTAGCTTGTATGGAAACTTTGTTCCTAGATTCACTGCAGTTCAGGCTCCACATCTTAAAATGGGAAAACTTGCAGTCTTTGTATAACCCTTGATAAAATATGTGTTGTGCAGATCTTGGGCTGTAGACATTAGTATGTTGTGTATGTGCCTCCCAGTGATGTTATCAGTGTCTCAGATGCAGCAGTTGTCCTGCTGAAATAGTCAACCTTCATCACTTTCTGACCTTCATAGTTTTGTCCTAAACAATGCGTAACTGTTTGTTTGATATTTTTTTCCTTTGGTGTGACACCAACACACATTTTTACACATCCCAAGTGGCCTCCCATCATAGGGTAATCACTCAGATGAGACAGATCCATCATTTTGGCACGTAGACGGCTGACACAGGTTCTCAGCACACATGCATAAAATTAGGAATTAGAGACTTTAAAGTTATGCTTAGTTTGTAAATCATCATTTTCTTAAGCAGGTGCTAAATATTCTCAAAATATGCAGTATCTGGAGAAACATCATGTGAGAGTTGATATCTCCTAACTGGCAGCTACTGACAAGGCACTTTTTCCCAACTAATTCTCGCCGTGTTTTTCACTCTCTACCATTGCTTTAAACTTTCCATTTCACACACTGATTAGCTCAGTAATATTATCAGTTTCCTTTCTAATCTGTGAGGCACCAATGAATTCAAGCAGGGCCAGCAGGGAGGTCACAAGCAACCTACAAGGCAACATTAAAATTCAAAATGATCTTGAGAAACTGGGGAAATAAGATGAAATCTAACAAGATGAAATTCAATAATGAGAAGTAAAAGGCACTGCACCCTGAAGAAGAAATCATGTGTAACTACAAAATGAGGGGTAGCTCGCGAGGTAGCAATGTGCCGCGTGAGACCTGGGAATGATAGTATATTCTGAGGAGAAAGAAAGTCAACAGGGAGATGATAATTCAAAATTGGTGAATCTCATTCTGGGATTCATTAACACTATGTGAGAGGTAAGATATGGGAAATAATTATTAAAGTTCACCTACCACTGTTCCATGGTAAAATTTTAAGTTTCACTGCAGTCAAAGATGGACATAGTCCAGAAAGTCTGAAGGAGGAACAACAGGAGAAAAAAAGTTTATTTGACTCCTTTTGTCTACAGAAGAAAAGACAGACACTGAGACAGGTTGGCTATCTTTAATATGTTAAATTTTATTATAAAAAAGTGATGATTAATTGCTTTCTACATCCACAGGGAATAAGGGAGAAACAAATTAGTTTAACTGGCGAAAGTGTAATAAAAAACACGTTCAGATTACCAGGGAGTAAAGCGCTGGAACAAATTACCCAAGGAAGCTGTAAAATCTACCCCACTGGATATTTTTAAGAAAATGTTTTCAGAAAAGCATCTGACAGAAATGGTTAAGATATAGACATCTTATTTCATATCTGAGGGACAGATTAATACATGCACTCTTGAGATTCTGTCAAGATTTATGTTTCCATATATTTGAAGATAGAAGCAATGGTATTTGAAAATAACTAGAGAAGTTGTAGGGGTGGTAGGGGTGAGGAAAACATTGAAACTTGAAAAAGAAATCTGAACTCACTATTCCACTGAAGATGAATATATAAAAATATTCACAGCATATATTTTTAAAATGCTTCAAGGATACTGAAAGGATATGGGTACCCTTGTTTTATACTGTAACTATAAAGTCTGAGTGGAACTAAACACTGAATTTATTTTGGTTTTGTTTTAAATAGGGCATTTCTAGGTCTTTGAGAGCACATATGTCTTCCTGGGTGTGTTTCAGCTCACCAATTTTAGCCTGCAGCAACTTCAGTATTTATATCTGAGTTTATTACCACAGCTACCTTTTATAGTCCATAAAAGGAAATATGCAAAATAATGCATGATTCATCTAATCAATTTAGAAACCCGATTTAGGATGAGATTAAGTGTGCTGTGCACACTGTGTGTGTCTGTTTTCCTCCAGAGGATGTAAATAAAAGTCTAGGCTTAATTCTACCTACCACCTCTAGTTGGTACCCACCATCTCACCTACCATCCTCCTTCAGAAACAGACAGGAAGCTGACCATGGAACAGACTTTCATCACTGATCTGTCACATTTCCAGACTTATTCTGAATGAGAAAATTCTCCATCCTTTATTTTAGCCTTCAGTATGAGAAAAAGTGACCCAAAGACTGGACTAATGACTGCAGTTTAAAGAACCCATAATAACTTCCTTGTTCATTACAGGTCTCTCTACCTGAGTTGCCATATACAGAAAATAGCAATCATGATGCTTCCCAGGTGTGTCAAATACCTTAGCTGATTATTATCTGGGTAATAATTTGATGTTTTCTGATAAAAATTGCTTTTCACACTGGGAGGCCAAGAAAATGCTGTAGTCTGCACAGGCAGAAGAATTGATATTTGTACCTGTCATGTAAACTAGTTTTGTTCCACTTGTTTCATCTGTGCAATTTTCTTGCACCCATTCAGTTTCGAGACAGCAAACAGTTTCATTGACATTTACTTTCTACAGTTCATCCTTATAAGCAGAAATTTGCCTTAAATAAAAAGATGACATTTTCCTAGTACTGTTGTTGGTAAATTCCCAGTCTCACGTCCCATTCACCTGGAGGACAAGATGAACATCTGTGCAGATGAACCAGATGAACGTTCATCTGTACATTGTTGCATCGTAACAAAAGGCAACATCGATTTTCTTTTGTGCATTCTTAGTATTACCTGAAGAAGATGCAGAACTTAAATGAGGTTAAACCTTAAAGGTTTTCATTTCCAGATAATTAAACAGATCTACAACCTCTCCCTATAGGAAACTTTCTTAAATGCTCTGAACATACAGGTAGGAAAAAGTAGAATGTTATGGAGCCCAGTGCTTCTACTTATGGCAGCATGTAGAAATTAACCTCTACTCAGAAAGAAAAGGGATGATGGTTTTCCCCTGTTCTCCCTCTTGCTCCTCTAACTACAGATGTAGGAGTGCCTGCCTTATGGAAAAGAGGTTTGAATTAGAACAGGATAGAAAAAAACAAGTTTTAATTTCAGTACAGAAATTCTGAGTTATGTTCAGCCATTTAAAATTTTCTCTGGTTTATATTTAGAAATGTAGAAATGAGACATGGGGCCAAAAGACCCCTAGGGTGTCCAAACCTGGGCACCCTGGAATGGGAACCTGCAGGCTGCTGTGAGCTTACCAGAAAGAACAGACACTGGTATGTGCATATATGCTTCATATACAACAGTGTATGGAAATCTCTGTGGAAAGCAGCATTCTCAAAAGTTCAGCCTAGTCTCCATAAATGTCCCATTTCAAAGAGAAAAAGAGGCCAGTTTTTTTTTTTTGGCAGGAGTTGTGTGAAGCTCCTGCTCATAGCCCCTCTACTATTCTGCATGTCCAAAGAGGTGAAAATCAGTCTGTCAGGTTTGATGATGTGATTTTCAGCACTTGTCCACTAAAAACAATCTTTATAACAACATTATTAGGGGCATTTTAATACTCAGCCTTGGCACCAGTCTGCTGTTAGAATATTGTACAAGGAGGTTGAAATGACATTGAAAGCTGAACAGTGGGACAGGGATGAGCCGTAACAAAGTGAATTGCAAGGTTATGCATATAAGCTTACAGAAAAAGCTGATTCCAGCTATGTGCTTATAAGCTGGAAATAACAGACAGGAGGAAAGTAATCAGTGGATCAGCTGGAAACAGGTTGTCTATGGGCCACCAGCATGGTGCATCCTTAAATATGACAGATGTGATCCTGAGACAATTGGGATGAGATAATTTCAGCCTTCCTAGAGAGCATTCATTGAAAATGTGCTCAATTCTGAAGAAAGAAAATGAAGGATTATTTAAACTAAAAGTATTATATTAGCGCCGGAGATATTATGTATAATCTGACCTTAATTACATTTAAATAGGAAATTAGGAGAAATATTATTACTACTTTTGATGAGTTTCTCAATATTGGTAAAAGGGCTGTCAGAGTCATTATCTTTATGATAGGGAAGATTATGGTTTGTCAGTGATGTGTTATGATGATATGGATGATGGTTTTTTTTCTCTTATGCTGAAGGAGTTTTTCGTGTTGGAGGTGACATAGTACAGGTGATGCCACAGATACTTCTGGATTCTGCTTGATGTCACAGAAATCTTCAAGGAAAATTTCTGACTATTACTGAGCAAAAAACCCCCCAAAAATAATGTCTTCTACTAGGCATTCTTCTGAAAATCCTTTCTCTTTCCTCTGTTTTTAAAAGCCAAATCTTACCTAGTCTTCAAACACTAGCCTCATCTTCATGACTTGCTTCATGAGGCTGTTCAGTTAGAGTCCACATCCCTTTGTCTACAGGCTACTGTTTTTTAAACGCATACAAAATCTATTAAGAAAGTAATTCGTAAAGATTTTCAAGAAGAGAATATGATTTTGACATGAAGATATCCCATCTGCTAATTAGCCTAAGATCCAGCAAATGTAACTGAGAAGTTTTTAGGTGCTTTTTTTCTTTAATGTCACCACTGGAATAGCAGTAAGAGAGAGTAAGATTAGCAAAGCTTTCTCATTTATTATGTTCATTCTGCACCATCACATAATTATATCTAAGTTAATCTTTTAGTTAATTATAAGTCAAGTGGTGAAGAAACACAAAAGCACTAGCACATTATCCTCATCAAAATGTTTCTTCTTGAGAGGGAAAGAAAATGGATATTTTATTCCCTCTTAACCTCATTTTTGAACAGTTATTGACATTTTACTGAATATGAAGAAACTTTAAAAATTGTTCTTGATATTAACTTCAATATTTGTGTTTCTGGGATGAGAAAATATTTCATACATATTTCAAAAGAAACAATTTTAATGGCTAAAAATGTCACCCAGAATAAGTATTATAGAGACCTGTGTTTGTGAGTCTGCTACTGTAAGTGCTTAAAAACTTATTTACATGTAAAATAATCCCTTCTTTTAGCAGCAGTATTGGCTTGTGCTGCAAGATGCATTGACATGATTTCACTTATAATAGCTGGTTTTCCACAGTTTGTAACATTAAGAAAGCGTGTTCTTCTTCCCAGTGTTAGTGAAATTGTGTTATTTCTTACTTCAGCTGAACTCATGAATAAATTTTATGTTCACACATTTAGTCACACTACATAGTAACTTTCTAATAACACTATTTTATTATGTTCAAAAGCCTCTCCAAATGTTTTTCAACTGATTCACCTTATTAATCATAGATCAAATTCTGCAGATTCTTCAAAGTCCTCGGTATTTGCTTATACACAAATTCAGCCATTCTCATACATCATGAAAAAAAATCTGATTTTAAAAAAGATATTCTGGTTGTTCATCCTCTAGAGATGAATAATTTATCTTTCCAAGCATTGTCAAGATGTGTTCAGTTCAGTTGTTTAGAAATAAGTCCTGACCCTGAAGGTGTGTATCAACAATCTCCACTTTTGAGATGCACCCTTAGTAGCTGAGAAATTTCCAGGTTGGAAATTCATGTTTCAGTTCTTTATTCTGTTTCATTTTCTAAAGTAATTATTTTCTTTAAAACAAAAAATAAAACTTTCTAACATTTAGACAGATATTTTCCCCTGACTTTTGTTTCATCGGTGTTTTTTAAACTTTATTCTTTTAGAAGCAGATCAATTTTGAAATCTTGGTGTTATCTTTTAAATGAAATTTCTGAGTTCTCCCAAGCATGGAGGGTTGCTCATGGAACATGCTCATGAGGTCAGAAATTAGTATTTTTTCTATTTCATGGGCAGGATGTTGGTGCACCATGAAATTGTCATCACATCAGTGCAGGCAGGTAGATACTTATGGAGATTACAGTCAGAGATATTGGGAGTAGGAATTGGGAGATGGGTGAGTAGAGTAGGTCAGTTAGCCTATTGTTTTTAAAACTGATTGTAAGTAGATATGAGATTTTCAGTTTATGGTTTACCTGTCATGCATCATCCAGCCCAAACATGCCATTCTATGATACTTTGAATTAAGGAAAAGGCAGATGCTGCATCCAGCTCTGGACCCCAACATAAGAAGGAGGTGGAACTGTTGGCGTGAGTGCAGACAAGGGACATGAAGAAGATCAGAGGGCTGGAACACCTCTCCTGTGGAGACAGGATGAGAGCTGGAGTTGTTCAGCCTGGAGAGCAGAAGGCTTCAGGGAGACCTCAGAGCATCTTCCAGTACCTAAAGGGGCTACAAGAGGGCTGGAGAGGGTCATTTTACAAGTGTGTGTAATGATGTGTGAATGGCTTAAACTGAAATAGGTTAAGTTTAGATTAGTTATAAAGAAGAAATTTTTTACTCTGAGGGTGGTGAGACACTGGCACAGGTTGCCCAAAGGAGTTGAGAATGCCCCATTCCTGACAGTGTCAAAGGCCAGGCTGAATGGGGCTTGGAGCAACCTGGTCTAGTGAAAGGCATCCCTGTGGCAGGGGGGTTGCAGTGAGATGATCTTCAATGCTTCTTGCAAACCAAACAATTCTGGGATTCTATGACCCTTTTATGTTAGCTGTATATTGGCTGGGCACCTATAGCCCAGCAAAGAAGGCTGTATATCACCTTGGCACCAGGTTTTAGTTAACACCAAACCACAGCTGCCTCAGAAAAGAGTGAATTACATGATTTGTACCTGACCTATTTCTATAGGCATATTTAATTGATCAGTCACCCAGTCTTTCCAAGAAAGAACTCTGACCAGGGCATTTTTTAAAAGTCATTGCATGTTTCAAAAAAAAAATATAATCATAAGTATATATGGCATTTAGAGGGCACTAATTTTACTCTTATGCTATATGTACATGCAGGGTTCTCAGGAGTATTTCTTTTTCTTCTGCACTCTCCAATTAAGAAAACAGCAAGAAATGGGTGAATAACACTATTAGCAGTAAAATAAAACATGAAACAAAACCCAAAAAGTGTTTTCTGTTTAGAATAAAAACCAAAAGCATTTGCAAAACTAGAACCTCTCTTGTAAGGGACCGGTTTGTTTCTGAACATGAGACCTCACAGGTAGCAGTGAAGTTGCTCCAGGCCTCTTGCAAACACTTCTATGGTTCTTTTATGTTATTTTCTTCATCTTTTCTGGTGTGTGTGCCTGTGATGACTGATTCCCAGTTCAACAACAGCTCCTCTGCTGCTCAGGAGATGCAAATATAAGCACAGTGGATACAGTGACCCGGCATGCAACAGAGAAAAATGCCTTCAATAATTAATGAGAGAACGGGATGTGGAACCACTAAATCCAGTCTGAAGTTGATTACAGAGCTGTCAGTCATTTGCAGGGCAATGTAATGAAACAGAGAAACTCAGCAGTCAGGATATGTATGAAAGTCATTTCCTATCCCTTCTGCACATTTTTTTATGGACTATAAAACTGACAATTGGATTATTGAAAGGAAAAACTGATGAAATATGTCTGTTTTGAATGAGAACGTATCTCAGTAATATAGCCCACACACACTCTGTCCTATTTTTATCCAGACTTCAGGAAATAAGTTATTCAAATGTATTTAAATAAGCTTTCTGCCCCAACAATATAGTTTCACACTGCCTCATCTGTTGTGTCATGAACATAAACCACCCTAGATTAAATTTATATGTAATTATTTTGTTCCTCATATGTCATTCTATCCAAGATATGTCCCTAAAATGGCTATCTTGTGATTTTGAAATTTAGACCTTTACCTGAAGCAGAATTCAGATCAGTCTCTCAAGGCCATTTTTAATCAGCAGAAAGCCAAGTATCAGACAAATTATTGTTTAGAATAAAAAAAGTATTCAGTTATAAGTTTTTTGTGATAATTTCTTTTTATTTCTTCTAGATGATCTGATTGAAGCCTCAAATTCTTTATGAGTTCTTATTGAATTTATCCAATATGATGTGGTTCAAGAGCAGATGGCTGCAGAAGTGCAAGGTTGCATAGCTCTTTATCTTCCCAGAGCAACTTCCCAGTGTCTACATCCTAATAAAATACTAGAATAGGTCTGTTTTGAATTGTCATGTATCATATAAAGTCTTCTGAAGAGCTGAGAGTATTTCTGAGGGTTTTGTCTTTTTCAGAATTGGTATCCAGCAGCCCTCACTTTCCTTTGACTCACCCTAGGGCATGCTGAGGATTTTGCAATCCTCAGAGCCCCAAGTCCATTAGTGTGGGTTTTGTCTCTCAGCCTGATCAGGCAGATGCTGGAGGGAAAGTCTTTGGAAAGGGAGGTGGGAAAAGGAAGTAGGAGAGAGCCAAAGCGATGTGTTAGAGTCACTGTCTGCGGAGGCTTGGGAAATCCAGGGCTAATTTTTGTTGCTCTGTAGAAATAACCTACAGCTCCTGGCTTCTGAAACAGATAATGTGTCAACTGGAAACAACAGAGAGAGTAGAAATAAGAGACTAGGAACAGGAAGGAGTAAATCTGAAAAAAAGCCTCAAGGGGAAAAGGATCAGGAGTGCATGTCTAAGCTGGATGGATATTTTATGAAGTAGAAGAAACAAAATGCTTGTTCAAATTGCTTGTAAATACAGCTAAATAACTTGAGCTGAGTATGCAGATCTGTGAAACAACCTGTAAAAGCCAGATCAGAAAACGCTGGCAACTGTTCAAATGTGTGGAGGTACGGTAGGAAAAAGCACTGTAAATTTAGACCGTGAATTAGATTTTCCAAAAGCTACAAAATTTGGAAACAGTAGTCCACTTTCTGCCCCAAACAACTACTAATTTTCTGCTGCTTTCACAAGAAAAGCCCACGTCAGTCAGTGCTGATGGCTACTGGGGAGCCAACAGGTGTTAAGAGCCAGAGTTATGACCCTATTTCCACCTATCCAATAGTCCATATGTTTTACTCCTAGGTTAGCATATTCCTCTTTTTTGCAGGGTGTTAGGAATGCAGGCAATATCTGATTAGGGTGCTTTATGCAGAGATATTTCTGGAAATTGAAATAGATAAAGCAAAGACCAAACCCCACTCCAATTAGTTCCCTGTTCCAATCCATTCTGCAGTATCTTTCACAAATATACTTCAGAAAATAAATTATCTCCAAAGTATTAGTAGGGGAATTTTCTGAGATTTTTCCCTCTGCACAAAAAATACCATATCCTCTAAAAGATAGTCCTTCCCAGAGCACCTCACAAAAACTGACAAGATAACTACTTTTCATTTCTAACTGCTTATGTCGAAATTTTATCTTGCTAAAAGTCAATGGAAAAACACTTCAAAAAATTTTGAAATAGTACCTCATATTGCAGCATTGTAACCTCTATTTTTTAAAAATATGAGTTTATGAGCAACTTTTGAAGTGGTGGTAGTTTTTATGCTCTGTGGACTGGAAAAATGTTCAAATCTTGAAAATATGACCAAAAAATCTTGAATGGCTCCTTTAAAAATAAATAATATTGGAAAAATAGACCCAAAGTAGAAATACTTTTGGAACACAACTCTGTTTCATGAAATTTATGTGTCTATAAATTGAAAAATACTGGCTTTTGCTTGAATCTAGTCAGTAATTTCTTAGTAATGCAGCTTAGTAAGGCTCCTATCCATCTTTTCAGGTGCCACATCAACTTCTGCAACTGTGGCTGTATTTCTATGGACTTCAGTAAAAGCTTCTGATATTTTCTTTATTTCTGTAGAAGCTTAAGGAAGGAGTGTATATTATGGTCCTTTTGTAAACTTTTCAGGGCAGCATTCCTGCATCAGGAAGTGACTGGAAGGTGGTAGGAGGGACCTTTGTCACCATTCCCTGTAAGAAGCAGGAATTCTGCCCAGGTGGAGGAGATATTACTGCTGTAGGATATTTTGTATAAACATTTTGTGATATGACCTGCATATTCCCACAAACCTCTAGTGAGAATTAACTTTGATGTTTACAGCATCAAAGTTACCCGGACTTTTTAGTGTATCAAGGAGCTTGTTAACATCGCCAGCTGACTCTGCCATAATCAGCTGTCTCTTCTCCTCCAGCTCTTATAAAATGCAGTGGAGCTAACACAGGGTGAGGCAGAGTAAGCACAATGTGGAGAGATGCAGAACATGTTAAAAAAGAATAATTTTGGAACATATAAAAATAGAGCGTTGAAAGAGCTGTGAAAAAGTCATGTTCTGAGTTCTTTTCAAATATCTCTCTAGGAAATTTCTCATACATTCATATAATATTATAATCATTATACAACATAATAAACTTCCATTTTAATATTTCAGAATTGTATAAAAGTTCTGTTCATGCATTATGTACAAAAGCCTTCTGTTACATCTTATGTATCTTATTACATTCTTATGTACATCCTTCTATTTTTCTTTTTCCTTTTTTTTTTTCTTTTCCTTTCTTATACTTAATTGGAGTAAGACCCATTAAAGAATTTCAGAATGAAAGAAGAGATAGGTAAAATGTTCAACTGTGTGATGATTTAGGACATATATTTTAAAATAAAACTAAATTTATTTAAAAGCTTGGGCTGCCACCTTACAATTTGTAGTTTAATGGATATGCCAGGCTCTGAGGGATCTGCTTGCAAAGCCCAAAGAGCTAATGTGAGTGTTTTTTGAAGTGTCAGGGGAGTCCTGGTGCCTTCCCAGCTTCAAGCACACTCCCAAAGTGTTTAAGGAATATTCAACTTATTAAGAAGCCATCTTTGCTCTGGGTTTATGAACTGGAATATTTCTTTTCCCTTTACAAATGAAGTGTAAAAATTATACCCCAAACAATTCAGAGAATCACAGAATAGTGTGGGTTGGAAGGGACCTGTAAGATCTCTTAATTCAACCCCTCGCCATGGGCAGGGATGCCACACACTTCATCAACTTGCTCAAAGCCTCATCCAAACTGGCCTTGAGCACTTCCAGGTATGGACATCCACATACGGGCAACCTGTTCCAGTGCTTCACCACCCTCATAGGAAAGAATTTCTTCCTAATACCTATTCTAAACCTACCCTCTTTCAGTCTAATGCCCTTCTGAGCATCTTTATGTCCGTCCTCTGGACTCAGTCCAGAACAGCTACATCCTTCTTAGGGTGAGGGTTCCAGAGGTGGACACAGCACTGCAGGCAGGGACACAAAAACATAGTGCAGGGGGAGAACCCCCTCTCTCGACCTGCTGGCCAGCTTTGTGTGCAGCCCAGAACAGAGCTGGCCTTCGGGGTCACAGGCAGACATTGCTGGACAATGCTGAGCTCATCAACAAACATCCCCAAATCTCGTTCTTAATCCATTCTCCCAGGCTGTATTTGTGCTTGGGATTGCCCTGACTCACGTTCTTCCTGCTCTCCTTTCCAGTGATAATGCTCTGCAAGGACAGCCAAACACCTAGGGAAAATCAAACATTCAAGGATCAGAAATCCATGCATGTTTTGTAGGGCCTGAGAGGATGCTTAGCTATGAAGGTCAAAGTGTGGTGAATATTTCAAAGTAAACTGCAGGGAGTTCCTGGCTGTATTTTGTTCTTTTCTTTTGTCTCTCTGCAGAAAAATATCATGTTGCCAAAGGCTTACAATGAAAAGATGGGCACTTTTATATTGCTGCAGTTGAAACAGCACTGGCTCTATCATGATGGATCACATACACTCTTTGGAGTCAGTTCTTCAGATGCAACAGCTTAATTAAATTTTAAGCATTATTGATTCAGTTTACAAAGCCTCCCCTGTTCTAGCACCATTGAATCTTGAGCTGCTGCACTCTGCAGACAGAAATAAAGAATATAAAAAGAAAAAAATAAAGGGTTATTTAAAACAAAAGCATTTGGCTGGAAGATGCAGTATGCAGAGCTTAATTGCTGGAAGATCTGTAACTGTCTTTCTTCTAGAGAATAGAAATCTTAAACAACTCAGAAAAGATTTTCAGGGCAGATTCTCACATGTGCAAATGAGAGGAGTAGTGTCTATGTCCTCAGTGGTGCCAACTCACCATGGAGGGCAGGAACTTCCCTGACCTCTATAAAAGTCTCTGATCAATAGAAAGGCAAACCGTCTCTTAGCTGGTTGTATGTATGATGAGGTTGACGGTGCAAGCCTTTCTTTTATATTTTTTTTTCCTTCATGGCTCAATGCTGTTTGACCATCACAAGGCTTTATCTAGACTGTGTATCAGCTTTAGAGTTGGTTTAGGACAAACAGGGAACCTCCCAAGAATAACGAGATTAAACTGAATGAACTGGTCTCAATCTGAAAAAGACAAGACTGACAAACACAGTTACCAGTCTTGCTGCACACAAAATTTGTACTAAAAAACTCAGTGGTTCATTATTTTACACAGTCCCTGGCATAGAATAAGAAGTTTTATGAAAAATATGCCAATTTAAGATGAATATTATATGATAGCACTCCCAATATGTATGAAATACTGGAACAGGCTTGAAGAGCTTCTTCACTGGAGGTTTTCAAGGACATTTAAGATGCAGGGTGCTACATTTATTTTGGTGCTGCTTCAGTGCAGGTTGTGAGAGGATCCCTCAAAGCCCGGCTTTTGTATGATTCTAGATTTATTGTTAGCAATTCAGGACAGGCTTTGTATTCAGTATGTTTGTGTGCCTGTAGATTGAAGACGCATTATCTGGGTAGTTTAGGCTTGTAAAAGGATTTCTTTTTCCTGACTTTTATTTTTCTGTTAAGAAACTTCTTGTACTTTACGTTTGCCTTGCTAATGGCTGTAAAGATTGCCTGAAGATTTGGCATGAAGCTTGGTTTTATATACACACACACATGATTTACAGAACTAAATAACTGCAGAAAAATCCCTATAGCAATGGGAGCATTATTGTATCAAAACATTGGCTGTTTTTTTACTGTATGTTATCACTACATCAGTTGTTCTTTTATTACCCAAACAAAGGCTGCAGCACTCATTTGGATTCTGTATTAAAATACTCTATATTAGTGACTGTGGTCTTCTCTCTCCTTTCCCATAGGCACTCTCTTCTGCCAGATACACGATCTGAGCAAGACAACTCTGAAAGAAAATAAAAATCTTTCAGCACTGCTTTCAATTTCCACTTTAGAAAAAGCAAGAATACTTCTTAGAATATTATTATTAATATTAATGGCAATATTTTAAACTGAAATACTTTGAGGGAGAAAGAAACATTTTCAAGGCAGCTTTTCTTTTAGCAGCATAAAAACTTCTTGAAAAATATGTTGATGGAGAAAAAGTCTGTGTTACCAGAGCAATGACAGTACATAATGATGCATTCGTTTAAAATATAGAACCCTATTGATGTATAAATACTCTCAGTGGAAATGGGGAGATGTACACAGCAAGAATAGCTATATATTTATGCAAGGTAAGACATAGCATCCCTGAGGAAAGGAAATTCAGACTATGTCTATGCTTCCAGGGAGCTGCAGGCTTGAGCTCATACTCCCATCCAAACCTTTAATTGTCTGTATCACTGGCAAGCAGCAGCTTTGCCCAAAGTGGAGGCAGGCTCACACCTGCTGCACACGTAGCACAGGTCAGATTGCTATTACACAGTGGAAAATACCTTTACATACAGAGATGGGTTTTGGACACAATCTGACTGGAGGTGACCCCCAGCTTGTGCCTTCAGGCCTAAATGGGAAGTGAAAAGGTTATTGTGGCTAAAATGGAAATGTATATCCAGCATGTATTTGGGATTCCTCTGCATTAACCTATTACCCTGAAAATCGAACACCTGCAGTGGCTGTCATTTCCCACATATTTTCTTCATTAGTTTTCTCTAAGTGCATGGCTGGCAGCCCACCCTATGCCTCAGTTGGCCTTGGTGCTTTCTGAGCACTGTTTTTTCTATAGATTCACCAGCAGTAAATAACTATCTTTCCTTCACCCAGGCTGTGTACACGTGTGTTCAAACCTGGTCCACTCTCCAAGCCACAGGCTGCCAGTCTTAGTGACTGTCTATACTATGAAGCAGATCTCTCACACATTTTGAAAATAGTTTTCAGTCTTGCAGCTTCCCCACCATGACCCCTTTTTGGAAGAAAACCCACTCTGCAACTTCAGTGAACAGTGGGAGTGGTGATCTTGGGAACGAGGCCTTAGAGAGCATCCGAGAGATGAGAAGCAGCTTTTCCGTTCATGAAAGCCCCACAGTGGTACTGCCAGAAGTGCCTGGTACTTCCTGTCAGCTCTGCCAACGTCCCTTTCATCCAGCTCACACGTCCTTTGAGCACTTGTGCCTGGCTCTAACGAGCAGCCAGGGCTCTGCAGGCTGGTGCCAGGCTGGGCTGGTTTTGTGAGGGCGGAATGTCCTCCTGGAGATGAATGGGACCCCTGGACTGTGCAGCTTTTGCAGAAGAAAGTGCTGCAATCACATTCCCTTCATCCTCCCCTTCCCCTCCATTTGAAGTTTTAATTAGAGCTTAGAAGCTGGGCCTTTTTAAATCAAGCCAATTGCTCGCTTCTCTTCCTAAGGAAGGAAACTCCTTTGCTTTTTACTTGTTCCAATGCCACCCCTTCCCAGCTCCTGCCGCCCGACGCTTGCTGGTTGCAGTGCCATTTTGTGACCATCACACAGCTTCATGCTGCCAACACAAAAATCCATGCTGCTGCCAGTCTGTGGGAAGGACAGAAAGAGCTTCCTCCTCACCATGGTTTCTTCTTTCACCTTGCTGGGTGCAGAGAAACACCTTCCCTCAGAGAATGTCACCATGTAGATAGATTAGGGGGCGGAGAGACAATTTGGGCATCCTTTAGTTTGCTAAGAAGAATTCTCAGAGAGAGAGGTATTTTCACACTTAATGGTTACACATTTGCTCTCCCAAACTCCCCTGAGCTATGCCACCCCAGCATAGGTGTAGGCAGTGTCACTGCTGTTTTGCAGAAGCACCTCAGGAATCTTGAGGAAAGTAGCAAAATGGATGATTTACCTCCTTTCATCCATACTCTTGAGGGCAAGGAGGATTGACTGACAAAACACCCACCCTGTGACCAGAGGGCTGACACCCAGCTCAAACAAATGGGGGGCGTTGAAAGGACCATGTAATCCTTTCTTCCGGAGCTGTGCTTTTCTTTTAGCCTAAGCCAAAAAGCTGACTGCAGGGATTGCCTCTTCCTTCTGGACCTGTGCAATCAGAGAAGTTTGGCCTGAGTCTGAATCAAGTAAATTGTTTTTTATTGTTTAGATGCATCTCTCAGATACATTTCCAGCCCATGAAATACATCTGTCTCATCTTATCTGCATCAAGAATTAGAGTGAGACTTCCCTGCTCCATTTGATTGTAGAATAGATTGAGAAATCTCAGCAGGAATGGTGGTTGGGTGGCATTTTAAATGGCCACTCAGACACCAGCAGAATAGCATTAATAACCACTAGAGAAAAAAAAATAGGAATATATTTAAATTTAATTTGTGCATATTCAACATAATGTTTGTTTGAAACAAGAGAGCTAGAAAGATATGATTATTTAGAAGATAAAATCAGTTGAAACCAAAATATAGATCACTGTTGGTTTTAGTTAAGTTTTGTGTTAAAAATTCCAAAACAAAGTGTTAAAAATTTTTCCCCCTTTCCTAAAATATAATTTAAATGTCACTTTTTAATGAGATAAAATGCATTTATAATTTTAATTTAATATTCTGTTCAATATGATTTTATAATATTTCTTTTTATATAGTATTTATAACAGTTGTATTAAAGTTCTACTTCATAGTACATATTTACTGAAATGAAAGGTTTGTCCTTTATATAATTGAGAATTTTCAATTTGGTAGAATAGAAGCCTTGGTTATTATTAAAAAACATTTTTATGCATTTTTGGATGGAAAATATTCAGCTTTGATCTTTTCAAAGGAAATAATAGTAGGTTTTCTGCTCTGGTTTATAATGATTTTCTATTTGTCTGCCCGTTGATCCAGGAAGGTAAATTTATAATAATGCAGTTCTGTGCTTCATGAGGCTTTGAAAGTTTTTATCTGGCTCATGATGCCCTGGAGACTTCAGTAGTGCATTGCTGAAGCACAGCACTTGTGATTCTTCCTGGGGGAGGGCAACCAGTCCACCTGGGTAGGTGTCACATGTGGAGCTCTCTGTGCCACTGCCAGGTAGCCTGAAACTGCTCTACACATTCACTCAATTACAGTTTTAACCACAATAATTAATAACAACACAACAGTTAAGATAATGCAACATATGAACAGCTGTACAGCTGTTTATTTCAGACTAATGCACAGTTAAGGTCTTGGTCAAAGTCCATTTCTGGGCATACACCCTACACAGCCTTTAAGTAGATTTTATGCATCGTTCCTTTTTGTGCTAAGTTTCATTTTATCTGTATTGTCTCTTCCATTCCCTCTTCTCTGAGCTCCAAACTTTAAAAACTAAAGTAAACCATGCCCTCATTTGAATAAAACTTCATAAAGAGTACTTGCAAGATATTGAAAATTCCAGTTAATTAAAAAGTGATTACATTTAATCATATACAGACTTTCAGCATACTGGGAACTATTTCATTTCACAAAGCTAAACATCTGTGACTAAAAGGATTTCTGACAGGGAAAAACATTCTTCCTAAATTAAAGGTGCACTAGTGTGAAAATCTCTTTTGACCATGTGGTTTTTAAGACAATACATGGTTGATTGCATAGTTATGAACAGTATAGGATATTGATACCAGACAACACCAATTAGAAGATTAATAGCTTTGAAAGGCGAACTATGGGCATTATCTGTTTGTTACAGCAATACTGATGGTCTTCATGCACAGTTATTCATTCAAAAGCATCCACCAATCCCTGGTATTTTCATTAAAAATATATATCCCAATGCAGCAGATATGACCTTTACTACAAATTGTTTTACTCTTCAAAAAGCCATGACCCTCAGTCTTCACTAAAACAGATTAGGGGGTGTTTCTGTACTTTATGTTTTTTCCTACCCCTTTCACTGTACCCTCAGCAGCTCTTCCTGCCCCACATCCCTCCTGATCCTTTAGCACCTCATTCCCGTGTCTCCCATAAACCATCAGAGATTGGCAGAGCTGCACCTCCACAGCCTCACTGCAACACCCTTGAATCTGTAGAATTGCCTTTGGTTGCACTGCAATCTTCCACCAGGATTTAACTTCACCATGGGCTGTGCCTTCTTTTTAATGCTGGCTTAACTCATTAAAGCAGCACCAGTTGAGAACCTCTTTGCTACACAATTACACAACTGCTTCCTGGAGAAATTTTGTACATGATCACCCACTGATATTGCTGCTTTATCACTTGGGGTATGATAAAACTTTGAAATTCCTTTTTAGTCTAAAACCGAGTCTATAATGAAAAAAAAAATCCCAAAAGCTCTACATTAGAAGTCACATAACTTTCTTTTCTCTTAAAAATTTTCAAGTTAAAAAAAAGGAAAACTGAAATTTCAAGATGTCATTTCAAAAGTGTGATTCTGTTCTGATTTCGATGACATTGAATATTACATTAAAAAGGTGATATGTGTGATATTGCTAATATATTAAAGGAGCATTATTTTACACTTTCAGAACTGTTATTTCATAGTTAATATAGCCTTAATAATAATTCCTTGGTTTCAATGACATTATATTTTTAAATGGCAAATATTTCTTCCTGAAAGTTCTAATAGTTTTTCCTTTTTAGCACTATCCTTTGACATGTTCTTTAGTGAATTTTGACTATATAAAATTGCTTAGTAAAAATAGAATTCATATTATAAACAGAAAAGTTATTAAATGGTTGTGCTAAAAAACAGAAGTGTGAATACAGAAAGTGAAGTTATGAAAATATATATATAGGAAGCAAATTTTTATAAAATATAAGCTACTGACTTTAAAGGGTATTTCTGATTAACTGAGCTGAAATGATTGAGTATGTCCATATTTTTAGATTATTCCAGTAAAGTTAACTGAATTTGTTTAACATGCATGCTTTAAGTAATGCTTTGGAATTAATGAGGTTAGCATTGGCAACTGTTGAATTAAATGTTTCAAAGAAAAAATGCTGAGACTGTGATTTTTATAATGCTTCTGTATATTGTCACTGGAGACAGATAAGTGCTTATTCTATATGCATCAGCATAGGATCATCAAGGCAGTGCTTATGAATCTCCCTCTCAGTCGTGAAAAAGACTGCATTTCATATGATGTGCCTTGATTCTGTATGATATACATAATATAACTTCTGCATTTTTACCTGTATTTGTGTTGTATATTGTAGCTGTCATTGCTGCATTGCTTTCCATCACCGAAGATTAAATAAACATTTACACCAGAAAAAAAAACTGTGCGCCTTCACAAGCAGGAACATTCTAAATAATAGCACAAAATCACAGTTTCCACTTTAAAACCAATAAAAAGGAGAGAGAAAATAGTGATGATTACTTGGTATACAGTGGAAAACACAGTTTAGTTTAGTTGTCTGTTATTCCTATTGCCTAGAATTCCCTCTTTGCCCTGACCAATCAACACTGAATCTATTTCTTGATAAAGACATAATACAGAATTTATGGGCAACAAACATGTTGTGAATAAAACAAAACCTCACAGTGCTCCAAAATGGTGTTTCATCTCTGCCTACTGATCACTACATACACCATGAACCTCCTAATCTTAAATACTACAGCAAAAGTTAAACGTATCCATAAAGAGCATAGACATCTATAGAAGTCAAGGTGAAGAAGAAATATTCTGTGACAGCGCAGTCAGTGATCCTGAGCTGTGTAAAGACAATGACAATCATTAAAAATGCTTCATTAGTCCAGCTGAACATCAGAAAGCATGGGTCACTTTGCTTAAGAGATGAAAGAAGTGATCAAAGTAGCGATCAAAGAGATGAGAGACGTATTTTTATTCTAGGAAGACTCTTTGAAAAGATGTAGGCCAAGCAGTAAGTGGATCTCAGACATCTTGACATACAATAGGTGAAAACACCTTTGCCATTCTTGACAAGACAAAGCTGTACCCTGGAATAACATTGTTGCTTTCCATAGCAATGACAACAGCAGCTTTATGAGAGAGAGAAAAAAACAACTCTGCTCATCTCCAGATTTGTTACGTGGAGACCCAGAGCTTACCTGTCTCAGGCTGCATTTGTCATTTGGCAAACATGCTGCCAACTTGATGTGCAGCAGTGGTCATTAAGGGCGTGAGAACTGCTGTTGGGTATGTCTTACCATTTTCAAAGCTGCCTAAAAACAAAGGAAGGCTAGAAAATATATCAGGTATTCAAGAGCATTGAAGCATTTAAAGATTGTCAAGCACTGCAGCACCCACTGGCTCAGCCTCCAGGAGTGCACATCAAGGACACTGCAGCAACAAACAACCCTTTTGAAAACGTTTCAGGAGCCAGGACGAGGTGTATAAATGTGCAGGGGTCAAAAGTGTAGCAGAACACCTTAGTTCAATAGAGATTCAGCAATGCTATTATTATCACAATCATATCTTCACACCACTTAGCAGACTTAGCAGTGCCCGCAGGCTGAGGCTGGCAGAGACCCTGCTTGACACAGGCATTCATCCTATTACCTTGAAAATCCCAGACTAAGTAAATTCAAGTTTTTGTCACATGGTTCAGTTAGGACACATGATCCTGGTTGGCTTGAAGGTCAAAGTAAAGAGGCTACGTGGTAAAACAAGATTTAAAGAGCAACATGATGGAAGTTGACTGTAGTTGTCACCTCAGTGGACGCTTGGAAGCTCTTGGAGGATGGACTCCTTGCCACGGGAGAGCCACAAGTGCAATTTCAAAGAGATGGAATTGTGTTAGCAAATTATGTGCTGTTAAAACCAAGATGTTTCAATAAAGTTCCCAGCAGAAAGGAGGAACATGTTTGCTGACATGGTGTGTGTCAGGCGCTACCTTAGGCTGTGAGCAATTTGCTTCCTGCTGTGCCTGACTAAGGGTTCACCTTCCACTGCTGCCTGCTGAGGCCACATGCCAACCCCACCAGAAAAATGACATTTTCCAAAGAGCTGCTTTGAAAGCTGGAAATACACTGCATGAAAGATGGAAGAGCGTTGTTCATCCTGAATCATGTACCAAAAAGGAGAAAATAAAGAGATGTTTTATCACTGAAGGTATTAATTCTATGTGAAGCAAGTTTTTTACAGTTCAGGAAAGTAATGCTGAAAACTTTCACCAGTAAATGAAAGCAGAATATGCCAGTGCACAGCCACTGAAAAATTTTCACAGGAACTTGTGTTAGGGACTGTCAGTACATATTGATATAGATGTCTTTTAAGAACATTTTATTATGGATCCACTGGAACATCTGTGTGGGTGCAATGCCGGTAGAGTGAACCACCTTCCACTGGTTTGGCATATTCCCTTCTCATCTTAAATAACCAGGTTTTTTTGTTGAAGATGGAATGTGTGAGGGGAAAATTAGATCTTTCCACTTCCAAGAGGAGGTCAGTGACTAGTCCTGTTTACTAGGATTGCCCTCCTGTAAAAGTTATTTTGTAATCACTTGTTAATTTGTTTTGTTAACTTGGCCAGCTTTGGAGGTTGAACAAGCACTATGATTAATTTGCCTGCACTGCATATCCCTGAGATAATCCTCCAGGTGAGACCTGAGATGCATTGCTGTGCACATTTGGGAAAGGTGGCTTTGTCCATGATTGATCTGTTCCTTGAACAGGAGAATCTATTTCACAAACATAATAAATTCCTAAAAGTAATACATACACCAATATGAGAGCATTCATTTTCCAACTTATTTATTTCCTATAAATTAGAAACTCATCTTTTAAAATTACTATGTATATATGCATAGTAAGTTTATTTAAAATAAGATGTAATTTGCATGAGCTTTCCATAATTTTTGCAAAACAATGTTAATTACCCTTTTTAATGATCCAGAGCATCCTGATTTTTATTTTTCACGGTTTTCCATCTTTGTAATTCCAGCCCTAATTTCCATTAACATAACTGTATTGCAAAAAACTGACTTCAAAACAAACTCATAGTACAAGTGTTGTCTTGAAAACCAGGAGGAATGTATAACTAGCATGTCATTTTGTCCTGGGGAGTCTTTTTTTCTCTAATAACCAAGAATTCTTTCCAAAAGGAGGCACCTTGATCAGGGAATTGAGAATCTTGTGTGTTGTTGTATACCTACTTTTATATATAGATATATATATGTTATAGTATATATACACATGCAATTACTTCATACTCTTAACAAAGCTACATGAAAGGTGTAAAGAAAAACAGGGCATCACTCAAATCCTTCCAGCAGAGGCTGATTTGAAATCTCCCATTGAGAAGTGAATAGCAAGACAAGAGTTGGTGCAGAATTCATCTCAGGGTATTTTTGATTTATAAATCTGATTTTATATTTATAACTATAAATGTGAATATAAATTTCCAAGGACAAAACTAATATTAGTACATGTAATTCCATCACATTCTAGACAGGCTTCTTTTCTTTACACTGTCTTTTACATCTCTTCACTATATTTTATGCTGCCTATCTTCACATTATCCAAGTAATTTCCAGCGGCATGTGAAATGTTTTTGTCACACGTAACCTCATTCTGGTTACTTTATTATTTCTTACCAGAAGAAGTTCTCACATAAATTTCATTTATACTGTCTTCATTACCCTTTTCTTTAATCCTAGCTGTGCTGAGTTTAATCTCTGCAGACATGATGAGCTTGTGTGTATGCCTGTACGTGTGCTTAAAGAATCCGTACTTTTGCTAAATAGGAAAAAAATTTAATCAGTTGATATTTATGACTGTGACATAGGAGAGTCAGGAATATATTGTGTACTTTTTTTAAAGGATTTTTTAAATGTAAACCAGAAGCTTTGAAACTAGTTTGGTGATCACCTGTCTGTTATCTACATGTTCATACTTCTCTGTTGAGTCTTATGAGTCTACTGAAAACTTGCCAAGGGGATGCTGATACAAAGATTTTAAATTGGAATTAGACTGAAATGAAATTACAGTGCTTTTCCCTGTTCCTTTCTTAAGCAGTTTTTTTTCCACTGGTTTTGTGACAACTGAATATTAATTTAATTCTAAGATTCAGAATGATTAAACTTACATTGCAGAAGATTTTTTTTCATGGATCACCAACGCCAACTATATTGTAAAATATGCACTGACATTCTGCAAGAGATAAAGATTGTTTACTGTACATTGCTGAATCTCAAATAATCCTCTTGAGCTTTTGCTAGTGATAATCCTTCCCACTGCTGTTATGAGTAGTGGTAATAACTCTTCCTTTAACATGCAGTGATAATTCTTCCTCTTTACCCCCATAAACCTCTTTTACCCTCATAAAATTTCCAATAAACCAACTCAAATTTGCAAAGGAGAAACAAATCATCATCTGTTTTAACAGAGAGATAACACAAAGGAGTTCCAAAGACTGCAATTAATCCTGGGGCAGCAGTACTCAAAAATTCCAGCACCCAACTAAGAAAGGTATTGTTACCTGACATGTTTTGTCTAAAAAAAGTGCATTGTAAAGGCATATGGGTCTTAGAGAAGTGCTGGTTGACTTTCTATTTCTAGTTTTCTGTTCTACTGAGAGCTCAGGCAGACTGACTCTCCATTTCCCTCTTTGGAAGGTGCCTGCTTCTGCTGGAAGCTCTTTGAGCAGGGTATTGTCTTTCTCTTTATCTTTGTGCTGCATTCTGCTGTGTTTGGCACGAAGAAATGATAGAAACACTGAAGTGGGTACAAGGAATTAGGCTGGAGCATGCTGCTTCCCAGCCAGCCCAGCCCAGGAGCCCCAGCTGGCTGTCTTGCTGTTCAAAACACAGTTTAGCTGGGGGGCAGGAGAGAGGGGAGTGCAAAAGAGCAAAGAAGTTATTGCCTCAACAGACTATACCCAGTTAAGTTGCTATGGTGCCTACCACAACGGGAATGAGAGGTTCAAGTAAATTTCCAAACCTATTGGTAAAATAAATAACAAAAACTATTTTCTCTGCATGTGGAGAGCTCTCCTCTCCTCTCCTCTCCTCTCCTCTCCTCTCCTCTCCTCTCCTCTCCTCTCCTCTCCTCTCCTCTCCTCTCCTCTCCTCTCCTCTCCTCTCCTCTCCTCTCCTCTCCTCTCCTCTCCTCTCCTCTCCTCTCCTCTCCTCTCCTCTCCTCTCCTCTCCTCTCCTCTCCTCTCCTCTCCTCTCCTCTCCTCTCCTCTCCTCTCCTCTCCTCTCCTCTCCTCTCCTCTCCTCTCCTCTCCTCTCCTCTCCTTCATGCCAGTATCAAATTGTATATCGGACTCGAAGTAGATCCAATTTATGCTCGTTTACCAGGGCATTATTTTGACCAGCCTCAGAGAGAATGATTTGTCCTCACCAGTAGCATGAAGTATTTATTTTGTTTCATTGTTCCCCTCCGCATACCTCTGCTTTTCACATGGTGTCAGTCACATATATTCTCCACAATGTCAATAACTGATAAGCAAAAAATACATTGACTTTTCCTACGAGCCTAAACTCTTGTTTACAAAAATAACTTAAATAGGTGCTATTATAAACATGAAGCAAGGGTGAGATGTTCTCTGAGAATACAAAACAAAAATGGAAAAAGGTACTGGTATAACTCAACATATTACATAGTAATTAATCATCACTTCTGTGTTTTAGCTGTCTAGGAGGAACTAAATAATGAAGCAGCTGAATTGCTGTTTAAAGATACACAGTTTATTGTTAAAAATCTGAAATAAAACTCTACTTCCACAGCCAGCTGGGTTGTAGCCAAGACTCCCTTAATCTTTCATAAAGTGCCAGAGGCAATTGTGTTTTATAGATACACGACATACCTCAGCAGTAGGAAAAGTAGTCAAGAAAATGATGAAAGAGAGAGTTATATATTAATTTAACGTATACAACCTTCTAGGACTAAAGCCTCAGGCTTCTCAAGGCCAAAAAATAGCTCTCTAAGCTGCCAACACTCACTCAGAATTAACAAAATCGTGAATAAGGGAGAAATGGTGGATAAAATTTATTCAGGCCTTCAAAAGACCTTTGGTAAAGACCCTTAGAAGAGACTGTTAGGGAAACTTGGCAACCATGGACTGAGAGTTAAAACTTCACATGGATTAGGACCTCACTAGGAGATAGCGTAAAAGGAGAAGGAATAAGATTCTATTCTTAGTGTAAAAGAGGTTAGAGGTGCAGTAGCCTCCACACCAGTGTTTTTTGTCTGTGCCAAATCGCAGAGCCCATACTCATGAGCAGCTCCATTGAAATCTGCTCCTGACTGTGGTGGGAAGTTTGTTGTTACTGTGCTTCAGGAAGTTTAAATAAGGGTTAGAGAACATGATGGCATATTTATAGACAGTCTGAAAAGGGGAAAAGCTCAGTAAATTAACCAAATGAGTTGGACATGCAAATCAGGTGGATTTAGTTAAGAGCTGAGATAACCATGAAGGACTGTAAAATCATCTCCACGAACTTGTAAGGGCAGTGATGTTCTAGTCACCAAATCACCCTATCAGTGATATCACTGAACTATCTGTTCAGATTTCCTACCTGCCAATTTACTTTATGGGGGTGGTTTGTGTGTTCACTAGATAGCAATTTATGTCATCTCTTTGAGCATCCAGGTTAGAGGAATATCTGTAGAGAAATAAATAAACAAACAAAACCAGAAACAAAAATCAAGAAAAAAACAAGATCAAATTTTGAAAGAAATTATACTTGAGAATGACCAAGAAATTATACTTGAGAATGACCAAGTTAACTCTTGTATGAAGGAAGTTGAGGTATTTTTATTATGGGTCCTGAACCAAGAGCAAGAGCTGCCTTCTTTACTTTCCTCTGAAGTCACCTACTCTTGACTCAGGTGGAAGTGTGCCAGACCATTAGGTCTTAGCTGGGTTGATGTGCTGCTGGTACTATCACTCAGTGTGTATTACTGGCTACAAAAATTTATGTGCCTTAATCTCCATTATCCAGTGTGTCAGCTAAGCACACAACACCATTTCTCTGCTTTCTTAGCTTGACATTACACAAGTTTGGTAGCTGCCCTCAAGCTGAACATCATTTTGGAGAAAACTTTGTTTTCTCTACGAAACAGATCTATTCCAAACTCCATCTAAAAATCCTATGCATGTTCAAAGAGATGAATAATGCAGTTGCTCTATAAGAAGGACGAATATGACAAAAAGAAGTGAAAAAATAGATAAAAATAGATGGGAAGATGATGGCCCATAGCCAGCTGTGCAAAATTTTGGAAGCATAAAGTACAAATAATTCTAGTAGTAAGACAGAGGAAGACTGGTTTGTCTTGCTTTGCTAGGTACTATGGCCCTGAATCAGCTGCTTGAAAACACAAGGAAAGTGCACAAGTCTCTAAGGTGAAGAGAATGAGGACACAAACTTTATTGATGGCGTGAACTTGCTTGGCTTAGTAAAATTGAGAGCTGACTGCAAAGATTTGCAAAAAGACTGTACAAGACTAAATGGGTGAGAGATGAAATGGAAAATGAAATTTAATATGGATAAATGTAAAGTAATTTACACAGGTAAAAGCAATAAAGCTTTAGTTACAATATTATGGGCTCTGGGCTGACTATTATCATTCAAGAGAGAGATATTGGGAATATCATAGCTAGTTATGTAAAAACATCAACCCAATATTCAGTAAAAGTCAAAAAGCACGTCAAATTTTGGGAAGTATCAGGAAATTAATAGAGAACAGATAGGTAATGTTATTATGCCAGTGTATAAATCTGTGATACGCTTGCACCTTTAATGCTTTGTGCATTTCTGGTCTTTCTGTTTCAGCCAGAAGTAGAAAAGGCACAGAAAGGGGCAATATGGCTGATCAAAGGTGTGGGTGCCATCTGTGCAAGAAACAATGAGGTGGGCCAGGGCTCCTGGGGAAGAGGTGGTGCAGAGCAGGGGCCCCAGGGAGGGGGTGAAGAGGGATCACCTTCTGATACATGAGCTTAAAGTCATGAGAATATTGTGCCACACACTTCAAAGCAGGGAAACTGGAGTAATTCCTTACACATATGTGAAAACTACTGATTCTAAAAATTACCACTCTGGTAAATGTGGCTTGTATGTCTGAAAGGAGAATATACTGAGGGTGACATACTAGAGCTACTACCTCTGTTTCTGGCTTGTTAACATGAGCAGTGAAGGGCTTTCTGGCTCTTCTTTTACCCTGGGCATCTGTCCCTGCTCTGTAAGAGACAGACTATTGGGCTGGATGTAGTTTTGATCTATATCTTTATCTACACTGTGCACGTAAATGTTACTCCTAGAAGGCACAGAGGTGCACACACACATGAAAACAGGCATATGGAGGGACAGAGAAGCTGCCCTCAGTGCAGGAAGGGAGGGGAGCACAAAAAGGAGCATCCAAGGAATGTCAGAACATTGTATGCGATTGTTTTATCCTCTGGAATCTTAGACTAAACAGCCTACACATCAAAAAGTTCTTTTTTGCAATCAGCGGGAGTTGGTTTAGGCCCTCAGGGCAAAGCTCTGATCCATTCCCATTGCAGATATGGTTTCCAGATAGAATTCACTCTGAAGAGCAGAAAAGTCACTCTGTAGTGACTCAAGGTGCATCTATTTGTCATTCTATCTGTATCTTTCACTGTCCCTTTTTTGTGTTTTCTCTGGTAAGGGACCTTGGTGACTGAAATGTAGATCAAAGCACCAGCCAAAAGCTGGTCAAAAGAAAAGGGAAGAGAAAAAAGTAAAAATACATATCATTGAGCTTAAAAGATTCTTTCTTTTCTTATTTTCTGCCTTTTCTATACAAAGATTTTCTGTCTCATACTGCATTTAGCATATCCTATAGTTACTTTGAAAGAGAAGTAAAAGGGAGAGACTCAACAAAAGATTTTCCTTTCTTATATTGTAACTATACTTAATTCAAAACTTGAACTGTTTCATTATACTTTGGATTAGATGGTGACTTATTGTGCTTGATGTGCCATGTCTGTGCTGCTCATTAACCTTTTTTTATGATTGCTGTCATGAATCCTTGCAAAGCCATGAGCCTAGTGACTTTGATCCTCTGTGTTTGATTACTTTGGTTTTAAAAACCAAGTATAACAGCCCAGGCTGTTATGTGTTAATTGTAAGGAAAGGCACATAATTTATTGTGTAACATGTCATAGTACCCCTATTCGAGGTACAAGGTCTAGAACTATTGAAATTTCTTTTCATACCACTGAGACTCAAAAATGTTACATGAAAGTTTTCTTGTCTCATATGCTGAAAGAGGGAACACTTCTGGGTATAAAAAAGTCCGAAAATCTGGTTGCGTCCAAATTATCTTTCTTTTAGCACAAGCTAGTCTGTGCTAAAATTCTCCAAGGTTTATATAAAAGTGTTCTGTTTCATTTGCTAAATAAATACATGATATAAGTGCAAACTTTTTATTCCATCATTTTAATTCCAATAGCTTTTCCACACATTTATCCTTATTATTGTCATAAAAGAAATGCTCATGCTTTTTCCTGTGTTTCTGTGTTTCTGTAGTAGAATCAGGGAACACTTTTCCATCACATTTTTCCATGGGTTTTATGAATGTGTGACACTGTTTTCACTACCTACAGTATGATTTAACTATATTCAGTTTTATTACAGTGCCCAGATTGGGTTGTTAGACTATAGCAGTAGACCAGCATACCTCCACCAAGCTGAATGCAACTTTACTCTCTTGAACCATTTGATGTGGTGTTTTTAGTGGGTGTGTGGTGCTGAAAACAGCATTCTTCTTTCCCTCCAAAAACCAGAACAAAAAAAGTTGCAGGTATGGCAAGTTTAGAACCAATACTTTCCGTTAAAAACCATCATTTGTGCTAGCAAGGTAAAAAAAATAAAAGTCCCTAACTTTTTCAAGATGATGAGGAATTTTCTTTGATCTTATTATAGTGAAAAGTACTATACTCTGACAATGACTCTTATCCAAAAGTTACTCTAAAAGTTCCTCATGCAAAATTATAGCCTCAAAATATAAGCCATTTACTGCCAGATGTTTTGCAAGCTGTTCTGTAACATCACATAAAAAGCAATGAGGTAAAGACAGAGCCATAGCAATATATATGATAAGGAGCTAAAATCGGGATAGAGAGGGGTGTTAGCTTTGTAAAATTTACAGTAATGTGAAGAAATCAAGGTGTTCTTGGAAACTGAGTAGAGACAAGCAAATTCTGAGTGATTTTTTTTTTAAGATGAAGCAGAACATTCAGTTAAGAAATGATTGAGTAAATTTATATATTTTGCAGTGCACCATGAGCACCATCAAACTTTCCTCCCTGATGAACCAAATAAGTTTAGGACTTGAAAACCCCATTTTGAGGTTTTGTCTTTCTCCCATCCAAAGACCTTTCTGATGCCACTGATGGGTTCATGGTTAGACATCCCACATGAGGTATGCCAAACCACTATCAGTACTGATAATGGTCTTGATTTCATCAGGTTTCCTTTACTTTCACTGTGTGTACTCCTAGTTAAGTAATTTCAGGCACTTTTTACTAGTGGTGACTGAAGGTGCATGTTTTTTCAGACCAAGGTTAGTACATTAGCCAGATGGAAAGAAGAGGTTTTGATTGTGAAGAACATGAAAAAATGAAACACGTGTAGGCAATTCCTGAGTTGCTGTTTCATAATCATTTTTACTTTGGGACATAACAGTCCAGCCTCAATATATGTTGGTGGCTGAAAACAACAGAAGCTAGCACCAGAAACAGGTGGCTAAACAAAGAAGAAAGTGAATAAAATTACATCACTGGAGAAATCAATAGTTTTAGAATGCAGACTGGTTTTTTTTTAATTATTATTTTTGAGATCAAAGTTTAGCAGGAGGTGAATGACTTTTGTCCCCTGCATAAATTTCATATCCCTTTGTCACTGCCTGTGATGCAGATCAGGGTCTTCAGACAAACCAAACTTACAAAAGAGGAAAGTACAGCAATACCCAGAAGTCAAGGTGATTTTTACTAACAACAATGATATTTTGTTTCACTCTGAGCTGTTAGAATAGTGCCTGCATAGAAATATTCTCTGCATGAGAGAGAAAGTGAACACATTTTTTGCTTTACTATGTTCTGCATTTTAGGGGAATAATTTAGGTTTGTGTCAGTGGTAAAACTGGGCCTGAGAGTTAATTCTTCATATCATTTGCGCATGAAACCCTAATCTGAGATGAGAGATGGAGACAAAAGAACACAATATAATGGAAATATTAAGCAGAGTTTTCATAGAATCATAGAATCTTTAAGGTTGAAAAAGACCTCTAAGGTCTTTGAGTCCAAGTGTTAACTCAGAACTGCCAAGTCCACCACTAAACCATATCTGCCTGGTTTTTTTAACACTTCTGTCTGTTCAGGGGTCTACAATGCTGACTACTCTCCATTTACCCAGATCTCTGAAGGTGGTGCTGTCCTCACTGTTTCCCAGCCTTCTGTCTTTAGACCCTCTGCAGCAGGAATCATGAGGATGCCAACTGTGCCTTGCTGCTCTGCATGGTTATCAGCAGGAATACCTCTTTTATTTGTTTTTTAAAGTGCCTTACACATCTGTGGCGCAGGATAAGTCATAAATAATAATAACAGTGCCACTGCTTCCCTCTCATTATTACCCAGTCACTGGAGATTCCCTCATGGTGATGCACAGTGCATGACACTGCACAGATTAGGGCTTCCATCATGCAGACTGTCAGCATGATTGCTTTCACTAAATACAACCACTGCACACGGTGAAATATGCTCAACTGGGGCAGTGCTAGTAAAGCACTGACAGCAGCTTTGCAAACAAGAATGTATAACTTTCATAATTCTGCTCTGGAGGCTAAAAGCTTGGAAAATTGCTGGAGATTGTGAGCAAGAGGTGAATATGTTAGCACTTTTCTCACAGGAATCCAAGCAGTGGATCTTATTCCCAGAAACCTGCCTTTATTCTCTCTGGGGAAACCATTCACTGACTTTCTTAAGTCCATGAACTCTCTGGGTCAGTGATCATCTTTATCCACTCCACAGGGTTTAGAACAACTGAGACTTACTCTTGACTGCTGTGATGAATGGCAATTACCGTGATAATTGGCTAATTATGTTAACCAAACTGGCAAAAGAAACTTTTAAACAAGAGATATTGGTACTGTGTATTGAAGAAAGCAGCACTAAAACCCCAGCATTAGTCTCATCTACTGAAGCTGTTTGCAGCCAGTGGACAGCAGTAAAGTCTCTGAGGCCATTCAGATCACAAGCCCAAGGCCTGCACGCCCCTGTGGAGGAGCTGCCACTGTCAGTGGGTCCCCCGATCACACCCCTAACGCTGCATGTACAGGACAGATGACATGGAAAATGTCTTTGTTCCCAAAACTGCCCTTCTTCCACATTGCTTCTGGGTTCCACAGCCATTCTCAGCTGAAAGCAGGGCCACAAAAATCAGTTGTACCTCCTCACTGCTGTGTTGGGCCAATCATTTACCTCCTTGCTTCTTCTCTTTCAATGGGTCCTGGTGTTCTTACCCTCTAAGAGAAACTTAAGATAACAGCCTTAGCTGGAAGGAAACTGTTGTTTGTTTAGGGAAGCCTTCTGGAAGGCACTTCTCCAATCTGGCTTATTGCTAGACCATCCCAAGGGAGATGGCAGGAATATAAGACCAGCCTCCTCCAGATGTGTGTGGAAAGTAATTTTGAAACAGTACCCAGTGCTTCTGCGGAAATAACTCAATATCTCTCAGAAGTGTAGAATATGAGATTCTATATCAGATACAGTCTGAAATAGCTACCAAACTTCAAATTCTTCTCATTTAATTCCTAATAACTTCCACAGCTAGGCAAGCCTGTGGGGACTGTGTATTCTTATTCTTTCATAAATTCACTTGGGTTCAAGTGACTGTAGGGAAGGGTAGTGTAGAACAACCACTCTGTAAATGGACACCACTGGACCAGATGCTCCCAAATCCAAGTGTATTTCAATAAGTTTTCTGGTGTTCTCACCAGAAACATGCCATGATCAAACACAATGCCTTGGTCAATATTCTGAAGGTAGGGAATAAAGCCATGGCCATGGTTAAGTCAGCTAGGATATTGCTTTGGAGATCATCCAGAGAAAGGTTCCTCCCAAGAACTGTAGGAAAAAAGTGAGACTAACCATTCCATTGCAGAGTTACCTGTGTCTTCCCTGAAGCAGCTGCAGTTTTCTGGGAAAGAATAACAGGGTAGATGGACCAGTCCAGATTCAAAATGGCAATAAACTATCTGTTTTAAATGCTCTCAGCATTTTCCTGTGGAGAAACAGGGAAAAGTATGCGAAACCACAGGAAAAATTGAGTTGAGCAAAAATACATTTTACCATTACAGAACCAAAAACGTGATGCAGAAGCTCACAAAACCCAAAAACTCCACAGGGTTCATCCTGCCAGAGAACTTGTTCTGAATAGCAGTACTTTTGACAAATACAGCTTTTTTTATTTTTTTAAATTATATAATGAATGCTGGCTTATTTGCATATGGTAATTGGCTTTGTCTGTCACTTCTGCTTGACAGTCTGCTCTTCAGCAAATGCTGCTTTGTTTGTCACTTCCCAAGCTCTATGACTGTCTATGGAGCAGCAGTCTTTTCATTTTTATAGATTTCTAAGTGATGTTAATGAGAATAATCTGGCACAAGCAGGAAAAAAATAGATCTTGTGTCATTTCTGGGCTCTGGACATAAAGAAAACTCCAGAAGAATGTATTAAAATTATAATATGGTTTCTGTGTTGTATTGTTGCACTATGTAATTTGAAAATCTATAGCTTTACATACTACCCCAGTTGGATTATTTTTTCAGTATCCTGGCACAATTTATTGTTCTGACATTATAGAAAGCTTTTAAAATCTCAAAATCATAGAATCATAGAATTGTAATGATTGGAAAAGACCTTTTAGGTAATCAAGTCCAAGCATCAACCCAGCACCACCATGTTCATTATCAAACTGTGTCCTCCAGTGCCAAATCCACACATGTTTTTTAATACTTCCAGGCATGGTGACTCCACCACTTCCCTGGACAACTGTTCCAATGCTTTACAACCATTTCAGTAAAAAAAAAATTCCCAACATCCAATCTAAATCTCTGGCACAACTCAAGGCCATTTCCCCTCGTCCTGTCACTTGCTGCCTGGGAGAAGAGATCGATACATGTTTATACATGCATGCATGTATAAACTCATTAAATTTACAAGCCTATTACAATAAATTAAGTTTAAACAGTATTTTCTGTAGTGTTTTAAGGAAAACCAGGCAGAAGCCAGAGCTACTGAACAAAATTTCACCACCAGTCTGGAAGTGAAATCTTCGCATGTTGCATCTGAATATGAAAAGGTTTTAACAAGCCTTTGTATGCCAAGAAATATCCTTTCTGCCATCACTGCTGCATGCAGTTTTCTTCAAGTGGGAATAAAGACAAACACAGTGTCACAATCTGTGCTTCACTACACAAGAGACAAGTACAACTGAAGGCATCTGACAGGTAGGGAAAGCCACTGCTCAGGTTGTGCTCTTCAGGAGTCTAAAACCCATTTTAGCACTAAGGGTTTTTAAAAGGAAAAGCCAGTCAGTTCCTATGTTAGGGTACATGGGTAGCCAAGAACTGAAGTACATAAAACCAGATGAGACTGGATCATTTAGTAGTTTTCATTTTTTAAAAGAAGATACTAAATTTCTGCCCAACAGAGGCTTCTTGCAGGAAGGACTCTAGGTGAAATGAGAAAAGAAAGATCAAGTATAATCTGTGATTCACCACTACTGTAATAATACTTCTACTCCTTCTGTGTAGGAGACTTTGCCTCAGTTAGGAATAATTGTAGACTTATGTAGGAAACATCCAGCTGGGGTTTCCAAAATTAAGACAAAGCATATTACATATGGCAATCTTAGGAAAAAGCTATATCTAGTGAATCTATGTTTCACTTGTTTGCTCCAGTGTCACATAAGTGTGCCACAATGCATACAACAGGTAATGCACACACTGAGGGACAAGTCAGAGAAAGGAAAACCACAGAACTGAAGAAAATAATGGATGAAAATTAAACAAGATGCAAAAATAAAAAAAGGAAAATATTTTTAATTTTTTTAAATGGAAAATCAAGTGGGAGAAAGAAGCTTTATCAAAGGGAGATAATATACAAGTGTCTTTGCAAAAATTTAAAAATTCAAGTTAGTGTGAGTTAAAAACCACTCATAAACCAAGGCATGGATATAGCTGTCAACTGAGACATTCTCTCATCTCCAAAAGAGACCATTTTAATGCTTGGTTTAAGTGAAGGATTAAGAACCAGCCTAGGTCATGAAGGGGTTTTCATTCTCCCCCCTCGAATCTTCATTAATTAGTTAAAACTGTTTGGTTAGTCAGGTTAAGTCCCACCAGCAGACACGTGTGCTCCCAGGTCTGGTCCTGCCTGTACAGACATTATTGACAAACAGTGAAGGCTTCTCTGTCTTGCTTAGGTCAGTATCACATCCACAGGGACATGACCTCATCTAAAGCATCTTATAGCATTTACAACACATCAGGAGCATAAATTAGGGTTCATTAATTGCTTAAGCTGAGAAGCTGGACCACAAACTGACCTGCTTGAGGCAGGGTAACACATTTCTCTGCCTCTCTTGAAGTGGCAGGAACAGGTTACAGCAGACAGGCAGGGCACAAAATATCTGTCACTGCCAGAGTAGGTCAGGAAAAACTTCCCAGATCCCTCAGCTGAAAGACTGCAGGTTTCTGAGAGGTGGTAACTTCATTGCTTGCAGGTTTTTGAAGAATTTTTCAAAAATGAATAATGCATATTCTTTAGAATACCCTGAGTTGGAAGAGAACTGCAAGGAGCATCGAGTTCTCAGTGGGGAAAAAGGCACCAACATACTTCAATAAAGGAAACAAATCTATCTGTGCAAGATAAAAGCAGCAAAAATATATTAAGAGAATATTTGTTTAAGTCAGTTAGAAATCAGACAAACGGATGTAATGAAGAGCAAAACCACAAGAGAATCACAAGAATATCTGTCCTGTTAAAATACACATTAATGTCACAATTCATAATGACAGCAGATATTTTTAACTTTTCTAAATGAACTTTGTCATTTCAGCTGCTTGGCAAATGCAGCTGCTGGTCTGCAATCAATGATATTTGATCAATATCTATCACTGAAGATCTGGCCCCTGGTGTGCCAAAAGAGATTGTTAATTATTTCAGTACACTATGCACAGTCAACTCATGAGATCAGTGCAAAATTAACTTATTACAGATCTGTGTGCTTGTTCCTTTACTATTTGGGATTCATAGTTACAAGACTTCTTCTGCAGTCATGTAGAGTATAATTTATTGAAAATAAATTGTTCATAATGATGGAATTCCAGGAGCTTTAAGCATATGACTGATTTCTGTACTTTGATGAAATTATGAGAGTTGGCAAGCACTAAATATGACTGCTGACATTTGTTTTACTGGTCTGATCTCTGATGGTTGCCATTCCCTGCTGAAATCCATGGCATAAAAATTGCCATTATCATTGATGGAAACAATGATATTGTAGATCACGTAACTCTTAATAGTTTTCAAGAAATCTGCTTCCAAAGTCAACTTTTCTCTTTTCTTTTTGGCTTTGTTCTTTTGAGAGATGCTCTAAGCCAGTAAAGAAAAATCGATTTAAATGAATAAGCAAGCAAACAGCATTCATATCACCTTTATTTCACTTTGCTTCCTTGCTTGATTCTAGTGATTCTTTATTTCAGTACTGAGAGAAGCTTCACTACGTGGCCAAGCCATCATAAATAAGAATCAAGTAAGTAAATAAAATTACAAACCCAAGTCAGTGTCAGCATTTACTTTCAGCCATTACAAAGATCTTTTTAATAATAACAAATGTAAGTTCAGGAAAGTCCAAGCTGTTCATTGCTCAGATGGGGCACACAAATTGCAGGAGATGACAGCAGCCTTTTAATACTAGAATAACAAATTACGAACCCTATCAGATGTGTTGCCAGCCAGAGGAGAAATTTTACACTTTTTTATTAAGGTGATGGTTTTGCTTTCTTAAATTTGTTCTCAAAAAAAGAGGGGAAATGAGGATGAATTCATGTAGGGACAGCTGGCATGACAACATATTGCAAGATGTGAGAGCTGAAAAAGAAGCATAAGCAAGCCACAGCAGAAAACAATGAGCCACCATGGACTGTCAGCCCTGTCAGATGGACCTCTGGGATCAGGGAAAAGTTAGGAATGACAGGTTGTCCCCACCTCAGTCCACTGGTCCTGCTTTCTGACAGTGGTGGAATGACCCTCCCTCTCCCCTGCATCCCTTCAATGGCCTGATCTTTGTCTCTCTTCTCCCTGGTCACAGGGCTGGACCTCCTCACTGGCAACACTATTCCCTGTCCTCATAAACATTCTTCTTGCATAGTGCTGAGACAAAATATCTATGCAGAAAGGTCACCAAATACAGCCAGTGGGGGTAAAAGTGAAATATTGCATCAAGGATCTTTGATGGCTTGAATTGACTCAGAGCCCCATCAGTCCTGTATTTTAACCCTTTGAAACAGTGAATGCTTGAAGAAGACCGTGCAAAGAAAGCCATGTGGGATTTGAATATGCAAGTATATACATATCTGCTGATACATAAGGCAACCTGGTATTTGTGCTGATAATGCGAAGTCCATAACCTATTCCTCAAAGAAATGTTATTTTTCAAGGGATTCAACTGCCCTAGGACACCTGGAATTTAGGTATCTGTACTCTCAACTGTCATTTACATGTGCCTGCAAAGTCAGTTAATATATCCCACACTCACAAAATGGTTGTGATTGGAGAGGACTTTAATTCAAATACAGCATAAGCTTAAAAAAGTATGCATTGGCAGAACCAGTTCTTACTCATTGCCCATGAAAAGGGTGCAAGAACGTGTCCTTGATAGAAATTACTTTCAGGTATCTAAAGTTGAGGGTGGTGTTCCTTGAGGGAAAGGGAGTGAAACTATCTTGGCTAGTAGGAAGAGTATAAAACACGGCGTAGATATTCCCTACCTCTTTCTGAACTGTTTTTTTGTTTAGATCATGCCTGCCACCATGTTTTTAAGTTTCTTGAGAGTTTGCAGTACTATAAAATTCATCCAAGTTTATGTCTTGTAGATACAAAGAAAATGTGAGTTCTCAATCCTAAAGTAGATGTAACTTTAGTTTCCCCCTATGTGGGTTGCACATTAACACTTTTTTTTCAGGAGATTGGTCCAGAATTAAAGCTTCTTCAGTGACTTTTGTTGTTGTGTTTGTTGTTGTTGTTAGAGCTTCAAATTCCCAGATCTGATTTGCATTTCAGTTCTTCAGTAGAAGTTTTCTGAAAGCTTAGGGTCTTTTGATTTGTTTCCTTGCTTTCTTAGCTGTATTTTTTTATATTTTGTAAAAGCTAGGTTCCCTTTGCCTAACTGTAGGAATTCTTCTCAAGTGTTCAAATTAGTCTTCCTTCCATGACTAGTAAGGACTTCACAACCTTTGGGTCACTTTGTGCACATGATCTATCTGTGTGCATTGAGGGTAGAGGGATTTAAGCTGAGTAGACTTGGGGAAAGCTTTCCTAGCCTTTAATCTGTAGGCCACACAAGAGAAGCCCAGACCCCTCCTGAGAATTTTCTGGGATTCAGATGGATTTACTTAAAGACAGTGGATCCAAGGCAGTTTTGAATTGCATTACTAGTGGCTGCTCTGTGGTTTGCACCAAGCTCTACTCTTACAGCAGTAGTCATCTCCTGTATGTCAGGATTTGATGAATTGGGATGTTAAATTCATCAATTTTATCACAAAGTACAGAGTGAGAGATAGTGTTAAGTCATGTCAGTAACTAAACCCCATGAAAAGTAGAGCACAATTCTAGTTGGGAGTCAAGAACACCACAGACTAACATAGACACCACTGCCTGTGCTGGAAAAAGAAAAAACAGCTAGCAGCTAGGGAAACAGGATCTTTGCACATTTTTCCCTCTTATTCACTATTTTGATAATTTTCAAACTTATTGTACTCATAGGTTTTCCTTCTTTCCTGAGGCACGCTTAAAAAAAAAAATCTTTTCTTTCTTATTGAACTCTACTTTTCTTGCTAGCCATTATTTTCTCTGACCTACAGTGACATGTGGAGCTGACTCTGCTGGAACGTCAGCTGCTTACATCTCCAGCATCCCCGCAAGATGATAGTGTGTCCATGGTGACACTGTAGCAGAAACATTATCAAGTGTCAGCATTACCTTCAATGAGAATTTCTTAATTTTGCCTGTAAGTTTTCTCCTCCCAAAACCAATTTTCTCTCTTAGGTAGTAACAATAATCATGCTCTCCTCATCTCTTTTTAAACTCAAGAAAAATGTTACAAATATTTTCATATTACAGTCTTGCTAATACCTTAAAGGGGGAGGCTGAAAAGTAAAAGAAAGAAAATACAGAAAGAAAACACACTGTCTGGGAGAAATATTGAGTCAAGATATTCCTAAATATATTATCAGCCTTCTGCTGATGTCCTCAACCAATAGTAACAAGATTTTTGTGTTCAAGGTGCAGGCACTGTGACTTTCTGGCCCATTGTATCACCAAATGTGTAAATGTGTTAGGGCCCAGACCTAAGGACTGGCACAAAGTGAGTGCCACTAATCTCTTGTGGGGAAGGTCAACATTCTGGTCCAGTTTCCAATGCATTTTTGTTCAGTTAACAAAGGGATGTAGAGCAGAAAGTTCTGGTAAAGAGAACAGTAGAGACCGGTTTCCTGGAAGAATTCTTTTATCTTCCAATTCATTCTCTGTCACCTTCTTTCTCAAATGTCCTTCATATGACCCAGGCAACCCAATTAGTTGTTTGAAGGGACTGAATTTGACCTCTGAGCCACATTCCAAGTGTTCCAGAAATTAACAGATGATTTATCCTTGACCTCGGTGTCTCCATCTGCAAAAAAACCCCCAAAGCAATAATATTTAATGAACAGTGAAGTTGCAACTAATTGGTGCTCAATCTGCAGCAGCTTTGCCATTTGGGGACTTGAATTCGTGACTGGGGTTGCAGACAGCAATGTCAGGGAACTCATAGGCTGGGATGGACATCAGGAAATAGGAAAGATGTGAGGGGTTATAGGATTGAGGTCTTAGTCTGCCTGTGCAAGGTTGGATCATAAGAGAGAAGTGTAAAATGGAGGGCATGAGATCATGTCCTGATTTAAAGATCAGGGAAGTGGGAGAAGTTTGAAGGTAGGCAGGATCTACTCCACTTCCTAGTATGGGAAAATGTAAAAAGGACACCAAAGAGTGGAGGAGAGAGCAAGAAAACTTGCGTCTCAAACATGTGAAAGAGTTGATATTTGTGCAGTGAGGCCAGGAAATTGCATCCCGGAGAATAGGGTCTTGTGAAGGACTTAGGGCAACTGACAAGTTATTTTGGCATAAGGGAGTATCAAGGTAAATATTCAACAACCTGGAAAGTGTTTAAAGTAGAAGGGGGGTGATTGAAAGGAGAGGCAGTCCCAACAATACCTGCAGCATCACATCCTCTGTAGGAACTGCTCTGTAGGAATAAATAAGGGTGCTCTTGTGAGAAGGGAAATCATAAAGGAGCAGAGGAACATCTCAACCACACACAGGATTAAGCCCCTACTTATATAGGCTGAATCCTGTGAGATAAACATGGGAGAAGAACTCTAAGTTGTTCACCAGTTGACATAAGTGTGGTTATAAAGCCCCGGCTAATCCTAAGATTGAATTTGACCACATTATAGCAAATGGTTTGGATTTGTTTCAGTGTTTTTTGTGTGCGTGTGTCTGATCATATGAAGTTTCTTGATTTTCTGTGCTTTTCTTCAAAGTATAAATAGTGGCAGCAGTTCACAGGACAGTAGGGTCAGACCTCTGAGACTGCAATCCAAATCTTCCACCAGATGCAGATATAAAGGAATCTCATTTGACAGACCAGTGGAGCCATGGTTTCCATTGGCTTCATCAGGAGTTGATCACTGTGTCAGAAAAACTGCCTTTTTAGGCACCTAATCATGGAGATCAGTGTTCAATGGACAGCAAAGAAGTTTAAAATACTATTGGTTTCATTGCATTATAGCAAGCTGACCTCTCCAACATTGCTCCCTCAGCTGATAGAGTGATTTTGCATGGCAGAGCCCTCACTGCACAAAACTCATGTGAAAGGCCTTTTAGAACTGTAACACTCTGCCCAAGGGCATAAACAATTTTTTCAACATTTATTAATTTTTTTTTACCTTTTTAACTGCATTAATTAGAAGAGAACACAACTATCTGTAAAGCTCCCCAATATAGCACTAAATTCACCACTCGTTCAAAAATTTAGCAAAAATTACCATATGTGTTAGAGGAAGCTCAACGTTTTCTGCTTTTCCAGGCTGCTGAGGCAGCATCCTCTTAGTGTTGATAAAAATTGCTTTGCAAAGGTTGTGCCTCTTTGGATTTATCACTATCAGCATGTGGCAGTGTTTGAGCTTCCAGCTAAAAAAAAAAAAAAAAAATTCAAATGGAATTTTACAGTACTTGCTTTGGGGCTGGAGCATAAAACTGCTCTCTTAGCAGCTTCCAAGTCCCAGGAAGCTCAGTCCCTGTGTCTCTTGGCTTTCTCACACTCCCCTAGTGCTTTGCTGCTGATCTTTCCCACTTGCTGTTTACTTACTTTATTGCATAGTTTAGAGGTATCTTTTTATTATTTTTATCTTGTTATGATTTTGGCTACTCTTGATGACAGGTATTTACAGAAGGGCGAGGATATAAAGTGAAAAACTAATGTACCATGCATGGAAGGCAAGACGCCACCATGGTGGAGAGGAGATAGCTGCTGAAATAAAATTTTGAAGAAATTTTAGTTTCAGAAAAAATGGCTGGGTCTACATTATCAAGCTGTGAGCCTAGTATGAAGGTAAAGTGATGCTTAGCACTTGGCATCTACACTATACACCTGCCTCAGGCTAGCTCTGGTGCTGTAGGTTGGATGTCTGATAGCAATTAGGACAAATTAAGTGCTGACATATTATTCTGGTGTAATGATTTCCTAAAGGAGTGTAGTTTGTGTGTCAGGAGCCCCATCTGCAATCTGGATCTGTGTCTGTGTGGTGATGATAAGGAGATACACTGAAGAAGTGCACTGTTGAGCTGAACTGAGGCACTAATGGAAATCACCTTGGGAAAGAGCTGATGTCCTTGGACTGGGTGGAGAACAGCAGTGGGTTTGCTGGTGCAGCAAAACACACAACCAGATCTTGGCAGGTACAAACCATCTTTAATATGAGTATCCTGAAACACATCTGCTGAAGATCTGGTCTGATATTCTGGTTTTTTAACAAAAAAACATACCTTTGCATATTAGAGTGGACAAGGCGTACTAGCATTTGTCTTTTTCTGGTGCTTATCTGGTTTGACCTAGGCTTTTTAGCACTTTTTAGCACTGTCTGCTGTATTTTGATTCCCTTGATGAAGTTACACCCAGTGTACCCGACCCTGTGTTTCCTTCCTGCGCACTTAAAACAGAGCCCTTGGAGAGAGCTGGAAAGGACTCTGAATCCTAAAGCCAGCTCAGCCCCATTTCATGGGAAGGGTAAAACAAAGGGCAAATGCTCTATTTTGAAGCTTCTTTTATGTGTTTGATCTTCCACAGCATTGCTCATTCAATCTCTCCTGCACTAGTGATATGAGGAAGCCATGAAAGTTAATCCATTTTAGAGATGAATCAGTTCTGGCAACTGTCCCCAGGCACAGGTCAACAGACACAGGATGGACAGTCATTCCAGGGCTCTCTGAGGGAATAATTCCTTGAAAAACGGCACCTGGAAAATGCTCACTTCCTTGTCGCCCATCTGCTTTGGTAGTAGGTAGCTGGCACAGAGTTCAGTTTCACCTTGGCTCTAGGCAAGGCAGAACTGCCAGACAATGACAGTTTTCAAAGAAGCTTGGTGAAAAAAATAATTTAAAAAATTTACAGATACAATCCCTCTTAAAAAAAAAAATTTAAAAAATGCACATGCAAAGAGGAGAGATCCTCTTTGAGCCAAGCATTAATATAGAGCCAGGACAAGTCTTTTCTTTTTACACATTCCTGTTGGCACTATAAGACTCCAAAATAAAAGCCTATTGTGGAAAAAGCAGAGAACAGAAGCAGAAAATATGAAAATTTTGTCTTGTTTTGCAGGGACACAAAACATTTCTGATGCTTCATTGATCACAGTCAGCACTGTAAATTGGAACAATGACCTGCTGAAATGGCCAGGTAGAAAAGTTGTTCCATTTAGAGAAAATTCTTAAGAACTGAAGAATGTTGATCCCAACATGGGGAAAAAAATATTTAGAAAGCTAGTCTTTGTCTCAGCTCCCACTGTAAAATCTCTTTGTCTTCTTGTAGTCAGGCCACAAGAAAAGTTAAAGGTTTAGATATTGCTTTCATTAGCATTTGACCTACATTGACCATAAAGAAAGACTAAGATCCTGTAGCTGTCAACCTAAGCAGTACAGAAATTAATTCTAAATCTTAATTTCAGTGGCAATGAATGCCCTATCCCACCTTCATCAGAACCAAATACCTGTCAAAACTCAGAAACTCCAAGCTGAAACCATGAGTGTGGGATGTAAATAATGAACTTGTTTTCTTTTGTGTCGACTGATTGTGCAAGCTCTGGGACAATTAGTGGTTATTATACTGTTCTTTATTCTTAGTTGTCAAACACAATTTTGGACTTCTTTTTGTAGAAACTTTGGCCCAAAATCCCACACGGAGACACATCAACAGATTTTTTTAACATCCACTTATTGTTATTATATGCCTCTTTAAGTAGAGTTTTAATGGTTAAAACAGAAGAGATGCTGGGAAGCCAAATTTTTCAAGTTTTAATTGATGTCAGCACCCTTCTCCTCTTTAAGAACTGTGAATGTTGTCTCCCCTTGGATTGTTAAAATGTATATTTTAGGTTACTTTTCGTCTTTGGTGAAAAATTCTCTTCCGCTTTTAGACTAATAAATTAGGTGGCTCACAGGGCCTATCATTCTGAATTAGGATAATTTTTTTGTGTGCAGCTCATTTCTCTTTAAGCACTGCTGCTGGCGTTCACTAGAGCAATCTCTAACAAAGCCATCTGAATTAAAAAAAAAACAATACAGCTGCTGGAAATGTTAGCACTTGGACTAATACACTCAATTTTAGCGGGAAGAGATCTGGCTAATGGGCTTCAGGACTCTTGGGAAGAGAAAACTGTAAGACAGGAGCGTTCTCTAAGAGCAGAAGTCTTTGGTATTGCAAAAGATACCTAATATTCTTCCTGGCTTTGGAACGGGTTTTGAGCTTTCTCTGTTGTGTCATCTCTTGCCTTGCTTGCTGACCTAGTCTCATCTGTCCAACCAAGTTTGTAAATGAAGAAACACATTTGTCCTTCTCACATGGGAAATCCTAGGACAGAGAATTTGTGCCAGTAAATTAAAGCATTCCTGCTGAAGCAAAGAAAAAGTTCCTCTAAGCTAAAATAATCTTCTAGCAATAAATTTACTTGCCAGTAGTATTCTTTTGAAAACCTAAATAAATAAACAAAAAAAATAATAATTGTGGGTAAAAACTTCACCCACACAGATGCAAAGTAGTTTAAATTGTCGAAGACATTCAGTGCTTGCTACATCTTGGTGTTACAGGATGCCTATTGTCTCTGTGACCTCAAAAAAGACCCACCCACCACAAATTCTGCAATTTCCCAAAATTCATTCATCTAATCTGTGTCTGTTACAAGTGGTGGCTTCTCCATTACTCTTCTCAAGAGAACTTGTACATGTAGACATCCTGTTGTCCACCAGCCAGAAAGTGCTCGTGCAGGGCATATAAATAATCCTAAAACATGAGAAAACTTGAAAGTAGATTAAAACTTTAACACCCTTGTCTGGTTTCTGTGCAAATGAGCTGTGCACGGTCCATTGTAATGAGGTCCCAAGGTTCATTCTAATATCTAAGATACTTTATCTTCCATGTAAAAGACGGGCAGCATCAGAACTGTCTGCAGACCAAGTACCTTCGGTTTATCTGTGTACCCTGAATATTGAAACCCCTCTCAGGATGAGCCTGAAGTTGCAATCGTACAGCTCCACTCCTCAAAGGAACTGCCACACAGAGGGTGAAATTCAGTCTGGAGGTTGGGCATTCTATCTGCAGTAGCCATTTAGGCAAATATTCACCAGAGGAAACCTGGTGGAACAAAACATAAGCTAGTTGTCTAGATTCTCCACAGTTAGTGGAGAGAAATAGATTTCCTCTTGCTTCAAGGCAGATGTCTAAAACCATTAGCTGTTTCATTCTTTAGAGGTGCTTTTTTCCTTCCCTTGCCTATAAAAATATTCTGAATAATTAACTCTGATACAGACTCTTATCATATAGATGTCTAAAATTAGATAAACTAACTATTGGTATTGTCAGGGCTCATGAACCAGGATGACAAGGGAACCTTGGTGTTTTTTTTGTTTAATAACTTGCTCTGAACATGCCAGCACCATCATTAAGCCATCCCTGAGAGTCCCCTGGCAGTAACACAATTAGGGTCAATATCTCACTTAACCTAAAACCTAATCTCCAAACTGCCTATGCATAGCAGTGCAGCAGTACAGCAGTCCTTGATAGTGGATAACCTCAAATACCAACCACCCAGACTTATCCTCTGCCTTTCCCACCCATCTACATAAAGGGAAAGGGATTATTTTTTTGTTCAACAATCCTTCCAAAATTTGTGATCAAGTCTTTGCTGTGCTGTTGAACATCTCTTTGAACTCAGGTAAATCTGTCAAACCCCCATTCCAAAATATTCAGGGCTTAGCCTCCTGCTGGAGTTAATGACTGCTGGTTGCCTGAGGAGCTTTGAAGGTCAGAGGACTGCTCACACTCGTGTAATCCTCAGAGCTGTGAGAGAGCAGTGTTCCTCAGAACTCTTGCCATTAGAAACAACTTTATTTCACGCCTCTGTGAATTGTTCTCACACAAATATTTTATGGTTTAAGACAAAATACCAGCTGTCTAAATGAAAGGAGTTGGGCAGGTGTTTAGGTAAAGAAGGAAAAGCAATGCAAATGAGATGTGACAGACAGTGCATGACATTTTTCAAAGTGCTAGTCTACCAATTAACTGGAGAAATAAAGGCAACCATTATGTAATTTTATGTCAAATGGCTCTCAGTTACAGACATAAAGAGAAAATGGAGGTTTCTAGAAATACAGGACTTAGACAAGTTTGGGTCTGTTTGAAATGGCAAGTTTGTCTGCCAGATCAGTTTCAGATCTCTCACCTCTGCTAGTCCACAAGCCAACAAAAAACCCCCACATCTACTGTCAATTTAAAATGTCTCCACCTGAAACTGTCTTCTGGCAAAAATTTACAACTTGTAGCAGTCTTTTACATTCATTCCACCCATTCCTATCCCTCTCAGCACACAAGATCAGCCTCTTTGTAGGAGTCTTGCTTCCCTTCATGGTGGTTCTAGACTGAGAATATTCTCATTTTTAGAATATCTGCTGTGGTGAACACCTGGCTTCGTAGGAGTCATCATTTAAAAAAAAAAAAATTGTATTATTAGCACGTTCCTGGTTAGCACAAAACCACTACTCACTGTTGCTCTGTGGACTGGAGGTGCATATTGAAAGACACATTGTTATAGATTTTTTTGAGTCAGCAATGAATTCCATTGACAGCTAAAAGCAAAAGGAAAAGGCTTCAAGATATTCCTTTCTGGACACTCCTCATATACACTTGCCCTTGTATTGATTCCTTCCATCTCCCAAGGAATGCAGTATAGTTTCATAAGCATGATCGTTGACTCCTTTCCAGGTCATCACTTTCTATAGGATTTGATCCTTTCCTTATAGGACAAATTACAAGGTATTTTTGGAAAAGAGGGAAATTATCTTCCAACAACCTCTTCATTTGCTGTGAAAACTATTCTTCTCTTAGCCTGGTTTTATTTCTGGTCATAGTGAAGGCATTTAATTATCTTTTGCATACGTCAATCAAATACATTTTGTAAATGAGCTGCACTCTACAGGATGCCCACAAAATGCTATATGTCCATCGAGTTCTTTTTTCACTGTATTAAGACATATGCAATTGTACCTTGAGCTGTATTAGATGATGGGGACATTTTGTAAATTAAAATAGTCACAAAAATAATTTTTGGAGTATTTGTATGCCTAAAAGTTTCCTCATTATCCAGAAATGGTGCAGCAAAAAGCAGTTTCGTAGGAAACCAGAATAATTTAAATGAGAAGATCGGAGGTTGCAGTTGGCCCCTGTGGGTTTATTTGCAAACAGCCTTTGTGCAGCACTGCCCTCCAAGCCACTGGGTGCTGTTCTTGCAGAAATATGGCTTTTTCTCTGCATTCCAGATCTTTATATTACAAGTTGATGAAATGTTCAGGGTCTGAAAATGCTTCACAGATAGATAAGTTTTTCAGAAAATGATTAGTGGCTCCTCAGAGGGGAGAGTCGGCTACTGACGAGTCTCCAACAAGAGCTTTAACAGAAATATTTGACAGGCTAATGTCACAACACTTCTACATCCCTGGCTATTTACAGGTTTCCTAGGTACTCAGAAGCATTGTGTTCCAGTAAGGCATAATAGATAATTTCCAGTTTTTCTTTTGTTGTCAATGCTTTCTTTTATTTTGGACAGGGTGTCAGACCTCTCTGCGTGTCACTAAAATGAGGAATCTTAGTGTTCAAGGGGGCAGAGATGGAACAAAGGGAACATTGTTGGTTAGGTTTCTTTCTATCTGATACTCTCCTCTTAACAGCAATTTCCTTAAATAGAATCCCATAAGTTTTTAATTATTCTACCTCTATTTTCTTGGGAAACTATTGAAACAAAAGAGTTTTCCTATCTCATAATATTATTGAACCATGTATTTTTTTAAATAGCTTGCACTGTGGAAATGTTTTTAATAAGTTCCTTAGTGAAAAAAATGAAAAACCAAAGAAGAATACATGGGTTATTTTAAATAACATTTTGTTAAGAAGCATACTGTGTCTTGTTACAAGTATGGAAGATATTTTGTCTCTGTAATGTATGATACTTCATGAGAAATTAAATCTCTGATGCAGTGCAATTTTCATGGAAACCACATCTTCTTCTGAAAGAGAAGTTATTCTATTTCTTAGGTGTTTAATACCCAAAAGATTCGTCTAACATGAGTATTTTTGTAGGTGATATTTTAGTATCAGAACATTCTGCAGGCTGTAATGCTTTTTTTCAAACTGGACTTTTTAATACATTAGAGTGAAATTTAAAATTTTCTTGACCTTAAATCAATATCTTAATCAACATTTATTTTTGCTCCCATGGCTAGAGACAATATTTTACTTCTCTGCTATGACAAGCAGCAAAGGGAAGGAATAGAGAAAAGATGTCCATGTTCTGAAGTCAGAGCACTTCCATACAAATGCAGTTACTAAAGTAACATACAAACTTGTGCTTTTGTATAGGGGAAAATAAAAGAATAAAATTTAAAAAAATTTATATTTATGAGGAGTTTTAGAGAACAGGGCTACATCTTTGGTAATCTAAGATTATATTAGATCTGCATGGCATACAGCAACTTACAGAAATGTCTTCTAGACCAATATCTTGTTAATTGCATATTAAAGATCAACTAGTTTTTCAAAATGTGCCATCTTAAGATCACTAATCTGTTCCACTATATTCAGCTGCCAGCATGTTCCTCTCAATGCAAGAAATACATTTTTTCTTAATATTAGGGGAAAAATATGTCTCCCTGCATGTGTTAAAATAAGTGAAGGGAAGGAAATGTCAGCTGTGTGTGCAGGCAGCCACCTGCAAGTAATATAAAGATCCTGTGCACATAACAGGAGGAGGATCAGCTGTGAGCAGCAGTGCACAGACCCTGCTCAAAGCTGAGCCTGCACCTCCCCAGAGCCCCTCTGCAAGGTCCAGGGCAGGGAATTGTGTCAGGCTCCCTGAAAACCTTCACTGTCCTGGGAACTGTGTGCGGATCCCTTCTGTTGTGACAATCTCTGTCATTTAGATGACCAGAAGAGGTGGGTGTAGGTTGCTCAAAGCAGATTAGTGGCATATCCAGGACGAAAACTTGACTCCTCTAAGTCTCAGGGGAGCACCTCAGTTATTCTGAAGCCTCTGCTCCCCACTGCTCCACACAAAGCACAGCTGCTAAAGTGCTGAGGTTTCTCAGTTTTCACTGCTTTTGGCATGGGATGCACTGAAGTGGCTCGGTATCATGTTTAAGACTGAGTTTCCAGGACCAATTCAGAGAGATTGAGATTTCTAAGTAATCCTTTCCTTGGAAGTGCCTGTAACTTAAAACTCCCTTAGCATGCTTTTCTGTCATAAAAGAGTCTTTCTGATTCATGTCACTTTTATTTGCGACCTGAGGATTTTGCTGGAATCCTATCTGTTTTTTCTGTGCCATCAGTCCTAGAAGAGGTTTTATGAATATGCTCTAGTTCAAGGAGCACTTTGATATATTATCCTGTGGCAATTAGATATCAAAAGTACATATGCATTAAGTGCAGATTCAGCAGTTACTTGATAGTCTAAATATATAAAAGAAGAAAAAATGAAGAACTGTAGCCAGCAGCAGTTAGATAACGACTTGCACCAAATATTTACCTTATTTATTTTCACGTCTGAAGTGATCAGGGAAAATGATGTATTGAGATTATTTCTCTTCTGTCACCTGAGATATGTCCATTTGACCTTTATCTGGGGCTGATGAACAGAGAAATCAGCTGATGCAGCAGCCTGGTGTTTCATTATCTGCTGCCTCTGAAGGACCCAACTCTTATCCAGCACAGGTCACAGTGTGGTGACTTCAGTTAAGCCTCACAGGGATAAAAGCCTGTCACTCATATCTACTGTGGCCTTTGCTTCAAAAACACCAGGATCAAACAGGTTAAAGGAAGGCATTAATTTCCAGATGAGCTGAGAAAATTGGGTTGAGAGCTTGGGTTTAACATAATAAATGAGCTCCTTACTATAATCTTTTAGTGGCCAGAAAAAAAAAAATAATATATATATATATCAAATTTTGTGGTATATCAATGAGCATTTGTACAAACTTTTGGAATGTTAAATTTAGTGCAAAAAACAAATAGGTTTTGAGGCCAAATATTATAATCTTTAGTCACACAAGTGGTTGTTTTTCTTGTGAGTATTTCAGCTCCTCTGTGATACAACAGAAGGAAAAAAAGGTGCAATTTCTCTTTACTGTGAAATGATATTTGATCCTAATTTTGGTAAGAAGGTAAATATTTCCATCCCCAAGGACCATTGTGATACAAACAGCCCAGATGTTAAAGCATCAGTGTCTCTAGTCTACTGCAGATTAAACATCCTTATATTTTTATTGTGTAAATATTCTCCTTTCTTCCCAAGTAATAAAGAAGAAAGGAGAGCCTAATCAAACTAGAGAAAGATATGTTTTATTTTCAATTTTTCTGCAAGCTTCTCATGTAGTATTTAAGCAGACCAAAGGTACTCTTTGTACCTTGGCACATGTCTACCACAGATGAATAAGAAGACGCCTAAGCTTGTTCTGCCCATTGTTATCTCAGAAAAACACAAATGAGGAAATTTCACCAGGGACCTGGGGCAGTTAGAAATCATCCTGAAAGATTTATTCTTCCAGCATTTATGCTCTATTCATGTTACCATTGAGCTTTTAAAGTAAAGAAGTCTCCCATCAAGGCAGTTCAGCTCTTTGTACTGCACTTTCCTGCATTTCAGACTGGTCTTTTCCAATTTTCTTTTGCTATAGCATAAGATCAAGATTGAAATCCATCTAGAAGGACTTCTAGTGACCAGTGACAGTAATACATTTAACTGGTGGGTGAGGTTTTCTGTGGACTTGTCAATTCCCATGTAGATTTGAATTACAGTTTATTAACAGATGAAAAAGTTGTTTCAAAAATATTGTGATTATTATTATTATTATTATTATTATTATTATTATTATTATTACAGGCCACTTATCGATGCAAAATTATATAATCAGAAGAGTTTTTTAATCATGAGGGGAACATATTTTCATCAAAGTGAACAGCACACTTTAATTAAATAGAGTAGAAAGCAAAAGACAAGTTCTGAAATGTTGTCTTTTGCTGAGGCTCCAAGGGCCTAAGGAAATCCTTTCAAAAGCTGACCTTTCAGAAGGAAAGCCCATTTGGGTTTATAGCTACTGCTTATCTCTACATGAGAGATTTATGCAGGTAAGTGCCTGCTCTTGAGATGAGAAGGTACTTCACCATTCATTGTTATGTCAGGCACTAAGTTGACTGACAGGGCCAGAGCCCACTACTGTGAAAAAGGCATTACTCCAAGGAAGGTTATGAAGGATTAAAAAGCCTTTCTTCTTAGTACAGATTGCAGTTGAGGAGCTAGTCTGTAAAAATCACCACTAACAGGGAATTAATTGGCAACACGAGTCAGGAGTTACATCAGTTTAGACCTGCTGATCACCTGATCCATGCTGCCTAATTTCATTTGACTATAAAACATGTTGAAGGCCTGTGGTGTTGAGGGTCTGTAGTTGAAGGTGTGTAGTGTTGATTTTAATGTAGCATATCACAAAAGGATGAGAGCTGCTCTGTGAAACTATGGGAATTTAGGGCACAGACAGAAAAAGTTAGCATGGATTTGTGCTTTTGATATGACCCCTAAGGTAACACTGGTTTTGTTCCTGTTCATGAGCTGTTTTGCTGGCCACACCAGTTGTTACAAGAGAGAGTGGGTGAGGTGACAACATCAGAGGAATTTCTCACTCTGTCAAGCCCCTCCTTTTCTTGGTGCAATGGGAGAGAGACCATGACAGCTTGGACTGTGCTCATGAGGGAATGCCCACGTACCCATCCTGTAAGTCTGCACACTGCCAGAACCAACCAGGCAGAATACTCACAGGCACCAGTGAGTTTCCCTATCTCTGTTCAGAAGTTTTAGCTCTTGGATTGTCTCCTCGCAAAGGTCCCTATTAACACATTTTGTGATACTGCTGTCTTCCTGTACTTGGCCAGAAAATCTCTTCCACAATCCAAACTTTTGTTTAAAACCTTTTTTTCCCCCAGAAAGATCTTCAGTTTTAAATTGTTCAATCAGTTAACATACAAAGACTTTGTGCTCTTTCAGAAAATGCTTTTAATATTTAAGATCCAGCTTTTTTCTGAGTATCATAGTAGGGTGTCATATACAGGCCATTTGTAGAGGCCATAACAGCCTCATTTTTTCAAGAGAATTGTGAGAAATTTTGGCAACTGAATTCTTGTTTAAAAATTCCCATCCTTGATTCTGTTGGATTGGAGTGCTAATTAAACCAGGCTGTTGATTTTGTTTTGGTTGAATTATCTCAAATAACATTCAGTAAACCCCCAGGTTTGGTTTTTTTTCTTAATATTATTTTTCTGTTGATCAGAACAGAACAATCAAAATAAATAAACAAGCTTCTTACTTACCAGAGCAATTATCTTTTGGCAATCACAAAATCCACATCTCCAGAGGTAACTCTGAGTCAGTCTTACTGAAAAAGAATTTGCATTCAAGAGCTTCTAAGGAAGGGGGAGGGCATATTATTGACAGTCTTTAAACAGAGAAGCATAGAAGAGTCTAACCTCTCATTTGTACTTCTTTAACTAGGGGATGATGAAGGGAGAGGGACACAAAAAGCAATTAAAAATGAAGGCTTACAAAGGAATTGTTTGTAGCTAATTGAGTTGCTGTGAGACCCATTTGGTGTTTTCATTCTTCCTGCAATTTGTTAGGGGAAAATCGTTTGTTGCAGGGAACAGAATTCATTCTGGAAATTGTTCTCTGGCATTCAACACATGAGGTTAAACCACAGCCTCTGATGCAGGCATGGAGGCCTCCTATCTCTACAAAATAGCAACATTTATCCAAGCGAGCTGCTTAAAAGCCTTTTAGTAAGGCCACTGATTATCATAGCAAATCAGGCATCTCTGTAAAATTAATCATCTCATCCCAGTGTAAATGTCAAAAATACATTGCAGGTGCATCCAAGGAGTGTCCAATAAAGCTGAGAAATGAGAAAGCACAGATGTATGAATCCGTGGTACTAAAAGTGCTTTCCATGCACTCATTAGAGAGGAAGGGTCTGATCTGATTGGGGCTTTTCTGTCCTTGCCCAGATTTGTGAGCTCCAGCTGAAATTGTGTTATGGGAAGAAACAGAAGTGATGAGTGCAGTTCAACTTCTTCCTTCCTGTGAATTGTCAATATTAATTCCACAGCTATTAATTTGAAATTTCCTAATTGAATACAGGAGTTTTGGAAGGTGAATGAAAAAAGGCATCAAAACGATCTGCAGAGAAAGGGTCAGTTTTGTTTTTAACCCATTTCAGTCCAAGAGAAGGAAAGGAAATAGTGTCCAGGCCCATATGAAAGGTGAGTGGGAATTTTCAGAGCTAATGCACAGAATGAAACTACACATATACAATAGTAACTATTAATGCACATTGTACCAGGACAGGGCATATCCACCTCGACTACAAAACTGGCTCCTTTGGCCATGCTGTGCCTTCATAACTAAGAGCAAAGGGTGTTCCCAGGAAATTAGCTATCACTGGTTTAAAAGAATTATGAAAATACATCCCAAGACATTACCAACAGAAACCTTCCCCCCAAAAAAGCAAACCAAGAAAAAATTTAGGTGAGTTCTACACTGAACTCTGTGAATTTAGTCTAACAATGTTATTTAGGCTTAATTGGTGCTGAAAATAGAGGCCAGAAAAGTGAATGGGTGCATGTTGATAATAATTTTTTAAAAAGTACAGTCTCCATCAAGGGAAAATTTGCTAGTCTTTTGCAGTGACTGACAGAAGATACTTTACAGAACTGCATACTAATGATAAACCCTTAAGAGTTAGTTGCAGTTGCCCATCTGGATTTTTTTACTAATTTATGTGCAATCCTGACACTCTTTATTACCTTCTAAAATCATCTTTTAGAAAGCAAAAACTAGTCTCCAATGTCTTGAATAGCAAAGCTATTGAAAATTTAATAAAATGAAGCACACATGTAATGCAATTTAAAAATCTGTATCGCACATTAGTGCAACAGCATTTTACAAGAATATGGAACATAATCAAACTTAAAATTAGAAATATATTTTTACTAAGTTTCTTACAATTAAAAAAATTTACTCCAGACCATGAAGTTTACAAATATAAATGATTTAGTGACATCTCATTAGAAGACACAGCAGAACTGATTTCTTATTAAGAAAAACTAGCACTGCTGTAAATTCATTCCCTCCTCAAATTCCCAACCTTGTCTTGAATTACAGTCACTACCATTATTGATTTGAAGCTCTACTTTTCCTTAGATTTAGCTTTTCTCTTAAAATCATGTTTCTTCCTTCACTTTCATTGAATATAAACCTGAAAAACCTCAGAAATGCTCTGAACATGCAAAGCAAGTTCTTGACAAAGAAAAGGAGAACGTACAAAGGTGTTACCACCGGTTCAGAGTGTCTCTGACCTTGACCTTGGGGATAAAGACAAAAAATAATTGGAAGGAATCTGTGACCTGTAGAAAATTCAGCTGTCACTGATGAAGCCATCCCATGGCCTGATGGACCAGAGGCATTTTTTGACATCAGAGAAAGGAAGAATATCTGTAAAACACTTTGATTCTCAAGTGCTGTCCTTCAGTGAGTGACTCCTATGTGGGATATTGATTCCAGTTTTACCTAGGAAATGTAGGGTTTCATTTGTTATGTAAGAGCTTGTCTGGTACCGCCCTGGATTTCTATGCCAGTTTAGGAAACCTACAGCCTTGCTCTAGCTATTTGGTGTCTGTTGTATTATATATCCAGCATAATACTGGAGAGATCTTCACCTTCTTTAAGAACAAAACCTCTTAATAAGAAAAAGGCATTTTTAAGCAATCTTTTTGTTTTATTCCTGTCTGCTTAGTCTCTCAAAGAAGCAGCTGAATTGTCCTAATAAACCTGCATTATAACATGTTGGAAAATACACATTATCCAAGTGTTTTAGTGCAAGAAGCAGCCTGCCTTTTTATTTCTGTTTTCCTTAGACAGTCTGCCTTATAACAAGAATCTTTTCATTACTTCATTATTACTTGATAGTTTCCTATTATAAAAGCATTATTTAAACAATGGGTTTGATGATCCCACAATGAGAATTGTGTTGAGAAGTTTCCATGGAAACGATACACAACATTAATAGCTGAAATGGCACTGAACTCTGCTTTTGGTCTACAGTAAAATACCAGAAGCACCTGTGATGTGAAGCCTTTAAATCCTTTAAATGATCTTATACATTATATTTTTATGCCAAGGTTTTCATATTTCTGAGGCTACAAAGACATATGGCAAAGTCCCTCAATAATTATAACTGTGTAATAGCAGGAAATGTAATTATAGGTTCTGTAGACAGATTTAATGTATTTCAGGCAAAAAAAAAATTTACATCTTCTTAAGCACAAAATTCCACTTCATTCATTCATGTCTAATTCTAGTGAAACAGAGATCCTACTGTGGATATCTATATTGTGGCCAAATGAGATGCAAATTTTTCTGCTGAGCCTTGGTCTTGTTTTCAAGAGAAATGACAAGAAACATGTTCTCCATAGGAACATCCCCACATCTACCTCTTCTAGAAATCCCTTTGTGTTCATTAGAAGGCAGAAAAGGTATAGCATCCCCCTACAAATGTCTTCTTACCTCGGGGGAAAAAAAAAAAAAAAAGACAATTTTTAAAAAACACCCTGGTTTTGCTGCCTGATGAAGAGGAAGTTCAAGTGTCCAAGCTAGTAGGTATATCTGCCAATTGTGGCTCTTCAGTCTAGATTCAATGAGACAATCCTGTTTAAACGAAGATTTTAATCATGGTCCCATCCTGAATCATGATTCTGCTGATACCATTAGCATTTGCATGTGTCTAAATAAATACATAAATAAATAAGTATATTATGGAGTTGTGCAGTATAGATGCACACATCTATTGGATCAACTACATTTGATTCAGGCCACTGTTTCAAATTTCCTTCTGTCACAGTGCTGGTGAGAAATTTCCATTTTTCTTGCAAAAGAAAAGTTTCCCAGTACTCAAACTAACCCAGGTGCTTCTACAAAGCAACAAATATCCCTACAATATTAGAAAAGCAGTGGGAGCTGGCAATGCAGCTGTACTTAAAGGCTTTGCTTAATAGACCCCAAAGGCATTGAATCTTCTGATTTCCACCAAAAGCACGTAACACAGCATTTCTGTAAATAGGACATTCTATGCCACTGAGTATTTTTCCTATGGTTTGCATGATCACTTGCTAAATTTGTTATGACAGGCTACTTATCTCAGTCCAGAGCTCTGAGATTTTTGGATCATTTCCCCAACTCTAGACATTTCAGTAATAAATCTAGCACACCTAGCAAACATTTTATAGCACATCAGAAGGAAAAAAAAAAGTTATAGCAGGTTAATTTCACACGTGTGGCTTTTGCTTCAAGCCAGTTTCTCATCCTAATTGACCACCTTAGAAAGGTATGTGGCTGCTTTGCATCTACAGAGTGGCACAGAGAAGCCTGGGCCGGTATATTTATGTGCCTAAAATAAGCGGCCTAATTTTCAGAGACATAACACCAACACCGCCTACCAACAGAAATTAAAGCTGTGGTCTCAGCACTTTTTAAAATGAAAAATTAATTTGAAACAGAAACTTTTATGCCTGTGTGGGGAGATCCTCATGCAGGTGGCAAGAGCTTGGGTGGAAATAGACTGACATAACTTTTTAAAGGCTATTTTGCATCTATGATTCAGAATACAGGTGGAAACTTATCTGGTTTGCTATTTCATGGCATTTCACGTTCTCGTGCAGTTGAGTCTGCAAGTTTCAAATTATTGGCTAGGTAGTAAAGATCTGTATTTATCACAGTAAATCTTTTAGGTAACTCATGCCTTCAAACCAGAGGTGCTAAGAAGCCATGTAAATGCAATTTTTTTTTGGCTGATCTGATTTCTTAGAGCAAAGTTATTTTTCCCCAGCCTGAGTCAGGCCTTTTTCTGTGTGTAGAATATGTCTGCCTCAGACTTTCAGACTGACCTTTAAAATTTTGGGAGGCAGAGCTGTGTCAGAAATATATTGTACTCTGAGAGCTGCTCATTTCAGCATGCCAGGTTAGAACCTCATTGCCATTTAGGCACTAAGTGGAGCCAGCTGGAGGCATCTCCTGCAGCCACAAACCTGTTGTCTCTCAGGTTCTCACAGGCATAATTTGCAGAAAATAATGCCATAATCTCCAGCATGGAACATGTTGTTTGAAAGTTCTATTGTTGCCTTTTTTGCCATGTTGGGAAGCAGTCCCTTTCCAGCTTTCAGTCACATGCAATATTTTACAGCCCTGGAAGTAAAAGTATGTGTTTATACAGGCAGATACACCAATGTATCTTAGCATTTATATGTGGCAAAAATACGTGGTTTACATAACTGTGGTATCTAAGGAGCTTTTATGGTTTTCCCCTCACATCAACACTGGGCAAAGTGACAAGTTTTACTATTTTATTCACAGAAATCTCAAACACAGGGAAAGATATTTAGGATCACAGAAGAAGTGAAAAGGGAAGCAAAGAATTAAACTAGAGCTGGTGGGTTTGCACACTGTTTTTTTCCTTCTCTTTCTGCTTCTGAAGTAGGGGTGCTTATATGAACCCATTCTGAGTGAGATCTAATCTTCTTTGAGCTCAGGTAAATCTTTCTTATACAGTCTTCAGCAAATCGATTTGGTAAAACTTGGTCTTCTATTTTTTAAGACCTTAAATCATGGAGTCACATGAAAAGTAAAGATGGAAGGAATGTCTGGGGGTTATTTGGTCCAGTCTTTGTCTGCAACTTAAAATTTTCATTAGGAAACTTCAGTGGGAAAAAACACTTCCCTTTCAAAGCCCCATTACCCTCATCATCTTCATTAAAAAAAATAAGTTAAAAAAACCCTTTAATATGAAAAAAAAGAAAAATATCAAAAGTTTAGGAAAAAAGATAAGAAGTGTAAAATTATTTTATATTTCTATTATGAATACACATAAAAATGAATTAAATTCATAAAAGAGGCATACACACCATGTATAGAGTGTCCCTTTTTCTTACGGGTAAATTTAAGAAAATGGGGAGAATGCTGTTTTTATGTCTAACACTAACTTTTAGAGATCAGTAAAATGCATTGATTTGCACATCTGTGAATACACAGGCCACATTTTCTAGTAGAGAATCACAGTTCAAGTGAAGTATTCAGAAGGGGTAATTTTCCTATAAATTTTCTGTCTATTTTTATGAACATAGACCCCTTGAAATCCACAGAGGTACTGGGAGAGAATTAAAGCATCAGGAATCTTGTCTTTTCCCTTCTGTTGTCAAGACAGACATTTGAACTCAAATGTGTGAATACCAGTAAATAAATCTTCAGCAAATTTGCCCTTCTTGGGGGAAAAAAAAATATGGAGGATTCCATTTTAAATACATAATTCTCTTACAGGATATTTGTTTGTTGCATTTCAGGGAAGTGAGAGGAAAAAATCATGCACTGGGTGTGGACTGTATGATGTACATAGAGAAGATGATTGACCTCTTCAACCTCTTCCCTATTTGCAGGGTGTTTTCTCCAGTTTCCTGTTCTCCACCTGGAGTGATCATAAGATGTCATTTTAAATATTAATCCAAAAATTTTGTACAGTCTGAATATTCTATCACATCTCTATGAGGCAACTGAGTAGTGTTCCTACCTAGGGTAATAATAGTACCATTGGAAATTCACTGGAAGATAATGCTAAGGTTCAGCCTAAGGGTTCCACATGGCCTCAGGAGAGCAATGCTTCTTGTTGCCCTAAACTGAGAGATAGAGGGAAGTAAGATGAAAATAACTTATATGTGCTTTTTGTCTTTATTGGCTTTTGAGAGCTCCTAGAGGATTAGTTTAGGCTGGATGTCTAAATGGAAAAATTCTTGGAGCCAGATGAACTTTGGAGCCTGTATAACCTTATCAGCATTTACCCCTGGACAGTGCAGTATGGATTCTTTAAGATAGCAGGAGAAGTAGGTTGAAACCTTGCAGGATTCCTTCATATTCCTTAACCCTAGATCAGCTGACCTTACCTGTGTGAAATGCAAATAGATTTACACAGTGAAGTCACACACAGATCTCTTTGAGGTCAGTTACTCAGACTGGAATAAAGTACAGGTTTCCAAGCCCCTTTTAACTGGTAATGGTCTCTAAAAGTATAGCACCCAATCCAGAGGGTGTATCCAGCAGCTCTGTTGTACAGCTGATATATCTGAAGCAAAAATAGAGTGAGCAAACAACAGAAAATGCAAAAAGAATAGAATTTCCATGTTGAAATTCAATGTGTCATTGTTCATGCCAGAGGCAATAATATCATCTTCAAATAATCAGAGATTTTCATTTGGACACTGAATAGAATATATGACTTTAATTTTGGATTCTGCCTGATTCAGGAGACACTTACATATGCATTTCTACATCTATCATAGAGCTGCAGAGATGCAGAGATTCAGTCCAAGTTCCAGGATCAAGCAGTAATTTCTGGGTGTGCTGCCACGAGTCATTTCCCCACGTAAAGCAGAGCAACTAATCACACAAGTCAAGATTTACTCTGCAGGATCAAGGGTTGCTGTATTTAGCTCTAACTCTCATTTGACAGGTCCACTTAATTACCTTTTATTCCATGATTAGATGAATTGATTTAGTCTGCATAAGTATTAATTTTCAATTTACCATTTAAATAGAAGAACCAGCATTGTACTTTTCAGGTTTACTTGTGAAATTATTTTTGATTTTAAATATGTTTGCATTCAGGGGTTTTTGTTACTTGAATTAGATGAAGTTAATTATTTTTTTAAAAATGCAGTTAGTGTGGTAATGGGAAAATATGGGGGGTTTTGAAATGAGGCAGGTTGCTAAATGGAAAGGCCCTAACCAGTAATAATCCCAAAGAGCTAAATAGTGTGTTCTGCGAAGGTCTGTACCTCAAAGTGTTGTGAAAAGGAGGTAAGCAGCATTTCACCATTTTAACAGACCCCTAAAGTCTTTATAAATGATGATGAAAAGCCTGCTCTCTTTGCTTGTTCCTTTCCCTCCAGGGACCCTATAACTGTAATCATGTGGAAGTGAACTCTCCTCTATTATGCAAAGCTTGTTTTAGATACAATGTGGGCACAAGGTGCTCTGGAGAGCTAAGCTATTGTTGTTGGCCAACCTGTTCTATTTTAAACCCCTCAGTAAATCACTCCTTTCTTTTCTTGATTACTTGCTTCAGACAAACCAATTTTGAAACCCATATAGAGCTGTTGTGCCTCTGGGGTTAAGAAGTTGACTTTCTTTGGTTCTCATAAGCTAATGGCCCTTAGTCACTTCTGCTCATAAGACTGAGTTACCTAATTGACGGAGGGTCGTGTTGAGACTTCCAGTAACGTCTGCCAAATTTAGCTTTTGTGAATTGTCCCATCTGTTGACTGTGTGCAGAAATAGACTCACAGCTCTGCTGGATTGTGGGTGGCTGGAATGACTCACCAGCCTTCCTCACCAGTGCCACAGCAGGCACTGAGGCTCAGAGAGGACCAACAACAGACAGGGGGAACATCTTTGCTGTACGTGGAACTGTGAGCATTACAGAGGCTTGCATGCACTCGTGCTTCTGCTTTACGTGGTCTTGTGTTTCTAGTCTCAGCAAGCTTGGCTTAGCTGGGATGAGAACAGTCAGTTAAACATCAGAAGAGGTTGCCTGAGAAGCTGAACTATCTCCATCTTTAGGGATTTGTAAACCCAGAATAGACAGGAGTGTGGAATCAGTGGTGTGGGTTTAGCTGGTACCACAGATGCTGTGCTGTGCTGGAAGACCTGGAAGGTCCTTTCCAGCAGGGAAAGTATTCCCACCAGTATCTGAATCCAGTGCCTCTCACATGAGTTCCCAGCCCCTGTGAGGAGCTTATTTAATCCACATGAAAACACACGTCATCTTTTTGTTTCACATAGCTGTTGTATATTGCAATGACATCCTCCAAGGGCAGAAAATAGGTACCTTTAGGTCTTCTGCTGAAAATTACTTCTGTAGCACACAGCTAAACCCAGATTTTGCCATTGACTCCTTTCTTACAGAACCACTTTCAACATTTTCTCATCATATTCACTTTCCTTATACGGTATCAGACAGTCTCTGTGCTGTGTTTCAAATATTGACCCAGTGAAGCTGAAATCAGAGGGACAATTTGAGAATAAGGGTCTGCCTGACTTGTGCATACAAGTATTTTAACCTAGTTCATTACCTTTTTCATGATTATCAACCAAGATTTCAAATAATCAATTTAATTAAAAAAAAAGAGAGAAATCTTACCGAATACATTGTCTTCAAATTTCCCAGAGTTAAGAATTCCATAACTCATTACATTGTACCATGGACACTGTATCTTGCTTAAAATTCAGCAAAATAAATTCTGCATTAAAAACTTAATAAAATCCAAATTAACTCAGCTTCATTTTTGCTGAAAGATATCTTGTTCAAATACTCAGAGTAAGAAAAAGAATAAAGAATGAAATATTCTCTATTTCTTGATTTCTTCCCCTTGATATACTATCTGACATATGCTTGTGTCTTATGTTAATGTGTTATATTAATTTCCTTCTTTTTGAACCTTTTAGGGATTAAGTTTTGGAAGAGAAAACAAGTTTAGAATTCAGTCCTACCCTATTTGTAGAAATCTCTTTCAAAACATGGGTCACACTGTAGAAAGAGTTTGGCTGTCACTGCTTTCATTAAAGCCTAAGGAAAACATCTGTGCTCAGTTAAACTTCAAAGACCTTTGTTGCACTGAGGCTACAACATTTCCATAAGACTGAAGATAACCCCCCACAAGCAGGCAGCTGGCAAGCAGAGAGTTTGTATTCTTGATTCATAGGTAAGATTACAATGCACTGGTCTGTCAGTGAGCTCAAACTGTAAATACAAATCTGTTCAATCTTGGTTTGCTTTTTATAAATTTAACAAAAATTCATATATTCTGTTAGATTTCATGGAGATACTACAGTGCTTCATCTCTTCAGGGAAGGGGTTGGTATAAAGATCATGTAATTTAAGTCGAAGATTTTCTGAGATTATGGGTTTTCCTCCAGCTGGATAACATAAGTAAACATTGACAAATTATCCAGACCAGGAGATTAACTTGTCTCCCTTTAGTACAATATCAAACAAAATTATGAATTAATATAACACAAAAAGGTCTTTGGTGCTTTAGGGTCAGAAGAGTTACCTGATCATTTCCATTCTGACTTTCTTGATCTTCAGTGGTCTAAGTTTTGGTAACTTCACATTGTGAGAGAATATAAGATTCCCTTTCATAGTCTTTACAATATTGAAATATCTAACTTTTTTAAAAAAAATAAATAAACTGACACTGATGAACATCATCTTTCTAAAGTTAGAAATGTCAAACTAAATAACCTCAAAGAGACTAATCCCTTTGCTCTTATCCAGATATTGTGAAATGTCCTTATTAACATTTTGAAGGCTCTCAATGTTCAATCAAATACTGTGCTCCTGTTCCAAAGCTGACTCATGTCCAGACAGCTCAGAACACGAGGTAACCCTGACAGTCATGTAAATATATTGTGTGAAAGCTAAATTCCCCTTGTTCTGCCTGGGCCAAAGCAAACAAGCAACATCTCAAAGGCAGTAGTGTGCAGGTTCTAGGGCAGAAGAATCCCTCACCAGAGCAAGACCACTGCAGTGTGAAATGTGGTTGTGAACGAGGAGGATCACTCCTGGAACAGACGGGTTCCCCCAAGCTTCCTTATGGTCTGTTCTGTATCCACAGACTATTAGACAGCAGAATGGATCCTCGGGGCATGTCAGCTGTCATTACAAACTAAGCCCCAATTAGCATCTTCATTCAATTGTAGGAATAATTTAAAAAAATCATCAAGATAGACCACCAAATGGAAAAATGAGTTAAGTTTAATTAAAATGTAATAGCATTTGTGAATTTAGACTTAAACTGAGGGGGGGAATTCAATAGACATTTATTTTATTTAGGAACTTCAGGAAGGTAATTAAATGCACTAATTTGTTTTGAGTCCTCCCTCAGGATCTCTCAAAGTCAGGGCATGGTCTTAACTAGTGCTATCATCAGATTGATTTAAAAATATTTATATAAATAACATGTGTTCCCAGAATTCTGATCCCAGCATCAACTAGATGATAGCTTTTGGAAATGTGTCTAGCTTGCAAGACTGTGCAGAGTTCTGACCTAAATGGAATTATTTACTTTTGCTGGTATGAACTTTGGGATTTCTGCTTTCCAATGTTTTGTTCAAGCTTTAGTATCCTCGACATTCAAGAGAGATTGTTGACTTAATAACATTTGTAGAAAATTGAGAAAACCAGTCTTCTTTGTTTCTTTAGGATTTTTTCAACTTGCGTAAGTCTAAAAGTTTTGTGTCGAGAAACTGGAGTAAGTTAGTGGTGATATAACATCTCTCTCTCTCTCTCTCTCTCTCTGTAGATATACACACACACACATATATATACAATGAATACAAAAACAAAACCCTATCTATAAAATGATGTGTAATATGACATCTTTAATACTGTCCTGTTATGCATAGTTGTACACACATACACACAACCTACATGCCTACATATATGTGTTTAACAATCTGCTGCCTGGTTTTTTGTCATACCACCTGAGATCAGGTTCATCCAAGGGACATGAAATCTGAGGAGCAATTAACAGATTTCCAGGTAATATTAGTCTGAATTGGTTTGGGGTTGGCAGCTGGTGGAGTAGTGCCCCTCTCATAGGCTTAGCATTTTTTTGTGCTCTACATTTGGTGTGCAGTAGGAGTTCATCTCACTACATTTAAAACCTGTACTGTATATTCCAGGCAACCATCATAGGCTCTTTTAGTATTCGAGAGAGATAGAGAAGGGGGAAAAAGGCAAGCATTTTGAAGGTGTTATTGGCCTTAGATGATTCACACAAATCACATACTCATCATGATTTGCTCAGTGGGTGTCTAAATGAGGGGAGGCAGGCCCACCCCTTTTCTTTAATATGGGAGTTGATACTTCCTTGTGTAATACTTCATTCAAAACCCTTCATATAATCTACAGGATAAAGGATAAAATAAAAGAAAATAATCACAACAATTGGTCCCCAAACCCTTATCTGTAATTAGAAATCTGATTTCCATTGATCTGTCATTGGTAATCATTTGGTAATGATCTACCTACATAGGAAAAGTATCTGCAGTGAAACAGGTTTTTTATTCAACATTTTCTGACACCATTCACTCCTCTGGTAGGTTGTCACAACAGTGGTGATGCAGGCTGCCTTCAGTTGATCTCCCTGGTAATTAGTTTTTGAAGGTTAATCCCACTAGGCATTTCCTGTGTCAGCTTGGAGTTTAATGACTTTCTGAGCTTTAAAGCACTATGTGCTGGAGATAAAATATTGCACAAAGTTGGGGTCTGTCTGATCCTCCAGCATGCTGACCTGATCGAATTCAGATACCCAACCCATCAGGTTAGTACAGATGAGGCATTGCTGTTTTCCTGTCAAGGGCTCCCTCTGGGCACACTCAGGGCCCATGGTGTAACCTGTGCGCCCAGTGGTTTTCTGAGACTCATGGAAAAGGAACACATATCTATTTATATCTCAGTCAGAGAAATTTGCCTCTTAATGCAGATCCAGCTCAAAGTTAAACCTTGACCTCCAACAAGGCCTGAAATTTATGTGGGAATAAAACCCAACTCCTAAAGTGCCTTAAGTGCCTACAGCTACTTGACTGTGGGGTTTGTAACAGGTAACAAAGCTGTTTGGAGGTTCTTATTCTCTTCTAGAAGGGATTTTCTCTTGGCCATGACTCTAGAGAGGATTTCTGGTCTCATCTAGTCTGACTGTACTGATCTTCTTAAGGTCTCAAATGTAAGAAATCCTCAGAGCTGCACCATCAAATTTCACCATACCAATGTCTCTACTTTCATTTGTGTAGAGAATGTAACTCAAAACCAAGTAAAGAATAAGGAGCTAATATGAAATGTAGTGTGCATAAAAAGACCAAAAATAGTCCAGAAACAAGAAACCTTGTTACAACTGGAATTTAATGCATTCTTGGTGAACAATAACCTCAGATGAATTGATTTTATATAACTTTAGTCCTATAAAATTTCACAGAATCACAGAATATTCAGAGTGGGAGGAGCCACCAAGATCATCAAATTCAACTCCTGGCGCTGCTTAAGAAACCCAAGAATCACATATTTAGATAAATAGGGTGTGGTTCATCTAACTAAAAGTTAATTTTCATTCCTGAGAATATAATTCTTCTTTTCTTTTATAGTCATCGCTGGAGAAACTGGTATTTCAGAGGAACAGTTCCTCTCTCCTCTAATTTGATATTTAATTGACTATCAGATGAATCATGCGCTTAGCTTTCATACCATCAATGGAGAGAGGAAGGCACCACAGATAATGAATCATCCTACCTATGCTAGGTGCCTTTTAAAGGATGGGTTATGCTTCATCCTAGATCTATCTTTGTATCTTTCCCATGTATAAACATTTCCTTGATAACTAGTCTATATATGAGATGCCAGACAAAAATAAATCCATCCATCAGGCTTGCACACATTGTGCGTGTGTTCTTTAAGGAAAAGAAGAAATACCTCATGCAGTGATAAGTTTTCCTTCTGAAATGAAGTTTGAGCTTAGTTTATTCCTATGGCACCGAAGTTAGTCCATGTGGTTAAATATCTTACACTGGTGACACAGAAGGAATATTTGCAAATACACCCCCTTTCAGGAACAAGTACCTGCTTGGTGAAGACCAGTGTGGCTGTGCAGGGGCTCAGCTGTTTTCCACTAGGGCTAATGACAACCACTGGGAGATATCTGCAGGATGCACTGGCTCTAAGGGAGATGCAGAGATTTCCTTATCTGTTCCCTTTCATTTATTGCAGTTCAGGAGGAGAGTGCCTGGGTCATTAGTTTTTAAGAAGGGCTGTAACAGGATATAAGAAAAAGAAAATAATTTAAAAAAAAAACACAGAAAAAAACACTAAAAAAGAAACATGGGAGTAATTTCACAAGAGCATCAATTAAAAGCCATAAACACCTCATTAAGGTGTATTTTTACTGGTTGAAACATATTTTTTGACTAAAACATCATGTAGACTTTTACTCTGGAAGTAACAAAACCACTTTTATTTCCACAGAAGGAAGGTCTAGCCCAAGTTCTCCTTCCTTCCCTGATCCCAAATAATTGGTAGCCCTTGTTGTCTCATGTAGTCAGGTGAGCAGCCTAGGGCAGGTTGTTCAGTGCTAGCTGAACCCCAAGGAAGAGCTCAGGGAGAGATTAAAAGTTGGTCAAGTATCCATGGCCTGGGGAGATTAGAGACACAAATCCACTGAGCGCATTGGTTTGGAAGTTCCAGATGAGAGAAAATTGAAGCTATATCCCCTGTCCTGACCTTCAGCACAGCTACGTGATGTGGAAGCCAAATGTCTCAAAGGAATGCTGTGAAAATCCTGATGTTGCTGCCATGTGGTCCGTGAAGAGGCCATGCTGTGAACATTGCACTTCCTCCTCTGCTTGGCCTTACAAGACTGGAGCCCTGCTCTACAGGGTGCTGAAAAATTTCAATCAGTGGCAGTCAAGGGTGCACCAAAACATGCCTAAGACACAATCAGGTACAAAAATAGCTTTTATGTAGACTTACACAAGTTGTAAATCTTGTTGACATTCTTCTTGTTGCTCTTGTTGTTGTTGCCAGTGTTAGGAAGAAACTTACTTCAGGATTATTAAATGAAGAGGGATACATACAAGATAATTTCAGAGATGTCTGCACTTTAGCAAAACAGTTTCTCACTATCTGAAGGTCTGGATGCCTATCTTGGATCTAAATTCATGAGCTGTATACTACTGATATGCAGAAGCCATATCTGAATCCTTAAAATAATTATGCCTTCTTTCCTTTGTCACAGGAAGATAGCATTGTTTGGGTTGGAAGGGACTTTTAAAGGTCATGTAGCCCAACTCCTCTGCAGCAAGAAGGGACATCTTCAGCTAGAACAGGTCACTTAGAGCCTTGTTCAATGTTTCCCGGGGCATCCACCACCTCTCTGTGCAAACTCTGCCAGTTTTTCACCACCTTCTCAGTGAAAAAACTCTTCCCTATATATAATAATAATCTAAATAATAATTTAATTATCATCTATAATTATAATCTAATAATAATCTAATTATATATAATATTATAATCTAAATTCCCTATATAATCTAAATCTACCCTCCTTTAATTTAAAATCATTGCCTCTTTCCCTATCACAACAGGCCCTGTCCTGATCTTTCTTATATACTGCCTTTAAATATTGAAAAGCTGCAATAAAATTCCTCAGAGCCTTTTCTTCTCCAGGTTGAACAGCCTTGATTCTCTCATCCTTTCCTCAAAAGGGAGGCGGTCCATCCCTATGAATATCTTCATCATCCTCCTCTGCACTCCCTTCCAGGTCCATGCCTGACCTTTTAGGTCCTTTCCAACCCCAGCTGGTGATTCTGTGATATGAAATTGTGCTGGGTCAAATGTGAACCCCTGGCTGAGTTGTTGCCCACTGCTTACTGGACACAGGCATCCAGACAATTCCTTACGCGCTGATCTGGCTATCCGTCAAATACATATCACTCCAATTTAGAGATGGATGTTTTAGGGAGCCTCTGTCAAAGGCCTCCCAGAAATCCAGATAGATGACATACATCGATCTTCACCTGTTCTCTTTATTGTCTCTGTATTTCCACTTCAGAATATTTCTTTTCCAAGATTTATGACTCAGTGATGTGAAAATGCACATAATAGCAAAAATCTTATTAATTTAAGTAGGAGCAATAACCAAGTAATTTTCTTAACAAACTTAGAAAACTGCTGTGTGCTTTTGTTATTAAAGAGATTAGAAGATGCATTAAAGGTATTATTAATTTTCTAAGCTTTTCTTCAATTGCATCCATTTTGATTTTGAATACCTATTAATTGGATAATTAAAGTTATTCAAAAAAAGTACTGTTTAATCAAATGCCATTTGCTTAAGTAACTGGTATTTTACATTTATCAAAACATATTGTTATTTCATGAATGGTTAAGGGCAAAATTATGAATTAAATTGACAGATAAAAGCCACAGATTTTATGATGCAACATCTATTGGCTTCAGTTTTGAATTGAATCCAAAGACCTGAAGGAGGAAATGTTGTAATTCAAAATGTCTGTGACTAAACAGTTATGGTTCTGTTTATGATATTAGAAACACTGCCACATGCTTGCCAATCTGTGACATGGTCACATGGGATAAAATCTACACCAGGGTAGGAGTGGTTTTTTCTTTTTTTTTTTTTTTTTATCCCACATTTATGGTATGATTTAAATGAAATAAAATTAGAAGAAGACATTATTCATCCAAGGTAATCTAAGCTATTATATCAATCAATTTTTTTCAGAAATGTATATTCAGAAGAGCATACAAAAATATAAAAAAAAAGAGAGATAGAAAAAGAAAATAATCAAAAAGGAAATGAAGAAACATTTTCAAGTTTATTTCATGTCAAATTCCGAGGTTAAATTCCCAAGATAATAAGGAAAGTAACCATCTTTGAAAAAAATAAATTCATTTTCTACAGTTCTATCTTATAAATTTTCCACAGTTTATTTGATTCAGATAAATATTTTCCACATGCATTTGTTACAGTTGTCCAATAATGAGATTCAGAACAATGTGTCTTACTGAGACAGACATGGCTTTTCTGTCAAAATAGCATACAACTGAAATTCAAATGGTTAAAAATCAACTCAGTAGAAGTTATTATCATCTGACTTTCTGCATAAAGAATTGCAAAAATACTTTATTTCATCTTTGTTTCTACTGTTTCTATCACATTAAAAGAATATGTGTTTTCAGGCTTTCTAGTGGCTAGCATTAAACCAAAATCCACAAAGAAGCTGAGCAGTCTCCATCTTACCTTGGTAATCACAAAGAAAAAGACATCTAATTTCACAGCCAAGCTATCCTTCCTGTGTGTAGCTTGGTTTGTTCCTGAGCATTGTAAAGAGTGTACTTGATTTCAAATACTATTTTAGTTTGAATATATTTCCTTTTCCCTCTGTGCCTGAAAAAATATATCCTGCAGGTTAAGTTAAGATGGGTTTATTTGTATTTGTAAATATTGACCCTGTGAAATTGAACTGGATAAGATGTTTTATGCTTCTTCATGTATAACTTACTCACTAATCTGCTGTTCAGAGAGAATTGGAATGTCTTACTTTTCATCTTTAATTTGCAAACTTTTCAGGAAACTGTCTTCTCTTCTAAGCCATATATTGACTTTCACAAAAACATGTATTAGACTAATTTTCATACTGGTCAAAACAAAAAATTTTCTTTTATTCCATAAAGTGACATTTCTACATTTATATTTGGCAATATAAATCAAACTTTAAACTGACAATAATTTCCCATGAACCTACATATAAAGATGTATTACCTGATCCGCTTTAAAAATTCTGTTGATAAATAATGTGTCCCTCAAAGGTCTTAGCTTAAAATATAGCATATTTTAGTACATATAGCTAAAAATATGTAATAAAGGAAACACATTTAAATCTTTGCTTCTCATGATATTGAGAGTACTAATAAATGAAAATGCTTTGTCTAAATAATCTCTTCCTTGTGGATTATTTAAGTAGGAATTCAATGAAATTTTTATGAGGGAAAAACAAAACCTCATTACAAAGCTTTCATTTTGCCAAATGTGATAACAGTACTCACAAAAGAAAATCCTTGCTCTTCGCTCACACTTTTGTGTGCAGTTAAGATAAAAGTTTCTTTTCCCCTGTAAGCAAAAGTTAAGTACCTGCTACAACTATGGTTTTGGAGCACACTCTACATTAGATTACAGTCTTTGGATCTCCTTTGTTTCATCTAACTAGAGACATTTAAAAGCTGATAAGCCTAAAATAATTGTCTAGGCTTTCTTTTTAATCAATGAGGAAAGACAGACATCTCCAAAGCATGATTTGTTCTGCTTATCTTAGAAACATAGGTGCAGAAATCTCATTACCATGGGAGGAGCTGCCTTTTCGGATATTCCTCTCTTTCCTTTGACTACAAAAGATCTTAAATAGTATGGTCAAATTAAACATGCAACTTCTAAATGGCTCCAGTGAGATGAGGTTAATGTCCTTATCCTTTACATGTGAATCTAAATAATTTTCTAATATGTTAATTCTGCCTTGAAGTTCTGAACCCTGTTGGCAAACTGTAGATTTTGACAGAGAAAAGAGGGAACCCTGTCTTTGACCTTGAGTTTTGTCTTGAGGTTTGGGCTTGTGAGGAATTTAAGAGAAAAAGGAAGGCTGTGGTTTCTGGTTTGACATCAAGAAGGAAGCTCTAAGGTCAGGCCCTGTGAAGATTCACTGCCATGTTTTGTTGGACTGAGTCCAGAGAGGGGCCAGAAAGATGCTTGGGTGGATGGGAAACGTCTCCTGTGAGGAAAGGCTGAGAGATTGGGATTGCTCAGTCTAGATGAGAGAAGACTCCAGAGTGACTCATTGCAACCACTTAGTACTTGAAGGGGCCCACAAGGGAGCTGGAGGAGGATTTTTTACAAGGGCACGTGATGATGAACCGAGAACATGGTTTTACACTGACAGAGGGTAGGTTTAGATTGGTTATTAGGTAGAAATTCTTTAATCTGAGGGAGAGGAGGCACTGGAACAGGTTGGTCAGAGAAGCTGTAAGTGTTATATCCCTGGAAACATTCAAGGCCAAGTTGGATGGAATTTGGAGCAACCTGGTCTGGTGGATGGTTGGCGCAGGGCAGGGGGTTGTAACAAGATGAACTTTCAGGTTCCTTTCAAATCAAACTGTTCTATAGTTGTGTGTTTTGTACAGATGTGACTCTGACACATATTGAAAATTCAGCGCAGTTAGTAAATCCTTACACTTCACATAGTTCTTCGAGGCATAAAAACTGCATGGCAATTACAGTCAGTAAATCTTATAAGTTGTATCATATGCATGCATTTCAACTATATTGTGATTCAAAGTTGTATTTTTAGTGGCATCTTTTTACACAATTTTAGTTGGGTATCAGAGTCTAAATAAATTAGGCTATAGAACCTTTTGATTTGTTACTATAAGATCTGGGTCTTGTTAATGGATTCCAGGAGTGTGTAGTGGTCTTATCTTTAGTTGGGATTTTTTTTTTTTTAATAAAAATACCTGTATGTCAGAAATGTGTGTTAAGTGTTTCTATTCCTGAAGCAATTACAATTTGCAAATGAGAATTCATGAAAGCTTTATTCTTTAGTTATTTCTCAGGCAAAGGGAGAAAATCAGCCTTTGAATTGTTTAAGTGACATGACATGAGGGTATTTCAAGGACCCAGTGTTTTATTACTGAATTCTGAGCATGCAGGTTGAAGCAAAATTATCCAGATAAAAATCTTTAATATAAAATGGATAAAGGAATCTAAATCTCTGGAAGCCATAGGCTCTGACTGCTTATCACTTTGGGTAGTGTTGGCATCTTCTAACTTTAGACATCTATATTGTAGGAATCTCTTTTTTCTTTGCTAAGCCTATCTGAAGGTAGACACCTAATCCAAATCAGATGAGCTATGATTTAGGATTGGTTATTTCTCACCACTGTTTCTAAAGGTACTTCGAGTACTTCAGATAACCCATGTGCTCAGATGAAATCCATCCTACAAGTTGCACAGATGTGACATGGATATCAGGAGAGATAAATGGTACCTTCACTGATCATTTCCAGCTTAGACTAGCATAAACTTTATTAGCACATTCTGAATACATTATCGTCAGCATTGTGATTTCATTTTGAAGGTTGAAAAGCTCAGAGTTAGCCCAGAGAAGTAGAGTGGTTTGTGCAATGGGGGTAGGCACTGGCAGAACTGGGATTCTGGAGCTCTGCCCAGCTGTGGCATTAAATGGGTAGCACCCAACAAAGGAAATATTAAAACATCTGAAAAATCTGCCCCAAAGCAATTTTGAAAATGCCATCTGATTCATCTACAGACACAATTCATTCTAAAGACCTTTTACTCTAGCCCAGTCAGGACTTTGAAATGGAAGTCATACATTTGTATATATCTATATATATAGTGATTTCTTCTTCTTAATAACCTCTACAGTCCCCATTGTAAAGTACCAGCAACACTTTAATATTAATTAGGAATGACTTTGTTCCATTCCTAAAGTGAGGAATAGAAAATATTAGTTTTACTTGGCTTTGTTTTTTTATTTTTTGGATCACAAATAGCTGAATACAACAAATAAAATATTTTAATTTGTGTTTTCTTAAATAGGGAGGTTATTTTTAGATGCTGAAGCAATTTGCTTCTGGTTTTGAAGCAAATTATTTTCAAATCAAAGGAAATTCATCTCTGCTGGAACAGTGCTCTAGCACCCAGGCAAGGAGCTGGAGTTTGATCCAGCAGATCCTCCCTGAGAAAATCAAGCTTGTGTTAAAACTCCAAGGTTGCCTGAAAATGAGAAGTGTTCATATCTGGAGCTCATACCTATTATAGCAGAGCAGCAAAACCAAAAGTAAACTCACTGAGGGCTGGAGGAAGGCTGGGGAGTGCCATGGGCCTCCCTGCCTGCTTATATCCCTGCCTGGACCTTCTGGGGATGGATTCTCTGGGAATCAGGAAACTTTATCTGATGGGCCCAAAAAATTGTTTGGGATCACACTGACAGTGTTGGTACCCCACGGGGCATGGCTACTTCATCAGGAAAATTTATGAGTAAGAAGAGATTTGGAGCATGACTAAAAGGGAGGAGTCAATGTGGTGAAATAAAAGGACTTGAGACAGATAGGGTTGGACATCCCCAGGGATAAGTGTTGGATTGATTTTGCATATCCTCATTGATTATTCTGACAAAATGTAGGAATGTTATATTAATTTTGGCTAACAGCCTGATTTTTGGAAATATAGTCAGAACAGAAAATCATAGTTCACAGGCAAGCAGCTTTGTATTTCTGAAAAAAAATAAAGGGGGGAAAATATGTACATGCTAAAATATTTTTTAATTTAACCTAGCTGATCAGAAGCTGCTGCTGGTTTTGTGATGTGAAGTAAAATCCTAACAAAGAATTCAAGTGTGTTTTGCTGCAGTGATCATGCTCAACACTGTTCCTTCTCCCATTCTTCTATTCCTGTCCTTATACTGTTAGTGTCTAAAGAGAGGAATGTGTACAGGTAGTCATTGGTGGAGCAAAAAACGTGTACTGTGAGCTTCTGGACTGGACTTATGAATTGCAGGTCATGAATTTCATTTAATTTGTTCCTTTTTACATGATCACAGTTTTAATGAAGACTAGTCCTGTTTAACTATGCAAAAATTTTAAATAAGATCTACAGCAACTATCCGTAAAGCATTTAAGAAATAAATAACATTTGCTGTTAAAAAGAAGTGCCTTCGTTCTAATCTGAAAGTATAGGTATGCAACCATCATCAGTCACTTCTCTTTAAGTATAGGACAAAATCATCCCTCAATACTCTGCTAAGTCGATTGAGTAGCAGTGGACACATTCCTATCCTTTAGCAACTCTCAGAGTTTTCATCAGTTTGATGCTGGTAATTGCTGTACTTTCAAGGAGCAACTATGTTTCTTTTCTGATTAAGGAGAAAAAAGGTTATCATTATCATTCTCTCAGGATGACAAAAACCACTCTTTGGAGGTGTGCACTGCTCTCTGCTAATCGCAAAGGTAACCTAGGGGTCAGGTTTGGATGTCTGACTCCCAAAAGACCAAAGAAGGGCAAATTGTTCTAATCTTATTGACATAAATTCTCTTTAACGGGTGATTTTAATAACTCTATATCAAGCACCTATCAACTTATTTCATCCTACTTTCCTGACCTTGCCGTCAACACCAAATTTTTCATCTGAGACTGCATTTAGTTCCTAAACATTTATAAATACCACGAATAATACATATCGAATAGTTCATGTCTGTGCAGTCCAACAGGAATAAACCCATCCAGCATTGTTTTGCCATTTATACACTTATTCAGAGGACTCTATAACAGTCAGTTCAACGATATCTGTTTTCTTTATTACTTGGTATTATCTCACTCCTTTAAATCCTTGCTATACAAGTGCTGAGATCAGTATCAGACTGCAAGTAAGATGAATTTATTATCTCATTTATCCCTTAAAAACAACGTTATAATGTGAACATCCCTACAAGATTCTGAACTTCCTTCTATTCAGTGGTTGTTGTTGAAAATGGAGCATGAATGCTACCTAGAGTTTCTTGATGCAACAAACTCCCAATTGCAAGAACCTGGATTTCCTGGCTGGAAGACTTCTATAAGTACTCTTTAACATGGAGTTAAAGAGGAGAGTTGTCTCTAGGATCCTCACCTTTTGAAGACGTACTACCAGAGGATGAGGGTCAAGTTCGGACCTTACCAATGTTGTGTCCAGATGGGCACGGAAAACACGTAAACTTATTAGGGATTTACAAATACATGTTTGATGGTTTGAAAAGTTAATAATGTGCTTTTACATGGAAACACATTTTCTCAAAAATAATAATAACAGCAGTCTGTGATAATGTTATGCCACTGCAGCCACAAGGAATTCCTTCAGGACAAGGCAGGGTGTGTGAAATTCATGCTGCTTGTTGCATAGACTTCCCACTGTTTTGAACTCCAAAGCTGAGAGATCCTGTGCCCTGTTAATTAGCGTCTGTAATGACAGTTCTATTTCCATCATTTTGTGACTCTGTAGAAAGTGTGACTCTTATTCAATTTATTCTCTCTTCTTGATTAGTTATGCCACTAACACCAACCTTAAACCCTTACCAGAATTTCTCCATTTCACTTCCCTGATACTTATTTCCATCTTATGATGAAGAGCAGAACATTCTTTTCCAGAATTTATGCCTCACATAAAACAAATACTGTTGCTTCAGATGTCACTCCTGATGGATTTTCCTTTGCCTTCTTAATTAATCTTTGCTACAGTTTTGCACCTATTATTAGATAAAATTGCTAAGCAAGAATAATTATATAAAACCTGTAATAATCTCCTTAACCCAAAGTAACAAATAAGTATATTATACTTGGAGCATTAATCTCTTGCTCAGTACTAGGGATTGATGACATATTGACTAAAGTTTGTGCTCTCAGGATATTTTCTACAAGAGGGAGAAATTGAGAAAGGTTTTTTATATCTTTAGTTTTAAAAGACAAAAAGAAAGTGAAACAGAAATCAAGTGAAAGTGGAAGAAAGTGAGAGGAGGGATGGAGGGAGGAAAGGATGGAGAGTATGTCAGTGTGAATCAAAGCTGGCTGCTAAGATTGTAAGGAGTTAGTAACCTCTTCTTAATACACATAACAATTCTTGCCCTTCCCCAGTTTAAGCATCAGATATTAATGCCTCTCTGCCTCCCAGTGATGATATCCCCTGCTGAGTAATCAGGGAATCAAGGAGACAATGCAGGAAACTTAGATCCTCCACACAACATTGACCTGTGACACACATAAAGAAGCCCTTATTGCTTTCCCTGGAAGTGAATTGAAAATCTCAATTCCCAGGGCTGTGAATTCTGCGGTTTTCCAGATAACAGCTAATACTTTCTAAAGAGAGAGTGGATTCCTAAACTAACATCAACAGAAAAGACTAGAGCAGAGACAAAACTGGCAGGAGGGAAAGAAAGTGGGTATGCGATTTTGAGCCTGGAAGCCATTTGGGACCTGAATACAGGCAAGACACCAGGGCTGAGCTTATGCAGCTCTTTGCTTCCTTGGGTCCCATCTGGGAGCTCTGGCTGCTGGTTTGTGTCATGATCCTGTGACTTCCTTCTGTCTCTCACCCACTGGGACAGAACTGGCAAACTGAGGATTTTACCTCTGCAAGAGGCAAGGTGGCTTTCAGCTCTTCTCAGCACCACCTCCCGCCGCCCCAAGAGAAGCAGAAGCAGCTGCTTCTCCCAGCAGCACGAGGCTCCAGGCTGGCTGTGACACTGTTTGCCTCTTCAGGGGCAGCAGATAGGGTGAGTGCAGCTGCTTCCCTCCAAACACAGAGAAGAAGAGAAAGGAGGGTTGTTTTGTCCAATTCTTTAAAAATGCAAGTGTGACACTATTCTACCCTGACGTTAGGGCATGAGAGAGAGATGTGTTACAGAGTACAGCAGCCACTTACTTTGGTCTAGACAGCAGTTACAGTGACAGCAAGAACAATAGGATTTCTTAAGCTGCCACAAATAGCCTATCCTCCTGTTGACCTGATCTTCCTAATTTAAACAGCAATTTGGTGTTTCTGCTTTAGGGGTTTTTTTGTTGGTTTTTTTGCCTTTTATTTCTCCTTTTCCTATCCCCACTGGGCTCACTTGAGGAGACAGGCAGGGAAGGGAGCAGTGCTCATTGACTTGTCATTTTTTCAGCAGTTCTTCCAAACCCTGAGTCAATATTCACTGGAGGATTAGCACCAGAGGAAAGGGCTTGAAAGCCTGTCTCACATTGCATTCTAACAGAGGAAAAGCTCCAAATGAGATTATATGAATCTGGAAGAGAACCACTCTCAATCCCAAAATGTCTGACTGCTCAGAAGCCTGGTGGACCAGCCAGAAGCCTCCTGCAGACTCTTCATCCAACAACATTTTGTGTCAGTTTTTCTGATGTCCTCTAAAAATCAAATTCCAGTGGCATTCAAAGCCTTGTGTGGGCAAGTCAAGCAGTGAATATATAAATCTCAGATGGTTTCATCCTTTGAGCAACACTGGAAGTTGGATGAATCCTGGCTTAAGCCTTTTATCTCATGCCAAGCTCTTCCCTGTCTCTGAAGCCCATGGTATTTTCTGCCATTTGCGCTCAACTCCTGAAATGAGATTTAAAGTCTGTTCTCTGCTTCTATCCCTTAGCACCATTTTATTTGCAGTTTTAATTCAGATATACATCAATCCTATTAGACACTCTGAATTACATGTTAATTAAACGTGGCACTCATAAATGGTTCTGTTGAAGTTAGTGGCAAATCTCGTATTGCCTGTAACAGGAAAGGCTCCAAAGAATTTACAGAGTGCTATTTTGATTAATTCTGTGAACAAAAAGTGACAAAGGCCAAAACCAACTTTATTCTGTTACCACAAGCATAGATATTAAAATATGCCAGCATTTACCAATAAAACACCAGAGGGCTCAGGTCTGATGACTGAGCCATTGGGTGCAGGTGGTTGAACAGAGAAGATTATGGTGTTTGTGCCAGAGCAGTCTCTGAATTTGCAGCAGGACAATGTGGTTCAGGATTCAGTTGCCCAGACTTAAATATTTTATTCCATTTTAGACATCTTATAATATCTCATGTGTCTTCCAGTTGCTGCTGCAGAGGGTAGATATCCCAAATACCTCAGTGTGTTTCAAATACATAAGAAAATGTTTTGAAAATTAGCAGTGCTCCTTTGTGCCATGGAAACACACCTTCACTGACATGCATGAAAACTGAAGTCTGAGGAAATTGACTTTGCCCTTTGTCTCAGCCATTTATATGAGGAAGGAAGGAAGGAAGGAAGGAAGGAAGGAAGGAAGGAAGGAAGGAAGGAAGGAAGGAAGGAAGGAAGGAAGGAAGGAAGGAAGGAAGGAAGGAAGGAAGGAAGGAAGGAAGGAAGGAAGGAAGGAAGGAAGGAAGGAAGGAAGGAAGGAAGGAAGGAAGGAAGGAAGGAAGGAAGGAAGGAAGGAAGGAAGGAAGGAAGGAAGGAAGGAAGGAAGGAAGGAAGGAAGGACAATGACAAAACAAAATTAGGGAGAGCAAAAAGAAACCCAGAGGTGACGGGGGAATAAAAGTGTTCAAGTGTAGAGGTGTTTAATTGTGTAAGTTTAGGTTTTATAGTGAACTCCAGATAGAAAAACTGCTCTGTTTCTGAGGGCTTAAAAGAAATAATGAAACAGTAATTTCAATTTTTTTTTCCTACAGGGAAGAAAAAAGAAAGCAACTTCAATAAGGAGTTTTGTAAAAAATTGTAAAGAATGTAATTTAAGTCTGGGAGGTCAAAGCTCAGACATGACAGCTGGATTAGCCCTGGAAGACTGATGAAGCTCCATGTAAGAGTTGCATAACTCAGAAGCAGAGTTTGGACTAATTCCATTTTAGTCCTGCAGACATCCAAACTAGACCTGTATGGTTGGAAACTCAGCCCAGGTGATCCTGATATTTTTCAAACTTCATAACAGGAAGAACCTCTCAAGATTCCAGGCTGAGGCTGCTGACACAGCTGCCTGCACTGCAGCCCTGGAACAGTGGAGCTGAAATTTGTGGTTTTCATACTCTGAATGCAGACTCTACTTGTGAGAGACAGCACCTACTGCTGAGCTTGGATTCATTTGCAGCCTGCTGGGTGAATTGTCCTGTTTCATTTGCAACTTCCTAGATTCAAGTTATTTATAATGAAATATATTAGTTTATAATCTATTAACATATTACCTGCTATTCTGGACCTTATATTTTGGAAGGGTGTGGTGCTGCAGTGTGTTTTGGAGAAAAGTAGCTCTACTTGGTGAACTACCTCTCCATTTTATTTGATCTCTTATGCATTTGTAATAGGAAGAAAACTCAACACAGAACTGATTATTTTGAAACTGACTGTGAAAGTCTTATCCCCTGTTTTGGTTCCTGAACACCTTGGCATTTGTAGTCAACCTGATAAGAGCTGTGAGTTGTGGAAGCCCTGGGTTGTCCAGCACGCACTTTATATTTCCTAAATACTCTTCTCCAGTCTGTCATTCTCCTTCTTTGGGGAAGTTTGGTGGTATTTTTCATCCTCTCACCTTTTGTTACTGCATGGGTTTGAGTCCTCTCTTCTAATTCCCTTTGTCTTTCGGTAGAACTACAGACAGTGGAGAAGCCAGAGGACATAGTCTGAAGTCTTTCACTTTGATCAATGAAAGCAAAAGTCAAGCTGAAAGGAAAGTGATACTTGGTATCTCTCAAAACCTCACACTCTAGAGGTAGAACTAATTTGCCACTACTCACTGGAAATTGTCACAGTGGAGTACAGGACCTCAGAGGTAAAACCAGAACCACTCCAACAGCCTGGAGAAGGAGACTTAAATTTTTTCTGATTCTGCGTAGATCTCTGAGTGAAAGCTAAGTGATTTGTTTTGAAGTCCTTTTGTAAGAATCTTTGAGTGGTTTGGAAATCCTCATCAGGAACCAAATCTTCCCCTATGGCCTTCTGGGGACTTGTCTTTGCTCTTTTGCTTCTCTCTGTGTTAGCAACATCTGATTGAGCGAAGAGCTAGAAGCTTTTAATTTGATTTTCAGAATTTATTCTTTGCTTGATTCCAGTATTATTCTGCTGGTGAAAGCAATCTGCAGCCCTGAAGAATCTGCTTTTCTGTCTTGGTCTAGACATATCCCACAGTTTTTATGATCCAGCTTCATATGAAGTTTTTCTGCAGACTCAACTGTCCTAATCCTGGAAATAATGAGATTTATCGGTCCGTTCCTTCTGAGCCTACAGAAAAAGCAGCTCATATCACTCCTTGGTATTCAATATCCATATGTATTTCTGGAGAAAAAAAGGTGCAGCTTTTACTATGTCTTTAAGACCAACTGGATGGCACTTTTCCTGGGAATCCCCTCAATGGCTCTGTATGTGCTGGTTCCCTGGAGATCAAATCACTCCACACAGTTTTGATTTTTCTCCCTGAACCATGTAAAAGTGCACAAAACCAGAGACATGCAATAGTTAAAAACTGTATGTGTTTGCATGAGTTTGTCATTGTATCACAGCTGGAAGTTTTTCACACATTTCGTGTTATTACAGCCTGATATAACTTGCAAGGCAGCAAATTTGTTTTAATTCCAGCCCTAACAGGCAGCAGACTAGTGCCTAGATCTTTAAAAAATTAGCCATTGATTCCTGTGGATTTCTTTTCTTCAAGTTAGTATGATAACACAAGAAAATAAATAGATTAATTTTCCAATCATTCATTCATTACTAAAATGATGATGGCTCATTAAATAATAATCAGCTCATAGGGAGAAGTTTGTTCTTAACTTCTTGTGTCTGCAGTTGACTTATGCCCTGAAGAAAGGATCTTACCGCTTTATGGCTTCCATTCTCTGTAAAGTAACTGTTGCTTTTCCTGGGGAGGACTAATCTTAATCAGGATCCTGTTAATGCCCGTGTAAAATTTTGTGCTAGTGAGCTTGAGGGGTTATTATTTGCAATTTAAAAAATTATATTCTTTCTAATGTTTTTTAAATTTTTTGGTAAATGGGAGCAATCTCACTACAAAAACTTCAGGCCTTATGCTGTATGTTGGTCAGAGATAGAGATTTCAACCCATATTTATCTCCCAGCCAGACAAGTCAAGGTTTAAAGTTGGTTTTCATGTTCCTTGAGCTTGACCTTTTACTGTCTTACACTTTTTTTTGCTGTCCTATTTTTGGAATTTTATTGATGCTAATCTTTTCCACCTCATTACTTGCACAATCCTCAGAAACATTTGGGGGTAAAGAATAGGTTTATTTGCCAATTAAACTGTTAATTGGTTTCCAGATTATTTTATGTGTCTTTCACAGGCTTTCATCAACTACTTTTGTTGCTAACTGCCCAGCTGAGCCAGGGGAGGGATTGGATACTGCTGAAACCATCAAGCACTCTGAGACTGATGAACTCTCTTGATTTTGTGGTGAAACCAACACGTCAGGCTGTAGTTCTTGCAGCACTTGGCACAGTTTTCTCAGTGAACCATTGCATGAAGAGTTGTTTCCATGTTGCACCTCAGCAGTGGCTACAGGAGATGGCCATGCTAAGGGCAGGCCACAACCTCTGTTACCTGTGCAAGCCAGGTCAGGCGTGTTGGACTAGATCTTTCTTGGAAAAACAGCCTGTTCTCTGTGAATCCACTATAGTCTTCTCTTTGGTGTTCTGTGAGATGCTAAGCTGCAGTCTGGACCATTTTGATGGGATTCCAGCTCAGTGTTCCTCTAACCAGTCCAGTAACAGGTACAAGATTATACATTGAGGTCTTTACCACCTCATAAATTCTCAGTATTTTGATCAAGACAGAGATGTGGAATAAAGGTCTAGTTACTATGGGAGTTTTCAAACTGAATTGAGTGTAATAATAAACTCTACAAATCCATATATAACTTAGTTAACAAGGAGTCACTACAGAAATCCTTTCATGACAGCAAAAAACTGTATCAAAGTTAAAAGCACAAGAGTGAAACTGAAAGGAATAAATCCCTTCACAGAAAGATGCTGACTTTTGAAGGTCATAGAATTTTAGTCTGATTTGAGTTCAAGATGACAAACTAAAATATTCACATGCAATCCCAGGAATCACTGGCACATGCTTCTTCATCTATGGAAATTACAGCAGCAAAAATCAGGAATTAGCAGGATGGCTGAGAAGATTTTAATTTTTTTTTTCTTCACAGAAGACAATTATTCAACAAAACAATAAACTTTCTCACTGCAAGTTTTTGTAAGTTTTGTTTCCAATCAGAAGAGGCAAACAAACAGATCTTAGGGACTTTTTTTCAAAATTGCTGACAGTTTGTTTTGACATTTTCAAAATGAAAAATGCTGCTTTCTTAAGTCAATACACTTTTTGGTTTGCTAGTCAAAATAGAGTTGTATCTGCCATCACTTACAAGTGTAGAAGGTTGCAGCTCTTTGGATTGAGTATTGCAGAGAAGACATATGCAATGCCACAATTTCTGCTCTCAGGGTGTGTGCAGATGAATTTGCATTCCAGAATTCATTAGTCTTTAAAAATGTAAGCATAATTTTTCCATTTTTTTCCCTAGCAGATCTTTCTCAGAAGTCCCTAGCAGTTTGTAGGAAGGAAGGTTAGTCCCCAGTTAAGGGAAATAGTAATTATATTAAATAAAAATGGAGTAGGAGTGCTTAGCTGCACCAAAGCCTAAACATGCCTGCTCAAAATGAGCATGTCAACACCAGCAGCTGGATCACTCTCTACTCTCCTGCCCACAACTTTATCAGCCAGGATTTCTCTCTGCTGCAGATCAGCAAGGTTTTTCCTAAACAAAGCTGGCTTGTATGCATATTTGGCTGGGCACAGAAAACACACTGAGTGAGGAATGGTCTGGGAGTGATCAAATCCAGCACTGCCCTAAATGTTATTCAGAGAGGGCAAAGCCAATTTGTTAACCATAAAGGGTGCAAACAGTTCTGCAAAAAGAGGTCCAGAAAATAAATACTGTTTCTCCTGGAGCAGAGAATGGAGTCAATATAAAGACCCTAATTAGCACCATGATCCTGAAGAGAGCTCTAGACTGGAAGGTGCTCATTTACTTGGTTCTGTTGGTTGTCTCATGTCCATTTACTAAGAGTTCGCTCCAGAGTTAAGGTTGTGTTGAAAAATTGTTGCTAAACGTCAGTTTCACACAGCACAATGTATCAAACTGTCCCCTATGATATCCTTCATTCCCTGTTGAAGGAATACCTGCATTAAAACTCATATTTTTTAAATGAAATTGCAATTAAGATAGTTCATTTGAATTCAAGATTCATCAGGTTCAAGAATAATGTCAATCACTGCTCAAATGAAGGAATTGTGGTCTGGCACAGTGTATTCAGTTAGCAAAAATTAGCTACATTATTAAATGTTCATGTGTAATATAGATCAGCTGTTCTGAAAGTGCAAATAGCATCACTTCATTTTAATTTTAAATACAGCAGGTACACAGGGGTTAACTCTGATAATTATATTTGGGTGTTATGCGCATAAATCATATTAGCATATAACAGGATTTGTGGCTGCAACGCCCACGCATCAGCTCTTATATTTACTGCAGACACTCTAACTAGGTTTCCCTTCCCAAACTGTTCTCCAAGTCTGATTTACTACTCTAGGAACTGTCGTGGGGCCAGGCTGACTTACTGAGTTATAATACAGTACAATGCTTTCTCTGTTTTATCAATGTTCTTATTTCTCATCCAGAGAAGGATTATAAAGACAAAGAACCAGTTTCACCTAATTGCACCAGCATGGTGCACACTGGGATAATTTTTGAGACCACAGCTGCAACTAGAATTGTAATAAAGGTAAATGATGGACCCTTTAAATATGTGCAATTACAACTTTTTCCCTTGGAAGATCTTACCACTAATGGATATACAAGTTACTATGTGAAATGAGTAACAAAAGCAATTGCTGTAACAAGCAAATCTGTGTATTTCAAAAAATGCCATTCATGTGTTGAACTGAGTTCAAACTGCAATGCAATCCGTCTTCTTAGGAAAGAATATGGATGGCAAGAACAGTATTATTGAAATTTGTCAAAAAATACCTCCTGAACCTAGAAATTATTTATATGGAGCCCCTTTTAAAAGCACCTTTCCATACAAAAAGGGATCTGGTCCACACTGAATGGATGACAGTCTGCTGTGCTGCCAAAGGGGACAGATTGTGCATGGGGCTTAGTGACTTCTTGAGTATGCTCAGATTTCTGCCTGCATCCTCTTATTTCACTCTCCCTCCTGCTTTCTTCCTCAGAATATGGCTTAGAAGTCATATACCCATTCTTCTCATTGCATTTTCTATGTTTTCCTTAATTTGATTTTCTTGTGCTTGAGAAAAAAGAAAAAGTAAATATAGAGCTGCAATGAGCTGACCAACTTTGCCTTTACTTCATTCTAGCTAGAAACATGATGCTGATTTTCTAGGTTGTCTTTAGCTAAAAGAGGAAATAAAGAAGCTCTGATTAAATGAGTTACCTTTGTGCTGTCTAACCTTCACACCACAGTCACATGAAAGGACCCATAGGAAAGATTTGCTGCATACAAAAAGCCATCAAGAAACACTGCACCTATAAAATCGTCCTTACTCTTACTAGTACAAACATTTTGAGGCACAAAGAACAGTGGGAAGGAGTCTGTTTGCAAACCAAAGAATTCCTTCCCTTGCAGCTTAGAGAACAAGCTGACTTGTCTGTGATTACTTTTTAACATCCCCCAAAAATGCGAAGAGTGAACTCAAGCACTATTTTGTCTCAGAACTCTTTTTTTTACCCCTGAAACAGTCACAGGGAAGCTGTACACCTCCAATCTATGGATGCAACTCAACTGGGAAAGCAATAATATAACCACAGGCTGTTTTGGTCACTGTGGTTGTATCCCTGCATAAAAGGTTACACTGCCATATCTATATGACGAGGGCTTGTGTAGCTACAACAATGACATTTAAAATTAACTGATTTGGAGAACAGTGTGAGTCTAATTATGGTAAGTTCAGCACAACTTACAAGACACACCTGGTAAAGTGGTTTCAGGTTTCAAGGCGTGCTGGCCACCATTGGACTCCAGGCTGATCTGAGTTCTGAAAAGCCACCTCAGTCAGTGGGGAGCAGTTACCCAGAGAGGTTCACTGTAAAATACCTGCATCTTCAGGTATCTATAATTTACTTCTATTACCTCTCAACACAATTCAGTGAATGTACAGAGTAGAGACACCCATTAACCATGCTAACTCCCCAGTAAGAGAGATACTATTTGTAAACTATTATTACAAAGCATGTCTTTAGGGTATATTTAGGGTCTAAACAGTTCTGGTTTAACTTTGTATAATGTTTTTTAATGTGTTAATATTAACGGACTGCAAACTTTTTCATGATAGCATCTAATAATTCCACTACTAGACTGAATTCTCTAGGCATGTGGTCAGAGCCTTTTTTTTTTTGGACCCTCATCACCTATTCAAAGAAATTTGGGAAATTCAGTTCAATGGTGGATGATTTGCCTGGAAAAAACAATTTTTCTGAGAATTAAAAAGGTTATAGATTGAAATCATTTATCATGGCATGCACCTAACCCTAACCCATCCTGAGAGGTGAGCACATTTTGTTAACGAAGTTACTCTTTGTCTTGCTTGCTTTTATACCCAGCTCTTCACTAAACTAAATGGGAACTAAAGTTCTCATTTCTACTACTTATTTTTTTTACTTATTGTGTTTTAGTTTTTAAATTAAACTTTTTGACTATTTATTTGCCTTGAAATCCAGGCTGTCTTGGAGAGTAGTGTTTCTCTGATTTCTAATAGAACAGCTTCCATTACTTTAGGAAAGTAGAGGGGGTTTTTTTGTTTCTTTCTTTTGGTTTTTTTTTTTTTAATTTCTTGTAGCCTTGTACCAAAGATACTTCTGATGACATTTTAAAGCGTTGTCTGAATGGAATAATATTTCTTTGCAGCCTTTACATTGGGACTTCATTATTAAAAAAGGGAGTGAGCCCTTTCTCTCTCACACACACACATTTCTCAACATATTGTGCTTTGTAGAAATCTCAACACTGAATTTGGTGACATTTCTTACATCACTAACCATGATAATGCATGACAACTAAGATATGCTGTGTTGTTATTTATATCACCATTCAAACATTAAATAAAGAGTTACCAAAGCAACCAACTTGTCATTCAGTGGATATTGCAATGATATCTGGACAATTCTTCTATCTAAACCTTGTAGCTGGACACCCACCTGAGATGAAAGTTGTAACCAATGGAAATTCAGTTTGGCCTGTTTTACACAGCCCTAATTTTTCCTCCACTTTTGGACAAATGGGTAAACAATCTTGGCTTATAGAAGGCTGTACAGAATCCCACTTTGCACTGACACTCTAAAGAACTGTGCTTGCTCTATTTGTTAAGTATGTGGTAAATAGTCAGGCTGTTCACTGACATGCTTTTTTAAGCATTCCCTTGAAGATAGCTTAATTAAAGTAGTTGAAAACCGTCTAATAACAGAGCCTACCTTGAGACCAAGGTGGTCTTCCTGTTCTTGACTTTGCAAAGTCAAGAGTTTATCATGCAGCCTCTGCAAAGTACAACTTCCATATAAGCCTTGAATAGAATTGGTACAGCCTCTGTCAGCAACCTCCTTTGTTACATCAAATACGTTTGGATAGTATCTTGTCTTTGTTTTTTCCAGATGGTTTTAGGGCACATTTCATATTCAGCAACTACTGCCTCCTTCTGTTTCCATCATACAGCTACAAATAATATGCAAACAATCCTGGGTTGACCCCAGCTGGCAACTCAGTACTACTTAGTTGCCCACTCCAGCCCTACCCCTGTGGGATCAGGGAGATAATTTGAAAGGTAAGAGTGAGAATACTCATGGGTTGAGATAAAGACAGTTTAATAGATAGAGAAAAGAAAAGCAAAACATGGAATTCATTCACCACTTCCCATGGGTAGACAGGTGTTCCACCATCCCCAGATAAGGAGGACTCCATCATGCATAACAGTGAATTGGGAAGACAAACACCATCACTCCAAATGGTTTCCTCTTCCTGCTTCTTTCCCCAGCTTTGCATTCTGAGCATGACATAATATGGTCTGGGTCTTAGTTCAGTTGGGGTCAGCTGTCCTGTGTCCCTTCCCAAATCCTTGTGCAGTCCCAGACTCCTTCCTGGTGGGTTGGGGTGAGGAGCAGAAAAGGACTTGACTGTGTGTAGGCCCTGGTCAGTAGTAACAAAAACATCCTCCAATTATCAATAGTGTTTTCAGCACAAATCCAAACCATAGCCCCATACCAGCTACTGTGAAGAAAATTAACTCTACCACAGCCAAAACTAGAAAATGTAAGCACTATATGAAGCAACTTACAGAGTCCTCAAATGCTCCAGCAGATTTGTTCTTAGATGGGTAACATTAGATAAATATGTATTACAATATCTGTACCACCAAATTAAAAACAAGAGACTTGCAGGCTAACTGTCCTCAATTAAAGGACAGAAACCCTACAAAATCTACTTCAGAAAGCAATTTGTAAATCACAAGATATCCAAACACGGCAAGGATGGCATGCAAACAGTACAGATATTGGCAGGCAGATGTATGTGTCAAATCCCAAAGCACAACTCATAGCTGGTTAACAAACAGATATTGCAGTCCCTTTGGATGTATATTGCATTTATTAAAAAAATAATCTTTAGATCTCTCATATTTACCACTGTGCCTGAATAAAGAATTTTGTAATTGTTTAAAACACAGAAGGTGCAGCAGCAGCACTGCCTAAAGGAGTTTCTCCTTCCTCCCAGCATAGCATTTACTCTTGGTCCTGTGGCATGCCTGTCCCCTTTTCAGCTGTGTCAGAGAATTAATTTGGCTGAAAAACATTGCATCCACCTGTAATCATTTTTGTACACATGCCAACATACTTTTTCTAGCTTACAGGCAATGTAGATCAGTTCCCCATGGATCCAATGCAATAAACAAACTTAAAAGGAAAAAGGAATAGGGTACTACTACTTAGAATCAGAGCCTAAATATCCTGAGTTTCAAGGTACATCATCTCTAGAGCATGTTGTCTATTGCACTTCTCAACTGCAGTTCACAGGAACAAGAGAACAGAAATCAGAGCAACACAAGCTGAGCCACAGAGATTTTCAGTAAGAGATCATCAATTAAAGTCCAAGAGTTATTGATCTCTGACACCAGCATAAGTGCTGAGATTAATCCTCTGATGTCTGATTAGAGCATGCCTGGGGCTGTGAGTACCAGTATGGGGAGAAACCTACCTGTTGTCTCTTCCTTACTTGTGTGGGGTAAGCTTCAGTAGCTCATTACTCTTTAGTCTGTCTCTAGGTGATTTATCAACCAGGACAGTCTGTGTCTGCTTGCTTGGCTAGTCCATAACAGGGTAACACAGCCTATAATAGGGGCTGTGTTAGTACTAACAGTAACAGCAATCAAGTAGGGGAATTTATACCTACTTAGGCACCAAAGTGGGTATATTTCATTTAAGTAGATAAGCTGGTTTTGTAATAGGTCATTTTCAATCTTATCTGGCACCCTGGTTTGTATCTCTGTAATAATTACATTGAAGAGTCTCATTCTGACCCCACCACTTGTACCTGAGTTGTATCCTGCTTAGCAAGCAGCCTTGCTCAACCAACAAGCATTTGAGAGGTAACACAGCTTATGAATCAGTGCTACATACTGAAAATTATTATCTGTCAGAGGGGTTGAGAGACTGTAACTAGCCAACCCCCTATGAATGAGAAAAAAAAGTGCAGACTTGAAAATAAGCTAGAAAAATTACAAGCAATGTTACACAGCAAATCTCAGTCAGTAGACTGAAGAGAAGTGGAAAAAAGAGATATAACATCCAGGTCTGTATGAGACTCTAAAGGCTGTAATATTTTTATCTGGATATCAAATGGTAGTGTGAAGACTTAATTCCTGAAAATCTATGCTCTTACTCAGCCTGATGTCTGCAGGAGCTAGTGGCTCTAAGAACTGGGATCAGTCAAAAAGCTGGATCACTGGCTAGTGAGATGAACCAGAGAGGATCCAAAAGCCAATGTCGCCTAGAAGAGCCAAAGACCCCACTGCTCCCAAGACAAGTCTGTGGATAGGAAATGTCTCAATCCCAGCCTCTTTTCTTTGAAATGACATCTGCCTGATGTGCTCATGGAAGTCAGGCTCCTGGGAAGCTGAGAACACCAGAGTCAGAGGTCCATTGCACAAACACATTTCACATATACAGTGGGTCTAATGTTAAGGTCGACAGTCTAGACAGTCTTCAATAATGAGCTAAAAAAAAAAAAAAAAAAAAAATTCAAGATTTTTAAGTTTTTAAAGAGCCAGGCTTGGTTAGAGTAAAAGCTAGGACAACTAACTCACCAGACTTAAAAAAATGATGTCCAACAGATAAAAGAGAAGAGACTGAAAGAGTTTTTGTACATCCCTCGCCTGACTGTAGCTGATTTCTTGCTTTCACTCCTAGTGATGACTGATTTAGGGCTGGATTTGGCACAAGATTAGATGCATAATTTAAGTGTCTATATGCAAATTTAAATTTCTATCTGCTGCTGTCATTATATGAGCAGACTATCTAAGCTCCATTATAGCTGATGTAAATCTAGTTAATGTTATCTAATTGGGGCCTAGGGAACATTTCAGATCATAAGAGAAGACACCTAAGACAGGCTTCAGTTATGCAAGCAGAAGCATCCATTTATTTCTGTTTTATGTGGAAATGTGCAGGAATTTTGGTGAGAGCCAGCAGACATAACAGACCTCTAGGAGGACCATGCTCTTCTAGAGCATCAGCAGGAGGTCAGGGAGGGTCTCAGAGGATCTCAAATTGCTGCCACTGCTCTCAGACCTTGCACCTCCTGTAAGAGATGGTCCGAAGATCCCTCATCTGCCTCATGACCATCGTCAAGGACAGAGACTGAAACCCCTAAAAGGGACTTTAAAATCTCAGTGCTGGAGTTCTGGCCTGGCTGAGGTGGGATGTTGGCCAAGTGCTGCCTGCAGGTGTGTTTGATGGAAAAACCCAGCACCCATATCGGAACATGAGAACCTGAGCAGAAACAATGAGTAAGTCAAGGCGAAGTGACTGCGCCTGCTGACTTGTACTGGTTGACACTGTACCTGCTGATGACCGACTTGTTCTGAGTTCTCTAAATGAACACAGTGCAATGATTTCCCCCACCTGTTTGGCCAACTGCCTGTCGCTTCGGAGAGGACTATAAGAGCCCCTGAGTTAACCACAGACTTTGTGATCATCCCACTGGAGAAACTCGCGTCTATAGGCATCTTCACGCCTCGAGGACTCGACCCTCCATGCTGGTAGCTATAATCCCCTTCCCCTCTTTTTCTGTCTTTCTTACTATTCTCTTTTCTCTCCCCACTATCGCATTTGTTGGCACTAAATAAAGGTGCATTTGTGATTGAGTAAACTGAGTTTGTCCCCTGCTGTGTCTTTTGCGCTCTGAGATCCCTAAAACGAACCATCACGAACCCCGCTTGTGTGAGCGGATCGTGACACCTCCTCTGTCCTAAACAGGCCTGATATCACCCCCAAGCAAGTCTGATCTTTCATGTCCAGGAGGTTACACTTAGTCAAGTCACAGCTTAAAGGATCTGTAATGTCTAGGTGAAAACACCAAAACCGAACACGTTCCAGCACAACTTTGAACCTCTCTAATTACTTCCTACACCTGAATATGGTTATTCACAGTGACCTACAATTTTAGTAAAAGGTGCAAAAATTCTTCTAGAGAAGGGAAGGAATGCAAACGTACTTTTCCTCAAATTACAAATATAACCTATATCTTCTTTTTTCTTTGACTGGTGTAAGAGATTCATGAGTTTTTCTAGATAAAATCAAAAAAATTCAAGTGCTAATGAGAAGACACCTCTACAAAAACTGCTATATCACCAGACTCTTTTCTGGGCATGTTAAGTCTAGCATTTTCTTACAACACAAAATGTAATCTTTCTCCAAGTCTGGATAAAATAGGAAATCATATACCTGAACAGCTGTACTCTGGATCAAAAAATTGGTTTTCAAAGGAAGCTGGCTGGAGCCAGAAGATACCACATCCTCCAGCAGTTCACAGAAGACTGAACAAAAAGACTCCAAAAGTAAGCAAGGATCTGCTTTTAAGAAATACAAACTAAGAAGACTCTGTGCTCGGAGGAAGGAAGGCTGCCCAGGAGGAAGGATGAGATACGAAACAGAAGGAAGGAAATGTCCTGTACTGGCACAGAGAACCCTATTCCAGCCCATAGGCAGCATCCAGAGTGATCTTGTGGAGTGAAGAAGGCATGTGGAGGATCTATATTTTTTTGTGCACACCACTATATCACCGTCTCTATCCAGTAAACGGCAAGTTTAGAAGACATTCTTAATTTAGTTTCTATCATATTATTGAAAGGTTAAATAGCACACCAGACCCCTTTCATCCCTGACGGAATACTATGGGATTTACAAAATCCACTGAGAGTGAGAGAAGTAGCATTAAATTTTCGGCCTGCTGGGGGAAAAAAGGTGTACTGCAGAGAGAGAGTGTCAGGTAAATTTTATCCAGGTGGTGATATTTTGCACAGCTTGAAATACTCTTTCATACACCAGTCACAGCTGTAAATAGGAAATTAGACATTTTCTGGCTCTTCAGAAGTTCATTGAAAGATCTATTTTAAACCTGAAAAGGTGGGAAAAACCAAGGTGCTGAAGTGGAAGGCAATTTATCAAAATTCAGCCTACCACTGTGCCAGTTTTTATTACTCTTTATCCAGTTCTTCAGAAGAATCTCTTTTCTTCTTGCCAATGTTTGTTTTGTTGTCCTTTCTCCATTGTTACACTCCCTCTGAAGAAATCTGCTGGTGGAGTCTGGGCCCTAAGGTGCAAATAGATATAGATAACTCTGCCCAACCCCAGGACAATAACATCTCATGGATTCAGCAGACGGATCCTTTCCATATTCAGTGAGATGGACAAGCAGCAGCAGTCTCATTTGTGGAGTCAGGAAAGAAAACCAAAACAAAACAAAACAAAACCAAAACAAAACAAAAAAACCCAAGCCAAAGTAGAAGTCATTAAAAATATTTATGTTACCTTGAAATTTAGAAGAAAACACCCCATTTAAATGCCCACATATTTGCATGACAACATGTATAAGAAGCAGTGTGACCTCCATTTTCTCTGAGATTGAGGGCTTGGGGTCATAAATAAAATTATGAGAAGCACCAGAGTCTGCTCCTGCTTCACTGAATAGAAAAAAATTAAAAAAATATATAAATACATCATGCTTGAGTTTTCTATCTACCTTTTTAAAGGACTAACCACCACCAAAAAGTGGGCAACATAAGATTTTCTTTTTTTCAGAACAGAGCACTGTGCTGATTAAATATTAGCCTATTAGCAGGGAATATTTTTTTGTGGGAGCTTGTTGTCTTTTAATAAGCAGAATAACACACAGGGTTTTCCTTTAGCGGCTTAAAATTTATCTTTCATGTATTTTTAGCATTTCCATCTTGTTTAATTCCATTTTTAAATGGCATGAAATTCCCTTGAAAGTGCAATCTGTCTTTGTGCAGGATCTGTGTGAGCTTTCTGTAGTGTATTGATCTGAAATATGATGGACTGCAAACCTAACTTATGGCTTTAAACCACAGACTTGTGGCAGGGCTCTTCTGGAAAGCAAAACCCAGCCATTACTCTTAGAAGTATTATTTTTCAAGTATTATACCTGGAGGAATGAAAAGCTAGTGCAGGCGTTTTTAGACAGGGTTGATAGGTAAACTCACTAATAGAATTAATCTCCAATCTGCCAAGCTGAAACTAAAATTTGGCTTCCAGTTCAAAACATGTAGAAAACATAGTTCAATAGCTTGAGCTGAGGGACAGTGCATTAATTTCCAGTATACTGGGAATAAAGGAGGTTAAGTAAAGGAGACCTTATCAGTCTTTACAGCTACCTGAAAGGATAGTGTAGTGAGATGGGGGTCAGTCTTCTTACCCAGGTAACAAGCCCAAGGGGAAGTGAACTCAAGTTGCACAATGAGAGGTTTATATTGGATATTCAGAAATAATTTTTTACCAGAAGGGTGGTCAGGCATTAGAACAGGGCGCACAGGGAAGTGGTAGCCACCATCCCTGGAGGCATTTAAAAGATGTATAGATGTGGCACTTGGGGACATGGCCTAGTGTTGGACTCAGCAGTGTTACAAATACAGTTGGACTCAGTGATCTTCTCCAACCTAAACTATTCTATGATTCCATTACTCTAGTTCTCATCCTTTCCGTGGACTCTGAGCAGAGGGTCCTGTCAAACACTGCACAAAAACCTGGTCCCACAGTGTTGAGGGCAAAGCTCTTTCCCTACCCCAATACAGATTTGTCTCCTCAGAGCCACTGACGTCAGCCTTGTTAGTCCATTCCAGCAAAGGTGTACAGAAAGATCCAACATTTACTAAAATATTGAGGTGTTTCTGTCTAGACCTTCTCAGCAGTGAACTCTCAAGGAAACACAAAATGTTGGATGTACTGCATAAGAATTAGACTATTTCATTTTTTAGGCAGAGAACCATTAAAGTGCCTAAAGAGGAAAGACAAGACAGGAATAAAGTTTGTGCACAACCGCCTCCCATCCACCTGTTCCCCCAATATATAGCTTTGACTTTATGATTGGTTTCAGTTAGTGCAATGACTTCATGGGTTGTAACATTCCATGATAGTTTTTATTCCCAGGAATCTCATCTATTTCCCAGCTTCCCTGCTGTGATTCCCACCCATCTTGCCCCTACAGTCACAACCAAAATCTCCCTGGATTTCCTCACCTCATTTTTTCAGTATCTGGCAGGTAAAGAGAAACCTCACACCTACTCCTTTCGTTTTATGTGGACAGAAAACAGCTGTGAAATAAAAGGCACCAAGAAAGCACTTTCTCTTGCATTGAACATGCTGTTTCTAAACATCCACAGAGCTTTGAGCACCCCAAAGCCCCAGGCAGCTCTCAGGGCACTGCTGTTGTGACTTCCCCAGTCACTCAAGACAGAGACACCATTTACATTATCCCAACTTGCTGCTGCCTTTGACTGATGGTGATTTACTGTGCCAAAGCTGCAAGAGTCAGACACCTGTTTAGCTAGGTAAGGGCCAAAACCCAGTTACTTCAGGTTTGCCTTAACCTCAGTTACCACTTTTGTCAATCTTTTAACACAGGACAACTTTTATTCCTGCAAGGAATGCCTCTGTATGATTAGCATGTGACTTCCATGTTTTTTTCTCTGACATGCACACAGATTTGTTAACTTGGCTGGCCAAGAAAATTAGAAAAAGTTCTCCTTTTTGTATGGTGAGACTCTAATGGCTATTTATGATGTTGGTGATGGTGCTGCATATATGTGTATATATACATATATATATGTGTGTGTGTATATATTCACAATGCCTGTTTCAAAGGTTGCTGTATCACCTGTGTATTAAGCATGGTCAGTGAGATTCTGTGATTACAGAGTCCTTTTCGTTATTTCTAGATTTCTTATGTTGGGGTGGGTTTTTTTTCATAATTCTATATGCAACCTGGTTCAATAATTACAAAGGAAAATAACATAGTAGGGGATGGTAAAATACTTGTTCTTGACAAGGTTATCAAAATGAGGGAGGTCTGGTTTTGTATTTGAGTGAAAATGTCAAGGAAAAAATATTGTAAGGTTATTTGTTGTGGGTTTTTAATAATTGCAAGGTCTATAATTTAAAATGTGTAATTCAACCCAATATATAAAATCTGTCCGGGGCACTTCTTTTGAATGATGTCTGAAAAATAAATTTAAGCAAAAGAGGACACATTAGAACAAAGGTAACTGAAAATTTGAAGTCAATTTCTAAACTGTTCTTCTAGATGAATGATTCTATCAACTCAGAAGATTAACACACCCACAATCCTTCTAGAGAATGAAGTGAGTTAAATTAAGTGTGAATATTTTTAAGTATGAGCTACTAAATAACTGATTTTTATCTAATACACATAATGTTCTGCCTACAAAATTCTCCTCCCTCCACCTCCATTTTATAGTCATCCACAGAGGATATGAAGAAAGTTGTGATACATTTCCATTATTCTGTTTTTTTAAAAAAAGGGGAGGGAGAAACAAAGAAATAAAGAAAGAAGAGTTAGTAAAGGTTTGTTTTTAATATACTGGCCTTGTTTTAACACACATACCACTGTAATAAAAATCACCCTGGGATTTATGGCTCTCATGAAAAATTAAGAGAGAGGTTAGAGGACAATCACTGTGATATTTCCATTTATTTATCTTCCCATTTCTTCCTCCCATCTTGTATCCTCTGTTGTTGAAGAGAACAGATAGTTAAGTCATCAGCTAGATGTGAAAATATACAGTGATGTTGCTTCACACATCTGATAACAGCAAAGGCCCATTTGTGGATGTCTCTTGGAAAAAAAGAGATGTGATAGGATTTTTAAATTAGATTTATCTTGTTAGGAGAAAATCTACTTGTTATACAAAAGTAATTGAAATTGACCTAATTCATGAATTATGCTAATTCTATTGTACCAACTAAATTTACAATCCTCTCTATGTGGGGAGTTGAGACACATGCATCATCTGGACCTTCCCTACCACAAAGTTTGTGTCATCTCCTGTAAATAGATGGAGAAAGGACTGCTGACAACTAACTGGAGTGCACAGGCTGCAGTGCCTCAGAGAAGGTTTCTATGCCTGTCACTGTGAAAGTACAAAATTTAGAACCACAAAATCACCAGTGCTAAACCAGTGCTCTTCTTCACTCATTTACCTCCCTGAGCCCAGGTGCTAAGGGGTATTCAGACATAAAATCTGATGCTAAACTTTTTTTTTTCTGTCATAAAATAGATGAAACCACAGAGTAAGGCTGTCTACTTCTTGATCTACTGTTTGTCCTAGGAGTCATTAATTTTTGGGCAGTAATCTGAGCAATAACTCAGATGCCATAGGAGAAATGGAGGGGGCTGGTGCCCCTTTGATCCATTGCTTGCCATGAGGACCTGTCTACTGCAGCATGGCTAGGGGGTTATAACCTCTTTTTCTGAGATGGATAGAAGCAACTTGTATAACAAGACAGTTGTCTAACATTCAGAAGAGATGGCAAAAAAATGTAATAGGCTCTATTCAAAATGAATTACAAATGGACAAATTCCATTTGTTTGTGATTTCCTTGAGGATCAAGGGTTCCCACTTTCTCAGGAAGATTTCCAATCATGACATGTCAACAAAAGAGTAAGATCTGCCAGCTCCATCAGTAGTGGTTAACAGATCAGTGAGTGGACTCTATGATCTTGGAGGTCGTTCCCAACCTGAAAGATTTTATGATTCTATACATTTTAAGAGAAAATAATATCTCAATTGTTTCTACCCATCTGTTTCTCTCTTGGCCATTTGTTTTCTGTCTGGCATTTTCTGTATCGCAACCTTTTGTTTGATTGATTCCCATTCACTTTCTCCAGGTATAAAAAGAATATTTTTTTATACAGCAAATGGCAGTTCAGTGTTTCCCACTGATACTACCACCATGTCCTTTACACACATGTGATGATCCCTGTGAGTTTCAGTTGGTAGCCAAAGCTGCGGCACAGCTCCCTGACACATGACATGCATCTCTTTTTCTCCATTGTCTGCTCTTGACAGCTTGTCAATGGCTCTCCCTTTCAGGGGAGGCATCACTTCAAAGCACTTTGTTTGCTTGGAGGGAAAATAATGTTGGTATGATCAGAAGTAAAGCAATAGGCACAGAACCTGCCAAGAAATCTCCACATGCTCATACACACATGCACTTTGTTGTCATTCAGGCTCTTTATTTTCCTGGAGGATGTCAAGGGTTTTTTAACAGAATATAAAAATAATATTGCTCCAGGCAAAGAATAGGCACAGCAATAATGAGAACTGGCAAGTGGTGATGGCAAAAGGCAACACACTCCACGTCTTTATGAGAACATTTCTTTACCTCGTCTTTCAAACTGGGAGAGTGTAAGCTGAAGGGCAAAGCAGAAGCACATATGTTTGGAAGAAAACATTTTCCAAGAGCCAGAGCAGAGTATGCAGATTCAGAATTTCCTAGAGAGAAGGAAGAGTCATATACAAACTCCAGTGTAAATTGGATGTGTGGGGTTTAGGCCTGACATTTATCTTTTCTATTCTGTTGGTTTTTCAAAGCAACATATGCAAACACAGCAGGTTTTTAAACAGAGGACACACACACATACACAAGAACAGGACACCATTTATCAAAATTCTAAATATCACAAGCTTTAAGGGAGTCTTGTGGTTTGGAGGAACACAAATCCTGTGGTTTAACTTCTTGTGGTGCTTTGAGAATAGTGTCCTTACTCCTTGAAATCTATTCTAAATTTGTTTTCAATAAAAAAAGAGGAGAAATGTGACTGACCTGACCTGTTGGCAGTTTGCAGTGGAACATGGATTAATGGCATCAATACTTTTGTGAATGTATCTGTTTTTTCTGCCAAGAAGCTACCACAGATTATTGATCTGACTGCCCTCTTCCCTAAATGGGTACAGAATGGACTTTACTTCCAATCTTCCAGCTGAGAGCTGGAGAGGAGAAATATAACCCAATATGTAAACTCAGTAAGATATAGAAAGATATTTCAGCGTTCTGTCAGTACAAATGTGTTTTTTTGGTGATAAGGGAGTTCAGGAAAATGTGCAAAATGGAAGATAAAGCCTATGAACATTGTTACATATTAAATTGACATAATATCCACAGTAAGTCCCATACTCTCTATGTTTTTTGATCTAGAAGCTATAAAAACTAGTCAGGAAAACTTGTTGAGTATGTACACTTAATAAATATGGTTTATATAGACCTAAATATGTTGGCATTCTCATCTCAGATAAATAGGAGTCAAGAGCACAGACACAGAAAACATTAGTTTTAGGTTATGCTATTTTACCACATCAATGTCTGTTTTCTCCCTGCACCACTGAGGGAAGTTATGCCAAAACCATCCTCTTATGAACATTTTGTACAAAGCTGTACAGCTTCAGAAACAATGTGATTTGTTCAGTGAGGACAAATATCTATAGATTATCTTCTTTAATTCTGTAAAATTTGGCCAGGGATGTCAAGGACAACAAGAAAAGGTTGTTTAAAAGAAGACTAGGGAAAATGTGGGCCCTCTCCTAAGGAAACAGAAGTCTTGGTTACTTGGGATATGGAGAAGACTAAGGTGTCAATTACTTTTTTGCCTCAGTGTTCACTGCCAAGTGCTCCAGACACACTGCCCAAATTCCACAAGGCAAAGGCAGGGACTGAGAAAATAAAGAACCAACTGCTGTAGAAGATCAGCACAAAGATGTGCAAAGGGCTGGAGCCCCTCTCCAATGATCACATAGGCTGAGAGAGTTTTTTTGCCAAGAGAAGAGAAAGGCCCAGGCAGACCTTAGAGCAGCCTTCCAGTTCCTGAAGGGAGCCTACAGGAAAGCTGCTGAAGGACTTTTCACAAGTTCATGTGGCATAGGACAAGGGATGATGTCTTTAAACAGAAATAGGGTTGATTTAGATTTGATCTTTGGAAGAAATTCTTTGCTGTGAGGGTGGTGAGGCACTGAAGCAGGCTGCCCAGAGAAATTCCTTCACTGGAAGGGTTCAAGGCCAGGTTGGAAGGGACTTGGAGCAACCTGGTCTAACCAGGTGTCCCTGCCCATGGCAGGAGAGATTGAACTGGATGATCTTTAAGGTCCCTTCCAATTCAAATCATTCTATGATTCAACGGGAACAAGTTCCTTTCCTCTCCCTTTGCCCTCAGCTGAATCCTGGCAGTGGGGAGAGAGCAATGTGGTGGTGGGAGCAGCCAGATGCTGTGCACATAAGGCATTTGTGACAAGATATCTCCTGTGAAACTTGAACACTGGTATAAATGCCAACAAGATCATAAAGGATGATGAACTGTTTTGATACTACTACCATGTCATTTCTGCATCAAAACACATGGGTATTATCACGTTGTCATTTCTGTTCCTTCTGATTTATCTCACACGTTGCTGCTTTGAAGATGCTGCTGGTTAATTACAAAGGGGTTTACGTAGGAGGAAGGCATCTGAGAAAAACAATAGCTTGCTCATTGTTTCCTACAAGGATTTCATGTAGTGCTAAACAGGGCAAAAAATGTCCTCCCTCAGGCTCTAGAGCTTCAGACAAATCAGTTAGGGGAACAAAACCCCCTACTTCTTCCTCTTGGTGGGTCAGAGGCAGATAGGGAAATGTTGCTAGGGAAGCTAACAGGCTTGTCTATCAAAATCTACCCTCCATGAATAAAATGCTATTTTGAAATCAAAAAGAAATGCTAGATTTTTACCATTGTCTTCGTATCAGCATCTCCTATTTAGCCCCATTGAACAGTATTTTCTCCAAGAATAGGTCTCATTCCATTCCTTGTGATTTATGGATGTCATAATCTCTTGGCTGATTATGGATTATAAAATCAAGGATTCATTTAGATTGGAAAAGCCCTCTAAGATTATCAAGTTCATTAACCCAGAACTGTTGAGTCCACCACTAAACCACATACCCAAGTGCCACATCTACACATCTTTTAAATACTTTCTTTATATTGTACTTTTTATTTATACAGCAGCTTTTAAAAAGGGACACTACCTCCACCACAGGGCAGCCTGTTTCAGTGCTTTAGAACCCTTTGGGTGAAGAAATTTTTCCTAAAATCCAATCTAAACTTCCTCCCCAAGAGGCCATTCTCTCTTGTTGTGCCAGTTGTTTCCTGGGAGAAGAGATTAACTCCACCTGGCTACAACCTCCTTTCAGGGAATTGCACAGCAAAAGGTTCCCTCCAAACTTCCTTTCAAGCTGAACAATCTGAGCTGCCTCAGCTGCTCATCAGGCTGGTGGTCCAGACCCTTCTTCTGTTACATTGTCCTTCTCTGGACACATTCCAGCATCTAAATGTCTTTTTTGGAGTGAAGGGCCCAAAACTAACCACAGAACTCCAGGTGCAGCCTCACCAGGGCCTAGCACAGACAGGCAATTACTGCCCTGGTCCTCCTAGCCACACTATTTCTGTGACAAGCCAGGGTGCCATTGGGTGTCTTGGCTTCCTGGACATAAACTGGCTCATGTTCAGCCACTGTGGATCAGCATCCCAGATCCTTTTCCACTGGGCAGTTTTCCAGCCACTCCACTTCCAGCCTGTAGCACTGCACAGGGTTGTTGTAACTCAAGTGTAGGACTTGGCACTTGGCTTTGTTGAACCTCAGACAACTGGCCTCTGTCCATTGATCCAACCTGCCCAGATCCTTTTACAGACCCTTTCTATCTCCAGCAGATCACCACTGTTTCTCAACTTGGTGTCATCTGCAAACTCACTGAGAGTGCATTCAATCCCCTTGTTGAAGTAATTGATGAATGTGTTAAACAGCACTCACCCCAGTCCTGTGCCCTGGGGAACCCCACTAGTGACTGGCTGGAAACTGGACATGGCAGTACTCCTCATCTCTACCCAGGCATCCAGACAGATTTTCCCCCGGCCAACAGTGCAGCCATCCAAGCCATGGGCAGCCAGTTTCTTCAGGAGAATGCTATGGGAAATGATGTCAAAGGTTTTACCAAAGTCCAGGTAGACAACATCCACTAGGCAGGTCTCTTTGCCATTGAAGTTCAGGCTGATCAAGCAGGACCTGCCTTTCATAAACCCCTGCTGGCTGGGCCTGGTCCCCTGGTTGTCCAGCATGTGCTGTGTGATGGAACTCCGGATGATCTTCTCCATGACCTTTCCCAATCCTGAGGTCAGGCTGACAGGTCGTAGTTCTCCAGATCCTTCTTCTGGCCCTTCTTGTAGATGGGCATCACATACACCAATTCCAGTCACATATACCAATTCCAGTCACCTGAGACCTCCCTTGTTCACCAGGAGTGCTGGTAAGTGATTGAAAGTGGATTGGTGAGTACCTGCACCAGTTCCCTCAGTACCCTCAGGTGGGTACTGAGCCCTCATCCAGCCCCATGGATTTTTGCATGCCCAAGTGGTGTAGCAGGTCACTCACCATTTCCCAGGGCTTCACTCTGCTCCCTGTCCCTATTTTACAGCTAAGGGGGCTGGGTACCAAAAGAACAACTGGTCTTGCTATTAAAGGCTGAGACAAAGGCATTAAGCACCTCATCCTTTTCCTCATCCTTTGTCACTACGCTTCCCAACACATCCAATAAAGAATGGAGATTCTCCTTAGCTCTCCTTTTGCTGGTGATACATGTATAGAAAAAGATTTTATACTCTTTTACGGCAGTAGCCAGATTAAATTCTAATTGTGCTTTAAGACTTCTAAATTTCTCCCTGTATAGCCTCACAAGATCTTTGTAGTCCTCCTGAGTTGCCTGTCACTTCTTCCAAAGACCATTAATTCTCCTATTTTCCCTGAGTTCCAGCCAAAGTTCTCTGTTTAGACAGGCTGGTCTTCTTCCCAACTAGCTCATCTTTAAGGTGTATTTCTTGATAAAAAAACCATCTGAATTCAAAAGTTCATGTGTGTTTAGTAAGGGGAGATTGAAAATGTAGTGTGAAAATGTACTCGTTAATGCCCTTGAACAACATGTTTAGATGAAGTACACAAATTGCAGTCCCCATTTCTCACAGCTCCTGATAAACAAATCAGATTTTCTTCATCATAGAATCATGGAATCATTTAGGTTGGGAAAAAATCTTTAAGATCACTGTGTCCAACCATTAACCCAGCACTGCCAAGTCAGGTGAATCCAACTCCCATTTTCACTTCCTCTGCAATATCCAGGAACAGAAGATAAAAGAGAGGTTGCTGTCTGCTAGGCCACTGATAAATAGCAGTCCCTGGAAGTCATAACAATAAAGCTTTGTGTTGCACACAACCCATCCATTCCCTTGCCAGCAGCTCTTGATGCTGTAAGTAGTTCATGCTGCTTTGAACCTCAGTAGCTGGAGGTTCATGTGGCCCTTAAAGCAAAGGGCAACCTTGTGCTCCAGCTCATTTTGTGTAACCCTCTGTACTCAGAGGGGATGCCCAGGGCAGGAGCCAGCAGCAAACACCAGCAGGGTGCAAACTGAAAATAAATCTAAGCATTGGATGGACTGGAATTTAATGCACTTTAAAGCATCTCATTTTCCTACTATCAGCCACAGCACAATTAAAGCAGCAGCAATACAGAGCATCACTGGTGCTCAGTAACTCACTGAGGCACAGCACAACTGCGTCTCCTGAGCCTGTGCGTTAAGACTCTGTGATCAGTTTTTATTTATCTCAGGAAGCCTGAGAAACTGAAACAGTTGTAGTTTAACCCCATACAGAAACCAGGCCTCACACAGCCCCTTTCTCCCTTTCCCACCAGAGGATTGGGGAGAGAATTGAAAAGTAAAAGACAGAGAATTCATGAGTTGAGATAAAGTCAGTTTAACAAGGAAAGCAAAAGCTGTGCACACAAGGAAAGCAAAACAAGGAATTAAGTCCCCTCTCCTCATGGTCAGGCAGGTGTTCAGCCATTTCCATGAGAGCAGAGCCCCTCATGCGTAATGGTGAGTTAAGAAGACAAGCACCATCACTTCAAATGTCCCCCTGCTTCCTCCTTCTTCGCCCCACTTTATGTAATGACCACAATGTCACATGGTCTGGAAAATCCCTTGGGTCAGTTTGGGTCATCTCTCCTGGCTCTCTCCTCAAAACTTCCCATGCACCTCCAGCCCCCTCACCAGCGTGGCAATACAAAAAGCTGAAAAGCTCTTGGTGCCAGTGACAAAGTATTTTCTATTAACTCTGACAATAGACTAAATGTTCCTAAGTGAAGACTTTTTTACCTTATTTATAAGCAGGATTTCGCTTGCTGCCACTTTTGGCACCTGCCTCTTGATTCTTTCTTCATGCACTCAGAGTGCATGGCACCATCTTGTCTGAAAACTTTAAGTTGTGGGAAGCTGCACTTACCTTTCCATCAGCTTTCTGCTCTCCAGAATTCCTAACTTCAACAGACAGAGCAGGCAAATAAAGACTCCTTGTGTCCAATTCATCTGACAGATACAAATATCTGTAGTGCAAGAGTCTAATTGCTTTCATGGATGAGGCCTGGGTTGATCCATTTATACATAGATGTCGACATCAGGCTTGTCTAAAATTATGTGAAATGAGTCCCATCCACTGTAGAGAGCAAATGGTCTGGATAGAATACAGAAGTAATGCAAAAAATTAGGTGCCAGTCTCATTTCAAAAGATGTGAAGTGAGATTTGTCCCATCCCGCTTCCAAAGTTTTCAATACATATGTCTAAATTAGAGCTGGCTTTCTGGACTCCTTTACACTCAGTGGACACAAATAGACACTTCTAAAGTGTAATTTGTTGTTCCTATTTCGGCTGTTGAGAGAAGGTAAGAACAGTGTCTCTCCATTAGTTGACAAAAAAAAGGAATACAACTATCACAGGCATATCTGTGGACATTCTATGTTCCTAAAATTAAGACAAATTAATCCCAATGCTGCATTCACCTGTGTCATATTATTTCCAGCATTCAGAATTTTATTGGTATTAATTCCAGTTTTTTGAATAAACACAGTCTTAAATTTCCAGCACTGAGGTATCCCATATGTCTCTAATTCAAACCTCAGTGAAAACACTGACAGCCTCTGGAAAGGCACAGGTGGGGTTTGGTTTCTAAAGGTTGTTGAGGTAATTGAATGATTTGCATCCAAGTGCGTCCCTGTGCAAGGTGCAATTCATTACAGCCATATTAACATTCTACAAAGACTCAGATGAAGTGACCTGGAGGGTTTTTGTCTACAAGCCTTATTACAATAAAAATAAGCAGGTGTATCACTTGGACAATTCCACAAGTAGGCCTCTTCATTCAACATGCTGATAATGATGTATTAGCCTTCATCTGTGCCTGCAATGGGTGATGCCACACAGGCTAACAAAAAAACCCAAGCAGACACGCACCAAATCTTTGGAGCAGACTAGATTTCATTCAGACTACTGGGAAGAACAGACAATGAAAAAAGGCAGGGAATAGACTGTAAACAGAAAAGCAGAGAATATTCACTGAGACTGTAAACAGAAAAATGGAGGAAATTCAGGGATCGATTTCCCTGTGTAAAGGCTATTTGCATCCTTGGTTTCCTCTGCAGGCAGTCATTTCATTCTTACTGCCACAGCCACAGACTAAATTTTCCATATGAAATGGATATGGTAATGCAGCTAAATGATTCACAGACAAAAGTGAGCTAAATTTTAGACATCTCAGAGCATGGGCAGAGCTCTAGGACAGATCTAACACAGCAGTACAGACATGCCTCCAGATTCTAGGAAACAAAAGGCCAAGACACACCTTAAGCAGCTCAAAGGCTGGCAATTTTACATTGGTAATATGTCAGCTTCTACCTTAATTTCCCACAACAGGAATTTAAGAGTACTGGTAGATTTTCAGTCTGAATCTGGAACCTTTGTGTCTCTTATGTCTTTTAAAGTACCTGTGCTCTGTCAGTCCCTACTCTGAAATATCCAGCATCTCTTGCCTTCTGGCACATGTGCCTGTAAACTGAGGTCAAAACTGAGGCAGGGATTGTAACCAGCTTATAAAAAGATGTCATCCTTTGAGAAGAAGGGGATGATGCAATGAGTTGAGCGCTTGAAAGACGTGTTTCTTTCTTCATATGTGTGTAGCTCCCCTAAAGGAAACATTTGGCTTTTCTTTGCCTCAGTCCATCATGTTTAACTAATGTTAATAAGCTATCCTATGCCATGCAGACATGGGGCACAAACTCAGGAAGGCCTGTTCTGTGGTTTATGATTGCCATTGACAGCAACAAACAAATACCTCCTCTAGATGGTATCACTTTGCATGTGGGAAGGACATGTAGCAAGGGCAAACTAAATATGGAGAAACAGAGGCAGGGCATCAGACTTATTTTTCTTACAATTGTGAATTAGTCAGAAAGAATCTGTTTACCTGCTTTGGAAAGAACAACACTTTAAGGCAAAAATAAGGTCTCTGAACAATCTAATGATTAAGGCATTAGATTAGTATTTATAGTAACTAAAAGCTGAGATATAACTACTAAAGGGTGAGATATAATTGCTGAAGCCTCAGGTATGCTGAGGTCAAAACCACAAGGCTCCTGTGTTTTTTTCTGGAGAAAAACTTCAGTTATACTATTAAATACACCAAATTTTTTCTGTTTCTTTTCCATCGTACCTTCCCTCCCTATCCTCTACTCATTCTTCTCCCTTTTACTTTTCCTTTTCCTTTTCCCTCCTGCCACTTGTCTCCTGTTACTCTCAGCTCAGCTTTCGATTCAGAAAACTATGTTATCCATTAACAAAAGAAGAATTGATGACATTGAATTTAAAAAAAAAAAAAAAAAGTCTCCTGACTTGGGAACAGTATAAATTAAAGATACCAAGACCTAGAAATGCTTCCTTTTTCCCCACAAAACCAGCTTTATCTGTGAGTTTTTAATGGTCAAAATAGTCCTCAGCATCTTCAGTTAGAGCACCAACTACCATGAGCTGTAAATACAGTAAACCTGTAGCACTGGCATAAGCAATTTTTCTCTCTATGAAATTCTGCTCTGTCTGCCTGTGGTCCTCTGTCTCATTCATGCACATATTCCAGTTGACAATTTTTCTGGGTGAATATATTTAATGACAACTCTTCAACTCACGTGAACCACTTAAAGGCCTCTGTTAATTTTTTACAGAATTCTTACAGTATAATTTCTCACAGTATTTCTCATCCAGCAGCACAAGCAGTGTTATAAAAGGGAGAGATGAGAGAGAGAACTGGAGCTCATTTATTAATTGGTCCCTATACTGCTCCTAAAACAGTTAACAGGACTTATGGTAACCTACTTACTTGCATTTAGTAAAGAAACTCAGTCTAAGGAGACAAGCACTGCTGTGGCCTAGTCTGGTTATTTAGAGACTGTGATAATCTGTCATTTCTTGATATTCATGCCTGTATTTTATTGAGATGAAGCATTCTGAGGTACTTGGGGCTTGTATAGGAAATTTATTTTTAATGTCTGGGGATTTTTCACTTCTGGAATACCAAGAAAAAATTCTGATCTTATTGGCTTGAGTGTAAACACAGACTAACTTCAGTGACGTCAGCAATGTAAAAGCCATATGCTGCTCCTCCTGGAGCTGGCTTCAAATGAACTAGGAATTGATGGGCACCATGAGCCTTTTAGATACAAATGAGACAGAGTCTGTGTGCTAAGTCTTTACCGGTTGGACTTTCTCTTGGTAAGACTTTATTGTACCATGTTGTAGAGTCATACAGAGAAAATAACTTGGGGAAACTCTGCCTAAAAATTGGTTGCTTCACAATGGAGAGACAACAGCATGCTTCAGACATCTTACAAAATATAAGGCTAATGGAGAAGGTACAAAACCAGCTGGATAATATGCCATCTTTTTACCTTGTTTAATTTTTAATATCTGGCCTAGGTCCGGAATGACAAGTGGCCACGCTTCACTTCCATTAGACTTGTTTCAGTCGCAGACATTAACATGCAATAATAAAGAGTGAAATATTTTTGCAGGGAATTGTTGGATAAGATTACATTCCTACTTTTCCTCAGAACTTTGAAATTCATGGGGAAAATGGAGCTAGAAGAAAACTACTGTAATTTTAAGATAATAAAATTATTTTTTCATGTATTATGTTGTAAATCTTTTACTGCATTAACTGCAGAACAATTTAGGTAAAGACTAATCGTGAAGTGCATATTTAGTCACATTTATTTCTGTTCATCAAGAAAGAAAGAAGGAAAATTAATAGTTATGACAGGTGCTAGTTTGCTCATACTGGTGTAGATCCACTATCACGCTGTTGAAGAGCATGTTGTGCAGCCTTGCAAAGGCAGTGATTTCCAAAAGCCCTAATCACCCTTAAACACCCTCACAGCTCTTTTCTTCACTCAGATATGGCTGCCTTATAATTCAATGCATTTCTCCAGCCAGCGTGTCTACAAATTACTGTGATAATGTACCAGATATGCTGTCGTCACACTTCATCACTTCTTATTATGTACAGCATCAGGTACTGAGCTGATGGGTTTACAATCAAATCTCTTGTACGCAGCTTGTTTTTCCCGAGATACAAATAAAAGCCTTGCAAGTTTTACACCTGAACCACATGTTTATGGGTGTAATGTGTCCTTATTTTTCTCTAACTGATCTTCTTTAAGTTAATTATTGACTACTTCTGCTAACCCTTATTAAACAAAGAGCTGTGGGTGTCCTGAAGACTGACTGATTTAAATGATGCAAGAACAAAAGATGTGCATGACTCATAGATCATCAGTGCTAATCCTTCACCCTTGTAGTCTTTAGTCTGATAAGTCCTTCAAACATCTACTCCAAGTCCTTCTCACCCCTTCTGCCTTCACACCCATCAGATCACAAAGGACTAAATTATACAAAACATTGTATTCCAAAATCTGAAAAAAGCCCAAGAAATCTATGGTGTTTCTGCTTCAAAGACAGTAGAGGATGTAACCATTTAAAGTTATTGCAGAATAAAAATCCTCCTTCAGAAAGCTCCTAAACATAGCTAAGGAAATATTTCATGTCTTGTTCACTAAGCATCCATTGGTGCTATGAGAGGCAAATTACTAAAAGACTTGTGCTATACCTCTTTTGCTGTTGTCATCAACATTTCATACTCCTGCAACTGCAGGTGATTTGTAGGGTGAACCAACATCCCCATAGAAATAAATGCAAAAAAAACCACTAGACAGTCTGTTGGTGGGAAAATCCAGTGAGTAGCAAGGTTACTGTGAGGAAATCTCACTGACCATGACCATGAGACACTTCTCATTTGCATTAAAAGCAGTAGGACTCTTCACTCAGTGTCTTGTCTTCAGCTTTGCTGCTCATCTTCTTTCTAAAAGAAGAATAGAAAAATTAATGGCAGTCACATTATTCAAAAGACAGAAAAGATATTCTTTGCCTTGGGAGGCAAACAGCAGTAATTTAGATTTACCGTATAAATCACAGTTATGCATCCTTTCATATCCTCCTGCCTGCATTTTGGAGAATATCAACACATTAAAAATCCGTAACTTCCTCTCAGACACTTCAATTTTTCATTCTGGGTTCACCCTTCTCCTATAATTTTTCCCCATAAGTTTAATTAGCTTCATATTGGAATAATGCAGCATTCAGACCTTATCTGTCTTATTTCGGAAGCTATTTCAATGCTTTTGATGTCAGTTAATTTTTGGTGTAAACATATCTCTGATATGTTTGTCTATATGATTTTCTGCCAGAATAATCCTCTAACATAAACATTTCTACTTTATTGCTACTGTTAAGTGTTTTCCTCTCATGCCAAAATGTACTTACTTACATGAAGTAATTAATTTCCCTCTCACAAGATTAAATAAGCCAAGCTCTGCTGATTAATCTTTTAAAGTGTGTTTTGTATTTCCCCAATTATTCAAAGAGACTTTTATAGACTCTGCTTGATATGTGATTTACATACATGGTTCTACATCAGGCCATCTTAAGGTTTATGCAAAATCTTAAAATCTTATTCATTGTTGCAAAAAACCCCTCGAATTTGATACATCCAATAGCTGTATTATATCTTTGCATGACCTCACCACCCTAATAATTCATACTTGTCTCAAGAGCAACAGGAATCCTAAAGATATCTAATTTCTTTTGTTGCTACCCAACCTCTACCAAACAAATTATTCAATGAATCTCTAAATTAAAGACCTTGCACTGTACCTACTTTGTATTTTTCTGGTCAAAAAAATATTTCCTTGTATGTTGATCTACCCCTTGCCAATAGCCTCCAATTATGTATAGATTTCAAAGCTAACTCCCATGCCAAGGAGTAAGAACATGCTCTGGTGTGTACACTCAGTAGGTCTAAGGCCAGCCATGGAGGAATAGAACTAATAGCAGCTCTCCACCCACATCTTATTCACACATCCTTCAATTATTCGGTGTATTTGTTCACTTTGAATTATTTTAAAATTACATTGCATATCTGAATCATAACAATTAAGCCAAAACAGAGTTCTTGCAATTGTACTTCCATGTTACCAGTTTTACTTTACAGTGGTTCTTCAGTATGTAAGGTAAAAGAGAATACATTAGCTCATATCTTAATTTCTGGATGGCACCCAGCATTCAGGAATTAAGGTATTAGTGTAATACCATCAGATTTTGTGCTATTTCTGTGCTAAAGATGCTGAAAACTTCCAGTCCAAAGCAAAGATACCCACACAGAAATACTTGCTTTTTCGGTTTGCCTGTGCGGTTACATTGCAAGTATTGCAAAGGAAAGTCTGGAAAATTTAAAGTTACCTTTAAAGACAGGATATTTTTTTAGTAGCTACTTGAAGATCCACAAGGAGAAAAAATGTTGCTACATCAAAACTAAATGTGTGTGCCACTCACCACAGGTCAGAAAAGTCCTTGTTGTTGGCTTGGATTTATTTTTATGAGCTGTAAATAACTTAATCACTTCATTTTTTAATCTGTCTTACTGATACATTAAAGCAAATTTTCTTTAATAAAATGTGTTTATCAGACCAGGCCTTGTAGGAGAGAAAAATTATATAATAACTTAGAGCAAGAGATTCAAGATCCATCGTTTGATTAAATTCTCATCAAAATCCATGTGAGTTCATTAGAGTTTAAGAACCCGACTTCTTTAAATATAAAGTTCTTGTTAGCTGGCTAGCCAATCTTTTCACTTTGGGGATGCAGTTCTGTGACTAGTTTAACCCAGTGTATGTAAAAAGGGGTGGGTCTGCTTCTCCTGTTCTGAGCTGTGTGTTCCCAGAGCTTCCCATAAGGCCATCTGATTAAAAACACTCACAAATCCACAAAAGTGGATTTGTTTTCAGCCACACTTCCAACACTCCAGTCTGACTAACCAAACACATCTCCTGACTTTAGGGAAGTGGGTGACCAAGTGCTTGGCTGAGACCCAGGGGAAAAAGGAAAAATTTGTGCAATGGCACAAATCAGCTGCACTGAATGTGAATTTTAGCCCATCCTTATGTCAAACTGCCATATGGTTTGGTCATTTGCAATTTATCATATTACCTTTTAATTAATGTAGGCATTTTCTATCTTACACTGGAATCTATTTAGGTTTTTATTTTCAGGCAATGTTAAAGGCAGACATCAATTGCACGAAACTGATGCTGCAGACAAGGAAAAAATCAAATGTCTCCTTTTGCATTGAAAATTGAGGATCTACTGCCTAAAGCACTGCTTGGGTTGCCAGTGCTTCAGTGGCAGCTAAAGACTGTGAGCCAAAGGGATTCTCCCTGAGGACTGATTGTAAATGGCAGAGCTGAGCTCTGGATCATCTGTTTTGGAGCACTTATATGTCAGAAGGAAGACAGAAAACAGAAATCTCAGAGAACTCAGGGAACAAGAAAATCACTCTGAACATCTAAATATGCAGCAAAGAAAACCCATTTCTAAAATAATTTCACTTCTCCATGATTTCACTTCTCCATGGAGCAAATTGAAATTAACCCAAAAATTGTATAAAGTCCCAAATTTTGCTATAGAAAGATCAAATCTTAACTGTTTACTTCTTATATTGAGATCATATATTCCTTTTCTTACTGACCTATACATCTCATGTGGTCTTCATCTGAGCTCATTTGCTGAGCCTGGATTCCCACCCTTAAATTCTGTACAAATTGCTCACAGCTAATTATTTTAAACTGAACTGGTCAATAATAACAGAACTACTGTTTCCACCTTTCTCCCTTCCCTTCTGGCTGACCCTCCTCATGATCTGACAAGAAGTACCCACTGTTTAAACTTCCGTAGATCTCATTTTTGTTTGATTGGTTTTCTTTTCTTCATGCAAAGAAGTCTGTGCTGGGATGTCAAACAAAAGAGCAGCAACCCCAATCCCTCATCTGCAGTAATTAAATGGTTTATTTCATATGAGCTGATCTTCCTGATGTTTCGTTTTTGCACCACTTCAGTTCTATATCTTATTTGAGTACACCTTAGGGCAATATTTAGAAAAATCTTTGTGGAGGAGTTTAAGGTTTAGGTGATTTTGTTTTTTTCTGAAACCAGTATATATCTTCACCTCTATTAGTTCGCACTGTTTGGATTTAAACTGTTTCACAGTGTTTATCAAAAGTCTGCATGCTGCTTTCCTTTTCCTTTCTAAGTCTTTTATTCTCACAGTGCTGGAGCAAGCAGAGTAATGACTCTTCCACAACAACACTTGAGTTGCTTGACCTTTTGAAAATAAAGACACTTTTGCATTAATTGCCGAGATTTTACAATTCGTCTTCAGCAGAACTGTCTTTACTATTTTGCCACCTTTGAAAAGGAAAAGAAATTCAACATTATCTTCTGGAGACATTCAGTGGGTGTCTCAAAGGTTCAGTTTCCTTTGGACAAATAAGGGAGGTTCCTGAATTAGGAGTGCAGTCATGTTAAATTACTGCCATAGTCCAAAGAGAGAAGAGAGGGGCACATATCCAAAGAGTTATTCAGAGCTCCAGCTCTGAATACTCAGGAGGAAGCTGAACAGACTCTGTATCCTCTCTAGGATGGTGGAGACTGACATTATGAGCCATATCATTTCATTCCACCCTAGTCATAATTAAAGATAATTCGTAAAAACATAAATTCACCCATAAAGAACACCCAAATTAGTTTGCAGTAATATTTCATACTTTAGCAAGACTGAGATATTCAGATCTTTTATATAGACTGGAAATTGCTGTCTTACATGTGCATTAAACATAAGACACCATAAAATTATCTTTACATGAATGCTGGCCAAACATTCAGTGGAACAAGGACTGAACACCACTGAACCAACAAATATGACAGTCCTTGAGTATTTTTAGAGATCCCTAATAATCTCTTCACAGATGGAAAAATGCAGTTTTAAAATAGCTCTGTTGCTTGGGCAAGCAAGTAACATCAGTAGAGAACAAATAAGTCTACATTTTGCACCTTATACATTTTTGCCAAATTCACTATTTAATTTAAAGATTTATTAAGGATGAAATGAATATTTATTCAAATGAAGTGAAGGGAGAAGCAAAGTCCTAGAGAATTCAATGACAAAATTTCCTTTGAGTTACAAGAGGTCAGAATATCATTACTTAACAGATTTTGTTCCAATACTTCTATTACCTAAGTGATTCAAGGAGTGACAATCATTCTTTGTTCCCCTTCTCTCTGAGTACTACTGAAGTGGACCAGATGATTCAATCAGTGATCCACTAGAAATTCTGTCTTGGTCCTAAAACAGCTTAAAGAGGGAATTTAAAGACCAAAAAGGTTTCACTGAATAATACCTAATCAATTCTTGTTCTTACTTCTGACAAGGGTTCAATTTGCCTAAAAGCATAGGGCCAGTCACACAGGATGGCTTCAAGACTAGACACACAAAGGGACTTGAGTGCCACACACAGCAATGGAATTAACATCTGGACCCCATCTTTTCCTGTACCATCACTACAGACATGCTTTGCAACGTGAAACATGTTCCACTTATTTTTCAGTTCTAGTGTGATCATAATTTATCTTGTTTTGAGCTAAAGATTGGACCAGATGTCCTCCAGATATTTCTTCCAACCTACATTATCCTATTATTCCCCGTACACCATTGTTTTTTGTTGTTAATCTTTCATTGTTGTCAAATACAAAAAATTGTTTATATATTTTTTTAGATTAATAGTAATATAATAACATGGAGCAATAGCAACTGTGTAATTTCCTTTGTATCCTATTCTTGATCCAGGAGGAAAACCCTGTAAGCCAACAAAATCACTCCAGATATTTCCAAGTCTGCTTACACTGAAAGTGTTCAGCAGATCATTTATAACAAATAAGTGATGTTTTAGATATTCAGAAAATATCTCTTATTTCGTGATTTTATGCCTAATGGCTTTAAAGAATGAAACAAGGATTTGTACTTCTGGTCCCTTGCTATCTATCTATCTATCTGGATTTTTTTAGCTCTCTGCAGGCTGAATTATAATTTAAAAAAAGGTTTAAGAAAGTGAGACTTCAGAGGCAAAGGTGCTGTTCACTTTTCATCAGTTCTGCAGAATGGTCTCCAAAAAAACTCCCAGCCTGCTGACCTTCTGTCAGGAAAGTATCATAAATTGTCAAGGTAGTAAAATCCCAGAGGTTTTTATGTTGATATCAGCCTCACAGCCATATCACCATTCCCTTAGTTCCTGAGTCAGTCTGACACCTTTACCTTTACCTCAGATGCTCACCTGAGAGAACAACACTTAGCCAAGAGAAAAATATGTCAGTTGATAATTTTTATGTTTCCATTCAAAACATATAAAGTTTGAGTTCATGACAGCAGCTAAAACCAAATTCTACATGGACTCTGAGGAGTAAAGGAGATTTTATATACTGCCATAGGTGTGTAAAGCCCTGTCTGGGGAACACAGAGAGATGACCTGGATCATTGTGATCTTCAGTGTCCTCATGAGGGGAAGCAAAGGGGCAGGTTCTGGTCTCATCTCTCTCATAATCAGTGACAGGACTGAAGGAAACAGCATGAAACTGAGTCAGGGGAGGTTTAGTTTGGAAAATGTTCCTCACCCAGAGGGTGGCTGGGCACTGGAACAGGCTCCCCAGGGAAGTGCTCAAAGCACTGAGCCTGACAGATTCCACAGAGGATTTGGACAGTGCTCTCAGGCACAGGGTGGGATTCCTGGGGAGTCTCGTGCAGGGCCGGTAGTTGGACTTGATGACCCTGATGGGTACCTTCCCACTCAGGATATTCTATGACTTTATCATCTCTGAAGCTATCTTGTTTGCTTTTCATGTTTCATTAATCATTAGTATTTGTACTCTGTTAATCCCTAGAAGTTTTAGTTATGCACCAGAATAAATTGCTCATGCACAGACATTTCTACATTCAAAAATTTAAGAAGGCTTCTACTCTAGGGAAGTCAGAGCTTGAAGAGTTGGATGTCTACCAGGGAAAACCTTCCCTTTTATCCTCACTGATACAGCTGAGAGCAGTAGAATATGGGGAGAAAGTATTTAAGCATTACCAGTTTCCACAGCAGCAGCCACACCACTGTACAGTGCCACATTCAAACTCACATCCCTTTTGAGAAAAAGTCCTTTACCTGTAGTTATTTTGTAGCTATTTCTCTATATGTGTATTTGGATAGATGTATATATATGATGCACACTGCGGTGTACTTCGGTACAAAGTCAGAATTAGATAATCAGGCTGAAATCAAGGCATAAAAATCATACTGATAGCTCTTATTCCTGCTAGGACTCACACCTCTTATATTAGTTTACTTTTAACAATACATGACTTAGATGATTCATATGAGTTCATATGTCACTATGTTATCCTGGCAGGTCTACATAAATAGAAAAGAAATTTTGCTGGAATGGAACAGCAGGAAATTTCTAGAAAGTCAGGGGACCCAGCATTATGACTCTGAAATCATATTCAGTCCCTGAATACAATAAAATTCTTCAATTTATCCTACGAGTATTAATAATAATAATAATAATAATGCCAATCTTCAGTAAGACTGAAATAATGGTAGACTAGCCTCTGACTTATAATGCTACAATGCTTGAGTAATTATCTGCTTAACTTTTGGGTAGCCTCTCATTGCACATAACAGGAGCATTGCTTTGAAAGCTTTAAGCGAGCATTGCATATTATGGAAGAAAGAAATACTTAAATTTTCAAACCACTCTGCACAACCATTTTGTGCTGTTACAGACAATAGAGCCTGTGTTCACAACTCACTATCACTTCAGCTCAACGCTATAGCCAGTTCCCCAAATTAATCAGAGCTGCAAAATTCAAAAGCAGCACAAAATGATTAATTAGAATCACTAGCTGTCAAACAAAAGAGACCTCCTCTATGGAGTGAAAGAATGGGAAGGTAACAGGAGGAAAAGCAAATCCTGATAAATAAATGAATGGGAGATCTGTCCCAGTAGGAAACATTAGCAAGAGCAGCAGAACTGAATAAGCTGGATAAGGCTGATTACAGGTGTTGGTTCAAGCTTTGCTTTGATGAACTGCACCCAGGGCAGTTTCTCTGGGGTCTAATAATGTTTGAAGGCAGTCAGGAGACCCCAGGATACTGCAAAGCTTTCTGTCATTCCTAGCCATCACCTCTCATATACCACCATTAATGTTAGCTTTGTGATGTCTTTCACCCCCTCAGCCAAAGAGGAAATTAATCTATTCAAAAAATGTCAGTAGGGACAGATACACAAGCAAGATCAATATCAACTAAGTCCAATTTTTGAGAAAACCTGGCTTCATGTGTATGCCATGCCTATACAATACAAAAAGAAAGACTTTAAATAGGTTCAAATGTTTTAGATTTGGTCACCCTCTTTTTCCTGCTAGTTAGTGCCTGTACCATTAGATGTCCTAGCCCCACCTGTGCTCCAGTCCTCCTCTCCAGTCACCTTCTAGATTCTCCACAATGGCTAAACTCCACAAGAAACAGTCAGGCCTGCCTACTCATTTCATCTCTCCACAAAATAACTCCAGGTTTGCAATCATTTAACCTCCCTCCATTCCCATTCTAACTGGTCTATTGTACAAAACTGCTAGGGAAAGAAGAGGAAAGGGGCCAAATCAGGACAGCTTTTTCCAGAAGATTTTCTTACCTATTTATAGAACAAACTCTGCTCCATCAGAGATGAAATCCACACAAACTTTTCTCCTCCCTTTCATATTCTGAGTTTGATACAAATTGTGAGGCACAAAGGTGAATATTTTGCTCCTCTGGTAGCCCTGACAGCCAGGATACTTGACTTCAATTTGACATTCCTGTAGAGCATCGTCTTTCTCTCAAGGAAGCATCCTGTCCTTTGGCATGTGACTCATTGCTCGTTGACACCAGCAGTGCTTTGTCCAGCTGCTCTGAGATGTTTTGTTTTGAATCCCAGTCATGCAGAAGACAAGACCTGCTGAAGTCAGATCTCAGAGAGACCACAAAGAACATAGCAACAATACCACTGGTCTGCGGTTCTATGGGGTTTTTTGACTTCAGATCACGTAACATGTCTGATTTGGCTTTAAATGAAAAAGAACAGCTTGTCATGGCAGAAGGGTGCAACTTAGCTGCTGGAGTTCTTACTCTACTTTTTACAACCACCTCTTAGTTGCCATTTGCTGATCAGTTTTGAGTACCGTAGCTATGCCAGTGGCATTCAGAGCAGTTCCTGAGGTATATTTGTGTTTTGAGAGTCATCTTTGTACTTAGGACGACTTCTAATTTCATACTGAATGTAGTAAAACCTTATCCATTACAAGGTGCACATGTTGGTGATGTATCCAAATAAGTTGGAGTGAACTGTAAGACTAGAACAGGCCCTAAGGAAGAGGTTTCCCAATTTTAACTCTGTTCCAAAATACTGCAGTTTTCTTTTAAAAACACTGTCCTTTGGAAACTGGTTTTTCCTAATCTGTCATTTTAAAAGAGCTTTGGTTAGTTGTTGACTGGTTTTTTGGGGTGGTTTTTTTTTGTTTGTTTGTTTTTTGGGTTTTTTTGGGGGGGAGGGGTTTGGGGGGTTTTGGGGGCGTTTTTTGGGGTTTGGGGGGGCTTTTTTGGTTGTTTTTTGGTTTTTTTGTTTTCTTTGTGTTTTGGGGTTTTTTTTGGGTTTTTTAAATCTTTACCAGAGAACTGCAGTGCTATGTATCAGTATCTCACTGAAACTGGAAACTAAGCCTTGGTATCGCCCAGTAATAGGGAGAATCTTGATATTCCCCTCTCAGACAAGCAGAAGAAGCAAAACTTAAAGCTTGAGGGAGTGTGCTCAGAAATCGTGAATTCAAGCAGCAAAGTACATCGCAGAGCCCAAAACCCAGCATCAGCCTCAGCTAGTGACTCTAAATGAGCAGAGGCCAACTCAGATTTGAATGCAGAATGTCAGGCAAGTATGACCCTGAACCAAAGCCTCTGAAACTCATCAGAGCGCATTAGCAAGGTCATAGTTTTGTGAATATCTGGCTATTCCCTTCCTGCTTATAACATGTTCTTCTCTGGCTTGAGTGCCCCTACACCACCTTCTACACTGTGCAATGAAGAGGAAAGCAATGCATCAGTATCTGGACCATGGAAACTTGTTTAGCCTCATTCATTTAGCACAGCCATACCATTTGCAAAGATTGCTTGTTGATTTATTGGCTGATGATGGCGATTTTGCTCACCCTTGAATAAAAGGCTCTATGAGATTTGTCAGTCTTAGCTGAGAAAAAACCTTCAACTTGATTCCCTCCCTCTGGATCCTTGGGTTGGATGTAAGGATGGCATAGGAGCCACACATAGTAAAAACCCCCAAATGCATGTCTTTGTCAAGCTGGCTGTGACAATGTGCAAAATAAATACAGAATGGCCTCATGAGCATGCTCAATACTCCTTGGGCAGCATTCTTGCTGCCCGCTCCGGTGTCTGTGTTGCTGTGGTTCTTGTGCTTCCTGTCTTAAGAGTGAATTGGATTAAAACTGATATGGAGTTATCTATTCTGCCACTGAATATGCTTATACCAACCCAACCCAACTCCACAAGAATTAATGTCAGTGCTTTGTGTAAAAAAAAATGACAATAAATATCCATTGTTAAGACCTTTCTCATCAATCACTAAGATGTAAAGACTCTGTGCAGCGCCACGAGACATGAACTGAGGTTTCTCTAAGCAATTGGATAACTGCAATTAAACTCTGGAGGAAAAGCCCAATGGATTTGAGACAGAAAATCAGCCACAACTGTTAGCAGCTTTGATGCAGTTGCTAGAAGCTTCTTTTGGTTTTTAATATAAGTAGAAAAATCAATCAGCTCAAACACTCTTCTCTGTCTTTAAATGATTTTAACACCTTTTCCACTTCCCAAATTAGCAGCACAGAGTGAAATACTAAAAGAATTTACCCAAGACCTGTCCAAAATTGAGTAGATGAAAGAGACACACTTAGCAGGACAGTATGTCTTCACATACACATTGGCTAACTTCTGTTGGACTGAAAACTGCATGGAATGCTACACATGAATAAATAAGCAGCATTTTTATTGGGTTTTTTCATGTTATTGCAAAAAAAGAGGGTTATTAATATCTTTCTTAAAGCCACAAAAGCATTAACTTGTATGAAAATTATATATCCTAGTATTCATTCCTAATGAAAAGATTTTATACTTTTGGTTTTTTATAGTGAAGTTCACATTTCTAAGGTTTTCTTTACCATGCTACTTGTTTGATTTCTGACATAAAAAAGACAGTGTCTTAGAATTCAGATCTCTAAAATCTCAGGCTTTCAGAAAATATCAAATGTGAATCATGAGAATAAGTGACATGTTGGAGACGTGAGGCATATGGCATTGTTGAGCAGCTTTCTGAAGTTCTAATATGTGTAATGATACATTGTTTATCTCATCATTAGTATTTTCTAAGGATTTGATAGACATTGGAAATGCAGAATACAGTAAGAGCTACTGTCACCAGCTACAATGGTGATAAATGCTATCATCTTAATCATACATGATTAGCTGATTTTAAAACCAGTCCAGAAGAACTATTTAGTAGGATTTTTATCATTCTTTAAAGCATAAAACCTCTAAAAGCTTAATAGCTGCTATTTAAACAGAATGAATGCCATCAAATGGTTCTTTTGCAGCTAGATAAAACTTTGTTTTTCAGTAGATTTACATTTTGAATCATTTTTTGCTATATTGTTGAGTAGCTGCAGTTTTCATAAATGCATTAAAGTTAGTAATAACACAAATTTCTCAGCTTGTAATGGCCATGAATCGTTTACTCTCAAAATGAATAGAATTCAGGAATGATTTTTCCTGGAAAAGGTCAACGCTTTAAAGTTCTTAATCACTCAAGCAATAAAATGAATGTTTTCACCTACATCAGATATGTGCAAATACAAACATGGTAGAAACTTAAAAGATGTGCAGATTGGCAGGGCAACATTGCCATGAAAACAAATGGTTAATCACCTTTGCAAAAATCATAGAATGTTATTCTGCTGAGGGATAATTAAACACAAACCTTTTGGCTGAAACATGGGGGTTGTTCACCTGTTGCTAAAATCTGCCTCCAGAGGCTCAGCACAGCAATCAGGCCTGGCCCATTTTATCAGAGAGCTCCCTTTGATCAGGAGTGCACCTTTTGGACTAGGTTTCATTTGAGTATCCTAATAAATTCCCTTCAGATGTCCTGTGCACAAGGATATGATAAATAGGGTAGTAACCATGTCTCCATCAGCTAAGGAAACACAAGTTTTCCAGGGCCTTGTGGGATTCTGGAGATTACATATTCCAGGTTATAATCAGTTTCTTACCCAAAAGAAGAGCTATTTTGAGTGGTCTTCTTGAGCAACAAGAAGACTTTGAGCATCTGAAAGTGGAGACAGCTCATATGGTAGCTCTTGAGCCTGTCCAGACAGGAAAAGATGTGCAAAATGTGCTCTGCACTGTGCCAGGGAACACACCCTGACCAGGAGCCTCTGGCAAAAAAACATCAGGAGAAAGCCCAGGTCAGCCATTAGGGTTTTGGAGCTGAGAGAATTGGGGTTCAGAACCCCATTGCACCCCTGAAAATTGTAAAAGAAATCGCCCTTCATTTTTCAAATGTAACAAGAGACACAGAAAAATGGGAACAATGATGCTGCCTCTCACAGGGCTAGCACAAAGCAAAGGCTGTTAAGATGAGCTAGCAATGTCTCTGATTGAGTGACTCATGCATTGCTCCACTTCAAGCCAGTGTAACTCTGATGAGATAAAGCTTTATTAATATATTTATATGTACATTAAAAATATTAATATATTCCAAGATATTTATTTATATTACAGGAGCACCAAAAATCTCTTAATGAGCCTGGAGCCGATGTAGCAGGGACTGTGATAAAATATTGAAAAAATTATCCCTATTGCAAATAATTTACTGTGGATGAGGGAACAGATTCATTTGAGATTATGAAGACAGCAGTGAGATTGCAAAAGGTGTAAGAGATGGCTAATTATCCTAACAGAACAAGTAAGACTTCAACTCATGGCATCTGGCTTCATTACTCTGACTCAAGGTACAACATCTCTGATCCTTTCCCTGACAGGATGTTTTTGCCACCCTCAACTATTCTGTTGTTTCTGGATTACTCTCAGTACCTCACACCACAAAGTGTTCCTGCCCCAGCACCATCACTTCTGCAGAGAGTGATGGGATGTTCTGGGAAGTGAAGTACAGATTTCCAAGTGCTATAACAAAGAGACCATTGTGGAAGTGTTCCATGATTTCTTGTTATCTATTTATCTGAATTTGTCTTCTTTAATTTCCCTTTTCCATTTAGAGGGAGAATTGTCTGGAGTAGGGTGAGGCAAAAGAAAGAGAAAACCCTGAGAAAAAAAGGATTGTGGAAAGAACAAAAAGCTCTGCTAATTCAAAGGCAGCAAGGTTGGAAACAGTGCAAAATCATTGCCCCACAGGATCACAGCTGTAAATACCAGTGTCTTCACTACTAAAGGAAACTCTTCAAAACTTTTTCATATAAAACTCTTAAAAAATGTATTTTCAGCTCCACTGAATGTTTGAGGAAAGATTCTGTTTCTATAAAAGCCTTTACTTTTAGTTAAAAAAAAATGTTTGGGGAATGTGACATTTCTACTTAAAAAGACAATTTATTCTTTGGAGGTTTTGTGTGCTTGTTTGTTTATACTGACATTTTCTAATAAAATGTAATCCTACTCTGACATCCCAAAGTGAAAATTTAACATAATTTTCATGAACCCTCTTTTTGTGCTATGAAAAATTCTCCATGTCCTTTTTCAGGTACAAAACCGAAGCATACAGACTTAATAAATATCCTATTACAATAATTTTTCCTTAAGCAATATTTTTATAGATACATAAAAGTTACAGAATGTTTAGTGGTCAGTTGTTTATCCTTTCCTTATGAAGCGGAAAAATACAAATCCATGCAATATTTAAAAAATCTTCCCCAATATTTATTATAAACTTCCAGCACAGGAGATCCAGTAGTTTACCCAAACATCAGTTCAAAGGTCTTACAAACCTTACAAATTTTCCTGATCTCTATGTTACAACTTTATTTCCAAAATTTCTGCTTCAAATAGTTTGGTTTGACTTAAGTCAGGATTTCTTGCAATGCATATATAGGATGTGAAGGAAAAAAATGGTCACCATCATCCTAAAACTACTTAATTCCATTTCATATATCCTTATGTTTCCACCTGATCTTGTTTTTACTAAATAAGTAGACTTCTTCCGGCCTTCCGACATAAACTGTGCTTTCTTTTTTTCTTTTTTTCCCTCCTTTAGAGATTGTCCAGTTTATTTACACCTGTCTTGTTTTCAGACTGGGGAATGGTGCACCTGCTGAGGTCTCATCACTGCTTAGTACAGCAAAATAATTACTTCCGTTGTCATGCTGTTAATAGAGCCCAGAATGAGATTTGCCTTTTGTGCAACCACATTATCTTGTCAGCTCAGACTCGGTTTGCGAGCCATGATGACCTTGGACCTCTCCTCCCATACTGCTGTTCCTCCAGTTCTTCTCCCATTTCTATTTGTGCACTTCAGGTTTCCTCCACAGGCATTACTATTCATGGCACTTCTTGTTATTGAATTTCATCCTCATGGTTCAAACACTTGCTGCAGTTAACAGCATGGTTATGAATTCTGATCTGTTCCTCCGAAGTACATGCAGCCCTCCCCACACAAGAACTTCCCTGTGTGTGTGCTCCACTCCTTCATCCATGCCAAAAATATAAAAATTATCCAGGACTAAGACCAGGGCAGATCTTGGGGGTTCCCTGCAAAACCTACCCTCTTTTTTTGATAGAAAAAGGAATGAAAATCACACCTTAAGTGCCAATTTTTAGTCAGTTGAAGATTGACACACAGTGGCTATAATTTTCAACTTTGATGGTATAGAATGTTTAAAAGCTAAATACAGTCAGAACACTTCACATTTTCAGCTTCTCTTCAGTATGCTAAGCAAGATTTCATCAGAGAAGGAAATTAGATAAGTTTGACATGATTTTCATTTGATACATCCATACTGGACATTTTCAAGTACTGCATGTTGCTCTTGGTTCTTATCTACTGATTGTTAAACAGTCTGTTTTGGTATCTACCACATTGTCAAAGTTAAAATGAAAGGTATATGGATTTTGTAGGTCTTTCTTCTTTATGTGTAAAAGTAGGTACAATATTTTCAGTAAAATCACTTTATTTACCCTAATAGACCGGTAGCTACGTTTTCAAAGTAGGCAAGCACAGCAGGAAACTACACTGCAATGCAGAATTTCATCATAAATTTCACAAAGAGAAGCCAATATTTGAAAAAAATCTCTGCATTCTCTGCATCATTTTCCAGTGTCTTTACATCACTAATACATCACAAGGAGAAATCTTGTTCATATCACATCACCTGAGTTTATTTATATTATATTAATCCCATTCCTGCCTCTTCCAATTTTCAAAGATCAGGGAGGATTTCCAGCACTTCTCAGGCAAACCCAAAGTGATTTGTGGCCCAGGGAAGCAGAAGAGCACTGAAGACTGATGCACTTGCATGTTCTCTTTGAACCTGATCCTTCCTTAGCCCACATAAGCATTATTCATATCCAGCGGCTTTGGGGTTAGTCAGTCTGATCCTCCTTGCACATAAAATGTTTATTGAAACAGGGACTTGAACACTTGCTGCTCTGTTTTTTCACATAAATTTTCAGACAATGAAAATATCTTTGGAAGGCATATTTGACCCAACACAAACACATAAAAGTTAAACACCTGCATCTTAATTTGACCCTCTTTTTTAACTGATGGTGGGAAATTGCTGGGTTTACTCATGTCTTTTTTTTTTTTATCTGACTCATGCTTTAGAAACAGCATTTCTCTTACTGGCTAGAGAAGGATGAGGCTTGCACATTCAGATATAGACACTAGGCAAAGATTTTACTTAATGAGGCTAATTATAGCCTTTCTTTGTCCTCTAAAATGGAAACTCTTACCAGCTTCTCTAACAGAGTGAAATTTTTCATAACTTGTGTGTCCTCACTGAAATGTCTATTTTTGATGTATGACCATGTAATGAGAAAATACCAGTTGAATTTACTCCTTCACATTGCTAAAGCAGAGCTTAAAATCAATTTTTAAAAATCCATATAGAAAATTGTACTGTGGACCTATGAAACAATATTTTTTATGCTTATAGCCATAAGCATAAAACCCACAAAGTCATTAATCTACTCAAGATTGTGGTACTTCAATCTGCTGATTCTTCAGTCTGTCAAAGAATGTAGTTTGATTTTTGGTCTGAAGTCACAAGCATCTAAACCAATTTTCTCAGATCATCACACCTCCTAAGAACTGCTGCTGAGCTGTCAATAGGACTGGAAGATTCCAGCTCACAATTTAATTTTCAAAATGTTACAAATGACTGACTGGAAATAAAAACAGAAAAAGTAGGGAAAGAGAACAAAAATTACATTTTAACCTTAACTGTACCTTTTATAAATTTTGTCAATAAAATAACCATCTTTAAGTAATTAGTTTGTCTATAAGAACAACACAGCTCATTTCCTAAATTTCAGTTTAAATATTGAAGTATATTGGTTTTGTGCCAGACCATAATATTCTCCTAATGAAGAATATGTAGGAGGTGTTAGGCTTTAGCATTATTGCATGGAACTTCACAGATTTTTTTCCAAAAAACTATTTTACTTAATAGTGTAGGTATTCATACAGTAAATTAAAACCTTAAAATTGCAAGGAATAATACTGCTTTAATTGCCTGACAGGATGGAGATTATTTCTTACATTCTCTCCCGCACAGATGAATATAACCTTCCTAAAGAGGAAATCTATTCACTGCTGAATAACAGGACTGCGTTAATACATTGAACTCTAGGAAGCCCCTAAATAATGTAGTATAAAGTATTAGCATTTTTCACCCCTTGAAGATCAAAGCTGAGGGTATTAGTTGCATGATGTAAGATTCATAGGTTATATCTGTGTGAATGCCAAGATGATATTGCAGGACTAAATCTTACTGGAGTATAAATCTTACAATTATAAGAAAGGCACAAGTCAGGGATTTTTTTTGTGTTTGTTCTCTCACATACTGCATTCTGCAAAACCGTTCCCAAGGGCAGCTTGACTTTTTTAATCCTGCAACTGAAATGTGAAATCTGTGCTTCTATCAGTAGATGCTGATGAAACTCTGAAGGAACCGGGCTCTGGGGGAGATCTCTGTGCCCTGGTAAACAGCAGCAGTCCAAGAGGTTTCAGTTTGGAATGCCCTCAATGCTTAGGCACAATTCTTTGGGCTGGTGAATGGACCAGCTGCATTTAGACCTCAAGCAACTGGATCTGAAAACTGTGTATAAGATTCAGCTGCTGGAAGGAAATTCTATGCCATGGGTGCAGATGTTTGAACTGATTACAAAACCTGAGCAAATAATTTTAATTATTTTGTGAATCCAGTGCTCCAAAATGCAGAAGTGCTGTTTCTGGATGCAAGCCTAGATATCAGTGAATTCAGCAGCGGAGCTCATCATAGAGGTTGTGATAGTTCTGGGATTTCTGCTCCCTACTCTTATCACATGGTGGCTGTGAGATTCACAGCAGTGCCAACGTGGGAGACATGACCTGTGCCAGGTGGGATGCTGTGCCAGGTGCTCTGGGTGTCAAAACCCAGCTCTAACATTACTGCTCTCAGTAGCCAGAACCAAGACATATAGTATGGAAATCTTGTCATGAGTGTAGGGATTCTTCCAGCAGTAATTAATCTCTGGAAGTAACTGATAGCCAGGCATGGAAGGCTCAGAATGGATACGTGACCAAAAACTTTAAACAGAACCCCAGGCACTTCCCACTGCCCAAGGATTTTTCCAATTAGTATGGAAGGATTCCTGACCTTGAACTTGCAGAGCCAAGGTGGAGTACAGCCTTTTGGGGACAGCACATTCCTCACTCAAGAGAACTGCTCCAGTGAGTACTGTGGATATCCAAGGAAAGTATTCCAGGACTGAGGTCTCCTCAGAGATGATGTAATATGTCCCCAAGGACAGAGAAATCATTAAGGTATAACCTGTGTATTTCCATAGAAATTTTCTGGAGGGTGGAAAGTATTTATTTGTTTGTTTCTGGTTTTCTTCCTTGCCCATCATATAGCACATAATCGACCCCATGCAAATAGAAAATCAAAATTAAATTGTTCTAAAAAGCCAATATTCAGTTGTCTCTCTACATTTGACCTTATTCCAGTCACTGGCAATGGAAGGTAATCCCAACCTTCTGAAATCACAAAAGGCAGCTTTCTTCCACTGGTTCTTCTTCCCTCTGCTTCCTTCAATTATTATAAGCAAATAGCCATCTTAGAGAACACTTGTGCTCTGCAGGTGCCTGGAGCTTCCTTGTGGTACCTGAGCTTTGAGGGCTGTGACACGCCTGCCAGCATGCTCTGAACAGATTGCCCCAGTGATGGACACAGGAACACAGACTGCTGCATGGGGTGAGGTGATTCGGGGAGTAGATGGAGGAAGAAGTGCCTGTCTTAGGGTCATAACAAGCTGCTTATCTAAGAATGAAATTCTAGTGAAAAACACACCAGACTTACTAGGAAAAGTTTGTAGATTTAAAATTATTCTCAGCTGGTAAGGGACACTAAAATCTATAATTATGTATCTCTGAGGAAAAAAAGTGGAATATTTAGAAAATTCAATAGCTCAACCATAACTAAAAAGAATCTCTGTTTCTCTCTGTTACATTCACTGCTCTGCTGTTTGATCTCATTAACTCATTGATTTCCAAAGTGGGCCTCTGTGTCATATTTGCAGATGTGTTTTTTCATCTAAGCTTTCTAGTGAGTTTTGGGTATACCCTGTCAGAGAGTAAAAGTATGTGTCAACCCATTTTCAATGGTTTCTTCTATGTTATGGCCATGTTTTGAGCTTTGCTTGGGATCAGGTATCATGTATGTGGTTACTGTTTTGCAAGCCTTAACCTCTGAAAGCTTGTGATGGAGAAAGCTATACAGCAGAAAAGGCATCAACTTTTCAGCCTGTGTTCAGGCAACTGAATCCAGCCCCTTGCCAGTGGAGCCCAGGAAGCACAACTCATCTTCTCGAAACTGAGCCAAAAATCAGCCCCAAATATAATGACTGCAGGGCCCATAACAACTCGGCCCTCTGGTAAATGGATGCCAAAGACTAAATTTAAATTTAATTACTCCAATGAGGTGGTTAGGGAAAAAAATTTTACATATATTTAAAACCTAAAAAACTTGCTTTCATTTTGATACACATCCTCAAAGTTACTTACTTTGGGGAGGGAAGTGGGGTACTGGTCTTGAATAGTTTACCAAAGATCACTCAGGAAAGATTGTCACAGCAGAAAACTGAACCCCAACAACCCATGCTTCAGCTATCAACAAGGTTACAGAACTTCCTGAACATATCAAAATCCACTGTGAGATAAATAGCTCTTCTACCACTCCTTGAAAAACAAACAAACAAACAAACAAACAAACCAAAAACAAAAAAAAAAAAAAAAAAAAAAAAAAAAACAAAAAAAAAAAAAAAAACCTCCTTATACTTGAAATGTAGAACAGATAAGGGCAATCCATGTGACTTTAAACAGCAGTAAACCACCTCCCTTCTCTTTTCTAAGTGTGGTCAACCTTACAATTTCCAAAAAAACTATGGACTTAATTTGAAAAAATTCAGTACAAGCATTCACACATGAGGCAGAGAAAATCCAGGGAAAATGTAATTTTGCTGTACATATAAACACAGGGAAATCCAAGTGCAGTCGAGCCTGGCTTCAAACTATAGGCAACTGCTTGTCTATTTTCAACTCAAGCCTTTGCTTGTTACAGGAATTTTGCATGAATGGACACTTCTCATCAGTGTCATGAATGTGACTGAATTCAGGCTGACCACTGCACCTGGAATTAATGTTCCAGTTCTTCACCTCCACTGAGAACTCAACCATAAATTCTCAATTAAGATCTGGCTGAGGCTCAGTGAAGCATGAGTGGAGATTTTCTTATGTAAATAAGATAGCAGTCAACTCATTTAACAAAACTTCAACAGTAATTGAGCAGCAACCAGCTCATATTGCATCTTTCACTTCATCTTGTGCTCAATTAAATAGACAAGTGCTTGGCTGCATTCCTCTTTATTTTCTCAAGTCCTTACTTGCCCAGTATCATTTAAGGCCTGAAAATTGTTTCTGATGGAAACCTGTGCTGGATTAATTGTATATCTTTGTCCAGATCTTTATTGGACAGCTACTAGTTCTGAATTCTTTTTTTGCTCTAGGTAATGAAGGCTCAGATCCAAAAACATTATATTGCAAAAATAAATAAATTCCTGTTTTTAAGATGCTGTCTTGATATTAACACCCAGCCACTGGGTCGTTAGTTGGTTGGTTGTGGTTAATTTTTGGGTATTGAGTTGGGGGTTTTTTTGGGGTGGGGGGGATTTGCTGTTTTATTTTTCTTTGAGTTCTGTGGTTTCTGGGTCTTTTTTTGGGGGAACAAGTGCATGTATTGTGTTGTTCCTCCTGATGGGTATTCCCTTTTTCTGTGGAGAACTGAGTCAGATATATAATTAGGGCAAATCATCACTGAACTACTGCTGTAAGTGAATCTACAACAGAATTTAGGTCAATTCCTATATCCTATCCTAGAGATTTTCATGATAAACTGTAGTAGAGTGTTCTGTAAAATCACAGATAGAATAATTTGGGTTGGAAAAGATCCTAAAGCTCATCTTACTCAAACCCCCCTTGCCATGGGCAGGGACACTTTCCACAAGACTGGGTTCTTCCAAGCCCCATCCAACCTGGCCCTGAACAATTCCAGAGATGGATCACCCACTGCTTCTCTGGGCAACCTGTGCCAGGGCCTCACCACCCTCACAGTAAAGAACTTCTTCCTAATTTCTAATCTAAATCTCCCTTCTTTTAGTTTAAAAACCTTGTCCCCTGTCCTGTCACTATCTGGTCATATGAAAGGTCCCTCTCCACCTTCTCGATAAACTTTCTTTAAGTATTGAAAAGACATAAGCAAGCAATTAAAGTCTACATGTTTTTGTCTGTTTGTGCTCATGTGTGTGTATTCACTGCTTAATATTATGTACCTGTATAAAAAATTCTTCTCTAAAGACATAAAAGTGACATTTGTGGTACAGGACTATATGTAGCATATTCTGAAACTAAAATTCATTACAAAAGTTTAAATGTCTCCAAGGGGTGTTTGTGCATTGCTTTAGTCCAGTCTGGTTTTCATGTTAATGCTTTGAATCAGCTCAAGAAACTGATACCAAGGGATAGCTAAGAGAAGAGCTAAGCAGATGAGAAAAGAACAAAGCCTTCTTAGCTGAAATAGCTAAAAAAAACCCCCAAACAATAGTTTGAGCTTATGCAAATGCAGTGTCGCTTTCAGTGCATTCATCCAGTTTTAAAAGTACCTAAATGTTATGGTCTCTAAAGTAATTTGTGATGGAAAGTGTAACAGGCTTCAAGGGCTGGACTAAATTATTCAGTTCAAAAGAATGAGTGTGTGAGGCAGAGAAATAATGTTACACTATTTATATACCTCAGCAAATGCTTGATAGTTGCACTGAGCATCCAAGTTTTCTGAAACACATAGGCTGGCAAACATCATTCTTAAATTTAACAAATATAGCTGACCATGACTCTGGAGGAATTTAAGAACCTGATTATGTTATTTCTTTAGATAGTCACATTTTAATCGCATACAACTCTAGCAATATGTAAAAAATTCAGGAAGTAAAAGAGTATTTATTAAATTAGGGTCTCCATGGAGAATTAATGACATCCTTTGAAGATTTCCCTACCAAAGAGAGTTCTCAGAAGGTTTCAAAGCGTTTTCTAGGGTTTTTTTCACCGAATTGATACCACCAACCGGTAACTCCTCAGGCTGGTGAGCCTGACCTCTAATCCATTGATATCTATCACAATTTTTAAACCCAGCAATGCTAGATCAGGCATGTGAATTAAAATGCATCTTTTCTCTCACTACAGATGGATAATGAATTTAAATCATATTACATCAAGAACAAAAACATAATCTATAATTATGTTTGGATGACACCTCCCCTTATAAGAATATTTCCCATGTTTTCACTTACTAATTGAAATGTTTTTAAATTTAACTGTTCAAGGTGACATTTTCTATGCTGGTATCTGCTTCTGGATACTTTCTGTAATTATAAGCAACTTTATTCAGCTGTTTCAAAGAATGTTAAGGGTGGGGAGGGGGAAGTTGGTTTTATCCACATTAAAGCTCTGCTAACCTTTGAGAAGGTCCAGTGTCCTTACACTGTAGAACAGGAATTAGAGACTTGGCAAGGAAGTACACTGTTATATCAACCTTTTACTGTCCTCATGTTCACCTTGCTAAGGAATAATATTAGTCAGCAAATCCTTGTTGGTAGTTCACATCCAGCTCCTCTCTATTCTGTCTGTTTAGAGGAAGGGCTGGAAAGAAGACTTTTCTTTCTATGCAATTTTTGAGAGCGTGAATTCTGTTTCTCTACACCCACCAATATGGTTCCCCACACATATCAGGATCAGTAATGTGAATGCAAAAAGGGAGGAGAGCTGGAGTATGATAATATAGGTCAGGAAACTGAGCAGAGAAGAGCACTTCCAGGGTCTGTATGAGGGAAAAGCTGCTGTCACAAAAAAAATTGGTGGAATTATAGCCTAGAGCTGACTGAGAAGAAGTATTGGGTATAACAGGGATGAGCTGGACTGGGAAACAATGAGGTGGAAGATCAGGACAATGTGAGCAAGCATGAAAACAGGAGCAGGTACACAATGAGAAAGTATTCTGATTGACTGGGGCCTTCCTGTCTAAAATAAGTCTAAAGGAGATGGAATGTGAAACCCTGGAATACAGACAAGAAACAGGGAATGAGTACCAAGGAGACACGTGAAAGAGCTCAGATGTAATAGCAGAGTGGAAAAGGTTGGGTGCATGAAGAGAGAGGGGAAGAGTAACGAGAGTGAGAGGCGAGGAGTGTTTGGTCAGGAAATCCATCAGAGGAAAAGGAAAAGCATCTTAAGAAGAGATACCTGACAGAGGAAAGTTGCAGTGGTGCCAGTCACAGCAGTGTGGCTGGTGAGAGACAACAATTCATTCTGAGGGCACAGAGAATTCATGACTGAGAAAGAACTGTAGAACTGCCCATTCCTTGGTACCATTTATCTTCTGGTTCCTCGGTACCATCAGCTTCAGTGTGGGACAAGATAATGCACTATGGAAGAATCAAAGTTGGCCCTTTTGGGATGGACTTGCAGCAAATCAGTTTCACCAAACTGGAGTAACTTGTAGATAGTGATGGTGTAAGTAAAACTTTACACACAGACAGAAACACTACAGAAGATACTATTTATATTTCAAAATCTAGACCCAGAAATTAGGATTTTTTACAAATAAGACCCTCTTTTAAAATCCTCCTGGTTTTAAAGCGCATTTTATACATGGGAAAAATACTCAATGTTATCATAACTGTAGGCTAAAGACAAGCCCTTAAATTTCATTAGTAATTGACCTCTGTTTGAAATATTGCCATGCATATTTATGTACTTCCAGGACTGCACCTTTCTTGCAGCTAAAACTTTTTCCAAAACTGGGTTATGGCTAAAGCAAATATTTTATTAGAAGCCATTATTAAACTTATTAAAGTTTTCCAGATAGGGAATAGCTTAACAAATTTTTAAAGCCTGGAAAGAAAATGACTTTTTAAATTTATTTATTTGTTTGATTGTTTGATTGTTTGTTTAGGTCAGGGAGAGGAAATCTACATAACTAGTACATTGAATCTGATTAACTTTTCCAGCATTATTGTATAGAAATACATTTTGTTGCCAGAATCCCTAAAGGGAGTGGACAAGTCTGCAATAATCAGATGTATATAAATGAATTCCTTTGCTGCTGTGAGTTCTAGAAATTCTTTTTTGCTCCTGTGGTATCCCTGGGGAGTATAATATGGGGGAGCAAAAGAGCTGAAGCATAGCAAGACCTCATAGCTTTCTGAGTATTTGTGCTTCAGGAACTGTAGGAGAGGCAGAATAAATAATAAGAAGCCTTTAGGCATGCCAACTTCTATAAGTATGTCAGCATGTGCTAGGGGAGGCTATGTGTCTGTGCTGTCAGATATTTCATTCTCAGCTGACCCATGGGGAGATCATTCTGTTCCTAAATTCTACCTCCTGGAAAATCTTTCCTTAAAAGGAAAAATCAAGCAGTGGAATCACTGCAGAGTTCCCAATGCCCTCAGTCATGCCAGTAACCTTCAAAACAAAACAAAACTTCAAAACAATTTTTCCCCTTATCTTCCTCAAGCCACTGTTTATTTCTTTACTGTAATCCATGTGTTAGCTTTAATGGACAAGGAACAGGACATAAGGTCCCTTCCTGTAACCCATAGGTTTCAGACTATGCTTGAGTTTCCACGCCCTCTCTAAATGAGTTCTCCAATAATGCCATTGTTTTTACACAAAGGAATGAGAGTAGTCTTCATCCAGACTGGTCTCAGGGTTGGCTCAATTTTTTAAAGATGTGGCTCCGTGTCTTTATTTAGTTTGCATGAGTAGGTTTGGGTAGCTGAGGAGAGGCTACAGAGACGGTTTCTGTAAGAAGCTGCTGGAAGCTTCCCCCATGTCTGCAGAGCCAGTGCCAGCCAGCTCCAAGAGGGAACCACTTCTGGCCAAGGCCAAGAGCATAATAGATTGCAGCAGCACCTCTTGGGTAACTCATTTAAGGAGAAAACAATTACTGTGCAGATGTAATTGCAGCCAGACTGAGAATATGTGAGAGGAACAACCCTGAAGACACCAAGGTCAGTGGAGAAGGAGGGGGAGGAGGTGGTACAGGTGCTGAAGCTGAAATTTCCCTGCAGCCTTTGGTGAAGACCGTGGCAATGCAGGCTGGTCCTGATGGACTGCACCTTGTGGAAAGGAATCCAGGCTGGAAGAGTTCAGGAATAACTGTAGCCCATGGGAAGGACTCACACTGGAGAAGTTCATGTAGAACTGTCTCCCAGGGGAGGGACCTCCCCTTGTTGGAGCAGGGCAAGGACTCTTGAGCAGCAGCAAAAACTGTGTGATGAACTCACCATAGCCTTAATTCCCCATCTCCATGTGCCTCTGGAGGGAGGAGGTAGAGCTCAGAAATGAGGGAGGTGTAGGGTAAGGGTGTTTTTAAGATTTGTTTTGCTTCTCATTATCTTGCTGTGATTTTGACTGGCAACTTCAATTAATATCTCTAAGTCAAGTTTGTTTTGCCCGTTGATGGTAAATGGTGAATGATCTCTCCCTGTCCTTATCCCAACTCCCAACTCATGAACACTTTTTTTTTTTTTTCTTCTCTCATCTGTCCAATTGTGATGGGGAATTACAGAGCAGCTTTGGTGGGTACCAGGCATCCAGTCAGGATCACCATAGAGTTGAGATGGGTGTTCATGAGCAGCATTAGACAAATGTTTAAGCACTGAAGCACTAAAAACACTAGTTTGGAGAATAGGTCGTGTAGGGGCAACCTCATTGCCCACTAATCTTCCTGAGGAGGGGAAGTGTGGAGGGAGATGCTGATCTCTTCTTTGTGGTATCCAGTGATAGGACATGGAAATGGTTCAAAGCTTTGTCAGGGGAGGTTTAAACTTGACATTAGGAAACATTTCCTTACAGAAAGGTTGATCAAACACTGGTACAGGTTTCCTTGAGAGGTGTTTTATGTACCATGCCTGTTTAAGGAGCATTTGGACAGTGCACTTAAAAATATGCTTTAACTTTTGGACAACCCTGAAGTGATCAAGCAGTTGGAATTTTTTTTTTTTTTTTTGCAGTCCCTGTGTTTATCTCTGCAGCCTATATTGTGTATATTTGGAGAAAGACTTTTCGTTAGGTAAGTGGCAGGACAGTTAGAGCCAGCCCAACACCTGTCAGGATTTATTGTGAACTGGGTGTTTAGCTGCTCCAGGCTGTCAATATATCCACAGATTCTCAGGGCACTCTTAGGCTCTATGTATTTTGGGTTTTTCTCTCTATAGAACACAGATTAGAAATTCTGCAGATTTGGAATTTAGCTGCCTAATGTTGCACTTATGTCCTTGCATTCTTTTCATTATTTAACCAAGCTACCTTGCTGAAAACTGTAAAATCCCTGGCAAAGTGATTTTACTTCAGCAGTGTATTCTGGCTAAGTCTACACTCATATTTCTGATTAGCACATACATCATCTATTACTAGCTCCAAGAGCAGGAGTTACATCTTCCTTTCTGTGTCATGCCATGACAGCTGCCCCAAAGCCATCCCTGATGTACGGCAGGAAATGTATTGCCATACACGCCCAGATTCTTCACACCATGTAAAGACAACCCATTGGCCTCCAAGTTCAGTTCTCTTTACAAGAGGGTTTCCACAAATGCATTTTTGGATACTGGTTCAAATCTTTGGGATTCCTGGAAAAAGACAAGATAAACCCACTGGGAAGTGAAAGTCTGCTGGACAGTGAGCAAGGTACATTTTGTACCCCAGTGTTCAGCTGATCCATCTGGATCCCATTGTGCTTCCATGACTACTCTTAAGGGATGATGATGCCAGCATGAGAAATGCCCATGAAACAGTTCAGATCCTTGCTTAAAATCTCTGTTTGATTACTTGTTTGATTAATGGTAAATAACAGACACCCCTAAACAAACAAACAAACCAACCCCAAATAAAATTAAAAATCAAGCAAGCAAAACATCAAAACTATCACTCTGACAAGCTATGCTGCTTATGGGACTTATGCCAGTGGACCGTGGACAGGATGCTGATGTACTTGCTGAAAGAAGTCCAAGTTACAAACAAAAGGCATAAACTTCTGACTCACATAAAAATTGGTTTGATTTTTTTTTTTTTTTTTTTGCCTTATGAATCCATATGTGATGGGTTAAGCAGCATTTTTTAAAAGGACAAGGAGGTGGGGAGTTGCAGCAGACTAGCCTGGACTGCAAATCCTGAGCTTAAGATAAAACCAACTGAGACTAAACTGCGACACATGGATGAAAAGAACACGGTATTATTAATGCTTATCACTCTTTAGGTCCACACACTTCAATGACAGTTTCAAAAGGATGAACTGATAAAGGATTTCCTGGTAGTTTGACACAGTGTGTGGTGGTTCCAGTAAGCCTCTTGCTGAACAAAGAGCACCGGGGAACTTCTGAAGCCTGAATGGATGACTGACAGTGCTGAGCCAGAGAGGAAGCACTTTATCCAGGCTTTTGTCATTTTTTTCAACTAACTGCACCAATGCCTAAGCTGCCATCTAAATGATTGACTTGTTAAGTCAGAGTATGAAGCAAAGTCCTAATTGTTTACAAAGTTTGTGATGCTCTCTTCTGAGGTCTCAGGATGGCCAGAACTCAGTTTTCAGAACTATCGGAATTTGAGCAAAGACAGCTCTGCTATTTGGGCTGGATTCAATACGTCTGAGATCTGGAGATTCTCTATCCCACTACCCATGCCCACCACCCACCAAAAGTGTGATGGGGTTCAGAATCCAAAAAATAAATCACATACCAGCTACAAATCATGCAAATATGATTTTCCTTCTTTGCACTGAATCAAGCAGAAATCTTTGACACTTGAAGTCCAGAGTGCAATGCAGCAGATCAGGCCTTTCTCTGGCTTTGCCAAGTCTCACATAAACTATATATCCATTTTCTCTGGCAGTCTCCCCTGAGCTCATGTCTTCCTTTCCCTGCAGCTGGAATCTCCCCACAGAAATCAACATCGCAGAACTAAGTGCTTATCCAGTAACGATCTGGGAGACAAAAAGATAACTTGACATGAAAAATTTCCAACTGCCTCAGGGGACCTGAAGGAGGATAGGAATGTTCCCTCCATGGGAGGCTTGGACATCCTGGAAGAAGACAGAGAGAGAAAGGGAGGATAATTAAATAGTTTCTCTGCAGATTCACTGAATCATGACAATTCATAACTAGAGACACCGTAGGAGGGACAAGAAGATTTACTGGATCAAGGAGCTTCTTATAAAGGAGGAACAAATTAAGAATATTTAGCATGAAAATTAACACTGGAAGCTAAGCTTAATACTGACCCAGATAAAGATAGAAAGCTACTCCCTGACTAAAATAAAATAATTATCAGCACAGGAAGACTCCTTATTTCTAGCCATCTAGATTTAGTTAAGGAGTAATGATATTTGGAGAACAAGCAGGAGGGGCAGAACCAGGGCTGAATCAGACACAAATGCATTAGACAGGGAGAGAAATGTAGGTCATACAGTATTGCCAGAGACAGAGAGAAAAACAGCATGGACAGACCAACAAAAGCTCTTTAAGGTGCAGCGAGCACCACATGTGAGACTGATGTACTGGCTTGGACTCAAAGCCACAGTGATTCAGTCAGACAACTTTCAGACTGTGTTTGCCAGTTCAACAGCAGCAAAAAAAGGATTCATGAGCTGATAAAACACTTCCATAGAGATGTGCCCTTTTCTTCTTCTGCAGGGGCTGTGGTGCTGCCTGGCTCTCACTAGAGCTGTTGGGTCACAACTCGTTGCAGTGCAATCACAAGTCTTGCAGTGAGGAACACAGAATGCGAGAAACCAACCCTGAGAGACAATTGCTGATTTCCCCCAGTAAAGCCTCTCACACTACCACAGCTGTATGATTGCAAAACTTGCCAAAACAGATCATTCCCACAGCCCTGGAGTGCTGAGAATACAGGAGAGCCTGGCAAGTGTCTTTGGGAGGTTGTTAGGACCTTCTATATTCCCTTGCTGCCATAACCAGTGTTCTGTCTTTGACAGAACTCCTGGCACCTGTCTTGTCATTGTACTGTTGGTATGGATGTTATCATGGCGCTACACTGGAATAAACCCATATGTGTTTATTTAATGGTGATTCTCATCAGCAGTCTGCACTGCCTTTTTGGACAAATTATCTCAGAAAAAATGCTTCTGCCTAAGAACCATAGCAAATGTATCCTTTGAAGCTGACAGATGATAATCATGTCCAATAAGGGGTGAATTTGAAAACAGCACAGTTAGGAATCAACTTATTCTTTAATGCTTTAAACAAATTTCATTCATTACAAACAATTACGTCTCTAATATCTAGAGCTTTGAGCAAGCTAAATGCTGTCTTTACTGTGTCTTCAAGGTATTGGAGGAGCTGTCTGGCAGTCATGTCCACTATTTCTTTTCACATGTCTAAGACCTTCAGTCCCACCTGTTAGGACACTGTCAAAAAAAATTCAAGTAATCACTACTTCATACCAGTGGTCAAAGGATCAAATGTTTTAAGTCTTTGACTATCTAAGTTTTACTTGGTGTGCAAATTCTCAACACATCCTTCCTGGTTTTTCTATCATAAGTTGATCAAGCAGCTTCAGCTGGCTCAGATGTCAGTCATGTGGAGGTCACTGTGAGCTGAAACTTCCCACCACATTTTAAGAAAACAAGGTAAATTATCAGTTTTCTCAGCATCTTCTGAGCTCTCCACTACCACCAGCTAAGCTACCTATTTTAAAACTAGCTTAAGTAAAAGCTAGTTCTGCTAAGTTCTGCAGTGATTAAATGCCCTCTGTCATTTCCTGTTAAAAAATGCATGACTCCCGTTCTTCATTGCACAGAGCTTTAGCATATACTAGATGTTATTTCCACTCTAATAACACCCATAGGGTTGAACATATTTATATGTACATATACATGTTTCCAGTAGCTCTGAATTTTCTTGTAGCCTTTCCTCTTTAAGCAGGTCTCTGGTAATTCAGCTGTGAAATTAAAGGAATAGGGGACACTGTGGTGAGGTCTGCTTTCCTATTCCCCTTGTAAAGGAATCTTAATAATGTTCAGTTTATGGCTGTCTATATTAAAGAGGAAATGCAAAATGCTACAGCTTCAGATAAAGAGACAAACTTCTGTAGCTGGTGGCTGGAACAGTTAATTTTCTCTCTCGAATTAATCCAAAGAAATACCTGCAGCATGTCAGTGAAATGCTCTAACTCTCCTTAGTAAATAGCAGGAACCTCATAGTGCTGCCTCTACTTGTGGTGTCTCTGCTTTCCTTGATTTTGGTACTAAATCTTTGTGGACTATTCCAACATATACTCCCAGATTCATCCCACCTAGTTTTAAGACATCTAAATTAGGAATCTATTTGCCTTAGATACTCTGTATGGTAGTCAAGGTGAAAAGCCAAGCAACCCTACAGAGTAGTTCACCCCTCCAAAAAAACTGCACAAAGGCTGGAACTATCCTACCCTGTCTAGATTTCCAATGGAAATGTATCATTAGTCATAAACCTAAAAGGAAAAAAGTCATGTCTGACCATTTCCATTTACATGAATTGTAAATATTGGCTGACCATCATTTGCTGGGCTTCACTTATGTGATCACTGTTTGATTGATCTTGATGCTCAAAAGTACCTGGAATATTTATAGTTTGGAAAATACAGATCCCTTTCTAGCTAAAACAACATAGGTTAGCAAAAAAAAAAAAAACTAGGGAGTGTTATAACACAAACTTGAGGGGTTTATATTAGCTGTTAACCAGCTCCTGGGCTGCCCAAATAGAGGCAGCTTTATGCAAAGACTGTAGTGAGTGCAGGTTAAATAGGATGGCTGGGACAACTTCTACCAGTCCCCTTTTGTTTCACTCTTAGCCTATATTCCTCTCACTATCTTTTTTTTTTTTTTTCTTGGAGCTAAGTACCTACAAACTCTAAGTGACCCAAGTTCTAGCTTTAAGCAATGGAGAGAGAGAGACACCCATTCAGCTATGGGTTGTCTGATCTTTCCTGGCTACTTCTTTTTGGAAAGGAGATAAATATCTCTATGTGGAGATAAATCTCTTCCTTCTCAGACTTTGGACTACAGACCTAACTTTGAGGTAAAACAGAAATTTTTATCACTCTGGGAGTGCTTCTTCTAACCTAAGGGCAAGATGTAGCTCATAGATGAAGACACTGAAATTTTGATGTCCATTATACAGCCATACCCCCCACAGCTCCTCTGCTGTACCTGCCAGCTCTTTGCAAGCTTTCAATACACATAGACTGCTGTACTGAATGCACAAATTTAAGCAACTTACCTACTCCCTTGTACTACTTTTGACTGGTGTAGAGCTAATTTTCTTCACAGTGCCCAGCATGGAGCTTGTTTTGGATGCGTGTTGAAAACAGTGTTGATAACAGAGAGATTTTTTGTTATTGCTGAGAAGGGCATACACAGAACCAAGGTCTTTTCTGCTTTTCATATTGCCATGCTGGTCAGGGGGCTGAGGGTGTATGGGAGGTTGGGAGGAGACACAGCTGAAACAGGTGACCCAAACTGATCAAAGGGATTTTCCAGAACGTATATCAGGGTCAATATACAAAGCAGAGGGAAGAAGGAAGAAATGAGAGAAGTTTGGAGTTACGGTGTTTGTATTCACAAATCACCCGGAGATGGCTGGACAGCTGCCTGTCCATAGAAAGTGGTAAATGAATTCCTTATTTTTCTCTGGTTTTGTGGGCAGTTTTCCTTCCTGTATTAAGCTGTCTTTATCTCAACCCATGAGTCTTCTCTCTTTTCCCCTTCTGATTCTCTCCCTGATGCTGCTGGTAGGGGTGGGAAGGAGTGGTTTTGTGGTGCTGAGTTGTTGGCTGGGCTAGACCACAACAAGTTTTAATAATCCAAGCACCAAATGCAATTCATATTACTTCAAAATAAGCATCTGAAATGATTCAGGTGAGTTGATCATTTAAACTGCCTACTATTTGCCAGTGACTCTAAAGTATAACTCACTCATACTTAGATATCTAACTCCTTATACCAAACTAAGTGAGGTAAAACCCACTTTCTGGTCTTGAGCCTGTGTTATTTCATCTATAAAACACTGCTTTTATTGCTCACTTGTGTAACTTCTCAGCAGAAAAGAATATAGTTGTGCCCTGCTTTTATACATCTGACTTACCAGCTACATTTACTGTGCTGCATTGCCACCATTCCTGATTTAACTTACCTAATGCAGACAGAACTTGAGAGTTTGTCAGTTATGTGGTACCTTTCACTTGCATTGAGAGGGAAAAGTACTTAAAAATTTGTTCAATATCAATTAGTCACTAAGGAGACAGCAAGCAAAGTGGTGACACTATTGAACTTATACAGAAAACACTGAAGGTTAGAAAGAGGATGCTTGTTCAACTAGCTCTCTAGTTAAGGCAATAATGTACAACAATGAAATTAGAAGACCATGTCGCTCATGTGGAGTCTACAGCAGTTTGGGGCAGATCTCATTCCCTCACACTCTGTACAGCAGTGCGTCTTGAAACTAATGAAGTGCTATGTCTTTATGAGACTTGTCATGGACAATAAGGCTAATTGCAAAAGGGAGTATTAATGTAATGACTTTACCTTCATGTCAATAAACTATGAAGGAGAGTAGGAAAACTTAATGGGATTGCTTTGTTCAGCAAACTTTCTTACTTTTTTACCTTAATATCTAATAAAGTTCTGAGTGTTTCTTCTTAATACACTGGATTTAGAAGGTTTTTTATATATTAAAAATCTTTGCATTTTTTTTCCATTAAAACTTCAAGGAAGTTCTCCCTGCTAATCAGCACTTTAATTCTTTGATCAGATGCGAATAAACACCAAATATATTTGTATGTTGGTCCAGTAAAATACAATACCATTGCTGGAGTTAAAATATATGGTTTATTCAAATATGCCTGAATTATCTACTGTATCCTACCAAATTAGCAACCAAAATGTTTTGGTCTGTGATACGTGAGAGATGCAACTGGACTGTTGTACATGGAACTGGTTATGAATTATTAATGGAGGTTTCAGCTCCTGATTCCTTATTTTTCTCTGGGGAAAATGCAAGGGAATTTTTCTGAAGTCCTTCTATACTATACAGTCTATCCAGCTGGCACTGATATTCACCAGCTGATATTCACCAGTGGTAAACCAGTTTGATACCAGCTGACTTTATTATAGCCTTTATCAAGAGGGCAGGTTTTTCTTCATAACTACTCTAATAAACACAAATGTCCACTGCTATTTCTGTCAGTTATTTAAAGAAACGAGATTGTTAGGGCAATAATGATAATTATTATCATTTAAAGAAATAATAATAAAGCAGCATCTTCACCAAAAACCTTAAAAATCAAATCTGAAAATAAAGGTATCATTATATTAATATGGAAAGTGCAAGTAAAGTACTCAGGAGAAAAAAAGCCATAAAACTATCAGCAAAATTTTAGCTGCTCAAAAAGTATAAACCATAGCAAAGAGTGACTGTGGTTTGAAGGACAACTTTATAGATTTTCTAAGGTTTGCTGCCCCCAAGACATGGCAGAAATGGAAGAATAAAACAAATAAAGAAAAAAATTTTAAAAGGCAGTTATGATTATTAAAATAATGAAAAAAACTATCTGTATAAAGTAGTGTCATTTTTGGCTATTTGCATTTCAATAGATAACAAATAAAAGATGTGATGGATAGTAAAGAGAGGAATGTGGATGTGTCATACAGTTTTAAGGCAAGTTTTATATTGAGAAGAAAGTGGTTTATTAGTCAAGTAATTAATCTGTGCAAGTCATTGTCACAAGATAAAATGGAGCTAAGACTTACAGAAGGATTTGAAAAAGCTCAGGTATTTCTGTGAATAATAAAACTTTCATCTTTTCATCAGAGACACTGTATAATATACAAAACCTCTCATATCACTGATGCTGTCCATGCTAGGCACATCAGATTAGATTAGATTTTTGAGCTTGATATAGAAGTTCCATTGGGCCTTTATGCCATCTGACTCATTGCAGTCTGACTTTGGTATAGCAGAAGGTCATGGAGCCAATCATCATATGGGACAGCCAGCAAGGACTTATGAAAGGCAGGTGCTACCTGACTAACCTGGTCTCCTTCAATGAAGGGGTGACCCTCCTGGAGAATGGGGGAAGACAGTGGATGCTGTTTACTAGGCCTTAGTAAAGCCTTACACTTCATTTCCCACAACATTCTCCTGGAGAAAATGGCTTCCCATGGTGTGGTTGGGTGCTCTGTTTGCTGGGTATAAAACCAGTGTTTGGGCCAGGTCTGTTTGATATGATCAGTGATCTGAGTAAGGGGATCAAATGCTCCCTCAGTGAGTTTATACATGAAAAGTTAAGTGGGAGTTTTGGTCTGCTGGAGGGTAGGAGGATGAATCTGGAAAGGCTGACTTAAAGGACAGAGGCCAGTTTTATGAGGTGCAGTAAGGCAAACAAACACAACCAACCTCATGCAGAGCTACAGGCTAGGGAACACACTGGCTGGAAAACTTCCTGGTAGAAAAGGACCCTGAGGGTGTTCATTGACAGTGACTGAACATAAGACAGCAATGTGCTCACTTTACCTCAAGTTGGGCCAAAAAGGTTTAGCTGGATACTAGGAAACATTTATTCACTGCAAGGGTTGTCAAGCACTGGAACAGGCTGCCCAGAGCAGTGGTGGAGTCACCATCCCTGGAGGAAATTAAAAGATGTGCAGTTGTGGCACTTGGGGACGTAGTTTAATGGTGGTCTGAGCAGTGCTGGGTTAATGGTTTGACTCTATGATCTTATTCATCATTGTTACCATGCATTAACCTGAATTAATATACTCCCGCCATGCTCTGTTTTATCACTGGGATCATTCTGACAGCATCTAGCCTATTCTTTTACAATTCATTGAGTTTTGAGTTGCCAAGAGTTTTCAGCTTTTCTATAAATCAGTGTTCAGCTATAGTTAAAGACATGAATATCGATCAACTTCTGACTAACGTTGTATTAGGATTTACAAGATGTGACATTCATCTTGTATGTCTTCTTCCCTCTCTATAGCATGTTTGCTCCCTGATATTTCTTCCTCCTATTCATTGATTGTCATAAAAATGGATTATGGAAAACTGAATTTAAATTCATTGCCTGTGGTCCTGAAGCTCTGTGTTAGAGAAACACGTGTCTCCAGTATTATCGTGAGAGGGACTCCTGGAGGTATCCTAGAAACCCTGACAGCTCTTGAGTGAGAATAACCCAAGACTGTTCTCCTTCTTCTCAAAGAACATCCAGCCTCAAAACACTTAGGACCCTCTGTGCCATCTCTCCCTACCTTGAGTAACAGGGGTGAGTGATTTCCCTGCTCTTTCAGGGATTAAAATAGATCCCTTTGCTCTACAAAAAATTTGGGCCAGCTTTGGGTTTTTTTTTCCTTCTTGGTCTATGCAGATGAAGGTCATAGATGTGAAACTGTTTTCTCTGTCTGCTATTCTTTTGCCCATATTTCCTATCTCTGTGCAATATTTAATGGAGTGTTTCAAGTCTAGAAAGATATAAAATCACAGTTTCAAACTGCACATGACAAATTTGGATTGAAATAACCAAAGCTTTCTCACGTCTATAAGCAAACTGGGTGCTACAATGGAAAGTTTTGAATAAGCTTAATAAAAGCTGATGCCTGCAGCCCTGCCTAGAATAAGCACATAGAGAAGTTGCATTGAAAAAAACAGCGTGTTAATAACCATGAAATTCTCTTTAGCCTTTAAAAGAACAAATCTCCAACTCTTAGTAGGAAACCCACTGTTGGAAAAAATTCCCATAACTTTCTCCTTAGGAGGGTGACATGTAGGAAGATATGGATGGAGGGAACAATAATGAGGGGACTGCAGAATGAGGGTCTGAACACAGATCTGCAGGGGAGCACAAGCAAACTGTGAGGTTATTCAAGTTTTCAAAGGTCAATTAGCAGTTGATGGAGAGATGAATTTAAACAGACATAAATCTATTTCTTTGGTTTATAAAAGAAGACCATATATATGAAATTCTTAAAATTACAGGGGACTAGACAGTGAATAAAAGCAAAGTTTCTTTCTAAATTCATTAACACAGCACTGGTTTCTCTATTCATGATCTTCTGGTGCTTTTATCTAATACAGTTAACAGTAGTTACATAATTGTTGCTCTTTTTGACTAGAAGGGACATTAGAGTGTAGAAAACTGCTTTCAGTCTTTTACTAAGCTTTTAAATTTTTTCTGGTTTTCTTTCACTATTGTTAACTGTAAATTTTTTCCTTGTCGCTATCAATTATTACTTCAAGCAATATTTTTGAGGGTTTTTTTTAACCAGCCTTTTGAAGCAGCAAGGTTAAACATCAGTGTTGGCATAGCATATACAACCAAGTCATACTCACTGCTTTACAGGAACTACCAAGGGCCAATCATTAACTTAACTCACGTGTATTCAATACAAAAGATTTTTTCTTTATGTGAGCCCTGCCCATTTTGTGATAGAAAATTAAAAGGCTTCCATAGAATTCTTCTTCAGAGATAAGTACAAATACACACATGATGCATTGTCTATGTGTATCCCAAACTGGTGTCTTGCAGTTTAGACACCGTCTTGCTAACGCATTTAGTTTTGTGTCTTTGAAACATGTCTCCTCCTGGGTTTGTTAGAAAACAAAACTATCAACATTCAAGATCATGTAGCATTGAGTTTCTAAGGATTCACAAAAACAAAAACAAAAGAATAATAGATATGGCATCTTTCTCTCTTGAGAAAAGACAATTGACAATTTTAATGACAATTATATCCTTCTCAAATGGCAATTGAGAAGGATATAATGACAATTTTAATGACAATTTTATCCTTCTCAAATAGAAACTCCCATCTAATTTTAACCCTCCAATTGAAAGGTCCACAAGCTTGTTGTGTGACTGTTATAACAATTCTCAACAGTAACAATTTTCAGTTCTTCTTCCTTTGCTACATTACTCTTTGCACAGGTCATTTTTCTCCTCTTTTATTTCATTGTTTTCAGCTTGTCAAATACATCTGTGGTGTCACAAATTTGAGCTGGAGCAACATTTTTCTTATGCCTGCTTGGTTATAGGTTCAGTGTATTTCTGGCTGCCCAAGAAAACTGGACCCAAATTTCCAGCTCAGATCTCCCCCAGTTCTGAATGGAGAGAAGGATTGTGTTATGAGGCTTACTCCTGCTTATACTGATTTTTAAAAAATTTGTGGGGTTTCTCCTGCAACCTGTCATTGTGTTTCATGGTCATTTGTGAACAATAGAAATATCTTTCTCTATAAGCGTGCAACCCAACTATTTCTTCACTCTCCTGTATTAGGAGTCCCAACTGGTTTTGCCTAAGAGCAGTATCTGTATCCCAGTCATGAAGTATCAGCATTTTTGCCAGTTCTCACTCCCAGTTCAATAGCATCACATGGATCTGTGCCCTCTATCTCTTCAGGCATTCTCCAGTCAATGCCACCTGAAAAATTGCAAAGATCATAATAGCTTATTAATGACAACACTGAATAGTAACAGATTCAAAACTGGTTCTTAAGGGATAACACTAAATTCATCCTTCAGTTTCAACACTGCATCATTACACATCATTTTCAAAGCATGTTTCCCTATGCTATGCACTGAATTACTTTCTTACATTTTTCCTTCCTCTATTTTTATGCATTACTGTGGAAGACTATCAAATAGTTTGCTCTTGAAGCTGAGGTATGTAATGTAGGAAATTCTCCATACATCCTCTTACCCTAAAGATGAAATTAGGTTTAATTTGTTATTATTTTTATATATTCAGTTTATGGCTGTTATTTTGTTGGTGACTTTCAGGTGAGTGTGATTATTTAATTTTTCCTTCTAGGAACTAATTTCCACAAACTTTGAACTTAACAGGCTGTAAAGCTCCTTGCAAAGATTTGCAAGGAGTGCCACAATTACTCACAGCTCCCTCATTATTCTGTTTCCCTTTATAATCACTGTTTATCTGACTACTTCACCAGTACCATACTTCCTTCTTTTCCTGCATGGGGGGCAGAATGCACAGTGGGAGAACAAAGAACATACGTCGTCAATATGACTGGACACTACTCTGGATGTGTCTACTGAGAAGTGCTCCTAGACTACTGTGACAGGAAAGAGGGACTTTTAACGAATTGATTTCCCTTCAGCTAAAAAGAAACTCTGGGACTTCCAGTAGCCTACTTGAGATCATCTAGGCCTGGGAGCATTTACCTCTGGCACAGGTTTTTTCCATGAGGTCAGCACTGGAAGAAGGTAAGAGATGATTCTCCAAACTCTAAGACTATATTTCTCTTAACAGCATTACCATCCAAGACAATATTCTCTTTCTCTTTTTATTTTATTCCCCTCCCTCCAATCCGTTCCCTGCATAGAGGAACCTCGGGGTTCTCCCAGGAGCTAAGGGCTCCACAAGGTCCCGACAATTATAGGACTGGCATGAGGGCAGGTCACCAGCAGGACTGGCAGCCATGCAGCATGGGCAGAGACCTGGGGTCTGGCTACAGGCGGCTCATGATGCCCACACTATCACTAAGCAGCTTCACTCCATCCTCAGAAAGCAGGGGCAAGGCCAGACAGTTTCTCCACCAGTGTGTTTTTGGGGACTACCCTGTGGCTGTGCAGACCTCCCCTTTCCCTCCTGGGAAGTCTAAGCTACACTGCTCAATTTCTAAATGGGGCCTAAATCACAATCTCACTTTCTCACTCACACCAACTAAGGGGAAGACAGGAGAAGAGAACACAGTGGCAGAAGAGGGAACAAGGTGCAGCCAATGTGCTGGGGAGCCATCCACACAACTGGGCAGGAGAGGAAAGCCTCAGACCCGACCCTGCACTCACTGCAGGGGGAGTACACGGGCCTGGACCCTCTGAGGCGCTTCAGGGGAGGCACAGGGACAAAGGCTGTGATGGATTCCGAGTACAGGGGGTCACTCTGGCCAGAGGACAGCAGCAGGCAGGAAGATGTCATGGCTGGGGAAAAGTCCTGCCCTGCTTACAGGGTGGGCTGGGAGCCAGGAGAGTTCCATTTCCCCCCTCAGGTGAGACAGAGGCTCCCACCCTCCTTACAGGGTTGCCCTTCTCTCCAGGCTGCCAAAGGAGCACAACAGCAAAAGGCCAAGCACAGCAAAGACCCAGCCCTACACACAGGGAGGTTGCCCAGCTCAAAGCCAGCCCGGTCACCACTGAGAAGGTGCCCTAGGTATGACAGGAATGCCCTTTGCCCAACGTGCCTCTCGTGCCCCCTCTTCAGCTCCAAGCCAACCCTCTTCTTGCTCGCTCTTGTCCCGCTGTCCCAACAGCTTCTGCCAATGGACAGCAACACACTCAGGCCAAAGAAGCTCCAGCTCCCATGCTTGGAACTGTGAACCAATAACACCACAAGGAGAGTTTACATCCATCCAGTCCCAAGTTTTAACAATGTGTCTTCTAAGATATTCTTTCTTAGAATGTGTTTGTAAAGATATCTCCCTCTGTAGAGACACCCCTCCATTACTTCTCAAACATATGCAAAAGATACTTGTCACCATTATTATGGCTAAGTGACTCTAACTTTTATTTAATAATTGTTTTCTGCTTGCTTTAATACAACTGCTTTATAATGGGTTCGAAACAGTGTGTTATACTACCCTAGTTTTTATACCTCCTGTACGGTGTAGTAAACAAGTATGTTTAAGATATTTTTATTTAATCATTACCGTAATAAATCATTTAAATTATATTAACATGTTTGGTTTGCAATCCTTTATCCTGAAAGACAAAATTGTACAAAGGTTCAATTACACCTATAAAATCTTTTAGGCATAAACTTTTGAAGAAGTCTGGGCCTAAGACTGGATTTGGCAGTGCCTTACAAGTGATGCCAGGGAATTCCACCATTCCTTCCCTATGAAGCTATCGCTGTCCCATCTGATTTACCTCAGCTTTTCCCCTCACAAACACCATAGAATCCTGGGAAGGTGTCGTCCTTTTCTCCATGTGTCTGCAGAGGGTATGCCCCAGGCCAGCTCCCACATCTCACACGGAACCCTGCCTGGTGCCTTGCTGAGAGCGTGTTCCATTTCCCCCCACCGTGTCCCTCAGGCACACTTACATCCCCTCAGGGACCCTCCTGTGCCCTGAGAGGCATACAGCAAACTCACATCCCCCTCAGGGATCCATCCACCCCCTCCATGGCACACAGGTCATGTGCCAACACCTCAGTTACATTCAGGGTACCCACATGCCTCTCAGATACCCTCATGGTTCCTCAGCAACACTTGGGCCACCTGCCTCCCTCTCAAATGACCCTCATGTCCCCTCAGCAAGATGCAGGGCACCCATCATTCCTTCAGTCACCATCATGCCCTCTTGGCGGCACACAGGGCATTTGCCACCCCTTGAGTGAACCTCATGTCCCCTCAGAGGAACACAAGCAGCACCTACGCCCCCTCAGCGACCCCCATGTCCACTTGACAACACACGGGGAATCGACCATTCCTTCAGTGACTATTATGGCCTCAGCATCTCTTGGGGCACCCACCTCTCCCTCAGTGTTCATTCTCGTCCCTACAGATTAACTCATATTTTGCTTCCAAAATGCTTAATTACATAGAGATTACCTCAGCATTTCCCCTCACAAACCGAAACACTGTGCAGTCCTGTGATGGCACAGGCCCATCATTTTTTTCCATGAATTCCCTGTTCTTGATTTTTTCAATTATCCACAACCATTTCTCCCCGGGGTGACATTTCTTATCATTCTTTCATTCCCACCCCACAGGTTTCCAATCCCTGTTTTACATATCCATTTCAGATGTGCATCACAGTTTTACTTTTCTTCTTGCCATCTGTCTTCCCCATTATCCTGTCCTATTTTCTCCCCTTAACATTCAAGTAACCTTCTTCCAGCTTGCTCTGTCACATCCCATGAACATGCCCAATCACACCCAAAGCTTTACTTTCCCCCTCATGGAAATAAAGCACTTTACCCTTCAGGATGCTTTCTGGACAGACTCAGTTTGGGAACAGGCTGGTAGCAGGGGCACTTTGATTCTCAGTCTGGGTGACTGTCTGTAAAGATCATAGGTGACCCCAGAACCATAACCATAGCGTTCTGCCATTCCCAGGGCCGGAGATCTCAGTCAATATCTTCACGACATTTAATGACTAAATAGGTATACATTACTAATATGTAATTTTTTTTTTTTTAAGGCTGTAAATGTAAGCAATTTTTTGTACAGATTTGGTAGACGATGAGAAAGAGTGTCCATCTGAAACAGAGGCTACTACTCTCTTCCCCCTGATCATTTTTAGTCCTCACTGCAGACTTTAGGAAAGTTAGAGACAGGTTTATCATAGTGCTTTGAAGGCTTTTTCGTACCTTGAGAGAAGTGTTTAACAGCATCACCTCTAGGATGGCTCTCTGCCCAGATAAACTGCCAGAGAGCCGAGCCCCGTGGAGACAAAGGCACACGACAAACCCTCACAGAGCTTCAGAGCTGCTGGAAGAGGAGAATCTGATCTATTGACTTGTTCCCAAAATAGCACCCGGTGGGAGGTGACTGACTGGCTAATACCTGTGGTGTTTCCATTACCGATTGAGATGAAGTCTGTTGCCAGGAATCCTGGGGTGGTTTCCTTGACAACCAGAAGAAATGCACAACGGAGTTGCACATGACTTTTCAGGTGCTTTTTTAACTCCTCTGAAACAATGAGCTGCCCTACCAGAACTCAGATAAATAAAACAGAGGTGTACAGACAAATGGTGAACAGCATTTATGTTCAAGGGCAAATTTGAGTTGAGCCTGAAATCTGCCATGAAACAAACCCTCAAGAAAGCAACCAGCCCAGAAATTTTTCTCCTATTCAATAGGGCAGAAATCTTGCAAAATTATCTACTTTGTTATTTTACAGCCTTTAGATGAGAAATTTCAAGAGATGGAAGGTATTACCACGAAATAGATAGATATATCTAATATTGAATTAATTTGAATGTCCCTATTAAATCCAAAGCCTTAAAATTTCAATATTGATTGCAGACAATAAACTGTTCATCATAAGCACTAGAGGGATTTATTGAAATCAGAACAGATTTTGAAATTGTTTTAACAAGATAGTGTAAATTTTTAGCCAAAGCGTACAACATTAATAGGACAAACAGTATCTTGTCAGTCATTGTATGTAGACATGGCCACAAATTGTTTATGGAGAGTAAATTCACTGAAAAAAAAAATCATGTTTTTGTGAATTCAAGTCGTACTGAGAAGCAGTTTAAGCCCAATTAGGGCCAATATTTTTCAATGAAGGATTCCATTATAAAATAGTGAAATTTATTCTATAAGAATTTCAAAAGGAAATGTTATTTTAGGTTTCATAGTTTTGCCATTTTGTCTCACAAATTGCCTACTCTTTAAGGGAAATAAATAAAATAAAATAAAATAAAATAAAATAAAATAAAATAAAATAAAATAAAATAAAATAAAATAAAATAAAATAAAATAAAGAGACCCCAAAAAAGCATCATGTACTGACAAGCAGCTTTAAATCAAAAATACATTAGGAATTTTTTGGCTTTTATTTTTAGCCCTTTTAGATGAAGAACCAAAATATTATTATTCCAGTTGAACACATGGTTTTATTTTTCAGTTTAGTAAATAGTCAGAAACATCTATTTCCCTGCTTTGTGCTTGGGAGGAATAAACACATGTGAGGAAAGCAAGGAGAAATTGAAGGGGATGGTGTGGATCAAATAAGCAAAGTAGAAAGAGTAAAGAAAGGACTTATCAAAGGTGACAAGCCAGATAACAAATGTAAATGTTTTTGAACTCTATCTGCTGACATCAGGAGGCTGAATCCACTCACTTTCCTGTTAGTGTTGATGGATGACAATCACTGGAGAAGTACTGAGGTCCAGAACTAATATTTTTTGAGTTAAGAATCCAGAGTATAGTATCCCAGATAAAATGTTGGCTGGCAGATCATAAGAAATTTCAGAAAACTTCCCTAAATTTTACTTGTGGCTGAGAGAGTGAGCTGCTGGAAGAGGAAGGTAATAAAGTGTTACTGTGGCAAAAAATAAGTATAGAATACAAAGAGTGTTGCATAAGGAAATAAATCATCCCAGTCTGTCATCTGTGGGAGTCAGGCAAAAAATATCTGAAGCAGAGTGAGAGTGGAAGCAAACCAGGCAATATAGAACAATGTGCACTATTAAAATAATCAGAAAAAGCGGGGTTGACCTGGACATTTTAAATGAGGACAGTGCATGCATCTGAATGAATCATTAGTAGAGATTTATGTGCTTTTCTAAAACAGATTACATTCATAATAAATAGACTTGAGTAGAGAATTTCAAAACCATATTAGTGGTAAAGGTTGATGCCTGGGGCCACATTAGCTCAGCATCAAGCTCTGATTTGTCATAGATCAATGAAATGTAGCAAGCCTGAATTGCTGATTCAATTTAGTATTCATTTACTTTCAGAGCAGAACATAAATAGTAAGGAAGAAAATGTGAAACATGATCTCTGAGACCAAGATCATTTTCTGTGGGGAACTTAGCATGTATGCATGCATTCATCTTGTGAATATTTAAGGACCCAAGTACTGAAAGAGCCCAACCAGTTTTTAAGCTAAATCTACCCCAGTACCCCAAAGGCCTTTTACCCCTAAAGTTGAAAGAAACTTTGTCTTTCTTTGCAGCAGATGTTGAACACAACCAGACTGAGGGTATAAGCGAGTGGCAGAGAATCTGCAGAGTGGCAGGGAAAGCCTGCAGCAAATATGTGGTGATTGTAATATCTGATTTAAAAATCACAGAGTCACAGAATACGACAAGTTGGAAGGGACTCTTAAGGATCATTGACTAGAACTCCCTGCTCCTTGCAAAACTACTTAAAAATAAACCTGTCTCATACTGTGAGAGCATTGTCCAGGCCCTCCTTGGGCTCTGACTGGCTTGATGTGTGACCACTTCCCCTGGGTAGCCTCTTCCAGGGAAGGACCACCCCTCTGTGCAGAGGGTTCTCCCTATGTGCCATCTGAACTTCCCCTGGTGCAGCTTGATTCCATTTCATCATGCCCTGACACTGGTCACCAGAGGGAGGAGATCAGCACCCTCCCCTCCACTGCCCCCTTCTTCTCCCTTGGAGAAATGTGCATCCTCTTCTCTTCTCCAAGCTGAACAAAGAAAAAGACCTCAGATACTCCTTACAAGTCTCTCCCTCCAGGCCTTTCTCCATGCTGACTCCCCTCCTTTAGATGCTCTCCAGTAACTTTACATCCTTCTTACACTGAGGCACCCAAACCTGCACACAGCACTCAAGTTGAGGTCAAATTACTACAGAGTAGAGGGGGACAGTCATCTCCCTTGATCGGCCAGTGATGGATGCTGTGCAGGATGAACCCCAGAATAGGGTTGGCCCTTTTTATTAGTCATTTATTAATCAATTTGTCATCCACCCAAATCTTCAGCTTTCTTTCCATGGTGCTGTTTTCAGACTCTCTTACCCCAATTTGTATGCATAACCAGGATTGTCCCATCCCAGGTGGACAATCCAACATTTGCTATCGTTAAATTTCATGCAGCTCTTTATTGCCCAGCTCTGTAGCCTATCCAGATCTCATGACTGAATGGGATAAGGTCCAATCTGCATAACATTGTGAGAGAAGAAACGGGAGTACATCGTTTCTTTTTCCAAATGGCTTCAAAATGTTTCCATACTTAATAAGGCAAGCTGAAATGTCTTCAATAAATTCAAGAAATATTGATTAATGTTTCATTTATGTTCAGCTATAGTTATTTAATATATAAATCAGGTACTGAATTTAAAGTCAGTACACATAAGTGTGGTCCCCCAACTCACCACAGAATCATAGAATATCTGTTGTAAAGGGATCATTCCTGTAATGCAAGTGGTACAACACCACTGCTTTCGCCATGGCAACATGGATCTGCTGAGTGGGGTCAGATACTAGCAGTAGGACAAAACAACAGCTCACACCAGCAATAAAACTTCTCCAGATGTTTTGAAATCCTTTCCAAAAAAGGTGTCTTGAATGGTACCCTGCACAAAAGTCATCCTGGGATACTTCTACCTGAGCCAGCCGCTGCAGGCACGAGTCTTTGAAGGCAGAATTATATTGAACTGTTCCTACTGCTCTATTGTCAACTCTCTGTTGACATTCTGTTACTGGACAAAATATCACCTCTTTACCCTACTTCTTTTACCATGTATGACCCTGAGATGCCTGAATGCTCCTATTTCAAATACCTCTATGCATTTTTAAAGATTTTCTTTTCCAAAATAGTAGTGCGATCTGTTCATACAAATAACAGCTGACAAGAAAATGTCATCAATCATTAACATATCCTCTGAAGTTTAGGTTTGCTTTCAAACTCTTCCTACTCCACTTCTTATTTTGGTGTGGCAATAAACAGCTTTAGATTAGAGTTGCATAGCTGATAGAGTGTATTTATACTTAGCAACTGTCTATAGAAATAAAGATTAGCATCAAGGTTATATTGGTTTTCCTGTCAGGATGCTGATCTTTTGAAGCTATATTGTAGCCAGAAAATTCATATTTACCTACAGATTTAACACTGCCAATGCAGATAAGAATACACTAACAGTCGGGGTAGGAATAAAAGATTAGTTTCTTTTATGACCAATTTTGCAGTAATCCTATCTCTGTCAAAACAATTTGAGAGGGGAGTCCTACAGTGAATAGATACAGCTACTGAGATACACTCAGAAAAAAGAATTTATTCTGCTATTTTTTCATTCAGGCTTACTATCTTTAAATGGAAAGTTTAAATTTACTATATTGCAAAAAGTTTTATCTGTGTCCATTCATGCATGCATTTTTGCTTGATTGTAGGTATGGATGCACATGTGTGAATAGATCTTTTTATCTATCTATCTATCTATCTATCTACGTATATGTATGTGTGTATTCCCACAGGATCATATATATGTTTTACTAGGATGTATTTTAATACTAATTAAATAATAAATTTTACCTTCTTCATCTATTGGTTTGTCCTGCTATCTCTTTGTAACTTTAGTCTGTAAAGGCTTTAGGATTTACCAGCATTCTCTTATTTTTATGCATTATGCCTGTTTAGGATCTGACCTAAATTGCTGAGAGGAGTTTGACAAAGGTTGTCCCTCTCTGCAGTGTTTGGAGAGGAACATTCTGCTATATTTACAGAGAGAAGAGTAGGACAGTCTTGATGTTGAAAAATATTCTTGGCAGTAATTCAGTATTAAAGCTGCATAGTAATTGCTATGATTATGGTAGTCAACTATTGATTATAGTATTTACTATGCATGGTAGCAAAATAAAATGATATGCATAACTGGCAATATGTGCTCTTCTATGATGTGCTCTTGTTATGATTGTCATAACAACCAGTATAAAAAATTACACTGTCAAAACATCACAGTTCTAAGGGTATGTACTGAGCTTTGGTTTTTTTGCTGCCAATTCCTTCCCTGGCTGGGTGGGCAATGGCTTGCAAAGGTCACTCTTCTCTGAGCTGGGTAAAAAAGAAAATTTTTTTTGTGTATTTTTCAAAAGCAGCAATTAATAGTATAAATTCTAATTGTGGTGAGGCTTTTTCATGAAAAGTGTCATATTCAATGTACACTTCTTGGAATTACATTTGGTTATTTGATATTGAAGCTGGTCAAATATTGTGATGGGTTCTCAAAACACAAAAGTGTGTAGGGATGCTGTGTATTCAGTCATTGGAGTTGTCTCTTCTGCCAGACATAGGTATTCTGCTTTGTATCTGTCGTATGCTTTCCAAAATCTTTTTTTTTTTTAATTGGATTATCTTTGTTGTTAAGATCAAGTTGATTTGGTGTTGTCCTACTCTGGGACAATGCATTTATTATATATGAATCTAAATATATGTATTACAAATAGAGTTGCATTTTAATATTAAGGATTATTCAAATTTTCTTCATAGGGAACCATCTTCCACAACATTCTCATACTGGTTCCAAGGAGTAAACTCCCCAAGGCTCTCAGAAGCTCCCCAAGGTGACACCAACTCAGAGCAGACTTCTGTTTTGTTATAGTGAATCATATCTGAACATCTTTGCTGAACTGACCAGCTGCACTGGTAAGACTTGTCCTGGTTATTGCTGTGCCAGTCCTGAAACTGCAGCTGCAACCTGCTTCTTTCCTAAAACTTCAGTAGGAAATATCCACGAGCCCTTTGCATTGTTGCACGTTCAAAACCACCATGATCTTGATCAGAGGAGTGTACAGCCGCACTCTTGTCCAGAGCATGAAAGAGGACAGTGATATGCACTAGTGAGTGCTGTTTTTGATCCACAGCACATAAATCTGTGTAGTTATATCATAGCTTACACACCTATTAAAACCAGTTAGCCCCACAGGAGCACATTGCTAATGCACCTGAGATGCTTTTGTGTACATACAAGCAATAACTTTGCTATAAAAAAAACATTATCCAGTTAACTATAAAACCTGTGTGCAACTGGGGTGTGGACACCTGTGGTTCTAAACCAGAGGTGCCAGGTGAATTTCAGGGATTCATACAAAATTGTGTTGCAGAAGAATTCCGCGTATTCAGTTAAATAGAGCTTCCTATTAAAACGTGATCTGGGAGGCTGAAACAAAGACCTTCTGTAAGGTGAGCAACTAAAAGTCAGTGATAAGCTTAAGAAATTGCAGTCACAGTCTGTTGATGGGTTGTTTTTTTTTTTTTCTGAGAGCTAGAAGTTATCAGAATTAAACTTGGTGATCATTTCTGTCAAAAGGTTTGTGTGTCAGTATTTAGGAACTGCTGATTTAATGGCATTAAACTGTGAATTTCTCACATTTCTGAATTGTTTGTATTGAAAATAGAGGAAAACTGAATCAGGAGACTAAATAATCCATTCTCATATTTTTAAAATGGTAATTTTTATTCAAAAGTGTATTTTAAAATGTTTATTTGTTTGCCTTTTTTAAAGGCTATTACTTCATCATAGATCAAAACAATCTTTGTTTTTGGTGAAACTAAATGACTATGTGTCATTTTTAGTTTCACCACTGAGCATTAAAATTAAAATTAGCGGTTGTTTCTTTCAAAACCTTTCTTAATTTTGTCCATATCAGATTCTAGATGAGCTGTCCTGCAGTTCACAGAATTTAAATAACAAAATTAATCTACTTAAGATGACACTCCGCTCTCTAGATAATAAAGAGCATTTTATCCATTAGTCTTTTTTTTTTCATTAGTGTTAGGAATATTTGATGTCATAATCTACCATGGAAACCTTCTCTATTGAGAAAATAATCAATAAAACTCTTTCATTTGTTTTATTTCAAAGGAAAACTGTTAATTTAGAAACACGTGATAATGATGGAAAGAGAGATTTTTCACCTTGATAAGGTCAAAATTGAAAAAATTCCATTATTTATGTGAATATGTGATAAAGGCAGAGAACTGAAGAGGTTTGTGTTTCACTCCAGCAGAAACCACAGATGCACACAATTATGGGCAAATGTCCGTGCTTTATAGCAGGTTCATTCAATGTCAGCTCTTGGCATTCCCATGTGATTGGCAAGATGGGAGCCTTCAGAAACACAGAAGCTTTCAGATCATGTAGGCATCTTGAGATCCTTAAAAATAAGACAAAAAGGAATAATTTAGTATGGAAAAAATACTTCCAGATCATCAAGTCTAACAGTATACCTAAAAATGTCCCCAAGTGCCACATCTATGCATCTTTTAAACGCCTCCAGGGATGAGGATTCCATCACTTCCCTGGGCATCCTGTTCCACTTCCTGATGATCCTTGTAGTGAAGAATATTTTTCCTAATTTCCAAACTAAACCTCCCCTGCTGCAACTTGAGGCCATATCCCCTTGTCCTATCACTTGTTAGCCACAGGAAGAGACCTACACCCAACACACAAAAACCTTTTTTCAGGAAAAAGTATCCCAGGATTACTGTTGTGGCACTTGTCTACAATTTAAAATACTCTTTTGGGAAAGATTTCAAAATCCTTGGAGAAGTTCAAATGCTTCTCTGTGCTGGTGTTTTGTCTCACTGCCAGCATCTGATCATGCTCAGCTGCTTCGTGTGCCTGTGGAAAAAACTGCAGTGTTATGGTACAGGTGTTAGAGGAAGAATTCCTTAACATGACCACACTTATGCTGTACTGGGTTTCAATTCAGCATCTGATATAATATAAATATAAAATAACTGTAGCTGCATGTACATGAAATATTATTCAGTCTTTCTTATCTTTATGAAAGACACATTGAATTACATTTGTAATGAATCAGAACAGTTTAAATGTCTGAACGAGGTCATGAACTGTATCTTTGAATTATTTGCTACTTTCTTTTGACTGTAAGGAGGGATTAAATACTCAGTTATTCAGTTACCTCAACAAATGTGTCTAGTGACATGGTAGGGATTCTGGAGAATCCAAGATGCCTGTGTGGGACCAGTATAAGACACAGAATCTTCAGGATATTTTGCCTTTTTGAACTGGCAGCTAGAGACAGCATGGATTTGTGAGGGCATTTCAACTGACACTGCATTCCTGTTTTTAGATATATGAGTGAAGCCCTGGATGACTAGCTCAAAAGAGAGAACCTATGCATCTTTGGTTTACATCTGTACAATTTGGAAAATTTTTGGCTTCCTTACAAGACTGTTGTGAAGACAGTTACTAAAGTGGATTTCTCCCCTCATGCTTCCTTTATATCTTTCAAAGTTGGCAGAGTTTGCTCACAGAAATTTCTATTATTTGTGAGTTGCTACTCAGTAGCCCAGCCACAGAGTTGATCAGCCACAGGAAAAGAGATTTGGCTGCACAGTCTCTGCAATTTCTAGATTTGCCTTAAGTTGCAGTAAAGTTCCAAAAGGGCACTATTATGGAGATTTCAATATCAACACTAACATTCAGAGCTCTTGGGTTTATGAGTCAGATAAGCTACTTGAAAAGCACTCTGATTCTTTTCAGTAAGTACTTGAGAACTGATTCAAAACGAAAGCTTCTAAAATTACCTCTATTCCTGATTTTCCAGATTAAAAACTTTATGTGAAAAACAGTCACAGCTTTTCTGAAGGAAGTCTCTTTAGAAGGAGAGATTGTTCCCCTTTTCCTTGATAATTAGAGTAAATTACTTGGGAGTAGAGTATTCAACATTTTTACGTCTTCTCTTCAATGAGCTTCAGAACTCGAGCACTTTAAATCTACACTATAATGCACCCCTTGATGCTGTTTTAACCAAAACAGCTTATTCACTCTGTTTTTAAAATGAAACAACACTTATGTTCTAGTTTATTCTTGGGCTTAAATAGCAGAAAATTGATCGCACAGAAGACAACTTAACTTTTTTTAAAAAAGACAGAAAAAACGGGCATAGTAATTTCTAGTATCTCTGCATGATGTATCTCACATTCACATGTGGGTAAACACACTGTGAATTACATGGGAAAAATGTATGTCTGGTGAACCTTGCCTTTCTTTACATATGCTTAACTATCATGTGAGAAGCAGGATTCACTATCTCATGACTAGGATCCAAATTCAGTTTGCAATATATAAATGTTTACATGTGGTCTGGGTGTATCAATTCCAGCTACTGCCAGAGCTGCTCAAGAGCTCAATGCAGTTGCCAGAAGTTCAACATTTGGTGTTAGTGTTGTTTGAAGTGTTCTACAGAATCCTAGGACTGGGAGGTCAGGGGATAAATCAGGTGTGAAGACACCTCAGTAGGTCTCTGTTCCAACTTTCTGTTTATCTATGTGGTCTTAGAGTCATCTGTGGAGTCCTTTTAGGTTTCTCTAGGTTATTTGTCTCACCAAGTTTTGAAAAACTCCACAAATGGAGATTCTCACTGTTACGGACACGAAAGAACCACACTCACTCAGCTTGAGAGGTGAGGAGAGAAAGAGGTAGTTTATTATGATTTGGGGTTTAAATAGAATTTGGGATTTGATCAAGGATTGGGAGATGAGAGGAACCACCTCTCTGACCCCAGTGGTCAGTTCAGCAGTCCATCACAGACTGGTATGCGAAAACAATCTACTTGTTTATGTACATGCATGAGAGACTCCACTATAAGTATGTAAACAATCATCAGAAGGCTTGACGAATCAGGGCACAGGAGATTACACCACCTGCCAGTAACTTGTCTCACTGCTGGCTCTCCTGATTAGAGAAAAAACTTTTCTTCATACACCACCTGAGCCTTACTCCCATTCAGTTGGCATGTGCAACGCAGTAACTATAGGAAAACCATGTTCTCAAGAAGAGCTGGTAGCAGGTCATCCAAAAGGTGCTGCAGGCTCCGTGGACTGTCCTGGTTACAGCTTATCCATCTATCACAGAAGATCAGACACTTACCCCACACTTGAAAATGTAGAGGTGGAATTCCATGACCCAAAATCAGTTGCCCCAAATAGCTACTTTTCAAAATGGTAGAATTCTGATATTCTTTAAGACTGATGGTGCATTTGCCTGTCTCTTGTAGAAGCCTGATAATCTGGGATATCTCAAAGAACAGTAAATGTCTAAGTATAGGCAACTGAAATCAGAGGATGTAGAATACAGAATACCCAAAGAGATTCATTTGGTATCTTTCTTTATACTAGTTGAAGGGAGTTCTGTATTATTCCATTTTTGACAGCCTATCACACATTAGTCTCACAGACTTCCCATAAGCAGACATCAGACTGTGAAGTAACTTTTCCAGGAATTCTCAAGAATAAGAGAAAAATTAGGAGGTTTTAACTCAAATATATTGACTAAGATCTTTTAGTCACACAGGAGTGGAACATTTGCATGCAGCTGAGAACGACCATTCAAAACAATTTAAATAATTGAAAGCTTTCAATTAGGGTATGTTACATGATCCTAAATGATAAGATTGTAATTTTTCTATCACACAGCTGGATAATATATGAAAATGTTAGAAGAGAGTATCCAGGGAAGTGAACTGAACTACTTTTTTTTTCTTTTTTTTTTCTTTTTTTTTTATAATAGAAATAAATCTTTTGTTTGCAAGTCACAAGTATCTTTTCTGTTCACTTCTAGAGATGAAGCACTATAAATGCCAATTTATTTTTCACTGTGAGGTTAGTCTTTGGAGTAATGGAAAATAATTTTCCTTTTCTTTAATGAATAAATCATTGTGGGAGGCTCTGCATGAGAGTTTGATCCTGCATAGCTATTTCTTCTGATTATTAGCAGGATTTTACATTTAAATTCCTGAAACATTATTAACTCATAATCATTTGCTTTCAGACCTTTCTGATAACTTTGCTCTTTCATTAACTCCTTTTCACAGAGGTAGGTAATAGGGAATTACTTTGTTTAATGATTCTCTAAAGATCCAAGAAAGCTAAATATCATAAAAAGGCAATTTTATTTCACAAATAATATTGCATTCACCAATATAATTAAATTGTAATGTTTTCTTCAGTAGGCCATGTCCCTAGCAATGGGGTATGCAACACCCTAATCCAAAGGCAATTTGGGCAAAATGAGCTTGTCCTTTCCCAGAGCTAAGTATCTATCAGTGGAAAATCATCAAATAGATTGTTTACTCTGAGAGAATATTTAATATCACAAGAAAAAGAGAGAAGAACTCCTTTGGAGCAAAATTCTCCTTGAGTTCTTCTCCCATGGGCACTTAAGCTATTAACTACTTTGACGATATCCTTAAAGATAAAAAGCTCATGGTCTGGCCACTCTGAGGTGAGAGTCTCCAACCCAGCCCTTCTGTGACTGAGCCTTCAGGCTGTTCATATTCCGTGAGTCCTGCAGTGGGCTCTGTGTGCGCCCAAATCTGGCCCTTGGCAATAGTGGCAGAGAAAAGACTCCTGCAATAGTATATGTGACTTGCCAAAGCAGTGCAGTAGAGCATGGTTTAGCAGGAGAGATGTAACACACACTGCAGTAGGTCTCTCCAGTGCTTCCTTCCAGCCTCTGCACAGGTGGGATTTATCCTTGGGAGTGAACTTCTCTGCGTGCCCTTCTCTGTCCTTGAAGTTTTTTCAGACACACCCCAAGGAATTTCTCCCATCCTAGTCCACTCACCAAGAACTCCTTTTTTTTGAAACTCAGGGTTTTGCAATAGTTGATATCCTCCTTTGATTGTAGGTGAAGCCTCAGGAAAGGAAATTTTTCTCAAATTGTCTTCCTCCTAATCAAAAGATTCATTGTCCTCTGTCAAAGAGTTCAAGTTTTGTCATTGTTTTGCCTTTCCTACTCTGTCTTTTTACAAATTTTTTCTTGATTGAAGTAGTTGAAAATCCTTCCAAACAAAACCAAGAAAAACCTTGGGTTTGCATAGTAAAAGCCTGTGAGTTCACTCAGTGTTATATTTTGCCCTGAAATTAACAGAGATCCCCCTGGACTTCTGCATGTATGTCAAAGTCCAGGTAAGTGAATGCCTTTTAAATCTGTAATAAGAAATACACAGCCATGCAAATGGAGGAACAAATGAACTTAAAATTTTGGTATATATTCCCTGCTCTATGGATCCAAAGGCAGAGACACTTGCAGTTTAGAATATATGTGATTGATAACTGCTGCCTGCAAATTTATGAGCAATCTAAGAAAGATGAGGATATGCTGCTGTTGCACTCCAGCCTATACCAACAGCATAGCACTTCTTCCAGTGGAGGAAAGTATTACCCAAATCACAGCTAAGCCAAACAGCTTGAACTGGCAAATAATAAGTATTTTATAGGAACCTCAGGGTATGGCATACATGTAGTGTCATAAAAAGTCCAAGGATGTTCTGCCTGAATACAGTGTATTTCTCTTCCCTGCAGCTTTTATAGCGAAATTTCCAAGCTGTGCATAAGCAGCAGTATAATAGGATCCCAATTTATTTCTCCTTCAGGAATGCTGTGCATATTTACTTGCTCATATTCCTTCTATTTTTCCTGGTAGCTTTACTAGAAAACAAGTATTCTGTAATAATTTGCCTTTTACATCTGTTTATTTTAGCAAGCAGGTTTGATAGCTTTACTTTTATCAACTGATAATTTTCCTTTATTTTGTTCTGACATTTTGGTTCTCTTCTTCATGACAAGAGCATAATAGACTCAGACTCTGAAAAAAGGGGTCAGGGACGTCTTCTGTGTGTCCTTTATCAGTAAAATGTCCCAGTCTAGGAAGCAGGATGGTCTTATGGATGTTCATTCAGAAAATTCGATCCAATATTTGGTTCTGCTAAATGTTTCTTATTGGTGTTCAGAGCCAAATTTGGAAATGTGAAGCAGTTGCAGATAGAACCAAACCCTCAAAATTCCTCAGAAAGGCTGTCAGTTCACATTATGCTGTCCAAGGCCAGGCCCCGAATGCTGTATTATCCTGATAAAGTTGCTGCTTATTTTGATCCCTAAGAAGAGCTAAATTCCATGGTCATTTTCATGTCTTTTCAAGGTTACTCAGAGGACCGTGTCTCATTTTTTTATGGGCTCTAGAATCCTGTCAGCCAAAGAGGTTCTCTTCTCTCACTCTCAACTCTTTCAGTTATTTATCTTGTAAAGTTCTCTGTTTCTGACTACCTCAGTAAGCAGCTTCAAAGTCTGTAAGCAGAGATGTGAATAAAATAATCAAATTGTCAAATGTCGCCCCAACTTTGCCTGCTTTTCAGAGTTTGCATTTTGTTCTCACGCAGTTTCAAGAAAACAATGTATATTTTTAGAATTTATCTTTTTGTTTACATATTTCTCCTCTGGGAAGAGAAAGGTGACTGATGGTGGTCTTCACCAACGAGGTCAAAGAGGTGGCAAACTATGTAGCCAATCTTATGCCTTCTGAAAGAATTGTATATAAGATGGAGTTAGAAAATTAAATATAGAACTTTCCTGCTGACCTTCTTGCTGCCTTCTTTCGTGTCTCTACCAGAGACAGTCAAATATTGGAGGGCATTAAAAATTTTTGAGTTTCAGTTTTTTCCCTCTGCATTTCTCTGAAGTCTCTATGGAGCTAAACCCCCAGACGTTAATCTTATCTGTAGTCTTGTAATCCACCAGCTCTGGATGAGGCAAACATTTATGTGAGCCTCCTTTCACATATTAATTCTTTCTCAGTTAGAAGGGTATGGTCAGTGACAGGCACAAGGACAAGAAAAGAATCTGAGTAAAAGTGGAACTAGGTGAAACAATGAGGCACTATTGAATTCTTCAATACCATCTTTCAAGAGTAAACAACAATTTTTCTTATATTCCAGGATGGAAATGAAGCCACACTATGACCTCTGACTATTCTTTTTATTTGTAATAGTCAATATAAGTTCAACCAACCAGCAGAACATCAAAACTAAGCTTTTACTGGCAATTTCATCTGAGCAAAAAGCATCTTGAAAAATTTCAGTATAAACAACCAGCCAAAACTTTCTCTCCTTTCCAAACAACTTGGAAGTGAAGCTTCTGACAAGTCACTCTTTTCACTCTTCTTTCCATTACTTTCTAAAACAAGCTTTTCACAAAGGAGAAAGGTTTTCCATAAAAATAAGGGTGTAATGTGTATTGGATCTGTTTGAATACAAGTATGACAGCAGTATTGTGTTTTATATTGATTTTTGAGTTGTTAGTAAATGCTCCTGAATAAACAAAATTTTCTTACACTTTGGAAAAAAAAATACTTCTCGTGGCTCAGTGAGTCACTTAAAAAAGAAATCAAAGAAAAGAAAGTAAATGTAGCAAATGCGGCTGTGCAATTTCCTGGATTTTTGGGAAAGAGGGATGTATCGGAACCTGAGAGATCTGTAAGTGATATTTCTGGATGCTGTTGTAAACATTTGACAAAAAAGACCTCATCCCTGCTCACAGAGCCTTCTGCAGTTGTCCCATGAGAATTTGGTGAAAACACCCTCTTTTCTCACTTGCTAGGCCAATGCATGAAACCCCCAGGAGGTTTGAGAGAAGAGAGAAAATATTGTCTCTTTTGCAATCTCTTCTAAGTTCTTGGGAAGTGTTTCTGTAGGCTTCTTCACAGTAGAGGTTTTTGGATGCTGGAATCCATCTCTTTTTCATGAGCCCTATGCCATATGTCTAAGCTGCAGAGGAGGGGAAGACTTTCAGACACTCCACTATATTAAGCAGCTTTACAGTCAGTTTCCAGGGCTATCTGCTGCACTGCATGGATTACCCTGCAGTGGCTAACACTTTCCAGGCACTGGGACCTTTCCTAAATTCCATGTAAATCCACCTGCCTTGTATTAGTTCTTGGCCAGATGTGCACTGCCAAGGCACATCTAGTAGGAATTATGAGGATGTTGCTGGAAATTAGACCAGAAAAACTTGAGCTAAGGTGCCTACTATGGCACCAACTCCAGTTTCCATTTTGGGAACCAGACATAGAAAAATAAATGTCTAGCCACTTCAGTCATTTATTAAAGCAAACATGAGACCTTTGTGGTGAAATTTGCTAGAAAATAGTAGTCCAAAGTGTAAGACATCCTTCAAAGATGTAGATTTTTTATTTTTTACCATCAGTAATAATTCATCCAGACGAAGATCTCTTTTAAATCCTCTGCAGCTATTTCATGGCTTCTCAGCTACAAAAATAAGCAGCACATCAAAACCAGCACTATTTTGAAAATTGACAGTTAGAAAAAGTGATGAAAGATAATGTAGTAGCAGCAATGAATCAGATTAATATGGACAACATGGGGAACATTCCACCTACGCAGGGGGCCGTGCCTGATATCAGAGGGCTCTTTCATCTGTGATAACAAGACCCAGTGGCTGAGAGCCAAACCTTCAAACTGGGAATGAAATGCAATTTTTTATCAGGAACATACTTAACCATTTGAACCATTTACTAATAGACATAGCATATATGCCTTCCTCCACAGCCCTTAGACCACAGGTGATCCTCACCCAAAATGAGACTCAAGTGAGTTTGCAATGAACTGGAAGTTATCTGGATGATTAAAATACTTCCAGGGTAAAATCTAGCCCTGAGTTATGGAGATGATCAAATCGATAATGGCCTTAAAAAAATAATTTCTCTATGATTGAGAAAGCAGCTAAAGTATATTTGTGCTTTGGGAATCCAGACTTTAGCCTGACTATTTTTGGTGAATTTTAAGAGCCTGAATATTGTAGAAAACCTACATTGTTCTGGAGTTAAGTGATTTTTCATAAAAACAGAACTCTTAAGCATTTGAATTTTAATATTTTGGATGGAACATATTTCTTCTCAGGAAACACTATTTTTGAAGTAAATCTTTGTGTTAGACAACTTTGGGGTTTTTTCTGTGCAAAAAACTTCTTACTCTGTTCTAAAGTTTTGTTTATAAACAACAAATCCTGAAGCTTTGGATACTTGCCCAGGTATTCACAACAGATAATAATTTAAAACATTCTTTACCTATGAAAAGAAATAAACCACCTCTTTGAGATGAACCACAAGAACTAAATCAAACTGTATTTCTGTGGTGGTGGATAAATTACTGTATCTCAAACAAATAACTGCACCAAGTTCCATAACCTAGATTTATAAGAGGCACTAAAAGACCTGAATTTAGCAATGAATAATAAACTAAAAACTTTTCTTGCTTGAATTAATATTAAAACATGCCTTTTCTTCTGTTACATGACCATTTTATACCAATCATATCTTCTTAGGGGTCTTTCAATGATGTCCTCAGATCAGTTGTGTTCAATTTGTCCAACAGATCATGCAGAAGTGACTCTTTTATGGATGTTATTTGCTACTGGAAAAAACTTGCTAATTGGAAAACCGTGGCCCATTATGTTCTTCCTAAACAGATAGATCAGGTAGGTGTCACCTCATACCTTGCCACGGACTCTACCACAGACATAAGTATCAAAACTACTTGAATATCCAGGCACTGTATAATTTCATCACACTCAAAGGATTTCCATAATTGTATCCACAAACATTACAGCAAGATCAGCTTTCTGCTTCACAAGTTTCAATTAGGATGTGCAACACACCAATGCACTAAAAAAAAAAAAAAGCTTCTATTCCTCTCATCTTCAAGAGGTTTTTATACAAATATTAAGCAACTGAGCACCACTTCTCACTTTCTAAGTAGTTGCTTTTATAATGTTCCTCTCTCCTGCACTTCATGTCATCCTTGTAATTTCTCGCATTTTGCTAAAGGCACAAGGAGAACAGAATTTTACTGGAGATTGCTAATGAAATATGGAGCCATTCACTGCTAAACTACACATAAAATATCTGGCCTAGGTTGTTCACAGAGCAAAGATGTATCTTGTGTCTGCTGGCTGTTCAGAAAGCTGTACGAAAATCACACTTAGTTTCAGTCTCCTTCCTACTGAGTCAGGGGAATTAACTGACTGAGAGACGCAGGTAAATTAAAGACATTTTCAGAACTGAACAGCCAAACGTCTGAAAATCAAATTGCTTTTTTAATAGTGACATTGGACTAAAATAGTGACAAGGTGCAAAAATTTTGATACCCTGAAAAATGTGGATTAAAAATCTCAATTGTCATGATATCTTGGCAAGTCTCGGTAAAATGGAAATAGAAAGGACTATTTAATTCTTCATGTTCAAGAGACAAAAAAAATTACAGAGGATTTTAAAGTACTTAAAACATGTTTAAAGCTAGATTCCTGATTGTCAAGTACTTCTTTGAGACTTAATCAATTCAAACTCCAAATAAATGAGAAGTGATTATTAATTCGTTCTGTTTATATGTGATGATTTTGTCAATTATGAACTTGAATAGAAATTTAAAAGTATAAAGCAAGAGAATGAACAAGGTTCAGTATTAGTGCATTGAAAGAAAACATGATTTGTGGAAGGTACATGAAGGACAAGAAGGTGATTCTTAATTGCTACCTCTGATTCACTAAGATCAATTAGGTTTAATCCATCTGAGTTCCTTCTCTAATGAAATGTCTGAGTCTATGAATGAAAGGTGGTTTGTAAAAGCTGTTCACCAGAAGTTAGCAGGACTTTAAACACATTATCCAAGAAGTGCCCAGTAACCAAACTGAGAAAAAGCAATCCGGACCAACACAAATTGCATGGAAAGAAAACTGGACTGTTGGACCCAAAAGTTCATAGAATCATGGAATGATTTGGGTGTAAAAGAAACTTGAAGATCATCTGGTCCCAACATCAAGACATAGGCAGGGATGTCAGCCACTGGTTCCTCAGAGCTCCATCCCAGCCCCAGAGATCTCCTGTAGGGCCTGTGGTGGGGCACTGTGTCAACTCAGCTGGGCAAGAATCTGAACAACCTCATCTAACATTGCAGTTAGCTCTGCTTTGAGCATTAGACTACAAATCCACCAGAGATCCTTCCTGACTTGAGTGCTTCAGGGAAGCTAAATACTGAAAATTCACAACCAGCAGCTGGTTAACTGACACTCCCTGCTCTTCTTCTTTGATTCTTTCTACAGACATTTTCATGGCTAACTTCTATGTGTCCTTCAAATTATCGTTTTCCGGCTGTTGCTTTGTCTACAGCATAAACAGTTTTCCTAGATGACTAAACCAGCTTTCTTTGAATGATAAATTATACACCTTGAAAGACAGGTCTCAGCCTGTTGTCATGTTACACAACTGTCTGGATATCACCAGGGAAGGAGTTCTGTTCTTAATGGGGCTGTAAGTTTTCCAGCCATTAATATTAGGCAACTTTTTCCAACAAGTGATTCCCCATCTATTTTCACTATATAAAGCTTGGTCAATAAAAGTTACATGGGGATATATGACTTGACCTTTCCAGCAGGAATCCATCAAAAGATTTTTCTAACTTTCAGATAAGCAATGCTCACAAATGGGAAATGAGAAAAATATGATCCAGCTGTAAGAAAAGTTAACAAGGGTTTGAGTCAAAGTCCATGGAAATTGTTAGTAACTGGAATAGATATTGGATCATGGCTGTACTCAGGAAAAAGATAATTTTTGCCATAATCCACACTCGTAACACATTCCCTGAGTGCCGCTTTATAACGAAGCTGGGCCTTTCTCTGAGTATTCACGCAGTTGTGTAACAATCCTTCCATGCACTGAAGACCATGATCGTGAAGATGCTTTTTCGTCAGACAGTGGGACTGGGATAGTGGGGTGGTAACATATCACAGTGTGTCCTCCACAAGCATGAAAGTACTAGGAACAGAACATTGTCTGATTTCCCATGATTTTAAACTTAACTCTCAGGATACCATAAAACTGCACCATTATATTCAATTCAATACTTGCTCTGATGAAACGTCTTAATAGTTCATCTGTTATTTTAAAAAGCAGTGTTGGTGATTTTATAAACAATAAACAATATGTTTGCTCACATGAAAATGTACAGATTTTCCTCTGTTTTCCTATAGAACACTTGAAAAAGATAAGGTATAGGATAAATGTTGGAGGCCAACTATCTCATAAGTTTTGTCCAGGTGATTTGAAAGCAAAACCTTCTGCTTTGTGACTTCACTGTTATCTTCCTCCTTTTTTCTCATTTGTTTTAATTTCTGCTGATATATTCTGATTTTCAATCCCTTTTTGGGGGGACTGGAAGCCCAAAAAATCATTTACACAGAATTGAAACAAGAATATGAGTATCTGCAGTATTAAACTTCTTTGTATATATATGTTCATATAACCAGGAAAAGGACAAAAAGAAAGTACTTTGTTCTTTATTAACCCAGTTTTTTGGGTTAACAACCAGTCTTTTTGGGTTAACAACCACTTTTTTTTTTAATTAAGATAATTTTATAAAAGTGCAATCATTTTAGAGAGTATTAGAAATACAAAGCCCCGATTCATCATCTGTAACAATAAGAGAAATTCTTTGCATTCATTGCCCAGTGTTTAAAATAGGAGATGTTAGACAGAGCTGGTGGCAGTTTTAGCACAGATACATTCTAGCAGTACAGTTACTAAGAAAAATAAATCAATTAGAATAGTTTGCTAACATGGAACCATTAGATAACATATTTTCTCTTTCATTTATGAGCATATGGTGAAAGTTTCATCTTGTCTTGGCATAAGGACATTTCTGTAGAAGAAAAATGGGATTGACATTTTTTTTTACGCCAAGTGAAATTTTCTTGTAAGATAATTATTTATGAAATACGATATGTAAGCTGATGCATGATCTCTGGAAGAGGTTACTAAAGAAGGAATAAAATTGATGCATTTAGCTGTAGTAAATAAAATATACACTCAGGAGTGCTATAAAGAAAATTTTCTGGTTATTAGCATAGGAGCTGATGTTGTGATAGCTGCTCTGCTGGGTGATATTGCTGGGATTTAACTTAGTACATCTACAGAAAAAATATCAGTTGTTATAGCTATAAAGCTCTGTTACGAACAGCTCTCCTCCTGATGGAATGAGTAGAGAGGGAGGAATTTGTAATATACACTTTCTATAAATGTAAGTTCTATTATCTCTATGATATTATTCCTGTTGATATGGAAATTACATTAATGCTGATGATAAGCCACTGGGAATTATTGCCCTGCTATTCAGAGTTAAATCTTGTCACAATCCTAAAGTGTTCAAACTGGGCTGAAAGCTGGCACAGCCAAGATCTGATCCAAAAATGCTGGATTGTCACCAGTGGCTTCCCCTTCCCATAACCATCTCTTTTCCTGGTAGGCAGCAATATATCTCCATCTAGTCCAAACTTCTTCCTATCTCAGACACTGATGATTCACCACATTATTCCTTTATGAAGCCAACAGTCTTTGACCAAAATATACACTCTGGTATGAATAAGTGAGGAGAGAAGAATCCAGCACAATTTTATTAATTTCTCAAGTACATTTGCATTTAATTATTAAATAATCACTGTATTAAAACTGTCTTTCCCAACTGAATGATGCTTAATGTCCAGACATCCAAATGAGCTTTCCCTTCTAGACAAAAAAGGCTGAAAACCCCAGCAGGATTCACTAGAATGTATATTCCTCATGTCTTGAATACCTGGAATAGATTTATTTTCCAATTTTCTAATATTCCTTAGAAATTGTTGGCTCTGGAACTGTCAATATGATAATAATCATCTTATCAGTACTATATAAGATGTTTCTTATTTTAATTGCTGCCACATACAAGACTTGGAATGAGTGTGTTTGATGCAGAAAACTGCTGCACAATCCACTGATTCTTTCTGTACTCTTATCCTTACATATTTAAAATATCTTCTGCGGTTCTGATTCCTCTGCTTGTAGGAATGACCTGCATTCCCTATACTTACATGGATAAAATTTTTCATTTACTTGAACTGAAAAAGCATCTTGATTGAATACATCAGTTCACCATATAGTGTTGGTCATTGTATCTGACTGCTCTGCTTCATAATTTTTTCACCATTCCTTCACTCTTTGGCCAATCACATACTTTATTGACAGTGTTGATATATTTACTACCATATCATGGACAAAAATCTTGGAGCAGTATCAGGCAGATTTTCCATGGTGACTTTTCCCACTAGGAAAACTTATAATGATAATTCTCCATGAATAAAAACTCTTTAGAATGTGTCAGTTATACCATTCATCAGCTTGTCCTTGGAAATTCACAGTGCAATATTTTTAATTAGAATGTCAAAAGGTTCTAAATCCTTACAAAAGTTTAATTAATTAATGTAATAATTAAAAATTACTTGAGTAATTCAGATACTTTTGGCATCCAAAAATGGTAATTTCCTCAAAATTTTCTTTTTTTTAGCAACCATAAAATACACTGGCATTACTTAAATTTGAAGCTTTTAGTCTTCAGTTATCAAACTCCATTATTTTCCTTTGGCCTAGAAAAATGCAAATAATTTTCATGAAATATCCCTCTGAAATACTACTTACAGGTTGTAACTCTTCTGAGTTCTCCTCATGATTTGTCAAAATGTTCATCACCAGTTTGGGCTGTGATGTGCAAGTCATCTAGGTCCCACAAACTCCTCATTGCTTATCCTTGGTAGGTGATGTGTGAACTGAAAGGTACTTCATCTTTATGTTATGCAAGTACATTATTCTTGCCTGTTTACAATTATGGAACAGAAATAATTATTTACTGCCTCTGTTTTCTATTCATGGTTGCTAATTGGATCATCTTCTTCTACAAATTACCCTGCATCATCTCTCATGACACATCTAATCTACTTCAGAAATGCTACAGTGAAGGAGGGCAAAATGTTCCCTCTTGCTCTTGGGTCTTCCAGCTGGAGAAGTGTTATTGAGCTTAGTGCATTGTCTCAGAAAAAAACCTAAAGCACATCCAACAAACCAAACGAGGACCTACCTGCTTTGATGTTGCCTACTCTGTGTGTTAATACATCTGATCATCTTTGCTCTCTTTCTGTGCTTTTCTTTGCAGAGTATTTTTTTCCTCAGAGATTCAGCCATAGAAGTGACACCATGAAAGCTTTCCTGGGATACATTGTGTCTTTGTATTAAGACCTCTCAGTAGCCTTTGTCATATTTCAAGATTCTATACTCCCAAAAGCAAAGTTATCTTTAAAGGTTTCTTGCAAAAAAGTTACCGAGGAAACAGCTAATAAAAGTCTTTGTCCAGATAAGCTGAAAATTCATAGATATTTTCTTCTTCCGTTTGTTTTCTTGCAATAAATGTAACTTGTGTATAAAATCTATTTTGTCTTAAACACTATTAAACCTTTATAAAGATAGTTTTATCTAAACTGTAACAGAATAGAGCAGCAATGATAAGACTGTTAGTTCCTGTGTATCCATATACTAAAAAATATTGCTGAGCTCATGTAGATGTGGAACTGGAGAGATCAAGTAATTTGCCTGAAGTCACACATGAAAGCGCATTTGAAAGGCAGGACATGAACTACAGGATTTCTCTCCCACAGCCCAGAATGTTTCCCACAGGATCCTTGGGGGGTTTTTTGTTGTTGTTTGTTTGTTTGTTTGTCGTTCTTGTCATTTGGGGGGTTTGTTTGTTTTTGCTACAGATGTTGAGATTCTTTGAAAACATTCATTCTTATGGAAAGAAAATGTCATTTTTCATGAAAAAAACTGGAAAGAAAAGAAGAGCGGGGAGGTCATAGGGGGAAGGTCATCTGCTGAATTTTTTGAACCCAGCTGTATACCAAGAAGAAAATTATACGGAAAAACAAGTATTCATTTACCATTAAGAAAAAAAAAAAAAAAAAAAAACAAACATTTAAAATTCAAATTTAATTTGCAAGGATCAGACTGAAGCACATCTCTTCTCAAAGGTTCAACAGCTGTAATATTTATCTGGAGACCGTTAGTTTTCTTCTGAGAATGAACTGAGGACCAGCAGCTGTAGAACTAGATTTTCTCCCTCTTCTCCTCTTTAATGTAACTATTTATTAAAAAAACCCCACGAAAACAAATCTAAGTAACTGATAGAAAAGTTGACAAGGGCCTTCAAACTGTTAATTTTGAAGATGTTTATTCATGAAGCAAAAGGAGTGTGAAAGAGAGAGGGAATATTTTACGCTGGGGGAAAAATACAATGTTGATTCAATTTATTTCCATACGGAGGCAATGTTGGAAGGCTCCACTAAGTTGCCTGGCACTAGCTGGCAGAAAAAAATAAATGAAAACACAGCTTTAAGAACAGAGCTTTATTTACTGATGCCCATAAATGGAGCAGAGATGGAAGGTGTTCAAGATTGCTGACTGGCTGATTGTCACAACTGATTGTTTTTCACATCCAAGTGTTCCACACATTGATACACAGACCCTGCCAAGACACTGGCTGCATCTTTTGAGGAGTTAAAACTCTATAGAGGCACAAAGCACACATTGCTAACACAATGCATAGTCATGAGTTTAGGTGCATCATTTATATTAAATTGTTTTTCATACCAAATGAGTTGTGTTTCTAAGCAGGTTTGCTACCTGAAAAATTAAAGTTCACTCTCTAATATATGATGACAGTGCTAAATGACTTCTTTAATAAGTTTTGCCCAGAAATGTCATTCCTGTTTTGATAGGCATTGATGGAACTTGATCTCAAGATTTGAACAAATGCTAAAGGAAAGGCTTAGCAACCAACTGGTTGTAAAGCACAGTTTGGAAATATCAGTTGAGCAAACACTGTCTGCTGCTCTAAGTGGTTGCAAGTACAAGTTAAATGTTTTCAGTTAACTACTGATAGTTTCAGGTATGAATTCAAAAGCACAGAGCCAATTTCTTACTATATTTCTGTGCTTGTTATGTCACCTGAAGTAATAATTAATCCATCAAAATCCATTCTTTTCCCTCTAAATCTCTGTGAGTTAATTATGGTTTACAATATAGTACACGCTTATCTATAACAATAACCCTTTATGTACAAACAACACAAAGATAAATATGTGAATTTTCTCTTGGGTTAGAGTAAAGCCCATATTATCAGATCTCTTGAGAGTTTTACCATCAGTTCAAGATGTGAATGCTCAAATCAAAATATCTTTCTGTGATTTAATGTTCTGAGATTAGGTGCTCCTTAGTTTATGAAGATTTCTTGGTTTATATTTGATTACTCTGAAATTGAAACATATGAGTTAGTGGATGACTTCTAAGTGCCTAAACAATAAAGCCTTGAACAATTATGAATCTTAATAGCAGGATTTTAGTACCCACTGTAAAAAGTGAACCTATAAAAACTGAGGGTTTTTTATTTGCTCTCTTCTACTCATTATGCTTCTCTCACTGTCAGATTTGATTTTCTCATCATATAAGTGGAAAACAAGTTTTCCCTCACAGCCACTCACTCAGAACCACTTTGGTATCTGACAGTGGGCCTTTCTTTCTGACACAACACCAGTGACAACAGAGGTTGTGTTAGCCAAACTGTGATCTAATCTACTTTTCAATTCTACCATTGTCCTCAAAATGTGATCTCAATAAATGGCTGTGAGATTTTTTGTTCTGAGTGAGAGAGCAAGACCTGAAAATTCTGATGATGCAAAATTGGAGTATTGGAGTCCAGGGTTTATTTTACCCCGCTGACCTTCATTAACCTGTAATTTTTCATTCACCATTTTCACATTCAAAATGGAGAGGATTTAATAACTATTATTATTAATAATATTAATATTAATATTAATTTTATTTTTATTTCTTCCACATTTTATCTTTTAGACAATTCTTGAACACATGCATTTAAAACACTTTATCTCCTTCCCTCCTCTCTCCCTTTTCTAAGCTCCAGCAATCAGAACTTAAAGCCATTCCCCTTTGTCCTTTCTATATCTTCCTAAATACACAAACATACTGTTACACAAGAAAGAATGTCCCCCTAAAAATAGGTACTATGAGGGTATCTGGTAAGAACATATGTTAAAACTGCTGCTGGGCAACAGGCAGCAATCACTGTTATCACAATTACCATTGTTGCCTATTGTGAATATTTTCTTTCACTATGAATCACCTCCACATCTTTTCTTTTTCATTCCTCTTAAAAGTCCCTCTGGTTTGTTGATATCTCTCTAGGAATTACATGCTTAGAACAGATCAGAAACCATTTCAAATGCATCATTTCGGGAGGGAGTGAAGAATAAAAATGAAGAGCACGTAGAACTATAACTAAGAGGAAATATGACTTTGGGCAGCATTGATGTGCTGCTGGGGGGAAACAGATCACAGTGGACACCCACACACCATATGCTGTCTACCATCATTCACAAGGGCTTCCAGACACCTCCCACTATCCAAGGTATTTGTCTCAGGTTCCTCTTCACTCTTGGTGCATTAATGGTGCCACTTTGTGGTTAAACGTTTTCTCAGACACTCCTCCAATCTGCTGTGATTTGTCCCTTGCTTGTCTTTGCTTCTTCACTTTACGCAACACCCTCAACTGAAAAGTTCTTAAAATAAATCCAACAGACAGAAACACAGTCATGTGCTCAATAGAAAATCATCTTCAAGATTCTGGAGGTTCAAAGAAGAGTTTTAACATTCGTGAAAATTCAGCAAATATCCATTGTGAAGATAAGTTTTGAGTATTTCAAACCAGCAAGTTCCAGCACTGTTGATGCACTACCTAGAAATGTGAAGATTTTCTCCTCATTTAATGGGGAGCAAAACAACACCGGCCTTACCTAGGTCAGGGACACACAAAAAAAAAATTTAGTATCATTAGAAAACAGGCTGCTTCACTGTAGATGATGTATAAAAGTTCTCTGCATGCAATCATGAGTAGTTTTGCCTCCAGGACTGGTATCTCAAAATAATTCTAAATAGGCGCCATAAAAACATTAGAGAATATAAACTAAATTTTGTGTGTTTTTCTTGCTCAGGGGAAACATCACAGTTAATAATCATTTTAAATCTGATTGATATTAAAGTGGTTTAAAATAAAAGTCATTAATACCCTCAATGCTTAGGTCAGGCTAAGGAAACCTCAGGGTAAGCAGAAATGTCTACAACTGCCGCCCTTAAAATGTCTTTAAAAACCACAGCAGTTCTTTAGCTAGGCAAATTTTGATCTTATTAGTGACTGAGACAAGTGTCATCTGGAAACTAGAGCTAGAAACTAGGAATAATACAACAGAAATTCAATTCCATGACCCTGAGATCAACTCAGTTGGTGAGAACATGATGACAACATCACCAACCATGGATTCAGTCCCCATAGGGCCGTTCATGTAAGAGTTGGGCTTGATGATCATTGTGAATCCCTCCTAAGTCGTATTCTGTGATTATGTTTGACCATGGTAATTATTATTCATTCATCAAATCAACACTGGACAGACCATTGAGGGAAATATGAGTCAAAATCATTTGATAACTTTGTAATTGAAGAGATCACAACAAACTCTTTGACAGCTTAAGACCAGGTCAAAACTATTTTAGTTGATTATCTAATGCTCTGTTACTACCATGGACATTCCAGACACCCACTCAAAGTAGGGTGTGATGAATTCCAGCTGGATGCAGTACCTGCAGTACGTGCTGGTTTGTGTCAGCTGTCTTTCCATTCATATTTATTAGCTGATCCCTTAACAAAGACTCTCACCAAAGGTACAGACTCTCTGCAGTGACATGAAAAGAGGCCTTGGAAGCAGTAAAGTTGATCTGAGTCATTATGAAACATCACAGGTAAGCCTAGATTCCCCATTTCTAGGAGTGGAGAAGTGCAGGTGATGGCATTTGGATTTTAACCTTCAGTTTCTTAAGTTTCAATGACCTAAAATGAGATGCAAGCCTCATGATTCTCAAATCAATTCAGAAAACAGGATTTGAGCATGTCTGAAGTCTTTTTTTCTCACCATTTTTATCCCAACAAATTTGATTTAGAGCTTGAAAAATACCGTATGCACCTTAATTTGCATGTGTCATTCCACTTTGCATTGCTGAGCAGTGACTGCCGCTTTCTACTCAGAATTTTGCATTTTATTCTTTGATTGCTCAGGTTGCTTACAAGAACAAAGACCATCTTTTAAAAGTCCAGTAAAGATTAATATAATATCCACTACTTCGTAGCAAATTAATTAGTCAACTGTTGTTATTATATTTCCTCTCTAAGGATTTCTAAGTATTGGGTACACATTTTGACACAAATGGGATTTGTTGACAAATGGGATTTGACACATTTGAGATCTGTTGCTAGCATCAAACAATTTTGAATAAATAAAAACATAATTAAAATTATACATAAAATCATAATGATAAAGATAGGAAACATAATAAAATAAATAATAAAAATTATACAGATAAAATATTTGGTAATATTTTATTAATCAAATAAATAAAAATGTTTATGTAGTTCCAATTCAACACTGATTCCTCTCATTCCAGGCTGCCAAGAAGCTTATTCTGAGTGTCATCCTGTTTATTAATTCCTTGGGAAAGTGGTTCAGCTGATAGGAAACCAATGACGGCATCAAAGGAAACTTGTCCCATGAACAGAAAATTTGATCAGATGTACTCTGGGTCTTAAGACCTTGGCAACAGATGGATTATGACTGAAATCTGGTATCTAAGTAAGGATTTTGAATGCAGCTTCAGATTTTGCATGCTTCAGTTTTGATGTTTAATATTAGCTGCCTGGAAGTGGATTTATTTATTGTAATATAGAATTTTCTGAAAATCAGGATCTTTTTGAAGGCAAACATGTGTGCCAAACTTGTAATTGCCAAAGTTCTGAAAACTGTCTTCCATTACCACAGTAAGTATATCTTTCTGCTTTTAAATCAGTCATTTTTGCACAGATCTTCTAGAAAAACATACAGAAGGAAACCTCCCCTACGTCTTCAAAAACTGAGACGATACATGGAGGTGGGAATTTATGACATTTTGGCATTTAAAGAAAGAAAACACATCCTTTTCCTCTCCTAGTCAGATGCTTGAGCACAATAAAACACACCAAAGGTTAAATGTCTCTCCAGAGAAAGGAGGAGAGAGAAAAGGTTCAAAAGCCAGAGAGAGAAGAGGAAAAAGAAAACATGTTTCTTGTCTTAATGACATGAAAATGAATCACACATTTTAAAATCCAGCAGTCCCTTTTTGATTCTTGGCTGCAGTTTTCTGGTATCACTTCTATCAGTCACATTCATTTGAAGCATGTGGCTACATGTATCAGAGATACGAAGACACAGTTTCTGCATTTGCAATTTCCCATCTTCAAAGTGCTTTTCATTTTTATGATAAATCTGGAGAAAACCCTGTGATGTGTGAAAGATATTTCTCCCTTCTTTTTTCTTTTTTTTTTTTTTCATCACTATATTCTTTAGTTTCTCCTTTAGCCAAGATGCTAATATTTATTTGCTTCAAGGACATCTTTCAAGCCTGATGAAGCCAAATCCAGTATCACTTTCAGTTAAGCCTTAATTAAATGCAAATATCAACCATTATACTTCAGCAAAAGGGGAAAACTCATGTAAACATTGAAACACAAAAGCTTCAGTTCTTCACTCTTAAACCTGAATGGACCTGGACAAAATATAATAGGACTCGAGAACTAAATTAGCATAATACTGAGTCACCCCTATTGACCTCCATTGGTTTCAAATACAATTCACTTTTGAGTACCCATTAGTCTAAAAAGGTAATTGCAGGGAGAAGAAAAAAGACCATATAAAAAAAATATTATTTATGTGCAAGAAACCTCTGAGGCAGCCTTAAAAAACTCAAAAAGTAGAAGAGACGGATTGTTTAATGTCAGAAACATGCAAAAACCTATACAGACAATGTGTGGTAAAATCAATGTTGGGTGCACATATTCATTTTTATACATATAAATAAAAATGGAAATATAAAAACTCTTCTAAAGTATTATGGAAAAGCAAAAATGTCAGTTTAGGTGTTTTAAAGTTCTTCCTCTTAATCCTATTTCCCACATACATAAAGTGCCAGTACATGTGCTTGAAACACTGTTGTGCCGACTGGCAAATAACTGACCATGTAATGACTTCATACCTGGACCTCATCCAGAATCTCAATAAAAAAGCCCTTGAAATTAAGACTTATTCAGGTCAGTGGTGCTTCACAGCAGTATGTGAAGGCATTTCATCTGTTAAATAGTACTTTCAAATGACAAAATGCAGAGTGATCTGAGTAGACTGGAGGTTTGGGTTGAAATCAGCAAATGAAATTTAATAAAAGCATGAAAAATGCTCCATTTGAAAGAAGGAAATTCAGCACTGGGTTAAAAGTTTCAGCTACAAACCAGTATAATATCTGAAAGAATACAGCAAATCACATACATATTAAGGAGGAAAATTTTGCATGATTTTTAAAAAGGTATGTTGCTATGTGACGTGTTGTTAGAGATTTGGCTATAAAATAAACATTGGGGCATTTAATCTGTAAAAATGTGACAAATATTGAGATAATCTAGAGAAAGTCCAAAGGTGACTGGAAAGCAATAAGAGGTTTAGGAGCACATGCTAAAAATATTGGATTTATTTAATCTAGAAAAGATTAAACAAAGACATGATTCTAATCCTCCAGTAGTTATTTTTTGTTTTTATAGTAGCACCACAGAAGACCAATCAATTTTTCAGACAGTTCAATAGTGATCAAAAAAGAAGTAATTGTCTTAATTTGCAGAAACAAAGATTTAGGTTAGATACCAGGGAAAGCTTCCTAAGTAAGTGTAAGGAAGCATTACAGCAAGTCTAGATGGGCTGCAGAATTGCCTTTCTCTGAGACTGTAAATTAAGTATCTCTTAGAGGTGGCCTCATTACATATTACTTGCCTTTTTCAGTGCAGGGTGTGGGATTAGGAGGCTAATTAAAATCCTTCCAGCTTTACTTTTTGAAGATTTATGATACATGAGATCATGGGCTCTGATATATGCACCCTTTTTCTAAAGACATAGATGAAAATTTTTCACCCTTAACTATTTTTTTTCATTAAACAAATATCTAATGCTTATAGTTGAAGCAAAAATCTTACCTACTTCTTATGGTCCAAGAAGCAATATTCAAACTTCAGCTGGATTTGGCTTCCTTTCTCTTGGAGGTCAATTGTGCAAAGTAGTGACCTGTTGGCCAGCTCCCAGTAACACAAATGCCAAACTCTGCTTGGTTTTGACATCTGCATTAGGTAGATATCAAAACTAGTATGAACAGAGATTTTTCAAATTCCTTCAGAGACCAAACAGCCTGAGAGAAGTCGGATACCACTGTAAATCAACAGGAAGCTAGACACTGAGGCAATATTTTTTCCTAACCATTAAGTTCTTTTTGCAAAGGAATCCTACCTTGTGTCATCCAACAGTGATACCTGAATACGTGGGAAGATATTGCAGGATATTGTAATTCACAGAGATGAGAGAACCAAGTGAATTCTGCCACACTGGTTGGGAATTGGGTTACTGCTGCAATGATCCTGTTTTCCTTGAGTGAAAGATGGAGGCTGAAGAGGAGAATGGGATGCTACATCCCAAATCAGGCCCTTGTCTCCAGCTCCTTTGTTCCATGTGTGCACCCCAGGCAGAGAATACATGAGCATCTCAAGAGCCAAATAATATAACCTTAAAACAGCAAGACAAAGGCAAAGACAGGAAAATCCATAGCACAAACTTGGGGGTGGGGGGGTTGGTATCTTAAGCAGATTGAGATCTTTAGATTTCAGTCCCTGAGGCAGTCCTGCTTTGGGTACAGTTCCTATGAAAATGCCTCAGACTGGCAAGAATATTGAAGAATCTGACTTATAAAAAAAAGTTGCCAGCTATGTAATTTTAAAATACTGTCTGTCTGTTAAACAAATCTTCTGACAGTTCTTCACTAATTGTTCGCTGTTACAGCCCAATATTTTACTGTGTTGTGCCTAGGTCTGTGGCACAGGTGGGAGCTGAAAGTGAGGTGCCCTAAAATGGGTTGGGTCCTGTTCATGGTAATGTCCCCAAAGGCTGCTCTGGGCTTTTCCTGATTGCCTTGGAGCATGAGGGACTCTCTGAGCCTTGGCAGCCAGGCCTGACCTCCAGGAGCAACAAGGGTGCTCTGAGCACCTTTAATGTGTCTCTAAAAGGAGACATATCAAGCACCAGATATTGGAGACCAGTGAAGGACTGATCTGCCATTCCCATCTTCCAACATTTTGATAACTGTTTCCCTGACGTGACCAAAACCCACTGGTGTAGCACTTCCCTGTCATTCACGCAGGACAGGGCTCATGTACAAACTGTCCTCCAGCACCTCACCAGTGCCGTGGATCTAATTGTATGGAATTGCTCCTAAGGCAGCTGGGAGAGCACAGACAGGCCATTATGTCAATCATTGCTCACAGTTCCTGCCCCTGTGGGTGGCACTCAGTTCATACCTCCTTGCCAGGATTAGGAACTCAGGCAGAATCACCTTTTGGTTTTTTGTTCATAGTCAGTATTTCAGGATCTAACTGTAACCAGCTGCTCCGCAGGACCTGTGAAATTCATGACTCACATCCTCAAAACTTCCCAGAGCCCCATCCCATAGCTATTAAGGAAGATTTCTGACCCAAGAATTCCACATGTTGTGCTACACATCCAGCATGAGCACAATCATTTTACAGTGTGTAATCACTGAGGTGAGTTTTGGGAAGTGCTGATGTGCAGAGAAATATCTATTCTTTTTTAACAACCACCTTGAATGCTGACAGCAACAATCAGCAGTGTTATTCATGTGCTGCCTCTTCTGAAGAATATATACAAATGGACCCAGAATAGAAAGTACACTGTCAGTCTCCTCTATGGACAAGGTTTGTTAAATATGGTGAGGGCAAAAAGAGAGCTGTCTCTGTCCCTACACCTCTCTCTACTCTGAGTTTTGTGCTCTGAGAAGAAAAATTATGTCATCTATTAATAAAGATTATTCCGTCACTAAGGAATTGCCTTAAGGCACTAGGTCAGGTTCTGCAGTATTACATCTCTGGGGAAAAATACCAGTGTAAATGGATGTGGAAGAGGTGTTATATTTCACAGGAAGAGAAGGAAAAAAATTAAACCTGAGCAGAATATATGTGTTTTTCTTCTGGCTTTAGCTTCTAGAGTAGCATGAGTGAATTTTAGACATTTTCAATTGATGGATCCAAACATACTGCAAGATTATTGGAATTACAGAAGCCTGAAGTGAGCCATGGATCAGGGTCAATTTGGCAGCCAATATACCGAAACTGGAACAATTTATCTTGGCTCTCATTAGAGGAAAGTGTGAACTCAGGGATCCATAGAAGTGATGGTTCTTTCATGCTGTGTTAATTGCAAAACACCTAATAGTTCACCACTGGAAATGCACAACATATTGTAGGAGTGAATGGTTCTACAGTTCTAATGTTTTACCACTCACAGTAAAAAATTAAGTCAGTGACTCAAGGAGAAACAAAACCCCTCAGTGTCCATGTGTTTGCATTCTTCAGAACTTCTCTTTATGTTTTCATAAAGACAACTATTCTTCAAGACAATACCACTGCATTTTTAATAGAAAAAAAAAAAGTCATATTTTATGGCAGAAGCAGTGAAAATAAATAAATTTATTTGTGTTTTGTATCTGATGCCTTCATATCAGTTTTGGGCCCTGTCCTAGGCTATTCTCCAAGTCAAAACAAATCACTGCCTTCCACTCTCCCTGGGTATGACCATTTCACTCTCTGACCTGTGGGCTTGAGCATACTTGGCCTTTCACAGTCAAGATTTTTCTACCAAGTCTTTCAGGATTTTTTCAGTAGTCAATGGAGATGGACAACTCTCTTGAAGGCAACTCATACCTTTGTAAGACAGATTACTAGAAGACAGAATATTAATTTATCTTTGGAGGCATTTCTCCCACTCTTTACTCAAAATAGAGAGCCAAGAGGATGGCTTTAATTTAGTCACCTGAATTTCAAGGAGATTAAGTTAGATTAGGTGAATCCCGCATTTAATCTTTGTCAGGTTTTTCATTTCCAGCAGATAGTTCCATTATCTGTCAAATAATGGTGGTTGAATCTAGAGATGAAAGTTTTATTTCAGTGGGACTTGTAGGAGTGAGCTTTTCACAATGATTTTAGCCAGAACTATTTTTCTCCTTTGTTTATGTGTTCTGGGAAAAAAAAAAATGCTTCCCACAATATAAAAACTACACTATTTCCATGCATCTCTTTTTACCTCATTATTTCAGGTTTTTTTTCTTTTTACCACAATATTCTTTAGCTTACTTCTGTGAAGAAATCCTAATTAGCCAAGAGGTAATCAAAACTTTGGAGATATGGCTTAGACAATGAGCTACATATCATCTGATCCACAAAAACTATCTTTGACAACAAATAACTTCACTGTCCCTAGTCCTCAGCTTTAAGGAGAAACTTTCTGAGGGTACTCTTAGTCATAAAAGAACTGTAGTTGGTAAAGCTAAATAAGCCTAGGTTTTCCTGAAATTACAATGAGCATCTGCACTCAAGTTTGATCACAGAGAACAAGATTTTTGACCAAGTTTTAAACCACCTTGTCACATTTCTTTTGTGTTACTTGGAAAACAAAAAAGCATTGTGGCATTTTGTTCCCTCACTGATGTGCGTCACTGAGGTGAAGAAAAATAGTTCCTTTTTGGTGAGAGACAGCTGGTGTGCAGGCTGGAGCTGTGAGGGTAGTGGATCAGGAGCAGGAAAAACACTGGCAGTCAGCATGGACTGCAGGGCCATAGGATGCTGGGAGCCACCTCTTCCCACCACCAGACCACTCTGCAGCTGGGCTGGTGCTGCATCTTTTGGGTCCTGCCAGTTCCTTTGTCCAATAAATGTCTCTCAAATGCATGTGTCTGAGAAAATGAGAGCAAAATTTCATTCATTCATTCAAATTCATAGACACTGATGTCTAAGGGAAAACACTCAGCGTGAGAATGGGCACAGCCAGCACAACAAAGTTTCCAGAGGTGGGAAGGAGGAGGTTTAGATCACGACATAATCTTGGGTCTATAAGACATCAGAGCTGCTTACTTTCTGTGATGCCAATGCTGCAAAGAGGGAAAGAGAAAAAATTTCAGAGGAGTTGTCTGCTTGTTTGTCCTCCTCACACTTGGAGAGGGATTTGGGAGTGCTGAAGATACAATTTCTCATTCACCCATTGTTGTTTCCAAATAATAAGTGTTGCTCTTCTGTTCCTCATTTTACTGTTGTGTTTGGAGTATATTGTTCACAGGATACTTCTTGTCAGTGTGCATATGGAACGAAAAGATAATACTGGAGGAAATAAATCTCCTTTTTCTAGAATTTGTTTTCTTCCAAAAACTAGTCTGAGAGACAAAGCATTTGTTCTGGCAGGGTACTGATGCCAGTCCTTTAATTTTCTGTGCATTTCTGTACTGAGAGTGAAAAGTTTAGTGCTTGTGCTTAACCTGGTGCTGGGATTGGGGATTATGCAGGTATTTTGACCCTTGTTCCTTAACAGTCTAGTTCCAAACAATGTAGAATGAGATATATTCCTTCATGACTTTGCACATCTGTTATGATATTGCCTGTCTTCAGGTGATATAAATATACATTTGTACATGTATATTTACACATATGTAAAGTCTGCAAAATGAGACTCAAAAGCAGGCAGGCTTGATGGCATTGCTCTTTCTTGGGCTGAACCACAGAGTTAAACTTGTTGCTGTGTTTTCACTCTCTGGGATTTGACATTAGAGAGCCACCATTTGTAAGGGTGAGAAACAAAATGTCCTCCTCATCCAACTTTGTTTTTCTTGGGTTTCTTATTCCTCACCCACACCCTTCCTGGCACAGGACAGCACCAGTTATCCAGGCTCTCCTTCCAGCTGGTGTGTTGGGTGTAGTGATTACACAGCTGTAACCAAGCTTCAGGAGTGAAATCCAAGTGGATGTCAAGAAGGTCAGAAAGAGGAGAATGGGTTTGCATGGTTGAACTTTATCCTTCCTAATAATAGAAGAATGAGAAGGAAAACTTCTCAAAAGCATTCAAACAGCTTTTTCTTCCAGATTTCTTCCAGCCTGATAGCTTTGCAGGTGCCACAGGTAGAAATGAAACACACAGCGGTGAAACTGCAGGATTTTTATTTCAAACCTTGTGCAGACTTGTCTCACAGGGCTCCTCCTTTCTAAGAAGAGATTCTAAATTATTCTGAGCTTACCTGCTCATGCACAAATAAATGTATGACAGAAGAAAGACTGAGGGTGGATTTGAATGACTAATGCTTTGGGAAGTGTGAACACTGCACTGCTTCTCACAGACACTAGAAAGCTGGCACCCTGCAGTCTTCCTAACATGACTCACAGTAGAGTGTGAAATAAAGGTTTTATACAGGTTCACCCATTAGAATCAAGGTGTTCAAGCAGTGAATTAGCTGCCCCATATGCCAGTTCCTGATGGAACTAAGCAGGAACAGTAGCTGACATTCCTTTTCCAGCAGGTACCCCGACATGCTCTTCCAGTGGCTACTGAACCACAGAGGGTAAATGCCTGCTCTCAGCGGAGTCAGAGGCAAACCTCACTTGAGAGTAACCCTGGACCTCTTGAAATACTAGAGAATAAAAAGGTGAAAGCAAAATTGTACAGGGTGAAACTCTGCTGCCAACTCAAGCTTGTATCAAAAAGCCATTTGGCCCTTTTGAGTGTGTTCGAAGACTTGTCAAGTCTAACAAAAAGGTCTTTTGTTTCCACACTCAGTATAGCATTTACTTTTGCCAAGCAATACTTCAAGGCACGGACCTTTCCCAGGCCATGTCTGTGGTCCATGGCTAATCTTGTGTTGCTGGTAACTGAGGTGAGCATCAAATTCAGCACAAATGCCCAAGGTGGGCAGTGAGATATCATTAACTACTGCAAAGGCAGGTTATTGGTGAGATGAGGCAACATAATTACTGCATTGTAAATTAACCTGGCAGGTGGGAATGGGAAACCTGTAATCATTAAGGAATTAGACTGGACTCAAATGCATCACTACATAGGAATTTGTAAAAAGTTCATTAAAGACAAACCTTGAATAATTAATAAAATATTCTGACTAAAATCTAGAAATCTGGAGGTGAAATGAAAAAAAGCAGTTTACTAGATCCTCTAAAAGTCTCTCTCAGATTTGAGCTATTTATCTCTCTCATGCTGGGTCTTTTGGTGTAATTCAGAAAGGATGAGCTTTCTTCTCTCTATTCAGTCTCCAACTGCACCCTCCTGAGACCTCCCTAGACCACTCACACCTGTCTCTGTAGAAGGTCTCAGCAGTAGCTATTTGTGTGATAATTCCTACTACGATCCAACTGGATGGGGCAGTGAAGCAGTGATAAACAAGATTAGCTCCACCATATGGCATCAGGCACATTACTCCTCTGAACCAAACTAAAACGCTGACTGTGAGACTCTGTGGTCATAACTCCATCTCTGGAATACTTCTGTGTTTGTGGACAGCTCAGCACTATGGCAGCTGGTTGAGTTGGCTGACTCCATCATGCTCTCTATGCTGTCAGTGCAGACCGTCCTTGCAATGTGTTCAGATATCTGTCTCCAGCCTAAAAGTTTTGTTGGCAAGAAGGATGCACAAGAACACTGAATAATTAATAAGAAAAGCATCCACAAATATGCTGGCTGAATATCAGAAATGGGTCAACCCCCAAAAATCAAAATACTTTTCTAAAGTGAAAAGAAAAAAGGTTTTGTCAGAAATATTCCTTCAGTGCCTTTTGGGAAGTGACTCCCTAGTTCTTCTTGGTCCATTTCTCCTCTGCAGAAAAAACTCTTTAGAGAAAACTTGGACTCTCAAGAGGGATCATAAACCCATCCTCTTGAGGATCATGCATTATGGGAGCTAACGGTCAGCAATGCAGTCAGCTGAAAGTAAAAAAGACCTAGAGAAGAAGGGTACCTGCATTCAGACACCATCAATCACAACTGCCATAAAGAATTTTTGCATTCTAAATATTTGGGGTCGATGGGGAATTTGTTTTGGAGGTGATATCAAAGTTACTTATCCAGAGTAGACATGTATTGTAAAAAGCTTCCCTTAAAAAGTCAGTTTTGCAAGGAGAAAAAGTTGTGCAGGGGATTTTCTTGGCTGAAAGACAATGCATCATCACCAAAGGTAGTCTTAAGCTGTCCAAGTGTTTGACATGAAAAAAACATTCTAACACTTGCTCAGAATAACATGAATCTAATACATGAGATGCTAAATTAGCCTAAAAAAAAATTAGTCTGTTAAAAAGCTGCTTAATTGTACTGGAGTACAGGTGGTATTCTAGTCCATGGATAGATTCACAAGCATTTGAGAGAAAATGTTGGTAAAGGTAGGTAAGTGACTCAAAGGACTTCAACCACCATAGTAACCTCAGTTTCTTAGGCACTGGAAGAGAGGGAAGCCAGAGCCACTTAACAAAGGTACTGCTCCAATATTCAACAATTCATAATTTTGAAAAGCCAGTGCATAGCCTCCTATTCACCCAGAAAATCTATATAGAAGAATCAGGAAAGGGCTAGAAGTGTGTGAGCTGCACAGGGAGAATGTTAAGGGCACAGACACAAAAAAAAAATCAATCTTCATACTCCCTGCTGTATTGAGGGTGGCCAATTCTTCCTCTATCAGGTGTGCAGTGATCCAGTGTCCTGAGTATTGTGCGTGTTGGGATGAAGGGTTCATAACCACTAAACATTCTCAATAATGCTGTTAATATGAGCAGTTGGATCATGCAGGTCTTTTTATACCAGAAGTATTAGACATATTGCAGAGCAGGAAAAGGAATAAATTATAACTTTTCTGAAGTTTCTGAGACGTGAAATCATGCATTATGAATTCTCCATAGATACGTCGCTACTAGCCATCTTCTGTTTTATTTCTAGCTGCAACACTTAGTTTCTGTGAGAAATGAATGAATATGTTAGCCAAGAATTTCCAAAGCAATGAGTCAGTTAAGACTGGTAGAGGAGAGAGGATGGGGAGCAATAGCTCCTTCCCCATTAGTATCACTTGGCTCAGAGTGCCTACCCCAAGCTGCAAGATGGGTTAGAAATGCCAGCACACACATTGCTCTCCACCTTCCTTTCCTCCTGATCTACGGTCCAGACACATCCATCTGACAGGTTTCCATTTTTAAGTTCCCTAGTCAATTAATTGGCACATTCCTTTAGACCTCTCAGCTCTGGCATGCAAAGATGGCAGTTATTTTTAGAAACCTGAACTGCTGTTTATCACGAGTAGAAAATTCACATTTTAAGGAAAACTGTCACAGTTGTTTTGTCTTCAAAGGAAATGCACCACCAAGGAGCTAAAGGCTACATTTTTGCGGTTTCGTGTTTGCATTGCATGGGTTAGCTGCAGAGTGGTTGTAGGATGTGACATTTGATAGGAAATTGTTAAGCATATTCAAAACAAGGTGAGAGATCAGGACACTCCCTTATCAACCTGGCAGAGGCCTTTCCTGGTGATATGTGCAGAATTATCAGACATGTCCATATTTCTTTATCTCCTTACTCTCTGATTTTGAGTTCCATCTCAGGGAAAATAATTAACATTTACCTACAATGTCTTTTAGCGATTTATTTCTTAGGATTAAGGAGATTTGCTAGCCCAAAACCTCTGATGTACTCAGACACCAACTGTGCATAAAAAGAGTTATTCATTCCCCAAGCATGTCAGTCTGGCACCTTTCACCAGTGCTAACACGCAGAGAAGAGAAACGTGGAATTACACCAGACAAAGGGCCAAACAGAAATTACCCTCTCTTTCTCAAAATATTGTCTTTTTAATCATTTCACCTGTTATTATTCCCAGCTTAATGAATGGGGGAAAAGCAACAGATGAGGCTTTCGAAAGCTGAAAAGGAGTGAAAAATGTGGGTCACTTATTGCTTCTCTGAGTTTGTATCTAACCATAGATACAGGAGAAGCTGAACTCCAAACTTAACCATCCCAAAGAGAGCTGAACTAGGATAAAACTGGATGCAGCCTGATGTCTACAGCTTCCCACTGTATCTGCAGCTCTGCTTCCAAATTGGATGCTGAGTACAGCCCTGAAGGAAGCCCACAGGTATTCCTCAAATTATAAGATAGATAGAAAAGATTTATGGATGGTTCTTCCTACAGCTTCTGCTGGGAATCATTCACTCAAGGCAACTTTTCCTCTAAATATGTTTAAATTACTCTTCATTTAAGTTAGTTCTGCAACATCAACAGAGCAATGTAGGACAGAGTTGGGGTTTACGGCTCCCATTTTAACAGCATGGCATAGCAAGAGCTAAAAAGCATTTGTTTCATCTCACACCTAGTCCTGTCAAAAGTTCCCTGCTGATAGAGGGAGGTGTTGCAGGGGAGGTTTGGCCCTCACTGAGAGCACGTGATCTGGAAATCAGCAGGCAGCTACAAAACATGGAATCTGCATGGGGTTTTTTTACGTTAATTTTCCCTCAGGCAAGAAATTACAATTTTAGAAGCATCCAGGTTTATACCTATGTCATAAACCTGTGTAGCATGAAGATACCTGACCAAATGCTGAACAAACAAGCTGTATTGTGGAGCTCCACTGTGACTAATTAACATCTAGAAGTTGCTATATTAGTCCGGGCAAACTGCCATGCAAACCTACTATACTGCTTTTTGCATCCAGGCAAATTACATTAGAGCTACCTAAGGCAGCTGGAATGCAATACACTTTCAGAGATGGAGAAGCCTTACTCCCACAAATTATTAGAGATGCAAGGCTTCCAAAAGCCTAAGTCACCCCTGAATTCTATTTTAAAGCAGAAATAAGCTTAAGAGAGCAAGGGACTTCAGGAAATTGGTCTCTACATAATCTTTATTTACTAAATTCTCACTGTATTATCCATTCGAATTCTTTTGAAATCTTGTCTGATTTAGATAAATATTACTTGTGCTTAAGTAGCATGAAAAAAAAATAACCTATAATAAATCCAGAGAAAGTTGATTCCTTCATTTTAAAGGTTATTTGTATCATTAGTAACTGATTAATACTTTTTCATCTAACATTCCTTCCAGGAATGAATGTGGTTTTAGACACACTCCTGAGCCAAGGTCCTACTATACTATCCTAGTTTTCTGACACTGTTTTTAAGTTATTCCTCCTAACTTGTATCTTCACAAGTAACAAAGTAATTACCCCCTGTAATGGACTGAAGAAGGTGATATTTATTGGTTTTGAAACTTTAGCAATTGCAGGTTTCATGAGCACTCCTGAAGAAATGTTTATCCTTAAAATAACTGAGACAATGCAAGTTGTTCAATGGATCCTTGTGTGGGAGTATGTTAAGAAGAATTGTTCATTGAAGCTTACAAATATGATGAGCTGTTTTAACAAAACAGGAGAAACAAGAACTACTAATGGAGGTGAAGAGATCTGCCTGTCTCCTCTCTGCCAAGATACTGTCAACCAAAATTAACAACTCCTATTTCAAATCGTGGTGTTTCAATGAAAGGATTAATTCATACCCATGCACAGCTCTGTGACACTGTCTTAATCTACAGGACTGATCAGAGCCTGGCAGCAATTCCCAGCATCCACTCAGGACATGAGGACTCTGCTGGAGCAGCAAGCAAAGGTGCTGCAGGTAACCATCTGCTGGTTTCTGAGAAATGAAGCTCTCGCTGCTGGGAGCTGATCCAAACCCTTCACTTAATTTGATAAAAGCTTTCCAGCATTATTGCTATCACTTACAGTTTCTGTTACTATAATGTTGCTTTCAAGTGCCTGACTTAAATGTCCCAGTATTTTTCAAAGAAAAGTGATGGATATATTTATTCATTTATTTGATAAATAAATATCTTGTTTGCTGGAGCTGACGTATGTTGCTCTGTATATAATAAATTACAAAAAGACAGCAGATATCAGTGGCATCTAGGTAAGACACATTTTAAACATCTTTTTCATACTCAGAAGAGGAGAGAAAAAAAAGGTTTTGAGTGTCATTCATCTTTCCTACTATAAATCTGTTTTAGAATGAGTTGAATCCTACTCCCAACATAAACAGTCTACATATCTTGGGTAGCATGGCTATTTTTCTGCTTCAGACTTTCCAGCACAGTAAGTCATTGAAACCACCACAGTGCCTTTAGAAAGAGTGTTACGGCTGTTTTCTGAGTCATTGAGGTAGGAAACATAGTCATGCACCCTGATTTCAGCATGATAGGTGCTCTATAGATGCTTACAAGCATAAAGTATAAAATGTCAGGCAGGAATCAGTAGATGGACAAGAGAATGCAGAGTAGCAAGGGATCCTGTTAATGAATGATGAAATTTTATCACAGCACACAAAAAAGTGTAACTACAGCCAGCCTGTGTGTGCCTCATGACAGAATGCTGTTTTAAGAAGGATCAGAAAATGGCATAGCAGATATTCAAGTACTCTTCCAAGCATGAAGGAGCTTAGTCTACCCACCCTGCACACTCAGGTCTCTGAGAGCACCAATGTGAAAGGAGAAGCCCCATTCACTTTTCCTGGAAGGGAGGAGACTTCATCCAGGCTGCAGCTGCACTGTACAAGGGGAAGGTGGCCGGGCTGCCCAGCACACCTGGGAATGGGAGCTGTGTTCATCCTCTGGATGCACTCATTAGCCCAAGGTAGGAACCCTCAAAAGGCCCAAGGGCATTTTGCTTGCCCTCAGTGTTTTTGTCCCTTTAAAGCAATAGATGAAACAATAGCATCACATCAGTCTGGAAAAAAGTAAACAAGTTTCACAATGTTTCTGTGCCCCACAGCAGATCTCATTTTTCAATTAGATCAGTCTAATAAAACTCTCTAAACATTATTTCTTTGACATCTACAGTCTAGATTAGTTACAGTAACACTGGTATTACTTAACATTAGGTATTACTAAATTGCTGTTCATAAAAGATGTTTATGAGCCCTGAAACAAATCATCTGAGTGTTTTTAAGGAAATATTTTATTTTTCTATTTATTCCAAACGGCAGACTGATACAGAAGTTGTAAGGGTTGATCTATATTATTTCTCTTCTGATAAATAAAGTATTATTTGTGATCTAAATTACCTCATTTGTCATTTAATACTGGTATTTTCCAAACATTTTATTTTATGGCTCATGTAAGCAGTAAAAGAAACACCAATGCCTGCTTTTTTCCTATATTTGCTTGACTTAAAGAATTGTAGGGGACCTGTAATATTTTCAAGATGTAATATTTTTACTACTGCTATTTGTTACCATTTCTAATTAATTTCTCCTGAGGTTTGTAATTTGGTAGAGTTATAGGGTTTTGGGGGGTTTGCTTGCTTTAAGAAACTTGCTTGCAAGTATAATTTTTTACCTATAAAGTGCAGTTGCAACTAAATCTCCAAGATGACACCAATTTATTTATCTTAGGTAAAAAGAAACATTAAGAGGATGCCTAACAGCATCAGGACACAGTTGAAGTAGAGTATCATGATAAATATCTAGCTGAGTAGCAGCAAATCTAGTGCTGTGCTTCCTCTTGGCAAGCAATTTAGAGAAACTGATGTCTACCCTGGTCCAAGGATTCAGGTGGTATTAAGGGACATTTTCACAAAGTTCAGTGGAGTGGTTAAAACTGTCCAAGAAGCTGGCATTTTAATACTGGATATTTTTCCCTGTCCTTAGGTTTCATGTCCTAAGTGGTCATTTCCTGGTAACACCTCAGTAAATGTCATACTCTGGAGTATTTGCCTGAAGATGCACCTCAGCTGCAGTGCTCCTTCCTGGGGCACAGACTCCGACAAAGAGGGTGTTCAAAACAGGGAATATAACCCTCCCTCACCTGCAGCCAGATAAAACAACACAGCCCCTTTCCTGCTGCCTGGGTTTGAATAGGAGTTTACAGATTCATGGGCATCATGATCATGGCTTAAACGTTTGTGAATAACAGCATTCCTTTCCTACCAGAAGGAAAACTGAGTGTAGAGGCAAAGCAGACTCTTTATTCTGTAATCCACAGTAATCTATAATAAGAATTAATGTTTAAAACAACAGTTTTCCAGCTCTTATATAATTGGAAAAATGCACGTAATTTCTGTGAATAAGAGTTCTGCTTGTAAAAGACTGTTTTATTAAGCACCTGGTTATCACCACAACATCACTGGCTTTTCATAGCTGGTGATTTGTGTTTTCATACCATGCACCAAACCTAAATGCCGCTTTTAGGGCTGAATGTGAAATTACAGCCATTCTGGATATGTTTTGAATTACCCTGGATAATTGTTAAGTCAGTATGAAGGATTCTAAAGCTCAAAAACCTAAATCAAGCCTAATTTTCTTCTAGTGTGACTTCTCGGAGTTCTGCTGCGAAGAACTCCCCAAAGTGTCACATTGTTGGTAATATGAGAAAATAAATTGTTTCTGAATTGAAAATATTTTCAGGTATCATTGGATTAGGCACTAGTTGAAGATCCAGCAGATAATAAAGCATGACTGTAAACGATTGCTTCAACTCTATCTTTCAAAAAATCAAAGTCAGAATGCAGCTTCTTCCAAACAAATAAAGTATTTATAGCAAAATATACTCCCTAATGAATAAAATGTACAGTCAGCCACAACCCCAAACACGTGCCAGACTCCATTCATTTTTTTCAAGGAAATCCATGGGTTGTTTATAAACACACTGAACCAAAATATTTAGGTTATCATTTGAAAGGGTCTCTCCGCTGAGATTAGGCCAAGAAAGTTTAAAGCCTAGAGGTTGTTCTACAAATATCTGTGTATGTGTCTATAAATATTCCAGCATTTCCTGTAATTAGCAATGCTTGATACTCCCTCTTTCAGGATCTTTTATTAGTGTCTCATAACTTTGCTAAACATCTTGATTAAGGGTTTTTTCCCTGCTAGGGCTATCCAGGCACAGTCTGAACTAATTTGTTTGAATCAAAACAGCTACGCCTCTACTGAGAATACTGTTGTTCAATATAAGGAAAAAAAAAAACATGAAGAACGTATTTTTTAAGAAAGATTAGATAGTTCTAGAATATTTTTGGAGGGTTTGAAAATTTGTTCTGTTCTTAACAGTGTATATAAGAAAATCTACAAGGAGATGAGCAAATTAGAAGTTTCAGGGAGAAAACCCAACATTTCATGGATGCTTAAGAGAGATTATTCCAAGCCCAGCAAATTAAATTAGCAGTAGCGCTCTCTCCTGAGCATACTTCAGTCCCAGCAAGGATAATTTGTGCTTGAGTGTCCCATCCATCAATTCCCACACAGCAAACAAGTGTGACCCAAACACTTCCTATCTCTTTGGCCAGTCAGTTTTATCTTTACTCTGCCTTGAGATTTCCCTCTTTTTTTACATTCTCACATATCTGAACCCAGCTGAAGGCTGTTATTGGACCATAGGTCCACCCTGTACTGACCTACCCCCACATTTCCTTCCCCTTCCAGGTCTTTTGGGCCAATCCTTTTTCCTGAACTCCTGCTATGATTGTCTTTTTCCCTACTGCCCTAAGATCTTTCTTTTTTGTACTTTTATGTTAAATCTTGCTCCATTTTATCTGCAGCCCGAAATGATCTTGTCTATACATGTTCCAGATTCTAGATTCTCATGCTACCCCCCATGTAGACCAACAAATGTACTTACAGTTTTCCAAACTGTCTCACTCCCTGAACCTCCATCCCTTTGTGGTACTTTGTCCATTTTACACAACCTTCCAGCCCCAGCATCCACTTAGAGACAATCTGTTCCAGTCTCTCCTCCACATGCCCAGATACACCAGAATTTTTTTACCTAATATGTACATCTGGATTTTGTTTTGTTTTGTTTGTAATTTTCCTCCTTTATTCTGTCCGAGTCCAAAAAGAATTATTGATTTTGTGGAGGACTTCAGCTTTCTGACTAACATTTAGCAAGACTGTAGGCAACTGCTCTTATCAGCAGGGATGATGGATAAATTTAATAACCAGATGGTGTTATCAGGCCCAGCACACTCACAGAATTGTGCGGGTGTACGTGGAAACACGCATGCATGTGCACATGCAAACAAATACCCTACTGTGTACATGCAAATGTTTTCTTCACACTACTTGCAGCAGAAGAAGCTTTATCTGTCTAGAAGGACGCAGCTGCCACTTGCCCTGGATTTGTTGATACACCAGAACTCCTTGGCATTGCTCCACTGACGCAGAGAATCACAAATGCTGGCTATACCACTTTACAGCTGCTTTCCATCATCTGAGATGCACCACACAGAGAAAGCTCATACCAGTAGATCTAGATCTGGTCATATCTTTATTTTCAGACACTTGCAATCCTGATCACTCTGTCCTTTCCCTGATTATCCTTATGTAAATTTGTCTTTAAAATTTAGATGATGAAACAGATTTGCACTGCAATTCTTCACTTTAAAAAGTGAAACTCATCCAAGAGAAGTTTCCTTGGAACATGCCCAGGTGAAATTATCCTACCCTAAAAAATATTATGAAACATTTTCAGATCAGTATTTTGTTATTAAGAAAAGGCCTTTTCTTCTGAAAACTTGTAGGAGGAATTAATAGCAAATTCAGAAGAGCTGAATATGAAAACCAAGATGCAGTACAGTATTAACTAGGTTTGGGAACTGAATGATGGCCCTTAGGTCAATTTACACCTACCTTATAAAAATGTGGGATATATAATGTAAATCTAAATGGAATCTGTACAGATATTTATTTTGGTACTGAGCGTTTCATGTTGAACCTGGTGTCCACCAGGACTTCCAGGTCCTTTTCTGCCAAGCTTCTTTCCACTGAAGAATCCACCATCATACACAGGTGCATGGGGGTGCTCCTCACCAGGTGCAGGACTTTGCAATTCCCTTTGTTGAACCTCACGACATTCCTGTTGACCCATTTCTCCAACCTGTTGAGGTCGTTCTAGATGGCAGCATTACCCTCTAGTGTTACAGCCACCCCTCCCAGTTTGGTGTAACCAGCAAACTTGCTGATGCTACACTCTGCCCCATCATCCAGAGATTTAACAGGGCTGGACCCAGTGCTGAGGAACTCTGCTAGCCACTGTCTCCAGCTAGATTTGTGGATCACCACTCCCCAGACCCAGAAATTCTGCCAGTTTTCAATCTACCTCACTGTCTGCTCACCCAGACTGTGCATCAAAAGCTTCTCTGTGAGGGTCTAATAGGAGATATCATCAAAGGTCTCACTGAAGTCCAGGCAGACAATATCCTCTGCCTTCCTCTCATCCAAGAGGTCAGCCACTTCACCACAGATGTGCATCAGGTTGGTCAAGCATGACTCCCACATGGTGATGCCATGTTGACTACTCCTAAGGATTTTGACATCTTTCTACCTGGAAATGAATTTCAGGATTAGCTGTGGTCCTAAAATCTAAATTTAACAAAGATATCAGGAAGATAAAAGCTGTGCAAATTAAATTTGAGCAAAAACATAGCAGTGCACAGTTCTGTCCACGTTCCCATTAATTCATAACAAATCAGAGACTTACATCCTGTGTAATTCGAGCAGTCATCCCATTCAAATATCTACAGGAAAAGGCAATTCCAAAAATTCCTGCAGGTAAAAGTATGAGAATTTTTAGAACTAATTAGCACTAAGCATAAATCACAAAGGTGACTGGAGGGGGATAGGTCAACTTAGTGTTTACTAAGTCTTTTCATCAGGTATTATACATATTCCAACTCTTCTCTTTTCCACTGGGCAACGTGCTGTGAAAACATAATGAAAGACATCAGGTAGCATTACAAAGGTGGGTGCAACTTAATAAGCTGCAGTCCAATTTTACCATATAACTTTGGGTGTTTGGATAGATGTTTTGTACTCATTGAGCTGCAGAATTTTTGCCCAAAACATTCTGTTGTAAGGAGGAAGCCTCTAGAGCTGAATATGACAGCCTTCCTAGGGCTTGTGACTTCTAAGTATCCAGCTTTGTTAAAACATCCAGGTGGGTTATGCCATTTAGTTGTGGCTTGAAGCCATGAGACAGGCTCCCAGGATCTGAGAGTCTGGGGCAGTCAGCAAAAAAGGCACTTCAGGTTTCAGTGGGTTTGCAGCAACTGAGGCTTTCTGCAGTTCATTTTAAAAGCCTTGCTCTGTTCAAGTATCATCAGGGAACCCAGGGTCCTTGAAAGCCTTTTCAAGAGCTGTAAGCTTCAGTAATCTTTGTGGATGCTGCGAGAAATTTTATGTACTTGATCATCGTACAGCTCTTACTGCAGCTGTGGAAGTGACAAAAATATCCAGCAGACAGGTTTCAGGGTTAGTCCCAACCCGCATCAAGCTAAGTCCTAAACAAGAAAGGAAAAAAAAGGTAAAGAAGGAAAAAAGTTATTTCTGAAGGAGAATTTCCCTGGCTGAAGCACTCACTGGGTTCTGGAACCCAATGGAGGTGGTCTTTAACCCAGCAGCCTGGAAAGAGGCAATGGAGATAGGAGAGACATCTCAAAACAAACTCCATTTCTTTGTGAATAGACATTGATCCCCATCCCCAAGGTAAGCTTTGGGATAAGGCTTCTGTTGAAATCTGCTTTAGCTACCTGAGTTAAAGGCTTCTCCCAGCTATTTAATTCCATCTCAGTCATCTCTTAGTGGTCCCATTTCCCATTTCAGAAAGAGGAGTTCAGAGATCCCTTTCCTGATCGTACTAAAAATTCCTCACACATGACAACTGTAAGTTCCTCTCTCTCAGCAAATAGAAGCATTTGAGACCAAAAAGACTTTCTACCTTTTCTGAATACAATCAAGTTACTGGGAAACCAGAAGCACTCTTTTCTTGCTCCTTATGCCTGGATGTGGGTATGTGAGAACTGCAGCTACACTGGGCTGGGTTAGAGTCCTGTGCTCTGCTTGTTACCCCAGGAGACATGCAGCCAAGAGATTCAGGGATCTTCCCAGCACTGTCGGTACTTTACTGGTTTTTCATATACTGAATACCACAAATGTATGGACTTGACAGGCTCTTGCATTAGGAAGTTAAGTTATCAATGTCTTCAATCATCCACTGGTTTAAGAACATGAGCTCTTAAGATTGACATCTTTGTCATATGTATCAGAGCATTCGATAGTTTTACATCTAGGCACATGTGACATTCTGGAAATTAACTTGTGGATGGTCTAAATCTTACTGGAAGTCTTTGGGGTTTGTTTTCCCAAATCCTTCAGTCATATTTAAATATACTCTAGACTTCTAAATCGCGTTGGCATGTCTCAAAATGTTGCTGAGAAGATCTGTGAAATATATGATGTGTATTTAAAAATGGCAATGTGAAAGTTTGCTGAAGCTATAAATCTGTCCAAGTTTCAGAAGCTAAGAACATTGTTATTGACTAGCTAGGCAGAATAAGATTTAAATGCCAACTTCTCTCCAAAAAAAACCAAGACACCTTCAAATCCAGCTATTTACAATTAATGCCACATAAGTTCTGTTAAGAATAAAGCTGGAAAGAAGACAAATCCTATATATAGGTCGTTGTTTGCTTGCAGCTGTTTTCAAAATAAGAGTGCTGGTTTTCACATGTAGCATTAAACATGAACAAATATATTGATCATAGGACTGCAGCATAACCAGAAGAATATGCTGATTTCCCCCGTGGAGAGGAGTTAGCTAGTACTGCAGAATTCCTTCATTTAGCCTAAAGATATGACAAATCTCTTCTTGGCAGCAATACTGTTAACCATCAAATGAATCCATTGCTCAAGGAGATTACTTGGATTCAGAGAAGTCCCAGAAGGAGTCATGCAGCTTGAAGGCAGACGCTTGCAGCTTCACAGCCCAAAGAGAAAAGCTGATATTGGTCAGTCCTCACAAACAGGGTGCACAGTATTTATTTATAGAAGAGCCAGATATTTCTGTATCCCCACTCTTAAAACTAATGATGGATTCGACCCATATAGGCATGAATATTCTAAGAAAACACTTCATGGTACATGGAGAATTGAGCACAGTTATCTTAGCAGAGATCGCAGAAGGTCATAAATACAAACCAGGGTTCATAAAACAGAACTGAAATCCTCCAAGCTGTGATAGCATTTCTTTTTCACTTTCATAATAATAATTTCCTTGGCTGAGCATTTTACTTCTCTTTGTTTCATACCCTGGGATTTTCATTTCCTAACCCCACCCTTCTTATTCTCCTCCCCTGGTGTGTAATGCTCTACATTCAATCTGGTTTAGTTCATTTTAACTATGTGGGAAGTCTGTAAAATTCCTTAATTTAATTGCTTTGCTGGTGCAGCAGCCCAGGAATAATGGACCTTTACTTACTTGAGCTGAAAGGTACTGTCTGGTTCCATCAGTCAGTCAGTTCTCATTCTCCTCTTGTTTGTATCAGGCACCTGTCAGCATAATCTCATTGCTCTGACTTTTTTTCTGCTTTACACAGATGCAAATTACTGTTACTCAAGAGAGAAAAGAAGAAAAAAACAGACACCTCTAGCAAATTATTTATTTGTCCTACATGAAAGAGGTTTTCAGGGAACCAAACCATCACTGTTACAACATTTATGTATGTCAAAATCCCAAACAAACAAAAACAAAAAACTTTTCAGAACACTGAAACATTTTGTTTTGACATTTCCACAATAACACAGTGCTTTCTAGGATACAACATGGAAAGAAATAGGTGCTAATAGCAACCTAAAGCATGTTTTCCCAGTTCTTGCATACACCTAGACACCTGAATGTCCTGCAGTGTCTGGGATATCCAAACTGCTTCTTACCTGACTTGGAGTACAGATAGGATGTCTCTGAATCTCTGCTTATACCACTCAAGCCTGAAAGTCACTTGTGTCTTAGATAAACATATTCTCAGCTGCAAGCCAAGATAAGAACTCTTTGGCACAAAATGGTATCTCAGTTCCTTTATTGAATCTAAGATTTTTTAATATTTTTTAATCTTATTTTTTAAAGAAGGATTTACCCAGCCAACTCTTTGCACAGTTCTAATTAGGACTAGCTACAGGGAAGCCAGAGGGCAGAAGGAAGCCTGTTAAGTAAATCCAGTGAAGTTATCCCTGATTGACACTGACATAAGTGAGAAAAAAATCAGGCACACTGAACTTAACACTACTGTCATTTGTAAATACATATTAAAAAAAACCAACAACCTACAAATAGGTAGATCCCCTGTTTTTGTAACTCAACAAATTTGAGCATTTCAAATTTCCAGAACCTGTGGTTCTGTCACAGCCCTACTCCAGGTAGGACCATGCTATTAGGGTTTGTTTTTCCATGGCCTTCACTTTTGATTGATTCCTTCTAGGAGGTGATGTGCCACACACATGCACAGAGAGCATCCTCTGACAGTTGCCCTGCTCCTGGTTGAATCATGTTTCACCTCATCCTTCCATAAATCTCTAATAAATGCTAAATCCTGATGGGTTTGAAACCCTGGATAAAATATCAAGTGTAATGATGTTTACTTGATCTTTTATATTCATTGTTTATTCTGAAAAGCATTGGGTTAATTTTCTTCTCTTTTTTACATTATTTCGATTGTTTTCAAATAAATGACCAGGTATAAGGGTATGAAATAGGCACATAGAGCTTTCCTAAATGAAACTTTCACTTTAAAGTATCTGTTTCTCTGCAGGACCCATCACGTACACAGATGATTTATAGGACATTCATGATTTTATAAAGATTTATACGTGAACTATCTTCTTTAAAACAATGCAACAAAAAGGATTATAAATTAAATTCTCAAATAAAAGTAGTCATCCTTTGCAATTCACTTCCACTGCCCTAGCTGGGTAACCACAAGACAGAACCTCCCTTGTACCCAGTTCCTGCTCAGTGCAGGAAAAGAGAGAAGCCACAGCCCTCTGCCTGAATTGATTGCTCAACATGAACACCAACAGACTCTTAAACCAGCTAAAGGTATGGCAAAGATCTGAATTGTGCCCATCTCTCACCTCCACCTCTCCCAGCAAATTGTGAGGGCAGGAAGCTACTGGTGTACCTATACGAGCTGGAAACTGGCCAAGATGTGAGAATCCCTTGTAGGTCAGCAAAAATCCAAATCCATCTGGGCCCCTGCATTTGAGCAAGGAAATGTCTTCAGAGCTTTATGAGTCAGTGTGTTCACTTCAGCATTTGTGTTTGTTGTAACCTCTGCCCTCTAGGCAGCACCCTGCTTGAGAGTCCAGAGGAGGGTCAATCCCTTTAAAACCACGTGAAGTTTAACAAGGGTTAGTGCTGGATTCTGCACCTGGGACAGGGAAACCCTGGTTGTGGGGGCAGAATGGGGAATCAGCAGGGCAAGGGAGGGGATTGTCCCACTCTGCTCTGCACTGGAGTGGCCTCACCTCAAAAATGTGTGCAGTTTTGGGCACCACAACATAAAAAATACACTGAGCTATTAAGAAGTGTCCAAAGGGGGGCCACAAAGTTGGTGAAGAGTTGGAAATGAAATCTTTATCAGGAATGGCTTCAATCAGCCAGGTTAATTTTGCAGGCCTTTGCTTCTTTTTCTTCCTTCAGGTAATTTCCTCATAGATTCCTTGCACACTCCTCTGCTTAAAAGTTTGCAAGATTTGCTAAAATAACAATAATTTATGGGTATTTAAAAAAAAAAAAAAAAAAAAAACCCAGACAAAGTTTGCTTGTAGATCAAAGACATAACCAGTAGGTAATTGAGTGCAGAATTGTGGTTTATTCTCAGTTACAACTAAGTATGTGATCCAGGATACAATTTCTTACCACAATCAATGGTCAGCCCATCCACAAGGACCAGTTGTCATTCCCTGTTTGTCAACCCCCAGCAACTGTCAACTTCCCCAGTTTCTATACTGAGCATGGTGTTATATGGTATGGAACATCCCTCTGGTCAGCTCCAGTGTCCTGCCCTGGCCATGCCCCCCTACTGTTTCTTGTACATCTGGTCACTGGCAGAGCATGGAAAAATGAAAAGCCCTTGATTTAGCACAATTGAGCAACAACTAAAACAACAGTGTGTTATCAACATCATTTTCACACTACATTCAAAGCACTCCACTGGGCCAGCTACTGAGAAAAATATTAACTCTTCCCCAGATGAAACCAGGACAGGTAAAGGCACTGCAGCAAGACACAGCACTGGAAAATGAAGCAGTTCATCCCTCCCAAGAACCATGTGGATATGCACACCATCCAAATGTCTGTTTCAAAGGTAGCAAAGTCAGATTTCAGGAAGGAAGGGGATGAACACATTTATTTTGTTCTTATCGCTATTGTGGCTTGTTCTGCATCAACAATAATCCTGTATTGCCTTTTTATTCCAGATGCAATAAACTTTATTTTTATGAGAGACTAGTACCTCAAGTTTGCTTCTGCATTTCATCAGCCAGAGCAGCTGTTCATTATTTTGTGTATTTCAAAGCAGCAGAGATTATCAGTAAAACAGACATCAAAACTTGTGGTGGGGTGAGTAATCATTTCAGCTGCGGGAAAACAGATTCATTTGCTCTCTTAAAATATTGTAACATGTTCAAATATTTATTTGACAAACGCACTGTTTTGATGGTGTTCTCTGTCACCTCAGTTTAGTGCATAAGCAGTAGTTGCTATCCTTCTGCTGGTTTGGGAGGTGTTAGAGGCTTGCAGAAAAACCCAGGTGTTGGTCTGAGGAGAAGTCAAGACTCCTGCTTATTGAAAACACTGTACTAGGATTCCGAAATCCAGATTTTATTCCTGTCTTCATGTGTTACTTTGCATGAGTCTTACAGGTCCAGCTACTTCATACTCAATGACGTTAGAGGTCTTTTACAACCTAAATGATTATATGGTTTAAATATATTGAGGAATTAAAGGAATTTGGGTGAATCTAATGTTTGTTCCATATGTCTCCAAAAGAAGATAACAGATTTATTTAAGAGTTAGCTGAAAACTTTCACTTGAAAATCAGCATCTTTTACTTGTGCTGAAATATCACAACCTCTCATCTAAGAAAGCTAATTAGATGAGCATGAGGAAAACTGGGTTTGAAATCTGTTCGTCTGTTCATTTCCAGGGAAGTGTTTATATACTGAGACAGTTATTTGTCTTCCTGCCCACAATACTAAAGAACATAAAATAATAAAAATGCAATTTGCCATCAGATGTGGCCAGAGGGTGAAAACAAGCCCCATCCAAAAATTATTTCAAAAATTAAGGGTCTGGTGTGCCTTTGTTTCAGTATTCACTGAGGTCACAGATCCCCAAAGGAGAGGGGTCTCTTCATTTCCAATTCAGGAAATGTGAAAGTGCAGTTGAAAATACTTGCTTAGAAATTGTATTGATTGGAGAGAATCTTCTTGCTCTCAAATCTTATGATCATCCAATTAAGTGTATGAACTGTGTTCATTGTTACGACAGAAGCCCTGTTGCCTGCTCATGCTGTGCTGCCTGCATCTATGCATAAAAAGAGAAAGATAATTTCTATCCTGCTTATTTTCTAAAGACTAAGATCAGCTAAAAACAGCTGTTATACTGAGAAAATAAGGGCAAAGCAGGCTGATAGACACCTTGTGAGATGTTCAATTGTGCATATATATAGGCACCTAAAGTACATGAGTCTGAATAAAATCAAGGATGGAAAAGTACTTCAAGCTAGTAGACTTGAAAATTTTGGTGGAACATACACTTAGGGGTCTAAACCTTTATGAAGATGTGGTCCAAGACCAAGTTTGGGACAGAAAAACGATGTGTCACCCATATCATATCAAACATCTTATCCACAGGACTATCAAGCACAATATTTTGTTAAAGAGTATTATGAAAGTGCCATGGAGAAAAGGGAAAAATAAATTCTTGCTATGATGTAAATCCTCACTGATCACTCTCCTGAGTCAGAAAGTCTAAAAGAATCTATTCAGAAAACTTGGCAACATCCACATGAGCTTTCCTAGCTCTCAGAAGTTTGGGATCCGAAATACTCTGTTTGGTAGGTTTCCACCTCTCAGCTTCCTTGTCCCTGTCTCAAATCTGCCAGCAGAGGGACAGGGATAACACATCCAAGCAACCTGCCCTTCTGGCAGCACCGTGTAATGAGGCAAAATCAGCTGAGTTTAACACACATCTCTCTATTTTTCTTTTCCTGTTTATAGAGTGAAACAGTTGAGTTTGTACGTGTCCCTCTTGTAGGCCAGCATATGGCTGGAAAAAAAGCAGAACATCCCTGCTCAACTTCTGTTCCAGCATAACTGACCTTCAAAGGATAGGGAATCTCACCATATGGAACACTACAAGTCAGATTGTCGAATGTATCACCTGGACAAAATAGGCTTGGTAGCTGCCTTTCTGTCTTTTCATTCTTTGTCCTGATAAATTAAATGCTGACTTCTACACACGTCTCTGAATAATATATTAGGACTGCTTTTAAAACATATTAAGCATTTCTATTCATGAGAGGGTTGAAATTTGGTCAATGTAAATTATGAAATCTCCAAGAATATTATTTCCTCTCTTAACTCATTCCTTTATCTCTGAGATTTCATGGCACAGTTCTTTTCAGAGTTCTGTAATTCACATTCCATGAGAGGAATGAATCCTTGCATTCCTCTGGGTTCAGTGTACCTTGAAAAGCCCAGTCCATCCAAGCACACAATTCACTTCTCTCCATGGTAAGGTATTTGTTTATTTAAGTGCAATTTAAATTTCTGTCTCCTTCTGGAGTCACCAAGTTAGCTTTATCTGAAAATATTGTGAGCTTGCAATGAAATAGCTATCCTGTAGTTAATATAATTTTTTCAATGCAGGAACTGATGGGAATTCTTCTCTTCCAATATCATTCTTATTTCCTCTTTATTTAATATTTATTTTTTAAAAAATCATTATTTCAGAATCTCACATCTGAATAATCCCTGGTGCATAGGATGCTAATTTGAAAATACCACAAATTGAACTTTCTTTTGTCCATTTATTGGTTGCCTTGTTGCATAACAAGAAAACTGATAAGTTTAATTACTTTTATGAAAATGAAAGGGAACTACTATAATTTTGCTAAAGTGTTAATAATAGTGCCACTTTAAACTAAACTAAAGCATGCCACAGGCTAAGTGACATGCTTGGTAGGGAGCATATCAAGCAATGGAAGAGAATTCATATTTATTAGGACAACATTAGCATTTTATGGTACAGAGATTGATTACCCCACCCTCATTTGTTTGTTCCTCACCTGCCAGGCAGTTCTCCTTTAGGCTCTTGCATAATTCCTTATTTCCCAACAGTAATAATATTATTTGATTCAATGATAGATTATATAGTCTGTATGTAATCAAGAACTGGTAGCAATTAAATTCAAATTTAAAGACTTTAAAAAGGATGTTTACATGGTAGATTGAAAATTATATAGATTAAATGTCATGGATCTCATCCCTGAGGACAGAGAGAGAGATTTTTTTTTTTGTGTTTTGATTCTGTAAGGAATTCACTATCGTTCATATTGTGCACATTTTGTGGATGAATTATTAACCAAGCATCTCTCTTGTTAATACCACAAATTTCTTTTGCCCTTCTTAACACTTCTGTCCAGGTGCAATTTAGGAAGTAATTTTGCCTAGGGTATGCTCACACAGAAATGTAACTTACTTGTGTAATTCAATTAATTGGTTTAAGTGTTACTTTTGACATCACACCAGTAGAAGTTAGAGGGAAATTCACCCCAGAGACGTCACTGGGAACATCATCTGTCACCAAAATGTCCACTGCCCCTCCAGAACAGGTCTTATTTACACAACAGATCAAGGGAAAGGGGAATCAAAAGCATCATATGCCATCCTAAAATAAATTTGAAGGCCATTTTGAATTTGGGTCATGGGTAGCAGTTGGGCTTTTAACTGTCTCTGAACATTTTTAATGGCACGACTATTCTTAGATGCCGCATGATTTAATTTAGTGCTTGGGGAACTTAAGGTTGAAAGATACAGATGCAGCCCTTGTCTTCTTGTTATATTTGAAGTAAGTGATCTAGTTAAGCTTTGGGCATATCCTCATCACATCAACTGGAATGACTTTATTGATTTTGACCAAAGGCATAACAGTTTATATAGCTGAAGCCAAGAGTTTGGCCTTAGATAGAAAGAGATGGGTAAGATCTTTTCTCCTCTGCTTGTCGGAGGTTTATTTTTTGAACAACATTCCAAAACCAAAGCAAAAACATCTACCCTTCCATCACTAAGAGAAGTTAATTTTTGTATTTATATAATGGTTCTGTACATGATATCATTATTTACATAATGGTTCTCTCTTGTAGAGAGGCGCACAAGGATTCCTCTTGACTAAGTTCAAGGTGAGTGATATCTGCAGGATAAGGTGAAAATCAACTGTCTGAACAAAAAAAAAACCTGTAGTATTCTTACTGTCTTTTTCTGCAGCTCCAGAGAGCTGTGGGCCTCTGGTAACTCCTATGCATTGCAGGCAGGAAGGCAGTTTAGATGCTCTGGGGCATCTCAAAGGTCACCCCATGCCTACATTTAGGTGACTGACACCCCAGATGACTGCATTCAGAACACATCTAATCTCCCCTCACAGCCAAAGGAGGCCAAATCAGAATAACTCATAAAGTCTAGGAAATGAGTCCTCCCATCATTAAATTCTGCAAAAGGTCAGAAAAAAATCACTTAGGAGCTCATCTCCTCCCTATAAAGAAGCTGCACAATCAGGTGTAGCCATCCATGCTGGAAGCACTGAAAGCTCCCACTCTTCCAACCTGGGATGCTGCTGACTGTAAGTATTGCAAAAACAGCCTCTGGTAGTACAGTTCATCTCATGAGTGAAGGAACTGTTGCAGGTTCAGTCTGATGAGTGCTTAAAAAAATAGCATTTCAGAATTTGGAATAAAACTCATGAAATAAGGGTTTAGGTACTGACTTTATCAGACACTTCCTATGAAACCTCTTGTACAGAATAGGGGATTTTCATACACAAAACTTCAGAGTCAAAAGTGTCAATAAACAATTTTACAGATAAAGTGGTGTGCTGATTTTTGAACACAGTCCTTTTTCTTCTGAGGCCCATGAGGAACAGCTGCAATTAACCATGAAAGAAGCAGAGGAAAGAAAAAAGTATTAATATTTGTCTACAAATATTTGCTGCAATTTGAACACAGTTAGTGGTCCCAGACTTAGTTAAGTTGGTGTGGTCTCTCCATTCCAGCAGTAGGATCAAAAAAAAGGTCTTAAGGTGAAGGAGTAGCCCCCTCTTTATCTTCTTTGTTGATTAGATATAATTATTAAGTTGCCTGATTTGATTTAAACACAACAGTTCCTGTCTGCAGGCAGAAATAGGAACCAATAAACTTCTGAGGTCACTTTGGAGCTTATTGTCTGCATGCCAGGATGTTTCATGGTTGTATTTCCATTTGCCTTTCATACGAGAAATATTTGGGTAATTTAGTCTCCTTGGGATGCCATCTTGTCCAACTTACCACCACACAGTTGTGTCTAAAAGGATGAGTTGAAATTTTCCTTCATGTGAAAACTAAAGCCAGGCTGCCTTAGTGCAGCAGCACATAAACACTGTTTACTTACAAAATACCTAAATGTTATATATACTTTGAAAGTCTTTTTAGCCTCTGGGCCAGATCTAGGAAAATGCTTACCTGCTTGCATTCCCGCTGTGAGAAATAGAAATCAGGTATGCAAATACTTTGAAGTATCTATTGCTGTGTTTGATCCACTAGTTTATATAAAAGAGCCATTTTCTTATAGTTCACCAACCTTTTCTATTTCTGACAGGGAAACTATGTTTTCAGGCAATCCAAAGGGATTTGAGCAACAAGCATTCAAGGCTTAAGTTTAAAGTACCAGACTTTGAAGGCAAGCCCCAAAATTCTAGGTCAAATTGGATCGTCTTGGAACAGACAAGGACACCAAGGTCCAAGAAAAAAAATCAGACACTGAAATATGGTGGCATCTGAAAATTCACCAGCTGCGTTGGGTGGTGAAGATTTCTGTGCAGTTCTCAGGCTAAGGAAGGTGACTCTGAAGAAATTGGAAATACCACATGGAATCCTAGAATGGTTTGGGCTGGAAGGGCCCTTAAAGATCCTCTCGTTCCAAGCCCCTGCCATAGGCAGGGACACCTTCTACAAGCCCAGGTTCCTCAGAGCCCCATCCAGCCTGGCCTTGAACACTTCCAGGCATGGGGCTTCCACAGCTTCTCTGGGCCATCCTGAGCAGAAATAAACAAGCCCATTTCTAGAAAGAGGGGCAGATCTGCCTGCCTGCCTTTGCAGGTCACACCCATGCAGGAAGCACTGATGCACATGAGTAACGCTGAAAATGTGAGCAGCCCCACAGCGTGACCCATACACAGGCATAATGGGACCCATCTCTCCTAATCCTCCAGGACAAACATTTTCACCTGAGCTGGTTGCCTGAGGCTGCATTTGGAAGCAGTGAAGAGAAAAAGGCACCTTCAGAAGCCTCTTCATGTCATCCTTAGGTAGAGAGAGGGAAAGGAAGATTCAGGTGAGTAGCTCACAAATATGCCTCCATTATAAATATCTGTCTTTAATCAGATGAATCCCGCCTATTCTCACAGTGTCCTCAAAGAGAAGTTCAAAACCCAGCGACCCCAGGGAAATCAGGCTTTGCACCTCTCAGTGGTGTGGGAGCTGCCATCTCTCTGTCTGCAGGATTTGCAGGTGCTGAGTGAACATGCCACCAGCTCCCTGTAGCATCCATCAGGTGTAAAAAGCCCTGGATAAATGGATTTGTGAAAGGTCACAGGCAAAGCAGATTTGGATCAGGCTTCACAGCTAAGGCAGGAAATGTTTAGCAAGCAGATAATTATTTCATTGGTTCTTCCCCAGGAGGTGGAGGCTGGCTCATTCCATGCTGTGCAGCAGCAGGTTCCAGACACATCCAAAATGAGGTGCAGTGAGATGAGATTTTATGAATACCAGAGGAATTTGCATTAGATAACATTTGTATATCTTCAAAGCCTTAGTATCTACTTGCAAATCTCATCCCCAAATTCCCAAAACACACAAAATTAATTTCATTTGAATAAGTCAAGGCCTTATAAAATTAAATACTTAGAAATCTCCTATACAAAAATAACAGGCTGCCCAGACCAGTGATGCAGTCACCATCCCTGGAGGCATTTAAAAGATGTGTGGATGTGGCATTTGGGGACATGGGTTAGTGGAGAACTTGGCATTGCTGGGTTAATGGTTGGAATTCTATGGAATAGTAAATTTTATTACAAAGTCTTTTTTCCCATGGTAGCAATTTCCAAATTAAAAACAGACAGTGAGTATGGAACTGGAAGGATTTGTGTAGGGGACCGTGTATAAATAAACATAAATAGGGTAAAATGTGGTCATACTGGATCTCACTTTTTCTTTTTTCGAGAAAAGTGTAATTCTGGGGGCAGAGAAATAAGTGAAGAATGTTTATTGGATAGAAAGTCACTTATTTTTGGGATGAGTTCAATTTTATTTTGCCGTGTTTGCTGTATTAGGGTCATCTCAGAGGTCTACAGTGCTGGTGTCTGAGAGAAACTTAATAGGAAACAGTGCAAGTGAAAGGCTGTGAAGTTCATTTTCCATTCAGTCACCTGCATTCTGTCCCACTCATCTTTTATCACAGATATGTGTTTAATATAGTAATTTGACAGAGTTTTAGCACTGTAAGAAATAACATAAACAGAATTAATTCACAAAAAATATGTTTTTGCTGAGAGAATGGCTGTTACCAACATTAAAATTTGAACATGAGTGTGTCAGTCAGAGCAAAACAGTATACAAAAATATTTTCTGCTATTTCTCTAATGCTAGTGAGAAAAAAAAATTCTATCTGTAGCTTTTATTTCCCATTTCACTGTTATTTCTCACACTTGCTGTAGGAATATCTACAGTCACATGGAAATAGATTTTAGATGTTACAAATCCTATACAGACTTTTTTTTTTTTTTTGCATCTTCTTTTTTTTTTTTTTTTAATTAGACTTATAAAATTGAACTGTACAGTGCAGACTTTACAGTGCAGACTTTTCAACTTCCAGCTGGCACAAAAGGATTAAATACATTAGAACAACTAGGATGCCACTCTATAAATCAAGGTGATCCTGGTGTGTCCATTCCTGCAGTCCTCTGCTGCCCCGAGGCAAAAAAGCAGTTGGGATTTTCTTTATTCTTTCGTAATCCACTCAGTTTCAGTGACTGACAGCAGTGGCAGCACTGCAGAGGCAAGGAACGGTTCTGGGGTTGTGCTGTGGGAGCTGCAGGGCTGGGAACCACGAGGCTGCTGAGGTGACATGAAGGGAGGATGGGAATTGCCACAGGAAGCCCTCTGCAGACCCCACTGACCCCTTCACCAAGTGCATTTGGGGCTCAGACACAGACATCATCAATTACAACACCTACAGAGGTGTTCATCTGGCCAAACACCTGGGGTGCAACCAGTCTCATTTCACAATTAGCAGAGGGAGACAGGCAGTTTAAGGATGTGAGTCATCTAACACCCTACATCGAAAAGAGTTGTCAAAAATGGGTAACATCCATTACACACCTTAAAACAAAGAGAAAAAAAATTGTTCTTCTCTCCACTGAGTATAGTCAATGATCCGAAAGTGGCCAATCCACTTTACCCATTTATGCCATAAACATTTCACACCCTTGAGGTCTTATTTTCTCTGCCACAACTCACAGCTGATGTGTCAACTGGTTTTCAGACCTTTTTCATTCTGTTTCAGTTGCTTGGATCATAATCAACGGCAAGTCAAATCTTTCCTTTGCCTGTCTCATCCACTTCATCAGTAGCAGGTGTTTATCTAGACCAGCAAATTCAGAAAGTTAAAGTTATTCTGACAGCCACCCTCTGAGCATGGGGTTGTCTTAAGTATTTAGCAATATATGTTTACATGTTAGATACAGGTAGTTGGTGTTTGTAATAAATCTGCCAGACCTTTAGCAAGCACTTAGTGCCAGTTTTCTTCTCTCTCTAGATGAATTATGTCAGCAAGTTCCGTTGACCTGAAACCAGAGGGAAGTGTCTTTCCTTTGCAGATGTCCTCAAGCCTTTTTACTCTTTAGTATGCACAGGTTTCCTTTGGGTCTGCCTAGACTGAAGTAAAGAAAGTTAGTTGTAAGCTGTGAAACCACCAACTACATCTTTCTACTTTAGTGCAAAAAAAGACATGTATTGATCAGTCACGTGTAATAGGTTAGACATTTCACTTCCCATTCTCCTGTTTTGCTCCCATAAAAGCAATTCAAGAAATATGAAACAGAGAGAGAAGAAAAAAAGGGGGGTTTTACTGCTAGGGTAATATCTCTGACTCTTTTAATGTTTAAAAGTACGACCAGAAAGGTGAGGAAGTCAGAAATGAAATTGCCAGTCCGAGAAATGAGAGTGCTTTTGAGCAGTGTCAGCAAAGTATTTCCCATTTACTTCACAAGATTTTCTATGGCAAGCCTTGACAACCAGGGAAGAATTGATGAAGTAAACCTGTGTCACTGGGCTGATGGAAGAGGTAACTGCAAAGGTGCTTTGATATTCCACTATAACTCTATATTCCACTAAACTGAACTTATGAGTCCTGGCATCTACCTCACACTTATACAAGCCACTTCAGATGCCATCCACATGGCCACAAATATCCACTTCTTCACAAACTGTTGGGAAGTTCATCTTCAGTATAGCTCATTTACATTATTCCCTCTTCTGCAGACAATTACCTATTGGTCTTAGAGATAGGATTTAGGCAATTGTTTTATGATCTATAAAAGCTTCTGTGTCAGACATTAAGCAGGGATGAGTTTTGAGGTGAAATGTGCAAAAAAAAAAACAAACTCACAACTATCAGATAGCAATTTTTTTAACTTTACTACCTCAGAAGGAAACTGCCAGAGTTGGAGTGGCAATAAATAGCCCAGGTATAGAAGAAGCACTGAAGGATGTTAAGGCTGTAAGAGAAAACACAAATTATTTTTTTGCATCAGTGTTCACCATAGCCTTTCTTTAGAGGTGATCTGTTTCAAATCTAGCTGTCAAGAGCAAGTATATATAAAAAAGTGATAAAATGAACAATAAAAAACTTTGAGTCCCAAGTGATAAAGGGATTCAAATACGAAACTGCTGATCTGTGATCTGTAGCCTCTTTCTTAATTCAGCCCTGTTACCAGAGGAGTAGAGTAAGTCAGCTGTTGCTTAATATTATTTGGGGGTGATCTGGAGAAAAAGAGATTAATAAGTCTATCTGTCATACCAGAAAATTGCTAAGAAAACTAGTGAGGAATGGCCTTTAGTAATGTGTGGAAAAATCTGTTGGGAATAGGTTCTTGATATGGGGAAAGCTGTGCTGCACATGGCTGCAGGAGCACTTTGGGTCCTATAAGATACAGGTGACTTCTATTTGGATCTTTGCAACATTTCTGACAAATATCCTCATAAAAGAATCTCAAGGAAACCTAGAAAAGACAAAAGTAGGTAGAAGGTGCCTGAAAATGAGGAAGCAAAGGGAAGGAATTAATGCTCAAATTTTCATTATGAAGGAAGACCACTTCCCCCCTTAGTGAGTTCCCCAAGTGTCTGTTCTGGGACTAATATTGATTAACATAGTCTGGAAAGATCTGGAAAATGGTTGACTAATGAGACACGAGACTGTTACTTATATAGAAGGATACTCAGAATAGTAAAAAGCCAAACTAGTGGCTGCAAGGCACAAAAGGATCTCACAATACTGCCTGACTGGACAATAAAATGGCAGATGAAAATCACTGTCAGTGAATGTGAAAAACTACAGAAGAGACAAAAAATAACAGTAGCTCTGCATGTGGTACAATGGACTAAACTACTACTCCTTGTGATAGTTTCTCTGAAAATGCCAGCTCAGCTTCCCTTTGTCAAAATGACAAAGAAAATGTTAGAAACTTTTTAGGAAGGAAGAGGGGGAAAAAATAGAAAACCAGTATCATCATTATGAGACTGTAATAATAGGTATTTCTCCCACACCTGGAGGGCTCCAAATGGTGGTGTGCTGATCTCAGAAAAAGAGACTGTGAAGTCAAAAAAGAATAGAGAAGGACAAAAATGTGGACAGAAGCAAATCATGAGAAAGAAAAACTGAATAGCTGGAATTTTTCATCTTTTATGAAGGGGAAGGGTATGGAAAGTGTTGAAAGCCATGAATAGATTGAAGACAATGAGGAAGAAAAACGTATTTGTGGTTTCCCAGAATACAGTGGATCAGGGTTCTTGCTGAAGTAGGCTAAAAATTAAAAATTATGAAAATGCTTTTCACACACTGACTATTTTGGTGAGGGAAATCCCCACAGCAGGGTTTTGTAAAGGCAAATAGAATAATGGGATCAAAAGAAGATTAAAGTCCCTAGGTTACTGGAAGCCATAGTTAGGATATCAAGAGAAAAATGTTCTATTTTGTCCAGTCCCCAAGTTTTTCTCAGTACATGCTACTGACCAGGATTAGACAGAAAATACTCTCCTTAATGAAAATTTGGTGTGATCAAAAAACACTGTTCTTAGAAAGCTACTTCTGCTCTGTGGCCAAGATCTGATACCTGTCACTACATGAGGTGCTCCTTTTACAACATAATAGAGCTACCAAGCCAAAATCCATCTAGGATCAATCTATACTTTGGATATCTCTTTTCTCCTTTTTTTTTTTTTCTTTTCTTTTCTTTTCTTTTCTTTTCTTTTCTTTTCTTTTCTTTTCTTTTCTTTTCTTTTCTTTTCTTTTCTTTTCTTTTCTTTTCTTTTCTTTTCTTTTCTTTTCTTTTCTTTTCTTTTCTTTTCTTTCCTTCCCTTCCCTTCCCTTCCCTTCCCTTCCCTTCCCTTCCCTTCCCTTCCCTTCCCTTCCCTTCCCTTCCCTTCCCTTCCCTTCCCTTCCCTTCCCTTCCCTTCCCTTCCCTTCCCTTCCCTTCCCTTCCCTTCCCTTCCCTTCCCTTCCCTTCCCTTCCCTTCCCTTCCCTTCCCTTCCCTTCCCTTCCCTTCCCTTCCCTTCCCTTCCCTTCCCTTCCCTTCCCTTCCCTTCCCTTCCCTTCCCTTCCCTTCCCTTCCCTTCCCTTCCCTTCCCTTCCCTTCCCTTCCCTTCCCTTCCCTTTCTTTTTCTTCTTCTTCTTCTTCTTCTTCTTCTTCTTCTTCTTTTTCTTTTTCTTTTTCTTTTTCTTTTTCTTTTTCTTTTTCTTTTTCTTTTTCTTTTTCTTTTTCTTTTTCTTTTTCTTTTTTCTTCTTTTCTCCAGGATTAATACCAAGCAGTACTCTAATTACTGAGCATTTCCCATGATCAAGCTCAGCTTACAACAGCTTACACTCTTGTCAAAATCTGGTTGTTGAGACGGACTTTTCCATGTTGATTCTCTGCCTCTCTGCATAATTTCCTACAAAAAGATTTAGTCATTTGTGAGATTGAGTTTAAGAAAACCATAATGTTCTCCTAGTCAAATTCTAGGACCAGATAAAAACCAAGAGCTGGGAGCACAAACTTATTATAAGGTGAGCAACATCCATTGCTTCAAGGTATGCTGTAAACTATTCTGAAAGTGTAGAGCTCCTAAAGGTGAAAAATCAGCTACTATGAAGTCACTAACACTTTCGGGCTTTAATGCACGTCTTATCTGGTAAACAGAAAGCAAAATACCAGCCCTTACCTCAGAAGTGGAGTAAAAATTAAATGAAACAAAAAAGGTTTCAAAACACAAATGTTTTTCGGAAAAGAAATGGACCATTCTTCCTGTAACACAGAGGAAGATGAGTGCAGAGTATACAAAGTGCAAGGCAGAGTCACTGAGCAGTGCAGGGAAATCAAATTATTGACAAAACCCTGTTTCTTTAGGATGCTGAATGTGTCAGGATTTTCTGAAAGAGAAAAAAAGACAGTGTTAAACCAATTAAAGAGTGCATCCACATGCACAAGGGAGGTGAATTAAGATTCCACTATCAGTGTTAGTTCTCTTTGCTTTGCAAGTTCAAGTTATTCTCTTAACCACATTTACTGGTGTGCAGTTTAAATAGAACAAGCTGAAGAACAATATGCAGATCTCACAATTCAGCTGTATTTCTTGTCTCTTCTTAAATTAGAGAGGACAACAGCATTCTGGAGGGGAAAGAAAATTAAAAAAAAAAAGAAGAGGCACTCAATAAAAGGCTTTTAAACAGCTCAGATGCTATTTTTGTCAGCATCTGCTCAATTATATTTTATGCTACAAGCAGTTTTCCAAGGCTAGGTATGTTTTTCCTGTTGAAAAATGGTTTGTCTTTGTTAAAAGAAAGTCAGGATCCTTAGCTTTTGACTGATTTGTATTTCTTGCTTTTTTTTGTTCCAGTCTCATTTCCAGGAACTGCATTCCTTTTATTTCAGCTTTCTAATTCTGGACTTACTGTTCCTTGCAGGGGTGCTAGTAAAATTAAATGGTTGGGAAAAAGACAAAAAAAAACATAATAAAAACCAAAATGTCACCAACAAAAATCTAAGCCAAGATAAAATCTAGAATATCTTTCAGCTAAAAAATACAATAAACTTCCTGTTTATAAATTTATCCATTCAATTTTAACTAGTGGCAAAGCAGAATCTCAGCAGGGCATTTCGAAAGTAGTATATCCAGATGGATTCTCAGTATGAAAGAATTCTGAAATAAACTCACTGACATAATAAAAACAGGGTTTCCAGGCTTGCAAAGCAGTAGTGTAGGGACTGTGAGTAAATTTATTTCACAGGAGGCCTGTATCTCATGCTAATGGGAAAATGTAGATCTCTTAGGTTGCTCTGTATGTGGTAGGTCATAGATATGATGGGACTATAAAGGAAATGGATCTATGTGCCACAGCTCCTGACAGCACTGTGCTACATTTCTTGGCCCGTGCCCTAATTCAGAGTCACAAGTAATCCCTCCTAAGAGCCAGTCAATGCTTTAAGTGGTTCACTGTTTGACTATGTCACGTCACCCCCCAGGGGCAAGGCAAACCTGTCAATAATTCCTAAGCACCTTAAACAAAATATGTAAATGCAGTAATTCCTACAGAGAAGAGCTAGGGATGAAGGGAAAGTGTTTCACAGAGAAGAAATATTTGGGGATTTTCAGGGGGGAGGAAGAAGTAGTTTGAAGAAGCCAGACTGCTAGCAGCTCAGACACTAATAAAGAGAATAATAATGCACAAAAACATAAAGGTGACTTAAGTCAAAAGCAAAACATGTCAGAAATTCTGGTATCTGGTACTCAATTATTTGCACCATAAGAGAAAGAGATAACAGTCAGTATTCTGTAGAATGGGATCATCTGTTCATACAACTTTAAACATGGCAGAGATTGGAATGTGCCCTGTCCCCTGCACCTCCTGGGAAAGGCTAGAGCCTCCTCTCAGAAGACAAATAACATCTCCTATATCAGAGATATGAAGGGATGGAGTGAGAAGATGCAGAAGGGTGGCAGACCTTGGACCCATAGTCATGAGCTGGCAGAGATTTTAAGTGTCCTGCACATATCAGGCAGATCCTGTGTTATGTTTATCCCTGCACCTGCACAAATTGCAGCAGGGTTTTGGCTAGGGAAGGGCTGGAGGGTACAAGTGGAGTATGCACACTTGTATATCATGCAGGGACCTGGAGGGACCCTTGCTGCTCATGTATTTTATGAAGGAGCCCCATTTGGACAACATCTGGATGTCACGTGTGTCTCCAGCAGTATGTTGGGAAACCTGATTTCTGAGAAGGAAGCAAAGGTGGAAAGAGGGCAGCTGGTTCCCACAGTGAAGCCAGACCTTTTCGCCTCTTGTAGCTGATGAAGATGAACAACAGCTGCTGGGTTTTTTCCATGGAAAGAGGTCTCTTTGTGGAGAAGGAGCAAGGAGACCTTGGGGTTAACTGGAGACATGGCTAATAGGCATGAGCAGGCAGCCAGCTATCTAAAGAGTAAAAGAGGAGAAGGTGAAAAAGGCAGAGGGAGACTGAAGGAAGTGGGAAAATTCACTGGAGGAAAGGTGAGAAGAGACAGGTAAAGACATTGATGGTCATGGGAGACGGAGGCAGAAGGGAGGATGCTGCTACCTGTGCACAGACAGTGTGGAATGCAGCCTTTCTTCCATGTGCCAGATCATACCATATGAAGCACAGGTTTTTATTGTGTTGAGCCTTATAGTCAGAGTTGCCACTGTCCTTGGACATGAGAAAGGCTCAGAACGCCCCAAAAAAAGCCCAAGTATGTCATGGCATATTCTTCATGTTGGTACTGGGCCAGTATCCCTTCAGCCAGCTGAGAAAGACGTCACAGGACATCTGACAGGGAATAACAATATCACTGAAGGCCCAAGGGATGCCACATGAATCAGCCATAAGAGGATTGAATGTACATGAGGACTTTCTGCACCACGTGTATTGACCTAAAATCTCTTCAAAGCCACTTAACAATGAGAAAGGAAGACATTTTATTTTGATGATGAGCTTCATGATGAAGACCATCAGTGTTGTGTGTTAAGAGAAAAGGAAGAGCCTGTTTTAGTTATACTTTCTATGCCCTGCCCAGCTGAGGAAGTAGAGGTGTTTGTTGGGCACTGGTGTCCAGCCAGCAGCCACAGCAGTGCATAATTTTCCACAGCAATTCATGAGGCCCTGAAGTGTGACAGAGTGATACCCCTTACATTCCTCATCTCTGTGGATCTTCCCTAGGGATTACCATATTCCTTTGAAAGCCAAGTGCCGCTGCACTTGTTCCTTTGGAGTATGTCCATGTCCGTCACAATTGGCAGGCGGGAATGAGTCAGAGGGTGTGGGGTTTTGTAGATCCCTGCATCGACCATTATGAACTTTTTGCCTTTCTGTCTCAGGAGACAGAGACTGACATGGCTATAGTGTTGTGGAGACACATCTAGACGACTGTGACTACAACTATCCAAACAGGGTTTTGTATCCTGAGGCTGGCAGACTCCCAGGAGAACATGATATCACCTCTAGGTTCTTCTGATGTGTGCCCCAAACCACAGAGGTAAGCCAGGATTGGCCCCTGGGTGATGACCACAACTCTTAGCTCAGGCAAAGCCACAGAACAGGATCCTGCCCACTCACGTCACTTCCAGACGGGAAGCAGATGCAGAGCTGTTGGAAATCAGGTGGCAGGGAGCAATTTGCTAGAAAAAGCCCCATTGATCTATGGCCCTATTCCTGTCCATTTCTGTAAGGTCCCCAGGAAAGGAGGAAACACCATAAGCCTCATGAATTATTCAGACAGGCCAGGCCCAATCCATAGATCACTCACTGGCCATACAAGCACATTTGCAATTTTTCTAAAGCTTTGCTTTAGTCTTTAATCAGCAAATAACTTGAGTGTGTCCCAAAACAGATGCTTATAGCAAGTTTGGGAACCCTACAAAGTGTTTTGCTGGAACAGTATCTTCGTGTCAAATGTAAAATTGGAAAGTTCCCATGTGAACAGTCTTGAAGCTCATGCTAAAATTCTGTGTGAGGAAAAGACACGCATCTGTTTATTTGTGGTGATAAGCCTGTTAATTACATTCACGAATTTTATAAAAACAAATTCTTCAGCTCATCAAAGCTTTCTATGAACTCAATTTGGTGTTATGTGAGATCTCAATTTGAAAGGAATTGATCTTTTAACTAGATATAACTACTATCTCACTAATAGATAATTCACAGAGGCAAAATATTCCTATTTCAGAAAATTTAATGCTGCTTTACTGTCTTTATTTCACAGACAGAAAAAAATAAATAAATACATTTCATATTAAAACCCCTTCTTTGGATCCAGGTCATAGACATTGAGGGCTGTTGACTGTTTTCTCCAAGCTGTCCCCTGGCAGAAGTTACACAGCCTGATTTCTGTGTCTAACCATGGCTGCATCTACAATTAAGTGTAGCATGAGGTGCTCAATTTAGCCTGAAATGAATGATTTTCCAGTAGCACCCAAACACAGCTCAGCCCAGAGCTTCACTGAGATCTCTGTGTAGTCTTGCACTGTCACATTGTGTGTACCTGTCAGCCTGAACACCTGACTGGCTGAAAACACTGGCTCAGTACGTGGCTGCATCTTCAGAACACCCCACGAGGATGCACCACAAGCTATCCCAAAAGAGAATTGAGGCACAGTTGCATTCCCTACAAAAATAAACATGGTTTTCCAGAGTCATAAAGTGAAATGAGATCTCCAGAATCCTGCTTTAGAAAGACTGGGCTAGGTTACCTTATGGCTAAAATGAGACCCTGTTGTGCCAGGAGAACTTGCTGAGGAAGAACCCTGGAAGAAAGTGGGAATGAAACCCAAGTGGCTTTGTCCACATCTTGTTTGACTGTGCAGGTTTATTTTCGTGTTTCTCAGTAGCCATGAACCATGTGTAGATGGAAGTTGTAGCAGTGTTAGGGACTGATATCAGATGTTGCACAGCAGCAAAGCATGGAAAGGACGTAAGTCATCAGTACCACTGATGCTTTTTGAAGCACAGAACAAATGACTGGGTCACCTGCCTGGCTCTAAGTGACCTGCTGAAAATCAGACAGCACATCTCAGCTAAATTCAGCTTGGTGCCTGTAGAGGCCAATTTCATACACAGTGGGTTTTACATCCTACCCAATGAAAAAGTTACCTTCATACTCACTTTGAGGCATGATTGCTATGTAAAAAGCAATGCAGAATCAGATTCTTTTTTTCACTAGTCTTTACTGGCAACCAGCCTGCAGAACTGTGAAAAAACATGTATTCTGAACCTATTTGTCAAATTGTGCTATGATACGAAAGACATGAGACTGAATTCCCATTCATTCCAGTTTACCCTTATGTTACAGCAATGTCTCACGTAAATTTTGATCCAATTTAAAGCAGGGTAAACCTGAGAGAAACTGCTGTCTTTCATTTTGCTCTCTGCTTAACTTTAGTCCTTAATGAAACAGTTTAACATGCACATCTCAGCGAATGTCCTTGGCTTCTAAGAAAAAAACACAGAATTAGCCAAGTAGCTCAAATGTAATGATGGATCACAAAAGTAAACAGATATTAAATAACTAAACATAAAATATTACAAAGCAGAAGCAGATTATATTATTTTATTTTATTTCCTTCCCTTTTACTTTGGCTTAACTCCTCACTGGAACCATGGCTGCTGAAACATTAGTGGCCCCATGTGAGCTGCTGGATTGCAGCTCCTGACTGCAGCATCTCTTACCTTGCTTTAACTGAGCACTGGTGGGGAGCTACCTGGGCTTAAGCCCAAAGGTGGAGGGAAACATTCAGGGAGAAGTGGACAATGGGCTTCTCCCTGCTAAAGAATGAGAAATTCACAGTATCCCAACTGGACCTGCATGGAAAGGGAGGTATTGGTATTTTACAGACATCCTCTCTATACTGCCCCAAACTAGCAGGAAGCAGCTGCTCACTGTCCCCCATAGCAGAGGAAAAGCAATGAAGCCACATATAACACCAGCAATGCCCCATGCAGCATGGCTTAAACTCACCCACTCTGAAGTCAATGCATCCATCCTCACTGACTCTTACAGCTCGCTCCCCTCACTGGGTTTAATTATTTCTTTGGGACCACAACCTTCTGTTAACTCTCCAGCTGATGTAAACCTATGGTTTTCAAATATATACAAGCTAAAAAAATAGCTTTCTTCTTCCATTTGCATCCAGCTTTGCTGCACCCTGAAATGATCTTTTCTCAGTAACTATTCTTCTCTCTTCCCATAAAGGAGTTAGAATATAGAGAGATAATATAAAGACTATGGATAATACATATACATGTATTTGTATATACAAATGCATATGTGTATATACATATATTTGTGTGCATACATTGTTATATATTCTTTGTTTCTATTTGTCTATCTATCCATCTATCTATTTATCCATCCATCCACCCATCCATCCACCCATACATACATACAGACACACATACACAAATACACCCTTTTTCTAGATGTAGAGCAGAAGCAAATTGATGAAGCCAACTGGAAGCGAGAAGGCAGGAGGAGGGTGATACAACGCCCTGAACTGCCTCTGCTCTCCCGGCTGCTCTGTGCTCTCCCTGCCCGCTCCCGGCTTTTTGAGGATGCGACAAGTCGCAGTGCCGGGGCGCAGCATCCTCGGAGGAGCGTGTGCGCTCCCCCCGCCCCGGCCCCGTCCAATCAGGGCGCTGGGGGAGGGATGCTCGGGGCAGGGATGCAGGGTTGCCAGGCGACAGCAGCGTCCCCGTGTCCCGTCCCCCCCACACCCCTGTCCTCCCCCCGGGACCGGGCTGCGCTCTGCCCGCGCTGCCGGCGCAGTTAAACAGCCGCGGGGAGCCCCGCAGCATGGGGCTCGCCTCCTTCCCAGGGCTCCTGCCACAGCCCCGCTCCCGGCCGTGCCAGGAGCGATAGCCAGCACCAGAGTGCGAGCTAGGAGCGCTGTCAATGAATAAATGGTAGGGATAAGGCTCAGCCGGCCCCTCCGCGCAGCGCTGAGCGCCGGGGGAGGCGGTCTGCGAACGCCAGCCAGCTCCCACTCCCAGTCTTTGCAACTCTAGGTCGCCTCCTAATTTAAAGCTTTGCACCAATCCCCTTTGCCCGGAAAGGAGAGGAAATCTAGAAAGATGCCAGGCTGCGAAAAGGGACCCCAATTCACAGCGCCGGTCCCAGGCGCTGCCTGGCTAAGCAGAGCCAAAGTTGGTCAGAGGAACGGGAAGCTCCGAAGGAGAGGGGAAAAGAAGGGGATCATCGCTTGGTGATCACAACCTCTCCGTCCCGTTGTCCCCCTCTTCTCCTTCCCTCACAGCTTACCTCTGACCACTTAGGAGGCCTTGATGAGTTTCCATCGGGATCCGATCCAAGGTGGGGGGGAGAAAGGGTGATTGTTCCCAGAGGAAGCAGCCCACACAAGTTTGGGGGGTGAGACTCCCCGGTGGATGTTTAACGAGCGCATCGGGAGGCCCGCGATGCCCGGGGGCAGCTGGAGACCCTCACCAGGACCAATCCTCATTGCACGGTAAGAAGCTGGGCACTGCTATCCCGCATCCTGGTCCCTGCATCCCACATCCTCGTCTCTGCATCCTGCGTCTGGAATTCGCGCATCGCGGTCCTCACATCCCCGTATCCCGCACCTCAATCCTCTCATCCCACTCCTCTCATCCCACTCCTCGCATCCCACACCCTGCAGCCTGGATCCCTGCATCCCGGTCCCTGCAGCCCACTCCCGCCCCATTCTGCCCTCTGGACCAGACGCAGCCACTGCCCCGGGGGTTGCGGGTTGTGCAGCCAGGAAAAAGTTTAGAGCGGCGAATTGCGAAGAGATTTCCTGACAGGATTCGGGAGGCAGGACAAACGGAGAAAGGAGGACCAGGAGGGCAGCAAGAGCTTTTATACTTGCAGAGAAAGGGTAGGGTTCAGGGGCACCCCTGTAAGTCGACAGCTGCGGGGTGTGGGGAGGGACTGTGCAGAACGGAGCTGTGTCCAGATGTTGCCCAGAGGTTCGTGCTCCCACAGGCTTTGAGGGTGAAGAAACGAGACCTTAAGCTTGTCATCCTATGCCCTTCCTTAACCTGGGGTGGAAAGTGCCAAGCCAGCAGCTGGGAAAGCTATGCTGAGTGCCCAGCTTATCTCCCTGGATCTGCTGCTGGGAGAAAGGGGGAGAGAGAGGAACCTTAAAGAAATTGGAAGTGCTTTGCTCCTCTGGGAATATCTCCCCTGCAGGGACCTGGCTCGCTCCAGGATACTAAAATTGGATTATTTCAAAAAGGAAGGAGAGATTAGGAGGGATTATATAGCCATTGTAACTGTTCCTCATATATATATATATATCTGCCCACATATCTGTGTGTCCATGTGAGTACACAGCCAGCTGTGCAGGTGTGTGTTCTGGAGCTATCTGTGCCTGTGGATGAGCCTTGTCCATGTCCCTGTGTTTCTGGGTGTGCAGGTCTCTCTCTGTGCTTCTGTGTTTGCTTGGATGCATGTGGATGTTTTATATGCACAGATTCATAGGAATGTGTTTTTTATTCCTAGACAGTGTTTATCTAACCCTCTGTAGACCTAGAGGTGTGTGGGTACATACCTTCATCCGTGTGTGTGCCAGCCCACATATCTGTTGGGACACACATGTGGGTGTGTGAAAGTGTATCTCCATGCCCGTGTATAGGTAGGATCTGGGGGGGGGGGGGGGAGATTTGCATTTTGGGGGCTTTATGCCCCCACATTATCACAGTGTTTCAATCGATCATTTTATGTACACGTCCCTGTATTTCATCAATCTTGATAAAACTCAAGCAATTCATGAAAAACTAGGCAGGCATCTCACCAATACTGCATTGAACTGAACTAAGGATTTGCTGGTAGTTTGTGAGTTCTTTGGCTTCCTCTCAGTTTATGCCACCTGCTGAAGATCATTTTAGTTGTTTTTAGTTTGTTTGTTTTTTGTTTTTTTTTTTAATTAGTTAAATCAGCTTTACAAAATACTCATTTGGAAGACTGTGAAATAGAACAGCCTGGGACACAGGCTGTTTCAGCTATTACACCTATTTCAGCTTGCATAAGTATATGTCTCATGTTGATTAAATATTCATGAAAACAATTTGAAAATCACACAACCCACCTGATCAAATACATATTTGGGGAAAATTATGTTTTTCATTTTCTTGAAATGCACCTAAATCATGATGACTTCTTCTGCTGTTATTTATGTTGATAAATGTATTACAAGAAAAGGTAACGTTTCCAGTTATATTAGGAAAAGTTTCACATTGAGCTAATTTTATTCACCATTAGGTAATAGAAAAATTATACATCTGTAATGTTCATCCTTTGAGTGAAACCAGTAACAATTCATGCAAATCTATCTTAATGAACTGATAATTTGAAGAGAAATGCAAGTTAATTTTCCCCTACTAGAACATTTCATACTTTAATTTCTGTGAGTTTCTTCATTTGTGTATTTGTGTGCTTGTTTGGGGGTTGTTTTAAGAATAATGCTGTCCACTATCTTCAATAGCTCTAGAGCCCTCCATTATATATTAAACATAAAACACACTCCAAAATAGAAAATGTATTAGTTGCTTAACTGCTCTGTAACTTAAAGACAAGTAAAATTGCATTGGTATCAAGTACATTAAAACTAGACTTTCATCCTGGAGCCAAGATGCTTTTCTAATCATTGTTGATGTTTGCCTGGGTTACTTGTGTTGATGACCTACTTTTAAGTGTCTACAAATAAAGGAATAAAGTTTTTTTAGGCAAATGTTGACACCTTGTCTAGGAGTAAGATTCTAATTTTATCATTGAAAGACTGGATCTAAAGCAAGATGCAGGGGCAAGGTATCTTTCTGGATTCATATAATGTTTTTACAGTTAAATAAATGTGACAAAGCAAAGTACTAAATCAGACTGGAAAGCCAAAATAAAAGAAATACATTACAAACAATGCTATCATTCAGTTCAGTGGTCTGTGTTACGTAAGTGGAGCTGAATTTGGAAATGAAGGCAGTGTAGGGACATGTAGTGGCATTAAAGAAAGGACAATTTGGATGTTTTGTGTGAACACAACTTGCCCATGGCTGTGTCCTACAGAATATAAATGGAGCTGTGGCTCACAGAGTCCAGTATAGAATACTATAAGACATGAAAGACCTGGTTCTAATGTTGCTTATGCTGGGGTAAAATTGCAATTTTACCTTTAAAGCCAGTGGGTTAAATTCTCTGTTTGCCTACAAGGATTCAGGTGGCTCACATGAGGTGTGCACCCACCGAAAGTCTGGTTTAGCAGTGCACTTTGAGAATCCAGCCTCAAGATTTCACAGGGTGTAAGATCCTGTCTATGAGACAGCTGGATTTGCCAACAGCATCCTATTGATGGGACTTCATTCTCTGATCAGTTTTTGAAAGCTGTCTCCAAAGTCCTATGAAATTTGATCAGGATTGTTGCAATTGTTTGTTCCAACTTGTTGTACTATAGTTATTGATCAGTTAGCATGAATTTTTGTCATTGGTAAAGTCACTTCCAGGATGTCATAGAACACCACCAAGATGTTTGACACTCTCCAGGATCAGACAGCATTACTGTCCATGTGGAAATGTGTTTAACTGTGGCAAGGTACACAAGCTTTTGTGAGGATGGTGTAATATTGACTCTTGGGGCATTTTTTTGCTTATTGGTATAAAACTGAGAGCTGGTTTAAAGCTTAATGAAGAACTTAGTCCAGGTCAGAGAGTTAGAGAGAAGATTGCGCTCTCCTAGTCTGGAGAACAAATCTGTGCTTTAATCCCTGAGTGGGTTGCATTTGCAATGGAGGGGTATCCACAGCCAACAAAACAGGGTGACCAGGGAGAGAATCAGCCACCCTGCCCCTACAGCCAGCCCTCAATGTCCAGAGAAAAACTGTGGTGGACCTGCGGTCCAAAGGTGGCAGGAAAGGAGGGCAGTACCCTTCAGTTGTATCATCCTCCTAAGTCTCCGCGTGTGACTGTTTCTTGCTATGAATTTAGCAAGATAACTTTCACTCTGATCATCCAGCCTAAACTGGCAGAAAAAAAACCTGGAACTTATTTCATTTTATGAAAATAAAGATTGACTGAAAATCCGGAGTTTCTTTTAGCAGTAGCAGTAAAATGACGACCAAAAAAAAAAAAAAAAAAAAAAAAAAAAAAAAAAAAAAAAAAAAAAAAATCCTCCAAGGCACAATGATGCCTGGGAATAGCCTCAATGCAATTGTGAGGTATTTGCACTGATTTCCACTGGGACAAAACCACAGTTCATTGTTAGGAGTGCTCTAACTATTGCAGATTAGTGCAATTTCTTCAGGTTTCTTTCTTCAGATAAGCCCAGAATACCCTGTGTGATCTCAAAGGATTTACTGGCTTACCTATTGTCTTAAGAGGTTTTCAGACATTTATTTCAGGGATGTGTAGATTTTCAAAAATACTGAAAGAAATATACTGCCTTGTATCCAGCTGCCTTCCAAGAGTCAGGCAACAAATTTTCATGGGGGATAAATCACTGTGAACCTATCAAAGTCAAAAAGAAGACAAGTTACAAGAGCTATAGCATGTTATACAAAAAAAATAGGCTGTAGAATTTTATTGTTTTTATCTGATATTGGTCCTCTCAAATATAAAATGATATAGTTGGAACAATTATCATGCTTGTTTTCATGGCTATGCTGAGATTATGGGAGTATTCACGTAGTCAGCAACGCTTGTGTAGGAACACATGGGCTCCTCATGTAAATCAACAGGCTTTCCCAAAAATGTAAGAATCAGGTAAGCAGCTTTTCCAAACTGTCTAAGACCCAACATATCCACATGAAAAAGCATGTCCTCAACCGCAGTTACTGAGGCAGACTTCCTTCAGAACACTTCAAAGTCTGCCAGGGGACTTGAACTTGATAGTACTGGTGACCCTGACCTTCAAAGTCACTTTCCCAGTGCATCCAAAGGGATACAGCATGATCACCAAGTACATAAACTAGATCAAATATGCATCAAGAAAGGAGTGTAGAGATGGAAACACTGATAAACTTTTCATGGATGAAATGGGAATTTGGACTTTTGGTAGATGCTGTCAGACCTTGAAATTCTCCACTAGAAAAGTGAATAGAGAAGGGAGAAAAAGTTGTGAAAACAAAAAAAGATTGAGGAAAATGTCTCTGTACAAGACAAAATGGGGAAAATAAAGATAAGAAAATTGCTTGATAGAAAAGGAAAAAAATATCAGTGGAGATACTCAAATGACTATTCAAGCTGAAGAAAAGTAAATTAAATGATAAGCCAGTTGTGGGAAGAGGAGATTTTAAGGCAGATGAAGGTGGAGAAGTCAATGAAGTCACTGTCAGATTCCAGAGGAAAATCAAGCAAGTCTACATGAGAGAAATAAGTCAAAAGCTAAGTGGGCGACCACAAAGTCAGCAAATTCATAGGACAGAATTTTATTAGGAGAAATTAAGGGATAATGGGTTTTTTGTGTGAAGGATGAACATGTTAGTTTAGAGCACCCTTTAAGGAACAGAGTACCTGAAAGAAGGGGTGCTGAATAGGAGAGGTAGACTATGCCAGTGAGAAGAAACAAAAAGTGCTCTTGGGAAAAAGAGAAGTGCTTGAGGAGAGAACAAAGGGAAGAATAAAATAAGGAAGTAAAATGAAAGGATTTGGACTGGCATGACATCAGAGGAAAAGCACTAACAAAGACTGGAAGAGGGGATTGACAAAAAAAAAAAAAAAAAAGAAAGAAAGAAAGGAGTATCAAAGACTGTGGGAGGTATAGAAAAGTCACCTCCCACTGGTACAGGGGAGGAGCTGAGGCCTGGGCTTGCCAGGAGGAAAGAGCTTAAGGGAACATGAAAACTGAGAAAAATCTTTGTCTAGAACATGACATGCTGGTGGAAGACAGAGAGAAGAGATAATATGCAGTGTAGAGTAGAGACTGACAGCACCCTCAGCTGAGAAATACCATAAAACTTATGCATAGGCTTCCACTCCCATGAAAAGCTCCACTGATGAGCCCACACAGAAACCAGGGACAATTTTTGTGTTACCTAAGTTCTGCATCTGGAGAAGGGACACACAACTACATACCTCCATGATCTGGGGCTCTGCAAAGCCTCAGCCTCTGTGGGTTGTGGTGGCTGGTCCTCCAAAGGACACTTTGTTGAGCTGACAGAGATCCTGTCCTGTGCTCTGTGAAGGAGGATGCTACAGACAATTCACAGAGTAGTGGGATTCTTATCTGGAATGAGCCCTGCAGAGAAGCTGGCTGAGATAAGTGGGCAACAAGGGGCTGTCTGATTATACTGAGAGATACTAAACCTCTTCCAGCAAAATTAATCTGTCAAATGCCAAATCTAATGCTAAAGGGACATCAGTGTCTTGCAATGGGCTTTGAACACTGGGTGGTCAAACTGATGCTGAGGTGTACTATGGGGCACCATTGGAAAAGGGTTTGAAAATCTCACAAAATATTGTTTCACACCTAAATTCCTAAAATTTATCCCTAAATATATTCCTAAATTTTTTAGCCCTAAAAGTTCCTAAATATTGTTTCATCAGTGGTGTGACTCCCTGCTCCACAGACATGTAACAGCAGGGCTGGTACAGAAATTGTCTCTGTTATAGGAATACAAGTTAAATACACTCCTCCTTCCTGGTGAGGAAAGGAACCCTATGGGAAACCAGTCTAGGATTCTCTGAGAGGCTCCTAAACCAGTATTGACCTTGTTGACCTTGAGCAGTTAAAAGTACAGCTCACTACATGAGGATGGTTGTCTATTTTCCATAATGTAGCTGCGATTAAGTCTCCTTAGATCCCAAACTGTCCCCAGCTTGAATGTGCCAGACCTCCACAATGGGATACCTGCAGCTGTGCTTGAGGGAACACTTCTACATGTATGTTTTGCTAGAGGTTTTTGGCTGAGGTAGTTCTGGATCCAGTACTTACTGCCTAGCAATTTCTGTATTGCTTTTTAACCATTACATATTATATTGTTATTACCAATTTAATTCACATTGGTTGCGACATATAGTGAAGAAATTATCAGTAAAGCATGAGAAGACATGTTCTGCTGGTGTTTAAAAATATTACATTAGTAATGCTTGGCAGAAATTGGCTGCCCTACTGTTAGACTCACATAGTAAGAAATGTGATAAAAATCAAGAAGCAAATTTTGGGGAGGTTTCCAGAGCTCATAGAATGATTGATTTTTTCCCCTTCCATTTATCTGTGTTTTCACGACAATAGAAAGCAGATAAATAGACAAAAGGATGGAGGAAAAAAAAAGATAAACATATTGTGCAGTAACACATGTAGGGTTTAGAGCTGAGGTATTAAAAGAGTATGCATGGGTCAGCTCATGTGGCAAAGAAATGCCAAAAATTCTTTTTCTCTGCATAGCCATTTAAAATTGATATTTTTATGCAAAAATATAATTGGTTTTGCCATTACAAATCAGTTTCCTTATAATTTTTTGTGAGATTTTGTGTGTATTTGATTGTTGAGTGTCACCAGTCAAGAATATGACTATGGATTTCTTTGCTTTTTATCACAGATTTTTAATGACATTTTTACAAACCTTTAGTCAGTTAGAAAGACACTTTCACTGTGTCAACTGAAACTGCAATTGGTTCTGTTGTAAAATTTCCAGATGTTTCTGTAATATGACAAATTAAATTGTTTGATTTTACCTTGTAACAGATGGATTTTAGCAGTTTTTAACTCTGCCTTGCATAAAGCAGGGGAGAAAAACACCCACACGGGGCATCAGTGTAGTAATGTTGGATTAAACTTTGGAAAAATTTTGTGGAAAGGATACCTTACAACACCAAATAGATGTTACAGTGCCTTATTTGCATAGAGACTATTAAGTTTCTTGTTTTCCTTATTATGAAATAGTTGTCTATAAAATAATATTTTACTAGAAAATTTGCAAAGTTTATAGGAATCTCCTTAGATATTTTCCAAACACTGTAAGAACACACTAAAGTATACTTGTTAAATCTATCTTGCAAGCATTTCATTGTATTCCCTCTGGATCTCTTAATTGTGCTGCTCATCTTGTTCCTTGCAGCCACCATGGCTTTAGAAGAGCCCTGACAACACCAGAGATCAGCAGACAATGCATTTTACTAAACAGGTGCAAGCTCATCCTACACTGACTGATGATGAGGTTGAATTATCAGGCAAGTCTTTGCTCTCAGAAGTTGAGAAAAAGGAGAGGAATTGTGTGGAAATGGTAGACCAGCACCCAAGTCTGTTTTAGCCAAATACTCCTAAAATATCCAGCCCAAGCTTCTTTACCACACCATTATTACAATTTGCATTTACCTAAAAAAAAAAAAAAAAAAAAAGAAAAAAAAAAAAAAGCATTTACTTCATAATCAAGAAAAGAAATAAACTGTCTACTTCAGGTCTTTAAAGCAGAACAAACCCCACTGCTGTTCCAACAAAAGCAACATGCAGCCCGTGTCTTTTTCATCCATTCACTTGTCATTGTAGCTGTCATAAGGTGCATTTACATATGGCCAATCCCACAGCTGATTCACTAAGATGATTTTATGGGTGAAAAGGGAACATGACTTAGTGTAGTTACTCCAGGAATACAAATAAAATCATATAACTTTCAGAGAATAATAGATTTCTTTTCTGAAGTGGACTTTAAATCTCTAAGAAGAGAATAGCTCTGCTTAAAGCAATCTTTTTTTCTTCACTCAGAAGTGATCTCCGATTAATTGTGCAGTTTAGCTGAACTTTGCTTTCCTTGGTATCCTAGGAGAAAAGCTCTGACAGACTGGGAATTTTAACTTGTTTGTAATGTAAACTCAGTATACTGGTGGTGATTTTTCAACACTCCAGAAACTGCTTGGGAGGAAAAAGAAATAAATAAAAAGGCTTTGATCCTCTGAGCAAACAAAGAGGGGAGAAGGAGGTTAAAAGAACCATCATTTGTTAAAGGCAGAGAAGGAAAATGTGGGAAAGGTGTTTCTATTTTAACATTTTCAGAGGCTGAAAGACTCTTGGAAATATCAGACACTTCAACAGCATTAGAAGCTTCTGATGAATAAGGTTTGATGCTTTATTTTTATTGTGTCATTGACATTTCTGAGATTTCTAAGGATTATGAAATTCTCAATAATATCAGTCATCTAAACAAGACTTTTTCCCCAGAAGCAGATATCCAGGACAAAGCTTAGTGATTAATGCTAATACCTTGAGTACCAAGCTCAGATAAACATATTCCCAGTGGCATTATTCAGTATGAAGAAAGGACAAGTTTAGTCTGGAAGTAACACCTGGGAGCAGAGATTTAATTTGTATATCAGGTTTTTGGCCAAAGGGTGGAATGCAAACTGAAGCTTGCAGTAGCAAGGAGGGGGGTGACCCAGTCATGCCTTGTTGGCTGCTTATCTCTGAGAGATGATTCCACTCCCTAAAATGTTGGTATTTTGGCCAGTAGGTAAGATGAAGTCAAGTCTTACATTACTTCTACTTATCTGCCTGTCTAGTCCACATTTTTTTAAGAAAGGAAGCAGACAAATAGTTCCATTTAGACCTAACTACCTTAAATCAATGTCCAGGGAATGGCTGCAGAGTAATAGGGTTTCTTAGTCCCTGTGATTTCCTGGCGAGGGCACAAGGTTCCAATTAGAACTTATCCTGAGAGAGTGCAGTGTCCATTAGGGTAGGAATGGATGGAAATAAGCCCTTTTCATGTAAGATTCTTCATTTTCAAAGGTTGTACACAACGTTCCCTTTGCCTGAACGCAGCATTTGTAGTTCCACAGATAATGACACTAATAAGGATCTCATCTGATCCATCTCCCCCTCCAAAGATGGCATAAATTGTCTTTAAGTCTTTTTTTAAACTGAGACTTGTTGAATGATTTCCTTAAAATCTGAAAGGATAGACATTTCACAGCCTCCTGCAAAAGCGTATGTCTTGAGTGGTTCACTGTTCTTATGGACAGAAGGTCTCCAAAAGTTTAACTAAATCCCACTTTTTGCAACCAAGCCTATCACTCTTATCCTCTCTACTATGGAAATTTGAAGCAATTCAGTATTTTTTTTTTCATTCCAGCCTTTTATATTGCAAAAGGATTAGATTTTGACTATTTAATGTTCATTTAGGTAATGCTCCCCTCAGTCATCTCCTCCTGACTCAGGGAAACAACTGGTTTTCTTTTGCCATTTGCTTTTTTAAGTAGCTTGTTTTTTGTGCTGTTTTCCTTTTGCCTTCTCCAGTAGCTTGTCTGGACCCATACCCAAAAGATGAGTACAGACAATGAAAGGCTTGGCTTCCCATGTCTTGAATACAATATTTCTCAAAGAAATCCTTTGTACCATTTCTTTCTTCTGTTCTCCAAACCTCACTCCAACCAGAATTTTGCCCAAAGAACCCTCAGAACCTGCACAGAACCATAGTGAAGTCCTTGTCCTGTCACGTTTCAATTTGCTCTATTTTTTCTTGGCTGCTTGTGGTCATTCCGAGTTTGCAACCACATCCACCTCCAACCAAGTAATTGTCAGCTCTCACATCCACATTAATATTTCAGAAGAAAAAAAATTTAAGGCAGTTTGAACAACCTGTCTGGTTGCTCTTTCTCTGAAGGGTCTATGTGGGCCATGGCTTCTCTTGTTTCAGTCATTGCTTAGGAGAGGGGATGCTTGGCTGCTGCACTGTCTGCCATGTCTCATGTGCAGGAGCCTTCATAGAGGGGAAGCCTGCAGACCAATTCCAAGCCTAAGATGTGCTGGTGGATGTTGCAGAGCTGAGTGATGGATATAGATATGTGATGGGTACTCCTTTGGGTATTCCAGCTGCAGGCCCATGGAAAGGCAGGAGCTGCTCGTGCTTTCAGGCTCGTAATCACAGGGTCAGGAGGTCTCCAACGAGATGTCTGATTCTGTTGCTGGCAAACCCACAGAGAGTTCATCTACGTTAGGCCTGATGAATGTGGCATTAGGCAAGAATCCAGAACTCCACGACTCCTAGACACACTTTGTGCCTCACTTATTTAACTTTTCCCTGGCCAGTCCAGAATATTTCCCAAAATGTCCAGCACACGGATAATGTCAGAGAGGTCCTAATGAAGCTGCCACAGGTACTTGCCCCAAAGGCTCCTCAGAGAACCCTTTACATCTGTTAGGTTCATGCAAAACAAGGCATTAGTTACTGCTAAAAAAAGAAGAAAAAAAAACTCAGGAAGGAAAAAAACCCAAAAAGCTTGTGTATCTGTAGTAATTCATGGAGCACCTTAATATTGCAAAAAAAATGTTCCCTCTAGCCTTCAAATTAACCAACATGCTGTTTTAATATATCTCAGTGAACTAAAACACATCCAGTCCAACTCACTTTTTCATGACCATTAACTTCCAAGCCTTAAATTCCCCCTGAACAGGTAAGCAGCTGCTTTGAAGATTTAACTGGCCCAATTCTACCAGACCACAAGGCACCATTATGTATGAGACAAGTCCCTTTTCTCTGTCTAACTTGGTCACATTGGGACAGCTAAATAATCACTCCTCGGATGCACTGTGTGAAAGGGAAGATTAGTGAGAGAGAAATTTGTTACAGTCTGGGATAGGGAGACACAGAGAAGCATATTCAGGCAACTCACGGATGAAGGCTGATGATTTTTTCTCTCTCCTTGTAGTACAGGCAGCCCCAAATACTCATCTGATGTGTTGGCTCTTGAACCTAGACCACACTGAATAAATCAAGTACCTGAGATACACTGTCTGATCACGGTCAGCAGGGCCTGGCATTGCAATGCCACTTATTGAGTGGTCAACAGTGAGTTCCCAAGGCCTTAAAAAACAGTCTCCAGGTAGATGCATCTCTATTTATATGACAGGACTTATCTCAGTAGTATTTTAGAGTGCTGTAATTTTTTTGCAACACTTTGTTTAAAGCACCAATAGGTACTCTAGCATGTCCCATTTTTTGTCCATTCCCATTTATGAGATGGTTTCCATGCCAATGATTGCAATTAAATACTAATATAAGTAGTTTTCAAAACTAAAAGCACATTTGGAATGATCCATGTTTATCTTTAGAGAATAAGAGCTGCAAAGATGAATGGATTGAGAGGGATTAAACACAAGGCTAATTGTTCATAACGCAACCTAAGACCAATTATGTGTGCTAATCCATTCAATATTTTTTCTAGCTATTTCCATTATCATCCATGCCAAAAATATTTTGCATGTATTAATTCACCTTTGTCTATTTATTAATTAAAAAAACTCACTTGAAATACAGGTCTTGCATCCAATAGTCCTTTCTCAAGGAAAACTTCCATGATAGCAGTAGCAGAAGGACTTCAATATGTGACTGGAACTCTCTGTACTGCTCTTCTCCTAAAATAAAATGTAAATTCTTTCAATAACATTCATGTGAGTGCATTCTCTATCTGTATCGATTCCAGATACTCTCTGTATTTAATTAAGACATATTTTTTCTGCAAAATTACGCATAATTCTATGCAGTGTTCAATGAAAGTGGTCCAGACTGTACCTGACCAAAAGAATTGATCTAAAATTTATTGCTGATTGCTGACTATTATTATGTATTCGTTTTTTACATTATTTTGATGTGTAATTGACTATCTGTTTGCCAGATAGGTAGACAGAGAGTTATTCATAGCTAACTTGATTATCGTGTCTTCCAAGTTCCAAAAAGTAATTTTTTTTTTGTCAGCTGCATATTAATATTGTCAGATTCTGGTTTCCAAAATAATCCTTGGAAGAGAACAGACTTATCATAAAATTATTCACAAAGATGTTACCAGAAATAAGGGAAATGAGCCACAGACCAGGTAGCAGTGTAACAGGAATAGGTTTAAGGCTATGGAAGCTCAGAAGCTGAGCATGACTCAACACCATGGTATCATAATGCTGTGTAAAAAGGAAAATTTCTATCAGGATTAATAAACAGGAATATTGTCTTCAAGATATGGAATGTAAACATTAATCTCTAGTCAATACTAGTAGGGCCACTTTCAGAGTATGTTGCCCAGTTTTGAGAATTATACTTTAAGAAAGACTATAAATCTCTTGGAGTACACAGAATATCAACATGGAGAATTGTGTGGAACAAATAGATTTGTCACAGGTGAGTAAAAGGCTTAAACTGTCACACAGAAGACTAGACCTCAGGAAAAGCTTTTAATTGTAAGCAACGGGAAAGACAGAATAAACTGCTGGGAAATTGAAGAGGTTCCTTTCACCAAAGTGTCTGGAAAAAAGTCACCCAAGCCATGAGTTAGATAAGACAGTAATAAAATTGATCTTGCTTTAGGTAATACCAAAGGAAGATCAAGATCAAGACCTTTTGGGGTCCCTTCTAACCCTCTTCTTGTCTCGGTGACCTGAGCATAATTCAGGGCTCCTGTCCCAGATTTGTGTTTTACAAACATCTCATGGTGAGGTGCAGCAGAGGCAGTCAGAGCAGTGAGCATCACACTCCTCTAGGGGAAGAGAGGAGGAAATGGACAAATTGCAAGAGCAAACAAAGTTGTCCTTCAAGAGAGGCACGCCCTGCCATGCAGGGACAAATCATGTACATATACAGGGCAAGAATGCATCACAAGTCTCTGCTTAGTTCACATGCAGACCCCTTATGAGTGACTTCAGTAAAGACAGTCACAACATGTAAAGAGCAGTCTCCCCTCTTACTGTAGGGGCTGTGCAGAAGTCCTTGTGTGTCTGCAAAACCAAGCATTAAATGAGTTCTAATATTAGGAAAAGAGAGGAACAAGGAAGGAAGAAGCAGCCTGACTTGTGCTGTCAAACTTTAAAGTCTACTCTGCGTGTTCACAGGCTTTGATACCCTCATGTGTAGGCAGCACGCTATATAAGGTTATAAACTTATGTATGTTTTTGGAATATTTGCATAAGGAAATGAATGCAGTAAATCTGTTGACGTCGTCAATGCAGAACTACCGTAACTCTAAAGCTTTCTGCACTGCAGTGATGATTATGAAACTAGTAGGTAGTTTATGTTATTAACTCAAGGCGTCATCTTTAATAAATACTCATAAAACACATTGGCAAAAGCATAAACTGCAGGAACACGAGTAGGAAATTTGTGACATTCTCTCTATCATAGATAAATTGCTAACACTGCTGTTCAGTAATTATTTAATCAAAAGCATACTTAGGAAAAATATGAAATAACAGAGATTTCAGTTTTTAGACTAAGAGTCCTATCCTCATGTTAATTACTGATGCAGGGTTATAGTATATTTTAATAAAAGTGTGAGATGGTATTGAAATTCAAATAACTCCTTTGAGGCTTTATGGGTCATATAAACGCAAAGAAATTCAGAAAGAAAAATTTTTCCAAATTAATAATTCTTTCTTAAAGAGTGATAAAGAATTAAATGTTGTCTTCTAAAAGGACATTATGTTTTGTCATGAGTTTGTGAAAAAATATTCATGTCATGGATAAGAAAGATATTTCATGTAAATTACACTCTTTGCTTTCTATCCTGAAGATTTTCTTTCATTCAAAAGATACTGTATCTTTCATCGTTCAAGGCCTCTCTGCACTGACCCCGGAGAATACTGAAACATTCCTTTTATCTGCCCTAAATCAGGTGAACAGTAAAAAGATATTGATTTTTCATACAGTATAAATAGTTCACGAATGTATAAAAATTTAATTCAGGATTCAGTGGGTCAAATACTAGATTGTGATAAATTAGCAACAAACAGTGGAGCTGGCCTATGTTACAGCAACTGGCAGTGCTGTTCAATTTGTCAGGACTGCTGCACTTCCATCATTTAATAGCTTCAAGAGATAACAACAACTGCAGTTTTGGGTTTTCAATTCAGCCTCTTCCTTCCCTTACTCTTACTCCAGCAGTAGAGAGGACTTTGCAGCAAAATCTTTGTGCTGTAACAAAACATCTGACTTGCCCCTCTCTTTGAGAGTGGCTGCTGCACTCTGAGCTTGGCCATCACCAGTAAGAAGCTGCTGAGGAGCTGATGGCATGAGAACATGAGTCATGAACGTGTCCCAATCCCCCAACTAGTGTAAATCAGTGTAACTGCACTGTTACAAGCTCCAAGGACAGAGATAGCTTGTAAATACAGGAAATACAGGGGGTGTGCAATGTAAATAAAGCCAGAAGAGACAATTCAATCTATCTGGCCCAAGGCAGACTCAGTATTATTGTGTCACTTCTGGAGAAAGGTTACTTCTTGAAATCTTGTGATGGTAAAGACTCCACAGCTCTCCCAAACAGCATGTCCCTGTGCCTCAGTACCTTTATGATGAGAACATTTTCCCCTAGTGTCTAGCCCAAAATTTATTTTTACGGTTTAAGTTCATTTCTGCTTTAGCTAATGACACCAAAGTTCTTTCTTCCCAATTAATTTCTCACCCCCTGAGCTTGATGCTGCTTTGCTTACAATCTGGCCACAACTGATGAACCAGAGACTGCTGATTGGATTTGGAAAACTGTGAGTCTCAGGCCAGCGTATCTATCTATGCCTTCTCTAGTAGTCTGAAACTGGCACACTTCTCAGTCTGAGAGATCTTCCAGTCTGCTGAATTGGCCATCAAGCCATGAAACATTCATTGCCTCTGGAAGGATTCAAAATAATGCTCGTGAAAAAAACAGAGACCTAGGATTGGGGTTTGTTTTCTTTGTCACCTATTACAGGAAAATTCTGTTAGGGTTTTTAACGTAAGAAATAGGTACAAAGACTGTGTGATTAGTACAAAGGAAAGCACTACCTCATCAGCAGGATAATGCCTTCTTTCTAAGTTGTAGCACTTCTAATCTTATGCTCTTTAGCGAGATGACAAACGTCAGCCTGTGCATTAAGTGTTTTTAAATGGCATAGAGTTTTTGTTGCATGATGGTCCAACTAATGCTTTACATTATTATCTCTTATGCTCATTAAAGGAAACGTTTAGTTTCTATCAAAGTAAAGGACTTAGTGTTAGGTGAGGAAAATAGCATTGGTTTGAAAATAAAATAGAGTATAAGTAAAAGAAAGAACTATTTTTGATGAAAACAGTATTGAGAATGGCAAAAATGTCTTTTTCTCTGATAATTTCTTCTCTATTAATGGCCTATTCTGCTATGATCAATAAGAACTCCTTCAAGGGTCACAGTGCTTCCCAAGTTGATTATTGCAACAAAAACAAATTGGTTCAAAGCCTTTCCTGAGTAAACAGTTACTGACAACACTTTATCCTCTCTGCCCATTGCTCTTCACCAGGGCTTGGTCTTCTCTAACAAAGCAACTGGAGACAGCAGCCTTGGCTAAACCTCAGGCCTTGGCTAAACCTCAGGCTGGAGGGCATTTCCTCAGTGAGGAGATTCACTAAGGCACTTTCCTGGCCCCTGTTCAACCTCACCTGGTACCAGGTCAATTCACTTCCCTTCAACTGAGATGGAGGGATGGAGCTTGGCATTGTCTGGTGACCAGAGATATGTGTGGACTTTTCCAAGGCTCTTGTCCTCATTGCTGAGTGTCAGCCATGCTTTAGGGCCTGGAGCTCTTCCTCTGTTTGTTTAATTCTCCTATTTCACTGCAGAACCCGGGAACTCCCTGAACTATTCCAAGTGCCTTCAGAGTATGGACAGATTGCCCAGCAAGCTCCTCAGGAGATGGTCCTCTTGAACTTCTAAGACCATTGCTGACTTTTTCAGAGTGACAGCAGGCAAGAATACCTGAAATTACAAAACAGGGTCATTTTCTCAGCTCAGGCACATTCTCCTGGAGCAAAATTGTAATGTCTCAGAGGATCTTTGGGCCTGTAGATAGTATAATAGGATTGGATTGGTGCCTGGCACGTAGGCAGTGATCTCTTCACTCTTGCCCACAAACCTCCTGCTGTCTGCAGGCTGAGAACCTTGTGCCCCAAGCCCTTGAGGTCATGTGTTTCTCCAGCCCAACCAAGTGTGTGGAGAGCAACTGCAAAGGCTTAGCTGGTTACACAGCTATGTTAATTGTTTTGCCTCTGGGTCTCTAGAATCATTTAGTTTTCCTGAGAACTCCTTGCAGTTAACCAAATACTTGCAGTTCATCTCAGACACTTCAGACTTACACCACACAAAAACCTTTCCCAAGCAGGCAAGTAATTCTTTCCTCTTCAAGTCAAATTAATAGATTTCTACTGGAGCCTTTTGCTTGTGATTAATACCAACAGTAAAATTAATATTTAATTTCCCTCTAAAAGACCAAAACTGTCTTCTTGACTCCCACTCAGATGTCTGGAAGAACAAGCAGTGTCTCACCATTGCCCATTCTATGAGATAATCTTGCTTTCCCCAGTTCAGAAAAATCTTGTGAAATTTAGGGAGCAGGGGGAAGGAGAAGTATCAGTAGTGACTTCTTGTACTTTTTACCACTTCTGTGACTACCAAGGAATTGGTGCTTCTTTTTGGTAATTTCATTCCACAGCCTCATTTTTTTCCATACAAATCAAGGAAAAGAAGCATTTGAGAGTGGGATTTACCTCAGCAGACATAACCTGAAGCCACAGTGTGGAGGTGTACATCTTTGGAAACTCATATTTCAAGATAAAAAAGAATTACACTTCTAAGGAGGGATTCAACTGACCTGTTTTAGACACCTAAAACATCTAGGAAGAGAGAAATAATGTTCAAAAATTGTTGTATTTATTTTTTAATTAAGTGACTATAAAAGGGCCTTTAAATAACCAGATCACATGTATGACCATATAATCTGATTGCTTCATTAAAAGAATCTCTCCTAAATGTCTACGGTGGGACTCGAGCAGTTCAGGCTCAGTTTTATCCATGTTTCTCACATGACTGAAATTTTAGTCATAATTTTATTCATAGCCTGCTCTGTAACTGAACTCAAACAAGGTGCTATGTCAGTGAGAGAGGAAAACATGGTGCTGCTGCTTTTTCTCTGGTCCTTGCCAAGTTGTCCTCCCTCATTTATTTCCAGAAGAGTCTGCTTGGTGTCTGTTCCAAAAAGAGACATTTTTCTCTCTGCAACACATAGGAGGAAGGCAAAATGTGTCTGAGATCCCACAATGCCATCTTTATTATTTGGAGAAAAGTTTGTCTTGCAAAATGAATTTTCTCTCCCAGAATTCAGAGTTTGCCTTTCCATTGAGGTTTGACTTTTTAACCACACATGAAAGCAACAACTTACTTGTGCTTTGGGGATCTCTTGCACTGTTATACCCATGCTTCCTTAAGTGTACACAGATGACCTCTGTCAGAGGTTGAATAATGACAGACATGGGCTACAGGAGCCTTTGTTTTAACCCAGTGCAAGTCTTCCTAAGTTCTTAGTGCTAAACTGTTAGTCTTGAAGTAAGAATTAATACAGGGAGGTCTTTTTGCTTGCTTATGCAAGAGGCCAAGCTGGAAAGTCAGTTATGGCCCCTGTGCCTTTAAAGTCAGTAGATCTGTGAATCAGCCATCCATAATCTTCAGGGATGCCAAATTAAAACTGTGTTAAAGTGAGAAAGAAATACATTAGAAAACCTGGCAAGCATTCAAGCCTAAGCTCACTGTTCATCTTGATCTTGTTGATTTGAAAGATTTGCATTTCAGACCTTTCAGAAAACATTAAGTTATTCTTTCAATCATCTCATAGTGTCAACACACTGGTCCAATATTAAGGTACTCAGATATGCAAACTCTTCTCAGTTTACATACCATGCATACGTGATAACTTTCATCTTGGTTATAATAAAGACTGAAGCAACAATTTCCTAAGCCAAGAGAATTTAACATTCTTAAACTAAAACACTGTTTCCTGTTCATAAAGCTGATTTAGGCTCAGAGCTTCTGTGGTTTGAGTGTGGAGGAGGTTGCATTGCACAAATTAAAGCAAATACATTTCCTTCCAAGTGGTGCTGTCAGAAAGTCACTTCTGCTAGACTCCAGTTTTCATGTAGAGGCGTTTGCAGTATCATAAATACCTGCTCTTCCTCCTCACATCAAGAGACCCTGAGACCTCGGGTTCCCTAATTTCCTTTTTGAGCACAGATTCCCTGACACGGTTCACCAGAGTTTAGTTTAGTTTAAATTTGGTGCCTGGTGGGTTGTGTTCTTTCTTTAGCCTTTGCTGTCTTCTGTTAAAAGCTCTCATGCATTTGAAGGTCTCCAATTAAAGGCTAGACTTGGCCCTTTCTGCATAAAACAGCAGGAATCTGAGCCCTATAGCCCCCAGGAGTGGATTCTCATGATTCCCTCATATATTCCTTTCTCCTCCTCAAAGCTATCTTTTATTCCTCCTTCTCTGGTGCACTTTGCAATGTCTCTCATTCTGAAGCAGGCTCAATTAGAGTTAGGGGAACTCTTTCCTGGTGCTGTCAAAGCTTCCTGGAGATTCCCATGTACCATAATCTTGCAAAGATTTCCTCACCTGCTGGATTTTCTACTTGTTCACCAAGACAGCTAATTTTAGCCCCAAAAGATAGGAATACTAACAGGATCAGGACAAGGCCTATATAATATCCCTCTCCTGGGATGTGACTTTGGTTAAAATGGTTCATTCCTTTACATATTAAAATCATCCTACTGATTAGTTCAAGATGTTGCTCTGGCTTTTTATGGCTTAACCAGGTACTAGCAGCAATTACAAAGACATTCCCCTCCTGAACCCCAAAAGAACACACCATCTACATTGCTCCAGTCTTACAGCCTGGGCTGTATTCAACTTCAGGGTTCAGGAGTTTGGGAAAAACTCTCACATTTATGTTCTCTCCTTGTACCAAGATATTTGCCCCAATATATCTTACTGGGGCAGAGGACTAATTGCAATACAGGCAGCCACTGCACCTACACAGGGAGTGCTCATAGCCCTGCTACACTTTGTCCCCAGGACTGACCCACCAGGATGTTGCTGTTACACTAGAGCTCTTGATGATTTGGTTTTTCCTAATCTAGAACTGAATTACAAAAAAATTGAAATTTAATATTAACATATTCCTGCTATGCCCAGGAATGTCTTTTTTTTTTTTTTTTTTTTTTTTTTTTTTCCCTAATGTCTTTACCGCTGAAAATGTATCTCTGGCATGAAACTGAAGGATCTCCACTGCTTTTCCCTGAATAACTTTTGAGTTACAGCAACATAAATATCAGGGAAGCAGACCAAGTTATTCTTTTGTACCATTTGAATTCACATATCCACTAGTACTAGCCCTCTTGTGATCATAGCTGTAGTTAAATAGACTAAGGGGGCTGTTTTTATGGATAAACCTTTGTTTATGTCTCACCAGACTTCATATTTACTGCTTAAATCAGTCAAAAAGTACACACAGAACCAGGAAACAACTCTCCTTATGACTCATATATTACTAGGTCCAAACTGTTCTTAAACTGTTCCAGCCCAGAGTTAACATATTTTTTAAAATAAATCCCAACTGTCAGTGGATGACTAGAGGTACAGAACTCATGTCTAAAAATTATTTAGTTCCTAATGTCACATTGTGTTAAAAAAAATTGTGAATTAGGCTAGACGTTTCATAATTCTGGACATCTGTCTTTGACAAATAAATATGTCATAGTCAAGCAAAACAGCCCTAGGAGAATATTAAAAATTCTACTACCTTTTTAAAAAGAGACTAGCATAATGAATTGAGGGAGTTAAGGCCATGTTTTCCACAAATACAGATGAACAAGCAGCTTAAGATTATTAAGGTGACAGCAAAGACTGTAATTTCATAAATTTTTTTACCTGTAGCTTGTATCATATATCTGAGCCCTGTGATTTCAATGACCATCTACATGATTTATTCAAAAATGTGGGTTTTGTCTTAATGTTCCTGTTGATCATGGGTTTTATCTGGTCATTTGATATTTTACTATTTCCTGGATGACTTTTTTCTGTGGTTTGGTTTGGTTCTGAGAGCTGAGAAATGCTGCAGATATTAAGCAGGGCAAGACTTTGACTTCTGTTCCACCTGCTAATTCTCCATTGGATATTCAACACAAACTTGTCACAGAAGCAAACTACATCTCAGCATGTAGGAAGTGAGGAACAGAGACAACACCGAGGAGAAAGCATTTTCTCTTTTTGTGAACTATTTTTACCTCACAGACTGTTATTCCACTGAGCAAACTCAAGATAGGTAAAAGAAAATGCACTTTGTGGGCTCATCTTGGATCAGTTGGAATCCTCAATATCTTTAACATGCTCATATTTTCACCACTTCACTGGTGATGGGTCTGGCAGACATTTGCTGTGGCAAATCGAGCAACATTTCTTCTGTAGACCAGCCATCCTGCTGTATAATAAAATACCCCCCGAAAATCTGCATTTTGCTAAAATACATGCCATGATTTTTTAAGAACAGCTTGCTGGGAATTTGCAGAGTTCAATGCTACATTTATATTTTCTGCAATAAAACTGACTCTAGTTCAGCACTTTCCTCACTACTTTCCCTGAACAATGACAATTGTTGTTGACATTATCAATGATTATCACCATCTACCTTCTCTGCATTTTAGTCTTTCCTTATACAGGGGTAGGTGATATTCCATTAATCAAGGTGTTGCCATTAAAAAAAATTGTCCTGAGGAATTTTTATCAATTTTCTCTTGTTGAGTTCAAGAATAACCATTTTGTACCAGTGGTTTTAACTGCTTTTTGCTAAACTTTTCCTATTTCTCCCTGTGGAGGCAGATTCTGCTGAAAATATATTATCATTATGATTGTGTTTCTCAAAAAGTAGAAAAGCATAGATATCAGGAAGTTAATCCTGGACCCATGAAGAATCACAGACCACAGGCTGAAAACTGAAATTTTACTGTTATTGGGGAATAGCATTTAAAAAAATAAAAATCTTTGCCTTAGAAGAAGACTTTGAGCTACCAGAACACACACTGAAAAGCAGAATTTCAGACAGATTTCTGGCTAATGCTTTGGAAGAACAGACAAGTATATGGATTAAGTTTTTCTTCACCTAAACACTTTTCTGCAGTACTTTCTTCTATATTATCCTATTGATGTAGGATTTTGCACTCTTGGCTCCCTAGGAATGCACCTCCAGCCAAAGGATTTATCCAATGCCTCTTTATCATTTCAAAAACCAGCATCAGCACTATTTATGCTGAAGTGTATTAGTAGAAACATATGTCACCATGATGATACACCTAACCTGTGTCCTTAGTTCAGCAGGTAGCTCCCATCCTGTTCCCGTCAACCTGGCAGCTACTTCTCCATGAATGTGTCCATGTATGTGTCCATGTATCAAATGCCTGTGTCCTGACACAGAACACCATCTGATTTGGGATTCCTCGGTGGGATGTCCTACACATTTGTCCAGTTGGTGCCCCCAAGACTGTATTCCGTTCCCGTTCTGTTTATTGCTGGAAAAAAATGAAGCAGATTTCCCTTTCCACATTAGTGTGACAGCTTCCCACGTCACATCTTGACATCTTTTTTCAACCTGTTATAGCAGAATTATGAAGTGTCATGAGAAGGTAAAACTCCATCAGTTTGTTTGCCTGATTGAAGGTTTGTGGCAGGTGTCCTGAAACCCCTCTGTGATATCAGCTCATACAGGTAGCTGCCCCTAAGCTCATGCAGGCACACAAAATGTTGGCAAAGATGATATACAGGCTGTTGAGCATCCTGATGAGTGTATAGCTCAGCTTCCAACACCTCACATCTGGCAGAGAGTTGTCCAGTGCAACTAGTGAAATCCATGAGCTGCCTCTGTGTTGTTAAGCAAATAGAAAAGTTCTTACCTCCTTTTTGGAATACCAGAAGCTACAAATAGTTCTTCTAATCTTAGTCTAGCCATAGTGACCTGAGGCCATTTTGTAAAAATGGCTTTGGGATGCAGGAAGGGTTAGACATCTTGCCTACGTAAGACCAGATGAATTAATCTCCTCCAGTTAAGGGAGCACTAGTGTCCCTGCTTTTTAAGCATTTTTTTCTGGGTTGGGATGAACCTGTGTCCCTTGAGGTCTCTGCCTCTCTGCATAGATGAGAGAGGGAGCTCTGTTGACACACATGGCTAGGCTCCAGGACTTTGAATGATTAAAATTAAATAGGATTAGGTTCACCCATTTTGCTTATTTTTTTCAACTATTGTAAAAACTGAGAATAATTTACCTAACCTTTTTTCATCTCACTAGAAGTTTGGAGGTATTAAATTTTTTTATCATTTTAAAATTTCAGATTATTTTAGCACACTACAATGTATATTACCAGTGGAAATATTTTGATATAGTAGGGACTTCACCACATGCTTCAGTTGTTTTTATATCCGTTATTGCTGTGCCATTTTAATGCAATTTTCCGCAGACTCCCGTGTTATTAACCTGCATTCATCATTTATATCCCTCTCCCGAGGCTTATTGTAAGAGGCTATAGAAGGAGATAAACAAATTACAGATACAGGAATTAATTGTTGCCTCACTGGAGCACCTCTCCCAAGGAACTTTAGGAGCACTGGTTGGAATGAAGCAGCCCATAGGCCACACTGATGGAAATGGTAGGAGGAAGGTTGAATACAACTGGACAAAAACATATACAGGGAAACACACAGATTAGGGCAGATAGGAGAAAACTGAAGGCACTGAAAGTGAACAAAATTAGTGCAAGCCTCCAAGGAATGAGGCTCTCAAATCAGAATTTAAACACTACTCCCAGCAAGGTTTGCTCTCTGTTGTGCATACAGCCTTTTCTACAAGCCATACCACCTCTAATGGGCTCAATATACAGCTCTTCCTCTTGTTTCTGTTCAGTTCCCTGCCCACTGAGGTTCAGGCATGGAAATCCCTGCTCCCTCACAAGGGAGAGGAGACAGAGTGGCTCAACTCTTCCTGGCAGATCCTGGATGTCCCCTGGTCCCAGACCCATCTCCAACCCAGGACAGCTGCCCAAGTCTTGGCAGCAGAGCTCTGGAGGAGGGCAAGGGCAGTGTGGGGAAAAGGAAGAAGGACCACAGTGCTGAGAAGGAAGACGTGGTTAAAAGAATAGTAGAAAGAAGAAGGGACATGAGGGTGAAGTTAATTCAGAGGAATGTGAGGGCACATCAAAGAAATTGTGTCTTTTAAGGAAGCATATGGTGCCTTGAACCTCGGGGGAGCCGTGCTGTGCTACAGTGGGTAATGACAAAGAGCAGCAGACTGTCCCTTTCCCTGAAAATCATGCGGTTGGAATAGATAAACACGTCAGAGGAGAGATGAGTGACTGGCCCAATGTCCAACAGGAGCTCTGCACTGGAGCCACTAAGAGTACCCAGGCAAAGCCCAGCCAGATGTGCCAGCAGTGAGGGAGGGACTGCTGCCCTCAGGAGCATAGGGAAAACCCGGGGGACAGAAAACTGTGATGAGGCAGAGGGTATGAAAAGGGCAAGGGAAGGGTGCAAAGCTTGGCTCCAGTAAGGTTTGCTAGCCTGACCTCAAGTGTTGTACACAGAGCCCGTGAGAGAGTGGGAGCATGACTGAGTTCTTTGCTTGGAGCAAAAATAGCGGCTGTGAAAGAAACGGGAAAGAGGCAGGCAGATACAAAAGAGGAGAAAGCTGGGGAAGAAAGGAAAAGAACATGAAAACACTATCCTCAAAACCAAGGCAGACATGCCAGCCATATTAATTTCCAGTACAAATGCCCTTCCTCTCCTGCAGCTCAATGAGGGACCTGACCACAGTTAAGTTTACGTTGTGTGTTTTCAATAATAGTAATAATGACAACAAAAAGCCAAAGCCCAGAATTAAATGTCAAAGGCTCAGCTTAATTCTGAAAGAGGAACAGAAGGAACAGCTTTGCATGGAGGTTAATGTGTTTCTCTCCTGTCTACAGAAGAGTTTTGTGGGTGGTTTTAAGAAGTTTCAGTGGTGGAGCTGATAGTCCTAAGAAACAATCTCTTCTGTTATATTCTACAGTTATTTTTTTAGCCACAGTTGTCAATCACACCACTTTTCAAAGAAGGGAAATGTCAGTATCTCTGCTCCATAGAGACAACACAGAGATGAGAAACATCTTGGCCAGTATCAGACAGTAGCGTACCCGTAAGGCAGCCAGCACCAGTAAGAACCCCACCAACAGGGTCCCAGCCTGGTCCACACCTCCTTCATGTTCCCTCTGTGAGGGGTGGGGGATGTTAGTGCTGATCTGCTGAAAAAGTCCTGTACCTCATTCAAAACCACAGGGTAGATTCCCATTTGCCTTGACTGCTGTGTGGCCAAAGGGGAGTGGTCATTTCCATGCCATATCCCAGCCTTTGGGGATCTCTACTGGAAATATGTACTGGAACTCCTGAATGCAGGGGTGGGCGTCATGTTTCTTGGCTTCATTATAGTCATTCAGTATGACTGGGAGGAAGCAATTAATGCTTTGGGCAATGATATCTAAAGTCTGAAATAGACACCTCTGTTTAATTTTTGTGCTGTAGAAAGAAAATAAATCTACAAGACAGCAGCAGCAATAACTGGAAATTATGTTTTCCCTTCTTGTGGAAACATGACCTGTTCAGATGCTCTTGCACCTTCTCCTGCAGCATCTGGTGCTGGGCACTCTCTGACACAAGATGCTGGGCTAGACTGGACTTGGGTGTAGTCCAGCCTGCAAATGTCTGTGTTCCTAAATAAGTTGTGAAGTTTTCTCACATTCTGTTCCTCAATCTGGGTAGAAAAGCCCAAATAGAGCATAATCTTTTCCTTTGAGAAATCTCACATTACGTATTTTCTATATTCTGAAGCAAAATTCCTTTCAATGTTCTCTTCAAAGCACTTGTACTCCTGACAGAGGTTTTGTAGCGTGCTTATCAAGGCTGTTTTCCCAGTGGAGGGCCACAGCTAATTACTACAGTCACAGAGTCTTTATATAGTGGGTCTTAAACACCTTGCCATCCTCAAAACTGTCTGGTTGGTTCATTCTTGAAATGACCACCTAAAATAACAGTGTGGGTAGAGATTCTCTCCTTGCTTTGCAGTTTTTAGTATGAGATCATTTAGCACTTTTCATACTTCAAATTTGCCGTTTGTTAAACCAGAAAAAAAGAATTAGGAGATGAAAACACAGCTTTTGAATCTGAATTCCCCCATGTCATGGTAAAATATTTCTTTTAGTGCTAAAAGTGGAGGAGACATAAAGAATGGGTATTTGTTAAAAAACATGAGAGGCCAAACTGGTGCATGGATGAAATTGTTCATTTTCATTATCTCCTTAAATTCAGATGAGTGTTCTTTTAACGTAGTTTTTACTATTACAAAAGGAATTGTGACTTCTATTACATGCACCTTGCTTCACAGGGAAAAATGTCTATGTTTCTTGACTGTCACGATTTCAAAAAAGCTATGTGTTGAATGTGGAAAAATGCACTGTCCCAGGACACTGGCAGACAGAGTCCAGTATCTCAAACATCTGCAGAGGTAAGAGTAAGAGATGTGGCTGGTTTTCTTTGAGGGCCAGACACAGAGGTTGTACTCAGTACAAGAAACTGGTAGATAATGGATACAACCTTGCAGACAGTGGTGAGCAGCCTGAGATTTCAGACAAGTCTGTGGGAGTGATGAGGGAAAATTCAAATCCACATAACAATAGTTTTAGGCAGAAAAAAAACCCTAAACCTTTAAGAGGACCCTTAGGCTTTAGATTTCCAGAAGCAGGGAAATTTATTAAGAAAAAAAATTGCTAAATGTTTGTCATTTGTGTCATTCCACACCATTTAAGGAATTATGAAACATACAAAGGAAGATGATAAAGAAAAACAACCAAACCTCTAAATCCAAGTAATGGGACAAAACAGAGAAAGCAATCAGGCAGATTCATCATCTCCATTTCATCCAATTTACACCGGCTGTAGAGTTGACCCTTGTAGGAAAAGAAAGACCAGTCAGTTACTGCCCAGTCATGCTGGGTATTACAGTCCCTCCCCACGGACCACTGGTGGCCCATACATTGATTTTGCAATCAGACCAAAAGCAACATCCTTAACACCACACTGGATTATTGCCCTGACTCTGACTCAGGGAACATTTCCTCTAGCTCTTGTGTTTTCCTTGGAGATCTTTCCATCTAAACATTGACCAAGCTCAACCTGCTTCAACTTTTAAATATGACAAGGTAATAGATCAGACCACAAGCAAGCAGGGCAGCTGTGCTATTGCAGTTTAGAGGGAAGGCTGCCATACAGTGCCAGGACAAATTCCCATTTCACATTGCCAGCAGCACTGTGCATGTCCAAGGCCAACAGGATCCCTCCTGTGATCCCACACTCCAGGGGATGGTGGGGAAGGGATACAGGTAGCCAGACCATGGTTTCAGCGATTTTCAAATTAACCTTGATGCCACAGACTTCTCAAACATGCCCTAGGACTCGATAGATACCACTCTTCATGGGTAAGCCCTCGTCTCAGGGGTTAGAAACCTGTCTTCTGCCCTGGGATGCTCCAGGCTTGGAGGGAGGAGAGCAATAAATCCTGGTGTTCAATAGCACTGCACCACTGGCAAACCTCTGATCAGTGGACAAGACCCAAGACACAGATTTTAGGTGTTAGGGAGGAATTCTTTACTTGAGGGTGGTCAGGCCCTGGTAGAGTTTGCCCAGATAATCTGTGGACACCCTATCCCTCAAAGTGTCCAAGGCAAGGTTGGATAGGGCTCTGAGCAACCTGGTCTAGCGAAAGGTATCCGTGTTCATGGCAGGGCATTGGAACCAGATGAGCTTTAAAGTCCATTTCAACCAAAGACTTTGCATGATTCTATGAAACTGTCCCCATGATCAAAGATGCTGCAGCAGGTCCATCTTCTGCCCACCATGGCAGCCTTTCCCACATAAACCCAGTACACCCCTGCTCCTGCCAGCACTTCTCATTCCGTTGCAGTCCTTTTGAGGAAAAAGAAATTGAAGATTCAGTGCCCAACACTGGAGGAGCCATTGGGAGATTTCCAAAGGAGTTTAGGGAATTTTTATCCAGCACATAAGTATCAGACAGTGGAGCTCTGCTCCACAGCTGCTTCACTGCCAGACTCCTCACGGCAAGGCTGGCAGCTTCCTGCTGGAAAGAGGAATCCTCTTCCAGGCACTTGCAGCCAGCTTACAGCTGCTGCTGCAGTTTTGAGGGAAATTTGTCCCTCTACTGCCAGCACCAATTTGTGCACATTTGCAGGTGTGACAAATTTGCTTCGGATGACCTCTGGGAAGGCAAAAGCGTTGCCTTGAAAGTGTGTCAGTGATACCACTTAGCACTCACATTTTCTACTTCAAAGTGTTCTACCAACATTAATGAAGTGAGCTTCAAAATAAGAGCTGAAAACACCCTAATAACATGAAAATAATGCCCTGGAACAAGTATATAAGCAAGAAGGCAACAAAGCCATTATAAAATGAGGACTTTTTTTTTCTTTAATGATCTTGCTTTACCCAATCTAATTTAAAAGTAGCTCATCTGTTTAGCTGAAACCCTCCAGTCACTTTTTGATAGCACTGTGAGGTGGAATATAGCAACTAGGGATGTAAAAATTCAGTTCTGTGACCCTGGTGGCCTGGGAGAATATAGTATTCTATTTAGAAAAATCTTAAATTACTTCACTTATCACTTCAGACTGTTTTTAAGATATATGTAAATATATGGTACAGAGTCCCTCAAAGAAACATTCAGCCCCCGTTTTGAAGCTCTGAGACTGAGGAACTCAGCTGAGATTTTACCAGGAGCTGTACACAGTTACAGGTGTAGTTTTCTTCTGAAAGCATCATCAGGACACACAAAGCTGTGAATAGATCAGAGAGGTTTGAACAAAGCAAGCAAAAATTGCTAAATCCAGGTTTCTCATAAGTTAGCCTCCCATTGCTTTTAATAGGGCTAGGATTTTGCCTGCTGGACTGAATTCCCAGCTCTACACTGAATTCACTGTAGCAGAAATCCCTTAATCTCTTTGTGCATCCTTCTCTCCATGTTCTTTCCTATCTCCTCATCTATGGATAAGGATGATACTAAAGTCTGCCTCCATGGGTATTATGAGAACTAATTAACTGAGCTTTCAGGAAAATTTCAGCAGCAAAGGCAAATTTCTCCTCTGGAGATAAAACACATACACACACACACACACACACACACACGTATAGATACAGATATTTGTGTGTACTGATAGATATACACATATAATCTGGTATATATAATATACCTATCACCTGCCACTTGCCAGACCTTTTTTAATGTCAAGGTTCTTCTTTTCTTTGCCTTGTCTTACTTTTACAATCCCACTATTTTTAAATGCTGTACTCTATCCAAAGCCAGTGTGGAGATGTCAGGCAGGTAGTTATTAAAAAGAAAAAAAAAAAAAAAAAAAAAAAGAAAATAAAAAAGAAAAGCCTCTGCTTTCTTCTTATTTAATAGCATTTTTGTTCTGCAACCATTGTTCCTGCCAGTCAGAAAAACTGCTTGGTTTTTAATGAAAAATCCTAACAGCAACAAATTGCAACCCTCCCTTTCAACACAAGACATGCCCTTTGAATTTAATTATGCCTCAGGCAATGCATTATAATGAGCATGTGATAAGTGACACCAAAAATCTTCCAACAAACACAGCAGATATCCCCCACTGGGCAAAAATAGCTCAGTACCAGATTGCATGTATTGGTTCGAGCTTGCTCAGGGCCGGAGTCTGCCTGATTTACGCCACCTGGGCTTGGGTGTCACATCTCAGCCCCATCGATGCCGGGAGCGCTGAGCACTCTCTGCCTGCCAAGCATCCCCTCCCTGCGCATCCCTGCATCCTGACTCCGGCAGCAGAATGCCAGCCTCCAGGAAAAGGGATGGAGAGCTCTGCCCGGGGCAGGGACATTCCTGGTGAGGTGATTCAGAGCACCCAGCAGGAGCTGAGAGGAGCCGGGGGCAAAGGAAGTGGAAGAGGTTGGGAGGTTTTCTTTCCTCCCAGAATAATTTCTCACAAGCTGTGTCAACTATCCACAGTTAAACAAATACTTGAAGTATCTATCAACATTTCCCATTTGGAGGGAGAGGCAGCACCAATTACCTGTGGTTTTGTTGTCTTGGGAGCTGCCACAGTCAGCGAGAGGAGACTGCCTGGGATATTTCCCATTGTTCGCAGAAGAAAATTTCCTTTGAAAACAAACACCCACAGCCCTGCCTGTAATGCAACACCAGGGTCAAACTCTGTCCTCTGCATCCTTCTGGATGCTAACTTGGGATAATGCAATGGCCCTGAGTTATTTAGATTTTCTGGGATGGCCACACAGCCACAGACCATAGAATCATATGGTCGTTAAGGCTGGAAAAGATCTCCAAGATCATCAAGTCCAACCTTTGACCAAATGCCACCACACCCACTAAACCATATTAAAAACTGCCATGCCCACTTAGCTTTTGTCCATCTCTGGCAATGCTGGTTGTGCACAATGGTTGGGTCGACTCATTATTGGGATGCAAAGTATTCATATGCACAGGGAGACAACAGTCGCAGATGCCTCCTGACTGCTGGTGGGCAAATATCAAGTTCTATTTAACCTCAAAAGCCATATGGATGTAAACATAAAGTGAAGCAATTCCAATCCTGCCAGAGGGTTTTGTTATTTCCAAGTATCTGCATTGGACGTGGTCTCTGTCTTCCATTTCCTTTCGTGTCAGTACAGGTGCCTCGGCTTACTGACATTTTAACAGAGATGAGTTTTCAGTTGTACACCAGATATAGCTGCTCTGAGTCTGAAGACCCTCTTGCTCATGTCAGGGAACTGTTTCCCTGCTGTGGTACAGCTCTCTCATGAGCTTCTGCAGCATCTGTTTTCATTGAAGTCTTAAAGATGAAAGACAGAGCTTTTAAAAAGGGACGGCTGGGATGCACAATCAAGTTATTGCAGTTTAATGTGTTTCTGGGCAGCAGCTGAGCCACACCAGCCAGCTGGGTTCACACCCTCAGCTTCAGTAAATGCAGGATTTAAACTACACATTACCATGGCCTGAGTATGACTCTGGTCAGACACCCAAAATAAATCATTCACTTTCTTGAGCACAATAACACCATCATGTGACTAAGTTCTCCAGATATTTAAATGCTTAATTCTTCCTTTCACCACTAACTTGCCCCACATCCATGCGTCTTATCACGTCCTTGGCTTTCAAGTTTCAAATGTAAAATGAATATAAAGAGTGCTTACACAAAAGATTATTATAAGAACTAATATGAGAGCCTATGGTGTGCTGAGATATTCTGGATACCTGGCCTGAGGGTCATTTTAAACACCCCATTCTGCTAAGAGGAATCAGAACAGCAGTGCTTTGCTTTTAGTCACCCCCATTGCTCCATGTTATTTATGCAGCTGCGGACCAGAACAATTACTTAATCTTGTCTTTTGCTGCAGTAAACAGAAGCCAACAGGGCTGCATTGCTATACATGAGCTGAGGAGCTGCATCCCTTTGTTGCATGTTTTAATGCGAACCTGTGAGTCACAGTTCTTGTACCAAAATATTTCCAAGTACATCTCCTTTCAAAGACAAAATTTTAGGAGCTGCTGTCATGTGTCACACATAAACAATGTGAAGGATAACATCAAACACTTGGAAAGTGTGCAAGTACACCAAAAGGAAGGAGGCTGATTTACTGAGCTTTAGTCAGTTCTGTATAACTCCATGAGTCTTACACCTAGAGGACTCAGAATGCTGTAACTGTTACCTGTGAATAAAGCTTCCCTCTGGCAAGTGATAATTAATTCTTAGATTTTAGAAGTTTCTGAATTTCAGAGACCCCTGAGCACATTTGTATGAAGATTAGACATTGTTTCTTTTCTCCTTTTCTCTTTGAAGTCTTTTCTTCAAAGATTGCAGCTCACTGTTCAGACTGCATAAATCCTCTCTTGACAGAGCCTGCTTTTCTCTGCACTCACAGAGCTTTGAGTCTAACTCTGCTCTCCCTTACTCTGCTCTATGCTCCATCAAAGAACAGAGAGATTGTCAGCACCACATCGCTGCCAGTGGGGAGGAGAATCAAACCCTTTGCCAAATACATCAAGTGAACTGCTCACCCCCTGTGGGGAAAATTTACCACCTAACAATGCAGTAATTGATATTGATGGGGTGTGTTGTTCACATTTCAATTTTTTAGAAACTTGTTTTCAGGATCGTGAGAAGCCAGGTTACAGTGATCAAAGGTCGAAATCTTTAATTCCCTGTAAAACAACTTCCCTGGGGCTATGCCGGATGTAGGAAGAAATTTGTGGTTTTGGAAAGAGAGTTATACAAGGCACGTACCTAAACTAAAAAAGACCAAAGATGCTAAATTACAAGAGTGAGATTTTCTTCTTATTTACTTACCTATGAACTGTAAGCAACTGCTCAGATGCTGAAGAAATGAGCTCATCCACATTTTTAGTTGGAGTAGTGAGTGCTGGGTCCATAGAAATGCAGTCAAGTTCTTAATATTCACACCTTAGACAAACTCCTCACTTCTCTCGTCTCAAGCTGTGCTCCTCTGACCTTGCCATGAAATTATATTTTGCAACTTCTTTTCTAATGAAAAACAAAAGGAGAACTGTTTGCTTCTCTTTTCCATCCTGTTGAACTAATTTTGGGAAGGGAAAAAATAAAAAGGCAAATATTCTTATAATCCAGGAAATCCTTTTCTTTATAGCTTGAGATAAATAACCCCCATTAGTGACAAATTAGAAAACCAGTGTTCCACATTTGTAATTCACAGAATGCTCTAGCTGTATGCATAGCTGAATTTCAGGGTCTTCATGTTAAATGGTACAAATCTTCAAATATTCCTACTGCTGCCTCTGCTCTCAGCTGCCCTCCCTCAGTGACCATTGCCGATGACCTGTGTGTGAGGAAGTCACTGATGAGGTGAATAAAAGTTGTACTATCCAGTTGAATTCTTGTACATTAAATTTCTACTCCATGTGATCACAGTGATGACCCAAGGTGAGCAATGGGAGAAGATGAAACAATGTTCTACATCTGGGCAAAATTGACACTTTTCTGTGTAGCAACATCACGGTTTTAGCCAAATCACTTCACATTGAAAATTCATGGCTGTGTGTCCAGTGATGTAAATTATATTTAATTTTCACACTGCCTTGCTCATTAGCAAGTACCTTAAAAATACCCCAAACTTTCCCAGGCATTAGACAGTACCAGAGTAGTGAGGTGTCTTGCCCAAGACATCAGGGCAATGACAGAAGAAGGAGTAGATCCTGGAGCACACATACATCCCATCTTCAAACCACTCTTTATGTTACATTGCTTCCCAATTTAGTGCCCCAACTGGTCTAGTCATGCACAGTCCTCAAGCACTCTCGACTTTTCTCTCACGTCATTTTGTAGAAATTTCCTTTTGTAGCCTGACAAAGGAAATATTTCTAACTCTTGTTATGAATCTTTTGTTTTTTTCCCCAAAAACTTCAATGCACAGACCTGAAATTCTGGGTCACTTCTTGGAACTGGCCCTCTGGGCCCCATATGCCTCCTTCACCCACCTTGAATATTCACAGCACAGCCCAATGTGCCGGATACACAAGTGCAACTGCACCAGGAGAGCTCTGTCCAGGGGCCACAGGCCAGATGACAAAGAGCCAGGGAAGGAGGTTCATAGCTGAATGTCTTTGCCCAAGGGAAAGCAGACCAAAGAATACAAAATGTCGGCAGAGGGCATGTTGCCCTTGATTGAGTCCCCGCTGGCTGGAAACCCAGAATTAACAACAACAACAACAACAAGAAAATTAGTAAGGCTTGCCAGCTGGGGAGAGACATCTGGCTAGTGATCAGAGGGGCATGTGAGTCAATTAATCCATCTCCGAGCTGGATTAGCACATTGAAACATGCTTCCCTTCACTGCTGCAGAGGGACCTGTTGAATGAGCTGTAAAGATGAATGGAACTAAAGAAATTTCATTTAGATGAAGAAAAATGGCTCTGAAGTAGTGAGTGGGTGGTTTTTACATGCCTTATGTGCTGCAAGAATTAAGCACAACTCAGAGAATTTAGGGCATGAAACAGCCATTTGGATACAAAAGCTCTTGCATTTCAGATCTCATTGATTTAAAATTTGTATCTAGATATCTGCCAATTTTTTTCTCATGTTTATAGCATATCCAGGAAAAAAGATACTACGGTGTAGGAAAAATAAGTCTTTGAGTCCATTCTTTAACAACTGTGGTAAATCAAGTTACTGTTGCCATAGAAGCTATTCCTGGGCTCTTTTGCTTTTATATGGAATGGCAGGACTGTTGCTTAAGGGTATCATGCTGCATTTAGATATGGAGAGATTGAGACTCAGTCTCCACCTTCTCTGTCATTGCAGATCAATGGGACATGGTCTTCTTAAATACTTTTCAGACCATCAGAGATAGGACCTGAAGGGATGACTTTGGTCACGGAGTTCAGTTCTTGCTGTCATGAACCATCTGGTCATATAACCAAACCCCTTCTTTCGAATTCAACTCCCTCTTAAATTTTGCTTTTTTGACTGTTATTCCTGCAGTCAGAAAGCTTTTCCAACACTTCATTCCTCTGCTGTTTAGAAACTTTTTTATAATTTCCATTGTCTGTTTATTTAGGACCAGGTTACAGTCATTTGTTCTAATTCCAGAAATGTCCTCCCTTTTGAATACTCAGACCCCTGAGGTGTCTATGGATAGCTGTCAAATACTTCGACTTTCCTTTCACTAAGCTAAACATGCGAATCCACAGTGTTCTCCCCTAAAACAGGTTCATCAGTCCCCTGTGTTTTGTAGTAGTCCTTCTCTATACCTATACCTACTTCAATTATTATTTTCACAATAATACATGAATTTGATTTAATTATACATATATATATATATATATATATATATATATATATATATATATATAAAATACAAGTTTCAAATAATATCCTGTGCAATGGCAGCAACACCATCTTGCACCTGCAGGAAATACCCTTTCTGTCTGTACTCTGGAAGTTGTATTCACTGACTGGGGAGCTTTCAACTTTAGGAAATTATGAGGACTTTCAGTTAGCACCTTGAAGCTAATACTTGAGACCTCATAGGAAGAGGCACACGAGTTTTCTCAGCCGGTGGATGGTGCCCAGGGACAATCTTGATGCAGCTATTAGTAAAGCAAATTGAGTGCTAGCATGCATCAGGGAAGATTTCTCTAGCAGAAATGGTGAGGACTGTCTTTTTGTATTAGTAATGAGCTAAACAGTGCCAGTGAAAAGACATTGACAATACAATCCTGATTTCCCATACTGAGAAATTGCTTGAGTGGTCCCTGGAGTTCTTCTGGGGTGTGACATTGCTCTGAATAATTCATTGACACGTGTGGGGAGATAGTGGAGACTGGGACCATTCACCAGATACATTTACAATGTGGGCCCCCCTTTTCAGAGGCTGGCAGAGGCCACATGGATGAGTGTCTGTGGGTTTTCCCATAACCTCTGAGGGTCCAGCCCTTGCAGAGAAGTGGCAAAAATCAATTAGCGAGACAGCATGATCAAGTGTGTCTTGAAAAAGCAAAAAGGTTTTAATAAGGAAAGAAAATAATACAAAAACAAAGGCAAAGCCGAGCACAGTACAGAGACAAGTTTCCTACTTGCTACAACACCTCAAAAAGCGTGGAACTTCTTTGTTGTTTCTCTTTAGTACTTAATAGCTTAGGTGGGCTATTTGGCTCTTGGTCCAATGAGATTAACAACAGGCTTTGAGTTCCACTCTCCGAGCCCAATCCATGCTCTTGTGCTGGCACTGAGCCAATTGCAATGAGAAAGGCACAGAACTTTCTAGTTAAACTTCTTAAAATGTCTAAAGGTAAACTGAAACTCTTTCCCTATGTGGAAACACCTCCTGGGGGTGTGGAGTGCTTTACTACAAGTGCCCACCACTGTGGGCCTAATAATCTCATTGCCTCAGAATGGTCCCTCAGAGGTTTAACCTATGAGACCAGACACAGCTATACACACAAGGGTGCAGCTCTTCATCTCAAGGACTGTGTACAGTTCTGATCACCTGTACCCATGGCAGAGGAGCTCAAAGATTGCAGCTACAGCTCTTAAACAGTGACAGACACCAGAATGTGATTGCATCATTTAATGTCTAAATCAGTCTCCAGCCACAGAGTTTTGACCAATATAACTCTCCCAAGACAGCTCCTAGGAAGAGGCTGGAGACTGTCTTAGCCCCAGCAGTATTCACATCAGATTTGTGGGATGGGACCTTCCAGTTCTGGAGCTCCAGAGATTTTCTCTGCACAGCACAGCTGTGTCAGATGGTATCCAGATCAGAGTGGTCCATGACCCATCCAATTTGCTAAGATCATTTCAGCCAAACTGGCTCAGATATATTGAAGAACTACCTTGGTGATCAAAAGAATCCAGAATTAACTCTATGAGAGCAGGAAAAACTGATTTTGAATGCTTTTGAAAAATCTCCTTTATACTCAAAGAGAGCTTTATGTACAGAAACTGTCCACAGCCTCTGGGAATTTGGTTCTCAATTCCTTTAACTGGAGCATGTCAAATAATTTCAGCTGTCACATGTCATGTTTGAGAGACCATGAGCTTTGACACAATATGTGTCAAATATACCTTCAAACGAATGCAGCACTTCTCTGGGAGGTAATGACAATTGCTGAGCATGATTTCCTTCTGAATAAATATGAAAACTCCACAGACATCAGTCAAAAGAAATTAACTCTCCTTGAAGATATTTCATAAGAACTGCCTTCTTTTCTCTGTCTCTGCTACCTCTCTCCTCTCTCACGGAAAATGCCAAAGTGGATAAGTTCAGGACTTATCTCTATGAAAAAGAAGGCCTAGAATAATGAAAGCACAAAACCACAAACATCTGTACATAACTAGGGTTGTATGAAGCTGACAGACAACTTGTCCCTATTGCTACTGGGTCACTCAGTGTCCATTACTGGCTATTGACTGTTGTCCTACAGGCAATCCCAGAGATAAAGAGGGAAGGACTCCCTCTTGGCATGTGTATGTAGCCTATTGCAGTGAGCATGTCACCTCTTCAGGACCCTTGCTTGTACTTACACGTTGCTTAAAATAGTGTTTGTCAGAAATTCAGTTATCTCCTCAGAGGAACCAGAAAGGAGAAGAGCTTCCCTCCTTTTCTCTTTAAGTACAAAGATTCAGACCTGGACCCCAGTTCAGAACCTATTCAGATCAGGGATCGAGCTAAGCAAATGCCTCTTGTTAGGGGACTACCAACAGTTCATTCAAAAGGAAATCTAATTTTAAAAGTGATAATAAATAGATATGTGTACTCGAATAATAAGAATTTCAACATGAAACACAGTTAGATATAAATAAAAGACAATCTAAATGTATGGACTTTATAAATACATCCAAACTTACTCTCAAAATCCATGAATGTGATGAAAGGACTCCAACATGTTTCATATCAGCAGTGGGGAGTATGGAACACACAAGGATGGAGAAATGTCCCTACAGTCACACTTGACAGAGAACTATGAATTCTATTGAGATTTCATGATCAGCAGATGATAAGTCAATCATGATGAGAGAAAAGAGTGAATTAGGATAGGAAGGAGATGTAGGGGCATGAAGTAGATGTAAATATCTCATTATAGCCATTAAGCAATATTCCTTCAACATGGCACAGCAAGAGACACAGGGAAAAGACCAATGAAAGACAAGCCTGGCCAAGCTGGTTGTCACCTCTGCCAAGTGCAATCGTATAACTGTTTGCTGCCAGCAAACACAAACCACCAGCAGTGGCTATCTCAGAAGTGAGAAGTCCCTGATTCAAGAAGGAAAAACAAATGGGTGTTTTAAATTTACCTGCAAACTGCCCTGATTTTACTCATCTCTAAAAGAACCTGCACCTGCGTATTCTAAAAAGAAAGTGGTCTTTAAGATTTTTAGCCTGTTTGATACAATATTCAGCAGAAAGTCTGGGAATAATAAAGGAGTGTTTAAAGCAGGTTGCCTGCCTCGTTCAGCTGTGTCATGGAGCTGATCCAAAGACACCCAGGAACTTTAAAAGGTGCTGGAGCTGGCCCATTGGTTTCTAACTGAGCTGTTAGTGTTTTTGCATGACATCCTGTTAGGAAAATCACTGGCATTTGGCTTACTCAGGAGATTTCACCATCTGTTATTGTAGAGACCCAATAATGATACAAAACACAAATAAACAAAAAGCCCGAACCCTCTGTCAAATTTAGTGAGGTCTTAAAATATTCCTGCACAGGTAGAGAATTTTGCTGGAAGAGAATCAACAGAGCAACGGGCTCAATTACATCTGAGTTTCCTGTGTAAGACCTGTCAAGCAACTCCTATCATCACATCTGTAAGTGAGTGTGAGTAATGGGTTTTGTTTAAATTCGTGTGGTGTTTGTTACCTACATCCAGTCAGATAATGGACAGATAGCAGAACAATGATCATCAAGAGGCTATCACTTAATTCTTGTTTTATTCTGCAGCTTGCTTGCCTTCATCTGTTTTCCCTTCTGAAGAAGTAAGCACGTTCCTTCTGTCTGAGATGGAAATGCAATGGCCTATTATGCATTCATCACAAGTTTTCCATTTTCCATCCAAAATCATGACAGTGATACAAATATGAAAGCGCACAGAATTTGTTTCCAAAAGCATTCAGCTCCACGCATATATGTTTAGCTTTCTGCAATTGAATTTCTTATCCCCCAAAACACACAGTCAACTTCCTTCTAAGTAGCAAACATAACATTTAAGGAGTTTATTTGTCTTACCAAAAACAATAGCTGTTAATTATGGTGGTAAGGGCAGAGCATCCTACAAAATATTGAAAAATCTGTTGGCTTGCTGCAGTTCTATTGATTTAAGAAACACAAAGGGAATATGCTGAACAAGATGAGATGGGAAATTAGGTAGCATCATGTGAATGTAGTAGTGAAGCATCCTCCATCCTCTCATCACTGTCAGCTTCCTGCAGGACAAAAATATGTGTTCAGACCTGAAAACTATGTCCTTCCAATACAAGTATTGGTATGCATTCCTTGCCCTGGCTATCTGAATTCCTTTGGGTTTAAAGAAGCTGCCAAAACCTTACAAGTTGTGAATGCTGTTGTGCAAGTAAAACTAATGACTCCTTTTCTGCTTCCCATATTTTAAAGATTTAAATGAGTCATATTGCTGGGGAAAAGATGAGGAGGTGCAGAGGGGCTGTCAGGATCGAATTGTAAATCTTTTGGCATTTAATATCTTAGACCTGATTGACCTGATGATGGTGCTTCAGACCAGTATTTATCTTGGTGTTGTAAAGCAAGCAAATTACCTTTACCCAGCCGTGAATCCCACTTTGCAGTCTGCTGTAACTAACTGGGGTATGAGGCTCAAGTGAAATGCTCCAGTCAAGCAAGTAACCATCGAAAAACAAACAAAAAACATTTGCATTTGAGGAAGTATTAAATGTATTTATCATCTGCCCTTCGAGTCTGTGTAAGTGCTGGAGTAAGGAGACAGTAATATGAATAGTTGTAACTCAGTTATTAAATAAAATGGAAATACATGAATAATTAATACAAATAATAACTGGTGCTTGCCCAGCCGGTGTATGCTGAGGTTTTAGCTGGTGCTTATCGAGGAATGATAGACTAAGGGTTGCATAGGGAGGTAGGGCTCCCTTGTTGCCCAGATCCCCCAGCACACTGTAGGCTGCAACACAAGATCTGGGCTGTCTATTTTCTGTGCAGTGAGGAGTTCTCAGCAGCACCCAGCTCATGGCTGTAGGATTTCTGGCTTCAGAAAGCAGAGTCAGCCTGCCAAAGCACTCTGTCTACAGTGTCTGTCTGAGCAACAGCTCTGGCCCAGGGAAATTCAGGCTCAATAGGTGTTACTGACACCCTCATATTTCAGCTGGCTTCCCTGCTCTTCCCCACAGCCGTTAGGAAGGCTCTCCAGAAAGCACTTTGGAGCAGCAGCCAAACCCAGATGCTCTGAAAATCCCATGGGATTTCCCTAAGGAATATTCATGTGCCCAGAAAGCGGAGGGAGACCCAGAAAAATGGCTATCCTATGATTTTTCCCTATGTGCTAGCAGCAGATATGACCCCACATGCTCTATTGAATTATTCTTCCATGAGTCCTTTCAGAAGGGAGCAAGTGATAAAATTCTCCAGAGAGTATCTCCTATTTTTCCAGCGTGCCCCTAGTTCCTGCTTTACCTATCAACATACTCCCTCACAACCCAAAAGATACCTTTCCTTGCAAGATATGTCAGAACACTGAAGCTAGGCCTGAGGCGTGGTGCCAGCTGAATGAATCTGTCTAAAGCCTGGAGATCATGGGATTCATCCAACAGGGCCAAATTTCTGCTGCCATCAGAGGTACACCTAATTTACCTCCATGCAAAGAAGAACAGAGTGTACTCACTGACCTGACTGCCGTTCACTGCAGGAGCGTGTAGCACATTCCAAGCATTAATCCTTAGGACACCACTGCAAGGTCACAAAGTAATATTATCTTCTATTTTCTATAGGTATGAAGAGGTGAGCCAAAGACAGAGATGAGACTGGAACCAGATTTCAGTATGCTGGTTAATCTACTAGACTGAAGCCTTTCCAACAATTGGAAGGGGATTTTGTGTATTATATTGTGAACCCAAAACCACCAGAAAAAAAAAATCTCATGTATTTTAATGACTAGAGTGTAGGAAATATGTGATGTACATGAGTTTTTTATGAGATTTGGGGAAGTCAGTATTTCAATTAGATGATTGTCATACAGTCAAAAAGTGCTGAAGGACATCTTTAGAGAAAATTTCAAGGTTTGCTCCTTCTCATTAACAATGCAATGAGCACTTTAAATAGTTCTGACCTATTATTATAGAGCTCTTTTCTCTTGGTTCTGCTGCTGGCTATGCATTTCCACATGGAAATTAAATATCTTTATGGACAAATAGCTTTGTAAAGAACTAGCACTGTGGCCATAGTTTTCTAGTTTAAGTGAGGCAGCATTGGTTAAGAGAAATGGGTATTCAATGAATATTTTTGAGGGGAAACAAATTTTGGAAGATGAAGACCTGAAAAAGTGTTTTGGTCACCTTAATGGTGTTCACTTTTTCCAGCTATTGTCAGTCTTATAACAGGAAATATTTCTTCTTGTGTATGGACTGGGCTGTACTGAAGGTAATACCCCATTGCCTGCAGCTTCTTGTTCTCTTGTTCTTAGACGTTCATGATCTCTGAGAGTTTTATGCTGACCTGGGAAAGAAGTGATCTTTGCTTCTTCTGCCATTGATTCAGGCCACACTTTGTTTTCTCCACAGCTTCTCATTGCTAAAATACAGGGATGGCATTATACCCTGTAATAAAGGGAGTTGTAATTGTGGAGAAACACAAAGTCTTGTTTATTGGTTCAGCTGCTGGAAAGGAGAAAGCTATTGATAATTCCACCAAAAAAATATTTCTAAGTGTAAGGATTAGGTGTTCAAAACTGAGAAGTAACCTAGTGAAAATTAGTTGTATTTTAGGTTTACTTCCCTGTTGCCTGGCTGATCCATCTGGGAGACTCTAGGTCCCTGAGTGAAGATCATGCCATTACTTTAGACTCACAGTCTGCACTGAAGCACATCTAATGCTCTCCTGTAATTGTTTCCTGAATGCTGAAAACAGCAACAAAGCCCACATGCATGCATGCACATATATGCTCACTGCTATGCTTAGGCTGATGGAAATTTTACAAATTGCTAACCCTGTCTGGAACCAAAAACTCCCAATCAAAACATCAGCATATTGGTTTGGGCAGCAGAGCTAGGAGTCAAAAATGGGGTCTGTGGAACAGCAGGCTTAACAGCTGAAATCATCAAAGCTCTGAGCCTCCATGCTGGCCAGATGATGAGTTTTTAATTTCTTCCCTGTGGGTCCTGAAATGCAATAGATAAAATAGGAAAAAATTCATAAGTCAATTCTGTTGGCCTTTAAATGCAAATGGAGAAAATCTGCAACTTTTTTCAGAAAAGAAATTAATCGATTGATATTTCTGTGGACCTACAATAGTTGTGTATCTCTCACATGCAGATATCTATCAAAACTCTCTGAATTTCTTAGTACACCTACTCAAATTCCATATACTTTGGACTAGATGCATCAAATCAGAGAGGAAAGGAGGGAGGAATTTAATTTTACACTCGAAAAATTATGGATCTTTCATTTCTATGCCTCCCCACATTACACTCATATTTAATTTAAGATCTTAAGTGGTTCTAAATAAGCTTCTAAGATTCAGTTTAAGCACAAAATATTCATTCAGGATGAATGAATAATTCTGAAGAGCTGGAACAAGAGAACAAAGAGGGTTTTAACATTAACAATGGGACAGATCCATCAACAAGATAACTATGATTGACACAAATGGAGCCTCTTTCACTGGTACTTGATTTGGCCATTGCATTAGACAGTGTTTTATTCCTTGTGATTACAGTCCTAGCTCAAAACAGTCTGCTCATACAAGAGAACTTGTAGCTCAAGTCTATAATACCCCTGACTCACTGAAGCAGTGGATCAGACAAGAAGCTCATGTTGGTAACTGACACAAATTCCTGAATTTATCTTGAAAAATGTGCAAGTTTTCTCTGACTGCAGTGCCTCTTGTTAAATTGGTCAAATATTTCCCATCATGTGGTTGTCTCAAGCCCTAGGTGAGTGGAAATGTAGGGTGTTTTCTGCTTGAGGCTCAGTACACAAATTACTTGGGAGAAGGAAGCTGCTGGCATGAAAAGGGGGAAGGCTTGGAAGAGGAACACAAGGAGGTCACAAAAAGGAGGGAACAAGGAGTGGGGCACACCTGAGAGCTGCTGAGGGGCTGAGCTGAGCAGTAGTAATCAATGAAAGGAACAGTTCACAGACTGAAGAAATGGAACTTTCAGCATTTAAAATGCTGTGGTAACAAACAAACTTCCTGCATGCCAACACCCTGACTGCAGAGTGCCAAGGTAACTCACCAAGTTCATGCTAGACTAACTGGGGCATGCTGTGAAGATAATAAGAGCATTTATCTGTCATGAATGCAAGCTTATGGATTGATAGATCATTTGATCTGTATGACTGTATTATGGATTTGCCATTAGCTTTTATCTTTAGCCATGCTGACAGAATCAAAAAACATATTTATTACACTTGATAGGTTTTAATCGACTTTGCATTTTCCTGTGAGTAGAGTTGGAACACAGATAATCTGCAAAATACACTGACAATCTTCCAGTTTATTCTGGTTTATTCATATTTTTTTCCGAAAAAACAGCCAAAGAGCATATCACAGATGTATTCTCCAGTAAAAGCTTTACGTAAGATTTGAAGGAGAATAAACTAGCATTAACCATAGAAGAGAAAGATGCACTGCAAAAAAAGCTTATCCTCTGGGCTTGATGAAGAAAACAGCTCAAAGCCAGCAAATCAATGATCCCAGAATGAGACTGAAACACTGCCCACAGAGGGAATGGATTTGCAAAATGTGAGCTCTCCCTATTTCATATGGTATTTCTCCTACTCAGAGAAGAGCTTTTAGTGCTAAGGCACACAGTCTGATACTACCAAGGCCTGATAACTTCCAAATAATGTGACAGAAGGACCAGACCTCTGCTATACTGAAAATCTGAGGATGAAGGGGAGTCCCTCTTATTGAGATATCTTTGTTCTTGATATCTCATGTGACCCGAGTGATTATATGTGAATTTCATCAATACAGTCAATAGAGTGCAGGGTGTGAGTCAGCCTAAAATAGAAAGGACCTGGGGTTTCTGGGGCAGAACAAGCTGCTCCATGAGCTGTAATGTGCCCCAGGAGTCAAGAAGGCAAATGATATCCTGGGATGCATTAGGAAAAGCAATGCCAGCAGGTCAAGGGAGGTGATCCTGCCCCTCTTCTCACCCCTAGTGAGGCCACATCTGGATACTGTGTCCAGTTATGGACTCCTCAGTACAGGTGTGAGGGTCCAGCAGAGGCTGCAAAGGTGTTTAAGGGACTGAAGCATCCCTCTTACAAGGACAGGCTGAGGGAGTTGAGCCTGTTCAGCCTTGCAGTAGGACAAGAGGCAAAGGACAGAAACTGTTGCCCAGGAAGTTCTCCCTGAATATGAGGAAGAATTTCTGTCCTGTGTAGTGATCAAGCACTGGAACAGAATGTTCAGAGCCGCTGTGGAGTCTCCCTCGCTGGAGATAGTCAAGAACCATCTGGACACAATCCTGTGCTCTGGGATGACCCTGCTTCAGCAGGCAGTTTGGACCAGGTGACCCACTGGTCCCTTCCAGCCTCACTGTTTCTGTGATTCTGTGAAATGAATTGCATGCCAACAACTTTTGGCCATGTTGGCCTCAGTGGCTAAACAAGATTCTGAAGAGTCCACTTCACCCAGGAAATTCCTTTGTCCAGTTCTTCAGACCCTGTTCACTGTCCATGGAGAGAAATAGATACAATAGTGTGAAATTTATTCCAATGTCTAAAATGTATTTGATGAATCACATTCCATAATTAACAAATTCCAGGAATAAAGCTCTTGGCTTACGTAACAATAGAGGAGGTTTAAAAGTTCAAGCTTAGGATCCTGCAAGGATAGAGGAGTTCTTGTAGCATGCCCTGGTCTTTTGAAGGCTGTTTTCCTAAGGAAATAGTGCTTATGCAATTACATTAGCTATCAATTCCAATGAAGTTTGAATGCTAGCCAGTGTCAACAATATCGTACATAATACAGACTTTGAAGACATTAATTTGCTACAGGTTTCCTTTTTGGGGAAAGGAAAGTGGCTGAATAAAGGAATGAAGAATGTGATTAAAATCCCTTGATAAAGAAAGGCTGAAGAGTGAGCTCAGCTACATAGCAAACAGCAAAAAACCCCCTGGAGGAAACCACAGGCAAAGAGGATTTCTATAGATAGGCAGTATCATAACTGTAACCTATCTTACATCAGCTGGAAACTGCCAGATAATGTATCTGTCTTGGAAAAAATAAAATGCCCTGATCTTATTCTATGTCAGAAAGAAAACAGTCAAACTAAGACACAAGTGTCACCTGGGGATAGCCTGTGTTTGACTGACATCAGTGAAAGCTTGGCTGTGAATTCAGTAAACCCTGATTTCACACCTTGCAGACTTGTTTTAGACAGGAAAGTTACAGGTAGGGCACAGTCAAAGCAGTCAGTAGCTTATCCAAACCAGTGAGAATTCCTCAGGTCAGGAGTATTGGCCATCTTTGACACCTTCTATTGCAAATGTAGATGTCACTTCTACAACCTACTATGATGTACCAAAAATATGCAGCCTGTGATAAGAGTAGGCTGTTACTCAAGTGTTGTCTTCATTTTAAATTGAAAAGATGGCAAAGGAGTTCCCATTTTAAATATTGTCACCTGCTTTCACAGGCCTCCCCTGTTTTCCATGTATATTTTTCATTCCTGTGTGGAATAGGAAAAGGCAGAAGATGTTGGCCATACTGATTTTGCTTTCCTGAGAAAAAGGTAGCTGTGCCTGAGCCATAAAGGGAGGGTATTTCACTGCTTGCTGCCAAACTAAGTGTGATAGTCCTAAAAAGCACATAAGGTCATTCAATTTAAAACTTAGGGAACTGAAGTTCTTTCTCCCTGCAAGCTGTCATGTAGCTTAAAGGCCTAGGATTTTGTCAAAGCTAACTACCCTGGAAAATGAATTTCAAAATTTTCCCTCAAATTCCTTCACATTTCCATGCATGTTATCTTTCTGTAACTCCCCTCTTCCCAGGAACTTTTAGTGAGACCCCCAGAACTTTTCCTCAGGCTCAACAACACCCTGAGTTATTGCCCAGCTACTGCTGCAGCAGAGCCACATCCAGGGCTGCTGTTTGCTTCCTGATTTTATTCCCTGCTAGAAGATACCTCTGCAGTTCACTAAGTGTGATGTAGGGCCCTTTGCCTCCCAGAGCCATGACACTGGTACATGAAGCAACACCACAGCCCTGGGAAAAACAATCTCCAGAGATGGTTCTTCTCCATCGTCTTTCTCTCCACGAAACAGTCTGTGGAACTGGAAGAATATTCCCTTGAGGGGAGTGCAGCCTGATTCACAATCTGGCATGTACTGTTCCTAACCTACTTTTTTCTCTCATGCACCTGGTCTTGTGGTTTCTCAGCTCTCATTTTTCAATCACTTCTTGACAGGAGAATTTGAGACAATTGTCACAGAATGGCTTTCATTGCATGCCTGCTGCCATGTGGATGGCCCTGCCTTCCTGTGGTCAGTAGAAATTTTGGCAATCATGAAGTTTCTCCCCAGTCAAAGCCAGAAAGTGCAAGCAAAGCAATGAAATCCTCACCTCTGGTTCAGTTTCGTTAACAAATACAGCTAGTGACTCTTGGCTAGTTCTTGAATTCTTTAATGGGATTATTATTCATTCATGCTGGCCTCAGTGAAATTTGGGATACAAGTATTAATCTTAGATTGCAATGAGAATTGTAATAACAAGAGAGCTTGTTTTTACAAGGCACACAGGCCACACAGAAAGAATATCCAGTTCTGATCCTCCCAAAATAAATCAGATCTAACTCCTCCTGGAGTGAGGCAGGAGTACATCCTTACTGTGGACTGTACCTTCCAAGAAATAATAAGCCTCTATACAAACATCCATGCAAAGCAGTTTTAACTCTTCCTTGACCAAAACTCTGTGTGCCTCTAGTGAGGGATTAAAGGAGCACAGTTAAAACCAAGGTTCATCTTGCTTAGCTTTAGGTTCCAAAGAAGGAGCCTCGCTTTAGATTTCTAAAATTAGATATGAACATGTCTCTGAATATTTTTGCCAATTTCATGCTTTGTCCAAAGAAAAGGATCATCACCATAGAATAACCATAGATACATTTGTGTTGGAATGGACCTTAAAGACCATTTAATCTCAACTCCCCTAGCAAGCCCCAGTCTGGCCTTGAGCACTTCTAGCAGTGGGGAGTCCACAACTCCTGTGGGCAACCTGTTCCAATGCCTCTTCACCCTCACAGGAAAGAATTTCTTCTCTATATCTAAAGTAAATCTACTCCCTCTCACGTCCTTCTAAAAAGTCCCTCTCCTTGTCGACCTTTCATCTTGACTTACATAAGATGTGGCCTTATATAAGAACATAAGACAAAGTTTGCACAGGTTTTAGAAAAACACAACTTCACTAGGAATTTTTAAGGTTATTCATGTTTGTCTTTCTTCTACTTTGTCAGTATGTCAGAGATTTGGCACCACAGAGCAACACCTTGCAAGAAGTGTCACAGACATGCACTATGCTTTATCCTACAACTCAGCTGGGCCTTCATCTGTGGCCAGATATGCTGATGCAGAACACCAGCACTGTTCCAGATACTCTAAATAGGGCCTGTGTCTTTCCTCCCCTTCACTAGCAAGGAATTCCCTCCTCACACTACCAGGCCATGAATTATTCCAGCAGAGGTACTGAGGATCAAGTTAGACGGATTGCAAACTCAGTTCTGTGGCCGGTCAGATGGCTGAAAGGCCATTTACTGTCACCACAGAAAATAATAAAGACAAGGCCAGTGCTAGAGAAAGCTGTTCCCTGCACCATGCTGGGTAGAAGGTGACAGACTACAAGTGGCAAGGTCCCCAGGGTGTCCTGAAGCAATTGGTGAATGGAGCCACAGTGGGGCATCAAACCATGCATGGCTTTACCCAGTGTCTCATCTCTTCTTTCATAATTCATGCTAAATACCTCTCTAAATTTTGAGTTAAGCTGTTGTTGCCATAGCAATGGCCATTTAGAGTGAGAGAATGCAGTGTATGTGTTGGGGGTGTGAGGTTCTGGCTCTTCTCGTAAAAATATGTATTTGCATGTACATACACTGCTGTGGAGCTGCACAAAAGAAGCCAAGCAAGCACTGTGCATCAGATCTGAGGGAGGGACAGGTGGTATGGAAAGAGAAGCCTGGTGCATGTTGGAGTTGTTTGTTCCAGGATGCACCTGCGAAGAGCTGAATGCTAAACTGAAATGAGCCTGAGTAATAACTGACTGACAATTCATTTCTTAGCAGTAGAAGTCACTCCCTTGCTCAGGACGAGGCATGTTTGTTGCTGCCTTCATGAGATAAATCTTTGCAGAAACAGGAAAATTTTGCTTTCCCTGGTTTATTTTCATTAAAAATAACCCTTGCTGCTAGCTGTTTAACAGGAAATGCTTTTCAGCAATCTACTCCCACTGTTTATACAAGTTTATTTGCCAGGGCACAGGCTGAAAAAAAATCAATAAATAATGCAGGCATTATATTACCTAATTTTAGATCTACTTCTAAGATTTTTCAGCACACCTAGCACTAGCATTTTTAGTGGTCACAGCAGCAGAGATTCAGAATTTGTGAGGTTTATTCCTCACTTTATGCCACCTCTCTGTGGGATGAGAAAACTTAAATAGTTACAGCTAGGGCAAGATCCTGCCCACATCCCTGAGCCTATTTCCCTGAGGACTTTGGCAGAGGTCCATCATCCTCCGACTAAATTTGGTTTAGAAGCGGAGTTAAGCATCACCTTGCTCAGCAAGTGCAGGCAGCGTCTGGAGCGGTTTGGGAAAGTGAGCCTGAAAGTGAGATTTAGAACCCTGAAGCACTAACTGATGAAGAAGAGCAGACTGCTTGTATCACTGGCTGGGCCTCAAATTCTTTTGAAGTAACACATTTGACTGTGAGCAGCCTTTTTAAAGTCCATAAATTCATAGCAGGGCATCCAAGTTTGATAAGGTAGCCATAAATTTTTGTGACATATTTTGTCCCTCCATGAGTCCAGACAGGGTCATGAATCAGAATTAACATTCCAGGTTCTGGTGAGAATACCTGATTTAAACTTCGAAAATAATTTGGAACCCAAAACAGAGACATAAATTCGAGTATTTTTGAAGTGTAGCTCTGTATTTGCCTGTTTCTCAGTAAATAGCAGCCACCAGCTCCCTGTCAGTGACATTACCTGCATCTTAGGACATGCCTAGTACATGGCAGGTCTCAGAGACTGAGCATATTGTTTCCACTTCCAGTGGTACTTTCTGATAGAGGCAAGGCAATCATGTCCCTTTCTTTGCCAGCTGGAAAAGAAAAAGGCAAAGAGAATCTACCAGCCTGCAAAGTCCATCGGCTTCAGTAGTTTACTGATTTACAGCAGCTGCAAAACAAATTCTGTAAAATTTTTAGCACAATCCAGTTTCCATAAACAGCTGAGGGCAGCTTTTGTTTCCAGCAAACTTCTGAGACTTTTGTGATTAGAACGATAAAGGCAGTAAGCACAATTCACAATCAATTATGTTTTATTAATGTTTTTTTAATACACGCCACAGCCCAGTAATCATGAAGCTGTTCAACAATGTTGTTCTAAAGTCAGCTAATAGCAGGATGTAATTTGTGGCCGTCTCTGCTCACTTACAAAACACTTGCTCAGTTAATTGTGATTTCACACTCTGCTGAACGCTGCTGCCTGGAGGTAACATTCATGTGATGGAAGAGTTACCAGTCTGGGCTCTGGGAGGGGAGGGTGTAGGGGGGTGGAGGAGGGCAGGATCATTTCATCAGAGGCTACTGTTGTTAAATTTTCAATCCTTTTATGTTAAAAAGGAAAAAAGAAAAAGGAAAGAAAACAGCTAAATATCAAAATCTACAATCCACTGCTGAATATGTCTTTATTTAAAAACCTGAGTATTCTTTCCACGTTTTGATCCCTTTCTATTGCTTTGTGTTTTTACCAGGAACATAACAAAACAAGTGGCCAGTAGGTGAAACCCTGTCTGGGTAATCAGGCCTCACATTGTAGATTCTGGGTAAAACCACAGAAAGAGCCTATATTCTCATTAGAAATATTTTCATGACTTTGGGAGTCCCAGAGACACCTGGTGTCTTTCTTAGACTAGAATAGGCAGGAGATTCTCCTGGAGGAGGTCAGAAGTGCCCAAAATGTTGCCATATGATAGTGAGCAAGTTAAGCAGAATCTTATCACTGAATGTTTGGTCAGTGGTGATGAGACAAGAGTTCAGCCCTGCACAGGCACAGGCAAGGCATCAGCTTCTGCTCTGAAGTGCTGGCAGTGAATATATCAGAGGGAGAAATATTGCCTCGATCAGCAAATGAGAAGAACGATCTTAATTTGAAAAATTTCCAGCTGTTTGGTACTGCTGTGGCAAACTGGGAGATACAGCTCAGACCAGACAGGGATGGGAGCTCCAGCTTGGGAAGGTTTTTAATTGAGTAGTCACTAAATTGGGGCAGGGAGAAGGAGCCACATAGGAGACTTTGCCCACTGCTGGCCATCACCTCCACTATTTCAATTTCTCCCATCCTGACCAGTGATGTGGAGAGCTCCAAGCCAGGTTTGAGTGCTGCTACTTGGGGGTCCAAGCCAGGATTGTGTCCCATCAGAGCAGGCAGGGTGGCAACAGAAGTGACCCCACATGCAGCCAGAGAAGAGAAAGGGTGCACACTCTGCTGCTCTGTGAGCCTGGTGTGGCTCTGAGGCTGCCTGTGCTGCTAGCCCGACTGAGCCTCAACAGAAACAATAACAAAGGACTCTCTGCCTTCCATATCTATGCAGAGGCTCAGCCATATTTTCTGTATTGCCAAAATGTGAGGAGAATGTCTTGGCACAGAGTGAAATCTGACATCTCACTCTGGAGTGAGCCAAGAATGCCCAGGCAGAGCACCTCTGCTGGAACACAGGTTCACAGGGAGATCCGGCCTCAAGGAAAACCCTGCAGGCATTGCAGAGAGCTGAGAATTGATTAGGAGCAAGAAGCAGCAGTGGTCTCTTTGTGGGCAGAAAAACGTAGATGCTTAAGAATCAATTAAGAAGGAAAGGTTAAATACGTGTCTAAAGACTAAATGCACAGATACTCCTTGGGGGGCTATACTTTGGATGGTGTTAACTTCACTTAGTTAAGCCTCACTTGCATTAAGCACAAGTGTTAAAGCTTCTCTTAGCTAAATATTTTTTTCCCAGGACATGGCACTGAAAACATCATGGTTTACTTTGCACAAGACTACTCCACACTTGTGCCATCACCTCTCTCATCCAACATTTGACATCACTGACCTTAGCCTGGTCCTGGTGCTCCCACACCACCTAGGAGGAATAATTGCAGTGACATCCACAGGTCACAGGAGCCAGCTGCTCCTTTGTCCCCAAAGGCTCTATACTCTCATTTTTCCTTTTCCATGCCTTTCTGGGACCACACGTGAAGGCTGAGACTAAAGTCAACTAACACACAGTCAATAAGCACACAGCACTTGCCTGTTCATTGCAGTCACTGCTGGTGGGCTTTCAGCTGTCACCATTGCCTGGAAGAAATAAGCAGATGGACAAAAAGCAGTAGGATTCAGCTGATTCCAAAGAAGACAGAAGGGAAGATGGTGGGACTTTCAAAGGTCTAACTCTGCATTACATCAAGATCATTACACCACAAATTGTCCAGATGGCACAAAGCCTCGGGCTCACAGCTGGGCTTCTCAGTGCACTTGAATGTACTTATTGTCAGAGCAGGGAGAAACTCTAATGATTTAGAAGCCTGAATGGCCTGACCCAGAGCTCTGCCTCTGGTGGTCTGCTCATTGTAACTCCCTCTCCTGAGACCAAACTCACTTTGGAGGAACTCAGCTGGTGCCAAATGCTCTCATGTATTTTAACAAATAACAAAGACCCATATTTCCACACCATATTAATGTCTGGTGATCTTCAGGGGCTCCTTGTTCCTCACCAGGCTAAATTAATACATCTAGTTCTAATCTATAGAGTTATTTAATATCTGGAAACTTAAAGAATAACACGTGAGAGACATCTGTTTTCCTGTGTGATTAATATTTTAAATACTTATTTTTTCTGAAACAGGATATCGTAGATCTCTGAGGAGAGGGCTGGGCGTCTGCTGTATGTTGACATTGTCGAAAACATAAAGCATCAGATGTTGATGCTAACACAGTACAAATAGTAATATAGTGTTCTGAATTTTTCTCCTTGTTCTAAAGCAAGGGAATATAAGTTTTTGTTTTAAGACCGATGATTTACTTCTACACTGATGTACTATCTCTTGCTTTATATGTCTTCATACTGAAATTCCTCCTTAATTTTTAGGGCTTTTCAAACTCTTTTACAATATACTAGACATGGCATGCATTTATATGGTTTGTAGCCACATGCTGCTGCTGGTGGTAATTGCAATAATTAATGTTTTTCATGTATGGGTTTTCAAGATGAAATTAAATTCACAAAATCACCTAATGAGGTGAAAGCCTTTTTTTGTCATTTTTAACAAGGCAAGAAAAAGAAAATTGACATGTAACAGCCAACAATGGAAATTTAAAGCACTTTGATTAATTTTCAGCAAATTTATCTTAGCACCTGATTAACATTTCATGAAGGAACTTCTCCATTTCCATAGAAGAAATGTACTTGTTTTCTCCACCTCACCATGTGTTCTGCAACTTTTCCCTGGTTTGTTTTTTTCTTTGTTTTCTTTTATGTCCTGTTTTAAGCTACCAGATTTCAGCCAGCCAGAATCAGGGCGTGTGAAATTTGTGTGCTTGGCACAGGTCTGTCACTGTAAGCTTCAGGTTACTTTACAAATATTTCTCTTCCAGAGGTGACAACCTCTCTAATTATAATTGGCAAGGAGACTCAAGGTTGTCTATCATTTTTTTTCTGATTAAAAAGATGTTAAATTTCAGTGCAGTTCTCATCAGATGTTAAGGTCAAGTTCTACCAGGGCACATATAAATGTGATAAATGTGTTGGATGATCTATGCTACTGTGCAAGTTATCCATGATCTCTGAGAGAAAGAAATCTTTGCATTCAGCTTCTTGTGTCACTCTTGAAAGACACACCAGAATTTTGAGCTGAAATTTGAATTGTTTTAGAAATTTGCTTCCCTAAGATAAAATTTGTAGGGCACAGCAAGGGCTCGGGGAAAGATACTCCTCTGATGGGTGACCTTGGAGAAAGATCTATTGATGAAACTATTAGCTTCAATATTTGTAAAATGCCACAGGAGCACAGGTGTGGTGGGAATTCCTCTGTGACCTTACACTGGGCATGGTTCTCCTCCAAAGAAAGTTTACAAAGGACAGCAGGTGATACCAAGTTTGACATATGGCTCCAGGCACCACAATAACACATTTTAGTTCTGAATAATGCAGTATAAATCCTCAACTGACAAGCCACTCATAATAAAGCTAAACGTAATCTTCTCCAGCACCCACGTCAGCTCTTGTTGCATCCTTTGTCAGGAAGCTGCTTAAACAGATGAGCCCTGCAAAACACTGTGAAGAGGAACAAATGTGAGGAAATTTTGGATATAGCACATAGTAGAGAGAAGAGGAAACCTCTCCAGAGTTTTAGCCCAGACGTGTAGATTGTCCTAGTCATTAGTAAATGGTGTTGAAAAATAGCTAGGCAGTCTGAAATGCCTCAGCTCTCAGTAAGGCTTCCCATTCCATCCTTTTAACTGGGAGATTGGAAAATGCATGGCTGCTGGATGCTGGATTGCCAGTACCAGGCATTGGTGCTGGTATGATGGAAGGCATGAACGAAATTGCTACCAATGTATGAGCAATAATGTTATATTTATAAGTCATCTGGCTAAATGAAAGATTCAGCTGCAATCCTCTTTGCAGTTTGACACCTTCCAGACAAATAGACTGAAAATGCTTAGTCTGATAAGAATTCATCTCTGAACCAACAGCACAGGTGGATCTGCTCCGTGAGCTACAGACAGAAGGCCTGCAGAGGACCAGAGCTGACAAGTGAATATAGCCATGGAAGACAGATTTAGTTTTGGGGATGATATCAGTGGGATAACGGAACACAGAAACCCCAGACCCCAAACCACTTTCTCATTTTAGTTGCTTTCGCAGAAACAAGAATGTGCTATCCTTAGTAAATAAGCAATCTTACACCAAGAAATAGTAATTTTTTGCAATCAACTTTTCACATACAGAGAAATAATCCACAAAAGCTGATGATTCAGACCTAGAGGCAAGTGCATTTTCAATGAGAGTAGCACAGCTGCTGTTGTACACAAGTGAGGTGCTTTCACTAAGGGATGAGCTGACAGTGTCCCCCAAGGGCAGATGTAGCTTCCCCCTGTGGACCTCTTGTGGTGGATAGAGAAGAGGCTCTGGAGTGCCAAATGAAGATGTTTCACAAGCTGAGTGCTTCTGGCTAAGGTTCAGATAGAGCAATGCTGGCAGAAACCCTCTGATGCAGGCATGGAAACTTTACCCTTTCAGCCTGTTTATTTTTCATGTTGATATTTACATTGCTTCTACACCCAGACTCTACTTCTATTTCCACCGGAGATCCAAAGACTATAGCGCAGGAGTGCACATATTTTTAGTAATAACAGAACACCTAGAACAACACAACCCTGCCTGTAGCTGACATTAAAATTTTAAATATAAACAAAAAATAAAAGAATTTCCACTTGATCAGCAAGTACTTCTTTTTGAAATATCCCAGAAACATGCTTTTGGTAGAAGACAGTACAGGAAAAACCCATAGGTGTGATCAGTATAGTGAAATCACTTCAGGAAGGATATGATCAGTGGTACCTTCACCATGTTTAAGAGGAGGACTGTGGGCTGTATCAGCCTGGAATATGTATGAAGTGTTTGTATGTATAGTCCTGAGTTACAGAAGCTGCAGGGAAAGCATGTGGGAGGTACACACCAGAGGGAACAGGAGAGGAACTGAGCTGCAATCCCATCTCTGTGATCTGCTTTAAAATAGTCTCCATCACACCAAGAGGTCTGTTCAGTGTCACCATAGTGATGTTGCTCACTGACCACCCAAATCTGCCTCACAGCTTCCTTCAGGAGTCCCTCCAATGAAAAACCATGGAGGCATCCATCCCTCACAGCCCAAGGGGGAAACCTCCCCTGACAAATCAGCCTTTGCATTAACACCTTCACTCTGAACCTCTGCTCAGCATCCTTGGTGCTCAGCAGGACACTGCAATGCCACTACATGGGCAGAAGTGCACAGGCTGCCAAGTCTGTTGAAGGAGAAAAGCACATCTGATACCCTAAGCTGTGTTTTTGTTTACTGTCTTCCACTTATTAAGAGAGGATTTGAACAGGATGAAACAGGATGCTTTTCTTGGGAAGCAGGACTCCGATCTGTGGTGTCACCCTGCAGTCTCAAAGTCCCCATGACAAGCTCAGAACTTCACAGGCCCTAGGGAGGGGAAGACAATTGGTTTAGGTGGGTGTCCCTCACCTATGGACACCCCTTACCAAGCAGTGTGTCCCCAGATAGAGCAGGACTGGGGGGATGAGTCACCTGTGTTCTCCAACCTAAATGGGGTCTCCACCACCTCCTCCTTTCATGTCCCTGGACACCTTCAGAGCAGGGCTGTCAAAACAAAGTTGGCAAGGAAGAAGCAGAATAATGGTCATTCCCAATTCTCACCTACTCAGATCACCCCTTGGGTTCTGCAGAGACTGATCCCTTGCTGTGCCATCACTGATTCCGGTTTCTCTCAGCAGTACCACTGTAATAAGCATCAGTGACAGAACATAGAAATCCTTTGCATTCTTTCCTGGGGAAACCAGCTGTCCATGAAATGATTTTCACTACCTTTTTATCGTTTCTTGCTGATGTGTCAGAGACACACACACAAATTCTTGAGACGCAGAGGAAATGTGAGGTGAAAGGTGATGACATTTACAGAAACCAGCACCTCTGAAGGAGTCAGGAGAATGAGAACATCCTCCCTGCTGGGAGGGTAAACCCACTGTAGCTCTAGGTATGTCCCAGAACAATTTTAGAAAACCTTACAGAGTGCCTCATTTTGAAGCCTTTTCTTGGGGAAACTCAGTTGTTCTTGGTCATGTTGAAGAGCTGTTGAAAGCAGATTGGTTTAATATGACCTTATAAAAGACTCACATAAAAGCCAGAGAGGGCAATAGGAAACAAGGGACATTTATTGTTAAGGTATCCAAGGAGCACAGGGAAAGAGCAAAGTTTAATTCTTGGCTATGCTGATGACCTTAGGTAAATCACTCAGGGACAAGCTTGGAAGAACTTGTTTAGGAAGTTTTTCAGACTTGGTGCCTCAGTGGGAACCTGGGGGTTCAGGGCACAGTTGACCTTTCCAGATTTTGATAGTGGTAGTGAGTGCTGAGCAAATAAAAATCTGAATTTAGAATCTTCTGAGAATCTCTGTGGTTTTTTTCTCCCAAGTGTAAAACAGGGAAAACAAATATTTTGCCACTGTTACAAAGATAAATATATGAATGTTTGCTGAGATACAGTGGCAACAGAAGCCACAGAGGTAAATAAGATAGATATTGCATTGAAAAAAATCCTAAGTCCTAATCCTAAGTGTTTTTATCCAAATGGTGGATTAGTGATGAAAACAATAGAAGTCAATGCAACTGAATTATTAACCACACAGCCATTTATGTGAAAAATGTCACCTTTTTGTCTGATAATGATTTCCAATGGGATAGTACCAGCATTTTATATGCCCTGTATACTCTTGAATAATGTTTGGCAAATTAGAGTACTAAGTCTTATACAGAAAGGACTGCTGAATACAGTCAACGTCATTACTTCTCCTAAAAAATACCAGAAAATATATTATTCTGGGCCTCCTGTTTAATAATCCACAGGTGATAAACAAACTAGCTTACTTAAAGATAATTTAGGGATGAGGAAGCCTTTTTTCCATTGACATTTCTGAATGGAAAATTCTGCTGAGACAGTCTGCAGCTCAGACTATTAGGATAGCAGAGAGAGACCTTTAACAGTGCATCTGACCCATTACTGATTTATGAGAGAGCAATGTTGGAATAAAAAGCTATCCTTTCACACAATTTGGTACAGCAATGTTGAAATTATACTAGGATAAACAACTTCCTTGCAATAAGCATACTCATTCATTATTCAGTGTTAAATCTTAATTGTTGCTGATTTCAATTTCTTTGTGCTAAGTGTTTCTAAATTATAAATAACCTTGCAACTCTAACAGTATATACTCTGTTAAGGAAAAGGTAAGTACAGAAATAAATTATTAAAGTGTTCTGCTTAACTATTGCCACACAGTTCATCTCAGGGTTGGGAGATGAAGGCAGCCACTTTGATAAATTTGAAAAGATATTGACAAGGAGTCTATGGACAAGTCATGCATCTATGTTGCATAAACGGACTTTGTGAATGTATATTTATTTACAAAATTGTTACATTGTGATCTTCACTCTGAGTTTTGATTTTTCTTCTTTTCAGGTCATGGACAAACTGTCCTGACCTTAGTGAGAGTAAAACCATATCCTAAGTATACACATCACTGTGGTGTTCTCCCTTTGATCTGAGCCCTGAACTGTGATTAACATTAAAGAGAAAAAGTCCAGCCGCAAGCATTTTCATGCCCTGAGCAAGCATCAAACATGAGACTCCTTCTTGTCATGTCTCGTATTCTCCTCTTTCATGTCTCTCTTATTTATGTATTTACCTTAATTTGCTTGGAAGAGAGTCTTGTTTCCCTCAAGGGGGGTGGTTGTGTTATTAAGGCATCTCACATCTCTGTGTCTCCTTTTGCCTTTTCTAATTCTTTCCATTTCTTCTCTAGAGGTCCAGTGGAAAGACTTGTTGGCTTGCTCTTCACTGGCTTGTGGGACAACACTTCATATCTGGCAATGGATCAGAAGGACTGAAGAGCAGTTTTGCTCCCACCAATGTTTCTTAGAGCTGCTAAAACGGGACCAATGAAGATGTTCACCAGACTCCAAGTCCTTGCCCTAGCTTTATTTTCCAAAGGAGTTTTCCTTTCCCTAAGTGACCATAGCTTTGTCAGAAAGGAAATTAAGATAGAAGGAGACCTGGTCTTAGGAGGCTTATTCCCAATCAAGGAAAAAGGCACTGGGATAGAGGAATGTGGAAGAATCAATGAAGACAGAGGCATCCAGCGCTTGGAGGCCATGCTGTTTGCTATTGATGAAATCAACAAGGACAACTACTTGCTGCCAGGAATTAAGCTTGGAGTTCACATCTTGGACACGTGTTCCAGGGATACATATGCCTTAGAACAGTCTTTGGAGTTCGTCAGGGCATCTTTGACTAAAGTGGATGAAACAGAGTACATGTGCCCTGACGGCTCGTATGCCATCCAAGAGAATTTGCCACTGCTCATTGCAGGAGTCATAGGTGGTTCCTACAGCAGCGTCTCCATACAGGTGAGTCACAGCAGCCCCACCAGCTGAGAATGGTTTATCTGCAATTCCAGTGACAGAACCACTGCATATGTAAGTTTGCCCACAAAGTGGCTTAGCTTGATCACTGCACCCTAGGGGTCAATCTAGCACATGATTTTTACTGAATTTACTTTAGTTCAATTCACTCTTTAAAATACTTACTGTAGTTCAAACCTCCAGCAGCTGTCCACTTCTTCTAGTTACAGTGTATCCTGAAGGCATCTGAAGTTTCCAAAATCTTAGTATTTATTTTGAACTTTGCATTTCATGACACTTTTACAGCTCTAAGTGCAGATATCTGCTTTCACATCAATCATAAATGATACCACCTATGTGTCTGAATGTATGTGTTCCTGCCATGCTGCATGTTCATAACATTTGTCATTTTAACAACAGATATTTAAAATGAGAAAATAAATCCTTTTCTTGCTTCTAGTCACTACTGGGGTTCCCCAAGGCTTAGTACTGGGGCCAGACCTGTTTAATATCTTTATCAATGACCTGGATGAGGTGATCAAGTGTACCCTCAGTCAATTTGCAGATGACACTCAGTTGCCTGGGAGTGCTGATCTGCTGGAGAGTAGGAAGACTCTGCAGATTGAATCAATGCACTGAGGTCAATGGTTCAATAAGGCCAAGTACAGGTCCTGAACTTGGGCCACAACAACCCCTGCAGCACAACAGACTGGAGGAAGAGTGGCTGGAAAACGTCCGAGTGGAAAAGGACGTGGGGGTGCTGGCTGACAGTGGCTAAATGTGAGCCAGGTGTGTCCAGGTGGCCCAGAAACCAATGGAGTCCTGGCTTTCATTAACAATGGTGTGTCCAGCAGGACCAGAGCAGTGATCTCTGTACTGGGCACGGGTGAGGCCGCACCTCACATCCTGTGCCCAGTTCTGGCCACTCACTGCAATACTGAGGTGCTGCAGCGTGTCCAGAGAAAGGCAACAGAGATGGAGAAGTCGACAGAGAAAGTCCTATGAAGGACTCCTCCTGAAGGAGCTGAGGATATTTAGCCTGGAGGAGGCTCAGAGGTGACCTTATAGCTACAAATACCTGAAATGAAGTTGTATGCAGGTGAGGGGTGCCCTCTTCTCCCCAGAAACTAGTGACAGGTTGAGAGAAAATGGCTTCAAGCTGCACTAAATGAGGTTCAGGTTGGACACGAGGAAGAATTCCTTCACAGAAAGGGTTGTTAAGCATTGGAATGGACTCCCCAGGGAGGGAGGTGTTGGAGTCACTATCCCTGGACATATTAAAGAAGTTACTGGATGTGGCACTCAGTGCCATGTTTTGACTGACGTGGTGGTGATCAGTCAAAGGTTTGACTCTGTGATCTTGGAGATATTTTACAACCGAAATGATTCTGTGATTCTGCAGTCACATTATTTTGGGTCAAATAAAACAATCTAGTTCACATGACTCATAATCACAAGTGAGTGGTGTCATAAGCCCAGACTGATGCAGACTAAGGTCCTGCATCTGGTATTTCTTCAAGGTCAGCTGCAGGTTTCCAAATGCATCAAGTCTTGACTGTGCAGGATATCTTTTCAGAGTCAGTGTGGAACATTTTTCAAGACTGAGCACAGGCCTTAATCACTGCACCAGTGTCAACAGCAATAAGAGTTCTTGTGTACTGCAGACTATCCCAGTAGTGACAAAAAGCCCACAGAACCTCATTTGCCTGTTTCATAAATAGGGCAAGAGTTCATCCAATGTTCATTTCAATCAGAATACCTCTGGGGAGCTGGTTGCTGCTCTTGTGAGGGCATTAAATCCCATCAGTTGGGAGCATGGTCAGATCCCCTAGGACATGCACAAGCACAGAAGAATTTAAAGAAATTACATTTTATTTCCTTTTGTATTTGAGTGTGTAACTCATCTGTGTATTCATAGTAGGGAATATAGGGGCAAATCCTTATCCACACTGCAGGAGAACAGTTTCTGCAGAGCAGAACCTCAGCCACCTCTTGTAGTAGAAGTGGTTTTGTCCCACTGTGGACCAGCTAGCAGAGCAGGAATGTATCTTTCACCACTTATGTGGGTCTGATCACTTGGAGCACAAAGAACAAGTTTCAGGATGAAAAAGAGACATCTGAAGCGGGGAAATGATAGCTACAGAACCTTGGGCAGCACAAACTGTTAAGGAAATCATTATTCATTATCTCTTCCAATCACACAAAGAGTACATCAAATCAAACCAGAAAATGGTAGGTGGTTGGGGATGCAAAAAGCTAAATGAGATCCAGAGGTGACTAGAAACAAAAAGAAGAAATTCTGTAAGATACCTCCTTTGGTTCAGCAGTTCCCACAGCTACAGCTGTCTGAAGGCCGGTAAAATATTTTGAAACATCATAAGACTGCCCTATCCCACTTGTGGAGGAGTGGCAGTTTTCCTGCTGTACCTTTGGTTTGTGGTCAGTGTGTTTCTCAGTCCATCCTAAGTTCAAGTGTGTCCAAAGAACATGAAGATAGGAAGTAGCCTGTAAGACATATCCATGAAAGTAGTTACAGCAGAGGAAATGGTACAGGTGTTTCCTTCCCTCCCAGAAACCCAGAGGGAGTCAGATCACATTTCTAAAGTAGTCTGTGGCCTCTTGCACAACATCTGTCAGCCTGTCTCTCTGAAGCCAGTCTCTGGCGATCACTGACCTAAGACTAAATCTATATCTGAGGCAGTAAATTGCATGCAGCAAAAATCAAATATACATAATAGAGTGTATATAGATGTTTCATATTCCAAAATCTTAGGTTTGGAGCAGCTGTCCAATGGAAATTGGAAATCCTGACTAGAGATTTTCTCAGCAAGTACCTGTAAAAAATAGTAATATAGCTGCATAAAAAATTTGTATGTCATCTAATTTTCAAAACCTAAGGAGGATGATGGAACAATACTTACAGTTAATATTACTCTATGATCTTCCCTAGACTTGTCAATAGTTTTTCAAATGTAAGATCTTTCTCAACACAGTTCTTCAGAAAAATAGTTTCACAAATCATTCAACTTGTCATCAAGCCTCTTCCAGGTAGAAAAAAGTATTCAGTTTATTTTCTCTTGACATGGGTTGTGTTGGCCTTCCTTCAGTCTCTCTTTTCTAGCTTTCGTCTAGATTTCATTCCACCTAAAAAAGATGTCATTAAGCCTTAGAAAAGACATAATTAAGCCATTCACACCTGTTGGCCACCCTGTTAAGATAGCCAGTCACAAGTTCTCTTTCGAAAGAAAATCCCTGTCAGGAATAATAGGCATTGCCAGACTCAAGCTTGAAAATGTAAGGACTTTCAAGCATTAAGGGCAAGCATTTTGGTGCCACACCGATTTCAGAGCCAGTCATCTGAACAGAGTAGCTCCAGTAGCAACTAGAATCACACCACAGCTGAAAGTCAAAATATTTCACCAGGGGTGTGTGTGTGTGTGTGTGTGTGGGTGGGTGGGTGGGTGGGTGGGTGTGCAAGGCTCAGCACCCCTGTTCCCTGTGTTTTCAAGCAGCATCCAGGGTGCTTGATGCTTCCAGATGTAGCCCTGGCAAGCATTTTTCTTTTGCTGAGAGCTGTAAACACCATAAAGTCCACAGTGCAGTTTCTTAGCCTTAAAATAAAACATGCTGAGTTCTTGAGACAAAAATTATTTCTGGCTTTTTTCCCCCTTCTGTGAATTTGTCTTTATATTTCAATATTTTTTCTTCTCCTTCCTTCACCCTCCCTCTCCTGCTTTTTGTCTGGACAGCTGTGTGCCAAATCACTTCATGATACTCCTGCTGTCAGATTTGTACTTCTTTCATTACCCTTCCACCAAGGAATAAAAGATTTTGCTGGTAAATCAGCAATGAACACCTTCCCCACTGAGTCAGTATGTGCAATAGGCACTTTTTGCAGAGACTAAAAACAACAAGAGAATGCAGAATGCTTAATTATTTTCTGGTCAGACTAGGCTATTATCGTTAATGATGATCTGGATAATTAGTTTTTAGATGTTGTGTTTAAATTAGCAGTGAGCCCAATCTGCACAGCATTTGATCCTTCAAAACTCAAGCCAGGATTCTTAGTCAATGGAAAAGCTCATGTTAAAAAAAAAAAAAAAAAAAAAAAAAAAAAAAAAGCTGTTTCCATGAAAAAAAATTCTGACTTGAGTTGAATCTAGCATCAGGAGGTGAATTACTCAAAGTTTTGAGGGTTTTCTTTTAGGGTTGTGGCTCATTTTTATCTTAGCCAGGTTATCCACTCTTTCTTAGTTTGTAACAGAAATTTCAAACATATTTTCCTTGGAGAGATTGACACAGTAAAAATGATAAGAAAAAGAGGTAGTATTCATTTGCAGTGGAGCACCTGGATAACCAATCCCAATTCCATGTGTAAGATACTTAGGTCAGCTCCTGTCAGGGATATGCACGTGGACGCAGGAATTCCTTTATTCAAGTGCTGGATTTGCTCTTCCCTGTTTCTGAAAACTTGATTATTTTTCTGAAAATGAAGACTAGGGTTCATTCCCTGCAGTCAGCTCTTAGAAAAACTAAAACATTCCTTTAAGTGGGCTGGATTTTTAACTTCTGTGTATACTATGTTCACATGGATTTAAAGATTTTAACATGGCTGTCAACCCATAAGACCTCCAGATCATGACCATGAAGGTTATTTCCAAGTCTGAGCCTCATCCGGAAAAAATGGCAGAACAGAAACCAGTGCCCTGCTGTCTTCTTTTCAGTCCCTTGCTGTGTCTCAAATAAACTGTAACAAAACCACTGCAGCAGGTTTAACAGTGCATTACTGCTATCAGAAAAGCTAAAGCCACTCCTAAGTGAGTGACCATCTGGCATGAAACTCAAATATGTACTCATTTACTGGCAGTCTTTTCCTGGCTGTCATTTTTCCTGAGCCACAAAAATCTGCCAAGGGCTCATGGAGCCTGAAAGATAATCACCTCCATTTCCTTTCTCCAATGATAAACCATCTTTCAACCTGAGTCTTAACAATAGCTTCTGACTTCCATCACCACTGAAAATAGTGTGAAATCCTTAAATTAACCAAAAAATAAACAAAACAGGGCAGGAGAAATGTGCAGGGGGTTGCAGAGGTTTGCCAGGCCACACACGTCATTTGTGCTGTGCACTGACAGCCTCTGGTGACTTTGTGCTTGTAAAAGTAAACCAGATCCTTATTAAAAATCTATTCTGTGAGATGGACCACCTACCACCAGTATTTAAGCTACACATGCACTTGCCAGCTTCCTTGTGTCTCCTTTAAACTCTCTCCTCTTTTATCTCTGTTCTTCCCCTCTCTCCTCTCTCAGCCAGATCCTTGCTGTTAATTCCTCTCTTTGTTTCTATTCCACATTCAGAAACTGAACTAGGCTGAGATTTTCAAAGAACACTGGGCATCTCTTTCCTAGAGATTTCAAAGGAAAATGGGCACCTCCCTCTGGCTTCTCTGAAAATTCCACAGTAACAGATTACTTTGCAGCCTTTTTCATTTGGTTTTGGGCTATAATTTTTATTTCTTCAGTGTGTGCATTTTCTCCTTTTGCTTAGGGGAAATTGTAAGACTTTCCAGGGATAGATAACTAACCACTGAGATCACAGGTAAGAAGGAAGGAGCTCTACCATCCAGTGAGAGAATCATAGAATCATTAAGGTTGGAAAAGACCTCTAAGATCATTGAGTGGGACCTTTAACCCAGCACTGCCATGTCCACCATTAAACCATGTTCCCAAGTGCCACATCTGCATGTCTTATGAATATTTCCAGAGCTGGTGAATCCATTACATCCCTAGACAGCCTGTTCCAGTGCTGGCAATCACCAATTCAGTGACAAATCTTTTCTTAGTGTCCAATCTAAACCTCTCCTTGCTCAACTTGAGACACTTTCCTTTTGTCCTATCACTTGTTACCTGGGAGAAGACACCAACCCCCACCTGGCTGCAATCTCCTTTCAGGGAGTTGTAGGGAGCAATGAACTGTTCCAAGTGGGAAATGATGTCACTACAAGAGAAACTGGCCAAAAATAAGAACTAGCTAGGGTCACCTAGACACCGTCTATACTTATTCTACTCCTTCTGACTAGGTCTTACCCATCAGTAAATGAGTCTTAAATTACCATATTTATTTCTGATAGCTCTTTTAACTCCAGAAGCAATTCCATGTTCCTTTAGAACCAACAGCCCCAGTTTTAGCACCTTTTCTGATCATGTGTAAATGGGACAGAAGTCACATTTACACATGAAGTCTCGGAGAAGAGTTGCACCCCTCATGCAGAGCAAGGTCTTCTGCACAAGTCTCTTTTCAGGGTGCAAGTTTGGTTCTCAGCTTACTTCCCTCCAACAGCAGTGCTGTATGGAGGCAGAGTGGATATGTGGCAGCTCACTGTGCCGTCCCCTGCAGGAAAAAAGAAAAAAGATTTCCAAACAATTCCTTCAAAGCACAACATTTCTCTGTATGCCATCCATGGTTTATTTTTTATTGCACAGGACAGACACAAATATAAAAAGAAGTTCCCAGGTCCTGTGCAAAAATCCTAGCTGTTGTTCTGACAGTATTCCTTATTTCTGATGTTCATTTTGCAGATGAAGTTATTTCACAGTTCAAACACTGCTTCTCTCTATGTGACAGCTACTGAGTCGGCTGCAAATATTTAGCTATATTTTTCTCAGCTTCATTGCCTAAATTTTCAGGAGAAGAGCAAGGCTAAAAATAATGTTTCCTTCACCCCTCTTCCTGCTAACAAAAAATGCCAAACAATTTTATTTGTTTGATAGTGAATTATCTTTTCCTGAGTTACCTTTTGGAAGGAATTTCATTAAGGACCATTACTTACAAACTAGGAAACAGCCCTTTTAATACCAAAGAGTGAGAAAGCTGATGGAAACTAGTGCTTCAGTCCTGCAATGCACCAGAAGATTCCATAGGAGAACAAGCCAGTGGGGGACTCTTAAATAACCTCACTGCATCTGGTTGAGTTCCTTACAATTGACCTTTAATGATTTAAAAAATGGGATGTTGGCATTCCCGGTGACCTTCTGGTGTCAGTGCTTGAGTCCTGCAGAAGCCAAATTAGTGCTTTCTGCTGCAGGTCATGACACACTCCCTTTGCAGTCACTGCCTTTAATAGTGTTTATTATAATATCCCAGAGATGGCACTCTTAGTTTTAAGATGGGTTAGAGAGAGATGATGTTCCAGGCTGATAAAGGTTTTTCAGTTCTAAAAGCAGTAAGGCCTTAATTTCCCTTTGAAAACAAACTATCTTGGAGTGAATTTTTTCTTGTGTCCAAGGTGAGCAGCTGCATTTGCATCACTGAACTCTCCTCCTTCAAAATACTCCCAAATTATGTGAGTGTGTCAGAAGTGTCCAGACTGAGTCACTCTGGGTCACACTGTCCCCAGGTTGGAGCCTGCTAAATCCCAAGAGAAGAGAGAAAATTATAGTGGAGGCCAGCTTTTCACTATTGCTCGTATTTATTGCCAGTGATATAGTCTGGCAGTAGGCTCACAGCCTGCTGGGCTGTATCTGCAGAAACATAGCCAGTACAGAGACGAAAATAAATATTTCTGTTTATTCTATTCTCATTGGACCACATCTAGAATATTACCTCTAACTTTGGGTCCCTTGGTAAACGGATGATTCAATAAATACAAACACAATCATGGGGAGGAGAGTCTGGAGCACAAACCCTACAAGAAGAAATTGAGGAAACTGTACGTCTTCAGACTGGAGAAGAGAAGGTTTGGTGGGAGCCTAATATCAGCTTTTCAATAGGTACAGGTTTGTTCTCAGGAACACAAAGTAAATGTATTTATTAACATGATGCAAGACCAAAGGATATAAGAAAATACTTATAAATTGAAAAAGGGGAGATTTTAATCTGATGAATAATGTACATCCCAGGAGTTGGGACCATGGGGAGAGTGCAGCTCAGAGAAGCAGAAGTGACAGATGTGGAGAGGGAGAGGGACACTGGTCTCCCCTGGCACTGCCATAGCCACTCCATTTGCAGGATTTGGCAGGACTGGTGTGCCAGTAAGTCCTTATGGAGGGACGTGGCTGGCACTGGATTTACTGCCATGCTCATGTTGGGCAACAAATCACCCACCATCCCAGCAGCTGAGTGAGAGCAAGGTTTGCCTGGGGACTGGACACTTGACCACAGGATAGTGGCTGCACTAATAAGGCCAGCAGCATGACAGCAGATAAAGGTTTCCCATCTCTCTGAATGTGGACTCCATTGAGGTGCTTTGGTCATAGCAACCTGTGCAAAGTGGTTGTTGTGGTTTGCAGGTGCAGAACATCCGGACTTATCTTCAAAGGTATCTGCAAAACCCACCAGTTTTGACAGCGAAAAGAACTGGCTACTTCTGCTACTTGAGTGCCAACATATGGATTTTAGGCACTAATTGCATGTACCATGGCTTGATTAAATTGCACCCTGGAGCTTTGCCAGAATAAATTATTTCACTTAGCAAAAGCTGGATCTGCACTGCAATTTTGAAGCTGTTCCACACATGCCAAGGCAGCGTGGAGCTACACAGGAGGTGTGCCTCAGGTGGTTCAATCTCAGTGCACATAACCCTGGTTTACATCCCACTGTCCTCCACTACACTGAGCAGACATAGTCCTAGATATCAGCTCCTCTGCAGAATCTGCTACCTGTGCTCTTCTCCTGTTAGTCTCTTAACCAGGATAACATTTCCATGATCAAATGCTCAGATCAGCATGGAAATGGCTGGGAAAAGGAACTGTCCTGAATTCAATTGCATCAGCTAAGTGCCTGAGACTTGAGCTTTTTTGAAAAATTAGTCCCTAATATCAAGATGTTACAATAGTCCAGAAAATCCCCACTTGAGAATTTCATGAAGAGAGTCCTGATCTGAATTAATAACAGACACAACTTCACTGAACTCTATGAGTAGTGATAGTTCTCAGAGATGATTGGGTCACTATCCTTTATGATTAATCAGACTTTCTTATTTTTTAAAATTTTTAGTCCATGAAAAATCTGCTGTCTGGACAGCTTCATAATGAAGACTTTTACAGCAAACAGCTGTAAACACAAGAAAACTTGCTTCTCCCCAGAGCACAGGAATCCAAATTGCAGCTTTTTTCAGGGACCCTAGAAGTGTAGTGGCCTCCAAGGCTGAGGGCCCCCATGTAAGTGGGGAGAGTAATTCTTTTGATGCATTTACTGCTTAGACTAAAAGAAAAAAAAATTTAAAAGGCACAAACAAACAGAAAAATAAAAAGAAAAAAGAAACCAAACTAACTATAAAGCTGCTATATTTGTTAGGAGCACCTTTCTGTGAGCTGAAGGCTTGTCCACTGACTGACCATCATTACTTGAGCTGCTGAAAATGGACTTCTTTAGGCAATTTGGGTAGGGAAATGTAGAATGATATGTGTGCAGATCTTCATTATGGTTTAGCACAAAAAAAATAATTCCTGCTAGAATAAACTGAGACAAGAATAGCAATTCCAGCCCACATAGTTCTGCAGGAAATGTTCCAGAATAGCTATATGGAGTACATTCTTATTACCAAATTGGAGTGCTCTTGAGAGAGTACATGTGAACCAAACCATGTGGATATGTGGGCATGCAATCAAAGTTACAAAGCCACAGGGACTTAACAATGCTCAAAGCATCCATTGTACCTTGGTGACAGAACAAGTCTCTCTGCCCATCCTGTGGCTTTAAAGCTGTTCATTTCCATCACCAGATGCAAATTAAATCCCACACTTCCAGTATTAGGCAGTTTAATGACTGTTACCATCTAGCAGGGAGGTTAAGAACACAACAGCTGCTTTCTGGGGGACAGTAACTCGTTCAGCCACAGCACTTCCCAGCCTTCTGCCTGTACTCTCTGGCAAAACTGCAGTGTCAGCGACAGCTCAGGATACTCATTCCAAGCACTGTAGAAAAGGTTTTATTTTGGTTTAAACAAAAATAAACCACCATCAATGGGTTTTTTGTGAAGGCAAACTTCAACCCAACAGCTACAGCTGAGATGTCAGCAGACCTGGTCTTTCCTGGTGTTCCAGAAGGACAGGAGGATAAGAACCTCCTGAGGTCTTCAGTTCCATGTGGCCCAGAGATTGTGAAAGTCCCTGTACATGTATGGCTGAGTCTGGCCCAGATGAGATTACACCAGTTAACAGGGGCAGACTGAGCTACAGCAGGACACTAGTTCAGTGTTTGCATTACAGAAAAAACAGATTCTAAATCTATAAAATCCTAAGTCATAAAGGTTGCTGAAAAGCAATAAAATTCTCCTTTTTGTTTTTTGGGGTTTTTTTACCAGACTAATTTGCTACTGATGTCTGAGCCTTCAAAATTTGCCTCTTCTACAGCATTTTTTCAAGATAGTCCTTTGCCTTTGAATTCTTACATACAGTCTGTGGTCAAAGAAACATCTGGGTAAGATTAAAAAAAAATTAAATGGTTGGGCAATTTTTAATACGTTTCCCTTGGGAATCTCAAGTACACTACTCCAGGAATCTGAAGCATACTATTACTTTTCAAATGGTTTCGTCAGGCTGTACTCCAAGATTAGCTTCAAATTTAATTTACTGGACAGAACTTCTAGTCACCAACCTTCCCTTTGTCATTTAAGAAACTATCACAGGAAAAAATGCCATAGCTTTTCTTCATTTTTTTCCAGATGTGATCAAGAGTTGCACTTCTGTGAGAGCAGCAGGGTAGATTTGGAATTATTTAAGTATTGGATCTAGCCACATAAGAAAAAAAAAAAGGAAAAGCAGGGCTTTGGACCACATAAATCAAACCAGAAGGGCAAATAGAGATTATTAAATTTTTTTATTATTTATTAAAAACTGTAGGTCAACATGACATTAGCTCAGTTGGGTAGAGTATAGTGCTTGTAATGCCAAGGTCATAGGTTTGGTTCCCATATGGACCATTCACTTAAAAGATGGATTCAATGATCCTTGAGGGTGTCTTCCAACTGAGACAATTCTATGATTCTGTGAATCTGTGGTTCTGTGGTTCTGTGGTTCTGTGATATTGTGAAACACTTGAAGAGTACTAACATGCAACAAATGTGCCATCTCAGCTGGTCTGCAGCCAGAACATCGCAGAAAACAGTTTAAATGAGTAAAAAATAGGAGAGGTAGGGACTTATGTTGAATAAATGAGATTAGAAAGTTCTGCAAATGGCCTGTATATTTGTGATATTTGCACAAAATGGAAATTTATGTCTTATTAGTGCATTTGGTCATCAATTCAATGAATCTTGGAGAAGACGAATCCCACTATGAACAGCAAAGGCATGCAAATCCCCAGGCCTTAGTAAGGAACACAGTCTGAAACTGAAATATATTGTCCATTTGTGTCTAATTATCTGTTGTTTAAACAGGCTCAGTTTCACAAAAATAGAGGTCCATTATAGTCCCAGCAGGACCCAGGAAATTAACTGGGCATCAGAAAAGGTTTTGTGCATATGCTCAGCGCACCGCACTGCTTTCCCTGGAGTTTGTTATCTACATCCTCTGTCAACACCCTCAATCTGTGATTGTCAGAACATCTCTCATTAAAAAACACTGTCAACGCCTTTCCATAAATAATTCTGTCCCATTTTAAAAACGCCATTCTTTAATAATCCCTGCACCCCACTTTGTCTCCAGGTGGCAAACTTGCTCAGGCTCTTCCAGATCCCCCAGATAAGCTACGCCTCCACCAGCGCCAAGCTGAGCGACAAGTCCCGCTATGATTATTTTGCACGGACGGTGCCCCCGGACTTCTACCAGGCAAAAGCCATGGCTGAAATCCTGCGGTATTTCAACTGGACCTACGTGTCAACCGTGGCCTCCGAAGGGGACTACGGGGAGACAGGCATCGAGGCCTTTGAGCAGGAGGCCCGCCTGCGCAACATCTGCATCGCCACCTCCGAGAAGGTGGGGCGGTCCAACATCAGGAAGTCCTACGATGGCGTGATCCGGGAGCTGCTGCAGAAGCCCAACGCCAGGGTGGTGGTGCTCTTCATGCGCGGTGACGACTCCCGCGAGTTGATCGCGGCCGCCAACCGCTTCAACGTCTCCTTCACCTGGATCGCCAGCGATGGCTGGGGCGCCCAGGAGAGTATCGTCAAGGGCAATGAGCACGTAGCCTCCGGGGCCATCACCTTGGAGCTGGCTTCCCATCCCGTTAAAGAGTTTGACAAGTACTTCCAAAGTCTGAGCCCGTACAACAACAGGCGCAACCCCTGGTTCAAGGACTTCTGGGAGCAAAAGTTCCAGTGTAACCTGCAGAACCGGAAACCACACAGAAAGGCTTGTGAAAAGCACTTCACCATCAACAGTTCAAACTACGAGCAAGAATCCAAGATCATGTTTGTTGTGAATGCCGTGTATGCAATGGCTCACGCCTTGCATAAAATGCAGAGGACTCTCTGCCCAAACACCACCAAACTCTGTGATGCCATGAAGCATCTGGATGGCAGGAAGCTGTACAAAGATTATCTCCTGAAAGTAAACTTTACAGGTAATAACTCCTCTTTTGGTACCTACAGAATGTAATTAAGCACTGTAATTAAGGAAATGTTCATCAGTCATGGTAGCAGCTAGCTAAATTCCTGGTGGCTACTATTTACACAGTTCAGACCAGGGTGGTACACAGGTAAGGTCACTCCTGTCACAAGAAGACAGAAAGGAGAGGGAAGAGGTGCTTGGTGAGAACCCTAAAAAAAACCAGGTTGATGCTCCTCCTGCTTCCAGCAGAAGGAAGAGGTGAAGGTGACAACAGCTGGTCTTGGCAATGTTGCACTCCATCCTCTAAAATTCCACACACCAACACCCATTTAATTCACAGCCAGTTTGGGCATGTCTGAAAGCCAATGATCCCTTCAGCACCTGCTACACCAGGCAGCCACCTGCTTATTGCCATGCCAAGACTTGGCCTCCTTACCTCCCTCACTTTGCTATGAATTTACATAATTGCTGGACCATGGCCAATGTCCTTGCAATAGTAAAGTAATAATTCCTGTCATAGAACCAGATGTATATAAACTATTTAAATATATGGGGGAGTGCCATTACCTGTGTTACAGAACTACAGGTTTAATGGCAAAGTATAAAAACTTATATTAAATGTGCAGGAGATGTGGAGAAGAGTGGTCAATTTGGGAATGATATGAGCAAACTTCATGGGGACTGGCTGCACAGCACATGGCATCTCTGGGGTTTTGCCACCACATATGGCTGAGTTTAGCTTTATTATTAATACTATCCCATAACAATATTACACCTTAGCAAAGCTTAATAGATCTACAGAGGAAACAAGTAAAGTGTAGAACATCCTGTCTTTATGTTACTACGTGTCTAAGTTTCTTCTGAAGCATCTAGGTTGAACTTGCATTTCTGTGTATTATGAAACATATTCTCAACTGACTGAGTTGATAGTAAGGAACCATCACGCTGTGTTTTGAGTGAGAACAAACTCCAACAGGAATTGAAGGATGAACACGTGTAGGATGCAGAATTCTCAATCCCAAGAGATCTTCAGTAATTGTACAATGCTAATAACACTTAAAACAACATAAAACTGTCAGATTGGAGCTTGAACTTTTCCCTTCTTTAGAGGTGCTCTCAGCATTTGGCTTGGATCATTTCTAGGTATAGCACTAACCACATCCCTGGTGCTTCTCTAGCTCCCAGTGGGGTGCAGCCAGTGTAGCCAAGTACTCAAGTCAGAATGAAACAAAATTTTTGGGTTTAGAGCTCTGGAAATTAAGAATAATCCTTTCTCCTTCCCCTCCTCACCGCACTTCCAACATAGAAACTATTTTCTCACTTGCCTGCACTTACCCTCTGAGATACTTGAATGTGTTTAAATTGTTGAAATCAATTGGACTGGGGAGGACAGCACTTCATGGGAGCTGGTTCCTGGCATGCTGATCAGGAGGGAAGGCAGTGGTGTGCTTCTGTCCCTGCCAGGGAGATACTTCACAACTGTAATGACCTACCTAAATGAGTAGGCACTTCAATATTTTAAACTTCAATTATTTTGAAGATTTTTTTGACACTACAGGTATTTTTATGGGCTTAAACGAAGACACTATTAATACATTCCAGCCTTAAGACTAAGGAACCTTTGTTCAAATGTAGGATTCTTAATCATTTTTCTAACATGCAGATATTTTTAAGCACCCAAGAATTTTCCCACTCAACATCTAGATATAAAGTCAAAATGACCCCAATTTTCTTCGACCAAAATCACAGGAAAATTTTTAGTTATCTAGAGCCAGAAAAATTAGTTTTAATTTTGACTGAAATATCTTCTATGTTTTTATGAATTGGGAGTTGAAGCTGTTCAAGCTGGAAAAAAAGTTGAAGCCTGTAATTTTTCAGTTTTGAAAACAGAAGACTCTTTTTTGAACCAAATTAATTTGATTTAAAATCAGCATGGAAATCTTTGAAACGCTGAAAAGTTTTATTTTCCATTAATTTTAATTTCCAATTTGAAACACTAAGAAGCCTGTCAAGTTATTTTCCAATGGCTTTGTTCCATATACATTTTTTTTACCAGCTTACAACATGATTTGCTCATCTCCTTTCTTTATAATTAGTTCTTCCATTATAATGTGAATCTATGTTTTAATGCAAGTTATTTTTAAGCAGGTGAGTGACGTTTATGTAGCGAGTTATTAAGCAAATCTTCCACCCCTTCTTCCTTTCAGAAGGGTGTGAAAAATTAATACATATGTGAGATTTTAATACATATAAGTTTTGTCATTGATTTATATGGGATCAAGAATTATTCTTTGCTCTTTACTGGCTGAAGAAAATCTTTGGGTGTGTTGTTAATGCAATATGAGGACCTTGTTGCATGGTACATTTCATCAATTATGCTCTCATATTTCCGCCTCCAAACCTGAGAATGTTTTCCCAGCACAGAGAGAGGGTGGCATAGAAGTTACCAGTCCAGCAGCTACACTGCAACCAAGTCAGGTTGTGAATTTTCTCTCTTCTGCGGCCTGGGTAATGATTCTCACCCACCACAAGGAAGCAGGCAAGAAACAGAACAGAAATTCGGTGATAACCGGATTTGCAGACACAGAAGTAGCTATTTGAGCAGTGCCTCCTCTGCCGAAAGGCAGGGGTCCACACAGATGAGCCCTGCAAGCACAGAAATCAAGCAAAGAAATGGTGGAAGAAATCAAGCAAATGGCCCTGAATGTCTCATCCCAGTTTCCTGGAACATGGTGTATTTGACACTCACCAGTCTGAGTAAATGATCTGTGACTGGTGTGGGATGGAGCAATTTTAGACATTTACCCTTAACACTCAAATTAGTTTTGATTAGTCTTTCATTACAGGTAATGGAGGGGATCAGCACTTACAGAGAGTGCTCCAGCCCATGCAGGGTATGCTTTGCCCCTACATCTCTTGCTACTGACTACAGACAGATTATGAGGTGATTAAGATTTATTTTCACTTGCCATTTAGCTGAAAGTCTGAAGTGAGACTCTCAGGAACAGCAATAATGTGTTTTGCAAGGAAATACTCAGGGACCAGCTAACAGCAGGGTGGTTGTAGGAGACTGGCCAGGATTTGTGCATCCTTGTGCTGCCACTGCTGCTGACATGCTGTGTGACAAGTATTTCATTAATATCTCTGGGTTCCTACTTATTTCTCCTTTTTCATTAAATTGAAACAACTCCCCAAAATTGCACTGTGGAATGAAGACAGAGTGAGATTTCACTCCTTATTGTCTGTGAGATACAGCAGGCACATCATTTTCTTGCAAGTCAGTAAGACATATATGGTAACCATCGTGATATTCAGAATCTTTTCAGCAGGGAAAAAAAGACTCCTGTGCCTAATTCCAGCTTCCAGCAGCAGGGTGTGAGAATGCAAAGTCCAGCCCCTAGATAATTCAGTTTCACTGTTTCGCTCACTCAATTTCAGTGTTTGTTTGGCCTTTCAAAGAGATATAGGCTGGTTCATCTTCTTGATCTTTCCATCCTCTACATTCCCTCCTGAGGGCATAAGTGCAGCACTTGATGTTCTAAATCGTGATGGTTTTCTGCTGATAAAGAGATGCCACTCCAAGAGGCTGTTAACTTGTATTACCAGAATAAAGAAGTGCTGAACAAAAGTGAAGGTCTCCATGGCAGAGAGCAGAGAGTAAACTCAACTTCTTGCCATGCCCAGCCATTGCCTGGTGAAGGGCAGCACACAGAGAGGCTCCTGGGAGGGCTATGAATCTAGGGGTGAACCCACATCTTGCTTTGCTCCCTCACAAGGGTGGAGGGGACAGTGCAGCAAACAGCTTTGCTGACTATTTCAGCTTGTTTAAGCCACCAGCAGGACACAAAAAAAGCAGTGCTGTCATTGCCCACAGCACTACTACAAGCCTCACATTTGACAAGTGCCAGGACAGTGTGAGAGGGGTGTCCATCACCTGGGATAAAAAAAGCGGCAGGGTCCTGCACAACTGTGCACTATCTATTGCTTCCTGGTGTAGCTGCTCCTCCAGGACATTAGACTGGAGGTGAGGAAGGGTAGCAGTGATAATGAAAGACCAGCATTTGCTCCAGGGTTGCTTATCTGGTTGCAGCCTTGTCACCCAGGAGTGTGGGGCTGGGCTCCAGCTTTTCCCACTCCAGTTAGCAGGGCTGATGGTATAACAGGACTAACCCTGCCCTCAGTCTAGTGTGGGAGCATATGGGAAGAAGAGGACATGGATTTGGGGATATGTGCATGTCCATATATCTTATGCAGTTTTCTGAACCTGCACAGCTAATGGTTGGAGGAATTTGGCTAAAGTAGTACACTTGGAAAAAAAGAGCATTAAAAAATTTAGGCAATTCATGTTTAGAGTACTCAGTGTCTTTTCCTATCCCTTTCTCCCTCCTGAGTTACCAGAGTCACTGTCATGGACCTTTCAGACTTGTGTTCAGAAATCCATCTCTTCTACAGCAAAGCCTGTATCATCAAAACTAGCTTATCCTGGGCAAGTCCTCTCCCCTGGCAAAGCAGAATGACTGCTCCAAATGAGAAAAGGGATGTAAGTCAGGTCTGATTTGTCCCCTTTGCTCCACTGGACTTTATGACAAAACTTCTATTCTTACCTGGTCTTATATTTCTGTGGTTCATTTTTTTTTCCTTCTCTTCCTCCTCACTCTGCCCCAGCCAACACTGAAATAATATGAAGCAGAAGCACAAATTCACCTTCTCATTTATTCTTGAACACTGGTGACTTCTGTTGTGGGAACACAATTTCACAGACCATTTCCATCATATCTGTTCCATCCAAGTAAGAAAGAGCTTAAGTCATGGTCTGCAACAAGCAGATGTCACCTTACTTCTGAGAACAGCAGCACTGCATGCTCCCTGCTCTGGGATTTAGCCATAAATGTTTCCTGTCAAAAGTGCACTTCAAAACTCAGTGCTCAGCCATGCTGCATAGAGCACAGACCAAAAGAATGCTGCACTTGGTATCACGAGCAGATTACAGCTGTAGAAACTTCAAAGGCCAGATGAGTTTACAGCACGGAGTACCTGTGCAGGCTAAAGGCAGAGCTCACAGCCCAGGCTCTGCAGCAGATGGCCCTACTACTCCATCATATCACCCAAGGAGCTCCTTCTCATCAGGTTAGATCTCCCTTGCCCTCAGCACTGGGTCAGCAGTGAGGTCCTCGTGGCCTTCCTTGTGAGGCTTATTTGTAGAATAAACCAGAACACACTTTCAGATGAAGGCAAAGCTCACATGGGCGGAAGGCATCCAATACCTTGTTAATCATAAGAGCTGTAAAAGTGTAATACATGATGGATTTGTAGCGAATAAAAGCAAGGAAAATGAGTGAATTCCCCAAGATACTAATTGAAAAGATACATGAAAAAGATGTCTAGGATTTATAGGGAAAAATTACTGCCTTTTCCTGGGACCACAAATGTGTCACAGTGTTTAAAACCTTGCAAGCAGCTAAAGGACAGTTTCTGAAAGCACACTTGAAACTTGTTGTTTCAGAGCAGAGGAACAGTTGGACCTGCACAGTATTTTCCCATATTCTCTCAGTATTGAAGTTACACTGGTATAAATACACAGAGAGATGCAGAGAGATTTGGAAGGCCTGGTACTCCTGATGGTCCCATCTACTTTTTCCTTCCTCCTCTCTTTACAGACATCATGGGATCTGCTGTTCCTTTATTTTGGGTAAATTTACTCTCCAAGAGTAAATAAATCTATCTCTATTTAGTCCTCCTGAAGAGTTTAGTATGTGTATATATTAACATATTTATGTACATATATAAATGTATTTATATAGATTTTTAATTATGCATGCTATAGATTCATAATACATAAAATCATAAAATTAAAGAATAAAGCAGGTTGGGTGGTTTCTAGTCTAACTTCCTGCTGAAAGGTAAGGCAGCTGTGCAATCAGACAAATTTGCTCAAGTCTTTGTAGATGTTAATCAGTTGAAACTAAAATACCATAGAATCTTTTCAACACCTAGTTTAGTTTTGAGGTATCATGATGGCAAGCAACTGGTCTTCACTCTGTGATGTGTGTCACTCACTGCACTCTGTGAACTGGATACCTGGGCTGGCATAGGGACACAGGCATCATCATCTCTAGGGCACATGTTCCAAATAAAATTTCCATTAAAACTTCGCTCACCATAATGGCAGGTCAGTGACCTACCTGTTAGTGGTGTCTGCTATCAAGCCAGAGACCATCATAAAAAAGCTGCTGTTTTGTGCTTTCCTTTGCCACTTGTTCACAGTAATTAGCCTGAGTGAGTAGGAGCAGAGGTTGGATTGTGGTTTTACCCCTTGAGATAATATCCAGCAGTTGAGGTCAAGGTGTGCTGGGCTGTTGCTCCCCATCTAACTCAGGGACAAGGTACTTTTTGCCTGGTGTCACCACTGTCCCCATGGCCTGCTGCCACCACTGCCTGCTGCCACAGCTCTCTGCCTGACCTGGGCACTGAGCTCTCATGGACAGAAAGATGGGAAATGCAACATTAGCAGGACACAAAGCAGCAACAGCTTTACTTCATAGTCCTCAGGAAGTCTCTGGAAATGTGTTGCCTTTGGCCTTTACCCAGCTGGGTGTCATTCCTGGAAAGCCTGCAGAAAGCACAGGCCAGCAACAGCCCCCAACTTGTTACAGTGGTATATTTAGGTGAAAGTACTTTGGCATCCCTAAAATTGCAACTAGATCTCCATCTCGGTTTCCTCTACTTGAATATTTAAACAACCCACCACTTCAGCTGAGCTATGAAATACTGAACATAAAATTATATAGTCTGTGCCCTGTATGTAATTTATACTCAGCTGCTTATCTCCTATTAATAATGTAGCCTTTAGGCAGCCATAAATCTCTGGATTTCACAGCATCCATGTGAGTGTGTAAATGGGGATGAGATTAGACACTCTGTATTTGTGGAGAAACCCATGACTGACAAACAGCAATGGTTTTCTTTCAGATCACATATTTGAGAGACAGAAGGCTTGGTAACCTAATTTCTCTAAATCAGGCTCCTGTGTTTTCCTACTGCTTGCTGTGTAATACTTATTATTTTATCTTTTGTTTTGCTGGCAAATGATATGTGAATCCCAAACACCAAAGATCTGTATAAGTCCTCAGAGGAGCAGGAAGTCTCATACAACCTTTTCATCCCCCAACTGTGCACATTCCCTTTCCCAATCCTACTGGGTTTTACTGTAGAGGAGGAACCCAGGACATACCATGGGATTACATTCTTATTCTTCATGCAAATTTACCTGGGAGAAATATTTACACATAAGTAAAGAGATGTCAGGTCTGCTTCTTTTTCCTGTGACCTTGAAGGAGAAGATACCAGGTGAGAAAGAAGACTCTGGTTCAGGATTTCTATCCCTTGCATTTTAGCATCTAATTTGGCTCTGAAAAGCCCACAGAAAGACCAGATTCTTCTCTACCACCTGCCCCAAAAGAGCACTTTGGCACTTCCATATCTAATATCAGTTAGTCTCACTTGCATGCTGAGATACTACAACAGGGGCTGACAAAGGCAAAGGCTGTGCTCAGAACATGACCACAGAAGTGTTGAGGACGGGCACAGCACATGAGAAAGTGATTCCGTTCTACCCTTTTGGGTAATCCAGGTGTGTCCTGGCCTTCCAGTGAGTCTCCAAGAAAACTTGTCTTTCCAAAAGGTGGTGAAGAAAACTACAGAAAGTCACAAATACAGATGTCTAATCCCAAAGATAACTAAATATTATGCTATTTTTACAAAACCTATATCCTTGTTGGCAGCTAATAATTATACTACAAAGGCAAAAGTGAAAGCATAATCTATAGAAAAGTATATTTTCTCCTGAAATAACCTTAATTTCATGACATCCCTGGAAGATATTTTCTTCATCCAGTAGAGCACAGCAAAAAGATATTTCCAGGCTAACAGTGGTTAAAACAGAAACAGGGACAAGACCAATACAGCTGCATTAGTGAGACACTGACACTCAGCCCAGCCTGGTGCTGCTATCTAGCCGTGCATCATGTCCTGAATTCTACATCAATTCCACATAGCAAAGTTGCAGACAAACCAATCCCAAGCCAACTGCTGTATTTGTACTTGTTAAACTGCAGTCCAGACAAGCATGTGAATCTATTTAAGCTTTCTACAAAGCCTGAACTATTCCCTTCAAGTTTGTCTTTTCCATTTCGGATTCCCAGTGCAAAATACCCTACCACCCAGTGATACAGGCCTGTTTCTCTATAAAAAGGACAAGGAAATTCAACCCAACTCAAAACAGCCATTGTTTACATTTTCCACTAACATATTTTCCCAAATTTTTTCCCTTTTTTTAAAAAGCAACCACCTCTACATCTTCATGGAGCAGAAACTCCTTTTACATGCACTTCACAAACTGATCTTCTACACAACTCCCATCAACTGCAAACTGGATGGACCTGACAGACAAATGTGTGTGACTTTCATTTCTTCATTTGTCAGAGCCAAGTTTCTAAACACCTCTAAAAGCATCTTAGAGAATATCTGCCTTGGCATCACTGCAATATTTATGGTTATTTAGTAAGCAGATATAGAATATAATGTAAAAATGTATTTCATTGCTGTTATCTGGATGAGTCATTTCCTTTTGTTTCCTTCTTCCTGCCATGAAAGTGCATTTGTCTGAGCATATAACAAGTGAAGACAAAGAATATTAAAATTCTTCAAGGCAAGGGGAACAAGACACATATTCATGCTCAGGGATTATCAGAGACCCAGAAACTTCTAAGAGAACTGTCCATAAATCCTAGCTGTAGCATGGCTAAAGGATCAATCCTTTGATTTGCTCTTTTGCTTTTTGCTTCATCCATGGACAGTTCACCTCCTCACTGTTGGGATGAAAATGGGCTCAGCATTAAGGCAGAAAGGACCATGTCTCCAAATATAAATCCTTAAACTTAAGGCATGAATTTTGTAAAGAAATTACCAAGGTTACTCATTTGGTATGTAGGGTCTCTGCACAAAAAACTCACTCTTTCCCGAATGCGTGTGAAGAACAGCTCAGGGCCAGAAGCTGTGGGGATGGGAATGGTGTTTGCAAACACCCAGAAGATGGAAAGCTGTGGTTATTGTACCTCACAATCTGAAGACCCCTTCCCCCTCAGTCTTGCATTTGAATTTCATCTCTCAGTTTTGCTTTTCTTGTACAAGCCCATCTTTCTACTTGGCAATATATGAATCATCCCATCTCTTCTAGGCTAATGGCACATATACATCTAGCACATTTCTTACAGAAGAAATTCAAGACCATTTCTGACAGCTGAGAGGTACTCACTTTTTAAATGTGTATCTTCAATTGCTCCTCAATTCAATGGAGGTTTCATGCAGTACATTTTTCTACTTGCTGCTATACACGGATTCCAGACAATTTGATGGAATAAGCTAAGGCAACAATTCCTTTGTACACATGAAATATTTACCAGTTCTGTGGCTGAAATATGAAGTTCAGCAAAGAAAACACCATATTTTATTCAGAGAAGGGATTGCACTGTGCTCAGGGAAAACAGGGAAACTACTGGCGTGAGAAAGGCAAGAAAGCTGAGGGAAGCCCAGGCTTGAACAGAGTCCTTATGCAGAATGTGTGTGTTACAGAAATCCCATGTAACTCTAGCTGAGAAAATATGGATTTTCAGGGTGGAATGTGATTCCTAAGGGCTATATCTGATATCACTTTGATTCTGTGACCCAATATTAACCACATTTGTTGTATGGATTGGAAAACACACAGAGAGGCATGAACATGCACATTCACAGGAGCACTCACACACTGTTCTTTAAAATTTTATTTTACTTAACCCAATTCTGTAATAAGAAGTAATACTTGATGTGTGATTGTTGAGATTGCATTCATAAAGAGTGAGCAGCAAATCCAAAAGCAGTGGTCTTTACACACCGAAGGGAAGGGAGAACCTCCTGGTGTTCAGGTAGAAGCACTGATGAGTTCCAGCATCCACAATCAGGGGACAGTCCCAGTTCTTTTTCTTGGAGAGGCCTTGTACCTTCTTGTTACTGTATTTTCTTTTTCACCATCCACAGGAAATTTTGCACACGTTGCAAATATGCTCTTCTTTCTATTAATTATGCCCTAAAAACCACCTTTCCTTCTTCCCAAGGCTGAATTTGTGTAGTGATCAGTAGCTAACAGTTTATGTGCAGCTCTGGAGCCTCAAGCATCTTCTTATGCTTCTGCTACAGAGCTGTCCTGCTCTCTTCCTGCGGTAACACTTTCCCTGTGGCTCTAACTTTTACTAAAAGTCTTAAATTTGCTCCAAAACACTAGGATATGCCTGATCATATGCAGAAATTTATGGGATGGGATTGCTGGACTCTTCTAGCCTAAGCAGCAATTATGTCATTGCCTGTAACAGCAAAAGGCTGTGCTCTTGTGGTTCCTTCCCTTGATGTAAATAACTATACACCATGTGCTCCTATAAATAAATTTTACCTGTGATTTCTGTAAAAGTATTTTTTTTTTCCATGACATTTCTCTATCCCCCTGATGAATGCAAAAGCTGATTACTGTTCCAAGTGATCAGCTTTGTGCCAAAAACTGGCCTCCTGTACCGGGATAGGACTCCACCAGACAGACAGTGGCTGGAAAAACTATGAAACTGGCATTGAGAACTGATGAAAATGTGCTGAAAAAGTTTGCTAAACTTCTTCTATTACATTTGCACATCCATTTGAATAAATAGCTAATGGCTAGTTAATGCTCCAGTAACTGAAAGAATAAAAAGCCCATCTTTAAAGGCTCTTTGGAGAAGAAATTATCTCAAGTCAGAGGAAGGTTTGAGGCAGTACTGTAATGTCTTTTCTAGATCTCTGAAACATTTTATCAGTCTAATCCTATCAATGTGTCTCTGCTTCCACCATAAAACAGGCAAATAAATCAACATTTTCGTTTTACATTTTCCCCTGAGGTGCAGTGATTGCTGTTGCTGAACTGATTCAGTGGAGCAAAGCATTAGCAAAAATGATTCTGTGCTCTCAGCTTTATCTTCTCTCCCTGAGAACAGAAGAATTTGCAAGTATTAAGGGATGTGCAGGTTGTGTGTTGTAGCATTACACATGCAGATGAACACTGAAGATGTTGGGAGAGGTGACGTGTTACCTTGGCAGCTTGTGTGTGACATACAGGAATAACCTTAAAAGCCAAGAGTTATCCTTTATCTCACTGTCTTCTGACTGAAATTCGTTGTTGTGAGAAGTCCACTTTCACCTCTCTGGCTGACTCAGCCTTTGGTCAGCTGAGATGGACTCTGTTGAATACTGAATTAACTTGCAATTTCAGCAAATGTGCATTTCCAGCCCCTGCCTTATTATATAGAAAAGAGTAAAAATAAAATCCAGACTCATACCTTTACAAAGGAGGATGAGCACATTCAGTGTACGTAGTGGGCCTTACTGAAAACATTAGTTTTATTTCTCCATCAGTGGCCAAAATTGCAGCCACCCAGATGTCACGTGTTCTTTGACACACTGTTGTAGTATAACTGGAGAATTATTGATGAAGGAAGTTAACCACCGCCCTGATGGCATCTCACATTAGCCAGAGCCCACCTTTGGAGGTGTCAATTTCTTTCCACTCTCCATAGGAGGTCTGCGAGAAAACTGCACTCCCAAAATAGCCACTCTAATTAAACTAATGTTCAAGAAATACAGGTCACTTTTCTTCATTCACATATTATATTCCTAGAGAAAACTGGTCCACTCCAGAATTTTACACCATGTCATATGTGAGACATTTACCTTTCCAGCCGTGATCCAAATCTTTGTCCTCTACCAGCATTATGTCAGGTGTGCCAAATGCTATAACTGAGATGCATAATATGTCTGAGCCTAAAGGTTCCTGTGTTTCACCGTGGTATTGTGTCTTTATTCCAGCTCTGAGGCACTCTAAAGCTCCTTTCTTTTCCACAAAATGTTCAATAAATTTGAGCTTCAATTATTTCAAATACACGCACTCCTTAGAATTCACTACTTAGGGTTTTATTTTCCTACTGCAAATACAATTTCATTTTGCAAATTACCTCATTATTAGCAATTTGTAGGGTGATTGCTGAGAGTTTTCAGTAGCTCCTTAACAAGAATAATAGCATAGAGTCATAAGATTTGTAGGAAGAGGCAATACCTTTATTAGACTGCCCACATATCTGGAAAAAAAATAAGCTTTTGTCGTAACAGCTCTTTGTCATATCTTGTCTTGTATCTCAATCAGACCTTGTGTTTCTGAACTCTATACTTTTAAAGAAGTGAACAGAAAGCTTTCAGCAATTACTCTGCAAATGGATAGTCATGAGGCTGTTTGCAAAGGGAAATTTTGTTTCAGGCAGGAAACAAAAACCTGATATACTAAACTCCAAGCAGAGTTGTTCTTTCAAAATAAATGAAGGTCAAATTTATTGAGCAATGGTGCTGATGACCTAATGGAGTGACCTTGGGCCTGAAAGCTTGTGCACTTCTTCCATCTGTAAGTCTAATAAGAAATACTGCCTTTTTAGACACTTGAAATTTCGTGCATCTTTGACTGTCACAGCTATGATATTACTACTACTAAATAATGGCATTGCAGCATAAGTAATTAAATCTATGTCAGTCCACCTGATTTGGGAGAGGCTTCATATCAAGTCAATTAGGAAATAACAGCCAGAGGGTCTATTTCATGGTTCATTTGCTTCTGATCTCTAAGGGCAAACTATCTAACTAAATTATTCAGAGCTGTGTCTGGAAACACCTCTCTAATCCTCAAGTGCCCAAAGAGGAGTGAATGTTTTAACCGACTTCCTTTAATATCTTAATAACTAAATCTATTCATATTTCCTTCAGGCTGACAAAAAAGGGCAAAAATATTATTAGGTATTTTACACTTCCTTAGACAGCTACGTATGCAGTCTGGGGGTGGAATTATCACATCATGGAACAGTGCCTCCAAAAAGAGAAAGATTCATGCCCCTGTGATATAACCATGTCCCCAATTTAGTCAAAAATTACATTTAATTAAATTTCAGCAAAATTAAAACACAGATTCAATCTCTTCCAGCTGCACCTCAGATGTACTGGGAAGAGAGGGGTAAAAGGCATGGCACCAGTCCCCAGCTCTGAGGTTACATGGGAGTGTCCCTCACCCAAATGTTCAAATTGGGTACCCATGGCCCCTGAACTGGCAGAAAGTCACAGCCAAACCCACAGACTCTGAGAACAACATTAATGGTCAGAAACTGACAGAGAAGTCACCAACCAACTCAGATTTTCCTCAGATCGAAACATTTCAGGAGCTACCAAAGGCCAGCCCAGAACTCACAGTTCCAGCTCCTGAGCTGATGTGTTGTCACCCTCAACAGTGGCCATAATTCTTCATAATGGGAGTGGGTTCCCCTTGCTTCTGTGTACAAAAGAGCAAGTTGGCCTGAGGGAGGAGTTAGGCAGTTTGAAGTCATGGTTTAATTTCCTTTGTAATTGCAAGTTGATTGCTGGTTTGAATTACATCGCATGCATTTTGCCTCTTGTGCCAACTGTTTCTTAAAGTGGATAAACTTAAATTAAAAGAATGGTATCAATTGAAAGGCATTTCTATGTTGGAATCTCACAAATTAATCATATTAATTACCGACCTAGCAGACTTATTAAAAAAAAAAAAAACCTTGGATAATTTTCCATAAGTATTTGTTTATTTTAATGTAAAAATAATACAACCTTAACCAAAAAACTGCAAGAAATATTCTTAATTTCAGGGGAGATTATTTGTATTTTTAAGGAGAAATGTGAGCGCAGAATTTTTACATGCTTTTACCTTCCATGTCTCAAAATCCAAATGCTTTAAGAAAGAAGGAATTATTTTCTTTAATTCCTTAAATTTCCTTTAAAATAATAAGGGCAATTTCACAGTTTCCATAATAAAGGTTTGTAACTCAGCATCTAGTTCATTCTCCCCACGTCCTAAAGACCACATCTATGCCCAAGAGTCACACAAGCAAGAGGACAACACGTACCTGGAAATGTAAAACATTATGCTTGAGGCAAGCAATTCACAGGAAAGGTAGCCTGGGAGTTCTGTGCTCCACCAGGCTGAGGATAATGAGGATAACGACAAGCTGAAGGAATCCATCTAGTTTTTCAGGCTCTTCTTATCTTATTTTGCAAATGTTCCCAGAGTGTTCTCTCTGATAGCCCCCACGGCAGCCTGTGTAGACAGTTTGTGAGACACCAGCTCTCAGGTACACTGCAGAGAGCTTGGACATGCTGCAACCACTTGGTGCTCCAACTCTGAGCTCTCTATTCCAGACATTGGTGCTATTCATCTCACTTGACTTCAGATGCATAAACAGTGGATGTATTTCAGGCAATCACGTTCATGGTGGTCAACAGATCAGTTTGGCTGGGCTATTCTAGATACCACTCTAAAGTGAACCTTAGAAATGCTCATTCCCTTTTGTAGGGCACAAGTTTGGGTTAGCTAACTCTTCCACATATATCCCTTGCAAGATCTTTGCAACAAGGCCTGAGGAAAACATTTCTGTCTCTGACCGGTGCAAAAGTTGTTGGGGTCTATGACTAGTTTTAAAATTCCTCACAGCAAGTGTCTGGCCTAAGAGAGGAACATTGACCTGAATGGAAAATCTGTAGACATGTATAGGAAAAATACTTTTGTAGGGTATTTATCTGTCTCATTTGCCTCATTCATTTCTTAAATGAGAAGAAGCAACACTGCAGACCCAAACACATCCAGAGGAGTGGTGCAGAGGTTAAAAGTGACTGCTTGTCTCTGTAGAAACCAGCATTTTGTTAATTATGAAGAGGTACCATCTAGTGTCACTTCACTCTGATCTCTCCCCATACTATCTTTTAAATTGCCAAATTTCAATGTGCCTTCTGTCAATCAGGTATAAAACCAGCTGCACTGTGCTGAAGCAGAAACAGGAGTGGGTGCATCAGGTTTCCGCTGCTCGGTCTAAATGTTCAGCCAAGCAGAAATAAGTCACTTTGACCTCAACAGGCCATATTGAGGTAAAAATAAAAGTGAATGAAAAGAAATGTGCATTCTCCGGGTCTTTTCTGATAGTTTTCAAGATAAGGCATCATACACAGATGAGGCTGTTGGGCAAACACACCATATCCTGTTATATTATTATCTAGGCTCTTTGTTAAAGTGTTTTGAAAGGCATTGCCCTGGATATGTAACAGGAAGAGTAGGGGGGAATTTAAAAATGTATTTTTCTGTTACATAAAAATGTCTTATTTTTCCGTCTTAAATCAGATGTTTGGAGCTTTTGCAGCACCATCTAGTGAGACTATGGAGCTTTTATTCAACTTTTCAGAAACCCCAGCCTGTTCCCACTTTACTTTTCCATTTCTATTTAATCATCTATTTAATCTCCTCATAGGCTTTTGGGCCAACAAGTTGTGGAAAAAGGTACCTTCTGTGCACCTAATAGTCCTTTTTATATCTCTTTCCGAACCACATGAAATCTCCCAGCTTTGCCAACTGCCAAGCTGAAGAATTGCAGTCCTTTCATCAAGCCTTGCTAATAATGAATTCCCTGCTAGCTAGTGAGCTGTGCCTCTGTGATCTATACCTCCTTTAGAAAGAAATCACTCGGCAAACACAGAACAGATATGTTTTAGTGGACATGAAGAATGTTCTTAGATGTAGGGATATCTGTAGTCATTCCTACCAGGAGGTGTTACTGAGGATGTTTTCTAAAGGACAACATCCACACACTCAAATCTGTGCCAAACATGTGAGACTGTGCAAAACAGCCTTCCTGGCCCAAAGATGTTGCTGACAAACAAAACCTGGTCTGGTTCCAAGCCAGTTAAGATGACACACATCTTTCCCTAGGCTGCTCAGCCTCCTAAAAAATTTCCAGTGCCTAATTAGGATGAAAACTGCTTTGTTTTCCTCATCTCATTGTTAAAAAATCCTAGAGTATTTTTCACTCAACTGAGGCAATGTGCAGAATTAGAAGTATTTAAATATATTCCTCATACCTCTTCAAATAAAGGCTTTGCCCAAAGATAAATCTCCCCTTCAGAACCTTCTTTCTGAAATTTTTCATGTCACCAAGATCTGTACATCATTGACATCAAAAATATTAAAGATTTCTTAATAAAAGCAACTCACCTGCTTCCAACAGCAGATAAGCACACTTTTGCAAGGTATGTGACTGTTGGAAAAATTGATCCCACTTAAGAAGATGGAAACAAATGACATAATTCACTACATAAAAGCTATGATGTTATTTTATGTTCTTATCCGTATCTGCTACTAAAACAGCCATAAATCTGCAGTTATTCCTCTCTTATCTGAAGCTGAAGAAGTTTGTCCTCCACTTGCACAATGGAATCCTCTCCTCCAGTAGGATTTCTCCAGGGAGCTGACAAAGCTGAGCTGCCTGCACCAGGGTTCCAAAGATTTCTGTCTTCTGCCCTCCTGCTCTTATAAATGTCACTGCTGTTGCATCTTCATTGCTGAAATGCTGCAAGCTGGAACACAAAACATCACTGCTATCAGTCTTTTTGAATTATCCTTTCTTTTCCTTGATAACTCCTTTTACAAAATTCCTCTTGTATAACTACTTTACACAGGGCTAATTCATTTCATGAAGTGCAAGGGAAGGACAAGATTCAAAGGCTCAAAGGAGGCAAAGTTCGTATTGTCACTCAGCCTCTTAGATAGCAGCTGATGAGATCCAGAAACACTTGTCTGTCTCCTCCCAAGGGATGAATGCAAAGAGTTGAGCTACAACTCTGAAATAGACCTGCCAGAAATACCTGCTATAAAGATTATAGGTTTCCTCTCAAAACTGAGGCATAAAAAAAAAAATTTGCAGAGTGATTTATGACAGCCTGACATCATCTCTGGGAAAACCAATTTGCAAAAACTGTTATTTTTACTCTAAAACATAAGGTCCTGCTTTCTTGTGATAAGCATCTTTCTTGCCTATAAGCATCTTAATTTTATGATTATTATTACATCATATTTTGTGAAAACATGACTTCTTGGAAGTGATCCTACAGGATCTAGAACGTGGTGATAAATGACACACTAAAATGCCTTAGTGATTTTATATGTAATCAGTGGGTATATTAATTGCTGCCACCCAGTGGGCTCATTTGTAGGCTTTGGCTCACCATACCATAATTTAATACATCATTGTTTGGTTAAATGATTTCATCCTTTCCATCGGAAAGAGGGTGATTTATTTTCCTCTATCAGCAGCCACTAAAAATGAATGTTTCAAGCTACAAGCTTTGGTTAACTTAGAACATGTTGTCCTACAAAAATCTTTTGTTTCTTGTAGCGTGGGAACAGCCCTGTGGAAGGCAATTATACTTGAACTTCAAGCTAACTCTGTGTGAGATTACCTGCTTTGCCTTCTGGACTTACCCACAAAGTCTAAGGAAAATACTTTGCTCTATTTAAATGACAAATATTCTATGAGAACTTCTATAAGAATTTGTTAAATATGCTACACACAGGGAATTCTTTCCTGAAAAGTGCTGGTGGTTCAGACGCCCCGGTAACTTGCACTGGGGTGCTTGTGGCCTTCAAGGTATGCACTTGACAGAAGATGTCAAACAACCAGTTGGCAGTTTGTGTTCCTGACCGGCAGCTGCACTGGAGCCAGCAGCAGTGACAGGCTCTCAGCCCACCTCAGGGGGTGGCCTGGATAACACTGAAGTGAATAAACTGGTTCTTAAAGCTGGGCTGCTGTGTTAACAGCTTCTACAATCTGTATAAGTGTTATGAATAATGAAAGAAGACACTGGCAATGACAGCACATTATTGAGGAGCTGTTAAGTGCTGCATTATGATTTTGTTTTAATGCTGCTCCTGGATGAGGGAGTTTGCATGCCTGTGCATGAGGGGGAGAAGGGAGAGGAGGAAAGCTGCTTAATATTCTTCTTGTTGACCTATATTTTGAATTAATCTACCTGTTTAATTTAGAGCATGTCACTTCCAGCAGGACTGGCCATTTGGAGGAGGATTATGCTGATCTTCATTTTTGTGCTCTCAGAGGTCTTGTTGGACTACAGAGCGTTACAATTAGACACCAACAGTGACCAAAAAAAAAAGATAAAATAAACTTCTTACAAGTTCCTGGGATACCCAGTCCTAATTAGTGCAGTACAAGAAAGACATGGAGCTCCTGGGGCAAGTCCAGCAGAGGGGTGCAAAGATGATAGGGGGCTGCATCATCTGTGTTATGGGGAAAGGCTGAGGGAGCTGGGCTCTTTCAGCCTTTAGAAGACACAACTGAGAGGGGGCTTCATGGAGTCCACAGTTTAGGGGAGTGTATGTGGATGTCTGAAGGGAGCCAGGGTCTTCTCAGTGGCAATAAGACAGAGGCAAAGGACAGAAACTGAAGCTCATGAACATAAGGAAGGATTTCTTTTATGTGCAGTGACCTAGCACTGGAACAGGTTTCCTGAGAGGGTATGGAGCCTCCCTCACTGGAGATATTCCAGACATGTCTGGATGAATCCTGTGCCATGTGCTCTGGGATGGCCCTGCTTGAGCAGGAGGGTTGGATCAGAGAGCCCCACTGGTGGCCCCTTCCTACCTGAATTATTCTGTAATTCCATGACTCTGCAATGCTGCAAACCAAGGCTGTCCACCACTGTGGCTGACACAGCTGAAGTGGGAAGGAGCAGGAGAGGGCAGGTATGAGAACAAGAAGAGTCTTGACTCAAGAGAGTATAGGTGGCTGTAAACTATATTCAAACTTTGCCCTGCAAGAAGCAGAAAGTTGGCAAAGAAATGCACTGCAAGTGCAGCACCTGAGGATGTGCAGATCACAATTTCAACCCTCCAGCTGGGGCTTCTGTGCCAAAACCCAGTGTCCCTTTTACTGATCTTAGCCAGAGTACTGCAAAATAAGGTAATGCTCTTCAGGAATAAAGGTGAAAGAAGTCACCCTCAGTGTTTTAAAGAAGCTAAATAAATCTACCACAAGAAATCCAAAGTATCTGGAGATAGAAGTGGAGGAGGGTATTACATCCTTATACAATATTGCTCGAATTCAAGCACAGCAGGGGCACAGAGGCAGGGAAAGAGATTTATTCCAGTAATGACAGTGGAACCACTTCAATGGCCAAAGACACTGGGAAATAAAATCACTTTTATTGTTCATCAATGGTAAAAATAATCCTTTTGCTTCCTGACTGTAAAGCTTTTTACCTTTGATGCTACAGCAAATGACCAATAAATCACATGGTAAATGCAATTTCCTCCCAGATTTTTAATATTTCTTCATTCCCTGGATAAGCCTCAGCTGGAGGAAAAACAAAAAAACTCTCCAGAGTTTGCTAGTTAGAAGTGTTACAATATTGATTTTACAGAAGGTCCCAGATCCAGCTCGTGGTTTTTTCATCTGTTTGCCAAACAAGATACAGGACCGACGCAGCATGTGTTGGGGACCTCAGACCATACAAGAAATATCAGAAACTGGTAAAACTGAAGCAAAATAAAAGAGATTCAAAACTGCCTACAACACAGTGAGAAGAGAAAAAGACATAGTAAGAAATTGTTGAGGACTTCACAGTTACTTCTCCATCATCCTAAAAATGAATCCTTTATTCAATTGCATTCCAGACTGTTGGCATCAAAACTGACATTTAATGGCCTGACCATTTAATTTTTCTTATATCATGGCAGACAAGTTTCACCAAAAAACACTGAGACTCAGAAGCAAACCTCTTTCTTTCAAGAGAAAATGTGAGAGACAGCAGTGATGCATACAGGGAGAAATTAATTAGAGAACAGATTTGTATCCAGGACAAAATAAAGTAAGGACATTGGTCATCTTAGATTTATAAATGTGAAGTGAAATAGAGTTCCATTATCTGAGCTCTTCTTCCAAGTTCAAACCTGAGACAGACACAAACCTCTTGACATACCTGTTGACAACTGAATTGTAGTCTATAAGCTGTCAGGTGCCTGTGTTTGCCAAAGGGATATAAAAAATCATATGCAGCTTTGGTAATAACATTTCTCTCTTTCTCTTTTTTTTTTTTTTTAATTTCTTTTTTTCTTTTTTTTTTCTTTTTTTTTTTTCCCCACAGCTCCATTCAACCCTCCCAATGATGCAGACAGTATGGTCAAATTTGATGCCTATGGAGATGGGATAGGACGATACAACGTGTTCAATTTCCAGTTCACTGGAGACAGGTACTCCTACGTGAAGGTTGGTCAGTGGGCAGAAACTTTGTCACTGGAGGTGGACTCCATCCACTGGTCCAGGAGCTCTGTCCCTGTGTCCCAGTGCAGCGACCCCTGCGCTCCTAATGAGATGAAGAATATGCAACCAGGAGACGTCTGCTGTTGGATTTGTATTCCCTGTGAAACTTATGAGTACCTGGCTGATGAATTCACTTGTGCAGACTGTGGGCCTGGAAAATGGCCCACGGCTGACCTGACTGGCTGCTATGACCTACCAGAAGACTACATCAAGTGGGAAGATGCTTGGGCAATAGGTCCCGTTACCATCGCATGCCTGGGCTTTATTTGTACTTTCATGGTCATTGGAGTGTTCATCAAGCACAACAACACACCCCTGGTCAAAGCCTCTGGCCGTGAACTGTGCTACATATTGCTCTTTGGGGTCTTCCTGTCTTACAGCATGACTTTCTTCTTCATAGCCAAGCCTTCCCCAGCCATCTGCACCCTCCGCCGTTTGGGGCTGGGAAGTTCTTTCGCCGTCTGCTACTCCGCCCTCCTGACAAAAACGAACTGCATTGCCAGGATATTTGATGGTGTAAAGAACGGTGCTCAGAGGCCCAAGTTCATCAGCCCCAGCTCTCAGGTGTTCATCTGCCTGAGTCTCATTCTGGTGCAGGTGGTGGTGGTGTCTGTGTGGCTCATCCTGGAGGCGCCGGGCACCAGGCGGTACACGCTTCCTGAGAAGAGAGAGACGGTCATCCTGAAATGCAATGTCAAAGATTCCAGTATGTTAATGTCCTTGACATATGATGTCATCCTCGTGGTTTTATGCACTGTCTATGCCTTCAAAACAAGGAAATGTCCAGAGAACTTCAACGAAGCCAAGTTTATCGGTTTCACAATGTACACAACGTGCATCATTTGGCTGGCCTTCCTCCCTATATTTTATGTGACATCCAGTGACTACAGAGTAAGTCTTTGGGCATCTGTTTCCATAAATCATATACAACACTTCAGAGGACCATGTCAGCATTCACTAAAGGCTTTTTCTCACTTCTTTTGTGCCCTGGGTCCCTTGCAAACAAGTTCTCTTTCTATGTTATCAGATTTTGGCTTACTTCTAAGAAAGGTGGTCTCATTTCAAAAAGAGCATGTGCAGTCAGAGCTGGAAGGGATTAATACTGTTAGTCTGATTGCAATAGAGGGATAACATAGGCATTAAGTATTCATTTGGGTTCATCACTATCTGAAGTCACAGTCCTAACAGAAAAACCCAGTAGTTCATGACCTAAAATTAGTCATAATGAGTTATTTGGGAGAAATTGAGCTTAAAATAAAATCTGTACTAACCAGTCTTCTTCTGCAAAAGAATCTGATGTTAAAACATGGTATTTCCTTCCAAGTAAAAAATATAGGGATAGAATTTCAAAACTTCCTTTGAAACAGGGTTTTTAAAAATTTCAACAAATCTCCTACTTAAATACTGAACTTTTTATTCTTTCTGCACTTTATAAAACACATACCTCACTGAGCAGCAAGTATTGGTCAGCCTTCACCAGCAAACTTTAGATACATTAAACTGTTTAAATTGTCAGATAGTGTTGTAAAGCTTCAAGTTCAATAAAATCATATTTTTGAACAGAAGGAAATTGTCTCAGAAAAAAAGACTCAGATCTGCTCCACTGGAAATCTCACAGTTATTACAATGTGAGAAGTGACTGTGGGAGTTGGCCCTTGCAGCAGTTTGCAGAGAATTAGTTCAACTTTCTGCCCAGAAGAAAGGTAGATTACCTTAGGGGGGTTTTATTGCCAATAGTGGGTACATTAAATAGCATATAAAACTGTGGAGCTAATAATGTCACTTAACATTTTTTTGGTGTGGTCACCCTGGAACAATATATTTAGTACTATTTTACTCAGCCTAGGAAATGTACTGAAAACCTCTAGAAAACAAAGATAAGTAACAAATGACGCAGTGAGACATGCAGAGTGACAGTAAAAGAGCTAAATATATTTAGTCTAGACAAGAGTAAACCCAGAGAGACGTGATCACAGACCATAAATAATTTCAAGGCAACAAAACGAGAGGAAGGGATTTTTCAGTCTCAGGAGAAGTTAGAATAGCAACTAATGGATTGAAGCTAATGAAGGAAAAGTTTAAGGAAGGCACTAGGGAACAGCTCAGGACACCCAAAGCAATCAGGAAGACAGACACAGAAGGAGGGAAATATCAGTGCAGACAGTCACATGAGTGGGCAGTACAGACAAGTAATGGCCAAGAGAAGCATGACTTGATTGTTCAAGCAGAATTTTACTGCCTTATCTCCTGAGTGGAGTTTTCAAAACCACTTGTAAGCACTGAATTTATATACAAGGTCCCAAATAAACCAACTCAAGTACTACAAAATCAGCAGAAAATGCTTTTAACATCTTTTCGATAGACTTCCATGACAAGTCTACACTTCTGTGGTTCCTTTGAAAAGCCCATATTTAGTTTACATGCAGTGTCACATGTTGCCTCTGAATCAACTTGTGCCATCCTAGTGTAGCCCTAGTCTGGTGGAATCACCTAGAAACAGTCTTAGAAACAGCCCCACTCAGCCTGGAGATACCTGAAAATTTTCTGAGGATACACTTGATCCCTTCATCTATGTCATTTATGATGACATTGCTTAACACTGGTCCAAATATGGACACCTGAAGGACACCACTTTGTCACTGATGCCCATCAGGACTCTGAGCCATTGTCCTCTGGATGTGACCATCCAACCAATTTCTGATTCATCTAACAGTTCACCCATCAAATCCACATCTCTCCAGTTTAGACAGAGTGGTGCTGGGGGGCACCTATCAAAGGCTTTACAGAATTCCATATTAATGACATCCATAGCCCTTGGTGAAGCTGTGCTGGCTGTCTCAAATCACCTCCCTGTTCTCCATGTGCCTATGCGTAACACATGGTCTAGTGGGAATTCCTTCCCTCTGCCAGCACACCACTCCAGTCTGTGAGGCCAGGTTACACACTGAACCACTGGAGTGACCTGAATTAAAAGGAACCCTGTGGGACGGAGCTATTTTTAACCTAAATCATTTAATTGATTGAGTGTATAATTATGCCAGCACAGCTGAGCTGCTCCAGGCAGCACAAACCCTAGGAAAAGCAGGGTGGGGGAAGTGAGCTTTGATAGTGAAAAAAACATAACTTGAAACTAATGAAAATAAAGGTAGCTTCATTTACTCCTGTTTTATAAGAAAACTCCTGTCTTGTCACACACCCATACAGCACTCAGTTCAATATCTACCTGACCTGACAGCATAGGTCTGTGGACAAAATGCAGAGAGATGAAGGAGAATGTGAAGCTGAGGTGTTCCTTTCTCATACAGGCTCTGTAGGATCTTCCATGTTCACTCACCCTGTGAAGGCTGAGCACATTTCATGGTGCTTGCAACATCCACATCATGCAAAGAGTGATTATTAAATGATCATATTAATTATCCTCATTGATGACAAAACATCAATTGTGCTCAGTATATATGTAAAGCAACAATGTCCATTCCCTACTCTATTTTCCAATTTGCAGTGATTATTTCTGACAAGGAGATATGAGAAGCATTGCCATGGAAGAAGACTAATCTCAAAGAACTGCAGAAGTATAACTAAGGAAAAATGAGCCGTAGATGTATAATCATTCAAATTAAGCAGTAGAGTTTAAAGCAGTTTAATTCAACATCTTAATTAAGGAATCTGCTTGGAAGAAAAGAATATAGACTGAAAATGAGGCAGTAAACTGGCACCAAGTTATACTATTGAGTAAAAAGGATAAAAGATAGACAGTGCCAGCAAAGCTACGCTAACAAATGCCCCAAGGCAACTATTCTAAAATCCCGCAGCCTTACAAACAATTCATTTCTGAGCCCAAAAACTGATGTCTCAAAATCAGGACACCTTTCATACCCAGTCTGAAAACAGTCACCAGATATTATCTTTACTCCAAATCACACCTATATTTCTGCAAGGGCTAGCTCAAGTTCTCTGATTAGGACTGGAGCTAGAGACTAAGCTGGTTTTCAGATAGATGCTTCGCATGAGACACCTGATGTAAACCCACATAATGTACACTGTGTTTGAGCTGGTCCCCACTGCAGCCAACATTGCTTAGACACTGCATGACAAGCATTACAGAGGGTTCTCTCATCAAGTTAAAGATCAAAAGTAGGAGAGAAAGAGAGCATATCTATCCTTTCTGTACTAAAATGAGGGAGAACACACTCAGTCAACCTCTCCCTGACATGCAGAGACACAGGGCACCACCAGCACCTCATTCCCATGATACTGGGATTGTGGATGATAAAGATGCAACAGAGGTTCACACCAGCCTGCACCACGGCAAACCCGCAGGACTGTGGTTCGTGCTGTTATGTACTAATGTTTCTAATATTTTGCATTTCAGAGCTTTCCATACTGAAACACAGTGCTTTGTGCCCACTCTCTCCTAGGTGCAAACCACCACCATGTGCATCTCTGTGAGTCTCAGTGGCTTTGTTGTGCTGGGCTGCTTGTTTGCACCCAAGGTGCACATCATCCTTTTCCAGCCCCAGAAGAACGTGGTCACTCACAGACTCCACCTCAACAGGTTCAGCGTCAGTGGGACCGGGACCACTTACTCCCAGTGTAAGTAACAAGGCTGCCACCTTTCTGTGGGGCTATGGTGAGTTCGGGTAAAGACAAGGTTGGCTGAACCATGTAACCCTGTGAAAGCATCGTTTCCTTTGTGTCTGGAGAGGAAAACTCATCCCCCTCACATGGGAGTCTGCTCTGAAGCTCACTGAAATCAGCAGAAAGTTTTTTGGCAGGCACTGACTGCAGCCTGCCGCACACACCAAGCAGAGCCTGTGTCTCACTGTGGCTCTGGCAGTGTGACAGGAGCAGATTGCCTTGGAGTATTCCTGTCAGAGCAGCAAGCTGACAGGATCTGGGCCACAACGCAGCGTGCTCTCAATGGCTCATCACCTGCATTATAAGGAAAGGCTCCAAGTCTGCAGAAAATGCATCCAAGGGATGCCATAAACTGCATCTGTATGCAGACCATGATCAATAGCCTTTGTCAGTGCCACAGCCTGGAAATGCAATCAGTGTTCTGTTGCAAGGACAACTCATTTGCTCTGATACCCTTCCTTCCTTCATCTTCACTCTCTTCATCACAAGCAGGTTCACAGTTGTGATTTTGTTTTGAGGCTTCTTTTCTAGGCGAGTTGATCAGAGAGTTTTATGGATTACAGAAAAAAAAATTGGTCACCTGTATATTTGTTTGGGTTGTTTTCTTTGTCTAACTTAACTAACTTAACCATCAAGGATGGGAGCACACAGCACCCCATTCACAGAGCTCTCTGGACAGCATGTCCACCCTGGAAATCGAATTGAAAAGCACACTACAACTATAAAGAGAAAGAGAATAAGAAAAGAGGAAATGGGGGGACACAGAGCAAGGCTCCAGAAAGTCCACAATAACCTAGCCTGAGGTTTTTGAGTGTCATTTAAATTTCAAAATTTTCTCAAAAGCTTAGGTACTTCAGGTTTCAGACAGAGCATAGGAGTAACTGTAACTCAGTAACTGCTGTGCATCACATTAGCAGGGATTAGGAAGTGAAGGCATCCCAGCCATCCCTGGCTCTCCCATCCCAAAACACACTGTGCAAGAATGCCCAGGGTCCCTTAAGAGCCCATATGGTTCTATAGGTCCCCAGTGCCATCAGTCAGGACTGCATCCAGTCCTGACACCAGAGAGCAAACACTCCTTGTTATTTTGGGAAACTTGATGAGATGGCACTATGTGCCTGAAGTGCTGAACACTCCTAAAAGACCAATCAATTCCCAAAAACTCTTAGAAGTGTGGTTCCTTGGTGAAATGAAAGTCCCGTAAGATTCTTCTCGTTCCTTATCAATTTTATATAAGTGGTCTTTCCAAGTTTTTTAATACTCTCATGCTATGGAATGAGCTTAGTCAGAAATAATTTTGATTCATAAATACTTTGTACTGGATCCTGGATTGCATTTTGGATTTTGATATTTTTATTTTAATGGCTGGATAACACGTGTGCGTGATAACACGTGTGAGAGATGTCCGCAGTGCACATCTTCACACTAAAACCGGCATTTTCAGGCTTGCAAACAGCTTGAGGACATTAAGAAAAGCATAAAAATCCAGACCTACAATCTCTTACTCTTCATTGTTCGGAAAGGTTGCTGCAGTTATTTACTTTTACTGCTGACACGTAATTGAATCAGGGCTGCTCACCTTGCTGTGCTTTTAAGAACATAGAAAGACATAGAAGTAGGGCTAAAAGGTCCATCACACACAAGGGAAACAGCCCTACAGTTTCTATCTAGGACAATTATTTGGGAAAATAACACTGTCTATCACAGTGACAATATTTTCAAGATGAAAAATCTTCCCTTACTCCCTTCCATTAATTTGTAAATTATTTTAAATAAATTTCCATTATTTGTCTTAACTATGACTAGTCACTAGTCATTTGTAAAACTCCACAAAAATGTTGCCATCCAAACTGGTTCTAATCTTTGTCTAAAATATTCCACTCATCACTCCTGGGGCTGTCAGCTTGTTTTTATTTTGGTCGATGGCATTTTCATAATTCAGAAACTTCTTAATATCAAACTCATCAAAATTAGCTCTAGGGCATTCTAGTAACTTTGAAAAGCCAGTTTTTATACATTATCAGAGCTCTAGAGGTCAGTGTTTTTCCTATCTCCATGGATTCCCACCTCCATTGCATCTCAAGTCTGCCACCACCTCTTCACTCCGTTAATCTTGAATGCCATGAGCAGAGTGGCTCTTAAACAGCAAGTGACACACAGACAGTATTTAACACAGCTTCCTGAGCCACGAAAACTGGTCAAACACTCTGAGAAAAGGTGACACTCATGATGCTGTTGGGTAGTCCAAGTGTTAGTGTCTAGCTTTGATCATTTTGAGAGCTGAAGTCTGGACTAAAAAAAGATTATAGATTTAAGTCAAATAGAGGCAGGGTAAAACTGTGCTTAGGTATATGACATGTTTTGAAATGTATGTATTTATACACATGGTTTTGGTTCTGAGAATTCCCATTTGGCAGCATGCTGCATAAATTCTGCTGCCCCTGCAGTGTCTTCCCTATTGGGATGTTCCTCCATTTTCCTCTTTCATGGTCTTCCGCACCCATGAAACTTCACTAAGAACTCTCCTGAATTCACAAGCACCTTCATGATTCAGCCTAAGCTTTTACACCCAGATGTCATTTTTCCAAGTTACATCCACATGGAGATCTGCACACAGAGCTGAGCTCCTCCAGGTGACCTGCACAGGGGTCAGGAGTAGTGTACATACTGTTTATAGCCAGACTGGCAAATTTTTTTTCCCTCTGAATTTATTTTCCCAGGCCTGGCTCCAAACTAGCCCTGATATAACTGAAATTAACTCACAGCTGTCCATGTGAGCATGAGTAGAAGAGACAATGTTCTCAGGCATATGGTGTGATTCTTGGGGTTCCTCTGTGCACAGCAAGGAATTGGACTCAATGACCCTTGTGGGTCCCTTCCAAGACAGAATATTCTATGACTATGATTTTAAGTGGCACACTGACACGAAATTCAGATCTGCCTGTTCTTGGCTGTGCAGGCAAAGCTGCAAGGTCATCATGGGCAGTGCTGGCCTCTTGCATTGTACCTTGGATTATCTAAGCAAAATGAGGGACAGGCAGGAAGAGGGAGATCAAAAGCGTCAACTTGGGCCAAATCCCAACTTCTGCTGATGTCAAACTTTTGTCCTTGGTCTCAACACAAAATGAAGGTGAAGTGTCTCTTGCATATCCAGCAGTATTCCAGGAAACCCCTCGGCGGCTGCCATAAGACACAGAGTGTAGCTCAGAACCCTGCAGGGCCAGTGATTAACACTGCTGAGGTCTGTAATGAAAAGCAAGGTCTTTTGTTCTGTCTCAGGAGAGCTGGATGCTTGGTGTGAACACTTTGCTCCACCCAGCAGAGTTAATAACTGCATCCCAGCACTAGAAGAGAGGTGCATGCTGTGCAGGAAGCCTGGAAACTTAAAAGGCGAGACCACTCATTTCTCGCCTACCACCATATATTTCTGTCCAATTTTGATATCCTCCTGACCCAGTTACCATAGTATTTGAGCTATTCATGCTTGTCAGTGTGTTGGACTTCAAAAAAAAAAAAAAAGCCTGAAGCTAAAAAAATTCTGGTTAAGTGACTGATGTTCATGGAAACAAAATGCTTTTGCCTGTAGCCATACTGCAGTAGAACAAGGATTTGAATCAGGTTTCCTGAGCAGAACTGATTTTTCTATTCTCTAACAAAAAGTAGAAATTAAAAAAAAAACAACAATAAAAAAATTAGGTCATTGTGCTGCCACGTTATACTCAGTTAAAAACAGAATACAAAACCAGAATACAAAATACAAATTAATTTTTACAAATCACAGACATGATGCCTTGTAGTCTTTTACATACAACAGTTGCTCCACATCTGTGACTCACAACACACATTCATGTTGTGAGAGATCAAATTCCATTTACCTAATCCAGAAGAGGGGCTTGTTCTTGGGTCTCCTGTTTCAGGAAGATGTCCTGCCTTCTGAGTAGTACGTTAGTCCAGTAGATGCCTCTACATTTCTTTTGTTAAAGCAAATCTGTTTCCCATTAAATATTTATTCAGTCAAGGAAAGAATGAAAAATACCAGCTGATTTGAAGAAAGAATAATTTTTTCTAAAAACTATACTGAGCATCTTTACAGAACCAGCGTGCAACTGAGAGCGCAGCCAGCACCAGATGTGGAAGATTGAGCATGCCCTTGTCAGCTGCATAAATTGTTTTTTACACCAGATGACTGAGTTTACTAAGTCATTGCTTGCCATGTGTTTTCTTTGACGGAGGCATCACATTCCTCTGGGTCACTTCTGCCATTAACCTAATGTATCTTTCAAAAAGCAGCTTCATGGTGCCCTGAGCAGAGATGTCACAGGGTATCTGAAAACACATTCCTGATGACCAATGGATAATTTTAACAAAGATGGACAAGACAGTTTGCTTTTAAATTAAAATCCACAAGATTTAAGCAGAATAGGGTAATATATTCTCCACTCAAAATACAAATACATTTGGAAACAGATTGTTAGATTCAATTGTCACCTAATACCACTGAAGCAGTGAAAAACAGATATATAAGATGTTATACCAGGTAAACAAGTTTATCACAATCTGGTCCTCACCTCTGGATGCATACTGAATCCTGATCCAGAGCTCCTAGTAGTGAAGTGTATTATAGGCAGAAATTATTCTGGGATTAGGTGAGAAATAATCTTGCTTTTAAATTCAGTTATTAAAAATTTTCTTCACCAAATATATTCTTATAATTCCTATTTTTATTAATTAAAAGATGATTGACAGAGAATTCTGATATGGTAAATTATCTCCCGGATTTAAAACTACATATATTTTCTTCATGAATGTCCGCTTCAGTTATGTGAAAGCTCAAAGGATCAGACCTTAGCACTTCTTGCCAATAAAACACAAAAAATCCAAAGGTTCACTTTTTTCCAGTGAGGTATTTTAGTACCATTATAGTTGTATTAATTCACACTACCATAAAAAGTCCTACAAATTGAGACCCAGTGCCACAGAATCATTAAAAAATAATAATAAAAAAAAGGTATTTTATTCCAATGTTTCTTGCAGAAGTGTAACCACCTCCTGCGCACCCAGTGGGCTGCAAAGTGAAATCAGGTTTCTTCAGAAGATGCTGCAGCCTGAGGTCTGAGTTGCCTTGTAGAGGTGCAAGCAGCACCCCCCTCAGTTCTGCTGCTGACACGGGCAGAGGCTTTTCATTAGGCACCTTGGTTAAATGGGGTGAGATGGTCCAGACCAACACAAATTCTAACCCTCTGTGTTGCCCCTTTTTGCTGTCCTGAAGTCAGTTGATTTTCCCCTCTCTTTCTCTTCCAGCATCTGCCAGTATGTACGTGCCAACTGTGTGCAACGGGAGGGAAGTTCTGGACTCCACCACTTCGTCTCTGTGATTGTGGCTCGTGGTTCAGTTCTTGAGTTTTTAGACTGTTAGGCAAAATTTTGCACATGTTGTGCACTCCAGAGAACACCAGAAAACAAAAGACGTCCAAGCAAAATTAGTACCTTTTTTTAGAAACAGTGTAATAAATTATTTTTGAGGATTGTACAGTATATAGTGACGTTCTGGAACTTTTTAGACTGATTTTAGCCCTTCTGTTGTTAACGGTTGTAAGAGACGTGTAAATAACCATGGTTCACAATGTGCATAGTCCTGCAGTAAGGGAGTGATTCTTGCAAGCACAGTTGCAATGTTAGGTGACTTCTTTCCTACGAATTTTTTTTGTAGCTCCTTGTTGTAATTAACTTAGACTGCATTTCTATGTTGTATATTACAGTTACCTTACGTGTAACAGATTGGTTTTCTCAGCACAACACAGCAGTATTAATGTAAAGGCACCAGTAATAAAAAGATAAAAGTTTTTCAGCATCGTTTCATTTTTGTTTCTTACTCTCTCAAGGTCATTACATTTTTCTAGAGAAGGAGGTTAGGTAAAAAGGATATAAAGTCTGGAGTGTGTGTACACAGGTATTTGTGTGTTGGTTGGTGCTGTGTTATAAAGTCTATATCACAATATATATGCTTATGATTAATGCTTTTTCAAGGTCACAGAAATTTCCTCTTCTTAAAAAACCCCCCACATCATTAAAGCATCTCAATTTCTCTTTCTGTTATTAAAATATAGGGTAATTTTCAAAAGTGAAAATGTCTAATTTCATATTAATGAGATATTAGAAAAAAAATATTTATTCCTGGTTCACTCATTTGGCACAACTAAATGCTGTCATGCATACAATGGATTAATAGCATATAAAAACAAAAATAATTTAGATTAGATTGGAAGAAAATCTGTCAGAAAATTAGCTAAGACTGTTTAATACCTCCAGCCAAAACAAAGCTGGTTCAACTTGTCTGCATCAACAGTGCTGTAAAAGGTAATTGGAGCACCACAGAGACCAGAAAGTCAAAAAAGAGAAATGCAGGAGACATTTACACGTCTCTGGGGTGACCTTTGCGTTCCAACAAAATGCTTCAAGACACACATACCACCTACTTAGACAATTGCACAATACCTTAAAAGTCTAGCTTTTGAAACTGCACTCTGAAAGCTGCCCTCACTCTATTGAAACAATCTGAAATCCTCTCTTCTGCCAGGTCCAAAAAGTCATTAAGGAAATAAACACACCTTTGATTAATGTGCCTGAGCGTATTTACCTAAGGGCTTGTTCCCATTGATCTCATTCCAGCTGAGGTCAATAGCAAAATTCTCATTGACTTCAAAGGCAACATCAGCGAGGCTTGAAAGTCAGACATTATGGATACATAGTGTGGGATGTACATGTTCTCTGCAGCCCAATTCTCCTGCACTTGCAGATATTTTCACACATTTCTGGAAAGCTGCAAATCCTTTAGGGCTGAACTGGCAAAAGGAAGCAGCTGTTATTTGGAATGCAAAAATTAAAGATGCAGGTTCTTAAAATTCCTTCTCATAGATGGATGCTTGTTTTTTCTAAACATCCCCATGTACACCAGCAAAAACCTCTTGATGTCAACACTTCCATGTCAGAGGCAGCCATTTGAGCCTCTGCATCATGGATCTGTCCAGAACAGGAATTCCCGTGATTTTCCCCAGAATAGCCATAGGTCAGCCCACCCTACAGGCAGAGCTCTGCATTCAGCTTCTTCCTCTCCACAGCCTCTGCCATGCCTGATGTTTCAGTCTTGTTTCCCACGGTGATGCAGGGCCCAGGGTCAAGTTTTGACAGGCCAGGAGTCTTCCTTTCCAAATCAAGACCTCTTAAAGCACCTCAGGTTGGGCAGCTACATTTATCTGATTTTGGTGTGCTCTTTTGTGGACTAAGAGGCTGATCACAGTGTGACAAAAGGCGAGAATATCTGACCATAATTATGATTTCTCATCTTTATGGAGTTCTTAAAGATGCCTAGGCTGAGGAGAGTTTCTTCTCAATTTTTATGGAAAGCCACAATCAGGGTCAAACGCACCTCATCCAACACTCATTGTGTACAAGGACAAAGTAAACAGCTACATCTGAGATGGTCAATCCCTCTTCTTTTGTACTCAGTGGAAGGAAGTACACATAATTCCCCTGGCTTATCTCAGGCAGACACTTCAGGCAGGGATGAAACTCTCCAAATAAAGGCGAGCACAGCTTGCTCAGATCACAGAGTTTGCACTAAAAATTAAGGCATTGTGTCAGATGAATTCCAGCCCCAGAATCTAAACTGGCATTACTGAAGTTAATTTATAGCCGGTGAGGATCTCACTGTGCCGAAGTTTTCATTCATTTTGATAGCACTATTGAGAAAATGACCCAGTGTCTGTGTCTGAACACCTGCTGTGAATACTTAGTTGCATTGAAAGCCACTTGCATGTGGGGTTTTCATACAAAAAAACCCCAATAACCAAAATATGCAGAGCTCTGGACTTCCAACCCCACTGAATGCTCCTGACATTCTCGTACTTTATTTGGCTTTGTCTTGAAAGCCTTTCACTATTTTTCACTGGATGTCGACAGATGCAGATTGTTTGGTATTGCCTGATGAAGTAATCCAGTTTCAAAACACAGCAGGACAGAAAAGGAAAATGACAAAGCAGAGGCTTTCCACACCATACTGGCCTGAAAAACTTTAAAGAAAGGGAATTAAATTTTTTTTTCTTTGCCGTTGTCTCACATCACTATTTTACTTTCTCTATTTATAATAGTTTATAGATTTTGCACCCATTTGTGTAAAACTTGAGTTTACAGTACAAACCTTTTCTAGTCTATTGCTCCCATGAGATCTAAAAATTTGAGCTATTCACCTCAAAGAAGAGGGGGCCCTGTCACAGCTCCTCCCAAGTACTCTGACTGTGAGCCTTGAGAGTAACCACACTGCTCTGAGCCCCGCACACTCGGGAGTAAAATGCCGAAATCAGAGGAAATGCTGCAGATGAGAGCAAGGCTTAACCCAGCATCTACAATGCCTAACTGGAGACTGAAGAAAACTTTAGGTTTTTATTCAGAAGTCCCAAGTACCTCAGCTCTCTGACAAAAATCACAATTCCAGAAAGGTTAGTGAAAAACTGATCACTTTTTTATTTATTGGCAGAATAGTAAGTAAGACTCAAAAAGTTTATTGCAGGTCAATCTGAAATACACAAGGTTTGTGGGGGTTTTGTCTTTGTTCATAGGTTTGGGTGTGTTTTTTGGTGGTTTGGTTTTTCTAGAAGAGTTGTTTGGTTTTTAAATCTCTAATGAATTTTGAAAGCAAGGCCAAAGTCAACTGTGGAAAACCAAAATATTTTTTCTTCAAGTGATTGCTTTTCCTTAATTAATTGAACACAGCTGGTTCCACTCATAGCCAAACCAATTTAAAAATGAACTGCCTTTTCAAATTTAAAAATCAAAAGCTATTTAAAATATATTATGTCTTCCCAGTATGGAACAAATTCCAGAAATCAGAAAAAAGATGTCCAAAATATCCTGACCACATCCAGAAATTTCATGTCTGTTTAAGGAGATTCCCACTGCAATCTTTCACCTAATTAGTACAATTAGAGTAAGGAGACCAAAACAAAGCCTTAACACATCACCAAATACAGTCTGATGTCCATGGTGCATTGCCTACTCATTAATGCCTGAAGTCTGCAAGATAAAGGGCAGGAGCTGTTTATCCAGAGCCACCTCAAAGCTTCCCAGCAACACAAACACAGGCAAAACTGAGCTTTATTACTGCAAGAAGAAAAGGGTAGGACCAGGCTGGGCTGATTTTGCAAGAGGAAGAGGATGGGGTAGCAAATACACATCACAAAACCCTGATGTGGCTTTTAGGTGCTGTTACAGCAGCAGCCTCACAGTACACGGACCTTAGAGAATTCTTCCTGATGAGCTCCTACTCTACAGATCCAGAGGAACAACCAAAACAGAATGGCAGCCTGTGATCAACTCTATTCTTGTGCGTCCCTCGTTCCTGCTGCGTGACTTCAGAGTGGGCACACCCAGCCAGGGGACCGGGGGTGTCACTGTGCATGTCACACTGCATATTCTAGGATGAGCCTGACTTCCTTTTATTTCTGTTCCTCTCCCCTAACATCTTACCAAAGCAGCACGGTTCAGAAGTCTTTAACAAGAAATAAAAACAAGGGATTCAGTGAATGTAGCACACAAGGGGAAAGACTAAGAGAGAACACCACCAAAGATAAGTAGAACTTCACAAGAGTCCTCTTGAGGTTCTCACTGAGAAGAGAAGGCTCTGGGGACACCTCATTGCAGTCTTCCAGTACTTAAGGGGGCTTCTAAAAAAAGTTTCTTTTTATATGGGCAGATAGTAATAGAACAAGAGGGAATGGTTTCAAACCACAACAGGGCATATTTAGATTACATGCTAGGAGAAAACACTGTGAGGGTGGTAAGGGACTCAATATGCCTCCCAGAAAAGTGGAATATTATCTAGAATAGCTATTTAAGTCCTCCATGCTTCATGATTGGACCAACCAGCAGCACTCCTCACTGAGGAGGAAATGTCATCCCCACTGATGTGTCAGCATGAATTGTAGCTGCTTCTACACTTCCATTGAAGCATCTGTGTTGGCCACTGCTGGAGAAGAGTCAACAACCACTGGGTCCTCAATGGTGACACCTGCTGCTATCTGATTATAATTAAGTACCTTGATTTTACAGCTACTACTGGCTCTGGAAGGACAAAATCTGCAAACTTTCCCCTCAACTATCAAAGAATCCCAAAACCTATTCTTCAAAAGCAAATAGACAAATCCTTTCTTTGAACAAAGATTACAGATCATTGAAGCTACTCAGGAATTTCCTGCTGTGGCTCTAAGACACACAGTTTCCCCCAAACCATAATCAATTCTATTCTGTATTACAAACACCAACTAAAACAATCAGAGCCAAGCCAAAACACATTCTTTGTGCATTTCCCCCTTAGCAAGCAGTGTCAAAGCTGAGACAATGATGTTCTGCTAATTTGCCAATAATTTATACAGACACCACTAAAATGTGCTTAATCCTCAAAGAGATTCAGTTGCTTGACTCCAGATTTCAAAGAAAAGCATGCAAATGCAGCAATGAAATGTATTCCGTTTAATCAACTGAACATGTAACAGACTGATTCACATTGTTTTATGGCATCAAATAACAGTTTTCTAATGTGATTCCATGTGGAAAAAAAGGGGGAGGTTGCTGTAAGTATATTTTGGCAGAGCACTAGAATAGGTCACAGACAGCTGATTTTTTAGTGAACTGTTAAAGGCTTCCAAAATTTGTCTCTTATGGGAAAATGGAAACTTCCCCTCTCTACTACATCTTCAGCAGAAAGAAAAGAATAGCAGAAGTCAGCTCAGATAGTTCAGATTACACTTGCTTAATTGTTGGAAAGTGCAGTTTGCTTATTTTAAGGTAAATAATGTCTATGGTATTGGTATGCATCCCACTGTGTTAGCACTGCACCACTGGACTGTCTGGGAGAATGTTCAACAATATAATGATCTGGAAGCAGAGCTGAGAAGAGTCATACAGGAAAGTCTGTCACAGCTGTCAAAAAATTCCATTCCATTTTATTTGGAAAATATAATGGAAACAGAAGGGAACCAAATGAAACCTGTGTGGTATTAAGTCAAATTAAATATAGTTCATCAAAATTAAGGCATTTCTGCATTACACAGATATGGGTCCAGTGATGAAAAAACAAATGGTGTTCTGGAGAATGAATTGGAATTATAGCTGAGAAAAGATTTGGAGAGAGAAGGGGAAAAAATTAAAGGAGACGTAGACAAATGCAATTTGACGGCAAAGAAAAGCTCTACTCATGACTGAAGACCTGCAATGTTCAGGAAAGGCTGCAGTGCCACCAAACATCTCAAGTCCAAAATTTCAAATATATTTTTACTTTATTTTATGAATGTCCATCAGATATATATCTTTGATGCTACAACACACTAGTTGAATAAAAATCAACAACATAAAACCCCTCATCATAAAAGATCCAAGAAGTGAAATCCCAAAGCCATAACCATTTACTCTGTGAGCATATCATCTTTGACAACCATATATAAATGACATCATGACAACAAATACAATGTACAATAATAAGTGTGCAATGGTACAAAATATACAAAAAGGAATGTGTATTTAATATACATTCAACATTACCCCATAAAAATCTTTGTTGGGAAAGTGAAGTGCCTTTTCAAGACCAACAGAAAATGTACACCACTTCGGTTAAGATGCCTGAAGGATCTCCCCTCAAAAGAGTAAAGTGTGTGATCTTTGACTGGAACTATAAAATAACAGAGCTGAATTTTCCCTATTGAAAAAAAAATCTGAATTTCATAAAATTTCTGTCCACATCTAGAGTATAATAAAATATACTCTAGAAAATTCAGTTTCTGCAGAAAATTCAGTTCAATTTAAATTTTACTTAAAAGTGGGCCCTCTTTTATTGATAGACCTAGCTCAGTCATATAAAATCAAAAATCTGTATTCCTTATAGTAAAAAGGCTATTTCTGCCATGTCTCTTTTCTGGTTTTGATGCATTCCACAATTCACATATATTTGCTGTAATGGAAATATGAGTCTGACCAGAGGTCAACACAAGAATCGTTGCTCATTTTCTCTGGCTCTATACAAGTCTTGCATAATTTCACTCAAATATTTTTTGCCTAAGTTTCAGATTCCTTTGAGTTCGACCTCAGAGGGAATTTCAGGAAATTATTACTGTGGATATTATGATCACATGCTTATAATGTGGCTGATTTTACGGAAAAGTTCACCTAGCCTCCAGCTTTCCAAGGGACCAATTCGTGCCACTCCTCCAGAGCTGGTACTTGCACTGACACAGGATGCATTTAGATGCTGTGCAAGTACATAATGCATGCTCAGCTCTGCTGGACATCCATCCATCCATCCATCCATCCATCCATCCATCCATCCATCCATCCATCCATTCCCCCTCCTCACATGGGCCCAGGAATAAAGGAGGCTGGGTATTTTCAACAAGCCTCCCAACTGACAAAGCTGATCCCTGAATCCCAAAAGTAGAGATTTTTGCTGTACCTCCAGAGTTCAGGCTTTGCTGGTTCCCAGCCCTGGGAAAAGTGACATTTACACAGCCCAGGGGAGGACACTGAATCTGCCAATGACCTCTCTTGAAAGGACAAGCTTCCACAGAGAGGGACAAGAGAAATTTGCACTGTAGGTACCACTTTACATCTCTTTAAAGAGTTTGAACCTGCTACTGCCTATAAACTCATGGGCCCAGACCTACAATTCACACAACAGTTGTTACTAAGTTTAAATTTAATAGCACTAGGCTTTACTCCAACACTGATGGCCATGACTTAGGCACCAAAATGGGTGTAATTTGCAGGTGCAACACAATTCCTCTTGTATTAGAGGTGAACACAGACCATCCAGACCTTCAAAGCATTAAAATCAAAAGTATTTTCCAAAGTTCAAAACTCACCTGAGGCTCATTCCGAGTACCATTCCCAATTTTGATTTCAAGAGAGACTCACAGTTATGCCAGTAAACAACAACACACAACTTTTGCAGGAGGTTGCAGGCCTCTCTGAAAATCATTCCTTAGGAATATGCGCAGAAGGAGTGAGAAGGAAACAAAAGGTACCTACAAATCATATGGCAGGCCTGAGTGTTGCCCAGGTGAATGCAAAGAATTTATGTTATTTGCAGTATGTATATCTCTTCCTGAGTTGAATTTCATTCCCAGTATGGAATCCAAGCATCTGCTTTCTTTTTTTGGCAAGATACTCAATCACATGGTAAGGCAATCCAATTTTCTGGTTTGCTTCCTGTCTTCTTTCCTCCTAAATGGCCAAGCATTTCTCACCAAGATCACCACTACAATGTGTGCCAGAATATGTTTAAAATATGGTCCTGTAAAAATAGAAATTAGGTTTGTTTCTTTGAAGGCAGCATTAATTCTTCATATATTCTGGGATCTTGAAGATTTCAGCTGAACAGATTCAAAGTTATCTTCCTTTTCCTGCAATGGAAAAGACAGGTTCCCATCAACTGAATTTCCTCAAAATCTCTCCAGCAGTCAGTACAATCACTTCTTCCCTCATTATCCTCTGCCCAAAACTTCACTTTTAATACAGTAATTAAGTGCACAGTTTGACCCTTTAATATTTAATAACATTACTAACTCTGTAAAAATTTGCAAAACCAATAAAATTATGGTATAGCTATTGTTCATGGTACTTATTTTAGAGGGTACAGGGAAAGTTTGCATTCATATTCATAGAATAGGACAGGTAGCCTGAGCTGGGGAATTGCAAGGTAATCATCTCTAGGGTTATTATCATTTATTAATGTGTTTCCTGCAACATATAAAATGCTTGAAGCATAGCATGTGAGTGTGAACACCACTGACTTGCTCCTGGATTCCAATCTCAACACCTCCTCTGAAAGACCTAAAGGACAAAACAAGTCTACAAATAATTTGCCATCTCAAAAATCAGAGCTAGAGGGTTGAGTTTTCTCTCTGTTTTCATTTGCTGGATGACAACCTCAGCTATCTGGCCAGCAGGAATCAGGGTGAATGAGAAATGTGGACATACGCACCCAAAGAGTTTGCAAACTGTCCAAAACTACCTTCATTATCAGATTTTTAAAGCTATCTCACACAGATCAGGACAGCCTGGTGCAGACATGAGAAATAAGGGAAGAAACTGTCCTATGCTAGTCTAGTGAAAAATATGTGTTCTGAAGAGCCTAATATTGTGGTGTTGGAGACAACAGCCACCAATATGAGCAGGTTTGTAGTTATTTGGCTTCTATCTTCTCATTAAAAATAAGTAATCCCTTTCTATATTACAGACCTAGCCCTCAATCCCTGGGGTACTCAAACCCACTGATATCTTTGTGACGCGCTGGCAGAAATTCCATAGCCTGAAGCTTAAACATATAGTTAGGATACTGCAGATCCTTTTTCTCTCTCATTTTACATTTCTCCTTTTTCTCCCCTCCATATATTTTTTTTCTGTATTTTACATGCATATGTAGCAGGACATGAATTTCTTCATCTTCTGCATAAATGAAAAGCAATGCCTATAACATTTGTTTTCCATAAATATATATTACATTTGAGTTATCTGCAGGGATACGGGACACAGAGCTGAGAAAGCTAATGAGGTACTGGAAGTCGAGTTTGCCAGCTATTGTTATCTAGCAGTATAAGGAACAAGCTCAGAAATATCTGACAAGCTTGTTGAAAAAGGAGAGAACACTCAGGAGGCCTGCTACAGTGGATATAGAAACATTAAAACACTCCCAAGTAGACATTCAAGTTGTCTGAATATTGAAGTACTACAGCTTACTTCTATTTTTGCAACATCACCAAAAAATTTTATGTGATTTGATTTTATTTACATTTTCAATATTCTCATTATTGAATTAAGAATTAATATTGAATTTCTGCCCCTTTCCACAAGACACAATATTGATTTTGCAGGACAAATAGTCAGGCTGGGGTCAAGGGAAAGTTCTGCACATTATCTGTGCAATGGTAACTTCTCCTAGGAGGGATATCTGAGGAGCAGGTAGTGTGGCAAGAGGACACTATCAAATAAAAAAGTAAAAGAATGAAAAGAAGAGAATATTAAGGGAAAAAACAGGCAGCACACAAGTTTTAATTACTTTGCACTCAATCACAGAAAGAAAAAAAAGGTACAAGGAAAAAACTCTCAAAATTCAACATCTAGAGATATTATTTGGACAATAAACTGCAGTACAATGTATTAAAATTAATTTTTATTATTATCTTGTAAGCGACTTTCTAAGAAACTCACTTCAACAAAACTGCTTGAGAGGGAAAATGTCATTTGCCTTTATCCTATCATAACAGATGCCCCCACTGGAATCCCTTAGAGACAACACTACCCTTTCCATAGCACAGATTTTGAGGCATTTGGAACAAAGACCAAAGAGCTTTTGGGATCTACCATGACAGCCCTCCGTGGGTCCTCTCAGAAATGTTCTAAGGACACCAAACACTTTGGTGCTCTCAATTCAGACATGCAACAATCCACATCACATATACTGCAGGAAAAAAATGCTTTTTTGGTGTTGAAATGGAAGAGGCTGCCATGTTGGGCAACAGGCTGAAGCTGATGCTTCCTCTTCAACTGAATCCTACTCAAAATTATGGTTCTCCAGGCAGCCATGAAGCCAGCTCAGGTGAGCTGCAAGCAGCTGGCTGGTGGCTGTGTTGCCAATGTTAATTTTTTGTATCTCTAATAGCTGTGTTTGCCTCAGCAGCAGATGTGCCTGGGAGGATTGTGGGCAAAAAGGTTCTCCCTGACATTAACTGTTTTTTTCTGGTGTCACCCATGCAATAAAAAATGCTACTGAAATCTCTCTGTGGAGGAAGGAGCATTTACCAAAACCTTACAACATTTCTTAATTTTATCCAGACTAGATTTCAGCAGATCACTATGGACTGGATGAGGTGTGTGTGGGAGGCTGCCCTGCTGTGAAATTAGCATCAAAGACTCATCACATCCAGTAATAAATAAAGGTAATAATTATTTTTAACATTAATATTGGTAATTACTACTCACCTTTGTTGCCAAGGATTTGAGCTTCCCCAGCAGTGACTGCTTATTTGAATATACTATTTCTTCTTCATTATCTTCTCCTTCCATTATAGCACAGCTGTCAGCAGCTGGCAGTTCACACTCTTTTGAGTTTGCTGTCATCACTAATTTGGAATATTTATACTCCAGCCTGAAGATAAAAAGCCACACAGGAATAAATTTTTTTCTCAAATGTCCCATACTCAGGGTTTTTGTAATTTAGGTTGTCTGCAGTCCTCCCACATAGTTACTTCTGAGGTAGTGGAAATTAGATACTTTTCAATCATTTAAAATATGTAACCAAAATAGTATTACCAATACACTGAGCTCCTGCTCTCCAACTAGTCCTCTATTCTTATAAAAGAACGCTGTTTTCCCAAAAGACCATGGGGAGGTCAAGAGGGCTTCCTGCAAGAGGAAGTGCTGGTTGGGGCAACAACCAAAACAAAACTAAGCAATATGGTCAGGAACCCAACTTTTCACCAAGCTGAAAAGGACTAATTACACTAAAGACACCCTTCTGGTCTTCAGAGCTAGAGAAAGACATGTTGCTTCAGAACCTAAAATCAACTTCAAACTCTCAAGGGTTAGAGACAGTTCCTATTGGGAAATTATGCCATTCCAAATTACTGCGGACGTTCTATACTTTAGTCACCAGAATTTTTTACAGCCACCATTGACAGAAGAAACATCAACTTGGTGTATGAATGGATTGATCCTACAAGGTACTTCTCATCAATAATGTCATGAAGTCAGATGCAGGAAAAGTCACTCCATCAAGCTTTTAGCTAACTTTTATATAGAACACAATTTGCAGTACTTACTTCTGGTTCTTCTTCCAAAAATAGCAAGTCAAGGCTATGAGCAGAACAGCTGTGAAAGCACCAACACCAGCTCCAACTTTAAGCCAAAAATCCACTGTTTCACAAGTGCTGGTCCTTTTTTCCGGCAAGGGAACTCCTTTAATGCAATGCTTTGGCTCATTCCATACATATAAGGTTTCCTGTAGGAAAAGAGAGAACTGTCTAGACTTACAGAAAGCAAGCTATTCTGAGGTAGAAAGGTCAGATAACTTTTCCATGAAAGCAAACCAAAACGCATCATTCAGGTTTTCAGACATCAGGTTTTCAGGTTTTTTTTTGTCTAACCAGTCATCCCCTTGCTTGTGCCTGCAGGTTCAGGCATGGCAAAAGGATTTCCTCCTCTGTATAGCTCTCCACGTGACACAATATGGGCTGGAAAGCTTATTGGGAATAAGTTGTGCCTGCACAGGAGCTATTGATCAACAGGACAGTCTGAACCTGTGGAAGGACTTCCTAATATTTGACTAGAGAAGCCAGCAGCAAAAAACATTGCAAGCAAGTAGGATGAATTTATGAACTGATATTTGGAAACCCTTCCTAGCCTGCCCCTGATGTTTATGACTATGAAAGAACTGCAGTCTTTTGGGCACTCCATTATTCAGAAATAACTGTCCTGCATGTATGAATGCATTGAGAGCTCACATCCTTACTCACACAGCTGGTCAGCACATGCCAGCTCTGTTACAGGAACCACACTGCCATTGACACAAACATTCCTGACTCTCAACAGAGCTCCTCCCTCAGCTTGCATCCAAGCCAGCTCAGAGCCTGGGCTGAGATCTTCCAACCCACTTAGAGAGCAATTTGCACAGCAGATTTCAACAAGGAGTCCAAGTTACACCCGAATGAGCCCATTTAACTTGGAGACAAGGGTCCTGTACCTGAAATCCTTTTTTGCAGGCTCCTTCAATCTCGTGGTAGTCTTGCTCTGTGCAGAGTGGACAAGCTTCTGCACTTTCCCACAGGAAGTAGAACGTGCATCCATCGCAGGTGCCCGCGGGGCACGAGCTACAAGGAGAGTAGAGCTCAGTTATCAGTGATGAAAGCAACACTCTGGGGTTTGTATGCTCATCCATGTTCTGCTGCTGAAGAGTGGGAATGGGAAGTAAAAGAAATGGGTAAACATCCATTAGGTCAGCAGATGGAAGAATCTGGGGGAAGAATTTTTCCTGGTCTGTAAAGTGCTTTCTCAAGTGAAAACAGGTGTTGAGCTGACAAATCTAAAAGAGAGAGAGGGAGAGAGGAGAGAGAGGAGAGAGAGGAGAGAGGAGAGAGGAGAGAGGAGAGAGGAGAGAGGAGAGAGGAGAGAGGAGAGAGGAGAGAGGAGAGAGGAGAGAGGAGAGAGGAGAGAGGAGAGAGGAGAGAGGAGAGAGGAGAGAGGAGAGAGGAGAGAGGAGAGAGGAGAGAGGAGAGAGGAGAGAGGAGAGAGGAGAGGGCTCCATCACTCTTCTCCTGCACAGGGTGGCTGTTCCATGTGAATGCTGCTATCTGGTTCCTGCTGTTGTTCTAATGACATCTGGGTGATTTAGTCCATATGGAATGGACTTGTCCAGTCATGGTTAGTTACTAGAAGGATGTTCACCAGTTAACGAAGAGATAACAGCTCCTCTTACTCCAAGAAAAACTAATGGCCTATTTTGTATTCAGCCTGCAGAAGAAAGTTGTATTGGCAGTGGCAGGACAGGCACATAGATTTTGTTACTGACAATCACATCAGGTCTAACAGCAGCAACGGCCAAAGGCCATGCAAGAAGTTTGGTCATGTAAATATGAAATATGTTTATACAGGAAAAAAATGCATTTAAAGTTGTGTTGTTCTGTATCATCTGGAAACCTGATATCCTGATCTGAAGTACTGAAAAATCCCCATCCCTAAAAGCCCATTCTGGCTTATCCAGATTTGAATACCTGACAACAGGTACATTCCTCTGCGAATTATGGAGCATTTTTCCAACCTACATGGCAAGAGCACTGACAGACCTTTCTCCTCAACTGCTTTCATCTTATACTGTAGCTTCATGTGATACGAAACACCATGCCTGGAGGATCAAGGAGTTACATTATTTGACATATATCTAATAACTCACTGTGTGGAAACAGCTGACTGCTGAGCTAATCAAAGGGGGATAGCAAAGGAGAAGTCAACATGAACTGTGATAAGGTACATGTGTCAGCTGTGTGCCATTTCAGTCCATGCTCACACTTTCAAAAGCAAGGTAGATTGTTCCTCCCTCACTCCTGTGCTTTATCACAGTTCACATCATGAAGAATGAATTCGGCACTGGAAGAACACCTGAAGAATTTTCACACAGAAGCCGAAAGTGGCTTATTGCCCCGCATAATTTGTAGTGGGACAGGTCCCTCAGAAAATGGGGTAAGCATCTCCAGAGGTGTTCAAATATCAGTCACTCACCCATCACCTGTGAAGAAGACTCTACTCTTCCTTCATTCAGGCAAGCACAGTTTGTGTGTCCTGAGAGGGACAGGGGTCAAATATCCCACACTTCTCACACTGTTAACTTTTGGGAAAAGGACTTAGCTTTTGGGAAGGAGGATGAGTGAGAGAGCTATCAGCAGATTTGTAGTAACATCCAAACAGACAAAAATGGGCCTCAAAAACCAAAGAAAAGAGTTATCAGAGTAGAAGGAAGCTTCTGAAAAATCACAGTGTGTCGCTAAAGAGTAATAGAATTGATTCTTTTACTGTTTTTTTTTCTCTGCAATTTTTCAATCATGCTTATGCCTTAAGTTATGTTTCTACAGGCATAAACAGGATTTTGGAAGAAAGAAGCTTTTTAAAGTCCCTCAAATCAGACTGAAGGGAAAAAAATGTCAAATACAGCAATGAAACACATAAATAAATACATCCCAAACATAAAATAGACAGTCAGGGCTCACATAAGCATTGCAACATCAGATTTCAAAGTCCCTAGAACAGATTGCTCTTTTCCCAACACAGTAATTTTCCCTAGCCACTGCTATAGATCAAGGAAGAGAAACTACCTCTCAAAGCCTCAACTAGGCAGTTCTAATCAGGAGGCCAAAGATTAAAATAAGGAACTGAAATAAAGGAGAAGTGAAGACAAGAAAACATCACTGCATTTTATTTTGTGTTTAAGCTCAGAACAACCTGTCACACAGCCTAAACACAACCAGTTTGTCTGCTAGAAGCTGATGGACACCTAGGAGAAACAAGTGACTGATGATGGAGAGAGCACTCCTCATTGCTATTATATTGTAATATAAAAAGACTAATGAGTTTTGCAAAGATTACCTGAGGAGCAAAGGCTTTTTGGCACTACTAGGACTCAAAGACTGAAATACCTGGGCACAGAAAGCTCTCCTTGGTCTGGTTTGTTGGGGTTGCACCTCATTGTCACAACAGTTGCACGGCCATTTTCACAGGAGGTTGTCACTGTTGAAGACCTAATGGCAAACCAGAAGAAAAGTAACATATTTCCACTACTTTAAATAGATATTGCTCTTTCATAGGTCTGTAAACACTCATGCAGCTGCAATACTAACAAAATACCCTTAACACGGTGCTTTTGTCATTGCCAGCTGAAAAGAAAAAGAAAAGAAAGAGCAACAGAATCAGGGTAGGCCTCACCAATTCTTTTAAATCTCAAATTGCCCTGAGATGCTACTCAGGGAACTGCTCTGGTTTTCTGGCTAGTTTGGAATCTGCTGCATCAAGGAGCGAACTTTCCCACAAAACAGAATAGAAGGATTGAAAAGGAGAATCACAGGTGCTGTGGTTGGTTTGTTACTCCGCTGGAGAAGTTCTGATGGCTCACTTCCAGCCTAGCACTAGCAACCTGAGAACCAAACTGTCATGAAATAGCACAGAGCAAAGGCGATTTTTAAAAAAATATTATTCCAGCATGATAGACATTGTAAACCAAGTTCATAATATGCTCAAAGGAGGGTCACTGGTGTGGGGTTCAGTTTGCAGAATCAGACACATAATTCAAGTATTCACATAAGCATGAAGTGCTGATATCCAAAGTTCCATATGCAATTAACTACCAGCTTAGAAATACAGCTGACATAAAAACCAGCATGTAGACATCTGAACTGAGCTGATCTTTGGGCTACTTCCTACCCAAACTGAGGCATTCTTTTTATGGAGAAGAGTGAATAATGGGAAAAGCATACTAGTTACTGTGCATGTTGAAACAATTACTTTAAATCTTGATTAGTCCTTTCTTGTAGCATCAAAGTAAACACAAGTGAAAGCGAAGAAAATATGCAACCAGAAGTGGACATTTCAAAGTCATATAGGAGAAAATATGGAAAGTAACAGAACACTGAAAGTGGCATCTGGATGAACCAAAACTCTAGTAGCACTTCCTATGGATCAAGCCTAATTTGGATTTGAGTAAACAGAGTTTCCTGATTTTATAAGATGATCTTAAATGTGTCAATTAATATCAGGCAGATACTGATAAAAGCAGAAAAGATTAAAGGTGGGTTATAGATTCCCCCCTCACAGTTTTACTTTCCCTTAAACACATGAAGACACCTGACAGCAATAAGCAGCATTCTTTACCTACTTGTAAAAGAAATGCACATCCAGTATTTTGCTTGGAGAGGGAGGAAACATATCTGACTTGATGGTGATACTCTCCAGTGTTGTTTTTACAGTAGCTCCTAAAATGTAAGAAATAAAAAAAAAAAAAAGAAGCAAACTATGAAAGGATTTTTGAGGGGTCTACATGTAATATTTTCTCAGTCTGAAAGGTGTAGGTCTCACTTAATAGCACTTAATGGCATTACTGTACATTACACACGCTTTTTTCTAACTAAACTTTGCGTATATATATGTTCCTCATATAGTCTGATTTCCTCATGTAGATATAGCTAAATTAAAAAAAAACCCAGTGTAACACTGGAGTAAGTATTTATTATTCTTTTATATTAATTTAAAGCAATCATTGGATATTAAAGAAACATAAAATAATTTAGGCTGGCAAAGAACTGCTGATATCTGATGCAACCACTCAGAGCATATGCCTTGAGTGTATAACCCTCACACATCAAAACCATGTAATGACCTGAGAAATTTGCAGTTCTGTGGGAGATGAAATAACAAGACTCAGAAGGATTATGGAATCATACGTAAGCCTTGATGGCACATTTTGGAACAAATGACAGGCTGGTGTGTGAACTACATGGATTTTGGGCAAAAACTGAAAAGGAGGAAAATGCGAGTAACCAAAATTCTTAGAGATCCTTCCAACCCCATGAACCAAAGAAGACAGAAAATATTGGTGCTCCACGGCAACATTTCAGAAGACGGAGTTGTACAAAGGGGGCTAAATCCTTCTAGGGAGTCAAAAACTGATAGAACAAGAAGAAGTGCTAGTGATCAGAAAGTGGTGAAAAGACTGAAGAAAGTTTTCCACTTGTTCTTGAAACAGTTCATAGAATCACAGACTCAGAATGATATGGGTTGGAAGCCCCAGCTTCCCTGTGCAACCTGTGCCACTGTCTCACCGCCCTCACAGGGAAGAACTTCTTCCTAATATCTAACCTAAACCTACTCTCTCTAAGTTTGAAGACATTCTCCCTTGTTCTGTCACTACATCCCCTAGTAAAAAAATCCCTCTCCAGCTCTCTTGCAGCCCCTTTAGGTACTGGAAGATGCTCTAAAATCTCCTTGAAGCTTTCTCTTCTCCAGGCGGAACAATCACAAGTCTCTCAGCCTGTCACCCAGGAGGAGTGATCAGTCCTCTGACCATGTTTTGGCCTGCTCTGGACTCAATTCAGCAGGTCCACATCCTTGCTATGTTAGGAAAGGCAAACTTCAACCGTTTTAAAATTTAGCAACTGAGATTTTAAAAAAAGCACCAGAAGAGCTTGGCCTCTTTTCTAAGTATTAGAAAAAAATCAGTACTATCTCCTTGTTTTTCAAGGCAATGACTGCCCTCATTCCTCCTGTGGCAGGAGACAATATTGGCGTTTACTGGCGTGAATGTTTGTGAACTAGAAACCCATACCTAAGAGTGACCTTTAACAGAGCTTTTGATGACAGTGAATTGTCAAAAGACTCATGGAGAGTGGATATGGTGACCTGGATTACAATGTGGCTCCCATGATGAGATAAAACAACGGTGATGGAAAATGGGTTTCAGTTCACTGACAGATATACAATGAGAGAAAGTCAACAAGAATTTATGAAGAACCTCTCTTGTTGAACAAATCTGATCTCATTCCTTGAGTGCTGATGAACTTGGTTGATAAAGAAAGTGATGTAAAATTATCAAGTATTTCACTAATTACCACATGAGATTCTAATTAAAAAGTTACCAGTGTACTATCAATTAAGCGCATGCTCTGCATTAAAAACTACTTAGCTAAGTCATTATAAAATTATCTGGCCATGGGAAAGTGTCATCAAACGTGAGATGTCTCCAGGCTTCTCTAGGCATCAATATTGAAGTGTAAAAATGCAAGATTAACATCAGGGATCTGCAAGTAACTGTATAATCCATGCTGGTAAAGTGTGAAGATGAGACAAAGATTAAGAGGATTAAAAATAAAATACAGAGCAACTTGGTTGCTCGGTTCACTTGGTAAGATGGTCCCAAACAAACTCAATACAAGCAAGAATTGAAGTCTTAAGAAAGAGAGATTTTTCCCTTGGAAACTGTAACTTTGAAAAAACATCCAGAGTGGATATCAGATCCAAGAAGCCATCATGAAATACTTTAAGTTTGGAGAAAGAAGGGTGCAAGGATTCCAAATACAAAAGTGATTTTTATTGCCATCATAACAAATTAAATTCTAGAATACTATTCCATTCTATGCTTTAAGAAAATATAAAAAGTTATGGAATGTGTAGAAAGAGCCTCAAAAGTTATTCAGGTGCTCAAGAAAGAGCACCTTGCTTGAGCTTCAGCAAGACAATTAGGAGAACTTGGTCTACTTAATTTATCTGAAAGGTGTGATGATTCCAATACACAAAATATTTCTTCAAGAAGGAAAATGTTGGTGCGATCTGGAGAAAGACTAATAAAAAGCAAGAGCTGAAAACTGAAGTCAGGCAAATTTAAATAGGATACAAGCCTGATTTAAAAACAAACACAGAGATGGTGTTTGACCAGTGGAAAAAAAATACCACTGACTGTGGCAAAGTTGTTATTTCTGGCAGTCTTAAAAGTCCAGGTTGAATGCTCTTCCAAAGATGTGCTTTTGTCAAACATAAGTTTCTGGGCTCAGGGCCAGGGAGAAAGTACAAACACTCAGTGACTGTAATGGATAGGTGAGCAGACCAAATGACTTCATTGTCTCATCTGGCCTCAGATTCTGGGAACTTGTGAGCTGGACCAATGTAAAACTTAATGATGTGCACAGTCATGTGCTGCCCTAAGCCTCCTGATTCTTTGCTTAATTATATCCCCACATCAGTTTCTTCTTCCAAAATTGCCCAAGTGGGATTTTGGCACGGGCAGAAACGCTTGAACTAATGTAACTATCACAGTCATTGGTCTTGCCCTGAGTGAGGTAGGGACAGAACATAAAAGAAAACCAGTGCTTTTTAATTACACTCTCCAGATTTTTATGCTGAAATGCTATGCACCATCAGACCCACCAGACCAAGCACGATGAAGAGTGAATAACACAGAAATAGAAAACTAAAAATGTGCACAGCCCTTACTCTTCTCCTCCAGCCATCAGCTGAACTGAAACATCAGCAAAACACAAAGGCATCTGTGCAGAGTTGGTTCACAGTTCAGGAACACTTTCAGACTGATCTTGGGCTGCCCCTTCACTCTTCCCTCAAATTAATGCAGCTGCGGAGCCAAGAAGGATTTACTCTGCAGCCCTAAATACATGTGAGTACATTCACAACAACAAGACAAGCCATGTACCTAAGAACCTGTCAGCAAGGCTGTTGGACTGCAGAGCCAGGGCTGTTCGGAAGCCCTTGCTGTCTGATGGGATGATGGTGGACTGACAGACAAAAGCTCCCACAAAATTGGAAAAATCTTCTGATTCTGCAACCATGTCCTTCAGAGTAACATCTGTGATATTGTCAGTGCAAATTGCCATCTTCTTCCCCTGTGGACAATCAGGAAAAAAGGGAGAAGCTGTTGGTTGTTGGTAAGATGTGAAAAAGTTTGAGAAGAGAGACATTGCAAACTTCCTGATTGTCAACTGGATGAGATTAATTACCTTATAACAAGTTGATGTCTCTATGTGTCTTGTAAGAGGGACAAACCACAACAAACTGTGCCATTGTCAAACCTTGTATAGAGTCAAAAATACGTCACCTCTGGCAGGTGTCGTATCAGAAATCTGTAGTGTGGAGCACCCTTCTCTGTTTATCTTGACAGCACAGTGTTTACTTGCAGAGCATAGTAAAATGACTCGCAAAGGAAAACCCTATTTCCCTTGCCTTTACATAATATACCGTAGAATACCTCTTTATTTGGGATTTAATCCAGATAAAATATTTTCAAATCACAAATACATGAAATCCCTAAACAGATATATAGCCTTCAAGGCTGCTTTAATGTCATATGTCAAGATCAATGCTAGAATCAGAGCAACGGCAATGAAAGACAAATTACCAGATTCAGTTTTCCTAACACAATGTATGGCACTCACCACCTAATCATATGGTTGGTTGTACTGTAGGACCATTGTAGTAGTTTGGGAAAGTGAAGACATGATCCACAGAGGAGAGAGCATATCTCTGTGTTTGTGGATCTAGCTGTCAGCAGCTCTAATCCAGGTGGTAGTTAAACACACACTGAAGCCTAAAAGTATGCAAAATGCTGCAAAGAAATGTGACTACTCATTTGTCTTAACTCATACAAATCATTTGGTACATAGCAAAAAGACTTCAGAACTTTACAGGGCTGAGAATTATTGTTAATTACACATGTTGGCTTTCATGGGACAATGCACATCACTGGTACTGCTCTGAAAGTCAATTTATGTGTGTGACAACATGCTCGGGTTCAGTCCAAGTCCCAGACAGAGCCTGTTTAACTCACAGACTAAACACATTCTTCTACCACTGTCTAAAGCTGCAAAGTCAGCACTGGGCATCTTGGCCACTGGCAGACAGCAGGGTGACCAGGGGCTCTGCATACAACATCTCCAGTGAAGTGATGACATGTGGAAAGCAGTTGCCAGCTGAAAGACTCAAACTCTTCATTTGAGCTCCTTGGTGGCCATACACAAAGGTCAGGGTCATGATGCAAGTGACTTAAAGACATAAGAAAAAAAAAACAGGGATGTGACAGGAATTTTCTTCTGAGCTTTATCTATAGCCTATAACACAGTATCTCTGCTCTGGAAAATCACTTGGCTGCTCCTCTTGCACTGCAAAGCAAGGTCCAAAGGGAAGTATTTGCATGGTGTTGGTGACAACTCAGCTGAAAGGGTGTCTGTCCTGTCTCAGTGTTACCCCACAGCATCAACACAAGCAACAAATTGGTTCATCCTCCCAACCCTCAACCCCAGCTGAGCTTACCTCATTCCCACACAGGCTGATGTTAAAGAAGTGGAAGAACTTGGTCCCTCTGGAAGTGAAGCTAGGTCCACTCATCAACGAGCCCACCTGGCTGAGGTTGCTAAAGTTGTAATGCAGGCTCTGGTTACCCTTGACATAGGACACCAGGCAATCACTGAAGCAGGCAGAGTGGTCCTGCAAGGCAGAGACATCCATTAAAGAGCAGTTATGGAACAACAGCAAGCCATTCACCTCAGAGTTAAAGCATGGGTGCAGACAAGACTTCTTCCCTTGTTAAGGATGAAGGGGAACTCCATCCTACTCCTGTAACTTATCTTTCCCTTGGGATAATTCCCATTCCCATTTCAGTCTCTTGCAATCACGTATCAGGACTAAGATGTCCCCTTAAGCCTGTTATTTCTGTTGTCTGCTGTGTTAGCCAAGAGAAAGCAATTTCTTGCTTTGTTTTGTTCTGGGTGCTTTTAGGATCCCAGTGTACCAGCTTAAAGCCCTGTGTAAACAGACCAAAACACAGCCTTGGTTACACTTGAATTTTATAAAGGAAACACAAGAAACAGCTCAAGAAACAAGGGCTGGATATGAATACAGCTGAAGACAAGCAGAATACAAACTGGAGCCATTTTTCCAGTACCTGTGCAGCTCCTTGAACATGATGAATGTTTACTTAAGCTTACTGTTTCATGTAAGAGGAACATGTTACACATTTCTAAAGGTCCAGAAACATCATCCAGCTGAGGAAGTCCCTGAGTTTAAAAGAGCAGGCAACTGGGATAATTTTGGTGGAAGTAACATAGACACTTGCCCTGTTTGTACACTGTCCACAGCACATCTTCTTGAAATAAACCTTTTTTTGAGCTGATGTTGTCACTTTTATCTGATTACTTACAAACAGATATTAGACTAGTGACATCTTTGGTGGGCTTGTTGGTTATAGCTATACTCCACTGCTCACAAGGCACGTGCCTGTAGGAAAGCACTTGAAGCAGCCCTCTGAGAGCTTCCAGTCCAATAAACACTGCCTGCCCATCGCCCAGAAACACTGGGGTTGGGTACCTTGGTGCTCTTGCTGCCAGGCCCACAGGGAATGCAGGCCTCCTTGCCGTACACCTGGTGGATGGACAGGAAGGTGTTGGCTGGACATTCCTTGCACTGGCTGGTCTCTTTCTCGATGTAGTGTCCTGGCGGGCAGGGCACGCAGGACGAGCCCGACTGCTCCGAGCCCAGGGCACAGGCCCGGCAGAACGAGGCGACTCCATCCACTGCGTTGGTCACCGTGATGGAGTAGATCTTGGCCATGTCATTGATGAACTGTCTGCTCTGGAACGAGAGCCAAGGAAACCACCTCGGGGTCATCACACCATGGCACTGGGACACTGTGGTGGTGTCTTTTCTTTATGCATGTTTCTGTAAACCCTTTTGAATGGTTTGTTTCTGTTTCCCTCCCTGATACGGTTGGTTTTACCCCAAGTTTTCTCCTCCCTTTGTGATAAATAAGGATGGTGATTAAGTTATAAGTTGTTGGTTATAGAGTTGTAATGTTTTGTTCAAGAGTTATAATGCTGTTTGGCAGTTTTGTCCACTCTGTATCCCCTACCCCAAAATCCCACTTAGCTTTTCCATCAAGTCAAGCTGTTGCTGCTCCCTGGCATCACCACTCTCCATTTCTGCTGCTGCTTTGCCTGCCTGCACCCAGCCTGTCCCATCGGCTTGTGCCCTGCTTGCTCCACTTCCTGTCGGATCCTCTTCCTACTTCCTGCTGACAACCGGCCTGTCAGTCAGGCTGCTGCTGCCACCCTTATGGTAATTAGAAGAGCCCAGCTGCATGATGGGACCATATCAACACCAAGAACCCCTAGCCAAAACGAGCCAGCTCAAAGTTTCAATCTGCCAAAGACAGCACTGGACTAAGCATACACAGGGGTATTTATGCCGAGGGTTTTCATAAGTTTTTGTATCTCGCCATAACTTACGAAGTACTTAAAGAGCAAGACACCCCTGGACTTCATGAGCCAAGCGAGTTCTTTGGAACCCCCGCGAGGCGAGAACTCCCACTCTGCAGCACCAGCAGCAAAGTGGATTGCACCTCCTCCTCAGCGGTGTGGACGAAAGGGAGCAGCAGCGGCGTAGGCCACCCCTCGAGACCCTGTTTATTAATAAAGGCATTTAAAGGAGGAAACTGTGTCTCCTGCCCATTTATAACAATTTGGGGGCTCGTCCGGGATAAGCCACGCCCAGAAGAGGACCAGGACGGGAAGGCGCCACCCGACCTCTGACCTCCTGGATCGCTGGCCTCCTGGACCAGAGGACGACGCTCGCTAGCCTCGAGGGACAGCACTGAGGAGAACCGGTAAAACCAACCGGTGGCGGGAGTGGAGGCGAGTGAGTGTGTGAGTGAATGAGAGGGGGGCCGGCAGCTCGGACCCCCCAAGCGAGTCTGGACTCCTGAGTACCGCGGTTCCGGACTCCCGCGAGGGGGCCGGCCGGGAAAAGGAGGAAGCGAGTGGATCGGTGAGTGAGGCGTCTCCAGGGGCTTAGGGGGCCCCCCTCCGAACGGGCGGAGGAAACCTAGAGTGTGCGTGGCCCGTCATAGGTTGCCTGCAGAATAGGCCTCCCCATTTTCAAGCTACAAGGGTAGGCTGCCCGGGTCAGTCCGAGTGGGTGGATTGATCCGAGGGAGTGAAAGGTGCACACCACACTGCCGGGGCTACAGTCCAGGACACACGGGTGATTTGTGGGGTCTGGCTGAGGTAGCTCGCAGGGTGTGGAGAGTGTTGATGGTATGGTCACCTTGGTCGGGGGCACCTGAAGGAGAGGTGTGCTGTCCGGGGGTGAAGAGTGGCATTGGTCGGGGGTATTTCTAGGTGCATTTCGCGTTTTTGGAAGGGCCTAGAAGATATGCTGTCCGGGTGCCAGGAGTGAAAGTTAGGGGAGCTTCAGCTGGTGCGGGAAGCTCAACAGTAGTGAGAGAGAGTGAGCCGCACACTATACACCCGATCTCGGCAGTAGGCAGTGCTGACACCTTGGGCCCCGGTCGACCGGCTGTCTAACGGAGATTTGTCCTGGTGTATAGGGGCAAACGTGGGTACTGGCTGTGGTGGTAAGGTGGTTGAGGCCCTATAAGGGGGGGGGCCAGTTTAGGCCACTTACGGGTACCAGGGGCTGAGTGGAAAAGGGTTGATTTAGACCCAGTGAGAATGGGTGGATATATGAGTAGAAATCAGCAACAGGAGAGAGTAGAAAGTGAGGTAAAGTACCTTCCACCAGAGAGCCCCCTTGGGCGCATGTTAAAGACGTGGGATGAAAATGATAGAACTAGAAACCTGGAGGAAGGGAAAATGATCCACTACTGCACTGAGGTTTGGCCCACCCTAGACCTGCCAAATCAATGGCCTTGGTGCGGGACCAGGGACTCGTGGATGTGCAATCTGTTATATCAACACTTAAAGGCTCAGGGAGATTGCAATGCTGAGCAAGTTCGTTATGCTGCCTGTTGGCAGAACAGTACATCTGGTGAGGAAATTACAAAAATTTGTAAATTAACAGAAAGAAAGGAAGTAGATAAAAAGGAAAAGGAGAAAGAAGAAAATAAACAGTGGGACCCTTTGGACCATCTACCCCCTCCCCCAACTTATCCAGACATTCCCCGAATCCATCCTATAGACCCTCCTTCATTACCCTTGAGTCCACCAGCTTACGTGAATCCCCCAGCTTTGCCTCCTCCCTCTATTCTGGTATCCCCATCCGCAGTCCCTACTGCACCACCTCCTCCATTTCCTTCTCAACCTAATCCCCATATTTCAAAAAATAACCCCTTCCATTCCACCACCTTACATTCAACACCTGATAGCAAAAACACAGCACCTCCTTTACCATCATTAGTTCCCACTCCTCCTCCAAGTTGGGAATCAGAAATATCAGCCTCTTGTGCTGAAACACCCCAAGTAGCAGAAACCCCTGAGAGACCATACCAAAATACGAGATCAAAGACCAGGCTGTTCCCTCTGAGGGAAGTTCCCATGGGAGGAGTGGCTGGAGGTATAGGTTTTGTCAATGTACCACTAACAGCCTCTGAAGTGAGGAATTTTAAAAAGGAATTAGGGAGCCTGGTAGAAGATCCTGTGGGTATAGCAAACCAGATAGACCAGTTCTTGGGCCCTAATATATTTACCTGGGGAGAGTTTAATTCAATCCTAAACATACTTTTCAACCCAGATGAAGTAAGATTAATTAGAACAGCTGGAATGAGGGTATGGGAGCGAGAAAATCGAACAGGCCCACCAGGAGACCAAAAATTACCAGTAGTCAACCCAGACTGGGACCCAAACCAAGAAGAGGGTCGCAGGAATATGGAGGACTTCAGGAGGTTAATAATAAAAGGGATAAAAGAATCAGTTCCTAAGCCCAGTAACACCAAACTTGCCTTTGAGGCATCACAGGAAAAAGATGAAACTCCTGCAGCCTGGCTAAGCAGGCTCAGGAAGAATGTTCAGCAATACTCAAACCTTGACCCTGACAGCCCAGAAGGGCAAGTTTTCCTAAGGCTACAGTTTGTGACAAAATCTTGGCCTGACATTAGACGGAAGCTTGAAAAATTAGAAGATTGGCAAGGGAGAGAAGTGAATGAATTATTAAGAGAGGCATTAAAAGTATATTTAAGAAGAGAAGAGGAAAAGACCAAGGCGAAGACTAGAATTATGGTAGCGATAGCAAGGGAAAGTGTCAAAGATTGGAGAGTTGATAGAGACTCTCAGAACAGAGAAGGTATAAGACCCCTGGCAGGACGGGGAAGGAGTAGAATGTTGCCACCCTGGAGCACTCCCCAGAGACCGGGAGAAACTAGATCCTGTTACTATTGTGGTGAGGAAGGGCATATAAAGAGGGATTGTAAGAAGATGATTTTTGATGCGAGAATAGTGAAAGAAGAGGCACTAGAGAAATGGTTGAGAGGAGAGACTAAAGAAGACTAGGGGTGTCATGGGCTCTTTGCGCTAAGGGGACCTAGGAGAACACCAGGAAGAGCCCATTGTAAAGTTAGAGATAGGTCCCCACCATGATGTTTTAGGGGCAGAAGGAAAACCCTTTAAAGCCTCTATAGTTGAAGGTGTAGAGATCAGAGAAAACTCAAGAAAATGTGTCACAAGTACTCACTACTGCAGAAAATATAGAGCTAACTACTTCAAAAATTTTGAACCCGGCCCAATTCCTCTCGGGGGAACCAGCAGCCAAACTTGAGCATGATTGCTTAGAAGTCATTGACTTACAGACTAAAATGAGGGAAGACCTGGAAGACACTCCCCTGTCAAATGGAAGAGTATTGTTCAGTGATGGATCCTCCAGAGTGGTTGAAGGGAAAAGAATTTCAGGCTATGCTGTAGTTGAAGGCACTGGAGGCGAACATAATCTGAAGATCTTAGAAAAAGGGAAGTTACCAGCAAATTGGTCAGCCCAGTGCTGTGAGATTTATGCCCTAAAGAGGGGACTTGACCTATTAAAACAAGATCAGGGGACTATATATTTAGACTCCCGGTATGCTTTTGGGATCGTGCATACCTTCGGGAAAATTTGGGAAAAAAGGGGCTACCTCAATTCAAAGGGAAAAGATCTAATTCATAAAGAGTTAATAAAAATGGTGTTAAAATCTTTAATGGGACCAAAAGAGATTGCGGTGGTACATGTAAGAGGTCATCAAAGAGGAGAAACCTTTGAAGTAAAAGGCAATTGGATGGCTGATCAAGCTGCAAAGTTAGCAGCTCAAGGCCCAGGTGATCCAGTGAAGATTTTTACTTCAAACTGTACTCCAGACAATACCACCAAAGAACCGCTTTATGACAATATTGAACTAAAAACAATAAAAGAATTGGGGCTAAATCAAGGACAACAAGGGGAATGGCTGACCCCAGATGGAAGAAAGTTTTTAAATAAAGCACTAGCTCGGAGAGTATTAGAAGAAATCCATACGTTAACTCATTGGGGGACCCAAGGACTCTGTGATCATTTCTTAAGAGAGTATCTATGTATAGGTGTGTGTAGCCTGGCAAAAACAATTACAGAAGGGTGTCCAATTTGCCAAAAGATAAATCAAAAAGTAATGAGGAAAAGTAAATTGGGAGGAAGACCAATAGCCCTAAGACCTTTCCAAAATGTACAAATCGATTTTACTGAAATGCCACCCGTGCAAGGCTACAGACACCTACTAGTAATTGTTGACCATCTGACACATTGGGTCGAAGCCTTCCCCACCAAAAGAGAAACAGCCCAAGTGGTAATAAAAATACTTTTAGAAAATATTATTCCCCGGTACGGTCTAATAAATAACATCGATTCTGACCGAGGTCCCCAATTTACAGCACAAATAGTACAGGATATCATCCAGGCACTAGGAATTAGGTGGAGACTACATACCCCTTGGCATCCCCAGAGTTCGGGAAGGGTCGAGAGGATGAATAAGACCCTCAAAAATGTGTTAACCAAATTAATAACAGAGACAGGCATGAATTGGCTAAAGTGCTTGCCTCTAGCACTTTTAAGGATCCGGGTCCGCCCCAGATCTGATGTTGGAGTTTCACCCTATGAGATGATGTTTGGACTCCCCTTCTTGTTAACTCCCTACAGCGCTGGAGATTACATAGACGGGGAAGCAGAAGCTCAAAAATATATAAAAACAATTAGCAACACATTGGCTGATCTCAGAAAAAGAGGGCATCTTCCTCAAGCCTCTCCCTTAGACGCAGATTTACATCCATTCAAACCAGGGGACTGGGTTCTAATAAAATCATGGACCAACGCTCCACTAACTCCTAAATTTGAGGGTCCTTTCCAAGTTTTGCTAACCACTCACACTGCAGTAAGGACAAAAGAAAAAGGCTGGACCCATTTCACCCGAGTCAAAGGATCTCTACCGCCCCCAGACAATCCTCCTGACACAAATCCCACCACCACTTCCAAATCATCTGAGTGGACTATAACCAGAGACCCAAGCACGCTCAAAATGACTCTAAGAAAGAAAACTGGAACTCATTAACGAATCAGAGACTAGAGGAAAACTGTTACTGAGCACCAAACATTTTGTTATTATAAAGGTTCTATTTAAAAGGGTTTTTCATCCCCAGTGTAGCAGTTGGAATGTTTTTTTTTAGTGTTGCTGTAAAATTTAGTAACTGAAAAGTTCTTTGGTGTTGATTAAAGTGCTACTCCTAAGTGTTAAAAACAAAAAAAACAACAAAACCAAACACCACAAAACCGAATCATCATGGTAGTCAGAAACCAGAATAGCAGCCAATCTTTCATAGGGCATTACCTAGAAAGAACTAAATTTGAGAAAGTAGGGGTGGGTAGAAGTGGACTGGAGGGATCTCTACAGGTGACACTCAGGAATTCTTCAACCCAAGAGGCAAGACCGGGCGGAATCAAGTCGGTTCGTACCGGACTCTTGGGAAGGCTGATAGTGACTTTGCTAGCAGTCAGACTAGCCGAAGTAGCATGTACCAAGTGCTATCAGCCCATTCACGACGGTGAAAGCCCGCAATCCTGGATAAGAGTCCCCATACCCACGTTAACCCTACCTGTTTTGATATAACAAAGCTCTCCACCTGTGAGGAGGATGGAAAGCAGTATTGGGTCGCCAAAAATACTGCAAACTTTAGGCAGCGCCTTGCTGGGGAATGCCCTATCAAAAAATGGGTTTGCTTTGAAGAATTAAATCATTTAAACGAAGTTGCCAATCTTATTAAAGAAAAACCTGTGGTTAAGAAAGAGGATGAGATTAATGAACCCCTCAGCAAAAATTTGTTTATTGATCTTATTGAAAGAATTAGTCGTGAATAAGAGAGTACTCCCAGGAAATAAAGAGGGATAGAGGTTGATGCGGGCAAAGCCCGATCAAAGAAATAGAGGGGGGATTGTGATAAATAAGGATGGTGATTAAGTTATAAGTTGTTGGTTATAGAGTTGTAATGTTTTGTTCAAGAGTTATAATGCTGTTTGGCAGTTTTGTCCACTCTGTATCCCCTACCCCAAAATCCCACTTAGCTTTTCCATCAAGTCAAGCTGTTGCTGCTCCCTGGCATCACCACTCTCCATTTCTGCTGCTGCTTTGCCTGCCTGCACCCAGCCTGTCCCATCGGCTTGTGCCCTGCTTGCTCCACTTCCTGTCGGATCCTCTTCCTACTTCCTGCTGACAACCGGCCTGTCAGTCAGGCTGCTGCTGCCACCCTTATGGTAATTAGAAGAGCCCAGCTGCATGATGGGACCATATCAACACCAAGAACCCCTAGCCAAAACGAGCCAGCTCAAAGTTTCAATCTGCCAAAGACAGCACTGGACTAAGCATACACAGGGGTATTTATGCCGAGGGTTTTCATAAGTTTTTGTATCTCGCCATAACTTACGAAGTACTTAAAGAGCAAGACACCCCTGGACTTCATGAGCCAAGCGAGTTCTTTGGAACCCCCGCGAGGCGAGAACTCCCACTCTGCAGCACCAGCAGCAAAGTGGATTGCACCTCCTCCTCAGCGGTGTGGACGAAAGGGAGCAGCAGCGGCGTAGGCCACCCCTCGAGACCCTGTTTATTAATAAAGGCATTTAAAGGAGGAAACTGTGTCTCCTGCCCATTTATAACACCTTGCCCAGCTGTCATACACTCCCTAGACTCACCTATTACCTCATTCACATAATGTCAATCTTACCTAAATCCCTGCTCTTAGTTCCAGGGAGTTCCCTGTCAATCCTTGTTGTCCCTACCCCCCTGCCTAAACCCCTCCCTGGGAATCCCCTATTCCTTGAAGCCCCATTGGCCAATGCGACCCTTTCCACTCCCATTGCCTTTCCTATAGGTTGGCATATTTTGAGTCCTTCCTCAAACCCCTCCCAGTTATATCCCTGATTGGTTGAAGAATTGTATCCTCCCCCTGTTCTCCCGTTTAAAAGATTGCGCAAGGTGTGGGCTTTTGGTTTTCCTCATCACTGCCCCCCCAAAGATTTAGTGGGGGAATAAATCATTTGAGAAGCACACAAGAGACCCTCTCCCTCTTCTTTGCTCTAATCCTTGAAGCATCACAGCCAAAAGCTGTTGAGAGCAGATTTGCTGCTGCAGTGTTCAGCAGCTCAGCTCCACCGCTACCCGAGCCCGATTCAGCATGAAAGCGGCCACTCTCAGCACAGTCTGGGAATGTGAGCCAGCTGGGCTTCCCCAGCATCATGTCAGGACACCACCCACACCTCTGTGAACCCATTCAGGGATCAGCTTATCCATGGCTCTGTCCTTCCTCATGGACTGTTTATGCACAGCTGCCTCCCAGAGGCTGCTTTGTGGCCAGAGCCGCTCACCCCTTATGAGAAACTTGTGAGCTTCAACAGAGGCAAGAGTTCCTGCAGTGAGTGTCCAAGGAATACTGTGTTATAAAGAAGTACTTACATCTTGGCCATCACTTATTCTCTGAAAGGCCCAGGTGAAAGTGAAGGAAGCATTTTTGGAGATGATGTGAGTGTAGGATTGTCTTTCTTTACTTCTTTCCCATGATTCCACCACATTGGTATTTTTTCGATTAATATCCTGCAAATGAGCATAATAAAAAGGGAACAACAAAAAGTGTGGCCACACTACACTAAGCACCAATGTTTTATGATGTAGAAATTAGCATATAAAAAGGACTCCACAATTGCATTTAACATTTAATAAAGCAAACATACTTACTTAGTTTTGCACAACTGACAAATTTTCAGACTCTTCTAAACTGCCACCTAATTTCCACTCAATTCTCTTTAAATTCAGAGCAGATTCCTTTAAAGAGCCACTAAATACAAAAAAGAACTGGCTTTCCCTTTCAATGGAAGGGGCAAGAGAGCTGCTGCAGATCCATTTGCCTTCCTTAGCTAATGGACTTTTGAACAAACATCTGTCTGCTGCCCTACTGGTCCTCCAGGTCATTGACAGGATCAAGCCTAAATTTCCAAACTGTCCTCTTCCCATCCCTCTGTCCCACATCTTGTTACTCTGTTACTAGATGCTAACTCAAGAGCACAAGAGACACTGATAATGTCATCAGTCAGTTTAACAGGGGAAAAATTGGATCCTTAGTGTGCACTGATTACTTTTAGAATAAGCAGATAGCCAGGAATGGTTCATAACTCACGTGATGGAGGAATTTCAGGAAGTCATTCATTAAATCCTTCCTGAAAGAGCACTGCAGATACTAAACTAAGACCATGCTTAATCATAACAAACCAAGTGCAACTAATCACACCTATGCAGAGGTATTAAAGTGACATGTGGAATACCAAGCTCAGTCCTCAGTCATGGAGAAAGAGGTCTCACTTACTGCCATAAAGTACAGCACACAATCTGCTGAACAGATGGTCTCAAAAACAAAAGTTATCCGTCCGAGTTCTGACCCAGTTGCTCCCGTCACTGATGTTGGAGGTCTGTTTAACAGAGAAGGAACAAAATATTTACACAGTGCTCTCCAGACAGGCAGCAGTCAATCCTTCAAATTCCTTTTTCTACAGTGAAGCCATCAAAGTCCTGTCACAGAAAACCTGTCCTTGCAAAGTGGTGGGAGCCTCTGCACTGAGTATCAGGTGCAGCAGGGTCATTTTTTAAGTGTCTAAGTTCTTTAGTACAGTTCCCTCCTTATGATGAACACCCAAATTTGACCATATTGGTTGGGAACCTTATTTTTAAAACACATTACATACTTCAAGTGATTTACACCAATGTAATTGCATCTACCTCAGCTGAAAAACAGCAAAGGGAGGGTGGGGTTCATGTTCCACACCTCACTGGTCTCAACATTTGGCACCTGGTCTAAGCTGGGAGTCTAAGCTCACTCTTGACAGGGACACAAGCACCTCAAGCAGGTATTTCAGCCTGTCTGAGGGTTCAGGAGTGGTGGGATTCCCATTCTCCTGCAGTGCTTGCATCTCCCTGTTGGCTCCAAGGGAAGCATAGACTGTGCAGGCTGCCTGGAGCCACAGGGCAAAGTAACTTGGGTTTCACTAAAATATTTTAAGGGCAGGTTCCAGTATCCAGAATCCACCCCATGGCAGGTTTAGCTGGTTAATGTGGAATAATGTAGAAACAGAGGGATAGCAACATCTTTTCTCAGTTTCCAGACAGCTAACTGGCTGTGTCTTGGACTGAAGCAAATGCTGCTAAAACCCAAGGTCTCACCCTCTTGCCTGCCTCAATGGATAAACTGGGGACATGGGAATAAAATTCAAGATTCCTCTTGTCTCTTATTCATTACATTATTCCACTTCAGAAAGGAAGACTCAGATCATCCCTGAGATACTGTGAGAGGTATAAGAGACAGAAATAAAAAGATAAAAGTTATCTTATTCCTTACTTAAATCCTGAGATGTACAGGCTCAAGATAAGATAGTCATTGTCAGAGCCTCCTGCCCCACTCTGGATGTGATCACCAGCCACCTCCCAACCTTCACAGACAGAAAAAGAAAAATAAATCAATAAATAGGTGGCAAAAGAGATATGTTACCATAATTTTTAAACAATTCAGTATTTCAGTGTATTTTTAAGATGCCTGATATAAACTACAGAACAATATCATGATGCTTTTGAATTAAGAATTTTAGCAATTGTATGAACTGCTGATTTTAGAGACAATTGTCACCTTTCAAATCAGAAAAGTACTTGATATTCCCTGACCTGTGCTGTGCAGCTCAAGGGGGATGATCCATCTGAATCTCTCAGCCTTAAAACAGATGAATCAGTGAATCTGTATGTTAAATGTTAAGCACATACTTCAGTTCCCCTCTGCTCAACACGCATAATTCAAAGCTTGAGTTACATCAGTCTGACAGGGTGGATCAGACTGAGGAAAATCTGTCAGAGAAGGCTGGAGAAGTCCCAAACAGGACCATTTTCACCAGTGAGCTGTGACTGCTCTCTGCTGCAATTTCAGCACACGTGCAGAGAGAAAACTCTGAGCGCTAAATGGATAAAATCGCAGACTGTGATTAAGTTTTTCAAAAGAATTATGTGTGACTTCAATGGGCACAGTTATCACAAAACAGAAAATTAGATAAACTAGGGAGAAGACAAAATGATGCTTTTTTCAATGGGGATATGAATACATCTGAAGATGCATTAAAGCCAGTGGTGGCATAAAGCCATTTGCTGAGGGGACTTCACACAGGCTGCTCCTGCCCTCTTCTAGTGTAAGAGAGATTTTTTTTATTTCTTTGTGATACTGTGACATTGCTTCCCAAAGGAAATTTCAAGCCTGGTGCAACTAAGGGAAAGGGAGGAAACTGTGCTGTGAGTCACACAGCCAAGAGCACACTCATTTTGATGGGTGCTCCATTACAACAGGAGACAGGCACACAGCACAGAGAGTTTGGCTCACCATTCATCCCATCACACTTCGAGTTGCCAACATTAAAGCAAGATGTCTTCATGTTTCCTGGCAGAATGTTCCACCACTTGTACTCAAACCCAAGAGCCGGTTCAGTCCCAGCAGGGCAGGCTTTGCACTCTAAGGGTGAGAGGGCAGAAAAGGATAACACACAATCAAGGCACATGTCAAAAACTGTTTTGAAGAACAGAAATACTCTCTGGAGCAAATAATAAGCAAAGAAAATAATTTATTTATTTGTAGTTAAACAGTCAAAGACTTATCAGGACCAGGAGAGTGGAAGTGAGAGCAGCATTTTATAAATTGGAGGTCATAACCTTGTGCTAAGTAGTCTGCAACTGGTTCACCCAAGTCACACTTCCTTTTTAATAGATACAGATGAAGGTTTGATAAACAAGAGTTCCCACAAAATGCTGTAGGGGACCATTGGGCCAATGCGTCTCAGAATCAAAAAGCCAGAGTTTAGGCTAGACAATGTTGTCAGGGTATTCACCTGACTGGGCTTAAAATGAAGTTTTCGCAGGAGAAAATTTGGCATGGACAGGAGAACAGTTGAGGAGGAATTGCTGACTGTAAAAGTTCTGATTCCCTTCCCAGAATCCCTTAAAATAACTCTCAGGATGTTTCTATCAGCCAAGAAATGCATCCAGAACACAGTAGGTCAACTTAGAGCCGCAATCCCTGATAAGAAAGGACTCAGGAGAGAAAAGAGATTTCCACATCCTGCTATCCAACATTATTTAACAAGTATTTAACACAAAATGAACACTGGCCTATGATGATGTGTCACTAAACTAAGTCACATGCAAGCAGATGACTGCTTTTGGAGACACACGAAATTTTATTGCAGACTCCTACCCTGTGTCCCATCTGAAAATGTGCCTGGTGGGCAGGGAGTACAGGAGGATGAGGCGTTGTTGTAAAAGCCAGGATTGCAGGGTGGGCAGTCCTGCCTCTCTCCAGAAGGAGGTAGGGTCAATGCATCAGGGAGATCCTCTCTGCAGATCTTGGGTTCAATCCACTTGTACATGATCTGAGTCTGGAAGGAGGAGACACTGAGCTCACACGGTGTTCTATGAAGTTTTAGGACTAGATGCACCAATGAAGGTCCCCCTTATAAACTAAATTAGGGTATTGCCATCATTTGAGGCCAAAACCAGACCTTGCACACGCAGGACAGTAAAGGGAAGCGCAGGTAAGGGCAACAGAAGTGACTGGGTTCACAGGAGATTCCAAGATATCAGACTTTAGGAACAAGACAAAAATGTGAAGCTTAAAACAATTACTATTTAATTAGTAAATTTCCTATTTAATTAGAAGATTTCCTATTTAATTAGTAAATTTCCCCATGCAAGCTGTTCTGAGGAACAACAGATAAATAATTCTAACTGGATATGCAATCTCTGCCTTTTCACCACAGTAACAAAAAACATAACTTGTGCTGTATTGCCCTTTATTGGGAAGGCATCTGTTAGCAGAGAGAACCACAAGTTCTTCATTTTTAATTCATACTGACCTGTTCATTGAAAAGTCCCCAATTTCTCTCCTGCCATTTTTCACCTATTGAGAAAATGTCAAAGCCGTGGTCTCAACATTTGGCACCTGGTCTGAGCTGGGAGTCTAAGCTCACTCTTTTGACAGAGACACAGGCCTGACCACGTGTCCAGAACTCTGTGGGCTTCCTATAGCAGCAGTAAGCAGGAGTTTCTTCCCCAAATTCCTCCAAAAATCCCACTTGACTGCTAGGACAAAGCCAGGCTGTTCCACCAGCAGGTCCCTCTAAAAGAGACCAAGTGGATCTAAGGTCTCTGGGTGAAACAATGTCCTGAAAGTCCAGGTGATTTAGGCATCCCATGGGACAAGAACATTACCAGCAGCTAAGCCGCTGTACATGAACACTCCAGGCTATGTATGTACCATTATTTGACCTGACCACAGGCTCTTCTTTGATGCTAAAACCAAGGGACATGACACACATCACACCTATGCAGCCACACACTCTTCCACCTGAAACAGAAATGGTCATATCCAATGCTCCTGGGCCATGGTATCACCTGAATTATGCTGCTGGGATAGTCATCACAAGCTTAAAGTATGCCAGAAAGATTATTAACAACTAAAGAGATGGTTTTGTTCTGGGACAGTACTCCACCCTGTGTTCCAGCGTTATGGAAGTATGGAAGCAACCCCAGTGACCCCATCAGACCCATCACAAGTACAAGGAGATTATCATCTCACCGAAACACATCCCTTAAGCAGACCCATATCTGGCAGATTCTTACAGAGGGATGAAGGGCAGGCAAAGGACAAGCCCAAAGCCTCAGATTCAATACTGGAAGCAAAATTGGGAAAGTAATTGGGAAACGGATTCCTAAAAAGAACTACCTTGTTTTCAAATGCAGAGATAGCAATAAGGTCAGTGAGCTGAAAAATAGTATCATGCCTTCTACTTACTTTTCCCTCCTTATCACATGGGGTATGGATCTGGAAAAAGTCTTTGCTTGTGCATGGAGGTCGCTCTGTGCATGCACTAGATCCCTCCTCTACAAGAAAAGGTGAGAAACAGGATATTAAACTATCAAATGGTCCCTAGAAACAAATGTAACAAGCTTGAAATCTGGAGGTTAAAATGAGTCGGCAGAAAATTATACAATGAAAATGAAAAATCAAGCTCTTAATGGCATCTGCATGAGCCCTCCCCTGAAATGAAGCAAGGGCACAGGGAAAATACTAGCTATGCTTATACTGTCACATTGAAACTCACTGATTCAGTGTACACAGGGACAATTATTAGAAGTTTTTTACTCTGAGCATGATGAGACACTGGAACAGGTCATCCAGAAAAGATGTGAATATCCCATCCCTGGAAACAATCAAGGCCTAGTTGGACAGGGCTTTGAGCAAACTGGTCTAGTGGAAAATTCCCCACCCATAGCACAGAGGTTGGAACAAGATGATCTTTAAGGTCCTTTCAACCCAAACAATTCTATGACTCCCTCAAACCCTCATTCCTTCAAAAAAAATTTATACAGTTTACCAAGCATGGAAATATTTTCTCACTTGATAAGGAACAAAACTACTCTAATCCTGTAGAAACTTCCTTACAACACTGGCCCAATTTTTTCGCTTGCCAGATAATTTTGCAGTATTTCCATTCCCACTGTGAGCACAGGCACAGGTCCCCAAGCATTTGCAACCATCAGTGATAGCAGGTGCAATGGTCAGTAACTGATTCTTCAAGAACTTTCTAAAACTACTACAAGGAAGAAATCTGAAGACCTTTTGACTATGAAGAATAGATTAAGACCATGTCATTTGAAGATCACCACCTAACCATATCTGGAAATAGCAGAGGACTTTGGGACTAAGTTTTGCCACTAGATCATCACATTTTCCAACCACACAGGAGGCAGGGGCAAACCAGGAGAGAGCATTTGGAAAGGACATTCCTCAAAACTTGTTAAGGCTGAAGGTAGTGATGAAGCAAATTCGTGTCATGACCAACCTGTAACACAAATTGCCACGAGAGGGCACAGCATGACTGTTCTATCCTTCAGAAGAACTATCCCCATCCAGGTCATAAAGGTCTCCATCCCTTCATGTTAACACTGATGACACTAACAACGTTTGACTGTGGCCCATTAGGTATCTGTGTGCCCTCTGCGTATTTTGGGAAGTCATTCATTTCCCCTTTACATATCAACTGGAAACTATCACTGCTGGATACAACCACTCTCGCATCTGAAACAGCCAATGACGGCACATACTCAGACCTTCCTGGTTTTGCTTATCCCATTTGGTTTATGTACCTGCATAATACATTTCTTCTTTACACTTGGTGCACTCTTTAGCCCCTTTCTCAGAGTAAGTGTCTCGTGGGCACACCTGGCAGCCAGATGCACCTGCTTTGTCACTGAAGGTACCAGGCTTGCAAGCGAAGCATTCAGACGTGTACGCAACTCCTGCAAGAAAAAATCTGGGTAAAACAATGAAAGAGACGCATCTGTAACTGTTGCCCACCTGGGCTTACAGCTGAGAGCAAACAAGCTGTATAAAACAGCATAAAAGTCACACTCAGTTTCACCACTCACTTAAGACACTTTAGCTTTGCTGACTCATAACTTGGGTCTTTAATCATCATACCTCAATGACAGTCTGACCCATCTAAGAACCTTACATGACACTCCCAGTTTTATTACACTTAGAGCAGGACCAAAAGAGCAATTCCAGATAAAACAGATCGTTTGAATATTAATTCAACTGTCACTGGTTTGATACATATCTATTTATCACTGCTGAGAAGCTTACCAATAACCATGGTCTCACTATACTACAATAAAGAAAACCTGTTTATTCCTTTTTCTCTCTATTTGCTAATCCAGTCTTCTCCAGTAGATGGCAACATTTACCAGATAAACTAATTTTTCAGCCTTTTCTCATTGTGAAGTTTTGCTGTTCAGTTTCTACTCTTCAGAGGAGGAGACAGGGGGCAAGGGCTAAAAAAAGCCACTTCAGTGCTGCAGGCACAGCAATAGAAATAGCACTTGGCAAACACTGTGATGAAAGAGTGAGATAAAACCTCAAAGACAAATTCTACTTACCTTCAATTGTGATGTTCTTCACTAAAACTGGTTTTACAACTTTGGAGCCCATGAGAATCCCTGTTGTTCTCCAGTATAATATATTGCTACCTGATTTCAGAGTTACCTGCAACAACACATGTGAGTTAGCAGACATCCCCTTGCCAAGACATTATTTCCTACTTCCATTATTCAAATTTCTTGCATCCTAGCAGCTTTTCCTATGCTGTTTAGTGGGTAACGAGGTAATGGGGAAACAATAGACAGATGCTGTACAGACATATCTGAGGAGTGACAAAGTGTGCTTTATAAATATGTTTCCCAACACCCTAGTTGGAAAACCACCAAGAGCTGTTTCTGACCTTGTTGTAAGCAGAATTTGGAAAAAACTGTTCCTGCCTTTATCCAATTACCCCTGGCACTCAAGAGCTTTTATCTCCAGCCTTATGTTCAGATGTAGTCAATCAGTTTGTTTTTAAAGCCTTGAGATATGACCCAGAGTTTGAAAATCCAGTTCACAAGTGAATTTTGTTTACAGGCTTTAAAGATCAAGCTCTGCCTGCATGTAACACCACAGTATCATGACCAGTAGCCAGGCACAAACCATGGCTGTCCCCAGCAGCAGCCTCATCCCTCCTGCTCACTTGTGACCACAAACAGCAGATGAGATACAGAAAACAACCTGATTTCTCACTGTCCTGACCCACTTGTTTTCCTGACCCACTTGTTTTCCTGGGCGTGGTTCAGCAAGTGGCTGCACAACCCCTGTGGAAGGATGGTGGGTTGGTGGCATCATGGCTGAGGTAAGGGGTAGTTGGAAGGCAGGAAAACTCTTCCAGCAGCAATTTTGGTGCCTTCAGCCTTCAACTCACTTGCGTAACTACAGTGTCACTCTCATCACTAAAAGCAGCAGGGTTACGAAGCCTCTGCCTGGCCTGCAAAGCTGTTCCATATCTACTAGTTCAGTACAAGATGTTTACTGCCAACAGCAGAATACCGGCCTGAAAGTGCTACATTTTCACACAAGAAGAGGGATAAACTCTACCAGCATAAGGGTCCAGGATAATGCGATTTACAGCAGTGTTGTACAGGCCTGGCAGGACCAGTTTTAGTTCACCCAAGATAAAGAGTTGAAAGAATTAGCAAAGTGGAAATAGAGCATATTTTTATCTCTCACACCCAAACATCTACCCACAGGGGCAGAGGAGAGCTGAGCTCTCACATATAGCAGGGGAACTGGGACCATATTGAAATGGCCCAGGCATCGGGCTCTGTGAGGTGAGGTACCCAACAGCAACTTCAGTGCAGCAGGACTCACCTGCTGAGAGCAGAGACTGAAGCAACTGGAAAATTGTGCTCACAGAAGATGCCTTTACAGGATTTGCAGTGCAAAAAAAGCCCTTCAGGACAGCCAGAATCATCATCTCACCTACCTCATATGTCTATGTTTCAGCCTGGCATCCCAACAACTTGCACAGCCAATGAGAACACTTGCACACTCCAGATGATGAGCTCAGATATCACCATCTCCCATGCAGACTGTCTACATCCCTCAGCTCACCCAAGTCAATGCCCTGGCCTTGGATCTACCTCTCAGCTCATGCCACTCATCCCTCCTCAGCCAGCTTCCCAGCCTCCCAGTGTAACTTGCACTGGTCTTGCACCTGAGCTAACAGGCACTCCAACCAGAGCTGGCTCAGGAATACAGCTTCTCCTCCAGTAGGATAAGCAGACCATGGAAAACAGAGTATGCTGCTGCCTATGCCCACAAAAGCCTTTTTCTTCTGGTATAATGTCACCTGTGCTGGGGCTTTGCTGATGTGGCTCTGGGGACAAGGCTATGGTGGTGTATAGAGGAAGCCAGGCCTCAGGTGATGAGCTGGTCTGCACACGATCCATTCACAGAGCAAAGTCAGCCAGCTGTGCCAGGGGCCAGCCAAAGGGCTCCTACCCCCAACATGGACAGGCTCATATCTGTGCTGCAGGAGCCCCCCTGGTGCTGCTAGCTGGTTCTTCACATAAGCCCCCGTGGAGCAGAAGTTGGGCGCAGTCCAGCACTTCGGCACACACTTGAGAATAACATGCCCGTCCTGCTTGTCTCCACATACACACCCCACTCCCACTGCTCTGCCAAAACACAGAGAACAATCCTGTGTTCTCATGAGCAAACAACTGGTGTACAAGATTTCAATTATGATCAAGCAAAGTGATTGTGGCATGCAGATTTGCATAAATCTATTTAACCTCATAAAACATTTGATTCAAAGCCCAGGGAAATCAATACAAAGTCTTGCATCTATATCATATCCTTTGGGATCAGCCCCTTTGGGATCAGCCCCTTCGGGATCTCTATGACTTTTCCCCTCAGTACAAGGACAACTCTGCTTCTTCAAATGCATTCACAAGAGCTGGCCTGTATTTTGTGTCTGGACAAAGGAAATTAAAGGAAATAAATGGGAAAAAAACTTCATGAAGGAATTTTTCATACACTTACAGAATGAGAGCTCCATTCCCCATTGTCTGTGAGCTTCACCCATTTGTCCGCTGTGGACTCCATTTCTTTGCACTGGTCATTTTGTATCTGTTAATAAAATCACAAGATCAGTGACTACAGTGACTACAATCAGGTGCATCTCTCTATCAGCATAATGACTTTTGGGAATTATAAGATTCACCTCTGTTCCTCTTGTCTACATACTTAGACATCTGCCTTACTTGTGGCAAAATAAACCCCCAACTTTCAACATCTGCTACAGCTTAATAGTGCCTCCACTGACCCCCTCAGACATGGATGGTAAAAAAAAAGCAGGATGAGATGATCTCAGATTTGTCCTCACACTATATGGTCAGACAAGGATGCTGAGCATCTTGTCTTGCTGCTTTCTCCTTCTCCTGAGCCTATCAAGATTTAATTCTTTAAAATCCAGAGGCTTCTAAGTCATAGGGGAAGCAGGAGTGGATGGGCTAAAGCTGGAAGACTGTGTTTTCTCTACAGCCAATATGTGCTTTGTCTTTGGGCTGCTGCCACCTGACCTAGGGATGAGAGTAATGCTATCAAGGGAGAGGCAACATGCCATGGAGAGTCTGTCCTGGCAGAAGTGTGAGGTTGTTTGTCCCTTGCCTAGGTGCAGCACAGCTCAGAAAAAATTCATTACAGCAGGGTTTCATGCACTTCTTTCTTCTTATTCCTGTCTTCTCAGATGGAAATGTATGAAGGCCCTTTGAGGCACGAGATCACACACTGCTTTTATTGCACCAGGGAGAAAGGCCACTTCAACACTCTCAGCCACTTGATCTGGAGTCAAGGATCCTCCCTAAAGCTTCTACACATCAAGTCTTAAATAAGTTGTGCAATCCCACATCCTCCAAAGCATCTGTACACTCAATTTCCACCTAGACCAACTGCACTGAGGAAAAGAGGTGCGAAGAAGCACCTGTGTAGAAGGTAGATCCCTGATTATCTTACTGTGCAACCTGAGCTACAGCACCCTTGTGTGTTGGTTCCCACCTGCAAAGAGGAGGTAAGAATTTATAGTCTCTTTTCATCAGGTTTAAAGGGCTTCAATATGTAAATAGAGCCAAGAAAGGGCAGATCAAACACCTCACCATCTCCCAGTAACCTACTACTGCCACTGAAATGCCACTGTCCAGAGCTAAAGCGTCATTGTTAAATATTTATATATATTGCAATATATTTAAGCACAAAGGCATGCTGGAGGAAAAAAAATTACTTTTACAGGCGCATTAAATATGGTTTCCCTGAAATACCGAGGCTGACTAGGAATTTATGGGCATTTCTACAAAGGACTGCACCACTCATTGCTTCTTGAGCAGGGAATGATAAATTCAGGGAAGGCGAGTGAGTGGGATATGGATAAAAGCAATAATCAAGAAGCCATTTTCAAAGCCAGCGCTCAGAGAAACATTGTATTTGATCTACTGCAGGAGCAGATCTGCCAGTCAGTCAAGAAGCTGGGGCTGGGATTCATACTTCTGGCACATTCACCTGACAGCAGAAAGCATAGTTGCAGCTCTCTTCCCATGAAGAAGGCAGGACAGTCTAATACAAATCAGAAATGGCTAAATAACATTGCCTGCTCAGTCTGGTACCGAAGTGCAATAGCAATCTATCACACCGATGTAGCACCATGAAGGCGTCTCCAACAGGTAATTTTTGTCTTCCTTTCCTAGCTCTACTAAGGGATAAGGATACTTGGTACTTTTTTCCAAACCTGAAGAAATATTTACCAACACCAGCTGAGACTTCTCACTCCTGTGAGATGCCAGGAGCTGTGTTTTCCTGATGAAAAACAGAGCTTGTCAGACAGATACAGGGGCAATAACAGAAGAGACTGAAAATTTCCATTCATCTGCCTCTCTGAGTCATCCTCCCACTTTTTTTCTGTCCCAAATGGCAGGTACAACATGACAAGGACAGTGGAACTTTCCAACGCACCTCAGTAATTGTGGGGCATTTACACCCCACTGCAAATCCTAGCGCTGGGAACCCTTCAGCTCACTGGATAGCAACCAGTCCATCCAGGTGGGCAGAGCAGGGTTGCCTTCCCCATTCTGGTCACTGCTGACCAGACTGTTTCAGAAATTTGAGTATACCACGGTGCAAGCCCAGCCAGGCTGTTCCCATGTCAGCTAATGATCCCCAGCCTCTCCATTTCACAGTGAGGACACATCCTCAGAGCCTAATTCCTACTGAAAGTCACCTGAGTTTCTCCTACTTTTCATCTCAATTACTAAATTATTAGGACATAAACTGACCTAAAAGTAAAGGTTTCCACATCCTTCTGCCTTGGAAGAAGTATTTTTAAATGTCAAGTCCCTTCAAAGACATCTCCAGTCAGACACCCCTAAATGGGAGCACCTACCACCAATACCTGTCTTGCAAAAGACTGAACTAACTGGGGCAGTCATGACCCCTAATGGAAAAATCCCAGTGCATGGCAGACAGGATCAGTTCAGACTGAGTTTTGAAGATTAAATAAATGCCACAAGACAGTATAAGTGACAGAAAGTGAGGCAGATTTTTTTTTATCTTGTTCAGCAGTAACAAGTTATGGGCATGCAGGGAGTTTAAAAGGAGGAAAGCTGCTGCTAATGATCTTTATCTCGGTTGAATTCTTATAATATAAGGCTGGATTCACCATATAAAAGGCCTTACAAAAAATTCAAAGAAGATGTTGTTGTCAATATACTGGTATTCGAAGAAGACAGAGCCGGATTTCTTCAGGTGCACAGCGTAGATGAGAGAAACTGTACAATCATCCCTGTTTGACTCTATGTAATTCCCTCGAGGTGTCCATGAAGAGCTGATAAACATAAACAAAACAAGTCAACTGAGATCACAGATACTGAGGAGACTTTTTGTGCACTACTATACAAAAACATATTACATAACAAAGACCCCAGAATCCCACAACAGCTAACTGCAGTGAATTTTAAAATTTATTACAGGGACTCCATTTATTTTTCAGATATAGTAAATATAATAATTTTATTTTATATCTATTTTTATATGTTACGGGAATAATATAAAATATAATACTTTTCATTAAAACTGCATGGGAAAGGATATGGTACAAAAGATTTAGGACTCAGCCTACATAAGAAAAGTTTATTATCCACAGGTTTAATATACCTTCAATTACACTCAGAAACAGCCTTCTGCAAGTACCACCGGTCTCTAAATAGGCTGTAAGAGGACCTTTTAGCCACATTTACTATACCATGACCCTGCCACGATCCAGCTACAAATAAGAGCAGCTCCAGGCTGGTCTTAAACTCAGTAGCTGCTGATGAGCCCAAGGGGACCATGTTGACAGCAAAGAGATGGGGCTACAGACTTCACCTCCCAGCCACTCTTGTTTGCCATTAGCAGGCCTGGCCACTCTGCAGAGCTCAGATGAGTCACTGAGCAGCTTTGTGCTGCTGAGCTGTCTCAGGTTTACACATAGCTGCCTAACCCAGGTGCAAACAGAACTTCTTACTTGTTGCAGCTGTCGGCTTTACCCTCAGATGAGCCTACCGCCGTGTCCATGAACGTCGCCACGTTGGAGAATCCTGCTGGCAGCTCATCCCACTCGTCAAACTTGATCCCGCTGCCCAGAGAGTAGGTCCCCTCTGCACATTTGCTGCACACCTGGTTCTTCATCTCCAGGTACTCACCAGAGGCACAGGAGAAAGCTGGGGAGACAATCGTTTACAACATAGGAATGGATTCATCAATCCTTATTAATTGTCTTTTTTTTTTTTTTTTTTTTGCCACTTAATTAAGATTGAACTGCCACTAAAGGGAGCCAAAGAAAACGTCCCAGTCCCAGGGGCACAACAGCAGAACTACCAACATCAGCTGCAAAATTGAGATGTTTAAGGTTTTCACTGATGTGGCAGCACAGGAAACCAAACCCCAGAGACAGTTCCTGGTTTGCAGCTTGCCTCTACTGACAAAAGATTTTTAGGAACAAAATCTCTATTGACAGATTGAGTCCAAAAGTTGTTTGTGAAAATGAGGATCTATAATAGAGTTCTCCTCACCCTTGATCATCCAACTGTTACACCTTGAACTCAATTAAAACCACCCATACTTGAGGGCCAGAACAGATTTTCCTCACTCGCCTAAGCTAAGAAGGACATACAGAAGCAGGCTGACAGTCATGTAACACTACGAACCCTGGCTGAGAGCAGTAAACCTCATCGAAAGTCTGTGTTTCTCCTCACATGAACTACCTACAAAGCCTCAAACATCTTGCCTGATAGACCATGCGGTCTTGGAAAAGGTCACCCCCAGGTTTGTGACTAGAAGATGAGCATCTTTGATTAGGGTGACATTAACATGCTGTGAAAATAACCACTGGTTGTCAGCACAGCAAAGAGAGTATTCAAAATCTGTGTAATTACGGGAAATAGAATTAGGAGGTATATTCACAAAGTGCTTTTTTTTTCTGATGTCTCTAAAATTATTTCCTCCAAATAGCTGTATTCTCCTTGTCCCCCTGATCACATCTCTGCCTGCTAAGGGAAGATTATTCCCATTATAAAACAGAAACCTGGACAGTAGCTAAAGTCCTGTATGCCCACAGAGCCCCATGCCTGTGTCAGGGATCATAACTCCTGCCTGGACACTCGTTTCAATGGCAGGCCATCCCACTTTCCCTCAGTCCCATGCTGCATCATGTCCTCTTTGAGAGTGAACATCCTGAACGGAAAATAAATGAGAACTTTCTGCAGCCCATAGTACTTCCTATGATGTTTGCAGATTTTTTAACTACGCCAGTCAAGCCAAAGCAGGATCCAGAGCAACGCACACAACTCACATCCCAAGAAATGATGGGATTTTCTTCTGTTTCACACATGCCATGTTGCACAGTGACAGATAATTCATACACTCTCTTTGACAGACATAAACCCATTAGCCTGAGAAACTGCAGGATGAGACCAGACTGGCAGCCAAAGTGGTGAAACCGGCCCAAAGCAGTGATGCCAGCTGAAGTCCCAGAAAATGTGATTACACAGATGTGCCAGTGTTTATCTAAACTGCAGAGAAACTTGTTTTATTGTAAGAACTTTGATTAACTCATGGCTCTGTGACATCAATCTCCATCTGAATCCAACATAGGCTCCCATTTCTGTCCCAGTACCAGCAGGATTTCTTTCTGTAATTGTCCCTTATGTGTGCCACTGGAAAGCAGATAAAAGGAATATTTTGATGGAATGATCTGCCAAAGGGTTATTTTTCCTTCTTGGTCATATCAGCATACTCTGAATTTGAAGCAGTGGCCTTCAAGCCAACATCTGTTGATAAATGTCTGTTGATATTTAACCTTGTTGCTCACTGGTGATGGACCAAGAACGAAAGTGGGCAGGATCCAGGCAGAGATGTGTGCTGGGGTGGGAATAAACAAGGAAATCCTGCCATGATGGATTTCTTTGAAAGACTGACAGACAAAAAAATCCACCTTCAGTGAGGGGAAGTGGTTCCCTGTAAGCACTGGCACACGAGGCAGAGCTAACACCCCACCTGACTGACTGTGTGACCTCAGCCTCAGCCACAGGATCTCCCTGCACATGGGGTGGGAAACAGCTTTCTTCAGAGATTTAGACAAAAGCAGTGAGCATGTCCCTGTGTATCTTGAATGTGACCACATTTTGTACAGCTTTTCACCTTAAATATATAAGATGTCCTGACTCACTGCTTTAGCATTATTAATAAATCTTTATTTTTTCCTTTTGATGGGTGCAGAAAGAAGCTATCAGGAAGGGAAGTAAAAAAGTGCGCTCTCTCACAACATCTTTGAATTCTTTAACAGTTTCAACTATTTTTTTTCTTTCAAGGAAAGCTAAATAGCAAGAAATTGAGAGTGCTGCTTAACCATTCCAGAGTCATGAAATTCAACTAAGGAGTCAAGAACCGTGAGCAATTCATTGCCATAATGAAGATGCTGAGGGCAGCAGAGAAGAGCCTCCTCTTCCACTGTGGTGAGGTTGAGCAGAGATTATTACTTTACTGAACTAATATGTTTTAACCTCTTGCAAACTGATCATTTGAGAGAAATAAGAGGGTACAAGAGATCAAGGCCAGCTGCCATGCAGGACACATCATCCATCTCTCACTTTCCAGGAAACAGATGAGCCTTTAGCTTATTTAGGTGGAGAATTATCTTCTTTCCTTCTAAGAATTGTATTTCAAAGGCAGCAGCATTTCCCATCCAAACACATCCCCCTGCAAGCAAACTGGCTCTGAGCATGCAGCTGCTTGCCAGGTTCAATTTGGGGCTGAATGTGGCTAATGGCAACATGAACCACTATCAACATTGGAACAGATGCAACATTTGGTCTCGTTCCAGCTGGAGGAGGGTGGGGAGGAAACACAGTGTGTGGTGAGCATGAATATGGTCTGCTCTCCTAGAGTCCTACAACTTGGTCTTCCATCAAGGGGGAGACCAAAAGCCAGGGAAAAGCTTGTTTAATCGAAATTGCATCAGTTTGAGAGTTCATCCCAGCTGGAGATGGGGAGATCAGAGTCACTTGTGGAGGGAGAGGGCACAGACAGATAATCCATCCCAGGAGCTTCTCTTTCCTCGTGGCTGCTCCATATCACTAAAAGGGAGCTGACACAGATGCAGCACTTCCAGCAGCCACAGAAATAGCTGCCACTATTGCAGCATCACTGTGTTTGTGAGGGTGACACATGAGATGCTGCCAACCAGAAGGGCTGAATCACAACATAGGAAGTTAAGAAGTGATGTGAAGTTTTGGGAACATAAATCCTGTATTTTAGGTGTGTGCTCTGATTCATCCCCGAGTAAACTCCCCCTCTAGCTTCAGAATTCAGAGGAAAAATTAGTCTTCTACATTATAGGGAGACTTTATGAACACCGCTGACTCCAAAGTCCATTTGTTTCTGTATTTGATACTTAATTTTCAGAGAAAGCATCTCTACTGAATAACTGGACATCACTGTTTCCTGCCCCTCACTAACTGCTAACTTTACTATTACACCTCTCAAATACGAGTTTGGGTGCTACACACCAACTTAGACAAAGCGACACAGATTGTGAAAACTGAATGTGATCTTTCTTTCTGTGAAGAAAACTGTGAAATACATGAAAAGATTTCATGACTTGCCCCACCATGGACATTTTGAAAACTGGAAGAACATTTGCAGAGGCAGTTAGGAACAGCATGACACACTGTGGTGCTGGATACACTGCTGTCCTTGAAGCCGATACAAGTATTGGTGATAAGCAGTGGTAACTTTCTTAAATAACTACAGAAGGAAAAAAAAAGAGATGTGGTTTGTACAGGTGACTAGTCTTTCTCACAAAACAATGTTGTAAAGTACAGTTTAACTAGACATTGCCACAGGCAGCCACACACATTCATACACACGTGCAATAAAGCTGACAGCACATGCACTTAATAAAAAATTGACATGAGATCCAGTACTGATAGCCACCACTGTGTAAGTCTTGTCAAACAGACCTCATTTCCTTCTTTAAAGGATTACAAGTCACTTGATAAAGGTGACCGAGTGGATGTCATAGACTTAGGGCTCCTAACACAGTTAGCTTAGTTTTGCATGTCACTGGGGTGAAGAAAGGTTGTGCTGCACAGCACCAGAGGGGCACATCTTAAAGGGGTTAAGAACTGCCTGAGTAACAGATCTCAGACGGGGCTATCGATACAAAGTCATCCTTGAGCAGGGAGGAAGGGGGCTGTTCTGCCTGCCCCAGACTGAGTCTGATGGCTGCCCACATTTTTCTCAACAATCTGCAGGCAGAAAGAAAAGGAATGGTATCGATATTGGCAGGGGAGATACTGTTACCAAGCCTGAGCCCACTCAAAGTCAGTGTGTTTTAGCAGAGGCAGAAGTAAAGACAAGCTGCTGAGGGCAAGAACTGCAAGCCCTGCCTGCAGAGCGCTGAAATGTATCCCAGAGAACAGCAAGCTGAGGATGGGAGCAGACCCACCATTCATCAAGAGCTTCCACTGTCAAGGCATGCAAAAAAGGCACTAGTAAGAGCTGGATAAATTTAGAGGTGGAGGTAGAGATATGTAGGATAAAACGTGTATTACAGGGAAGAAGATTGTTATAATGTAACTCTATTGCATATAGATGTGATTTATCATTTTTATGAGGTCAGTACAAAACAAAAAGACTTCATATGGTTTGAAAATTAGAGGTAATGTCTTGCAGTGAGAGATCTGAAACGCTTAATCTATTTAGTTTATCACAAGAAGGTTGACAGTCAGCTTGATTAATATACAAGCATCTCCAGGGAGAGAAAACCCAAGATCCTGCTGCACTCGTTAATCAGGCAGAGAAATGCATAAGAGAAGCCACTTTCTGGAAGCTGAACTCAAATAAACTCAAACTGGAAGTAATGCACAGATTTTTAATAGGAGGAATGACTGATTTTTGGAACAATCTGTCATGACATGTGATGGACCCTTTGTCTCTCCAGTGTCCTGTGCCATAACTGGATACCATATGGAAGAAAAGCTCATGCCAAATACCCGTTATCAGCCCCACCATCAGCCTAGCTGGGTGTATTTTAACAGTCTGCGAGGTCAGACTAGCTAATCTAATTAAAGCCCCTACTCTTAAATTTCTGGACTCAAGATCAGTGGTGTTCTACCTCCCTCCTAGGACACACCATGAGGACCGAGGCATCCTAAAGCAGGAACCCTGCCCACAGTGTAACCACTTCCGAGGAGTGCTTGCAATACATCACTTGGCAGATCTGACTGCACTTTACAATCACTTTGCAGACAGGGAAACAGCTCCCCAGAGGGCAAAACAGACCATAAACAAACTTTTCTCATTTGCCCTTTGACTGAAAGTCTCCAGGGTCACATTCTGTCTTTAAGTACAGCAGTGGCCTTTCTGGTGATTTTGGTGGACTAGGACCAATATTAGCTGGCACATTTCTCTTCTACTAGCTCATCAGAACATTCTCACATTGCTTAACTCTCTGATGCTGGGGATCAGGACAGGATTATCGTGGACAAAAATTGACAGAGTAGATCCTCACATACTTGAGATTTCACCAGAAGATTAACCAAAGCTGTCTCAATACCCTGCATCCAACACCAAACTATAACATATTCATTTGCTTTCCCCCCCTTATGTAGCCCTGGCCACTCAGTCTCACCTCTTTCCTCATCCAGCTTCCCATCCCACACCACTTGGACCCACTACTTCTACCTCCACCACTCTTCTCAGCAGACTTTTTCCTCCAGACATTTCTTACTTAACAATACCTAGAATTATCTTAGGTCTTTTGTTTATTCTGTCGCCATTGAATATGTTCATGTATATTCTTCTGTGTCTCCCTGGCTCTCAATAGTTAAGATTAAAAAAAAAAAAAAGAAGAAAAAAAAAGAGACACAAGACTGGATTTTACTTGGTTGTAACAGCATTAGAAGGAGATAGCAATTGAGCAATTCTACACAAACCAATGAAAATACAAAGCAAAAATAATCTCAAACACTGGTTCTCCATCTCTCCCCTCTCCATTCCTGTGTTGTTCATCCAAAGCCCCACCAACTGGGATTCAGGTGAGATGCTGCCATCTCCTGCAGGCAGAGTCAGGGCTGAATTGTCTCAGCCTCCCATGGGCAGAGGTGGAAATATGAGGTTGGCAGCATCAGGCAGCTGTGTCTCTGAACAGCTGCTGTTTTCAGCAGACACATGCCACAAGCCTGGAGGGGAAGATGAGGCTGTTGACAAGCACATGGAGGCTTTTCCATGATACCCTGGGGCATCAGGGTCCACACAACATGGAATCAAGGACCAACCAAAATACAAAATGAGCGGGGAAAAAAAAAGAGGAAGACAAAGGATGAGAGGAAATCATTGCTTTATTATTAATGTTTCCTATAATCTTGCCAGCTTCAGAATGTCTTCTGTGAATAATTTATAGGAGGCTTCTCCAATAGACTGTGAATAATTGATGTTCGTTTTCTTCAGTCATTATTTCCCAACGTGTTACCAGGAAGTAGACTGAATCTTAATTTAAAAAAAAAAAAAAAACCACGACACCACAAAAGTCTATCTAGGCTGTTTAGGCTTGAAATGTGATCATACTGAAACCTGATACTTGAAACTTGGGTAAGAGTACCTTCTGTGGAAGATCTTTGCATTTCATAGGAATAAATAATTTTTTCTTTTATGCAAAAAACTAATGCAATAGAGCAAATCTTTTTCCAGTTCACCTGTTTTCCCCAGCTGGCCTGGCACATAGGACATTTTTATTATCACAGTCTTGCATCATTTGGACACTGAAAGGTGTGGGTTTGGAATGGAAATAATGAATTCACAGCAGTGTGGAGTAGAGAGCAGGAAGACAGTGATCACCAAGAGGTTAGGAGGCACATTTGCTACCAGGGTTTCAGCAGACATCCCAGTGGAGATGGCAGGAAACAGATCTGGAGATGAGTGAGCAGCTCTCCAGCCCCTACTGACTCCATCAGGCATATTCTGATTGCTCATCAACCAAAGTGGTTCTAGTGATATTTGATGTTCTCTGCACACATACACACACAGTCCTTGCCCCTCATCCTTCTACTAAGCCATAACAAATCTCAAGGTCTTGCCAGCTGCTTTCCTACTGAGAGAGAAATTAGTGACTCAGAGGAATTTCTTTTTAACTTTTTAAATTACATTGTATACACAAACAAGATGAAGAATTCATCAAAAGACACTAAGGCCAACCTTTCCCTTCATAAACTCAGTACACACACCAACATGCAGTTCCCAGTAACTCTTCTCCAGAGAAGAGAATTAAATTCTGAGAGTTCAGAGCAAACTATTCAGCTTTTTAACTATTTACTTATTTTGTTTCAAATCCGTGCTTCAAAAACCCAACAACGTGACTTGTTCTGCAAAGACAGTGTCTTGCTCATGCATAGCATAAAAATTCTGGGAAAAATACTTGTAAAACTGGGGTATCTCTTAGGGTATCAATTCACATGGAAATGCCATGAAGTCAAGCCTCAAGCTTCAGCCCAGGTCAGAAACGTACTACTATCAGTAAAACTCACATACCTGACTGGAGTTAGGAACATGAATTAGTAGGGATGATCTAAGAGGAACAGGAATAAACATCTGCTCAAGTGCTTTGCTACATCACGGCCTTTTAGTAGCAGCTCTCAAACTGTGCTGTGCACACTCCTGCTAGCTGAACAGCTTTGCTCCATGGCAGCCCTACATTAATATGTGTGCACAAAATTTGCAGATGCCCACTGATTTCAGGGGAGTTAGGAGCAGGCTCAGTTCTTATCTGCTTGGGATATCCAACTTTACCAAAGACTGAGAGAACATCAAACTCAAACCCTTCATTTAAGTTTTATGTTATAAAAGAAAAATGCTAAAACTCCTGCTGATCATTTAAATTGCCCCAAAGTGTAATAAAGTGTACAGCCTTAAAAAGGTCATTTTGCTTAATTGAGTCTGCAATTAGCAGGAAGATCCGTATCTCCTCCTGTGGTATCCTGGGAGCAGATTACACAAGTTAGAATACACTCAACAAACACAGCTCAGTACCAATAAACCAGGTCAATTTCTGCCCTCAGACTCCAGTAAAGCCCATTGTGATTAAGGACAGTTTATTTTCTGAAGTCGATGGAGCTTTTCACCAATTTGTCATTTGGTGCAGGCTCACAACTCACTTCAAAACTGAAGAACATTTCTGATTTCAAAGAAGTTGCTCCAACCTTAGTGGCACCAGGTAAAGGTGCGCTTTGCTAAGCAGAGCCACAGAATCATTAAGGCTGGAAAAGACCTCTAAAAGCATCAAGTCCAATCATTAACCCAACACTGCCAACTACACCACCAAACCATGTCCCCAAGTGCCACATTGTCTCGGTTTGGGAAGACAGGTATCTGCCAGGTAATAAAAAAAAAACCAACTGCAGTTTCCTTTGGAATGGAGAGTGTAAACCCCCCCCTCCACCCTTTTTTTCTTTTTCAGTTATAAATTACAATCAGAGGCTCTTAGGCAAAGATTTGGGAAATAGGAATAGCAGTTCTTTACTAGTATGTAATACAAAGCAAACAAACACAAAAAAAAAAAAAAACCACCCACCAAACAACTACAGCATTAATGACAAACGACAACAGTACCAAGAACCTTGAGGGCTTTGTTTCACAAAACCCAGGGCAGTTTGGTTTCAGTGTCTCTGCAGGATCCTCAGAGCACCAAGCTGGAACAGTGGAAAAGTCCCGGGCTGGTAGCTGGGATGGCAGGGTGTCCCGGCAGGCAGGGGCAGGATGTCCCGGCAGCGCAGGGGGTGCAGGGTCACACTGCAGCAAGAGGAGCAGCACCGAAGAAGCCGAAGGCGAGGCAGGGCTGGCCCAGCTCCCGCGGGTGACAGAGAAAACTCCAGATTCAGGTCGAGCCGGTGATAGTAGATTTCCCAAGACTGGATCCCTTTGGCCACAGTGAAACTCTTCCAGCCAGCAACAGCCGTTCTCTCTCACCCCAAACGCCGGAAAAAGAAGAGCCTGGAGCTGCCTCAAGCTCTGTCTTTTACCTGCATTATCTCCCTCTTCCAACTTTGTCCACCTCTTTGTTTTGGTTAAGTACTCTCAAGTATCCAACACTTGGTCTCCTTGGCAACTTATGGGGAAAAAATTCTTTAGAGAAAGAAGGAACAAACCTAACCCCCAACACACATCTATATGGTTTTTCAACACTTGCAGGGATCGTAATTCCACCACCTCCTTGGGCATCCTTTCCAATAATTTGATCAAGTTCTTCTATATTATCAACATTTACCTTCTGTCTCTTTTCTTAAGAAATCTTCCTGATTACAACTGGCATTTTGATGCTTACTCGAATAATGACCCTATCAGCACTTTTTCCTCTTGAACACAGCAAATCCAACGCCTTTAAAAATGCTCTAATATTTTCACCATAGTTTCTTTATTATGCACACAGCACTACAAAATGAGCAGATATTTATGAGATAAGGTACAACCTTCTTGCCTAGGAAAGTAAAAAAAAAACTAATATGCTGTGGAATAAGAGAGTTAATATTTTAAAATAATATGAGGTCAAAATGTGAACCCTGAAAGGAATTTTTTGGGCAAAAATTCTGCTGAGATGAGAATATCAGTGCACCTGGGCACACTCTGAACCAGATATTTGGGCTGTACGGGAAGGGAAGGGAAGGGAAGGGAAGGGAAGGGAAGGGAAGGGAAGGGAAGGGAAGGGAAGGGAAGGGAAGGGAAGGGAAGGGAAGGGAAGGGAAGGGAAGGGAAGGGAAGGGAAGGGAAGGGAAGGGAAGGGAAGGGAAGGGAAGGGAAGGGAAGGGAAGGGAAGGGAAGGGAAGGGAAGGGAAGGGAAGGGAAGGGAAGGGAAGGGAAGGGAAGGGAAGGGAAGGGAAGGGAAGGGAAGGGAAGGGAAGGGAAGGGAAGGGAAGGGAAGGGAAGGGAAGGGAAGGGAAGGGAAGGGAAGGGAAGGGAAGGCTCCAAATTCATACTCTGGAATGTAAAACATGCAGCATATGGTCAGGCTGGCAGAAGAGCCTGACAGTGGCCACAGAAACAGACTGCAGTGCAGTGTGAGCAGGAGCACCATGCCAAGTGCTACTCCCACTGCCAAATCCCAAAAAGTCCCCATTAGACACCGCCTACAGCCCCACACCAAGACAAAGGGCTCCTAGAGATCCCAGCCATAAGGGGGTGCAGGCAAGGGCTTAGTCCTAAAGCAAGCTGCTTCCTTGGACTGCCATCAATATTTTCCATTCACAAAGCCAAGCAACTGCCCTGATGGCAGTGATCCTTATCAGCTAAATTCCCTTCCTGCTATTAGACTCATGAAGGGATCAGAGGGAGATCTGTGGTAATTAAAAAATAAGGAAATAAATTAGCAAAGCACATTCCCAACTGTCAGGAGTGATTCAGAGGTGTGGATTCTGCTGAAGGAGGCTCTCTGTCTGCCACCCCCACCTCCATGTATGTACCCAACCTCCAGAACAGTATTGGGAAGATGCCCAGAGGGGACATCTGAAATGGGAAGCAGAGGAGAGCCAGAGTAGCTCTAGGAGTAATAAATACTTTTCCCTAGCCAAAATCTTTCTGGACTTTTAATGCATCTCTTCACAAGAACTCTTGCAACCATGATGTGGCAGCATCAGAAATGTGACTCAGCTCTGAAGAAACAGAAACCTGAGAGAGGTGTGCAACCAGTCTGATGCGGCCATGCTATGGCCTGTCCAGACCTAGCCCAGCCCCAAAGGGTGACCACTGAGGTGCCACACCACACCGAATGGGAAAACACAGGCTGCAGACTCTGAAAATGGTGATGACTGCAGCCCCACAGAGCAGGGAGAAGAGAAAAAAATCGAGGAGTGAAATACAGAACAGGGCACATTGTCCCAGTGCCTTGCAACCGCAGAGCTGCTACTGCAGCTTCCCTCACATATCTGGGTCACTGCATAGCAGGACCTCCTACAGCACCACAAAAATCTCTCATGTGAGCCTCCTTCCTCTTTCCCACCTACCACCTACACGGGAGAGATGTGGAGGGCAGGAGGGCAGCAGGAGGGGAAGGTGGATCATTGTGCTGCTCTGTGCTCATGGAAAGAAAAAAAGCATAAAAATCCTTCTTCTAGTAACCAGGTCATAAAGCAGTCAAAACATGATGGCCCTTTCTACTGTGCATCCTGTGACTTTCTCAGAGGACACTGTCTTCTCCGCAGGTAAACTTTGCTGATTAAGTTTCTGAAGACTCAAAACCAGGGTAGAATCCTGGCCAGTTTCGGAGCCTACAGCAGTTTCAGGGAATGTTGAGGCTGTGCTCAGCAGGACAAAGTCAGCTGTGATTTGCAGTGTGCTTCTGTGTGCTTCAAAATTCAGCAGAGCACAGAGATATCCAACCTAATTTTAAATGGTTTCATTCAAATGAAAAGCAGTAAAACACAACATCCTGCAAACGAGCACATCTCAAGACACCAACTGAGCTCTGATGCCACAGTTCAATTGCTCCAGATATGGGATGCACCTGAGCTAACACATTTTTAGCAATCTCAAGTGTCTTTCCACACCGCTGGAGGCCACAGTCTAGACGTATTTACAGAGCAGGAGACATTTAACATACTGTTATATCGTCTTTCAAATTTCTAGTTCAGGCACCATTTAAAGAGAACAACTGCTGAGCATTTGGAAGGAGAGAGGTTAGCACAGTATTCTCAGGATTCAAAATTAATGATGGCCTGCACATCACTTCTCTTTTCAGGGAGCAGGAAAGATCAGTGGCAGATATTCTCAAGTGGCAGCATCTCTGAGTAGATGAAAACAACTGCAAACATTGTGAAGTCAGCAGTGATGGCACATGTGTTCCAAAAAACTCACTTTCTCATACACATTCCCCCATACCATTGTGCCCACTGAGGGCTCTACCAACTCCAAGGAGACAATAAAATAAAAAACAATAGCCCAAAGAGCTGCTTTACAACTGCAACTGCTATACAAGTGCAACCCTCTCTTAAAAACAGAGACATAGTTGGCCACAGGGTATCTCAGGACTTATAGATGCTGAACAAAACTTCTGAAGATAACAGACCTCTGGAAGGAGGAAATTGGAAGCTGGAAATTATCCTACCCAGGGTGATTTTACTGTAGGCTCTGATTCTGTAGGTTGAAGGACCAAAGAGAGACCCAAGGAGACTCCAGGATTCTACCAAATGCCAAAACAAGCCCCAGTTCATATGTACTGGCATAGGGTAGGACCTGTAAGATGTAGGAAAATCTGAATAAATTTGTAGAATGCCCAGAAAGACTCAGCTCAGAGGATATGGCATAGTCCTGGCATTTCTTGGTAGACCTCGGGATAAAATAGCACCAGGCCTAAGAGAGAAGGAAGGCATCTGCAGGAGCCATTAATGTGAGTTGTATGCAACCCCTGACCAAGTCTGCAGCACAAATCTCACTCTGCACACAATCCACTAAGAACATGAGTTGTAGAAGTCTCAGAAACAGAACCTTTTGTTTTCCTTAGGCTGCAGAAATTCATGCTTTTAGTGTAAGATGTCCTTGGTACAGCTGCTGTACTGTCAGATGAGACAGAAGTCACCAGCTTAGAGAATATGACAAGACAGTAAGGAGGTATCTGTCAGCATTTTCAACACAACTCATCATCAATAACAGACCCCCACGTGCAAACTCTAGAGATTTGCAGAGCAGTCACTTTTCAAAAGCTGCCTCTCCCAGTTTATCCCACCCATGGAGAATGGACTGTCAGCCAAACTACGCTGGCTAAAATATTTTACAGTAAAAACCACTACGATAACCAAGCTAAATGTGAAAGGTGTTCCCTACACATTCCCACAGTGACTGACTGCTGTTGGCAGATCCATGTTTTCAGGCTGAAGGATTGGTTTCTCTTTAAGCGAAAGGTGAAAGACAAAGAGATGAGAAAACCTCAAATTACTTTTGCCATCAGAACACAGCCAGACAGCCCCTGAAGCCAGTTAATTTACTACAGGCAGAAAAAAAAGACAGAACTCCAAGAGTCCAGGGAGATGAGATCTGAGGGGTTCAGTAAAAAAGTCAAATATCTGATTGCTTCTCAAACCAGTTGAATTGCCATGGGATTTAACAGCAACACTACAACAAGGAGATGAGTTCTCCAGTGTATTTAACAGAATCCAGTATTTTGGTGTATAATATCAGGGCCCATCTACTGGGAAAAGTTTTCACCTTGTCTAGCAGGGGCCAGATATTGAGAATCCAGATTCATCTATTGTAATAAACCAACTGAATTCTCGTTGGAATTGTTTTAAGACCAGAAATAGGCACAAACAATAGAAGATGAAGAGGGAAAGGAACCATTTTTCAAAATCTGTAGCAGAAAGTAGAGGATAGTGTAATGTTGCTGGACTTGAACCATTTATCACAAGATTTAAGAAAAAATGTAGGCAGAAAAAATGAGTTATACCTATGTCCTCCAGGGTAGACCAAAAGTGGTTGTGCAGCAGAAGAAATAAAACTAGCTGCTCTTTTATAGTGCAGGCAGCAAAAAGTGATAGGTTTGAAGTATAACAAGGGAGATTCAACAGCAGAAAAATCTTTAACAGGAGGGAAAATGAAAAGAACTAAATATATGAGCAAATATCTGGAGAGCTTCTGGGCTCTTCATCACAAGAGGTGCCTGGAAACAGTCCAGCCAAACAACAGCCATGAATGACAGTCACTTCCACTACAGCTATTTGGGCTGGAGGATGAATTATGGGATCACCTGAGGTGCTTCTCAGGTCTCTATTTCTGTAATTGAAAAAGAACATCCTAAGGATATACAAAGATTCCACATTTAAAACCTTGGAAACTAAATCCAAACACCAGGAATGATACATTCTCAAATGATACTTGCAAGCAGTCAGAAACCTTCCAGTGATCAACACTGCTACAGAAAACATTTATGTACCTCATACTGGAACACAGAGAAATTAAAATAAACCTTTAGAGGAGGAGAGTCAGAAGTGAGTAAATCTAACATCTGCTACAATAGAACTGAAAAGGTGTTGCCATTGTTCATCCTGTTTGTCAGATACAATAATTTATACCCCTGGTATAAATTACTGCTAGGATCTTTTGTGGAGAGAATTGCTAGAGCAAGGAAGTGTAAGGGGAAAGAGCATTCAGACTGGGAAGCTACAAAACAGTGAGGGATGTGTTTGCAGAGCAGCAGTTTGTTTATATCCCCAGATGCAAAGAAGTGTTTCAACATTAAAAAAAAATGCAGAACCAAGTGATATGAAAACACTCCAAGTTGTTAAAAAATAAATGCATAAATAAATAAAATGCAGGAGCTTCATCCTAAAAATAACTCAGGCAAATAAGACATTTACCGTTCCTTATGCATTCAGCTTATGAATTAGCTAAATAATGAAAGTAATGAGAATGTGGACACTATGCAAATTTAGTTTGACCACTGCTCATCACCATTTTGGCCAATACAGCTATAAATGGACTGGAGAGCTGCAGAACTGGAAAGCAGGGCAGCTCAAGACAAGCAACCCCATCTCTTCAGGGGGTGCTGTCATAGATGTGCCTCGTCTGTGAATCAGTATAAAAGGGTATCTGTAGCAGACAGAGACTTGCACGGATACACAGCAAGGACAATCCCTGCTCCACATCTCCAGGAAACAGAAAGTTGGGTTGGAGGGGAGGGACAACTCAGGGAAACTCGGGACATCAGTGACAGACCCAGGAAGCCCCACAAATGTAAACAGCACAAAAAGCCAGTAACAGTCTGTAAAATGAGAAGTCACAACGTACTGCATTCCTTCCCTCTCACGGGGTCAGGTAGTCCAGAGCACTCCACTGACGGATTTGGGACAGCCACCCTCCATCTGGAGCCGCTGCTGTCACACTCTGTGTACTCGAAGTGGTAATCTGTCTGCAAGCAATTACAAAGAGTTTCAGTTTCATCATAACATTTGCATATTAAGCTCATTAATCAAGACTGGGATTAGCAAGCTCAGTTGTAATTAAACCAGAGAGGAAGTGGCTGGCGTGAAACATACTGTGCAGCTTTGATGATTGCCGTGTATCATCACAGAGCAAGCACAGCTCTCATCAGATGCTGTGCAGCACAAATGCTGGGGCAGAAGGTGGGATTTGCAAAAGCACTTTGATAGACAGGACGCAGATTCCACTAGAATTTTTTTCCCAGTCTCTAAGAGCAGGATTGATCGAAAATTTCCGTCCATCACAGTAACTGATGTACAGCACCCAACGAGGCTTCCTCTTTGAACAATGGAACAAGCCATACTCTGAGCACAAGTCATCCCATGATAGACTGGATGTGTAAAATGGACGGAATGATTCCTTCTGCAGGTGCCTTTCCCTCTTTGTCAGTTTCAGAGGAATGCCAGGCAAATTAGGGCAGATAAACCCAGTACTGGGATACCTCTGAAAATGTCATCCAAGGTCAGCTCTGAGGAGTGCCTCAAGGCAGAATGATGATGTGAGGGGAGATCAGTCCCGTGGTCTCCGCAGCTGAGATAAGCCCTGGGCAGACTCAGTAAAAGAGTACTTTCAGTAAAAGAGTTTCTTACCCTCAGAAAAAGAGTAAGAAACTTCCTAGCATTAGCTAGGAAAGAATATTAGCTATTTGTCATATTAATAGTATTGATTCAGATCCCACATAAAATCTAGACTCACATTTAATTACATTTTTAGTTTTGTGTTTATAGCTCTGTTTTCAAATTCATAGCCCAGAAGTTTATGATTTAAATAACCCTCAGCAACACCTAATTTTTCAACCAGTTTGGGTGGAGCTGACAGAAATGGTGAATAACCTTCTTCAGAGGGAAGAGACCCATGTTCAAAAGACATGCCCTGACAAGCTCCGTAAGATGGTTCCATATGGGCAAAGCCACCTCCAGCTCCCTCTGCAGTTAATCAAGGTAAAACATTGGTCATGTGCCTATTTTAGACACCTGTTGCAGGGGGGACAAGGAGACAACACATCCTAGAAACATTTCTTTCTCCCCACTGGCTACAGCGGGAAACTAGGCACTTAATTTGGACAGAGTCTTCTCCATTTCCTCAGGGGAACCCCACGTCCAACACTTCACATCCCTTCCTGGTCCATAAAAGTACCACCAAAAAGCATGGTACTCTGGAAAATTTAGCCACAGGCTCGATGTTTGAGAAGTTTTGGGGCAGCCTGGTGTGACCCATAAAGTCTGGTGGGCTCCTTTCAATTTGTCTGTCTTCTCCAGGCAGGACTGGCCATGAGCCAAGGAGGGAAGGCAGTGGCTGTGCCTGCAGCCCAAGGCAGGAGTAGAGGAGATCTTCAGCTGGTGCAGCTCACCCTCACTACAGCAAACCCCAGCCAAGAGGCAGCAGAAATCTGCCTTCCTGCCATGACTGCAGACATCAGATCCTAATTCTGCTGCCCGAAGAGGAGCTACTCTGTGCACAAAGAGTTGTTATTTGGGGACAATCTTCTGTTCTTTTCCTGGCAACTGACATTGTATGTGATGGAGCAGAAGAAGGGGGCTCAGGTGGATAAGAGTTGATCCATGCTGGCTCTGATATAGTTTAGTTAATTCCTGCAAATATTCAGCTGACTCACATGGAGAAGACTTGCAATTCTCCTAATTTACTTGCAGAAAAACAAACAATAGTGAGTTTAATACTTCTCCTACTGTAACCATAGCTCTCCAGAGATATTCAGATGTTAATAAAGTTCTACCTAAACATCATTAAAGCCTTTGCTATTTTGCATCCAGGTGCATATAATAATCTGATTTCCCTGGAATTAGTATTTTTATGGCTGAATAATTATCTTTGTAGCTCAATCAATGGTTTAGAAATGTAATTCACAGCACAGTGGAAAGAAAAACTATTTGTCTCAAAAAAACCAAACCCAGATCAACACATAAAATATGATAAAACACACTTCCAACTCTGCAAATATACTCAATTATAATATGTATTTTCTCCCTTTCATCTCATTACGCAATCTTTCAAGAATACTTTAAAAAAATAGTCCTGAATCATCTCAGTAGGAAATCTGCCTGTAAGGCAACCAGAATACACAAATGTAATAGATTCATCTCCTAGTTCATATGACATAAGAAAAAATTTATCTATTAAATTAAATATGCAAGACTGGAGTGAAGCAAAGAAAAGGTATCAAAGTGCTCTGAGTTACTTTCAGATCCATTTTCTATTTAATATCAGATTTTAAAAAAATACAGGGAGCAGTTTGGTGTCAACAATCCAGGCTGCTCCCATAACCACCCTCTCAAAGCATACTTCAGTGATGTTGAGCCAGCAATGCAATCCCTCTGCAGCCAAAGCGGGTCCCAAAAGTGGGGCAACTGTGAGGGACACATCAAGCAGTACAGAAACATTCCCTTAAATGGCTGGATAACTGTCAACTATCAACAGGGATTCAAAATTCAGGACACTAACAAAAATTATAAAGAATAAAAGGCTTCTGCTCTCCTTCCACGTTCAGGCAGATGAGTCAAGTTTCCATCCCTCCATGGAAATTCCTCCAGCTTTAAGTCAGGTGAGGTTTCTGGAGAGATGGATCCAACACAAGTCATTCCCTCTGATCACCCCATTCCTGTGTGCAGTGGTGTCCACAGAGGAGTCATAAGACTCAAAAGGTTTGTACAGCAGAACAAGAGCTCTGTGTGGTCTCTTTCCATTTCTTTCCCCTGTACTATGCATAGCTCCCTTGTGGAAGAGTGGTTGGGGTGGGGTTGGGGTTTTTTGTTTGTTTTCTATCTGACTTTCAACTCAGCTTCATGTCTGAAAACACCTCCATGGACGTGGCTGTTTATCTGATTACTGACTGTATTGAGGACTCTTCAAATTAACTTTTGCCTTTGGTCACACACGCACGCATAGCTCCAAAACCCTCTGCCAGCTACCAATGCTACTTTCTTAGAATCAGAGAACCACAGAATGGTCTAGGTTGGAACATTAAAGATCATCTAGAGTTCAAACCTTCCTGCAAAGAGTCTGAAAAAAAAAAAAAAATGTCCAGAGAATTCATGGACTTTGAATCCATGGAAATGTTTGAGGCCAGGTTGAATGGGGCTTTGAGCAACCTGGGATAGTGGAAGATGTCCCGGCCCATGGCGCATGAGATCAAGTTCCCTTCCCAACACAAACCATTCTGTGATTCAATGATTCTATGAAACAAACACTGTGGGCCCAGCTGTATCCATCTTTTATAACCAGAATACATTTGTGCTGCATCACAGGCAGGGCAGCAGCTCACAACTGCAGCTTTAAATTAATCAGCGTGGCTACTTATGGTAGGTGAATGTAACTGCAGGAGCCTGTGGTTCAGCTCCACGATCCAGCACCAGTTTGAACTGGTTTAGCAGCCAGGGTGATGTCCTCAGCCACCAGCATAGCTCAGGTCCATCCCTAGAGTCTGGAAGCACACCTTGGCTGCAGCACCCACACCTTCCATCACACACAATGCCTGCAGGAATGTTTACTGGAAATTGCCCATTAATGCTGCTTACCTGGCTCAGCAGCTTCTAATCTGCCTCAGGAATTTGAACTCCCAAATACAGGCTGACCATGGAGCCACCTCAGCACCATGGGACACTTATAACACCTTTGTTTCGCATCGAAAAATGCCATTACATTGGGATTTCCTCACAGAATCATAGAATGAGTTATACTGAAAGGAACATTAAAGATTGCCTACTTCCAGCCCCATGACAGAAAAATTTCTTCACCCACCAGTTCTCTGAAGTGAATTTCAGGGCAAATCCATTGCCAGCTGTTATCTGTTGCCAGCTACTACTCTGGCTTTGCTGTCAATGTTTTTTCCCACTTTCCTCCATTCATGCAGTATCTTTACATTTGGCCACAGGCCGGTTTTAATTTTAACTGTAATTCTGACTCTGTTTTATTACTTTTCTGCACTTGGCCTTGATCTTCAAAATATATTCCTCACCCCATTCAGCTATAATTTCCCACAGCATTTCCTGTTTTATTGATCATAATTCCTAGGGTTTGGCAAAACCAGTTTTAATTTCACACCCAAAGAGAAAGTTTCCACTGGAAAGTGTCTCTCAAGAAAAAAATTAACAACATCCCACATAGGGTTAAACTCGGAAAAAATGCAATTTTCTAAATGGAAAGTTGATGCTGTTCCAAGAAACTGCTCAGGATCAATGTGTAGTCCTCAGCATTAAATTTCAAATGAAAGGTTAATCGTAACCTAAAAAATGCTACCAAAAATAGGCATCTGCATTTGCTATACCCTGTGCTGAATTTCACTTTATTGTTCTTGGAGAATTAGTGGAATCACATCAGCAGTACCATGCAAAGCTGTAATAAGAAACACTCTGACCTACAGAGAGTGTCCTTTTTGAAGGACACCCTGCACAGAAAAGAAGGTCTTGTGCACGCACATGACATCAAAGAGACGGTGCACTGGTCACAGCTCTGCCGGGGGAGGAAAACATGACAGAATTTTTCCAGCATCCTATGCTCAAAACCCATCAATAAGGGATCAATGGTGTGGGCCTGGCACCCTCACACACGTCCTGTGCAAAGCTCCAGTAGAGATCTCCTGGCTCCCTGGGCCACCCACACCTCCTGCCCTGCAGCCTTTCCCCAGCTGATGACTTGGGAAGGCTGACCTGGAACAGAGACTGGATAGAGCGAGTGAATAAAGTAGATATTTATTGAAAGGCCTCTAGCAATACACCTTGGGCAGGACAGGGCCTGACCAGGGCTACACCCAAGGTGGACTAAGAATGGGCACAAAATGCCTCACCGGTCATGAGGTCTTACATTTTTATAAGTTTTAATTCATTTGCATATTGGGGTTTAATTGTCCAATTACAGCTTCAGGTTGTGAGGCCCCATCCTACTTGTTCCTCCCTTCAGTCCACTGTTGTTTATGCTTTTGGGCCTGAAATCGGTCCTTGGTCTTCAGCAGGAAAAGAATTTGTTTTATCTGCTCTGTGAAGAGAGCTTACTAGCACTTCATATAAGGTTCAGCACGACATCCCTAGGCAGCACAGAATCTGAGAAACATGAAAACAAAAACTTAAGGCATCACAGCTCCCAGCCCACCAGGAGCTCGCTGAGCAACACCTCAGCAAGGCATGTCCCACCCTGTGTCCCCTGCAGCTCCACTGCCCCATCTCATACAACTCTAGTCCTCACTTTAAGTGGTACCAAGTGGCCCTCCTTGCCCAGCTCCCAGTGCATGTAATCTTAGATGTTTCCAGACCTCTACATCTGAGCTAGACATCTCACAGTCTTCCACAACAGTTGACTGACAAAGGCATTTCCAGGGCACAGATACTCTGTCTTAAAGTAAATGCCTATTTCAGGGCATTTCTGAAACTCTACAAGTATTGTTTTCTTCTCCACTGACTGGGGAGCTTTCTTCCAGACAAGCAACCCCCATGGCAATGAGCTTTCTCCATGACAAAGAGCAACACCCTCTTCAGTGCTTTCCCTATTTTTCTGCACCAGTTTCTTCATTCCTGCCTTTACATAGATGGGAGATGCCTTGCACTCCTTACACTTAATTAGAACCGAAGAGCAGAGAGGGCACAAGTCCTTACAACCAGTTCCCAATGCACTGAACACTCAGTCTGGGCAGAAAACACTGCATGAAGCCCAGGAGCAAAGAGCATTTAAAGAGCATTTACCATATCTGTTATGAAACACAGTAGCAAAAGGCTCCTGCAATTAAACAGATTGCTCTACTCCTCTTGTTTTCCAACCACAGACACCACTGAGCCAAAATAAAACACAAAAATTAAAAAAAAAAAAAAACTTCTATGCTACCTGGCCAATACTACTAACCAACAACTCCCAAGAGGTCTGATACTTACTCCTTCCCAGAGCGTGGACTTCTTGTTCCACTGATACTTTGCTTAACCCGATTAGCTGCACACAATGCTATTAAAAGAAACTGCTTGCCAAAAGGGGCATCCATAATCTTTACAGACCTCTGTGCTGTCTATATTTACATGCACAATAGGGATTAGCTGCGTATTTATTTAAAAAAGCCCTCAACCTTCCTCACAAATAAAAGCCTCTTTTAAAGAAAGAATGACTACAGACAGAGGTACGAAGGGAACCCAACCTCACTAAACACTACTGTGATTTTCCCCTGACTAATCTCAATGAAAATGAGTCAAAATTTTCACTTCCCTGCTACACCAAGAAATGTCACCCCAAAAGATAGCATATGCAGAGACATGGCATTCTCCCTGTGTGGCTGTTTCCCATGTCTGGCATCCACAGCATTAGCACACTCAGGGACTATGCTTTCAACACTTTGAGACTGCTCCAGATATTTCAAGGGCTGCTTATCAGTCTCTTCTAATTCACGCTTTGAAAAGGAGAAGCAAGTTCCCATTTCTTCTTAGTTTTTAGCTTCTAGGCCTTCCTCCTCTTTTATCACGTTCATTATTTGTAGTTATATCCCAAATATCCCTGCTGCCCCTTGGTGCTCCTATCATCCCAGACCATAAGGAAGCAGCAGACCCTTGTCTGTGACAGCAGGGCCGTCACACCACTCCTCCAAACCTAATGCCCAGCTCTACACTTCTCTCCAACATGAGCACATTCGTCTTTAATCTCCTTTGAAATTACTTATATCGCTGATTTTCAGCTGAAAATTTGAGCCAGGCTTTCAATTATTCCTAAATCCCCAAATTCCTAAAGACATTTATGTGCATTCTGCCACATTTCTCTTTTCTGGACCCCTAATTCATTTGAGGCTGTTTTGGCAGTAAGAATCCCAGCCCTAACTCCATTACTTAGAACTTCACAAGGCAGCTGCATATATTCAGACTTTCTCAAAATCAGGCTATTTGCATCTTGAATCTAATTCAAGCACCAGGTTTCAACCACCAGAAGCTGAGGCTGGAACACTGCCAAAGCCATCTGCAAATTAAAGATGAACTAAAGAGGTTTACTGAATGAAAGCCAGAATTCAGCAAAAATATATCATCAATATTTGCAAGGAATCAGAATAAATTACATTTTACTAAGTTTTTATATAACCTATTTAAATGTAAACCAGAATTCTAACCCAAATATGTTAAAATAAAAGTCCAGTCCTAGGCCAGTGAGCAGAGTGACTACAGTGGACAGATGTCTGGAGAATGATGGGTGAAGTTCAGAGATCCATGAGCAGCTCCATCAGCAGGAGGAAGACAGAGACAACCCTTAGCAATGTTTACAAACAACAACTGATAAAAAAGTGTTTGGATGAATATTGTGTCCCACTGGAAATGAAAAAGGCATTGAGCTCTCACACTAACCAGGTCAAAGGACTTCCTTTGCTCTTGGTTAACCTGCTGCAGCATGGGATGATGATCACCAGAGAGATAACCAGGAGGTGATTCCAGCATATCCCAGATGCTCAGAGTAGGACACACGAAGTGCATCTGTTCCTCCCTCCACAGCTGCAGAGTTTGTACAGACTCCATTGCACACAAGTATCTGAGGTTAGGTGGGACAAGTCCTTGCTGTTCCCTCCTGCTGGACCCAGCTGTCCCCTGCTGGGCTGCCATGGACATTTTGAATGTGTTGGTGCAGCCTCTGAACAGCTTCCAGTTCATCTCTCAACTAAGCCTCTCAGAGATGCCTCTCACAGAAATCATGTGTTATTACTATTAGCAAGGTTTTAAATTAAGAGATTGCAGGGTTAGAAAGGCGTTTCAGAAGCCATTTAGTCCACGTTCTTGCCCCCCACACCTAAACCATTCCTGACGGAAGTTTGCCTAACCTTTTAGAAACCTCCCAGTGCTGGATATTGCACAGCTCTGCAGGGTGAAGCTCATAGTTACTGGCTCAATAAAATGATGCTAATGTACTCAGACTATTCATCAGGCAGCTAATGAAGCAGGTATCAGCAAAGGAGCTGAGCAGAAGAGCTGGGAGAAATATGTGGGGGTGAAGGGTTTATTTGTTAAAAAAGCACAGCCCAAAAGATACCATTTCAGCATATAAAGAGATCAGAGAGCATGGCTGGCCCCAAAGGCTGGCTGCATCCCTCCGAGAAATTGTATTTACTATGCTATGCATTTATATATATTTATTACATGATTTGTTGAAGATAGTTTCTTAAGGACAGTGCATTCCTATGTAACACAGCATCAACAGCAAGAAACTACAGGGCTGTGTTCTGAACAGTTCTTCTCTTGGCTGTCAGGCACCCTCACTCTGGCTGGAATCAGTGGAGATTTCTCCAGCCTCACAGGGCACCAGCCAGGTCAGAGATTGTCATCTTCCAGCAGAGATGGTGCTTTCTCACTCTGACACTCCTTCAGCCTTTGCCAAATCCTTTTCAGCAGCAGTCTAGTAATGGCTAGGAGAGTTTTTATTATCATTACCTTATTTTTCCTTTCAGGGACCATTTTCAGTCTGAAAAGGTCAGGTCAGTCAGCAGCCCTTTGACTATGAGAAACTTATTTTTCTTTTAAATAAAACTTCACTAAAAAGCTATGTGCAGCCAAAGCCCAGTCATCTTTGAAAGTGTCTGGGATTATTTATTTTTGCAACCTGCAGAAACAAGTCACCCCTAGTAAAACACTGTCTCTTTCATCCAGTGCCTTATCTGTTGCCCAGTTAAGTCAATGAAAGATATCCATTCACTTCAAAGGACAGCAGGATGAGCCACAGTTAACCAGCTCATGTACTCATCACCCTGATGTTTAAATAACAGGTAATGGTCATTGTCATCCTTGCAAATGAAGCCCCAGAGAAGGCAAACACCTTTCTCCCTTTTAAAATAATCCCATTGAATTTCATGGAAGGAGATACCAAAGAAAAAATTCCACAGGAAGGCACAAAATCGCCCTTAAAAAGATTATTTTCAGCCAAACTGTATTTGCAGAGCCATCTCCAGTGATGGCTTAATAAGCTAATAAGAAGTATTGAGCACTTTGCCTGCCTCAAACTACATTTTTCTTTTCCCTTGCGTCAGCACTACATCTAAAAAGAACCTGATCCATCATAAAGTCATTTTTTCCCCCTAGTTTTCAGCAGAACAGCTCCCTGCACACTGTGTCAGCACTGCTGCGGACACAGGAAGGAGTGGCAATGGCTGGCCAAGGCAGAAAGATGGACAGAGGAAGAAAAGCATTTTCAGTCAGGAGCAGGACTGACCTATTGGTCACACAGACTTAGGCTGGATTAAATTGATGGCTCCTTGCACTCCTTGATTCTGATGTCACCTTTCCCAGCTTCCACAGCTGCATTATTCAAGGCTTTGGGTCTCTCAGGCACCACAGAACATTTTAATGAATATGGAAATTAACACAGTCTCTAGGGATACACATCTCCAAAGCCACTCAATAGAATTTCCAAATGCATATTCTGGTTCTTAGCAACAAATCCTTACAAATCTTCATCAAAGAGAGACTTTTTAATGCCAGTCAGACCATAGAAAATTGAGAGTTAAGAGAATAAGCTTTGTGCTTTAACTGCATCTTTGGTGAAATGCTGATTCCTGTTTCAAAACCACCTATCCCCACTTTACAAAAAGCAGGAAAGCCATCAGGAACAAATTCAGACATGATGATACACATTTCCATTGTATTTTAAGTCCTAAAATATTCTTTTCCTAGAGGAGAAAGGAGGACTTAAACCTCCCACCCTGCTCCATTGTCCCACCATCGCTTGACTTGGGTGATTTGGAGATGGGGTAGTGAGGGCTGTAACTCATCTCAGATAAGGCATGAGATGGATGCAGCAAATGGCACCTTGTAAACACGGCAGGAGACATCAAATCCTTTGGCAAACAGAGTTGAGTCTCTTTTAGAATGCACAGGCAGGTTATCATGGGCCAGAGGCATAGGCCCTACTTCATCAACTGCTGGCTCGCTTGTGGAGTCTCAGAGAAGTCTCCACTCACTTGCCTTACAAGCATAATCTCATTTGGCAGACCTGGAGACGATATATTTCTCTGCAAATTATTCTGGGAACCAGACCACTTTTTATTGTCTTACCTAATGCCAAATACTGAGACAAGTCAGGAGCGGAATCCAGAAGCTGAGTTCTTAAATAGATAATACTGCCTTATCCACAGGCAAAGGGCAAAACCACAAAACAGATTGAATTTACTAACACAATTCCACAGTATTTTGCCCACTGTCTGCATGGCTTCAGGGAAATGGAAAGTTTGGAGCACTTATTTTCTTTACATTCAAGACTCTGTAATAGGCCAGTTACAAGTGCAACAAGGAGGACACTTCTGCCAGGAGAGAGCTTGTAAAAACAGCAGGTTAATAACCTGTTTTCTGTGCCTGGCACGTCATTCCACATCTAAGAGCCACCAAAAGCACCTGTTTCCCTAGAGGGAACAAGATGTGAACTAGTATGGTACAGAAAACAGCAGAAGTTTCCCACTCGAGTTCCCTACCATCACGTCCCTGTCATTATCTGTCACAACAAGTCCCTTTCCTAGGTTGAAGGGATACTCCCTGCAAGCATTTGCTTGGGTTCCACTGTTCAGGACTATGAAAAACATTGCTGGTTAATATGTTTGGAGAATGTCTGGTTTAGAATAGGATGCCAATCAAATAAGAGCAGTTCAAGCATCAGGAAAAACATTTCAACTCACATCTCACCTGAGACCTGTTGCCAGGACTGGATTGAGGAGTTCCACCTCATCAGAAAACTTTCTATAATATCCATACCTGTATCTCCTAAAATACCACCAAACTTTTTAGCTGTAAGTTAAAAAGTTAACTGTCTCAAGGGCAACACAACTTTCTCGGGTCACAAATAAATTTAAATGATGGTATAAAACTGTCTGGCGTGTTTCCAACAGAGGGGATAGAAGAGAAATGAGAGAGACACATCCAATATCCAGTGATTCCGCTGGGAGGAAAATCTGCTAGACGTGATCAATTAATTCATTGTAATGAAGAGCACTGTAGCCTGCTATCAATCATTTTTGTCCTGTGCTTTGTATCACATGGATTTCTAATATAGGCACATGCCAGGGGACTGGAGGAATATTACTCAGCGTGTCTTTCAGCTAGCTTTTTTAACTACAAATCATGTGATTATTTGTTAACAAGTCGGGGATGTGTTAACGATCTGATGACATTTCATTTATGACTCTTGTCTAGGTAAAGCCTCCAAGGTGCACTAAACACAAACATTTTAAAAAAGTCCCCTTTAATGAGTGTGTGGGCACGTACACACCTGCTTGTGCATTTCTGTATGCACACACAGCAACTCACACAAGGATAATTCTGTCATCATTTAACCCACAGGCTCCATCTCCCCTTGGCTGATAAAATTTGGTACAGCTCAGCGGCCTGCAGAACCACACTGATTGACACCCACAGAGACTCTAGCTTCTTGTTTATCTTTCAACAGAATGACACGAGGTTGTTAAAGTAACACACAGGTCTTGGGTGATGTCTGGGGTATCTGACCATTGCTCCATGAGACCCCCTGATGGTGCAGCCAGAACCAAAACACCTTGTCTCTGCTCTCAAACTCTTCCAGCAATGACAGCTAATTAGGTGCTGCAGAATTAACTTTCATCTTCCACCTGTGTGCTGGTGGTGACTAGTTGCACTCACAGAATGAATCAGTTCGCAGTTCCAAGTATGCAGGTAAATCCCACCATGGACAAGCATGAGAAGATGCTACAGGGATGGGATTGACCTCACCAGGACACAGATGGCGAGGATGACAGAGCAGGGGCTTGATGTCTTTCCCCATGTTTGAACCAAAAGCTGCTCTGAGAAAGAGCTCCTTTAATTCAACACCTTGCTACAGGTGGAGCACTGGGTACAAATGTTGCTCCCTCCCAGGGTCCCGCCAGGGCTCCTCAGGGTCTGTGGCATGGGCACATCAAGGCAATGCCCAGAGTGCTCTGAAGGAAGATTGTACCTAACTCCTGCCTTCTCTGCTTGCTCCAGCGCCCACTGAAACTTTGTGGCTAAATCCACAGCTGGATTTCCTCACGGGATTCGAAAAACCTATTTCTTTTATCCCCTCCCTCCCCAGATGCTTTTAAGTTGTGTTACATATCACTGAAGTGCTAATGCTCTGGGAGGAATATTAACATCAAATACAAATATAGGCACTACAACTAAAGCCATCTGTTCCTTTCTGTTGATTACAAATCTATTCTCCTCACCCAGAGATACTCCAGCCTCATGATCTCTCCTGCAGCCTCTGTCTCTGCAGCACCCCAACAAACAATACACAAGCTCCACTCCAATTAACCTCTACACACGTTCAGACCAGCCACAAGGGATTGTCGGGAGCAAGGAAACAAGTACAGGACACTAGAGCTGGATAGAAAATATCCCCATGGACACTGAGAAGGAAACACATCATGGGGGCAATACAACTGCCCATTCATAGCACCATGAGTGCTCCAGTGCTTCACCTCAGCTGCTGGAGACAAACCTGTGGCTCTGGTAAGATAAAAATCACACTTCAGGAAAAGCACATGTAGCTCTGGATCAGAGCAGTTGGCAGCAGACCACCTTAACCTGGCCTGAGACAAGAGCAGGTGTTTGCAGAGTCGTTGGGATACAGATGCCCCAGAAATACAGGAGCAACAATATACAACTTGGGATAAAGCATGAAGGGATTCAGACCCACATGACAAACCAGGAACAACCAAGGCTCTTCCCTTTCCTGTAAGGACTGTGACCTAAAGCTCAAGCTAAAACAGCTGCAGTAATATCTCCCCACAAACTCCATATAATCGCTTTCTCCTCTTTCATTATTTCTTTTTCCTATTTCTATGCGAAAACTCCCATGGGAAGAGGTCACAAAAGATTTGGATGGAAATACCCTTCAGCAAGTGGAGCTGGAAACACAATTTACAACCCTTTTCCTGGGGCAATGACAACCCTCTTCCCTCTCTCGTGACATCAGAGATTCCAATGAGAATTTTCCTTGTGTTCTTGCCAAGCCAGCTCAGCCTGATCCTTCCAGCAAGGAGCAGATGCCAGACTCTCCTCTTGTCCCAGTCCCCTTGGCCAGCCCTCAGGATGGCTGCGTGGGGTGGTCAAGCTGTTTGGAGCTGCCCCAGGAAGTAACAATAGCTCAGGAAAGCTGTTTGCTCCCTCAGTTCCTTTTCAGGTAGTGTGGAGAAATGGAGCCAAAACCCAGCAAACAGAAGTTCAATCAATTGAGGCTCAAAATAGAAACAAGATCGTGCTGACCGCCACGACAGAGCACAGAAAGGGCTGCCCGGGCTTGAGTGCCCACAGAGCTAAAAGAGGTGTCATACTAGTTCCTGGGGCTGCAGGATTTGCATACGACTCCCCTCCGAGATTATCAGCAGTTTCATTGTGTAAGGAAGTAAATGATCAGAGATTTACAGAACAGAAGGCTCAGGCTTGCTGCACTGCTCCAAGACAGATCCACAGTCGGGCTCCACATCCCTGCCATGCAGCCAGGGAGGCAGTTGCATGTCCTAACATCAAAATCTACAAGAACCAACCAAAAGCACCAAAGGCAAAATTCAAAGCAAGTCTGAAATTGTAAGAATAGAACAAACCTATGCCTCTCCCCAAAGCTGGAGCATCACCTGAGGCCAGTGTATAAGGGAAGATTACTCCCCACTCAAGTCAGTCTCTATTAAGTAAAAGTTTTCTCAGCATGCTGCACGCTGTGTTTTTTCAGCACACGAGCTCTGAACCAGCTGACATTCACTAAGCTTGCTGCAAATTCATGTCCAAAGCAGGATCTGTCTGCAGGGGTTCATATTCCGACCCTAATTGGAAAATCTGAAATTCTGAGGTTGTGGTGACACCCAGTGAAATGGGTGAGAACAGCCCTGGTTTCCATACTTGCTCTGCAGTGCTCTTGTCAGCTCTAGATCTGAGATCTGAAATCAGAGTCTAATAAAAAATCCTCCAATTCAGTGTTTAGCTTACATCTGCTTCCTTATAACACAGAACATTGAAGCACAGCTTGAGTGCTCTGGTGACTTTATCCTCAGAGCATCTAACACAGAATCACAAAATTGTTTGGATTGGAAATGACCTTAAAAATCATCTAGTTCAAACCTCCCTGGCATGGGGCAGGGATGACACACACTAGACCAGGTTGCTCAAAGTCCCATCCCACCTGGCCTTGAATACTTTCAGTGAAGACAAGTGTTCTTATCCCAGATGTAATTCTGCCCAGGAGCTAAGAGCCAGGACATTTAGGTCCTTATTTGTAAAAGTTATAAAAGAGCTTTCCTCCTATTCAGGCACCTGTGATAGCAGCAGCTGGGCTCTTCACCAGCTCAGAATCATGCCCCAAGTGCTGTGGCAAGTTGCACACAAGAAAATTAAATGCAGGTCTCCTGAGCGCTGAAAGACTGGATCAAACTCTTCGTTGAGAGCTTTCTAAATCTGTAGTGTTGATCCTGCCTAAGGGACTGCTGGAAGGGAGTTGCTTTCACCGTGGGAGGAGATCTTGCATCAGCCCTTGCCATGGCAATTCCAAACAGCAGTTCTCCAGAGCTTCAAAAAGCAACAAAATAGGAACATTTAGCCCCACTTTTCTCATTCTGCAAAGCTTTCTTGATAATCCATCTGCTTACTTGCCAAGGAAAGCTCATCACATGAAGTCAGGGGTACAGGGTTCTCCAGCCAGTTAGGCAGTTAGTGCTGCTCAATGTGTCTTTACTGAGCAAACAGGCTTCCCCTCTGCAGGCACAAGCATCTGGGCTGCTGTGCCAGGCCACCACCATCATCCATCTTGTGTCAGCCAGCCCCATGGAGCCAGCACAAGGTTAATGTAGTCAAAGTGCAAAAATAAAAAAAAATAAAAAAAGGGAAAAAAAGAAAAAGAAAAAGAAAAAGAAAAAGAAAAAGAAAAAGAAAAAGAAAAAGAAAAAGAAAAAGAAAAAGAAAAAGAAAAAGAAAAAGAAAAAGAAAAAGAAAAAGAAAAAGAAAAAGAAAAAGAAAAAAGAAAAAGGGAAAAAGAATAATAATATACTGAAAGGTAATGTGCATATAAAGCAGCTGATTTCCAAATAGTGTGAACTCTGCATTTCTCAGGCTAGTGCTGGCACAGGTTCCCACAGCCTCCTCCCACCACTGACCACAGTGTACTTTGTAAGCCCTGAAGTTTTAAGCCAGGCTCAACACTGAAGGAAGAACAGGGGAAATTAGGAGATGTTATATGGGCATGACATGCTTATATCTTGAAGTGACAACCAAACATCTTTTTAATTGGCTTTGAAAATCAGAATTAAGCACAGCCATAGCATGATTACATTTCCATTTTTCTCTACGATTTTCTCTACAAACTGTACCTATTTCAAAAGCATCAAATCTGCCCTGAGTTGGAAGTCTGGAAGTTTGCTGTCCTCTATTAAAAGAGTCTAAATGTCTCTTTTGACTGTCCAAGGAGAGAGACGGGGCCTCCAGAGGATGGTACATGTCATCTCAGAGGAGTCCCTGCCACCTGAGAGTCTTTAAGCTGAAACCACTCAGGATGTCAAAGTCATTTTTTCTGAAGGCTGGAAGGAAGGAGGAGAGGAGGGAGGAGTGTTGGAGTGGTGCGGTTTGCTCAGTTGAAGGGCAAAGGATTATTTCATTCTGAAATACCCATGCAACAGGACATGGTCGGCTTTCCAGCTAAAAGTGCGCTTGTCAAAATGCATTAGAAAACATTCCCTTTAATGTTGAAGACTGCAAATCCCACCCAGAATAACGTTTGCTTCTACGAAAAAAAAACAAAAAAAGCACAAAACCAACCCAGTGGATATTTTGTCTCATTTGAAATACTGCAGACATCAAATTTTGTCAGGACTCAGAATACAACCACAGCACAATCCACAGAACCCAGCCAAAGCTTTGTCATATCAGATAGAGGCCCTCAACACTAATTAATTGTAACACCCAATGCAGAGATAACCCCAATCAATGTGAAGGGTCTCCTTGCAGCACTCAGGGAGACTCCAGGGATGGAGCAGCCCCGACAAAGCCACTCCATGCCTTCCCAACATACTATCTTCCACGTGCCTATATCCCTGCAATGCCCTATCATATTTACTCACAACCTGTCACACACCAAACAACTGGCTGCCTAATGCCATAATTCAATGTTCATAATGAAATATCGTAATTATCTGCTCATCTCAACTACAGCAAATCAATATACAACTCGGCACAACCAGGAACAGAGACAGAGAAATAATTATGAATCTTCCACCACTGGCTGAGTATTTCATGCATATACAGACAGGCAGAGAAGCAAAGGCAGCAAATCTCAGTTACAGCCTTTCTACCCACCTGACATCTCCAACAGCACTGGAAAATCCAACACAAGAGATGGCAAAGTCAGTGAGGCATTCTGGGAGTTTCCTGAAGAAAATAACCTGCGGGAGTCTGCAGGAAACCCCCAGTGAAGGATCCCGGGGATTTCCTGCAGAAGTATTACAATTACATCCATGGAATCCATAAAGAGAAAGAATTAACTGCTTAATCAAACTCCCAGTGAGCAACGGCAGACTCTCTAACTCACATGTCAGTCTCCTGTGAAGATCTGTGACCATTTTAAGCTGTTTTGCTTCTGTAGGCTTTTACCTCCAGCCTCTACAAAAGCTTTCCAATTTAAAAGCTGAATCATATTTTTAAAAATACATAAACACAAGTGGTAAGCAAAAAGTTGGCAGGTTATCTCAACAGGAATGAGACTGCTTCCCTTCCCAAAAAAGTCATTCCCTCTCCTGTGTTGTCTTTTTCTGTGACAGATGCCCAAGTGAAGCACACTGCTACAGCCAAGTTTCATATCCCAGGAAAACCCTGAGAAGCAGTGAGCCACAGCTGCTCTGTCAGGAGCATTATGATGAAGGATTACCAGCACAGGCCATCTGCCCAAGGTTGGGGGTTTGCTTTGCTATTTGATTTTTTTTTTTTTTAACTTAAGATGCTGCAGTAAATCAGGACAAAATTAAACTCAGGAGTGGCTGATCCCTTTGGGACTGAGTTGCCTCTGGAGCACCACTATCACCACTTCACCATCCAAGGATATTAAAATAAAAAACACCCCTGAACAATGATTCAGCACGATATGAACTGATTGGCCAGCATTCCTTTGTTAAAAACACACTGCCAGACTGGAAGGGGGACTAAATCAATAGCCACAATTCAGGCTACATTAATTCCAAATCCCTTTCACTGTGCAAATACATTACTGTGATTCACAGAGACAGCCTCAAAGAAACAAGTGCCTCTGAGTTACTACACAGCAAAATGTGAGGTGCTTGGGAGTCATGTGGGCAGACAAATGATGGTATTAGTGATTTAATTGGCCCTTACAGATAAAAACACATATGAGGAAGAGCAGGGCTGTCAGCAAGCAGCAGAAGCCAGGCCAGAGGATAAGCTCTGAGATGTTTTCCCCATGCTGGCAGAGCAACACTGCTGCTGGCTGGGTGGGAAAGCCATGGTCAGGAAGCAGAACCACTGAGGGGTGCAGGGGTCATATCCTCCTTGTGGAGACCAAAGGGCCATAGGATAGCAATGGTGGGTGATGGGTGCCCTGTAGAGTGAAGGAAAAGGTGTAATTCCAGGATTATCTTTGTGTTTAAAGCCAGGAAGGACTTAAAGGTACCTGGTGAAGAGGCACAACCTGACAGGGCAAATCACAGAGCTGCAACCAAAAACAGCCCACTTGTGGATTTGGGAGGTGCCTCACCAAACCTTAGGGAGATGTCCTCATCCTGCTCACAGAGAGGACAGAGAAAATGCTGTTCACTGCCTGAGTCCAGTGATAAATGCACACTGGAGGATAATGATGCACATCCTGATGCCTTTTTCCTTTCTGCCATTCACTACAGCTGTGCAACTGTGAAATGCAGCACACTGCAGACACACAGACAATTCCCATCCTCATCATTTGCTGCCCAGAAGCAATTTATGAGCACCAGTGGTTGGTCCTGCCTGCAGCCCCCCAGTTGCCAGGAGCTGCACACCAGCTCTCACTGCAAGTGATCCCAAACAGAGAAACACTCTGAAAAGCCAGGACCTAAATTTTGTAGACAGAAGTGAGTGTAACTGGACCATTAAACACCATTCCCACATCCTGCACAGAGAATAATTCTCAGTATTTTGGAATAGTAATGATGTGGCTACAACCAGCTGTTTGCACGGGGCCATTGCACTTACACAGGAGTAGCTTTTAAAGAAGGAAACATGCTGTAGATGATGCTACCAGGCACACAATCAAGTTCTAATTACCTATTTCTTCTACAACCACATGCTACCCAAATCATAAGCTGCATCCTGTTAGATGGTGGTGGACAGAAGTGGGAAAGCAGCTTTTTAAGGTCTTTTTTTGCTCATGGGAAACTCTGCCAAACAAGGTCCCACCTTTGGGTGAGTGGTGAAAAACTGCAGTCTGCAAGGCACACCTGACCCCCCCAGCGATTTAGGATATTTCCCCTCATGGATATTTCACCCACCTGGGTCCTGGGCAGTAACAGAGCTCCCACTGTGCTAAATCATCTGAAGACACCCCATGTAGTGCAGAACATGAACCAGCAGCTAAACACCTAAATCTCTGCTGTAAATCAGCAACAAACAGAGAATAACTTGCTTAGGAAAGCCAAGCTTAACTGATCTTCCCCGCCTGAGAGGCTGCCATGCAGAGCTGAAATGGAAGATGTACCCACAGGGCTGTATTTGGGGTCACAGAGGACTCCACAGGCTCTCCAGGACAACTGGAGTGTTTGCTGTGTAATTACTTGTGTCTGGAGCTCATGAATTTAGTACAACCCTAGCTGGGTGGCTTGGAAAGGAAAATTTCTAATATAATTTATTAGTCATAAAACACAAAGGTTTTCTAGGACTCGCATGCAAGTAAAGTTTATCTTTTTACCTAAGAGGATCTCATACATAATTCTTTCTTTTTAAAAAAGTCTCATTATTCAGTATTGCAGTTCCCATAACCATTTCACTTTCATCCTAAATCCTAAAGGAAAAAAAAAGTTCTTTTATAATCACATTCAGTCATAGGCTCCCCCTAAAGTCCTGATGAACCAGTGAGTTCATGGAAACCAATGTGAGCTCAAACAGCTAGAAAATCATTTTTCATGAGCAGAATTTAGGAAAAGAAGAAAGGGAGGCATAGATTTATTGGCATCTCAAATCCTACTAAGAATCATTCAACGCACAATAGTTCTTAACCCTTGGAGCTCAGGTTGGGTGCTGCTGCAGGAAGCTTGGGCAGTGCAATCTGTGCTTACTGGTTTAGAGAAACAAACAAATTTCCAGCAATTAAACAATTTACTTGTCCAAAGTTAAGGCAGAGATTAGTCTAAATTAAATTTATGATACACGAGGAGAATTTTAAAGAGTGCACCTTTGGCGGTCTCTTCCTTAGGCGAATAATGTGCTTTCCTTAGCAAAGGCCATGAGTTTCTGAAGAAAACTCTCCTGGATTTACACCAAGCTTTCATGAATACCCACACATGTGAGTGAGAAAAGGCTTGTTTTAGAAAGGATTAACTCCTCAGACCAAGCAAGCTTTAACACATGACTAAGGATTCTCTGAAGATTTAGGTAGCCAGGAAAGGGGAAGTAACAATAAAAAATAAATTAAAAAAAAAAAAAAAAAAAAAAAAAAAAAACTCAGGGAAACAAACAAAACCCAAAGACAAACTGGCTTTTGCAGGCCAACAGGCACCACAGCTGAATTAGATCTGCCTAATGCTTGGTTAAGATCCGTAGCCTCAGGCAATCATTCTCTATTAAACAGATTATATTCAGCACAAACACAGGACTTTTGGAAGCTTAAAGCTAAGAGGCTACACATGAAAAGACAGAAAATAAATTGTTCTGGGAATAGGAGCTGAAGGAAATCTAGAGGTAAAAAAACCCATTTTTAAACTTAGGAAAGGAGGTGCCTAGTGTTTACCAGAGAAGGGATCACCCCCAAAGAACATCTTCGTACCCCATAAATACATTCGGGATATCCTGTCCTCCTACTGAAGCAAGGAATACAAGGACGGCAGGTATCCGGAAGATGTTTTCCCAGGATCCCCCAAAGCTCCTGCTACTGCCAAAATGCTCCAGACCACAGGAGGGCAAATTTCTCATCCAGGAGGACCTCATCTGGCCTTAAATCATGGCAGAGGCTCTGGCCCAGTAAGATCAGTACTTATGGACAGGAACTGGCTGGGAGTTTCTGGCTGAAAAACTGCTCTTTGGAAAAATATCAGTTTCCTGAGAAATTTTGTGGGAAGTGACCACATTATTGTAAACTTTTCAAACTGAACCATTTTAGAGAATTTTTATGGCCCACATATCCTCACGAGTCATTTTATATATAGAAGATCCATTTTTTCACTCAAATGGTACAAAATACTTTAACCTCCAAGGAGACAAACTCTTAACATCTGGCCTTGTCTTTTTCAGATTTCTTTTTCATTTTTTGTTTTAAAAATGAAGCTTGACTTCCATATTGAACTGGAGTGTGCTTGTTCTGAGTTTTGCTGAGTAGAGAAACAGCTGGTTCCAGAGAAATTCAGCTTTTAACTGACTCAGAAAAGGGCCACCATCCAAATCCACCAAATCAATAACTATCTTCCAACTAGTTTCAAGCAGGAAAACAAAAAAAGTCTTACTCAGGACCAAACCATAGAATACACCAAACTGTCTTCACTTCCACGGAGTAATAAAGCTGCAGCCTTTAAAGCATGAAGCTCTGAAAGGACACCTGGAATTTGATCCACAAAGTCCTCCTGCCACTGGGGATTTGGTACTCCCATCAACTGGTAAGAAAAAAAAATGTAATATGATCTGTCAGCAGAAAAACTTTATGATAAAACATGTGTTATTTGTTTCTGAAGTGGCTGGAAGAGTCCCCTGCTTTGCTGGAGAAACAGCTCATGTATTGGGTTTTTTTCTGTCTGACTGCATTTGCCAAATTTCTGGAGTCCCAAGTAAACCAAACTGAGCAGAGCAAAGCTGACAGTAGGACCCTCACTCTGTGAAACAATAAATCTAGTGTGGATAAAGAAAATAAATGAGAGAAAGAAAAATCTCCTTTAAAAGGAAAATTCTCCGCACAGAAAAAACTACTTTAAAAGGGACCACTGAGACACACCTGTCCCCACCTCATCCCAAAAGAAATCCCTCTGGGGCAGGAATGAGCTCCAACGGGAATCACACAACTGAAACAAGAGAAGGAGAGAAAGCTCCATTGTCATTCACCATTTCCGAAATGTCCTGGTGAAAAGGTTTAATAACAATGTGGCCTTCATGATCTCACCATATTTTTACATTACCCAAATTATAAAAATCTTCAGGTCTATCACCCAACCTCACTCCTTCAGCCATGTGTGTATTTATACACAGAATGACTAGACATCAAGGACAGACTGAGGACGAGGTTCAATATAGACTGGAGCTGTTTATGGATCCTCATATCTTTAATGTATTTTAGACTTACAGCATCCTATGACACTGTTGCCAAGCCAACTATAAAAGGAGCAGCTCTGTGTTTTCATTGTGAAGAAGTTAAAACACAGAAGCAATAGCACAGGCTCTAAGTGAGAAATGGATGGGAAAGAAGGACACAGAGCAGTTAAAGAAACCCCTCAATTCAGAGGAAAAACTTCCCCTGCCTTCAGCACACTTTGAATCCATCCTCCTTCGGGAGAAGCTGAGGAAGATTTGCATTTCAGACTTTTTTAAAATAAAAACCCAACAATATTTGCTTCAGAACTAAAAATTGTACTAGAGTTCAGCTGAGGAGAGAAGCTTTCTCATCTCTTATCGACTTCAAGGACAACTTCAATGCTTTTCAGGATTGCCACATTGCAATTTGCAAATATCTATGAATTTCCAGACTCCTACGCCAACTTGGCTTCACTGGAGGTTTCTTATCAGTTTCCTGTTAGTAGTAAGAGCTTCCTTCCTTGAATTTCCCTAATATGATCTCTTTTTAACCCCAAAGTATGATTCAATAACCAAATGATAATTCTATTCCTTTAGCTTGACATTAATGAAGTCTCGTAAAAGTTAGAGAGAAAATTATAAATTCAATACAATTCCGAAATTGTAGCATGTCGGACGAGATCTTATTTAGACTGGTGAGAAGTGTTCTCTAAACCCAGAGCCACTTGTTTATTGAAATCAAGGGTATCTATATATAGCACATTTGTATATTAAAAAAAAAAAGTGAGTGCTCTGTGAATGTAATGCTCCAAGAAAGTAGTGAGAGATTCCAATATATTTTATACCTTCAATATAAATATAAAGGTTTCACCCCATATCTGGAAGCCACTTTTCATTTAAATCTTTGGTATTACCACCAAATTATCCTTCAGCATAATAGAACTGGTTGCCGACATTTGTCTTTATCTCTGCTGCCTATGTTCTCTTTCTTTAAACAAACAACTTGCTCTATTTTGATAACTCCTATCTACACTAACGCTCTGTAAAATGACCCCTCGTGCATTTACATCCAACTTCACAGAACTGAATTTCTGCTCCAGAGAGCAAGTTGTGAAAAATGTAAATTGCAAAGATTTCTACAACTCTCTTGATTGAAAGAAATTTCTTTGGTCCAAAGTCACCCTGTTGTATCTTTACTGAAGTTACAACTTGTCTCGGTGCTTTTTTCCTAGAACATGCATTCTTCAAAGGAAACTACTGAGACAAACTCAGTATCAAAATGTAATTTCATTTGCCCCATTGAAGTCAATGGAGTTTCTTTACAGCTTGACCCAATAACACATTTCAAAGAAAAGAGGGAAAAGAAAAAGCACCATAGGCTTATGAATAGCAGAAAACTTCCCCAGCTTCCTTCAGGATCGATTCTCAAGGTTAATTGGTCTTTTATGTACACATGACTTGCACGAGCTGGCTCTTTATCTCTACAAATTCAGTTCATAGAACCATTTCTAAACCTGCCTGTGCTATAGTAGGGGAAGAAGCCCAAGCCTAGTGGGGGAAAGGAGATAAATTAAAGGTTTATAAGGAGAAGGAAGAAATAAAACTAAGATGGAGGCAGTAGGCAAGGTCATTGCTGCCAAATAGGAAGTAGGGGGTTGTTTTAACTGTAAGGGATACATTAGAAAGAAATATTTCAGCTATTGTGTTATACATTCACAGAGTAAACTAGGTACGTGCAAGTAATATTGCAGCATGGTTACACGGAGTCAATAGCACATCCCACATTTGGGGCTATTTGCATCTTACAATACTGAACATTAAGCTGGTTCTTTCTCCAACGGGATTTTTTTCCCTTTATTTCAGCTTTTCTCGCTGTTTCTGGGCAGTGGACAAAGGCAGCAGGTAGAACACAGTCTCATCAGCTGCAAAACACAACATCCTCACAGGAACTCGGCTGCATTTTCCTGATTAATTTAATGATCCTGAAACCCAAACACCACCTGTAATTGGCCCTCGGTCTCCGCTATTGTGAGAGGCAGGCTCATTAAAGTCCCTCCGGCTTCAGGCACTGCTGGGAGCTGGAAGTCAGGAAGAGACAAAGCTTTCAGCCCTCGAGCAGCCTTAGCAACATGGGGTGCTATCGGAGCTGTTCCCAAAGGGATACACTCCCCTCACCAGCCAGGACAGGCTGCTGGCTCCCGGGATCCACCACGGCTCACACACGGAAAGGGGCAGAAGCTGTGTCAAGATTGTTTTGGTAATCATCTTACCTGCTTTTGCAAGGGTTTTTAAGGCCAGCAGTTCCAACAGTGCTGCCCCTCGGGATACCTGTATTTGATTTTAAAAGGCTAAAGCCACCCCAGTTACCCAGGAAAATATTTTTATACCACACCTTTGCTCTCCAGTGAAAAAGCACCTTGGAAAGCCTCGACTGCTGCCACCACAGGATGCAGAGATGGACCCAGGAGTCCAGGAGCCAGCCCCCAGCAAAGCCAGACATCCCAAATCGTTCACCCTGTCAGCAGTGACATGTCCTCATCTCATCCTGTTGGTATTCCAGACAGCTCAGCTTCAACTCAGTGCTCAGGGGCCATAAACGGGAGAATAAAACTGATGCCACATTTTCCCTCCCCATTACAACCACTTACAGTCTATTTGAATTTGAATTGAACTTTGAATTTAATTTGAATTGAGTTTGAATAAAATTTGAATTTTAATTGAATTTTTCCATAAGCTGTTTATTTACACCCTTCATCACTGATATCTTCTATTATTTCTTCAGGGAAAGTCACCACAAGACAGACTAGCACTTCTTGTCACCAACGTGATCTTTCTCACTACGCTAAATTTCATCTGTTATGCTGACACCCTTTCTCCCTGTGTCTATTTAGAACTTCCTATTTACAGGTTTCTACTTTCCATTGATCACATCTTTTAGATTATTTTTATCACAGATACTTTAATTATTCACTGGAAGTAATTTTTACTGGTTAATATAATTTTCCTCTGAAGAGTCATAGGAAGTATTTTTTTTTAAATTATTGCTAGGTATTAGCTATCATGCAGACACTGAATCATCTGGGAGAGCATTTCCACCTGCACTTACACAGTAGAGCATTCCAGCATGTGGATCCATCATTTAAACCCAAAATACTGAGGATTTTCCTATCCAGCCCAACCTCAGAACTAAGCATGTATCTGTAGAGGGCTGACAGATCAGGGGCCAGGATCTATATTCTCTCTTATGAGTTGCATGCCCTGCTTTGTGTTGTATTAGATCATTTACAGGAGAGATGGAACTTTTAAAATTAAAATTAACAAATATGCATGCAGACAAAAATCTGCCTGCATGTCCAGGAACCGCCCTGAAAGGAGATGTAAGACAGAATTGGATTACCATTGCAAATCTGGGCAAATCTGGCTCAGACTCCTTCTGAGCAAAGCACTGCAAGTCTGCTCTTGAGTGGATTCACTGCATATGGCCAACCCTTTCCCTTGCCTAGAAACAAGGGAGAGCTTCATGTCATCCTTTTTTTGTGTGTGTGTACACTTAAAATACTGAAGAAAAAAATAAAGCTAACACTGAGGATGTAAAAATAATTTATTGGAAGCTTTGTCACTAAGTTACACATGTAGCAACCAAATATCTCCATGCCATGAATTATTCCTTCTTCCTCAGTGTTTCCTATGCCTGCCACTTTAGTAACATCTACACAGTTGCTGAGGGTAGTTTAAAAATGCCCTTATCAAAGGAAGTGCTAAATAAAAGTGCTTTTTTCTCTGTGAATAAATTACCTGCTATGAATCTCTCTCTGGACATGTCACTGCTTTGTTTTTAGTTCTTCAGTCATTTATCAGTGTGATGGGGTTCAAAGCACAGGCTGAATTTCTTTTATGAGGATATTTCAATGCAATACGATAGCAAATGCAAAAATGCAATGATATTCGTCTGACATTATTTGTTCCAGTGAAATTCATGATTTTTCTATTTGCAAGGTAATGATTTTCTCCCCCCTGTTATTTGCTGCACTCTTTTAGTCGGGTTTATGGGCCAGTGGTAGCTGAGGCTGTCTTTTCTTTGAGAAACGCTAAGCATTACTTTTTTATATTACTCATAATTTTCTGTTACTCATTATCATACCAATCTCTTCACATACATTAATTGAATATTTATTCTCTAGATTCAAATCATCCTTCCAGTTATTGTACAAGCTCTTTACTACTAATTATTTTCCATAAAGGTATTTCATGAGGCAGTATCCTTTCATCATAAAACACTTAAGATATTATCAGCAATGGAGTTAGTGTAAACATTATTCTCTCTTTTCTAGGAGTCTGAAATCTCTCTCCATTTCTTTTATATTTTTTGGCCCAACATCACCTATTTTATGTAAAATGTGTAATTCTTCATTTTTGTTTGCTATTTTTCCTGTATTAGACAAATATGTCTCTTTTTATCTTCACCGAGTTGTTTCCCTTTCTCAGAGCAGGCATCTTTATCCCCACAGTTTTTATAGGACCATCACTTTTGTCATGACTAGGTTGATTAGTGGATCAGGTTCTGCAGTCTAGTTTGATAGTTTTGATCTGTTCAAGCTTTTAGGGTTTTTGTTAGTTTGGGGTTTTTTTGTTTAGCTTTTAGATGGCTTTTTTTTGTTTTCTGTGGGGTTTTTTGTTGTTGGTTGTTTGATTGTTGTTTTTTGGTTGGTTGGTTTTGGTTTCTTTTTTTGGTAATAATAATAATAATAACTACTACTACTACTACTATTATTATTATTATTATTATTATTATTATTATTATTATTATTATTATTATTATTTCCAAGTCTTGCCGGATACCTAGCTCGTTGGGAAGCAGCTTTTTGGTGCTATGAGCTGCACCACCCCACATCAAAAATTCATTGAATCAGATCACCAGAGAGAAAAAAACCCCACTAAATTATAAAAGCAGCACAAATGAGGCTGCCAACTTTTCCTGCATTCCCATCCTATACCACACCATGGAAAATGCATGGCAACTTGAAGAACCTTCATATGCAGCTGTCTGGGAAAATCTAGAAACAATAATATTACTTGAACTGAGTGGCTTTCTCAGTCAGGGTTTTCCTTTTAAATACCGGCAGGTAACAGTCTCACAATATCCCAGTCTATCTGTATTCTTTTAACCTGATGAAGAAATTATGATTACTGAAGTCGTCCAAGTTAGGCCATCAAATCCATCAAAGCCCTCATCACTGGCTTACAAATGATTACACCAGAGACTGTTATCTGTGGCAAGAATGTCCACACCTTGTAGCCTAGTGAAGACTCCCCTTCTGCTGATCCAGTGACATCTAACCTAATCTGACTAAAAACAAAATGGGAATTCTTGAAGGAAACTATTTCATTAGTCACACTTCCTAAAGTGATGAAACTACAGAGCAGGGATGATTGCCTACAATGTCATCTACTCAGTAAGGCTGGATCTGTGCCTTCCTCTGAGAAGCAGCGTCCTTCCTTTAGTGCCACACACTTCATTAGGGCTGTGCAGGCTGTGACTAATGGCTTCTGCTAAAGCAAGTCATCGCACTGACTCCAGAGAAACTGCCCACGTGAGCCAGAGTTACCAAAAAACACCATTTGTCATAGACTGATGCTTTCAAACACATTAATCTTCCTGCAGCTGCTCCTTTTTAAAAATGGTTAGAAGATTTACTGCTGATGAAGCTGGGTTATTCAGCAAAGTCTGGCACCCCGAAGGCTGTCCACTCCCCTTTGGCCACATTGAAAAATGGGAAGCCACTGGAAAGGTCCGTCTGTAGCATGGTGGGACTGAGCATGTCCAGGTTAATCTGAGTGGGCAGATATGAGTGATCTGGAGCCCAGGTGGCACTGAGCACTAAAAACAGCATCCCCTTTGTTAGCACCCTGTCATGGACCTGAATGTACAACATCCACAGCACCCACCCACACTGCCTGGAGAAAGGGAATGGAAACTATATCCCAAAAACACAGAGGCCTTTTCCATTAATTCAAGAGAGTTTTTATTAATGCATGTTGGACTGGCAGAACTAATCCTTACCTTCACTGTATTCCCCTCCTCAACTCCTCCTGTTGCAGACAGCTTTTGCATGTGCTGCCTTGCTTTTCTCTGCACCACCCAAGAAGACACAGGAGGAACACATTTCACTGCCACAGCTGCCCAGAAATTGAATTTGCTGCTGAGAATTTAATTACAGAGTGCAATCAACGCAGCAGACTGAGAAGTGACCAAATGTGAAATGGGGTAAGTGCAGAGCAGAGGTGTGGTACAGCAGTGCCTCTCATCCTACACGTTACACTTCATGTGCATCCACTAGCAAAAGGCTTTGTAACATATGGGGATGATATTAACCATATAGAAAGAATGGTTAACCAAAAATAATGGGGCATTTTATCAAATTGCATCATCTTCTCCAAAACACTGTTTCTACAAAGCTCAGTGTAGTACAGTAGCTTTAACATGATATTCACTAAATTGAAATGTATTAACATTTTCTAAGCACACATTACCCTTTATGTACAAGAGCCACTTCTAGTCCCAGAAAAGATCATTTTACTTTGACATTTCTAATTAAAAGAAAAACATTGCTCACAGATAAATAATAAATGAGAGTGCAGATGCTCTTATCTGCATGGCAGAAGGGAACAGGGAATTACTCATGAGTATGTATCCAAATGAAACTACCAGACCTGTCCATAACGTGCACATCTGGGTAACACAACAACTACAGTCACTGACTCAATTTCCACCCACTTTTTTCCAATATTCCATCTAATTATTTATATGGTTTTTTCTTTCTTCCTGAGGAGTCCTGTGATGACTGAGTAGAATAAAAATGTACATATAAGAATGAATGCTGTCACTCTTTAGGCTGTGGGTAGTTTTAGTAGTTACCCTAAGACGAACACTATAGCTGCATGGTTTTTTTTTTTCCCCTGAACCTGAGAAACTGTTATAAATAACTGTAATCAGAGATTAACATAATTTTACCACCTTGATTACTCATAATGGCATAGAAGAGTGAGTCAGGACTATGACTGCATTAAATGCCTGGGAGGGTTGAAGATAGCTGGCTTATAAGCACCCTAAGTTTCACTCTCCTGGATATTTCACAACACAGACTTTGGGCTTTGGCTTTGCATTAAGGAAAGTGTTCATTAGTGTTTAGAGCAAACACTGGGAATAAGGCTTATAGCTCCTGATCCTCCTCCTGCCACCAGCTTGAGCTGTTCTGTGGCTTTGAGAGTACCACTGGGCCACCCACTTAAATCTCCGCATCTCTGATGCCTTAAAAGCGTACTCTGATAAAGCCCTTCTCCACAAGAAATGGGTACTACCAGATATGAGCATGCATGCACACACAGGCTTGTTAATGCCCCTCTGTGCCAATGGTCAACGGCTGCAGCATTCCAGGTGATGCCTCACTGCTGGGAACATGGAAAACCCAGCAGCAAGGCACAGTTATGGGCTGTTTAACTTCCAGGCAACAAAGCAGGTCTCATCCTCATCCCTGACCTTATACAGTCAGAGAAGACAAATAGCTGCAAAACCTAAACCATGCACTGATAATAAAAAAATTCAGATGCAGATCCCAATTTTCCTGACTGCAGTGGGACCTTGGGGTTCCCCTGGACATCTGATGGTCTGAAATGACCCTACTGTTTTTGGAATGATGACAGCAGCTTGTGCCCACCACAGCTGTCCATGGCACAATCAGCTCCCATTCCCATGGGCAAGCACCTTCCTGATGGCATCAGAAGGAGCTGGAGCAGAGCAGAAAATGGCTCAGTGGGCTTCCCATGGAAAATTAACAGAGTGGCCTTGCTCCTAAGAAATGTTAGTGGCAAAACAGTTACATTATTTAACACCATTTCATCCAGCCTTACTGATTGGAAAGTTGTTAAGGCAGCAATTTAGGCTTAGTCACAAAAGGACATAATTAAAACTTCACTACGGATTCACCTAAGCATCCAAAGCATTTCTCATGTGAATGTTCATTCTTGTTAGGATTATGGAGCCGAGCGCTCCTATCAGAAATTCCACCTCCTTCTTAATTTACTCAGACAGGGTCAGGATTTATATCCGACTTTGTGTAAGTCCTTTCCCACTTTGAAGGCTGTGCCAGCATGGGGGAAGGGAGGGAACACTTACACATCCTCATATGTCCTCAAAATAATTCGAAATAATTCAAAGACCTAGAGACCGATTCAAAACGCAACATCAAGCAATGGAGAGAGAATGAGCCATCATTAAATCTCCAGTTTCAGTAGCACATCATTCAATCCCCAAGCCAACACAGCAACAAACAAAAAACCCAATTTCCTCTATAATTTTATTTTTATTACTTCTCCAGTAACAGAGAACAGGAGCAGATTTTACCACTGCTAACTAACTCTGTTACTCTGGGAATAAAAGGCAAACACCGTGTTACCCTGCGTAGGAGGCTGAGAAACTGAGATGTCAATTTTTCTCTTTTGTAGAATTAGAGCAAGAAATTATATCAGGCCATAACACTGAGTGAAAATAACAGCTTTGACAGTCAAATTGCCCAAAGGCAGGAAAATGCTGCCCAATTCTAGAGGTGAAAGACTTGAGATAAAACCAATCATAATAATTAGAGACAAAGACCTCAGGATTGTCAACATATCTTTAAAAGCACAGCTAATTAATCCCCTAATGAGGAGGTGAGAGATACAAAGTTACTACCTTATAGGGCTCAGGGAATACAAGGGCTATTTCACTGTAAATATTCCAAGAAAAGTGTCTGAGGAGACCTTCCAGCATCTTCCACCACCTAAAGGAGATCTACAGGTGAGGGGCTTTTCACAAGGACACATAATGACAGGATGAAGGGGCAATGGTTTTAACTGAAAGAAGGCAGGAAGAAATTCTTTACTGTGAGGGTGGTGAGACACTGGAACTGGTTGCCCAGAGAAGATGTGGATGCTCCTTCACAGCAAGTGTTCAAGGACAGGTTGGATGGGGCTTGGAGCAACCTGGTCCAGTGAAAGATGGAAGTTGGGACTGGATAAGCATTAAGGCCCTTTCCAACACAAACCATCCTATAATTCTATGATCTTCCCATGCAAGTGAGGTTTTTCAATAGCCCCCAAACACATAAAGCCTCATATGCTTTCCTTAACCACTGCCACGCAGTGATGGGGCTGCCCAAACCTCAGGGACCAAGGGGTAGTGGCACAAAACTTCTTTGTGGCTCAGAGGTGGTGTATTGTGCCAGTGGGGCACAACACATCTCTGGACAGGCAAAAACCTTGACACAGCACCCACAGTGGGAGGGGAGATGCCCCTTCCACCCAGTACAGCTGCAGCTTAAAGCCTCAAGCTTGTCATGACCCTTCCTGTGATAAACAGTGCCTTGTAATCCAGCAACATTTATTGGATTAACACAGACATACTTTATGAGCAGGAAAACAATAAGCTGCCTAGTTAGGAAACTATATAATATAGAATCTGGTTTAGTTTGTAAGATAGATTTATATAATCATGGTGCAAAAAACAGCACAGACAATGTCCAGCCCAGACACTTCCCATGACGAGGGAGCCATTCCCACCACCCATCCCCATCTCCTCCTTCTCTACAGCCCCTGCTCCTGCCAGGACACCATGTATGTCACCCAGTTCTCACTTGTTAGCATTTCACCACACATTCAGCAATTGTTCTTTCCAATCCCTGGGATACATCTAACATTTTGCTAGCCCATGAGTTGATTTGCCTTTCAGGATTCTCAGCAGCAACCCTATGTTTTTCTCATACACACTCATCCAGTTATAATGCCTAAACCACCCAGGGTCTTGCTCTTTCTGGTCCAGAGGACCTTTCTCAAAGGGTTTTGCAATCTAAATACCACCTTGGACTTGGTCATAAGGCCAGATTTTTACCATTTCTGCCCTCAAATAACAGCTGCTTTGGAGGAGGTTGGCAACTTTAACACCAGCATTGTCTTTGGTGCAGAGAAAATAAATTGCTGCAATCATTTTCTCACAGTCCTTCCTCGAAATCCTTTTAAAACACTTTACCCTTTGTAAAAAGATGTCGAATGCAATAAGCCCCAGTCAGACCTCACTGGTAATAGACTTGTCAGAGGCACATTGGCTTTCTGCAGGGTAGCAGCGTGTCATCTGCAGTCTCTGTGAACTGTAACACCGACCACTTGCAGCCTTTCATGCTCACAAGGCTCTACAAATATCAAAAGAGACCAACAGATAGTTCAGAGCCTTCCCCCTTGAAAATTAACCTCTATGAAGATGAATTCACTGTGTCTATGTGACTCCCTCACTTCTCCATTTTCTTCCCTAGGAGCGTGCTGGTGAAAGCCCCCTGTACCTGTAAAGGAAATACTAAATTCTAAACACTAAATTCTAATCACACAAGCACATGGGGAGGGTGGACTGGTACAGGCAGGATAGGGTGGGATGCAGGTTGAAGAGGGCAGTGCTGCCCACTGGAGGAGCACCACTCCAAGAGATGAATTTCACTCAATTTCACACACTGAGAGAAGCCCAACTCATTAAATTAAAAACCACCAAGCATGCTGTTGCACGTGTGAATTCAGACTGGGGGTTTATTTAACAGAGAACTTGACCATTACTCTCTGAACAGGCAGAAGGGGTTGACCCTTTCCAATACTCTTTTGAAAGCTTGCTTCACACCCTAATTGCCCCATAAACATTTAGGTTTCATCCCAATTGACCAGCCTTCCTTCCCAGGGAGTTCTTCAGTGTTATCTCCACAGGATGGAGTTAACTCCACAACCAAAGCAAAAATCCTAATGATTCCTTTTATGCCATCAGGTTTTGGGTTACGGGGTTTTTAACCCCTCAGTCTTGAAACCTAACAAATTCACCTACAAATCTCTACTGCTTCTCAAACAGGTTTTAGACAAGACTGATTGGAAAATCATGATTTTTCAGTGAGCTTCTAAATTTTCTAAAACAAAAACAGGTTAAAGAGAAAACAGAAGTAAAGAACATGGTGATAAAGGATGTTGATATGTAAGTTTATCTTCATTGTTCTAATGTTATTGAGTTATCTAGTCTTTTAGTCACCCAGCAGTAATATTTGGACAGGTTTAATCCAGTTCCACAAAACTAATATTTTTCCATTAACTGCAACAAGCTTTCTATGAGTTCTTGTAATTTCCTCAGATTTTTACAGCCAAATAAATACAGTTTGTCAAACTGAGAATTACTTTTATTATCACCAATCTATGCATGAAACTCTTCTTTAATATTCATGACATGAAAATCTTACACTTTAAAATTTATACACCATGAGGGGTTTTTTTGTGGGTTCTATTTTCTTTTTATTACATACATTTAAATGCACACGTAATCATATTTTAAGTTTAATAAATGCACACAACTTGCTACATGGCCAAACTTTTTCAGTGACACTTTCACTATACATCGTGATTTTACACAACCCTACAGACATTCACCTCACTGCCTTCTATCACTTTGCTTTCACACAGCAAGAATCAGCATTTTTAGGAGGTCCAGGCTTTTCAATGATTTTCATGAGCTTCTCACTTCCAAAGCAGGAATCCCTATTTCAATACTCAACAAAAGCATTTAAAAATAACACTCTTTTCACTTGTTCTTGATTGTGACAAGAGGTGTACAGGTCACTGCAAGTGTAGTTTATGGTGGAGAACAGGGTCCCAATGGTACAGGGCACACCTTGTCAACAACCCCAAAAGACCAATCCCTAAACCACCTTGCTGAAGTAGGTTCTCAGGTGTTAAATCTAATTATTGAAGTCAATTAGATTGAAGGATCATGCATTAACACAAATGTTAGGCTTAAAGAAAAATTGTCAGGTTTAATGCTAATATTCACAATCCCATGAAGGCCCATCAAAGTAGCATTTATGGGCTACAGCTTTTTAACTGCCAGTATTTAGGTATCTGATGCATGGCTTAAGTAGTTGCCTTGTTAACTACTGGAAATCTATCTAATACACTCTTTTATAGCAATAAAAAAAGACAGAAAGAGGTGTGGTGCCTCACACCTGATTTATATAGTATTTTCCCTCCCACACTGCCATAAATTTCTACCTACAAAACTGTAAAGGAGAAATGTTGGAACCCTGGAGGCTGAAAGTTTCAGGCTTTCTGTGCTAAAAGGCATTGACCCTCAAGCAAGCACTTCATTTGACCTGAGGCCATGGAACAGGCTTCCAAAGTTGAGTGATGGCACTGGGGTTGTGGGTGTGTAGCTGGAATAGTATTGTGTGATGTCACAGGGTGAAAAACTTAGAATTTAAGGTTTTAGTATACAGTAATATATATGGGGCAATATGGAGGATTTAAGGCATTGTCTAAATCCTTCTTCTTCACCTTCTTCTTGGTTTCAGGTGTTTTTTTCTAATTCAGTGAAGAAGGTCCGCATTGCAGGCCTTGAGTGGTCAATTATTGGGTTAAAAGTATAAATAATATAGGTGTCATCTCATTATTTGGTAGTTTATGCTTAAATAACCTCGGGAAGAGTTAGAGACACCTCCATTTTCTACCTTGTTAGTTAGAGCTCACAACTAGTGAGACTGTGATATAGATAAGAATTAATAAACACCAAGTCCGAACACGAAAACTGTGTCCCTTGCATTAATCCTGGCTCTAACACAAAGAAAAGAGGATAAGAAATCCACAGAGAAAGCCCACAAAATCCTCTGTTTTGTCATTTGGTATACAACAGTACTGAGCACAAAGCAAACAAGTGCCATGCAGAGGGAACAATGACACACTGACTCCATGTGGCACCAAAGTGTTGGGGCTGAGTGCGCCTGTGCCTGAGGGATGGACTGTCCCCAGGGCTGGGTGTCCCCCCCCAGGGCTGGGTGTCCCTCCCTTGTCCCTTGCCAGGGCTGGGTGTCCCTCCCTGCCCCCTGCCACACGAACAGAGCAGCGTCCAGACGGGCTGGCAGAGATCTGTTTGCACAAGGTCACTTCCATACACATAAACCCAGCTTTTCTCTCCAGGAAAGTAAATATTAGTGCGCATTATTCACAAACACCAAGTATACAGCATGCCTTATGCAAACGCTGCGTGCATATGGACACCAGATAAGCCACCCACATGCTGTATCTCAGATGCACACACCCTGGCAGTGTGCAATCAGCCAAAATGTTCTCCTAGAACAATATTCATGTTTCACTACCAATATGGTGAAGCTTTTTATTCAGAGCTACTCCATTATTACAGTCGAATAGGCCTGACAGTATCAAAGTTGATCACAGTTCTAATTATAACTTTTAATATGCTGGATTTTATTCATTCCTCCTCCTTTTCAACCTTGATGTTTTATTCCCAGCTATTCAGGGCTTAAGACTCATAAATGAAAAGAGAAGCTTATGGTTTTTTGAGTATGGATGTTGCTGTGTTGCCTATTCAGACAGCAATCTGCACAGAAAGGGTTCAGGGTATAACTATTTAATAGCTCAGAAGCAAATCCCAAGAAGGCAATTACCTAAGGTACCTGCAGCATCCCAAGTGGCTCTAACTGAGCCACTGCTGAGCTTTAGTTTGTGAAGGATTCAAGACCATCAAGGCCAGGCTGGGAGGGGGCCTGATCAGCCCGGTCTAATGAAAGGTGTCCCTGCTCATGGCAGAGCTGGAACCAGATGATCTTTAAGGTCCCTTCCAACCCAAACCATTTTGCGACTCAGTGATCAGGAGATCCCAGACCTGAGATGGACAGCAAGCAGATGAGCCACTGCTCCAAGGTGAGCAAGCAGATAGAAGTAGTCTCCACTCAACAGATGTATAAGCTTTCACCAGGTTTCCCCTCAGCACTGTGTTTTCCATCCTTCCAAGTTTCCCAAGACTTTTTCCTTTTTATTTCTGCTCCTTGTTCTCCTTCTGAACACCAACATCAATGCAGTGCCAAATTTCATTGCTTCCTGTAGCACCAGCCAAATCAACTCACTTCTTTTCATGCCTTGCCATGACCTTTCTTTACCAGATGCAAGACAAGATGATAAATTGGGGACCCTTTTTATAATCTCAAAATAAAGGACACAGGCAAACCCTCACTTTGGGTGCTCCTGAGATTTGTCAAATTCACAAACTAGAACTACAGCAGATATAAAAAAGCTGAGTAGGACAAAGTAACTTACCTCAGACGAGGACCTGAGCTGATAACTTCAGTGGGGAAATTATATCCATGTACTTGAGAAAAATGAGCCAGATGGAGCAAATGTTAAGGCAAATACTATAGCATATGTATCTACAAGGTTCCTCCAATCTGAGTGAACAATTTAGCTCAACATTAATACTTCTGGGCATGTGCAAGTGCATCCAAGAGCATGTGCCTCTCCTTTTGTGAGGCCACTTCCTCACTGAGCCACTGCTCTGAACCAGGTTTAACTTCTGCAATTACAGTGTCCATAGGGAAAATGCAGGTTCAAGGATTCAGTTCACTATTGCTAAACTGTCTCATCTTCACAGGGCTCCCAGGGGGTTCATGTAGAGGATGATAAAGGTAACAAGTTGCCAACTTTAATCCTGGGAGGACCTGAACTATAGCCAGATTTAATCATCTGAAGAATCAGTGTGGCCCATTTCATTGCAGTTGCCCTCCAGTAGCAGTCCCACAGCATCATCCTGTCCAATCTGCTACACAAATTCCATTTTAAAAAGCATATGAGGACATCATTAGTTAGTATTAAAATATCTGCAGAATGTACAGAGAAGAAATATTTCTATGAAAACCCAAAAAGAAGCATGAAATGAGCACCAAACTGACTTAACATTTAAATATTCTTAACACCAATCAATACATTTTTTTCCAACACTGCACCTAAAGCAAAATCCTCAACTTACTGGAGGCAAAAGATTTAAATCCAATAATATATTTCCGTTTTGCCAGAGCATTGACTCTGTGATACACAGAATTCCCTGACTTTAATCCAGGATGGTATTTAACTTCATCTTAAATAAGGCGTTCATTTTCAAACTTCAGAGGAATTATTCATGTGCTTAAAAGCAGGCACATGCACAAGCATTTTGCAAAGCTTCCCTCTGCTGTTGGTTATCACTTTCCATTAGGTGTAAGAACTTTTCATAGCAGGCACCAGAAAAATATTAGAAAAGGAGCAACACAGTTATTCGAGGGAAGACTGGGTGATGCTCACCTATCTGATCTCGTATCATTTTTCTGCCCTGTCACCTCCTCTACAATTCCCTACCAAATGCATTTGCTCCACATTTTCCTTTCTCTTGAGAGATGTTGCTATATGAAAAAATACCCATTAGGTACTTGGCCTGCACATGGCAGGGTGTGACAAACCCATCCCATCCCATCATCACTAGTGACCCATGACTGTGTCCTCCTGGTGTGTTCCTCCCCCTCTCCATGGGGATGGATAAGTCTGGCTCACTTCTGGGCTCAGCTTGTCCCCTTCAGACTTTGACTTCCTCAAGGGATGACTTTGAGGTACAGCCAGGGAGAGAATCAATGAAATAAACCTTCAGCGTGGAAGGCAATGTTACTCCAATCCAAAGTCTCCCCTACCAATACATACAGTCCCAAAGGAAGAGCTACAAGTATTGGTCAGTTTTGTGTCAAAACAAGTGATTTGCACTCAAACTTGAACTCACATAATTTTAACCAAAGTGGTCACATTGACAGAAAACACATTTATAGAGGGGAGTTTGTTATACTTCTATACAATACTACATTAATATATAACATTGTATGTATATGTAATACTACGAAGTAAGCATTTTGAAAATGAAGAGAAGGTGTGCTTTTTTTGCCAAACCTAATTAATTCTTGTGGGGAAGTAAACGCAAGAATAACTTTATTGGCTTCAGGCTTTGCCAAAGCTGCATTTACTACCATGAAGATTATTACCAGGTTCTGCATTTTACAAGCACAAATTTTACCCAGGAGTCTTCTCTGTGGAAAAAAATATTGTAAAACCAAAACCCACCATGCTACAGAAAGACTGTGAACTGTTTCCTTCTCCAATTCATTGTTTTCCAGTGGATGTTTTGCTGCCAATATCATTTTACTTGTTTGCTGACCAGATGGCTGAGTATTTTCAAACAGGGGAAAAAAACCAACCCCATAGCAAATAAGACTTTTTTTCTTTATGAATTTTAGCTGAATCTTTATCAATATTCAAGTTTGGAAATGCTATATATTTTTATGAATATTCCATTTTGAGGGGGAAAAAATGACAAAATAAAGACTGATGACGCCTGTAACACTAGAGGGACATCATGCTTGGGAGGCTTAGCTTGGGAACTTCTGCCTAACTTGTAACCACTTGTCCCAGGATAGGACCAGCTCTTTGTGAGCATTTAACTGCCTTATGTGAAATAACCCTGTTCATTGAACAAAGCAGTATCTTAAATCACAGCCTGACAAGAAAAATATGTAATACTGTACAGTTACGAGCAAGCCTCATCCAGTATTGCCCTCCTGGGTTGTCTCCAAGCCCACTGAGTCCATTTCCACTGCAAGAATAACTAATAAATAAAACCAAGGAGAAACTAGCAGCCCAAGGCAGCCTGAGCTAACTAAACAGTGGAGAAAACACATCCTAGATTTAACGTGGCCATCAGCTACATTCAGCTTCTGGACTCTTTTTCCATGTCTGTGCTGCTAACACCAGTTAAAATGATCTCCAGTAGCAGGGTCTAGCCAAGCCTTGCTCAGTGCACAATTCTCCTGAAGTCCAGATTTACCCACAGGGCTAAGGAAGCTTCTTTACGTAGCTACAAATCCAAATTTGTTAGCATTTCTAGCAGCTAGAGAGTGCCTGGAGCTGCAAGATTCCCTCCTGCACTCAACCAAGGCCTGGTGAGAGATGAGCCTGGCGTGACAGCAGTAGGCAGAGCTTTGTCCATAGCCCCATTAAACCCTTTTCCAGGGGCAGGGTAATGTGTTATCACAAGGGCTGCATCAGTCAAATCAATCAGCAGTGACTCATCAGCCCTGGACTGGGGGAAAGGCAGGAGGGAGAGATCAGGGTTTTGGTCAGGCACAGCTCCTCAGCTGTCCCTGGCTGCTGATTGTGCGCACGAGATATGACCCAGTGTAGGACACAAAGAAAGCAATGCATTCACAGCTGGTTCACCTGCCTGGGCAATGCAGCCAGCCTGTAACCACACACATGGGAAGCCATAAAAAATCATGCAGCTGCCTTTTTTGCAGTGGGAAATTAAACACAAATACAAGGTCTAGTCCTTTGACAAATTACAAGCTGATGGTTACAGGCAAGCTTAAATGTGTGTGTCTAAAGATAGATGGATAGACAGACATAGGTATATCCTGCATGTATAATACAGAAATTCACCCTGGCCTTACCCTGATGTTAATTATTCCCTGGATAGGAAGGGACTCTGCTGTGTGATAGTGCACCTTTGGTAGGAAGCTGCTACAAGGCAAAGCAATAAAAACTCTTGGCTCACAAGCAGCTCTCCAGAACTAAGGACCAAGGCTCTGCTCCTGCTGCGTTTCCCTTCTAATTCAGCAGTTCAGAGGCAAAGATTTAGATCCCTTCTCCAGTGTAATTAGGTCACCGCAGAGATGTCCCAGCCTTATCAAAACACCCTCACCCCTGCAGCTTACAGAGTGCTGCAAAGTGACCTTGTAGCTTGTGTAACAGCTAATACAACTCACAGTGGAGACAGACACCACTGATAGGTTCTTATTTTACTTTAGGTAACTAAAAGCTGAGCATCTACCTGGCAAAAGCCAGCATCCCTCTGTAGCCAGTGGAAGAAAATGGGCACGTTCAGCAGAAAAATCACTTTCAGGATGATAACACTTAACTTGAGTTGTGATTGTCTCTGCTAGATACTTAGGTTAAGCTAGGTGCCTAACTTGTACAACTAAAAGCAAGGTAAGTTCTTTTTATGCTAGAAATTCTGGTTCTGCCCTATGTTACTTCCACACCATCAGGATCTCATGCTTGGACTCGGCATGGATCACTGGAGCAAGGTCTCTTCACACTGATTTTCTGCTGTCCTGAAGAACCATGACGGTGCCACATGCTTTCCTAACATACAATATGTACCCCGTTATCATCATCCCTTGACACAACTGCCTCTACTCACCTTTACTGCCTAACTGCAGGACTCTTGTGAGGTTCACCCAGAGCTTCTACTGCAATGTCCCATGCTGTGCCAGCTGCCATGAGCAAATCCATGCTAAGGAGCACACCCTGAGACAGTTCAGGGACCAGAGCTCTTTGGGTCTGTCCTGTTCAGCAGGCTAGAGACTGCCCATGGGAGCAGGTCACTGGCCCAATAATTTGTTTTTATTTCTAGCATGTGTGGTGCCCAATGAGGCACTACTGTGTCTTCCCATCAGACTACCTACAGTGTAAATGCTAAATTTAAATAATGTCAAAATTTGTTAATCAAATTGTACTTTCAGTAACAGTCACATAAAGCTTTCCAAAACCTTGAGTCAGGCATCATTGCTTCCACCCCATCAAATTCATATAACCTATTTAAGTGCCACAGGACCTTAAAACACTATGCAACTTAGCTCCACTTCATTTAACTTTACAGATTTTCAAAGTTCACATTTTCAACTCTTCAGTACTGAGGAGCCAATTTAACTTTTCTCCCATCTTTTTCAATTAAAGCTGTGACTCCTGAATTAGCACATGATGAGGCTTTAAGGAAATCTTTTTCCCTTGTTTAGCAAAGCAGTTCAAGAGATTTGCAGGTCAGTATCACAATGGGCAATGCAGCAAACCAGCTGGCTTGTTTGGGATTTTTCTTTTTAATTTAAAAGCTGGAACAGCAAAGCCATGACTTTTCAGAAGAGCCAACAAACATTTAAGTAGAGTTGGCTTTAAGTGCTGTTAAAAATACTGCAAAACAAAAAGATATAGGAATTGACTGTTTTTTGACATAGTGCCTCCTCTTGGCTGGGGTGAATGGGAGTGTGGCCATTGATCACTGCTATTTCAGCAGCAGTTCAGGGCTCAGTGCTGAACTATTTCTGACACCTGGTCAGTGCATCCCTGAAAGGATGGCTTGACTCTAACAGGATGTGTTCCTTTGGTGCAGAACAGAGCAACACCTCTGGATCTACTGCCTCACTGTGCAGAGGTTAGCACAGAGAACACTGGGCTTCCAGCTAAAAAAAGAATTCAAAGCCCTAGTGTATCTTATATTCAGCATCAAAACCAGGCATCAATTGACAGTTATCCTGTGAGATCTTCTGGAAGAGGAGGGAGTTGGCCTGGGTTCAGCTGTTACTTGAGCAGCTCTAGGGGAGAGCCACTCTCCTGCTAATCAGGACACTTGACATTCATCACAAGGCAAGACAAGCTCATCAGCAGGTCTGCATGGCAGGTGCTTGTGAGGAAGGTGCAGCATGATAAGCTGAATCATTTCCCACTCCAGTTCTATCGTGCAGCCTTTCCCCAGCATCCCTGAGATGAACATCAGGTCACAGTCCCTCCATGCAAGCATGAATCCTGCCATAGAGAAGTCTGGTTACAGCCCCTCGTTCTTTCCTTCCAATAGAAGCCTGATTTTTTAAAAATTGGATTAAATAAGAACAAACAAAAGAGAGAAGAAAAGAACTGTCTTGGGAAATCTTTCTTTTGTTCATTTTCTTCAGGGAACCACAGAGCTGGAGATGAAAAGCAGCTTACCAGAAACAAGCAGCATTTGATCAGCACTGTTGACCTGCCAGCAGGAGGGAGCCATGGATATAAAAGCCTGGGAAAAATCAGCAGTAGTCCATTTCTGCTGTAAGTCTCTCCAAAGACACAGCACCACCCCTCGTGTGTACAAAACATGACTGGCCTGTGTGAAGGTCTTCACATCAGGAACTTCAGAGTGCAAGTACAAAACCAGAAGGATTTCATATGCCACAGGAAACACTGTGGGAAATTAACACCTTAAGAGTCAACAGCTCAGGTCTAACTCACCTTCACCCTTCAGTTTGCTGCCAGCAGTCACCACCTTGTGCACTTCAGTTTTCTGTGACAGTACAGTCAATTCAGACACTGATTTCTCTACTATTAAATGTATACTGTATTTTATCAAGCCAGCAGCAACTATGTTAATGGCATCTTCAGGTTTTGCAGTCCCCATCGCTCCTCCCTCTGGCTTGGTTATCTAATGCATTTGAATTTTCTGACCATATTCATTACATTAAAAACACCTCCAGGCATGTTCAGGTCAGTTCCACCCTCAGAGGGAAAGTTCACCCTCTCCCTAGAGCAGGGATTTTTCATCAAATTGGATTACAAGATTAGCACTAGTAACCCACATTGGTGATTATAATATAGAAAATAGCTCTTTTGAGTGGGTCTACTCCGCAAACTAGAAGAGGGCCAGGATCTGCCCATACTCATGGACTGCCTCATCTTCTTTACAGGAATATTTTCTCCTGATGCTCCTGTTCTTGGCAGGCTGGGCATAGCCTTTTAACCAATCCCAAAGATCCTAAACCACTTTCCTGTGGATTATCCCTGGAAAATATTTGTACCTCTAAGGTGGAACAAAATGTACCTGAATGAAAATTGAGCTACCCAGCATTTTCACCACCAGGTAACAGTTCCTATCACTTTCTGTAGGTACTTTCCAACAGTCTTCAAGTATCACCATAAATCACCTCTGTTATGTGTTGTATTTCTTGACTGCAAAACACTAACAGGTAAGAGAGGTTAATCCCATAGCAATGTGATGAGTGATTTGTCTTCTCTTTGCAGCAGTAAAAACTCAATGTCAAAGAAATTTTCAATTGGGGAATACAACATCATCTGGAATTGTTGTTTTCTTTCATTGAAAACATGTCTTGCAGCCAGCAAATACCTTTTCTCACAGGAACAGCACTTGTATCTCCTAAGCCAAAGCACAACAGAGAGCAACAATCCAGTTCTTTCACACCTTTAACACACTGTTCTCATTTTCCTCTTCCTACATCAGGAAATACAATCCCCTTGCCATTATCTCAGTGCAAGTCCAGGCTAGTTTTAACCCACCAAAATTTTATGTTCTAGAAATAAAAGAAGAGACGATTTGTGCCCTTGAGTAGGTCCCAAAGCCACCCGTACGACTTCTATCACCCGAGAACCTAAACACTGACTGAGTCATCTCTGCCACTCTCCCAGCTAAACCCTCACCCTTTTCTTTTTTTTGGAGGTTTTTCGGTTGTTTTTTCCTTTGGTCAGGTGAGTTTGCAGCCGAATCAGCGTCAGTTCTGACTCAGCACAGTGACAGGATCATCAGCACCAACACAGCAGAGCCAGTGGCTCAGCTGTACATGTCGTCCTAGATCATCTTAAATCAGCTCTGAGCCCATGTCTCAAGTGCACAGCGATTACTGTCTGGTACTATTTATCACAGAGAGTATCACAATGCTTGTGAAACAAGGTCATTACGAGATTTAGATAATGTTTTGTAATTGAAAGGGGCTTGTTTGTTTGCTTTAAAAGGTGGTTATTAAAATAAAAACAAAGGGGGGGGGGGGGGGGGCTATCTATTCCTCTCCTTCAAAACCAGAGGGTTTTGTTTCCAAAACATTGAAATCCAAAATGTTCCCAGTACCAGCAATCAAAATCCAAACACAATGTCAGGTCTGGGGTAAGACCTAAGGTATTACTAAGGGGTAGTGAGCAGGACGCTCTTTTCCACGTGGGTGTAAGAGTTAGGGAAGATTTGGCCATGCTGGATAACAACATGGGACCTTCACAGCAGCAGCCCCTAGAAAAACCTTGGCACCATCTGGGAGACATGTAGGACCTGTTCCCAAACACTGTTTCTTTCCTAGCTCGATCATGAGGCATTCAAGGCTACTTTTCTTTTTACCGACCCTTATCTCTTCTTCCCTAATTTTTTTTTCTACTTCGTTGATGCTTACTGCTTCCTTCAGCAGGTGTTGACAGCAACCTACCAGATGACACAGGGAAGCCTGAAGTGATGGCACTTCCCTGCTGCCCACAGGTCTGAGAGCCCCACAGTCGTTGCAGTCAGTGGGAGCCCTGCCAACACCTTCACTGAGCACAGAGTCAGGCTCAGGGAAAACACTCCCTTCAAGTGATTCCAGCATTTCTGACCCAGGTCATCATCTGGCATAAAGCAACACACAGGACTGCCAAAGTCTTCCCAACCAACACCTGGTGGAAAACATGGCCTGAATGAGGCAGCTGACAGCCCAAATCCCTGCAAAAACCCATCCTGGCCCCCGCCTGGCTGGTAGTCCTGACTCCATGATGCACGGATGTGTCAGGAGTCCCAGGACAGCTCCTATTCTCACTCAACCTCAACCTATGAAGAAAAAGAGAAAATAAAATCATGGCCTTCTTTATAAATGATAAAACTCACCCTGAATGATCCAATGATATTTGATGGTGGGAGAAATGCAATCTTGTGTTGGTTTAATGGCTACTACTCTTTTGAGTTTATGGTCTGTTACAGCAGTTTCCACTATGACTAATTCTCTTATCCTTGAATCATTACAACCATGGCTCACTATCCAGTTTTTATGCCAGCATCTGTCTTCCTTCCCGGGTTTTCATTTCTGACACCTCATCAGTCGCTCCTGTGCTTCCCCCACCTTGGTCTGCTCATGTTCTTTTTGCTGCGGTACCTGTGTTTTAGCATCTATCTCCTCACCTATTGTGCACGTGTTTCCACTCCATCGATTTCACTGTCAGCAGTTTTGTAGCCTGTTTTTTGCTCCTCTTTCCTCATCTTTATGACCCTTCATCACCATGGAAAATGGAAGCTGTACATTTCTCCGTCCCCCTCAAAGACAAACTCCATGTAGCAAGACGTGAAAGAAATAAAATGGTCTGTGTAGGAATCCTTCCACAGCCTCTTCAGCTGCCTATGAATCGTTCATGTATTAAGTGTCTAATATCTTTCAAGGTGGTTAGAAATCAGGGAATACAACATTGGATCATCCCAGCAGCTGGTATAGGTAGTACCTGCTCTGTTGCCAAAATAGCAAATGCAGATGGTTCAGAGAAAGGGACAACAAGGAAAGCAACTTAGAAGGAGAATTCCTTTCTAAATGAGCTAATCCCTTCAGAGATTATAAAGCCAACCAAGATTAAATGATTCTCAGAGATCAAATAGCAAATACTTGTATTTTATCAACCCAAAGGTTGTTTATGGTTACATAAAAGTAAAAAATTATTATCTTTTAACAATAAAAACATTTAGCCTTTCAAGCACACAAAAATCATTTTTATTTCTACCATATCCTATAGATTTGAATCTCATTAATTTTCCCTATCCATGCATTAATGCATGTTCTTCTTTTTCTTGCTCTGTCAAGTTACTCCCTCCTTACCTAGACAGCCCCACCCTTCGCTGTGATCACTGTGTGCTCATTAACCAGCTGTAGAACAAACACAGCGATCACGGTTCCTGAGCACTAATGATAGGGCACAAAACCACTCTGACAGGTTTTATTCTTTTCTTTTTCTTTTAATCACCCACCCAAATTGTTTCCATCAGCACATTCACTGCCTCTACAGAGCCTTCTGGAATGACTGCAAACCTCTTCCCAAGCAGGTACAGTTCACTTACTACACAAGAGTGTTTCAGATATTCAGATTCCTGCCAGCAGACATCCCTGTTACTCCTGCCATGTGCACTTGGTGACAGGCGTGCTGGCTTACGTAACATCTTTCCAAGACTGACACATCTCCTCTCCATCCTTTACATGCAAAGACAGAATTTCACCTTGCTTCCCACGCTGCTTAGCTCAGTACCTAGTATCCCGATTTAACATACTAATATACTTAAAATACTTCACACTTAGCTTAGACATACTCGTTTTTTTAACCTTTTCTTATTATGAGCATTGGCACTGTTTTAACACACCAAATCGCCTTACTTGACCTAAGTTCAAGTACATGCTTCCCCTTAGACTTCTTTGCCTTGCAAGTGATTTTATAAAATTCTTTCATTTTCCAAGAACATTTCTTATATGGTTTTTGTCTTTTCCATTCGAGAGACTCGTGCAAGAATATATTCCCTTAAAGAAAGCATTTAGCATTACCCTTTAATTTACCTGTCTACTGAGACAGCAGGTAAACCATGCAATGTATCACAATCACATTTATTATCAATGTCAAAGGCATGTCTCAATCTGCATAATAATTGAGTCCAACAGGAGTATGAAAGAAAACATCTTTGCCAGCAGGATACTCTGTATGTCTCTTTGAAATCAATTTGGCTGAATGGGAATTAAGAGAAGAGTCGCTCAGTGAGTTTGATTTTATTATTATTATTATTATTGCAAAAAACAACATAGGGAAAGAAAAGATGAAATGAAGACGACCCATTTAGGCTGAGTATCAAATGTCCTAAAAGCAAAATCTACTCAGATTTGGATGAATCTCTAAGGGAAAGCTAAAGAAGACTCTTTAGGTTGAAAAGTTTAGAAAAGAAAAAGTACCAAACACTGGAACATAAGATGTAACAACCATTGTCCCTGCAGCAGCAGGGGGACTGGCATGAATATCTCATTATTTTCAACATAACAGCTTAATGTGTATTTAATGGCAGTGAAAAGCATAGGTGTCATCAATTCCACTCAAAGTCATAATTTATGCAACACATGAAACATTTGCATGAGTACTCTGATCACCATTGGCATAGTAGAAAGAATTCACCAAGCACTTATTCTTCTACCACTGCCCTAATTCGAGCTGCCAAGTCCCCAGAGGCACATGGTACAGTAATGGGTCTCCCCAGGTTCTGTACCCCAGCCATCCAAGCTGAGCCTCCATCTCTCAGAGATGCACCAATCACCTCTAAATTTGCTGCTGGCATTGGGGAGCTCAGGGAGGGCTCACGGTGGGAATGACCATCACAGCCTGGACTGAACACTGTGGTGCCAGAAGCTTATGGCTGTTCCAATTTACTCCTAAAACTCACAGGAACATTCATTCAAGCTGCTTGTACCTTTGGTTTGCAGCACAAACACATCCCTCCTAAATCCAATGTGCTGAACTACTACAGTCCCTGATGAATCAAGTCAATGACAAAAAGGTTTCTGGAAAGTGGCATTGCTAGACATTATTATTTTACTATCTAAGTAATCAGAGCACCGAGGAGCCTTAGGCACAGCCAGAGATCCCACTGCTCCAAATATTGTGCCAGCACAGAAATCTCAGAGACAGCAGACATCTGCATTTGTTGTAAGTGAGGGAACAAAAAACAAGTTGTCAAGGAAGGAGTGGATAAAGTGCTGCTAAAGAAGGATCCCTTATAGATTGAAAATGAACTACCTGTCAGTACATTAAGCCTTGTGCTTCTCAGACCTTTTGGGTATAAAACAAAAGACGAAGTCTTTAAAGGACTGCAATACCCTCTGACAGGCTGTGCTTTCTTATGGCACAACTTCATCCCTAGCTGAGTCTGCCCAAATCAGAGTCAATTTCATCAGGAGCTGATGTGTTTTTAATAGCAATACGCCCAGGTCACTCAAATTGGACTGAATTTGGGCAAATGGCAAAGTTTTGAGGCAAAGCTATTAACTTCTGTTCATCCCTTTTGTAAAGCAGTTCATCTGCTATCCTGGTTCTTTGTAAGCGCCTTTTTTTCCCCCCTCTATCTCCATCCAGACATGTTTGTAATCACATTTCCTGGGACACACATTTTCATGGCTGCACACACCCCAGCACAAGTAACACACTGCTTTTTAACCATGTGAGTGAGGGCTGTCTCTGTTTCACAGAGCATTCAAATCAAGTAAAACAACATTGTTAGCCTCTCTAAAAGAAAGCAAATGCACACAGGTCCAGATCCAAAGGGGTGCAGGAGTGGGGCTCAAGAGAGAATTTGTACACCTAAAGCCCAGTGCAAGATGCTCAGAATACCAGCTCTACACTTTTGGTACCACTACACAGGTTCATCTCTCACCTTTAACCATCTGCAGATGTTCCTTTTTTGGAAGCAAAGACTTTAGGATGAAAACAGCTCTAAAAGTACCTGTTTCCCTTCACTAGCTGAAAAGGGAGATAGGTAATTTAAAGCTGCATAAATTCCTCTCTCTGAGAGTGACTAACATTTAGGAAAAACATGCCCTGAGAACGATCAACATTTAGGAGAAACATGCCCAAAGCAGACACTGATTTGCCAGACATCACCACTCCCTACTGTAAGATTTCCCACGCTAGACTAGCACTGAGCTCTGCTACTTGGAAGGCAACAAGGAAATTTCATAGGCAAAGAGAGAATATTCCCCAGGTCAGAAATGCTCACTTTCATCACAGGAAGGAGACGTGGTGTTCTGCACCCCCAGCCGAGGAGGTCCCATTGCAATAGCCTCCAAGCACAGATCAGGACCCTTCACCAGCCGAGAGCTCCCACCTGGCTGCAGTCACCCACCCCCAACCCACTCTGAGAATGTATAAATTGGTTCTGGCTAAACGGTGCAGCTGCAGGAGGTAAAGGGGAGAAGCTCTGGTCCCAGAGCATCCTCGGATAGGAGGGGATTAGAAGGAAGTGGACTGACCGTTGTTAACCCACTTACAGTTTCTGCTTGCCTGAGCAGAGCTCCGGCCACCTAGACCTGTTTGGGGTGGTGATCCCCAGCCTCCTCACCTCTACTGCTGGTCCAGAACACAGGAAAGACCCACTTGCTCTTTAACAGCAGCAGAGGGGGTTTCCCTGCATGTAGGAGTAAGGCTGGAAACTCTGGAAAACAGCTTCAGGAAGCCAGGTCCCTTTTCCCGGAAAACCTCGGGGGGCACCCGGGGCTGCGCATCCCTGTCCGGCCGCCTCAGCCCCGCATCCCGCACAGCTGTGCGGAGCGTCCCTGCTCCCAGCACACCGACTCCCTCCAGGTTCGGGTTCTTACAGCAGCAGAAAGTTTCTCTCCCCCATGTCACACGCACGGCTCAGCCGCGGACACACCGAGCTCACACCGGGAGGGCGGGACAGCTTCACACACCATCCCTCCCTTGCTCTCCACCTTTGCGCTGATTCAACACGGTAATTAGAAAAACAGCGAGGCCGGCCGAGCCCCCTTCGTTTGGAGGGGGACCCCACTATTTCCATGCACCGAAGGGAGCAACGATCAGCACGGCCAAGGGGAGTGGGGAGTGCGGTTCGCGGCCAGGGGAGCCGCTCTCTCTGCTCGTGATGCGGGGGGGTTCGGCCGCCCCAGAGCCCCGGCCCGCACGGCGGTGCAGGGTCCTTCCCCGCGGGTCTGACCCCTCTGCCACCCCACGGACAGCTCTGGGGCAGCCAGCAACACCCCCTTGCTGGGATGCCACCCTCCTCCCGAGCCGGTGCGTACCCCCACCCGCCCTTACGGACGGGGAAAACCCAAAGAGAAGGAGGAAAATCTCACCTCTTCGCAGGGCGGCAGCTGCAGGGCGGCCGCCTGCCAGCCCAGCAGCCAGCAGCACACCCAGGCGCTGCCCGGGTACCCCCGCTCCGCTCCGGCCCGCCGCATCCTCAGCATCCTCAGCAGCATCATCTTCCTCCTCCCCCGCCGCGGAGCGCCCGCGCACCCCTTCCCGGGGGCGGGGGGATGCTGGTGGGGATCACCGGCCCCTGCTCCTGCCGGACACCTCCGATCCCCGGCCGCGGGCTGCCCCTGGCCCTGCGCCCCGCCGGCAGCCGGGCATAACCCCGCGGCTGTCGGACACAGCGGCCCCGCCGGCCGCCCGCCCGCCCCGGCAGCCGGCACCGCCAGAGCCGGGAGGAGGGGCCGGCAGCGGGGGGAGGAGGAGGAGGAGCGGGAGGGGGAGGAAGGCTGGCAGCGCAGGCGCACGCTGCCGAGGCTGGTCCAGCCCCGGCGTGGCGGAGGGAACGCGGAGCATCCTCCGGCTGCATCTCACCAGCCCCAAAACCTCCGCGGCGGGGGCGAAACCCGCAGGCATCGCCGGCAGCTGCCGGGGAGCACGGCAGCACCCCCGGGCTGGAACCTCTGGTTTCGATGGGCACCGGGACGGGAGCGGCGCTGTGGGATGGAATCCCTCCTTCCCCAGCCCTGCCGTGGGATGCTGGCCTGCATCCCCCGCCGTCTCCCGCCTAACTGCTGGCACCCCATCCCTGTCCGTGGCAGCGCCAGGCGGCGCGGGGTGCCTGCACCCATCTCCCAGCTCCTCGGACGCTGAGGATGCCCCGTGTCCCCCCATCAAGACGTGATCCCACCAGGCATTATGTGCGCTGGACCGCTCAGCTCACGGCCAGAGCAGGGCAGCGACCTGCTCAGTGAGATGGGAAAGCAGCTTATTTGTGGCCTGACCCAAATTATTCTTATCCCCCAGAATTATGCAAATTTCTCCCTCGGTGGTTGCCTTTCAGTCCTAATTTTGTCCCCTGTTCCCCAGCAATGTCCAGCTACCCATTCCTAATGAAGTGTGTGACTGCCTCAGGCACCGATCGTACCCTGCCTCCCTGGCATCTCCGGGCTTGCAGCTCGCTTTCCTGTTCTCTCCTGGGTCTTCTTTTTTGCCGCTCCCATCTAGCAAACACCAGCACAGGTCTTCCCATGACTAGCACAAGGCGTTCCTGTGCTTATTGATCTACTTTTCAGACTCCAGTACATAGCCCTTTTTTTCCCCCCTTTTCTTTGAATTCATGGAGTGACTTTCTTTTTGGTAATTATACTTCAGTTCTTGCTCATCGTGATTCAGGTTTGACTCGGCTTTTATTCACTTCAGGAAAAGAGATGTGGGCTATAAGGGCAGAGTCAGATCTTTTTGTCATGCAAGCCCTCTGTCCATCCCTGGCTGGTGTCATTGCTGTGACCATACACTAGCACAAAAATGGTTCAGTTTGCTCATTTTATGTCATTTGAGACCCTTGCTCGAGCACTCAGGAAGGGAACTCTGTGATGCTCTGCTAACGGAGACAAGTTTGCAATTTCCCCTTGTTCTTGTAGAGAGCCTTGCTCTGATTTTAGCTCCAACTGGAGGAAGGAAAGTGGGTTATGGTGCTTCCATCAAAGGCCCCATCGCTCACCAGGGTGCCAAACAAAGCACCTTGTGTAATCAGTTACATGAAAAAAATCAAATTATCTTTCCAGAAAAAGTGGAAAACAGGATAGAAACCCTGCTGCTGCTTTATGCTTTGTGCTTCTGCACTGAGTATGTCACAAGGCTGGTCCCAAGGATTTATTTCTCACCTTAACTGCAGGATAAAATCCAGTGTCTGAGGAGCACTGATTTCAGCTGGAGCAGCATTTCTCTTCACCTTTGGTAAAATAAAACACACAAAACTGCAGGCAGTCCCAGGCATGCAGCAAGGGACTCATTCTGAAAGTACATGGGAAAAAAATGTATTGGTGGGATTTTGCATGCCTTTCATGCAAGGAAAATGGGTGCAAGGTCAACTTGTAGAAAAGTGCACTTTTTGCTGCAGGTGCAGACCTCGAGTAAGAATTCAGAGTGGGAAGCAGATCTGGGGGGCTGCTGGCAGAATTGTTCTCTGCTGTGTGGCGTTACTACTGCTGATTCCCAGGGACCCTCCAGGAGGCAACAGGGCCAACAGGAGTCAGTTCAGGTGAGCAAAATTTCCATCCAGCCCAGGGATGGGTGAGGAAACAGAGTACCAGAGTGTGCTTTATCAGCTGCTCTGTCACCCTGTTGCATCATAAAATTATTTAACCTTAAAACTCAGAGAGGGGTGAGATCAATTTACAAATAAAAGGCTACATACTCTTCTTCAGGACTCACTGAATGTTGCCAAAGCTTTTTTACTGTCCTCTGTGGGACTTGCTGTCTTTCTAGCAAGAAAAATCACTAGGATCTGAGATTTTTGGTTTTGTCTTATTTTATGTTTCCAAATGACACCAGGTCCAGAAATTACTTGATCTTTAAAAGCAATATCATCACTTTGGTTGTTGCGCTTTTTGAAGAGGATCTGAAATGTCTGTGATACTAAATCCTGAAGATCTTACCTGAAAGCAGGATGGCAAAAATTCTGCAATGCACACTAAGCATGTGGCCAGCAGAAAATAAAAAGTATACTGTTTTAAAAATTAATGAGCTTAGATAGACATTAACAAAGGAAGTAGAGGAAAGCAGTGTGGGATTTGAGACATATCGTGTAACTTTAATATAAAAAATAGTAGCACCTATATATAAGGCAGCAGAGATAAAGGAGTTTTAAATCTAGTAAGAACAGATAGCAGAGTGTGAAACAGAGTTTTGAGATCTGTATCTGAAATCTTGACCTAATGTTTTGAGTCAAGTAAGGAGATATAGAATTAATTCAGAAGATTTATGCAATCTCACTTATGAACAATTGCCCAGCTAAACTACATTAAAGTACAAAAGAAAAAGAAGGAAATAAAAGCAAAGTAGTGAGTAATAATTTATACTGTAGTGTGTTTCAAGGTACATCTCTCCTATTGCCTGAATTTTATTGTGCATCAGCCTGGTACAAGTTAAAGATGTAAAAGTGTACTTTCATACTACTATTCTAAGTTGTGCCTAGACCAAAAAAACAACAGCTTGCAGGCATTTAGGATCCAGATCTGTAAACAGTTCTTCCTGACACTATCAAGATGCTGAAAGTTAATCATGGACTTTTATGTTTGCAAAGCTCAAGCCATAGGTTTCCCCAGTAGCCACTGAGCTGAGGCAGGGAAAGAGCCATATGTCACTAGTGTTAATGACACCAAGTGAAAGGGAAAATTAAATGGCTGCCAGCTACTGTTTGGATGACAGCAATTAGTAACCACACTTGGGATTAGTCAGGTCTGTAGGCTGACAGTGGCTTTCGTGGGAATACATCACACAGTAAATGAAGCTATTAACCCTTTTCTGCTCTGCCTGTGATTTCTGGTGAAATCACCTTAAAAATCTTGCCTGCACACACATTTCACTGCAACTTTTGGAAAACCTAACCAACATAAAGCAATTTCATGGAGTTTCTTTGGTGAAAGTCATTTTCTAACATTGCTGACTATCCATGGTTAAATTTTGTGATTGCTCTACAAGAGTAACTGCTTTCCCACAGGAGGTAACATTCTTTTAGCTTGTTAATATGTCCATCTGTGAGGTCTACTGCAGTATGTACTGCTCAGACTTCTTCTTTTTCTTGTGAACCGTACATTTTCCCATATAACCTGGTCATCTGTGTACTTTCCATGAGGGAATACTTTATCTGAGACAAAAATTAACACCCTTTCAAGACACTGTGTCATCCTGGTGCTTTTCTGAGTGCGGTTCAAGAAAGCCTTAAAATATGAGCTTGCTTTGACAAACATTCTTACTTTTGGACTTCCAAACTTTTCAAGCTCTTTGGAAATTCAAGATACACAGCAATACTAAAGGAATGTTTATACCCAGGCCTCTGGTTCAGCTCTGACCTACTTAGACATCACTTAAACTTTCAAGTCATGCAAGGACCATTGTGACTCCATCCTACAATAATCTGGAGAACCCAGCAGAGAAAGCTGATGTGATGGCTAAGCAGTCACTCTGAAAAAAGGGTGGCATTTGCAGTGAGATCTCTCTCAGGTTCTCCTGTAACCCGTGGAACAACCCAATGCTGGAATTCACCTCATTTTACTTTGTCACCCACAGCTGGTAGGACTTTGGGAGTACTGTTCACCCTCCTTTAAAAAATAAGTTATAAACACATCAGAAGCCTTTTTCTAAAAGGTATCTGACAGCATCCAGAGCTGAAAGTAAGGTAATCTTCATGAGAGATAGTTTTAATCATCTATTTGAGGAGGAGTTGAATGTCTTTTCTCTCCATTAACTGTACAGGTAGTTCTGATACAGATACCTATACCTGGTGCAATGCAAGCTAAATAATTTTCTGCTGTCTAGTGAGTATCCTCTTTAAACAAGGTTCACATCCTCCAGCTTTGGGGGTGTATTAACTGGTACATGTCTGACTGACTTATACTCTACCCTCAGTCCCACCTGCATCCAAACCAGAGGCCAACACAGGGAAAGTGATGTGGCACAGGGGTTGCTGGGCTGTGTGATACAATTGTGATGCTTCATCACATAGCTCTGGCCTCCTGATGTAAACCCACACCTGAAAAACAAGGAAACAAGGCTTCCCGGATAGAGAAAAGCCAGGATCAGCTTGTACTGCCTTTTCATAACTCCCACTCCTGTACGTAACATTCAGGATTTACCCCTTTCACTCCTTTGCTCCTCAATGCTGTATTTTTGCCTCTCCTCCCTAGAGAGGTTTAAAGTGCCTGTATTTTGCTTTTCTAGCAAACCTCATCTTTTGAATCCACTCTAAACCTCTTGGAGCCTTCCATTTGTGATTTCTTTGTTCATCTTTTCTCTCATTGTGACTTTAGTTGAATTTTCCTGTAAATCTTGCTCTCAGCTTGGCACTAGAACAGCTCCTTGAATACAATTTAATATGAGCTGTGCAAAGGTTAGACATAAAAGACCCAAGGCACTTCTGCACCATTTCTATCTACATGTCTGGAGAAGAGATATGTTAGAGACATAATCTGCCTTGCTTGAATCTGAATCACAAGAATTCAGCTGTAAGAGAGAAATTTCTCTGCTTTTGAGATAGCCACATGATTTGACAGCTCTTTGTTTCCTTTCTAAATGAAGGGGAAAATATTAATTTTCAGTTTTATAATATATAGACCATCTGATTCTCCTCTGTATCATATATAGAATAAAAACAGATGATCACTGCATTAAAATCAGTTAGCATGCTTGTTTTGAGTAGGAAGGAATAGCAAGGGTAAATATTTCCAAGATAACTGGGGACAGGCAGCAGGATCAGCATCCAAAGCCTTTTACTGCTGCTATTAGGGTTTCTTAGCCATTCATCCACAGACATCTTTTCCCAGCAGACCTATTTGTCTGCTGTCGGGGAGCAAGAGGGTTTTGAGTAATGATGATTCTCCTGACTTTGTGTGCAAAATCAAGCCTTGTTAGAGGACTCTCAGGGATCCATAGTGACATGGTTATGTCCAAAGAGGACATGCCATATGGGGGGTGGGGGCTGGGTGAGCAATCTGGAAAGTAATGCAGTGTAAACTATTAGAAAGCAGAAATCTGTATGTTCTGCCTGTGTTGATTTGGTGTGTGAACTCAGTCGGGAGGAATGACATGGACTGAATTGTTTTCTGCAGAGAACAGCTGCTTGGTGTAACTTTGTATTCACCTCAACAGTGATGCCAGGTATATTGAGGCTGATCATGTCCGCTCTAGGCTGGCAAGGACCCTGCAGATGCACTTTTGGCTCCAGGAGAGAGCAGAAAAGAGAACAGCCCCCACACTGGGCTGCATTTCTGACCAAGGAGTACCTGTGTTGGCCAGCTTCTCCAATCACCATTTGTTCCTTGCACCATCTGCAAAGTGTCAGGAGCCACTATCCCACAGTGTAGTGAGGAGAACTCCCTCTCCCACATACCCTATCAGAAATATCTTACTTTTCAAGGAGAAGAAAAATCAAAACATCACAAGGCTTTCACACGGTTCGACCTGACGACCTTTAAAGGTCCCTTCCAACCCAAACCATTTTATGGTTTTATGATACTCTCCTCTGGAAGGAAACAGGGATAATATTTTCTATTGACCTGCCTGATCTTGATAGAAGTCTTGTGATTAAAACTTTAAAACTTTAACACTGCATTTTCAATGGTCTCTCAAAGGTCTTTCTGCTTCCCCTGAATCAATGACAATATCTCTTCTCTTTTCAAAAGCTTCAAAGAAAACAATACCAGGCATTCTCAGGGACATCGATGGGAGCCATCCTGAGCCAACATTAAAATGCTTTGAAAGTCCCACCTGTTTGATAAACGGGAATTTTTGTAGATGGGACATATTTTATCACCTTATTATTGCTGTGGTTGGTAGCAAAAATGAATTGAGCTGACACTGCTGATAGCACTGACACGTGCAGTGGCAGCAAATGACTGCAACTCAGAATTAACAGCAGTATGGATTTTCTGCTCCCAAGGGAGCCTTTGTAAACTTTCAAACCCCAGTTTTTCCCAAATAAAAAGCACACAACTAAATGTCAGAGATTGTAAAAAAGTCATTTTAGTAGAAGCCAGAGGTGTAATTCATCATGTGACAAGACTGACTCTGATCTCACATATCTGGATGTGACATTGTGCTGGCCCAACGCAGGCACATGACAGAAATATGACTTTTCAAGGTGAATTCAAGGAGACGCTGTGACCAGCTGTAAGGAGGCTGAAGGAGCAACATGCAAAATTTACTAGATTCCTAATCACAGAATCATGGAATGGTTTGGGTTGGAAAGGTCACCCAGTTCCAGCCACCCTGCCATGGGCAGGGATCTCACCCACTAGATCAAGCTGCTCCTGTGGGTAAGAATCAATGTAAGGCAAAGCAGGGCGTGTGCTTTTAGATGATTTTGCAGCTATGACAGGGAAAGCTTAAAATGCTCAGTGCTCTTAGCAACTTTCTTGGCACCTGGGAGCCCTTTGTGTCCATCCTCAGCAGTTCTGGAAGCAATAAATACCCTCAGACATGTGTGCTAATGCAAAAACCTTCATAACAAGCTCCTCTTCTCTGACGGTTATTGCAATTAGATGAGCACATCCAACTGTCACATGCATCATCTGTTTGAGAAGTTATTTTATCCTAACGCAGTGACAGTCACCATTCAGGCTCTCTGTGGCTCAGCTCTGGATGAGTCACGGAGCATTTACCCAGTGCATCAGGCTCGATTATGATTAATTTCTGAAAACAATTTCTGCAGCCATTCAGGTGCCGCAGGCAGATGCCTGTACTCAGAAATAAACACTGCGTAAACTCTTTGCCTGTCTTGCTGAGTTTACAGCCTCCCTCTCCTAAAACTCCCACATGTTTTCATTCATTAGACCCAGCTCGCTCTGTTGATCTTCATGGAAAAAGAGCAAGGTTTGAGGCCAAACGCATCAGAGAAGCAGCAACCCCCATCCTGGGGGCTTTTACCCCTTGCCGAGAAGGAGGACCAGTTGTCTGAGGAAAAGGGTGCACAGATCTGGAGGATCATGAGCTTTGCATGGTTTTCTGCTGGAGGAGGGAGCAGAACATTTCACATCAGCCCTGTCCCCACTCCAGGAGATGCCTCAGAGTCAGCCATGCTTGCTCCCTGCATGGTTTCAGGGTGAATTGTCTCTTAAAGCAGGTGCTCTGAGTCCTATAAAAAGTATTATAGCATCTTTAGGAGTATAACCTGTTTCCCTCACAAGGAATATTCACAAGGAATATGGCAGTATTTGAACAGGAAATATACTTTTCTCTGCACATTTACTTCTCCAGCTCCCTCAGGATGATGTTGTTTTGACACAAAGTCTCAGTTTGATTTGCTCCACAAAATTACTGATTGCTCTGTCAGCACCTTTAAATTTGGTAACACACCGCAGCCTTCAAAATCCACAAAGGAAAACTTGCAATTTAAGGGGTGAGGTGATTTGTTGCACTATAAATAGCTCACTGCATTAACATCCTAGTCTTCAAGTGGCACTAAGCTAAGTAGAATACTTGTAAATGTGGTTTTTATGCTTTATTAATTGTTCCCTCATGAATTTGCTTTCCTTGCTAGGGTTATGCTGGTGTCTGAATTTCTCCCCCTCTTTAAAACCACAGATTAACTTACTACCTTACCCAAAGGTAGTAAATAATTCCATTTCCCCAACATCTTTCCCAATGTCCTCTTTACCTACAAACTCACCTGAACGAAAATGTTTTGAATTAAAATGTGAGGCGCTCTGGTTCATCTTAAACCCAGCTCTCTGAACAGAGATTCCACTCATGTGCCATCCCACTGCTTATGAAGATGCAGAACAGCACAGCAGGGGTGAGTCCCGGAGAGAGAGCTGAGCGTGGTGGTAAAACAAGAGCTCCAAGGATGTGTTTCCACTCATATTACTGCCACTGACTCATCCCAGATAAAATTTATTCTTTTGCAGAACATCACCTCAAAACTTACACTTTAGTTAAATGCTTCTTCTTACTTCTGTTGTCTCAGGGAAGCCACTTTTTATTTCTTTATTTTTTATTTTTATGTCTTTCTCTGTAAATTAGTATTTAATCAGCCTTTGAGATGTTTGGATGAAAAGGACTTACAGCAGGACAGGAGAGGTTTATCTGCCAGCTGATTATGGCAAAAAAGTGCAGTATCTGGCAAGTGGAATGCAAATCTCCTTGATCCAAGTTTCTATAGAACCATGGATGCTCATGCTGGAGAAGTTGTCTGCTTGTCCTTGGCACATGGATGCTCATTGCAGCCTAGACCTGCTCAAGAAGACGTAGAGGATGATCCATGTGGAGCCTGATCTTGGCACAATTAATTAGAGGGGGGGTTTAGCCAGGCCTCCAGGACCATGAGGAGGATCAGACATTTCCAAACAGCCCATCCCAGACCAAAAAGATGACAGATCTGTTCCCCTGCTGAGGGATGGAAAGATTTGTTTAAACACATCATGAAACCATGTATTAACTCATCCCCAGATATTACTGAGAAATAGTGAAGGTGAGGGCAAGGTGAATCGCTAGTACCTCTGGCTGTAAAAAATACAAACACTAGCGTCATTAGAAACCCACAGATCTGCAAGAGATCAGAGGGAGTGAATTTGAAATTAACTCTGCAAACTGAATAGTGTGTTTGAATTAATCTCTAAAAATGGGTTTTACCATGGAGGTAAGGTAGAATGTCAGCCTGAGGTTAAAAGCTTTGTCAAAACAATCTCTGTTTTAAGACTTAAAGTGACCCTTGATATTTATCAGAGTAATGAAATTACAGGCTTTTTCAAAAGGCTGATGAGAGGTTGTACTCAGCCCACCCGTCATAACAACTGGGTGCTTTTGCTGCAGCTGAACTTGCTTCTCTATCACTCTTCCACATGCAGAAACAAATCCTGCAGACTGAATATTCTTGTTTCCAGGCAGATTTCTGCCAAACTTCAGAGCTAATTAAATATAGATGTATATTTAGGTAGATGTAGATTTAGATATTTATTTCATATTCTTATTTATTTTTATAAATATATCTAGTATATAACATAATACCTATATATATACACATATATACACATATATACATATATATATACACATATATACATATACATATATATATATATATGCGTATATATATATATATATGTATATATCTTTCTGGTGACTGAAGTGGCTAAACAGGACACCTAGCTGAGCCTCAAATGCTCCAGATGACCCGACAGGCAGAGATGCTGCAGGCAGCAGGGATAACCAAGGTGACTCAGCCCTCTCCTTGCTGTGTCACACACAGCTGGACAGAGGCAGACATCACTCCACAGGCACAGACACAGCAATGCACTGCCCAGCTGGATGTGCAGGCTGCTGCCCTGCTGGTAATCCATGGATGCCTGAGGCTGGTGGTAAACAGGGCTTTAATTTGCTGAACACCAGACAAACACATAAGAGAAAAACTCCTCTGTGAAGCCAAGACGCAAAGAAGTCCTGTGTCAGAAATATCACATGAGTAAACTACAATCTCTTTCCAAGTGCAAACTTCCCTGTCTAGTCAATGAAGGTATCTTATACTGCCAAGATCCTTCCTTTTTCTTTCCCCAGAAAATCACTGGAAAACATCCAAAATTTGGAAGAAAAGGAGAACCAACAATATGCCTTTGTCCCTGAGACTGAGGCAAAATTTAGACATTTTGTGAGCACTTGTGTAAGATGAATTGGGTGGTTCATCCTGTTCCAGTTGCAGCTGACCCCTCCACATGGGGGCCAACATGAGCTGGTTTTTTCCCAAAAAGCTGCTTCCCGTGGGGAGCCCTTTGTGTGTCTCCAGCAAACATAGGCAAATGGGATTCCATGAATAAAACATCAACCAAAATCAAGTTTTCTGAAGGCAGTGGAAGCACACAGGGTCAAGAATCGTTCAAATCCTGAAGGTTTAAAAGTAGCACAGCCATTGTGAAGTCTGATTCCAATTTTGTCACCCAAAATGCTCAGGGCTTTGTGCTGATGGACTGCAAGCCTGGCTCAGGCCAGATGACCAGGACCTTCTCCATCTGCAATACATTCACCTTGTAGTTTTCAAACATGCCATTGGCAGCACAGGGGAAACTGTAAGGTGTCACTTTAAAACTTATAACTGATTTAATATTTTGCATTTTATTAAGTGATGCTCATTTTACTCTTACCTTAAAGCTTTCTTACTCATTTCAGAGATTTAAAAACTTCTTGGCAGAGTGACAGCCTAGGAAGAGCAACAATAAAACAGTCAGCCTGCTGTGCCAAACATCCTGAAGTGGTGTCAGAAATTCCCAGAGCTGACAATTGAGTTTATGGAGAAGGGATTCTCACTTGCAAACATCAACCAAAGCTGCTGTAATATCCAAAAAGACTGTGTGGGGAGAGGTTGTGGGGTCTCCACACAATTCTAGTCCTGAGTTTATAACACATATTTAGTAAGTGAGCTAAGAATATGTGTGTTTTGTACCAACTGCAGTTTTGATTGAAAAAGATTGTGGGATGATTGTTATCTATTGAATTATTGAAGGATTTTGTCCTGTTACACTGATTTGCTAAAAATAGCCTAAAGCTCTCTCTGATTTTTAAGGTGGAGCTGTTGGAGTATCAAACATTTCAGAGCCATCTGCTGTGCATTTGGATTTTCATGGCTTATTTCAGACATCTACACTAAAACAGGATGAATGACATCCAACAGACACCTATTTCTTTCTGGCTAGGATAGTCCTAGGAGCTTGTTGAAATGCAGATAATCTGTGCTGTAGACACACCTTTGCTCAGGGGCATCCCAAACTCACTGCCTTCAGAGAATAGTTAAGAATCACTGACATTGCTAAGAATATTTCCACTTGTTCCAATGAGGATTAAAAGTGACCCTACAAAGCTCCTACAAGGCATTTAAATGATCTGAGCCCATATCAAGTCTGTTGTTTTGACCAAGACTGTATCTCAACATGAGGATATTTCTTCATGCTAGGGTGCACAAGTAACAGCAGGGATTGATTATTCACAGTTGGTAAAGCTCAACTGCCCTGTTTGGAATTCCTTATTCTCAAAAACTGTAAAACCCCACAGTTGTCTCCACAGTGAAACCGAATTTTAAGTGCTTTACAAGTTTCACAGTGCTTTGATTTTTGGACAGGAAAAAGGGTCTTTTTTGGGGTGGGGTGTTTTGGGGGTTTTGGGGGGGGGGGTGTTTGTTTGTCTGGGGTTTTTTGGTTTTGGTTTTGTTTTTGTGCAGAAATGCATTTATCATGTGCAATCATATTAAACTAACATGCCCTCATTGGCATGATACCATTATGTAGGATAACTGAAAGCAGAGCCCTTCCTAATCTTAGAAACACAGGTCTGGAATCAATGTCCAGGGGAGGAACCTCATCCACATTCCAGGCACTGAAACTCATGGCCTAGTGCAGCAGTCCTGGGAGCTGCTTTTATGAAGGTCATTATCTTTCTTAACCTCCATGCAAAATTCATAATGCTGAGAGCCAGAATTCACTTCCCATCAGTCATGGTAATAGTCTGACACTCCTGAAGTCCTTATTATCCCATACAGGAAAGTTTATATTTATATATATATATATATTCAGTTTTCTTTTTGATTTAGACCAGACAAGACAAATTCTGGCTTATAGAACCAGTTCTGCCTGCTTAATTCATAAAATCATCCCCTGAAAATCCACTTTTGCCACCCAAAGAAGATCTGCTTTTAATCACATCATTAGGAGAATCAGATCTGCTGTAATGTAGAACTGCCCTGGAATGCCTCAGAGAGTAGTTTGGGACAGAAAATAGCATAAACTGCTCTCTTAGTCCTCACTGTAAACCTGGAGCCTAATAACATTTCTTCATCAAATAGAGTCAAACCTGCAGATTTACAGAGTAAATGAGTTGTAATTCTGGGGCAAGAAATAAATAGATAAAGCAGAAGCAAAACTGATGCAGAGGGAGAAATGTCCCACGTGTGTTTGCTTGATAAGTGACTGTTTTTCAGAAGAAAAATACAGGAATACTGATCTGAGATCCATTCACAGCCAGCTGATTACATGGGGAGAGCTTTAAATTTGGGTGGAGCCCTACCACATTTTCATGGGAGATTTCAGATGTTATTTCAGGTTATTATTACAATTGTAAGAGAAAGGACTGCAGTGTGACCCTGACACCTGGGATTTGCTTCCTAGCTAATCCCTATCAATAGTGATGCTTAAGGACCTTCATCATTTCCTGTTCAAATTTTATTGCCAGAGGAACACTCCTGCACAAAAACATATAAATAATGTTTACATGTTTAAGTTTTAATCATGGAGGATCCGGGGCTTCCAAATTCTGTTTTGGAAAGTGCAATAAAGAGTGATATAGGGATGGAGAATTTGCCTCATTAGGAAAAGTTGCTAGCTTTTTATATATATGGGCTTTTTGGTTTTAAGAATTACATAAGAATTCATATGAATAGTATTCCCCTTGGATAAAACTGAGAGAAAGGAAATCTCAATGCTGTCATACAGTAAAATACCATCTGCTTCTATTTAAGAAATCCACGATAATGGAACCCAAAACACTTTGATCAGATGTTTAATGTGAGTTTTGAATTAGTATTCCAGATCAGCCTCGTAAAAAGTTGGCAGCTCCAAAATTGCTTCTCAGCTCCTTTCCGTGACGACCAAGAAAGAAAAAAACAATATTTCATTCTCTGAGAACAATAAAAACAGACTTCCCCACAAATTCGATGAGTTTGTTACAGCACAGAAGAAAACCCTGACGTGTACTCAGACTGTATGCAGTTATAAACAGCAGATTTGGGTCAGACTGAATGAAATGGCTCTTACTCTGAATCATCTAATTACAGAGCACTTAGCCTTTTTCTGTATATGTAAATGGGACTTTAATATACCAACATACTAAGATTGCAGAGTGAATACCGTACAAAATGAAGATTGAGTAGAAAAGTAAAATGGCAGAAAGATGCCTCTTCTACCCCCAAAGATTAAGAACCTCTAAAACAATTTCACGCATGTCAAAATAAATGTCTGCCCGACTACAGAGACACCACATGACCTTGTAGGATTCTCTTTAATCATGGTAGGAAATGGAACAAGAGGCTGAGGGGAGACTTCATGATGGTCTTTAACATCCTCATGAGGGGAAGCAGAGGGGCAGCACTGATCTCTTCTCTGGTGACCAGTGACAGGACCTGAGGGAATGGCCTGAAGCTGAGTCAGGGGAGGCTTAGGCTGGATATCTGGAAAAGTTTCTTCACCCAGAAGGTGGTTGGGCACTGGGACAGGCTCCCCAGGGCAGGTCACATCACCAAGGCCTGGCAGAGTTCAAGAAGTGTTTTGACAGTGCTCTCAGGCACCGGGTATCATTCTTGGAGTGTCCTGTGCAAGGCCAGGAGTTGGACTCAGAGATCCTTGTGTGCCCCTTCCAACTCAGGATATTCTGTGATTCTGTGAGTTCCTAATGTGATGCTCATGAGCTTGCCAAAGTCAAAAATTCCTCTCCGGCTGCTATAGCATTTACTACACAGATGTCAGAATATCAAAGATCAGACCAGTCTAGGTTTATTACAATTATTTCTGACTTTTCTGCTAAATTTGCATATTTGGGACTCAGTATTGCCCACTTTGCAGCTTGTTTGTATGGGGAAAATTACCCAAAGTGTGCATACCAGTGAACGGAGGTGCCTGGATGGGAGACACGTCTACCAAGACAAATTTGGGTCACACATTTACCAAGACAAATAAAGCTGAGCAGATGTAATCATTAGGAGATTTTTAAGAATGTCATATTTCCTGTGAAATATACCTTTGGGTTCCCCAAAACAGAAAATTCCTTCATGTAAAAGCCTCAAGAAGCAAACAGAAAATGTTGAGGTTATTTAGGTCTGTTAATTACTGCAGCCTCATGAAGACAAACTCACTCTTTTCCTTTGCACCAGCTGCAGAATTACTTCCAAATCTGCCTAGAATCTAATAAATCATTCACATCACCTTTTCTTTTAAAGGATGAATATTCATGGTGAAGGTTTGCAAGTATAATTTGTAGGATGCTAAATTTCTGGAAAATTTTATCTGGAAATAACCAGTTCCTTTTTTAATTTTAATGATCACACATCTTTAATGCACTTGTTGAAGCTGTCTATAGGAATTCAGACAAGTACTGCCAATTAAGGAAACTCAAAGTATGCAGAGTGTATTGCCAATAAAGACACAGGTGAAAGCTTTGATGGAAGAAGTCTGTCTTGATTTCCTCACTTTTTTTTATCTTTTCCTTTGAATGTCCATAAAAACTGGTGCAAGTGAAGTTTGGAAACAGGAGGAGATGAATTGTCATCTCTGTTTTTTCCATGTGCCACACTGGCACTCCTGGCTGTGGAAGCTCTCACTCATTTGGCAAAATAAAGCCTGAGCTGTTTTCTCCTCTAGGAATAAAGCACAAAGCTGAACACCACGACTGAAAGAGCTTCACTCCAGGCATGAAATTTCTCTTTGGTATCACAGCTAATCTGTGTAGAGGGAGCATCTGTTCAAAGAGCAATTCTGCCCATCTTGGCTCATTGGAGTACAGATAATGGGAGTTGGGTGACTCAGTCCTGTGCACATGAGATCTCCAGTGGCTCTGCAGGTAACCTACAGCTCCCTCGAGGCCAGCTCTGCCTCAACCCAGCCAAAGTTAGTGTAGATGCACAACATTGACTCTGACCCTCTGATACAACCATCCTGAGGAACTCACTGTTCCCATATTGATCCTATGCAGTCTTATTTAAGTGCAATTACATTTATTATACTGGAAACTTTCTCACTAAAAATTTAAACAATGTTGTGGCAAGGAAAGCACACGTGCTTTTATTCCAGGCTGCTTTCTAAATATCAGACCTCCTTTCAGAGCTGAAGTAACACAGGGATTGTTATGCCTGCAATTTTCTGAAGGCTAGGTACTAAGATTTTATACTAATATTTTGACTCTGTAAAACATCCCAATAGTATTAAAACACCCATGAAACTTAAACACAAATAGCAAGGGAGTTTTCCTCCTTTTATCCAATATTGTACGTTCAGGTGTGTCAGGGGTGTTGCAGGGTCCAGATGGCTTGTACTCAAAGATCAGGTTCAAATACAAACCTGCCCTTTTCTTTCCCCTTCTTTCCTTCCCCATCCCTTCTCCTTCCTTCCAAATCCCAAATACTCTAAATAGGATATAAGCACCTGGACTGTAAGTGTGGGTTCACTTCAGAATTTGACAGAGAATTAAACTATTTTGTCTCCTAGCAATAGAGTGACAATTAAGCTTTTTTTTTTTTCCAAAAATCTGTACCACTCTTGTGTACTGATCCCATCTCCTCCCCTTTGAACCAGCTCTGCTGCTCTCACAGCCCTGCCCGACCCAGGCAGCACCCAACACACAGCCCAGACAAAACAGGAAGGCAAGGCAAGGCAAGGGGGCATCATGCAATTAACACTCAGCAGCATCCAGCTGGCCTGGAAAGTGTTTTTTAATGCCTGAAACTTTGAAAGTTGAAGGAAGATGACGCACTGCCACAAATGCGACTTTTAGGAGCTCATGACTATCTTTGTTACAGATTCACCTGAAAAAACATTATTTTCAAGAGAACTTCCTTGCTGGATGTGCCCAGGAAATGGAAACAAAATTGCTATCCTTTAGGCAGCAGGTAGGACTGGGTACGGGTCAGGATTGCCTGTGACTGGTAAAGAGAGGGAACTGTGAGGTACGGACTGCCAAGGTAGAAATTAGCAGGGTGCAGACAAAGTACTAAAGAGGCTTTGTGACTCCTTATATCCCTTTTCTTTTTTTTCTTGACTATTTAATACTTTTCTGAAATCCTGCACTGACAGCACATTAAACTCTTTAGCTGTTAACTGTTTGTTCACTGGGCAAATGTATTGACTTAATATGTCCTACGTCAAACAATGGTCTGTCTGGAGGGAAAAAAGATCCAGCAGATCTCCTCAGATCTGTTGAAGAAAATGGAAATTCACAACTGTATTATAACAAGGATATTCTTGATGAGGTTCATTTCCCTATGTACAATTAACAGAATTCTGACAAAAAAAGGAGTGTCTTTCTCCAGAAATCGCAGCTCTTCAAGTTAATTCTGACTCAGCAGGGAGATTCTTTCCTTTATCAAGATGATCACCACTTCATTCAGTGCAAGGGAGCTGCAGTGCTGAGTGTTCCCAAATCCTAATGGCTATAAAAGATGTATGTGTAATGGTTTGTGCCTTTTCACAGAATATTTATAGGGTGTGACTGTTAGCTCAGCCATTGACAGGTATTTTCTGAGGTTATGAAATGGTGGAACCAAAATGCAGGCACCTAAACCCCCCCAATCCAACCTGCAATTGAAAAAAGTTAGACACATAATTTATCTAAGTAAGTCTGGGGAGTGCAGCTTTTAGCAAGAGGGAAAGAGGAAAATTTTTCCTACATTTATTCAAAGAATGTTAAAAGGTGTTTTGTTCACAGGTGCCTTGTTCACAGCTTGTACAAAAAATATATTTTGGATTCTACATGGTTCCCCGCCCCCCCCCCCCAAAAAAAAAAGAAGATGTAATGAGAATTATATCCAGCTGGAAACTGGTGCTAAATAATTTCATATTTAAAAAAAGATAAGGCATAGAATGGTAATAGGAAAGACAAGTCATGGAACAACATGTATAGAGTTGTGTGGGTTATATATTACCAGAAATCTTTAAATCATAGTCAGATATTATTCTAAAAGGACCACTAGAGCTGAAACAGAATTTCCCACTCCATAAAGAAATTACTATGTGGGATTTGGAGATCTGTGCCATACATGAGGTGAGCTCATTAGATGTGAATATCAACATCCACTTTAAAAATCAAGACATTTTTTCTCGGACCATCCCTCTGAGCTCTGTGGAAAGGGGAAGTTTTTAACTTCCCCTTTCCACAGAGCTCAGAGAGATGGGAAGATAAAACCACCATAACAGGAAAAGATCAAACAAGAGCCAAAGCAAACAGCAGCTGGCTCAACAAATACAAATTTCAGGTAATGGTCATGAACAACAGGCTTGAACTGTGGATGCTAATAAAGTGAGAGTGGAGGTCAAATCTTGCTCTTTAATAACATGTTTAGTTCAAAAGAACAGATAAAATGAAAGTGTCATTCACAAAAAAAGTGCATTTGTATGAGTAGTGCAAATAACTGGTCCCCATCCCAGCAGTGCCTGAGTTCCCATACCAGGCACATGAATGGTGCCTCCAAATAAACTGACCATGAAAAGGCACCTGGGAGACTGAAATTGCTGCTGATCCTGCTGATCAAACTTCCTGTTTCTTGGTATTCCTCAATCTGTTGATTTGCATCCCTCTGCCATCTCTTCTCTGAGAAACAGACTGTAAAGTGTTTGGGGCAAAACCACCTTTCTATTGCTTCTTTTTGTGTAGTGGGTCACACAAGGGGCTTCAGGTCTTGGCTTTGACACTTTGGATCTATGGAAACAGTTGGAACAGCAACAGATAATATTTTGTCCTTTAATCACTGTTGCCTGCAGAGACCCTGGAAATAACAACTCACGCTGGTATCCAAGTACTGATGTTTAGGGAAGAGATTAAGCATTTACAGAGACTCTGAAGATATTAATTCATAGCAGGTCAAAACCCAGAGAAGTTTGGTCTTGATGAGGTCATTGCTGGAGCTGGTTTCTTCCCCATCTGCTTGTGTGAGATTTTGGATGCAGCTGTGCAGACACAACAGGGGCAGGACACTGAGCTACATGGATGTGGAGACTGATCCAGATTCTCAGCTCCTGCTAGTAGTATTAGCCCTCAGATAGCTATAAGTAATAATCAGATTTTATGCTTATCACAAGAAAAATCCCATAATTGTCCTAATAACTCTATGAACAATTTATCCCATTATTTATTTCCTTCTCTGCCAGTGCAGTAACCTGAACACAGATGGCCAGGAAATACTTTTTTCCATCATGTGACCTTTGGCCTCTATTGTCAGCTTGCTTTCTGCACCATGGGGCAAGCTCATTTGTGAAAAGGTAAAGGAAAAAGAAATAGAATAGCCAAAATGTTTGTATTGAATGTATTTACTTGGGCTGGGGGATGTACCTCTGAGTCCAAACTATCTTGAAACCAGCTATTTCCAAGGCAGAGAAATCTCTGGCTGACCCAAAGTTTATTCAAATTATTAAAGAAAGTGTAAAATATCTCACAGGAAAAAGTAAGAATCATGCCATGGAGCCAAAGGGGTATTCTGGAGGTAGGCTGAGGTCTGGGTCACTGCCCTGGGTCAGGATTCAATCCTGAATCCTCCATCAGCCATGAATCCTCCATCTGCCATGTTTGTCCTGTCTCTGCCACAGGGACATTTTACTTTTGAAACTCAGAGAAAAAGACAGATGGAGGTGAAAAAGCTCTTTGTTAGCTCCCCATTCTCTAATAAGGATTGTGGTTCACAAATTGTGATGGGGAAAATGATGGAAGAGTCCTACAACCTCTACACAGTAACCACTCAGCATTGAAAATTATTCCACATTGGAAATAGCTATCTAAGTGGCCAAGGTAGAAGGAAAAATTAGAGAGGGGATTTCAATCTCAAAGAATAAATAAATATAAATGTTTGCTGGGTATGAAGTTCTGGGCTATTACATCAATATTAATCAAACTTCATGGCATTTTAAGTCAGTAAATCACGTTTTCCTTATCTCAAAAACAAAAAACCTGCCAGGCTGACAATGATGAGAGAGAGGAGAAGAGGTGCTAAAACACACAGTGCTTGGACTGTCATTTAAAGCCAGTCTTGTCCATTTGAGTGGAACTAAACTGTGTTATAATCATGTTATGAAACCGTGAAAACCTGTATAGGAGCCCAAACTGGGATATGTCAGCCATAGAAACAGAAATGGACAGATGATACTCCAGAGGCTAATGACTTTTAAAAGGACAGCTCAGAGATCTTCCTCTTAGAGAAAGGAAAACATTTTTTTAATACTTTAGGATAGGGTTTTCTTGATGAAAATATATCTTAATACTTTTTTTTATCAAATCCAAATATTATTACCAATAATGGTTTATTCAAAAACAATTGTTGTTGAAAGGCCCCAGTATTGAAAAAAAGGTGAACTAAAAAGTGAGTAGTTCTAATTTTCAACCAGGACAAGGCAATACTTCATGCAAGGTTAAGCAGCAACACAGAGGCAAAGTGAGGAGACAACTCAGGTTACCTGCTCTGTGTGCAGTTTCACCACTATATCGCACTTCTTTCCATTTCCTATTTGCAGAAGCAGAACAAAACAAATTTGCACAGAGCTGTCCAAATCAAAAAGCAATGATTACCTGCAATGAGAAAATAGAAAACAGTCATTTCTAAAGAAAGCTGTGTGTCTCTCATAAATGCTGCTGAACTGTTGGTGAATTGGTTTTGTTCAGTTTTTTTCTTTCTGATAAATTTGACTCCCCATTCTCTTATTGGCAAAGCACATAATAGGTATTTTTGTTAATTTATTAGGAAGATAGTTCTCTGCAATTTTTTTGTGACTAAGCAATGCAATGAAGTTGCACAGAAATAACATCTGGGAAAATACATCATATTTTAGTCAGTTCTTCACTGAGATATTCCCCTCTCTCTAGGCTCTTCATACACATAATGGAGCTATCACACACTGTGAGGTTAAAAAATAGCTGCACAGAAAAAATGGACTTGACTGGCATATTCTGTGAAGGTCACAGAGCAAGAGAACTTCACACAAATTCCCACAACATTCAGAAAATATCTTATTCTACTGAATTCTGACAGAGGCCACATCCAAATCCCTTCATCTGAATGTTATGAAAACTGGGAGAAGGCTGAATGTAGACATAATCTCTACAAGTGACCTTTGCTGCCTCTCTGCCGTGGCTTCAGACATAAGCAGCTCCACATTTAGAACATATCCAGAGATGAATTCAGAGCACATTGGAAATCTGCACCTACTTTTTAATGCTGGAGCCCGACTTGCTGCTACCAATGATCAGAGTGAAGGCAACTCCAATCAGCCTGAAAGAGCAGCGTATAAAAGGTTAGAGCCTCTCTACTGTCAATTAGAAGAGCTTTTATGGTCAAACCATCATTAAAAGGGGAAAGACAGGGGAAAAAGCCAGGAATCTGTGCAGCATAGTGCATCAGACCTCAAAGATGGATTGGCCTGATTTTCAGCTGCTGCTGCAGGCAGCAAACAGTTCTGAATTTAAAAGCACAGTACTGATAAGCAAAAAAGAAAACAAAAATAGACAGACAAACAAACAAACAAAACCACCAAAGCCAAAATAACAAATTAAATCATTGATTTCAGCCATATCACTGCATAGATAGATAGATAGATAGACAGATCTCTCAATAGTACTTATTTGTTCTTTCATCAGACTGATAACTTCAATATTCACTGTCAATTGCAGTGTACTTGGGCTTTTTCCTTTTTTTTTCATACTTTCCCATTTACACCTCACAACTGCCTGTGGTGTCTAATACACACTACAGAGATACATGAATTATCAAAAGCTGTCTTTTCAAGAGGGCTGAGGTGTTTATCAAGATTTTTTTCATTTATGTAACCAGAACTATTTTTTCCCCAAAAGAATTGGAATTGCTCGGCTTTCTAATCATAGGACTGTCTGCCATAGCTGGCAATATTTCTGATATTATACATGGCAATTATTTCTATGTCAAATAGCTGACAGTGTTTCTCAGCAGGGATTTTGCAAAACGTCTAGAAGGGATTTGCAGCTCTTGTGCAAGGACCTCAAATTCAGGCTTTTTAACTTGTATCACTCCCTGGATTTCAGCCATTCTGAAAAAGGCCCTAAATACCCAAATATAAATTTAAAAATTTTATAGCTTGGGATCCCATCATATATATTCCTGATCTAAATTCACAGAACCTGTCATGATTGAAATTAAGAATATACTAAGGTATTTACACAGTGAGAATGCTGAGGACTGATTTTTTAAATTTCTCCTGCTTCAATGGATGTTCACATTGTCTTAAAGGGAAGAACATGTAAGAAGCAGATCTCAAGACTATGATCTCAACATCGATGTCTTTAGGTTTTCTTTTCAAAATAGCTGATTGATGACAGAGTATTTTAATTGGGATATTATGCATTTGAGGGAAGAAAAAAAAGCGATTTTGTAATTTCTTGTTCTTGTCAGTCCCATAATCAGAGATGCCTTTTTTTTTTTCCCTTGAACACATAGTTTTCTGATCACCAGTGACACACCAGCTGCAGAGATGAAAACGGTTTCCTAGACAATTAACTGAGAATCACCTGTTAGAGACAGGCCAGGTATGCTTTCACTGTTCCTTACACTGATGGGTGAAGCTGGCTGGTTTATGTTATAATGCCTCATTTGTTGGCTGTACATCTGCCTTGTTATCAACGCCAGAAAAAAGTTGTGTTTCTGAGTTATGGAAAAATTTCAGATTGAGAGAAGGTGATGGAAATACAGATTCTCCATCCAGCTCAAATGTCCCTCCCAATTATTTTTGTCACCCAGTCACCTCTGTCATCATCAGCATCTTCTTATCCTGTCTCCTGCTCCTTCTAGATACTGAGCTGCAATGAAAGGTGCCCTGCCAACAACTACATACCATAGCTAAAGATTTGTGCTGATTTAATTTGAGAACAAATTCATTTCAAAAAGATTGAACAGAGGAAAACATAAATTATAACAGAAACCAGGATGCAATTTGTAGTATAGCACTGAACAGCTACAATGCAGGAATGAGGCCATATGCTTGTGAGTGTAGCATTTTGTCCTTTATTTTAATTCTGGTTGGTTCAAGATGGTTAGAAAGCTTTTACAAATGAGCTGGAGCAATGAGTCTGACACTTGAAACATACTGATCATTTCACTGGTAAGAGTGATTTTACTGTTCAACTCCATCAGTTTAGACTGAAAATCTATTAAAGAACAGTGGACACATTCTGACAGGAGTCATCCAGGTGGGATAAATCCAGATTTACAGCCATATAAATGAGGAGGATATGACCCATCTGGCATGAATAAAAAAAAAAAAAAAACATAACCACAAGATCTTCCAGATGCTTTCAAACCCCTAGGAGGATCACTCCTTTTCTCTCATAAGAGTCCTGTACAGAGAAACCTGTACTCTCAAAATTCTCCTAATGAAGAAACTCAGAAATCATTTGCAAGCTCGAAGCAAAGTTTTCTGCTTGAACATGATCCAATCCCCAGTGCAGCAGCACTCTGACATTTACTAAGAGATTAGCCCATCCTCCAGCATCACATCCCAAACACCACAGCACTGCAACCTCTGGCCCCACACATACGGCTGCTGTTTGATATCAATGTGATTTGCACAAATGCTGCAGCCGTGCTGGCCCCGGGTGAGCTGACATTTGTGTAATAGTTGTCAGAGGAGAAAGCTGCCCTGTAACTCAGACCTGGGGGAAGAGAGAATCTCAGCCAATGGTAAAACCCCGATAACAAGTCTAGAATTTCTTAGTTCAATCGCTTTTTGAGCTGGTTGTGGACTGAATCCTGCAGCTCATAGCTGGGGATCAATTTGTCATGCTCCCCTGCATCCCAGCCCCTAAGAAGGCATTTTAGCTTTTGCCCAGCACTTGCTCCTGATCCGACCCCACTCAGAAGTGGAAGGTGACTGCACAGCTTTGGGAACTTGCCCCAGTTCCCAAATTGTTTAAAACAACCCAAACTCTATGGGGCCAGGGTGCTCCAAGGGAAGCACAGCCATGCACTGGTCTACAGGAACTGACAAGTTGACTGGAGGATAAGCTGTGATTAGGACAGTGCTTGGGAGGATGTCACACACCTGACTGAAACAGGAGGGGGTGGGAGATTGGAGTATCTACCTGACAGATCCCCAAAGCAGTTTCCATCTCACAGGGCTAGAATAGCCCAGAGGTTGCTACCAGCAACCAAGCTGGATCAATCAGTTCTCTGGGAACAAAGAATTTGTCTTGCAGCCTGATATTCGCACAACTCTTCACCTGTGCTGGAGCACAACCAAAGGGCAGGACTGAGAGGGATTAAAGAGTTGAAAGGCTTTTTATTCCTGAAAGTTGAATTCATAGTCTAGTTTCTCATTTGATAAATTCATAGCTGTCAGCTACAGGCACTTCAGGGCAGATTTGCTGTGTAGGAGCACAATGTGCTGTACACACAACTGTGATCCTGGAAGACACAAACACAAAGAATTGATTTCTCACTCCTTTGTTCGAAATGTGCCTGTCTGTAAATGCTGATTATAAACTCATTTTCCGTGACATCCATGTCCTCATCCTTTCTCTCTACTATGTAAAAGAAAAGTATCCAAAAGGCAACAAATAGAAAACTGGTCATCTGGTAAAGGTGGGATGTACACTGCATGATGATGGGGTATGAGAAATTCTTCTTACATTGGAGCACAAGCTAAAACTTGAGATTTTCAGTAAACTACAAAGGACAGACAGACAGCCTGTATCTGGGACAATCTTCCTATTTGTTCACTCCCTACAGATTCACATCTTTAGCTGCTCTAATTCTGCCCAGTCTGACTGACTCCTGCAGTGGAGTGAGTTTACAGCAGGTAAATATTCATCCCTACAAAGGTAAGAGGCGCTCAGACCACAGAGGAGCCAGTCCATCTATAGCCTGAAGAACTGGATTTATCCTTCTGACCTCTGCAAAGGAATGAGGATATGAATGTGATAATGAGGAAAGGGAAAATTTAGACACAAAGCATTGAATTAATTGTGAGGAAAAGACCTGAAGCATCACATAGTCCTCCCATCAAGGCAGGGACAGGTGCCAAAAGCAATTGGTTAAAATTCATTTTTCCATTCATTCTGAGGCAGAGAGCAGATAGCAGAGCACGGACTATGGGGCTGAACAACTTCCAGCCACCAGAGAAAGATTTAGATCTGGCAAGTCTTGGACAATGCTTTAAATGCCCTGGAACCCACACCTTCAGCTATGGGACCCTGGAGACTGTGCTACAGATACAAGACAGGGGCTTCTGGAAAGGCAAATGTGGAAGCCCAGTCTGCATTTTCACATTGGGCTTGGAAGCCCAGTCTGCATTTTCACACTGGGCTCAGGGCTCCCACTGGTGATTGAAGCTACTGATGGCAGTTTCACTGGTGAAGCAAATTCAGGAATCATCCCCCCAGTGAGCAGCTTTAAATTAACCTGGTTATTTCATCCCAGCTCTTTGACAAATGAGTCTGATTTATTTAGCTCATTTGAAACAAGTTCATTTTAATGAAGTTATTTATATAACTCCGTGATGCCATTAGCCAGATTACTCACTGTCCGAAGGGCATAATGCATGATCTCATTTCCAACTTAAACCGCTTCTATTCCTTTCATCCTCTAACTTAAGTAGCAGGAGATCAGAACATATGTTCTTCTGTTTTTCTCTAGATGGCAAAAAGTTGTTTGACAGCTGTCAGGTACTATCAGCTCCTTTAGTCACTTCTTCTCTATCCCAGGAAATCAGATTAGAATGTAAAACATATTTCTGCTAAATCACAGAGAAATATAGCCCTGTTTGAGGTCCAGAAACAGATCACTGTCACTTTTGGAAATGGATGATATTATCCTGACCACTTCCCTTTAAACTGTCAGATTTGTTTCACTGCTTTAATTGCTTCTGAAGATTATTTTCACCAGTTTTTGCATGTCTGTAATAGGAAAAAACAAACCTGTTGCGCCTCGGGTTTCAAGTTCTACCCTGCCATGGATTTTCCAAGAGGAAAAATCCATGAGAAAAATCTCACACTCCTATTCACACTCATACTTCCCCACATGAGTGCCTGGGCACAGAAATCCACTCTGCAGAGCACCTGGAGTGTTTGAGCCTTGCTGGGTATAATCTTGCACTGAGACCCATTGATTCTTTGTGAGTTCAGGTGGAATTGGCATCAGCAAGATAAATGTATTTGAAGAACTTGGCCATGCAGGAGTGGACTGATGTTATTGATGTTATTTATGAAGTGCTGAATTTGGAAAATACTGCCTGAGGTCCGGATGTGCTTAAGCATCAGGGACCTCTTTTTGTTCCTTCTGATACAAATACAAACATTTCTCAAGTCATAGGAGGAGAGAAAACTGCTCTGGAGATTTCAGGGGGATAACCTTGTATCCCTAAGTTTACCTCTATCTCTTCTTGAATGTAAAGCATCCACAGAAAATTTTAGGTGCATACATTCTAAGAGGACACATCTACCTAGGCATCACCTCAGAAGTGGTTCCTGATGGACTGTTTTCTCCTTAAAAGGGGAAAAAAGATGCTCACTTCTTTTTGCATGAGAGCTCCTGGCACAATTCCTTCCCCAGGAGCTGGCAGGCTTCTGTCCAGACTCCTCCTCATTGTGGAGCATAGGTCCATGGACGTGTTCTCCTCAGCAGTGAAGCCACCCAGAGAGATGTCTCCCTGCAATCACTTCTGCTCACATCCTGCAGCTCTTGTCTCTGACTTTTTAGCAACTTTATGGGTTTGTGCTGGAAACTGGGTCAGTGGAAAAATCCAGGGCAAAACAGGAAAACAGCAAAAAATTACCTATTTTGGACATTTTTCTTAACCCAAATCATTTCAGTCTTGTAGCATTCTGACAGGGATGGTGGGGGGATCTGCTCCCTCTCTTCTTACACAGGGCCTGACATGAACCCAGGGTACGATATGATGCTCAGATGGGAAGGATAAAACAGGGGGCTCCCACTTAGTTCCCTGGACTTTCAGATTACCCTCTCCCAGGAAAAACCTGAGACAAGTGATAGAAATTCTTGTCTGGCTCCAAGTGGGCTGGCTGCAGGGATAAGGTCTTTCTTTTTCTTGGTGCTTCTGGCCTTTAGCTCTTTCAGCCACCCTCTGAGAATATGGGTGTTCCATGGACCTCTTAAGCAAAACAAGAAGAGTTTATGCACCTCTTGGACAGCAGTTCCAGAAAGCAAATGAGATTTACCCCTAATTTTTCAGCAGCTTTTTAGACATTTAAATTTAGATATTAAATAGGCTGATCCCATCCTTCACTAATTCCTTCAAATAATCTTTTTGGGGTTTTTTCAATGTAAAAGCATTTGGGTTGGTTCTGGGTTTTTTTTGTTTCCCAGAAAGAAACCACTGAGACAAACCTTGAATCACACTGTACATTGCAAGAAAAACAATCAGCAATGCAGCACAGTAGCAAGCATGTGATATAAAAAGAAACATTAAAAACTAGGGCGGAAGTGACTTCTCAGATGTTCTTTAGGTTGTGTCTCAGGTATATCTATCGCCAGAAACTTCAGACTGCTATTAAAGGGAGACTGCAAGACCAGCATGGGCCTGAAAAGCTGGATTTGTAAACATAAGAAAACCTTAAACTGTGGGGAATGCTGCCATGAATAGATTTTCTTCCAGTGGAAAGATTTGGGTTTGGAGTTGTATTCTTCCCGCCAACCCCCTGATAATCCAAAGAGGCAAAACCAAAACTGGCTGATCTGCCTAGATAGTTGAAGTTGGGAGCAGAACAAAAAAGAGGAGAAGAATTTCATTTCGTAGTAAAACAAATTTAGGAACAAACTCGAATGAAAATACAAAGGAGATGCTGCTTGCTCACATCCCCTCGAAGTTCAAAAATCTGGTTCCGGGGTTCCGGATATATCACAGCACCATCTGCCAGCAGAGAGTAGAATTACACCACAAATGGCACATTTCCCTAAGAATCACCTTGTCCGCTTAAAATGCACGGGAGGATTGTCATAGCTTTCACGACAACCCAGCATTTAGCAAAAGCTGCCAAAAAAAGCCGAACCTACATAAAAGCTAAATCAACATGCAGCTCCAAAACAGGACAAGCTTTTCCACTGTGGAATACATCACACTATTCCCACAGCTTGAATTTATCAGAGTTCAGGATTATGACCATTCAGTTACTGGGGTTTTACAGGTGACATTGGCCAAGGAAGCAGCTCTTGGCCCTCTGGTTGCCCCTTCCTCCCCTACACAGCTGCAGCCCCCCTGCCCACCCGTGGTCCCTGCACACAACCTGTGCACAATGCCATGCAGGAAGCACCTCCCCACTTCTACCTGTCCCTCCTACAGAAAAAACTACATTTGCCACCCTCTCCTCACATCTCACCCTGTGTAACAGGATGCTTTGCCTGGAATGGGAAAATAAAACTTGAACAATGCTCCATTTCCAAAGCTATCAGTGGTAAATGAAGAAGGGACCCTCACGCTGCTTTTGGTGCTGATTAGTGCTGAAACCAGTATGACACATCAATCTCAAAATTAAACGTCCTGATAGTGAGATAAAGATGTGGTAGACCTGTTAAAATACCTGGATAAAAGAACAAACAAGTGCTGCTATTGGCCACTTACCTAGAGGTGCTGAGCTGACACAGTTGGCTTGGAGACGTGACTGACAGCACATCACTTTACACTATAAAAGCCCAATTTGAACAGCAGGGTCTTACAACATTTCCCTTCTTGGGGTGTATGTGTGAAGATTCCTCCCTCCAGTGCAGATGCCCCTAAAGGTAATTCCTTGAAGCTGAGTGAAAGAAATCTACCCATGGCCATTGGTATGGGTGAGTAACATCAATCTCTATTTAATAATTGTTCTTGCTAGCTTTAATACAATTGCTTTAATACAATCGCTTTAATGCAATTGCTTCAATATCACTTCATAGTGCACTATATTATAATAGTTATAGCTCCTGAACTGTCTGCCAAATAATTCTGAAGATCTTTTTGTCCAATCAAAATCATAATAAATCATATATATTTATATAAATACATCTGGTTTGCCATCCTTAATCCTGTGGGACAAAGTTGTATAAAGGTTCAATTACACATAAATAAACCTTTACACATAAACTTTGACAAAGACTGGGTTTCAGACTGGATCCATCTGCACTCAGGCTCCTCTCTAAGAAGGACTTTAGAAAGCAAGGGGCATCCTCTCTGCACCTCATGACTCAATGGGAAGGCTTCTCTAATGAACTTTGTCTGAAGCTCCCACTCTGCCCACGACATGCTGCCATCAGCGCCTTTGATTCCAGTAGCACACAGTAAAGCACTTCCCAGCTGGGATCCATCTGCTCCTCCCATCTGCTCTGTCCTTTTCTCTCCCTTCTCTTCTGCCAGTTATCCTGTGAAGTCTCATTCCATCTCCTCTTCTGCTGTCCATATACCCATCCTACAGAAACCAGTTCCTCCTTGTTTTCTTGGCTATCCCCTCCAAACACCAAATCCTGATGGATACTGTGAATTGCACAGCTGCCTTCCTGCTAAACTCAACAGCAGGAAGAATGGCTCATCCCAATGTCACTGGCAGCTCAGATCCATGTAGACTTTGTCCTCTGCTCACTGTCTCTGGAATTCTGATCCTTTTTCTTCCCCACATGTAGCCATATCAATGGAAGCATTCCTAGTCTTGGACTGGGTTCAGTGGGATTGCTACTGCCATGGCCCCAAGTTAGGGAGAGAGCTGGGCATGTCCAGATAGAAACCCAAGGCTGTAGGTGTGCACTGACTGCCATCAGAATTCAGGTGTTCCATCAGAGTTTTCAGGAAAAAAGAATGACAATGCCCTCATTCCCAGCTCTGCAGACTGGGTATTGAGGGTCCTGAACACATTGCCATTCTCTAACATCTTCCAGGACTCTGAGAGAGGGTAAGTGACAGAGCAAGCACTCAAAACAAATACACAGAGACTTTCAAGGTGGTCAGTCCATTACAGCCTCACACAGGTGCAAGTCAGGAAGTTACAAGATTGTCACCAAAGACAAGGTCTTAGAATGAGTGAGTGCTCTTTATAGGATTCTTTCTAGGCCAGGCCACGAGGTAATATTTTTTCTTACAGGAGATTCACTCTGTACTGAAGAACCCACACAAACTGCTGCCTGTGCTCTGTTACTCCTTCTTTACCATCTCTCTTTCATGGCAGCTCTTCAGAGCCTGAGCAATTCTCCAAAGCCAGCCCCTTCCAAACTGTGAGCATGCAAATGAACGAGTGTTATATAAATACTAGATTGTTTATTTATATGTATATATATATATATATATGTTCTGTCAATGAGTAATAACTGTATTTGCTGTACCCATATGTAATTTGGTACATATCTATATAGACAGAAATCTATGTAAATATGAAAAATCTCAGAAATAACCAGGAATCAAGGCCTTTTCTAACTTCTGTTTTGCATTTCTTCCCCTGAATCTTGCAGAATAAAACTTTCTTTTTTCTATTACAAAAAAGAATCTGCACCAAGATTTCTGTCACCACCCATGTAATCAGATTTGGGATTATTAAATTCACACTTTGCCTTCAGGATTTACGGTGAGTCATAAGCATGTCGATCCTCCTTCTCACATCTTGGCCTTATCAAGCAGCACCACAGTCTCACTTTTCCCCTAATGCTTGAGGAGGTGTGAGTTTGCTGTACCCACAGAGCAATGCTAATTGGGCTTTAATTGGAGCAGAGGGAAAGATATTCCATCTCTGGGATACAGCTGGTGGGTCTGGAGCACATGGCAGTAGGGACACCTGGTGGCCACCAGAACACAAGACCTCGGGAAGAAAATTGAGTTAGTGAAAAGCTAACTTTATCTAAAGAAGAGATTGTTAGGTCCATAGCAAACTCTGTGTTTGAGTCCTTCATCAAGTTAGATAGATATGGATGCATGTAATTGTTCCACTAACATAAGTCAGGATTCGTGAACCTCATTTGCTCTGTGGAACAAGAGTCTCTTAGAAGATTAAGATTTCATCCTGCTCCTAAAACACAGGAGAAATCCAGTCATTTTATCTACATATACCTTGGACCTGATATAAAGTGAATGTTCCTGTCAATGGTAATAATACATATTTGTGAGGAAAATTATATTCTTTCAATTGCATAAACAGAGAATGGGGCCCAAACAGAGGTCATCATCCCAAACTCTACACTAAGTCTTGCATATTTGTGACTGAAATAGTGGCATAAAATTCCCAGTGGCCCAGTCCTCTCAACCTGCTGCCACTTCACAGTTTATCATCCTTATATATTGCTATGACATATCCCAGAACAACACTACTGTGTAAAAGGAGGTACAGATTTTGCAGTTAAAATATTTTTTTATACAAGATACATCCACATAAGTAAGATAAAAATATAGTAAAGAGAAAGACTTTATATCCAGCATGGAAAAAGCTCATAACTGAAGGGATGACATATGGGGAAACTGATTTATGGAAGGAGTCCTCTTCATGTTTGCTGCTTACCGCATAAGGTCTTTTTAGAAATTTTCACATGGCGAAGGCGTATATAAAATTCCACTATTGTTTCCTGCAGTCTGAACACAGACTCCTGATGAAGCATTTTGGAAGCTTGAGGAAGTGGTATCCTGTTATTTTCAAAGCAAGCCCATAGCTGCCTTGAAACCAAACCAAACTAAACCAGCCAAACAAACAAACAATCAAACCCAAAAACTAAACAGAAACAAAAAACCACCACCACAACAACAAAACAGAGAGATACTTCAAGGAAGGCAAGTGCAGTGTTCATGCTTCATTTGCTGCAAAAACTGGGGGGAAAAAAAAAACAGAAGCTGGAAGAGATCACGGCTGGTGAGTCCAACAACTGTATGCAACCCTAGAATAGCAAACTGTGTCCCTCCTTTGGCCAATCAGTGCCTAAGGGAACCAGGCACTTAATTTTTTTTCCCTGGAAGTCAACCACTGCGTGTGTGGAACTCAAGATTCCTGAGTTTTGATGTCCAGAAATACCAACTACACACAGACCAGAGTTACTGTGTGCTCTGAAGAAAACAGGTGCTATAAATCCTGCTTTCAGCTCCTTATACTGGTTACCTTCTTGTCCCAGCTACACATTTCATCTCCATGTTTTACCACCACTTTTATGTGCAATGTCTCCTCCCCTAAGCTGCCCTGTCTCCCCATGAGGACACCTTTTAAAGCTCCCAGAGTTTGGGGAGGACACAGCTGGAGGTCACACATATGGGAAGTGGCCAAAAACGGGCTTTTTGATAGAAGAGCAATGAGGTTTTTAGACAAGTAAGTTGCAGGCAAGGGATGCCATGCACCCTCTTGCCCTTATGTGCCCTGTGTGTCTGTGAGGGGCTCTGCTCATTTGGCAAGGATCCCACAGGTACCCATTCCACGAGGCAGCAAGAACCACAAGCTGAGCACCATTACAGGCTTGTTTATTCTTGGCTTTATGGATAATTTTTGATAAAATGCCTTGGTTTTGTGAGGTTTTTGGGCAGGAGGGAAATGAAAGTGATCAGAGAGTCACAGAATGGTTAGGATTCAAAGGGACCTCTGGAGACCATCCAGTCCAACCCCCCCGCCAAGGCAGGGTCATCCAGAGCAGGTTACACAGGAACGCATCCAGGCAGGTTTGGGATGTCTCCAGAGAAGATTCCACTCCTTCCCTGGGCAGCCTGTTCCAGTGCTCTGCCATCCTCAATGTAAAGAAGTTGTTCCTCATGTTGAGGTGAAACTCTCTGTGTTTTAGTTTATGGCCACTGCTCTTCATTCTGTGGCTAGGCACCACCAAAAAATGTCTGGCACCATCCTCTTGGGCACCCACCTTTGAGATATTTATACACATTGAGATTCCCTTCCAGTCTTCTCCAGATTAAAACGGCCCACTTCCCACAGTCTCTCCTCATGTGAGAGATGCTCCAGAGCCTTCATCATATGTGTGGCCATTGATTAGACATTGATTGACATCCACTGATTAAACACTGGAATGCGCTGCCCAGGGAAGTGGTGGAGCCACCACGGCCGGAGGTGTCTAAGGAAAGTCTGGATGTGGCACTGAGTGCCACAGTCTGGTTGACAGCCTCGGAGGTCTTTCCCAACCGAAGCGATTCCGTGATTCTGTGGCGGACGCCGTGCGGATGTTCAGGGGGTCTGTTCCCTCAGCGGGGCAGGGAAGGCGCCGCGCGCTTTGTGGCGCCGCCGGCTCCCCGCGCCCCGCTCCGTGCGCTTTGTGGCGCCGGGCGGGCGGGCGGAAGCGCCGGGCGGGCGGGCGCGGGCCCTTCCGGCGGGCTCGCAGCGCCTCGCCCCGCCGCCGCCTCCGCCTCCCCCGCTCGCCGCCCGCCGCCGCCCGGCGCCTCCATCCTGGTACTTGGGAGTCTCCATCCTGGTTTCTCAAGTGCCCGGACCCAAAACAGGAAGTAAGTGCGCGGGGCCCTGCGGGATCGCAGGGCCGGGAGCTCCGGGCAGCGGCGGCGGCGGCCGCGGGCGGAGGGGAGGGGACGGGGCGGGGAGCGGCCGCGTGCGGCCCCGCGGCTCGGCGCGCTCGGGCCGGGCTGCGGGGCGGGCGGGCAGGGCCGGGCGGGCAGCGGAGCCCGCGGTGGGTCCGGCCGGGGCCGCCGCCCGCCCAGGGCACGGGAAAATGGCGGCGGCCGCCCGGGGCCAAATGGCGGCGCTGGCGGCCGCAGGGCAGCGGCGCTGAGGCGGGCTCGGAGCCGCCGCCCCGGGGGCAGAGCCGGAGCAGGGGCAGGGCCGCTGCCTGCCGCCGGCGGCTCTCCGGGGAGAGCCCTGGGCCGCGGCTCCCCGCCTTGCCGCGGAGCTGCCGGGCGTCGGGAGCGCTGCGCACAGGGAAATTGGGAAGCGGACGGACCGAGCGGCCCTGGAAATTACCAAACCCGGCTCCCTTGGGTGGGCAGGGCAAGGGGAGGCCGGCCAGCGCGGGGGTTTTTTTATTATGTTTTATTATTTTTTAATTATTGTTGTTTTCCCTCCGCCATACCTGGATGTCTCTAATAAGAGGCCACCTGCACGATCGCATTTGAATTTCTCGATTTCCTCTCGCCGGGTCGGTCTGTGCTTGGGGTATCCTGAGCTTGTGGGTTTTATCTGTTTTGTTTCATAATCTCTTCTTTTTCCCAGCGAGAGTTGTGATTTGAGGTTGCTTAGGGCAAGTGGAGTCTGAAATGTTCGACTCTGCCACGATCAGGGCTTTCATCTTAGATCGGTACCAGGATTTTCTGCACTAGAGCTATGCTCTGTTTTCCCAAAATAAAGGATTCCGATCGGAAAAGCTTGTATTTCCCCCCACCCCCCTCTCTTTTTTTTCTTCTTTTTTTTCCCCCCCTTTTTTTCTTCCTTTTTTTTTCCTTTTTTTTTTTTCCCCTCTTTTGCAGTCTCTTTATTCTTGGTTGTGCCCTTGGGCATGGTGAAGTGTGTTACACTTGTACCAGCTATTTCTTCAGCTGACTGATAGTATTTGTTTGTATTCATTCACAGAGTTACACTGTTCAGCCCCACCTGGCCATTGTTAGTTGAAGTAATCTAGAAAATGCTTTTTGTTTGCCAGTGCTGCTCTGGCTACAGATGTAAGTTGGCCTCTTGACAGCATAGTTAGAATTCCTTTGCAAAACCAGGAGATGTAGGTTCTGCATTGAGATGGACACATGTCATTCTGGTTTTCATTTTCATCATTTCACGTGATTGTAACAATAAACAACTTCATGATGTTTTATGACTTATTGAAAAGATGGAACTTATAAGTCCTTAAGTAGAATGCCCAAAAATACTGATTTTTGTCTTAATCACACGAAGTTATAAAAAGTGGCCATGTAAGAGACAAAGACCTCTCTACTGTGTATAATAGGTCCCTTCTTTTGAGCATCCTTTCTGTGCTTGTCTGTCCATCAGAAAGCAAGAAAGACTTCTTGCTTATCAGTCTTATAGTTATCATAATTTTTCTTACTTTTCTTGCATGTTAAAATCTACCCATGGTTTATAAAGGTGAAGAAATTACTGAAATGCTTAGCATGGAACTGGATTTACATGAAGGAAAAATAATTTTACTAGGTACGATACTTAGGAAGGTTTCTATCCATAGCCATAACTTTGTGCCTGTCTGCCAATTCCTGAAAAAGAAAACTTGAGATTTTCTGTGTTTATTTCTTTTGAAAGAGCTAGGACATAGGTTTTATTTTGTTCTGTGTTGTTTTTCTCCACTATGTGACATTTAAAGCATGCTCAGTGCTTTTTATTAAACTTTTAATGGACAGGCTAAAACTCATGGAGTTCTGCCAGATTTGGATCGATGCAAATGAGAACACTTTGTCCCATTGTGTCTCCCATATATTCTGTTTCGGTGATGGCCCACTTCTCTAAGTGTACCACTGATGAGTGAGATGTAACTGTTCCTAGAGGCCTGGAATCTCATGCTGATACAGATTAATAAATCCTTGCATGCCCCAGACTCAGGTCCCTGCATCCTTGTGATTGGTGTCTGCCCAGTTTGGTTCCTTTTTGTATCCATTGTTGGAAGCTGTTAAAGTAAATTTCTGTGTGGTGGAATTTTAAATTTGAGCAGAACCAATTTGGTCTGGAGTAAAGTTGGGGGGGATTTGTTGAATATTAGCACAACAGCACTGGCACTAGTTGAATAATGAAAACTCCTGCTAATGTATTGGAAGTGCTGACTTGGTGTGGAATACACTAAACATTCAGGCTTCCTAAAATAAGAGGTCCTGTAATGACTTTGTTTCCTTAGTGTTACTCTTGAACAGGTAATCAAGATCCCAGTGGATTCCATGGGATTGTTCCAGTTAAATGCCACAGTAACTGGAAACCGCCCTTAAAATCCTCAGTTTTTGCTTTTTAACAGGACTTGGTGAAATGTACTTATGACCCAATGCAGAGAACACAGACTTTAATACGACTTACTATAGAAATTTTAAAAGATTTACAACAGTCCGCTGAAGACTAGACATAACATGCAGTTAATAACTAGGGCCAGTGACAGAATTCTGTCTGCAAGAATAAAAATACTATTTCTTAGAAATGCTTAAGTTTTACAGCCCACAGAATAATTGAGTCCTTCTGCCTGATGACAGCTATTTAGAATTAAAGGAATTTTGTATTAGGATGTTAATTTTTTTCAGTTTGGTGTAAAATCAGCTTTGTGGGGGTTTTTTTTCTGCCGTAATTCTGCTGCTTGCTTCCCAAATAAATAAGAACGGCTTTATTATGTGGCTTTAGTGGAAAACTTATATTGGAATTCTGCATTAAATGAGTCTTGTAGACTAAGCGTTTTCCCACCTCTTTGGCTGCATGTTGAAGCCTGTTTGAAATTGTAATGCTGCTCTGAAAAATGCTGGGTTTGGTAAATACACACAGAAATCCAACAAGGCAAAACATGCTGATTGAGTTGACACTGATTTCTAAGGTGCTGTTTCGTTATGGATTATGGCATCCACACTTCTGGTGAATGTCTATCCAACACTGTTCTGTCCCCAAAAGCTAACACCCTCCTTCAGAACATGAAATATTAGTGATAGATCGGCATCTCTGTAAAGAATGTGTATAAATCAAAGATTAAAGAAAAGCCTTGATTTGTTCATTTAAAATTCAAGTAAGCCTTTTGTTTAAGATAAAACTTGTCTACGTTTCCAAGAGCACACTCAGTGAGGTTGTGAAAAGAAGGTGATATTTTGTAGGTGATGAGGCTACTCGGGTCCTAATTCTCCCCAGTTAAGAAACCTTGGCTGTCATTTACTTTGCCTTTGGCTTTTGCAAGAGCGGGTGTGTGGATGTGCAGGTGTGTGTGGTGAGCGGAATTCACCCGGCACATCCCGCAGCCGAGCTCTGGCATTGTTTAGCACCGCTCTGCCCTCCGCGCTGGGATGGATCGGGACAGTCCCAGTGTCCCTGCAGCCGGGAGCAGGAGAAGGCATCAAAGGGCGTTGGCTCGGGCAGCAGCATTGGGCTTTAGCCACTGAGCTACCTGGGAACGTGTTGTATTTGATGCATGTTCAGAGTACCTGGTAGCTACCTCATTATTTAAGTGTGAAACAATGAGGTTTGTAAGATCTGGAGATGGTTTCCGATTCACTCAAAAGAGCCACCGCAGTTACTCCTGATTTTGGTCGCTCATTCATGTGTTAATGTGTTGGTGCCCCTGTCCTGGGGTAAATGTAGCTTGAAAGAGCCTGGTTGGTTCGTTGCTTGGTTTTGAGTTTTCTTGTATTTGCATGGTGTAATGAATAAAAAACAGTGTCCAAAATACGCATTTGACTTTGACTTCATTCCTCATGTTCTTTCTACTCAGTTTTCAATTGTGGTCCAAGGCCATATGCCTTAAAGTTGATGGGAATCAAATCAAGGATTTGGCTCTTTTTAAGTTTTTATCAAGGCTTGTTGAAAGTACCTTTACTCAGAAAACTTAAGATACTCTGAATCTTAAGTATCTTACACAGAGCATCTTTTGGGGGGGGGGGTGGGGGGAGCCTGCACTTACGGGTGGCTTAAAACGTTTTTGGGAAATCAGCATGGAATTATAAACCCATCCTCGATACAGGAATTACATTGAGGAATGTTTCTTGGGAAGTCACAGGTCCTTGAACAACGTGCAGTGCCCAGTGTCGGTGCTCTGCAGTTTGTGGGAGCTGGAGCTGGCAGCTGCAGATGTGTGACTTGATCAGAGGAGTCAGTGCTCTCAGATGTGCTGCCTCAGCCACTGTCTGGTAAATCCTGTTACAGCTCCGGATAGAAGTGTCAGGGCTGCAGCTCCTGATCCTGGTGTAGCTCCCTCATCATCTCTGGGAATGCCATATTTGGATGTATGGATCCCTTTTATGTCCTGTTCCCTCCTAACATGCAAACCAGCAAGCCAGAGAATGTAAAGGGTTTAATTGCCCTGTGTTTTTCATTTGGTAGCCAAATCTTCTGAATATACAGATTGATTTTCGTCAAATCCTGAGTAACTGCTGGAAGAATGACCCAGCTTTCCTGTGCCTGTTCTCGATTTTCATCAGTCTTCCAATAAAAGAAGGAATGGTGTGCTCTGTCTTCTGCTGTGGATGTGCTGTAGTTTCCACTGCTTTCAGAACAGCTGTAGGTGAAGTAAATGACTGTTGTAATGTGTCTTATAAATCTCATGTCTTTCAGGCCCTTAAAATGGTGAAAAGAAAAATAGGTGCTTTCAACTGGTTGTAGAAAAATAAATGTTGTGACAACTAGTTGACATAAAATTAAGGAGTAATCCTCCACCTCATTTCCAGTAACTTTAGGGATTTTTACTACAGCAGTCCCTGTTGTAAAACTTACTCAGAAAGTACGTATGAACGTGAAAAAGAAAATCTGTTTATTTTGGCCCAGTTTGTTCACTCCCCAAAAGCTGAATTAATAACTCAAAACTGGGTTGAAAAAGTTACAGTCTGCTAATTTAGCTGTAACGCTTTGGATGTCTTTCTTCGTGTTTTCACATTAAGGATGCCTCATTGGTTCCTAAAATCAGTATTACAGCCCTGCAGCAAACAGCAGCTTCTAGTGAAGGATAGAGCACAGGCTGTAAAACTCAGCAGCAGATGAATCCCAAGGAAGTTGCTCCCTCCTACACTTGCATGTGGCAAGAAACTGTTGCTGATGGTAGATGTGAAAGTAAGTTTGAGAACTCTTTGATTGAAAATGTCAGTGGTATCTGAATTTTTTTACATGTTCAGGAGAGTAATATCACTTCATTTGAGGAATCACTCACTGTGTGTTCTTAAAGATGTGCCAAATCTTCAACAAGCTTGAGAGGTGAGAAGTAGTTTTTTAGAAGGACTGGCAGTAGTTTTATCTTTCTAGGATAGTACTTCTCTTGGGAATCTTCAATATTGAAGAACATATTTTCTGATTAAAAATTAAATAATCTCCTGCTGATGCAGTAATGTTAACATTATAGAGGGAATTTGAAATCCAGGTTGTAAATTCCGCTTGCATATGGGTATCCGTGCCTAGTACATGGAAAATTTGTAATGTATTTGTGATTTCTTTTTTCTAAAGCTATAGCCAGATTTTTTTAACTACATTTTGGCTTCAAAATAAAAGTTAAAAGTGATTTTTTGTTGTTGTTGACACATGAGTAAACACAGAAAAAGGACTGAGCAGTTAAAGGAGAAATAGATGATATTTTCTTTTTACAAATCTCTGCCAAAGTCAACAAAAGCAGGCTTAAAACTGATGAAATCTTTGCAAAGCTTCTGGTTATTTTAGATGTGATTTCATTTAGCTTCTGCAGCAGCAAAGGTTGCATCTCTTTGTATCTGGATAAAACTTTTGTTGTGGGGTTCTGCTTTGTTTTATTTCAGAATTACTGCTGGTGGTTTCATAGAATGTCTTAGAAACTTTGTGTTTCATTGGAGTACTTTTATAGTGGAAATGGAATTATCGGAGGCACTTCATATTGCCCTAATTCTTGACTTCAATGTGTATGGCTTATCCTGGATTACTTGTTCTCTCAGTAGCTTTTTGTACTGGTGATTGCAACCAATTTATCTGTTGCTCTTGTTTTTTAAATGTTAAAGAAAATAATGGAAGTTTCACATTTAGTTATATGCTTGGAAGGAGAATAAAACTTTGCAAGTTGGTAGTCTATAAATAGGGCAGGTGTGACTTATAGGACAGAAAAGTATTTGTCAGTCCTGACTAGCTTTCATTTCTATAATAGCAGAATTATTAAATTAACAATGGAACAAATACTGGACAAAAATCATCAGATGCGAAGAATTTAGAAATGCTGAAAAAGTAATAGCCTAGGTTTATGTTTTAAAAGAAATCAGTAGATTGCAAATCCTCCTAATAGGGAGTTTAGGTACTACTTTTAACTGGAAAAGTTCCTTTTAAGCTGTCTGGTTTTACCCTGTGCAATATATGTGTGCAGGAAAGTAAAGGCAGGCAAATGAAATCATGGATTTTTCACGTGAAGGAGCAGGCTCATTCCCTGTGGGAGTTTGTGCTGGTTGTTTGGGGATGGAAGCAGCATTATGGTCCAAGTGGAGTCCAGCTGCAGAAACTTAATCTGTGTGTTGCTCTTTCAGGTTTGAGTATGAGCACAGTTGAAGAAGAGTCTGACACAGTGACAGTAGAAACCGTGAACTCTGTGACTCTGACTCAGGATACTGAAGGGAACCTAATTCTTCATTGCCCTCCAAATGGTATAGAACTGTATTATGTAGTAGGTTTTTTTTCTTCTTTGTTTTGATTGATCTGACCACCATACATCCCTGCCCACAAATTCTGTGACCTATTTAGGTGCAGCTTACTGTGCAAGAATTGTTCTGCTTTGGTTTAAAGAATGATTAAGTGTTGAATTAGGTATAAATCCCAAAACTCTGTGTGTGTGTGCCCAACAGAGATACAGCTGCTGTCAACACTGTGGTTTATTTCAGTTGAGAGGGATTCTTAGAGCCGAGCACGTACCCAAGTTTCTGTAGGCTGATTTGTGTTGGACAGACTGTGGATGGAATTTTCAAAGAAAGTTCATGTTGAAGAAAGCATGTGAGCTGTTGTTGCCCATAACTTAGGCCAGGTTCCTGGGCAGCAGCAAAGCACTGAACCAACCTGTCACATTTGTCACATTTGCTTCTCCTGTTTGCTTTGGCCTGCTTTTTAGGAGAGCTCTGTCCAAGGCTCCACTTAGCTTACAAGAAGTAACCTGGGTGTGTTTTTATTGTTAGAAGCTGATGAAGTAGACTCTGAAGACAGCTCTGAACCTCCACACAAGAGGCTTTGCTTATCAGAGGATGATCAAAGCCTTGATGATTCTACTCCATGCATTTCTGTTGTTGCAGTTCCAAGTAAGTTCTTTTATGTACTCCTGTAGCAAATACATCTGTTGGTAAAGGTTAAAAGTGGACTCTTGAATCACAGTAGAATATTTTGCATGGGGTTTTTTTTTTCCAAATTTTGTTAATATGTTTGGGTATCATAATTCTCTTTCAGCCTTGGAAAGTTTTACAACAATTAATACTGGCAAAATAAGCCTCTGTTAAAGTAGTTTAGAGACATGCAGGCACAGGTGAATTGAATAAAATGAAGGATAAGTAAATGAACAACTAGATGCTCTCCTGCAAAGAGATTTGGGGTTTTTTAATGATCAGACAGTACAGTTAGTATTTCAGTGTTTTCTAATATTGAGGTGTATGTAAAAGAGATTGATGTAAAAAAGATAGTGTGAATACTGAATTAGTCCTCTGGAAGTTGATTGAATATTAGAAAGTTTAATATAATCTCCCAAAGGGAGACAGAACCAGATATAGTTAAAATACCAGTTTGCAGTACCTAGAGTGCCTATTTATTTGGTAGAGCTAGGTAGAAATTCCTTAGAAGTAAAGACGTTATCATATTGAAGTTGAAGGAGGACTGGGGAAAATGCATGCAGCTAAAAGATTTGAATATTGTCCTTTAATAACTGGAAATTACTGGAGGTAGAGTTGGAAAAGAAATATTAATACATTTTCAAATTTTTGCATCAAACACATTTTGATTATGTTTCACATTAGGTCGTAGTTGTAGTCAAGGGTAAAACTGAAGGTTTCAAAATCCATAGTTAAATTTTATGAAGAGAAGCAGTTGATAATCATTTTAGTGAATTTACTGTGTCAACAAATAAATAAGGCTCAAATAAGGCTCTTCACAATTTTCACTTCAAAGGTAGCAATTTATAAAACTCCTAGCATGTGTGAAAAATGCTTCAGGAATTAAGTATGCAACTAACTTACCCATTCTGAAGTTTCAGAAAATGATCAGAGCTTCGAGGTGACCATGACTGCTACCACTGAGGTAGCTGAAGATGAGATTAATGAAGGAACTGTTACCCAGATTCAGGTACAGTAAAACTTGAAAATTTACCTATTTGATGTATGCTTTTATTTAAATTGAAATGGAAAGGGAAACAAGTATCAGAAATGCTTACTAAATGAATAAGACTCCTTGAAACGAATGTATGTGAGCATGGATGTTGTTTGTAAAAATGCTGGTCTGTAAAAGGATAATTGAATAATTTTATGTATGAGAGGTTATTTGTAGTCCTAAGTTACTGCCCAAAGAGAATACTGCAAAGAGTAATAGAAGTAACCTTCCACTGGTAATTATGTGCTCTGTTGTGATCTGCATGAAATATGAGTTTATCTGTTACTTCTGTCATTCTTTGGTTATAAGTTAAGCTTTATAACAGGATTAAATAGGCTTTGTCTTATCACCAGTCCTAACAGTTACATGCAGTTTTCATTGTGAGTAAACATTTCATGTTTAAAAGTTCTAGATTGGAGATGCTGGATATAGCCCTGTTTCCACCACAGCCAGTGAGACTCTTCTTACTTACTGTACATTGAACAAGGTGAAGAATGCTACCTAACTAATTGCCACAACATCTGTATATTATTATGCTAAATCTTAGTCAGGTGTTTTTAGAAAGGTGATAGTTCCAATGCCATATCTAAGACATGATACTTTTGAACAGTCACCAAGGTGACAAGGTCTGCTGGTTGAATTTTCCTTCAAACTATGTCTCAATGTTAATTGCAAAGTGATGTAAACAACTGAGTATCTGACTGTATCATTTCATATTGGTCTTTTCAAGATTCTTCAGAATGAACAGTTGGATGAAATCTCCCCACTGGGCAATGAAGAAGTATCAGCTGTTAGTCAAGCCTGGTTCACAACCAAAGAGGATAAGGATTCTCTAACCAATAAAGGTAGGGTATTTCAAATACAATTCTCCCATGCTGTAGAAAGGTAACCTATTCCAAATGTCTGAGAACATATTGCAAGTTGCATAAAGTAATCTCTGGTACGGCTTTTTGGAGATGGGCCATGCCTGCAGTGGTGACAGTGGCCACAGTAGAGAAGGGCTGTGGGTTAGCCCAGATGGGGCAGAGAGTTATGTTTGCCTGGTGAGAGAGTGGGAAGCTGCAGCAGGAGGGGAGGACACCAAGAAAAAAACCAATCCATGCTTAGATTAATGGAGTTGCTTCAGAAGAAGAGGTCTCCTGCAGACCAGGACCTAATGAAATAATCCCTGCTACTCCTAAAACTTCCACCACACTGGGCATTCCTCCCTTTCCAAATACATCTATGCAATCATGTAGTATTTGCTGAACTCAAGAGCTTTTGTTTTTTCTTTCCTCCCCACAGGGGAAGTGGAGGAGGAAAGAAAAACCTTTCTAAACCTAGTGAAAAAACTTAACGTCAAATGAAGATGTGTTGTCTCTCTGGTTTCCTCAGCCCCTCTACTGTTTTTCTTACTTTTACTTTTTCTGGAGGAATTTTTTTTTTTTTCTGTCAGTTCAAAGTAACTCTCTTTTTTGTTAAAAACCCTTTAGGAAGAGACACAGCATTCTCAAAGGCAGGCACTCAATCTGGTGATTCCAGTTTAGAGATTAATAACTTGAGGAAGACATTTCTAGTAAAATATGCCAAGAAAAATATTTGAGAATCTCTACTGGCTGAACTTTTCTTGTAAGCTCTGTGGTTTGTCACAGAGATCAGCAGTGGAGGAATGCCAGTGTGTGTCTTCTTTTACAGTAGCTCAGAGTTTGGTATGTGTTGCCTGAGCTCATAATTTTATAGCAGTCTTCATTTGATAATGTTTTCTTCCCAGATCTGTGGGCAATCTTGACTATGAATATGCAAACATGTGAAGTGCAGAATATATGTCCTTTCCTAAAATAGTTTGGTATTAAAGATTATTCCATGTAAAGAGTAGCAGTGTCCCATTAAGTCAGTTCAGAGGTTTGGACCTGTGTGAATCACAGTTACAGGAATACATTATTTTTCTGTCTCTGTAACTGTGGAAGATGAGATTGAAGCTATGGGGCACAGGGAAGGAATACTCTCTCACCAGTTCCAGTGGAATTAGTAATAATGCCTGTACTTTTCATTATAATTGGATTTGAGTAAACAGTCTCTTTGGTGTGTTCTGTCTCTCAGCTCTGGTAATTAGCAGGCTGAGAAGGAAGTACCCTGATTTTTCTGAGCAGAGGTGGGCAGGTAGCCAGCACACACCACTATGTTAACTGGGTCACACCAGCATAAGCTTAATTAAAAGTATTGTGTGACCATAAGGGGGGAAAAGGATAATTTAGAGGAGGAAGGTTTTAAAGTTTTATTGATAGACTTCAGGTTTGAAATTTTCTCTCTGAATAAAGTTGGTTGGTTTTGCTTTTAAAGCCTAGCTGGCATTGTAGTTACTGAGGGCATAGACAGAGAGGAAATGTTATTTGTATCTATTGGTTTGCCACTTTTATTTGAGGAAGTAAAAGACCCACCACAAGGTTTTATGTTGACTGTGACCCCTGAGCGTTACTCCCAGTGCAAAAAGGAGGAGAGAGATGGGGACCAGCTTGTCAAAAACAGCTAAATGGAGCATTTCTCTCTATGAAAAGCACTCACAGTAGGTGGCACTACTCTCATGTTCAGGAGTGTTAGGGCATGCAAGAGAACCCCACCTCGTTGCCAATTCCTCAGGTAGTCTTCTGAGTCATGTTTTAAGTTCCAGCTTCTGGAATCATTTTGAGTGCATGGAAAATTCAGCTGTCAGTTTAAAGACAGAGATTTTCTAGTTGCAGCTGAAGAGAAAGCCTGAAAATGTGACTTGACAGCACGTAGAGGAGTTCATGCTGTTTTTAAAAATGGGATGTTTTTGAAGAGGGGTCTGACTCACGTTATTTAAATATTAGTTGATGGTTACTGTCAGTTATGAAATAACATATGTTTAAAATTAATGCTAGTTATATTTTAGTAGCTAAAATTATTCTTACCCTTCTTAATTGCAGTGTGGGTCATGTTTTTAGATACTTCTGTTCTTGCTGTTTTTCTGGCCTTCACTTCAGTAATTAGTTGTCATTTCTGTTTCCAGGTCACAAGTGGAAGCAAGGGATGTGGTCAAAGGAAGAAATTGACATTTTGATGAGCAACATTGAGCGTTATTTAAAGGTGTGTTTAGAGTATGTTCCCTGCTTTTGATGTGGTGATGCAGTTCCTGCCGGAAACCAACTTTCTTTAGTACTTCCCAGAATCCTCAATAAGTGATTTGAATTGATTTGTTGTAGAAATGGTCGTTACCCATTTGAAATACATAAGAAAACCTTATAGACAGGATTTAAGTACTACTGAATGTAACATTGCTTTTAATTTTTGTGCTGGATATAGCCCACCTTGAGCATCTTGAAATGACATTTTACATGGTTAAAGCTCTTTTTCTGACTATACATTGAGGACTCATAAAACCTTTGTTGAAGATAGTGGGAAAAAATTGCACTAGCAATAGAGATAAATTTCCCTACTGAGCACTGAATACAACTTCCAGATGTCCTTGGTGCCAAGTCTGTGATTGTGTACTACAGTAGCAAGATGCCTGTGTCTGCTTTCTTTCCCTTAAATTATTTGGGTCAGAGTTCAGTGTAAATGGGCATGTGGTGAACATGCTGACGGTGATAATTGCCCATAAGTCATGTTTGTGGTAGGCTTCCAGCTGAGAATATTTGAGCTGAGCCCTTAAAACTGAGAATATATGGCCTGGATATTACAGTTTCACCATCCTTCACTTGTGGTTTAAACAAAAAAGCCCTGAATTTAGTGTTCATTGGGATAAAAATCCACAGTATTAGTTGAAGAGAGTGTGTCTGCCCACACACATATTAGAGTTTCTGCCACAAAATCATTCATGGGTAATACTATGTTTTAAATCTAGTGAAGCTTTTTTAAACTAGCTAAATAACTTTTCTGAGTTACTGATTAATCATTTGATTCATTCTTTTGCCATTTATCTGCTTTCTGGGACTGCTTTGAATAATTGAAATATAGTGGTTGTTAGTTTAAGCTGAAGTTAAGCTTTACTGTTATATTTCATTGCAGTGTTTTTGTATTGAATTTATTTGAGTTTCCATCAGAACAAGAAGAGTAGTTTAATTGAAAGAAATTGCTTTCGCATAAGGAATATCTAAAATTATGTAATAAATCGGTATAGCACTGTTTGACAACCTTCCCTTGTATGGCCCCAGACTAATTCCACCACAATTTCTACATGATGGTTCAATTTCTGATCTTAAAATATACACTGGACAGATTTTTTTTTCTTATATGTGGATAGGTGTTCGAATTCCGTGTCTCCCTGGACTCCAATGTAAAAAAAACCAAAACAACAAAACCTAATGCTCAAGGGTTTGTATTTGAGGGAGCTAATCCATAAATACTCAGTTTTATTTTGGACTGAAGTATTTGTGATACACAGAAAGTTGCATAATGGCTTCAGTTCTTGTGTTCTACTTCTTGATTCCTAGGAGACTTTATCTAAGGTGTTTTTGTTTGTGGTTTCTGTTTTTGTTTTTTTAAATGCTTTGTTCTAGGCCCGTGGAATAAAAGATGCCACTGAAATTATATTTGAAATGTCAAAAGATGAAAGAAAAGATTTCTACAGGACAATAGCTTGGGGTCTGAATCGGCCTCTCTTTGCTGTCTATAGAAGAGTTCTTCGCATGTATGATGACAGAAACCATGTTGGAAAGTATGAAACCCTCTAATGCTGCATGGTTTTATTGGTATGAGTAGGGTCATGTATTTATGCTTGACATGTTTTTTGTGAGACAGAAAATTTTAGCCAAACAGACCTAGATCTTGCTAATATGTCGCCTCTGCTCAATTCTGATAAATCATCCTTGGCCATGGTTGTGTTCAATTGATGGTATTCAATGGCAGCTTTAAAAAACAGACAAACAAAAAACCCAAAACAAAGGTGAATAACAGATTCTGATATGAGAGTACTTGGACACAAGCATGGATCTGCTGAGATGTAACTTTTTCCAGAGTTGTGACCTGGAAGTAATTGATCTTCACCCCTCATGCCCTTGCTTGCCATTCTTTAAAGCAGTGATCTGGTGCTATCCAGAAAGGATATTATGTTTTAGTTTTTGAATGTAGTTGAAAATTAAAGTATCTTCTCAGTGCTGATACACTTTTATGATGGAAAGTCAGCTTTATGGTGATGGTGAACTGGGAAAGAAAGGAAGATGCTGTTTATTTGAAACACTAATGCAGAAAATTCTAATTGTGTTCATAGGAGTAAGATCACGGAGAATGAGGAATTTTTCTGACAAATGAGAGGAATCTTATACCAGTTAACCTTAGAAATGCACTCGTGGAAAATGGCATTTGTTCCTCACATTCTTCTGAAGTATTCAGTCAGATTGTTTCTTACAGCTGAAATTCCTTAATCTCTTGTTATAACTAAATATGTGCTGTGTGATTAGTAAAATAAAAATATTTATGCTGTATGCTTTCTGTTTAAAATAATGTCTTTTTATTTGCCTGTTGCTTAGGTATACTCCTGAGGAAATTGAAAAGCTTAAAGAGTAAGTTATCTTATGAACAAGGTCACTCTTCCTTGTTTATACTTAGTAGCTTGATCAATTTCTAAAAGTTTCCTTATATGATATCGCTGAAGAGTTACAAATTAATTTGACTGCTCCAACACTATCCAAAAATAGTGGTTACTATCTAAAGAAAAATAAAACTACGTTTGGATTTTTTTAAAAAATTTTTTTCTAATGTGTGTTCAGGACCTAACAATATGCAACAAAGTTCTAAAGCGAGGCTTCTGTTGTAACAAGGAAAGTTTCAGATTTTTACAAGCACAATCAGTAGTTGTGGTTGTGAGAAACAGAAGTTCATTTTCTTTACGAAATCTGAACAAAAGTTATTCCTAAAGCAAGTGGCAGGTCAAGAGTGAATCTTGATCCTAGGATCTGCCCTAGGAAGTATTACGGATACATAAATTATCAGTGCAGCTCAAAAAGCCTAATTTTGAGTATGAACCTGATAGATCAAGGAGATGGGGCTGCAGACTTTAACCCCTCCTGCACATTTCCAGGATTGAGCAGTTGGAAGAAACTGTGGGACTGAAGGAAGGGAGTATATTGCATTGATGGATCTGTTTGGATCAGTTGGGCTGGTTTGTGTCATTCACAAGGTGCCTGTGGTTCCAGATGTGTCAGAGCTAGTCATGGATCAACATTTTAAGCAACCTGCTGTCATATGAAGGAGGAAGATGATTGCTAAAATGATGAATGTGTTTATGCAGTGTTTTGCGTAATTTAAATTGTAGGATGCCTGGGTTTTCATTGGGCATTATTTAAATTTCTCAAGTGCTCTCTACACTACCCGAAAATCATTGAAGTACCTGTATAGAATGGAAATCAGCCATTTATCTAAACATTCATATTGAGTTTAACACACTCATTAAGGCTCACAATCTTCCTACAAGACAGATACACATTTTATAAGTATCTTAGAGCTTAACTAGACCAAAAGGCTTCTGGAAACACAGGAAAAAGTAGCAGAAAATATTAATAGTCAAGTAGCAAAGTGATTTCCCTGTTCTCTCTTTAAGCCTGTAAACTGCACATTCATCCTGTTTTTATTAGAGAATGTTTGATATTTTGGTAGTTTCCTAACTGGTTATAGTGCTAATGAGCACATCTCTCTTTAGGCTGAGAGTAAAGCATGGTAATGATTGGGCCACAATAGGAGCTGCCCTGGGGAGAAGTGCTTCATCAGTAAAGGATCGGTGTAGACTGATGAAGGATACCTGCAACACAGGTGAGGTAAATGCTGGTGTCAGAAATGGATATTCTGGTTAAAATTCTGTCCCTTGTGTTTAATGGTTATAAACTTACATTTGTGTGTTTGGTGTCGAGAGTGACAGATGCACTTCAGGAGTAAAGTACTGTTTACTTTGTAATGTATATATTACAAAATATATATATATTACAAAACATAATATATTCAAGTATAAAGGAAAATGCAGTCAGACCTAATGTGAATAATGTTCACTAAATTGTTGCATGGTTAATTCACTCCAGCTGATACAGTTCAGATAGCTTGGCTCAGTTTGCTTTGGTCACTATTTAGACTAGTTCTGTCTGGCCTTATTCATCTGTGAAAGGAAGAGAAAAGAGAAATTCGGCAGCAGAACAATGGAATTGTTGATTTGTTAATCAAGAATGGATATAATACAAATGGTTAGTAATTGTGAGCAGTTACATCTTCTTCACAAGTTAATATTTGCATCTGGAATAAGGTGTTGGACACAGAAGTTAAATGTCTGCTGGCGTGTTACGGATCAGAACAGAGGGTATGTGCTGCCAGTTAAGTTGGAGGGCTTCTCTGTCTTTCAGGAAAGTGGACAGAGAAAGAAGAAAAAAGACTGGCAGAAGTAGTGCACGAGCTGACAAGCACAGAGCCAGGTGACATTGTCACACAAGGGGTGTCGTGGGCTGCTGTGGCAGAACGGGTCGGGACGCGCTCGGAGAAGCAGTGCCGCTCTAAATGGCTCAACTATCTCAACTGGAAACAAAGTGGGGGCACCGAGTGGACCAAGGAGGATGAAATAAATCTCATCTTGAGGTTTGTTATTTTAGTTACTTTTAAAGGTTTGTAATATGTGTTGCTAGCAGGATTCCATTGGGGTCCATTTTGCTGGTTTCCTAGACACTGAAAATTCTAGAACCTTCCAAAAATCACTGCTGTGTTTACAGTTCCCAGAGATTTATTATTGAACATATTTTTTGTTTTTTGTTTTTTTAGTGAATGTTAGTGTTCGTGAAAGGTGTCAGATTGAAAACCCTGGAGACTGAAGTCTTCTTTATTCCACAGAAAAGGTACAGCACAGGCAGCAAACCGTGCAAGCTTCCCACACGTTGCCCCACCGATGCGCTTTAACCCTTAACTGGAGGGTAGCTCAGTCTCCCTGCCCGTTCAGTCCTTGGCCTCTCTGCTGAGATGACCAACAAGGGTCAAGTGTGGTGGTGGTTTCTGTGATGTGGACATCTTGTCTACAAAGTGCTAAACTGAGACTGCAAATTAATTTCATGTAGGCCACCAAACACTGATTGGATATCAGCATCTCTGACTACATTTGAACTGGCAACCTGGTAGTGACTTTGGAAATCTTTTGCCCTCTCCAGTCCTCCTCCCATTTTGAATGCCTTTAACTCAGGCTTTTTTTAGCCAGTGGATTTTTATGGTTGGGTGGGAATAAAAAGCCAAGACATCCAGGGAGTCTAAGGATTACTTACAGAGTAATGTTAACAAATTTACTGAAGCTGTTTGACATGAACTCAAAATGAGAAGCCTGATTCCACATTTCAGAATGTTCTGGGTGTATTTCTTAGTAGTATTTCTGGTTTGGTCTGTCCAGATACCCCTTACTCATCCTGCAGGGTTGGTATTGGTAGTTTTTTTTCATTTTTACTTTTTTCTTTCTTTAGCTAGCAAGAGTGCTCTTGCTTTGTTTGTGAAGAGGACTTTTCTTAACTTCCACAAAAATATTTTCCCCTCGCTATTCACCTCTCTTTCATATGCTCTATGTACAGATAAGGGCAATTCAGAGATTTTTAGTGATTTCAGACAGATTCTGGTAGAGAAGACTGTCCCTTATCTGGAGAGCGTGGTGGGATTGATTTATGAGAAAGTGTTTAATGCTGTAGTTAACTTCATCTACTTTGGCTAAGAAGCGTCTGAGAGAAGGCAAAAATCTGTGTTAAGGACGGATGGTTGTTACTTAGAAGAAAACAAATATCATAACATGAAATTAATTAAGTGAATGTTCAGAGTGAATCTCAGGAAGTATTTCCTGCCTTGGAGATGTGTTTGGGGAATGTTTTTTCAAAAAGAAAAGATGCAAGTACCACCACTTGGAATGCTTCACAATAATCCGATCTAAGACCTAATGTATAAGTAATTAAGGAGAATAATCCTGCATGGCAAGGAGATGGACTGGATCATCTAACAGGTCTAGTCCATCTTCTGTTGTTTATGATTCTGCTTGACCTCTGGCAGCGTGGAGCCTTGGAAGCCTGTGTCGATTCCTGAGCTCTAGTGGGCTGGTCACTAGCATGTCGTTCTGCGCTGTTACGTGTGACACGGCCGGACATGTGCGACACCCCTGCCGGTCTGCAGGGCAGTTTCTAACAGCTCCATATTTTCTGTATCCTGCCAGGATAGCGGAACTTGAAGTTTCTGATGAGAATGACATCAATTGGGATTTACTGGCTGAAGGATGGAGCAGTGTCCGCTCCCCACAATGGCTTCGAAGTAAATGGTGGACCATTAAAAGACAGATTGCAAACCACAAAGATGTTTCATTCCCTGGTAATGTACTACTTGCACACTTCTGAAAGCTGCTTTCACATATGTCAGAGGAACATGGCTGCATTTTGTTGTCTGCTTACAGCATTGCTGGCCAAAGAGCGCATTGCTCCTTTGCTGGAAGTTAATGACCCCTTGGATCTGCTGGCTGAATTGCTCCTACAGGCAATCCTTAAGTACTTCAGTCAAACAGGCCAAGCTGATATGTCCAGCTAGACAGACTTTGTCATCCCTTCTTGCTTTGGCTAAAGTGAGAGCATGTATATAAGCAGCTCAGCTGGCAGATCTCAGATGATGCTGATCTTTGATGTGGAGGGCAGTGACCTCTTCAGGTGGAAGAGGATATGTACCTGCAGCCTGACTATGGCCTCAGGTTAGATGTGTTGCCTTTACGATGTTAGAATGTAATCTCTGTCAGGTACTGAGCCTTAGCTCTAGTCAGAGGGTGGATCTACTACTAGCTGCAATGAGGAGGAGGGGAGGAATCAGGAATATAAAGCTCCCCCAAATACATTTCATACCATTTTCCCATTCTGGCTCGGAGAAACTAGTGCCCAAGCCAAAGAGGTGTCTGTGACCTTCAGACCTCCCTTTGTCTGACTTGGGGAGAGGAAAAAAATCAGAGAGATTAGTCATGTTATAATTAATGAAAGATGTAATTTAATGCACACTTGAGCTGTGGTTGACGGTGTGGTTGTATATTAGTCCTGCCTCAAGGCTACAGCTGGGAGGAGATCCCCTGTTACCACACATTAATAGGCAGTTGTTGCATCAAATAATGCATAATATAAATGCAGCACTGAATCAACAGGCTCTGCTCTCTTTTCCCTGACAAAAGAGAGATGTTTAAGCAGTTTGCTGTAATGAATTCTAGAAAAACTGAGGCCTCAGGTTTTGTAACCTGCTGTTACATCAGCTGCTCCCTCAGCCGGGTCAAAGCAATCAGAGAAGAAGGGTGAGTGGTTCTGTTAGAGCATTGGGCCTCCTCATGCACAGGTGAAGAATTGAAATATAACCACTGTGGGATTCATTCTCTCTTGCTCCCTATTTTCAGTGACATTTCTGTCAAGCTCTTGGACAAATCTGCTTCTGTGTTGTAGAAGATCAGGGGATTTACTTCTGGTCGCAGTATTACACAATTAGTTATACTGGCACTTGATTGTAGCTTGGGGATATACCATGCATCTTACTAGAGTTCCAAACTCTTATGGGCTGTGTGTTCTTTATTCCCCCCAGGTACCATGAAATGCCTGGGTTCCATGAGGAAATCTAGTTTACTGCTGTAGTTGACTATAAATGGTCTATGTATGTACTAAATTTCTAGTTTCAGTATCTCTGGAGTTTGCTTTTCCAGATTCTATAGGATTTTGTTTGCTCTTTCCATCTTGGGTAAATCCCCAATTACAGCATTTCAAATGTGCTTCCTCAACCTGCTTTAGCATGAGTGTTTTTCTCTCTCAGTGCTGATAAAGGGTCTTAAACAGCTCCACGAGAACCAAAAAAACAATCCAGGGCACCAGCTTCCAGAGAACAAATGTGGCAGTGGCTTGGCAAACACTAACTCCAGCTCGGGGGTGCAGCACGTGCAGATCCGGGTGGCGCGCTTGGAGGAGAGCACGGGCAGTGCCCCAAGCCCCATGGCAGCTCTGCAGATCCCAGTGCAGATCACCCACGTCTGTAAGTACTGCAACAAACCTGGAGCCTGCTTGTGCTGAGGTGGTGAAGGAGGAGTGAGCGTGTCTTAAAGAGTTGTATTAATTCTCCCTTGGTCATGCTGTAACTTCAGATTAAACATTTCTGTGTTCCATTTAGCTGTTTCTAACTTTGTTAGGCACATGTAGATACTGCTCTGACAGTAGTTCCAAGAAGCTACCATGGGAGCACCTGGACACGGGTATTGTAGCTGTCTGTGTGTGTGCACACAGGATTTTGCCACTTAACCTGTTCTTTGAAAAGCCTTCAGTGCACAAACCTCTTAATGAAGATAGAGTATGTGTGTTCCTTAAGTTGTTTCTGGTCGCTCTTGTGCAGAACAATGAACGTCATGTACTAGATCTCCATTTGTAAATTATGTAGACCACTGGCCCTAAGTTCTGATGCAGGACACTGAAGGGAAGGTATAAGTGTTTTTTTCTAGTCCTTTATCATGCAGTTATTTATAGGCACAAACACTCTGCAAGGTGTTAGCTGCTGAGTCACACCAACATTCAGCGGTGTTCTGCTAAACCACTGTATTTTTTTTTAAGTTGATGCTTCCCATGCTCTTAAGGATGAACTTTGCTCATTATCTAACACTGATTACCAGGTCTGCTCTGTGTGTAGTTCTTATTGCTTGATTTTGTAACTAATCTTATGATGTAACTCCAGTTGTATGGAGTCTGTCATCTGCACTGTATAGTATTTTGCACACCATTTATCATTTTTAATTTTTATTGGGAAAATTTAGTGCTTTGGTTTTGCGGATTACCAGATTAGTTACAGAATATTCTGAGTTGGAAGGGACCCATGTTGATCATCAAGTCCCAGCTCTTAAATGAATCTCCTGCACAGGGTTTGGACCCATAGCCCTGGCACCATTAGCACCCTGCTCTGACCAACTGAGCTAAGTTGATTGGTATACAAACTGATTCTTCAGACTGAATAGGCATTTGGCAAGCAATTTTCTGTTTATAATTCTGTGAGGTAAATCTATTTAAATCTATTTATTAAGTGCTATCTTCATTTTATGTGGTTTATTTTCTGATTAGAATGACAGATGATACCAAGTCAAGAACTTCTGGTCTGTCATACTATGTCAGTAGTCTCAGACATTGCATGGAGCTTGATTAAAGCTGATGGGTTTTGATGAGCAGGCGAGGTGGGCTGGGATCCTGGAACCTCTAGTCCTTTCTGAATTGAGTCTTCTAATGGTTATTTTGTGACTTCACTTGCTCATGTCTGCCTAACAAGCCTTTTCCCCCATTTTAGTCTGCATTTCTGAATAATTTCTGGTTGTGTAATCACAGTGGCTTTTGCATTGTGTGTTTCACAGTCCCATGAGAGCTGAAGCTATTAGCCACTTTCTGCTGCATTTGGTGGAAGGCTCAGGGTTTCAAAGGGGCAGCTTCTGAGCTTTCATGAATATAGTGGCTGGGTGACTGACAGGCCACACTTTATAGCTCTCTGCTACTGAGTACCAGGAAATCTGCAGCAGGAAACCTTGAACATGCCACTACAACAATAAAAGCTTCAAAAATGGAGCATTTATCTTCTTAAGAGACCAAAATTACTGTATTTTGCAGCCATGGAGTCTGAGATGACAAAGTTTCCAGTGCTTGGGTCACTGTTATCATCTTGTAGATCTTTTTCCCCTTTTGGTATTTAGGAAATTACTGGAAAGCCCCAGGCAAAGTATTAATTTGGTGTCAGCTTCCTGGAACTTAGGATTTTTTTTAAGAGTAAATAGGAATCGTAATTATGATTGTAAAGTTTTGAGTACAAGTTGTTTGGACCTGGTGATCTTAAAATACCTGGTTCATCAACTGTTTTCAGTGCTTCTCTTCACTACTTTTAGAATTAGTTGAGCTAATTGCATAAATAATTACATAGTTGTAGTAAGAATACTTACAGCTTTTATACACTGCAGTCATAATACACAGGATAGGCGAATATCTTGGGACGCATCTGGTCTTTCATCAAGGATGGACATACTGTGGAGGGCAGAAAAGATTAAAAATACAAAAAAAGGAAAAGAGGTCTGTGGGTAGCACAACAATATTAAGCCTGACACGAGTTTAAAACAAGCAGTACATGATCCAAAGGATATGATTACACCAAAGGATATCGTTACATTAGAACCTCTTGTAAATCTCATTACAAAAAGTAATTAAATCATGTCAGAAACTTTATTTGTCTGCTTTTATCTCTGTGTGCTAAGCCCATACTTACTTTCTTTTGGTCTTTTGGATTGTAGAATGCTCTCTTTAAATAGTATTGTATCTTGGGTACCAATTAGAGGACCTTGTCATTAGGATTGCAGCCAGTTTTCTTTTTCCTCTTAGGGGAATTAACAGTACCCTGCCATGTATTAATTATAGTATGTTATGCTTTCTGCAGGGCTGAACATTCTGGTTTACATACTTTTCTTTTTTTTCCTTCCTTTTGCAGCCTCAACTGATTCCCCTGCTGCTACTGTTGACTCTGAGACAATAACACTGAACAGTGGAACACTACAGACCTTTGAGATTCTTCCAGTAAGTAACTGGTGTTTGTTACTGTTTTTTTCTTTTCAGCCCAGCTACTTCTTAGACTGTAGAACTGTGCATTTCAAAAAAAAAAAAAAAAAAAAAAAAGAGAAGGTTTTCAGGCAGAAAGAAGAAGAGTTCTAAAACTTTTTTCTGAAAGTGTAATTCATTAGGGATGCCGAGTAAACTGTGAATTATGGTTAAATGCTTTAAATTTGTTTTAATGCTACAAAGTTTTCCTTTGTGCTTGGATTTTTTTCTTTGTTGAAAATAAAGGAGACAGAGAAAGCTCCCAGCAAGTAAAGGTTGTCTCAGTTCCATTGTCCTGTAATTTATACCATAGTTTCTCTTCCATTTCAATGCAAAAGTAAGTTGAATTTGTTCCTTTTTTACCTCCTGTTGTACAGCATAATACAGGCCTGCTGGGATCCTGCCCTTAGTACTTGCCTTGGTAGCCTAAGCCTACAGATGAGTTTTTTCCTGCTTTTTGAGTGCAGTGCAGCAGTCAATGTGGAAGGGATTGGATTGGTGTGATTTTCCAGGAGAGTTTAGGTTAGGCTGGTTCATGTAAATCAAAACGCTCCAGTACATCTTGGGCAATGCATTTGGGTGTTAAACCTGTGTTGTCTTTTTAGTCTTTCCACCTGCAGCCAACTGGGACACCAGGCACCTACTTACTGCAGACAAGCTCGAGCCAAGGCCTCCCTTTAACGCTGACAACGAGTCCCACCATGACGCTGACGGCCGCGGCTGCTCCGGCCTCCCCGGAGCAGATCATCGTTCACGCCTTATCTGTGAGAGCTCTGCTTGGGGCGCTGGGGGAAGGGGAACAGTGAAATGCAGGGCCTTGCACTTAGTGTTAAACTTGCAAAGCAGTTCTTAAGTCGTAACAATGTTACTTTGCTTAAAATCCTGAAGACTGAAAATCTAGAGGTTTTTTTTTTAAAAAGCAACCTCAGGTTGGGTCAGAACTTAGCTTAGTGAGGAAGTTCTGAACAGGATGTCTCCATTTAGTGGCTTGGTCACCAGCAAAACCAAATCTTGTTGTTTTGTGATGTTTTCAGTTACTCTCACAAATAGATACTGGTCCCCAACACTTGGATAGTAGTGACAGTTATTGCTTTTTGTTAGAGGGAAGAAAAGGGAAGCTAACTGGAGATTGAATCACAAAAGTGATGGAAAAAACACTGACCTTTTGAATCTACAGTGATCCTCACCTGAATGGTTGCCTCTTCCATATTATTATGTATTTACTTTATTTGTGACTTAAAGAACACATGACACCACATTCAGTCTACGAAGTTGTCCTTTAGGAACAGGAAAGGTCAACAGATGATCTGTGCTGACATACTGTACATATAGAACTCTAAATTACACTTAGAAATTGGAATCTTTTTTGCTTGTATTTGCTTGGAAGATTTGTAGATAGTTACAGGAAAGTTTCTGACCTTTTTTGGGGTTTTGTTTGTCTCTTTCTTGCAAATGCTGCTCACAGCCAGAGCATTTGTTAAACACAAGTGACAACGTCACAGTGCAGTGCCACACGCCGAGTGTCATAATCCGAACCGTTGCTGCCGAAGACATCTCCTCCTCTGTCACCCAGACAGAACTGGCTGTGGATTCAGACATTCAGTCAGCTGACCTGACAGATCCTCCAGACACCCTAGGAGCAAATACTTTCCCACATGATATCCATCAGTCCAAGCTGAGTGACGAAGAGCAGTCAGCCTACAACGAAGATGATGCTTCCAAATTTAGCAGCAGGAATAGCAGAGAACTGATGGATGGAGTTATGGTAAGAACAGAGGAGGAGATTGCTGATGCTAGCCTGAAACAGAATGAGGATTCTCACTCTGATTTACCCAGCACTTACGTTACTGAGGTAAGGGAGGGCATGATACTTGATGTTTTCCCCATTTCTGCACGGAGAGTTACTTCATTGAATCTGTGGCCTTTGTGTTAAGCTATTCGTCTGAAATATCTCAGTGATTTCATTTATATTGGTAGCTGAAGGGAGAAAGATGGAGAGAGACTATTCATGAGAGCATATAATGACAGAACAAGGAGGAATGGCTTCAAACTGAAAGAATGTAGGTTTAGAAGAGGTATCAGGAGAAAATTCTTTCCTGTGAGAGTGGTGAGCCACTGGAACAGGTTTCCCAGAGAAGCTGTGGGCTGCCTCATCTCTGGAAGTGTTCAAGGCCAGATTGGATGGGACTTTAAGTGATCTTCGAGGTCCCCTCCTATTCAAACAAATCTGTGATTCTGTGTCACAGTTCTACAAGTATTTGCTGAGATCCTCTACCCTTGAGCTTTGTTAGTGTGTTACGAGTATGAAAGTAACAGCATTTAATTTGGTACTGAGGCTTATATTGGACTTCAGTGGAGCACTGGACACCTCACTAGCTGTGGAGTTGCTTCACTACTCAGGATACTTCTGCATGGTGACAGTGGAAAGCTGGAACATTGGTGGCACTGAAAAGTGATTCCTGTTTGATGCTGTTGCTTTAAACTGGGCTGTTAATTGTCCAACACACCTGCATTAATAGACAGATTGAGCAAGGGAGGTGAGCTGTTTAGGTTTTGCTTTATGTGTCTAATAACATACTTAAGATGTACCTCAGTTTCCAGTTTTGAGGACTTCTGTTAAACATACTGCTCCAGTCAAGTATCTGTGAAGAGGGAATTTGAAGCATTAAGCTTCTTCTCTCTCTGGCCTCAGATTTATTACTCTCCAACACCTGAGATGCAGAAATGAGTTTATCCAAATGGATAATGGTATTTGGATTGCTTATACTAAGTTCCTCAGTCTTTCAGTTGCTGAAATTATGAAAATTACTAAGTCACAGAAAACAGAGGTGCTAAAAAGAGGACAACACTCTTTAGTGGGTAGAAAATTCCTCTTCTAGTACAAGTTTGATTAGGTTGGAATTTGGGAAAAGATGAGTTAGAGTGAAATACCTCTTCCTGTTTTTTAGAACACTGTTCTCTACAGTAGCTGCGTTTCTGCTTTGTCAGCCTTGAAAATCCATCATTAATATGCTTTGGCTTTGTCTTTGAAGAAGCTTGTGATAGACAGTGCATATTCATTATGCTCCTACAAAAGGGAGAATCTTTGTACATCTCAAGTTTGCTACTACAGAAGCATCTGAATCCTGAATACATCCAAAGCTGTGGATTATTCTTCCATTTTCCTCTTTCTGTGTCATGGTTAACATAATTGTGATAAGATTTTCAACATTTGAGGCAGACCATCAGCTTTCTATTCTTATTTTAAAACTTCAGCTTCTCGAGGTAGAATTAATAAACTTTTCATATTAACCTAGTTCCTAATTTTACTTTGTACAAACTGCTCATGGCTAGCAGAATATAAAACTAAACTTTTTTTCTATACAGAAAAACAAACTGAATTTGTAATTCTAATTTGCCTTACCCTTCAAGTCAGATCTAAGTTTGACATGTGTACTTAAATTCTAGGAAATAGTGAACTGTCTGTGAGTAATTCACAGTGAAAAGTTACTCTAGAAAAACATGCCTAAATTTTGTTTTCTTTAAGTCAGTGTTATTTTTATGAGCTTGCCAGGGTTGTATTGTCACTGTGGGTGGGTAGTGGGAGGCAGGCAGTCATGCTGCAGGGTTTTATTATTTCTGGCTGGGAAAGGTGCCCATTTGCCACAATGGCTTCTTTAGTTTTTCACGCCTCCTCTTCCCAGTTTCAAGCCTTGCAGCCCAGTGCTGCTGGTGGGCAGAGCTGTGTGCTCTGCTGAGAGCTGCTCCTGCAGGTCAGGCACACGGTGCCCTTGTGGATGGGACAGAGTGCAGCTCCCTGAGCTGCAGCACAGGTTGTCAGCTCCTCTTCAGCAGCGTCAGGGAAGGGGTTTTCAGGCAGCTGCCTTTGTAAAAACACTGTGGAGTTATGTAGGGAGACAAATTTTCCTACAAAAACAAGGTGGAGGAACATCAGGATTTTCTTAAACATGGAGAGCTGTAACCTCTCCTAAACAATTCCTGCTCCCTCTGAAAACAGTGATAAATCCAGGTACCTTCCATTGTATCAGCAGCAGTTGCTAGCATTCTACATCAGGGGGATTTGAACAAACCTTACGCATGTTACACACAAAAGATGGAATCCAAATATCTCTGCTGGTTCTGGCAGTACTATGTGGGATGACTTTACACTGCATTTGTGGAGCCAGGAGTGTGCTGTGACACTGAGTCAGCCAGATGTGTTGCTGCCATTCCAGTAGCACAGGAGCAGCAGCAATGACAGGACTGGAAGAGAACGAGGGCATTGACAACTTGTACCTGGAAGGAATCGGTGTGTTGCCAATCTTCTGGTATCATGAGGTTCAGCAAAAAAAGTCTGGAGCCAACCTCGAGCCAACAACAGACCAAGCAAGGCACGGCAAATAAAGTGGGTCTTTTGAGCTCTGTGTTTAGTGTCAGTTAAAACTTGACAACAGGAGTTGTGAAACTTAAAGTAAAGCTGTTGGGTTTGTGGAGCAGGTAAGTGCTATAAAGGTAAAGCTTCAGTCTCAGAACATCTAGAGAGCACGTAGTGGAAAAGTCTAATTATTCCTCTTCACAGACATAGTATTTGACTTGCAGGGGAATGTTTTATCACCACCTTGCAGTGTCTCCCTTCCTCTCCACCATTGCTCAACAGGGTACAATTCTCATCTTGGTTTTGGGTGCCTGCACTAAGATGAAAGGTGCCATGTAAATGTTGAAATGAACTATCTCAGGTGCTGACATTTCAATTTAATGAGATGAAATTCATCCAGAATGTATTGCTTACTGTGGAGTATGGCTGAACAATGCAGGTTTTTGTTTATGCTACCAGGAATAGACTTTCACGGCCTGTTCTGTGTTGTGCAGGACCTGGGTTCCCCAACAATAGAAGAACAAGTTGATCAGCCTACAATAGACGATGAGACTGTGCTTATTGTTCCTTCTTCCCATGGATTTATCCAGGCAACGGATGATATAGATAGTGAATCAGTCTTGCCCTTGACAACTCTCACAGGTATGACTGTCCTTTCATTAAAGCAGTGTATAGAGCTTTTTGAGTCTCTGCAGACAACTCTTCATAGATTCTTACTTTCTCTTAAATAATTTTACATATCAGTGTTATGAAACTTCAAGTAACCTAACAAATACTCCTCCCCAGAGGAAGGATCTCCCTGTAGAGCCATCAGAGGGTCAGCACTGATAGTGTAATTCCTCATGGATGCAAATGTGAGTCACACCATTGTATCCCTATCCATCCATACTGATCATCACTTACCTTCTCTAAAGATACTCAAAACCCACCTGGGTGTGGTCCTGTGCAAGGTGCTCTAGCTGAACCAGCTTTAGCAAGGGGTTGGACTAGAGGATCTCCAGAGGTCCCTTCCAACCCCAGCTATTCTGTGATTCTGTGAAATTAGAAATTGCAAACTGCCTAGTTTGAGCAACGCTGCCTGTAATTGGTTAGGATTCCAGGCTACATTTCCTGTCTCCTAAGTTTGTATTTTCTCTCTTGTTAGATTGGCACAGCAATAGTTCTAATGCTTTTTGTCCCTTGACAGATCCTATCTTACAGCATCATGGAGATGGGTCACACATTATTGGCTCATCGTTGGGCAGTCCTGACTCAGAAGATTCAAAGGATGTTGAGGATTTAGTGAACTGTCACTGAGAAGCAGCAATGGTGTCCATTTTCTATTGACCATGTTTGCATTGTGAAATTAGTTACAACCCTGTGCCACATTTCCAAAGAAAGCAATCACAGTCTGTCTCTTTGAACAGAAGCTTCCAGTGTGAAATGACTACTGTGCACTTTCTCTGCTCAGGCTGTTTCCCTCATGCAGAAGGGAGGACTGAGCTGCCAGCCAAGGCCTGAGGTGCCACGCCTCACTGGGGTGTTCCAGTGTCCTGAGGAGCCTCTGTTGCAGTGCTCACAGTGCTCAGATCCATCCAGTCAGTTCTGATCTGACTTGTTACTGATGTGCTGAACTGCACACATGGAAAACTGGACAGAAGTCAAGGATTGTGGACTGTAGCCTCTTAGTGCCACAGCAAGTATTAGTTTGCACAGGTTTCATGAAGAATGGGTGAGGATTTTTGCACTTACTGACTCTTGTAATACATGGAGTAAGAGACTGTTACATTTCAGGAAGAAGTGAGTTCCATCAAAGACTTCAAGGGAGCATGGGCAGCATCATGAAGCAGTGGTGTGTATTCCCATCTCACCTGGCTCGTTAGTATGTCTGTGGCATAGGAAGAAGGCAGAAGTTTATGGGACTTGCCTGGTCTGCTTGTTCCTGAGGAATCCATTGCTGGCAATGGACAGAGCTCAGAAAGATCACTTGTGGAAAATCTTTTCTCGTTTTTTGTTTTTTTTTCTTTTCTCTCATCACTACAGCAAGCTGAATAAAAAGGGAAGGGCTATGAGAAAGGGAAGCTCCTGGGACCCACTGGCCTCCCCCCACAAGCTTGGAATTTCTTTGAGATTGTTGTGAGTAGGTTGGAACGTTTGTCTCTCTCGCTGTTTACCTGACACTACCAGCCACCTCTCCTAACGTGATTTCTGCAGCAAGTTAGTAAATGGGGAGTGGTGTGAAGGTGGCAAAGTCTTGGAGGAATAGCTGTGTGAGAGTTTGGACATAGGGCCCCAAGGCAAAGAAGGCCAATTAATTCCTGCATTGTTTGAAACAGACACTAGGCTGAACAGCAGCCTGTTAGCTAGGAATCAAGAGAAAAGCTATAGAAACTAAAGACTTGTATAAATTATTTTATTTATTTCTGTAATTAGCTCTTCATAATCAAGAGTTGGTCTTTTTCAGTCTGTGGTTTTGTTAATGTGAAAAACAAGTTGTAGTTTTAAATGGTTGCCTAGGGAACAGAAATAATTGTATATTCAGTTTCAACAAATTAAAGAGTATTTGTCTTACTTGACTGTAAGATGCCATTTATTTATACTGCCACAGATCCTTTCAGTGCTGCAGTTTATTTGTACAGTAATAAAAAAGTGCAGTTTTTTCCAAAATGAAAAAGCTTGTGCCATTCTGAAACGTCAGTACAACTGGAATGTTCATTAAGCGCAACAGTAGCTCTTCAAAAAAAAGCACAATGTCACGTCTTATGGCAATAATTCTCCCCAACAAGAGGGACATTACATATACATTTACATGAAAATCATGTACTGATTTATCCTTGCACAACCCACTTCTTTCCTCTCAGGCTGATGGTTCTCACTTAAATGTCTCAAGTAGAGCTGAGAGCTGAGCTGGAAGCAGTCTGACACAGTAGCATCATTGCTGGGTATTCCCAATGTCCTTCATTTACCCACTTCATGGAAGTACAGGTTGGCACATATACATAACATGACAATAGAAAACAATATGTAGTAAATTAGATTTCTGAATTTGGGTTCCAGGTCTCCTTGTCGATACCAGTAGATCTAGAAGAGAAAAAGAGTTTGTGTTATTTCAAAAAGCCAGGTATTCTGAGGAAACTTTCTTTGGTAACTGAATTGGCAACTTGCAAGTTTAGTTTTGGGGCTTTTTTTCTTCCTGTAAAACAATCCAGTTTCCTCTGGCCAGAGAGACTGAGTGTGTGTGTGTGTGTATGTGAAACTGGCCCTGAGGACATGCGCTGTCTGGTCAGCTTTGCTGAGAGGGAGGGAGAGTGGGAGGCTTAGCTGGGGCTCTTTTAACACTCAAAGCTGGCTACACCCTGGGGGATGAGGACAAACATCAGCTTTGCACTAACACAGTCTATTCTGGGCAGACTCATGGCCACCAGCTGTAGGATCAAAAACTGGGACTGACCAGGCAATGCAGAGCAACTTCCCAGTGTACCCAGCAGTGAGGGGTTCAGGGCTGTTCCAGGTCACAGCTGGAGGAAGGAAAATGCTCCAGGTACGAAAAGCTACAGCAGCACAAGGAGCCACCAACGTGCCTGCCCATGGAAGGGGAGTTGGACAAGATGGTCTTTGACAGCCTCTTCCAACCCAAACCATTCCGTGATTCTGTGAGCTCAGAGCTGCCAGTTCCCTTTGCCAGTGCTTGGGACCAACTCCCTTGGAATTCTACAGTTGTTGAGTAGAGGAACGTCTTCCACTTGCTGTAGCTTCCTACCCCTGTTACTCATCCCCTGTGTTTGAAGGGTCACTGACTAATGCAAGTGCATGGCTGATCCCACTTCAAGTGTCTTCTGCAGCACAATCCATCTCTGGATTTCCATTTCAGTGCTCTGCTCCCTGGTTTCCTACTCTGTGTCTCCACTGGCAGCTATGGGTGGCAGTGCCACAGAGGTGACAAGTCTTGCACCACAGCTGGGCTGCTGGAGCTGGCTCAGCTCACACTGCAGTAAATACAAAACTCATTACCACTCCCTCATCGTCAGCTTGTGTTACGGAGGCAGGAAAGCTTTTCTGGAAGAGTGTAAAAAAGAAGGCAGCACCACATAAAGCAGATTTTATTCAGAGCCATTGACTCAAAAGCACGGCAAATGTGGCGGTACTTACAAGAATGCCAGCAGAAATGCAACACAAGGAGATGCAGAAAGCAAAAAATACATTCACAGGTTTTGGAGGTAGTTGCGGGAAGACAAAAGCACTGATTAGAGTGACCTGTATGGAGGAAAACAAAGATGAGGATTTCACTCTGGCCACAGCTGCAGTGAGAAGAGGCTCAGCCCAAGGGCTGGAGGAGCACAACGCTCACATCCCAATCTGCACACCCCTCCCTGGTCTCTGACTCCCACCCCTGAGCAGCTGAAGGAAAATGTGCAAGTCTGGAGGAAAACTGCTTTGATACAGCTGCACACTGAGAGGCGTGGAAAAAAAAACTACAAAGCTTTGCCACGCTGGCTTATTCCCAGAAACCACGCCCCAAGGAGCAGTGAAGCCATCAGGCCCAGGGGTGCACACTGCCCATATAGGAGCATCCCTTCAGCCAAGTGTTCCACCAGCTGGCACCTCTGGCTGTCCCCTCAGCCTCCCTGCACCTCAGCTCCAACAATCCCCATGGACCACACCACCGATGGTCTCCAGTTGTGACGGCATTGGGTTTGTCTTTAAAGCTTGGCGAAAGCACAGCTCAACACAAGGGACAAACTTTGGAAAGACTTAAATAAGGATAAATAGAGGACAATAAGTCATAAATAGAAGGAAATAGAAGCAAACATGCTCTCCTGGCACATAAATGCTTTGTTGTCTCACACAGCCTCACATTCAGCCAGGATGGACAATCTACCAGAGAACTTCAAGGATTTCATTACAGCTCTTAAAGAAAAGTATTCCCCTTCTGTTGTCAGGAGTTTCAAAAGACAGATATGTCCCAAAATGACTGTCTGCCCTAAATCAGAGCCTCTTTGCTCATTGGAAGTTTCACCACCCATTTTTGGGGAGGAATTCTGGTTTTCTCCCTGTCACCCAAAGATGCAACATGGGGTGGGATGGGAGATACTTACTACAAGCAGCAAGGTTGTTAAGCCACCAACAACTAGATTGATGATTCTGTCCTGGAGAAAAGAGAAGAGTGTTATGTGTACCTGAAAAAAAACAACAATAAAAAAGAACCCAAACCATATAAAACACAGCATTAACCAACAACACTGAGAGCATCAGCCAGGATCCACATTATCCCCGGCACATGATCAAGGCTCTCTGGTCAGCTCTGCCACGCAGGAAGGTTTCCCCTCTCTCCACAGACCCCAGGGAGTTTGTACTGGTTGAGGCCTCGTGCAGCAGGTTGGCTCATTTGCAAATGGCTTCTCCACTACATCCAAATCGATTGCAGTTGTGCAAATTATATTTAAATCTTTTTTTTCTAAAGTGGGAGTGCACAGATGGAGGTTATCAGAAAAACCTTTTTTTAGCCTCACTGCGTGAGAATTAATAGATTGATAGAGTCTTGGGTGGGAATTTGTGGGCTGCTGGCAAGGAGGTGAAGCGTTGCCCACACCCCAAATGCTCCACCCTAACACCAGATCTGAAGATGCCACACAGTGGCTCTGCTTGGACAGACAGATATCCCTCCACACTTCTTTCTGCTACTTCTGATCAGCAGAAAACAACTGGGAGGACACAACCTTTCTGCACCTGGGAAGAAAGATCCCTCAGCGACAGCATTGCAGTCCCATCCCAGTGGCATCAGGGCAGGGACTGGCTGTGACACTGGGCTGTGTGACTACGGGCTCAGAGGAGCACCCACAGCAACACCCTGTACTGATGAACCTTCTGGAGTAAATAACAAAGGAAAAGGAGAATATTCCAATCCCTGCCAGCACACTGCCTCCTCCCTGGTGCTGCTCTGAGTATAAATATGTATCGCCACAGTCAGACTGGGCTGCACACAGTCAAGTGTGACACCCCACATGGCTGACAACTCAAAGGCTAAAACAACAGCTACAGCAGAAAAAATGTGCAGAGAGAAAACACCCCAGACTTCGATTAAGTATACTGAGAGTCATTAAGTAGGTATGGTGAAAGGAAAGTGAGAAAAGAGTTTGAGCAGTGAAAGCATTTTGCCCAAGATAAGCCAGCAGGCAGAGCAACGCGGGCTTCCCTCCACCTGCTCTTGCACCCCCCTTCCCTCCTAGAATTTGGATTTGTAGAGGGAGAAGTCCCAGGTCATGAAGAAGTAACACATGACAGCAGCAGGGCACTAGAAAGCAAAGAGAGAGCAGCAAATCATGCTTTTGTGGGACATCACCAGCCCTGACCTAAGGCTTTGTGGAGCTCACGTGAAGGTGGTTCAGGTACAGGTGGATGCTGTGCCCTGGTTGTGTTCATCCCCAAGGGATAGGGCCACAGGTAGCAGACTCTCAAACCTCTTTTATTAGTCCCCAGCTCCTCTGTGTAAAACAAAACCACTGATGCTCCTGTGACTCAGAGGCCCCAGGCTGTGGGGGAACAGCAGTGGCTGCAGCAGTGGGAAGTGACCTCCCCTCCATAGGAAATTGTCACCAACATCCCCTGTGCAAGGTCGTCACCAGCCGGGCACAACCCCCTTCTCCTCACCAGCATTTCTGCACACGGAGTGGGTGATATGACAGCAGAGGTAGCAGGGAATGCCAGGGAGCCAGCTGCAGAACAGCAGCGGGCCACCAACCTGCAGAGCTCACCTGGTGAGCACAGGGTCACAGCCAGCTCTGCAGGGAGCTCACAGGGATGGACACACAGTCACCATCCAGAAAGTCAGCCATGACTGTGCTCCTAATTAACTAGAGACCCATTGTACCAGGACAGATTGGACTGGCAGGGGAAAACAAGGGGGTCAGACTTGACAGCAATGGTGGAGCATTTCTCTCTTGGCTGTTCCAGTGTGGGAGAGAGCATCCCCCGGCACAGGCACCTCTCATCTCACCCTGCTGACTGATGGACTTCCCACTGACAGCCAGATCAGCTATGGATGCCAGCAGTGGAGCTCGTGGCATCCAGTCCCTGTGGCCAAGGCTTCCCCGTGCTTAAACCTGCAGTCACTCAAATTTCCCAAATGTGCTGCTGGCAGAAGAAGGTATTTCAGGATCCGAGGATTACAGACACTGATCCTGAAATCCTGGGCTTGGCAGAGCAGTGAGAGGCTGTATTCCCCAGTGCCCGCTGACACTTCAGCCCCAGGCAGCTTAGCACAGCAAAAAGGTTAAAAATACTCAAGCAGAGGCCAAGACGGCTAAAGGGATTGGGGATGACGGAGCCTTTCACCTCCACACTGTGTCCGAGTGCAGAGCCCAGGCCAGACAGACACTCCTCACAGAAATTGGCTGTGATGAGCCTTGTGTCCCACATGTCACCCAGCTGGCACAGCCAGCTCTTACAACCAGCACAGCTGATTCAGGAAGGATTTTTTTCCAGCATCACTATGTACTGTAATAGCTGCTAGAGTAAAAGGACAAAAAACCTCAGCAGGCACACAAAAACCAGAGAGCCTGCAGCTGCTTGAGGTCACCTGGACCAGGACAGGGTACTGGCACACACACACCAACTTCTGATAAAGCCCAGCAGTGCCTCCATGGGGGTCCCCATTCAGCCAGCCAGCTGCCAAGATGTAGTGAGCTGTTGGCCAGACAGCAGATGGATTCCATATTTCACTGTTGCACAAGATGCATTTTGAAACAGGAGGGTTTCTGCCCTCTCCTACTCTGAGGAGGCTGTTGAAGGGGCTGGAGGCGTCCGACTTCTTCCAGGGAGCTTCTGCAGTGCAGAGGTCTCCCTCCATCTGCCTCTGGGAAAGGGACATAAGGTCAGGAAGCGTCAAATCCTTGCAAAGCAGGAGGGCACAGTCCAGGATTCTTTAGGATCTGGGTCAAGGTTACAAGGAGCAGCAGGGAAACTGAGGCCAGACTGAGATTATATCTGCACTGCCTTCACAGGATTTCACAGAGTGGCAGCTTTGCTCTTTGCCCCACTCCAGCTCAGCACCTTCCATCCTTGAATCCTCCAAGTTAGCAGCATGTGGGCTGACCCCACAGGGATCCTGGCAGAGGCTTGGCCAGAAGGGAACGGGCAGGTCCCCTGGAGTGTGGGTACCTGGTGCCATCTCTGCAGGAGTGACGGAAAGGCCATTTTTATGCCTTACATCAGTAAGTCCAGATGGTCAGCAGCCATTGCAGCCTGCTGCAGCCGTAGGGGATACCTGAATGCAGTGCCAGACCCAACCTGGTGCAATTGCAGGCAATGCAGGCTCTGCTCAGGGCCATGCTGGCCACCCACCCACTGCAAGACATGGGGACTTCCTTGTGTGCCCTCAAAAGCACATCATTCCCATCCTGAGCTCCTCAGTCTCCTATTGCTTTCAGCTTCCAACCCATAGCAATTAATTCCCACCCACTCAAATGCTCCCACCGTGGAGGAACCCAAGTTTTCAACTTCTTTCCTGAGAAGTGCAGCACCTGTGGCACTGTCCCCTTTCTGCCACAGTACAGCTGTGTCTCTGCGTTGTCTCATACCCATTCACTGCCAGTGCTGCATCCCTGGAAACCACAGCTGAACCCACAGCGCCTGGCATTCATCAGTGCCCTGTTGCTGCACTCCCTCTTCCCACCAGCCACTCCTTTGGTACCATCTTGCCCCATTCTCTGCTCAGCAGCCACAGGGGAGAGCGAGCCTGGCAGGAGCAGCTGCAGGGCAAGGAGGCAGATGCTGCTGCCCAGCTCTGCCATCCCCACAGAGTGGCTTTACCCTAAAATCAGCAGCTTGGAGACCAGGAGAGTGCAAGAAGGCAGGAAGAGGGAATCCCCATCTCTACATCCACTTCCAATTGCTGGCAAGGGTGGGAGACCCCTAATTTTGGGTGCAGGGCTTCCTGGGGCACAAGCACTGCCCCTGTCCCTCCCTGTGGCCCCAGCCCGAGCAGAGGATCCCAGTTTGCAGGATCAGCCATCCCTTGCAGAGACCCAAAAGCAGAGCTGGGGCAGACGCGCTTCTCCCGGCAGACCTGCTCCCATTTAAAGGCAAAGTTTAGCTTTTCCATTTCTGACATAGAACATTCCAGCTCGGGACCTCACCAGCGTCCGTCTCTAGGCAACCCCAGTGAATCAGGGAGGAAACGACCCCTGGCCAGCACAGCGATCCCTTGTCTGTCGGACACGGGTACAGTAGCGAGAGACCATTGGCCGCTGCTCGGCCCATATGACAGGTTCCAAAAAAGCCACAGGATACAGGCAGGGGTGAAGTGCAGGACGCTGGATCCCCGTTAGAGCCCAGGAACTGAAATTAGCATCCCACGTTTTTTATTTACTGCTCTCCTTTGCGAGCAGAGGTGTAGATGGAAAAAGGGATAAGGGATCGAAGGCTTAAGCCGGGCTGAAAAGTTTGGGGGTTACCTGCCAGGACTGCCTCCCTGCTCCGATTGCACATCCCAGACCCCAGAAGTGCCCATCGCTGGGAGCTTCCCAAAATCCCTGACCAAGGACCGTCCAACAGGACCCAAGTGCAGGGTACTGCTCCAACAAAGGCACTGCTCCTTGCCTCCAGTGCTCCCCACCAGGGCCAGCAACTGCTAGTGGGGGATACCTGTCCCCCGCAGTTCATCTTCTTGGGGTCCTGCCTGTCCTATGCCACATTACTCTCTTTTTTCCCCGAAAATCCGGTTGGTATCACTTCGTTTTCATTAAACGTTATAATTGTAGCAGCAGTTCCAAGTTCTTGCAGGGAGGGCGGTGATGGATTTGATACACTTGTGAATAATCTCAGACAGTTTCAGCCTGCACCCCCCAAACACAGACGAGCGTGGGTAACCCCTCCTAACAGGGGACAACCCCAAGTCACGGACCGATGATGTGACACCTCCAGGTGTGGTGGTTCCCGAGGGATCCCGATGCCCGGCAGCCCTAGGAGCCCCCTCCCCAGCACAGACCCCGCAGCAGCGCCGAGAGCCGAGCGGCTTACGGGGATTGACACCTGAGGAGCCGCTGCTGCCACACGGCAGCCAAGGAGCCACCGCCAGCTCCTCCATCCCGGGAGAAAAATTAGCTCCCGGCAAGGCACCAAACGCAGCCCCCCATCCCCATCCGCAGAAAAAGATTCCCCCAAACTGGGTGAGGGGCAGCCTGGGGTGCTGCCGACCCAGAGCCCCGACTTGGGGGGCTGCAGGGCACACCCGATGGGACACAGCGGCTGTGTGACCCCTGCCCGTGCCCAAACCCCTTCCCAGCCCCACTCCGAGGGGCCCCCGACCCCCAAGTTCCCGATAGAGTTTTGGGGGAATGTTTGTTTGGGGGGGATTCTTTGAAAGTTGGTTTACTTGGGACAAGGGAGGGGAATGTTTTGTGAGTTTATTTGGGGAGGGGTCTTGCTAAGGGGGGTTTAGTTCTGGGGATAAGGTTTAGGTTTGTTAAAATTCGAGGCGGTGTTTGTTTGGGGTGGGTTTGGATTATTTTGGTTTGGGGCACTAATCGGGAGATGGTTGTTCTTGTTTTATTTCTGGGTTGTTTGGGGTTTTTTTAAATATGCCAATTTGAAGCTTTTCCTTCTTTTGGAATTTAGGGGGCTCCTTTTATATTTTTCCATTGGGGTACAGCCTTTCTGATTTTTCCTGCTGTTTTGGAGTGTGACTGAGGGTTCTTTCTTATTTCATAGGGATTTTTAAATTTGTTTGCAGGATTCGGGCAGGTTCCTCGCTCGGGCCGGCCGCTCGGCTGCCTGCGGCGCTCCATGCCGAGCCCGGGGACAGAGGGTGGGGAGCTGCCGCTCTCCGGGGTGGCCGCGGAGGAGGCTCCCCATTACCGGGGGGCATTTACTCCGGCAGGGCGGGGAGGGGGGGAGGCACTACGGGACTTTCTGCTGCATTTTCTCCGCCGCGGTTTGCTTTGGCGGGGATTTGTTTCGGGGGGAGGGGGGTGCCGGGGGTGGCCGGTGGCGCGGCGGAGCGCCGTCCCTTACCCTGGCCGAGGTCTCCCCGAAGAGCGGCCGGTTGTCCGCGCCGCCGGTGCCGTACCCGCGGGCGGGGAATCCCTCCATGGCGCGGGGGCGCTGCGCCGGCGGCCGCGGGGGGGCGCCCGCTCATGCCGCGCCGCCCCTGCGCGGCCGCTCCGCGCCCCGGTGCGGCTCCGGGAGGGCGGGACCGGCCCCGCGGCGGCTCCGGGAGGGCGGAGCGGCGGGAGCGGCCCCGCGGCGGCTCCGGGAGGGCGGAGCGGCGGGAGCGGCCCCGCGGCGGCTCCGGGAGGGCGGGAGCGGCGGGAGCGGCCCCGCGGCGGCTCCGGGAGGGCGGAGCGGCGGGAGCGGCCCCGCGGCGGCTCCGGGAGGGCGGAGCGGCGGGAGCGGCCCCGCGGCGGCTCCGGGAGGGCGGAGCGGCGGGAGCGGCCCCGCGGGACCGGCGCGGGTGCGGAGCCGCCAGCCCGGCCTGCGCGGGGACGGGAGGGGCCGGCGCGCCGCCGCTGACTGTGCGGATTTGTTGCTCAACAAAGTTGCGGTATTTGAGGAAATCTCATTAGGGATGATGGTATGGCAGCTTGGAGAAAGGAGCTTGATTTGATTTGGTTTTGATTCGATCTGATTTTTTCTTACTATGTTGGGTTTTTTTTTTCCTTTGTTTTCCTTTATTGTGTTTTACTCTCATAAAATCATAGAAGCAGAATATCCTGAGTTGGAAGGGACCCACAAGTAACATCAGTCCCACTCCTGGCCCTGCACAAGGTACCTCACAAACCTCCCCCTGTGCCTGAAGGTATTGTCCAAACCCTTCCTGAAACCTGTCAGGCTCAGTGCTGCGAACCCTGCCCTGTGGAGCCTGTAACGGTGCGCAGCCACTCTCTGGGTGTAAAACATCTTCCTGATATCCAACCTAACCTTTATTTTATAGCTGTTGTATTTTTATTATTTTTGTATTTTATTTTTACTTTATTCTATTTTAAGGTTTTTTTTTTTGAGGGTCTTATTTATTTATTTTAGTTTATTATGTTTAAACATCTGATCCTGCTAGAGCTGAAAACAAACTTACATGTGCTCTTTCCAGTTCCTCCTAAACTAAATAAAAGAGAGTGATTATGCCTGGGGCTGGGATTGGAGTGAATGAAACACTTTTGCTGTATATATTCCTTAGTCATACTTATGCCTTGTACTGTCTTTGTTGCTGCTGCTTTGAAGCTGATGATGGGTTGGCATGTGAGAAAGCCTAGGGCTATTATTTTGTTGGGTTTTTTAATTTATTTTAATTTTCTAATTATAGTTTTATTTACATTTTGATTGCATTTTTAAATTATTTTTTATTGGTCTGAGGGAGTTTTTTACTTTTAATTAATTTCATTTTTTCTCTTTACATCACTTGGTCTCAAAAACAGCTTTCCTCTTGGATGTCCCCCAGACCATCACGGATACAACCTTTCTCTAAGTACGTGTTAGGATGAAAATAAACCAGTTAAGATGCATTAAATGTTGTGGCTTCCAGGAGAGATTTTAAGTTTTTTGTTCAAATGAGCTCTGTGGTTTCCCCTGACCCTGCTCTTCCTGCCATGCACCTCTGCAGGAATTCCAGGGGACTTTTTACCCTAAGAGACAAACTCCCCTGAATACCACCGCAATTTAGCAGATATAGCACGGCCATTTCCTTCTTGCTGGATAGAAAAGATTTATAGGCCAGGTCTGTAGGTGAAAAGATCGGAAAGAAGAACACCAGCCTGCAGATATGAACTGTCATAGCAGTTGTTCTGTTGGTGGCTTCAATTCCTGCCACCCCCCCGTAGGGACTGGGGTCACGACCCGTGGGAGCTCCCCAGCTCTTGAGCAAGAGCCCAGTGAAATCAGCCGCTTCTCTTGCGAAACATTTCTGTCATTTAGGTCACAAGTGCTGCGGGGCCGCCTGGCCCGAGGCCGTGCTGTGCACACAGGGCTCGGCAGCTCTCGGTCCGCCCTGGGCCTCTGCGCTCACCACACTCCAAGACCAAAGCGCCGCCGCTTCAAAGGTGAAAATTATTGAATTCAAGTAAGGCTGGCAAATTATCACAGCTTCAACAAGCTTTACCGTGTCCTGAGCTGAAGTACTGGGTGGGAAGGCACAAAGGCCTCCTGTAACCCTCCAGCGGTTGTTCCCAGGGTAAGCATTGGGGAAGAAGGGTCTCCAGGACTCTGTGGAGAGACTCTTCATGTCCTCTTGAGCCACTTGGAAAAAAACATTCCCATGGTGTGAGGGATGTGGCTTCCTGACACACAAGTGCTCTTGACCTACAGAACAGTTGGTTCTATGCTCATTTTTCAGTACTTGTATATTAATTATATTCCTGAGCAGGCTCTGGCTGTGCCCAGATTAAATACTCAGGGGCTTGTAGGGTCTGGGTGGGGCTGTGGGAGTGCCCTGCGTCTGTACTGCATTTATACTTGGAGTTATGGCTCGGTGGGACAAAGGGACGTAACCTTCTTCCAACATCCACTGAATAACTGAGAACAAATGCAAAACACAGGCAAAATTTGCTGAAAACCATAAATTGTTACTTGCACATAATAATCAATGAATCAATAATCAGTGAATATTGAAACAGGGGAGTTACTTGTTTCTCAGCCCATTCTTGTTACAGAGAAAATGCTTCCTGGGTGATGTGATCACTTGGTAGACAGCAGCTCTAATTTGATGAGTGATAGTCTGATTGAGCCACTAATGTAACAGACCAAACAGATTCACTTCTTTCTACAATTCAGAGAAAGTATATCAATCGTCAGTGAAAAGTATCTATGCTTCTCAGGTCTGAAATTTAAAAAAAAAAAAAATCTGCTTTTTAATGGAGGAAGTAATTTCACAGGAAATCTTGGATGGTTTAACACTGGAAAGATTTGTACTGCTCAGGTTGGACACAACTCCCTTGGTCTTATTTAGTGTGTTTTACATTTATCACAGCTGGCTGCATCTGTTACGGCAGTTCCAAGGTTTACATGCCAAGCTTTAGCTCTCCTTCCTCAAAAATATTCCTGGCATTACTTCCTAGGAATCGATTTGGCCCATAAATTGCAGAGAGCTTTGAAGTCTCTTCAGAACATCAGCACCACAGACTATAAAAGACTATATGCTTTCTCCTGTCTAATATTTTATTTATATTAAAAATCATCATGTGTTTTTCTTTGCACTCTGGGTGAAGGTTTAATTCAGCATATATATGAAAATTTCAATATATCCCAAGGCTAATTATATATCACTGTCACTGATGCTGCTGCCTCTGTAACTCACCAGCTGGCTGTTGGAGTCCCAGGGTGGAGGTCAGTAACTCATCTGGGCCGGCAGTGCTGCCTTCAGCCCCTCACTGACCTGGCTCAGTGATGCTCTGCGTGTCCTTTCAAGTGATCTAATGTGCTGGGGCTTCTAATGTATCAATTTAGTCCATAACTCTTTGGTAGCTGGGGCTTTCTGCTGCCATTTATCTTAGTCTCAGCTCCAGCAAGAGCAGACCCTGCCCTCCTGTCTCCTTCCCCGTAGCGATTTCAGCTTCCCGACACAGCCGTTACTGATTACAGCCTGGTAATTGGTTTTTGCACTATTAAATCAGCCCTCAGCTCCCAGCACAATGGCTCTGGGGCTATTCTACATGGCACACTTTATTTTGAAAGGATAGCAGTTTCCTCAGAGCTTTCTAACAACGCTTCCACAACACAAAACTCATCTGTGTTTTCAAGTCCAAAGGAAACCTGACTAACAAACTTGGTTTGTTAGAATAGACTTTAATCTCATCTCTATCAGCCCCCAGCCTGAGGAAATACTCTGGAAGAGAAATAAATGGACAAGGCATTTACAACACTGAGATCCTTCTCCATCATCCCAGGAGAGTTGGGTTTGACTCCCTCTACAGAAAGGGTCACCCGACCCTGGCAGATCACCAAGGGACAACCAGCTCGAGGACAGCCAGCATGGTCCTCCCCCCAGAGCAAGGGGCACGATTTTCAGTTGATCCTGTCATGCTGAGATTTGTACATTTCTTGCTTTTGCTGGGGACACACGTTCTGCTGAGAGGAGAGGAACTTTCTGTAGGGAGTGTGTGAAAGGAGAAGAGAATCCAAAACCTTTAAGTTTTGCAGTTGCCACAGACAACTTTAGTTAGCAGCTGCCTATTAGGACCAAAAGATTTTAAAACTGGTACCAAGTGGTGTTACAGACATAGTCAAACTCACAAAAAAAAAATTCAGTGAAATATTTCCGGTATACCCCAGGCGTAATCTAGTGATATAGCCAAAGGTCTCTGCCTGCATCTCTCAGTTTACGGTAACTTTCCTTGAGTCTCTGCCTTACTGCTTTCAGAGTTTTTCCCCTGAACATGGATGCTTTAATTTAGAGTTAATGGAGAACCAGAGTGGCACTGGCACCCATGGGGCAGATGCCACACAGGGAACACAGGGCTGCTGGGGTGACACCCACTGGCACTGTGGGGCTGGGGCTGATGTGAGCAGCCCGTGTCCAACAGCTCCTCAGACTTTACTGTCATTGCTTGGGACTTAGGGAGGAACATCAGCCCAACAGGAGGGGGAAAACAACCACGGCCTTTTATGATTTGCAGCCAAGAGAGAGAGGTCTGGAGAGGCAGTCAGCAGAGGGAGGCACGAGCTCACAGATCCGGTGCAAACCTCAGCCCAGGGCATCCCTTCAAGCTCCAGAATACAGGCAGAGGTCTTCAAACAGTTCTGAAAAACTATTTCATATCACTTTTTCCACATTTATGTTTAACTCATGGAGATCAGATGAGAGACTGAGCAAATAAGGAAGCTGAAACATTCTCATTCAAGGATATATTGTCTGAATTATTTATTAAAATCTTCATTCTCTTGTGGATTTTTCAGCATTTGAGTTTTATGAGGACTGTGGATTCTCCCTCTTTTACATTATCTTACTTAATGTATTGCAGAAGCTTTCCCATCTGCACCTTCATGCTCCAAAATCTCAGCAGAGAGTCGGCATTCGATAGATTTAGAGAAAAATATCCTCAATATTTTTTTTTATTTTTGAGAAAAAATATCTTCAAAAGTATAAACGTTTCATAAATATATGCATGGGTATGCATATATAATGCAAATTTCCCTCCTGGGCTTCTGATAGATGGATAAGCAGTTTACCACCTGCTCCTCTGAGCTGGTGGCAGACAGTAAGTGGGGCAGCAGCTATGGGGCTGCTTCAAAACACCCCTTTGAAGAGCAGAGGATAGAGTTCGGTGTGACACCGGTCGTTGCACAGCAGCTGAACAGCAAAACATCCTTTCATTTGCTGCATCTGCAAGTCAGACATCACCTGTCACCCCACCAAGGGTGGCAGGAACATCACAGGGAAATTTGCATTGGTACTGCTCTTCAAGGAGAAAAAAGGTACTTTGAATAGCAAAAGGACAGAGCAGCAGTACCACCTCCTGATTTTGCAGGATTTCCATCTTGTCATTTAAGCTTTCCACAGTGGGATGACCAGGAAAGAAAATTATCCACCTATTTGTCCTTCCTTAATATGTGCATATGCTCCCCTTTGACACTACCACAGCCTCAAAATGTAGGATTTTGTGATTCTCTGCAGAGAGGTGAGATGAAAAACTTTCTATGCCCACAGCAAGCACACTTTGAGAGGTCATCCCACCAGGTGTGAGAGTCTGTGTGGCTCATCCATCTTCCCAAGCCACCTCAAGGCTACCTCATCCAGGAGAAGGAGATTTTCTTCCCAAAACTTGATGTTCCTGAGGCACATGCTCCATTAAACAATGGCTAGCCAGAGGCTGACTAAAACATCTGCCTGAAATCCAGACTGCTGCCTCTTGTGCTGACATGTTTCCAGCTGGCACTGCCCCAACCACAGGCTTTTTTCTTCTCCATGGGCATGTGCAATTCAAATCCTGCAGTGGCTACAACCTCTGAATTGAAAAGCAAGTCATGCAAATCCTATTTGCACAAGAGAACTGTTATCTTACTAAAGTTTATGGCTTTCACAGAGTCTGAGAGCGGAGGGCTCCATCCCAAGTGAGAGGTGTGAACTCTCATCTTGGGGTCTCGCACAGCACAAGTCACTGCTTACAGTCAGGTAACTCTGGACCGAGACTGATGACAGTGTTTGGAAACTCTGTTAGTCCTCAGGCAGTAAAATAATGTTCCAGAAACAAAACCACTCCTTGCTCTGTATCTGTGTTACATCTCTGTATTCACTTTGTCTGTATCAAACAAGATGCGTCTGATCAGTGAAGCACAGTGGAAAATACTTATTAACCTCTATTGAGAGTGTCCCAGTGTAACTACTTCATTAATTTATCCCTGATTAGAGTCTGTTTATCCAGTCTAGTATCATTTCCTTTTAAGTACTGGTTCATGTTGACTCTCCATCAGTCTTCTGGCACCTCTCCAGTTTTCCAAAGTTTGTTAAGATCTAAAATTAGTGAAATGAGAGTACTGAGCTACTCGTCTTAAGACTGAAAGTGTACATGACCCTGGACTTCTGAACTGAAAGTGTTTGTATTTAGCAAATGATGTTTCACATCCTCCTCAGCTACAGATTCATTTCATCTGGTATAGATGGATCCTACTACCTTGCTCTGATATAGTAAAGCAGGAATTATGAACATTTAGTGTGATGTTTTTCCCCATCTGATGGATATAAATGGTAAGATTGTAAATAACAGAGAAGCTATTCCTAAATTAAGATTCCCAGTGATATTTTAATGTCATCTTACTGTCTATAACATACTTAAGTTTTTATATTTCTTCTGTTTCTGTTGCCTTGCATTCTCAATAATCTGTTTGCAATATACATTCTATAGCAATGAATATCTCTTCTAAACACCTCTTCTGAACTCACCCTTGACACCTGTCTATCTGTCCATCATCTATCTACCTATCTATCTTCTCTGTTGAAATACTGCTCTGGTCTGACAAAATATTAATCCACTGAAGTTTTAAATAAATCTCTGTAGTTGCAAGTGTAGTAATCTTTCTCATTTGCTGAGACCAAAGTTAAGAGTCATAGGCTATCAAAGAGATATTTCATGTTTTTAATTAGCATCTCTTTCAAACAGTGATCTTTCAGCTCTGGTACACAGACCTCTTCCTTTTTGAAGAGTCCAGTGGAGGGAAGAAGAACCTTTCTGGATTATGACTCAAGTTCCTTCTGAAGAAGATGGACGTGTATCTCTCAGGGAAGTTAGGATAGGAGTTGGCAGGTTGTAACCACCACAGAGCAACAGCTCCACTATCTGTACCTTTAGGAAACCAGAGCCACGGAAAGAGGTTCATCTGCAGGGGCACCAGGCTGTTTTCTCCAGAAACACTGCTCAACACATCCCTGTGTCGCGTGTGCCTGGCTCCAGCCCATCTCTCCAGGCACAGCCTCTCAGCACTTATCTCCTGGCACTCGCAGCCCACCTGCTGGCTCCTCCTCGCTCACATCCCAGCACTGGCTGGAACATCCTGTACTAGGCACGAGGATGCTCCCCAGGACAGCACAGCAGACATCCTCTAGACACCCCGGGCAAACATGAAGAGCCTGCCGTATATCCAGTCTCCCTGCTTTTTGCTCCATCCCCCAAGCAGCTGGCAGCAGTTTATCCACCCGAGCAGGACAGCTCCCCCTTGGATGAGGTATTCGGGTGCTCCTGCCAAGACAGGAGGAACATCTGCAGCGAGGAGCTGGAACCGCGTCCTACTTCCCCAACCAGCAAGAGCTGCCAGCAGGGGAGGAGGTTTCTGCGGGTACGAGATGGCTGGCAAAATGCTGACGCATCCGTGTGCTTGACTCTTTAACCTGCTCGTCCTCCCTTGAACCCGTCCCCTTCTTCCCTCCCTTCCCCTTCCCCCTCCTGCTTCTGCCTCTGGCCATTCCCCTCCCTGTATCTCCACGCCCTTGGAGCTGCTGCCTGCCAGGACACGCGAGCAGCGGCAGCACCGCGGAGCTCCGGTGCGTAGGTGCCTCTACACCATCGCTCAGAGCGCAGCCAAGCGCCTGCCGCAGGGCGTGTGAAACTGGAGAGCATCTGCTTTAGTAAAGTGTCTGGTCATTCCGTATCACAGAAGTAACCAATAACGAGGAGAACAGTGATTTGAACACACAGGCACACAACCATTAATGAGCAGGTGATTAGAGAGACAATAAGGGAAGCCAGACCTTGCCAGGCACTGACTGATGGGCCATTAAAGGAGCGACTCTGACTTTGGAGAGGATCTGCCTCAATGTTGTAACTGATAAGACAGAGAAAACGTGGTTAGTGTGAAATTAGAGCACAGGGGGATTCCCTCCACTGTATTTGAACTGGCTTGGGGGACTGAACAAAAGTTACTACAGGATGTTTAGGGAAATGACCAAAGACACAGGAAGAGAAGGATCAGGGTGGAACAAGCGTAGGAAGATGACAAGGAAGGAGGTTGGAGGGATCAGACACAACAGCAAGCGTTTGGGCAGGACAATCACCTGGCTGGGCCCTGGCCCTGATCCATGCAGTCTGGCCTGCCTTCTTATCCCATCCTAAATTTCCTTTGCTCTGTACCAGCCCCTGGAAAAGACTGAGGGTCTGAGCCAGGGCTGGTTGAGGGAGCCAGGACAGAGGACACTGAGCAGGCTTTTCAAGAGACCCATGAGTGTGGAGTGCCTGTGAAGGCAGAGAATATGGAAGAGTATTGAGGGAAAAAGAAGAGCCAAAAGCAACAAGCAGCAAAGATACTCTATCTCAACAGTGAGAGATGTAAATACACTGGCAGAACAAAGCATCCATAAAAATGATTATGTTTGTTCAAAGTTACATTGCAGTGATTTTTTGGTGCCACCTTGGAACTCTGCTGTCAGTAGACATTCCCCAGTCACCATCCCAAATGCTGTTTGTGAGGGTGCTCTGCTTCAGACTTGAACTAAATGCAAAGTCTCAATTGCAACAAGAAAGAAATCATGGGGGGTTTAAGTAATTACAGTTGCCAAGAGGTGTTCAGCACAGGCAGGCTACTGAGAAAGCAGATCCAATGAATAAGATAAATTCAGAGGAACTGGAGTACCAGGAGGGAATCTGCAAGGAGTGTAGGGGGACTCAATTCCGGCTGCTTTCAGGCACATTTGTATCAACAATGTGAGGAACAACAGCACCAACAGCTGCTGACTTAGAAAGTTGTTTTTAGTAAGTTTGAGGCCAACCATTTTCAACACTTTGAAACAAGGGAACCATGTTTGCAAACCAAAAGGTTGAGGTTCTACTGTCTTCAGAGATGGAAAAACAACCATCTCTTCAGGTGCCTAAGTGAAAATCAAAACACTTCTACCATCCTTCTGTGTGAAGCTTTGAGCTGCTGTGACTGTAAAGCAATCAAACCATCATGGTATCACTGTCAGAAAATACCATTCCATAATGGATTCCAGCAAAGCCTGAAGAACAGAGTGCACCAGTCTGGAATACAGAAGGTTACACTCTTGCCATTTCATGTGTAGCAGTCAAACACAAAGCCTGAAAAGTAGGTCTTAGAACTTCGTTTTCCCTACACTTGTGAGCTCCAACAGGCACAAAAAGCATTTATTCTTCTTGTACAAAGCTATGAAGGGAATTAGAATAGACCAAGTAGATCAGGTGTTGGCAGCTGCAAGCTAACAGAGAGCCTTGCCACCAGGCATTCCTTGAGCTGCTGCAAATGGCCATTGAGAGCAGTACATACAGTATTCCCTGATAAGAGAAATACCAACAGATAAGTATCTGGGGAAGTATTTTTTTACACAATTACTTTTTACTAAGACTCAAAGCAGAAAAATAGCACATATTTTCATCTCTAGACAATAAAACTTGAGATATGTGCTTTAGCTCTTTAAAATTAATTTTAAAAGTTTGTATAATGATGTTCAGAAATGATTTACATTGATAAGTACTGTTGTGTCACACTTAAATGAAGCACAGCTTCTCCAGATTGCTTACTTCTGATACTCCTTCATAACTTAGCTTAAGAGACAAGTGACCTCACAGTTCTCCACCTGCTTAAAACTGAGGTAGGGATATTTCAGTTACAGATGTATCAGATAAGAGAAAACACTGAGCCTAAGTTCTTTTGACAGCAGCACCCAGGCAGCACAGGAAACCTTGTTGGTACTCAGGTATCAGCTTCACACTCATCCAGCACAGCTGAAGGCCAAAGCCCGGACAGGAAGAACTTTGGCAGGCTGGAGGAGTGGTCACATCACCGGAAGTTTAGCATGAGCTTGATGTCAAATTATAACTGAAACCAACACTGCCAGTACAAAACCTGCTGTTTTGCTAATGAACTGAGAGAACTCCCAAATTCACCACAGTCTTGACAAAGGCCATCTCTGTAAACTGCTCTTACTAATTACAAGGCTTGTCCTTCTTTTTCATGCTGTGAATCTTTTAAATATCACAGTGACATTCAATCTTTTTTACATTGACAATGCTGAAAAATATAAGTAATATCTAGGTAATTCACTCTCTCAAAGTGGGAAGGATCTGTCAACTCATATAAAGTGGAACATGAATTCCCATGCTACTCATTCGAAGTGAAATATCCATGGGCTGCATGAAATGCACAGTCATGGTTTTAAAATACAGACAGAAGCATCCAGCAATATTGCAAAAACATTGAGGAGTAGTCAGGTAAAATGAGGGAATCCCAGAAAATCTCTTACATGTGTTTCAACTTTTAAAAATTTTTCTTGAAGAAAAGAATTCACATTAAATCCTAAAAAGGTACCTGCAGTTTTCTGTTCTCAAATGCCCAACTTTGTCTTTTTTATAGACTGAGAAAACGGCTGTACCAAATGTTCTCACTTCTTCTGTGTGTGCTGATAGCAATAATTTCTGACAATAAATTTGAGCTGGCTATACAACACATCTATTTTTTGAGAAATTCTTTAAAGGCTGTTTTCATATCCACTGGAATACTTGCTTTTTAGGAATCTATACAGTTAACAAAGTGAGATCCACTAAACTAAAGTGACAAAATTGATGGGTTATCTGGTAATTGTTCTGTTCCCACTATTTAACTGCAAAGTATGCAAAAAGTCCTGTCTTTTAAAAGTACATCCAGAGCATTCCAAGCAAAGAAGAAATCATAATGAAAGGCTGAAGTGACATTCATTGTAGCAATGCTTTATTTCTCTACATTGCAGTAACTCTCTTTTTATATGCCATTAAAACCTTCTGGGAATATAAGTTTCATAGTTGCTTCAGAGTATCTTTCAGTTGTTTCTCCAACAGAGTTAATACAAATTTAAGCTAGAACTTTCCAAGTACTCTAAATAAGATGAGGATACTATCACCAGCCATTGTCAATGAGGTCTTTTGAATATTGCACCCATACTACTTACTCTGACTAGGAGCTGTAAGTCCTCTATTTCTCATCCTGACTCTGCCTCCATTTTAGGCTCAAATAAATGAAGAATAGCCATAAGATAGGTGGTCAAATGTACATTGCTAATTCGTGCCTAAAACTAAGTTTAGATACCTTTGGTCAGCAGTCTAGAGATAGGAAATATTAATAACATTTTTTTTTGTAACTACCACAAAACCCCCTACTGGTTTATATAAAAAGCAATCTATTCTAGTGGTCAATTATCAAGAGTTTTGGCATCTCAAAGATTTTTAATTAAATCCCCTCATGAGTGAAGGTAAGTACATTCCTTCATCTTCACTGAGTGTCTCAGAGTAGCCCAGGTATGGGCAGCTGCTGCAGAGCTGATGTCACAGCAGCACGTTCAAAGAAAATGTTACACAGCTGCACTTAAAATAAATTACTTGTGCCCACAAGAACTTCTCTCTGTTCAGAACAAAGGCTGTCCAAATGACAGGATCAGGTGAAGATGTTGACAATGTAACATCTGAAGTTAGATGAGATGAATTCTGCCCAGAAATCCCACATATCATCTGTGTACCTCACTTTCCCATAAATATTACCGAGTGTGGACTCCATGTTCTTCCTGGAGTTTTATAATCCATGTTCCCAACCTGTGAATCCACAATCCACACCCACAAGAAGGCAGATGCTACTAAGTCAATTAATACTTCCTCTTTGAGTAATTAGAACAGGCACCTGACAAAAATACTTTGGGGATAGACAGACATTTCTGTTGTAACTTTCTATTGCAATAACCAGTCTTTATAACTGCAGCTCAGCACTGGCCATTGTTACTTGATGGTTCAGTGTCCTTCACTTAAATTTTTTGCTTGTTTTTCTTGCTCTGCTCCAAGGAAATGTTAGTCAGTGCTCTGGCCTCACTTTGGCTCTTTGGAGTCTCATAAACCTAAGCTACACCAAGACACTATGGCTGACATTAACCATTAGTGTCAACAAGATTATATTGTTTGGAATAATGAACGATTGATGCCTGTACTTACAATGGATGTTACACAGGTAACTGAAATATATGATGTCCATTTACCAGCTTTTTAGCTTTATTTCAGAGCATTTGTAACCAGGAAAATGAGGAATAATAAGGCTTTTGCTTATAGGAAAGAAAAAGTGAAGTTTTTATGTCTATAGTTCAGGCTTCTCTACATTTCCAGCACTTCCCATTCTATCTAAACATGACATGGATACTTAAGGTAAGCCAGATTTCACAAATCATTTACTTACAGGTCTTAAGAAATGGTTTATAAAAACAAACCAACTAGAAGAGTAACAAGACTAATACACATAAACTTTCACTTTAGGGACGTCTTTGTCTTCACATTCTCTTTGCCTATTGTAATAATAGAATGTATTGTCCCTTCTCTGAAGTTTCTTAATAAATCCACTTTCTGGCCAGCACTCTACCTATAAGTAGAACAAAAAGGTATAAAATCACCTGAACATGCTCACATTAAATGATGTTTGTGCATGACATTGCAAGGAATATAGGGTATACTTCCTTCCAGAGGAAACCCTCATTTGCATCTAAATACCATTTTTCTATTAACTTGCTGAACTTTTAAAAACACATTGAGAACAAGATGACAGAAATCAGTTTTCAGGTTTGGTATAAAGTTATGTGATCTGAAAAGCCCAGAAATAGAAATCTAAGGATATTTAACAGGCTAATTTAAAATTGGACAAATTTTTAAAACACCTTGTTAAGGAATATAACATTGATGCTATTCAGTTATTCAGTAATTGGACAGGCTGCAAAAGTCTGCTTCTGTAATACTGACACACACTTAAAGGTTTCTTTCAGATCCTTCTGACTATGAGAAATGCGATTTTCATTAGCAATTTCATGAAAATAAGGTAAGCTGCAGATTGTATTAGTCTCAAAGACAGTAGGATCAGTCACACAAACTCAGCATCACCCTGGTGCTCTCCACTGTTCCACAGTGTAAAGCTTTAAATTAAAGGCTTCAGCATTTGCCTGTTCAACAGCTTCATGACTTTAGTAGCTCGTTCAGCTTGAGCATCTATGACTGCTTCTGATTAAACTAAACCTTAAAAATCAGGTAATAAACATCTTATTTCTCTTCCAGGCAGAGCTGACAACAGGATGTCAGACTGGAGCATTCTCTGTTGGAGAAAACCCAGAAGTGGTTTCATCACTTACCTTATGACTTCAGGCATACAACTGTGTTATTTGCACTGTCTGTGTAAACATAACAGCTTTAATATTCATTCCACCTACATTATAATTGCATCTTTAGTAAAAACTGCATTATAGAAACCCAATATGGACTAAACAAGACATTTTGGAGTATGTAACTTGAAAGAGAATCAGTGCCAGCCCTGGCAGGCTGGAACAGAATGCACACTCACATTACAATGAGTGTGTGGGATTCTTTAACTTTCATCAGGGTTTAACTGCTGGCCGTTGTGCCATAAATCTTAAACACACAGATCCTACCACAACAATGACATGATTTCCTTCTACAGTTACTGAAAATGATACCACAGCCTTTGCAGTGATATCAGAGCCCACAATAAAATAATAAACTGTTTCTTATTATGCACATCAACATGTTTTGCTGTGCTCTGAGTTAACTGGATGGGGAGTGAGTTTCTTGGAACTTTCTGTTGTTTCTTATGTGCACAGGAGGCCAACATCTTTTAAAAGTCTGTTCTGCATACTATATTTTCTGCTTTGGAAGAAAAATTACAGAGCTGTAATAAAAATGATACATCGTTTGTTGTGTTAACCTGTAGCTAACCTGTCAGTAGCTTCCGGATAGTTGGCACTACTCAATAGCTCATTTGATGTGCGGGGGAGCATCACCACCAACTGTGGTGAGCAGAAACATGAGTCCTTGGTGCTGACAAGAGCCTGTGTCACAACTGCCTTTTACAGCTGGCATCAAATATTTCCATTGTGGACATCATTTTGACAGAGGCCAAGTTGTGAGTGTGCACAAAGCCTGACTGTGCTACCACACAATCCAACTGCAAACTGGAGCAGCAGCAATGACACAGCACTGACTCCATGGACAGTCAGCGAGTTTTCTATTGAGTCTGTTGACAGACTAATGGGAAAGCTGCAGAGAACTCACTTTGAAATATTTCTGCCCTCAACACTGAATTATTCCTTGGGAGATCACCTACATGTGTTCACAGAGATCTGTGATGCTTCTAAATGCATCAGAGAGGGGGAACAAAACACAGGCTGGGTAGTGTTACTGTTTCACTTCTGTGAGTTATTCTACACAGTTAACAACAGCTCAAGAATTCAAGTCAGACCTGTGAGGAAACACAGAACTGAGCCTAAATGAAAGGAAATAAGCAGCACCTCCATTTTTAATCATTTTACATGAGACAGAAGTTTAAAGTAGTAACCCTTATAAAGTTCTAAATCTTACCTCATCGACTTGTTTTACTTGTTTATATTCCACCTCATCTCTGTATCCAGCTTGCTGAAATCTGTACAAGTTCTCTACGTCATCTGACCATATTTTGGCACGATGCATAGATTTGGGTTTGATGTCAGCTATAGTCATGACTTCAGGAACTTTGGACATCTCCCTGAAATTAGACTTAAAAAAATTAAATGGAGAAGACAGAAGCAAGTGATTTTGTTAGGGACATAGGGTAATGAATAGAACTAAATTAAAAAAATAAAAAAAAAAGGAATTACAGAGCTCAAAGTCTGAGGTTAAAAAAGCAAAAAGTTATAAGCAGTTGGAATCAAATTAAATGCACTACTTGATCTCAAACAAACCCAACTCCTCTGTACTTCCACTTACATCTTGACTCAACCTTTCTAAAATTTAATTGTGCATATTGATGCATTAAAAAAAATTAAATGCAGTATTTTTGAATTTCACATCTTTGCAGTTGCTGTCCCCTTGGGGCAGGCAGGTAGATGTCCAGATTTTTCTTTCCTGCTCCTGAAGTGACACCAAACTGGGAACCACAGAACCAAGATCTGGGCAAACACTCAGGGTGGGAGAGGAGAAATGCACAGTCAGTGACATGGGCACAGTGCCACTGACAGAGATAAGGTCTGCAGAGATAAACTGGATAAGGAGACACAGAACACAACCCACCAGTATTCACCCCTTTCTACCTTTGCCCAATTAAACTGACTGCCACTGACTCCTCCTCACACAAAACCCATTTGTTCAGACATAGCAAACAGGTTAATCAACTGCTAAACCTGAAAAGAGAAGAACTGGAACAAGCTGAAACTCAAACTGAAAAGAAAATTAATTAAATAGATAAATGAAAAAAAAACCCAAAAAACCCCACCAAAACCCCAAACAAACTAAAAACAATAGCAGCAAAAAAACAATTAAAAAATCTGCAGATAGTGGATACTCACCAGGGATGGATTTGAACTATATTTAAAAAAAAAATAACCATTTGACTTCTTACATCTGAATTTCATTGCATTTGCTTTCTTAAGCTACTTGCTACTTGCTTTTTTGCTGCTCAAAGAGAACTTTTGTTGCTTCTGCAGGCAAAACACACACATCTCTATCATGCCTAGCAGGTATGATCAGAGATGAGTCCTTTCCCAGTTTTGAAATGTCACCAAGCTTCAGCTTCATAATTAGGAAAGTATCTCCAAGGAATGAAAGCTTCTGGATTTTGCAGTGAGAGGATGAATAGAGTCTCCTTCCCTGTGGGTAGGATGCTGCCTCCAAGCCTTGCCCAATTTCTTTACTTGGCAAGTTCCTATATCAACAGAGAGCTTGAAAAGTTGAATGCTGAAGTCTTATCAAATGCAAAATGACACTAGTCTTTTAGAAAAGCAGAAACTGGGAAAAAAGTCTTGCACCACAAGATAAAAATCTTGGGGAAAATTATATCAAGAATTATTGGTATCACAATGTGGAAGTAGCAGAAGGAAGTCTGCACACCTGTGCAGAGAGCAATCAGGAAACAAAGAAAGGGCCTTTCATCTCTTACTGAATACACTTTATTAGAGATCAATAAAAATATGTAAAAGGACATTTTTCTGGCAACACTAAATCATTTATTATTTCAGTTCATTACTCCAAGAATTCTTTTACTAGGCACTGCAGCATTTCACAATTGAAAGCAGCCATTTACTAAAAAAAAAAGTAATTTTCCCATCTGCTTATGAGGTATCAAATACAAATTAACAGGATAAGCACAGATCCTTATTCTAAATTTAGGGTAGTCTTTGATATATCTATCTCAACATAAGTTTTTTTTTTTTTTCTCATGTGCTGCAAAGGGCTCTTTTGTAGCTGTCACAGGATTTTTCAAGCTCTGTGTTTGTTCATCACTGTTTGATGAGAACTGCTGTCAGTCAATATTGACTTTAGACAGTCAATATGACTAGCAATAACATTAGATCTTATTAAATGCTAGGCTCTAATGAAATTAAGTGTCTTGTGACAACTTACATGTCATTAGTGTTAAGCTCTTCTTCACAGGACGTGCTGGATTCACCTAATGAATGTTTTTCTTTGAGACATGTGGGTAGGTCTGGCACTTTGTGAGTCACCATTAATTCCCAGTGCCTGTCCACAGGCCTTCCTGCCCAGGAAATAAAGATATAAAGATCATGCATTGAAAGTTCCAGCTCAGTGACTTCGTATAATGAAAGCATCCCATTTTGGGGCTGCTATTTAAAAATTGTACTCTTTGTCTATTATGTGTCCAAGTTCCAGGCACAGGGCTGTTTTCATTGTAGCAGAGCAGAGGACAGCTGTACTCCAGCCAGGAATTCAGGGAAGAGATTAAAAACAACAGACAGATAAAGGCAAATAAAGAAGACAAGGGAATGGTAAGAAAATACTCAGTTTAACATCAACACTTTTCATTTAAAGGGATTTTTTTAGCAGTGGAGTGGACTTTGCTAAGATGACAATGTTTGCCTGCTCCTAATTTAGGGTAAACAGTGAGTGCTTTGGCCTCGGGAACACTTTTTTTTATGTTAATAATAACACAATTACTGTGGAATTCTCACTAGCCTGGGCTCCCTGATGGTGGTTTCCTGAACAGTTACACAGGCTGTCAGGGTCTGTGGGAGGAGAGTGTCTGCTCCCTTAGGGCATCTGCTCAAGGACCATCTTCACTGCAACACGGGCTTACAGGAAAGGGAGGAAGCCATAAAACAATACATGGGGACTCAAACCTAAGCAGCAAATGAGGAAGCTGGTGGAGAGAATCACACCTGGCCAGGGACCAGGGACCTTGTCAATTGGGAAATACAGGATAAAGGGGGAAACAAACAAAATATGCAGAGACAAGGACCTGGGGGAAAAAAAAAAAAACAAAACAGATAAACAAATCTCAACTCTAGCATTAAGAGATGGGCTATCAAGAAACTACACAAATGACATCCTGGTAAATCAACTTCGTACTGGTAAGATTTAACCGGGGCATCCAGACTTGGAGAGGTGTGGGAATCCATGGAACAGAATAGATCTGTGAGGAATGTGCAGGAGCAGTGAGAAACAAAGATGGGAATAGACAGAAAAGAGTATAAAATAAGCCTGTTCTGTGTAAAACAGGAGCGGTCAGTATTACATGCCCAGCTAAGCCCCACACCTCAGCATCACAGACTGTTCTAGCCTACTGTATCTTCTTAAACCTTAACTGTCTCTCTGCACAAACTCTATATTCCACATGTGTGTGTGCTGCAAAGACAAAGTCTGCTGGTGAGACCTGTGTCCGAGTGAACACTGGTGCTAGCTCCTGGAGTCAGGCTGGGGGCATGAGCACCTCTGGCCTATGATATCTGGAGTAAATGAGGGTACTAAATTTCCAGCCACCGGAGCAGGAACAGGATGTGTCCTGAAAAATTGGCTGCTGAGGGAGGGCTGTCATGAATGAGGGGTTCCATGTCAGCAGGTGGAGCAGGACTGTGGGTCACAGCCTGTGTGCCTGGTGCTGGGGAGGAGTGGTGTCTGCACATTCACCCATTCTGGTACACCTAGGGTGCACACCCATATTCACCAGCAATCCTGAAGCTGAAGAGTAGGGGCACCCTGGGTCCAGGCCAGTGTATCATGCGGGACAGGGGGCCCTGCTGCCTCCTCAGCCCGGACAAGGAGCACCACGTTCCCAGATAGGAGAGGACCTGGGGCAGAGCAGCGGGAGGAGATGGCTGTATCTCTCCTACATCACTTAACCCAAGCCAGCAAACACAGGACCTGCTTGAGTCTCAGAAGAGCCAGTAAGAGATTTCATAGGATGTCAAGGGGTTGGAAAGGACCTTAAAGATCATCTCGTTCCAACTCTCTGCCACGAGCAGGGACACCTTCCATTAAATCAGGTTGGTCAAAGCCCCATTCAACCCGGCCTGGAACTGTCCTGGGGCTGGGACAGCACAACCTCGCTGGGAAAACCGCCCCAGTGCCTCACCGCCCGCACTGTACAAAAATTCTTCCTAATATCTAATCTAAGTTCTCCTTTGCAGAGATTTCTACCTACTCTACCCGACAGCTCCTAGTACATTCCGATGCGCTCAGGCAGACATCCAAGCCTGCATCTGTAACTGCGCTGTAACTTCACCCTGCCTCCACCGCCACGGCCATAGCCCGCCCACCGAGCCCTTAAGGCGGCCCACCTGGTTCAAGCGACGCAAAACAGGGACTCTTCTCACTCGGGGCCGAGCGGAGGCCGAGGCGCGATGGGAGCGGCCCTCACGGCCACCCCCCACCCCCTAAACCCCTCACGGCTGTCCCGACAGGGCCGTCCCTTCACAGCCGTCCCCTCACGACGCCAACGGTCACCAGGCAACCGCCCGCCGCGGCCCCTTTAAAAGGCCGTGCCCGCCCCTGATAGGCCGGCGCGGGGCGGGGTCGCCTCAGGATTGGCTGGGGGCCGGGCGGACGGAAGCGCGCGCTGCCCGCCATGAGCCGGTTCGGGGGCCGCACGCGCGAGTACCCGGCCGTGTCCATCGACCGCTTCGACCGCGACAACCTGCGCGCGCGCGCCTTCTTCCTGTCGCACTGCCACAAGGGTGAGGGCCCGCCAGGGTCCCCTCCGTGCGCCCCTCCCCCCTTCCCGTGCGTCCCACCCCCCGTGCGTCTCTCCCCGCCCCGTGTGTCCCCCGGCTGACCCCGTGCCTCTCTCCCCAGATCACATGAAGGGGCTGCGGGCGACCGCCCTGAAGAGGAGGCTGGAGGGCAGGTACGGGCTGGTGGCGGGGCAGCCGCAGGGTGCGCGTCAAAGCGTGAGCAGAACGGCGCGAACGACTGCCATAGGGCAGGAGTCCCAGCGTGGGAATGGGATAGGGACACCTCCCACTAGATCAGGTTGCTCCAACATCCCAACCTACCTGAACTCTTCCAGGGAATGGGGCGTCCACAGGTTTTCTGGACAATTTGTTCCAGTGCCTCACCATCCTCACTCATTTTAAAAACTTCTTCCTTGTATCTCATCTAGACTTGTCCCTTTTCAATTTTAAGTCAGCCTCCCTTGTCCACACCATGTCCTTGTAGAAAGTCACTCTCTATAATTCTTAAAAGCCCCCTTTAAATGTCAAATGGTAGCAGTAATGCGCCCCCAAAATCTTTTCTAGGCTGAAGAACCCTAGCTATCTCAGCCTGCCTTCATGGGAGAGGTGCTCCAGCCCTCTGGGCATCTTTTTGGTCTCTGGATCTGCTCCAACAGGAACCTGTCCTTCCTGTGCTGAGGTCCCCAGAGCTGGATGCAGCACTGCAGGTGGGGTCTCACAGGAGCAGAACCCCCTGCCTTGTCCTGCTGCCCACAGTGCTGGTGATGCAGCCCAGGATAATACTGGCTTTCTGGGCTGCAAATGCATACTGCTGGCTCATGCCCAGCCTCTCATCCACCAGTATCCCAAAGTCTTCTGCAGGGCTGCTGTTAACCCATTTATCCATCAATCTGTTTTGATATCAGGGGTTGTCCAAGCTCAGGTACACTTGGCCTTGTTGAACTCCATGATATTCATGAGCTTCATGAGGATCCCTCTTATTCTCCGGAAGTGTTGGTACGCAGAGACAGTGCTGTGCCTGTTCAGTGAAGGAGCCAGCTGTGCTCTCTGAAGTGTATAAGCAAGCAGTTTGAGGGAGACAGTTACTCCCCTCTGGCCAGCATCTGTGAGACCTTTCTGTGGTACTGTGTCCAGCCCTGGGCTCTCCTGGATGATAAATTGATAATTGGTATTTTGGTCAGCATCATCATGGTGGTCTGGGGCCAGGACCGTGTGAGGAGAGGCTGAGAGAGCTAAATGTCTTCAGCCTTAGGAGTAGGAGACAGTCATGTATCACTGTTTGCAGGCAGGGCTAGAGGAGATGGAGCCAGACTTTTCATGGAAGGGCATAAAGAAAGGACAAGGGGCACCTTTTCCACCATGAGGATGATCAAATGTGGCAGTGGGCCCAGGGAGGTTCTGGACCAGTTCCTAGGCTCTCTTTGATTTATTAGAGTAGATATTGCATCTCCTCAGATGCAAGCAGAGAATCTCTCTTTGCTCATTGGGTCTGTGTGCATAAGCTCAAGTTTCATAAGGAGTATTCTGTGTTCTGCTGTGTGCTGACTGTCCCAAATGCCTGTTCCAGGAGTGAGTGCAGGGGTATAGAAACAAGCAGATAGGTCATGATCCTGTACTACACACTGCATTTGTGTCAGCACAAAACCATGCAGACAGGGGCACACAGGGGTAGGTTTGGATTTGCTGTGCTGAAGTGAAGCCTGCAGGCATCCAGATCTGCAGGTCTCCTCACATGAGAGGTTTCTGAGAGCAGGGTTTGATGGGTGCCAGGTGCTGATGTGTTGTTAGATTGTTCCTCGTGTCTACTTTAAAAAACACTTATCTGTGTTTTTTGTCTCCTCACAGCTTGAAAGTTAAACTTTACTGCTCACCAGTAACTAAGGAATTGTTGTTGACTAACTGGAAATACAAGTTTTGGGAGAATCATATTGTGAGTTTGTGTTTATTTTGAAAATAGCACTTTCCAAGCAGTGATTCTCAGAAAGAAGCAGCTCCCTGCTCCTCAGGAGTGTCTGTATATTGGTGTTTCAGGGCTTAAGTACTTCCAACAATGTGCCTTTCCTGCTGCTTGCTGTGTGGGACTGGTTTATTGCTGTTTGTTGTTTAATTTTTTTCCCCCCACAAAATATTTCCTTTTCTCTCAACTTCAGCTTTATGTGGCCTTCATCTTAATATTGATCATTTGTACACTTGAATTTGTATTCATTTGTACTGATCATTGGTATTAATTTCTTTACCTTGCTCATGTTTCATTGCTCCTGTCTGCTTCTGTTGCTTCATTTAAAGTGTCTTATTGCTTGGAGTGTATATAATCTAAAGTTATATGATTTTCCTTTTGCTTTTTGGAAAATAGACTATAACATGAAGAAGTTTTAGTATAAAATCACTGAAAGACTTAATAAATTTACATGATTTCCAGTGTTTGGAGCCAGACTGCAAGGGATCAGTGTTATGTACAGGTGTGACTTGAGGTTATTTCCTTCCCTTTGCAGATGCAGGCATTATGAAATTGAACATGAGGTTTTTTGCAGAAACAGAAATAATTATCTCTGCGGAAACACAGGAATACTTGGTCCTGGTGATTTGTGGGTTCAGCTTCTGATAATAGGGGGCAGTGGGAAGTGCTGCAGTACAGAGCTCTCCTAGTAGGATCCACTGCTGTGGGACTGGGATGTTTTGGGCTTTTCAGTCATCTAAAAATAAGGCATGTGATCTATCCAGAGGAGCAAGAGCTGTTGCTGATAGAAGTCTAACATGCTCTAACCTTTTTAGGCATGCACACATTGGTTGAGGTATCTCCATTTAATTTTTAGATACCTTTTAGGAAAATTTATTCCACTGGAAATGGAAATTTATGACTTACTATGGGAAAATGAGTTTAATTTTACAGGCTTAGCATTAGCCAGTGAGTGCTAGAGATGTCTACATAATGAATACCATGACATAAACATGAAAGAATGTTCAGTAAATCCTATAATGCAATTAATCATTTTGTTACAGGTTGCATTGGAAGTCGAAACTCCAACTCAGATTTCTTTAGTAGATGAAACATCTGGTGAGGTAAGTTACAGGCAAAAAAGGTTCATATGTCAGTCATGGGCAGTAATGCTGTTTACACAAGTACAGGAAACACAGCTGCAGCATCTGAAGTGCACAAGCTATTTTTAAAATGTATGTGCCCCTCCTCTCCTGTAGTGACAGAAAAAGGGGTGATAGTTTTAAACTAAAAAAAGGGTTGATTCAGACTAGATAAATGGAAGAAGCATTTTACTGTGAAGTTGGTGAAACATGGAACAGGTTGCCCAGAGAGGTGGTGGATGCCCCATCCCTGGAAACATTCAAGGTCAGGATAAGGCCCTGAGCAGTCTGATCTAGTTGAAGATGGTCCTGCTTTTTGCAGGGGAGTTGGAGTGGATGAACTTTAAAGGTCCCCTCCAACCCAAACAATTCTGTGATTCTGTACTTCCTCACCAGGAATCAAGGAAATAGAACTGTCTTCTGTCCAGCTTGCTTTATAAGCACCATACAATACTTGGTCCTCTCTTCTGCCATGACGGAATGGTTGCTCCTTAGTGCTTGTTGCAGTGTGAAGAGACTCTCTGGTTTTAAAAGCAATGCCAAATGCTGCAGGAGGCTGTGGGGAGTAATACATTGCTCTCACTGTGCTGACAAAAGTACTGGTAGCACTTACTACAGTCTGAAAATAATGCTAACCGCTCTCTTCCAGAAAGAAGATGTAGTGGTGACACTTCTGCCAGCTGGTCACTGTCCAGGTTCAGTCATGTATGTCCTTTCAATACTTTAAATGTTTCACCACCTGGCATTTAATGAGGAATTTGACCCAAGTGTTGCCATTTGCAGGTTTCTGTTTGAAGGTGAGAATGGCACTGTGTTGTACACAGGGGATTTTAGGCTTGCAAAAGGAGAAGCAGCCAGAATGGAGCTTTTGCATTCAGGGACCAGGTGAGCTATTTGTGGGATAAAGAACAGAAGATCATATGGCATGGACAATTTGGCTTAGGTACTCATTATTTTTTTTCCTCATTTTTTATTCTGGATTAAATATAAATGCAATACTGCAGTTACAAGCCCCATTTGATGTATTCTTTGTAATCAAGAGGTAGAATTACCTCCTTTTGAAGAGAGAGGAAGTGGTGTATCTTAGCACTGTGATGCAATGTTTACTCTGATATCACATTTCTATCCTCCAGGGTAAAAGACATCCAGAGTGTGTATTTGGACACTACTTTTTGTGATCCCAAATTTTATCACATACCAAGCCGGGTAAGTCTAATAAATTATGAGAACAAAGGCCCTTAAAACTGTTAATTAATTAAATACCCCTTTGTTAGGTAAGTCTTGCAAGGCAATCACAACACTTTGGAAGTATTTTCCAAGATGATTGACAGCATTTTCTACACTTTTCAGGAGGAATGTTTAAGTGGGATCATGGAGTTAGTGCGAAGCTGGACCTCACTGTCTCGTAATCATGTTGTGTGGCTGAACTGCAAAGCTGCTTATGGATATGAGTATTTATTCATAAACCTCAGTGAGGAACTCGGAATCAAGGTAATGTTTCTCTCATTGTGGCTTTGGAACAGATCCTCAGTAATGATTGTGGCCAACACTGAGCGGGCAATGGCTGTTCAGAGGGCTTCTCTAGGTCACAGTTATGCCTGTTTCAATAACTTCCCTTAAAAAGTACAGTTGTGCTCAGGATGAGGTAACTAGTTGACTTCAGTTTGGAACATCTGGACTTTCCAAAGAGAAGTTAATTCCCAGTTTTCAAACTCAGTGTTTACCTCCCTCCCTTTTATTTTGTGAATGATAAAAGTCATTTGCATACAGCATTAGTAGTTAGTATATATATTCTGATTTTCTCATGAGTATTCATCCTTCTTCAGTATAGGTGGTATGTTCTACTTGCTCTAGATGTCCAAGTTTTGGCTGACACATCTCTGCTTGGTCATTTTTGGAAGTAATAATTTAAATGCCTGCCAGCATTTGGGGAGAGCAGAATCCCATCTATATACCTGCTCCAACTGCAGTCTGGCAAACACATTGAACTAATAAAGAGTAAATTCTGCCTTTCTCTAGGTGCACATGAACAAACTTGATATGTTCAGGAACATGCCAGAAATCCTGTGCCATGTTACCACAGACCAACACACACAGATTCACGCCTGTCGACATCCTCGGGTGCGTTCGTTCTGCAAAGCCTCCCCCAACTTTGCTGTGAAAGTGGTTAAATGTGGTGATGTTTGGGGCCTGTTGGGTTAATGAAGACTGCTGAAATGGTGACTTAATGTAAAGCAGAATGAAAACCTTAGTTAGTGGGTTCAAGTTTCTTTGTTTGTTTGTTTTTTTTTAAGGGAAAATGTATTAGCTTATGCTAGAAGTAGTTTAATTGTATTTGAAGCCTAAAAATGGTGTTTTTAAGTGAAGTGAGACAAGCACCAGAGTAGATCAATCAGGTATTACCCATTTCAATGTATGAAAAGCAGCTCAGATGGTGCCTGCTGCAGCCAAACACTGTGTGGCCATCCATTTCTGAGATGTCTGTCGGGCTGGAGGCTCCAGCTTGAAGGAACACAGGTAGAAACTGAGATGGCACATTGGGGCATTGGTCTCCCTGACTGATTTGCTTTGCCAGCTGCACTAAAGAACCAAGGTGTGACAGGGTTTTTCAAGAGAATTAGAAGTGAGAGAAGAACTTCGTTTGGCTAGATACTATGCTGCTTAATTTCTGGGTAAAAAACGGTCACTGTTGAACATAATTTTATATCCATTAGACAGGATGAGGACTGCTTCCGAGGGAACAGACTGCCCTGTGGGATGACTTGCCTTAATGGAACTCCCCTGCACATAATCAGCATCAAACCCTCCACAATGTGGTTTGGGGAAAGGAAAAAGAAAACCAGTATAATAGTGAGGTGAGCATTTGGACCACACAGAAACTTCCTGTTGTTTCAGGTTTATATCTTGCCTGATATGTGTATAATTGTATCTCAGAATGGACTTCAAGAGTAGGTTATGCTGGTCTGTTGACCACAGATGAAGAGCAGTTACCTAATTCCTGTGCCTCTTCTGTTTTTTTAGGACTGGGGAGAGAACATACAGAGCTTGTTTCTCTTTCCACTCTTCATACAGCGAGGTTTGTATACTTCTAGTACTGAATATACATTGATCTAAAAAATGTAAAAGAGTTTTGATTATTCTGGAGTGGATGATATGACTTGTCATAATAAGAAAAAATCCTGTCAGTAATAAGATGTAAGGAGACAGGAAGTTCTGAATGCTGACAACAGAGAAATGTGTTTTAATATAGCTGCAGAGAAACTTGTTAGGGCAGGATTACAAGCCTATTTCCCATTCTCAGTGTTTAGGTCACTTGTACAATTGTTTTGACTGCCTTTCTATTTTTGATTATTGTATAACTATGCAATGCTTTAAGCATGGAGTTTTAGTTTACAATATGTTGTTTATCTCTTGTGACTCAGATTTGGGTAGGTTTGCCTTCTTTTCTCAGCCCACACATTTAAACTGAATTTTCTCACATCTTGACTGCTACTCTTGCCCCTTTTCCTGTGTTAGAAGAGTGAAAGGAAATTGGTCATGGCAGCATCCTCCCCACAATCACACACTTTCATTTAATGTGACTTGATGCAGCTCTAAAAACACTACTTTCTCCTAAGAAACCGAAAGTGGATCAGTGCTAACAATGATCTGTCACAAAGTCTTGCACCACAAAATGGAGGAAGGCAGTACTGTTTTTAAGATCCCAATTAAGTTTAAATTTGCTCTGCCATGTAGGATTTTAGATGGAGGTCCCAGTGTGGAATTTGCTGGAAGAATATGAGGGGTAGTGTAACACTAGCACTCCTACCTCCACATGCAAAAACAGATGGGCCCTTGTCCTGGTTTGAGACAATTTAAAGGAGAACACTCTGGAAGGAGTTGTCTTCCTTTACGGGTTCAACAAATCCCTTTCCACCAATAAGGAATGAACAGGAGTAGATAGAAGTTAAAAACTAAGTTTCCTAACAAGTGCAACAGCAACAGGCAAAAAATAACAGTAAATAACTGCTAGATACAAAATTGCAATAACATTATGGACCCCAGGACAGTCCTGCTGTCTCTACAGCTGGCAGTGTAATCTGCAACCTGCAAGTGTTTCCAGTGCTCAGCACTGAAAAAGCCTCAGCAGGAGTGCCCCAAACTGGACACAGTTCTTCAAGAAATTTACTGGAGATTGTCTAGAAGAAAACAGAGTAAGGAAAAAACTGTGTGTTTTGTCATAATGGGCTTTGACAGGGTACTTTAGGAGAGATTTCAGGAACAGGAAAGGAATACTTGATCTGCAAAACTGGAGACTTGAACTCCAGTAAGAAAAATGCCCTTTTGAAAAGATCAGCAGCAGTAAGGACAAGGAAGCACTGGCTCACATTCTAGGTCTGCCCAGCCTTTTCTTTCAGAGACAGTGATAGTTTGTGTAGTAATTGGTAATTGCAGTGAGGTGTTAGGTGAGGCTGAGTTCTCAGCATCCTTTCAGGCCTGTTTCCTTGTTCCAGAGATATCCACTTTGACGAAGTCATGGGCTATATTGTCTACATAAAAACTATTAGTACTTTGGGATGTGCTCACATCAGTGGTGCCTTTAGGTGACATTCTTAACTGTTGATATAATTTGTTACATATCTTCTTTTTTTCTGGAATTCAGATCAAGGATTTCCTAAGCTATATCTGTCCTGTGAACGTGTATCCCAATGTACTGCCAGTGGGTGCAACAGAGGACAAAGTGATGGAAATGTAAGTGACAAGTGGCTGCTGGAGAGAGGTGATCCAAACTCTGTTCCTGTAAGGACAATTCCCCTCCTGAATCCCAGCCTCTCAGTAGGGCCACTGCCTTTTGCTTTACTTGTGTGTCAGAATTTTTTTCTATATTCAGTCCCACAGACTTGGATTTTCTGAAGCACATGTGTATGTTGAGCTGAGTCTCAGAGTTTGTATTCTACTTCTATCTGTGTGTAGAGGCTTTTCTGCTGGTAAGCACTGTTTGGGAGGAAACTGAATACAGATTCATCTCACTGTGATCTGTGACCCATTTCTATTTGTCATTGCTACTTCTCAGAAGTTTCTTTTAAAGATGGTTTTTCTGGGGACTTGAACTCCTCCCCTGCACAGCATCAGAGGCCAGTTCTCCTGTGCTGCTGTAGATGTTGGCAGCTTAAAAAGCACCCTCAGGGAGCAGGAGAGCTGTGGTGTCTCTTAGTCTGGACAAAACAAAGATTCCTGTTCTTTTTTCCTTTCCTCCCTAGTAAGAAAGGAGATTTCCACTTAATAATCACTGAATAAAACTGTAGTCAGATTTCGAACCCTGTCAGCTTGTCTTCTGTAAGGAAGGAACTACAAGATAGTTTCCAAAAACTGTACATGTTTTAAGGTAAATATATTGAAAGGACAGATTTCTACCTTTCAGCTGCTGTAGCTCACCAATGAATCAAGGACATTGTCCTAGGTATTGTTGCCTTTGCTTTAACATTTTGCTGCAGTGCCTGTGAAAGGCAAGGAGCAGTGTACTTAAAACAAGTTAAAGGATTTACTTTTGCTCCTGAAAACATCTGCTGAGTTATTATATATTAAATATATAACATTAACTAAGTTAAATATTAACTGCTTTTCTCATTCCCTTCAGATTAAAGCCATTATGCAGGTCTTACAGGAGAATCATGGAACCCAGGTACAAGCCCTTAGGAACACTGAAGAGAGCCCATAAGAGAGAATTATCTGATACAGGTAAAGGTTCTGCTGCTGCTACTGCACCTTAAATGCAAGTCTGAGACCTTGAGCAGAGGTGCCAAAAGCTTTGGTGTTCACCACAATCTGTGCATGCAAAGCAACAGAAATAGAAATTACGTGAACTTAGGAAGGTGAGAGAGCACTAATTGTGTAAAAACACAGTTGTTTGCAGTCTTAAAATGTACTTAATGCTCAACAGCCCTGTAAGTTTTTGGATGGAGTTCCTTCCTTCAGTCCTAGACCAGCCCTAGGAAAGCTTGTTCTAGCTGTCTCTGTGAGGCACTGTGCTAACCAAGGCAAGGCAAACACTGTCAATATCATCCTGCAAAATCTCCAGCTGGGTTAAAGAATATTTTCCTCAACTTATACTAAATGAATTTTTATTAAAACTTTGCTCTCAACAAGATTTTAGCAGAGGTGTGAACTTTTCTTAGTGATTTTCTGTTTGTTTCTTGCCAGATGAAGATGATCTCTTTGATTCAGAATTAATTTCTACAAGGCCTAAGATTCCAAAAGAGCAGAGAGGAGAGGGCAGGCTCTCCAGCACAGCACTGTCTGAAAATTCTGAAGGAAACATTAATGAGAGCACAGGAATTTACAAAGGGACCACAACTTACACATCCCTCAAGGTAGACTTTGTGGACTGTGAGGAATCAAATGATGACGATGATGAAGATGACGAAGAAGAATCTGAAAGAAATACAGTTCAATTTCTTTCCCATGAGCCAGATGCCACTTCCACAGCCAATTTCAATGGAGTAACTAGTGACCAGCAGGAGTTTAATGCCAATGTCCCCTGCTGGGATGAATTTTTTACTGGTAATAAACTAGAGGAAAGCTCTGAAAATGAGGACAACATCCCATCTTCAGCAGATGCTGGTGGGTCCCAGTCACTCTTCAGCGATTCAGATGGAGTCAGTGACTCAACACACATCTCCTCCCAAAATTCTTCTCAGTCAACACACATATCAGAGCAGGGGAGCCAGGGCTGGGATAGCCAAATGGACACAGTGCTCATCACCTCCCAGGAGAGAAGTGCCCTGGACCTCAGCAAAGGTGGGAGCAGAGCAGTGGCTCCTGTGCTGCAGGAGAGTCCCAGGGACACTCAGCTGGACAGCAGCAGGGGGAAGCCACCAGGTCAGAACAGACCTTGTGCCCACGGTGGTGCCTGTGGCTTGAATAGCAAAGACTGTGAGAAAGCTGCAGAAGATGGCAGTGCCCACGTTCAGGATGTGCTGGTGGAAATAAGTGATGGCTCCAGGACTCCTGATCTGGAGCTGAGGAGGGACTCCCAGAGCTCCTCAGACTTCGAAATTCCCTTGACCCCTGATGCTGAAGCACCTCACCCAGATAAACTGCACCTTTTATACAAGAAACTTGCAGCAGGTGAAAACATAATCAGTGAGAAAAAAGTCTCCTGAGAACAGGTACAACCTGTTACCTTGTGGTAATACCCAGCATGTCTATTAATACCTGAATTCTTTTTCCTGTGGATTACTGTCTGCAGCTATGCTGAGTTGTGCTTTATTCAGAAATATCTTACTGTCAGAACTGGGAATTTGCAGCCTGTGTATCTTTATTGTTCCTTCCACAAAATACTGAAAAGGAAGTGTTCAGAAAGTATTCCCAGGAGGGACAGCAAAAGCCTTCTACCTCCTAAGGTTCAATTTTCCAGGACTGTAAGTAGACAAAAAATGGACCAGACCAAACTGAGGGTAGGACACTAAATGAAATTTAGTGTTTATCATGGGCTCCAAGAGTTTGCTTTTGTAATGTGATCTCAGGTTTTAATAAAATAGCACACTATTAACTGTGGGGAGGAACACCTAAGAATGACCATGCAAACAAAGCAGCTGTAATTGGGCTTTAATCACTATTACCATTGCTTATCATTACTGTAACAATTTAATCTTTATTAAAACTCTTTAATAGTTATTTTAAAAAATAACTGCAGAACAGATTAGAGAATTACTGAGGTTGTGAGGGGGTTTTAATTTGTTTTAAATCAAATTGTTCATTTCAAAAAGTCTCTTTACACTGAGCTGTAACTCCAGAGTTAGGTACTGCAGACTGCTGAATATGCTCCACCTCCAACTCATTGCAAACAACTTGTCATCACTTCCTCTGTGTTCTGGTTTGTTCTGAATTGTTCTTCAGAAAAAGTTAAAATCTTGTGGTTCCCAAATTACCAGCCCTGTCCTGCTCTGGCAGGTAACTCAGCCACAGAAGATAACCTGGTATACCACACAGGCTCTTGTACTAGAAAACTTCAGCTCCTCTGCAACACTCTGTGGACTTCACTGTTTTAAATCAAGACAATACATTCTCCATGCGTGTGTGCCCTCATAACTTTCTGCCGAAACTCTTAGCTTCTAACATAGAAATCTAATTCAGGTTTTTCCTAAAATGGAGTGCCTACAAAATATTCAAATCACAGAAGTCATCTAAAAATCCCTGAGGTTTTCCATCCATAGTCTTAAGTCCCAAAGAATTAAACATACTTCAGCACAACATCTCTGCCCTCTGAGTGTGCCTTCAGTTGTTGTGCCATGTTTAGTGACACATGAATGTTAAACCAACCAGCATTCTGCCACAGGGAACAGAGGCAGGAGGGACAAAGCATTGCCATAATCTATGTATGATTTTAAGGAGATTCAAGATCCATGTATTTCTCCACTGTTACCTTTCCTGCTGTTTGTGGGAGTTGCTAACCTAATTTCCAAACGTGATCTACCAACTTTGGGGGTTTTTTAGCAAGCCTGAGTGAGTGGAAGTGCTGTTGGAACTACCTCTGTGAATAAAGTCAGACAAAACAGAACCTCTTCTGTTACCTCATTTCATATCTGAAAACTTCATGTAAGTTTAGGGCTGCCTTTAACAGGATGCTCAAAAATACAGGAATCCAGTCTTTCAGGCAAGTGTAAACTTATACCAGTTCTCACCAGCCCTAAACTGAAAACACATCATTTCCTCATGGTCCCTCTGCTGAAGTCCTTACAGTCCTAGAAAATTTGGGTACAGGCTAGGAATTAAGAGGTTGCAGTCTTAAAGCAAATTCTACTGCTACAACTAATTTTGACAGGCTAATTTTTTTTTGTTTGTTTTAAAAATGACAACAACAAGAGAAAAACTAAATTTAATTTATTTAATCAAAAAACTATAGGAAGATAGCAATACTAGAGATGACACAGTATGAAAAGAAAATATTCCTGAGCTTACAAACTGCATATTCTAATACAGTTCCTAAAACATACATTAAAAATAACCAAGATTAACTTAACTTGGAGATTAAATAAATAGGGAATAGCTTTTCTTACAGGTGATCTTCCAGCTTTAGTTTTGCTACCAAAAAATAAAAATAAAACCAACAAAAAAAGAACAGCTGGAGGGACAGGTCACCAGCCCCCAAGAAGTGCATACACACGACTGAACTGGTGACCATGACGATGCCAACAGACCACAAAGCAAAACAAAGGCAGAAGCTGGGCTGGTTTAGCTTCCCTAAGAAATTGAAAACAGCTTTTTCTCCATTTCCAGTTTGGCAATTTTCTGCCAAACTCATAAAAACAGTAAAAGGAGTTTTAAAAGTGACAGTGTCCCATTAAGCTAATTCACTGACTGCAATCCACATACATTGTGAATATGTAAATATAAAATACTGTTCAAGGCTCCTACGTTGGAAACTGGATCCGTGGGTTTCCTTCAAATAAATACAAAATACTGCTACCTCCCAGAACATAAATTAACAGTTCTTTATTTATGGCAGAAGAGAACACACATATCGTTAACAAACAGCAGCATTATTCCAGTGCTGGTGATAACATCTCTGCCTCCAGAAAAGGCAGACACTGAACTCCAGTACAACTGCCACAACTGTTACCTTCTAAAATGCATCTACTTGCAGTATTTAAATCAAACTTGAAATATTTAAATCAAACTGGCCATGGGGAGAGAAAGAGCCTGGGGCCTGCCCTGTGCCCCCAGCACAGGTGAGGCTGGAGTAAGAATCCATCTCTTGCCGCAGCTGCTCCATCCTGCAGGGACAGCGCGGGCTGCAGACTGCAGCGGCTTAAGGAGCTGGAGACTGCAGATTCCATCCACATGGAATGCACTGCTCATCTGAGCTACATGCAAGAGAAAGCACTAATGACTCCAAACGAGTTTGCAGACATTAAAGCTCCACATTCCACTTAAAACTTTAAATTAAAAAGAAAGATCGTTAAGAGATAGGGCATGATAAAAACGGACGTGATTCAGCATTTAGCAACTGTGTGGATACAGGTGAGCATGATCACATCAAATACTTTTAAATCTAAGCAAACTTTTTCCTATTCATTAAAGAATATAAACTCTCTATTTCAATGTGTATCTCTGTATTGTAGATTACAAAACTCACACAGCATTTCCAGTGGCCCATGCTCTTCACCAAAAGTGTAAAACTGATTTTGGCTAGTAGCATATAAAATGTCATTTGCTACCAAAGAGCCAGATCTTCAGTACAAATGCAACTGTGCTTCTTAAGGAACAATCTTGAAATGCTTTTTTTGAAGTGCTAGTAATTAACATGGAATTTAAGGCATTTTCTAACAAATTAAGTAAACAGTTACATGCTGGGTATTTGACTTCATTCACCTGAGCCAACAGCTGTGCACCTTATAAAGGTAACTAGCTTGACCTATGATACATAGCCAGCATCCAGCTATGGAGCATCCATTTATGGAGCAACATTATTCTGCCCGACCCTGTCAACATTTACATGACCGGTAAGCAATATGCAAGTTTTACCAGCTTTGAATCCATGAGAGAAAAGCATGTGGATCTTCCCTAGAGCATGGACCTTGGCTATAACTCCACTCATCACCCACCTCAACTGCTCTTCAGTGGTTCTGAAGCCAATCGAAACTTAGCATATGTTATGAATAGATTAAGACAACTTTAAGATGATCAGGAAAAAAAAAAAAAGATGACTCAAGCAGCTGAAGAACAGCACATTTCTCAGCTTTTACATTCAAGAACATCTTCCAAATGTCTACAGCAAATGGGTATTCTCACCCCTAGCCTAACTTCACTGAAGTTAACATTTTTTGCAACCAGAAAATATAGGCCTAGTATCTTAGAAGTCTGTCACTAGGTAAAAAAGACAGTATGTAAAAATCTAACCAAAACCAGTTGTGAATGTACATCAATCCCAGGGCTCTTTTGCACCTAACAGATAACAGAGCGTGTCTCTACAATTCATTTGCTTTGTTAGACAATGGGCTGCTCTCCTTCACCTTTTGCTATCTATTTCCAAACTGCAGCCAGCAACTTGTTTCAGCCACAACTGCCAAATTTCTGCAATGAAAACAAACAGCAAATGTTACTTCTGACAGTTCCATATTTACAAAAGCTCTGTGGAACTGCAGTCCTCCTATAGAATCCTAACTATAAATCAGAGCATAACAACTGAAAACACACTACATAACATCAGCTAAGTCCAAGTTTTACACTTGGGATCTGTTAATACCAGTTACAGAATCAATCAGGCTGGAAAAGGCTTTTGAGATCAAGTCCAACCTATGACCGAACACCACCTTGTCAACCAGACCATGGCACTGAGTGCCACGTCCAGTCTTTTTAAAACACCTTCAGGGTGCTCCTCTCTGAGCAGCCCATTCCAATGTCCAATCAGCTGTTCTTGAAGGATTTTTTCCTCATGTCCAACCTAACCATCCCCCACCCAGCACAGCTTGAGACTATGTCTCCTTGTGGTATTGCTGGTTCCCTGGGAGACTGACCCTCACCTGGCTACACCCTCCTGTCAGGGAGTTATAGAGAGAGTTAAGGTCAGCCCTGAGCTTCCTTTTCTCCAGGTAAGTTATGGAGTGGCTTGGTGAGCTCATCTGCCAGCTCCCTTATCACCCTAGGGTGGATCCCATCTGGTACCACGGACTTATGAGTATCTAAGTGACTCAGCAGGTTTCTAACTGCTTCCTCCTGGATTACAGGGAGACTATTCTACTCCCCATCCCTGTCTACCAGCTCAGGAGGCCAGTTGTCCTGAGGACAGAACAACTGTATTAATGTTGAAAACTGAGGCAAAGAAGGTGTTAAGTACCTCAGCCTTTTCCTCATCTTTGGTAACCATATTCCCCCACTGTGTCCAATAAAGAATGGAGGTTTTCCTTGTCCCTCCTTTTGCTATTAATGTATTTATAAAAACATTCTTTACTATCCTTTAAAGAAGTGGCCAGGTTAAGTTTTAATTGAGCTTTGGCCTCTCTAACTTTCTTTCTGCAACTACTTCCCTTGCATGGAGATCCACAGACATTTTACAATTTGCACTCCTGTGAACCTTTATTTACACACTGGCTCTCCTTAATCCCTCACCCTAGTGCCATAAATGTTATTGCTAAGATCTTCAAGCTTTTCTTTATATAACAAAAAAGCAACTAAGTCAACTAAGATTTAGAATTCAAATCAAATACCTCCTGACTTCTCAAGGTAGAGAAAACATGTAGCATCGCCTCATCCCACTGGAATCAGCTCCTGAAGGCCTATGGCTGAAAGCTCACACCCGAATGTCTGTGACACTGAACGTGAGCCAGCAGTGCCCTGGCAGGCAGGAGGGCCAGCCCTGTCCTGGAGTACATCAGGCCCAGCATCAGCAGCCAAGCAAAGGAGGGGATTGTCCTGCACTGCTCTGCACTGGGGTGGCCTCACCTCGAGAGCTGGGGCAGCTTTGGGCACCACAACATAAAAAAACAACGTTGAACCATTAGAGAGCATCCAAAGGAGGCCACAAGGATGGTGAAGGGTCTGAGGAGAAAACTTATGAGGAGCAGCTGAGGTTACTTAGTCTGTTCAGCCTGCAGAAGATGAGACTGAGGGGAGACCTAATTGAGCTCTTCAACATCCTCACAAGGGGAAGCAGAGGGGCAGGTAGAGATCTGTTCCCTCTGGTGACCAGTGACAGGACTTGAGGAAACAGCCTGAGACTGAGTCATGGGAGGTTTAGACTGGATATCAGGAAAAGTTTCTTCACCCAGAGGGTGGCTGGGCACTGGAACAGGCTCCGCAGGGCAGTGGTCACAGCACTAATCCTGACATAGTTCAAGGACTGTTTGGACAATGCTCTCAGGCACAGGGTGTGACTCTTGGGGATATCCTGTGCAGGACTAAGAGCTCGACACAATGACCCTTGAGGGTCCCTTCCAATTAATCTCATTCTATGATTCTAGGAATATTCAAATCAAGGTACATTCTTTGCATACATTTTACAGCTTCCTAAACAACTGCTCTAGAAAAATGGATTTTTAATCCCCATTACCAGTTTTGTATTGGCTTGAAACACTACAATCTCTTTCTTTGGCCAATGCCATTTCAATTACAAACACAATACCTTGTTTTCACCATCCATATTTACATTAGATGTAAGAATAGTTGAATATACGTGTTAAAGAAGAGTCTTCTTAAAACACATTAAAAAAAGAACAAAATATTTGTGACTTTGGATACCCGAACTCAGTTGAGATAACCTCTGCAACACACGGCTCCACATTTACAGACAGTTCTGATCCTCTTTTTGGATGGGCTAAGACCTTCAGCAGAGTCTGAAGTCAGATCTATTGAACCTGCAACACAGATGAACACAAGTAAGGAAGTTCTGAAAGTCAGACCAAGATCATGCCCAGTATTCAAACAGTTTCTAAAGCCCTTCTAAGAACCCAGTTCAAAGGGCTGTGCGTGAAGCTGTACTCAGATTCTACTGACACCCTTGTTACAGCTACTTGTACAACACCTGGCATACGCATCAGAATCCAAAACTCAGACTTGAGCTTTGTACCCCCCAGGTAACCACATGGATCAGCTGACAGTGCAGCTGGCCTTCAAGGACCTTCAATGTCAGTGTCACAAACAGAGACAGAGGTGTTTTAAGATTCAAGATCAATTTGGCACTGTTGTAGTTTAAGCCCAGCTGGCAATGAAACACCACACACACTCACTCTCACACCAGTGGAGCAGGGAGGAGAACCAAAAGTAAAACTTGTAGGTTGAGATAAGAACAGTTCAATAATTGAAACAGTAAAATATTGTAATGATGATGATATTCTGATTATGCTGATTATTACTATTACTAGTAGTAGTAAAAGAAAAAACCAAACACAAGTGATGCACATACAATTGCTTATGGCTCATGGATGCCCAGAGGCCATCCCTGAACTCTGATCAACCCCTTCTGGATATCTCCCCAGTTTCGAGTCTGGGCATGACATTCTCTGGCATGGAATATCCCTTTGCCCAGTTCATTTGTCTATGCTCCCTCCCAGCTTTTTTTTTTTTTTTTTTTTTTTTTTTTTTTTTTTTTTTTTTTTTTTTTTTTGAGTACCTCCTCACTGGTAAAGTATGAGACACAAGAAAGTCCTTGACTTAAGAAAAACACCACATAGCGACAACCAAAATATCAGTGAGTTATCAACATTATTCTCATACTGAATCTAAAACACAGCACTGGACCAGCTACTGAGAAGAATTAACTCTATCCCAGCTGAAACACCTGTTCCATAGGACCCACATCCACAACTGAGGCCTGCAGACATCAGAACTCAAACATATGGTGCCTCACGCTGCTGACCTGTTACAATTGCCTTAGTATCTATCTTAATAACTATCACTAGCAGACTACCTAGAAAGTAGTTCACCTGAAATGCTGACTTGAAAAAAGGAAAGCTTTACTTAAGGGCAACTTGACCATTCCTTTGAGCATTCCTGGGACAAAGCTTCAAAATCATTTGCTTCACCAGACAATCCAGTCACAATCCCTGATGTGCTAGGAGCACCAAGGGAGGCAATGCACTAGAGATGCAGGCAAAAGCTTCTGGGTGTGCTCTTCTCTTCACTACACGTCATGAACGATGACTGTTCTGAAAGCCAGAGCTGTGTTATAAAAAGCCATGCCTGAGCTGAAATGCTACCATCATTCAGGCTGCAGTAAAACCCACCAGCACCCCAAAACTCCCACAAGAACCAGGTTAAAATGTGCAGACCTTTCATCTGATAGTCAAAGGTTAGCTCTTCTCCAGCCTTGATGGTTCGGGTAGAGAATAGCGCTATTCGAGGAAGACGCAAATCGAGGTTGTCAATAAACACATTGAAGACTTGAAGATTTGGATCACACTGTAAACAAAGATTAATGCAGTTTCTGTTTAGAAAAATTAACATGTAATTTCACTGAAGTGTTTAAGTAAACCAAGATCACAGCAAAGAAAAAATAGGTTCTTGTCTCAGTGACAGAAGTCTGCAATTAAGTTATCTTCTCAAATCAACAAATTGAAATAATGTTCCAGGAGAACAATCTTAAATCAGATTCAAGTCTTCCCATGAAGGCAACCTTAGCACAATGTGCAGACTACACTAATATGCAACAACCTATAAAAACAATGGCACCTTCAAAGGTGACAACAAAAATGGTTACATTCAGATGCTAGTATGTACCAACAAAACCAATAAAAAGAATTAAAGTTGTAAAAACAACCTAGTGTTTCAAACCCCACAAACTCACTACCCTGTACTGATGTTTAAGCATTGCTTCCACGCCAAAGATAACATCTTCATAGTATGCATGAATTTCTACTGCAAACAGCAAATCTGCTTGGCTTCTGAAATCCCTGCCATGGTCTGGGTGCTAGGAGGAGAGTGAAGGTCACTAAGCTGGAACTAGAAACCACTCCCTCATTTTCTCTGGATTAAGTGTCCAAAGTCAGTAGTCCCTAAAACCGTTAAACTCTGCATGCTTTTTTGTTCTTTAACAGTGAAATATATCACACATTAAAGAATTGGAAGTGAAGTTACAGACATTCAACTTTACACTAAAGACTGAGAATACTTCCATTTGCAAAAGTGAAGAGCAACTGTCTGTACCTAAAATTCTTCTTCATCCTTGTCCCTGGCAAGCCTGCATGAAATACAAGTATCACCATCTCACAAACCTGAAGACATGAATCTTCTGTATTTGTAGAACACTGACTGCATACTGCACAAACACCGGATCAGTAAGAAATAATAATTTTTAGTTCAGGAATCCTTACAAATGCAGCTCAGCCTTCTTGCTTTAGGTACTTCAGTTGAACAAAACAAAAACTGCGTGTCAAAATTTATTTCTGAGTTCTCTGGCAAGTTTAGATTAGGAGGAAAAATTATATTTCTCCCCTGTAGATACCCAAGAAAGCACAGGAATTTTTTCTTTCTCCTCTTCCAAGTTTGCAGGATGAAATACAGAGTAACATTCCCTCCTGCCTGGCTACAAAATAACAGATCAATTCCTGTCATATCTGACTCCCAGACAATTTTTTTAAGGACCTGTCACATGCTAAGCATTTCAGGTACTCAAAATAAAACACACCCAAACCAACCCTATTTTGGTTGTCTAGAATCAGCTGATTCAGTGAAAACTCCTGTCCTATAGGATGTCCAGTTCAGGCAGCATCTCTTCTCTAGATTTTTGTAGGCAGTCTCAATTCAAATAAGGCCAAGAATTCTATTTATTACATCACCTGATTAACTGGACTGTACTGAAATGAAGCAAACTACTCCAGAAAATCTATGAATACACTAAGGAAATGTTTACAGTAGAAGACTTTCTAGCACATTTAGGATAATTCTCCAAATTCTTAATATATAAAACAAGGTCTTACACTGTGGTTCACAAAGTGGGACACATTTCCGTATCGAGCTGCATCTACTGTAAATTCATCTGAGTCATAGTCCAAATCAAACAAGTATGTATTTCCCTGGTTGTCATAGAGCTGGCCTCGCCTCTCTGCTTCCTCACTTGTAATCACCTAAAAAAATAAAAAGGAAAAAAAGGAAAAAAGAAACCTGCATTATATTATTAACTATTACTAACTCAAAACAAAAATCACAATCAAGTTAGAAAAAATACTTAGTAAAAAATACCAAAATAAGTTTTTGATGTTGAAATAGCATTCCATCTAATGAATGAAGAACACATAAGAGTATATACAGCTGAACTAATTATTGATTGAGCCTTCTCTGGATGCAATTTGTCTACAGCTGATGCACAGCACTACCTTGTCTCTGGGAAAAAAAAAAAACAAACCAACATAGCAGCACCCTCTATTAATTGTTTTGATGATGACAATACAACCAAACTGTTATTACCTGAAGTTTATATATACACATGTTATCCATTAGATCCAGAAAGCCTTGTTTACTTCACATAAAACCAAGATTCAACCTTTTCCCTCTGCACAGAAGATCAACAGGTATCACTCTTTAAAACTCAGCCACATTTATAGCCCAGTATTCATTTCCTCTCTTCCCAGAAGCATCTTTTCCTGCTATTTTTGACTGCAATGAAAGATCCTATTCATGGCAGCTCAAACAGACATCACTTCACAAAGCTCAATCTATTCCATTAGGTGAGTGTGTCACTGACGACAGATAAAACAGCTTTAACAGCTTCACCTGCAGCCTGTCACATTAAACACATTCTGTTGTGCAGATTCAGCAAAGAAATCATAATTTGGCAGCAAGAGAGATACAAGATGTGATGGAATTGGACAACAAATCCCTCTAAAATCTGACAGATGAGATTTGAGAACTCAGCAGTAGATACTAAGTAGATTCAGGTGAAACAGTAAATACACACTCTTTCCTTTAAGCAACAAAATTACATAATCACTCTTCTGCACTAACAGAGATATTTGGAATGTCTGACCTTTTGTATACTTAAAGGAAATGGATGAACATGAGAAATTAGAAGCTTTGGGGCATGAAGCACGGAGGAAATCTACTTAAAACCATGAACACTGTACAAAGGAACAGAAGGAAATACTTTGAGTCAACATAATAGCAAGGCAGGTTTGTGGCAGAAATGCAACACACTGTAACAGAGAGGCTGCCAGGAACTGCTGGTGTGAAGAGCCTTGCAACAGAGCAGAGGCTGAACCACATAAACACAGGGCAATACGAAATCTCAAGAGTAACTCAAGGACTGTATTTTATAACATAAAAGTTCTCTCTGAAATAGTATGAGATTGAATAAATAGAAAATGTCCGTACTATGAGTCTTATTCTTGCTGTTAATCAAAAGTAATAAATATGCTTGGAAATACTACCTTAGAAATTCAGACAAAACAGAAAAGGGACTGAAAGACTGTGCAGGGAGTTTCATAATGACTCTGCTTTGGGAATGGCAAAAACTACAAAAAAGATGATCAGGGAAGAATGAAGAGTATGATTGCCATGAAAGAAATTAAGGACTTGCTTTTAGAAATACGATTAGGGCATGTATCTAAAATAATTCTTTAGAGCCATATGAGATAAATATTCTCTTTACTTTTGACCTTTTACAACTGCTCTGGAATGAAGGAATGTTGTAGACAACATAATTTTGCTGTGGACTTGAATGTCCCTTTATCTTTCTACTCGAAAGCAGAACGATCTATTATATAGTGAAATTGCAGAATATCCTGAGTTGGAAGACTCCCACAAGGATCACCAAGTCCCGGCCCTGCCCAGCACATCCCCAGGAATCACACCATGTGTCTGAGAGTAATGTCCAAACACTTCAGGCTTGTTGCCATGATCACCTCCTTGCAGAGCCTGTTCCAGTGTCTGACCACCCTCTGGGTGAAGAAGCCAAGAAGTGTTAAATCTGAGACAAAGCTCATTAAGATTTTCTCTAACACTTCCTTGATTGTGTCTAATTCACCTACACAAGATAAATACATACCTACCTCTCCAACATATTCCATCACAAAGCTGTTGGTTTTAATTTTCTGGAGGGTTTTCACTCCCCAGCCACGGCCATTGCTGGTTCTGAAGATGCAGAGGGAATATGGGGTCCCCTTCTGTACAATCCTATTGGGGCAGTCAGGCCCACACCTACAATACGAATTGCACTCATAGATGGGCAAGCCAGGCTGGATTTTCAATTTCTTACGTTTATTGTAAGCCAAAATAAACCCAGCCTCTTTTGGACAGCACTTCTCAGCAGGGCAGTCAGCACATTCACAGCCAGTTGTTATTCCATTGAGCACATTTATTCCTGGAGCAGGTTTATACTCATTGATGTAGTAGAAGTCTAAAGGAGGGCCTTCAAGATCCACGGTGTTTTCTACGAGAATCATTGCTTTGTGATTCTTTTTCCTGTTGAGTTCTTCTTTCCACCTCTGCAGAGCTATTCTTTGTTTAGCCTTCTTGACAATATAATCTGCAATTGCAGGTTTCAAAGTTTTAACATGGTTCCTCACTTTCATTGCTTTGCCTTCTCTCCCCCGAGACAAGTATTCATTCTTGTCTCTAAGAAAGTTCTGAATAAGCAGAGGGCAGTTTAGATGTTTCCGAGGTTCCCAAGTATTTGAAGATTCTGGCCATCCTTTCCATTTCACAAGATAGTATGCTTTGCCCTTGAAATACAGAAACAGATACAGATTTAGCCAGAGTTCATGATGCTGAAATCCAGCATCACAGAGCACACAAACACAAGAACTCTGGTGCTAAGGATCAGTACACAGGGCAGAAGGCCTTGATGTCCCCATAAAAATTACAATTGGGGAGGAAGAGAAAAATCAGCTTTTTTGTTTGCAAATTAACTTATGGCACAACTCTGCATACTTTACAAATCATCTCTAAGGGCAAAGAAATCAGAAGTTGGGATGAACTCTGATTGCTAACAGCATACCTGGAGGAGGAGGAGGCTAGTTTGTCAGGCAGGTGGTAAGTTATGCTAACTCGCTGTATGACTCGTATGCACAAGCAGAATGCAGTCGTATCACATACAGAACAAAAAAAATAAATCCAAAATTTAGCAAAAAAAAGTCTAAACTCCACTATTGGCAATATCAACCATCCTCCCAGAACAGTAATTAATTTGATACGTGTAATATTGTATTTACAATGAAGCAGCATACATTTTGTACTTATTTACAAAGGACAAATAACTGTAACAAGGACAAATCCTGAGACTGAATTTCACAGGAATCCATTTGCAGCACATGGCCCTAATTCTTCATCAGACTAAGAGAGAAATACATGTGGTTGTCTGCAAATAAAGGAGAGAAATTATAATTCATACTGAGCTACCACCCTAAAGCATCAGCATTGGATACGCAAAGGTGAAACATTTGATATTCTAACATGTCTGTAATTTCAGGAAAAGATCTTCCTTCTGCACACTGAAAGTAGAAGTTTACACCACTTTCTATTTACAGTTCAAAGTTCAAAATATATTTAATTTGATGCCAGAAAAAGCTTTGTCCTCGCTGCCTGCTGCTTTACATTATAAGCAAAACCACCTTTGGCTTGCTTCCAAATTTCAGCTGAAAGAGTGATCAAATTGGTCTGTGTTTCTCTTACCTCTTCTACCTTGTAGTCACACAAATATTCCACCTCATAACTCTTTAGACTCCTGTTGGTGATTCCAATGGATTTACATGTGAGATTTTCCTTCCTACATAATTCTTGAAGGGTCTCAAGTGAAGCTAGACATGGCACATACCAGGCTACAATAAGAAAATTGGTAAAGAATCCTATTTAATGTCTCAGCTAAATTGAAATCATTATGCCTCATCCCAGACTCCCCACATTACCATTTGTGACAGCAATCCACGAATCTCTTGTACAACTGCAGCGTCTCCAACTCAACCCTCCTCTAACAGGTCAAGTAAAAGACACGTTAATGATTCCCTCCCTGCACCTTTATTCTGTACAGTACCCTTATAAAGAAATATTTTGGAGGGCAGAGACTTCCACAGGTGAAAGATACACTAAGAACCGGGCAATTTTTCTACAATTACAGCATCGCATAACTGAACTACGGCAAGCAGGAAACTTCCTTTCTTTAACAAGACCGCCAAATTTCTGTAGTCAAGCGCAACTGAGCACTTGCGATGCAACCATGGTGATTGGACCAGAAGACAGAGACCCACAGCCTCATTCAGAAGGATCGCGAGTGCCCGTCAGCCAGGCGGATTTAGAGGGACGAGACACTCCGCAGGGCGCCAGCGCCCGGGAAACACCGGGATCAAGGGGCTGGATGAAGTCCAGAGCGGCAGCCGCCGGCCGCAGGCCGTGCCCGCCTCCGCCGGGGCTCCGCGGGGCTCTCCCGCCGCGGCCCCCGGCGCACAGAGCTCGGGAGGGGGCGGCGGTGCTTTTCCCGCGGCCGCACCGGGATCCAGCGCCTCTCGCCGCGTCCCATCCCCGTTCCAGGTTTACCCCGGGCACCTCCCGCCCTCCTCCCACAGCTCCCCTGAGGCAGTGGACAGGACCCCCAGCCCTTCCCTCCCCGCCCCGCCGGGGGTCTGTGGGCAGGGGCGGTGGGAACGGTCCTGACAGAGACAGGCGACAGGGACCGGTAGCGGCTCCCACCGCCGAGAACGAGAAAGAACCTCCCCGCCCGTCCTCCTCCCAGTTCCTCCCGGTCCCCCAGCGCCCGGAGCAGGGCGGGCAGAGCCCGGGGGGCAGCAGAGCCCCGGGGGGCCGCTTCCCCAGCCCTCTCCCCCTCACCTCCTCGCCAGCCCTCCATGTTGGAGGGGGGGGTGCGCTCTGGTCGCGCCAGCTCCGCCCCCCGCCGGAAGGGGGCGGAGCTCAGAGGGCGGCCCGGCGCGCGCGCGGCTCCCCCCGCTGGCCCCTTTCCCGCCTCTGGCGTGAGGGGCCCCGCCGGGACGGGCCCGGGAAGGCGGGACGGATTTAAAACCATTTCGCTTTTGTTCTTTTACAGCTCTGCAGTGCCTGGGAAAGGCGGGGGAAACGCGAGGCAGCTTCTTTCCCGGGCCCCTCAACTGCAGAACTGAGCAGAACCTCGGAAAAATGGGCCCGGCCCTTCTTAGGTAAAAACAAACAAACCAACCAACAAAGAAAAGAACAAAAAGAAAAAAAAAAAGTTACAGTCATCACTCCTCAGATGAGGTGTTAACTATTAATGTAGCTTTGACAGAATCACAGAATCGATCAGTTTAGAAAAGGCGTCTCAGATCATCAAGTCCATCCTATGGCCAACCACCACTCAAGTCAACCAGACCATGGCACTGAGGGCCACATCCAGGCTTTCCTTAAACACCTCCAGGGACGGCGACTTCACCACCACCCCCCCCCCCCCCCGCCCCGTGACAGCCCATTCCAATGCCTAATTACCTTTAATGTGAAGAAATTCCTCCCACTGTCCAACCCAAATCTCCCCTGTCACAGCTTCAGTCAGCAACCTCTCATCCTGTCGGGCTCTTTCTGCCAGGCAACTAAAAGACAGGAAGGTTCCTTTCGGGCAGTTGTTGAAGTGTTTAAGTTCACTTCAAACCCCAGGTAATGGAATTACAACCCTCTTCAAACACGGACAAGGATCTCTTGCTCTATGTTTTCTAATTTTTGAGGATCCTCTGTGACACTTTCAGTATTTTACAAGGTAACACACTGTAGTAAGCACTGAACTGTTGTCCCTTAACTGCACTTTAGGCTGAGACCCTCATATTCCATAACCACATTTGCCTACTCCATCTTGTTATTGAAAAAACCTGCCAGCTTATACCCAAACAAATGTATAACAATACAGATTTAAAACAGTGCCACAGAGAATGAAGATTGCCAGGACTTGCATAAAAAAAAGTATTTTTAATAACATATAAATAAGCACACTTAACGCTTACATTTCTCAGGTAATAGCACAAAACCATTTTACAGAAAAAACCTCCTGAAAAAAAAAATTCACCTGCTCAAGAGGCCAGCGCAAATGGGATCAACCTTCATGGTTTTGGGCAACATCAAGACCACACAGGATTCCAGTGTAATTACCAGAGAGTGGATTTTCACCAGTCTCATTCTCACTGGTTTAAAGCTATGCTACTGAAGCCACAGATGCACTGGCTGAACAGGTACAAGACCTGATTGGTCAAGGAAAAATCTTCAAACCATGTAATATGCTTGTTGCTGAACCACAGGCAGAAGCATTTGTGCTTTGCATTTTGTAAATCAAGAGCTAATAAGGTAATTCAACAATCTGCTGGTCACATGTCTTGACTAACTTTTTGCACCACACTCTAAACAGACTTGGTGGCAAATTAACATGGTGGCATTTTACTTTAGTTTATTACAGTCCTCTAAGAATCATGAGAGACATCACGGAGAGTCACTGCTTTGGTAGAAAAGCCAGTAAGAGACAAAAATCAAATGTTGATTTAGAAAAATGTTGCCTTCCAAAATGGATTATGATGCCACTTCAACAGTGATGATTTCACACTTCCCAGTATCTTGATCTGTGCAGGTAACGTGCAAGGACCCATCCCTAGATAAAAGAGAGAGTAATGTTTAGGATTATCTCAACACAACACTTATTATGCTACTGCATGTGCCACAGAGGATAAACAAGTCTTCACACAGATGAAAGAACAACAGATCAGCATGAAAATATCCAGGGACAAACATGCTTCAACACAGATGAAATTGGTTTATGCAATAAAGTTTAATTTAGGCAGGGTTTTTATATGCACTTCTCACCCTTAAAGCACCTATCTTCTCTATATATGCTGGAATAGATCTAGGAACACATTTAAATATCGCAACTGAATTTATTTCGTACAGGTTTGTAAATAGAATACGTGGTAATATTACTCAAAACATTCCTTGTGAGAGCTGAGTAACAGCAATGGATTGATAAGCATGTCTTGTCAGAGCACAAGAACTTGACTTTTGAAGCGTAAGTAGTCCTTAAATTCTAAGGACCTCCTTCAAGAAGGAAAACCTCCAATTGTCAAAATCCAAGAAAAAAATAAGAAAAAATGCTGAGCCCTACTTCAGCTGGACATACAGTCACACAAAAAATTTAGGTAGAAATAGATGTTCTCTACTAAACTTCGTCTCCCTTTTTCACCTAAATATTACTTAAACCTCCTTCCAAATAATGCTGGTTTTTTATGCATGACAGAGTTGCATCTGTAATCTCCAAAATGTTTTCCTCATCAGTGCTCAGTATATATGACAAACAAGGCATTTTACGTGAGGTCTATTAACAGGCATTAATATACCTGATAGCTAACATAAGAAAATGAAGTATTTTGAAACTTAAATAGCAAGTAGAAATTTCCTGTGGCACTGTTTATCTGCTCAACAACCCTGCCTCTGAAAGGACAGAGACACTGTAAATTCTACAGTCCTTCATACCTAAAAAAGACAAATTCTCCTTCAGTTTTTCCTAAGAGTGTGGGCATTCAGCAAAACTACCCAACCCACTTCCACAGGAAGTCTGAGATCCTGACTGTTCTCAAGAATGGTTAAACTGATCAACAGTTCACAAGTCGCTAAAAATAATCTACACAATTGTATTAAGCTTTGTTTCTTTAGGAATCAAACAATGACAGCACCAAAGGTACTGCAGAAAACCCACATTTCTACAGAATTTACCCCTGCTAGGACTGTACAGGCCTGTGACCAATGAAATGCTGAAATTCCTCAAAAAAAATTTAAATACTCTGTAACAGGAAAAAAGACTCCTTATCAGAAGTGTGACATAGCAGGGTAAACAGCAGAACAACAAGTGTTTTGGGTACCTTTTCATAGTGAGAACAGTTAGTATATCATGTAGGCCATCCTCCTTTTTATCTAAATCCTGGAGTACAATCTATTAAAAAAAAAAAAAGTTTGATTATAATAGGTTATTCATGTGCAGCAGTTCAAGGGAAGTGACACAACAGCTAAGATGTGAAAATTCATGCATTTTGGCTATTTGCACTACTGTTTTTGTGGTCTGGTTTAGGATCTATCCCTGAGATAGCTGAAGTACCTATCACTCCCAGAGAGTCCTTTACAATCAGTACTTTAATTATTAGGTAACATCCCTTCCCTATCTCCTTTGAAGATATTTGGGCAGAATTAAGGTGGAATAACAGTCTTCTTAAATATTTCATCAATTTCAGACACATCTGGCCCTCCCCTGATGCTTTCCACCTAAAGCACATCATAACTGTTTCAAAAAAGCTGTGTTCTCTCTGCAGGTTGACTCCTAACCAACAACTTTAAACCCTCACTTGATAGAATCATTTCATCTTACAACAGTGATAAATCAAATTCAATATTTAATACCAAGATCCTGTCCAATCTAAGAAGATGAAAAAGTAATCAACACATTAGCTATGCCATTTTCTTTATCAGTTTCATTTTTATAATGTTGAAGGATCTGTGCACTACTGGAATAACTGGTAAAGTTCTCTCATCCCAGGTGATCTTATTATAGTAGTGCCAAGTGTCAAACCCTGTCAGCCATTTAGGAATGCAAAAAGGAAACATCACTTTCTTTACAAAGTAGTTCAATATTTTGCATGTCCAGAAGAATAATTAAAAGACCAATACCAAAGAGATGCATGTCATTGTAATTTTCTAACAACAAGTTTTGGAATTGGTTTCTAATTCTTTTCCCAGGTCCAAGTGATTTCCAGGTGGCTGCTGTTAAAAGTGCACAGGAGTGTGCAGATACTCACCTGTGCAAATTTCTCCTCTTCATTCATGGGACTCTTCCCCAGTGACTCGTACAGCTCAAGGCACACAGAGGAAATATTTCCAGGAGCATGCAGGGTGTGCTGCCTTCGAGCTGGCAGTGGTGTCCCTGATGGAAACAGCACTGTGAATTTGTCAGCCCCTGACTCGTCTACTCCCTGAAAAAAGAAGATAGTTCATGTTTTTCTTTAAGTGCTTCACTGAGCTGGAAGTGTTACAATGCTCCACAAGAAAAGAAATCCAAGCTTCATTCCCTCTGTCACATTTACCATCATAGCAAGTAAAAAACCCTGACATTCCTATAAATGAGAAGTCCAGCTATTACAACAAAGGAAAGAAACAACCTGTCTCCCCTTAAAATCAGTTTTTCCTGTCAATAAACATAAGTTACCATGTACTGATAATCTATAGCAAATCTGTAGAAGTAACAATAAACAATGCTGTTTCTCTAACACCAATCATACATAATTAGTGCTATATATTCACTGCAGCAGTACAATTCCCTAATATTCTACATTTAGCCTTACCTTAAGAAGAATATCTTTGGCAGAACACTCAATGAGTGCATCTTCTTCTAACAAAGTATTCTCTTTCCCCAGCAGGATTCCTGCCTCTATGGCTGCACCAATGGGAATAACTTCATCTGGAGGAATTGAATTCAGTAATTCCACAGTTGGGAAAATATCTTTGATCAGCTGCTGTAGCTTCGGGATTCGAGCAGACCCACCACAAAGAACTACCTGGAAAACATATCATAGTAACTTCAAATCTTTAGTCTGTGAAATAAAACAGGTCACACCCTGCAGTGCAGAAGTGCAAACTGCTCTGGGATATTTTATCATCTGCACTTGTTGAAATAAAAACTGATGTAATCTTTGGTTGATTTCTGATACTTTTGCTTTTGAAATTAAAGGAAATACGATGTCTTTTTTAAAGTTTCTTTCACAGCAAGAATCACCCAGATAAAGTAACACTTTGAAAATTGAAAAATTCATCACAAAAAGATCAGGTTGAAAGGGACTTCCAGAGGAGATCTAGTACAACCTCCTGGCCAGAACAGGCACAGTTACAACAGCCTGCTCAGGATCTTTCCTCCACAGATACAAACTCCACAGACTCTGTAGAACCTTAAGTCAGCATCTGATTTCCCTCATGCTACACATCCCTTTCCTGGAATCTAAATTTTCTCCATGTTGTAACTTGTGCTGCTTGCCACTCACCCTTCCATCATGCACCTGTAGGAAGGAGCAAGTCAGGTATTATCCATAAATCCAAGTCTTATTGCAGTGACTCTGTTGAAATCAGGCAGATCTGGAAGCAAAGCTAACTCCCACTTTTCCTCATGTAAAACATAAATCTAATGTACAACTCCGAAGTTAATTTTTTTTACATTCAAAGTGCTCCACTGCCCTCCATCCAAAGCATTAAAGCCCGAGAGCCTAAAAGGCCACCTAAAAACCACTGCCACCAGAATACAAAAGCCATTCTTTGAACAGCGGCCTGGGATACTTCATTACCCATCAGAGAAACTGAGACGTGACACAGCAAAAACTAATTAAGAGTCTGAAACAGCATCAAGTGTCATTAAAAGCACCAGGCAGCTTTAGCTGCAGACCTGATGAGCCAATTCTTCCAGCAGTGAATGCAGCACTATTTGCCAAGCACAGGTACAAAGGGGGTGAAATGAATTTCCTCTCCTACACCAAGGCACAAGAAACATGAATTAAATTACTAATGTCTGCTGCCTTGCTCACCATCTTTGGGATTAAAGCACTCTCTGGTTTGGCACCTTAAAAACCTCATGTGATTTTTTAAGCCAGCAAGGATGAGCACAGGCACCAAGTGGACACTTTAGTGATTTGTTCAACTTTAAGTCAAAACTTTGCCTTCCTTCAAAAGTGTCAGCAAACCCTGTCCAAAGTTCAATGGAGGCAGAAAAAAGCCCACAGACTGAACTCAAGGAAGGTACCCCTCAGCTTGGATTTGGGCAGAGTTACACAAATGCACCAAATGGAGACAGATTCTCCCCACCTACTCAATATGCAGCAGTAAACCACACAATTAAATGTGACTCTACCTTATTCTTAACTTCAAATACCTGAAATGAAAGCAAATACAGCAGTTCTAAAGACCCTGAATCTATAGACTTTGTTTGATCCCAGTAAAAATTGCTTAAATATATCATGAAATAATCTCAGTCTGCAAGAAAAACAGGCCCCCTAAGCATTGCTCTTGTGGAAATGTCCTACAGACAACTGATTTCTATTATTACCTTATTAATATCATCTGCTGTAAATCCAACTTGCTGCAAGAGCTTTTTAATTGCTTCTACACATTTACTAAAAAGTGAAGAACAGATAAGTTCAAACCTGGCCCTAAAAGAGAAAAACAAAACATTCAAAAAAAGATTCATGTCATCAATTAGAGATGAATACCTGAAATGGAAGAACAGTAATTTTTAGAATATACTTTAGTTCTCCAGCTGGTACTAAGGGATTTTTAAAAAATCATCTCTTTCCATTATTAACCTTCAAGTGATTTTGTTGTGGAAATATCTGTGCTATTTGTTCCATCAACAACACCTACATAAATGCACATTCATTCTTCTTCAGTGTATTCAAGAGGAAAAAAAAAACAGTATTGTTGTCTTGACAACACCAGTATTGCTGTCTTGACTCATGCCAAAAAAATAAAGAAAAATCCTGGAACTGCTCCATGATCTTTAAAATGGACACAAGGACTCAATTTTTAGAGATACATTCTGATTTTCACACAGGGAGTAGATTAAGCAAATTAAAAAACAAATTTTGCTAGCTTTTGTCTCTTGCAAGCCTGCAAATGAAGTTCTATTCTGCATGAATGCAACAAATCAAAGTCTGCAACACTGATCCACAGGACTGGCATCCTGATCCAAAAGGAGCTGACCCCAGTTATATATTATTGCTTCTCACACTTTCAAACGTGCTGTGCCTTATTTGAGCAGCTCCAGCTCCTGGAGTTCTGGAATGGAAAAGTCTGCTTCATTTTGCTAAAGCTGCTGCTGCTGCCTGGAAGAGCAATCAAAGTGAGCTAAAAATTTCAGTAAGAGATCATCCCAAGGGAAAAGAGACTGAGTAGGACACAGCAGTAGGAACAAAAAGACAGAAAAGATCTTTCTACTCCAGCTCTCAGCGAGTAGCAACATCAAGACTTCCAGAACTCCTACCATTCTGGATCTCATTTAGATGAAGAGTCCACAAGCCATCCTTTCTTTAAGGAAATTACAACAATAAAAACACTAAGAGGAAGGAAACAGCCACCTTGATTCATTACAATATCTACTCCCTTCCCATAAACAACCAGACTCTGAAGATGGGGTCTCCTTGTGCCTTTCTGCACTTCATTTTCTAACCATCATGGCAACACTGTTGGTGTGACTGCCCTGACCACTACAGATTGCAGCATATCAGAACCATCAACATGAAACAGCAAATTTGCCGTCAGTCTTACTTCCTTCTCTAAAATAAACACCATCAGAAATCAAAGCCTACTGAATGAACATCCATAATACCACCTGGAAAGATTTCAGAAGCTTCAGGATCTGCCTTACCTGGATACATTACAATCAAAATCCAATCCATCATACAACGAATCTACAAAACAGTTTGCACTTCCCAGGGTTGATAAAGAGTGTTTTGCAATATCAGCACTGTTCATTAACTTCATCATGGCTCTGGGATTTCCTCTAATATCATGTTTACAAGACCTGTATTTAAAAAAAAAGATGATACCAGTTTAAAGAGGCAGGAATTTGACTCATAACACTTTCTTTAAGGAAAAACAAGTTAGAGTTCTTGAACTGTTTCTTTGGTGAACATTTTAGTATTAACTGCAATGCCACTACTGAAAGTTTGCACACATTTTGACACAGCAGAGTCCACAGCTGAGCCCTTATTGTTCAATGCCAACCTCGGGCAACATCCACCCAAACTCAGGCATTTTCCAGTCCTCCTCCTTGGCCCCAAACAACTGACTGCTCCTTCAGCATCCTCTTTATTTGAACCATTTCACTCACAGAGATTCTGCTACTTCTTTTTTTTTTTTAAGCAAGCACCACATAATGAAGGATCCTGTCCTAACAGCAACATGCTTGGAATTCAAATCTTACCTCTGAAATTCAGAAGCTAAATGTTGTGCTAGAGCTTCTGTGAAGCAAACTCCACCAATGCTGTCATCTGTGTTTGTAGCGAGCACACGATATATTCCACTGTTTACTTCTATGACTGTGATAGAAAGTGATGTTCCACCCAGTTTATAAACCAGCACATTGCTGCCACATTAAAAAAATATTGAAAGTAGCATTAATTTTGACACATTGTCAAAAGATTACCACCACGTATTGAAGGCTTCAATCAAACCAGTATATGAGAATGGTAAAGAAACACCAAACAAGAAGAACAAAAAAAAAAAATCAAACTGACAGCAGTCTTTGCTATTTTGAAAGTGAATTATCTGTATATTCATAAAGGCAACTAGATGTACCTACTGAACCCAGGAGCTCTGCTTTAGTTCTTCCAGCCCATGTAAAATGATCCCATCTCCCACAGTTAAAACCAGCTATGCCAAAATATGTTTAAAAAGGGATTAATTTTTCTTCAAGCCAATCAGCTTATTAAACAGAAAGTCAGAAACTGGGGACAAATCTTTAAAGACAATTCTCAAAATATAAAGACCAAAACAAAGGGATTCAATACACTATGAAATTACAACTTCTAAATGCTTATTGTCTTGATTGAGAGAAAAAAGCAAAACAAGCCTCATGCTAAGGCAACACAGCATTCCCTCATTTAAGATTTCTCAAGACTTAAGTACAGCAGCTTAAAAAGAAGTAAAATATTAGGATTTTACCTTTTCCCAGTGGGTGAATCTTGGCCAATTCCATAAGCAAGGAGAGCTGCAGATGGTTCATGAATTAATCTCATAACATTGAACCCAGCAGCTGCAGCTGCTTCCCTGCAATGAGCCATAACAGCATTTCATTTTACTTTAATGATCTCACTATAGTCACACACTATTAAGATTGCACCTGAACTACATGTGCCACCAAATCAGACCTTGCTTATAGTGTGGTATTAATAAAACTGAGTGACTGGAAAAGTACCAACAAGGTCAGTTGCTACAGCTTTCTTCAAATAATTGGATTTGCTGTGTGCTCACTGTCAAAGAAAACAATGGTCTATCAGACTACATAGCCCATAAAAAACTGCAAAATACCCTCAACTACACCCTACCTGAAATCAAAGATCATAACTTATGATGTGGTTACCACATAATACCACTTCAGATGTGGTATTAAAACTCCTTGATACAATATTTCAACAGGTAACAAAATTAATGTACCCTGCCTCACTTGCAACATTTAACTTACATGTTTTCTTGAAACTTCAGTGACCCTGGGAATACCCCACAACTTGTTTCCTCCACTTTGAAGTGGAGTAATTTATTACCAGAGTAATACATGTTTCATTATAGACACTGCAAATACCCAGACCACTCTTTTCTGACCAACTTTTTGGTGTGCTTTATTTATTTCTTTCATGACAGTTGAATGTAAAGGCAGAAATATCAGAAAGCAGAAATAGATGCTGCCATTTATGCTCAGCTTTAAGCATGCTTATGTTTTCCTACTGAGGAACTGCTAGAGCAAAAGTGTTTCCAAACAGAATTTCCAAGTAGAAAACTGGCATGATTCCATACAAAGCAGACCTCAAGAGGCCATGTAGCACCACTTTGAAGAATATGAAGGGCAGGGAGGGGAAATTATGAAGGAGGGTGAGAAACTATTTGCATTTCAAAGGGGTCACTGAAGATCCTGATCTGAAATGAGGTTCTATCTTTGATGAAATTGAAATTTTCTCTCACTTCAGTGATTCAGCATTTCCTTTTGGCCACATCAGCAAACTCCATTAAAAGTTTCTCAGCTCAAGATTTAATCTCTTGCTTTCATACTTTCCCAGTTTAAACAACATCCCAATATCTTAGTGAGGGTCACAAGTTGAAGTCCAGCAGCAGAATTCCCACTGCTGATCTTCCAGCCCATCTGTTTTGGGCACATAAAATGACAGAAAAACCTCAATGCTCTTACCCAAGGGCATTTTTCTGATTCTCTCCAAAATCAAACGGCACAGTGACAACAACATCATTCACATCAGAACCCAAGGCAGACTGTGCAGTCTCTGTTTAGAAACAGGCAGAGTATGGTGAGTAAGAGCAAAAAACAAAACAAAACAAAATACATGACATCTTATGAATTTAATTATTATATACCTTTCATTTTACTGAAAATTAGTTTTGCCACATCTTCTGGGTTAATAAGTTTGTTATCTATTTCATACTGAAGTTTTCCATTCTTCTCAATTATCTGTAGGCAAAACCAACATATCTTTGTTAGACAGTACTTCGGTTAAAAACAAATAGTAATGTTTAATTTAGGATCTGTTTAAAGTAAAAAGCACTAAACTGTGTAAACACTCTCTGCATTAGTTTTCTACTGCAAGGGAATACATGCTTTCCAGATGCTTATCAAAGATCACAAAAAGACCTGTAAATGTGACAGACACAACAGGGACACTTAAGAACTTAGAGTCGAGATGTTCCCTTTTTATTAAGTTTTCCTGAGCACAAAAGCAATGTTTAGAACAAAAGTACACTCCTGGTAAGAAAACCCCCAGCCATTTATAAAATCACAGCAATATGAACAGTCAAAACTCAGGGAAAAACTCACTCTTTTGTTATTAATGTATTTTCCAGGATAATTTTTCACCTGTTTTGCAAAATTTTCTAGCAACAAGGACAGTATTATGAAAATTAAATACTGAGATTAAATCAATGGGTTAAAGATGTTAATCACAAGGTGCTGTAACTTCAGCTCTAATAAAAAGCTCTAATAAAAACCACAATGCTACTACCTAAATGTATTAGGAGTCATCTCTTTGGAGAATGGGCATGAGATAAAAAAAATTCTGTTGGAACTAACTATACTATGCTGGCAGACCCCAGAACATGATAATCTACTGGATAAAAACAGAAACATTCCACATAGAAGCAAAGGAACATCACATGATGAGAGGTGATCACTACAGAACACAGACATGGTGTGGCCCAAACAATGGCAAGAAAAGCATAAATCTTTACAAATCATCATACTCACCGAGCATTTGCTTTCTGCAATATATTTCTTTGCCTGAGGGTCACTAGAGCTGTACATAAAAATTCAAAATAACAAAATAAATCATGCGTTCAAGGTTGATCACACAAATGCATCTTGCTGAGAGTCCTTTTAACATCTCCAACACATCAAGCTATAGTTGAACCAAAAATTCCTGTTTTCACTCTACAGATACATTAATAGAGTAAAAGAAAACCCAACAGTTCTGACTGGTGGCATCTTTCATTCTCCTTTCCAAAACTTACGATTGAAAAAACACCTACTACTTATGGAAATGGAAAATCAAAACCACTATTTTAACCTGCTATTCCCCATGAACATCATATAAGATTTCAGTGAAGTTCTGCATCTGAAAAGGGCTGAGAAATACACCAGAATGGGCAACATCTTATTGGCTCCTGTCAATGAAAGGGCTGTGACACACAGCTGGGTCATCACTAAAAAGTTTTGTCACATCTCTGATGTTAACTCCAACCCAAGAGGTTTAGCTCTACTGCCACTGTAATTGTCAGTGCAAATGATCACTAAAAGGAATCACAACAGGCACTAATCAATAGTTTCACTATTGCAATAAAAGTAACACACTGCATGCAAACAAAACCACAGCGGATTTTACACACAGAAAAGCAATCAGGTGGCAAGAATTAATAGTTAAGAAATTTATGTATGAAAAGCACGTATGAAACTTGTTACTATATTTCACAACTTGATTTTCACATACAAGTTCAGACCTAAAATACAATTTTTCTTCTCTGCTTTTCTATTTTCAGAAGTATCTCTTTGCTGCTGGAAGAAAACACAGGCTAAGAAGCTCACAGTACCAGCCTGTTCTAGGGGAAGGTGTGTCTGCCCATAGCAGGGGGGTTGGAAGGGAGGTGATCATTAAAATCCCTTCCAAACAAAACCATTCGGTGACTCTATGATAACAGAGCGATTTTTTAAGAGATGCCTTCAGTATTAGTGCTGAGACGTTAAATCAGCCTTAAATGGGAAAAATTTCTCACCGACCCTTCTCTTACCTTCGCCCAAGGATCTGTTTTACTTTCACCACAGTGTTTGAAATATTTCTTATCCTGCTTTGCTTCGCAGCTAAGCCAACAACCTGAACGAGAAATAAAGGAAAACAAAAAAAGGAAAAACCGAGTAGCAGCCAGAGCCCCGTCCCTTCCTCCTCCCCACCCCAGCCCGCGGAGGGGCCGCCTTACCTCCTCGCTCTCCGAGAACGCCACCACCGCGGGAGTGACCCTGTCCCCGGCGTCATTGGCGACCACGTCGGCGCGACCATCCTGGGGAGAGAGAAGAAGGCACAGCCGTGAGCCCGCGGGGGTTCACGGCCGCGGGGGTTCACGGCCGAGGGGGAGCCCCGAGCGCCCCCGGCGCTCACCTTGTACACGGCGGCGCAGGCACAGGTGGCGCCCAGGTGGACCCCGATGGCCGCCATCGGCCCCTCCCGCCCCGACGTGCCCCGCGCGCCCGCTCCCAGCCAATCCCGCGCCGCGCCGTGCCGTCACCGGCAGAGCGGCCAATGAGAAAAAGCGGAGTGAGCGGCGTCATCGCGCATAGCAACGGAGGCAGACTGTGCGCGCGGGGCGCGCGGTTTTGGCGGGAAGCGGCGCTGAGGGGCCGGGGGGACCAGGGTCCGTGAGGGTTTGTTTAACCCGGGACACCCGGGCGGAGAGAAAATGGGCCTTCAAGTGCGGGAAGTAAAAAATAGAGAAATTAAAATAGGAAATCGAGAGTGAAGTGGAGAAAGTAGCGAGTGTGCGTGTAGTTAACGTCCGTGGCGCCTCTGGCGGTTTAATTGCTGGCAGTGAAGCACATGGACAGAGACGTTGTAAACCACAGAATCACAGAACCTTTTCCAACCTTTTCCATGAGGCTGGAAAAGACCTCTGAGATCACCGAGTCTGACCTATGGCTGAACACCGCCCTGTGAACCAGACCATGGCACTGACTGCCACGTCCAGGCTTTCCTTAAACATTTCCAGGGATGGTGACTCCACCACCTCCCTGGGCAGCCTATTCCACTGTCTAATCATCCCTTCTGTGAAGAAATTCCTCCTAATGTCCAGTCTTCCTATATTACAGAAATATCTGTGTATCTAGTGCTGCAGGTTGAGCTGGAGTGCTGGTTTTCCATCACCTAACAAGGCATGACTGTCCCTGAAAGCAAAGCTCATTGTCCCATAATGCTACACTGCTGTTGGAGAAATTCATGCTCAATGCCACAGGGCAGGGAAGACCAAAAAAAACCAACCAAACAAACAAAAAAACCCCAAACAAACAAACCCCACCTCTAATCGTTCCTGGGGAAATCAGCATCATACATACAGAACTTCATCCTGGCCAGAGCTGTGTGCCAATGGCTCCTCACATTTTATGTGGCCCAATAAAAGTACTGCAAAGTAAAGGACAGGCCACCACGTATTTACAACCTCACACTCTCCAGGTGACAGCACTTGTGTAGGTTTGGGTGCTCATTTGCGTCTCATTTCTATAGGGAGTCTAAATGTCCCTCTAGGTCATCTCACTGCATTGCTCTGAAACAAAGATTGTCTTTATCCTGCTTTATAAATGATATGTTGAAGGTTAAAGGAATGGACCAAGATCACACAGAGGTGAAAGGTGTTAGCTGGAGTTGCAAAGGAATTTTCTGTCTCAGAACAGATCCCATGGTCCTTGAGCCACATGACAATCATCCTTTGGGTAACCCTGAGCTTGCTGAAGGTGCCCAAGGGCTGGAGCTCAGAGGCCAGCAGTCCATGCCCCAGAGATGATGGCAGTGTGACAAAGGCAAAGCTTATACAACTGGAAACAATACCTTTGGAGTATTTCCAAATTGCAGCTCCTTTCTGTCTTCTCTTGTAAATGGAGGAATGAACAGCGAAAAAGGGTAGAAGTGGGCAGGAGAGAGCTGTGCGGACGGGAAAAAGGTATTGTGGAAGTGGGGGGGAGGGGGGCTTGGGGGGGAGGGGGGTTGGGGGGGGGGGGGAGGGACGGAGGGGGAAGGCACTCCTTGTGATGTTTTTGACAAAAGAAAAGGGAAGGGATTCCGGGAAGAGACACTGAAGATGAGAGGATAAAGGAGAATATAGGCCCAAATACAGAGACCAAGAATATTTTCCTCTGCTTTCCTCCAAATCCTAAGACCATTTGTTAGGGTACCATTTATGTCAATATATCGATATTTAGAACCCCAGCCAGAATGTGTAATCTGTGCATTACAAAGTGCTTGTGGCCACACTGGTAACAACTCCTGAACTGCTAAGCACACCCACAGTTATTTTTTAGTTTTTATGCCATAGACATGTCCATATGGACAAGAAGTTCTGCTTATCTTAACCTGTTGGAAAAACCCAGCTCTACAGGACAGGGCAATTGAGAGGTGTCTTTAAAAGATTTTATTCCATTATCAATCTCATAGAAGGGTGAGACACAAGAGACTTAAATCTCAATGCCATTCCATCAGAAGCCAAACTATTTCTTTGCTACAATACCTAATAAATGTTTTTCAGCCTATTTGCTTTTGCCACACAATGTTGCTAATACTCCTAACACTGATCACCTATTATTTTACCCTAGGTGGTCTTGTTACAATGCATCTTTCACAGTTCTAATTCTCCAAAATATCTGGTGTGTTTGCAAGGCCATCATTTGAAACTTGTTTCCAGTTCAATTTCTCTGTGAACAATGTCTTTATTCTATGGCCTTTCTCAGTCAGCACACCTTATGTCAGAGTTTGCATACAGATGTACAAGACTATGTAAGCTTTCAGTTAGGCTTTGAGAATCCTCTACAAATCCATTTCCCACATCTCCCCCTCGTTCTTGAACTGTGAAAACTTCTTTGATGGCCTTATTTATCATTTGCTGTGCACAGTGAAGTACACAAGACACTATCACTAATATTACTACTATAACAATCAATATATATAAACCTATTTTGCAAAGCACCTTTAGCCAAGGTGCAAAGTTCCATCCTTCAAACAAATCATCTAACCATGATCCGTTGTCTGTTTTAATTCGATTTGCTAAATCTTTCAGTTTTTGAAGCTTTTCACGAATGGATTCTGAATAGTCAGAAAAATTCATACAACACAATCCTCCAAATTCTTCACACCCATGTCCATGTGCTAGTAAGAGAAAACCGATGGCAGCTCTGTTCTGTAAGGCTGCATGTCTAGCAGCATCAACATCTCTCATCATATCACTAATTACAACAGAAGTAGCATTGGTTTCTTTGCCCAACCAACACCCCAATCGGTCTAACTGTTTCAATGCTACAGCTGAGGCAAGCTGAGGTAAAACCAAATCTGATGTAACTTGTTCTGCAGGGTTCCAGGATTTAAAATTGCTATTACGGTTTTCTTCATAATGATGGGCAAACCTTTTTCCTCTATGTTTTTTATTGATGGCCTTTTTAACAGTAGGTGCTATCACAGTGAGTTGTCCGATGCTACATGGGCCACCTTTAATTTTTGAGGGAATGCCCTGCCAGGCTCTATCTCCACAAATGAGCCAATATCCTTTTGGCAGTTGCTGTGGGAATTTGTCAAGATCAACAGTCTTACCCTTAGGGGGCACAGGGGTGGTACAATTGCACCAAAAACTTGAGTTTCTGTACACAGGATGATGGGGAGTAACATTTAACTCCGGATCTCCCTGATACTGAAACTCAGCACAAAATTCCATTGTCAATGAACCAAGAATTTCCAATTCTTGTGGTTCAAAGGGTGCCTTAAGAAGATCAGGGGCCCAATGATACCAATCAGTTACGGGATTTGTCTCGTTGGTAACTGCACACCAATAATTGTCACGGTTGGGTATTGGCCACTCCTTGGCTGGCACTGGCACACCAACCAAACTGGGTGCAAAGGGTTTGCCTGGTCTCGAAAGAGTCCAACATATGGTGTCTGAGCCTGCTGACTTGGCTAAAGCAACCCAAACATTTGGTTTTGGTTGATCTACAGGCATATCTGCATTGCAAGAGCAAGCAAGCAAAACTAACAAGTGCCAGTATATCGTTTGATCAAACTCCATGTTTCTGTTCAGCTACTCTTGGCAAAAAGCTTTTCCATGTATTTCAATTTCCAAGCAAATCTTTTGGTGGATTTAGCTTTTGTGTTTTCCCAAATTTGTTCAGGGACTGGCCAACTACAAGGCACTTAACTGTCCAGTTTACACCCAATTTTGCAAATTTGGATATCTTGGCGTTCTTTTTAACACGATGGACACCACGCTTTTGCCAAAAGAGCTCGATGATACCAATGATTTTTACAGTTTTAACATTGACATAAAACCCAAGGTTTGCAGTTTTTGCAGGCTGGGCAGGGGATGTTGGGCATGAACTGTAGCCTCTCTGTGTGGCTCACGTCTGTGCGCTCATTTCTCTTCTTGTGGAATTGTCAGTGCACTCCTGTGCATGATGTGGCTTCACGTTCTTTGCTGGAACCCACTCAGGTGCTGCACCTGTGGAAACACAAGCAAACCCTTTGCCCCAGGTTATTAAACAAAATGGACCTTCAATTTGTCCTGTCTCAGGGTTTCTAATTAAAACTGCCTAAAAATTGGTGGATTGGGTTCTGCAAATGAGGTATTTAAAAATTAAAAACATATAAAGCTTTACTCAGCCTCATCTGAGGTGTTGCTTGGGTAATTTCCTACTTTTGTTGGTCTAAAATGCCACCAATCCATTAGAAATGGGGCCAATTTTTGAGCTGCGTGTGCAGGGCTATTGTCTGTTTTGATTTCTTGGGATACATGTAAGCAAAAGCTTGTAGAAAATGTTGACAGGCATGACCTAATTTTGCTTGTTCAAAAATATTTGATAAGGTATTTGCAACTACTATTGTTATTTTTAGCAGTCTTGCACAAAGTTTTCACTCAAAAGCAGTGATTGTTTGGCTAGGATTAATATGTTTTATATTTAAAGCAAGAACAGACTCTTCAAAAGGAAACTGGCACTGTATAAACTCTATTTTCTTAAGGGCACAAGTCTGTTAGTCGTTATGCAGTTGCTGGTGAGGCTCTTCTCACAGGTATTCTCAGAGGGTGAAATCATAAATCTTCAGAGGTCGATGTCAGGGCTTGATGTTAATTAGGTATTTTTTCTTTTCTCTGGGTCTCATTCTTTTGGAGGTGATGATGTTTGTCTAGATGAGCAAGTAACTGTTTTGGACTTCTTTAGGTTAGTAAATTAGTTAGGCCTTATTATTGTACACTTAATTAAATATTTTTATGTAGAAATTTTAGAAATTGCCTCTGCACATGCAAATCTTTTAAGTAGTATCACTCTACTAGGGATCAAATTTGATTTCTCGTTATAAAGGCAACATAAAAAGCAATATAATATGTGTCAAAACAATGAACTTACACTAAGCAGAAATAAATCAGATAATACATGCAATTAGTAGTACATGAGAGATAGAACGGTGATTTAAAACAATGTATTAATAATTCCTTAAATACTCTACCATCACCCAGGGTTTGCAATAGCTGGCAGGCCTTATTTTAAAGCGAGGGCTTAGAAAATTATTCCTGGGTATGATTCTTAAATTTACTTTTAAAAGGGAGTCTAGCTATTATAGGTTCAAATTTGGCAAGTTAAAATGACCTGGTAACAGTTTTGGTGCAGAAAACACCTGGGATTGGCATACTTCCTGACCAGGTAAGACTAGGACTTGGCCAGGGTCCAGGTCTTAACTGGAAAAGTTTCCCTAAAATATTCTAAAAACCTCTCAGTAATAGTAGTTGGGAAAGTTTCTTAAAATGATACGTCTTGTAGATAGCTATGCAAAGATATACAAAACTTTTTAAAGCAGCTGGCTTTGTCATTTATTTTTAGTTAAACACTCAGTGGTACCACAGACAAATAGAAAATGAGTAAAGTAATGCCTGTTACAAAAAGTCAGTGAATTCACATCATGATATTAAGAACATAATTAAGATTATTAACATATCAGTAGTAACTGTCTTAATAAATTGAGGTAATATTTTCTTAGACATTTATATATATATGATATTAAAGCAAAAAAAGTAAAAAAAAGTATAAAAGAAAGCATTAAATAGCTTAGAACTAATAACAGTCATAATATGGAATTGTTACTCTTCAGTGCTACTTTTGGAAATAAAATAGCAGAGATTGTTCTTATTTCTATAATAAAATAGCTGTATCTTGTAATTTAAATGAGCAAATTTTAACAGAAATTAATTTAGGCTTTATGTCATTCATTTGTCAAGATAAACAACATGCACATAAAAAACTATACTGAAATAGCAGCAACATGGACTTACTGGAGGGATTAAAGTACTGCAGTAATTTTAAGATTGTACAATGAATTTGAGTTTGGCTTAATAAAAGTAATGGGATATAAATGTTGAAAGCTAAACTAATAAAAATTTAGTTATATAACAGTTCCATGAGTTTTACACAAGTAATTTGGTTAGGTTAGTGGGTGTGTAAGATAAATACTTGCATACAGACAATTACAAAGTCAGGGATTCAGACTAATCTAAAGAGTAAGCTACTGTTTACTGTATTTGTGGTCTATCAATATACTTAAACTGTTTTGATATCAAGTCCAATTTCAATTTAAACATGGCAAGGAAAAATAATTACACTTGAATCACTAAATAGTTGTACTGAAAGATTTACAATAAAATCGCTTTGTTAAAACCATGCAGTAAAAGACAAGAAACTGGTAAAGTTGATAGTGAACTTTCATGTATTAATTATAGCTAAGTCTTAAATAATTATTGCAGATAAAGTTCAAAGTTTGCTTTTAATGGGAGTAAAGGAATGTTAAATTTACGACTTAGCTAATTACTCTCAGTAAATCATGCAGTCCTGCTATGTTACCAATATGTAGGAAGACACCATATTCACACAAACACTTTTAAACCTTTCCAGTAGCAATCGTGTTAAAAATCACAGATCACAGGTTAGTGAAATTAGAAGGCAGATTTTGACAGAGTTTCAGTCAGTACATAGCATTAGTTGATATTTTGGTGTGCTATAGCTCCAGCATGCCGTGCAGGCTACAAGGCCAAGGGGGGGGCTGCACCCCTGCAGCAGCCACAGACACAACGACAGCTACAGCTATACCACGGCTTCTGGCAGGCATTATGTGGGCAGATAGGATCTGGTTCTTTTTCAGGGTTGACAGGTCTAGGGTCAAAGGGGTATTCTTCATCCTCATAAACTGTAGTCTTGTAAATTGTCGTCTAAACGGGGAGAATTTCAGCGGCTAAGGGGACTTTTGAAGATGCGGCTGAATTAGACTGTTTACTAACATTTTGAATAAGTACACGGCACGCTGAGAGTGACTTAGCAGCTGTCAAATCTCAAGGAGTGGTTGCACCATAGAGTTTAACTCCCACAGAGTCCTAAAAAGACATGGGAATAGCAGATGCAGGATCTGTATTAGGAAAATTTTTCTGCACCCAGTATAAAAGGTCTTTAAGTTCCTGCTTGGGTACGGAATGAGAATTAGATCTAACCAGAGCCTTAAGGCTCTTATAAACATCTCTGGGCTGTTTGGACATCTTGTGCCTTATCACGTTCCCCAAAGCTTACCTGTTGTTGTGCAGCAGGTGATAATACTGGTCTCCGTCTGAGTCAAATCAGCAGTGCAGGCAGAGGTTCCAACTGCTCCTTCCTTGTAGGAGTGATGCCTTGGGACAGCTGACCTGAAACAGAGACTGGACAGAGCTAGAGAATAAAGTAGGTATTTATTGAAAGGCCTCCAGGATCCACCATGGGCAGGGCTACACTCAAGGTGGGCTAAGAATGGGCACAAAATGGCTAACAAGTCACGAGGTCTTACACTTTTATAAGTTTTGGTTTATTTGCATATTGGGGTTTAATTGTCCAATTACAGCTTCAGGTTGTGAGGTCTCATCCTTCTTGTTCCTCCCTTCAGTTCACTGTTGTTTATGCTTTCAGGCCTGAAAGTTGTCCTTGGTCTTCAGCAGGAAAAGGATTTGTTTTGTCTACCTACTCTGTGAAGAGAGCTTACTGGCACTTAATATGAGGCTCAGAACTACACCCCTGGGCAGCACAGAATCTGAAAAACAAGAAAGTTAAAACTCAAGGCATCAGGAGGACTCAAAATCTCTAGGGTTCCTGCTTCTTCTCAGCAGCAGTTAGCAAAAAGTACTTTGGGGCATTCTAGCCAGTTGACAAATTAGCTGAATTGCATTCCCCGAATGGAAGGCAGTTCCATTTCTTGGAAAAAACCCGGCTCTACAGAGACAGGGCAACTGAGAGGTGTTTTTAAAAGATTTTATTCCATTATCAATCTCATAGAAGGGTGAGACACAAGAGACTTAAATCTCAATGCCATTCCATCAGAAGCCAAACTTTGTTACAATACCTAATAAATGTTTTTCAGCCTATTTGCTTTTGCCACACAATGTTGCTAATACTTCTAACACTGATCACCTATTATTTTACCCCACGTGGTCTTGCTACAATGTGTCTTTCATAGTTCTAATTCTCCAAAATATCTGGTGTGTTTGCAAGGCCATCATTTGAAACTTGTTTCCAGTTCAATTTCTCTGTCAACAATGTCTTTATTCTATGGCCTTTCTCAGTCAGCACACCTTATCTCAGAGTTTGCATACAGATGTACAAGACTATGTAAGCTTTCAGAACCCTCTACAAATCCATTTCTCACATTACCCAAATCAGTTAATGTTCCTGCCAGGTATAAGCAAACCTGAGTAGTAAGAAATTGGCAGGCAAGAAATTACTCAGCAGAGGTTTGTGGAGGCAAGTGGTATTTGCTGAGGAGTGAAATGCCCTTGTTTGTCTGTGCCCTTCCTATGTTTTTGGGAATTGTTCTTATCTAATGAGAAGTTCAAAAGCTGCACTGAGCTTGAGTGAGCTGATAAATGGGGCAACAACCCACCTCCAAATAAATAGTGGAAGCAACAGCCTGGCTCTGGAATTTGATCTTGCACACCTCTGCGGGAGCTATTTCTCTGACCTGGGAAGAGGGGAAACACCCAGCCACAGTCTGGCTGGACTCCTGCACATCTCCAGGCACCTCCTTCCGACAAACACTCACCACGCATCAAACTCAGCTGAGAATTAGACGAATACTCTGAAGCCGGTTAGTATTATTTTCCAGCTGAAAAAGCAGTAGCACAAACCTGTCACGGTGTCACAGCTGTCCCTTCTTCTCCGGGCTGTGGAACACCTCTCAGCCATCCAAAACCCAGAGCAGCTTTATATCCTCATATCTAAAACAAATCAGCCCTCTTTCAATTTAAAACCATCACCCCTTGCAACAGGTCTTGCTAAAAACTCTGTCTCCATCTTTCTCAGAGGCCCCCTTTAATGCCTTTAAGGTGGAAGCATCTCTATCAAACAAGGATTGCTTTGCAGCTGGTAAATAGTATGTACTCTAAAATGTCCCTTGGGGTAGGAAAGAGGGATGAGAGAACTTCTTTTAATTATCTTATGTGTGTTTTGACTTAATTCTCAGAAAATTAAGCTTCGAGGAGACAAGATGGCAGCTGCAAGACTGTGGCCTGTGATCATCTCTGGCCTGAGGATGTGAACAGACCCAGTGCAGTGGTCAGGACTCTCAGGAGAGCTTTGTGAGAGCCTGGTTGTGGGGGCCTGGACAGCAATCCTCTGTGTGGCACGTAGCCCCAGCTTTGAAAACAGCTCCTTCCCCAAGACAGAGGTGTAAGACTACACAGCCTTACTGGACGTCTTGCCATCTCTGTTAGAAAACTTCCATTTCCCTCACTTTGTATAAAAAGAGGCTTTTCAAGCTCATTGTCTGAATTCCCCAAAGTGATTACACCATCATTATTCATCACAGTGCTTATTTTGGGCACACATGGTGTTGGAGGGTGTCTGTATATCACCTCCAAGGCTACTGGGCTTTCGTGGAGGCTGTAGCTATTTCTGACTTTGCTCTTAACACTTGCCACCCATCACAAAAGCCACTTAATAAAATCGATTTCAGTATCCCTTCTTCATAACCCCAGTATATAAATGATAGGGAAGAAACAAGCTCAGTTAATGGGTCAGATTAGTTAAATACTTGTCTTAATATATAATAAACGGAACAAAATATTTTTTATGGATCGAAGGTCGGGGCTGACTGCTGTGGAGTCTTCCCGCAGCAGACCACAAAAAAGAAGTGCATAGAAAGTTTGGCAGGCAAACCCCTTGCAGAGCGGCTCTCAGTGCCTGTAGGTGGCAGAACTGCCGCATGAAATCGCAGTGCTACAACACCTGCAGCGATACAACTTACCTGCAGCATTCTGTCTGTTTGCCAGCTCGGTAGGTTAGCAGCAATGGTAAAGACAGATTAATTCTCTTTTACTCGCACCAGAGTGCTTATTAGAGAGTATCCCAAGATTTGTTTCTATTTTGGAGGACATAGACTATATTAAACATATCTGATTTCGATTGTAAATCAAGAATGGTAGTTTTCTTTCTTTTCTTGAAAAACCTTAGAGTGCTTTCAAAATAAACCACCGTTTTTTGCACTCTACATCACAAGCTTGAGTCACAAAGTAGGAAAAATTTGATTTTCTTGCAACGTGAAACAACCAAACTGTACCTGGGGCATTGATGAGTGCTCCTTGAATGAGCTGCTCACCCACATTGCAGCATCCCAAGGGAATCTGCCAATGACTCCAGTGAAAATAATGTCCTGAAATAATTTAAACTGTCTTTCAGGCCACGCTGGTACATTTCTTCTCTGCTGCCACTCTGGAAATTGGGAATTACTGTTGACAGGAGCAAGGAGGTACTGAATGCCAATTAAACACAAACACACTCCAAGGCTGGAACAGAGAACTGGCACAAGTCACCTTTGACAAGGCTTTGTAGAAATTTGGCTATTAGGGAAATCAAATTTGTATGAATTACTGTAGAGTAAATATAAGTACACGCCACAGACAATTGCATGTACACTTGGTGTTAATAAAACAAAAAATATGTAATATTCTCATTGCTGTTTGGGGAATTGCTATTGACTGTGTCAGGCAGTATCATCTTTGAGCACATCTGTGATGATCAAAGTTGGCTAAACAACTTCATTACTCTTGTGAAGCCTGAGAACTTTCAAACATACAGACCACTTTTTTCCCTCCCAGTAAGAGCACCAATCTGCATATTTTTGTCATTTTTCCTCTCTATGTTCCAGTTTTTCCATCTCTTAAATGATGTCAAGTTCACTCTGCAGGAATGTTGAACAGTTTTAATAATAGATAGGAAGTGTGCTGAGATCCTTGGCTGGAGGATGCTCTGTAAATGCAAAATGTTCTGGTTAATAATGCAGATCTGAGTTGTGACATGAATTACAAAGAATACCATGAGGCAAGCTCAGAGCTTTTCTAGCAAACTTCATGGTAAAATATGCCTGAAATTCACTTTTGTGCTCTCAGTGGAAAACCTTGTGCTCATTGAGCACTGCCATGAAGTTCATACTCTGCAGAGCAAGGTCACTACAAAAGGATGAGAGGAAATGGCCTCAAGTTGTGTCGGGGAAGAATTAGATTAGAATTAGATATTAGGAACAAATTATTTGCTGAAAGTGAGGTCAGGCATTGGAATCACCATCCCTGGAAGTTTTCAAAAGGTGTGTGTGTCTGGCACCTGGGGTGATGGTGAACACAGTGGTGCTGGGGTAAGTGTTGGGTTCAGATGTTCTTAGAGGCCTTTTCCAACCTGAACAGTTCCATGATTCTTTGAAAACTGAGCTGTGTTTAAACCAGCAGTTTAAGAAGAGATGACCACCACAAGAGGTTATGACCAGCATCAGATTAGACGGTGATTAAGGTGGGCAAAGAAAGGATTTAGGCATGAGGGTGCCAGCTAGAAACAAAGAGTTCAGTCTGTGCACTGTCAGAGATTTACCATGTGATTATGTGGAAGCCATTTAATTTTGCTGCTCCCTGAGTTCTTCATTTGGAAAAAAAAAAAACCCAAAGCAACAAATAAACGGGACCAGCATTTTCCTTCCTCCCAACGGTGTTCTGAGGATAACCACATTAATTAGTTGCCTGCTTAGAGGTGAGTGTAATAGGATGGAGTAGCTAGAACACAGCTCTTATCTCTGCTGACCACTCCTGGTCAGTATCATGTCAACTAAATTGATTTCTGCAGAAGGTGATTAAACGCACTTAAATGCCCATGTTAAAACGAACACTAAGATTAGCTTTATTGAACTGAGATCAAAGTGATGATAGATTTTGAGGTCCTTTTATTAAAAAAAAAAAAGTGTTAATAGGATCCATGCAGAGCTGACAGAACTACTTCCTTTCCCACAATCCCACTGTTATCTGTAAAGCTCAAAGATGAAATTACAGTTCTTTAAACTACAGAGCGGACATATTTTTTTAAGTGTTAATGACTCCTGACTTTAGCTAACTTACTAATATTCCTTTGGCAATCTCTGCTGTTCAGTTTACGGTTTTTATTGTTGTTGTATGTAAAGAATTTTTGATAGATTTTACTACAAATTCCCTTAGAATATAAGAAGTTACTTAGAGAAATTTACTTCTTGCTGTGGACATCATAGCTGGTCAGCAGCTGTGGGGATCAAAGGAAAATAATGGCATGTGGAACCATTTTTCTTTGTTTTAAGTTCTGAGAAAGCCCTGGTTAAATGACAGAATTTGTGCTCAGAAAAAAATCTCTGTCCATCTGCACTCATGGGCATTCATTCAAATCCAGTAATGACAATAATAATGATAATTATGAATAACAGAGGACAGTCCTGTGGCCTGTGAGAGGCAGATTTGCGAGATTTGTGCTTGATTTTCAGCATATATGGCTGTGTGTTGCTGGACAGCCATTGAAATCAGTGGGACTCTTTCCAGCAGCTTCCCTGGTCATTGGCTGGGGCCCTAAACTGCCTATTACACCAGGGGAGAATTAACAGAGCTGTTGGCAGCTCATCAGCTGATGACTGAATAGATACACTAAAATTCCCTTCCACCTTTGCAGAGGAAGCTGGGAAAGGCCAAGGGTGCAGAGGAGGGAGCTGCTGTGCTGATGAACAAACAGCTGCACTTTTCCTCAGCGACAGCTTCAGGGCTTCCGAGGAATTTCAGACACCAAACGATTTTACTGTGTGATGCTCTGGTTTTAATGACCTGGACCCAGAGAGCTGCTTCTGAAATAACAGCTGTCACTTCTGTGGAAAACTACACGTTTTTATGGAGACAAAACTACCTCTCATTCAGGCAGACCTGGGGCCCGGGCAGTTGGGACACATTACATCGACTGATCCTACCTCCTGAGCCACAGGAGGGCTGTGCAATCAGGCGGTTTGTTGTAAAATCTCTGCATGCTCTGATGTTAATTGTGCTGCAGGGACTCCTCACTCCTTTGGAAGCAGGAGGGGAATCCCCAAAGCCTTCACAGAAGAGCTGCTGCAGGAGACACAGTGCTTTTGGCAGCTCACAGGGGACAAACCCCACTCCACAAAGCAGGGGTGGCCTGGTTTAGGCCAACTTCAGCAGAGACATCTGCAGCACCAATCAATTACATGGGTCTACCCTTTGAAGAAAGGTGTACACTGAATTTTCAGCTTTGGATTTTCCCAGGTTGCCTTTTGGAGATTTCCCTGGCCTGCTCTCATGCCCAGAGGTTATTCCTCTGACTGCTGTTCAACCGCAGAGCAAAAAGAAAAAAAAATCTACTTCAAGAAATTACAGTCAAACCAAGAGGAATTTCCTGGGGTGCAGAGAAACAGTGAATCAGTCTGACCATGAGATAAGCAGAGGTTTCTGTGGTCCAGCCTCCTGCCCCTGTGCTGAAGAGTGCTTATCCACTATCCCCTATGGTGAGACAGACTAGGTGGGTAGACCTGCAAGAGTCTCATTCTTGATTTAGAACCACAGGTGGTCTCTTTGCCTTCTCTGTGCTGTAAAAGCTAGCAGAAAACCCCTGCTGCTTTTATGGGATGCATTCTACCATGAAGAGGAGAGCTTCCTTGCCGTATCATGTTACTCATTAATTCATTTAATTGTACATTCATCATGTTTGCTCATGTGACAGGCTGACACAGTCCCAGGTTTAGCTTCAGGATTTATTATGGGTGTAAAGTTAAAACAAAATATTGCCAAATAGAAACAACACCATTCAATACCTCCTGAAAATTATTTGCACATTTACAACATCCATTACAAGCATGTCTGGCACTGCTGTGCCCTTTGCTTTGCCATATGTTTTGCCCAATGGAAGGGGGAGTCCCGTGATTTTAGCCAGTGGCTTGTGGCAGTCAACATCCTTGGCATAATTGTGCCTTGTACTTCCATAGGTTTCTAGGAGTGTGCAAGCCTTCCCAGCTTTGCAGCATCCCCTGCCAAAGATCTGTGTAAAGTATAAGGTGGCAGACAGTTTGATTGCTGGGTTTTGGGGTCTTGCTGTTACATTTGGCTATCCTCCTACAGCCTTTTCTGTTCTTCAGCCTTTCTAAACCTGAACAGAAAGGGAAATAAATAGTTCTGTAGTGCCTTCCTCCCTTTTCTCATCTACTTACAGCTGAGGCCAGGAAAAGTTTGGGGCTTACACTTTCCTGCTAGCCAGAGCAGCCTTTGTTGGAGGCCTGTCTGGATGACTCATGGATGTGGATGGGCACTTTCCCAGCTCTGCAGTGAAGGAGGAGCAATGCTGACTCCTTCAGAGAGAGGTTGCTTGTTCAAGTTGAACAGCTGTGCACAAAGACTGTCGAGTTTTAAGTAACTCAAGTAAGTGAAGTCTCTTTTCCCTCTTGTTTTCTTTGTACATCAAAAAACTCTGCTCTTCTTACCCAGACAGTTTTTCATGGCAGACAAAAACTGAGTATAGGACATAAACAGCCAGTGCCATGGACTGAATGAAACCTCATTTCCAGTGGCTTAATGACTTTTGGATCTACCATGTTTTTCCTAGTGAAGTGCAGGGGTTGGCATGAGCTTTTTTCATGGCAGAGCACTTCTCAGACTCATTCTCCTGTGTGATTTTTCTGGTGGCTAATGAAACTTATTCTAAAGCCTTCCTCTTGAGGAAAGAAATGAGACAAAGAAACTGGTGCCATCCCCTCTAGAGATGTCATGGACTGGTAAAGCCTTGGTCCTTGGCTTAAAATACTTGGAGCTGCAGAGAGATCAGTGGAGGATATGGGACTACAAGCCCATTTCATTTGGGATGCAACAACTGGTCTCCCTGACTGTGCTGCCCTCTGTCACAGCAATTTCTCCACAGCATTTACATAAACTGGGTGATTTTTTTCCTCTCCACAACACAGAGGAGTTAAGGGCAATGTGAAAACTCACATGCTCTCTAAAGCGTCTCTCACATTCTTTCCTCTTGTGGAAAGGAAACTGGATTTAAAACACACACAGCTGTCCAGAAGGATGAGGGAGGCTGAGTGCTGGAAGTACTGACAGTCTGGGGAGAAGTCACCAGGGTCTGTATGGAGAAAGCAGAGCTTGTTCCAAAGTGTCTGTGTGCAAAGCCCAGATCACACCTTGAGCTGACACTGGTCTCAAGCCCATGTTGGTCACAAACACTGTCTTAAAGAGATGGTTGGGATTTTTATTAGGGGTTGCTTTTGTTGCATGCTAACAGTGCAAGGCATTTGTCAAACACCTTCAGAAAAGATTTCTAACAGACATACAATCATTAATTATTTACCTTTCAATAGGTGAGCAGAGGTCCCAGTATGCCAAGACCTATACATAACACACACATCAACACACACACACACAGGAGCTGTTTTTCTACACTATTCTCTGAGGATATGGTGTAAATAAAGCCACAGACAGAATCCATAAATAAATAAAAGGGCTCTGTCCTGTTACCAGTGAAGTCAGGGGTCTCTCACTGATGATACTGAGAGCAGAATTAGCCATAGGGTATTCCTGGAGCACATGGTACTATGGAATAGAGACAGGGGAGGAGGGAAGTGCCAAGATGCAGGGGGGTGAAACTCATGTGCCCTGGCTCAGCTGCCTGAAGCACAAGGTCCAGGTCAGAGCTAGTTCACATGTGGCAGAAATGGGCATCTGAAGAGACACTTCCAACTCATCAGTTTTTGGACTGCTGGCAGGCTCCCCACACTCACCCTGCAAATGCAGCCTGGCACATACAGATCCTACCCTGTGTTCTCTATTGCTTTTTCTGTCTTTCAGCACAGGTAGACAAGTGAGCAGCAATACAGATACAAATTGCAGCTCTTAGTCAGAAAATGCTAACCAAAACTAACCAGCCTAAAGCCTGCGTTGCTAGGAAACAATCTTCCTCTTACTATGCATCATTGCCATTTGCATGCATCCACTCTTCTGATTCTCTTATTAATATTCCTCACCTCAGACAAACTCTTAAGAAATTTCCACTACAAGCTGGCACAGAATCCAGTCCTCACCAGGTCCCCCAATGGTTTAATTTAAGCTCAGGCTGCTGATGCAAGTGACTTCAGTTACTTAATTTTAGTCTGGCAGGAAAGTGACAGAGTTCACATGCCCACATGCACGTGGCCATATGAAATCAGGGACAGCTGAGCTTTGCAGGACACAGTGTCATGTGCTGCCTTCTGCTTTTCCAGCCTGTCCTGGAGGTTTCTTCCTTTCAGTGTTGTTGTTGACTCTCACATGCCTTGAGGAACTAACCTGCCTGCTTGTGATTGCACAACCATACCCAGGAGGAAACTCAGGCAAAAATAATTAATCCTGCTAAAATTATTTTTCTTAGGACAAGTACCTCTAACCTATATTTTTATGTCATTTCTAGGGAGCTCTCGATTTACTATGTTGGAATTTAAGTCAATGTAGGTAAATCAATACTCAACTGCAGTGGAGATTAGGTTCACCATTGATTTTAAGTGTGTGTGACACGGGTAGAGTTTGCCATTTACAAGCACAGGATTTATTGGTGTGAGGCAGCTTTAAATCTCTCTGGCCATGTTACACCATCTCTGCCAAGATTTAGGCTGGGAGCTGGAGGGGGATTTCCAGTGGTGCATTCCCAGTCTGCTGATTGTTGCTGATAACCAAAGTCTCCTGATAAAACCTGGTGTGTCACTGCTTCCCAGTGCAGTTCTACCAGGAAATTGAAATCTAGCAAGAATCACGGCTTTTGCCTTTGTTTCAATGTGTTTTCAGGCGAGTTCATTTAAAGCATGTCATGATGCTGTCAGGATTAGGAAAGGGCTCTTCCTGCAGTGCCAGCAGCAGCCTGGGAGTGCCACAGCAGGGCAAGGACAGCACAACCCAGCAGAAGTCACTGTCAGAGCACTTTCTGCTGACACTGAGCAGCAGCAGCAGCCAGCAATCACATCATCTTATCATCTCATGTGGAGGTATTTGGCACTGGCTGCAGCTTCCACAGGCAGCTCCTTGGCCACAAATCCATCTTGGCTTTCCTGGAAGGCTTTTGCCTTTTATCTTAGCAGTGAAGGAAGGAGGCAGGGATCCTGTGGATAACCCTGTCCATTGCATGTTACAGAATAAGGCAGAATCCTGGAGAAAAAGCGCCTTTTTTTCCAAAAATCTGATTGTAGTGCACAAAGGACAAAATGAGTGTTTCACCTTGCATCTGTAGTCTTGTAATGGATGGGAGAATCGTGTGGCATCAATGTACATACGTGTTCCCTTGTGAAGATTATTCCCTAATCCCTAGGTCTTTGCTGCTTGGGAATGATTGTTCAACAAACCTCTGTTTCCTTTGCTTGTTGTCTTTGAAGCAGTTTGCCACAAATACACAGCCAAATGCACTTAAAGCTATTATAAATGAAAACTCAAGATTTTTAGACCTACTCTAAATACGTCTCTTTCCACTTCGTGTTATACTTTTCCAAAATCTATAGATATCCAAGGGTTTTGTCATGATCTTTAGATATTCAAGGGCTTTGCCACCTCACTTTACTAAACTGAACTTTCCAGAGGTTTTCAATAGAATTTGAGCTCTCAACTCTCTTATTGTTTTGGTGCTCTTCAAATCCCTTCCAATCGGGGATTGATATAATGGATGGAAACACAACCAGAAAATCCCAGTACTCCAGGATATTCTGCTTGTTTAAAGGGGTTATTGAATGTATACAGGTAGGGCCTGTGAGTTTAACTACAGAAAATGTAGGTGCAGGAAGATCAGCAGAAGATAATGGTACAAATCATAAAAGGAAAGCAGAAGGCTTGTCCATTATGTTTCCACCTCAAAAATTCCTGTGGGAATGAGAAGAATCCCTTCCAATTCCACCAGAAGGAAATGTGCTTTCTCTCATCCTGGGCTGCTCTGCCCAGGCACCCTCATACTGTGAAAGGTGTGGGAGGCAGCAGGACAGGTTGTGACATGAGTCCTGAGTGAACAGCTTAAGCCCTGATGGGCAGGATCTGAGCTGGTCCCAAAGTCTGAGACTGGCAGCAGATCCCTTAACAGCAGGAAGAAACCTTCCTCTGGTAACTTGACCCATCCTGGAAAAAGTGAGATCTACTTTCTGGTAGTTGGAGAGGCAGAACAGAACAAGATGCAGTACTTAGGAAAGAAACTAGTTCATGCATTGGCAGCCCTTTGAACAGTTTTTTATTTCACAATCAAACCCCATGGAAAAAGGACTCTGCAGCTGGTTAAATGCAATAGTAAAATTAGTTAAAAAAAGACTTCCAGTATGTCACAAATTAATAAATGCCTAAAAATTCACATCTGAACCTTGGCAGCCTTGTCTTGTCTGGAAATCTTGTACTTGAATCTCTTGACTGAGCAGATATCTCTAGGGCCATTGGGGAGGCCCAACTGGGCTGGAAGGATGTGCATCACCTGGAGGTCCCATGTCACACCTGCCCATACTTGGTGTCTCAGCCAAGAGGGTTTGAAATGTGTTGAGGTCACTGAATAGAGCCTGTCTTGTGTGGGTTTGCAGTGAATTTTCAGTATCTCCTGTCACAGAGGTAGACATAGAGGTGGGTAACTATATATCTATATCTTTATCTATATCTATATATCTGTTTGTAAGTTACTTGGGTACATCTGCTTTAAAAGAGGAAGTGGAAGAGGAATTGCTCCTTGTCCATCAGTAATGAACCAAGGATCTGCTTTACTCTTAATGTTACTTGTCTTTTGTGCTCTGTGACAGAAGTTAAGTCCATCTGTTCCACCTCTTTAAAATTTTCTATACCTTCATAAGAGAGCAGAGTACTTACTCTGGGAATGTGGCCAAACACACCTTGCCTAAACCTTCCTGTCTACCTCCATTTCCCTCCAGGTCCATCTGAATAAGATAGTCCGCATTTCCTATCCAAACCCACCATGTCTTTTTGCAGTGAGGTGTAAAACTGTGTACAAAATACGTAAATCTGGATGTCATTGCCAAAGTACTTCAATAAATGGATTTAATTGTGTTGCCTAAAGTTTGCAAACTTTTTCTTGCGACCAAAATATATACATATACACATGTAAAAATATAGATATTTAGGTCCTGTTCAAGACCTCTTGTCTGCTCAGCTATGACTTATTTGCCTGTGAAATAGCAGTCAGGTGTGCTCCTAAGGATAGACTCAGAGTTGCCAGGAGTCAAATGAGCTCAGCAGAGCCCAGGCAATTCCCATCAGCCCATGGCTTGGTGTGAGTTCCTATGCAAAATTACTTAGCGGGAAAGGTGCTCAAGTCGCACACAGCGTTTAAGCAGCAGTTTTAACATTTTAAAATTAGGAAGGAAAATATTCTCTCTGAACAAAACATGGATCTGGAAATGTTTTGTTTACCAGGTGGGACTCCCTCATCCACTGAACTGGTGCAGAAATAGCTGCCATCAGCGTTCTGGAGCTGTCTCCGTCTGTGAATTGACATTTGCTGATGGCAGTAAACTCAGCAGCCTGAAAAGCTATTTTTTCCCTACTGCTGAGACCACCATTCCATAGACTCTGGCAGAGGAGGTGCCTTCTGTCTCCCAGCATGTCATGCCAAGAGAAAGCCTTTTGTCCACCCACAACAGAGGCTGTGGCAGAGCAGGAAGTTGTGAAACGCTAACTACTGTTGCTGGCAAGTGAGCCATGAAGGAGGGTTCTGCCAGAAGGACACAGGCTGGGATCTGACCTCCCTTTCTGTGCTCACAGCCACTGTGGATAGGTGAAACCATCTCCTGAAGGGAGCACTGGAGGGGGCTGAGCTGTGCTGAGCCAAGAGCTCCCTGGAGTTAACTGCATTGTTAATGCTGGGGCAGAGATCTGGGTCTGTATTGGAAGCACAGACAATGCTTCCCCTCAGTCTTGCCACTGAGAGATTTCTGCCAGCTGGGCACCTGCCATGGATCTCAAAACACAGCTATGAAATTGGTTGCTATCCCAAATTAAATAATATCCTGAAGGATGGCACGGAGCAGCTTTCAGGCCAAATTTGGCATCTTCTGTATTTGCTAAAATCTGCCTTCTTAATAGTCCTTGCCTGTGTCTGCCCTCTCCGAGCAGCATCAGCTCCAGAGTGTCCAAGCAGCAGGATGAGGTGCCTTTGGGCACAGGAGATGTATTGGACTGGTCCCCCCAGGTACCCCCTCTGCTGCTCCTCTGCCCTGCAGAGGCATCTAAATTTGGTAGGACACTGATGGAGTGATCCTCTGCATCTGCTCTGGGGTGTGCAGAGCATAAGAGGGGTGCAGTATGGAACACTGTCCCAATGCTGTGTGCTGATGAAGGATCTCTTCCCTCCCTGATGAAGGGCCTTCACCGTCTCCTCCCTGCACAGGGCCATCGGGACACATCAGTGTGTTACTAATTACTCCCTGAGTAAACTTCAGACTCTGTTACAAGCCCAAGGGCTCAAAGACATATTTTAAATGTGGAATTTACAATTCTGGCATTTCACCTGCCTCTGGGAACCAGGAGCTTTAACTGACTTCTTCTCAAGCCTTAAACACTGCTACAACTTCTTGGCTCAGCTCCTTCACATCTAAATTACACACTGGACCCATCTTTTCAGAAGACATTGTTCTGCAATAAGATTTTCAAAGTAGCTTCTTTAATTTTGTGGTTAATTTCACATTTGCAGCATGTGAAAGAAATGGCCAGATTTTCCTAGCCTAAAGCATCTTGAAAGACGCCATAATTTTTGTTCTTGTGAAATATTTGCTCTTGAAGGCAGAGTCAGACAGACCTGTGCTGTGGCTTATCATGACCTGATTATACTGCAGTGAACTCAAAGGGTGGGTGTGAGGGGGAAGCAGCTATTTAAAACTATTTTCCTCAAAATCAGAGCAGTCTGTGGGAGCAAGACAGCTGCTAGATGCATTGTGGGCACTGAGATGGGAATTCCTGCCTGTTTAATCAGGCAGCCAGCTGCAGCCAGCAAAACCAACCCCGACAAGTCAAGCGATGGAAAGCTGCACCTGCGAGCTGCGTATGTGCCTATGGTGGGGTTGGGAAGGAAAAAAAAGAGAAGCCTTAAGACTGGATCAAACAAATGAAACCTGAAGTGTGGAAGCTGTGCAGAGGTTAAAAAGTAATAGCACTGTCATGGATTCATCTTGCAGGCCTGCCTGAGAGAGGACTCAGTGCATTGTGGTGAGGAGTCATCTCTGCTTGGGAAATTTTCCAAATGTCTGCAAAACCAGCAATCTTCTGTTGAAACTTGTGTAGTTGTGTTACCATTCCCACTGCCTGAAGTTCTGGATAATTAGTCTTAAGGACACCACAGAGGTGCCTTTGTGTTGTTGCCTGTGATGTCTCAGCGAGGAGTGTGGCAGTGAAATGCCTGCCGAGCCTCAGTGCAGAGGCAGTAGCAAACCCAGCATGTGTGTTTTGCTCAGGAACTGTAAGCAAACATGGAACAAGTGCATTGCATCAACACACACCACATATTTCAGCCCCTGGTTGGGAATTGCCCCTGTTGCACATGTGGGCAGGAGGCAGCAGGATGCTGAAGGGGGCAGCCCCTCACCTGCTGCCCACAAGGATCCAGGTCAGGCAGTCAGTGCAGAGCTTTCACTGTCAGACTTGAGCTGGTTGATTGCTGTGGTTCCTGGACTCAGTGAATGATGTTTAAGTCACCCACTCCTATCTGAGATGGATTTTATGTGGTCATGAACTGGATGACCCCAGACTGGGAGGAGTGTCTGATACACTGTTGGATTACGCTTCCATCCAGATCTCAGTAAGCTGGAGAAATGGGCCAGCAGGAATCTCATGAAACTCAACAAGGAGAAGTGCGAAGTCCTGTGCCAGGGGAAGAACAACCCCAGGCACCAATACATGCTGGAGGCCACCCAGCTGGAAAGCAGCTTGTTGGAAAAGGACCTTAGTGGACACGAAGTTGAACATGAGCCAACACAGTGCCCCTGCAGCAAAGAAGGCAAATGGCATCCTTGGCTGCAGTACACTATTACTAGAAGTTGAAGGGAAGTGGTATTTCCCCTCTACACTGCTTTCTTGAGACCCCACCTGGAGTATTTTGTTCAGTTCTGGGCTCTCCAATACAAGAGCGACATGGACATACTGAAGAGAGTCCAGCAAAAGATCAGGAAGACAGTGAAGAGTCTGGATCATCTGTCCTAGGAGGAGAGGCTGAGAGAGCTGGGGCTGGTCAGCCTGGGGCAGAGAAGGCTCAGAGGGTCTTATTAATGTCCGTAAAAACCTGAAGGGAGGGTGCAAGGAGAACAGAGCCAGGCTCTGTTCAGTGATGCCCAGTGACAGGGCCACAGGCAATGGGCACAAACTGAAACACTGGAGATTCCCTCTGAACACCAGGAAACACTTTTTAGCTGTGAGGGTGACTGAGTACTGGCACGGGTTGCCCAAGGGTGTTGCCTCCATCTATAGAGATATTCAAAAGCTGTCTGAATAATTGCTCTAGGTGGTCCTGGTTGAGCAGGGGGCTTGGATAAGATGACCTCTAGGGGTTCCTTTCAGCCTCAACCTTTCTGTGATTCTGTAATTTTGTTTCTTGATTAAATACAGAATCTTGGCCACAGGCGTGACTGTTCATTTTCCCAAGCATCAAGCAAGAATGTTGCAAAGTAAACAGAGCCAAGTGATGTGGAGACATGGCCAAAATTAAATTGAACAGAGCAAAATGATTGCGGATGCTCTTTGGTTTAATCACCTATCTCTGGTCAAGGCCATGGTGAATGCAGGCTTTATTTAGAGTTTTCAAGAAAAGGCTTCCAAACCGGAAAGATCATTTCACAAAATACCATTTCCTGAAATGATAATTGCTTTGGTAGATTTTTTTTTCTTCACAAAAATGTTTTTATCAAGAAAGATGACTTCTTCATACAAATAAGAAAGAGGGGTTCCTTTTCTTGTAAATAATATGTTTTCTTGAAGTGTTTTTATAAATCACCCAGAGGTTTACAGGGCGTTTGTATTTACAAATACAAACCAATTATACAATTTTAGAATCTCTCACTATGTTGCCCCTTAATATTGATTCTGGTTTTAATACTCACAAATCACTGCTGGGCTGAGTTGAAGAGCAGGTTTTGTTCAGCAAGCACTCAGAACACAAATTACAATATATGCCTGAAATCCTCAATGATGATGTATTTTCAAGCCCCTGTGAGGGAAGAAGGAAATACAGTGCTTTTCTTCATGTCAGAAATTTCAGAGTGAGATTTTGTCACCTGTGTGTGACAGAGTACACGGCACGGTTCCTCATGGCTCTCTTTCTGTTAGCCATGGAGACTTGCTCAGTTAAGGGCTCACAGAGTCAAAGGGATTGGGTGATTTTTTTCCTGGGAGGCAATTGTTGCATTGTAATTAGGAGAGTCAATAATGAAAAGGCGATTTTAAGGGTGAGAGATAATGACAGCACCTTGACATGAAATAGCACAGGCAATATTTTTTTAGATGGATATGGGGAGGGCTCAAAGAAGAAGTCAGTGGGAATTAAAAGAACCTGAAAAGCTACCTTTTCTGCTCCCAGACATTGCTCCCTTCTTTTGCATGCCCCATTTCTCTGCTTGCCCATCCATGCCCAAAACCAGATTCCCAGTCCCTGAGGGCAGGATTGTGCCATAGCCTTGGGTGCTGTGCCATGCCCCAGCTGCAACAGCGGGCTGAATTACGCAGCGATGGATCTCATCTGCATAACGGAGAGCCCATTCCCAGCACAGAAGGCCACAGAGCAGATTTCCTCTCTCCATGATCCTAATTAGCCATCTGTGGTGTGCAACTGGAAAAGGGCTCGGCTCAGCAGGGAGAGCAGGGAAGGGGCAGCCAGAGAATGATTCCCCCAGTCCAGGCTGGGCTGGCATTTCTCTGTACACAGGAGTGGAGCTGCCTGGTGCTGCTGGAGCAGTGACACAGCTGAGACCAGTGAAGGAAGGGCTGAGACCCCCTGCTTTCCCATGACAAAAACTGGAAAAATCAGAGCTGATTGAGAAAATTCCTGCTGGGAGAGCAGCCTTCAGTCCATCCCTTTCCAAAAGGGCATCTGGCAGTCTGCTCCATCCATATGCCAACACGTGTGTGCAAAGCGACTGTCTGGAATATGGGGAATGGCCCTGGGACAGTGCATCAGGCCATCACAGTCCACAGATGTGTCTGCTGCATCAAAGATAAGCTTCCAGTCCAAAGAAACGTGGCCAGCAGGTCAAGGGGCAAGATTGTTCCCCTCTGCTCTCCAGGGGTACTGCATGAGGCTGGGGGAACCCCAGTACAAGACAGACACTGACCTGCTGGAGTGGGTCCAGAGGAAGGCTGTGAAGATGGTCAGGGGGCTGGAGCACCTCTCTGTGAGGACAGGCTGGTGTTGTTCAGCCTGGAAAAGAGAAGGATCTAGGGAGACCTAATGATGGCCTTCCAGTACTTAGAGGGGACTTATAAGAAAGATCATAGAATCATAGAACCATTTAGATTGGAAAAGACCTTTGAGGTCACTGAGTTCAACCATCTTTGTGTCTTTTAAATACCTACAGGGATGGTGACTCCACCACTTCCCTGGGCAGCCTGTTCCAACGGGGTACAGACTTTCTTAGCAGGGCCTCTTCTGGTAGGCCAAAGGGTAATGGTTTTAAACTAAAAGAGGGGAGATCCAGACTAGATACAAGGAAGATTTTTTTTTTTTTTTCTTGCAATGAATATGGTGAAATAGTGGAACAGGTTGCCCAGAGATGTGGTGGATTGGAAGTGTTCAAGGCCACACTGGACAGGGCATTTAGCAACCTGGTCTAATGGAAGGTGTCTCTGCTCCTTGCAGGGACCTTTAAAGGCCCCTTCCAACTCAAATCATTCTGCAATTCTAAGTTACAAACTAGATAATCCCCCCTTTTTTTAATTCCTTGAAAATTACCTGCCTTTTGGAATGATTGCTAACAGCTAGCCATCAGGCAAGTCTGTGTTATTTTAAAAGGGCTGCAATGAGACTAGAATGCATATTTGTGAATTCAAAGGAACTCTTTCTATGAAGTAAAATCATTGAAACTCAAAGAAATATTTTGTCATTGCTCTTTTGTTTTTCTTAATATTCACAGTCACGCCATGTTAATACCAGTGGGTGAGAGTGAAAACCGGAAAATTGCTATAAATGTACAAAGTTGTGAAGGTTGGATGTGTAATTGAGAAAAGAGCAGAAAGTAAATGAAGCTGATCATTTACGAAGTGTCAATTATTTGAAACTGTTCTGGCCCAGAGGCTTGATGTGTCATTAGTGCATGAAAGGCCATTAAAAATAAAAATATGGGGTTTAATCTTGAATCCTCTAAACTACAAAAGGAAGAGATTCTACTTCTGCCTCAAGGACAACTTGTGCTCAGACAGAAGTTTTATTTCAGTTGTTAATCCAGCTGCAGGAGCTCTAAATTCATCTCAGAAACTAGTAGCACTTGTTATGAAAGAACTAATTTATTAAGCGGCCTTCTGATTTTTCCAAGTTTTCACTGACGGAAGCAACCTGTCTGGCTGGAAGATAGCAAAGTAAATATCATCATCTCTGTGTACCCATTTCAACAGCAGAATCAAGACTGATTCTACAATCTACTGATTTCTACAAAAGCTTCTGGCTCCAAGGCCCAGGACTTTGGTTTGGTATGAATATTATTTACATGGCCAAAAATGGAAAATTTGAACAATGATTTTCATTAATATAAAGAGTGCATGTGTGCATTCATCCAGTTTCAGGAATCATCCAACTTCTGGAATTAATTCTACAGTAGAATGGCATAATTTGTTGCAAAGGACTTTAGTTTAGCTCTTCATTTCCAGTCCTCTGTAATCTCACCACATGGGTTTACTTTTTAGTAGTGTTTTTTTCCCAGCTACTCAGTAGGAGTCCCTAGGGAATAAGCATTTTCACAGTCCCTCAAAATTATATCCTTCCCTGGGAAGACAAAGGGGTGTTCTCAGAGTCTGCCTCCAGCTGACCAGTGAGTCCTGGCAGGTTTTTGGCATTCTAAGACAGGAGGTTTTTTAGCCTCTCAGGAGCAAGATTTTGACAGGCATGCTCAAGACCTTCAAAAACCAGATTAGCAATGGAAGATAGTGGGGAGGGGGGTTGTTTGTTTCTTTGTTTGGTGTTGAAAGTATCAAAACATATACAAATTTCAGAAAATTAGTTGAAAAAAACTTTACAAGTTTAAATTTTTCTTGTCTAGAAAAACTGGCTCTGACATAACTGGATGAGACTAATAGTTTCTCTCAGCCAGACACCTGTCCTCAGTGATGCCTAATAGCAGGTACAACAGAAGATGAAAGAAACTCTGAAATTATTAGGGAGTGTTTTGGCTACCATAATCATCCAAGTTTTAACCTCAATCCCTATGTGTCTCAGATAAACACAGGCCATGTTATCCCATTTCTTATCTTACTGGTTTCTTGTTTCATCTCCAGCTGAGCTCTTTTAAACCTTCCCTTATAAGCTGGTCCCTCTGGCATCTGCAATGTTCTTATCTGAACTATCTTCTATTAAGGTCCATCCAAGCAGTGCCAAGTTGCTTCCAGCTGATTTGATGATTTCATGGTTTAGCTACACTCTCTTCACATCCTACTCATCTTCTATAGAATGTACATACTGTATGTGTATAGAAAGCACACCTCACACAAACATAGCTCTAACCCCCTGCCGCAGGCAGGGACACCTTCCACTAGACCAGGCTGCTCGAATCCTCATCCAACCTGTCCTTGGACACTTCCAGGGATGGGGCATCCACAGCTTCTCTGGGCTACCTGTGTCAGGGCCTCACCACCCTCACAGTAAAGAATTTCTTCCTGATATCTAATCTACACCTGCCCTCTGACAGTTTAGTATGTTTCATATGAAGTAGGAGGAGAGAGAAGCTCCGCTGGTTTCCAGCTGAAGTTTGGGCAGTCTGAAAGGAGACAGAAGAGATAGCAGGAGACTGGATTTATATCTGGTCACCGTTTCAGATCCCCCAAATCTGAAGGCAGTGGAACTCTATTGACTATCATCAGCTCTGATTGAACCTAAAACTTACTTTGGTGCAATGAACATATTTCTTCTGCAGGCAGCCCTGAGGCAGCAGATGCAGGTTGTGGCTTTTGTCAGGAGCAGAAAGGGGAGGTGCTGGGGCATGCTGAGCTATGGCCAAACCCACCAGACAGAAATGGGTTTGGGAGATGTTTAGAGGGTCAGTGCCACTGCAGGAGTGATGAGGAAAGAAGGGACAGCTCAGAAGAACAAAAGCTGCAAAACAAGATTCTGCAAAAGTGGCTCATGTGAAGTGAGAGACACAGCTAGGCTTAGGTCCTGCTGCAAGCCTGGAGCATCTGAGCTAAATCTGACCTGACGTCTCCTGCTGAGAAGAGTATAATATCAGTCACGTGAAGGAAAAATCTCTCTTGAAGGAATAATACTGAAGACAGGTCATAAGTTGGCTGCAATTCACCTTCTCCATTTCCTTGACATGTCCATCTCCCTGAGCTGTTAAGTCAGAACGTTTCAGCTCATCATTAATTTATGAGCAAATTCAGGAAAAATAAAGTGAGTCTTGTCTCTTGTCCTAATAATATCTCATCACACATAAAAAGTGGTTAGTACACTTGATTGATTAGTGCAAGGAGATCTGCTTGAATGAAACAAACCTTGAATCGTGACTTCAGTGTTAGCAAGAGTGATGGGCTTTAACCAAAACCCAACAGCCCCAAGTTGTGAGGAGATGGAGCTCATGTCTGACTGCTGGGACTCATGGCTGCCACTCCTTAGATGTCACCAGCAAGTTCATTTTGGACTTTCTCAGCTTGTGATATTTCTCAAGATGTCTTTGAACTCAGGACAAGATTCACGGGTTAATTACTCTTGTCCTGATCACTTCTCTTACAGGTACAATGCAGCATTTTCCTCTTTTTGTTGGCTGAAGAGGTATCTCTGTGGTTCTCACAGCAAGCAGGCACTGAACATTCTCCTTCCTCAGAGGTAATACGAGCACTCACCTGATTTTTAGAACAACCACTCTTCAGTCAGACATGTATCTGTGCCGTGCGGTGAATTTAAGTGTTCATGACTCACACATGCAGCTAGTCTTTGTGTAGACTGGTGTCCCTATAAACTCATTAGGTTCTCAGAAAGAGTTGAAGAAAAGCTGGCATAGCCAGCTGAAGACCTGGAAATAATTGAATATAGGTTGTTGGCTGACTGACTTGTTGAAATAACTATTTTAATTCCAAGCACAACTTACTGTTTAATTAATGAAATGTCAGATCATTGAAGTCTTAGTTGTGCATCACTTTGAAATTATTGTTCTTATCTAACCATCAAAAGCTGTTCCCACATAAAAACAGTTCTTTGGTCCTGCCTCTCCATTTGACCTCTCACAGCCACAGAGCTGTGCAGAGGAGCAGGGCACCCAGCTGGGTGCAAAACTATCTATTGGCAGTGAATCCACTTCCAAAGGGATCCATGTCCACCCCAGTGGATGCAAAGTGAGAGGAAGTTGCTGCACATCAGCATAGCCAGCTTTTTGTCTCCTGGTACTTGCTGCATGCTGACATTGGTGCTGATACTTTCACCTGAAGTAAAGCAAGGTGGACCCCAAACCAAAATCAACCTCTTCCACGGCTATAATAAAGCTAATGCTTTTCACTTCAAGGATTCCAGTTTTGCACCACATTTTTTACCTCTGAGTTTGCTTTCCCCACTATTAGATCCTCTCCTAACCTTTCCAAGCCTTTTTGGGTGAGCAGGTGCCTGGTTCACATCCAAGAGCAGTATGTTTTCACCTCACCCTGGCAGTACTCACAAACAAGGGAGTGATACAGGACAGCAAGAGCCCCTGCAAGCCAAAACGTATTGCTGTGCAAGCTGGAGGCCACTTTGGACCTTTCTAAAACACTAAACCAGCCACTGAGATGTGCAGATGTGCAAGACTCAGTTAGAAAAGGGTACAAAGAGAAGTTTAAGGTTATTTGGGATGAGGGACCTGAGATTGTTTTGCTCCCAGCACAGAAAATGTACACATCAGGATTTTAACCCTCAACATTCTGCACTTTGGTTCCTGATGAGCTACTGCTACTGGAAACACGAGTTTCTCCTAATATGTCACATTTTTGCGCAGTGTTACACGTGACAGGGATATGAAAGGAACAGTTACAGGGAGGGTCTGACAAACATCTAGAAACATCTAAAGCAAACCAGGCTAGAAAAATAAATGAAAGACTATGACCTTTTTGAGAAAAGACTGAACCCCAAATTTCTCTTTAGAAGACATTAACAGGTAAATGCCATGTTTGTATACAGAGACCTTTCGTACCAGCAGCTTAAAGGCAAATAAGAAGAAGCTGTTGCACTCAAGAGTCTATAACCTCTTACAAAGAGACAGGATATGTATAGTGGGTGGAAAAAACGAAGTGATTACTCTCCTCCTTTTTACAGATGGAGATAGAGATCAAATAACATCTCTACTATCACACAGGAAGCCTGTGGCAGCACAAAATAGAAGGAACTGGGATTTTCTGGAAGCAGATGCTCTAACCACAAACTCCCTTCTTCCCTCACTTCCCGCATATTTTTATTTTAACAGCCAGCCTCGAGCCACTGCACACTGGAAAAGGAAATGTCTCCCTTTACAACCACCCAAGAGCAGATGAGTTTTAGTAGGACACTTCCCTGGTTTCTCTGGGGAATGGAGAGGGCCAGTGGGTGATTTTGAGGGGAGCTGGGAGATGTGATGCTTCGTGGCTGGGGGAGGAGCAGTGGAGGACAGATCCTGCCTGTGCTGTAGGGGGGTGTGCTGGACATGGGGTGCCCACACAGCACCCCATCTTCACCCTCCTGACCAAAGCACCCGCTCGTTTTCCCATCTCAACGATGAGCAGCCCAGCCAGAGCTTGGAAGTACACTTTTGATCAAAGTCGGGGATAGATGAACGATTTGGGGGTTTACCGCTGATAAACACCCGAGCAGCGAAACCAGAGCCAGTTTTTCCTATTGTTATGATGACACTGATACAGTGTTGATGCTGTTATGGCCGCAGAGCTCGGGCTACATTATCTTTTTGCCTCCTTTGCCAGGTAATTTGAGGCCGCGGCACTATTGATTGAGGACCGGCGGGTCCTCTCCTGTAACCGTAACCCGCCTGGCTATGGGGCTATTGTGAGGTCTTTGTTCAGCTGCTGACAGCTCCCAGCAAGGGTATGCAAGGGTTGCGAACGTTTGTATTGTGCCTGCACCTCTTTGCCTTGCAGACAACAGGAGTGGTCGGCAGGGAGGAGATAGTGGGCTGACTTTGGTGGAGGACAGAGCAGGAGGTGTAGTACCCCACTTCTGAATGCTCCTGACAGCAGAAAAGGGGCTGCTCTCTCCTAGAAAAGCTGGAATGCCGTCATGCCAGGGCTTTCATTTTGGGCACTCTTCTGGATGTGAGTGCAGCCTGTTGATTATGCAGATGTGGAAAGCAGGCTAAGTGGATCCGATAACCTGTCATCCAAGATGCATCCTTTCCCTTGCTCAGCCCTGCTCACCTGCTTCGGAAACACACACGAAAACACTCCTTTTGAGCAGCCCAACGCAGGTCCTGTGTCCATGGAGGAGGAGAAGACAGAGGCAGCCCCAGCAGTGTGCCTGCAGCCATCCACAGCAGCAGCCAGCAGCATCGAGCACGGAGGAGAGAGGGGCAGCGAGGAGATGTTCAAAGCCAGCAAACGCTCTGACAAACAGAGCCGTGCAAGCAGCAGCTCCAGCAATCACACTGCTGCTCAGGCAGTGCCTGCTGCCACCCAGCCATCAGTGTTTGCTGCTAAAGAGCTGAGCCAGGAAGTTATTGCACTCTGCACTCACATCCCCAGGCCGTCCATCATCCACGTGCCAAAGGTGAGTGCTCTATGAGTCCCCGTGCAGCAAGGTAAGAGAACTGGCTCGCTTTTACTAAGCATAAAAAGGGTAGGAAAAAAAAAATCCATGGGAGCATTTACCTTGTATTGATTGGCATGCAGTCAGGAAGGGACTAATGGCTGTTCTTACTAAAATAATACAATATGACAGCTATAGCTTTCCTGCACTATTATCAGAAGCCTTAGGGGATGTTTGTAATAATACCAGGCACTTTTACAGTATGTTTCGATCACTTGCCTTCCTATCTTTTGTTGATCTTCACTTATTTTGGATCTCATCCAAAATCACTTGAAATGAACAGGCATCATTTCCCCCCGCCCCTGACTTGGGTGAACACTGCATTTTTACCACCTCAGACAGGTGCCTCGAGGCCATGGCACCAGTGGCTGCAGAATCCCTTTTCTATCTTATTTTTAGCTTGTGTGTGCTTGGAGGCAACAGTAAGGTTTTGAGTGCAGTTTTGGTGAATTCAATTTATTCTCGCTTTAATAAGATCACAAAGTTGAGTGTTTTGCCATCGTTGCTGCTAAAATAATAAACAGTAATGGACAAATGGTGCTGTTCTCATTTTCTCTTGGCTAGGTAACTGGAGATCACAGGCTTTTTCTCTCCTGATAAACACTGAGGAATGGAAGCCACATGTGTGACTCAATTTTTTTATATCACAGCTTTTGTTTAGAAGACCATGCCTCTCCCAGTTTCCCTGCCAAATCACATATATTCAGAATGCTGCTGTTTGCTTCCCCTTCACAGTCAGGTAATACTGTGTTTGGCAAAGATATCTGCCCTTCTTGTAGAACACGTGCTAGAAAAAGGTTTAATGTGAGATATATCTGGTGGAATTAAGAAACTTATGAGAATCAGGGTTTCCAAGGGAGTTATACTGCAACTACCAGAGCTGGGAGCTCTGCAGACCACCTCAGTCCTGTTGCTACCAACCACAGCTCCTACATGGAATAAAAGTAAAAAATACAAGGAAGAAGTGGAGCTGCCCAAGAACAGTAATTTGTAGAAGGGAGGGCTGACTATGAAGGTGCTCTGGATTCTGAAGAACAGCTTGCTGGTCATTATCTGGGGATGGAGTTAGTATATTTAGTCTTTCTGACATTCAAGGAGCCAAACCAGATGTTATCGAGGTCTCTCTCACCAGCTGTGGTTTCACTGTTTTGTTGTTTCACTTCTGTGAAACGTTTTTCTGGTTTCACTTTTGTTGTTGTTGGGTTTTTTTGTGTTTTGTTTTTTCTTGCTTTGTTTTGTTTTGCTTTGTTTTGTGGTAGGGTGTTTTGGTTTTTTGTTTTGTTTTGTTTTTGTTTTGTTTTTTTTCCCTTGCTTTGGAGGTTCAGAGTGGATGTTAGGAAAGGCTTTCTCACCTGGAGGCAGTGCAGCATGGGAGAAGGACACACAGAAGTGATGGGGATGCTGTGCTTGGAGGATAACAAGACTTGGCTGGACAAATCCAGGGCTGACCTGGCATACCCTTGGCAGCCATCTGGCTTTGAGGAGGAGGCTGGAAAAGAGACCTCAGGAGGCTCCTTCCAGTCACCATTTCTGTGATTTTGTCATGTCTGGATTTTGATGCATGCATGTAGCTTATAAGCACGAGGCATCTTTTTGCTGTCACTGAGACAGCCTGTGGTGCTCTTGACTTTACAATGGTTTTGTGACAATTTAACCCCTCTGTCTGCTCCTACCTGGTCCATTCCAACCACTTCACCCTGCCTTTACTCATTTTCTGCTCTTCTCTGTGCTGTCAAAACCACTGCCAACACCTCACCCATGCTGTGACTGTTCACTGTAGAGAAGATGTTTCTTATGTTGGGCACAGGCATCTCTAAACTCCACAGGCCTGTGGTGTTGGAACAGGCAATGCTGAAGGGTTGAGACTGTGGCAATCCAAGGATGCTCCATGCCAATGCAGTGGTGGAGCAGGGATTCTGCTGGCTAACCTGAGCCAGGGCTTTCTCCAGGAGTACATATAGTCTGATTTGAGAGTGAAATTTATATGAATCTGCAATCAGAGGAGAAATCAGGAATGGGCCCCATCCCTCTGGACAATCTGGGTGATTCAAATTCAATCATACAAGACACTACTTCAAATCTTTTGTGACTGGTTTTAGGGACTTTTTAAGAAAAAGTTATAAAAGAAACATCCATCAGGAACTGTGGTCCTGTCCTGAATACCTTCTTCTAAGTCCTTAGATGTTTTCCTGTAACTGGGGAGATCTGCAAGGAAATTCCTTGTTAGCGCAGGAATTGGGCTTTTTGCTCCCCCTCACCATTGGAACCTTCCTTCCAAGGTCTGGTCAGTGACACTTGTGAAGTCCTACACACAAGGAGCACTTCTGTCTCCAAGGCACACAAAGCCCAGATGTTGTATCTGATCAATCCCAGGCTGTCAGGGCACTCTGCAGCCAATGGGCTGAGATGATTTTGGCAAGCTGGGGAGAAAAAGGAGACCCACGGAGTCTTGGTGTCTGAGTGTCCATGTTCTGCTTTTCTGTGAGATTTGCTTAGCAGCAGTTCTTGGTACCCTACACCAAAGCAGTGTCCTCCCTCAGCTCTGCTCATCAGCTCAGCTGGGTTGAAAATATTAGTACCATCACTGATTGCCTTGTCAGGTAAAGAGAAAATAAGTAATTGAAGCAAAATAAGAAGAGGGGGCTGGCTATTCATGAAGAGTGTGTGATGCACTGGTTGGAAGTCAGAGTGCAGTGGGTGGAAGAAGGAATGCAGGATGTGGACTGACTCTGGTGGGTTGAGGGTGAAGGTGTGGCATGTGGAGATACTGGGGGGTTTGGACTTTCTGCCACAATTGGAGAAGAGACATGATAAATCTGGAGAGGAAGAAGAGGGTGCCAGCAATGGGACTTCAGCAGGAAGTGGGGAAGAGGGAGGGTATGGTCAAGGCATGTGGAGGGCTGTGGACCACACACACTGCTCCTGGTATGAGAGGGAGGAAGAAGATGGGGAGAAAAGGTGGTGGGAGGCACAGAGGACATCTGGTGTACATCTAAAGGAAGGGACTCAGGGAAAATATGGTCAATGAGGAGGGAAAGATGAGCACAGGGTCTCTATGAGCAAGGTGTGGGTGGCCTTGGTGGGAGGGTGGAGAGGAAAGAGAGGAGAAAGCCCAGGGCTGATGGAGAATGGGGGCTGGAGGCATTTCAGTCCCAAAGCAGAGTTCATGCCTGTTCTAAAATAATAATGTCCGGACATTGCTAAAGGAGCCAGTGAGGCCCAATGGAAAAGACTGAGATTTCCATCCTCCTTGTCATATCTGAATTTCCCTTTGTATCTCAGTTTCTCCCAGCTACGAAACAGACAGAATTTGTCCCATTTCCTGTGCAATCACAGTGAAATCTATAAATTAAATAAACATCTAGCTGCTAAGTGGCAAAGGCAAACATGCTATGTCCACACAGGAATTTCACAGTCCTACACAGGAAATCCTTAATTCATGTTCTTACATCAAATTCTTCAACAATAGCTGAAGTAATGTCAGGATAAATACTTATAGTATTTTGTCTCCTTCATTTCTAAAATGGCATCATCAAGGAGCTAAGGATAAATACACTGAGAACTTCCAGCATCAAGAGATCTGCTGTCTACCTGTCAGCATAATCCTTTTCAAGGAGAGAGAGAATCAGTCCACTTTTCACTCAGAGCAGCATACAATTCTAATTTGAACACATAATATACTAATTAACAAGATCTTCCAGCTGACCTTCCCTCCTGGGACATGTAGTCACATATTTTGGATTACAATGGAGTTGCATGCATGTAACCAAATCCAGAATTTGATCAATTATTCCTTTTATGAGAAGACTGCATCTGCTCCAGATGGAGCCAAGCTTAAATCTGATATAAACATGATCCAAACAGAAATTAGATTTGAAAATAATTACCAAAGAGATTGAGTTAGAGTTGTTTGGTGACAATTACCATGGCAGCAATATGCTTGTAAATAACCAACCATCATTTTAATATTTAGGGATTGCCTCAGTAATAAAGCATGATTAAATGTCAATGAAGTACTTGACATCTTGCATCTTTGTCCTGATTCTGATGTGTAAAGAATTAATTCTCTAGCATTTTGTGTGCTGTAGAGCCTTTATCAGCCTTTGCAAGGCCATAAATCAAAGCTGCCAGAACTGAAGACAAGAACTTGCTTGCCTGATCTTTCAACCACAGCTACAGCATAAAAAAATTCTCATCTTTTATTTCCAAGTACAGTTTTAGCAATTGATAAACTCTGGGGTGGAAACTAAGAAGAAATCCTTATTGCTCTGAACCAACAACTGTGCTATGACTCCAATAAATGTTTCATGTTGACAAAAGCATATCAGTGACCCTTTCTACTTGCAATATCACTCACCTGACTTGAACTCTGTTGACCTTCACAGTTCAGATTGATTTATTTTCCGAAACAAAAGAAACTCAAACATCATCCAATGCATCATGGAATAATTTTTTCCTTTTCAAGCTGTTTGAGCCACCAGAAAATCAGAGGCTGTGACCTTATACCAGAGATCATGGGAATGATATGTCAGATGAAGCTTCCCATTGCTCCTGGGGAGTCTTAATGAAATTGGTCTCAGCCGCAACTTCGTAGATAAAGTGCCAGTCATACCTTCAGGGTACATAGAACCCTTTAGAGGATCTCATAGCTACTTTCAAACCTTGAATGTGTAGTTTTGTCTGTTTTGCATTTGCACCCTTTCGATATCTAGATTAGTTCCTTGGCTAGAGAAGCCACACAGTGGATTTGACACCATGAAGCTTATTTTCAAGACTCTGGACAAAACAGATAAGCTTTTGGTACCATAATTCACAACAACTTTACCAGGCTATGGCCCAGAACTGAACCGAGTGCCAAGACAGTGATGTAAAACAAAGCCTGGCAATGACTTGTCGCACATTTGCAGCAGGGGAAAATGCTCACTGAGTGGAGATACAGGACTGCAAGAGATGAGGACAGTTGAGATGGAGGAAATTCACCAGTAGTGGCCTAGGTGAAACCCTACACTGAAGTTATACCTTGTAGGTAAACTCCATAAATACATTGAATATATCAACAGTCCATTGAAAATAATGGGACTTCTCACAGTCAAACTCACTCATTGCTCATGATTTTGTAATACCAGCTCCTAGGGACACAATGCTTGTGAGGATTCCTGGCACTTCTCATGCTCTCCTAGGAAAACAGTGAGAGTGGTTGTCTTCAAACTCCTCTCAGGTCCTGGCAGGCCCTGTGGGGCCTGACTGTCTGACTGCTGAAGGAAGCATTTCAAGTATGGTTTGGGAGTTGTAAAGTATTTTGATAAGCAGATAAAAGCTAGCAGGAAAAGAGCATCATTACTTGGTGATTGGCAGCTGCTCAAAACTGAGCTGTCCTTTTTTCTTACCTTGGCAAAGGCTTTGCTCCATCCCTCAGCAGAAGATGTTTGTGATCATTTCAGCAGTGGGACTGTAGGACTTGCACAGGGATATTCTTTTCTCCAGCACAACAAGGAAAATCTACTTTTATTTTCCCCAGTATTACTCTGGCACACATTTGCTTTAATTTAATCAAATTAAATCCACAGGTTAAACCCCATCTCTTCAAAGTGCTCTAGCTGGATGCTCAATTTCAGGCTGTAGTTGCCAGAGGAGCATTAACACCCTTCACTACTCTGACATCTGCAGGAGCTTAGCATCTCAAATAAAACAGTGTAATGTATACAAATTACATTTATATATTAATGCTTTGGCAAATTCATTTGGAAGATTATGGCCGTGGTGATTTGGCCAGAGCCCTCCAAGAGACTTGAGACAGTCCTTGGACAGGATTGATTTTTTTTTTCCCTCTCTGTTCCCTTGCTCCCTATGACCAAAATCTCTTACTAAAGCATGCTACTGTAATGTTTCCCTTCAACTCTCCCTCTTAATCTTGACTCTGTAGCTGGCAGCTGTCTGGGGAGAGTTTGTGTGGGCTGGCAGTTCTGCACTCTCAACATAAACAGCACCAAAGTGAAACCAGACTTTCTCATTACATTTTCTTCTTTGCTCCCCACTCCCACACAAACACAGAAGTAATGGCAGCACAGAGCCTTTTATCCTGGCTAAAGTACAACTCATTCATTTTCGTCCATGGCCTGCACATATGCAAAATAAAATCCATCCAAGTGGTAGAAGCAACAGGCTCTGGTCAAAGGGACGCTGTGTCCCATCCCAGGCTGTGCTGTCCCTAGACTGGCACATCTCTGCACAGACCAGGGAGCATTGCCAACCCTCTCCTGCCTGCAGAACTCCCCATTCAACAACTCCCCTTTCATCTTTCACGTGGGAGTGCTTTAACTGACCCCAACCAAAATGGTGTAGTTTCCCCTATTTGACAATAAACTCTTCTTTTGCTTTTTCTAAATCTCTCTCTTACCTCTTCCTCAGCTTGCATCAGCTGGGTTATTTTTTGCAGAGGGGTTATGCAGTTGCATTTCAGTTGCTGTTCTACAGCATCTCCTGCCTAGCAGAGTGATGAGGGACAGCCTAAGAACTTCTTTCATGGCCTCTCCCACACTGAAACCTATTCCGACAGCTCTTGGCAATAATGAACCTCCTCTGTGCCAACAATAATAATAGAAATAGTGGAGCTTTCAGAGAAGCCACGAGACCCTCATTTAAAGGGCATTAAGGAGAATTTGTGAAGTTTCATGAAAGGTACTTCTGAAAACAAGATATTGTTACGGAGCACTTTGAAACCTCCTCTAGGAAATTGGAGACCGCATGAAACTTGACAGGTTTTGGGTTTCATCACCAGCACAGAACAGCTCAGGGTCAGTGAAGAGTTCATACCCCTTCTACTCTTAGGGTGAGCACGAGGGTCCTGCCATGCTGCTGTGTGAGTAAACACTGGCATCCCATTAGCGTTCAGTTTTTGGCTTTTGCTCACTTTAGCACCTGCAGAACTGGTGCTGTTCATCTCCATAAACGTTCATGCCCTGTTTGCATGTTCTCCACAGCCTTGCTCTGAAGTCAGTGTGAATGTTATGGTAACATTCTCCTTCCTCCTGCCTTTCAGTAAATTAAAGGGTGTTTGCAGCTCTTGGAGGCAGATAAGATGCAGTTTGAATCAATGGAGTAATTACAGAAGAATATGATACTAATGGGACTGATTTGAATGCATATCTAAGGATGAATGCTGTGGCTCCCTGCCCAGACAGCACACACTTTCCCCATGATGAGTTATTTATGACTTGACACATCACAGCTCTGCTGCTTTGTCGTTGATAAAGCAAACTCTGTCAATATTGTGCATTCTTACTGATCCAGGGATGGCTGCTGAGCAGTCTTCACATCTGCTGCAGCCATGGCCACCCCCTCTCCAGCAGCAAAAGCAGAAGAGAAAGGCTGATACAGCTTTACCAAGGGCAAGTTGTGCCTGACTGAGTGACCATAGAAGTGTCCTTCCTTGGTGAAGTGATGGCACCAGTGGACATGAGAGGAGCTACTGACCTCATCTACCTGAACTTCTGGAGGACCTTTTAAATGGTCCTCCACAATATTCTTGGTTTGGGGCTACTTTCAGTAACCTAAGAAGCTCTGTACATAAGGAGCCTGATCCTGCACTGAAATACTCATCAGCCAGTAGGACCCTGGGGACTCTGCCTGTGAATAAAGATCAGGCCTTACATAAACCTGACCTTGTATTTGCCCAGAGACATAGAGCTCAAGAAATCCAAAACTTTATAAATCTTATATATATATATATATATACACACACATATATATATATATACATATATACATACTATGTATATCATTATCAATTTATATTATATCCAGATACAATAGATTGCAGTATAGCTATTTTGAGTCCTTCATAGTCCACTCCCTATGGCATCACACACTTCTGACATGACAGCATTTATCATTGCTTCTGCTTTTTTCCTTTGTCCCCATAGCCATGTGTTGAGGACAATTGTACCCAGAGATATTGTTATATCTAATGCACTGGGGCTGGGTGTTAAAACAAAATATTGATCTGAAAAGCCATGGCTCGGCAGCCCAGCTCTACACTGAGATCAGCATTCAGCCTCTCCACAGACAAAACACCTGAACACTGAGCTCTAGAAAAGTCCTATCTAAACCATAAGAAGACAGGTCAAATTTCTTGATTATTTTTAATGGAAACATTTAGACCACAAACTGTGAACCAACAGTGCCAAAACCCCAAATCATCTGGGCCATTAGTTCCTCTAAAAAAGCTACTGAGCACAGGCAGACCCAAGGGTTTGATGTGGAGGGTCCCTCCCTAAGGAGACTGTCATTGATTTCAGAGCATCAGATGCAAAATGCTGTTGTTTGAGCTCTGCTTCAGAACATGCACATGGAGCTTTGTGTTGGGTATGGACTCTGTGGAGGCTGAACACCGGAGAACAATGGCAGTAATTTGGGACTACACATTTGCAATACATTTGGAATGTAGCCCTGCTCTGTCACCCTCTTTTCCACACACGAGCAGTCAGGACTCTCCAGCTGCTCTGTCTAAATTAGTGCCTTTTTGTAACTAGCCCTAGCAGAAGGGACCCTTAGCTTTCCTGCCCTGACACTAAGCAGACAGATGCTGTGGCTAAAAGACAATGCCTTCCCAGGGGACAGGACTGTCCTCTTACCTGTACACATACAAAGCTGCCTCCAGCCCTGCTGTTGTGCTGGCTACATGAAGAGAAGCTAATCACAGGCAGAGCTAACAGAGCTAACAAATAATTCAGTGGGTAGAAGTTGCTGAATGATATTTAGTCCCACACGCCACAGACTGTGTGTTCCTTGCTCTGCAATTTCAGATCTAAATAGTGGGGGTTAGTAATATTCTGTTTGCTGACAGAATCTGTGTCTGTCCTTTGGCTTAGTATCAAAAGCAGTGGCTAGATGCCAAAAGATAATTTTTAGATACCTGAAGTGAAATTTTATCAGAAACTTCTTGCTGCTGAGTACCTTGAGTCCTTCACTTGGCATGTACAGGAACCAATCCCTGCTGACCAAAACTGGGCAACAAAATGTAGTTATCGTGCAGGACCTTGTTTCAGTGGTAGATTTCAATCTTCCACAGCCCAGCTGCATGATCTAGAACCTTCCTGGGGAAAAAAGATAAAGCAATTAAGTTCATTGTGACTTTGCTGTGCAGGTTGCAGCTCAATGAGATTTCGGATGCCTGGTACAAATCCTTAATTGACTGAGTATTGTCTTCACTAGGAATAGTGCTCAAGTGACCAGGGCATCAACACCTGCATTGAATGACACTCATCTCCCACTAGAGTGGGGCATTTTCCAGACTTTATTTTTGTGTGAGCAAAAATTTGCATTATTCCCCATGAGGACCACAGAAATGCATTCAGCTTCTTTGGATGTCTCCATGGGAAGGTCCTTTCCTAATATTAAGCTAAATTTGTCCTCCACAAACCCATCCAAAAGCTCCTCTGTCTGCTGCCACCTTCCTCTGCAGACCTGCCAGACCTTGACAAACCAGTCTTTTAATATCCCAAGACTTCTTGGTACTCACTGTCCCAATGCTGAGTGAGTATGTGACCTTCTAGATATCAAAAGCAAATTTGTATTAAGCAAAAATCAGTTTCAGTTCTTCTTCCTTCTACTCAGCTCCAAAATCTGAGTCAGCTTCAGTCCTTCATGTTGTGTTTTTCTCCACTCTCTGGAAATTTTTCTTCCAATTTCTCTGCTATTATTCAATTATATATGATCCTTTGACAGAAGCATTAATATTTGTTATGTTGCTTCCATCAAATTCCCATTATACACAAACCTCCACACTTTGCAGCTTTTTAAAACTGTGACATTTGTAAATGAGAAATTAAAAATACCCCACTAGGATAGATTTTTTCATGTTTCAGCCAAATACAATCATATAAATGATTTCAAATGTTGCAACCTCATAATTTCAAGACAAGTTTGTTTTTATTGCACAAGTATTCAGCAGTTCCTCATATGTTATTATAACTTTGTTTAAAAGAAATATCTGTGAAATCAAGTCCCAGACCCTGAGATTCTCCAGTCTGAAATCACACACAATTTCTGAAAGGGAAGAGTGGCAGAACCAGCTCTCAGGGAACTCAAACAGTAAACCAAAGCAGTAAAGGAAAATTATTTATGCTGAGTCACCATCCACTGGCAGAAAAATCTCACTAACAGGATGGAATCTGTACACATACAATTTAGAGTGGTGAAAAAGAAAAGTATTTAAGGTCCCAAAATGATACAGGTAAATGTATAGGGAGAAGAAGAGAATTTTTGTGCCAACAAGATTCTCCCTTCAAGTCAGAGCCCAGGGGTGCCTGCTGCTCCTGCCCCAGCACAGCTCCAGGGACAGCAGGGTCTGTAACCAGTTATTTTGGCTCTGACTGAAGCCAGTGGCCTTAAGCAACTTCTTGTCCTTATTTTTCTGGCTATAAGTTTTTGTGGAATTCTCCAGTTTTCAGAGGGATTTGTCTTTCTTGTAGGAGGATTTTCCCAGAGGGTTTTGCTCATACATGTAGGGAAGAAAGAGGACACAAGCAGATTTTAATTAAACCATTCTTTCAGCTCCCCAGGCTTGTGCAATTTAACTTCTTCTCAGAGATAATATTAACACTTACGTCATTTTTCATTATTGTTAGTTTTGCTTGTGGAATTGCACTGGCAAGAAACCCCCTGGAAGCAAATGCTCATTGAATCCTATTGTTTCCATTCCCTTCAGCCATCATTTCTCAGCCAAAGAACAAATGTTACCAGGAACAGGAAGGAGCTTGATTTTCCAACAAAATCAGCAGAATTGCAAATGCAGAGAACAGGCATAATATCTCACTAAGATCTGTCTGGTTAAAGGCGTTATTTGTCAATAACATTTTTAAAAATAAAAAGAAACTGGTACTCTCTGCAGAGGACTGGGATTGAAGACTTAGAAATCCGTGGCATTGCAGTGGCAGAGGTAGGGAGGAAGGGAGAGCAGGGATGTGGGAAGTGGAAGGGGCGTTCCACTGGCCCCTAGTCAGCAGCTCTCCCCCTCTCCTCACCCCTGTGTCAGCTCATTAGCAGCCCTGATTGCCATCTGAAGTAATAAAATAAACACCACCCCAGTGGAATATCCTGGGATTAGCCTCTCAGGCCTGCCAGGGCATGAGCTCAAGCTTTGCCCTGCTCTGAAGAATGGACAGATAAATAAGAAAGTAGATGGAGTGAGCCGGTTATTATATTGCCCTCCAAAGTGCAAACCCTGAGCCATTTCATGTCAGAGGCTCGGCATTTGTTGCAAGCACAAGGGGAATGGACAGCTCTCATGAAGCTAATTGCAAAGGCTAGTTAGGTTTAAACCCCGGGAGGAGGAATGCAAATAGGCAGATACAAAGAAGCATCTGGAGCCCGGTGTGCTCTTTCCAGGAGACTTTAGGTGCCAGACAAAGCTACGATCATGTCAGCAGTTGACACCGACACGCCAAGGTGATGTCTCATCACCATATGGGCTCCTGACCAGAGATGTGCTGCCCCTCCTCCGTTTTACAGGGTGAAAAATGCTGAGGGGCTTCTGGTGGGTTCTCCCCACCTCCCTGTGCTGCAGGTGGATGCAGGAAAGTGATCACTGGATGTAATTGCCCTTGCCCATGAACATCCACTCTCCAGCACTTGAGCTCACAGTGTTTTTGCATACCCGGAACTCTCTCCCCAGTCTGCAGGACCGTGTAAAACACACAGGTTATTTAAAGAAACCATGCTGCTCTTCAAGATGCACCAAGGCATTGGAGGAAAGAAGTCTAATCTAATCTGATGGGTTTTTCATGACGAGTTTCTTTCCCTAAAATACAGTGTCACTATGATTTTCCTCTTTGTTCTGACAGCTGTCGCAGTCGGTGGGTCTGGCCCTTTGGTCCTTTTCCACACTTCTTGCTTTCCACTCCTCTGAGCCCCCCTTTCATCTTTTATTTCTTAACGTTTTTCCCTGAAGTGCATGCGCTGTTGTAAAACTTTACCTGGCTTTTGAAATGCCAGTGTAATGTGTAACAAGAAATGCTAGATGTGGGATCTGGAGCATGCTGCTCCCCCACCTCCTTCCCACCCCCACCAAAACAAACAAATAACTTAAATTTTTGGGCTGATGAGCTCCGTGAGGTGGTTTTGCTTATGGCTTTAGACCCAGTGCAGTTGGCTCAAGCACGATTAGCGGGGTGGTGGACTCCTAGAAGGGCTGAGAAGCAAATGCAGAGGGTGTGAGACCTAACCCAGCCTGTCACCCAAGAAATCACAGCCCGAGAGCATGGCCAGCAGGAGGCAGAAATGGGAGGGCAAAAGAATCTTAGTGCTGAAAAACTGGAAGTGAGGGAAGTTTTGGGGGTAATTGAAACCTGTCTTGATCCTGCTTCCTTCTCCTGTTCCTCCCGAGGTCAGTGTGGTTTGAACAAGAGCAGTACTGAGACCTGACTATGTATTTTGCGATTTCAATCTTTTATGCTTTGTCCCAAAACACAATCATATCATTTCATGCCTGAAATGATGTCTCTTTCTGCTAAAGGAATCTTTATTGTTGTTTGGCAAACAAAGCAAAAAGCTAAGATGGAAAACTTGAGTCAGCTCTAAAAAGTTTATTAATATTCACCATGACTGTTTGTCAGGAACCTCTAGTTTCATATGCCTTCTAAAAGTATTGATGTTGGTAACAGTGGGGGTATTTTGGCTCTGCTCTTCTGTCTTTCCTGGTTGTATCATTAAATGCATCACAAGGGTGACACCAGCCAACCTCAAGAAATACCCAGCTACAGTGATGCTGCTGATTGTCTGTAAATGATCAGCTCAAAGTCTTTTAATGTAGTTTGGACCTCAGTCATAATGGATCTCTGATGATGGAAAAGGGTAATAAGATAATGGGGATGTCTCTTCCAGCCTGGTGCTTCACTCCTCCTGCTGGCCTGCTCTGTGCAGGTGGAGCTGGGGACAGGAACCCAAACCAGTGACATTGCAGACCAGGTCTGTAAGTGAAATAATAAGGAGCAGCTTAGAATTACTGAACTGACGCAGGAGTTTGGCATCCCATCATCTCTCTGCTTACCCTAGGGAAGTGTGGTGAACATGTGTGATTAATGTTCCAGGTCTTTCAGAGGACATGGGCAATCTAATATGGCAAGGCAACCGTTTTTCAACAAGAAATTAGAAGTGAGCTACTCCATTTTAGTGTTTTTAACCTCTTTTTTTATCTTTGTCTGTTGTCTGGCTTGAAAACAAGGGTGGGGAAGTTCAGGAAGGAATGCCCCGAGTAATTGGGATGCAGGGATCTTATGCAGAGCTTTCCTTACTGCAAATTATAACATATCCTATCTATTATTAACAGGAGATTTGTGTGGCTGATACACTGCCAGGGTCAGATTAGGAGCTCTGGAAGTTTAGCTTTGGTTTCAAAGGGAGATATTCAGCCAATAATCCTTTGCAGGTCTGCACAGGAATGCAGAGGGGAGTTGTCTCTCTGCTGAGGGACTGACAGATTTATTACCCTGCTATCTGGAGTGAGCTGGGCTTGGAAAGGGCAGCACCGAAAGGCTCCTTCCTTGTCTGCAGAACACATTAAACCCTGCCTTGCTGAGAGAAGCAAATCATGGTGGCTTCCCCCTTCTGGCAGCTCATTTCCCTTTCCCTTTCCATCTTCTGTCCCCCTTCCCACCATATCAAGGCACTGTACAGCAGCTCTAGTTGCTGCATCCCCAAATTGCTACAGCTCTGCCAGTGGTTTTCTCATCAGTATCTTCTGCTCTCTAAGGAAATACATGTAGTACAGAGCATGGTGGCTTGTTTTCAACTTACAGAGCACCTCCTAAACCCACTCTCCTTCTCCTTGCTTCAGTGAGACTCTTACAAACAAAATCTCCTGTCTTATACTTGCAAAACCTTCTACAGAGAAGAGTCAGCAACTGCAGTACCCCAAGCCTGCCAGGTGCTGCTGAAGATGAGGGTGGCTGTTCTTTCTGGACATTACATCTGGATTGAATGTGATAACAAGGAGATACTTTCTTATGGTTTTGGAGCATCTCCTTTTTCAACCTAGATTTTGCAGAGCTGCATATGCAGACAGCATGTGCTTCAGGTTTGTGTAGTGGCTCCTCACCTGCCCTCCTCCCCAGCAGAGCCTTCCTTATCTCCAGAGTCCTGGGCTGCAGAGGGAGAACCCCTTTTTCCTCCCAGCTTTGGTCTGGAGGTTGACACATGGATCAGTCTTGCCCCATCTGCACTCCTGCCTTCTTCATTTATCCCCTCTGTTTCCCAGTTTCTTGCCACAGCTGGGACTCAGGAGGTTTGGAGCAGGTTTTGGTGGGGCAGGGAGCAGTCTCACTGCAGTAACCCCACAGAGGGAGCTGGTGTTGCAACAGGGCTCTGCTTCACCCCTGCAAACACTGAGGTTCACTGTGATCAGCAGTGGCTGGTGAGACACAGGCTCCACGCTCTGCTGAGCTACCTGCTCCCCAGCCCTGTCCCTCCTAAAAGTATCCCAAGCATCACTGGAGGATAAGAAGCTGTCCTCAAAGAGTTGGGGTGAATGGCTTCCCCACAGAGCAATAATGCTTATGGACAAATCCCACCTGCACAGGAGGGCCGCTCCATCCTTTTATTTCCACCTTTCTGCCTTAATCCAGGATATACCCTGGCAAGCAGCCTGCAGGCTCAAATGACCTGTTTGCCTCAATCCACTGCTTTCATAAATTCTGCAAGGAAGTCTGTCAATACTAAAACACCCAAGAAATGAGTTTGTATCAAATTCCTCTGGTCTCTCATGAGATATTTGAAATCAGACCATAGCTGACGGTTAAAGGTGTGACCACTTCACATTCCCGGGAAAGAAGTTGCTTTCCTTTACATCTTGCATTTTGGGAGCCTCTCATTTATGGTACTCCCACATCCCTGCAGGATAAAATTGCTCATTCTGCTGATGTGGTTGTGCAAAGTCCTCTAGAGAATTAGAAATCATTGCCTGTCTTCAGAATGTTGATGTAACAAAAAGAAGGCACTCTGAAAGAAATCCATGACAAAATGAATAGCCTGAAAAGGCAGAAGGAATCTTTATGCACATCTAATCTAACCTCCCAAAGAGCACAGCCGTTGACTATTATATAGCAATATTCCCACAAAGACCAACAAGAAAATTCAGCAGCTTTTCAGCTTGTTTTTGAAAGAGATGTCTGTTTTACTCCATCAGTTTTGAAAGGGCATTGCTTAGAGCTAAGGAGCATGGGGGTTTTATTCAGCTTCTGCAGAAAAAGAAAAGGGGATGCAGCCTTTTTCTTACTGCTGATGGCTGATTTTACCTTTTTTTCCCTCTAAATTAGGGTAGTTTGAACCTCCTGTAGGCATTTTTGCCTGGTTAACTTCTAGGTTTCTCAGTAATGAAAGACTCCTTGTTAGCAACATCCTAAACACCACATTCCTGATGGACCTTTGAACTCATGGGAAGGCAACATCTTCCTTTTCTGGAAAGCAATTCTGGACCAAGGATTTGAAAGTTATTTGTGCTTGGAAAGCAGAATGCATTTGATAGGAATGCAACTGTTTGTTCCCAGCCAAAAATCACACCTGTGAGCCTTTGATCCAGGGAATCCTATTGTGATGAAAAAGGCTTTGTAAAATAGCAGTGCAGTCTCCCCCTGTGAAACAGAAGATTAAATCGTGATTACCCTGCTGTTGACTCAACTGTTAGCAGCTGAAATATTATTTGCTCAACACACTTAACTCAGTTATGATCTGCAGAAAGATGCTGTGGTTAGACTGATTCTGAAACACAATGGAGCTGCACAACTTCCCCATTAAAAGAGAATTATTTGTATTTATCAAATGGAAAATTAAAAGCAGGTTTTCACAAGAAGTTCAAGCCAACCCACCTCTGCCTGGCTGCCAAAAGGGACAGTCCTGCTTACCTGTCCCATCCCACCCAACCCTATTCCTGGCTGTGCATTCCTGCCACCACCACTGTGCCAGGCTAGCAGCTGTGGAACCACATGATGAGGCAGGTCAGCCTGCTAATCTGGCTGAAAAATGAGCCACCAAACACATCCAACTAGCTGGTAGCTGCACCACAAGGGAGCAAGAAGAAACATGCAGCCAGGGCAGGGAATAAGCAGGACCACATCTTTGGGTGACAATATACTCCCACATTGGTTTAAACTGATTGTGAACCATGGGTGTAGGGACTGCAGGGTCATACCAGGGCTGGTGCTGGTCCAGGACAGTGAGGTCCTGCTTCCCTCAGAGGGTTTTATAAGCAGAGACCAGAAAATCTTTTGACCAAAGTCAGGAGGAAGGCTGGTGCTGGCTGCAACCAGAGCATGTGAGTTGAGTGTGATGAGACCCAAGCCCAGCAGCTTGGCCAGAGCCCACATGTGGGAGCACTTCACCAGCTCTGCCCTGCCAAAGCTTGTCGTGGTCAGGAGCTGGTCTAGGAGATCCCAACTCTTTGTATTCATGTTGATATAAAGTTATAAATGCACATGAATAGCCCATGTGAGAGATGGTGGTGGTGTCTCCCATGGACAGGTGGTGATGCATTTGCTGGAAAGGACACAGGGAGTCCCCAAACCTTTTCTTCTCATTCCTGCACATGGGTGAAAAGATGAATTTCCTGGGGCAATAAAGGAGGGAGTAACCCTCTCCAGATTGCTACTACCCCGCATAACATGCATTTAATGCCTTGTGCAAGATTAACAGCTCAGTTCCCACTGCAGCTCTGTCCTGCCCCAAAGCACACATTATATGGGCTGCTTCTGCCTCACAGGTTTTAGCACGCCCTCAGTGAGGGGATGTCTTTCCCCAGATAGCATTTCTGTGGTCAGCATTTCTGCATGTTTCACACTGTGCTGCAGGCTGTAGTCAGCCCCCTCTCAGCCCCTCCACATCCCACCTGCGCAGAGGGGGGCTGCAGGAGTTCTGGGGATAAATCACTGAGGAGGAACGTGCCCATTAGGGGGGGACGTGACAAACCCCTGCACTAAGGCACCCCAGGGCTCTGCATCTTGTTTTCATCTTGTGAAAGCAGAACATTTTTAGGTCATATTTTTACCAATGCTAGTGATGTTTAGATAAAAGGGTTTTTCAAGACTCTTTGGCTCATTTTCCTATCCAGTGCCAGCAGAGGAGTGCAGCCTCTCTGACCTGGGTGCTGGGTGTCCAGGGAGTCCAAGCCACTGCTGCTGTAGCTGCCCATGCTCCCTGCACTGGACATGTGCCATCAGCAGGTTCCCAAACAGTAATGAGGATTTTCCTCTTAGCAAATCCCAGCTGAAAATGTGGGAGACCTAATCTTGAGGCAGCAGGAGCTGTAGGGATAAGGCTACAAGGCAAAGGAACAGACAAAGTAGTTGAGGCTGAGAAATTATCCTTCAAGGCTCCCACAACATAAATTCAAGATCAAATTTATTGTTTAACCCCAGCCAAAAAGGGCAGTCCATCCTCTCCCTCTTCTTTCCCCATACTGCTGTCCTGGTGCTGGCATGAAGATTAGTGCATTTACAGAGTGACCAGGGATGGGCAACTGTTAGAGGGCCCCAGTGCTGGCACTGCCTGAGCAAAGAGCTACACCCCAAACTGATTTGCTCCTCTGAGGGTCCCTCCTGGCTTTCAGTGCTGGTCCCATAGAACTGTTCTGCCAGATAAAATGCTTGTTAGAATTGTGAAAGCTACTCTGCTGATAAAGATCTCACCACTCCCTCCCCCCCAAAGCTCTACCAAGCTTCAGCAGAAATAAGAGCACAGAGGCTGCTGTTTTGCTGCCAGCTGGCCCACGTCATACTGTAGGGTTGAAGAGGAGTTTGGGGGTGATCATTCTATGACTCAAGGGGGGCCTTTGCAGCCTGACACACCGAAGTGCCCCTGCCACATGCAGGGACACGATCTGGCAGGTGTCTCTCTGCCCCACTTCTCACTGTTCCTTCCAACCTGTGGACAATAATTGGGTTTTCTGTGGGGATGACACACTGCATTTCCCATGATCAAGGCCAAGGGGTCATTTTCAGTCTCTGCAGGTTTGGGTACCTCTGTTTCTGGGTGTACTTCTGCAACCAGTCTGCAGCCAGGGCTCACAGTGGGAGTGTGCTCTGTAGGAAGTAGGGACACTCACCAAAGGGGCTGAAGTTTGCTCAAACTTTCACAACAAGAACAAGCAGAATGGAGAAGTCTCTATCCATCAGATTATAACAGACTTAAAGCAATTCTCTTTTGGGACAAGAATACAGTGACCACCATCTGAGTAACCGATAGCCAAGAAACACAGTTATTACACTAATTAATTTATTAATCGCCAAGTACCAGTCATGAAAAAAAGGTACTTGCTTCTCTGAGACTTTTATCTGAATGATTTAACGTTGCGTGACTAATTCATGCTTTTGAGCAGACCAAGCTGTGCATTAATCTGAGTTTAGTTTTTCCAAAGGGCAGTTCAATTCCAGGTTTTCAGCACTAATAGACTTTTATGATTGCAGAAGTGAAGTTGAAAATAAAACAGAGACTGCAGAACGTTCTTTACCCTGAAAGTTTGGTGACTTATGGAGGCCAAGCAGATTTATGTATTTCTCCTTGTGGAGGTCACATATTTTTAGCTCCCAGACAGTTTTGCCAGATGCAGAATCTGAATCACCAGGCTCTGAGACAAAAGTAACCAGAGACTTTTAAAAGCTGGTTCTGGTGCCTGTGTCTCTTGCTCTGGATTCTTGTGGGGGTATTTTGGGGGTTTTTTGTTTGGTTGGTTTTTTTGGGGAGGCGGGGGCATTAGGGGTTTTTTGTTTGTTTCATTTTGTGGTTTTTTTTGTTTTTCATTTTGTTTTGTTTAGGGGTTTTGGTTTTTTTGTTGTTGTTGTTGTTTAGGTGGGTTTTTTAGTTATTCAAGAATAGGACATCACTGGATGCACAGGGACACAGGGATAGATGGATGTCAGAGGCTCTTTGGGAGTGAAGGGTGGTGGCAGAAGGAAGGAAGGAAGTTCTGCCATGGTGAAGGGCCACACCTGAAACCGGGGTAGGGGAGTTGAGAAACCCACTGAGGAATGTGTGAAAGACACCCAGCATGTCCTCAGGGCCAACAAGAGAACCTCAGTGCTGGAGAATATCGGTAAGGGAGGTTTGCATTGGAGAGGAGAGAGATGGAGCACTCTGAGGAGCAGCAGGCAAAGCTTTTGCCTTGAGTTTTACAACCAAGACCCCAGATGCTAATTCATGGAGATGGCTGTATGGAAGGCTGGTGGGCTTGTGCATGTGGTACATCTGAATATCACACAGAAAGGTGCTGCAGGACACATCTGAAACTAGGAAGATCTGCTTGGTGAATTGTAGTGGTATCTACACACATGTAGGGAAAAGCCAGGAATCTGAAGAAGTTACATCCTGTCCATAGAGCACCTCACTGCAATGCTGTTTGACACGTGACATCTGGATTGCTGTGCCTCTTGAGGCCTCTAGTGTGCCACTAAAGGCCTGAAAATACTGGTGATTTAGGTTGGAAGCATTCTTCAAGTTGTCTGTGGCATCCACTCTTGCCCTTATGCAGTGCTCATTTAATCCTAGGACAGGCTTCTCCCTCTCTCCACAGCCTGCCCAGGTAATGTGCACCCACACTCACATAAAGGGTGGGATTAAGATTGATTCAGATGAGCCTTTGCTCTGATTTCCTCTGGGAACTGCAGAGATCCCTTGCAAGTCCCAAGTAATGCTGTGAGCATCTGTCCCACCCAGTGGGATGGAGCACAAGGGTGCAGGATGCTCATCCTGCATCCTGGCTGGCCCATCCTGGCACAGACGCTGCCCAGGCAAGGGGCACACGAGGTTGGATCATGGCATCCAAGCCACTGAGCCCCCTGCCCCTTCCTGCCTCCTCTCACAGCACATGTGCACACAGCATCCTCTGTCATCCCACAGCAGCTTTATTTCCTTCCACTGCTGTGGCCCGAGGGAGATCAACTGAGTGCTACAAAGGCAAAAATTAAGAAAAAAATATCTCAGCTGTTCCCCTGCTGTGTAGGAGCACAGAAACAGCTGCAAGTGGCTGTAGCTCCTACCTTCTGGGAGACGACTCTTTGGGAAATGATGAACATTACCCTAAATTTTAAAAGCTGTTCTGGGGCAGTGAGAGGAAGGACAGTGCTGAGAATTTCAAGATTTGCTTTTATAATCTGATTATCTCCAGTATTTCTCTAGCCAAGGCAGCACAAGCACAGCACCTGTGCTGTGTCTGTCATTCACCCACACTGCCTTGAGATGGACACTTGTCTGGGGCTCAGGGGATCCTCTAAAACCCAGCTCCTGGCAGTGGGAAAACGGCTACCTTCACATTCCTAACAAAACCCCACATTCCTTGAAAATGCTTCCTGCACAGTCACCTGGAATTCTCTGAAGCCTCCAAGTTCTCCATCAAACTGAGAAGTGAAAAGTTGCTCCCACCCTGTTTCCTTTCTTTTAACCTCAACATGAACGGCTGGACAGAGAAGGGAAAATGCATGAGCAAACATTTGTTTGCTCTTAAACAAATTCCAATCGAGAAAGAAAAGAGAGGACTGCAGTTTTTCTACCTATCCTTTCCCCTGCCCCACCAGCTCTCCTGGAAGGGTCCCCTCTTTACCCAAACACCCAAGTTCTGCTAATGCAGTAAACCCCCTTGTGCAGCTGTGGTGAAGGCAGTGCTGCTGCCCATTAGTGGTGCATTGAGGTGGGGTTCCTTCTTGGAGGCTGTGCTGTGCATCCCCAGTGCTTCCCACACCAATCAGAGGAGCATGGTGGTGTGACACAGAATCTGTATCCCTCTTTTTGCCATTTTTCATGTTCCTCCACTACTCTGGTGCAGTTAAAGTGCAGCTGATACTGGAACTCTGATCCCAGGGACAGCAGTGTAGGCAAAGGGGCTTTCAGAGAAGGGAGAGGAATGAGAGATGTGAGTGGGTCTGGGGTTGTCCCATAGCCCAGCCCAGGGAAAGGGAGGCTCCATGAAGGCTCCACACTGTAGGTCTCTCCTGTGAGTTTGGAGAAGCACCTGCAGTACATGCTGGGATGTCAGCAGCCTGAGAGTAGGCAGGAATGGCCCTGCTGTGGGACGTTTTCCATTCCTGGGTGTTTGGCTGCTGGCTTTAACCACAAAAACCAGCAGCTTCTGCTTTCTCAATTCTTATTGCAAAGCCCTTTGCAGCATTGCACAACTTGGCCTCACATTTCAGCCATCTGGCAGTATTGCTGCATCAAGGACAAAGATATAAATGAGGATTTGATGAGAATTTCCTTTCTTTTCCTCTTCCTCTTCCCCCTTTGCTTTCAACTTTGTTTTTTTGCTTTGGGCAAACTTGCTCATTTGCCTTTGCTGGATATGGGACATAATGGTATGGAATAATAGAATCATTCAGTTTGGAAAAGACCTCCAAGATCAAGTCCAACCTTTGATTCAGCACCGCTGTGCCCACTAAACCATATCACAGAGTGCCACATCTACTCCTTTTACAGTTCCACAGACCCAGCAGTACCTTCCCTTGGCACCAAAACACACAGTGAGAGTGAGGAGGTGAGGGAATATTTTTATTCAAGGAAATTATCTTCTAGACTGTGTTCCTTAAATATCCAGTCTCTCAGATATAGTCACACACTGGCAGGATCACCAGAAGTAGTGTGGGATGCAATGGAAGTTGAAGGCAACTATTCCTAGAAACCAAATGTCTCAAGGACAAGACTTTAAGCAAATGTCAATGAAAGTAAAGAAAGGAGTAAAGAGGCCTACATGACTACTTCTTTGAGAAAAATTTGTGCAAATCTTGCTATTGTCATAAGCATGATCTATTTTTGTGTTCTCTACATAAAAAAGTACATGGATGTCTGCTGAGGGCAGACAGGGAGATCTGGCTCATCCCTCAGCCTGTGTCCAGCTCCAATCTTAAATTTCCTTTTCCCAAGAGCCAGAAATTCCTGTGTTGATATTTTGCTGCCAGTTTTTTGGATGGATCTCCTGTGCTCTGCCTCTGACCTGCTCCTTTATGCAGAGAAAGCTTTGACCAGGTTCCTCAGTGGCAAATATCTGGCCATAGCTCATGGCCCTTTTTTGCTTGCGCTGTTGGTCACCTGTAATATAGTGGGTTTCCATCTCTTCTTTGGCACTGGATGGACTCACTGTCAATTTTTGTGAGCTCTATACTCCCTTTCAGATCTGGGGAAAATTCATGATGGTGCTGTAAAAGTCATGGAAAAGGAATATAAAGGGATTTATCTCTTGCACAAATATTAAACAATACTTCCTGTTGTAGCCTCCTGTCTCCTTATCTTTCTAAAGTAATGACAAGTAGCTTTAATATAACTCCTACTCTCCTTACAGATTTAGCCACTCATTATTAAAAATGTGGCTGTTTCAGGTGAAGGTCAGTAAATTCTGTTTTGGGTGAGTGGGAATCAGCCTGTACTCAGGAGCTCGTGTGTCTTTTTGCAAATGCGGAGCAAATATTGCAGGAAAGGCAGAAATCAGGATAGGAAAAACCCATGGAAATCAACAAGTTCAGCCAGGGAACGCACTGTGTTGTAGCAGTGAGTTGGTTATAGATAAGTTGTAAATCACACTCTGTTTCTGGTGGATATATCATTCCTGGGAAAACAAAAAAGCAGCAAAATCTGATTTTCCTCCAAACTGGTCCAAAAGCAAAAGCCTTCAAAATTTTCTATAAACATACTCCTTTCTGCAAGAAATCTATAAAATACCATGTCCCCAGTAAGGTTTTGCTTTTTTTTTTTTTTTATCCTGCATTTATTATAGGACCAGGGATCATCTCTCCTCCCCTTCATTCAGTTTGTTTCTACAAACCCTTTCTCAATTTAGAGATACACAACAATTGCAGGCCCAGTTTACTCTCAGGGCCACCTTTGAGACCCAGAGGGTGGAATATCAGGACAGATTTTCTGTTTTTGACAAACAGGATGGAGACTGGAATATGATTCCATGCAGAGACATTAGAGTTAAGTGTTTGAGAGGCCTTTTTTATCTTGAGGTGGAATTAAAATTTGTTGATGCATCCAGTGCCTTTTAATACAATCCAGAGGCTTAGAGAGGGACAAAGTGAGGCTTTTATTTCAACTGGAAAGTGGTTTCTGCCCAAAGAAATTGTGAGAAAACGTTTGTGTAAGAGGACAAAGAGGTTTTCCAGGCAGAAAGTACAAAAGCTATTTACATGGGCTTCAGCATTTGATCACAAAGCCTAGGGCAGGGCTGGAGAGAGCCTGTGACAAAGGATTATTCCTTGAGGAAAACCAGCAAGAAGGAGTGAACTTTAAGAAAAGATCAGGCAAGACCAGTTTGACTGGCTATAAACCCCTTCAAAATGCCACCCTTCTTTGTAAAAATGCCACCCCTTTTTGTGAAAAGTCATTTTGCCATGAAGAGGACTCTTTCCAAAGCCACTTTGCAGTGCTGGCTTTGCCACTTACCTTGTAACTCTAGCAGACACAAAATAAATGAGGTGAGAAGTCAATCCTCTCAAAATAAAAAAAAAACCAACCAAGAACAACAACAACAACAACAACAACCCTTTCTCAAATAGAATTTTGAGAAATAATATTTATTTCTATTCACCTATTTGTATCTCAAAAAAAAAAAAAAAAAGAGAGAGAAAGCAAATGAGTCCAGGAAATTCCCCACTGACTTGCTATTGATTTTATGCAGAAAGAGCTCAGATTCTGCAGCAATGGGAAACATACATGCCACCCACAACGCATCTGGAAGCTGAAAACCCCAAACCAAAAAGAGCCTCTGGTTCCCACATGCTTTTAGGCTGTGTAACTTGCACTGTTTATGGAGAAACGTGCTTGCCTAAGACCCACACCTTAAATAAAAGACCAGGGGAATATTCTGCTCAAGGAGCTCTGACCTGGGTGAGAGATGGATGGCAGGGTGGCTCAGCAGCCGTTTTCTGACCTTGAGATGAGGCTGGTGCCTTTGCTGATGGAATAGGATGGGACTTTATTTTTTAGTTGGTATCAAGTTTTATATGCTTAGAATTAAACATCTCTTGGGATCCCACTACAGCCAGTTGTAGCCCTGAGCAAGTGAAGTTCTGACATATGGGTTTATCAAGGTGAATCATGCAAACAGTGCCAGTCTAGGTGGATTAGAGACACTCCATTTTCCACCACTTAGAGATTACACCTGACAGCCAGAATGGCTGATTCCGTGCCTCACCGATCCTGGTCCCTGGTTGGCTCTTGTCATCTGTCCTGTGGTCCTGTGGGCAATTCCAAGTTTGCGTGAGTAATGCATAGACTATTCCAAATTACTGGGAGCTCAGAGTGGTGATAATCAAGCTATAAACATGGGATTCTAAGTGACCTTCACAGAGGCACCTTCCTGCCACCTCGAGGAAGGGGACACTGGAAGCTTGTGTCTATGTCAGGTGTCAGGGCTTTGGTCAGAACAAGCCAGAGAGTCCTTTCTGCTCAGGAGCAGCAATTCTGATAGTTCTCAGATGAGGATGTGGACACTTTGAGGGCAGCTACTTGTCTCCAGGCATTTGTGTGAAAGGGCAGTGAGGTTCTTTGATGGGATTTAGGAGAGCCTGGGAGCGGAAGCTGGAAGTGTGGGTGTATGTGATGTCCCCCGTGGCTTGTCCGGGCTGAAGAAAACCATCTGCCAGATCAAGTGCTCCCTGTTGGCCTGGTGGGCACTGAAAAGATACAGCAGACAGGACATATGTGAACACCCATCCTCCATCCTTCCTGTGCATCCTGCTATCAATGGCTTTTTCAGGATCCCACAGCTTGCTCCAAGCTTTACTTCTATCCCTGGAGACTCGGTGGGTTTTGTTCTTTGTCAGGGACTGAAGAGACACAGTCTGTGTTAGAGAAGCACAAAGGCAGATTTTCTGTCAAAGAGAAAATTTTGTGGTTTGTCTATGAGCTGCAAAGGCACACCAAAAACATGTAACAATTGGAGCTGAAAGTCCAAACAGAGCCATAGTCCTGTTATCATCTGTCTCCATCCCCCTGACAGGACCTAGGAGATGAATTAGGAGGGTTTAGTGATCCTTTGTTCAAGTTTCTTGGTTGGTCACTTATCTGCCACTTACCACAGCCTTGGGCTTCCTTTTCAGCTTCTCCCCTAAGCAGAACCCTTCCAGCCTGTGTCTCCCTGTGGGCAGCTCGTGGGGGCAAAGGGCTCCCTGGTGCTCTTCCTTGGTGCCAAACCTCTACCCAAATTTTCAGTGGCTGTGGAGCAGGAGAGGGATAGAGGTGACGAGTGCCTGCTGGATAGATTCCCAAAAAACTCTTATATGAGAAGGGTGCTGCAGAATTTAAACCAGTTGTGGTGGTGGGAAGCCAGAGGTGACTTTACTAGAGGAGGTGGGGCACAACAGAAGAGAGGAGAGGTAAAGGGCCAAGACCTGGGGAGAGGGTTGTGCACCCCACTGCTAAAACCATGGCTGGTTCTCAGCCATATGACCATTTCTTTGCAGGCTGATACAGCCGCATGCTCTGCTGGGCCAAGGGGAAACAGAATGATCAGCTTTAATTATTACAGCCCAAATTACATGATGGAATGAGCTGATCATGTAGCTTGTCTCTATGTCATAGTTGGCATGTGTAGCAAATACATCCATTTCCAAGGATTATAGGCCAGAAATGTAGCTGTTATAAATCCTCTTATCTGTTCCATGAGGCCCGTAAGAAAACCTTTTGTTTTTATCTTGGAAGTGCTGAAATATGTATGAAATGTCACTGGCCCTGCACACACAGAAGTATGGCTCTTGCCTATCACCGTGCTTTCACTCAAGACATTATTTCATGCCCCTGGTATGTCATTAGCCACACCACTTATCGGCCCACTCCTGACAGGGAGGAGCACTCATGTACTGCTTGTCCTGTTGTTTTCTGATCCTTTTGGGTTGGGCACACAATCCAAACCCAGGTTTGGGTTGAGTGTGCAGCCCTCCCTGCAAGGAGAGACACAAGGTTTAGTGCTTTCAACCTCCAGAGTCATTGATACACTGGAAAAGTTTACCTGGATCCAAGCCAAGCTAAACCTGTGCCTGATGGAGAGGTGACCATTTTCCTTCCTCTCAGAAGGGTCATTGAGAGATGGCATGGAGAAGATACTCACAGTATTTACTGGCAAGGGAGTCCATTACTCCATGTAGCTTCTCTCTCCCTGAGGTGGCTGCTTTTCTGGTAGATACAGAAATTAATTTATTCTTAAAAATAAAAAGCAGAAAAGTGACGCTCTCCCCTTGGATCCATCCAGCAGCTCCTGACTAAGGAATCCTACATTGGCCCATCAAACCTGGCCTTGAACACTTCCAGGGATGGGGCAGCCACAGCTTCTCTGGGAATCCCATTCCAGAGGCTCACCACAGTCAAAGTACTTAAGTCTGATTAAACTTTGCCAGGACAAAGTGGTGGCCCCATGTAGTAGGGAGTTTCACTTGTTTGGATGCTTCAATGCTACATCCTGCAACTACAATAAATGCCTCCCTCCCAAAAATTTTGGTCTGCTTCAGTAAAGACTCACGAGACATATCTCAAGTCCCCACTGCATTATGATCTGTACCTTCCAGGACATCTGACTTCTGTGTCCCCAAAATCTGCCTCAAATTTCTACTTCCTGAAAAAAGGAGATGGCTTTAGGGACAGACTATCACTTAAAAAATACGAACAGAGCATTTACAGCATACTCCATTTATCCATAAGCTCAAACCCAAACTAAACACCTGTGAGGCATCCTGGCAATTTTGAGTCACTGCCTTCAATGTCTGATGAACACAGTTGTTTTTAATTTTTTCACCAAACGTGAACAATTTCCCCATTTAGAATTTTCTATCCAGAATTTTCCCACAGGGAAGGTTCAATTTGCAGCAAGTTTATGGTACTGCCATCAGGGTGGTGAGGCAGCCTTCAGACAGCTGCTGAGGGATGAAGGAGGAGAGGGAGTGAAATGGTACAGGGCATACAAAACCTTTGCCTGCAGATGGTGTGGCTCCCTCTTGGCACATACCCTTGTGCTGGACACCATCAGCTTTACTCTCTTACAGGGACCTTCACTGTGGCCAAGGAATGTTGGAGGTGGAACCTGCGTGCTCCAGAGCAGACAGAGCAGTGGAAGGGCAGGGAGATGGTTGGAATGGATGGGAGATAGATGGATGGAGGGAAAGCAGAAGCTGGTGGAGCCTTCACCCTGCATATCCCAGTGGCATTGCCTGCTCTTCCTCTCTGTCATTGCTGTTGCCATCTCCTCCTCTCCATCCCCACGATTCCCGCTTTGCTTCTCTCCCCTCTCTGTTCTGCCTCACTGAACTGATTTTCCTAAATCAATACAGAACTTAATTTTCATTCATGGCCTCCTTTCCCCACCACAAGATTTTAAGCAAGCTTCCAAGTGGAAGAGAACATTTGCTCCTTGCCCCCCACATGGTTTCTTTGTGCAGTTTCTGTCAAAACAAAGTTGAATAGCAGGAAACTCTTCACTGACCCGTTACTTGAGAGGCTGTTGTTGTCAGCAGGTTCTCCATAACCGCCTCATCCATCCTCCCGCTCCACGTGCTGCCTTGGGTGTGTGACAGATTTGCAATCCACACTGCATTTTTAATAAGCCTGTCCTCCCTCTTTGGACGTCAAAGGCACTGTTCTGAAAGTCAATCTCAGCCTCTGACCTCTCTGAGCTTCCCTCTTATATTTAATCTGGAAATACTACTCTGAAAGACGAATATGATCTGCCAGTGTTATGCTCTGGCAGCGCCTCCCGGCCTTGCCAGCGGCTCTGTGGCATTTTGCCACTGCCAGCACAGAGCCCTCCAGGCTGCCTCACTCACACTCATGTCCATGTCCCCAGGTGCCACAACAACACATCTTTTAAATACCTCCAGGACTCAGCCATTTCCCTGGGAAGTCTGTTCCACCGCTTGACAAACCTTGTGGTAAAAAAACTGTTCCTAATATCCAACATAAACATCCCCTGGTGCATCTCGAGGCCATTTCCCCTTGTCATATCACTTGTTAGTTGGGAGAAGAGACTGATACCCACCTGTTACACCCTCCTGTCAGGGAGTTGCAGAGAGCAAGATGCTCCCTCCTCAGCCTCCTTTTCTCCAGGTTAAACACCTCCAGTTCCCTCAGATGCTCTTCATCAGATTTGTGCTCCATATCCTTCCCAGCTCCGTTGCACTTTTCTGGAGTCGTTCCAGTCCCTCAATGTTTTTCTTGTCATGAGGGGCTCAAAACTGAACCCAGGATTAGAGGTAAGGCCTCACCAGTGCTGAATACAGGGGGATAATCCTTGCCTTGGTTCTGCTGGACACACTATTGCTGGTACAGTCGATGGCAGGGCTCATCTGATCTAGCTCAAGTTTGACTGTGAACAGATTTTTCTTCTGAATGCTGAAGACATTCACTTATCAATGGGCAAGATCACCAAAAAAAATTTTCAGCCTTTTGCTTTGTTCTGTATTTGGCATGAATGGATTTTTCAAAGGAATGGAGTAGATATTTTAATAAGGAAAAGTAGAATAATTCTAATAAAATTTTCTCTTTTTAAATGGACAGATAAGCTTAATGACTTCAGCTGGAGCATGAGACAGGCAACACTGGGTTCAAGTCTCAAGATTAAATCTTAGATTTAGAGGTGGATCCAGCCAGCTTTTTCAGTGTAGTTCTGTATGTTCTAAAATGCTGTTTAGTTCTCTGAGGCTTCACATAATTTCTGAGCTTCACCTCCTCCATACATACTACCGGCATTATGTGGAGGTGATGCCTGACACAGGGGTGTTGGGAGCTTTGCTTTCATGCTAGGCATGAATTCCAAGACTGTTTGATGAAAGATGTTTGTGATGTAAATCATGTTTCTGTCTGGTATTAGTGCTATTCAAAATTTTGTCTCATTTTGACAAATAGTTTAACGGTTTGCATTTCCCCTCTTTTTCTTTTTTTTTTTCTTTTTTTTTTTTTTCTGCTTTCTATTGGGAAATGCAACATAAAAGGAAGAAGAAGATGAAGAAGAAGAAGAGTCACCACAGAAGCAGCTGGATTTACCAGTCTCGGAGCATGAGCCCTTATCAGGTATGAGTGATATTCAGAGCTTGCATCCATTCTGTGGACCAAATTGAAACCAGTCTTTTCTGGATGGGCCTGAGCTGGGATGATAATGTGATGACATTGAGATCATGGCAAATGAAAGGAGAGATATCTGTGATAATAGGCCTGGAAGTTGTTGCATGTCTATTACAGCTTGTCTATTGTCTTGGGACTTGTTTCAATTTGTGAACACGGACCTTCTCTGGGTCAGGCATTTGCAGCTAATACAACTGAAATTGGCTTTCACTTCCTCCCTTGCAAAAGATAGTGACTATGGGTACAGGCAGTATTTGATCTCTCCCTCAATCTGTACACTGCAGAGAGAGGTACTTACAGCATGAATAAAGAGGAATTTGTCCATATCCCCCTATAAAGAACTTCATTCCCTTTTTTCTAACAAGAAACAATGGGCCATGAAACCTCTCTGTAAAGTTTTGGATATGAATCACAGCCAGGCTAAAGGATGTTAACTCCAGTTTGTTAGATCTGGCTGTTAAAATCCCTGGCAATTCCCAAAACAGAGTATTTTTTTCTGCCAGTCTGAGCCTGTTTTGGTGGGAAGTTCCTGCTTCTCCTACCTTTACCTGCTCAGATCTATTTTGGGAGCCACCTCCTGCTTCCAGACATGTGTTGGGGGAAGTGGATAACAGGTATTTCTTGCAAAGAGAAGCCTTCAGGCCTGCTAAGAGAACATCCATCATCAGTATTACTGTCTCTTCTCAGGCCCAGCTGAGACAGCTGCTGTATCTGCTTTGTAGATTCAAAACCTGGAGGGATTATGACTTTCTCTTGTGGCTTTCAAGACAAGGCAAAACAAAGGAGAGGACAGCATAGCTTTCAGCTGTGTAGGGCTTCCCCCTACCTTTCCCTCCCTGCCTGGTTTGCTGTGTGCAGAGCAATAAAATAAAACAAAACCTTCTCAGCAAATCTGTGGTTATAGATAGAAGGGGGGCCTGTGTTTAATATGGGCCCACCCAGCCAGCAAGTGAGACATCAGAGGTGGAAAAGGACCCTGGAAAGAGTTGCCTGGTCATCTACTCATGGTGTTTTAAATTAACTTAATTAATTAATTAATTAAGTGAATTAATTGCTTGGTAATATCCAGTGCTGGGACATATTTGTGCTGTAGCCTGAATTCTCTGTTTATTTATGATAATACAAGCCCTGGTGCAAATGGTTGTCACCAGCTGCAGATGCTGACATTTAGGATGCTGGAACTGGAGAGAGGAAAACACAGCAACAACTGAGCAGCTGCTGGTCAGGGCAGTGCATCAGGACAAACCTGCTGAGGGATGGGATGGCATTGGAGCTGACAGAGATGTGGAATAAATGTAGGGGGGTAAAATGCCCTAAGCCCAAGCTGTGCCACCTTCCCCACTCATGTCAGCTCTGACCCAGCCTGGCATGGACACACAGAGCTCATGTGCAGCTTCTGTGCCACGTCCTGATGGCAACACTGCAGGGATGCAGCAGTGAAATGAAACATTTGTACCGATGTAGCTTTTACCCTTCATCAGTTGCAATCAGTCATAAGGTTGCTTTTATTTTTTGTGGCAGAGAAATGAAAGGGAACCACCTGACTCTGGCATTTACAATCCAACAGGCAAATTAGTGAGCAGAGATGCTCTGAGAAGCATAAAGCTCTGAGACTGGTGTTTCAAGAGTCAAGTGGAGATCAGTATTGAGCCCTCTGAACCACGATTTATTTAAACTCCACCAAAGAGAACATGAGCAAGGCTTATGTAATTTTCCAAGCAGATGAATAACAAATATTTTCCATGTAAAATCTGAAAAGCTCATACGTAATTTTGTTATTGTTTTTTAATATTGCTCACAGGAATGTGTCTTTTTTAAAAATAAAACCCCACATATTTTCCTGACTTAAAAACAGAATGGTGCCAACAGAAAGGCAAGTTTGTGAAGAAAATACTCTTTTAAAAAACCAAACTACAAAAGGGTTTGTTTTTAATAAACCATAAAGTAATAGAATAAACTGAGAGAGTGGTTTGGACTGGAAGGGACTTTAAAGACTATCTAGCCCAAGTCTCCTGCAATGGACAGGGCCACCTCTCACCTAGATCAGGTTGCTTTAAGTCCCATCCAGCCTGGCCTTGAACACTTCCAAGGATGAATATCTGAACAAAACTCAGTTCAGGGCAAGATGCCAAGAGGAACTGGGAGGAGAGACAAAAGCTCTGGGAACCACTGTGATGTCCAACTGCTGTCTGCAGATGACTCTGCAGCACAGAACAGCCTCTCCCAATCCAGGCTGGCCATGGAAGCTGGCAGGAGCTGTGCTGGGTGGCAGTGAAGCTGCTTTGCATGGTGAGGCTGAGGGAGTTTTCCCCTCAGCACCTCCTTTGGCCTCCCTCCAGGCAGGCACTAGATCAGTATCTTCCTCTTCTGTGACTGCCCAGGCCTGTGACTGCAAAAAGGGGTGAATTCTGACCACAGGCAGCACCCATATGTTGCTGAGGACCTTCCTGGTGAGTTTGGAGGTTCCAACAAGCTGCAAAGAGTGGAAGAAGGAGCAGCACCCCTGGCAGAGCCAGGAGGAAGAGGGGAGGGTGTTTGGCTGCCTGGGGAGTGAAAGAGTGGGGGAAGCTCTGCCACAAATTCCTCATCTTAGCATCTGCTAACCTTGCTGCAGGACGCCAGCTTCACCTTCACTCTCTGGGCTAGAGCAGGCTGTCACACTGCTCCTCCTCATGCTCTTTGGTGACAGGTCCCTCCATAGCTCCGGGCCGCTACCTAAACATCTGTGGCACAGGGATCTCTGCTAAGGGTTTCAGTGTGAGCCCTGTGCCATGCAAGGAGCAAGTTTTGTCAGCCTTCTCACCACTGCTTTGCAACTGCAACCTCACCAGCCCCATCATCCATCACCTCTCCCAGCACAGACACCACAAGCAGTGCTGGCACAGGCTGTGAGTTCCACAGGGACACAGCATCCAGGGAAAGGTCAGCTCCACAGAGCAGCCAAAACCCACCCATCCCTCCTCCACAAACCTTGAAAGCAAAGCCAAAGTAGGAAACCAAGGGAAACGAAGGAAAAACAACATTCTGGCTCCCTGCTAAAGAAAACCCTCAGGGTGGCTCCTCTCCTCTTGCTGCTGTGGTGTGGTTACAGCTGCACCACAAGCAAACTGGCCATGATCCAAGCAAAGCAGAAAGCACATTTCTGAGCAGAAATCAGGGGCTTTGCAGGTAACCGGCAAGTGGATCTAGCTGCAGTAATTTAATATATTAAGGACTCTGACTGGATGTGCTGCTCATCTGCTTCTGCACCAGGGAAGATGATTAAATCTTCTAGCGATAAACAATATGGAAATGCCAGCTCTGGATGGTGAGCTGTCCAGTGAGACAAGGGTGTGTGTTCATTCCTGCAGCCTTTCAGGTCAGCCTGTGCTGTTGGTGACACTAAAACAAACATCTGCACTGTTGCAAAATGACTTTTCTTTGAAATGCCTTTCTTAATCTAGGGCAGACTTCCTTCAATTCTGGCAGGATCAAGCCACAGGTATTTTTAACCAACACTGAAGTGACTGCATTTTTGTTCAGCTGCAAAACAGACTTTTCCAGGTTCAGCAGGTCCCTGCTCTGCTCAGGGTTCTCTGCTGCTCATAAGGCTTCTCCAGCAAGCCACAACTTCCTTCTACAGCTACCAGAGAATGAAATACTTTGTGATCTGGAACTTCATGTTTTTCTAAGATAGCGATAGCAGCTACCATGATAAAAGCCTCAACTACCCAAGGTGTTTCTATCCTTGGCAAAAAAACTACTTGAGCTATAGTGAAGCCGCAGGTTAAAAAATGGAAAATGAAGCAGGTCCTAAGAAAGTATCTTGCTGAAGTAACCCACTGGTGCAAAGTGGAGTTCAGCCTCTGATTTGGGTCTTGCAAACCAGAAAATACCTCATGATCCAGATTAACCTGCCTCGAGCACACTGCAGTTTTCTTTGTATGAGTGACTGGTGGTCAGTTATGACCTTGCAGCAAAATTGAGTTTGTGGGTAGAAAGATCTGGATTCTGTTTCCATCCCTGTTACACAGCACCTGTTGTAGAGTTCATGTGTGCTCCCCTCCACAATGCCATGTATAAACAGGAAGCTGAAAATCCCAGGCAATGCTGGAAATGAAAGAGAAGGAAGGGCCCCAGGCAAGTGGGTGTTTTATTACATGGAGCTCCCTCAACATGGCTTACCCTCCATCGACAAAAATTCTTTTCTTGCTCAAAGCATCAGCAGCATCACAGGTGCTCTTCCAAATTACAGTTCGTTTGTTTACATTGAGGCAAAAATAAGAACTTCAAAAAAATCCCTTCCTGCAGCCCAGGATGCAAATATACAGCACACACCTTGAATATAACTTAAAATAACAACCCATGGCACATGTGACTTGATCCAAAATACAAATGCCACGTAACACATCAGGGACCAGAGAGCAGATCCTTTCATGTTTGGTGAACTAGCCCTGACCTGTCTTTCCTTTGTCACAGCCCAGCTGAAGGGGGCAGACAGAGGGAGGGCTCCTTGGCAGCTCCTGCAGGTGTCAAGGTGTCCCTCTGCAGGGTCCCGTCCCTGACATGGGGAAGGTGCAGGGCCTGAAGCACCAGCCAGCTCAGGAACAAACTGCTTTGGATATTGCTCTCCAAAAAGCAGATGGTTTGCAGTTTCCCTTTTGGTGTGGTTGATAGGCAAGCACATGTTGGGGGATTTATCTGTGTTTCTTGAAATGGAGTTGGGAATCTGGAGGGATTTCTGGTATTTCCCACTTTCAATCAGACTAAATATACTTAAGGATGACCTTTATCTTGATATCTTAGCTCTACCTCTTCTAATCCTGATGTGAAAAACAAAGAAAAGAGATTCCTGGAAATGTGAGGTTGAAGAAAAAAAAGGTGCTGGTCCTCCTCTTTTTCCATCTCTGGAAAGGGAACGTGGTTGTTAAGGGATTTGGCAGTTCAGCCTGGTTATTATTTTATTCTATATAAATCCACAGTTCTTTCATTGTGCTCAGTGAAACTTTCCTCACCTTCTGCTTTTTTTTTTTTATAGAAAATGTAAATCACTTCTATTTAAACAACTTTTGGACCACCATAGATCCCTAGCCATTAAAAACTTCTTACTGGAGGAATTAATGCTCTCAGTTAAAATATCAGTATCCTTGAAACAGAGTCAGCAAAACTTCTGACCAATTTAAGCTTTTGCTTTTAATCATAAAAGTTGTTTCCCAAAGCAAGTTCCAGCAGAACAATCTGTTGTCAGCACTGCTTTTAGGGAGCACTGAACCTCTGGCAGACCTGCTAGATAGAAATCCTCTTCTGGAAGCTTCTGGAAGGAGTTTTCCTCCAGCCTTTCATATCCCAGAGAATTAGGTCTTCCTCTGTGCTCGGTGAAAGATCAGCCACTTTGGCACAACAGACTTGGCCCAGGTATTTATTTCTCACTTGGGATTCTCCAGCAGCTCCAAGCTAACAGTTCTTAGAAAAATACCTTAGAAAAGAAAGAAAAAATAGGAAGTTTTTATATTAAAAATATTGCATGCTGTGCTGTATTTCAGGAAAGCCTGTTTGCAAGGATCCAGATGAACTGTCCCTCTCCACGCTTGCTTGTGTAAGGAGGGACATTCCCTCTCCTGTCCTCCTGGAGAGTAAAACTGGGAATATTCTTTGTGTGTCCCACAAGGCCTCTAGCAGACGGACCTTTCAGTGAAGAAATTGTTCCTAATATCTAAGCCTCTCATTTCTTCTTCTTACAGTCTCCTTTCTTTTAACTCAAGGTAATGGAGTACTATGTATGGAGGAGGTAAATGAAGGCTCATATAATGTTCAAATTTTTAAAATTCTTCAGTCTTGAGACTCTTCTTATGGGAGAGTTTGGGAGATACAGAACTTGTATGGGGCTAGTTAGGGCAGGAGAGATGTAAAAATAAAATTTAAACGCCAAATTTAAGGGTGTTTTAACTTTTAGCACTTCTAGAAGGGAAATAAAATCTTCATAGCTGAAGGGATATGCTGATCTGCTCATGAAGTCACTGGTTTCAGACTTATTTGGAGTTAAGATACTCATCTAGCTGGACTTCAGGTCAGAACAGAGCCAGTGTAGTGATCCTCATGTTGTTCCTATCCATGTGCATGTCACACTCCTCACAGCTAAACTCTTCCTGATGAGTCAGTTTTGTGTCTAGGTTGGATCTGTCCCTAATTCTCTCTTAAAATCCCAACTAGCCCCTCAAACTGAGTGCATAAGCAGCAGAAAACACCTTAGGGTGCTGCTGGAAAGAAAATATCAGTAACAAGAAGCTGTTTGCACACAGTTCAAGGATTTGGCAGCTCCTCTTACCCAAGGCAGTAGAAAAATGCCACCATTATCTTCCAACCTTTGAGTGTTGCTCTGCACATTTAGCGGCACTGTGTTTACTAGTCAGTGCTGGCTTTATTTGTGAAAAGGGAGCTGCAAACAAAGGTCCAGCTCTTGTCTCCGGGAGTGGGGGAGGCTGGATTTCCTGTGGGGAGGAAGTGGGGCAGGTGGTGAAAACTTTGTGGAAAGATTTGTTTTGCCAGCTGTGGTGTGGTGGGATACATCCCAGGCACCCCACACCTATGGCTCCTGCTGCTTGTCATGCAGCAAAAATGAAACCTCAAATCTCTTGGGGTTTGTTCAGATTGGAAAGTGCATCCTTAGAGCCAAAAAGATCAGCAGAGTATTTCCTGCCTCCAGCCTGCAGAAAGTGGGATGTCAGTGAGCACCAGCACATCTCCAAGGGCCAAGAGGAGACAGGGAAAGCCACTGAGGAGTTACACAAAGCCAAGTATTGCTGGAAACTACAAAGAGCTGGATACTGTGTAATATCTGCGACGTAAGGGCTGACTAGAGCAGAGAGATTAATTTCTATTCTTTCTGCTACAGACAGTACAAAACCACCCACACTCCTCAACACCGAGCCATGCTCTGAGCAAAGGACCAGTTAGTTACACAAGAAGGGATGAAAGCTCCTGGTGCTCTGGGGTCAGAGCAGGCAGGACACCACCAAGCAGGGCTGCTGCGCACACCAGATTGAACAGCACTGCAAAAAATTCACATTCCCCCCCTCCTGGACCTCCTGTCCTATTTCACTGTGGAGAGTGGAAGGTACAGGATAGGTGCCAAGAGGTACCTGAACATCCTCCAACAGCACTGAGGGAGGAATAAATAAAGAACCAGATCAATTTAGGTGCTTGGTTTTCCAGCTCATCAAATGAAAAACTGTGGTTTTCCTCAACTGGTTGCTGGAGAAAGGGCTCTCCTTCCTAAATGGCTGGAACTGCATGAAGCATCCCAGTCCCAGGCCATGCCTGGGCAGGGTAAATTATGTGCTCCCTAAAATATCGTCAGGTTTCTGTATCAGATTGGCTAAATATGCTCCTGAGGCAGCAGGGTCTTCTCCATGCTAGACTTTGCTGATGTGTTTAAAATAGCTCCTACGCTTCAGCAAATGCAGATTCCTGCTCTCTCTGAGGCCCCTCAGATCCGTCTGCTCAGGCTGGCAGAGCCCAACTGCAAGAAGCAACAAGCTGCAGGACCATCTGGCTTCAAAACACCAGTGCCAGGCAAAGCACAGCCCAATGCAAAGGAGCAAGAGCAGGGGCCATCCACCCAGGGTGGTCTGTGCCCACCATGTCCTAGCAGGGCCATGCAGTGTCCCCAAGGCCCCAAGGCACGCCTCCACCTGCTTCCTATGGGAAAAACAATCTCTGTGCCATGAGCCTGAGGCTGAGTAGGGACAAGTCACCTCCCCTGTGCATCCCCTCAATACTCAGCACTGGTGCAGGGGTAGATTTGGGCCCCATTGCCTGTAGGAAATATCAAGAGGAATGAAATAGGACATTTTTGTTTTCAGCATGAGAAGTACTTGCAGTAGCACGTCAAATAGATCATGACTGATTTCTACAGGAGCACTCCTATACCTGGTTACAAAGTGAACATTCCAGGTTCTGGAATTCATTCATTCATTCAGGATTGGAAGGGAAGAACCATGGACGTGAGTATAGTCCAAGGATTAGAAGAACATCTGGGGAACCTGGGTTAAGGTTTTGTTCTGCCACAGTCGCTCTGTATGAACCAAGAAGAATCACCATCCCTGGAATGATTTAAAAGATGTGGATATGGCACCTGGGGACATGCTTTAATGGTGGACTTGACAGTGCTGACTTAATGGTTGGAGCTGATGATCTTAAGGGTCTTTTCCAACCTAAAGTACTCTATGATTATACAATCATTGTCCAATTTGTGTCTCACTGACACAGTGTTAATGGAAAGCAATGCCATTTTCCATGCTGACAGTGATCTGGAGGAGGAAAGACATGCGAGGCTGCAAAGGGCTGAGCTGCTGCAGAAGAGCACAGGGAACAGCCAGTGCGAGGAAGCTGAGGGTGTACAATACATCCGACCTGGTGGTAATTTATTCGGCGCTTTCTTACATTTCCACTTGGCTTCCTCTCCTGCCCCAACCCAGCTGCCCACCCTCTCACTGAATATCTGATTTCCCAGCTGGTAATCCTCACCCTGTCCACATCCCTGCTGAATGTGGTCTAGACAGTCTAATTGTATATAATCCCAGAGCTATACCAACACCCCACACTAAACCCTGCAGTTCTGTGCACGCCAGGGATTCATTTGCACACATATCTGCTGAGCAGCCACAGCACATCTCATTAAGGGGAATGTTGGGGATTAAAAGGTGAGGATGATGTGAAGATGAAGGCACATCCTTCCCAGTGTGGGATAGACAACACTGCCTCTGACTGATTTTTGGTTATGATGTGACAAATGTTGAAGGGAGTCAAGATGTCACCTCAGAGCACCTCGGGTTGTCCTTGCTCTGCTATTGCTCCTTGCATCTCTCGCTCTCCTCCTGTCACAGGCTCCCCTGTGACCCAGCCATGGGTACCTGTGCACATCTGAGAGGGGAACAACTCTCTACACCCTCTGCCTGTCTCACAGAGGAATCCATTGTATTCTTCATGGGTACAATTCAGAGCTGCCTTCTGGTTTCTGGGCAGGACCTAGGAATCTCTTAGAATTACAACCTCTTTTCCCTTTTGTCTCCCTTCCCTTGCTAATGAGGGAGTCAGCCTCAGTTAGGCTGCCCATAAGTGATATCGGGAAACACAAGCTGAAGAACTGACCTCTGAAATGACACCCTGGCCTCTGCTGAATGAGATAAGGTGCTGTGGGAGATTCTGGGAAAGGCTGTTACACAGTGAAGACCTGGCTGGCGTTTTTGCTTAACACAGGCTATTCTCTATCAGTCTCAAGGGCTCATCAGTGTGCAAGCTTCAAGTTTTGGAAAGTGTGAAAATGAGCTGGATGAAATCAGGAAGGGGAACTTATCTGGCTTTGCAGTAGAGACAGGGGCCAGATGCCGAGAGGTTACTGGGAAAAGAGATGACAAGGGTTTTTAATGACAAGTGTTTTTCTTCAATCACTCACAAACATTCTTTGTCAGGAGAGGGTGGCTGGGGAATAACAACATCTTTTAAGCCTTAGAAACAGAGACACATTCTTGCTATGGCAAACACCCTTGCAAGTTCCAACAGCCACATGCCCCAGGGAAGCACTGGAGTAAGTGGGAGAGCTCTTTGGCAGATCATGTTGTGGTGTCACACAGTTGCCAGCATCCTGAAGCATGTAAAGGCTAAGGGGAAACTTCATGGGAGTCAGGGGGAAAGGGCAGAGAGGGGACAACCATGCCTTGGGACTGGGGTCTTTGGGGAGCAACAGGGAAGGTGTTGGAGTCAGGTGGACTTTTAGGGACCTGTTCACAGCAAGAAAGGCTCAAACATGGCTCCTCTTACACAGAGGACATCCTGAAGGAGATTTATGAAGCCGACAGAAGTGGGCAGTAAGGGGACTCTAGGTAGAACTGATCTGCAGGTCAGTGTGAAAGGACAGCCAGGGCATATCCATGAAGAAGCCAGCTCCTCACAGGGACATGCACAGCTATCGAAATATTGCTGGTGAGGCCAGGTTTCATTGTTTTCCCTTCCCTTCCCTTCCCTTCCCTTCCCTTCCCTTCCCTTCCCTTCCCTTCCCTTCCCTTCCCTTCCCTTCCCTTCCCTTCCCTTCCCTTCCCTTCCCTTCCCTTCCCTTCCCTTCCCTTCCCTTCCCTTCCCTTCCCTTCCCTTCCCTTCCCTTCCCTTCCCTTCCCTTCCCTTCCCTTCCCTTCCCTTCCCTTCCCTTCCCTTCCCTTCCCTGACTTCTTTTTCGCCCTTTCCTTTTTTCTTTACCCAAAGTAAACACACTCTGCTCAGGCTGCTGCCCTGACACAGCAAGTCAGGCTGGGTTTAACAGCAATCCATGTTTTCAAAGCTCCATCAGATGAAGTGTGAAGGACTTCCAGCCCGGCTCGCAGCCTGACTCCCAGAGGGGTCAGTGGCTGGTGCACAGAGCAATGTGTTTCCTGCCCTGCAGCAGCAAACGAGAGGTGGATGGAGGAAACAGATGTGGAAAATACAGTCTCCTCCCCTGCAGCCTGTCTCTCAGAAGCTGCAAAAAGCAGATTTGGGTTCTTTTTCAGTGTGGTGGTAACGACTGCTCAGTTTTGCTAATGGAAAAGGGCTGCTGATTCCGGCAGTGGGGTTATTGTGTTGCCATGCAAATACACAAGGTAGGAGGAAAACAGATTTTGGTTTTGCCTCTTGCTATTTTTCTTACCATTAGTCAGGTAAAAACTTCAGAGGGCACCTTGGTGGCTTTCTCAGATGCAGCTAATAACATCAGTCTTCCCTTGAACCACTGACTGCAGTGGGTATGATGACTCTGGTCATCTCCCAACTCCCTGCAATGACAGCTCCAAGGCTACAAGTCAGGTTCAGCCATGCCAAGTGAGCAGAGCAAGTTCCATGTCCAGCAGAGGTGTGTGTTCATTAGAGTTTGCATTGTCAACAGCTCAGCTCTCTGCTAGGGAATAAATACACCACCCTCAGATGCAGTGACTGCCAAAAGCCTGGGAGCATAAACACTGAAACACTCACTGGGTTTCCTCTGAAAAGAGAATTTGACAGGACTAAACTTCTTTGCAATTCCTTAATGATGGGGACTAGAATCTGCTCTGAGCAGAGGCTTGCTGATGCCCACTAAATATTATCTTGTACATTATAACTGATGCACATGCAAATTCTCTCATTCTAATTGGAATATCTAGCTGAGAAAAGCTATCATGGAAATTCCTGCAATCATTACCTACACACTTTATTTAGTCTTGGATTACTTTGAATCAGGAAGAGAAGCCTGGTAAGGGTTTGGAAGAGGGTTTAAATACATCAAAATGTTCCACAGAGAATAAAGCCATGAGGGATATGGTGAATCTCTTGGTTAAACAGATATACATGGTCCCAAAATACCCATGCAGCTCTCACTTTTGGTGAATTTCCCAAAGAAATCCCTATTAGTTTATGCCATCTCCCCCAAACACCTGGGAATCTAGAAGGCTCCCAGTGAAACCGTGGTGCATCCATTTTCCTCCTTTCTTTGGAAGAGAATGGACATGATCATGGACAAGAGAAGTTTTATAAGTCAAGCACAGAGCCAACAGAGCTGGGACTGCTGCCTGGGACTCAGCAATCAATCAAACAAATAATCACTAAATGTAGAAAGCACTGCTGTTGTTGTCAGAACCAGAGGAATTTTTATCTTCAGTTTCACAGGAAACTGGATGGGCCCCTTAATCTTCCTTACTTAGGGAGAGGCGGGAGTGGGAAAATACAACTTTTGCTGAGGAAGAAAAAATTATGCAGATAATGTGTAGTGTTTTTGTCAGGCTTTTAATTGCTGTTGCCAAGGAAATGTATACGCTTGGGTCAGGGATAGTGTAATGACAAAATGCAAACAGCTTGATTCATGTTTGTAGAGAGACAGAGCCAAATTCATCCCTGGTGCAATTGGGCCAAAATGCAGAGATGAATTTGGCTTGTTATCTAGCTAGCAGTTCTGTGTTAACATGTTCTCCCAAGCTATTTTACAAACAACACCTAATTTATTAAAAGGGAAAGTTTAGGAAATGTTTTTTTTATGATTTACTGCTACTTGCCTGCCAGTTGTTAGAACAAGACTCCACCAGTCTGTTCCTCTTTGCATTTTTATTTGCTAAAAGGAATGCTCTGGCTTTGGGATTTCAAATCTGCCTCAGCAAGCTTTTAAATCAACAGCAGTAATCCCTTCACCCTTGATTATCACTCCTATGTCTTTTTTTACAAGACAACATTTCTAAAATAATCAGCAATTATTGAATTTCCATTTGCAATATCACTCTGACTGCGCAATACTTTTACTACCAATCTGCTGCATAAATTATTGCCGTAGATCACAGCTGAAACTTTAAAGCAAGGGATTGGAATTAAAATACTTATAAAGGTCTCTTGCTCTTTAAGTGTTCCCTCAGTTCCATCTCACTCATATCCTCATCCTGCATAATGAAGATCGGTGGGAGCTTTGCCACAGTGTGGGATCGCATACATCAATCCGGGCTGTGATCATGGAATAAGCTCCAGATCTGGGTCTGCACAGGACACACTTTGACTTCAGCAGAGTCCTGAGCACGATTCAGTTCTTGTCTGTGATTTCAGTGCCTCAGTGATGCACCCCTGCTGCGTGTCAGCACTCAAGGCCTCTTCCTTTGTTACACAAAGGGGGAAAATGGGAGCACCTTGCTTGCAAAGACAAGGAGTTTGGGAATGCTCTCAGGGCAGGTCCATACCCAGTTACATTAAAGAGCTCAGATCTCTATGTACCTCCCAGGGCATACATGTAGTTCTTCCTCCTCTAGCAGAGTCTGCAATAGATTTTTCCAGTAAAGCAAAGGTGACATCAATTCCTCCTGAATTTTCAGCAGAATTGGGGAGAAAAGATGGGCTTCTCCAAAAACAAAATGTGTTTTCAGAGGAAACACATTCTCCAAAAGACCTCTGATGTAAATCTCATGAAGAAAATGAAAATGTTCTAAGGTTTGCAACACAAAACTGAAGACTTTATGATTCTAATCCAAAATTTTTTGATTTGGGATTTTACAAAAAGCCCCAAAGATGCCTATGGAGAAAACCTCCAGTTAGCTGTTACCAGACTGGAATGTTGCAACTCAGTGATGCTGAGTATTGATATAGAAAATGTCAGGGTGGCTAAATCTTGTTCTAAAATACCAAAGAGGAAACAAGCTGAGGAAGAAGAGAGGGAGGGGTGCGAACAGATCTCTGATAAGGAGAGCTTTCAGCTGTGGAAAGAACTTGGAGTGCAGTTAGGGGAGGCTTTGGATGCTATCTTTAGGAGCCAGGAAGCAGGACAGATTAATCCTAATCTTTCAAAAGACCTTGCTACCCCAGCAGAAAATGACAGTTGGAAACTCTACATTCTTCACTCTAATTGTCACCAAAAATGTCCACAATGTTCTTATGAAAGTTGCAACTGGAAGCAAAACTAAAAAACAAAACTATAAAATTAATCAACACATTAAAAAAAATAACCGACAACACTAAGAAGTTCATCTGCTCCCTATTTTATGTGATAAATGCCTCTGTAGTGCAGAACCTGATGGAAAATCCTGAAAGATGGGTGCAATTCCCTACCAGCACATTGCAGACTTGCAGCACATTTGATGTTTTATGCAGTTTAAAGAATTGGAACGTCATAGAATCCTAGAATCACAGAACACCAGGTTGGAAAAGACCTCAAGGATCATCTCATCCAACTTCTCTTGGCAAAAGCATTGTCTAGATGGCCCAGGACCCTGTCCAGCTTAATCTTTTAAGTGTCTAATGTTGAGGAATCCACCACTTCCCTGAGGAGATGATTTCAGTTGCTGATTGTTTTCATTATGAAAAGTTTTCCTCTTCTGTCCAGCTGGAAACTCCCCAGGAACAACTTGTCTAACTCATCTTTTCTATGAGTCTCCTTGTAAAAACTGAGTCTCCATCTCCTTTGTAACATCCTTTGAATACTGGAACATGTTAAAGTGTTCCCTAACACTTCTTTTCTCAAGGCTGAACAAACCCAGCTTTTCCTCATACAACAGGCTTCCCAGCCCTTGGATCATCTCTGTGGCCCCTCTTTGCAACCTCTCTAGCCTGCACACACCTCTTTTTGATGTGGGAACCAAAACAGAATTCCAGGTGTGGCCAGACAAGTGCTGAGTAGAGTGGGATGATGATTTTTTCCTCTCTGCCCTTGTTGATGCTCAGCAGCCTGTTCTTTCTTTGCAGCAGCCGCACAGAGCTCACTCATCCCCAGCTTGTTGCCCACCAGGACCCCCAGGGCCCTTCCCACAGAGCTGCTCTTCAGCTGGGCTGGTCCCAGTCTTTGCTGCACTCCTGGATTGTGCTTTCCCAGGTTCAAAGCCTTACACTTGTCCTTCCTGAACTTCACATGACTCTTGTTAGCACACCCCTTCAGCCTATCTAGGTCTTCCTGCAGGGTGGTTCTCCCTTCCAAAGGGTCCAATTCCCCACTTAGTTTGGTGTTGTTGGCAAAATTTATCAGGGTACATTTGATTCCATCATCCAGGTCAGGCATTTGTTGCTAATCTGTCCTTCACAAATAGCTGGGGGTTTTTTTTGCCTATATAACCCTGATGCTGGATATTTTTAACCTCCTGTTTATTGTTATCTGTTGCACAGGAATGCTGGAAAAGCTCAGGTTTAAATAATTTGGAATGCCCTGGAGAGATCTTATTTTGTTGGCTTTGTTTTCAGCTGCAAGTAGCTGTTACATTTTGTAGACATGTAAAACCACATTTAAAAAAAAAAAACAAAAAACCAAAAAACTCCAAGATCAAATTAGGCTGGTCCTGGGCAAACTTAGCAAAGTTTGTCTATTTCCTGTCAGACACACAGACTGTTCTGCTCAGGAATTTGTGCCTTTCAGTCCACATTTAATTCTATTTGCTGCCTGATTTCTATTTATAATGCACAAAGCAATATTATTTGCCAGTAACACTTTAAACAATTCCAGCAATATACTGCAATATGAGAAGTATGGGGGAAAAGAGAAGGCTTTTCTAAGTGAGTTACCCAACTAAATTTCTCTCTTGTTTGAATGTACAGAGAACCACAGGAATGAACTACAGGTGTTCAAGGTTCACACTGGAGCCTGACAATTCTGTGTTAATAAGGGGCTGTGGAATAAAGTTTCTGTTAACCCTGTGGTGGCCAGAGGGGGAGGTCCCTTCAGAAGAGACCTTGTTTTCCTGAGGTTTTATTGTTCTTATGATCTGTGATTTTCTTTATTCTGTGTACACATTCAAACCAAACTATTGCAAGCTAAGCACAGACCTAAATCACAGGCAGAAACCAAACCACTGAACCTTATGCTTCTTTTTTCTCCCTCCGTCCCACTGACATCTCCACCTATGTCACTGACATCTCTACCTCTGTGCATATGTCTTCACCAGCTCTTTTTAGAGCCACTCATTTTCTTCTCACAGTTTTCCTCCCCCTTTAGAGTATGTCAGTCTGCCTGCTTTCATGTTTCCTCTCACTGTTTCAGCATCTAAACCTTTGTTGAGTGTCTCACTGGGTTACACAGATAAAAGCAAAGTTCTTGAGCCCTTAAGCTGATGACTGAATGTCTGTGTCTTCATGTGATCTCACCTCAAGCAGATTCTTCAAACACATTGGTACTTTCACCACAGGGAGCTTAACTTGAGGGGTGGTGGTCGGCAGTCCAAGATGAACAAAAAATTGCATCTCTGATGTTGGTCTCAATTATATCATTCTGTCAATTAAACTACTCTACAGGCCACACAACAGCTAAATACTGTGTAGGAGATGCAGTATTGCCAAACAGCAGGTACAAATCAAAGGAAAGCATTGCAATGTTTTGTTGAGTTATGGGGTGTTTGGGCTGCCAGCAGTTTACATGAGTTCATTAATGAAAAAATACATGAAAATCACTGAAATGACTAAAGGTTGCTAAAACATAAAGATACCATCTGTGGCTCGGCACATCCCATACTTTGTTGAGGACTTGGAAAGCACTTTAGTTTTATTCTGTTCCTAAATACCTTCACTGCTGGGCCTTGTGGAAGACATAAAATAGAGAACAACCATAATGAGGCCAGTCTCATCCTTTAATGACACTTAAATGACAACTAAATGCAAACTTCATTAAACAAAGACAATTCTTGCCGCACACCCTCAGAAATGTGAGGTAAAACCAGCATGATCTTACACAGGACAAGCCTCTGTCTCCGGCTTTGCTGCTTCCTCAGGTTGGCTGTTCAATAAAGTCAGAGTAATTCGGAGCAGAGACACAGTCCAAAGCAATCAGCTCTTAGCCAGGAAATCCCCCCAATGTCGAGAGCATAAATCTCCCAGCCCACGCAGAGCTTTGCATTCCTGCAGCACATGGGGCCCATTAACGCCCCTCACAGGCCTCAGGAACAGCAGTGCTGCAGCAGCTCTACTCCAGGGTCCTTCAGCTGCTATATCTACTCTGCTTCCCCTCGCCCCTTTGGGGCTACTGAGGATTTCTTCCCTATCCCAGAAAAAGCCTGAATGGATCTTCTGCACTGCCCCAGAGCCCGTGCCAGGTGCCGCAGGAGGGGCTGGAAACTCTTACTTGGCTGGCTTTGAGGACAGTCATGGTGCTGAATTCCTGAGCAGTGCCAGCAAACCCTGTAATTTTGCCTCATTATGTTCTAATGAAGCAGAATGAGACAGAGCTTCGATTTAGTGGTGTTCTTTTCTGACAAGGCTGAGAAATGTCATCTGTCACTGAGCAATGAAGCTCAGAGAACTCATCTAAGATTCTTCCTGTTCAGATCAGTTCTTTAGAAGCAAGAGGCTCCTACCACACACACCAAAAAAAAAAAAAAAAAAAAAAAAAAAAAAAAAAAAAAAAAAAAAAAGTCCTTCCAAGCTCCTCATGCCTTTCACCAAAGCTTTTCACTGCCATATTTGCAAGTAGGTCACGGTTAGCAGCATCAGTGGGGGAACGTGTTCTGTTACCTGGTCCTGGATGTCGACTAGAGATCTTAAATCTAAGAGAGGCCACTCATGGTGAAGGACCTGCAACAGCAACTCCATGAGAGACAGGTCTCACTGCCTGCCTTGGCCTCAGCTGTGTTGCAGCATGGAAAGGGAAGTGGGAGCCCAGTGTAGAGCCACAGACATCTCTTCATATGGCTTCACTACCAGGTTTCCTTCCACTACAGCTGACCAGGGCTATTTGTTGGGGGTTAGACCAGCTGGTTTCTTTTCATGTGATTACAGCCTTAAAGAGGGAAATGAGTTGTAAAATATGTCCACTGTTTTCTCACATGGAGAAAGATAATGCTTGTGTGTATCCTCTTGCTGGAAAAAAAAGGCCCACAGCATACTCATGGAGCACCTCAACTCATCTGAAGTAACCCTGCCTGAATTTCTAAGTTATTTATAGTTATTAACAGACATTTAAAAAAAGAAACAACACCAGCAAAGCTTTTTATTAGCTTTGCCTCAATAAGATGGGATGCACATTGTGTTTGGAACTTTAAAAGTTTTATACCACTTTCAGTCTAAAGGGAGGCCTGATTGTGCCCTGTCCAGATGAATGTCCAGCTGTGAACCTCAGTCTTACCTAGTCCTGTGTGTGCTGAGGGAGTCAGACAGACTTCCTAAAGCTGAGTGAGACAATTTCAAATTAAGACATTTAAAAGGAGGCATTGCAAGCTGGACCTGCACTGGAGATGTGAGAACTCAGAGTCAACTAGGCACATCAGGATTTGATCTTGGCTCCCTCACCTTAAGAAAATACCCTAAATTCTGAATTCTTACTATTGTGAGGTGAGGTAGGATAAGCTGATTATAATATTGTGTAGATTTTCCCAGGAATGCCATTGTTGCTGAAACTGGTGTGAAAATTCTCACAGAAACCCCTTGGCTCAGGTGCATGAGTTTTCTTTGTTTTCTAGTCAAAATCCATCTCACTGGAAAATTCCCAGTCTTGTCTTAGCATTATCCTGATAATTTTAACCCATGGACACACAACTGCAGGTGCATTTTGTTTTCCAGAACTGGCCAAGAAGGAACCAGTGCCTGCAGTTTTGCTAAGCCCCATGAGAGGCACAAATTATTCTCTCCTATAACTGAGGACAGAAAACCACACTCACAGTAATTTGCAGGTACAAAAGAAGAAAATATTATAAAAAAGGAAGAAAAAAGTCAAGGCCCTGTCACAAAGCAGGGATCTGTGTCTGTCAGGTTCAAATCCATATTCAGAGTGTGAAAGAGCACAGAGGAGTGAAAGGAGAAGGCATGGGTGAGAAAGAGAAGTACCTTCAAGCAATTTAAAGCTGTGTCAGGAAAGCAAGCTGAGGAGGTAAAAGATATTGTGGAAGGCTGTGTGATATTTAATGAACTCCTTGCCCTTGACATCTGCTACTGACCAAAGAGCTGGGCACAAAACATTCTACAGCTGAGCCTACAGAAATTAAATCACATTTGCTGCCTTTGTGAGGTTCTTTCATTCTAATAATAAAAGTAGCAAAATTCTACTCATGCTACCACTCTTAATTCATGGCACTTCTGATGCTGGAAAGCCCAGCTCCTGTGTGAGTGCCAAAGAATCCATGTAGCAATCCAAGTCCATGAGCAGGGATGTGGGATCTGACATGGATTTTTCACACCAAAACCCAGGTGGGCCAACCTCAGATGGTGTCACAGAATCATAGAATAGCCTGGGAGGCTTGGTGCTGTCATGTCCCCAGGTAGAGCACCTAGGGCAGCAGTGCTTCAGCTCACGGATCCCCCCAAGAAGCAGATCTTGTGTTGCTGTACTTGTTATAGCACTGAGGGATGCATGGATAAATTTGTCCTTTAACACAGCACGTTTGTGAACAGGCAGACCTCAGTCATACCCCTGCTCAGCTGCCTTTTCTCCAAATAGCAGCTGAGTTTCAGCCTTTTCTGCCTCTCTTTGTGAGGCAGCTGCTCCATCCCTTGACTTCAGCTGTCTTCCTCTGCATCTTCTCCAGCTCCACCAGATCCCCACTCTGATACATCAAAGCTGAGACGAATTGTGCTGGGTTTGTCCTGCAGAGCCTTCTGACTCGTGTGACAAAGGGACACTGCGCAAATTATGAGTCACACAACCCTGGCTGATACAATTTGGAGACCAAGAATTATCTCTAACTCATAACATATTGTATATCAATTATTCCATAATTAATAAATGTTTCCTCATTTGTTTGTTTTAATTTCTGCAATCTGTTCATGAATAGTTTGTGAATAAAAATAGTACAAAATCCAGGGAACAAATTGTGCATGGAATTATCTGCTGGGCTCCCTTTGTCATGAGTTTCTTGCCCTTGATTTAGTTAAAATGGCACTCTAACTTCTTGCACATTCCTTGTTTTTAATCACAACCTTGTGAGAATCTCCTGGAAATACCTTGCTTGCCTGTTCCTAACAAAACAGATCAACTTGCAGCTGGATTTAAGTACACTAGTGATGAGAAAAGCATTTCATTGTTTCATCTAACTACCCCCCTCTCCTTGTTTCCTTCCACTGTGAACTCTCTAGTTAGCAGATTATTTCCTACACCAGAAAAAAACCATCAGGCCTTTGGGAAGACTCCAGCTCTGCTAGGAAAGCTGTTGTGCTGATGGACCAAATACTTCCAGCTCTACCCTTTTTGTCTGTCCTTTCTTGCCATCACCTCAGCACATTCCCATGGTCCCAGGCACCCAAGCAGATTTGCAGACCCAAGTCCTGTATCCTGTAGTCAGACATAGAGCTGTACCAGGGGATTATAGTATCCAGTAATTTAGGAATTGGCTGGAACTGTTGTGTCATATATGAAATATGACAATCTCCCAACCCACATGTACTATTTATTAATGATGGTTGAGATGGGAGAAGATAAACTGATGATATAGATATTCATGCTCTAGAGCCCTGAATGACCTAAAATGTCAGAAGCACAGAAATTTAGCCTAATTCCATAGATCTAAATAGCTCAGGATTCTTTTAATTGGGTTATGTATTTAGTTTAAATGAGCATGAGATGGCTCTAAGTAGTCCCTGAATAATAAGATTAACAAAGGAGATGGATTGAAACCAGAACCAGAACCATTCGTCTAACACCTCCCAGTCAGACACTTTTGATTATATCCCCGTCATTCCCACTTGGGATTTTGCAAACAAAAATTTGGCATATGCTGTCATATGCAAACAGGGCCTCAGGTTCAGTGCTTGGACTGGTAAAATCGTGTTTGTATGCAAGATGTGGCAGGTCCTAGGAGGGCTGGTGACACATGCTAAGCTTCAGCTTGCTCCCTCTGATCCCTTGATCTCAGTGGTCTCTGAAATGAAATGTGCCACAGGGAACACTTTTGTCAGCCTTTTTCCATTCACTTAATTGCTAACAAAATGTGTGTCTCCACTCTGGATGCTGTGAGACCAGGACAATGACATCAGTGGACAAAACCAAGGGGCCATGAGTAAACACTACTGAGCTTCCCTCTCCAAAATTCATTCTGTTAACACATACATAAATTAGAAAAAAAAACATTGATTTTCCATTCTGTCTCTTTCTGGGAATGAACACACGGAAAAACACCACTCATAGGAGATGAATGAAATATCTCTCCACTGCCATTAAGTCCAGGGAATACAGACAATGAGAGACACACAGGGAAGTGCTTGGTGTTACAGGCAATGGAAATGACATTTATCCAGGCTTAAATGCATAGGAAGCTTCCATAAGGAAGAACAAACAGAATCACCCACATCACAGGGTCTGCCCAGGATCACCCAAAGTCTGACATCAGTTTTTCTAGGAGAATTGGTATTTCCAAAAGAAGATTTCTTTTCCCCTAGAAACAGGTTTTTAGATGAAATGGAAATATTTGTTAAAAGTTTTAAGAAGGCATGTGGGTTGCAGTTAATACATGAACAAGTCCTGAAAGAAATCTTTGATTTTAAACTGAAACAAAATTGTTTGCAATTTTTCGTTTAAGTATTTTGCAAGAAAGCCAGAAATTATGTCTGAACAGCTGTTTTTATCAGATCAGAGTCAGCTTGAGTATTGTATGAGTACCAATAAAGACAAATTTGCAGCTCAGTGTAACTCATCTCAGAGGAGTTTATATAAACTCCTGCCAAAACCCACCCAGTAACTATGTCCATCCAAGTGGTGCACTTTCCCCTCATGATTTCCCCAGCAGCTCAAGGACATTTAGTCTGAGTAAAGACTAAATGCTTTCTGCAGGGCCATGATGGTGAATGAATACACTGGGAAAACTCCACTCTTTTCTACAGCCAAGTTGTTCTTTCTCTCACTTCTAGGACTGTATTTTTCTTAAGATTGATTTCTGATGTTTTCTAACCATCTTTTATTTCCACAGGACGCTGAAGTGAATTATTTCACTTCTATGCTTCCAGGAAAAGCCAGCAGGAAGCCCTTTGTTTCCCTTTCTTCCTCCTTTGTGCTAAGGGGATTTATTTAATACAGCTGGGAGGTCAGGCCCCCAGAGGTCTATTTGTACGTAATTCTACAACTGCCTTGCATTATAAAAGAATGCAAATGCAATATGTATTGACTCTATGGGTCACAGTGGCACATCTTGTTTGGGGAAATATTGAAGTTATCTACAAGTACATAAATAAGAGAGTACACTGAAGTATGCTGTATTTACAGGGTGCCTCTGCCTTAGTTAATAACACAGAAGAAATAGGTGATCAAAACCAGAACACAAATGGCATAAATTTGAGGGAATTACACGGAGATAATTCAGATTTAAATCCTCTGATAAAAGGGGACACAATTTAGCAAGATGAGTCCTGTAGCCATGTAAATGAGAGCAGAGCCTTTTATTGAACCTATTTGTTTCAGTAATTGTTGTGAGGCAGCCCCCTCACCACTCAGCCTTTCATCTTTCTTTAAAAAACACTCTGAAGCTTTTTTTGAAGTGAAATTATTGTTTTGATGAACCCTGCTAGAAACTAAAGCAGGATTACAAAGCCAGAATTGTAATAAAGGCTACTGGGTACTTAGGGAGAGATGAAACTTCACTTTGATTAAATTGCAATTTGTACTATTTTTTCCAGTCGGCCAGGAATTGTGGACTTAACAAAAATTAACAACCTCTTGCTGATTTTGAGGGGGCTTGGGTTAAACAATACTGCTGAGATCTAACACCAGAGAAGCCTATAGAAGTTTGCCTCCATTGACCATAGGTTAATGTGTCCTTTAAGTAGAATTGTATTAAGCAATAGTGATTAACATTTACAAAAAACCTTACTAACCAGGGCACAATAAGATTATTGAGCTTTGAAATTTCTTGCCAAAAGATACTGCCACAGTCTCACTAGAATTCAAGGGGAGGCTGGACAAGTCCAAGGGAAAAAAGATTGATGGAGGGTTGTATCTAGAAATCTTCACCTATTTGTAGAAAATAGTAGAAATCTTCAGTCAGTTCAGGAGACTGTGAGTATCTAGAGATTGTGAGTGGAGTATCATGTATGTTTGCCCATTTCCTGTATCTTGTATCTACCCCTTGGAAACTTACTTTTGTAAATGGGTTGTGAAAGATTTTTAACCTAAACACTACAGCCACGCTTTACAGACTTTTTATGTCTTTATACTATGATTGGTCAGGAGAAAGCACAAGAAAGGTTCCCAAGAGGATCCTGTGAGGCCTGCCCCGGGACAAGCAGTGGTTCCTTGGGCTGGCAACGTAGGCTGAGGAAGGATGATCTGTGTGTAGTCCCACCATGCCCTCAGATGAATGCTCCTCTTTCTGTTGTTTGACATCCCAATCCAGCCCAGCACAAATTAATGATCTAGCAAACAGCCCACATAGATGGCAGCAGCAATGAGACAGATTGTTGATTTCCCACCAGAGATGACAAAATTCACTCTGTATTTGGAGCTGGGTGAACAATAAACTTCTCGTAGACAAAAGGAAATGCTGTGCAATAAACATAATGAGATGTTAATGCATTATTAGAATAAGTCAATCAATGTTATGTTGAGTCAAACTTCCATGTAACCTTGGTGTGGGTTTACAGATTCCATTAATTTGATTCCTAAATGCACATTTTCCCCTGAATGAAATAAATCCTGTTTCTTCCCATTTATCCTCGTGAAAATATAAAGCTATGAATAAGTCACCCACCTAATAGTGTTCAAACATTATTTTTATATTTGCATTAAGTCAACATGCAATGTAAAGCTTTTTCCAGAGAAAGGGGTCTCACAAAAGGTGAGGTTCAAGACGGGCCAGAGCTCAGCCAGGACCTGCAAAGGTGGACTTGGGTGCTGTGGGGTGTGTTTAAGACCACAGAAAGTGACAGCAGTTGTCTCAAGTTGCTCCAGGTTACTGGAACTTGGAGCAGATACTGATCCAACAGGAGCACTAACAGGCTCCTTTTCTCACCCTTTATTCAGTATAATAGGATGACTCCACTAATGGGATACTTTTGTTCACGGAGTTATAAGATGGACTAACTCATCTCCATCAGCACTGATGTGTTGAAACTCATCCAGCAATCCAAAATGTAATTTATCTGCCTAACACAGAACGATGTTAAGATAAGCTTGTCCCTTTTCCATTTGCTCTCTGACATTCATTGATCTCATAAATTAAATGTCTTTCCTGCATTTTGGCACAGCCATGAAGCAACTCCCAAGGACTTCTGTGGTAGGCTGGGGACTCTAAAGTGACTTACCCAATACCTTTCCTAAGGTTGTCACCTGAATTGTCATACATGTTGTCCTTTGCAGATAGAAATACTGACAAGTAGTTCTACTGACAGGCAGAACTTTCAAACTGAGTTTTAGAACTGATTGTAGAGAGATAACAGTCAACATTAGTAGGAGTGGTGATATGTTTTTCCTTTGGAAACCACATGAAAATCAGGAGACTGGCCTGAAAATGCTTCACTCTTGAGTAGTCATGTTTACCTTATGTAGAAATAGTTTATTTCATTTCATGTTCACTGGGGAAGCCACTTTTTGAATTGTATTCTCCAATAATTGAGGAGACGTGCAGGATTAGATCAGGATTTATAATGAGGGGAGAGCAGCCCTGAGGCAGATGCTCTTAAGCAGAGCTATAATTTACTGGCAACCTTATCTAAGATATGGTCAGTCAATAAGAAAGCCTCAGAGGACTTCAGCGTAGCCACAGCGTCAATCAACCTGCTGATTTCTTCAGAAGGAATACCAGCTGGTTACTAAACCACAGGGTGCAGACAATAAAATTGAAGAGTTAGGGACAGAATAATGATTTATTTCAAGTGGGAAACCAGGAAAATAGTTGGAAACCTATTTCAGTTAATTGCTTGCTTTGCTGTCATTACTCCATTACTATTTGTAGCAGAATTGGTGACAAGAGACTCAGCTGAAATTCTAAACTGATTAAGCTGAAATGGACCTACTGTGCTCACACCGTGCCTTCACTACCCATTGCTGAAGGCTCTGATACAGCATTCCCCATATTTTCTTTCTCGATTTACACAATACACTAATACACAACCCAGCTTCTCAGCCATGGTTGGAAGTGCAGACTATGCCTCTGCTTTCCTCTGGGATTCTATCCCATTTACTTTGTCTCTTCAGTTTCTTCCCACAGTTCTCCCTATGTGTCTAGAGGACCAAGGCAAGCACTCCCATGATGAATGACTCACTGAGAAAGAATCAGGTAGACTTTGAACTTATTTTAGCACAACTTCCCCAGGAAGAATGACCCCAGAAATCCCAACTGCACGCAAGACTAAAGATAATCCAGGCAGAATTTTATGGTGTGACTGCCTAAGACAGGCCTGAGCCAGTTGGAGATGCCATGTGGTGATCACAGACCCAGTTATGGAGTGGGTACACATTCCAGTGTGCAACCTGCCTGTTACTGGGACAGTGAGAACCTGGAGCTCTGACTCCTGTTCCCAGAACTGCTACTAGCCCAGTGTGTTGGCTTGGAAGTCTCTGTCACCCCTACCACTTCTCTAATTCTGCCATCCTGTGGCTTTTTTTGTATTTATGGAAATTATGGAAAAACCAGAGCAGCTTGGCTATACTAAGGATTTCCAAGTGCTTAGCAACTGTTGTGGTGTGATAAATTGGGCTAACCTGCCCATGCAAGGGGATTTGCATACACACAAAACTATTTTGGCGTGGACCCACCAGTTCTGCAGAGCCTGCATAGAAGGTCTGAGATGCTGAGCTTACTCAAGACTCTCTGCTTGGCACAGCATAACTCATAATGTTCATGGATTTCTGCACAGTAAATCCCACATAGAAATATGGGGAACTCAACACTAAGAGATTCAACTTTTGCTTTAGATATCAAAGGCCAGCAGGTGGAGGTTTTTTTTTTTCTTTCTTTCACTTTATTTTTAGGAATGGTGATCTCTAACTCTCCTCTTAAGTTAAACTAGGGTTGGAAGTTGAAAATCTAGTTTTTCATTTCTAAATTAGACATGCTTATATATTTTGGGCATGAATTTTCCTCCTAGTAGCTGATACTGTAGGATATCAATAACCATGGTGTTTGCAGCATGCCCATGGTTATTGATATCTTACAGTATCAGCTACTAGGAGGAAAACTAACTCTATCCCAGCCAAAGCAAGGACAAGTCATTAGGTTTGACCAGCACTTTGAGATCCTGTGATGGAAGATGCTGTAGAGTCTTGATCCATGTGCATGATCCTCTGCACGTGTGTATGTGGCCCATTGAAAGTCCCCAGAGTGCAACCATTGCTGCACAAAAGACAGAAATAAAGCTACTTGTCCCTTGCAATTTGCATGTCCTTTATGGCTTAGAGCACAGAGAATATATGCCCATCTCTCCTTTCATGGAGGAAGGAGCACTTGACTATTTCTTGTAGTGGGAAATGATATGAGATTGTCTGTTCCAATTGCTGTAGGGCCACCCCAAGTACAATCTGCTAACAGCCTGTCATCCTGGGTAAATAAACCAGCTTGGGAATGGAAAAATTTGCCCAGCCTGCACAACAGTCCAGCTGTGTCCTGGTCAGAGGCAGGGACAGACCTCCTCGGAAGTTTTGTCTCACGTTTTCTGGGTCTCCAGCTATTACAGCTGTATTTCCACAGACCTTCCTGTGTCATCCCTGGGAAAACAGCTGGCCATGTGTTTGTAGGCCCAGTAAAAGCAAAATTCCTCATGATCTCCACAGGAGCAGGAGCAGGAGCAGTTTCCAAGCCCTCACCAGGCTTTGTTGCTCCATCTCATCTAAGAGGCAGGCAGAAACACAGACTCAGTCTAACGTGAGGGTTGTGGCAATTTTAGCAATGACTTAATTAGCTGAATGGGGCTTTCTGTGTCAGACATGACTCTCGAGAAGTCAAATGGAGAGGAATTCTGGTATCATTACTTGCAGCATCTCAAGGCTTTGGTCCTACTGAGGATGCCGGTAACGTGTTGTTGAGTCTGTTAAAATGTTCTGCATTATAACCCTAAGCCCACTGTAAACGTATGTTTGAGGATCTGATTTCCCCAGAAAAGTGCCACGGAATGCTAGGCACTGTGTATCTGTATTTTACATAGGATGTGTATCCTTTCCACAGATCCTGTGTCCTTCAGGATCAAACTGACACGTGGGCTCAGAGATCTTGGTGCCTGCTTACCTCTGCCAGTGCCAGGGGTAGTTTGTTTTACCAGAATAATGTAAGATCACTATAATGACATGAGAAGGCAAGCAAAGGCACAGAAAAATGGCAAGATTAGGGGAGAAGGTGGCCAGAAAACCACAATCCAAGCATATCTATAATTTTCTGACCTACTCTTATGAGACCTTGAGATTCTAGAGGTCAATATCTAATTTTATCTGAAGATGAACCTCACTTAGTGTCTTCTATCTGCAAGTTCAAATGGTGTCAGTAAGGAAGTCACAGTTATTTTCTCCATTCCACTAGACCAGAACTTGAGGTAAAATAAGTCAGTAGTGGAGTGGAGTCAGAGTCAGTAGTGGAGGCAATATAAGAAGATGCGTCTTAAGTCCTAGCAGAGGGAATGCAGAACAGCTTTTCAGAGCCCAGACTACAGGCAGGGATAAAATAGTGAAAAAAGTGATCAAATGAAACTCTGCTTTTGGAAGGTAAATTAAATCCCCTTTTTTTCTGCAGCCTGGGGAATGAGCATGTTTCGGATCCAACTGTGTGACATTAATCACAATATGGAATATTTGAGCCAAAGGTCATCCACAGGGGGGCAACTATTAACATATGGGATTTATCTGTCTACTTCTTCCATAAAGATGCAGTGTGCTGGGTAATTAAACTCCTGAGTGCCAGTGTGGAGTGTAGTCTGTTTTTTTTCCACTGCTCTTTGTGATTCGATCCAGAACCATTTCCTTTCACTGTGTACTCAGAAGGGGAAGAAGCAAAGGTGGCATCCTGATCTTCATTATTAATACACAGGAAAACTTGGAGGAAATCCCTTTTATGCCCCTGGCTTTGTGTAAAGAAAACCCTGCAAGCCCCGAAGTCATATTGTTCAGCTCCTATATATATGTTCATCTATGTGCATAGCAGATGTTTCTTCAAATATGTAACTGATGTTTCTGAAGAATTGTAGTACGGAAAAACATCCAGAGCGACCTGCATTCCCATTGATTTACTTCTATTAAATTAAAAATCTAGAAAATAAATTACATTTAAAGTGGCTACAGGGGAATAAAGAAAACCACAGTCTCCTATGATTCAAGTCAGTGTTTGCAAAGGGGAGCAGGCAATAGGGAGGCATTTTGCCACTTGGGGTGAAGGAATTACACAAAGCTAAAGTAATTCTGAGGAAGGCATCTAGCTGAAGCTGGTCAGGTGCTGCCTTGTACAACCAGCAGAAGCATTTCCAAAGCAGTTAGTCCAGTTCTAACATAGACATTTAGGGTAGGAGGCACAAATCTCTCTCTGAGGGTACCTACCTCTTCCCCAGCCTTCATGACCTGCGTAGACGAGACGTCTGCCTGCAGACAGCTAAAACTAAGGTAGGGGAATCCCACAGCAGCTGACTCCACTTGTGTCTACCCCTATAAAATATTCCACTTTGTTTCTGCTACAGTAAAATTGTTATTACTATTATTTAAGGTTATAATGTGGTAACACTCAAAGGCTAGGTATGGTGCAGGCATGGCTTAAAATGCAATTCCCTGCCTCACGAAGAGGGATTTAAATTAAAGGATGATTTTGCTTTTAATTCTGCAGTTCGACTAAAAGAAAAAACAAACAGCAACAGGCAATTAAAATACATAAGAATTGATTCATGTGACATCAAAATGCCAAAGTACATATTACAAATGTCCTGTGACGATCATATGATAGAATGTCTATGCACTTTTGGCTATAATATTAACAAGAAGGGAATTTTTTCATATTATTTCCAGTGAATCATTCTGTCTAAAGTGCAGCCAGTGTATTAAATTTTTTTTTATTCCAATACACTGCTTTTCATTTAAAATAAAATGGTAATGTTTTACATTTATATATTGCTTTTCATCTAGAAAGATCCCTGAGGCTTTTTTGAGTGCTTTCTAGAGTTTCAGTACCCACAGCGCTAGGGGGAGAAGGTTCGTCATGAGTAAAACACAGTTGTGGCCAAATTTCTTCATCACATGAACCATGGACTGTAATTTTCATGTGGGCAAAAGGCACATACAATGTGCCTTAAAGAAGAAACAGGAATTCCAGGAATCTGAGTGGCTCACTGATGGGAGACAATGCTGACCACTCATGTTCCTCTCTTAGGGGCTGCAGCTGAGCTGGACTGACCCATTCCCCTGCCAGGGGTCTGAGGTACCAGGCAGCTCTTGCACCAAAACCAGGCAATGTGATGACTCAAGTTATCCCTTAAATTGCTCGTGAGATGTTTGACTCAGACCTATCATTTGACCACTGTCTCTTGTGAGGCACGGAGTGAAGAATTAAGACAATGGGATAACAGATTGATCTCGGCCATTTCTGGTCTTCGGGTGTGTCCTTGGTGAGTCCTTTCAACTTTCTGCCCCTCACAAATCTTTCCCTTTCTTGCTTCAGCAATAGTTTTCAGGTCTGGATACAGCCATGGCAGCTTAGGAGATGCACAGCATTACAGTAATTTCACAAAACACAAGATAATTCTGTATGCGTGTGGACTTTGTTAAATCTGTACCTGCCAACATTGCCCCAATGCCACACACTTAAACTGAATGTAACTCTGGAACAAAATACCATGAAAAATGCCCGTGCTCCTTTGACAAGCCATGGCAAGAGATGCCAAGTTTTTTTTGTAATTTTGCTTCAGAAAAGTGTTACATGCCATTTAAAGGTGTGGATGTGCAGGATCTGTTGGGAAGACCATACATATCCCAACAAAATAGCTGCCTGAGCTGAGGAAGGGTTGGGAAACAGTGATGTAACGTGTCAGATTTCAGAGCAGGGACAACTGCCTGTGCAGTGTCTAAGGCAACAGAGATAAAAAACTTGATCAGGGCTACTACAAAGTGTCTTTAGAATACAAATTGTTAATGCTTGCTTACAGAAATGATATGGAGAGGTCTCTAAGGTCAAGAATGCAAAAGATAGGGAAGACCAGCATTCTGCTGGCCTTGCAATAATTTTATTTTGTTGCTGTTTGCAATTTTCTGGCCATAAACTATTTCCCCCTCCCATGCTTCAGACGGAGGGTTGCTCACAGACCAGGGAACTAATCAATATTTATACTGCCTCATTCATCCTGGCACAGAATTTTACCACATTTATTTTTAAAGAGTCAATTTTTATGAGGTTTTCTCCATACAGTGTCCATGAACACCACATCAGAACAGCCATATCTCACAACTCTCCTGTAAAGGAAGGGGTGCAGAGGAATGAGGCTGCTCATTGCCAGGGCTGACACTGTGAACATGGACAACACAAATCGTTGTCCAGATTGGCATGTCACGAGGGACTTTTGGAGGAGCATTAGGTATTTTTTAACATTTCATTTGTTCACAGGACAGCTCTGATTATGTATGCAGGTGCTTGGCAGCGGGCTTGAATGGAACCAGATGTGACAATGGCCACTGGTGCCCTGGATTTCATCTATTTCCTAGGCTTCAACCCAACTGCCGTTTATTCCTGTGGAAGAACAGCTGCACACAAAGACCTGAAAAGTCTTTTACTACATACTAGCACTCAGGATTTCAACCTTGCCTCACAGAAAACGTGTTTCTCCAAACTCACTCGCTGCCCTTCCCATCCTGGGGCAGAGGGTTATTTAGGATGAATTCGGTGGAAATAGCTCCATCTACTGAGCACCCAACACGCTTCCTGCTGGGACCTCTGGGTCTGGGGGTTTTGCAGGGGAAGGGTCTGTCTCCACAGCCCAAGGGATGCTGAATCCTTAGGTCCTCAAATTCCTGAGCTCCCCAGATGAGGCTGAAGCTTCTCATCCCTGAGATGATTCCGGTCGCTGTGCTGTGATTCAAGTCTTCTGTTTTGAAGAAACGCAAAATAATCCCAGGGATAAATACACAAAATAAATCTGTTTAATCCCAGTGTGTACCCCAGTGCGTAAACATACATTTCATCCCCAAACGTCTTTGTTTGGGTTCATTCCCAAGTCTGTGCACGCTATGGCGTGTCCCAGATTCTTTCTCATGTCCCCATCGTGCGATGCTCACTCGGAGACAGATTTTGGGTACACTGCACACGTGTTGGCTGGCTAGCCGACCGTGACCTCTTGGCCTCCAACTTGGATGAGCACCTTAATTCCTACAGAATGAACGGTGATAACATCCCCAGGCACAGGGCTCTGGGAAGGAACCCCTCGGGAAAGTTACAGGCAGGCACAGCTGGGAAATTCTTTTCCATGGAAGGAGAGATGGCTCCCGCAGGTGAGCGGGGCCGCTCATCGCACCCACAGCCCCGGCAGCACTTGGAGAACCACCCGTGGCTGCCCCACGCGCGTTGTCCCTCCCGGGGCGGGGCGGGCCGGCCCAGGCCGCCACACGGGCCCAGTTTTTCCCCCGTTTCCCTCGGGATTTCCCTCCAGCCATCCCCGCCACCCCGGATTTTTCCACGCCTGACAACAAAGGAGGCGGCGGGGCGGCCGCGGCGGTGACTCAGCGCCGGGCCCGCCCCCGGCCCGCCCCGCCGCTCCCCTCAGGCGCGGCCGGGCCGGCTCCGCGCGTGTGGCGGGGTCGGGCGGACACTCCGGCGGCACCGGGCGGGCGGGCAGCGGCCGCTTCTCTCCGTCCCCCCTCGGCTCTCCCTGCCCTCGTCCCCCGCGCTGCCGGCCGGGCAGAGCCGCCCCGCCGAGGTAGGTTCTGTGTGTGCTCCGCACACAAAGGCGCTGGCGTGGAGGGACGGGATATCCCAGCCGGGGGAGTGGGCTGAGGGACGGCGGCTCCCGGCTCGGGGGGGGGGGGCACCCGCGCCTTCCTTCGTGAAAGGAAACGCGGGGAGTTCGTCGTGGCTCTGCATTAATTAAAGGGGGAGCAAGCAGAGGGGTGTGCGGGGCTCCGGCGGTGCTGCCGGTCCCGCCGCCACCCGTGAGTGTCCCCGGCTCGCCGGGGCCGTGGGACCGGTGGGTGTTCGGCGTGTCCTTGTGGGTAGCTTTGATCCTTGGGTGACTCTTGCGGTCGTGGGAGCACCCCCATAACACCGCGGGATCCGTGGGTGCAGGCCGGCAGGACTGGGGGAATGGATGGTGGTGGACGGGAAGAGGAGTTAGAAAAGCAAACAAAAATGATAAATATTTTATTTCCTATACGTGGTTCTCTGTAAAATGAGCATCCAGAGCAGCTGAACTTCTGGTGTGGGCAGTGGATGTCTTCTTACAGCTCTTTAGAACAAGTAGAAGCTGGGAGCGGGACAAGCCCCGAGGAGCTACTTCTCCTGTGCTCCCACCTGGGTCTGTCAGACTCTCCCTCAAGGAGCCCGGGAATTCAAATGTCCAGGTTTTGCTGTGCATTGGGTTGAAAGGCTGCGAAGCTGGCCAGGGAGACTGCACAGAGAAACGCGTTGTGAGGGTGCATGAGGGGAAGGGATGCAGTACGGGAGCTCTGTGTGCCTGAACTACTTGTTTGCTTCAGCCATTGGATTTTTTTCATAGCTTAATGAGTTCTGGCATAAATCGATACTGTGCAAATGTGGTGTACGGCCGTGGCTGGCATTGGAGCAGCATTGGCCCTGTAAGCCCAAGGCATGGTTGTGGTGAGCGCTAAGGAACGGCAGAAACATGTGTACTTGGGGGATTTCGTTGGGAATTCACATGGTCAAACAGAAATGTAACAAAAGGAGGAAAAGATGCTTCTGTGTGAGCATAGTGTGGTCGCGGTGTATGGTTTGTGGTGGGAGTATTGTTGAATAACTCTGGCAGTGGTGCTGCTCAGCGTTGTGGTACGTCTGTGTGTGCACTGAGTCCTGTAGCACCACTCAGGACATTCAACTTTCCTTGACTTGGCAGAGGAGTCTGGAAGGATGTTGCTGAAAATGAGAATGACTGCTTGGGGATCTGGTTGGCAATTTGGGAGGCATTTAAACTGCCTTTAATTTCCTTGTGATATGAGCAGGACACTGGGAATCTGTTGCTTTATTGATGGATGTCTTCCTACGGACAGACAGTGTGTGCTCTGAATGTGATGGCTGCTTGTTTGGTGTCAGCGATATTTGCTTAGGGACAATAAACAATTGTTTGCTGAGCTTTATTATAAAGAACCAGAAATTCCCCATATCTCCTGAAACAAAGCCTTTTTTGTCTTAATGCAACTGTGGGCCAATTTCATGCTTGGTGTAGTTCCACTGACGGTGGTGGAGTTTTGCCAGGGATGATTTTGGCAGGTGAAATGTCACTTCTGTGTCCATAATGCTCAAGAGTAATGTCACTATATTGTCTTCAGTATTTAAGTATTGTTAATTAAAATGGCATGCTGATGCTTCCCAAAAGTTAGAAGTGGGAGAATCATCTCATCAGGTCCTCACAATACTTTTCCTCTTGCTTTCTCCTTTCTGCTTCAGGTCTCATATCCCTTAATTTATTCTCTTCCTTCTTTTTCACTCTTAGCATCTTTCTTCTCTCTTCAAAATTAGGAAGTTTCTCTGAAGTCCACTTCACCTGCAAGCCTTTAGAGGTTTTGAGCCTGTGTTGAGCCCTGCACTCCTGGGTAAGTGAAGGGCCATGTGGCAGCTGCAGTTGGGTGCGCTTCCTCGCACGAGCTCTCCTCCACAATCTGATCTGTGTGGTGGCTCTGGTCAGTGCATTTGCTGAAGTGGCAGATTGTTTGTCAGAGTCACGCAGTGGAACAGCCTGGCTCGAGAGACAGTGATAGACTGGGCTGGGGGTGGGGGAGTCTCTCAGTTTTTACACACTGCCTATACTCGGGACATTGAGAAACTGGTTTTGAGACCACTCCTTCATGACTTCAGTAAGGACATGGAAATTACCTAAAAATTGGGGCAGAAAGAGAAATGGAGAAAGAGAGAAGGAAATAATCATGTTTGCTAGCTGTGGGAAGACGAGTGGAACTGTTTAACCAGTAACTGGCTCTAACAGAACTTTGGCTCTGTCAAAGTTTCAAAGAAAATATTTGATTGAATAAAGCTATGTTATCTTTGTATGCAGTTAACAGTATTAAATACATGTGGCCAACTCTTAATCTGTTCTGGGGCTGTGGTAGTTGTAAACAGTCAGTTTCAATGCTCAGCTTCTGCTGAACAGTTTTGTATCTGACATCTCTGTGCTGTACAACTTTGGTTCTGTTTGCATCTCCTGAGAACACAAAGCAAGAGTGTCTGACACAGCTCAGGGCTGATGCTGGTCTGACACAGTATGAAAGAGCAAGATACATGCAGGGTCTCACTGTGAAGGGGAAGAAAATGCTTGATGCTTCTTCAGCTCAGTTATAAGTCTAAAGTTTGTTCTGGTTTGGCCAGACCTGGCATGTTTTTGACTGTCAGTGACGCATGGTTTGCAGCACAACAGAATGTTGCAAAGAGCCTGCAACTCTTCTGGAGTTTACTTAAAAGGCATGTGGGTTGGGGTTTTGATGTTTGGTTTTGACACAAGACAGTGGAAGGATTCAGATGTGGAAAGAGAATTGTTCACATGCTAACCTGAACATAAAGCTGCAGATTTGATAGGAAAAATGTACTTTCAGAAGAAAGAGAAATTATCTGTTTAGAACTGCATTTATAAGTGATACTTCAGCTTCCCATGTCTTGCATGCTCATGGCAGGCTTATCTCTTTGAATGCTTCGTTTATATTAATCTTTTTAAAACCATGCTGAAGGAATACCATGTGTTCCTGTTGTGGGGAAGACAACTTTCCTTTGCAGATGGGGAATAAAAAGCATAAGCAAGAAAATGAGTTGCCTGTGACCACATAGGAGCTGTGTAGTGGTGGAAGAACTTGAGCTCGTGTGTCCTGAGCTGTTGGCTGGTGTTGAAATGAAAATACTGCCCCTTCCAGAAGGAGTGGGAGAAGAGGCACAGCCCAAAAGGCACAGTGTGAAAACTGGTTGGGTTACCTGGCTGTGATGTACTCATGGGTCTTCCATCTCAGCCGTGCTGGTCTTTGTTAGACTGTGGAAAACAAGGGTTTTGTGGGGATAAGTACTTAAACAATGAGATTCAGCATGCACAGGAGAGAAGAGAAAAAAGAAAGGGACGTTTTTCTTCTCCTTTCTATACCTGTCTTCAAATAGTGGGTGCCGTTTTTACAGATGGGTCTTAGGGGAGGTCCTTCATGTCCCACTGTACAGTCGTGTGTGAGCAGGTGCCTGCAGAAGGGCAGAGGAGACTTTGCAGAGCCAGGTGAGTCATGGCAAGACCAGGACTGCCTTTCTTTGACCCCAGCAGTTGGTTTGAGTGCAGACCCCCACCCTGAGAGACCAGACTTCTGCTTTTTTTTTAAGTGTTTTCTAGAGGGGTGGCTGTTCTTTGTTGTGATATGCACAGACAGTCACGTAGCTGCTCTTCTCACCTGGTTGCTTTTCTGCTTTGGGTTGTTGGTGTGAAGGGCTGTGGGTGTTGCATGACAGCAGGGAGTGGCCCATGGCAGTTCTGTGGCAGAAATCTTACGGGGCTCTATGAGCATGTAACACTGGTGTATGCAAGAAAAGGAAGGATGTGGTCTTTTCTTCCCTTTTCTGCATAACTCGAAGCACTGAAGCTTACCTGCTGCCTCTGTGCTCTGTAACTTTAGGAAAATTGAAATAATGTTTTTCCTTTCAGTGCCTTGGTGCTTGATGGTTATAATTGTGAAGTCAGTCCTGTTTGTAACTTTGGTTTCAAAACAACTTTTGTGCTGACAGGCTACTTCTTGTGCTTAGGCTGGTGCTGTAAGTTTTGTGCAATGAAGGGTGAGACTCTCACAGGTGGGAGAACAGTGTTTCCAAGGTGTGTCTATACAAGAATAAGTTGCAAAGATTTTGGAGCATTTGTGGGCAGTGCTGTCTGCTGGTCTGTGTCGCATTTTAAAATAACTTTCGAAATCGGTATTTTTTGCACTGGTTTAGCCTGTGTGTGTAGCTGCTGAAAGGGCAGGTTTTGTGGTGACTTGGTGCAGTTTGCTTGTAGCAGAGGTCTTGTGTGCAGTGGAGTTTACTGAGTCTTTAGCAGGTCTTCAGCTTGCTTATCTGGGACAAGGATCCCAGTTTTATGATGTCAGCAGGGAGCACAAATGCAATACCCTTTGCCTTGTTTAGCTTTATTTATCCTAGAAGCAAACCTCCTGGATTTGCTTACATTTTTAAAATGTCTTTGACAACATGAAGGCAGAAGGTTGCCTTTTGTGCACATCCATACTCCTCATCAAGAAAGAAGTAGTGCAGTCATTTAGGAACAGTGGGACAAATCCCCCTCATTTAGATGTGCTCAATTTCTTTATTTTTACATTTATACTGCAATTTTTGGCAGCACATGTTCTTTCAGGATGAACTGTAAAACCTTTGTGCTGTCCTTTAGCAAATCTCAGCCGTTTCCATTTACAGCCTCTCTGTGTGAGCTGCATTAGAGTCCTGTAGAGACCTTGTGATGACAAAGCATGGAAAGTGCTGCTGCTATGAGGGGTATTTTCATATCCCGGAGAACAGTCTTGTTGCTTGTTGGGGTGGGATGGATCTTGTGTTTTACCTTGTACTGGGGAATTACTTACCTTTCTTGTAAGCTATGGAGCTGAAACCCAGGAATTCTTCTGAAGGAGAAACTGCCCTCATGTTTGGCTTCATTTGAAGCAGTCGCTCTGCTTTCTAGTATAATATATTTTAGGCAGGAAAAACTCAGTCTTTAAAGTGTTTTTCTGTAGAGGGGGACTCTCTTTGAGCTTCTTTTCCTTACTTGATTGTTTAGAGTTCTCCTGTGGCTCTTGAAGATGTCCAGTTCACCATGCTTGTGCCCACTGGTGCTAACCACCTTGCCAGGTCAGCACTGTCTGCCCTGAAGGGGAGGCAAACTCTGCCCATCAAAGGTATTTTAATAGTCATGGCATTCAGTGGGTTGGCGAGAGGAGGATGATGATGGCAAGTCATAGAACAATTCCTTTCATTCCTTGCCTGTGCAGTGAGTGGGCATTTGTCAGACTTCATGTACACACAGAGGCTTTTTCTTGTTCTGGTGCTAATAATAAATAGAGTTCACAGCTCTGAGTAGCTGGGACGATGTGGCGAGAAGTGGGTCAGGACCATTCGTGTGTGCATAACTGCATTCCTGATCTAGGCCAGTGCCTGTGCTGGATGCTTCTAAACAAGCTGAAAAGATTTCAAGGAAGCTGGAGTTTATGCTTTCAGCTGGGTGAAGTGCACCTCTAGCTGACTGGAGCACTTAAGGACAGGGCTCAGAGTGAACGATCTGGAGTCGCTTTGCATGTTAGAAGAACCACAGAGGTACAGCTTTACTGTTTAGTACCTCTGAAGAGCAAGGAGTTTCAGTCAAAGTCAACTGTCGTCTTCCTGGCAGGATGACTTGCTGAGCAGCCCTTTGAACATGTACACTGCTCTATTTCACTGGAATATGTCTCTGGTACCTCAGTTTCCTCTGAAGTGTCACTGGGGACAAAGATGACTTGCTGAATGTCGCCTTGCATTGCTGCCACGTCCTTCAGACTTGCTGCAGTGGTTGAGCTCCTTGGTGCCCTTCAAGGAAGAGTGGGTGCCTGGCCTCACCCTGAGATGCTGTTTGGCACTTGGCTGCTGGTAGAAGTAGAAAGCAAATTTTCATCTGAAGCCACTGGGATTTGTTGAATTTATTTTTGGTGAGAATAGGGAGGAGGAGTTTGATGGGTTATGATTTCTGTTATGGTTCTATGCTTAGGGTTTTTTTTTTTTCAGCCTAGAGCTTTTCGAGGTTACTTGTCCTTGAAGAAGATCTATGACATATAAGGCAAGCTGTAATATGCTTGTTTAACTCTCATAATACCTGGCACATCACTGCTGCTCCCTGAAAACAGTCTGTCAGAAATTTATACACAAGTTTGGATGGGAATGGGGGAAAGGACAGGGAAAGAGTCATGGTAGTTTTGCTATTTGGAAGGTGGCGTTTTGGTATCTAAAAGTAAATGGATCTTTTCTTGCAAGCCTCAGGTACTTTTGAGGCCATCCCTGTGTAAGATGCAGAAGCAAACAAGTGCTGGGGGTTGTACCCAGGGTGTTGATGGTGTGGGCAGTGGGCTTTGCCACACGACCTTTGGGAGGTGAGCGTGCTGAGTGGTGAATTGTCTCACCATTCTCCTGTGTCCTGTGTCACACTGAGCAGTGCAGTGACACAGTTCCTGATCACAAGTGCTCAGGCACTGGTGTGTTTGCTCAGGTCTGGTGTGCTCTGGAAGGGAGCCCTGGCTGTGCAAGGGTTGTCCTGTGAGTGGTTTGTTACCACAGATGGCAACTGTGGGAGCTGGTGACTCTCCAAAGGCAATGTTAGTCTGCCCATTACTCTCTGTTTATCTGTTTGTTCTTTCAAGTGCAGGAAGGCTGAGCAAGTCATAAGCTTCTTACACAAAATATGAGCAAACATATTCTTCCTTTTTCAGAAAATACCTTGAAAGCAAGCTTTAGAATTCAAGAAAATTAACGTCTCTGTAGTGCAGAAAGCATTTATCTCTTGGTGTGAATCTAAATTCTGTTGAAAAGATTAAGTTTTTTTTTTTTCTGAAAGATAGCATTTAGAAAGCCAGCCTTGAAGCTTTTAATGAAGACTGAAATTTGTGAATGTCTATGGCTGTCAGTCTTAGGTGGAGGATTTAGTTTAAAAGGTCAAAGCAGTGTTTCAGATGCCATTGTGTCAAAACTCTCTTTTGGGGAAGCTCCAATCTGAGTTCTTGGGCCTGCCTTGCCTTGTCTGCAGTTAGTGACTGATTCATCTGGGCATAAAGAGGGAGAGGTTAGAGGCATCACCTGGCCATTTTATATGCCACATCCTTTTCCTAATTGGGCAAAAGTGCTGTACCCTCAAAGTTTCCTCTATAACTCTAACTTACTGAGAGTGCAATGACTGGTTGGATTTTGGTTTGTTGGTTGGGGTTTTTTTTCAGTATAGTATGTAAGCAAAATAAAATAAATTTCCTTGCTTGAGGACAAGTTAGCATGTGAAGTTAGAAAATAAGTGTGCCAACTATTGTTTTATTTTCCAGTGGCCTGAGGGTCCTTCCCACTCATCACTGTTGTAAAGAGACAGTCTCTGCCCTGAAGAACTTACAATTTAAGTAAGGAAGAGTGTGTGAGTGGATATTAGAGACACAAAAAGGTGAAGTACGTTGGTGTGAGGGTTGAAGTGGAAAATTTTTTCTTGCAATGAATACAGCTGTTTAATGGAGAGACAGATTTTTGCTTAAACTTCCACTGTAGCATTATGTATCTGTATAAAGTTGCTTCATTGCTCATGTTTATTGCACTACAGGAAGAAATTTTAGCACTGTGAGCTGCCCCAGAAGGGTTCTATATATTTTCCAGCTAGTTAGGACCTGCTTTTTTTCTTTATAGAAGCACTAAAAAAGCATCTCCTCAACCTTGGTACCTATTTCCAGGTAACTAATAGGATTAACAGATCCAAGACAATGTGTTCCTTTAGCTAAATGTAATCCATTTGCCAGCTTCAGCCAAAAGTATTGCAGAGAGGACAAACACTGGTCTATATAGTAAATCTAATTTTCAAAAAAAGCAGGGTTTAATACAAGTTAGACCAGTGTTTTTTTTCTAGAAAATTTCCAAAACTGTGTCACTTAAATTGTGCAATTTTAGAGGAGGTGACTCTAAAACTGGGAGCCAGCTCAAAATGCAGTTGGGGTCAGTCAGGTCAGTGATACTGGGATACCTTTTTAAGGGAACTGGGAGAAGAACTTCAGGATGGGGATTATTTAAATCCGGGGGGGCTTCTTGTATGCCATGGCAGTGGGCCATATGGATCCCTAAGTAGCTAAATTTTCTGCTCAAATTGTAATTCCTGTGTCTGTCTAGTCTCTTCCTAATCCACTGTCGTGGTTTCCTGTGGCTGAGTAGTTCTTCCTTCTCCCAAAGCTGTCTCAGTGTTGCAGGCACGGGATGACTGCAACCAGCAGCTGCCAGGGGCAGTCTCTTGTTTCTGTGGTGCTGAGGTCGAGGTGGGCTCAGTGTGTGATGTGCAAGAGCTTTGCCCCAGAAGGGTGCCCAGGTTTATATTGCTGTGTCAATTAAAATCTCTGTGTCTGGTGTACAAAATTCTTAATTGCTGCAGCATCCTCATATCAGCTTTCAGTAAAGTTGTTTTCCAAAGCACTTTAGTTTTCGTTCCACACCACACAATTACGAGAGAAGAAGGTGACTGGTTGCTGAAGAACAAGTGATGTCACCTGTTCTACTCTCCTGTGGATTTTTTTTTTTTTGTATTGATGGAAGACTTTGTTTTGATGCTTAATTCTTTTGACTGACAGCATCTGGTGGCATACAGGGGAGTGCTGCATGCTGTTTTGTGCACTGAAAGGCAAGAGTTTAGAATGAACTTTAAAGCAGAGGACTGTGTCCTTTCAAAGACTTTACTCTTTCCAACACTGAAATTGAAGTAATGAATCAAACTGGGCATGGCATGCATTGATAAAGTGGTGCTTTGTTAAATGACTGCTCTAAGGGATGGTTTCAACCCCTTCCTCCCATTTTAGTATTGGATCTTAATCTCTTTTTTGCAAGTAACATCAGCAGTAGTAGAATTAAGAATTAAAGTCTGAGCCAGTGGTATTTATTCCTATTTTATCTCTAATGATGAAGAAGCCTCAGCTGATTTCCTGCTCAGGTTTGATGATTCACAAGGTTTGAGGTTCATCTTTATTTTATCTCCAGAATCTCACTTGGTTTAGAGTATTTTTCCCCCTAATAGAGAGCTGTTTAATTGACTGGTAAAACAGGCACAGATGTAGTTAATAATTTTTAAGTGCAGATGTATTGTGTGTGAGGAAGTTGGGCAAAGATTGGATTTAGAAAGGCCCGGATTACAGACATCAGTCAAGAAAACATTGAATATCACAAAAAACTTATTGCTGCAAAAGCAATGGAATAAAGAGCTCTTAGTCCTCTGTATATTCCCCCATGAAGAGGAGTGGAAAAAATTTCTCTACTGTAATATACAGTCACTCAGATTCCTAAGATTAAATGTCTCTGTAATCAATGCATTCTTTTTTTTTTTTTTAATTATTTTTTAGACTGTCATAGTTAGGATGCCATGAACTCAGCTCAGGATAACATGGTTTGCAACATGGGAGGCTTTTGAAATGTGCTGTAGGAAATGGTCTCCTTGAGGAAGGAAAGGACAGGGAGTTCCACACGCCACTTAAAAAAATTACAACCATTCCAATTAATGTGAGTAAACAGGGTAATTTTTGCATAGAATTTTATAAAATTGTTTTTGAAAAACTGTGTCAGGGTAAACACATCTTTCCAGTATCTATTTAAAGTACATAAATATTTATTATTGTCCTTCTTTTACAGTTTAAGAAACAAAGGCTGAATTGACTTGCCTGAAGCTATAACTAATTAATGCAAGGATAGAATGTGAACTTGGGACTTTGAACCAAGAGAACAACAAACAAGATGAAACACTGCAAATGGAAGCATAATGAAAAGATAATATAAACTTTATATTTCAAGCATAAACTCACTACCCCAATATAGAAATCATCTTTCCATAAATGCCTTTAGGCAAGTAAGCAGCCTAAAAAGCTGCTTCTTACTGAAAACAGAGTCTGTTTAGGCTAGATCATTTCTTTACTTGCCAATTTTGTGCATCTAGCATTACCCCCATTAAGCTTGTTGCTTCTGAGAAAATTCCTTAAAACCAAACTGGAATTTAAATTTTCAAGTCATTTGAGTTCAAATGAAGAGAACCAGGCAAATTTACACTTCATCATGAAAAGCTGCAGCAAAATCATGCTGGAAATTCCCTTTACTTCTCTCCCAGGTAGATGGTTGGTGTGAGTCAGCCAGAGCACTTGTACTGAATGTGGGAATGGAGCTGATTCAGAGACAAGTGATTGGCATCATTTTATGGGATGTCACCAATTGCAGCTTCAATAAATGTAGTTTTTCCTCTGTCTTGGTCAAATGTTAATTTTCATCGCAATTTTGACTGAATGTAGCAGAATTTTTTATTTTTTTGGCTTTTGGTAAGTTCCCTGGATCACAAGGGCCACCCATGGTCGTTATGTTTTTAATGGAAAGAACAGGGGATCTGCAAGGCCAATTCTTATTTCTCTAAATTCCATGCCCTTGGGGTGGTCACACAGACATGGTCACTGCACCACTCCACTGTTTGTGCATTTTGGAAGAACAGGGTAGTCCTGTAACAGGGTTTGGGATTTCTCTCCTTCTTTTCTGGACATTATTTTGGAAGGAATTTTGGAAAGAATTCATTGCAGTATCTATGCATTGCAGTGGTTTTGGTCAATGCCTTTGTGTCGCTGGTAGACATTGAGAGATAGGGAATTTTTAATGTCATTTCTGTATAACTTTAAGCAATTTCAGACTTTTGTAATGATATTTTTTTTTCTAAAGTTGCTAAGTTAAAAGCAGATCGAACATTTTCTAGTTTTCTGGGGCTTTTAAATGTCTTGTGTACTGCATGTTGTGTGAATTGCATTCCTTTGCCTGAGCTGCCTTGTTTGTTCTGGTGTTTGTGATTCATTTGAATGTGCACCAGCCAGCACTTGAATAATGGAAAACCTAAAGTAAATAAGTGATAGTGCCTGCTAGAGAATCAAAAGCTTCTACAGTGAGCCGTGGTGCTCTTTAGAACAATTTAAAGATCTTTCTGTAAACAAACTGTTGAATGAAGAGTGGTTGAATGGAAGCTGAAAAGCTTGAATCAATCAAGTTTGGGACATTGAAAGTCTAGATGAAATTTAAAAGTGTTGCTACTTTGAAGTTCTTAAAAGGGACTATAGGACATTCTGAGACGGGCTTTCTTTACCTTTGCCTGGGGTTTATAATTGAATCTAGGGTTTGGAGGATTAAACTGGGTTTATTCTCATTGCACCAGTTACAGTTTCCTCCCATATATGGCAGTTTTTTAAAGGTTAGTAGGTTGGGCTTTTCTTCGTTAAAGTGAACGCTGCTTTAGATTTTAGGTGCCAATTTGGTAATTAACAACAGGAGGTTTGTAATATGACTGGAAGTGGTTCTTGAAAGATTTTGAAATATTAATCAGGTTCATCACATTGATGGTATGATAGAAGAAATATTTGTATTTTTAACAGGGATAATTTTGCCTTCTGGGGCTTTTTTCATTTGTGGTGGGGGTTTTTGTTTTGTTTTAGGTTGGAATTTGGAAGGGGGGGGGATTGTCTTGTGGGATTTGTGTGTGTGTGTTTGTTTTTGGTTTTTTTCATTAAATGTGTCCCGGAAACCACAACTGTATAACAGGACACCCACTTACACCTACTTTCAGAAAAAATGAGGCAGGTAGGTACATCACGGTTCATTGTTTCATCATGTTTGATAAATTTTGAAAGAAAATCAGTCAGACTGTAAAGAAAGTGAAATATGAGATAACTAATAAAAAAGGTATATCTGTTTGTACCATATATATTTCTGCTACATCCCAAAGCTGTACACTTTCTGTCTGAGCTGCATGAGATAAACCTGTGTGACTCTTTCACACCATCATCACAAACTTGACCTCTTCTGTGTTGCTTAGCAGTGTCATACAGTTCACATATGGTCAGTGTGGGGATCCTCCAGTTTTGCTTTCCATAAACCTTGGTTTTGTTTTTTTGACAGTTCATTTCCTGATATTCAAATTCTTTGTTTGTTTGTTGTTGTTTTTAACATTCTGCCAAAGGCTTTTACTTGCAGTTGTTGTCTGGCAGCACTGGACTGAAGCCTGTCAGAGCCTGGCCTCCTGGCACCTCTCATTGTTCAGCCACCAGTTTACTGGTGAAGCCTCCATGGAGTTCAGGGGAATTTCATGGAGGCTTCAAACCTCTTAAAAATTTGGCTGATACTGGCCAAAGTTATGGGGCAGGTTGTGTGTGCACACTTATGTTATCATACAAGAAATCTAAGAAGTTTGTTTAATGTAAATTCTTGACCTGGCCCATATTTGCTTCTTGTTTATGGAACAATCTCCCTGAATGTGTTTTTGCAGCTTTGCTTGGTACCCGGGGAACTCCCTGTGGTGGCTCTGGTTTTGCTAGAGCCATACTGACTTCATTAAGATGTGGGCATCAGAATGGCATCCTAGAGTTGTCCTATCTCATGTGGAAGTGCTTTACCTACGTCGTTGCTACCTCTTTAGAAAGGCTGTTGTGCAGACAAACCACACCGATTTCCTTCAGCATTATTTAACTGGCAGTTTGTGGGCAGCGGGTGGAGAACAGTAGATAAAGATTTTGTTCTTGCTGACTTTCTGACCAGTGAACCACGTGAAATTTTGTAGAGCTGGAGGTGGGGAAAAAACCCAGTGCATTTCAGTCCCGTTATTTGGTTCCAGCTGTAAAGGGTAATGTGCAGTTATCACTTCCTTCTAGAAGCTTTCTGTAACTGCATGAGCTATTCCTGCAATTCAGTGACACGTGCATTACAAAGGCTTGAAAATTGGATAGGATTGGAAACTCCTGTTATTTCAAATTATGTCGTCGTAAACTGGCTGCAGGCCTTTGGGTTAAAAGACTAAGCATTGATTTCAACATACTGCTGGGTTGTATCACGGAGAGATAAAAGTTGATTTTACATGAAGTAGAAACTTAGACACGGTGGTATGGAAGTCAGTAAGCCCACGGTGAATATATGTTGGCTGCTCACAGATCATATCATAAAGCAATTTATTTGTATCAGTGGCCTGTCACATCATGTAGGATCAATCTTTGCTTAAATAGAGAATACTTATTAAGGAAAGCTACTGCAGACCTGAGCTTGCATTCTAGCTGTGATAGCTCTTGTGGGCCAATAACCACATGTTTTATCTGGTTTTCTTCCCAGTACGTGAACATGCCTGGTGAGTAACACATGAAAACCAAATATAACAAGGGTTGATACATTTGGCCACCATACAGAGTGTAAGGATCTCATTATTTTTCCCTACTTCCTGCCTTTGTTTTTTTACTTGAAATGTATCTGTCTAATTTCTCTTTAGCAGCCTAAGCAAGGGGTTTTTTTCCCATTTCATCTGCAAATTAGTCTTTCTGTGGGTATGGCTATGTTGAATGATGAATTTGGTTGTTATTTATTTATTTTTGTGGTAGCCTTTTTACTTGGCTCTTGAAGGAAGTGACATAGGTTTTTTTTTTTTTCTTATTTTCTTTGTACGTCAAGGAAGGTGAGGGTCACATTCTGTAGGGGAGAAAAAATGAAGGATGTCAGAAATGCACCACTTGCCACTATCAATAAAACTTTAATTAACTAAATGCTCTGTCTGGCTTCTTGCCCATGTAATATATAAAAATCAGACAGATTCTCCTAAGTCATTATTACTGGTTATTAAAAATACTTATGTTTCCATTTACAGTGAAACCTGAAGAAGAATTGACTGACAAGTCCCAATATGCAAAGAAAACTTGCTTATTCAGATTATGCATTTTCCTACACTTGCATGGTTGTGCTGGTGTGCTGAAGAGTTGCTTTATCAATCCAATCCGTATTTAAAATTGCCTTCATATATGTGAATTATGAGTCCCATAGCAGGATTGCTGTTGACATTCTTGTAAGGTCTGCCCAGGGTTTGTAGCATCACAGAAAGGTCTGGGTTTGAAAGGACTTCAAAGATCATCTCATTGTAACCCCCTGCCGTGGGCGGGGGCACCTGCCACTCCAGCAGGTTTGATCAGTGCCCCATGCTGTCTGGCCTTGAACACTTCCAGCATTGGCTGGATTTGCTGCAGTAATGGTGGATGCCATCTGCAGAGCTCCTGTTGAGCAAAGCCTCTGCCTTGCCTCCTCCTGTACCATTTACCTGGTTTCTCTTGATTCAAAGTCTTGCTGCAAGTGCTGTTCACCACTCAGGATTTAAACTGTCTCAGCAGGAATTGGGCAGCTGGGCTGCCACTGCAGATGGTGACTCATCTTGCCTCCCCTAGGAGAAATGAACCTCCCTGCTCCGAACTTCCTTGAGGATTTTAATAACTCCCAACTTTTTCTGCTGGAGACCAGTAACAGCCTGCTCACCTGTCCAGAAGGAATTGAACCAGTATCAGTTTTGCCTGTGAGTGGATGTCCTTTGGCTGCATTTGCAGTCACGTATAATGAGGGGGAAACAACTCTGACTGCCTTGCTTTACTTTTTATTTCTGAATCTTCTGTTTTTTGTCTCTAATCTTCAGGCTCAGACAATAAATTTGGTTTAACTGTAGATCCTAACACTGAGCTGATTAGGTGCAGATCTGTGGATCAAACATTAAGCTATCAGAAGGGATTCTTGCTCTGCTGCCCAAGATGAAGTGGTGTCTTGTTAGATCCCCATCAGATAAACCACGTCACCCTGTTTTTCCAGGGCCCAGCAGTCCCCTGGTGCCATCCTGTGTGTATCACAGGAGGGGAGAATGCAGGGGCAGCATCCACACCATTTTAAGTGCAGCCCTGGTGGGAGGTGAAACTCCTGTCAGCTGCAGATTTGGTGTCTCTCCCCAGCCACCCTTTTGTGGGTTGGTGCTGTGGGATCGTGGGCCTCTCTTCCCAAGGAGTCACCTGCATCACCTGCTGCAGGAACTGGTGGGACTGTGCCCAGGTTGCCCTTGTGCAGTGTAGGTGCTGGCAGACAGGGATGAAGTCCAGGCAGCATTCCCCTCCACCGAGCCTCCCCACAACAGCTCCTTGATTGCCTATTTCCCATAAGTTGCAGGTGCTGTCAGAGTGTCTCCTGGCTCGTTTCTTGGCAGTGTTGTTGCAAGAAAGCATTTTTAGTAGCTGCTTTTCACCATCAAAATAATTATTCTGCCATGAATCAGAGCTGACTTAAATGCAGTGAAAGATGACTCCCTAAGCCGTGGTGTCTCTGCCAGACCCCAAAAGCAGTTGAGCTTTCTGCTCATGAGGTGTCCTGAGCTGCCTTATATCATCTCCATGTCCCAGAGCAGAGTTTACCACAGCTGATAGCAGCCTGTCCTGACAGCCTGCAAGGGGTGGGGGAAAGGAAACACCTTCCTGAAATCCCACTCCCTACAAATGGAGAGCTCTGGTAACCATTATTATCTCTTGAGAGCCAGGACTTCCCAGGGCTGCTCTGTTGGGCACGGGAAAACTCATCGTTTTCTTCCAGCCCATTTTTTTCATTCCCTGCTTCACCATTCACATAAATTTCCTTTTAAGTGGTGTTTACGTTTGCAGCTTCAAAAATGTGGGAAAGGCTCTGTTGTGGCAGGCTGTAATACAGTGCAAGTAACTACTTCAGAGCTGGCCTTGCATTGCCTCTTGCCCTCTCATCTGTCATCAGCTCCCTCCTGTGTTTTGTGAAGTTTTCCCTTCACTGCTGAGAGTGGCACAGCAAAAAGTGAGCTCATAGAGAGCTCCAATTACTGTTGAACCAGTTCAGGTCTGTTTAATGGAAACCTTCCTTCTCCAAAGCCTTTTACACTCCTTTTACTTGAGTCATAAAACTTCTTCTATTTGAACTGAGCGGAAACAAACCCCAAGCCCTTTCTGTTCTAGTTACAAAACGCTTTGATTCCTTTCCCTGGTTTTGTTTCGCATTATTTACTGAGCTCCTGCTGGAGTAGCATCTTGGGGTAAAAAGACACTGCTTCTTAGACGAGCAATTTAAATTTTTCATCAAGGGAGATGTATAACCAAACTCTTTGTGAGATGAGTTAGCCATCCATTCTACTCCAGCTCCAAGTAGGAAGTGTGGATCATTTCAAAGGGAGAATTCAGACATGATAGGGTAGGTATGTATGCAATAGTACTTCATCAGCTGTGGGCATAAAGAAAATCTTCTGGCTGGTTCTGGCAAAAACTGCAGTAAATGTATGACTTTGGAGGGCAGTGGCTGCATCTGAACTCCTGAGACAAGGGTGAATTTTTGCATGTTATGCTGAGTAGTGTGTGTGAGCATCAGCCCATATTTACAAAAGAGTGGTATGTGTCTTTTCCATTTTTAATTTCTTTTCCTGAGGCAGAGATGTGCCAGGGTCTATTGTTGACCTTGTTAGGTAAATGCCATCTCTCCTTCTGTGTTCTAGTTTTGCTTTTTGGGTTTCTGTGCTATTGGCTAATCTGTTAGTGATGCTTAATTTTAAGGGCATCTGAGTTGCACAGTCTGTCACGTGAAGAAAAAAATGTATTTACTTCTGAGTTTTTTTCTCTGAACTTCTTAGGTTGCTTTTGGGTTTTTTGAGATGGGTGGTACTAAGTTACTATGGCAGGGTGTGGACAGCTTTTTAAAATTATCAGTCTTGCATTTATGCAGGAAAACCTTTGCTATCTTCTGCAGTCAGAATTTCAGCAGACCTGCTATCACTGCAGAATCATTTGGGTGTGGATTCTCTCCACTTGCTGTGTTTGACTTTCACAAGGATCTGTACATACCTAAAAACATTTAATGAGAACTAGTAAGATATTTTAGCCATGCAGACTTTTTTCTCTGTAAACATTAGCCAACATTATTGAGATCAATGGTTTCCTGTGTTTTATTAGCACAGCAGTTTCAGCTGGTCCTGTAATCTCACATTTCTTTTTATAACTATTTTATAAGGAGAAGGACCCAGTTACAGGTTTCTCTGTTGCAGTGCTCTAATGCTTGCTCTCATTGTAACAAGTCTGTCTTGGCTGTCCATCTGCTGTGCTGCCCAAGCCTTTGCCATGTCTCACTGGCACACCTGCATGTGTGCCAAAAGCTCTGCAGTCACGTAGGCAGTGTTTTCTTTTTGACCATCTTTGCCTCCTTGTATCCAGATGTGTACACAAAAGTGCACAATCCAGTGTTTGCTTGGTATTTTTGAGCCAACAGAGGCTGAGATTACCAGATGGTTCCACCTCTCTGTGCAGGACTGAAACCTCCCAAGCCGGGGCTGTGTCCCCTTCACATCCTGGGGACAGAGCAGGGCTGGTGCGGGGACATTGAAGAGAGAGTGGGTGGCAGCTGCTGCGGGTGATTAGGACAGCTTGTGCTATCTGATACAGGGCGCCAGGTGGTTTCTGTTGTTGCCAGTAGGGGTGGGGGTAAAAGGTGGGCAGGAAAGAGGGACCATCCTATACCTGCATCCATTGCCCCAGTGCAGGTAGCTCAGCTGTAGCAAGAAGACTTCAGCTCTTGGGGTCTTGTGCCTCAAATCTTTGTTTTCCGCTTCTCCAGACCAGAAAAATACATGTGAGCAGAGCCTGAAGGCTTTCTTCAAGACCTAAGGCTGAGGTGACTCTGATCCTGCTCTGGGTACCTGGTGAGTGGTAAAGCTGGGCCACTGTGGTCTTCTCTGCTCTGCTGCTGAACTGGTGGTGCCAGGAGGTGTATGGGAGCATCCACTATGTTTGTGCCTTTGTCTCCATGCAGGAACCTGCCATTATTGTGGTACAGGAGTGAGGTCAGGGGAGGGTTCTTTAGATTCTCAGTTGGGGTGATAAGACTTAAATGCTTGCTATGAATTCAGGATTGGCAAAACCCTGTTGTAGGGCGGAATGGCTTGTCTTGTCCATGTTATGGTAACTTCCAAGTATTTTGTTGATTGTGTAAATGGGGTAGGTCTTTAGGATTCTGCAGGTCAAAACATTAATTTTTAACTGGACTAGGAATACATAAAAGTAATAGTGAAAAATATTATTTGTAAATTAGTTTTAAATAAATGTGTAGTTTAGCCATAGTGAAATAATTCAGTCTAACAGCCTTCCTTACCTGCCCTATTCTAAGCAGCTTCAGGCTTCCCCCTTTATTACTTCTTGACATTTACTGGTTAAGAGTTCAGAACCAGGGTTTTTTTTAGAAGCAAGCAAAATGTATCAGTAATCTTTCAAATTCAGAGGTATTTTCTTGATTTTTATTACATTCAATGAATTCTGCAACTAGGTATTTTCATTCCGTAAATAGTTATTCCAAAGCTGAGAAAGTGACGAAAAGTCAGGAATGTGATTAAGATAGAGAAAGACAGCTCTAATAGTTCTAAAATCTGGAATCAGGACCAAAAATAATCAATTTGTGAACTTGAGGTAATAATTACTTTCATAAATTTTATCTATAAACAAGATGTCTGTTCCACTTTGTGCCCAGCCTGCTTCAGGGGGTTTTAGCTAAGTAAATAAAATCAGTTTCGCTTTGATGCTTTTGCAGACCTACTCTGCCTTCACTTACCTCTCTTAATGCCACGTTGATAGGAATATCAGTTGAAAGTGTGTTCATTTAGAACATTAGAACTGAGTCATTTTCCATGTGTAATGAAGAATTTGGGTAAGTGTGTGTTATATGTGACTAATTAGTGGTGCAGTTTATCTGCCTCTTCAGCAAACAAAAGGCTCATGTTACAGCAACCCTTCTGCAGAGAACAGCAATCAAGATTTCTGCTTAAATGATTTTCTTTTTTTAGCATCTGTTCACTTCAAGAACACAAATCAACACCAGTGCATTTTCCTCTGATAAATCTTGCTCGAATCCTTTTTAGCTGAAGAGAAAAACAGAGGCATGGCATTATTTTGAGCCTACATGTGCTTTGCTCCTGAAGTGAAACAGTGAAACTCACAGACTGCAAGCCTTCTATAGGCAGACGACGCCCCTGGCTGTGCAAGAAGAGATTTAGATGTGCAGATTATGAAGAAAATTTGTGGTCTTTTAAGGAAAGATTATACTGGGTAAAAATGAGTTTGAAAATTGGAGCTTGCTATGATTTCTTTCTTAAATCTAATAGATGCCTGGATAAAGGGAATTACTCATAAGAAGGAAGTCATAAAACTGGTTTGAATTAGATTTCAAAGGCCAGGGTTATGTTGCTCATTTAAAGCCTTGGATTTCTCACCACCACCAGAGTCAATAAATAGCAATCTAACCCAAGGTTCTAGCTAAGCATGGTCTGGTATGTAAAGGGCCTTTTGCAAGTTAAAACTGAGTGATTTGGGATCATATTTAGCATCTGTGGCTTGTGCTGGAGTAGTACATGGGAGGAGATGGCTTGTTCTCACCAGCATGGGATGTTTGGAGATCCCGCTGAAACTGAGCCATTATTTTATTTATGCTTGTTTTGACTTGGCCTTCAACTCCCAAGCTGGAGAATGTAGGTCAGCTGCACCGGTGAGGCTCTGGGTTCTGAAAGAAGATTGCCAGTCCTGTCCCAGTGCCTCTTTCCAGCACCCTTTGGGCTTCATTAACAGTCTGTCTGCTGGCTCCCTTGGGCACAGGGACTATTAGCCATCTGACACTCATTTGCCCAGGGGCAGCATGTTTGCTCAGTAATGGAGGAAATGGGTACCAAGTACCTGACATCCTTCCAAACCTGTTACAATTTTCCTGCCACCACCATCTTTACTGTTAATTTCAATATTTGAGATCAACAAAATCACAGCAGGCTAAATAACGTTTTTCAATTCCAAGGGGATGTGAGTGCTTCCAGAATGCCACCAGGCAGTATCTTAAGACATTTCCATCTGAATACAAAACCTGACCGATGGGAGGTGGAAGAAGAGGCTGCTAATGAGATTATGAAGTAAAATATTGGCAAACAACATTCTCTCTCATGGAGATTAGGGAAGGAGGAGCAAAATTTATGCAAAATAAAGAGACTTTTTTTTACATATTAATTATGGATATTTTACATACTAAAATAAATAATATGGAAATTTTACATATTAAAATTTGTAATTTAAGCAGGGGGATTTAATTTCTTAGCTGAATCAGCTTTTATAGTTAAAGTCTGTGGAATACGCTGCATTTGGGATAAATATTCAAAACATAATTCTTGCGAGAATTTAAACCTGAAGTTGGAAGAGGAAAAGGAATGGGGAGAAGTAGGAAACAACTCTCTGTAAGGCTCTGAGATTAGGACTTGTGTGTTCAGTGGAGGGTTTTGCTTTGGTTTTGTTGTTTTTTTCAGTCAATAATACACACCTCTTCTGAGTAGTCGAGGATCTCTGACAGACAACTTAACCAGGGCTACCAAATGAAAACATATCATCTGTAGCCCCCACCTTCTATTAAATTGTTTCAACATCAAAGTGCTTTCACTGAGGATGAGGTTTTTTTATGTTTTGCATGGTCCACAGTTCATTTTGGTTCTTGAATTCTTCATAGGGCTGTCTGCTGTGAAGCCATTTATTGCCTTGGTAAAGAGTGGGGGCTTTTTGCTTAGAAAACGTTTGCATGATGGTGGTGCCTCTTAAACATAAAATGCTTCTGAGATATCCACTGGAAAGAATACCCATGAATAAAAAATGAACCCCTTAAATCTATACTATTACTTTTCATTCTCTGCTTTCTTAATCTTGCCTTGTTGCTTTTATTCTCTTTATTAGCTTTTCATGATGTTGAAGTTTTCTTTTCAGAAGAGGCCATGTGGCCCTGTTATTCTCCATTGCTTTGTTTCATCTGCAGCTCACACAATAATGTGATAGGGACGTTGGGAGTTATAATTTCAGAACTGTGCATGCAGGTAGTTTGTCTTTAAAACATGTTTTTTTCTCCCCCTTGCTACTACTTGGGTTTTTTTGCCATATCATCTCTTCTATTTTACTGCTTTTTATTATTTCATTTTATGGTATCTTACATAGTCTGTGAACACAAAGTAAATTGATGACTTCTGCATCAGAGGCTATTACAGCATTTTCCTGATTAGATGAGGTCCTTGCTCTCACTGAGATAAATCTTAAATTAACCAAAGCACTTCAGGTGGAAGTATAGTTTTAATAAAACTTACCCTGTGTTAAATTCCTGGAGATTTTTGTCTTTCTAACAGCAGTCCTCATGGGGGTTATTAATGTAGAGTTATTAACTTTCAGATGTTCACTCAGGCCAAGTTTCATTCACTTCTTTTCAGTTTTCTTTTAGTATTTTAATAAAATAGCATCATGAGATCTTTGTCACATCTGGACTTGTCTCTTATGTGTGGAGGATGGAGGTGATTTACTGTCTTAATTTAAAAAGTCCCAAATGTTATGCTAAGCAGAGTGGCCAGTGTTCATTGCAGCTGATAGACCTTCCCCAGAGGAAGGCAAGTTTGGTGGTGACAGAGGAATGAAGATGGTTACAAGAGTCCCTGGGCTGGAGGAACGGGCAGGTGTTAATGCTGGGCAAAGAGCAGCAAAGTGAATAATGGCCACGTAGTGAGAGTGACCCTCCAGCACTGACTTCTGTTCTGACTGATTTTGTTACCCTATTCTTTTTGTGATCGCAAAACTTGATTCTGATTTAGTGCCTTCTCTTCCCCTTTGTTGTTAGCATGGAGGTGGTCACAGCTGGTGGTGGCAATGAGCCCATGCACTGTACAGTCAGGGGAGGCTGCACTTCACTGCTGCTGTGCCCAGGCCCATTTCATAAAGTTTGAGAGCATGCAGCAGCAGTGTGTGCATTTTATGGTGATGACGGAGCCTCTTAGGCTTTTAATGTACTTCATTTCCAGCACCATGACAGGGTTTTCATGCAGCTTGATGCTGTGTCTAAGGTTTACCTCAGCATTTCCATTGTAAGCCCCTGATTTCCAGGTGTGGTGCTGTGCAGCAGCCTGGTCGCAGACGACTTAGTGGGAAAGGATGTCATCAGGATTAAGAAAGGGAAGATTTTCAACCCTTTCTAAAATTGTGTAGAGCAAACATATTGAAAGGGAAGAAGGCCTCTATGTGTGTGATTAAAAGGGTCTTAGTTGGAGTTTGAGGTGTTTGGAATGTGAGGCTTGTCTGTAGTAGAGTGGGAACGTGGAGGGGGTTAAAGGTAGAGTGGGACAGCATTTTTCAGTAGGTGAGGGCTGTGGAGTTGTGGGCACTGACCTGGGAGTAGTAAACACAAATGTTAGCAAGGCTCCTGCAGTGAGCAGGGGCTGGAGTGGCTGTAAATGCAGTTCTGCTGGAGTTCACCACCCCCATGTGCCGGAAGCTGTTCCAGCCATGGGATCTGCCTGCAGAGCTGTTTCTCTGCATTGCCATTTCCATTAGATGGCATTGCTGATGACCTCTGGCTCACTTCATTTGGCTTGATGGTGTCTTCTCTCTGCTGGGAATTGTCTCTTGCTTGGAAGGGAAATTCTCGGATCTCTATTGGTGGCATATTTGTGACTTGTAATAAACTTTTCTGTGACTGTGAGCCATGTGCTTGACTAAAATGTGAGAGGAAATTAGTGGGACATCTGGCCTTTGTAAGGGTCAGACTTTCATTTTTACTTTCTTGACTAGAGTTTCATGAATTCTAAGTTAATCTGAGTTGAGTGACCTTTTGACTAGGGTAAAGGCCTATCTTGCCTTTCTTTTTCTTTTCCCAGTTTAAAAAGGTTTCATGTCCTGGATCTGTGAAATTGTAATTCTCCATGGTATGTAAGATTGTCGTTTCTTGCTCATACACTCAGATCTAAATGCACAATAGTTGGAGGCAGTTTGTGGTTTTAATCAGTGGAAAAGGAAGACTTGAGTTAATCAGCTCTTAGTGAATGAAATCTTAATGGTTGGAATGAAATCTTCCAGTGCTGGCCTTGTGGACTGTTGTAGGAATTCAGCAGTGTGCAGTAATACTCATTTCCAAAATGAAAGTCTGTTAAAAAACAAGTACTGTCTTTGCATTGCTTCAATTCTGAATCATCTGTATTAATTTTTAATTTCATATTTTAAATGTAAATGAAATGAAGAGTTGACTTAGAACTAATAAAACAAATGGTATGTCAGATTTTTAGAGTGAGAAGGGATTTCTGGCACTAATGCTAAACAGGCTTACATGTGACTCAGCCTTCAACTTTAGTCTGCCAATTAGACTTTGTTTTTTACATATTTTCTTAATAGTTTGCACATTCAGGGAATGTTTTTTACAAGAAGCACTGTAAAATATCAAATAGAGGTGATTCATCAAGATTGGTTCTGATTATTTACAAAGGCCTTATGTGTGACTATGTATGTGCATATGTGTCTGTGTGTTTATGTGTATGTTTTGAACCAGCAGGCCTTACCCACACGCAGAATGTAATCACATCGTGGTTTTTTGGCTACATTTGTGGCCAAGAAATGGACTGTTTATTCTCCTTTTAAGTCCATTTGTGGACTTATAAGGAAAACAAAGAGATGTAAGCAAGATTGACTTTTGGGATTTTAAGGAATTCTAATACCCTCTGCCAGAGTTAGGGTCATCTTTTTCCAGTGATGTAAAATTCATGAGTCTTGTGTTACAGTTGAAGTAGGCAGGATTTGAAATTACTGCACATCTAGATGTGTGAGAATTGGTTAAATGCAGAAGGGCTTGTTTTACAAGGCTCACTTGGGACTTTCATGGTCCACCTCGAGTTTCCTGTTCCACCTAATTCCTCAAGTAAGTTGATTTCTGATTTGGGTTTTGAATTTTTTTTTTCTTTATGTTCACCTTCTTACAAAATAAAGAAGCTAGATCTCAGCTCTCCAGAGTGCCATGAAGGTAAATTGGACTGTGTTGGTGGATGACCACCATGTTTCTTCTTCTGACTTTAGCCCTGGGCTACTGTGATAACCAGTGAGGTGAGGAGAAACACTTCCAGAAAGTGATACCTTCTGTATATATATAGTTCCTTATTGCTACCAGCTATAACAGGAAAGTATTACAAATTCAATTTATGAACCCCTGCTGTGTGTGTGTAGGCTTGCAAGGGGAGCCCTCCTGCAAGCTGACTACCAGCACAGGTGCATGCTCCTACACACACAGTGCAAAGCACTGCAGACAAGCTCTGGAAACTTGAAATAACACTGGTGTCTAATGAGAAGTCTTGTGCAAATTTAAACCTATACTTGATTTGAATTTATTTTAATAACTGTGAGAACATGTGCCACCAAAGCCACTTTTCTCAAGACCTAATTGCTTTTAAGTCTTGAAGAACTCATCCTGTGCATGCACGTCTGCAATTCTAAACAGCTTTAAGATAAATGTAGATTAATGAAATGTCTTGAGAGTACTTGCCTATACATGCACTTAACCTAAATGGATGAATAACTGATTATATGAATGTTTCATTACAGGGAGACAGAAGAGAGTCTAAAGTTTTTAATTTAAATTAAGAAGGCTGGGATTGACTTTCATACGTGTCCAAATTGTATTCACGTGTCTCCTTGCTAGGAGTCTGCCACTCATTTACAGTCTGATCTCATCCCTCTCCAACAGGAGCAGATGGGGATTCTTGAACTTGGCCCAAATTCCTAGAAAGTCTCCGCATTGACATTTTGTAAAGGTGTGAGAGGAGCTGGGAATTTGGATGGCAGAGGGTGCAGTAAGAGAGAATGGTACAAGGATGAAGCAGCAACACTTCCCTGCACATCGTTCAACACTGTGAATACAGAATGTCTCAGTGTGGCAGAATAAATGCTCCTCTCTTGCCATCTAGGTGACATTTGACATGGATATTCTTTGCTTGATTGTTATGCTCCCCATCACTCCCCCTCTCACTCCCCCCCCCCCCCATTTAATTAGCTCAAAATTATCATTCTTAATGACATTTCCAAATTGGAACATCCTGATACTTGAGTCTTTCCCTCCCCCCTCTCTTGTTCATATTCATATGGGAATTTTGGCTATTTTGTGGATATTTTGAGGCCCGTGCTGAAGATGGATCTGAAAGCCACATGCAGATATTTCCTATTCCTCTTTCTCTGGCACATGCCTGTCTGTTTCCTTGTGGTCCTGGCATTGCTGGTCCTCTCTGGGGGAACCTGCGAAAGAGGACTCAGATCCCAGGGGATTTTGAACAAGAACTGGTTCTGCCACCCATTGCTATCTAATGGAACAAGAAGAGATGAGTGTGTGTATTATTGGAAATAAAATAGAGGGGAGGGAATTTGGGTTGTTATATTTAGTTACAATAACTTTTAACATTTTCCACATGGAAATATGATTCTGCCTTTTTTTAACAGGCAATTCTCCCTTGCAAGTCAGGCTGGTAATCCCCTTTGCCCACAGCTTTTCTGATTCAGTTCTTGTTTGCTTCTTCAGGAGTTGGAGTTTTTGTGAGCAATCTTACAAGTTGATTTTTCAAAATTTAAAGCGAAACATTAAAGATAACAGTGAGTGCATGTGGTGGAGTAACTTCTGAATACAAAATCATTTTGCTTCTCTCAAAACATTAAATATTCACACCAGGAAAAGTCTGGAAGCTCTTCTTGAAAATGTGTGACTTCAGCCTCTGTGCCAGCAAGATTTGTGTTAGAATGAAATTGCCATATTGTGTCTGACTACAGTTGTCTCTATATTAATTAGGTGTCTACTTGCGTGGTAGGCTTTTCAAAGGAGAACTGAGCACATCTTTTGTTCATTAGTAGCACTTAATTAGTAGCATTATTTTAATACATGGAAAACCTGTGTCTCTGAATGTGTGTAAAATTGCACACTAAGCTGAATTACCGCTTTGCAAATCATTTTCAGTTCCTCAGATTTGTTGCCGTTTTTCTTGAAGTTTCTATTTGTCAGTTATTTGTTCCACTGTTCCAACACAAAAGTCACATACTGTTAATGAATGTATTTTAAGTCTCTGGGACTGGGTGACAGCATGTAACAGAAGATTGAAGCAGGAAAGGGAATTACTGCTGGTGAGTGATGAGGTGGATGCTGCTTTTCAGTACCTAGCAAGAGAACTGGCAGATGTGTAGGCTGCAAACCCAGTATCTGTTTAGTGCAGGCTGTTGGAGTTATTATCTGTCGTGCCCAGCTCTGACAAACATTGGGCCAATCTTGTGTGCATCTCTTAGTGTAGGAACCCTTTGCTGTCTCTCACTGCTTCCTTCCTTCTTTGTCTTTCACTGTGACAAAACAGCCAGCATTGAGAATGGGTCATGTCAACCACCCTGCTGATATGAAGGTACTGAGCCATCATCCTCAGAAATTCCACAGCAGTTTCCAGGCCCCTCTGGCACCAGTGCCGTGCTGTGGGCTCCCCTTCAGGGTCTCTATAAACCATGTGCAGTTTGTACCCAGGCCAAAGGCACTCTGGTCCCTCAGGAAGCTCCATGCCATTTGGCACTGCTGTGCAGCTGAAAGCCGCACCAGAGAAAATGCAAGGAATAGTCTGCCTTTCAAGCTAAATATTCAAGCAGCTGCTTTTGAGCAGCAAGCCTGCCAGTTCTCTGGATGCAGTGGATAATAGTATCCCTTGCTGTTCAGTCTCCTCCTGTGCAAGGAACAGACCTCAGCTGACATTTCTCCTCAAGCTTTTTACCCCCATTTTCAGGCCTGCACACGTGTTTGTGGTTTTCTTTTAACTGTATGATACAGTTCCTATAGTGAATCTTAATTTACTTCTTGTCTGACAAAGGTCCTCTTGTCTGTTTTGCAAGAAGCATATGCTGACATCCACTCAATTCTTCAGCTATTTGGCAGTGTAATTATATATGAAGAGTTGTTCAGACCATACACCTGCTGAAAGATCTGGCCTACAGTATGTATTTTTCCCTGGGTTTTGATCTACTCAACACTTGGAAGATAATGCAAATATGGTTGAGGCATAACCATCAGTATTCAAAATCTGCAGTTTTTTGCTTTAGTCTTAACTATTGGTTTTATATTTAGTTTACTTTATGAAAGCAAAAAAACCCCTAGAACCCACACTTGCTAATGCACAGATTGTGTAAAGAATTTAGAAAGGCATCAAAAATTTCAAGTGCTAAATGAAACTTGACATTTTAGTGACTGTGAGGTTAATTGCTCACTACTGAAAGCTTTCTGTCCCTCTTGGATGGACTGGGCCTTAAGGAATCTCTGGAATAAAGGAGACTCCTTGGATCCTTGTCTTGTTACTTTCTTCAATGGTAAATTCGGACCTAATAAGAAGAAATCACCTGATATTTTCTTAACCTCTCATGGAGCATAGGTTTTAGTAGCAGCTGGTGAGTTGTTAGACTTTCCTAACTCAGCCCTGGAAATCTCAGGGATGGCTGGCCATGAGCATTTAATCCAAGTTTCAGGTAATGTAGCAGCTAACAGTTGTGCAGTTCTTGTACACCCACTGCTGCCTGTGCTCTGTGGGATTCAGCTTAAATGGCTTTGTATACAAAATCCTGGATCCCACATGGTTTCTTTCACTTGCTTGTTGTGAGCCAGTTCTGCAGCAGGCATTGCTGTCTGTCTGTCTGGTTACCTGTAGAGGGAACAACATTCATGCTGTCTTTCACTGTGAATACACCTGGAGAGTTTCTCTGATCAGTGACCTGTTTTATTGTTGTCTGAGCTCGGCACCTGTGCGAGACTCAGCTTTTATCTCTCCCCATTAACACAGATGCCAAACAGGTGGATGTTTTTATGAAATGGATGTGACATCTATGTAGGTGGTTGAGAGCTGAGACTGAATCACAGAGTCTTCAGTGCTTTGTGTCCATCTCAGCTGTTGTCACAGTCTGTATGTCCCAGCACATGGATGAGCAACAGGCAGCAATGGGAATGGTACTGGGGCAGCCTTCTGACCTCTGAGGGGGTTGGCCAACACACTTTGTATGTGATACAGCCACTTCTAGTGATAGAGATACAAAGAGATCGGTGTTACTCCAGCTTCTACATCCTTTTTTCTCTTGCATTTGAACTTTTTACGGAATAAGTGTCTTATGCACTAAATAAACCCCATAGATAGGGATGAGCTCTCAATTGAAATTAGAGTCAAGAGTTCTGTAATTAATGTAAGGACACATTGCCGTTTCCCCTTTCCATCAGCTGGAACAGAGCAACTGGATGCTCCCTGTACGTGGGGAGCAGTTGTTTCTGTAGCAGCTGCCAAAGTGGGACTGGTTGGGTCTTTGGGAGGGCATGAAGTGGTGCAGGACCCCTCTGGCTTAACTGGGACAACTGTGCTTGTCGCCTTTCTACAAACAAGGGGAAGTGTGTTGGGGAAGAGTGGGAAAGTCCTGTGCAGGGGCAGCTGTGAGAGTGTGAGCTCTGGGATGGAAATCTGCCAGTGCAGCTCCTGACCACAGTGGGTACAATGTCTGTTATGGGTCACGGGAGATACCCTGCCTGTCACTTGTACAGAAAGTGACAGAGCCACTGCAGATGCTTCTTGTTCAGTCCTTTTCTTGGTGAATTAGCAATTTACTGGGCATTTTAATGCTACCATCCAAATTGTTTAATTTAGTGATTCTCCGGTTTCTAAGAAAATGCTTTGCAGTTCTCCATCTCATTAATGCCTTTATTCAAAGTGGTGATCCAAGCAGCAGACTAATAATAGAATTTAACACTGTTGCTTTTGATTTGAGAACTGCATGAAGAATGGTGTCAAATTAAAATACTTAGTGTTTTGTGTGTTGCTCTTTGTAGTCTGAACCCTTTTTGTGACAAGTGGCATGAATTTTCTACAATTCTGTGACAAAGCAAATGGCTATCTATTTCTAATTGCTACTGGTTAGGAATATGATATGTGTGCAATGCAAGAGAGATTGATTAGACTCATTAATGACATGAAATGAAAATGTCAGAGTATAAAAAAAAGCAACATAGTCACTGCATTTTTTATTACACTTTTGCCTTGGGTTTTGCATAATTTAAAAGGATCATACACACAAAAAGGAATCTTGCCCTGAAAAACAGAACATCTGAGAAGAAAAAAACCCTCTCAATTATTGCAATAAACTGAGTCCCAGGAGACTGGGGAGTTTGATTTATTTGAATAATTGCATGAAAAAAATATATGGGGAAAAATAGAAGCAATATATATATATATATATTCTGGTTTAGAATCACAATGAGAAAACTGGGTTTCATCTCAACATGAGCACATGATTATTTTCAGGACTGGCAGAAGCAGTGGAAACACTTCCAAACAGATCCTAGTGATTCCATGCCTGGAAGATGTGGAAGGAAATAAATGTTCCTATTAGTGAGTTATTGTCTTTAAATAAGCTGCAGTGCCTTGTTACAAGAATTAAAGCCTTGCTTTAATAATTTAAAACTTTTTTAAGAGTAGGATCTGATGTCCAGACCCTTCTCCCTTTACCTCACCACTGAAGTGTCACCAGTAGCTGTTAGTCCTGAATCCTTCCGTGCTGCTGAGAGCAATCCAAGTACTGTTTTTGCAGAATGGCTTTCTGAATGGCTTTCCCTGCCGGCCTCCCCTTTCCTCCCTCCACAGACTCTTCATCTCTGAAATTGTGGCCCAGGAGTTTTGGAAGGCAGAGGAGCCACGAGATCTCTGCTCCTTGGGATTCCTGAGCCTTTGAGGGAAAACAGAGGGAAGGAGATGAGGCAGAGGGAATGCCCCCCTGCCATTGCAAGGCAAGCAATGACAAGCTTGTAAAAGGTCAAAACCAGACTTGGTCAGTGCAAGGCAGGAGGGAAGACCTCTCTGGGAACAGAGAGGAAGAGTGGCCTCTTCTGTATGGCAGTGGGAATACCTTCTGCCTCAGTGCCTGTCGTGGAGATGATGGCTGCAATGAGAGCATTGCAGGTTTTCTCATGAGCTCTGTGGTCTCCTTGAGATGTGCTAAAAATATCTCCTGCAATGGAGATGAAGAAAAATCTGTTGAACAGATTTTTAAATTTCTGCTACGTTTGACTCCTGCTCTAAAGAAATTGTTCATCTACCTGTGGATGTCTCTGCTGTCCCCGCGTTAGTGAAGGCTCGGCTCAGCTCTGCTCACATCGGAACTTCACCAGCCAGTTTGATGTTCTGTATATCCATTAGCATTAAATGTCAATGCCTGGGGCTTAAAACCAGATGAACAACTGGGTTTAAATCACATCTTGTTTTGAATTAAAATCAAGAATGAAAAATTTTGGCTCAAAAACTTCTTTGGCAGGAGGAGACTTTGTGGATATGTAGGTGTGCTACAGCTTGCCCTGGGGCAGGGAGGGGGTGAGGGGCCTCTTGAGGTTCCTTCCAGCCCGATTTTCTGTGTTTCTACAAAAATATGATTACAGTGGTTGCTGGCTGTGCAAATTGCTGTAGATAAATTGCTTTTGGCAACTTGAGTGTGTTTTATGGCTGTGTCTATCACTGAAGTGGATGCAGTCTTCCATGGGAGCAGCGTTACAGGTGCATCCGTGCGGGTCTGCAGCAGCGTGTGAGGCTTCCCAAGGCCATTGCTCTCTCCAGCATTCTGCATGTGTGACTTTGGGGAGAGCTGCAGTATTAATATTGCCCACATTCCCTCAGCAGTCAGATGAGCTGAGGAAGATAAATTGGTTTTAGTAGGCTGGCTCCAGCTCATGCCAGCTGAGAGTCTAACCTGATGCTGTTTGTAGTTGTATTTTGTCTGATTGTGTAATCTCAATGTAAAAACTTGAAATCTTGAATACATGGGTCTGATTTTCCATGTACACCTAATTTCTGAGCTCCTTAATTCATGGTACGCAACCTGAACTGCATATATAAGATGGTCTTTATTTAAGACTGCAGATACTTAGGTATTGAAAAGAAACCAAAATAAATGAACCCCAAAACCAATCAAAAAACCCCACAATCCCTCCCCAGCCCGAAAAATCACACAGAAAACAAACAAAAAAATTGAAACATCTGCCACAACAAAACTGCTCCCCACAGAACCAGACAGGAAGAATATCAGGTTGATCACCTGAAAACAGAGTATTCTGAAACACTGTCTTGACATTTTCCATCTATTTAATACTGGAAACTCTGCTCCAATTTATTTCTAAACAAGTGCTCTGGGAACACAAATGAAAATGTTTCAGGTATTTCCACACAGATCTATTTCAGTAGAATTTTTCTGAAACTCATTTTTGTTGAAAAACTTTACTGGGCCAGATTTATCCCTGGAGTAATTGGCCTTGATTTTTAATACCATTGCAGGAAGGGTAAATTTGGCTTGTGTTTAATTTATAACACAGGAAATATGTACAGCTACAGAACATCTTTTCCAAGGCCTGGTGCACAAGGGGAAAACATGCATGTCTCTCTCAGTACTTCGTTAATTTAATTGCAACAACAGATGCAGCATTTCATTTATTTGACTGTTGTTACTGAGTTGCTAATCCAAGTGTACCCCAGCTCTGGGGCCCACAATGTAATAAGAACAGGGACCTGTTGGAGTGAACCCAGAGGCTGAAAGATGCTCAGAGGGCTGGACCACCTCTGCTGTGGAGACCGCTCAGAGAGTTGGGGTTGTTGAGCCTGGAGAAGGGAAGGCTCTGGGGACACCTCAGAGCTCCTTCCAGTATCTAAAGTGGCTACAAGAGAGCTGGAGAAGGACACTGGACAAGGTGGAATGGGTTTAGACTGAAGGAGGGCAGGTGTAGATTATGTATTAGGAAGAAACTCTTTACTGTGAGGGTGGTGAATTTCTGGAGTAGGTTGCACAGAGAAGTGGTGCCTGTTTCCATCTCTGGAAGTGTTCAAAGTCAGAATAAACAGGGTTTGAGCAACCTGGCCTAGGGGAAGGTGTCCCTGCCCATGGCATCTAGTTGGAACTAGATGGTCTCTTAAGTCCCCTCCTAGTCCAAACCTCTGTATGATACTCAAAGTGTATGTCTGTTTTCTCCAGCTACAACACTGAGTGAAAAGCCTCAGATGTTCTTGAAGTGTTAAGCAGTTTTGCAATTTCCGCTCCTCTCTGCCTCAATAATCTATTATTTTTGCTGATAGTGCTTGGTTTTGAATCTTTGAGATGTCTTCCTTTCTGCTTATACCAACACCTGTTTCTTCCTGTGTTCAGAGAAAGAAAAATGCCACAAGAGAGACTTTCTTTCTCTTTCCTTCTTTGTTTTTTTTTTGTTCCCTCCTCTCCTCCCTTTTTAGGTTACAACATGCTCAGAGTTAATTTAAAAATGGAGCTCTCTAGGAAGTGCAGTTTAGTCACAATTACGTTCCATGGCATTTGGTATGTGTTCAGGAAAGTGCTTCCATTAAAGGCATTTCTTAAATTGGAAACCAGAGTAGTAAACTTGTGAGTGCTGCTTGTGTTTGGTGGCCTGGAAATAACAGAAGTATTTCTACAAGTATGTCCAGTGGTGCAGTTTAGATTGCTTTCAAACAGAAATGTGCCTCTTGCTTAACCAGGACACACAGAAATGAGATGTGGCCACATCTGTGTCTGGGGAGAGCAGTAATTCTGCTCCAGGGCTTCCTTCACCTGTGTGGATGTCCTGGCTCCAGGAGAGGAGTGGCATCTCTCTCACTGTTGGACTGCTTCTGTGCACCAGTACAAGCACCCCCAAAACGTGTTCATCCCATCCTCATATAAATGTCCTCAGTCAGAGAGTCATGGAAGGCTTTGAGTTGGAGGAGACTATTAAAGTTCATTTAATCCAACCACCCAGCAGTGGGTAGGGACATCTTTCACTCGATTGTGTTGCTCAGAACTCCATCCAACCTGACTTCGAGCACTTCCAGTGATGGGGCACCCAGAGCTTCTATGGGCAACCTGTGCCAGTGTCTCACCACCTTCATCATAAAGCATTTCTTCCTTAGTGACCCTTCTCTCCGTTCCTTCAGGCAGTTTAGCTTCCAGGTTTGAAAGCCCTTCTCTCTCTTTGATTTTCCCCATCTTTGGGACTTTCCACAGTTGCTTAATGGTTTACTCACCTTCCTGTATAGGGAGGGTCTTTTTTCACTCATGTGTAGCAGTAGGAGGGGCTTGTTCTTCAGTACAGCTCTCGCGCTGGAGATCACAGGAGCTCATTGCTCTCAATATTTAGATCACTTCTTCAGACCAGCAACATTAACGGCACTTGCAGTCATTCTGTTATCCGGATAATTAATCCACAAGGTATTGTACACAATGTGGTGAATAATACAGGAAATGATTAAACTGAGTATTTTCTATGGGTTTACATCACACTGTATGTGAAGCTGGAAGTAACTAGAGATGGTGGCATGCTGGAGATAGTGTAAAAATCAGAGGCAGGTTGGATTTATTAATTGTTGCTGTAGTTTACAAAATTTGAGCTGCACTTTCTAACTCTTGATTTTTGAAGGGACCTTGCCCTTTGATTTAAAAAAGCAGTTTGGGAATCTAAATTCTCTGGAGTTCTCATAACCAGAGGGGGAAGGAGAGAGTGTCTGGAAGCTGCTTGAGAGTGATGATATTTGACTTTAGTGCTGAACATAGCTACTTTGATTTGCCCTCTGGATAACCATGCTAATGCTATAAGGAGCTTGCTTTCCCATTTTAGCTGCAGCAGTTACCGGCCTAAAGGTAGGTGACATGAATGCTTCTATAAATATGTATATTTTAATCAAGCCATTGTTTATAATTAGATAATAATCATAATGGTGTAAATAAGGGTTAGAGTGGAGTGTATAAAAGGTCTTAAGCAAGAGAGACAAGTGGTTGATGTCTTCAGTTTTTAGCTGAGCTATTGGGTAAGATTCAGAGATGGCAGTTACAGCTGAGCCCTGATTCATCTGATGTAAGGAAGAGTAGAATGAGGTGTGAGAAATTGGATGAAATTCTTGTTGCCTTGGCCTTCTGTGTCTGCCTTACTCATTTAATATACTGTCTCCTCCTGCTTCTTGAGTCACTTGTGGAAGTAATGAAGCTGTCCCATGAGGGGTTTTTGGAAAGGGATATTTAAAAGACACGTTCAGAGGTTTTTCTACTAAATGGATGTCAGCACTTTCTAGCAATAGAAAAAAAAACCCTGGATGGGATAAAAAACTCTGAAATCTGCATAGATCTCTTTTCCTGATAAAGAGTCTTTGCCTTTACAAACTTACCCATCTTGGCTCTACTGTAAAATTACAAATTTGTTACCTCCCTACTAGTGAGAGTAGTACTTCTGAGGGTGAGCAGGCACATTGCCTGGCACAAATTTCAGTAAAGCTGCTGTTACTGTGTGGGAAAGTTCATCCATTGATTTCAAACTTTTAATGTTCTTATTGTAATTTTTTTATCACTGTGTGAATTTAACTAAACATTGTTTTCCTGGAAGCACTGTGTTTTCAATGGTAGTTAATGTTTATGTTGAATGGAAGCCATAGGAAAACACTGAGCACAGTAGGAGGGTGCAGATCAAAATTAATTTGTAGACATACACTTCCTGAATCAAAACATGCACCCCTGCCCAGCCCCAGGGACTTGCTGTTTATTCCACCAGGCCCTGAGGTGTATGTGTAGTTAAATGTCTTGGTATGAGGGAAGTGGCTCTTGAAATGAGGGTGTTTCACCCAAAACTATGGGATTGATGGCTTAGCTACATATGAGATGGTGCCATGCTGTTGGGCTCTCATGGAGTGGCTGTCACCCTGCTCAGACACATAATTCTCTATCTCAGGCAGCCCAATTTGCAGCAAACAGGTTAATAGTGCCGACAAGGTCAGGTTTGGGGATAAAGGTGGCAACCGACATGTTTTTTGTCTGGGAAATCAACTGAACGGTTACTTAAAATGTGAGCGGGATGTTATGTTTTTGTGAAAGATGAGCTGACAGTGTCTCTCTCTAAGAACACAATGTTGGCTGAGCACAGTCAGTAAAATTTGCAGAAGTTCTACTATTTCCAAGTCCCAAAGGCCCTTGGCTTCCAGGAAGATAGAGTATATAAAATTGGAATAATGATTCAGTTGTCTCTGTAGACTTATGGAACATAGTGGTGTGAACAGTGAAGTTGCTCTAATTTTTGTTCCAATTGCCGTTTGTAAAATAAATGCATACCATGGGGTCTAATGAAACTCGAATAGGATTGATATTTTGTCATTTCAGAGTTACTGGGATTCTAGTATTTTCATACAAGTTGTTCTGTAGGGTTCAAGGGAACTGAGTGTCTGCTTTAGCCAGTTGTGGTTTTGCTGGTGCAGCTGTTCCCACTCTGGAGTAACTTTGCTTGATACTGATACAGATAGATCCCTGTGCTGATTTTCACTAGTACATGGCACAGAAGCTGCAATCCCAGCTGGCTGTGCCTGTCCCTTCTGTGGGTTTTGCTTCCTTGCAGGGCTGTTTGTTCATGCAAGTACAGCACGAGCTGCTCTAGAGTTTCTCCAGTATGAGGAACTGGGACTGGCTGGAGCAGACTGTTGTCTGCTGGAAAGATGCTTAAGACACACTGGGATGGGCAGTCACTGTGTTCAGCCCATATTCACCCTCTTCATTTGCCAGTTGCAGTGTGCTGCCATTGGTGCCTGTGGTGTTGCTGCTCTCAGCAGTGTTGGAAAGGCACAGGTGAGAAAACAAGAAGTATTAATGACAAATCTGTGCAGGGGAAGGCTCCTGGATTACTTCTGATAGCCTAGCTTTCATAAACCAATGCCTTTCTAAACTGGAAGAGGATTCTATTGCTGCCTTTGTTATGTTTCTGTGCAGCTTTTCTGATCTTTTGTGGGGATCGTGGTACAACATCCTCTGAGCAGGCTGCTGGGTTCAGTGTATCAGGTCAGAATCCTGTGCTTAACATCACATATCTCAAGATGAAAAAAGTTATGGCTGGTTTGTTAACATTCACATTAAAGGATGACTATTAACATTCTTAGATGAAATGGGACTTAATTGTAGCAAACATTTGCTTCAGTCTTAAACACTAATGTGCGTGTTAAACTCACATTTGGGAAGTGGCTGAAGGTGCAGTATTTACACCCTGCTGAGCACCGAGGCTGTTGAAGAATACATGCTGTTTTAAAGAGGACAGATTTTCACAAATGGGCTCTGTCTTATTCCGAACATGCTCAAAAAGAACATGCTGTATTCACCAGTGGGATAGGAAAGCCCTCAGGCTCCCAGCTCTCATTCTGGCTTTTCAATGTGGATTTTTGTCTTGGAGTAATTTCTGAGAATATATTTACTAGTGCAGCTTAAAAAAGCATGTGTTTAATATGCCCCTTTTTGTCGTTGAGACGATAAATCCACAGACAAATAACAAAAAAAAAAAATTCACTGAGGACTTTGGTAACAACTTGGGAAGGAAGAAATTTGTAAAAATAGGCTTGGGGTGAAAATAGTGTCAGTCCTTTAGGCATGAGACTTCTAAATCCCTGGGGTTTTTTTGCAGCACCAAGAAGTTCACAACCTCTGTGTTATTAACTCTAACATCTTTCTAAATTTTATTCTGTGTATCTCTTAATCCACAACTTCGTACCTTATTTTAAACATCATCAATTTAATTTTGTAAACTTCTTTCAGCAAATTACCTGTTTGGATTTCGTCTCTTGATTCTAAAGGAAGCATTTGTTCAATCCTAAAAAAAGAGTGGTTAACATGAAATGGCTCCAAAATATCTGACAAAATGCTGCCTATAATAGAACAAAGCATAGTGTTGTTGTAATTTATGACGTTTCTTATTGATTTGCTCATCCGAAAAAGCCTGTCTTGCTCTCTCTGCATTTGGTATCCAACATGTCCTGCGCTGACAACCGCAGCTTGTTCCAGAGTAATTTAAGGCTCAGCAACTTGCTCAGCATCACAAATCCAGTTTTTTGGTAGAGCTGAGAATAGAGCCTCTCTCTTCTGTCATGTCTCAGTTCCTCACTGTAATTGTTGAGCAGCTTTCCTACTGACTGAGCGAGCCTCTGATGTGACCAACCCATTATAATGAACATTGCTACTTCATATTTTGATGAAGTCCCCTTGCTCAGTAATTTTTTTGAACTTATAAAATAAAATTCCTCAGTGAATCGTGGCAAAATATGATTGTTTAATAAAAAAAAGAAGCAGATGTTAATGTTCTACTTTGCAGTCTCTAGTTCTCCACTGCTTGTTAAGCAAGCAGGTTGAGAAAGTGATTATGTTGTAAGATGATAGCTGTGGTAAATGTAGGAATTTGAGCAACTTGAGTTAAAATGTTTGAAAGTGTCGTGGCAGTTTGATCTGCTTTACTCAGGTTTATGGGACTAGTAACAGGTCCTAAGAGTTCACAGTAAAGGGGTTTCCACCTCCTTTTATTTTTTTAAGAAACTACTCACATTTGCTGATCACCTTTCCCACAGTGAGGTGCAACCGCAGGAATTAGCAATGCATGAGATGCCTACATAAATATCAATTCACCTTTCACCCTTAGTCATAAAGAGAGTTCTTCTAGCAAGTCCATAACATCTTTGTAGGTTAAGCAGTCACAGAGAAAACTAGTAATTAATTTAGTAATAGGAAGCATGAGAGGCAGTGCTTGTGTGATGTCACATGGCACAATGTGTCCTCTAGAGTGTTGACTATTCACCTGTGACCATTTGTTGGAGTGCTTCTGCTTGGAAAACAGGGATGTGCTTTCTTAAAAGTCTTGGAGGCCACATGGGCTCATTGGAATTTTAATTACAATTTTTTTTCCGTGTGTGGTTGTTGTTGTTGTTTTTTAATAGCCCATTTAGTTAATGAAGGAGATCAGGAAAATGATGGCAGAAACACCTCTTGCCATTTCTTCCTTCCTTCTACAAATGTCTGAGACAGTGAGATGATATCCTGCTGAGGACACTGCATGGTGGCATTTTCAAGGAGTCTTTAACATGCCGTTTATTGCCAACATAGAAAGTTTGCTTGCCTGAATTTTTCCCCTCTTTGGCTGCAGGCCTAGCAGGTGCTCAGAGCCCCCCAAGTTGTGTTTTCAGCAGCAGAACAAAGAGCAGGGCTGGCTTCAGGCATGAAGAGATGCAGCTGGCAGTGGAGGTTATGATTGCCTGTCAATAGGTATTCATCCTATTAATTAAGCCACTGCTGTAAAACCCAGCTAGAGGACAGCTTTTCAGCCTGCCTGTTGTAAAGTCAGCTGAGTCACCTGTGAAATGATGTTAATAAGAGGGCTCCAAGGCTTATGAGGAGGCTTTTTTTCAAATCCTCTTCTCTTGGGACTGGCAGCAGCCTCTTTCAGAGACGTGGCTGCCGGGCTGTCTGTGAATGACAAATGGCACTCGATTCTCTGGAAGCTCTGTGCTGGTTTTGTGAACCTTGACTAGCAGGAGCCAAGCTGTGACCTCACACTGCTTTTGTTCCTCAGCTGTAGGCATGTTATGATAAAGACTTTGAGCCCCTTTCTTGGCTCTCCTGAAAGTCTTGTTTTGCAGCCTTTTGGTTTTTGTCTTCTTTAAGGCTTTTCGTTATTTTTGAGTATGAAAAAGCAAGAGTATGCACATGAAATTTTTCTTTATGAGACCAGTGTAAACTGGTGTATGACCTTTTGGGATGTAGATGGTTTGTTATAACCGTTTGATGGAGATCCTCATAGTGTCGCTTAGGACTACTGAGAGTTTTTTTCTTGTTCAAATTACATAGTTCAGAGTTCTTGCATTTCAGGTTTAGGTCCAGTTCAGTTCCACTTCTGCTAGGACATGAAGTAAGTGAGCCATCCTCTCTAAAGCCCTGGAGAAGGATGTGAGGAGCAGAGTGGGGGGTCCTACAAACTCCAGCTCACCCTCTTCACAAGTGCTGCTGAGGAAGGACAGCCTGAGACTTTCCTCCAGGTGGTCTCTCATGCAGAAAGGTAACAATTGTAGGAAATTCCTTTCCTGCCACCAGTTCACAAGCTCAACAAACAATCCCTTTGTTGAGGCATTGGGGTCATCCTTCTGGTTTCTTACTCTTCTTTGCTAACTACTTGGAATTTGTAAAACAGTTCCTTTCTGGAGGGATTAGGGAGTGGTGGTCTGTTTCTCCCTTCCTGAACCTTTCCAAGTCTTTCTAAAAAGACAAAAAAAGAGAAAAAAGTTGACAGAAAACATCCTAGAAACAGTCCCATGTCATCATACACAACAAATCGTTCTGCCAAAGGATATGCTAAAATCTCCCTTGTGTTTGTGCTAAGCTTGTGTGACTGCTTTTGTTTTGGGTATTGACATTCTGGGTTCTTCATTCCAGGGAGGCTGAGAAGCCAGAGGCAGCTCAGTTGTGTGTGTTAACACATCAGTCCTGTTCAGATGGAGGCTTGTTTCTTTAGAGAATGACGCCCTTCCGCCTGAGCCGAGAGGCTGCTCTGCTGCCCTTTCATGTGCAGCCTTCTGGCTGATACTCAGCCCTGCCCTGGTGCCACAGCTTCCTGATTTATGAGCTTGCAGGAGAAGCTGTTGATTGTAGCTGCTCATCAAGAGCAGCAGTGAAAAGTCACCAGCTTTGACAGATGCGATTGACTGTCGTCGTTATTCTCCATTTTTATTTTCTGTAAGTTTCTGGTTTTCAGACCTCTCATTCTTCCCATCAGACAGTGAGCAGATGATGTTCCTCTTCATGCCCTGTGGCATGTTGTGTTCATTGCAGGGCGCCTGTTGATCTCTGTTGCATTTTAATAGTCGTGTGTATCAGGCTTGGCTGTCCTGAGCCCACTTGTAGCTTCCAGGAGGTTTGTGCTGGCTGCCATACATTCCTACACCCACTCAATCCTTTTAAACCATTAGAGCATCGTGCTTTTGGTTAAGGTCATGAGTAGGGTGTGGAACGGCCTTTTTAAAAAATTTCTTACTCTACGTCACTTTTGGAAGATTGGTCATCAGTTTTAGTGGTGTCCTCATTTTTGCTTTTTCCTGCAGTCTTGTTTTCCTTCCTTCGTAATGGTTTCTTTTTCCACGGAGTTGCAGTGCAGAGCCTCTTACTGAAATTTATCTGTGCCAGCTGAGAGTGGATAAAACAGGTCTGGGCCAGGAAGGGTTTGTCTTTGTGGACACAGTGCAGTCTGGAATGTGGATGTAGTTGCCTGAGCCAAGACTAACTCCTTGAGGTGAAGGTTTTATTTCTTTTCTGTGATTAAGCTGGGAGTGGGTTAGTTTGGAGTAGCAGTAAGTTTAAGGAAATTATTTCTTTTTGTTTCCTTTTGTCTGTTTCTAGGAAATCTCCCTGTGTTAAGAAATCAAAACAGAGGCTGGATTCTTGCTCTGAGCCATTTGTCACCAAAGAGAAGAAAAAAAGCAATCTTTGCTAGTGCTGATTTTTATTTTTTTTTCCTCCTAGGAAAAGGGTTTCTTCGTAGAAAATGAAAAGAACTTGAGTTGGCAGGTAATTGATACATATCTGCCCGGTCTGAAGAAGTACTTAACTTTTACATAACTACCTATGAGTCTGTTTAGGAAGCTGCCAAGCTGCAGTGGACTGTGTGGTTTTCATTATGGCAGTGTATTTAAAATTGTTGCAAATGGCCTTCTTTTATGGGTGGTTAGAATTCCTTTTAAGTTGTGATTCAGAAAGCCCCAGAGGGGAGGGGAGCAGTGACAGCTCAGCAGATCGTGCTGTGCCCTGACTCCAGGCAGGATGCTGCTGTGCCCTGAGGATCAGCACGTGGCACGGAGCAAAATCTGGTTCAGCACCCCCGCTGTGCTCCTTTGGCAAGACTTGGGGATTTACAGCGCTGGAGTAACTGAGGCAGCATGAGGAATACTTGGCTTTCCTGGTCTCATTTTTGATGCTGTAGCTACTGAATGCATAACTACCTGATTAATGCAGAGATTTTAATCTTCTGACCCCCTTGCATACACTTATTAATTGCACTCATAGATTTTAAATTTGTAGAACTAGAAGGGATAATTATGATCCTTATAATTTGGTTTCTCCGTGCAGCTGAACAGAAATCTTTTACTAAATCGGTGGCTTTATTCCCCTCACTTTAAAAAAGTGTGCTCCTTATTTAAGGAATTTGTTTTCTAGCCTCAATACCCAGTCATCAAAAATTTTCAAAGTTTTGTCAGACTTGTTGCTTATGTTATTATTGGGCTGGTATTAATCTTCACTTCTTAAAAATCAAATGAGCAGAGCTGTTAGAACAGACTCAATATAGGGCACGTTCTCCCATTCACAGATGTTCCTCCTCCATTTGCTTTTTAACTTCATAATGTCTTTTTAACAAAGAAAACTTTGTTCACTGTGCAGTTTGTTTGCTGTTGTCATGTTTACAGGGTTGCTAAGTAACCTGTCTCTTCTCTTGCTCCAATTTTTTTTCACATATATCAAAGGTAATTTTAACCTTTTTGGCTTGTATTTGATATAAACTTCTGCCTGGTTGGATATTTGCTAGGACCCTCCATCATCATCATCCTCCTCATGATCATCGCAGCATCCAGAACAGGATTCTTGTTCCAGGAGAATGACCTGCATCCTTTGGTCCTGGACATTGTTTGGCCTCACTGGGACACGTGTTAGTCTCTAATCTTTCTCTCTATATCATGTGAAGAAAATAGAGAACAACTGGAAACATAACCACATTTCTCTCTTCCCTGGACAAATCTTGCTAAAGTCCAGTGAAATAGATTTTAAGAGCATTCAAGCTTTACCAGTCTCCTTTTAAGTATCTCAAGTCAGATGCTTGAAATGTTTGCAGTCTTCCAATTGATAAGGGGCTGCTGGCTGCTCTGGATTTCCCCCTCTCCCTCAGAAATACCTGTTTAATGTTCAACCTTTCATATTTGAAGAATCACTGTTCTCTAATGCTGATGTTTGCAGAAATAGAATGACTTAGGAGTAAGACTTCCTGCTAAAATTGTGGGGGATTCAGTATGTTTGCTCTTTCAGTTCAGCAGTTCTGTATATAAACATGGATTTGGGTCAGTCTTCCCCCTTGTGCCTCCCGTGTTTTTCTGTCGTGTTCCTATTTGCAGGAAGTCCTTTACCACTGGGTGCCACTGTTTGATAGTTCTTAACATTTGCTTCAGTGAAGCCCTGAAGAAAGTCTCCCCTCACTCTGAGGACTTCTGATTTTAAATCAAGGCTCAGTTTTTATGTGGCATCCCACGTTTCAATGTAGTAAAATTTGATTCAAACAAACTTGTCCTGATTTTTAATTTAGTGGCCCACACTGATGGGTCTACAACACTGATGGTGCACTGTAGCTGCAGGGAGCATAAACTGATCTTACTTGCTTTTCTGCCCTAAAATCTCTTTAAAAAATGTGTCATTCCAGAATTGCATATGAATCACTGTTGACCCATGTATAAATAAATTGCTTGTTACCTTTGGGGATTAATCTGGTTGCAAACTGTGCTGCTGAGTGCCTTTCCTAAGAGGCATAATTTCAGTTATCATCTCCTGAAAATCACGTTACTGCACTGTTATAATTACCTGTGTAGTGTTTTGGTGAAAGTTATGTGTATATACGGTTGTGTACCTTTGCCAGTCACGATTTATTCCTTTCAAAGGACTGACACAGATGAGAGGACAGCGGGGTGTGCACGACATGCTGTTGTTCTTCAGGGCAAAAGCACAATAAGTCACTTAGGGCCTTTTGGATGAGAGGTGTCCGAAACACTGGGTCTTCTCCTTGCCATCAGAATGGCTTTACACACCCTCAGCCCTGTCTTGGGATTTAGATGATCACAGGATCCTGAGCAAAATGAGTATGGGGAATGTAAAGTCCTGGAGAAAAACGTAGGGAATTTAGGAAAGACAAGTGATGTGAGATGTACAGTGTGTGTTACCTGCTGTTAGTCCCAGACTGGCACCGTGGTGTTACAGTGGGTGGATCACAGACCAGGATTTAGGAAAGATGAGTGCTCTTCAGTGTGCTGCTCTTCATCCTGTGTCTTTCTGTCTTTTCTACTGCCTGTATTAAAAATTAGATGCTAAGTAGTTTGTTACAGTAAAAGTGAAAATCTAAGTTTTGCCTGTGTCTGACAAAAAGGGAACCTTTCAGAAGATCTCCATCTTTTACTCTCTCGGTATTCTTAAAGCACCTTGTGTGCAGACCTCTTCTTGCAGCAGGAGGGGAGAGGCACTTTGTTTCTGTCTTCTGCTTCTGATTACACAGCTGCATTGACACCTCTTCAGCATTTCAACCCAACAAGAGAAGAAAGAAATGCTACTATTTAGACCTGATCCTTTCAGCTGGTTTGAAAGCCAGTGGCAGAGAACTTCTTTGCAGCACTTGCAGCCTGAGGAAAATTTCTTTAGGATTAATACAAATTCCTCTCTTTTGGATTTTGGGGTTTTTAGTAGAAGATGTGAGGCCGTTCTCAAGGCTGTTTGTGTCTTCTTGAATCTTTTTTCTACGTAAACTACAGACCAAGAGGAAGGAGCCATTCTGTCCTCACCAGCATTGCACTCCAGGCCTTTGCCTCTCTGGGGTCAAGGCTGTTCCCTCCACACCCAAGACTTGACTGAACTTCAAAGCCCTGGAACAGAGACTGCCTGGTGCTGTTTAAATTGAATGTGAGCCATGAGCTGCTCTTTGCATTTGAATTTTAACAGTGTGGAGCACTGCCCCAGATCTTGCACTCTGCCTTCCTTTAGGTGTCAGTGCCAATGCAAACATCTTTAAAATGACCGTCTTTCTTCTGGTTTCTCATTTAGTGGATGTTTTATCTGTGCTTTGTTGATGTTACTCTCAGCAGTACTTAAGGGAAGAAAATGAGCGTTAACTGGATTTCCTTCAGATTTTGAGTGGGTTAGGTCATTTTAATATCATCTAAAGTGACAACAGGAACAAGCTTCAGGAGCCAGCAAGCTCTGCCTCTTTCCACATCCTTGACATCACTGAGATTGCTTTGGGCTGCCCAAATCAAGTGAGCCCTTGTTCCTGAGAGAATTCTCTGTCAGTCTTCTGGCAGCCGTGGAACTAATGAAGACATGATACCTTATGTCAGGGGGGTGCTGTGAGTTAAACCGTCCTGGCTTGGGATGGACAGAACTTTGTCAGCCTTGGGATGGGATGTGAGATTTTGAAGTGCACGACAAGAAGCAGCGAGGTTTGACTTGCAGAAGCCATGGCGATTTCTAAGATGCTCTTCTCTTTTATGTGTGGAGCTGCAAAACAAAAGCCTGCTAAAGGGTTTGAAAGCTCCATTATGTTAATTTTGAAGAACAGTAATGTATTTAGTAACCTGGTGGCAAGATAGTACTCGGCGGGCAATCCCAGGTCCATGCTGCCCTGAACCTGTTTGATTTTGAGGCAGGTGAAGTAGCTACTCTTTAGATCTAAAAGGAAAGCTCTTGTCACGGGGAAGTGGCAGCCCTTTTGAACAAAGAACGAGGGGCTGGCAGGAATTGCAGCCACCAGGACCTGTGGTCCTCCCCTCTCCCTCCACAGGCAGTCTGGCTGTGTTGTGCCATGGCCCAAACTCCATCCTTCCTTTCAGCCACGAAAGACAGTGTAAGAGTCAAATTCCTTTGTCAGTGTCTGGCTCTAGCATTGTGGCTGGGAAGAGTATTTTATATTCCGTTTTCAGGAACTCTTACTTTGAATTAAAGGGTGAACTGTGGGAAGTTATTAATGATATCTATAATCAAGGATTAATCAAGTAAATCTCTCTAGTCGAGTGCCTCTTACTGCACTGAGAGCATACAGATAAAGACGATAGCGGTGTGAGCTTTCATGTGCAAACAGTGCTGAGGTGGTGCCTGCAAAGCAAAGCACACTCTGCATTTAAGTAGCTCTTTTGCTTTCTACCCAAGCTGGCTGATGCATGGTGTTGCTTGGTCGTGTAACGGCTGAGCAGAGACATGCTGAAGAATTTTTATTTCAATTCCTCTTGAAATTGGAAGGGGGAAAGTAAAACAAGATTTTTATATATATATATATATATATATATATATTTTTTTTTTTTAATGGAGAATGCCTTTGGGTTACTTGTAGCAAAGTGCAAGTCTGTGCGGTAGTTTAAAAAGCTAAAAATGCAAGTCTTAAAGTGTTTGATGGTTTACAGTACAGCTTAGAACAGATGTTGAAGCTTTTTCAAGAATAAAATCTTCAGGAGGTATTCAGTATTTGAGCTAGTGCTCCTGTGGAAGATATTAGTTCAAGAATTTATTAAGGAAATCATGTGAATTTACTTTTAATGTAACTTTTGGATATAGTGTAGTCTATTATTTTCATGTCTGTTGGTATTTTTAGGCATTTATTTATCTGCTTTTTAAGAGGCCTCAACTCTACCTCTGCTTTCACAGCTGGAAGTAATTGTGGGAATCATTTGAAGGGTGAAAATGCCATATATATGTGTAATAATATAAATATATATTGTCTCACAGGAATTTTTATATTCAGATTCCATATGTAGAGGGTGATTTCTGGTATGAAGAATATCAGATAGAAAATAAATTAAAGTCCCTGAATGCCTTATAAACACGAGAGGGTTTGGGGAATTTTTGTTTTTGTGAATGTCTTTCTCCTGTGGAAGCCGTGGGAGTCCTTTTGTACCAGAAACTTGGGCAGCTGCTGAATCCTTAACCTGGCGCTGTTAGGATGCCTGTTAAAAACACGTGTCTGTCTGTAGTTCTCTGTGTACACGTGTTTCCAGTGTTACTACCATTAAGGGACTTTTGCTGGAAAAAAACCCTCTGTCGATAGAGTAAAAAATAAATAACATTGGAAGCAAAGGTATCTGCTGGACACATTCCCCCAAATGTGACTCACGCTTCTGGCTTTGGTTGTATCTCTTCTGCAGGATCAACTTTTGAAGGGTCTTTTCTGTTTTCCCTTAATTTACTTGGGCTCCAAGGAAATTAAAGGAGAGAGTTGCAAATATGTGACCACTTGGTCTTGGCCCTTCGAGGCTGAGGGAGTTCTTGATTACTCCAAGAGCATCTTTTTGTCTGGAAACATTAAACTTCTGTCTGGGAGGATACTTGAAGTAATTTTTCTACAGAGGCATTTTCTTTGTCTAGTGGGATGTTGAAATTGCTTTGCAGTTGTTTGAGGAGTTAAAATTCCACTTCCATGGAGGATCCCCAGTTTATTCTTTCTCTCTGTGGATCAAAATCTACATATACTGAAGAAGTTGTGGACAAAGACTGCGAGTTACTTAGGCACTACGAGGCAGATAAATGCTTTTGTGCTGCTTGTGCAGCAACAGCTAATTCAGCAAATGCCCTGGGAAAGCACCTGCCAAATTAGTGGGTGTATTAAACTTGAGCCAAGCTCAGCTAAAACATCCCCTGAATCCAAATCTCCTTTATTTGGACAAGGTAGTGAGGAAACACAGCAATGGGTTGTGCATTCTCAGTCGATCGTGTTACAGCAGATGGTTAAAAGGAGCCTCTCGGATGCTCTTCAGGCAGCGTATTCCTGCTAAGTGATTATTTGGATTATTAATGTCCCACTGTAGCACCTAGTGATGATCTGAAAGCAGCTTTATGGGCTGTGACTTTTGTGGTGATGAGCACTAGAGACTCATGAAATTAATAATGTTTTAATTGTTATTGCTTGAACATTGATTAAACTTGTTTAAGGACTTTTAAGGGATTCTGTCATCAAGCTTGACTTGTTTAATAGTGTGAGCCTGAACCTCAGAGGGAAACTCTGGGGATAAACTGCTCTGTTCCTGTGTGCCCCTTGTCTGGTGAATCCTTTGTGCCTCAGTTTCCTTTTTATGTGACACTTGACTGTGCTTTTGTAAATGTTAGCTTTGACAGGGTGTGGGGAGAGATCACCTTATCTAATTTTATTGCTTGCATTACACAGTGACTGTGCAGGACTTTGTCGGTGGCCCCCAGCCAGGCTGAGGTTTGCAGAGGGTGTGAGAGAATTCACTGAGTGGGAACTGGGCACCCTGTGTCGCTGGCTCTGTTTGGAAATTCTAGTTGAAGTCATTTGCAGCTTAATCATACATGGAAAGACTCTTTTCTTCCCAGGGGAGTTTTTATTCATTCATGTTTGCTGCTAGTAGAGTTCATGTTACAGTAGGAAACCACAATTCCTGACCTCTGAGTTGAATACATGTTTTAAAAATAGTGATGGGACAGAAGAAAGAAGAATAAATAAACTTCACTTTAAGGGCTTGCTCAAACCAAATCGATGTGCTGCAAAATACAGCACCACACTTTGAGAAATGATTGAATCAAAGTGTTTTTCAGGGGCTTGTGTCAAGAAAATTGTACATTATTTATGGCAGTTGTAGAGTAATTCTGCGTTTTTCTTCTCCACCTAAGCAAACAAGAATTACCTTGAAGAAGCAGCAGGTTATTTTTGGATTTACTTTAACAGAGAGCTGTTGATGACAAAAGGCTTCTAGAAGACTCACAGGCCTATCAGTGCAACAGAACTGATAGAGGAGTAAAGCAAAACAAATATTTACAGGGAAGGTTTATTTTGGGTGGAGGTTGGATATGTAATATTTGAGTTATTTTAGTTGTAATAAGCCTGATGTGCACGCTGAGGAAGAATGAAATGTTATGTCCTCATGTAAGAAAAGAACTGCAGCTGGTTTATTCACTGTCTGTGCTAAAAAAACTAGACCTCCACAAATGATTCATTAACAGCTTGGTGCTGTGTGGTGTGTGTTGAGGAGTTTTGGGGCTTTGCTTTTGGTTTTTATATGGCGTGCTATGGAACAGTGGGGGATCTGAGATGTGAGTTTAGCCAAGGCCCCCAAGGTGGGCTGTCGTGGAGGCTGAGGGACCTGGACTGGCTCAGCCCAGAGCAGAGGTTTGGCAGGACCAAGCAGCAGCCCCTGCCTGGGAAGTGCTTTCCAAGGAGATTGACCCAGGCTCTTCACCCGAGTGCATGGCTGGAGCATGAGAGGCAACAGGCTGGAGTTGACAAGAGAGTCATGGAGGTGTAAGGAAGAACCACCATGAAGAAAGGCAGGAGGGACCATCCACAGAGGTGGATCCACAGCCTTGGGGATCTTCAGGGAAAATGTCCTGAGCAGCCTGCTCTGTTCTCATAGCTGTTCCTGCTCTCAGGAGGAAGTTAAATTAGAAGTCTTCCAACTTCTTCTGACCTGTTTTCCAGTGGTCCCATATATTTGACATGTGTGGTGATAGGTGGTTGCTTGATTGAAGCAAGGAGGACTCTGAAGAGGTGACAAGTATTCTTACTGCATGATCAGTGTCAGTAAGAGGTTTCTGCCATGTACAGCAATGTATTTCCATAGTTTTTGGACTGTGGACAATTTTTATAGTAGTTTCAGAGGTCCTTGTGTGACCTGACACTCCCATAGAATTCAAAATTCTTCATATGAACTTGCCTTGAAGAACTGATGAAGGAGTCACCCGAGAGCAGCTCACACTGGTGAGCTGTTTCTCCTTGAAGTTGCTCGACAGAAATTTGGTGTGTGAGATGTAGCACCACTAAAACACAATTCACATCATCCATTCTAAAAGAGAAGCCGAAAGATCTTTGCCAGGTCCACTGGACAAATTCAAATCCTGAGTATCTTTCTTGCATCTGCTGAAAACTTCCATGTTGTTTTGCTTCCTCATGTGAAAGCAGCTGCAGCTCGGTGATGGTGGTACTGTTCAGTTTTAATCTACTGAAGTCTTAAGTGAAAATCTTTCTGCTGTATCAAGTGGATTTGATCAGACCTGAGCAACAGTATGAGATTCCTTCTGAAAGAAAATAGTTTAGGGATTAAACTGTGGCTGAACATTGGTTTTGTAGCCCATGGGGTGAGAAAGAGAGGGAAGGGCTGGTAACAGTGGGATCTGAGTTAAAGCACATATTCAGCTTTTACAGGAAACAGCACAGCAAATCCCAGTGATTCTCTGATTTGTGAGTACAGTGTGCAGCATTCAGCTGTTCTGCCACTCAATGGAAGCCTCTCGCCTTTTCTTTCATGTCCCATTGATTCATCTCTGTAAACCCACATGCTGGGAGATTATTTTTTGGGGTCTGTTTGAGGGGCCAAGTTTCATCAAACTGACAACTGCAAATTCTGCGTGCAGGTTTTCACAACAGTGAAGAGAGACAGAATTTCTCTGAATGTGCTTTGTTTTAGATGCTGGTCATCTTGTGACTGGTGCTTTTTAATGGAAAGGGGTTTGAATGGTCACATACGAATTATTTGAAAGCCATCGTTTGCTTGTCAGCTGTTGATTCAAAATGTTGTGATTTGATGTGTAGATAAGTTTTCTATAGCAGGATAGGAAAGTGCCACTTTTCCAAATGAAATAAATCATGAATTCATTGCCTTCAGGTCAGTGGATTTCTGTGGATTTTTCACTGGGTGGAATACAGCCTTTAAGAAACAACCTCACCTAACATTCTTCTCTTATACTTTTCCATTCAGAAATCAGTTCCCCATCACAACAATTGCAGATCTGGCAATTTCCACATGGAAGCTTTTGCTTGATACAGTTCAGGGCTTGCCTATCCACAGAGCTGTTTTCCCCACAGCTGGCATGTCACTGACAGCACAAAATGAGACTTTGCTTTTGATACACATTCACAGTATTTAATACAGTTAGTATTTTAAATGTCTTTAGGGTCTCAGGACTATTGATCCAAAAATGTTTCATCTGTATAGGCTTATTAAAATCAATAACGGTCTTCACACACTTAAACTAAATTATTTGTGAAGTTCTTCTCAAAACGGGGGAAACTCTTGTCTCCAAGTCACTGGATGAAGGCTGTTGGAGATGCCATTGTTATAACATTACTCCTTATTTAAAAAAATGCTACTGATGTTTGCTCTGAGAGCCTTTACTTTTTACAGACAAAACTAATCCAGCAAAAGCATGACTGTTGTAATGTAATATACTGCCTTTGTGGTTTAGGACATCTTTAAAAGGCCTTTCAGTGTAGATTCAATAGAGTTTTTCCTGTTTTACAGATACTGTGAGCAAGGACACTGAACCCAAAGATCCATTTCCCATTCCAAGAAAGATTATGGCTGAACCAGACTACATAGATGATGACAATCCTGAATTAATTAGACCTCAGAAATTAATTAATCCTGTGAAGTCATCCCGGAATCATCAAGATCTCCATAGAGAGCTGCTTATGAATCAGAAAAGGTAAGAGTCTAAAAATCACTTGTGCCACCCTCCCACCCCAAACACACAGCTTGAGTTTTAGTTTCATCAAAAGAACATTGTCCCCAAAACCCAGCAGGCACTGTTTGTTAATTCAGATCTTGTAAATTGAAAGACCCTGATTCTTAACCGTGGCATTTATTTCTGTTTGAATTTCAATGCAAAAGCTTGCCTTAGAAGGCTTCTCATTTCATCTTTGTAAATACTCAGAGGGTCAGTTTTGAGAGAAAGCAGTTCAGTTCTCCGCTATTGCATTTCATAGGAGCTACTCGGGCGCTGCAATTTGTCTTGTACTCTTAGTGTTATCAAGTATTTGACAAAATTTTGCTGATAACAGCAGGATGGTAAAATCTGTGGGCTTTCACCATTCCCAGTGCACTGAGTTTATGAGGCCACTTTTAAATGAGAAAAATCATGTAGTTTATTTCACATGAAACTGTTCTCTGCTTATTTGATCTCACAATCCAGTGTGATAGTCTGGTGCCTGCTCTGCTGCTGCACAAGTGTTTCTTTCTATGTTTTGCAAATGCTGCCTGCTCCTCTCTGGGATGGGATGCACAGCTGTTGCTCTCTATATTGCTTTTAGAGATGTAAACAGCCATGTCTTCATTTCATCAACTTCAGAGACACAGGCACCTGGCCCAGAAATAGCTGAAGTTCTGTTACTAAATCTCTTCAGCAACAGAGAAGTCATTTAGAAAACACATTAAGAAAATAGCCACCAGACCACCTGGTGGAGGAAAAGGCACTAAGCCTGTTGATGCTCCTTTTTTTAAACCAACAGAAACCAACTATGATATCAGTTGGTGATTTGGTGCTTTGAAGAAACCGAAAATGGACTTTTCAAAGGCAGGGTGTGGGGATCCATAAAATAGAAGTGGAAAAACAGTATTTCAGAGTGGATTTGAGCAGAAAGCTGGTGGTATCAGCCATTCTGACTTTTTGAGACCCAGGACCTTGATAAAGAAGAGTAAAAAGCTACAAATTTGGCTACTCCAGCAGGCCTAGATTTGCCTGTTTGGCAGGAAGAGTTACATTATGGCAGTTTTTCTCTCTCTCTTTTCTTTTCTTAATCCTTTGACATTGTAGTATTTCGAGGCAAGAGGGAGTCTTTTTATGTGTAATAGCAAAATCCTCACAAATGCTGGGCTTAGAGACATAATTCTAAATGAATTGCATCCACAATATAGCATTTCTTTAGTGATGAAGAAGGAGAGATATTTTACAGAATTCCAACTGAATTGGAAGAAACTGGCCTAAATAGGTGTTTGTCCTATTTTTCGTTAATGGGATTAAACATCAAAGTCAGTTCCTGGCACCGAGAAGTTTATAGTCATTGAAAGAAAAATAGTTGAAGTTTCCTGATGATCTTAATCTAGAGGATGTGGAGGCTGCAATAAATTAAGACTATTTTTTTTTCCTTTTAAGTTTATGAAAGCATAAAGCACTTTTAAATAGTATGGGGTTCTTTTCTTTTTGGAAGCTATCCTATTACACAGAAAAGTTGCGCAGACCTCAATACCCTCTCTTCTCTTATTGTAGTTTTGATTAGCTGCAGTTGTTAATTCTAGATTCTTATTTGTTGGTGCAGAAATAGATACTTTGAGTATTTTCACCAGCAGAAAAAATGGTATCTTTTAGAGGAGGGTTAGTCTTCTGTGCTTTGTGTCACTGTACTAGCTCTGATAGGAGGCTTTTCAGTAATGTAGATACTGGGCTCTGTTCTGCTTTGTTACATCAGACTGTCAAATATGTGGAGGACTTTCTGTGCTCTTATAGAAGTCTGCTGAACATTCTGCTTATTTTGTTGTAAAGACTCAGTGTAGACATCAGCAGCTTCACTTTGTGGACCCATCGGTTCTGAACAGCCAGAAATGGATGTTGGAAGATACAAGTACAGGTCCAGTCATTCTGCGTGCCCACTGTGAGCAGTGTCTGTCAGGTCTAGAACTGGTGTAGTTATTTACTTGCAGAAAGATTTGTTCTGGGAAGAAGGAAAAAAAAAAAGTATTCAGGTGGTGCTACTTCAAGGCACTGGTCATTAAATTGTTAACACTTATTAGGAATCAACCTCAGCTCTGCAGAATATTGGTGCTGTCCCTTCCAGAGGTTTTAACCCTATCAGCTCTCACTTGTGTTGTAACACTTTGCTTCCTCTATATCAAAGCCTTAGGATTTGTATTTTAACCAGAACAGTCACCAGGAGGTCATACAAGACCCCAGTTAATCCAGTATCCACCAGTTTGTTGCTTGTCCTTTTTACATGAGAGTGGAAACAGGATTGACTTTATAGTTCTGTTACCGATCTGCCATCCCCACCTGATTGGACTGAGGGGTTGTAGTTACTTGTAGCTTCTGCAGGTTCCCTTTGTTACAGCACATCTGAACCAGTCTGTGCCTCTGCTTTGTTGTGGTGGAACCTCAGTGAGAAAAGCAGCAGCAGTAATGTTACTTAGCAGCTGCTCTCTGCTTTGTGGCTGTTCTGACTGCTGATTGCCAGTGTGGAAGCTTCCACTGACTCTGCTCTTACCAATCCAGTAGTAGTAGTAATAGTAGTAGTAAAAAATTTTCAGCTTTTCCTGCCTGACTTCAGTTTTACGTGCTAAAATGTAATTAAAATAGCATGAAACATAAAATATGAACAGAGTCTTGTAGCTTCTGTTGCACTCAGGCCATGAGATCTATTATGAGAAACAGGGAACAACATTTGGTGTTGCTAAATATTTGATTTTGCTGTCAGGGTATGTACAGGGATAGAGTGTTGCATAATATATGGAATCATTCCTAGATACCACCATAAAATGGCATTTTAATGTTTTATTGGACATGCTGTCAGATATGCATATTAATGAATAATTAGGCAACCACAGATGTATAGCAAGTAGGAAGGGTAAAAATATGTTTTCTGAAAGCTTATTCAGATTACTGAGTTTCTTAAAGGGGAAATAAAAAATGGTTGCTGCTAAACTTAACGCTGGATGCTTTCATGTAATCGTCTTCACAGGAAAGACAACAATAACAAAGACAATTTCAGATCTCTCTGCTCTGCCTTAAGTGACGGTAATACCTGAATAACAGGGAGAGCTTTGAATCTTAAATTTTGAAACCATCATGGCGTTACAGAGATAAAAGAAATCACTGAAGTCCCAGAAATAAGTAGGAGTGAGTATTCATGTGTGTGCCTGTATAAATAACGTCATGCATCTTCCCAAGGAATGAGCTTTCTCATTCCGGAGTAGCTGGCTTAGAAAGCAATTTGTGCTGAACAGGCTCAAAACATTCAGTTCATGTAGCACCCTAAAGGCTTGTCAGAGGGAGAATCCTCCAGGCTTTGTCTGGTCTCCAAGGTGATGGCAACTTTTTTATTCTGGATTTTTGTTGTCTTAGGCTCTTTGTGATGTCTATTGTAGCCTGGGAGCTCTCAGTGGAAATAGCTTCACAGCCAGGCATGGGTAAAGCTGTCACATTTTCAAGGAAAGCAGAGAATCCATGATTTCCAGGAGCAGTGTGACAGACCACTTTTTAGTTTTGTCCATGCAGACTTTTGTGGGTAGAATAGCCTGCACAGGACTGTCTGAACGCAGTCCTTCCGAGTTATCAGGCACTAAGCAAATTCTTCTTGTCCAAAATTTGTTTCTAGCTCTGATAGTGTCTTGATCTGTGATTTTTTTTCAGTCTTTTGGAATCAAGAGAATACAGTGAAGACTAAAGATGAAAGTTAATGAAGTATACAGGAGAAATACTAGCATGCATGTTAAAGGGAAATATCTTTAGTGATTATGTGGCTTAAATTCTAGCTTAGGGTACTGGTTAGAAATCAGGCAAATGTATGCATGTTTTTTCCTTTTAATTACTTATTTACATCCCAATGTATCTAAATAGGCAGCTACTTGATTTTAGTAAAGCTGCCAGCAATTCTGTAGGAATTCCTGGTAACTGAAACTGATCTCCTTTTTCCTCACCCCATGTAATTTGAAGGGGTCTTGCACCTCAGAACAAACCAGAGCTGCAGAAGGTGATGGAGAAAAGGAAACGAGATCAAGTTATTAAACAACAAAAAGAAGAGGAAGCACAAAAGAAGAAGTCAGACCTGGAAATAGAGCTACTGAAACGGCAGCAAAAACTGGAGCAGGTAAGATGGGGAATAACAGACATTTGCACATCTACATCTGAGCTACTCACCTGAGGCTCACTTTGTAGACAGAAAAGAAGCAGCAGCCAATTTTTGGCATGTTTCCCCTAGTTAAATTCAGATATCTCTTGGGATAAGCGAAATCACACTCTTTAATTACCTGTTGTCACTTACTGTATAGGAACTGCATACAGGGTCTGCCTTTGGTCAAATGAATCCTGCACCAGCCAGCAGGCATGTGTGTGGAGCACTGATGATATTTAACCATTGAAACTGTAGTGATTTACTCAATTTTTGTAGTCTAACTTTGTTCCACTAAGAATGGCTGTTAGGCTGTAGAACATCAAAATTACGTTTAATGAATTAAAATCAATTGATTCTCCAGGGTTATGTAAGATACTAGGTAACTTTTAAAAGCTCTTTTGTAGTCTTAAAAGATGTGAGCCCATTGGTGTTTTCAAGTGCAAGAAAAAGTCCTCAGACCCTGTGCATGGAGATGATGTGGAGCTGGAGTTCCTCGTGGTGAAGCTTTTTGCCAGGCACAGGGCCGGCCAAATGTCTCTGTGCCTCTAGAAGCACTCTGTGTGCCTGGAAGGAATATCTCTGCAGTGAAATAGCTCGTCATAGAAGTCACTGTGCATCAAGCAATGCATTTATTTTAAAATAAATTAATGCTATAAATAAATGCTTTAAAAAGTACCTCCTGTGATTCTGAAAAGAAATCAGTTAAGCCAAATAATTACTGTTAAAATTACATGTAATCCAATCATTATAGGTTTTAGGGTTTTATTATAGGTTGGTGGTTTTTTGTTTTAATTAGGTTTAGAAGTATTTTTGGAGGAAGCTATTGTATTTTTAAGTGTATCATCCTGTCATTTTTCTTATCTCTCTTAAAGGGCCCAGCTTTGAATGATTCAGCTTGTGGGAAGATTTGATTTGAAACTGAGCCATACCACATAGATTATGCAGACTAGAAAATTCTGTTAGAAGAGGAAAAGCCTGCCCATTGCAAACAGTGCTGTGACTTTGTAAACATCATAGGAATGGCACTAATTGACAACATGACTCATGGAGGGACCTTGTTGTAATTTATAGAAAGGCACATCCCTTGTCAGTGAACCAGAGACAAAGGAGAGATTATTTAGGTGAGCTGTACGTGTTCCCCATTAATCAGGGAGACCTTGGTCTGTTTAAGAAGAAAAAAAAACCAAAACCTGCTTTCAGGCACTTTTTTAAGTTTACTAAAGGGTTTTTTCTCCCTTTTTGCCAACTCATCTGCCTTCCCTAAGGATCACTAAGCAATCCATATTCTGTGCCGTGTGTGAGCCTGTGTTGGAAAGGCACTGCATAGCCTTGCCACACAGAGCATTTCCGATCCTCACGTGGAAGTTTCAAGTGTCTGCATGGGTAGGAGCTCCAACTTGGTTAAAAAAATCAGTGAATGGGTTCTCAAAAATGAATGGCTGAGGGCCAACAAAGATTTTTAGGGGTTTTATTGCTTTTTGTGGTAGATAAACCAGATACTCTTAAAGAGGCTCAAGTTAGATACAGAACTTCATACCTAAACATTCAGAAATCAGTTCTGCAGGTTGCTGAGTAGTAGCTGTTCACATGTTCTCCCACGAGGCACATTCTTCCTTGTTCTGTTGTAAAGCCTGAGAAGTGAATTACTGTTGTTTCTTTAATGAAGATGTCCAAGAATTCCTTAAAAAATGCTTCATCTTGTTCTTGTACTGAGCTTGCAGAGTTTTTGTCTGTCTGGCGAAGGTGGACATCTGGAACAAGCTAGAGCCAAGGATTTGAAAAGATTTATTGTTTATGAGAACAGATACTCCCAAAGAAAGGCAATTTTATCTTTTCCATGAGACAAAGAAAGGAAGCAATTTAAAGAGTTTGACATGTCCAGTTATTGAAACCTTTACTTTTTTGTCTTGTATTTCAGTGATGTGTTTTCTATGCTTCTTTTTTTTTTAACATGTGATCTCCCTTTTAAGCTGGAGCTGGAGAAGCAGAAGATACAGGAAGAGCAGGAAAATGCACCTGAATTTGTCAAAGTCAAGGGCAACTTGAGGAGGACGGTCCAGGAAGCAACAGAAGCACCAGACTCCTAGAGCCAGAGCCTACTTAGACTTCCAGCTTTCCTGCAGAGAGAGGCTTTTGCAAGTTGTCTCACATTTGCCCCTCAAGAGGGAAAATAACAGCATCCAGCTGACACTTACTGAAGATGAGATCTTTAATTCCTGGGTTGTGTGGATTAAAAAGACAGTATCGTAAACAGATCGACTTGCCAAATACAGTCCTGAGATCAATGGATAAGGAGTGTCTTTGTCAGTTCAGTGTCATGGACCAGGCTGACATGCTTTCTCAGAGATTTTAACCAGGGATACTAGAGAAACTCCTTCAGTGTTGCACTGCTTTAACTCTTGTGATCCTCATTTAGTGGAGATACACAGATTATATTTTGCTTTAAAACAGAATAAAAATCCTCCTGTGATATCAAGCTTTGCTGTGCAGGTAGATTTCCTCCATCTAGACCTACAGCTTGTGTATATCCCACAATAATTTGTGTTTCCTTGGAATTTTTATTAAATCTAGGAGGATATGAGTTGTGCTGATTACTGCTGCCTATCTCCACTAGGATAGGTAGGTGTGGGCAAGATGAAAATGCTTAAAATTCACCAGCAGTGAAAAGTTAAGCAGCCTTAAAGCCCATTTCTTGCTGTTTGGCATGTAGAATTTGGGCTATGAAAGAGCAAAAATATGATGATCCTTTCACAGGAAGACTCCAGAGGCTGATTTATCTGTTGGTAAACTTACACTGTTGTATACAGGCCTGTGAAGTGCTACCTGTGAATTTACCTCTCAAAGCAAAATGATCTGTCTTCTACTTTTCATGTTTTGAAATCCTACTTACTTTGGTGTTGTGGCCTTTCTCCTCCAAGGACATGCTGAACAGAGTACAGTGGTAACACATCAGTTGGTAGTGTTTGAACTCATTTGCTGGAACTGATCTCTCATCAGTTCCCACGCTCTGCTTGCAGACACTTGTTGCAGTTTCTGCAGTAGAGAAGTGTCTGAACCAGACCAAACCAATTACTGGAATCTACTGAAATGGAATTTTTTTTCCCCAAAGTGAGGCATAACATGAAATTCATTTTATCCCATCCTTCATTCAGCCTCAGGAAAGAAGGGAAGTGTGTTACCACTGAGACTTTGGGTCCAATTCTGTCATCTTCTGCCTTTCTACAAGTTGCCCTTGTGACTTGCCATTACTTAAAATATTGCTCAGCTTGCACAGGGATGACAGAATCTGATCCTTCATGCTTATGACTACTAGTTATCCAGGAAAGCCTGGGATAAGGAGTGGGGAACAGATTGCTCATGTAGGATTATGGAATTGGATTCTTACCTGGTGTGACTGGGTGCAGGTATATCTTCACAATCTGGGGAGAAATCCTCATCTTCCTTGGTGGAGGTTGTTCTGGCTGTAACTGAAACTGTGTTCATACATACCTGCTGAGGATCTAATCCCTAGCCTTTGCCTTAGGATGCTAAACACAATAATTTCTACTTTGTAATTACATTGGACATAACTGTTTGAAAACACTTTTTTTATTAATATCAGCAGTGGCATGTTTGTATTGTAAAGGTGTGGTGGAGGGTTGTTGGTTTGGTTTTTATAGTTCCTTTTGCCTTCCTGTAAGTATTGGACATTCTAAACACAATTTCAGATTAGCAGTTGGGACAAAACACTCGCAATTAGAAATGTTTCCTAGATACAGACTTTAATTTGTTAAGATACAGGCATTTTTTGTGAGGACATAATCAGATTGAGGGTAAATTGAATTGTGATAAGCATATTGCCATTGATTTAGACTTGCAGTGTGACTCACATCCAGAAGATTAAATGTGAAGATGGTCTAACAGACTGTTCGGATGATGGACATACAAAAGACAAAGGCCAAATGTAAGACTCTTCCATGTATTATCTCAACAAAGGAACACCCTGAATGCTGCAGGTTCTTCCCTCTCTCCTTCCCTTCTCCGGGCAGGAGAGGATCTTCTCTGACAACACATTCCAACACTTGCACTGATTTTGTTTCATGTTGTTGAGACAGCTCTGTCTGAGCCTTCCACACCCTGCTCATGCTTCATCTTAGCTGTTCCCAGCCTACCAAACATCCTGCCTCTTGGTTTCAGCTCCACATTAACCTTCTGCTCAGTCTGGAAAAGTCTAGGAGTGATTGAGGAAATTTTCCTCTGGCTTGAGCAGACCATTTCATGTTAGCCATTTCCCCGTGGTGATCATGGCAATCCTACCGCATGTACACAGTGAAATGAAATCAGTGGAACTGGGAGTGGTGGGGGACAAAGACCTCCGTTTTGGCTTCAGTGGGTGTGTTGGATTGAGCCCTCAAGGCTAAAGGCAGTCTGCTTTCTCCCCAGGTTAGCTTGTGATTGAGGGTAGAATTTCTCAAACACAGGAGGCCAGAAAACTCCCTTGTACATACAGCATGAGTTTTTTGTTTTTCATTGGAATTAACTCTCTGTGTGAACAGAACATCAACGTGTGTGTTAGAACATCTTTGAATCCTGCTAATCCTTTAGTCTAGGAACCCCAGCCACCTTCATATCAATTTTGACAGGCAAAAGCTTGTATTTGAAGTCAGGATTGGGCAACCCTTTAATGGGTGGCCAGTTAGTCACACCACAAGTGTCCTGTGCAGCTACTTAAGTAAGAAACTGCTTGGCAGTGAGCGTAAGCAATTCCTGCTCCGCTCTTCAGCTATATGGGTTTTGAAGCAATCCAGCGAATACTTCAGTGATCTGAAAATTGCTCACTTACCACTTTGTACTTTTTTAAAAACTCTTGCTTTTGATAGTATAGTAGTAAATTTTTTAGCATTTTTGTGGCTTTAACATTCTGTTAATATCTGCACTTGTTTGAGTGTACATATATAAATATATATAAATATAAAAAGGGAGCCTTAATGGATTTGTTTTCATAATTTAATATTTTTTGTATTTGCTCTTGTATAATTGTTTTTAACTAAAGGTATTACAAGAATGAGGGTGGAATACTTAGAACCAAAGTTATGCTTAATAAAATCTACTACATGCTTGGTGTATGTGGTGGTGTCTGTCATATCCTGCCAAAAACAAAACCTTGGGGGTTGCACTGAGATATCCAGATTGTTTAAAATTCTGCAGTGTGGGGGCAAGTATCAAGATCATTATGACTTGGTTCCTTAAAACCCTGCATCCCTGTTTGTATGTGCAGAAGTTGACAGAAAGTTTGCTGTGTCTCTTAGCCAGTATTATCCTTCAAATATGTTCGGTGCAGAAAGTTTTTAACAGGACTGTGCAGCTGTTCACATAATCCAAGGTGAGGAAGAGCATGAGGGAAAACTTCTGATGGGAGTCAAGTAATTGTGGAAATCATTCCCTATCAATCCTTGGAATTAATCAGAGTTGCAATAGTTCCATTTCAAATTGGAGTGAGAAGAGAGCAGCGAGCCTGGTCCTGGGTTCAAGTCCTACAATGCTCCTTTTAATTTAGCCAGTGCTCCAGCGTGTGGTTTTAGTAGGAAAGATGTGGGTATGAGAAAGAAGTTGCAGGCACAAATAATTTTCTGGGTTAGGGTCAGACAGCTCAGTGCCAAAGAGCAAAATCCAGCGATAGGGAAGGTAGCAGGGGATGGACGGGGCTGGAAGAGGTGTGTGCCATCAGTTCTCCACAAAGATCCTCAGCTTGCACTGGTGAGCCCTGGTCAGCTGGACAGGTGACAGTGGAGGGGGAGCTGGAGAGGAGCATGAGGCAAAATGAAGTGGGGGAGGAGGAGAGCAGTGAATTCAGAACAGATGTCAGGAAATGCTTTTTTCCATCAGAAACTGCTCAGCATGTGGAATGGGTCCTGGCAGTGCTGCTGATGCAATGACTCTGGACCCGCTCCAGGAGCTCTCAGATGCGGGGGAGGTAAAAAAGAACAGAGAGTTAATAAGGGGTGAGTTTCTATGGCCAGTTGGAGATACTGCGCTGTGCTCTCCTACCTCAAGTGTCGCCAAATGTGTTTTGAATTATCCTTTGAAATTTCACTCCAACTCCAGAAAGAAAATGGTGAGGGCATGTGATCTGCTTTTGCAGCATGTCCAGAAGAAAAGATGATCCTCTTTTTGTCTGCTTTTTTGGATTGCATTGAGCTAAAAGGTTTTGTCATGTGGCTTTGCAAGCACCAGTCCACTGGGGCTTTTGCCTCTGCTCCTGTGGCCATAGGCAGATGGGTTGTGTCTTGCCATAGCTGTGTGGAAAGAAGCTCCCTTGAGGTCCCCTAGCTGCTCTTACAGGGTCAGTGGATAGTATCTGTAACCTGGAGTGCCTGGTGGCACTTGTGGTGACCAGTTGCATTTAAGAAAATAACTGGAGACCAAAGAGCTGCTGCTGTGCAGTTTCCATAGGATCAGAGCTAGTGTTTACGGGGGAAGAATGGGAGGGCAAGTTGAGTTCTCAAGGCTTTGCGATGGAAAGAACACAAACACTTGATGAGATCTGGAGGAGTAGAAATACAAGATACTTTTTCCCTCCCCCTGCCAGTTTAAACCGTTCATGCTGTTTGGAATCTTTCATCTGTCAGAGTAAAGGTTTGTGGTGCTGTTGTCACTATTAAGGAGGTAGATCACAGATGTCCTGATTGTCACTTGGGTGCTTGTGTTCCACAGCTCATGTTTTGGCATTGCTTCAGACCTAGGTGAGGGCTGCACTGGGTCCCTCCCATGGCCTGCAGTGCCTCTCTGAGGTTAGTAGGGACTGCTGCTGTCCTCTGGGCTGATTTTGCTGAACCTCAAGTACATGTATATGAGCTAATCATCCACTTTCCACTGATAGCAGAGCAGAGCAATCAGCCCTGTGGAGTGTAGTGCCTTCCTTTGGCTGTGGAGGAGCCCACAACACCTGACTCAGGGAACACTGTCTGCCTTGTAAGGATTCTGAACTGGGCCATTCAAATGCCACCACCAAACCACCTATTTTCCCTGGAGTTTTGCACCCCAGGATAGATGAGGCACCTGGATGCCTTTAGTAAATTTGGCCCTTCATGTCTGTGGGGTTCATAATGTGCTAAAGAGCCCATCTCTGCACTGTGCTCAGCAGCTCTGGTGCCTGGTGCCATGAAGTCAGCCCAGGTGCTTGGAGGGGACCCGTGGCCTCTGCAGGGGGCTGCAGAGAAGGGATCTGCCCCAGGCCAAACACTGACCAGCAGGAGAGGAGGTGGAAGGAGGTTGTGAAGCACCTGAGAGGAGGCTCCAACAGCCGGAGTCACCCACTGCTGTAGCCACAGTACTTAATTATCTGAGTAATCATTTTCAGAATTAACTTCCATTATGCACCCAAGTCTAATCTCTCAGGTGGATAGCATGAGCAATTTAACACAGATTGAGGCTGGCACATGGAAACTTCAGCCTGATTAGATGGGAAGGAGAAACATGTTTCTTTCCCCCTCTTCAGCTACTCGGAAACAAATCTTTAATAATGCAATTGAAATGCCAAGTCTACTTTATTGTGCTCAAAAATTAAAGAGTGCCCAGAAAGCCTGAGCCCCTTAGTGGGGTTCATTTAAGGTATGTATTGCTTGATAGAGAAAGGCAAAGGGAGCTGCCTGTGGAGGCAGGACATGGCAACCCAGCCCATGTGAAATGGTTTCCCAGAAGGAAGGGTTGTGTCCATCTGGTTGTCTGTCCTTTAACTCTTCCTTTGCTAAATGAAGCCTAAAAGATTCACTGATGAAAAGCTCATCAGGATTTTGCTTTCATCAGTAGCAGCAGAAAAATAGAAAGACCCTTCAAATTTACATTGTTAAACCTGGAAAGTCCTTCATCACTGTGGTTGTGGGTCATAAGGGGTGATTTTCTCTAATGTGCAGTGTGAGCTCTTGTCTTCATCCAGCTTTGTTTTGGTGCTAATCCTTTCAGTGAATTCTCCTCCATACAATTTCAGGAAACCACCTTCATGAGCTGAGCTTAGCAACAAAATGGATTTGGGGAATTTGCTAAACCCAGTGGGCCCCATACATTACAACCTCTGCTTTGTTGGGGAAATTTTACTGTCATTTCTAGTACAGATAGAATTAACTTCTTATATTCCAATGAGTAAATTCTCTTCAAAGAGAGATTTTGCATTTTTTATAATTTTCTTGTTGCAAGGGAGTTGCTTCTGCTTTATACCAAGAATTCCATTCCCTCCCTGTGTGTTAGGAAATTGTTATGATAATCAGACAGGAGGTGAGCTGCAAACTACCTACAGGCCCCTCTGCAGTTAGACCCACTCAGTCCTGATGCTAGAAAGCAGGGGTTGCTGTCTGGGGAGGAGAAAGGAGCTGCTAAAAGGAGGAACAGATAGTGGCAAGGCAAGTGCCTGACTGATGAAGATTCCCACCTTGGACCCAAGGTTAAACAGCAGCTCAGGATGATGCACACAGCCTGCATCTGTGTTCACATCTAAAGTACCGTGTGCCTTTTTATTTCCCCTGAAGCCTCATTGTGTTTTTGATTCCTTTCCTATTGTTTCCTTTCCCCCCAAGCTCTTCCTGCCTATTCAGGCCTCCTTGCCTTTGGATTATTTCCCAGGGCTGGTTTGTAATGAAAGGCATTTAATTAGCAAAGAATCCTTGGGATGGATCCTGAAATGGGTGTTTGAGGCTGACTACTGCAGCATGGAGGGAAACCCAGCCCAAGCTCTTGGTTTGTGGGGAATGGAGATGGGAAATACTGGGTATGCAGGGACCAGGAACAGATGAAAATAACAATTCTGAATGGCTGTCTGACAGAGCATAAATGAGAAACCAATATAGACATCTCAAAGCTTTTATCTCAGAGCCCTGCTTTAAAAGGACCGTGATGAGAAAAACCCTATGGGGGTGAAAAGGAGAGTGACAAAAGTTTGTTCCTTGATTCCTTCTCAACTGCCCCTGACCTTGTGAGACCCCACGTGGAATGCTGCATCCAGTCTGAGGTCCCCAGCACAATGAGGACATGGAGCTCTTGCAGTGGCTGCAGAGAAGGTCACAAAGATGACCTGAGGGCAGGAGCATTCTCTCCTAGGAAGACAAGCTGAGAGAACTGAGTTTGTTCGGGCTGGAGAAGAAAAGGCTCTGAGGAAACCTCACTGTGGCCTTCCAGTACCTAAAGGGATCTTATAAAATTGAGAGGGAGCAACTTCTTATGTGGGCAGATGGTCACAGGACAAAGGGGAATGGTTTAAACTAGAAGAGGAGAGATTTAGATTAGATGTTAGGAAGAAGTTCTTAACTCACAGGGTGATGACTCACTAGAACAGGTTGCCCAGAGAAGCTGTGGATGCCCCATCCCTGAAAGTGTTCGAGGCCAGGCTGGATGGAGCCCTGAGCAGCCTGGTCAGGTGGGTGACATCCCTCCCCGTGGCAGGGGTTGGAACTAGGTGATCATTTAATTCCCTTCCAACCCAAGCCATTCTGCGATTAGCAAGAAGACTAAAATACACAGAAGCAATGCGTGGGCAAACTCAACTTGCTCTCCTCTCTGAAGGAGAGCCTCTTGGAAGGATTTGCCGTGCAGGCGTTTCCTTACCCAGGTCCTTGCCCAGCGCGCCGCTGTCGGGGCCGGGATGCGGCGGGGATGGTCCCGCAGCCCCGCTCAGCTCCTGCCGCCTGCTGCCCTCTCCTGGGCAAAGCGGAGCGGGAGCGAGGGCTTGCCTTTCCTTCCCCCTCCGAACCTTCCCTCTAAAAAACACTGAGCTGTCGAGACTGAACGACTGGTGCGTTCGTGGGGAAATGCCTTATTATTTCGTGGTTTTTCTATGCAGATGTCATTAACGCTTCCGCTAAGACATGGCTGATTCGCTGTGTTTAAAAGCCTTGACTATGTTTCAAGACCACGGTAAGTCAGGAGCTGGATTCACAGTGGGGTGTTTGGTGCCCTGTGTTAAAAGCACGATGGTTTTCCATGGAGAGATCTGTGATGGCCATTGTGGAGTCTCCGGGGCTATCCACTGGCAGATTCCTGCCGAGAACAAGGTGTTCTCAGGACAGGTTCCAGATGTGATAAGCCCAAATGTGCCGCGGTTGTGTTTGGAACAGCCTTCTCCAGTAGCTGGTCCTTTGCCTTTCGTGGTGACAGCCACCACTGTTGCAGGCTGGGGTTGTTGCAGAGGATTTAGCTCCTGCTCCAATTCCATCAGTAAGCACATCCCTGTGCTATCCCCCCTCTGCCCCCTTCCACCACCTACACCACCAGCAGAGGTGTTCCTCCTGTTGTCACCCCGGAGAGCACGGATGTGCCCTCTGTGGCCTGCCAGCCCTTCCCAGCAGAAGAGATACCCCAGCCAGACCCTCCCTCTGCCCCAGGGAAGGAGTGCAATGGGACCTCAGAATGCAGGTGGGGAGAATCCTTCATTCCCACAAATCCCACTCATCTGCCTGTGTTTGCCATCCTGGTTTCCATACCTAACTTCTCTCTCTACCCAAACTCCCTCCTTTGCTTTCTAAAAATGTCCCCCATCCTCAGCTCCATCCTCTCGCTGGCAGCAGACTCCTCCTGTTGCTATAACAACGAGCAGCAGCCCAGCCAAATCAGCCAGACCCTGCCACATTTCTCTGCCTGCATCCAAATCATCTCCCTAGGTGTGAACACACTCTCTTCTTCCTCAAATCTTTGCCATCTGCCTGCAAGGGGGAGGTTGCTGCCTTTGGGGGGCTGCTGGCCCTCTGCACCCTCCATGTTCCCCCTTTCCCCTCTGTGCATGCTTTGCAGCCCTCCAGCTGGGTCCACACACATGACCTGGACCACACTGACTGTCCCACACGCCCTCTGAGATAAAACACCACTCTTTTGGCCCATAAACCCCATGCAGATTAAATTATGAATGGAAGTGGGGAGAATTGCTTGAAATACAGTGGAAAAGATGTCTCCAGAGTTGTGTCCTGGTCTGATCTGAAAGCTGGAAGGTGTGTCTAGCACAAAGGTGCAGGGGAAAGAATTTTCTTCTGAAGTAGTGTCTCAGGGTGTCTCTGCCCAGTGGCCTAAGCCACACATCCAGCCCAGGGAGTACCCACTGGTGTTGTGCAAAGCCTCCCTGTTACTGCAAGGGTGCTGTGGGCAGAGCTTGCTGATCCTGCAGGGAGCAGGGAAACAAGCCCTGCCACCTTGAGGGCCCTACTAGCAGACCTTCATGGTGGCTTTTCCACTCGGGATCATGATCTCCGCTAAAAACTGCTTTCTCCAAGCCTTTCTGGGCTGGCAGCAGCAGACTGGGAGATGCAGGTGGAAATGGTGAGTTCCTCTCTGGCAGAGAGAGTGTGGCACAAGGCTCCTCATCCTGAGCTGCATCTCTGCTGCCCTTTCCTTGGGCAAACTGCTGCCCCAGGGCTCACCACAAGGATTTCTAGTCTCCCTGCTGAAAAAAACCCCTAGGAGAGTCTCCTGGGATAATGCCAAACTGGGGGGACATCAGGAGCCACAGCTGGAGTGCTGTGCCCAGTTCTGGGTCCCTCAGTGCAAGAAGGACACTGAGGTGCTGGAGCATGTCCAGAGAAGGGCAGTGGAGCTGAGGAAGGGTCTGCAGCACAAGTCTGATGAGGAGCAGGGAGTGAAAGATGAGGAAAAGGAGGCTCAGGGACAGATTCTATCACTACAACTCTCTGGAAGATTATAGCCACGTGGGGGTCAGGCTCTTCTTCCAGGTATAGAACAGGAGGAAATGGCCTCATGTTGCACCAGGGGAGGCTTAGATCAGATATCAGGAAAAATTTCTTCACTAGAAGGGTTTCCCAGCATTGCAACCAGCTGCCCAGGGAAGTGTTGGAGTCACCATCTCTGGAGGCATTGAAAGGACATGTAGATGTGACTTGGGGACATGGTTTACTGGTGGAGTTGGCAGTGCTGGATTAGCATTTGGATTTATTGATGTTAAACGTCCTTTCCAAAGTGGATTATCCTATATCCTCTGCCATCTTCTCACCTCAGAACAGCTTGAGTTGATGCTTTACCTGTAACATTTTTCATTTTTCATTCCTAGGTTGGAGGCCAGGGGAAATCTGGGTGTTTCACAAAACATATCAAATAGTGCAACCTCCTCTAGTGAATGGGCTGTTGAGGTTGAGAAGCTGTTCTCCTCCAACATTTTTTGTATGACAAACAAGGTACATGGCCAGAGAGACCTGCTGAGAGTTTGTTCCCTAAAAGTACCTTTGTGTGCATTTTTTAATTCTCCAGCCCCTTAGCATTTATATCCCACCCTCACTAACTGGAGTGAAATCACTTTAAACCCAGCAAACTGGAAAGCTCTTTAGAATACTTATGGCAATTTCTGCTTCTTTTAGCAGTGAACTGTTTTTGCACTCTTGGCTGCAGCTGGAACTAAATATCCGCTACTGTTAATTTTTGGGGGGTTTGTGGCCTCAACTGCAATATAAATTTACTTCTTTATATATGGAGCCTTGGATTAAAAACCTGTTCTTTCAGTTCATCCTGGATTTCTGGGTTTAAGAGCTCCCTTACTCCAAAGCTACTGATCTCTTAGTTTTTAAAATGACTTTTAGGTGCGAAATGTTTTTGGCTGGGTGTCCAGATGAACTTTTCACACAACCGGGTTTTGATAATTGGGAAAAGGCTCCAGACAAATCTGAGCTGCTACTGCCACTCTTCCATTAGGAGGAAACACATGTTCTTCCTGTGACCCCAGGGGACAATGCCCCTTTGTGCTGAGTTCTCCATCCTTCAAGGCAGCAGTGAAGATATCTTTAATAAAGCTGGTAAATGTTATGGGTTCTCTTACCAAAGAGAGGTTTGCTCCCATATGTGGAGACTCCCAGCTGCCCCTTTTTCTCCCTGCACTCTGTGCTGGCAAACCTCCACAACAGGTCCAGGCTGTGCAATCCCAACAGCAGCAAGGAGGTCCAGTTCTTGTCCTCACCTTGGCTGAGGAGCCTGCTGCTTCCCAGCCTAATATCCACCTCTAGTGGAGCTGGGCTGCCTTCCTCAGCATGGGGATGCTCCAGAGACAGAGACAAGAGCAGCTGGCCCAGCAGTGACATGGCATGTCCACAGAAGGCAGCCCTTGACCCAAGTTGACTTATCCAGTGAAATGGAAAAAATTCCAGTAGCAGATCACCTTGGTACCGAGATCCTGCATCCCTTGTTTTCAGGGAAAGCATCATTCTTTCATTGATCCCATCCAAATAGGAATATGTGAGGGATCCTGGCTTTCCATCTGTCATTTCAAGGGCATTTCAACCCTGCCAGGCTTGAACCACATTTTGTTGTGGTTTTCTCAGTACATGTATTTTTTTCCATTCCCAGCTTTTAAGTCATCCTGGTACACAGGGTTGTGCACAGAGGAGCTTGAGAGGGAATTAAGGCTCAGTAGCTTGAGTGTCTTTTTGATCCTTTTGCTGCAAGATTTCAGATCTGAGAAATGCTTCTGAAAACTTGTTTTTATAGGCCCTTGTCAACAAGTTTATGCCAAAGAAGTTCTCCAAAATCTGTTTGTTCTCACCTTGAGTTGGATTTGTGCAACCAAGCATTCAGGAAAAGATAATGGCTTCTTTTATCAGTGATTATTCTAATTCCTAAAGATTTTAGTCCTATCTGCTGCATTTCATTCTGGCTGAGTTCGTATTTGGGTTTTTTTGCCAGTGAGTTAATATGCAGCAATGATGACATCCCTAAACTTAAGCTAATATAAAATTGAAGATATTTGGAGTAGCTATGCTTCCAAATAAGAGGAAATAATCTAAGAAAATGCCTGCATAGTTTAATGATGCTATTCAGTAAAGGCATTTTTTATGTGCAGCTCCCTCAAAGCAGCTGTTTTCATAAAGGCCAGTATTCAGCCAAGGAAGTTTCAAAAATCACTCATTGTCTTCAAAATGCCATGATTATCTCAAATGTGGGAAGGAGGGGACTAGCAGACATGTTTGATCCTTCTTCCAGCCATGACTGACTGATTATTGTGTTTCATCTCTTTTGAGGTGGGGGTTATCTCATGGAAAGAGCACCAAAGGCAGTTCAGAAATATCTTGGCTGATATTTAAGTTCAGAGATGTTTGCATTGTAGGCATGTGAATGTCAGAGTTTTCCAGGAGGTGCTGGGAGTGGTGCTGGAGATGTTTGCAGAGGGTGCTCTGCACACGAGGAGCTCCAGGGCTCTGCATTGTGTTTAAATGTGACTGGAGCCCACTGCAGAGCAAGCAGAGCTTGTGCAGTGTGAGGTTTTGTGTCTGTGCCAGGGGGAAACTGCCTCAGGATAACTCATTAAGCAAAACAAAGTAGAGGCAGCTGTTTGGGTCATCTTATCTGTGTAGTTTGTTCTTTTCCTTTGTGCTAAAAAAAACTTTAATGAGTGGCTTTGGGTCGTGAAGGGCCACTTTAATAGTTTCTTCTGTAAAAAATTAAGTGTTCCTTTTTATGTGTTTTAACATTCTTTCTTTTTATAAGGAGAGTTGAGGAAATGTGGTGTTGAACCTCATTCAAAGTTGTTAGTGCTCTTGAAAATCTAAAAATGTCACATTCCCTGAAGTTCATTGCTTTCATCACATATCACCGTAGCAGATAATATCTGTGTGTTTAATTATTTTTAATCTTAGCTTTCAAGCCAGTTAATTGTGCAGTTTTATTTTTTCTCAATTAGGTATGTTCAGATTTGTTACATCCCTCTCCTCAAATATTTTCTGTGTTGGTTCCCTGGAACATCAGTGACTGTGAATGCAGAGATGCACAGGCCATCCCCAAATCATTCATGTGGGCTTCTGTGTCATCCCTTATTGCTCTTACGTGAAGTCAGTGGGGAGAGGAAGCCTGATCCTGTGTCTTGAATGGGGAACAAAGAGCCAGGAAGCTCCTGGATTTTATTCTTGGAGCACTTTCTAGCTCACTGTGTGGTCCTGACCTCCTCCTCAAGGCTCCAGTTCAGCCAACCATTGCAGCTTTTTGCTCCTGGTGAGACCCTGAACATCCCACTGAGCTCCGTAGGAACTCAACAGAATAAGCACAAGTTTGGGTCTGAACTTCCTGGTACCAAGTGTTCTGGTGTCAATGTGTTGTGCACATCACATGCCCAGAATGGAAATAAATGAAGGTGCATGAAAAATGGGAGTGAGTATCTGGGTTTCTCACTGCTCTTTGTAAGCTTAGAACGTGAAAATTAATGAGGTGTAATTAAAACAAAAATGCAGCGTGCGAACACAAGTCCAGAGAGCCAATTAACCCGACATCTTGTCTGTGGAGTGAGAGGATGTGGATTGAGAAGCCATTTTGGCTGATGTATTGTTCATATAGGTGTAGACCTGTGGAGTTAACATCTGTTCTTTCACCCAGTGTTAAAAAACAGAGACTCTGATGCTCTGTTGAGTGGGTGCTCCAGGGAGCAGGCAGCAAAAAGAAGATTACACAGAGCTCCTGTGAGACAGGTTGCAGGGATGGGGATCCTGCTCCTGGGATCCTTCCTAGGCATGTGCAAAGAATGTGTGTTCCTCAAGCAAAAAATCCTCAGGCTTGTTCTGGCACCCTGAGTTTTCCCTCTGCCTTGCTCTTTGCCTGGGCAGAATAATGAGCTGCCTTCAGGTATGATTTAAAGCTGGTCATGGTGATTTAGGGATGGAAATACCCTTACTTTTTAACATGATTTGTCTGCCTCTAAGTGCCACTTTGAAAATATATTCCCTGCTGATTAAAATTAATGAGGGAGTCTAGAAGAAGGGAAATAGTGTTCAATATTCTCTGCTTTCTGAATTTTGGAAGGTTGCCTGGGAATATTTCTAAATTTTGGAAGCTTTCTGAGAAAAATCTGTAAAACTGAAAAGCACGATGAGAGTTCAGCTGACACGGGTTATTTTTGTGCCTAGCTAATGAAAATCAAATAAATACACTTGTTCTCAAGCTGTGTTTCCTCTCTGGAAAATCAAACCATAACATGACACTGGCTGAGATGCAAATCTCTCTCCCCATGTCTTTTGGAGGGTCAAGAGCAAGACCTTTTTCTGGCAACCCCAATCTTATTTGTCTGTCCTGTGGGCCTCATGTTATCCCATCTGTTAGCCTGAGTTGGTAGCATAATCCAGGTTGGAAGGGACCTCTGGATGTCTCTGATGCACCCTAAAGCGGGGGCCAGCTTAGGGGAGGTCACTCACAGCCTCCTCCAGCTGAGTTTTTATTATGTCAGTGGACTCAGTGATCCCTCTGGGTCCATTCTGTTGCAGGATATTCTGTGATTCCACCATCTCCAAGGAGAAGATTTCACTGCCTTTCAGACCAGCCTGTTCCAGTGCCTCATCACATTCCTCACCCTTCAGCGGGGTGCCCCTCTTGTTTTTTTGGATTCTTCTTTTGGGCTTGCTTAGGTAAGGGCATCAGCAGATTTTAGGCGCCTGAACATCGGTGTCTGGTCTCATTTAAGTGCCAGTGGGGAATGTCACCTCAGGTAAACCCCTTCCCAGGGTTGCCTGGGGAGTAGAGATGGGGACAGCTGGAATTACATGGCAGCCCAAGCCAAGAAAATATTCCTTGTGAAGACCTCCATGCTGGAGCCCAACCTTTCCAAGCCCAGCAAGGATTAAACCTCCTTCCCCTGCCGGATGAGCTGTGCTGCCCAAGGCTACAGGTAAAGCAGAGCTCGGGCTCCATCCCTGGAGAGCTGGACAAAGGATGGAGAGGAGGAAGGTGCTCCCAGTCCATCATGGTGTGAACTGGCAGAGCTGTTGTAATGGTGTTGTATCCATTTTGACTTTTGAACCAGTTGAAACTCAGGTCCATTATGAGAAGAATACTGTATAATTACAAGCTGCAGCCTGAGGAGGATATGACAGTCAAAATCCCTTTGTACAGAGTTGTAAAGATTTAATACATATAAAACATCTTATGTCAGTATTATAATAATACAGATATTTAATGTATAATGTTAAATTTATGACATGACCAAAGGGTTTATCCTCTGATAGGTGACATCCTCAGCTGTACGAAAGGGCTGATGGTGTGGAGCATGATGAATAGTCAAATGAGCTGCAGGGGACAACCACAGTCAGGCAAGCCATAAATTTAAGCTCTTTGTTCTCTGCTGAGACCAACCTACAGTGTTTACATAAAAATATGACATAGGTGTATATTCTACCTGAAAAGCAGGGGTTGACAACACTAAGATTCCCCTGCACAGAGCTTCTGTTTTTCCTGCCAGAGGTACATTGCAATAGACACAAACATTAGCATTTTCTGCTTCACAAGGCAACTGCTGGATGGGGAATTTTTCATCCAATAGTGTGGAAATAAAAAATGCTTGACAGAGGCAGAGCCTGAATGGCATGTATGAATAATCAAAGGCACCAGCCTGCATCTGGGGTTTACAAAATGCTGTAGCACACTGAAGATTCTTTTCTAAACAACCTCCTTGAAGTTTGAATTCCTGAGCTTCCAGACTTCTCAAGGCCCAAAGGCACTAAAGAAAAAAAAAAGGATGTACAAACAGAATTTTAAATAAAGCTCTCTCCAGAGAGGAAACTAAAAAAGAATGAGACTTTTCTCCTGTAAAGGAGAAAAAGAGCTGAACACACAGGTTCTTTGTTGCATTAGACCCTTGAACTTCTCGACATGGTGCTATCATTTCCAGTGGCTTTGTCTCAGGGTCACTAACACCAGGAAGAAAACAATGCAGGATTTTATCAGCCAGCTTCATTTTGAGGGAGACTTCCAGGAACTAGAAATCCCATGTAAACTGTAACTGTTTTAGTTTTGTGAAGCAGCAAAACAGAGTCCGGAGGAAGGACTCCCTGTGGAGTCAGTCAATGGAGCAACTCCCTCTGCTCTGGCACAGTCAGCAGCAGACCAGCCCAAAGAGCTGGTGGTCTGTCTGAACTCATAGACTATTGGAGACTTTGAAATGTTCTGTATGTTGGTCCTGCCTAATTATGTAAATCTCAGTCCTGATGTGAATGGCCAAACTGCAATTTATCAGTGACTGGGGTCTTGGCTTTTAATGCCTAACAAATTCCCTGGAACGTGAGCATGCATCTAATATCACCACCCAGGACATTTAACTTCAGGAAGGACTTCCTGTGTCTGTCTTCAGAGAGATGCAATTAAGTGGGAGTCCTCAGTTGGGCTTGATCCCTGGAAATCCTTGAGGGATTTGGATACTTCATGAAGATTTTTTAATTAGGAGAAAATATGTAGTAACTTGTTTCACACATCTGGCACCTACTGCTCATGACAAGCTGGAGACTTAAAGGACAAGCTTGTTGTGGTCAAGAGACTTCAGCAGAAGTGCTGCCATCATCTGAGGGTAATCCTGCCCCACTGACCTGCATGGGATGGAGCTCTTTGCAAGAGACACTCCTGACTACATGCAAACTTTGAGTAAGGAAAATAAAAGTCCAAGGAATCTGTAAAGGAAAAAACTTGTTACAAGAAGTTACAGGTAAACAGCCAGTGCCTAAGTTAATTTTGCAGAGAAACTAGCTGGTTTCAGTACATTAAGGCATTGAACAACCACTGAAAGGTGGTTTGCTTCCCCCCCCCCCCCCCCCCCGAGCTCCTGGCTCAGCAGATGAATGGGAAAAGAATGAGAAAAAATGAAGCGAAGAAAATGCCACCTCAAAGTACTCTGGGTTTAAATATCTCCTTGTGCATCGCCACATAAGCATTTTGATCCTTTACAAATAAAAGAGCACATACCCTTGGGAAAGAATGTAAGGAATTGTTTTCCAGGAAAACCCTTTTAGGGATGATTTGCATGCTGGAGAGAGGAAGTAATCTCAGTTGTGCAATTCCTAAGGTATTGCAAAAATGTCTTGAGATGTACCTGTGCACTAATGACTCCCAGGACTACAAAGCAGGGTGAAAGGAATAAGGGATAAGCCTAAGAATGTTCCTCTGGGAAATTCATTGCCCTGTGATGAGCAAGAGGCCTTTAACCCTTTGAAAATGCCTCTAACATATTGGAGATGTAAAAAATGTTCCCTGCACAGCACTTCTCATGTGACAGCTAACAAAAAAAGAATGGGTCATATTGCACCGACATTGTTACAGAACAGTGGTTTAATTGTTGCTGAATAGAATTTCCTTCTGGCCTGGAACTAACAATTACTTAAATAAGAGGATCCCACTGTTGATGTTGTTTTATACCTCTCTTTCTGCCTTTCGTGTCCATGGGGGGAAGAAAAAATGGATTGCTGCCCTTCAGCTGCCCTGACAATGGATTCAGTCCTGCCAAGCTGCTGCAGAGTGTCTTAGGGTACAGCAGGCACCAGCAACCAGCCCTTCCTAATCTAATTCTCCTGCCAGAAGTAGCAAAATCAAGGATCTAAAACTGCTGTTTTCAAACATTCAAAAATATCAAATGGTAATTAAAAAATTCATGAAACAAGCCTTAAAATTTTGCTTGAAAAACACTCAGTGGGATAGTTTCATTTTCTGCCTCTAATTTGTCTACAGCTTCAGGGGCCAGAACTGAAAATGATGAATAAGCTGTCTGTGTATGGTCAAGAGGCAGAACTATTAACAAATATGCCAAATCTTTCTGAATACCAAAGGATTTACCAGTTATTTACATACAGTCCTCAGTTTTATAGAGCTGTTGGTGAAAAATAGGGAGAACTGTCTCTGGAGAGCCTTTCTCCATGGTGCTGTGTTCCTAGGGAGATCCTGATAATTCACACTATTCTTCTCCATGGTGGTATCTGAACAGCTTCTTGTTGAGCCTAAAGCACATGAGTAATATCTGTCAACACTGATTGCAGCTTTACTGCTGCTGAGACACTGTAATGTCAATTCTTCTTACATTTAGCTTCTCAATAGCCCCACTCTGAATTCAGATGTTTGCTGTAATTTAATAAAATACTCTTACAAATATATTTGTGTCAAACAGAAGTGTCCTCAGTGGTAAGTAATAAAACACTTAATTCAGCTGCAGAAGCATGAAGTGTAATATTTCCTGTAATCATTTCCTTTTCTGTCTAGCACGATGACCTTAAAATCTCTCAGAATGTGTTGAGCTCCAGTGTTGAAGCAGTTCTGATTTGCTGTTCATCATCTAATGAGTAATTTTTTTTCTTCTCTGGTCTCCAGCCTGAAAGGAGAAGATATAAAAGAGTAAGTACTGAGCCTATCACAGCACTGAGTGATCTCAGCCACACATTGCTCAGTTTGTTTTAAGCAATTTAACACTTTCTTTTTATTTGTTTTGATTTTTTCAATGCCCACAAATTTGGAGAGACAACTTTTAAAAATTGCTTTCATTTGAAGACAATATATTCTGCTTTGATTTTTAATTCAGTGAGGAAACAAATATAATCTTATGGAATTAGAGCAAGAACCTTTTTTCCCCTCTTTCACTGCTTTTTCTCGTGCTTCTTTTCCTTTTATGACAAATTAGTGCAGAGTATCTATTAACTACCTGGACTCCAGATCCTGGAAGAACACTTTCTGTTTCACCCTACAGCTCATAGGAAGGACTGGAAAGGTTTTGGGTGGCTTCCCCCTGAACCTGGGATTGGTAGCAAGTTGGAGATTTTTCCTATTTTGATATTTCCCCCCTGGGGCCTTTGGGCAACAGAAAATTTTCAATTAGGAGCTGCAAATAGAAAACACATGAGGGTACAGAGAAGTGCAGCACGGAAAGGTGTGAACATCCACTGCTCCAGCCTGGTGCTATTAATGACTGCTACCGAGGGAAGGGGCTGTACCATGTCCTCTCATGTTTTATTTCTTTGTCTGGTGCATAGAAACTTCTTTCCTTTCTGTGTTGTGGCAGATCCTCTCCCAGATCCTCATTTATTTACACAGCCATTTAAAATACATATATTTAAAAGGCAAGAAACGAGCGTAAGGAAGGAAAAAAAAAAAAAAAGAAACCGAGAAAACCCCAGAGGGAGGCACTGAAGCTAAACTTCAAAGTCATTCCTTCCCTGCTGCCTCCTGTGACTCCACATTTCTCAGTTATGGAACACCAGTGCTGCATTTAACTCCTGCCACCAGCACAGCGTGACCTCGCAGTGTTTATTCGGGATGAAAGAGGAATCCGCTCCTCAAGGGAGCACAGAGAGCAGGTGGAGGGGACCCAGCCTGGCCATGGGATTGTGACACAGGCTCCTGGCCCAGGCCAGGCTCAGCACCTGGCTCTGCTCAGACATCTGCTACCCTTCCCAAGCTCAGCTCCCCGTGCTCCCAGCGCAGATGGGACTCACCGGGAGGCAGCGGGACCTGGGAGGGATCAGCTGCTCCTCAGTGGGCTCCTGCTCCTGCCACCAACGTGCTGGAGCTGTCAAGATGTAGTGAAGCAGATCAGAGGATTTCAGACAAGCTGGAAAGAAGATTAAAAAAAAAGCTAGAGTGGGAAATCAACCTCTCTGCTGTTCTTAATGGCTATAGCACATTGGATATTATTCAGCAAGAGTTGGTGGAGGTTGAAGGAAATGGCAAAGCTCTGAATTTCTACAAAAGATGTGTGTTCTGTGGTTTTGATCTCCTTCATTTCACTGAAGGTCGTTCCTAGGGGTCAGAATTTTTTTAGGGTCCACATTCAGATAAGGGAGCTGTTTGAGACTGACTAGAAGAGAATAGGATAAGACCTGGGCATCTGGGGACACTTCTTAGAAAAGCACCACAGCCTTGGGAAGCAGGAATCTAGTTCTGAAACTGATGTTGGCTTTTCTGGAGTAACAGTGTCTCTCCTGGATAACAGGTCTACTTGCCAAAGCACAATCTGAGGTGCCTGAAAATTGGGGCCGAAAATCCTGAGGCTGTTGTGCCCAAACAAGCTTAAGCTGTGTTACTGTGTTTTCTGTAGGCAACCAATCTACAAGATAAAGGACAGGGTGAGATTTCTTCCCCTGACTTTTCGTGTTGCCAGTTTTACAGCACCAAATAATTTCAGCATCTAATTCTAATTCCCAGTGATTATATCCTGGGTTAAGATTTAGTAAGAGGCACAGACAGGTTTTTGAGTCATATACGGGACTAATAGCCAGCAATTAGATCATTCTCTCGAGTGTGAAAGAGGCAGGTGCTGGTCCCTCCTCTGCAGCGCCTGAAATTTGCATTGAGCTCAGGCTCCTGTCCCCAGGGACCCGCCTTCCTCCTGGGCATTCAGAGGTGTCGTAAGCTGCGTCTGTCTTCACTGGCATTTATCCACTTTCTATGGTAATTGAGATGATGGAAGAAGAGGAAATAAATGAGAAAGCTTGGGAGGAGCAGCAAATGTAAAGCATTATACAAATACTGTTTTTTGGGGTTTTTTTAAAGTGTAAACAATTTAAAGGCCCAAAACTTAAAATGATGCCCTCATTTATTATTAAAGAGAATTCAGGGCTAAATTTTAAAAGGAGATAGCCTGTTTTATTGCCAGTTCTTCAAAAACAATTATGCAGATCATCACTTTGTGATGAATGGGTTGGCAGCATGAGACCAGCCAGAGCTTTAAGGCTGAGCTTATTATTCAGGCCACTGTCCTCTGACAGATACAGAGATACAGAGGTCCAGGTTAAAAGCTGATTTTATGGCTTGCTCTTTGGGTTTTTGGTGGCTGGGAAGAGTGGCCAGCAAGAACAGCAGCATATTTACCTTGATATAGCTTTAAAGATTTTATCTTAGCTATATGTTGTGTGTCATAGAAAAACTTCAGGTGTGATTTCAGTTTTCTTCTCTCATTTTCACCTGCTCCCATGAGATTTGGAGAGGTGTCAGTCCCCTGCAGGTAGGGCACTTTGTCTTAAATTAGAATAATTCCTCAATATTCAACAGAGTCTGGTGTAATTTCAGTCACAGCATCCAAGTGGGATTTGATCCATGCAGACTCTGTGGATCTGTTCATTACTCTGCCCTGATTAAGCAGACACATCAGTGCATCTCTATTCTCAGTCACAGACTCCTTGGAGTTCACTCTTCAGGAGCATTAATTACTCCAGTGCTTGATTCTGGGAAGCCCCTTTCCCATGCCCTCCAAATGGTGCTTCCTCCTCACAGGGCCCACGAATGGCTGGAAAACCATCACATCCCTGCAGGTGTGCTCAGAGAACAGCTCTGGGGAGGGACCTGTGTTCCTCTGCTGCATCTCCCTGACTGCTCCTGCCAGGGAGCAGATCCCAGGAATCACATGCACAGACAGGGACAGCCAGCAACAGGCCCCTCAGACACCTGCAATACATCACATGAGAATGAAATGCACGTTTAATTGCTGTTGAGGCTTGTGAAATAACTTGTCTTCTCTGAATCTGACCACATTTTATTTCTTTTCTAAACAGCAAGGCTGATGTATAACTACCCCCAGATGTCTGCTGCTGACAGCTGCTCAGATAAACCTATTTGGTTGTGCAAAGATGAGTTTTGTATGAAATATGACAGTACTTGGTCACTACAGTATTTTTTTCAGGTGAAAAACTGGTGAAGGATAAAGAGCATGTGGCTTATGTTCCTACATGCACAGACATGCACAGCCACCTACCCCATGTGTCCCTTTTGGGAACAGCCTGGCAGGAAAATTAATGCAGATATTTTTTATATATATATACAAAAAGCAATCTTTTAAGTCTAATTTGCAACTCCACTGTGTACAGTTAAGAAAGAACTTAAGCTGCAGCATCTGTAATCTGTAGTAATATAGATTCTCTGGAAAATCAGTTTCCTTCCAATTGGAAGGCCACAGAGGGTTTGGATGCAGCTGGATCCATATCTGCAAACAGCTATGAAATGCAGAGTCCAGGATGGTCCTGGAGCAGCTGCTCTCTGGCTGCTCACATCTACCCTGAATCACAAAATATCAGGTACTTTCAACAGAATTCCAAACACTGGATCAAAAAGTGCAAGGAGAGAGCAAGAGGAAGGAAGGGTTTTATCAGCTTTCTGCAGCTGTATTTATAACTGGAACTTTTGCATACACTGACATTCAAGTAACCCTTTTAAAATCTTGTTTTGCAGTTGCCAAAAAAACCTAAAAATAAGAATTTTTTTTTTCACTTTACCTTTACCGTAAGAATGGGGGGGAGGTCGTCTTAAGCAATGTGAAATTCAAAGTTAATATTTTCAAAGATAAGATTTTCAAAGTTAATAGTTTTTCCTGTTTTTCTTTTATGGGACAAAACTATCTTCAAATCCACTTCATGGAAAAAATTCTCAATGTTTTCCAGCTTGTGCAGACTGGTGACTGTGCTGGTGACCATGGGGGTGACTGCTGACAGAGTCACTGCTCCCAGCCCGACAGCTGAAGTTCCCAGCCTTGCATTCCCCTTTGAAATGAGCTGCTGTTTGTGTTGGAAATAAAAACCATGAAAGTTTTGTCCTGCTCAACAATTAGATGAGCTATTCATTATTTGGCAGAATTTAAAACTTAGCCCTCACCTTTTTTGCCATCTCCTGAGCTGTTGAGTTTGACATTTTCCCACTAGGAGACAGCTTATCCAGGCTGGATTTCAGCAGACTTCCCTGGCTCTGGCCTGTTGCCTGCAGCCTCATGGCCCCAGGTGCTCAGAGCTGGGGCCAGGGGTTGAGAAAAGGTGCAAGGTGAAATGGAGGGGAGGTAAGGAGTCATCCTCTGCAGACACTGCTCTCCCAGAACTGATGCTGCCTACTTGAAGTCAGTCTCTGACCATCAGTGCAGGAGCAGTGGGCTTTGCTGTAGCTAAGAGTGATCCTTTGTAAGTGTTCCACTGGAAATAAACTTCACAGCTGGAAGTGGAAGCAGGAAGAAAACCATTGCCTTGTCTTTGTAGCACTCAGGCTGTTCTGGAGATAAGAGGAAAAAAGACCTGCACCTCCCTTGAGCCCAGAGGTATTGTCTCTCTCTGGCAGAAATAGTCCTCGCTCTTGTGTCAAAGTAACTGTAGGATTTTCCAGTGGGATCCTGTGATGCTGTGCAAACCTACCTCTATGCATCACCCTGGTGCCAGTTACCCCAGGGCCACCCCTGTGATCAGCCATTCAGACACTCGCACTGAGAAAGGAGACTCACCGGGGCAGGAGGAAGAGTAAAAAGGCCCTAATTGACAGGAGTAGAAAAACCCAATTACAGAGATGAAAGAGGCAGCCCAGGCATATGTTTCTCGGCTTTGGATCATCAGAGCTGCCGGTTCTCATTATTTTCTAGCCAGGCTCACTCTCTCCCAAGAAGGGGCTCTGGCAGTGTACGGCCCTTTGTGCCTGCCTGACTCACCTGAGCCTGGCTGAGCAAAGCACTTGATGGCAAAAGCAGCATCATTCCTGTGGGGGGGAGGAAAAAATGGATTGGAGGTAGATCAAAGAAAGGAGGAGGAAACAGGGAGACGAGGGAGGGGAGAAGAAGAAGCGTATCTCTGGAGAACAAACTAATCAAAACCGTGGCATTAAATAAAACAAAGCATCTCCCATTAATAATTGAGGAAGCACGCCCGCGTGCTGCGTGCGCCGTGGGTAACTCATCTGTCTGAAGAATGGAGGGAGCAAAAAGGAGAGAAGCAGGTCTGAAAGGCATAATTTCCCTGTGTCTCTAATGAGCACTGCTGCTTGCTTTTTTCCCCCCACACACCTCCTCCCCTCATTAAGCTCCCTTTTCCCCTCACCTATTTGTCATCTGCAAATGCCTTGCTCTTAGAAGGACACTGGTGTGGTGTCAGGTCTGAAGGAGGCAGCAGAGCTGCTTCGTCCTTGTGTCATTGTCAGGACTGTCCCCTGGTTAGGGTGTTTCTCCAAAGGAGAGGGAGGGGTCAGTGTGTGGCATCTTTGTGACCCCAGACAGTATCCAAGTGTCTGATACACACAGAGACCTTTTTTCTTGAGATGGAGAGACACAAGGATGGATGTGTGAATATCTGGCTCCCACACACTGCACATGAAATAAAGATTTGGAACATTAATTTGGAAGAAACTGGTCACTTTAAATTAGGAGAGGGCAGGTTGATCAGATAACCCAATCTAATCTTTTTCACATGAGCAGATCTAATTATTTCTTATGTGACTGGCTATCATTTCCGTGCAGAGATGAGTGAGGCTCATGGTACCCTGCCTTGCTGGCTGCAGCCACGGGTGATTGCAAAGGTAGAAAATGGGGTTTAATCCAGCGACTAAAGGGGCCAAATACAGCCCTTCAGAGCTGTATCCCACATATCCCTAGTGCGAAGGGTTTAATGATAGATGGTGGCACCCATGTCCCTCTTCCCAGGATGCCCCCTGAGGAAACTGCAGCTCTGTTTAGTCTGTGTATAAACATCCCCATCTGTATGGACAAAAAAGATCTGAAAAAAGCCTGCTTCCAGTCATGTTCCTGTTTGGATTTCCAGAGTCTGCAAGTTGATGTGCTGCCCCAAGCCTCCTGCCTGGTCAAAAGAGAGGAATAGGAAACTCCTGACATCCACCCACGAGGACTCCTCCTGGCCCATGGGCTGAGCCCACCTCCCCCTCCACAGCTCAGGGAGCCCAGGGCCACCCAGATGGCCACAGCTGCAGGAACACAGGCTCTGGTGAGGAACAAAGCTGAGAAGGGAGCTGGGGCTTCTGACTCGTCCCAGTGCTGCTGACCAGGCTGTGCTGCTGGGCAGGGAGACAGGGCTGTGCCCTGCTGTCTCTCCAGCTTCCTTTCCAAAGCCATTTCTCCAGGCGCTGACCACTGCCTTTCCCAGCTAACAAAGGAGAGGCCACACACCAGGAGCAGCTCCAGACAGGGAGGACATGGGAGACAGACACCCTGTGGACTCAAACTGCTCTGGGGGAGATAAAGGAGATATTGTGCAATGGCTTGTTGAGAGGCAGGAGTTTTGGGAATGTTTCTACAAGGAGTTAAAGAAACCCCCTAAACTCCAGCCACATGGGATCCAGTATCCCTTTTTGGGGCCTGGAAATTGAGTTATTCCTATTTTAGTTTACATAAACAGAATCAAAACTGGACATGTGCATTGCTTCCAAATGACACAGAGCAATTTTCAAGATTGTCAAGTGTATCAAAGTAGCATTGAGAAACCCAGCAAGGATCAGAGCTTTGCTTTGGTAAGTTGAAACTCTTCTTCCAAAAACATGTAGTCTAAAGCTTCAACTTCATTAGCCATTTGCTTCCAAGCCTTGGTGAGATTTGGAACTGAATCCCCCAGCAGCAGCCCCCATGCAGGATTTGCATTGGTTTTCATACTGGGTTTGGTGTGCATACGTTGGGTTCCTTTTGGAGGACACACAAGCTCTGTCACTGCCACTGATTCTGTCTAGAACCAGAAAGGACCCTGCAATTTGCACAGGCTCACCTTCAGTGAGCCCCAAACCCCTGGTTTACTGCCCTTCTGAAGGGTATGTGGATGGAGGAGAGCCAAAGGAAATTTTCAGTTTAAAGGAATTCCAGTAGCAAATTGCTGAACTACCTGCAGCAGTGTGTAACCTATCACTGGTTACAGCAGTGATATCAGCAGAGAAATTCTGTTAAAAATCAGTTCTTCATTAAAAAGGACTTGAGGGGATCCAGAGAACTATTACTTGGACTGAAATAGCTATTTGCTATACCAGTGCAAATATGTTTGTTTTCTAGTGTGTCTGATGAGTGCATTTGACTTCCACACCAGGAAAATCATTTAAAGCTATAATTTAAAATAATCAGTGGACACAAATAAAGATATATCAAGGGAATAGGCATGACTTTTGTAGTGAGAAGTCATTCACCACAGGTGTGTCAGAGCTCTTTCGGTGCGTTTAGGGTACTGAATAACTGAGTGTTCTTTGCTGGTAGAGAGGTGTCTGTGGGGCCAGAGGAGCGAGCAAAGCTGTAGCGTCCCCGTGGAAAGAAGAAGGTGCCTGAGGCACAGCTGTTTTCTCTTTGGGTGGCAAGCATTGCGCCGAAAAAGACCTGCAGGTTCCAGGCTTTTGAAGGCAAGCTGAAGGACACATGAAAAACCACTGCAGTAGGAGTGAGCAGCAGCAAAATGTACTGGAGGGACTAGGCTGCTTTTTCACTCAGCATAGATTTAAATTATCAGACTCCTTGCCACAGGATGATCTCGAAAATTTTCAAGGGTTCGAAGAGATATTAGACAAGTTGATGAAAGAAAAATTCCTTTAAAACTGTATAATCCTAAAACACTGAGTCAGAGTCAGGAAGCCTTTAAGTTTCATGTTTCTGGATCTGGGGAAAGTACTCAGGAGTGGCTTAGAATCCTCTCAGTGTCTTACCCTTGTCCTCTTCCATGAAAAAATCAGGGACTCTCATTTGGCCTTGACTCCTGCATCTACCTTATGCTTTTATTGCACAGTGCTCAGGGGTCACCTTCAAAGTGAAAAAGAATAATATCTCAAATGAGCAATGGAAATAAATATTCTCAAAACACCGCCAAAACTGTGGCAGTTGCAAAAGTTTTTCGGGAATCAAAAGTTAAACTGGCTTTGAAAACAAGCTGGATGGATCCATGGCAAATACATTCATCCTGGACTATTAGACATGATGCCCCAGAGGCATTGAGAGACTTGGAAGTGACTGTGCTTCTGGTGCTTTGGGGCCCTGTGGAGGTAAGGAACACTCAGTTTTCTATCTCCTCTCTTAATATCCAGCATTATCTGTTGCAAAAATATACAACATCCATTTCAGCAGACCACATTTAAGAATGTTATCTTAGCCCTCATTGCTGCAGGGGCCCATGGAGACTTTTATCAGCTCCAAGCTTTCATCACTCAAAGGAACCAAATATGCAGGTGGGGAAATGATGCACTGGCACAGGTACAGCTCTCTGGGCATTATTGACTCCCTGAACATGGCAAGCCTGGTCTAAGTGGAAGCCTGAGCCTTCAGTTTAAGCTGAGCTGCTAAGCTAAGTCATCTCTCCAGCTGATATAGGTTCAGCCTCCTCCATCCAGCTTGCCTTTGAAACACCCAGTGCACAGCCTTCTCCAGGGAGGACGGACCCCATCACAAAGGAAATTTTGTTCAAATTGAGCCTGAAACACTGACAACAATTTTTCTCTGAGAAAACCAAAGACATTTCTTCAAGCTGCACAAAAAATCTATAATCACTGGACAGCAAAATCTAAACCAGATCTTGTAGCAAAGGAAGCCTATCTTAAAAATACTTTGGATTTATGAAGATGCTACTGCATTATAAAGCCAGTATATTCAGCATTTCTATAAAGAGATTTTACCCAGGCAATCACATTTAACTCCAGCTTCCATCCCTGCAGCTCCCTAATCTGTGAGGGCGTGTTGATAACACACACGTTTTTCAGTAGGAAATTCACTAAGTTCTAAGAAAAAGTCATTTTATTTCCATGAAAAGCACAGAGCAAATTTGCTTTAAAACCTTTATTTCCTCATAAAAATTGATAGGGGAAAAGTCCATGGTCTTCCTGGGGTTCAGCTCTGTAGAAAGAGGTGATATGGAAATAGAACTGAATGGAAACACAATTTTATTGTGTTCCTATTTGCAGCACTGCAAACCTCATTACTATAGCAGAATAATACATTTTTTCTAATCAAAAGAAGGATTATATGAGCTACTGGCACTGAGAGGAAATTAATAACATGTTTAAGTGCTATATTTGATATTTAAAAGGCTTGGTAGGGAAGGTAGGGGGTTCTCTTTTCTTATGAGTGACATTTCTCTAAAGGATGCTGGGATTCCTATGAGAGTAAAATACCTTCAGTTCATATGGCAAGTGTCAGAAGTGTATGTCTCACTCCTGATACATTTTTGATTCCACAATATATTCCTAATACGTCAGACATGCTAAGAAATTGCTGAAAAAATGTGTTGATGGGAGAAATGTGAGTTGAATTCCTGTAGAGCCCTTCCAGAATATAAATGAGTAGACTGATCCTTCAGAAATATACACAAAGACCTGATGCATTGAAAAAAACCCTGTTGCTGTAAGTTGTGTGATTAACAAAGCTGTCAGATGCTTGTTGTTCTCTCTCTCTCCTTTTCTAAAATCATAGTTTAAAACATAGATTTTTCACTGTCATCTGCCCTCAAAAGTCAATGCAGTAATTTTATGCACTCCAGAAGTGGTTTCACTCAGAGGACCTCAAAGCACTTTACAGGTAATACCCAGGCCCTGCCTGAAATCAATAGACTGGCTCTGAAATGGAGAAGGCAACTTCTGACTGAATCCAAAGACATCCAGCAGTTTCTTGCAGATCTGGGCTCCTGTTTTCTCCTTCTTTCCCTGGGAACAGGGAGCAGTGAGAAATCACGGACATCAGCAAAGAGGACATGACATGGCACAGTTGTCAAGATGCTTTGGGAAGGCTGACCTGGAACAGAGACTGGACAGAGCTAGAGAATAAAGTAGGTATTTATTGAAAGGCCTTTAAGGGTACACCTTGGGCAGGAGAAGAGCCTGGCCAGGGCTACACCCAAGGTGGACTAAGAATGGTCACAAATAAATGGACAACCAGTCACAAGGTCTCACACTATAAGTTTTGGTCCATTTGCATATTGGGGTTTAATTGTCCAATTACAGTTTCAGGTCTCATCCTTCTTGTTCCTCCCTTCAGTTCACTGCTGTTTGTGCTTTTGGGCCTAAAAGTTGTCCTTGGTCTCCAGCAGGAAAAGGATTTATTTTGTCTACCTACTCTGTGAAGAGAGTTTACTAGCACTTAATGCGAGGCTCAGAACTGCACCCCTAGGCAGCACAGAATCTGAAAAACATGAAAGCTCAGACTTAAGGCATCAGTCACCTCTGGCTCGGGGGTGACATTCTGCAGTAGGTGAAGGTAATTCACAAAGGAAGAAAGTGACCAGGATTTTCCCCCCTAGTTCACTTCTCTACATTCATATAAAGAAATCCTGAAGTACTTTTGTCGTGCTTGTCATCAAAAAAATGCCTTTTATTTTTTGCAACTTCATGTATTAAGAAAGTACTTTGATTTTGGAGAGTGACTCAGCGATCTCTGATGCATATTATAAACTTTTTTCAACGTTTATTAAAAAAGTAGGGATACAATGTCATTCCATCAAAGGCTTTTTCTGAGTAATTTCTCCCCGAGGTGTATAAAAGATAATTAATGGAATCACACATCAAAACAAGGCAGAAATCCTGAGCCTGGTGGCAATACTTGTGTTCAGTACATTGGTAGTTTTAAAAAAACCTAAAAATCTTCTCTCCTCCTAGGCATTTAATTTACTCATTCTTTTATGCCAATTTTCCAGTATTTGAAAGACTTTTTAATAAAATGCAAGTTTTAAGAGTATAATTTCTAGTTAAAAAAGACAAGACTTTATTCTAAACTCTTTAAATGTGGTTGGAAAAGGGCTCTTTGGTCTCTCTTTAATTCTCCCGGGAATGTTTATGGACTTCCCCAGTTTCAGCACTGATCAAGAACATCCAATGGGCCACTGTTTCTGTGCAGTTTCCAACTCAACAAAGTCATGGCAAATCCCAGTTTTCTAAAGTTTTCCAGACCAAGAATCTGAACTCTCATGCTGTAACATCTATGCCCTTACAGAAACATCAAAGAGGCCCAAGAATTATGAGGATTAAAAAAAAAAAAAAGAAAAAAAAAAAAAAGAAAAAAAAAAAAAAAAAAAGAAAAAAAGAAGACAAGGGGTTTAGACTGTATCTCCCTGATTTGGCTTTTGCGCATAAACTCACTGCACTGAGCTTCCTCCTTTGATCTGGAGAACTGTGGAAACTAATTTTTCTTTAAGTGATCAGAAGCTCTCACTCAGGATAAAGTGTTTTAAACCTCAATGGAAAAATATTGCAAATTCCTGTAACTCCAAAATTTTAATTCAAAGCAAACTGTTGGTACAAAAAGCAGAGATTCTTATCAGCAGGTCTGGTCAATATTATCTCACATCTCATTTGTCGAGCAAACAGATTCTTGTCCAGGTGAAGCTGTGATGATGAGATTGATGCCAGCGCTCATGAGCTGTGCCTGGGTGGATTCTCAGGGTCAGTCCAAATTTAAGATTTAAAGCTTCTGTCAGGGGGAAGTCTCCCTCTAGAGAGCTGGCCTTCAGGAGCTTCCCAAAGAACTCTGCTTTAAGGTAAGTTCTGAACTGTGCTGATACTGATCTTGTACACAGACAATGGCAAGACATCCTATCCATCCATGAAATGATGAATAAAAGAGAGAAATGAGGGATTAAAGCAGAAAACAACAGACAATAGGAGATGTTCTTGTGCTGTATATGTTTGACTACTTCTGTCTCACCTGTTATGAGGTCATTAAGTCTTCAGTTTGGGATTGTATCTGTTGGCAACAGAACAAATAGGTCCCATTTTTTTACAGTGAAGCCTTAAGCTTCTGCAACCTCTGGAGATGTTGCAATATAACCATGAGTATTAAAAGAAAGATTAATGTGAGGGGATTTGAACAGTAATGGAGGTAAGAAAACGCCATGCAGAGTTTCATAGGTGAAGTCTGAAAGGAGTTAAGGAAATGAATCTTTCTTACTGTTGTTATTATTCATTTATATTGAGCCATAAGTGCACGTGTCAAATCTGTGAAGTGGAAGTCAGAAGAATCAATGTTTTCTTATTGCATTTATGTATTTTTGTCAAAGCTTCATAAATTGCTGCCATTTTTGGAATCAGGTTTTGAACTTCATGCCAAATCCAGCTGTTGTTCTTTTTCTAATAGAAAGCATTGCTGCCATTTATTGTTAGGCATAAAATTGAGAAACTAACCATAAAAGGATGCTCACTACTGTAACTCTGACAAATCCATCTCAGTGAAGGCTGTTATCTAGGGATATATAAATATTGAATGGGGAGATGCTTGTTTCCTTTCAGCACATTCTCCTGGATAATCCATTTGGTGTCACAATATCAAAAGCTTTATTTTATATATTAAAGAGATTTGTTTCTCTGGTCCCTCCTCATTCTGCCTGTGCTTTGCTTTCCCATCAAACTGGTTGAATTTCAATTGCAGGTGCCACGGGTAGGAGAGAGGGTTATTAAAATACACCAGGCTGAGCAGGTCTCTCCCAACCTGACACTTGTGTGTAAGAGCTGCCACTGTTTAAAGCTGATTTTCTAATTACTGCTGGGCTCCTGGCACAAGGAGACAGGACAATTCACCATGGAGAGGCAGCAGTAACTACAGTGAGTGGGACCTGTGCAAAAGGAGAATGAATGTCAGGAGATGTAGGAAAATTGTTAACTCACACCCTTGGAACACCAGCAGACCATGTACATCTGAGCAGCCATCTACATTTGAACACTCCCCTGTATGGAAAAGCACATGTTTAGATGAAATATGTCAGACTTCCTCAGGGGATGAAGAGATTATGTGAAGAGGGGATGAGGGGAACTACTGTGCTATAAATAGCAGGCTCCTCGAATATGCCAAGGGACAACTGACTGGTTTATCATCCAGACAGGCACAGGAGAGAGCTGCACAGTCCTGCTATTGACACACAGTGATCCTGTGTGAGCCTTTGGCTTCAGCTGGTTGCCAAAAACAGAACGAACCAAGGAAGAGGGAGAAAAAATTTCAAACCTTTGAAAGAGATTATGGGGCTCCACTGCCCATCAGAGCAAACTCTGTCTTCAGCTTGTGAGTCAAGGGGTCCCTCTGCCCTGTGTTCCTACAAGCAGTGACGAACATCCACTCAATGGCTTTTGGTGCTGATACTTTCCTGCTGAATTCTGAAATCCCTTTCAGCCTCACAGTCTGCTGTGCCAATAGGAAAGTATCATTTTGAAGGTCAGCAATATTGCCTTTATTTATGTGTATAGAATTAACCCTGGAATGTGTTTTCCCCATTAACTTCAAAATACAGGAGTTTAGGGGAGCATTTTGGTGTTCAGCATTTGCCCTTGCACAAACACAGTACTGGGAAGGAATCCACAGCAGAAACATACATGAGGCACAGAATGAAAATTAATTAAATCAGAATTTAGCCACTTCATGTTTTATAATTCTTGCAAAAGCTGAAGCCTTCAGAAGCCTTCTGTGAGTCTCATTCCAGATGACCCAATTAACCCTTGTAGATGGGGAAAAGGAAAAGGGGAGGCCTACAGAAGAGTGATCTGTGAATCTTATTTCTGGGTCTTCAGCTGACAATTTCTGTCAACAACATATTCCATTTCCCTTTTCTGTGTCTTCTCCTGCAATTTGTGTAACCCAGTTTGCAAACTATTTTGGCTGAGCTCTTTGTGCAGCACAAAGAAAGTGGCACCCCTGACTGTGTGGAGCCTTTGGAAATTATGACACCTTTGGGATATCAACAATTAACTGCATAGGCTATAAGTTTTAAGAAGATGCCATTTTGCAAATGTTGAAACAGATGCACCAAGAATATTTTTATATTTTTACTGTCTGACCATCTGTAAAGCCAGGTGTCCAAATTACATGCCTTAAGAAGATTAAAATAGACACATATATAGCTAATTCAGTCAGAAGCTGATGAAATAACTTAAATTACCTCTCAGGCACACAATTGTATGGCAGCTCTGGTGTGACATCTGGGCTGGCTGTAGGAACCTTGAATTTCTACACGAAGGAAAGCATTTATCACTAAACTGGAGAGGACCAAATAGAGGGACACGAGGATGGTTAGGATATAGAGAGGCAAAGGGAACTGCTCTTGGTTAACTTGGAAGAGAAAAGCAAGGGTGTAACAGCAGCTTTCTGACACGTGGAGGGGCTGCTATGGAAACTGAAGCCAGACCCCTCTCAGAGGTGCAGTGACCACATGGTGGGTGGGAGAAAGTTCTTGGGGACTTTCAAAACTCACTCCGTGTGATGCTGATTTCTCACATACAGTTGGTTCTGGCTGCCAGAATAATTAAGTACCTCAAAAATGCCTATTATGCCTCACAGCTCTTGGCGGGATGTGGCAGAGTTATTATTTCATTAGAAAAATGAGGGACTTGTGTCAACCTTTTCTCATAAAAGGGAAATTAATTTCAACCCCCTTTAGCCTTTAGATAGGAGTCTGATTGATTTGCAACTGCAGCAGTGGGTCCATGCAAGCCTTCCCTACACAAAATCACTCCTTCAACCAGAACTGAGAATAGAAAGTCCTTTGGGGCAGAGAGAAGTACCTGAGCTGTTTTTTCATCCCTTTGATGCTGGACAAAAATTTTAAAGTGGGAAATGATGGACTTATTAATGGAGTTGCCTCATTAACTGCTACCAATTATCAGAAGAAGGCAGCTGTGGCTACTGGTTCTGTCCTCTGGCATGGGGGTGTGAATTCCAATTTATTTTATTGAGGTATTTTTGAAAGGATCTTCCAAATTTATATCAAATTCTGCACATTTCCCCAGTCTTTGTAGAATTATTGTGATATTAAAACATTAGTATTTGTATTAGTTATGGGGGGATTATCCATCCTCCAGAGCTTCTATGTGCTGAACCTGGTGACCTGGTGCACCTAATTTATGAGTGGGGTGTTAGGACAGCAGGGCTTGGTTAGGTTTTTTCTACCTGCCAGAAGCAGCAAGAGATGATTTCTTCCAGGCATATATTTTGAGAACTGCCTATTTAAATGTGGCAGACCTGAATCACTGCAGCCCTAGATCTACCATAGTGTAATTAACTCTAGTTTTGGTCTGTTTGTCCCTCTTCATTATGGGAACCAGCCATTTCCCTGTGACAGTACCAAGGAAATTGTAATTGTGGAAGACTGAGAAAATGGATAGTCATCCTGGGTGGGTGTCTTAGTAAAGAATTTTAGCCCATGTAATCTGAAAACACTTACAGATTTTCCTTTTTTTTTTTTTTTCCCCGATGATGTTAAGAAAATGCCCATTGAAATCTCTCCCTAGCAGGAGATGCAGACAGCACTGATGTGGGTCACTCCTTGTATGTAACTCTAAGTCATATAGAGATGACTTTCTAAGGCTTATATTTATATTTATATTTATATTTATATTTATATTTATATTTATATTTATATTTATATTTATATTTATATTTATATTTATATTTATATTTATATTTATATTTATGAATCAGGCCATTCTCAGGAAGTTCTGAGATGAGAGGCGCAAGGATAGACAGTGATTCAGATGAGTGGAGACCCCAAATATTTTCCTTCCACAGCAAGATCCCCATGTCTTGCTGTCCATCCAGCTGCCATAGAAACTGCACAGGCTACAGGATACTCTGTGCTTTGTGCCCTATTTGTGCTCAAGGCCAGGCTGGATGGGACTCTGAGTCATCTGGTCTAGTGGAAGGTGTCCCTGCCCATGACAGGGGGGTTGGAACTACATGATTTATAAGGTCTCTTCCAACCCAAACCATTCTGTGATTCTCTGTATGGCCCATCATTGTGAGAACAGTACTTGGTAAACTTGTATGAGAGCTCACCTCAGTCTCATGCATGCATCATATGTATTTTCCTTTCATTCTCATTCTTTCAGCCTACACTTGCTGATAATAATGAGTATAGTAATTCCACCAGGGAAATTTACCGAACTGAGAGAAACACAACTAAATTAAGATCTAATTTTAGAAGACATCTAATAGAAAAAATAATGCAGAAAGAAAAGGACTGATAAAAAAATAACATTTTAATTTATGCTAGTGCCATTAAAATCCTAGACAGCTTAATTTCCATCTCTCTTTGCATACCCTCAGTATGCCAATGTGTGTATTTCTGAGATAATTATGTCCATGGGATGACCCAGGGATAATAGATTCAAGTAACTTCAGAGCAAAACAGCTGAGCTCTTTCAAGTTGCAAGAAGGTTTTGCAATGGGCAGGCCATCCATTGGCCAAAAACCCAAAGCTACTGGCTAGTCTTAGAGCTCTGCACATAAGAAGGTGGTTCATGAGCTCTCACAGAGCTTGGAGTTTGGGGAGTGGCCAACAGTAAAATTCAGTCACCCACTTGAGTGGTAATATTTATGTTCAGCTGATGTTGCTCTCAAGAACTGTCCCTTTCTTTGGAAAACTTGGAAAATTTAGCTTCTGTTGTTCAGCAATTCAGATAAAGCTGGAGTGAATCCATCACCTAGGGCTATTTTCCCTTTCTGCTGTGCCCTTGCTACTCTCCTCCAAGCCATGGGTGGGCTGAGAGGGTGATTCAGCAGCTGCAGAGGAAGGAAGGACAGCCAGCTGGTCAGACACGCATCAGCCCTTCTCACCAGTTATCAGGTGAAATCCAGCTGCAAGGTTTTGCTACTGGAGGCAGTTTGGCTTTTGCTGGAACAATTTAATGGGAGGTTCCTGACTTCCTATGCATTCTGTTGTCCAAGGAGGTAGGTCTGTGCCATGAGCATTGAGGCAATTCCCCAGGGTATGGGAAAAGGGTCACTTTGGCCTCCATCACCATTTGAGATTTACAAGTTCCCTTGTGGTTCAGAGAGCTCAGTGTGGTGAGATTCGCATTACTCTCAGGCAAAATCCAGCTCTCAATTAACAACTGTGCTGTGGAATTGGAGGAGACATATAGGATAAATGCCTGGGGTAGGAATCTGGCCAAGTGACTTAATGACCCTATTTAAGCCAGCCTATTCTTTTTCCTGAACACTGGAACTGTTTGGCAGGGAGCCTTTGAGTTGCAGATCAAGCCTGGCTGTCAGCAGAGAGCCCTTCAGCTGGGTTAGCATTTGTACATCACAACCCATTTTGTGGTGATGCCTGCACAGCACCCCCAGAAACAGCATCCCTGCAGTCCCTTCCAGCTCGAGGATGCTTTACTGTCACACACAACAAAAGGACAAGCAGAGTCAGCCCATGCTTGGGCTCACCCAAGCCTCCCAAGAGTACCAAACATCACAAAATGAAATCAAATCCCAAACCAGATTTTGAAGGATTCATCTCCAAAGCCAGACTTGTGGAGGTGCCAGTGGCATTGGTATAAAACTGAGCTCCCCCAATCTGCTGATCCTCCCTGAAATTGTGTTGTGCAATGCAGCCTGAATTGACATCTGCACGCTGATCCATAGATGCTCTTAGAAAAGGAAGTGCAGTTCTGCTCTGCAGATATAGGGCATGACTCATCCACTAATTAGAAAGGACACTGAGAGTGTGTGAAATTTTATTGTGCTGCAGAGTTCCATTTGTGGGTCAAGCATGATCAGCAGACCATGAGACTGAACAGCTTGGGAACATGTAACAATTAATAATGAAATACAGCTGCATTCATTTGTAATTTGTAGTCTCTTATTATCTAGTAGGGGCAGAGGTTTTGTAAATACATGATAGGAATTTTGTGCAAAAGGCATTTTCAGCAATATGAACTTTCAACTGCTGGCAGTATTTTGGTTATGAATGTTTTTATGGGCTGAACTCTTTCTGCAGGGAAGCATCATCCTGGAGATATGAATCCTGTTCTTAATCTATTTCTCCATCTTCTCTAGAAGGTGATTCCTATGAAATGAACATGAAACATCTTGGGAGAATAAGAATGTTTCCATGGTTGTGCAGGAAAGGTACCAGGTGAAAGGCAAGGTAAGATCAAAGGTGCCAAGCTCTGTTTGTGCCAAGAGCACTGCAAATACAATTCAGTTTTTAAATTCCATGACTGAAAGTTAATATTTGAATACCAGAATTCCTTCCCCTTCTCTTTTTGCTTCTCTTGTCCTTGCCCTTTCCTCTTTATCTTCCTCATTCCCTTCCTGTGTTTGTTTCACTAAGTCCAGTTCATATTGGTAGAAGTTGCATGCAAAGAAAGAGAAAAATAAATGGTGTTTCTTATTAACATGCATGGAAAAGCTCTTCCACTTACCAGAGCAGGCAAGCTTAACCCCGAGCCCAGGAGTTAATAAATGGCAGAATGAGGATAACTTGGTTAATCCAAACTCTGCCCCTTTTCACATATGCACTCTCACTATCTTTTTAAAAAATGTACTCTCAGTGTGCAGTGTAGCAGTTTTGAATTTCTTCACATCTTCCTGAATTCGTTGAATGAAATTAAATGTATTTATGCCTCAACTAAAAATTAAATCCACAATTTCATTTAACTGGAAATAGAGAACTTTCCTTAAAACCTTTGTGGAGCTTGTCAGAATGATGCTTGAACACCTCCCAGATAGTGCTTCTTCTACCCAAAAACAATCCTCTGAGTTTGACAAATAAAATTTCTACTATACTAGCAGAGGACTGGGATGCAGAAGGGATAAAAAATACTTGCTGAAAGTCAAAAGTTTTGGATGGATGAGAATCAAACCTGCTTTGCCTTCTGCTTGAATCTGACTTTAATTGTTAGACATTGCACAACAGAGCTCAGACCACTCATCCCACAGCCTAATCGTGTTGCCCTGAGAGAAAACCTGCACGGGCTAGGAAGCCTAGGAAAGTGGAGAGACAGAGATCAAAGAGCCAAACGTTTTCTTGTATTATTCCAGAGGTTTTGGTTTCCCTCTATCAACAGTATTTGGACACTTAACTTAGAATAACAGCCTAATTGGTACCTAAAATCCAGGGGCAATGTAGATGCCTGCATTAGATAACATGGATTCCACCCTTTGCTGACAAGACATAGACTGAAAACTTCTCTTCTGGGTCATTAATTTTACCCCATGTTCCATGTTTGACTTTGAGGAAAGTGGATCAGAATAATTGCACTTGATTAATGACATTTCCTAAATGCCATTGAGATCTGCTCCCTGCTGAGACAGTTCCAGGAGGAAATTAACCTTCCATTAGGCCTGGATTGCCCCCTGGATGCATTTCTCTTTCTGGTAACTACAAAGTGAGCGAAGTGGCTGATGTAGTGGGGCTCTCATCTCAGATAAGATGAAAAACTCTAAATACTACCAGGATGGAAACAACATACAAAATGTCTATACATCATGGGTTCAAACACCTTGCCAGCTTCCCACATTGCAATCCCACTCTGGCCAGAGTGCTTTTGCTCCATGAAATCACCTGTCAGACAGAAAGATTGCTTCTGAGCTCTTTGTAAAAAGGGTCTGTCCACTTTCATACAGGTTGTGTGTGGGAATCACCTTTCGTTACCCAGTGTATGGGGTTACTCAATGCACAGAACAGCCTGCTGAGGAAATCAGGTTTGGTCACACCTTTACACAGCGCCAAGGAAATTGTGTCTCTCCTTGGCCAACACATCCATGCCTGTGTTGTGGAGTTTAGACATCCTTGCTCCCATTTTAGCTGTTGTGACTTTGGTGGTGGTGGTGGTCTAACAGTCTGAAACTGGGACGAGGTGAAGGGAAACAAAGGGTTGTGATTTCAGAGGGTGTCCATGAGCCAATTAATTAGTCATGTTAGAAAAGCTGTGCTAAGAAAATAGGTCAGTTGCTCCTCTCATTTATACCTTTGTAGGCTCTTGACTCCAATGGACCAGAATTGATTTTTCAGCAGCAAAGTCTCAGGACTGCTGTCTATCTGACATGCTGCTCCCACTATCGATGTGAAGTCTGCCTTTGCAATGGTTTACCTCCCTTGAAATGATTTGAAAAAGGATGTGTGAAGTCAATAAAGAACAGGCCATTTTTTCACTGCACATTTCCTGTTTTAGTACCAAAAGGGGAAAAAAAAATTACTCTGCAGACAATAGGAAACTCTACAGCCATTGAAAAGATAAAGTCTTGCCTTAAAGCAGGTATTATTGTTTTTTTCAGGGTAATGAGACCTCTCTGTGAGCACTAATAAAACCTGCAATATGTGAACCTAACTCTCTTTGTACCTGTAACAAAAACCATGTATGTCTTAAAAGGTTATGTGGACATAAAAAAAAAATCTAGTACAGAAGCCACATGAAAGTCAAGATAACCTCCTGAGAAATGTAACATGAAGTAGCAAACGGAGGGCAACATTTCATGATAGAATATATAGATCATACGGAGCACGTAATGAAACACATAGATTTTATGGTGAAATTGCATTCTTTACTGATACATGTGTTATGTGGATGGGGTATTAAAGAAAATAGATGCACTTTTCCAGCGATCGAACACAACACTCCACAGCACACCAAGTAGAGAAACATGACATCAGTGAACTAAAACTACAGGGTTGTGGAACTGGGAGCAAAACCAATTTCAGCTCATATGGGTGGATGCAGGGTAACTGCAGCTTCCCCAAGCCAATTCCCCTGCCTCTACCACAGGGTAAAAAGCCTATCACATTTTTGCTGCAAAAGACAGAGCTGGGAAACCTGGGGGAAAATTACAGGTGGAAGCCGAGAGAATGGCTTGAGCTGGGATAATCAGAGGCGTAGGCAAGACTTGGTAATTACAGCTCATGCTCTGGATTCACTTTCTGAGAGCTGATCCCCGCTGTTGGGTTAACATATGTGCATTTGCATTGTTTAACATTAATATGTTTGTACTTTAGTAAGAGCCCCTGGTGAACCCAGTCCAGGATGTGGGCTTGATGTAGGACTGCTCTTCCAGCAGAAGGTGTGAGGCCAGGGCTCTCTTTTCAGGATAATTTAGCTTGTCACATGATGCTGAAAAACTGGGTCAATTAGTGCCTGCTGAGAAGTGTGCTGCCATTGAAACACTGGCAAACACCCACAGCCTTTCCATTTACTGATGTTTGCAGTGTTCCCACATTTTCTCTTTTCTTGACTAGAAATGCAATATAGTTTCAGCTGTAGCTTGAGGAATAAGTCACATCCGCTAAAGTAAAGAGCAATCAAAGATTCAGTCTGAGGACTAAGCTGGGTTTTGCCGTGCCTACCCATTTGTGGGTGGAGTGGGAGCTTCAGACACAGTTTATTAGAGGAGCCCTCCTGTTGAGTCATGAGGTGTGGAAAGGTCCCCCCTTGCTTTCTAAAGGCCTCATGGAACTCTCTGGGTGTGCCTGGATTCAATCTGAGCCCCAGGCTTAGCCAATGTTTTAAATCTAACAGATTTAAGAGGTGTGATCAAAGTTTTGTACAGCTTTGTCCCTCAGGATTAAGGATGGCAAACCAGATAGATTTATAGAAAAATGAATGATTTATGATGATAAATGATCAGATAAAAATATCTTAAGTAGGATTATTTGCTACACAGTATAGAAGCTAAAAACTACTAGTGTAGTATTGTGTATGTATCAAAGCAAGCAAAAACCTCCAGTTATTACGTAGAGATTGATGTTTCCCATACCAACAACTGTGGGAAAATCTCTTTTACTCAGTTTTAAGCAATAACCTTGAGGGGTGTCCCCACCCAATGGAGAATCTCTCCACACACTCCAAGATGGGTATGTTAGAAGAACCTGCTGTTTAAAGGTGGGACTTTTATACTTTAAAATGTTTTACTGTCAGTCATATGTCACCAAGCCAGCTGTGTCATCTCAGCTTTTTTAGATTAGGAAATTTTTCCTCATCTGCCACATTTTGCTTCAATATCAGGATGTTTAACTTTGGGGTTGATGAGTCACACTAGTTTTAGCATAATTCAACAGCAAGAGCAGCAGGATTCCCCCTCAGTTCACCACTGACAGGCTTACAAAACAGGGCATTTTTCAAGTTTTTTTAACCTGTTCCAGGCAGAGCATCCTGTCTCACCTATATCTTTGCCAAGAGAAACTAGAACTCGTGTCCTCAACCTGCCAACACCTTCCTTGAAGCATCCATAGAGAAATGGGATAAAACCTCTCTTGTAGGTAGTTGGAGAGTTAGTAATGAAGAAGTCTGAGGCAAAGGGGTGTATTCACTGTTCCAGTATTAGCCACAGTCCTAAGTCATCCTGCAGCAGATGTGCTCTCTTGGAGCCCTGAACTGAGGTTTTGGCAGCTGAAGCCTGAAAATATTTTTGTTCTCTAATGCCAGAAAATGTTGGTGCCTCTTCCTATGGAAGGCTCTTTAAAAATACAGAAAATAGCCACAAACACAACAGTAGCTAGAAATGATGCCAGTGAAAGATTTCCAGCTATTAGTGACCTGCAGGGAATAGAGGGCAAATTTTCAAGGGAGAGTTGCTCAAGAGCCCAGTCCATTCTCTCTCTCTCTCTGTGGAATCTCTGTGTACAGCAGCCACCCAGAGTGCTTTTAAAAAAGAGCTTTATCCTCTCATTGTGCCTCCTGTCATTGCGTGTCTGCTCCTAATGAGAAGCTGGACATCACATTGCAGATGGCTTTCAATGGTTCTGGAGTGGTACTGAAGAAAACAATAGAAATATGCATGGATCTGATCTTGAAAAGATTTTAGTTCTACTCCCGCCCATCTCTACTAAAATCTTTGACGGTCAGAGTCCTCTGCTTAGTTAAACTGTGGAAGGGAATTTGGTTCTTCATCCAAAGTCCTTCCTAAGGTCAGCATAATGATCCCTCTTGGCAGAGGGTCATGGGCAGGGGGAAGGATGAAGCAGCCCTCCACTTTCTGGAGGGCAGTGATGAGAAGTGGAATTAGGTCTGTCCATAAGTCAGGCAATAAACCCCCATTAGTGAAATGATGACAACCTATTAGGGCTATTCAGATGTGTCCCTTTGGAGCCATAGAGAGCTGTTTAGAAAAGATTAAAGCTTGCTGCAAAGGCTGTAAATGAGAATTATCGGCACATGATGACTCCAGCCCAACTCCCCTGTCTGCAGCACTTCAGGAAGCCACAGGCAGCATTGGGAAGCAGGTTCCCTGCTCCAAGAAAGGCAAATCCTGATGGCTTGTATTTCCTATCTCTGACAAGTGCCTGGTCACCCAAGGGCAGGACAGGCTATGGGACAAGCACACATCTGCAGAGAGCCACTGCAGGCATGAGACTTGTCAGGGCTGCAAAAGCAGATAAAAGAGATCACAATTCCTGCCTTGTGGCAGCAGGGAGATTGCAAAGAGCAGTCACTGTGTCCTTTATCACTGCTGGCTTTACTAATCCCATCTCCACTGCTGTAAGCATCAGCAAGAGAAACACCAAGCACTGGTACAACCACATGCTGGTTTTGGTTTGGTCTGGGTGTGTATATGCTGATTCTGTACAGATTGTGTGATGCCAGCCAGACACTGCCAGCTAGTAGACCAAAAGATTGGAATAAAAATATTTTTGGCCTAAATTACCTACCAAAGAAGTCCAGAATTCTAGGCAGAGCTGAGACTTTTCTGCTCAGTGTTTTTTCCAAAGTGTCTTCCTTCATTTGATGCAGCAAAACTAATAGAAATTCCTGGGGAGCTGGAGCCAGCAGAGTAGCAGCGCCACATCCTCAGCAAGGCACTTGATTGTTTTTACTGCTTTCATCCAGCCATGCAACTCCATTTCTCACTGTGACTCAAATATCATTCTGTTGATATGCTAGGGCTGGAAAATTCATAATGCACTGGAGTTCAGGGAGAATTTCTTCTTTTGAGAAACAAACTACTTCCACCTGATTAAGTTTTGAGGGTTTTTAACTGACATAGCTAGAGATGAATTAGTGGAGGAATCTGCCAAAGTGTGAAAACAGCAAGGAACTTTATTATAATATCTGTAATATTTTAAATAAAAGAACCCCGAGCCAAGTAAAGAAAGAGACTCACAAACTTTATGCCTCCAGCAGACTTTGGCATCTATAAATCTACTTGTGAATAAAACCACTGATCTGTGTGAGACTTGGTAGGTGTGGGATACTGCTATGATTTATAATTATGACCACATGAATATGAATTGATGAACTTAGGGTGCTCTGTAGATATTTTGAAGCAGATTTCAGATGGACAGTGGGAGCTGGAGCCCTTCTAACTGTGCTTATTCCAACTCCAATTAATATGCCATGTTGAACAAAGAGAATCCTGTAAGTCACTTTCCAGCTGCTTCTCTCAACAGTTTGATTATGACTCTGAAATTTCTCAAAGGTCACCATTGATTTTTATTATTTATTGAGATTTTGGAAAACTGCCTCCCATCCAACTCAGACAAGCACAAACAGCTCGAGGCTGTCAGGTGATGATGTGAAGACATACCTATCATATTGCAAAAGCAAGCCATGTCTGCATTAATTTCCTTTTCCAGCATGATCAATAGCTATGAGGTTTATTGACTTCACACTGCACCCAGCCTGACAATAAAGTATATATCACCCTACAGACCCATCACCACATCTATCCTTATCTTTGTCATCTGACAGCCCTTGTCTGAATCACCCCAGCAAAAGGGTTGGAAATAAAAGGACAGGGTTTTAAGGTAAGAAACAATAACATTCTTTTTTTAATTTCAGCTGAAAACAAGCCTTTAGTTAACCCTTCTTTTTTTCTCGGTACAAAGTGTTTTGTAATGCAGTCATTTCCCTTCACCTGCACTTGAACTCCTGAAATTTTATCTTCTGGTTAGGAACAGGAAATCATACTCAATATCACCTCGACTGCAGCCTTGCTGCAGTTCATCAGCTGTGACCTGAATGAAAGAAATCCAGTGTCTCCATTTGCTTGGGCACTGAAAAAGCAAAGGATCAAGGGGTGTTAACAAAACTCAGCTTGTCAATTGGCATATCTGTCTGCAAAATTAAAGTTCTGGGATGATTGTCAGTGCTCAGCACCTTTTATATGTTTCACATGAAACAAAACCTGGGAACACCCCTGACTTGTCAGCCCCAGGCTGATGTCGTGCTCCTGAGTGTTGGTTCTGGTTGGCCTTGAGTGCTGCTGTCTGCCCCAGAGACTGGCATCCTGCAGGAGGGTGGAGCTCACACTGCTCTGACCCTGTCTTTGGGGTCATTTCATGAAAGACATGGGTTTTCTCTGGCACACACACTTACTGGAAGCCTCCTACAGCCCAGGCTGGCCATGGAGTGAAAGACAGGAGGATGGACATCACATGATGTGTTTCAAAAAGCAAAAATGGGGATGTGCTCGGTTCTTGTGAGATATAGAGACCTGGTAGGCTCAAGAAACTGTGCTAATCTGGATTCAGATCTGGAGATTTCTGCTGGCAAGACTGGAAGAACTTATTTGCTCACTATTTGCATTGTCCACCCATAGGGAGTTTTTTGCTCCAATTGCCTCCTCTTTTTGAAACAGAATCCCAACCCATCAAACACATTGCAGAAAGAACTGCAGTGCCCCATAACTGCACCTGCCATGCAGACTCTGCAATGTCTGACAACTGAATTAGAAGCTGAAATATCTCCAAATTAATACTCTCTTAACAAACACATTACTTATATCTATTTGTTGTATGAATTTCTAGAGGATCCATGATCACGACAGCAAAGGGTCATTTCTGAACCAACATAAACGAGAAGTAGGTCTGCATTTGGTTTCTAGAGGCCCACTGTGAGATAAGGCCAAGACAACCATGCTGCAGGACAGCCAGACCCCAGTGAAGCCTTGGTTAGAGCACAGTTTTGTAAAGCATTTAGCCACCTGGCCTCTGTCCAGCAAAGCACTTTAACGCATGTTTAATATTAAACTTGCAAGTAATGCTGTTGACTGCAATGGGCATTTGGAAAAAGTGGTCTCCTTTGATAGAGGTCCCTTTATTGCCTCCCTTCAGGTGTTTCCAGACTGTATTTCCATGGGTTTGCCAAATACTCAGTAGTTTTTACGAAGGATGTGGACAAAGGTGACCACTGAAAACACCTTCTAAAATCCACCCTATTCCTTTACCACATTCAAGGGACTAAGATATTGCCACATGCAATACAGCTTTTTCCTTTAATCACAGTCCTTAAAAATATTCTTTTCCTACTGTTTCCAAGGCCAAGGTCTAAGTTCAGTGAATGTGCACAGAGCATTGTGAAATCCACAGGCGGCCCCTTTTCCATGAGATTTTCCACTCCACTCCATCAAATGACTTCTCTCTGTAGAGCAGAAACTAAACAAGGAAACTGAATTTTAGCATGGATAATTTCAGAAAGACTTCTCTCTTCTCATTAGCAAAATTCATGAAAGAGATGCATCTTCTGCTGCAGACTATAGTGGAGTTTAATCCGTTTCAGCTGAGCCACATCAATGTATACCCCAGCACAGTGACTCCAGACTTCATTTAGTAGCTGCATATGTAAATGCATGTTTATAAAGATCATGTTTCTTGAGGGGCTCGTATGCCCATTTATTCATGTCTCCTTTATATCACAGGGGCAGAGATATGTGTTATACTGACATAATGAGAACAGTAAAAAATCACCACTGACTTCTAAATATTGTGTTGGTGTTTTTTGTTTTACAGATAATTTTTTTTGGTGATATTTCATGGATCTTCCTCATCCACACATTTCTCCCAGAACTGATAAGAAGCCTTATAAAATTTTATTAAGTATTTCCATGTAAAGGTTAAACTACTTAAACTGTAGCTAAGGAACTACACTTCACATAGTGTATGAATAGGGTTGTCCTTCTGTCTTGTTATATTCCAGAAAATTGCCACAAAATGTAAAAATGTAAAATTTAAAAAAAGGTTTTATTTGATTAGTGCTGCAAAAATTTGTATTCACAGAAGCTACGATTCCCATAGTGTGTGCACACACCTGAACAAGGCAGGTCACTCCTGAACTGCTAGGATGCCTCATTCAAAACCTCTCCATTCAGTGTTGTTATTTTAGGGAAAACAACCAAACAGAAGAATATGGGTGTGAATGGGTAATTCCTCCCATTGATTTCTGCAAATAATTACTGATTCAAATTGCCATGGAGAAGTGTATTTTTTGTTCCTCACCTCCTGCTTAGAAGAAAGGAAACCTAACTGTATTCAATTATTGTATAGCAGTTCTACATGTGACAAAGACTTGACTCTATTTTTGAGGCAGGAATAATTACATTAGCAATATTGTTACCATGGTGTCACCACTGCTTCGGAAATTTATTATACTGTAGTAAATAAAATTCAGGCTCCACAATAGCTTCTACAGACAAGTTTAATAAAAATTCCACCTCATTATGAATATATGTATAAAACATCTGTAACTCTCATGGCTTAGAGGAAAGTGTCATGTGATGTTAGTATAGGAGCAGAAGAAATAGGTATGAGTGAAAAAAAGAGTAGGAAAAAATCAGTGATTTTCCATGGTCCAAATCTTCTGCTGTTCCTTTTGGGACTGAGACATTTATTTTTTCCAACTCATATCCCTTCATCTGCTATGGATGTCTCTTCCTCAGTACCAGGAGACTTTCTCTATATCATTTTGTCACCCTTAACTGTAAGTCTCAGCCCTTGTCTCAAATTCTCAACCCTTCCAGGCTGCATGAGATGAGGGGTTATAATGACAGAGGTGGGACCTCATTGATGAGGAAGGCTTGAGCCTTTTTCTGCAGAAGAGATTTTTGCAGTGGTTTCTTTGTGATGGAAAGTTGCACAATGGTTAATATCTTAGCAATTTATTCCCCATTAGACCAGTTGTTTCATATCAGTAAAATACCACCTGTTACAAATTGCTTCATGTTTTTGAAATAATTTAGCTGTTTTTTCTGCCCTTCAGTAAGGAAGGAAACTGTTGCGATAGAAAGGTTTTCTTTCTTACAAATATGCAAGCATAAATCAATGCCAAGGTGCAGCCTCTGCAGGATTATTGCTGAAATTGGACCCTGCAGGCCATCTACGTAATGGTATTGTGTTAAGCAACAAAGAAGAGCAATGCTTTAAAAAAAAAACCAACCAAAAACAGGCAATAAAATTTCATGAAAATGGTGGTTTTAAACATCACTTTTTTACAGCAAATCTGTAAGGAGATTCACTGCCCTGACTGCAGTGCTGTTAACTGCCACGTGTGTTTGTCACAGATGAGTGATTCAGGGTCACTCAAAGAATCACCACCAAAGGTACTGGAAAAATGTTTTTTATATAAATTTATCAAAGTGTGACTTCACAAAGTTTGATGGCAAGGTTCATAGTGTTAGTTACTATACAGATGGAACATACAAAGGAAAATTGAGTTGGAATCAGTTTAGGGTGATTTATATAGAGACCTGAGGTACAAAAGGGTGAGTTAGATTTTCCTGTTGGGCCACGAGGTTCACAGTGGCCCCCTCTTCTTTCTGAAACTCCTGATGGAACTTAGGTTGAATCTCAGTCTCAGACTTGGACAATGTTTATGTCAAAAGGAATTAACTACGTAGATTTTATTAGCCCTGATTTGGCATGCTATCAGCAGCTTTCTGAGAGTGTGTTGTGAATAAGAGGTCTCTTCACCTTGAGAAAGGAAAGATCTCTCAGGCTCAGGTAAAGAATATGAACCCTTAAGAGACATCCCAGCTCAAGAGTCACCAGCATGCAGTCCAATTGAAACTGAGATAGAGCTTGAACTGGATTTATCCAAAGACAAGTTGTTGAAAGAGGTCTTCCTGCTTCAAGGGACAACCTTGAGGGGTGTTCCAGCTCAAGGGGAGATCACCACCACACAGGCACACTGCCAGGAAAGGAAATCTCAAAGAAGGATCTCTCAGGCTCTCATATTTATGGGATAAAATGGTTGACTCATAGTCAGATTGCATACTCTGGGAAGGGTATGAGACTCCTTGTACCCACAACTTTCTTTTCTCCCTGACAAATGAGTCTTGGAAAAATCACTGCTGTTCATGTGTCAAATGCATGATCAGTGTTCCAAGCTCATGTGCACTGGATGCTCTCTGGGTCACTTTGCCCCTTTGTGGGTTTCTGGAGGAGTTTTTGATCTGAATGTTACTCATAGAATCATAGAATCTTAGAGCTTGCTGAGTTGGAAAGGATCCACTAGGATCATCGAGTCCAACTCCTGGCCCTGTGCCTGACACCCCAAAAATCACAACATATGCCTGAAAAGCTGAGGCCTTTACCTCCTGTGGAGACTGTCAAACTTCTGCTGCTTTGGTTGCGGGGGTCCAGTGCATCCACCACAGTGTTAACACAGTGAACAGATTTCTAAAGAAATGGGAATAGTTATGTTTATATAAATTATTTTGGTAGTGGAAGAGGTTCATTTAGATGCAAAGTTAATTAGCATCCTTGGTACAAAGATTTATTGAGAAAGAGTCAAGGGGGAAGAATTTCCCCCATGTTTTTCTCATTTGATGCCTTAAGAGAAGCTTTAAAAAATGGAGGTCGGAGTTTTTGTGTACAGCATTTCTTTTACTCCTTTTGCATCTTCCTGGGTGTGTTTTCACCTATAGAGCTTATAAGCCTGTACTCCTGTAACTGGGAAAAAATTTCAGAGAAAGTTAGGTCAGAATAAGTCAATACTTCTAATAAATAAGCAAACTTAAACAAAACAAGACCAAACTCCTCAATTCCCAAATGCCAAAGATATTTAATTAATGTAAGCCTTGCTTTCGTGCTGATAACTCCTAATGAATATGAATGTCTCTGAGTAATCCAGGAAAGGATTTCTGAGAATTTTGTTTGCACCTGAGGCATTGTTGGAGGGAGCCCAGCACAGCATCAGTGAGCTGAGGTACAACACACAGGAGCTGCTGACAAGAGAGTGATTTTGATTGTTTTGATTTCTCCCTGAAGGTGAGGGTCCCTCTCAGGGAGTTCTTGCACAGCCATGTCCCACCAGATCCTCAAGCTGCCAGTGGGTCCCCCTGGCTCGACCCATGGGATGGAGCTGTGGCAGCCTGTAGGACCAGACACCAGGGGTGCTCTGCCAGAAGGAATGGGAACCAGTTTAGCAAAAACAAAGTGATGATAGAGCTGTGAGAGGGGCAGTGCAGTGTCCCCATCGGCTTCTAGAGTGAGAGGACTCAGTTTTCAGAGCGCTTTGGCAAAATAAGTGGAACCACTCACTGCTTTGTCTTAAATATTCACTGCCCTGGTAGGAGGACTTGGGGAATGAAATAAAAACAAACCTCAAGCAGGGCTTACTTAGTTTGGCATTTAAGCATGGATCAGAACCTTGCTTTTGTTGCTTTCTTCTTTCCATGTTCTATCACGTTTTGTTTTGTACAGGAAGTCTCAGGAGGACACTTCCAAACCCAGACTCTGGACCCTGATTACAATTTTTTTTTTTAAATCCTATCTTTCAATAGCTGCAAATAAATGTCTTTATTTCTTCTAGAAATAGGTATCTTCACACATCTAACATTATGTGCAGGGTCTGACCCAAAAATCCACTTATGTGACTTATACGTCTCTCTCCCACTTTCAGTGGGCATTTGATCAAAGGAAATGTCCCAATATCTCCCTGCAACCTCAGTGTAATGGGGGCTTTAATTAGGATTGCTTTCATTTAAGATAATTCCTTTTATATTCCTCATTGAGCTGAAAGACCATCCAATCAATAACAATTTTATTTTACAAATCTCCACCACTTAATAGAGAACACATTTTCAGTAAAAAATTTTCAATATCCTCTCCCAGAGGGTAGATTTTCAATAGAATATGTATAATCAGTTTGCAGCCTTTTAGCAATTATGACTGTTTCTCAAAGGGCATGCAAGATTTGAAGCTATTATGGGAAGGTTTGAAACCAGCAGCAACTGCAAGAATGACTTGTTGGGGTTTATTTTCTTCTCCTCCTGGAACAGATGGGCACAGCACAGAGCCAACATTTAGCTAGGGCTGTTTGGACCCATTCTCACACACCTGCCTTCAGGGGTTTGCTCTGCCCTCAGTGCCCAGGCAACTCAGCACATCTATATCCTGCCATGAGAGGTATAAAAATACCTCTGTCAGCTGTCACAGCTGCCAACCTCACTATGCAAGCTGGTCTTTGCATGCTCCCAACTCCAGCCCGTGGCTCTCAGCATTTGGCAAATTTGAGCCTTCGCCACGTCACATCTCCTTTTACCTCCCACTTTTCAGCTCATATTAATGGCCCTGAGCACTTCACATGTTCTTCACCCAGCATTTCGCTTCTGAGGTGTCTTCTTACTCAAAATCATAACTTATGTGAGGGGTTCCTGTGGCCTAAGTGGAGATGTCTGCAAAAATGATGACTAACCCTGAGCCAGCTGGCTCGGCTGTCAGCATTTTTTTTCTGTTGCAGTCTTCCTTCCTACAACTGTTTGGCAACCTGGAAAAATCTGGAGTGAGTCAGCTTGTAAGACATGTTTATTGGCTGGCTAATTAATTTTATTCAGCAAGACTGGGTGAATTCTTCCTTTCGAATTCCTGTAACTCCTCATCGACTGTGAAGGGGACCAACTCATATTTTTTTAACTGAGAGGCCCAAAACCCACCCGAAGGCCTAACAACAGATTGGAGAACACCAGGAGAGAATAGAGGTGTGTATCTGTGTATGAAATTGCACAGAGGACACTGCTGCAAGAGAAAGAGAGACCCCAGAAAGTGGAAGAAAGTTCACAACCCAAGACTATCAAACCCAAAGCTTGTAAAGAAATTTCCTTCTCTCTGGAAGGAAACATTCCACTTACAAGGAAAAATGGGTTTTAATAATGTTATTCCTTCTCCTATGCTATCCTACCACGTGAATGTGTCTTATCAGGTCAGTGTTTTGCCCTGCTTGTCAGATGGTAGCAGAAGGGAGGAAGAGTTTTGGGCTGCAAGGCAGGAATGATGGGGCTGAGGTTGAGCAGGGACAGCCTTGTCCTGAGTTTGCCCACCATAAGGAGCCCCTGGCAGTTTTTTTAGCTCAGACATTGTTACAATGGAAAATAAACAGTTGTGTTTGTCCAGGCTGATAGCAGGCATTTGCCCACAGCAAATGCATTTATCTGCAAAAGGCCCTCTTGGTGGATGGGCTCGGAGAAGGTCTGGATAATGAGATGCTTATTGCTTCACTGTCAATTCTCCACCAGGCAGCAGTTTAAATCTTTGCCCCCCATTTGTGTCCTGTATTTGGTCCATAATGTACTTATTTTCAAGTGTCATTTTTAATTTAATGCATGAGAGAATTTATTACCCCTGGCAGAGTTAAATAGTTAAACCAGGTTCTGTCAATTCCTCCCGATCTGTTGACAAGTGGAATAATATTGCACTGTGATTAGTTTATATGAAGACTTGTGGACAAGCTGAAGCCCTGGGAGTCATGCAGGGATTTCTGCTCTGCATGCAGCTGGCAAAAGAGGCATCTGGGTGTTTTTCTTGTAACCTCCTATGGCAGAAAGTGGCAACTTGAACTTATACAAGTTTGGGTCCCTGAGCATCTCAAAGTCTGAGTTTGCCCAATTATCGATATTCCCAGGTGCAAAACTTAATGATAGTATTCAGTATCACTGAAGGTGCAGGTACGGATCTAGGTGTGAGCTGTGGATAATGCCAGTAAAAGACACTTCTGTGGGGATTGCTACAACTTTTAGTTTCCTCATCTGCATCTTCCATGAGCTGAATGAGACACTGTGAAATAATTTTGTGTGCCCTTCTTCTCCTTTTTTTGCCTTGCATGAGGGATGTTGTGGGCTGCCCTTCTTTTGCTGGGAGGCAGCCAGAGAGGTGAAGGCAGCTGCTAGTTTTGCTCAGCTGCTGAGAGCTGTGACACACAATGTCCTGCCTGGTGGAGACTTCTTGCTGACTTTTATTTTGCTCCTCCTACTAAGAAATGAAAGGTCCCTCTGACTGAAGTAGCTGGTAGCTCTTTATTGCATAAGGGGAAACAATACTTAATGCTGCTGTGAAGAATCCTTAAACAGGAAATTATTAAGTAGGAAAACCCTTCCCCCTAAAAGACCCCAGTGCTTTGGATCACCCTGAAGAAAAACTGTCATGAAATGCTTTTATACAGACCTACACTCATGGAACAAGATGATAGTTTCTTTATTGCAAAGGATATTTGGGAAAAGCATCACAGCTGCTGTTTGGGTGGGGAAAAACAATGAGTACCAGTTCTTATGTCAGATTTCTCACCAGTAGATCTTATAAGAAATCCATAACACTGGCTCCATTTTGCAGGAGAAGAAATTGAGGCACAGAGGAGGAAAACAACCTGTTCTTCTCTCACTGAGAGACCAGTGGCTGTGCCAGAAATGGAGCTCAGGTCTTCTGAAACCTAATGAGCTCAGCCTGACAGCTGAGAATCCTATCTCCATATATACTCCAACTTAATGTTTTCATTGATTTTTTTTTGTTTGTTTGTTTATTTGAAGTGAGGAAATATTTATTTCCCAAGAGTGAAGCTCTTTTGCTTCCCACATAGCAATTGTGATGGGAGATGATGCCTCAGAGCATAGCATCATCTCAGGGGGATTTTTCTTCTGGTTTGCCTCATCCTTGGCACATATGCTGGCCTTGCATTTGGAGTGGTCATTCCTGGAATGGAGATGTGGAGAAGGGAGAAATGTCCAAGTCCCTCAGACACGACCTGGGGGAAATCAGCCCTTCAATTGTCTCTTACCTCAGCGCAATGCTCATGATAAAGGTTTTGTTTTCCTTCCAAGGAAGGTGACCCTACCTGGTGGGACTTTCTGCATGGTGGGGAGAGGGAACACTGCCGTCCCTTCCCTCTGGAATGCAGGATGGAGCTGTAGCACTGTGTTTTCACTGATACCCTGCCTGGCAGCCTGGTCATACTGAGTCATCTCCCAGAACCTCTGCCCTTGTGATGAGCAGCATCAGGACCTGCTGTGAAGGGATCCAGGGAACAGGAGAGTAATTCTCCACAGGCACCACCAGGCTTGGGTGTTTCTGCAAGCAATGAACTTGCTCTGGTGGCCTCACTCTGCTCACCAGTGAACCCAGAGCTATAAAGAACAAAATGACATGGAAAATGGCCTTGCATTCCCAAGAATAGCTCTGCAACAGGCAGCCTGCCAGCTTTGTGAAGAAGAATTCCCACATCAGGTGAGACTCTTGTTGGGTTCCTATTATTGAGGTGCAATATTTTTAGCAGGAGACTGATTTGAAAAGGGGAATTACTTTGAACTTTCCTGGTTTAGTTCTACCAATTTTAAATACAGTAGATTTCAAAGGTCTCTGTAATAAAAAGTGTGGCACAGCAAGAGTCACTGCATAGTGAAAGCAGTAATTGATGATGGTTGAAGCTGTCACATTTGCTAGAAGCACTGATCAGCCAGTCAAGGGAAGCAAAATAAATTTCACAGAGACCATCATATTTCATTGGATGTGACTGGAGTGAGCAAGTTTGCAGCAGCACAGCCACTGTGGGCTGACACAGGAGGCCCTGAGTTGCATTACAGTGGTGCAGTGACTGATGGATGTTCTTGCACCCACATCTGTAAAACTGCAGGCTAAGGCTGTGGGGATGCAGTGTACAGAGCAGTATTTCAGCCTTGCTCCTCAGCAGGGCTTCCTGCCTGCTGTTTATGCTCTTCTTGCAACTTCAGGTGATCATCTTCCTCCAAGGATGAGGTCACAGCCCACATCCCTCTGGAGCAATGTCTCACGTTGGAAACAAAGCTTCTGTTGAATGCCACAGGCATTTGCTTGCCTTGCCAGGCTAAGTCAGGACACCCTCCTCATTTCCACTACCCATGTTCTGATACCGGGATTACTGACCACTCCCACAGTCCTAAAAGTATATTTGTAGTCAGGCACCTTTGTCACTGAATTTAAATGTTGATACTGTGTTTGTTATTGCACAGATGAATACAAAAATAAGGTTCAGAACATGGATATACTTCATACAGAGGGGGGAGGGGAAGTTTTCCCTCCCAGAGTCGAGGACTGTCAAGGATGTGACATCTGCACTAGCAAGGCTGTGCTGCCATCTCCAAACAAGTGGAGCAATTCTTGTTGTTATTAAAGACCCAAGTCTTTTCCTTCTGAAGACATTAGAAATAAATATCTTTAAACAGGAAGGAGTAAATCTGGCCAGATGCTCCTGAGGACTCTAAAAAGGAAATTATCTATAACATTTAGTGTCATCTACCAGGAACAGGTTTTCTGAAGGATGAAGCTCAGGCTGGAGACCTGACAAAGGGTGTGTCGGGATGGTTTGTGCAGTTCGGATGCAGTGGGAGAGAGAGACAAAGAGACCAGGCAGAATTAACCTCCCTATGACCAGACTGTTCAAGTATGTTCTTTCATTTCTTTAATCTATGTCTTTCAAGATAATCGATAATTATAATTGGGTTTGTTGGTTTTTTTTTTTACTTTTTAGGTGTGTAAATAAATATATTTCTTTTCACTTTACCTGAATAAAAGTCAAGGGAGATTTCTGGTTGCATGTGAAGCGATAAGACATCCCCTGTACACAGCCCCTCTGTGGTCAGGAGGAGGAAGAAGTTTCTTCTGATAACCAGAGTTGTCCAGAAGAGCCTTTGAGCTGGGGAAAGAGACTGGACCCAGAGTGTCCCCATGATGTCTCCTACAACAGACTTCCCAAAATCATGTGCAAGTTTGTATTTTTACAGTCCTGCTGGTAGCAGGACTTTGCAGGACTTCTAAGATGCTGCTCAACGACTTCTAAGATGTTACTCAAAGACATCGCTTCTGAGAATCCTGTTGGAAGTGAGTCTTGCTAAAGGTGTGACCCCAGGTCCCACCCTAATTCAGACTGAAGAGCACCAGCTGGAGGCACACACCTGGCTGTGAGATGTGTCACAACCCCATGCTGCAGGTCACCAAAATCTGAGTCTGTGTCAGCTTGGCTGAATCCTCTACATGCAGAGAAATGGGGAAATAGATAGCAACAAACAGTAATCCCAGGTATCTTCCTGCTTTCCCCAGATCTCTGTGTGAAGTGCAGCATTTTGGGCTGCCCTGAGTAGCAATCAGGCAATTGAGCCTTTGCTGCCCATCTACAGGTATTTTAAGCTTTACAGGAGGGAAGGAAGACAGCCCCTCTATGTCCCCTTCAGGAACAGCTTTGTTCTCCTTCTGTACTGCATTTGCACATAAGTGATGCTGCTGAGTGTCCCTGTGGAGCAAATAAGAGATTCAGCCATAGATACTACATACTTGATGTACAAGAATGATTTATGGGATCAGAAATTAATTAGATTGCAATGATAGGGTGTAAGTGCTGTGTCACTCCTAGTAATTGGGTGATTAAAGCCAGTTAAAAATAAAGCTACGGTGATAAAACACAGTGAAGCTGAAGATGGTTGTTTCCCACAGCTATCAGGGACAGAGAACCTGATTTTGCAGAAGAGAACAAAATAGAACACTGTGGAGATGACCCAGGGGAGGAGACAAACCCTGGACAGCATGCCCATCCCAGCTGCATGTGTGGGGCTCTTGCACATCACCAGCATGTCGGAGATGGATGCAAATGGAAACAGCTGTGCCTATTAGCTCCTCTTTGTGCAGGAGGTTGGTACAAGATGCATTTACTCACAGAGGCATTTGCACGAATGTGAACAGGGCATTTCTCATGGTTCAGGGGTTGCAAGGTCGATGTATACAGCCAGACATCATGAAAGAGACCTTGGAACTGCCCTGCACACCTGTACTGAGTGTATCTACCTGCTTTTCACCCCTCATGTGTCCTAAAGCAGTAAAGTATGAATGTTAGGAGTGTCTTTACCAAAGTACTGATTCTGTATGGCTGTTTTGGTTGTGGGATGAAGCCACTGCACATTATTGGTCCTTTTTCATACCACACCATAAGCACATGTGGCCTATACGTAAACTCAGATCTATTCTGCACATATTTCAATTTCTATTTGCTGGATGAGGAGCCCTGCCCTGAGTGTAAAGGCAACATTTGGCCCTGTGCTGTTGTGTAAATGTCAGCCTGGCAGAGAGGAGCCAGAATGGCGTCAGGGACACGTAAGAAACAAGTGAAACTGGAGAAATGTGAACCTGTTGTTTTTGAAGCCTGGTGAGTAGGAGTCTGATCCTCCAACTCCAATATTAGTTAATGGGATCTGAATGCTTGACTCCCACACACAGCTCTGAAAATTTACTCCATCTGCTCCATTGCTTGTTATCTTGCCTTTTTTCTTCTTCTTTTTTTTTTCTATAGCAAAAAAGACAGAGCCCTCTCTTTGCCTGAGATAAGATTTGAGAACTGTAACAGTTTGAGTACAAATGTTAATCTTACCAAAGCCAGTTTTAATACCAGCCGGGAATTTGGTTTCTTCTCTAGAGGCACTATATCTACCTTTAAAAATAGATCTGTGTGGCAAATTAGTGCTCAAGTTCACAGAGGTAAGATAGCAGTAATGGCTAGATTAAAACTTTATACTGTACTGATTTTATCACCCAAATAAAAAATGGATAGTGATCATCTGCAGGGTCAAAGGGTTACACTTTATTGATCTCCTAGAGTTCATTTTGTTTTTCTTTGTGTTGCTGTTATTACTTCTCTGGCACACACAAACACCTAGGTTGTTGTAACTCCTTCAAACCATGCTGGAGTCAGCTGAGCTCAGAGGGACTTACTGGTGCAACTGATTTCAAAGGGAGCTTCTCGATAAAACAACAGTCAAAATCTATTTTGGTTTTTTTTGCCTAAAATCTCTTTTCACCCTTTGTTCTTTCAATGGCTCTTTTCACTCTTCTGAAAAAGTGTTTTCACATAAATTTTCTTTTATGTATTTCTATCTGATTTTTCTTTGTCTTCTCCTTTCTGATATTTTTGCTTTCTTTTGTTCTTGCAAGGTTTTTTTTTATTGGTCATATTAAATGGCTCTAATAGCAATAGCTGTTAGACATGACCCCCCATTTTACTTCTAGCATTTTACAGTCTCTGATAAAACAAAACAGAAAATTTTACCCAAGTTATTGATTTCCACAGAATACCCCTGAAAAGCTGTAGAAATTATATTCCTCTCTTTACAACTCAATAAGGGAAACTCAGGCACTCCTATGCTAAAGAAAAAACATGACATCTTAAGCTAAGCTAAAGCCCTAAACTAAGCTCTGTATTAATTAGCAAAGCAATAAAGACATTCCAGCTCATTATTTGTGAAAAGGCACACAGCACTTACCCTGATGTAGCAATCACTCAGCCATTGGTAATATTGAGGCCACAGATTGCTTCCTTGATGTATTCCCAGAACATGAAACAAATACATCACATTATTGTTTAACAAACATCACTGCCTAATCTGAGCTATACAGGCTTTTATTTATGCCATTTGCAGTAAACATAGCATTAAATATGATGTCTGGATAAAAACTTTCCTAAGAACACTTGAGTCATAAAGAAAGCTAGGAGCCCTAAATTGATTTGAAGTTAATCTGACATTTTAAAGGAAATTGTCATTATTTAATTCACCCGGAGCTGTTCTGATTGACTGTAAAAAAAACTGTTTTCATTTTGCTTAGATCCAGCACTCTAAAAGGTCACATACTTCTAAGCAGACCTCCTTAAATTACTCAAAACACTTGGAAAGATTTGCATTAGCAGAATTGGTATATTTAATTGTATTTTAATGAAGACAGTCAGTGTTCTTTGTCTCTGAAGAAAGGGAGGAAGGAAAGGCAAACTGATGCTGAAGTTCAATCACCTGTTTCTGTGTGTGTCACTCATGAGGCTTAGCCTATAACTGACTTTTTTTGTTTCCAGTTTGATTAAATTTAGAAGTAGAAAGATCATTTTAGGTCAACACAAGACAAAAGAAATCTTTTCATATTAATCAATTTTTTTTTCAAATAAAATTCAACAATATTTTTTTCCAAAAACACATACATCTTTATTTATCCCATCAGGCTAGAGTGGAAATTCACTTGTTCTTAGCTTGAAACAAGGTCCCTTGGTCCAATTTGTTTGCTGATGCAAAGCAGAGAAGTTCCTGACTCTCTTCATTGACTTTACCTGTCTCTTGTTAAGCTCTGGTGCATCAGTGGTGTCTGGACAGAGCTGTACCTGTGCTTGTTAAGGTGTGTGTCAAGTGAGACTGATCCACAGGAAGATCCTTTGAAGATTTCAAATGAAGGAATAAGGAGGGTGGAGAGAGGTAGCTAGGGTGGTTTCTGGGAAAGAAGGAAAAGTCCTTATGAGAGATATCAGGGGAGTGTCCACCATCTCATTGGCCTTGGAAAACAGCTTTGTTTTGGTGCATGTTCCAAATATTATGTTTGTATGAAAAATCTAATACCCTGAATGAAGTGGCTGAGTGGGTTACAGAATATTAGCATTTCCCTGCCCAGGAGAGGGGAGATATAGGCTTCATGGATGAATTTCAGCTGCTTGATTTCTGATTTCAAGATGCTGGGCTTGGCTCTTCCTTCCCAAGGACATCCAGTTTGTTATGGGCAATTAAATCCACCAGTCAAGGAAAGTGTGGTTATGCCACCTGGACTTGGTTTGTGGGTTCTGGTTGTTTATTTTTTTAGGTTTCAAACAGGTTATGAAAATAGGTCTGTTACACCTAGATGGGACTCCCATGACATCTTGTCTCTTCGGTGGCTCCTGCAAGAAGCCATAAGGAGTTCAAAGAGGGGAAGACCAAATGTAGCCATCCATGACTTGTGCACTGTCTGCTCAGATTAACAAGCAGTGCTGGCCAAGAGTGACTCTGTCACTAAACCCAAGCTGGGTAACCAGGATACATCTGCCCTGAGGGGCTGGAGACATGCTCTGGTCATAGGGGTTTTGGTGAGTCGGGATGTTCACCATGACTCTGGATTTCGCCTGATGGTCTCATGCATCATATGGACCAGGAAGGGAGTGGAGCCCTCAGGGATATGTTGAACACAAGAGCACTGGTGTCAACCTCCACTGAGAAGGTGAGCACGAGCATCTCTGACCACAGAGTCCTGAGCCACAGCAGAGATCTGATACAGGTTAGCACATGGTCAGAGTGTAATAAACTACCTGTAAATGTATCAATCTCTGAGGGTCCAGCCTTTGCAGAGAAGTGGCTAAAATTAATTAGCGAGACTTCTCTTCAGAGGTGTTTTGTAAAGCAAAAGGTTTAATAAGGAAAAATAACAAAATAACAAACGTTACAGAAAACAAAGGATAAGATGCACACAGGTGTCCGAGTAAACCTCCGACACCTTGCTAAAACACTCCAAAAAGCCCTTTACTTCCTTAGTGCTCCTTCCTAAATTCTAAATGTTCTAGGAGGGACAACCTGGCTTGCAACCAATAGAGAGAGGTACAGGGTTTGAAGAACGGTGAGAAAGGTCTAATAGATGCTTCTCTCTTGGCCCTGAGCCAATTGTGCCAGGAGGGTATGGAAAAATCTAGATAAATTTCCTAAAATGTCTAGAGGTAAACTGAAACTCTTTCCCTATTTGGAAACACCTGCTGGAAGTGTGGGAAATGCATTCCAGCAGAGATCCTTGGAGAGAACGTGTTGAAGTACTATTCCTTAGGATCTCAAGGTAATGCAATGATAAATATTCCTGTTCTCTTCTAAAAACCCCATGTATTAGTCATGCAAATGGAGTGTCATTCCCTGGTGACACAGACCCAAGCTAACACTAATTTTTTTTTTAAGCTTTGACTCTGTGTTTTGTTAACGACCACTCTAAAGGCATTGCTCTTCCACACTCCTACCTGTGCCTCTCCACGTTCTGCTGAGGAGACTGGGGACATGAGAGATGTCAAGTTGTGATAATGGGGCAAAATTCATGGTCTGAATATTCCATCTCAGCATGGTCCCTGCATATCTGAGCACTTAGATGTTGTAGCCCTGGGACTGTGCAATGTCATGCAGACAGCATTGCCCTCAGCTCAAGCATGTACTTCACTGAGTGGCAACATCTTGTGGAAATTAACAGGCATTTGCCTCATCCAAGGGAAGGCACTCAAAGTAAAATGCACATCTTGGAGCTAGCAGCTATCTGTGTGTACCTAGAAGAGCTGGAATTTATTTTCTCAGTGAGATTCTGATCTAAATCCTCCTTAATTTCAGTAGGCAAATGTATTGAGCTCAGTGGACTTTAATTTAGACACCCAGTGTAGCTGAAAATGCAGGGTAAAATATTATTTCACATGTATTTGCTTTGAAAGGAGTGAAGTGTGTTTTTTTTAGCTGCCTATGTAAGTGAAATGGCATGTTTATATGCTGGTGCAAGGCAGCCAGGATTTAAACATCTGTGTCTGATGGCAGGGGGAACAAAGTGCATTAAATCTGGAAAATTAAGGAAACAAAAATGCAACAAAATGAGACTATAAAGCATAAAGGTTACATGTGTGTGTGGAGCCAAGTGTGCCATCAGCAGGTCTCAAGTTTTTGATTTAGGAGGGTTCAGGGCAGCTCTCCCATCCCCACCCTGTTGTTGGTTAAATGTTTTGTTGAAACTCAGTGGGAGGTACCACAAAGAATGCACTCTAATAATGTAGAAGAAGATGTCTTCTGAAGAAAAGTCTGTGCTGTACCTCACAGACAAAATACTTGGTTTGAGCTACTTCTCTGCAATGATGAAGACTGGAGATGAACTTGCTATTCTGCTGATCTTGAAATCCAGAAGAGTCCCCTGGAATTCCAACTGCAAGGCGATGCATACAGGCTCTGCAGGGCAGAGGGAGGTGTCTGCAGGTGGCTTGGCAAACAAGTCAGCTGGGTCAACACCGAGTCATAGGAGTTTGAACTCACTCCCTTGGTCCACTGTGGACATCAGTCTCTGGTGTCCCACACTGGGGGTGTTCCAGCTTCCTGATGCTTGAATAAGGCAATTTTCTTTTGTGTATTTCTCATCTGTACCTTCCTCCATTTTCTGAGCTTCTGAAAGAACCTGGCCTGAGCCCATCAGGGCCTTTTGGATTGCAGACTCATTTTATCACTTCAGGTTGGTTGGATGCCAAAATCTCCAAGGAGAAGGAGATGGAGCTTTGGGAGAGAGCTTAAACACATCTTGTTGTCCCTTGTGCTTGTGTGATTTGAGATGTGGAGCCCTCTGGGTTCATCACAATGCTACACTCACACCTAATAGATGTCACCTCTCTGGCCTGTGCCTGAACTAGGGGCAGTGACTAATGGCTGAGAGATAGTGAGGAAGAGAAACTCGATAATGTGCTTTAATGACAAAGCCCAACACAGGGATTGGGAAAAGTGAGTGTTTCTCTTAAACTGAGGAGGGCTGGGAAGCCACCTTCCCATTTGCAGACTGACAAAAGTAACAGTTTCTCCAAGGGTTTAAACTTGGTCTCCTAAAAAACATTATTTTCTTACGGTCTGGTATCACACTCACAACCAACAGATGAGAAGTGGTGAGGAATAGGTCTGTACACAGTCCTGTGTCACTGCCTTCACACCCACAGATCTGAAGGGGTGGTCACTCTTTGGACCCACCTGTCAATTGCTGTGGTCTAGAACAACATTTAAATACATTCAGCCCTTCTTTTCCCCATAATATTAAAGCTACTGTGCATAACATGCTCTATGGTGACCCCTGATTTCTAGGTGTAGAGCATCCCAGACAGAGCCTTATCTGTCTACATCGCTAGTCAGAGACACCAGACATCCAAAAATCTCTGGCTGATGTGGCAACTTCTCAATATCCCACCAATTTTGGTTCTTGGCAAGGGGGAAAAATAGGAAAATAATAATAAAAAAAAACCCCATCTGTGGAAAACTGGACATGTAATGTCCCTATATGGGCCTGGAGACCCAGGTCCTGGGTGCCCAGAGATGTTGTAGAGAGAACCTGATTAGATCAAGTGGAGAATAAATGTGTCTTTCAAAATTGAGTTAGATGGGCAACCATAAAAGACTGGACTTAGGATTCATAAAACCAATATTCATTATGAAGTCGCTTTACTGTGAAATCACTGTTGACTCTTTAATACTGTTAAACATAAAATGCAGTAACTATTCTGCAAACTAATTGCCAAGAAAGAAGAGGCAATCCATCTTGGCATTTGTTTATATGCAATGAAGTTTTATAATCTAATTTGCAGATTACCAGCCATGATATTTAAGGCAATTAATGGGCTGAGCTGAATTGCTCACTCCCTTATGTGAGGTTTTCACAGAACATATTTCTGGACTAAGGAAGGGTACTTAAAATTCTGCACTCACTTCTGTTTATTAATGGCCATGCTCCTCTGAAACTGTAGATGTTACCTTGTGAAAACAGTTCTGGTTTTATTACTGGTCCTATAAATTAGTAACTTGTAGCAGTAATTCAGAAATGAATAAAACTAATTTTCCTTTTTATTTCAAAATTTACTTCTGTTGAATATGTCATTGTTACCCTGACTACATTATGAAACAGCAACTGAATGATAAACTCTTAACGCTCTGATAACTCCCTCTGGCAGGCACCAACATACTGACTGCTGTAAAAATTCTACATGCAAAAAACCTTTGCATCTTACTGCTGTGAGTGTAATTATTTTTCCATCTTAAACCACTGTTTCTTCCATCTCATTGTGGATTGTCAGCTCCTCAGTATGAGCAATGCATCTTACTTAGGTCATGCCACAGCAGTCACTGCTGAAACAGCTGTGGTAGTTTGGGAGGTTACAGTGCTGTGCTGGAAGCCAGGTGAGCACGTTGTGAAAGTATTCATCACTTTGCTCTTCCCTGAGCCCACACTTTGCTCAGAAGTGAAGGGTCATCCTAGGTCTGGTAAGGTATCTGCACAATGTCTAACACCACAGGGTCAGCTGCATCTCTGATGGAAATCCAAGATGCAGCTGTGGTACAAACAAATAGTTTTGACAGATCAAGAGTAGATGTTATATTTTTAGCCTGTGCTATTTTTGTTCCTCAGCCCAAGGGGGATGACAAACCTCTTTGCATATCCCATCCTTGCCACTCTTGGTATGGTTTTCTTGTTTTTCTAAGGGAACCTTCCCCATAATCACTTCTGTCTCCTGGGTTTGTCTCAAGTGGTGGCTGAAGGAAATAGTAAACAAATGGAAGAATCCTGAGTAGTCAGCAGCCTCCAGGACCTGGGCCTGTGGTTTGCATGCACCCTCAAAGGCACACACAGCACTGCAGTGGTGCTTCCTGATCTCCCAGCATGTACAACCAGCAACACTGGCAATTGAGGGCAGCTCCCAGTGCTAATGTTCAAGCTGAGATTTGCTGACAATGTCAAAATGGTCATTTAGGATTCTGCAGTAGCCAATGGAGAGATCCAAGACTCTCCAGAGAATACTCATCCCATTTGGAGATTAATAGGGTGTGTAACCAACCCTCTGGAGCTGCATGTGTCAGTCCATTGACTGATGAGGAAGCTCTAATGGGTTATCTTTGGCTGAATGTCTTTACTCATAAATTGTTTTTACTAGGTTAGGTGACTCCTGGTCTGAGGACAGAAGCTGAGAATAGACAGCTCTCAGTGACACTTGCATTCAGGTACATGTTATTTGATTTAACTCATCTGACTGTCTGCCCTAAAGCACTATGCAGCAGAAGTCACTTAACATCCAGCCAAACAACACCAGAATGAAGTCCACACTGTGCAGGAGCTGTTCTGAGGCTGAAAGGCAGAGGCTCAGTGAGGAGAACAAAGAGGTTTCACAGGGGGATATAGGTGGGCCTGAGGAAATGGACATACAGCTCCTTATTGCATCACAGACTGTCCCTGAGGATGAAGGCAACACTTACAGTGCTGCCCTGAAAGGAACCACAAGGCTTGAGTTCAATGTGTGCAGCCTTCAAACCCTCACTTTCCAGGCATTGAAAACTGGTCCACCTGATGTGCTGAGGTTTATACTAAAGAAGTTTCAAAAGGTCAACCACACATTTCAGACCCAAGGATAGTGCATGGAGCAATGACTGGAATTCCCAGACCCTCCATAATCCCTAGCCACTTACTTATAGTCCTGTACAGAAGCACTTATCCCTGTTTGTATCACGATTTTTTTTTAATCAGACTTGGATAGCCATAAAGATGGCTGCAATATATTACACTGAAAATGTATTTAAGAGCTGGTTGAGTGCATAATGAGATGCTCTGAGTATAAAAAGGATTTGAATGCTCACATCTTTCCCAGAGAAAGGGGAAATTGCATGATCTGTAGAAATACGATGTATAGTGTAGCAAAGGGGTCAGGTCTCATCTGGAATAATGTAGATGCTGTTGGTCAGTGCTTTTCAGGGAAGATAAATCCTAACTGCTGTGGGTAGCAAAGGGTTTCTAATGGAAAGAGACAGTCTTTTCCACAGCAGTCTGCTGGAAAATTCATAGAGGGCAAAACTAAAGCTCAGAAATTTAGTCCTCTCAAATGCACCAAGAGATGCATCTGAAACAAAATCTGAAAAGTTTTTTTAGCACAGCTACACGAACAGAGCCTGATTGTAGAAGAACTAGCCTTATTGATGAGACATCACTCGCCCCAAGCTCTTTCAAATGAATACTATAACAGAAAGAAAAAGGCTGAATTGGTTGAAAGGTGCTGCTTAATTTCACTAAATTCACTTGCACAGGTGCAAATTAGGTCAAGTAGAACAAGTAGAGCCCAACAGATCACGCAACAGCACTGAGGAATGCATTTCCAAAAAACAAATATAACTGCAGCAGTGATGCACATTTGCAGACTCCACACCCTCTACTGGGAGTCTGTTCAGCTGGACTCATGATATCTGAGTCTGCTGAGGCCATAATCTTGTAAATGTCAAATTAATATTAAACAATCATAATATGAAACCCAGACCTTTCAAATTGAGTAAGATGGTTATTGAATGTTAATTACTGCGCCGCTATTAAGTCATACTTTGAGTTACGACATGTTTATTTTTCTAGTTATTAACCTTCAGGGTTTTTTTAAATTAGGATTGTCCCAGTGCACCATTAGTGTTAAGTTCTCGCATGCTAAATTAAATAGAATATAAGCTGGAAGAACACTGGAGTCAGCTTTCTAAATAGTTGAATGTTAGGCTTTTCTTTAAACTACATCTTTTCTTACCAGAGGATTAAATGCCACTTGCCAGAGGATTAAATGCCACTTCATGATGTTGAGGGAGTTTGGAGTTTCTCTAGGAACTGGACTCCTCTCCTGGCTTGCTGGGTATGGGGTGTGATACCTGGGTGGGGATGTGCTGGGGAATGGGTGATGGGGGATGCCACATCTGGTTCAACCTTCCCTGTTTAGGACAGAAGTAGCTCATGTCCAAGGCTGCCCAGTCCCTGCTGAGCTCAGAACAGAAGTGTGGTACTGATGGATGGGAGATGCAGGAGGTGATGCTGGGTGTCAGCTCCCTCTGGCCAGGGCTCAGCAGGAAATACCAGGAGTTCAGCTGCCAAATATCAGGTGCAAGCTACCAGGATTCTTGAAATCTTGCACAGGCTGAAGGGGACACCTGGAAGACAGGAGTCTTTCTCATGTTGAGAGGCAGAAGAAAGTAGGCCAACCTCATCTCAAAGCTGAGAGAGACAGTAGCACTGTGACAGATGGCTCTGTGCCAGGGCAGTTGGTCAGCTCAGAGTTCATTCACTGCTGCTGATGGGAAGCCACCCCACTTCCCACTCATATTTCTCATATGTGAACATAGTCTGCTGCTGTAAACCAGAATCCTTACTACTGGCTTACCTCTCTGGGCACATCATACCTACCTGAGTTCTCATACCTACAAGAGCTTTCTCTAGCCTTTTGAGGTTTCTTGAAAGTGGGCATTTTCTTGAAAGGCTGGGCATTGCCTTGTGGTTGAATAGAGGTGACAAGAAGTCTCAATTCTCTTCCCACCCCGGTTCCCTTCTGCAAGGGGACTCTGGTCTGGTAATCTTGTTTTGTCAGGTATCACCCTCACACTTGTGCAATTTTTTGCAAGGATTTTTGTACTCCAGTTATAGTCACCATCATGAAGAAGTGTCTTCAGAGGGCTCAAGAAATGTCTCTGCCTCTAGGTATTGTGGTATATCAGGAAAGGTTTGTGGAGTCTCACTCTTGTCCATATGAGAGATGATATTTCCAGGATTCTTCCTATTCCAAAGCAGTATCTGTCAAAGCTAATTAGTGTTCAGACATCAGTCATCTGGAGAGTGAGACTGCTTAGCAATGAGCAGCCTGTGGGTTGCTTGCGCAGCTCTACAGACAAATGATTCAGAGAGGTTCAATCAGGGAAGCTTTCAGCACTTGGATGGAGCCAGAGCCTCTGGTTTATATCACTCATGAGCAGCACTATTTTCATAGTGAACAGTTGCCAGAAAAAGCAAAGCAAGGGAAGTGTGCCAATCAGCAAATTAGAGAAGAGTTTGAAATCAATCCTTCTTCTAGCCAGCATCATATTCTAGGTGTCCATCTAACCTGGGTAGATTTCCAACAATATTTTCTGTAATGCCTTCTCATTGAGGGAAGAAAGAAAATATTTTCTCAAACACTTGATTGGGAACACTTCACAAAGTTCACCCTAAAGAGAGAGTTGCAGTGGAGGAGGAGGCTGACCAGACCTTTCCCCTCGGATATCAAAATGTGGTGGCTTCATTTGGCAATATCCTTGCTCCAGGAATGACATTTCTCTTCCTCTTTGGTATTTCTTTGGTAGCCTGGAGAGTCATCCTCATCACTGCATTTATAATTATCAAAAGCTTCTAAGAGAGTTTTCAGAAGGAATGGACCCAGCCTTGCTGGGATCTGTTTGTGGGGCATGACAAGTGATTTTCAGAGCAATTGGGTTGATGGAAGGGAGCATACGAAGGTGAGGAGAAAAGCAAATTCAGTAAGTTCCTTCCAGATCTTTTTTAAAGCTGAGTGAATAATTCACAATGAATAATTTACTTGTTGGCACCAGGCTTTTATCTTCTTTGGGGATATGCTACAAGAAGAATGTAGGTCCTCACATTTGTCTGTTTGAATTATATGAGTATTTTTTTGTGTAATTCTCTATAGCTTGGTTAAGCATCTTAGACTTCCAGCTTTGTTACTTTCTTACAGATTGTTGTATGAAGTGGTTCCTCCTTTGTGGATTAAAGCAGAAGCACTTCTGCCACGGCCATTCATCAAGCAAATTTGATATTTGTGACTAATACATACTTGAAAATAATCATTGAAGTTCCAGTAAATAGTTTAGATGCATGAGGAACACATGAATGGGTAAAGGAAACTCAATAGACTCAGAGAGCTTTTCATACTCTTACACCATATATTCTTTTCACATCACTGGAAGCTCATAGTTCTTTAAATTTAAGGTTAAATATTTACAAGCACTGCATGAACTTTGACATATCTCAACTTCCAGTGCTTGTTGGACTCTCTGTTGATTTCTTGGATTTGTAATTGTCTTGTAAATGGGTGCGATTCTGGTCATGTCATTGCTTATGATGGTGTCCTCAATGATAATGTGCTATTTTCTTGTCAAAATCGTGGCAGGACTTACTTTATTAACTTCTCATAAATTGATGTGAGGGCTTTAACTCCTCTTGATAAAATATTTTTTTCTGTATATGCCTTTGCTGAAACAAGTGGCCTCCTGGCACTTGTCATATAACTAGACAACATTTCACTCAAACACACATCTGTGATGCAAGAAGGCAAATCAAAATTCATAACAGGATTTTGTTCTCTCACAAATGTCACAGCTGACTGGAGGGACAACTTTGACTTTGAGTGGTTAAACAAATATGGCAGCAGTACTTGAGAAATGAAAAACTTTCACTGAAAAATAAAGCTCCTATTTGCTCATTTAAAGAAAGAAGAAAAAAGACCAGGAAGTAATAAGAAATACAAGTTCTGTACCAGATGGAATCAAGTCTTGCAATTAACTCTGAACTCTGTCTTGCCTTTATTCATACCTTTAGTAACACCTTCTTCTCGGTCTCCTGTTGAAGACAGCAGGTGCCTATCAGTTTCTGGATACCCATGAACAGGCAGCATAATGTGCTTCTGGCAGAGGGTTTTCCTACCACATTGCATTACAAGAACCTCAAATTATGTGCCCAGCAACCACCAGCTCTAACAAAGGTGACCTACCATGATATTGCATATCTATGCTTATATATCCCTGTCAAAGTTCTACCAGGGAAAACACTGGAATTGGAGGATGTTTCTATATATAAACCAGTCTGCAAGTGCTTCGTGTCTTCTTACTGGTATCAATTCTCTTATTAATCCACAGTTTGCTGTAATATTTTTCCTTTGAGTGATTGTAAGCAGTTACTTTGTTGGCCAATTGTAGGAGCTATTTATCGTAAAATACAGGGGGAGGAAAAGAAGACATCTAATCAACTCTTCTGCTAAGGTCTCAAAATCAGGGAGCAGAGAAACACAGAGTCAGTGAGGCTGGAAAAGACCTCTGAGATCATCAAGTCAAACCTATGACTGAACACCACCCTGTCAACCAGACTTTTGCACTGAGTGTCACATCCAGATTTCCTTAAACACTTTCAGGGATGGTGACTCCACCACCTCTCTGGGTAGCCTCTTCCTATGTCTAATCACCCTTTCTGTGAAGAAAGTCTTCTTGGTGTTCAATATAAACCTCCCCTGGTGCACCTTGAAGCCATGTTCTCTCATCCTTTCTGTGGTTGGACAGGACCAGAGCCCGACCTTCACCTGGTTACAATCTCCTGTCAGGGAGTTGTGGAGAGTGAGAAGGTCAGTCTGAGCCTCCTTTTGTCCAGATTAAACACCTCCAGCTCCCTCAGCTGATCCTCACAGGACTTGTGCTCCAAACCCTTCCCCAGCTCCTTTGCCATTCTCTGAACCCTCTCCAGCACTTCAATGTCCTTCCTGAGTTGAGGGACCCAGAACTGAGCACAGCACTCAAGGTGTGGCCTCAATGTCCTAGTTTTAGGACTTGAAACAAAACCACAAGTCTGTAGTTTTACCCGTCTATCCAACAAGTTCCTTTAAAATTTTTTTCTTCTTGTCTCTTGACAACCTGCAGTGAATAATGATCTATGTTTTTCCTCTTGTGCTACAAAATTTATTCATAAATAAATAGTAGAAAATGGCTAGGTAGCTGTAGGTAAATTTGCAAATATACCTTGAAGCCATAGATCATATACTTGTATGCAGATGGCTCCCTACAGATTGTCATTACTCTGAGACTTGCAGAGCTCAGGAAAAACCTAGAATTTTCTCAAGGACACCACAAATCATAACTAGCTTCTGGTATTTGACAAATTTTACCCTGCTCAACTCTGGAGTGAATTCAGCAGCTAGAGATGGAAGAACCATCTACACTTCAAGATTCTTCATTTCAGTTGAATCCAAAAATGTTGGAATAGGCTGTTCCCTTAAAATCTCTTGGCAAAGGAGAAACCTTCTCAAACTTGAGAGGCACTGAATGCATCATTTCCACAGTCCCCTCCTCACAGAACTTTCAGATTGGGTTAGTGTAGGGGGAAAATGTAATAGCTTTGGGATATTTGTCATGGTGCTGTTGAAATAGATTTAGTTACATATTTCATCATCTGATGCCTTGAGACATTTTGAGACGTACTTTAAAACTTACCTTAATCTTTTATTATGCAATTTTCCCCTTTCAAGAGACATTTAAGTAACCTGTTTCTCCACTCCTTGCAACAGCCAACAAGCTCTTTGTCTTCAGGGATGAAGACAAATCTCTTAGGAGGGTGGGAGCATATCCCATTGTGTGACAGCTCATAATTTCAGATGGTTGTGAGGAAAGGGTGACCCACTGCAGACAGCCACAATGGGCCCTGTGATTAAAAAACGCCTTGAAACCGTCTCAGCTCTTTGGTGGGTTGAAGCAACTGGCTGAAGGACAGAGCTCCTGGTGCTTGAGTACTTTTGTGGATTTAAGGAAGCTGTGTCCCTGTTCTCTCTCAGTGGAGATGACTTACACATAAGGAGTGGTGACAAGCATAGCTGCTGGCACATGTGTGATCACAGGAGTTGCATTCACTACAAGAAAAAAAGTCAGGTCTCAGAAAGAAATCAGTAAATGCCACCTCCAGGTGTAGGACAAGGGACTTTCCTTGAGTGTTGATATCTGTGACCCAAAACCAAGGAGAGAGGATCCCAGAAAATGCCTTCTTGTGTGTGTTCATGAGTGAGTTTAGACTACATGTTGAGAGATGACCCCTTTGTGCAGCAGTGGCTTCCCCCTCCCACACCTCTTGGTGGAAAATGTGCTGGCAGAGGGAAGCCCTTGCCATTACCACCCAGCCTTGGTGATGCAGCTTGTGGGGAGGGAGTGGATTTCACTGATCTGTGGATTTAAATTAAACAAAACACATCTATGGCTTGACACAGATGTCCTGGATGACCTTCCTAGGGCAATGTCTGCAATCCCCCAGGCCACTGTGTTCCCTTTGCTAAAACATAGTGAAAGGTGATCAAGAGAGTTTGGGCAAGCAAGTGCTCCAGAGCTGTGCGTGCCGGAGCTGACCTGCCAGATGTAACTTCCAGAACACAAGGAAGGATTTCTGCTCTCTTCATGGAGACAGTAATTTGATTCTCGTTTCTATCCTGGTGCCAATTTCTATAAAAGTTGCAGGAATGACATGTGTCAGAGAATTCAACTCTGGCTGAATTTGTCTGAAACTTTTAATTGGGTTCCAAAATCATTTGGGGGGGGGGGGGGGGGGGAAGGGAGGGGAGTGTGCACGTGGGAGTTGGAAGATGAACAGACATTGTCATTAGATGGAGCCCAACATTTTAGGAAATGAAGCCAAAATTCTGCTTTTTCAGAGGGGTGATATGAGTGTTAACACACTGAAATCCAGGAGGCTTCCGAGCTCCACAAAACAGGGGTCTGGCAGGTCTGTCAGGGCACACCTTCTTTAGAGGACCGGCCTTCCTACCAGGATGCTGTTTATTTTTAAAGGCTTTCAAAAGCCATCTTCCATTTACACCTAGCATTTAAACAAGGGGCTTATTTTCAGGGCTAATTTGTCTCTGCGCCTTAAGCGGCCCCATTTTCACGATTAGCCGTCTGCGGCCCCCCGGAGCCGCGGGAGCCCGGCGGGGGATGGCAGCACAGATCTCCTTGGGAAGGCAGGGAAGGGAAGGCAGGGAAGGGGGGGCTGCCTGCCTGCCTGCCGTCTCCATGCGGTACAGGCAGCGTGATCAGAGCGCTAACACAACCGCCTGTGTAATTACATGTTTCTGGGAAGTGTGTTAGCTCCATGGGGAGCTGAGTCCATTTGGAGGGGAGGAGGAGGAGGAAGAGGCTTTCTTTGGCGGGGAGTGGGGGTGAGGTGAAAAGGGTCAGTGAGTAACCAGGCTCTCGCTCGAATGTGATAAAGGTAATTGTTGCTCTCAAGTGAGCACCGGGTGCTTCCTGGCTCTGTCTGCTCTCATTGCTCATGTCTGTGTTCTGCAGGCGTCTGCTCTCCCGAGCAGGCGAAGCAGGGCTTTGCGAGGAGAGGAGAGGTTTGATTGACCCTGTTGGAAGCGGTACGTGGCGATATTTGACGTTGCTTCTGCGCTAGCATCACCAGGGCAGGGAGGAAGATGCAGAGTCAGGGGCACGGCACTTCTGAGCTACCTAGGATTTATTTAGGTGGAGTAAAGACCATGGCAATTAAGAGCAATTAATTACAGTCCGCGAGCTGGGGCAGGGGGAGGATGGCTTGGACTTAACCTGTCATGTAGGTGTTTGATACATGTCCTATGCTGCTGCTGCTGCTTTCTGTGGTGGCGTGCGCCTGAGCTTTAAATATCCTGCAGTTCCCGATATCTTGTTTCTCCAGCCGTCTCTCTGTTTCATTTTCCTCTTCTCTCTAGTGTAAAATTTGGCCTAGCTTAAGCTTCTTTCCCTGGCTGTGAAGGTTATTTCCTTCCCTCCTCTCCTCCCCACCCCCTCATCCATCCTCTCCTCCTCTTGCAAATGCTCTCCGACCCTGATTTGGGGTTTCTCTCCCTGCAGTTAGCTGTGGGCTCTGTGGATGCTTTGCTGTGACGGAGGGCCAGGGCTGACCAAGTCGTGGGGAGGATTTGTATGTGGGAAGAGAGGAGATGGCTGTGCAGCGTGCTCCCGAATCTGCTCTGAGCTTGCTGATGGTAAGTGCTTGCTGAAATCCATTTGGGAAAGGGGGGTGGGCGAGGGGAGCTGCACCGCATGGATTCAGGGCTCCAAATCCACAGGAGGATTTTGTGTGAGCCGATGCTTGGCTTTTACAGGTCCCAGGGAACTTTGCAAAAGGCTCATCTGGGGCTTGCATGGAGACATTACTCCCACGATGGGTTTTAGCACATCTGGACCAATGCTCGAGGCAGGATTTTGAAGTCACCTTTCCGGCAGAGCTGGCACTTGGGTTCAGGGTTTATCCTGAGCAACGGATTTCATTTTGTTCATTAAATCTGTGTCTTGAATTCTCATGTCCCCCTGCTCCCCCTGCCCTTGCTGATTGTGAGACAACTTAAAAGATGAGAGGGAGAGCTTGATTTCTCTGCTGGTTGGGAGGCATGTTACTAGACTCAGCTGTGGTATCACTTGGGGTATGGTCCTCTAATGCAGTGAATTTGACTTGCTGCAGAGTATGTCAGATCTCCTACTGACTGCAGACCACAGGGTAATGACTGGTATTTATCCGAGCTATTTGCTACAACATGTTGAGCCACTGACCTACTTCTGAAAGTTCTGCATATTTATAATATTTTAAAGAAGATTATTTAGCAGAACACGTGGCTGACTCTAGAAACATGCCAGTGTCCTGCTGCAATTAAAATAAACCCTTTTGGTGGGGTATTAGAGAGTTGCTTAGCTTTACTGATTTTTTTTTTTTTTTTTCTCTTTGGTACTTCTGTTGCCATTTTCTGTGCAGCAGCATCAGAGATGGTTTTAGTGTAAGATCTCTGCTGGATGTTTTTCTGCCTAAATGTCACTGTAACATTTCCACTGGAGAGTTGTTATAAGTGTCATGTGTGTATGTGCACATGTGCGTGAGAATGCATAGATTCATAGGCATTATATACATATTTATATAATTATTGTCATTACTACTGATCTCCCTTCTGATTACATTAGGAAATGGTCTCTAGCACTCAGAGACATGATGAGTTTAGTAAAGGGAATGCTGCAGGATAAAAGCCCTGCTGTGCCTAAGGTTGTTAACAAAGGTCAAGTTGAGAAAAGCAAATTTTATGTCCATTACTCAAAATGCTAAACATGCTATTAAACCTCCGCATGGTTTGTTTTATATTTGTCAGTGACTGACTTGCTGTGCAAGCTCATTTTATTTCCTCTTGCTTACCTCCGGCCTTCCTGACTTTCTAAATGACCTCTTTCTAGTTTCTCTTTCAAAAACAAATTGATGAGTGTCTGTAACCCCTGTGTCATTGTTGGGCTCGGTATGCTTTTAGTTTCAGTACCCTCTGAATTCTCCAGTTAAACCTCTCTTTTCTCAATCTCTATACTCCTTGAACAGACCTTGTCAAACTTCAGTGCAGTGCCAAGCTGTCAGCACATTTTCTCTTCTAAAATGTGGCTTTCTGTGGCTACATGGCCTTGCCCCGGTTGTTATTTTTAGGTGTGTCGGGTGTTTCTACAGCTCTGGTCAGTATCCAGGGCTACTTGGGTCTCTTCACCTTGGGCACAGACCCACGTGGATAGGCTGAGTTGGGTTGGGTCTGTGCCCAACAGACCAGAGGGGTTCCTGCCTTTGACCCTGTGGATGGCTGGTAGATGGTAGGGGGGGAGATGTATTTCTGGGTTGAGAATGGATTCATCTAACAGTGGGCTCCGCTCCAGGATTGTCTGGTACTAGAGGTTCGTTAGAGGTGTGGAAAAGGTGATCTGCTCTGGAAAATGCTCCACTTTGCAAACAGCTTCTTTTGCCTTGGGTTTTTCTTTGGTTGTGAATGAGCTTAGTTAGTTAACTACAGAAACATCATTCTTTCCCCTCTGCTCTGCCTTGGCTTTGATTGCATGCCTGAGCAGGCTACCCTTGAATCAATAATAAATTCTTGCATAATTCATCCCACAATTAGCAGCTATAATGGCATCTCTTCTAAAACTGCCACCCTCCAGAGATTCAAAGATTAGATGTCTTTGGGAAGGCCACAGAAGTAGATTTTAATACTTCAGTGAGAATTCTCCAGTGAGAGAGTTTTCTTTTAGCAGTGAGAAGTATTTCAGTACTGCATTTCCCCTGCAATAGGATGCAGAATGTGCGTCCAACCATCCACTTTTCATGAGACATAATCAGCAGCAGCATTTGGCAGTGCTGCATCATAGTCTGAAAATATCTCCTTCTCAATGGGGTACCTCAGAGCACTTTGTGCTGCAAATAAAGAAACCAAGGTACAAAGCCATTAATTGCCTTTCCTGGAATTTAATACACTGAGTGATCCAAATCAGGAGTTTGCTCATCCCAAAATTGTTTCTGTTCGATGAAGAAAGATGGTCATCTCTGGGGTGTAGGGTTTCTTTCCTATAGAAGGACCATTCAAAGGACCTGGATATCTAACACCAATATGCCCCAGCAGAGAGCTGCTCACAGGACCAGGTGGCATTTTAGGGTGCCAGCTGTGCTGACAGCTCATGACTTACCTGTATCCAGTAAATGCTGCCCAGGACATGATGTTGGCATGGCCCAGAGCAGCTCCCAGCTGCACATTTCTTGTGCAGCCATTATCTCATTACACCTGCAGTCTTGGGTGGACAGATCCCACCTCTCTTTGGTGAAAAAAAAAATTGCTATATAATTAATTTATCTAAATTGAAATTTTTAAATTTATATTGTTTTCTATCCAGTTCAATACTCTGGTGTGGTTCCCCCCCCCCCCCCCCCCCCCCCATTTCTAGTGATTATTTCTTCTTTTTTTTTTCCCTCCCAGACCAGGGAGAAGGCTCAATGAAGGAGAATTTCAGTCTTTAAACATATATTTTCCTAAAATAAATATATTATTTTCATACAAAGTCTGCAGCCTGCAAACATAACTGCAACTTGTCCACTCTAGTAAAGGTCTTGTACTACAAATGACTCTGGAATGTGCCTGATCTGCAGGACTCCTGCCTCTACCTTGCTCCAGAAATCACAGGAGATGAGGGATGTTGGCTGGTTCAGCATGAAGGAAATTGGGCAGAACTGTGTCCAAAGTGACTCTGCCTGTAGCATTATTAAATTATTAAAACAGAGCTTCCTCAGCTTCTGGGAATCAAGAGAGAGGAGCATCTAAGCATGAAATAGCAAATACCATGTCTTGTTAGAACTGATAACACCTGCTGTGTTAAGATCATTAATACTGATGGGAGTGATACCAATAGGTTTTTATGTCTATCTTATTAGTATATTGTAAAATTTTAAAGCTGCAGACATATTGATTGCACATATTCTAACAGCACAATAAGTTACAATACCTGGTGTCTCCTGAGACAGCATTACTGCATCTTGTGAAAATACATCTTAGGGACTTGACTTTCAAACTACTCTAGGTCATAACACTAATTAATCTGTGTTAAGTGACAACAGAGGCTCCAATGCGCAACATATATAGCTCAATGTTTACCAATTAATCTAAAATGATCTTAAAATGGTAGGGAAGAGAAGCACAGTTCTCTGTTTGCAGTAAAGCTCCAGCTTCTGGCTTCAGCTAGCTGCTCTCACCCTCTCCATCAAGATGAAGTTTTTCCCTATTTATAATCCAGCTTTACTCTTTCTGATCTGTATATACAAATACTTTCCTTGAAGAAATAAAAATGTAACAGAAAATAAATACACTTTTAAATTAATTGTAACTTCTTGGTATTTGGAGGAGCAGCATTAATTTCAGGGATCTGTGTGATGCTTTCATGTGGTGAAATTCATTATTTTGGGTCTGAGTTACATCCAAGCTGAGGCTGGAATAGAAGTGCACATGAGATTTCCTAAGTGACCTTCATTACATGGGACTTCGTTATCTCTATAGTTCAAGAAAAAGGCCAGCAGAGAATTTGGAGCCTTAACTCATTCTGTGGTGTTCACAATGCCCAGGGTGAAGTGGCAGAAATTGGGTGGCCAGTGCAGTATCAAGGCTGCTGACCTTGGTGTTTCCTTGTTCTTCTGGGAGGCAGACACTTGCAAGAGGAAGATGTGAAAACTGCTCTGTTTCTGAACTGTGTCAGAAATAACTGGCATCTGAGTGTCATTGTCCACTGAAAATCCCAGATTTCTGATGTGTTTCCAGTCCTCGTACTTAAGAGGACTCTCCTGAATCATCCTTCCATCCCTCAAGCAACACTACACCGGAGTCCTCAAAACAACGTGAATCTCCTTGATCTGATAATTTTTCTGGTGTGTAGCAATGACCTCTACAGAACCGCTCTTAAAACACACTCCAAGATTTAACTGTATCCTTACTAAACCCTGTGAGGGCCATGTCCTGCTTGGCTGGCTTCTGAGGTGTTGGATTTGACAACATTCCAGATATTCCATAAATTATTTCATATGTTTAACTGCTACATTTTATGTCTGAAGTCTGCCCTTGTGAAGACAAATTTGGTAACTAAAATGATGAAGAGCTTCCAAGCCCCATTTAGACCTAGGACTGCCCCCTCCCCCCATAAAGCTGTGTTCTGTCCCCCTCAAACCTCTCGACAGATTGCAGCAGCACAGCTCAGCTTGGAGGATCATATTAAAACCTTTGGGAGCAGCAAGGTTACAGAGGAAGGATGAGGTCATTTTCTGCCTCTCTCATCTCAGGCTTAAATTATTTCCGTGTTGACAGTGTGCAAAAGCCCCTCGACATTCAAACCTCCTCGCTGCAACCTCATCGACAGACCCCGCTGCCCTGGAAGGTCAGTGCTTGGCACGCTCTTTCCAGGAAAACAAACGCCACTCGTTGCTTTCCGTGGCGTGGTGAGGAGGTTAATGCCGCCGGAGCTGATGCTGAGGCAGGGTGACGTGGCAGCAGTGCGTGCCCGGTGCGCGCCGCGCTGGGTGCGAGCAGCAGTGCTGGGGAACGGATAACGCCGTCCCCCCGGAGCCCGCTGAGCCGCTGACATCTGGCCCTCTTCAGCTTCATGCCCAAAATGAGGTCTGTAGGGACGCTTGCACAGCGAGAGGAGGTGATTATGCGGCCCCCTCCGTGCTGCTTTCACAGATATTTGCAGCGTGCAGGTGTGCGGGCTCCACCCGCGGCCTTGCCAGAAGGTCTGGGCGGGAGATGATAATGTGCCACGGCACCCGGAGGTCGCTGGGGAGGATCCGTGCTGGCAGGAATCTCCCTTCCTCCCTGGCTCTGTCCTTGCTCCAGCCAGGCGGCAATTTGCTAATGGGCTTCACGAGCAGCAGTAGCTGAGCTGTGCTGGTTGCTCTTTTAGAGGATGAGATGGGAGTAGCAAATTCCTGCTTGGTGCCGTGTGGCTGCGTGCTACCGTGGACTGGGAATTTAGCCATTTCTTGTTGATAATTTCCCCCGTAGCACTGAATTATTTCTGAACTTTACTGTTTGCCTTTGTAAACTTGCAGTAAGTCTTCAAACACAGTGATTTAATTCAGCTAAATGAGATTAAACACTCCCTGGGATTACTCTTGGCTTCCCTGTGGTGGATGTCACCTTTTAGCCATCTAAGCTGCACGACTATAAAATTGTTATCCTTCTATTCTGCTCTAGTGCATGCAATCAATTTTCTTTTCCCTGTCCCTCTGCTTGAGCTGCCATTGAAGAAGCAAACCCATAATGTTTGCACATCTGAATTCTCACATTTATTACTATGCCTTAAAAAAGAAGAGCAATTACTGGTTTATCTCTTTTTTTATTATTATGTACGTAGCTTTTGCTTTGTATTCCAGCCATTCATTCTGAATGACTGATAAAATTATCTCATCAGAGATATGGTCATTGATTGTATTTTTTTTTCCAATGCTATAGAGCACTGCTATTTGTAGAAGAGAATTAATGGCCACTTGAGCAAATGATCATTATGATTAATTGCATTTCTGCAATTAGAAGTAACATACTAACAAGTTGAAAAGATCTCTAAATAAGCCAACTCCTTTTGACAGTATATAAAAGAAACATATCACTTTGGCTTTTCAAAAATAAAATGCATTGGAAAACTTGACTGATATTCCTAAACTAAAATGTTAAAAATGCTATAATTGCCCTAGTAAAGATGCAAGGTTATGAATAGCCATTAATACACGAGAGGGACTTGTGACATTGGACAATTGCAATTTTTCCCATTCTTCGCCTTCTGGTTACGAATGTCATACTTCTGTAATTACTGTACTCATAATTTCTCAGCATGGCAATGATCCAGCCTGCTGACAGGCTAATGTGGTTAGCACATCAGGGCTCGGGGATGTACAGAAGTCCCATGTGGATCCTTCCTCAGCACACCCCTTGAAAATGCAGATTTTTGTGATGTGGCACCTAAAGCTGCTGTGCTTAGGTGGCCCGTCCTGCCAGCTCCAGCCACAGCTGCTTTGTGTTGTGTGTCTTGCTGAAAACAAAAGCCACTACAGTTGGTGGCTGACCCCCCACCAAAATCTGGTTGGAGGAGGGTCAGTCAGAGAGGCTGGATGGAGGTTTGGGCTTTCACCAGCCAGCACACTGTTCCCAGCTCCCTGAAACCGCTACAAAGCCTGCCAGGGAATGTGTGTTTCTGGCCTTGCCATCAATGGCATACCTTGGCTAAACACCTCTCCCTGTGCTCCTCTGGACAGACACATACATTTTACCCCCACATGTTGTAATTTTTTCTGCTTTTAACTATCAGCAAGCACAGAAACTTGCAGAAGTGCACTGAAATCAGCCATTTCACAAAGAGTTATAAGGGTACTTGATACAGGTTAACACGTGGCCAGAGTCTTATCAACCATGTGCTAATGTATCAACCTCTGCGGGTCCAGCCTTTACAAAGAAGTGGCTAAAATTAATTAGCAAAACTGCTCTTCAGAGGTGTTCTGTAAAGCAAAAGGTTTAATAAAGAAAAATAACAAAATAACAAATGTTACAGAAAACAAAATGATAAGCCCAGCACAGGTGTCTAAGAAAACCTCAGGCACCCTGCTAAAACACTACGAAAAGCCTTTCACTTTGTTTGGGTTCCTTCCTAAATACTGAATGTTCTGGGAGGGACAATCTGGCTTGCAGCCAAAACAGGGTTTTCAGAACGGTGGCAAGGTCCAATAGATGCTTCTCTTGGTGCTGAGCCAATCCCTGTCAGAACAGCAAAGAAGTTTCTGGGTTCCTTACCTTAAGGGGTGAATATTAAACTTTTCCCTGTATGGAAAACACTTGCTGGGTGTGTGGGGTGCATCGCTAGAGGCACTGAGGATCAAACTAAGCTGTACCCATCATGCATTTCAAGAGATATGAATTTTCTTGTTTAAATGAATTCTTGTACTGGCCTGAAACTGCAGCTCCCAAAGCATGTGAGCAAAGTAGCTGCTTGCTTTTTTTGAAGGGTCTTATCATATTAGGGAGTCCTGCTCTGAGCCCTGTTAGCATGCACTTGTCGAGCAGCAGTGCCTGAGACCAAGTCTTTATGGAAGGCACTGAGTGTGTTCCTTGAGAAGCCTCCCAGGCACAAAGACACCCACAGAGTGTCTATATTTCACGGAAACAAAAGCCACAGTGAATGCCAGAAACATACTTAGAGGAGTGGATCTACAGGCACGATCTGATCAGCTTTTTGCATCCCTTGTGGGATTGAAGCTGGTAATTCCCAAATTAAAGCCAGCAACTCTTAGAGCTAGCTGTAGTGCCTGGCCTCAGGTTTTCAGGTCCCCCAAAACCTAGTGATGGTGCTGAAATACAAACAACTGACCAGAAACAACGGCACTTGAGCCCACAGTGGTTGGTTTTCAGGGGATTTTGCAAAAACCATGCTGAAACAATAAAATGTAATGAATGAACATAAACTGGGAGAGCACAAACCTGGGTGCAAAAAAAATCTACCCCAATATCTTTGTAAATCTGTTACAGGGATTTTGGGGCACCGCAAAATTTGCTAAAAGCAGGATAGTCCTTCCCCTTCCTGTCATACTCCAGCACACACTGCCCACCTCTTGCCAGTGAAGGGATGTCCTTTGCAGTATGTCCCTCACTGTTCTCTCTTCTCTCAATCCATTTACAACCACCAGAGAGATGAAAATTATTTTTAGGGAGGCTTTTCTAGCGCAGAAGCAGAATTCACACAGAGCTTTGCTCCACAATATTTTTCTGTCTGTGGGCAGGCTGTGATAATCTTTGTATTGCAAGACACTCGGCTTTGGCTCCCCGTAATTTGCACAAAGTTAATGAAGGAGTGTTGTAGAACATATGTTTGGCTTAATATAGGTTCAAGGGGTTTTTTTAGTCTAATATACTAAAATAAAATCCAGGACACCTTCACAGTAAATAAGACTGACAAATTTTTCATTTTTTAATAATATGAGGCTAATTGAGCCGTAGTGGTCAGAGCACATTGTATTTCCTGGTAATTAATTGCTGGCTGCAATAGTTGACTGCATAAAACTATGCCTCGGGCCATTAACCCCAGGTCATTAGTACTCAAGGAAATGTCTAGTGAAGGTCATTATTACAGCTGCTATATAAGCTATTGTAATAGAAAAGACTTAGCATGAGCTTTTCAAGAACCCATTTTCCTTCTTCTGGTCTCATTTCAGAGATTTGGGTGCAAAGGCTGTTCCCGATTAGTCTGCATTTACATTAATTTTCAGAGGTTTAGAGTTTGCCCACTTTTGTAAAAACAGAAATCATATAATTGAAGTGTTTGAGAGGTTGCTCATTGAGCTTTATGTGGCCTGAAATGTTAGCCTTCCCAAAGGATTGACATGGATTTGTGCTGTCAGTCTCAGGGGGATGGACAACGACTGAGTGAAAAAACAGCAGATCCCTTGTGTTGGCTTCTTCAGCAGCAAGGCACAGACTCTGGGTGGGCGGCTGTGGGGCAAATGAGGAAGCTGTTGCACCATGTGGAACCACTGGTGTTTGTGTCCTGATATCTCTGCTTTGGATTGGGTTTCCAAGGTTTTGGTGATGGACCAGAATCAGCCTTCTCATGTAAAACAGCCTTTCCTTTGCTTTTCCTGTCATCTCTGGAAGAGCTTCCTACTCCCAGATCAAGAAGGACATATAGGGAGATTTGTGTTTGTGCTGTCCCTCAAACTGCTCTGTAGGTCAGACTTCCCAGAGCAGCAGAATGATATTGCTACTGAAGATTGAAGTTATAAAACCACTGTTGTGAGGATTAATTTATTTCCTCCCCTGGTGTAGTTGAAAATTCCTTTTTTATGTTGTTGTTGTTGTTCAAGACAAAGTGCTAATGGAACAAAAAAATAACGAGAAACATTTTTCAGTACTTTGCTTTAACAAGATATTAGTAACAATAGCGCTTATTTACTGCCTTAAAAAAGTTAAACAGCTTTATGTTGAATGCTGTTTCCTCTAATCATGTGCTTAAAATGGGGTGAGTATTTTGCACAAACCAAAGTCCTTGAATCAATATTATGAGACTGCTGGCTCTAATGACGTTGTGAGGAAGCACTTCAGCTCTAAATAGACAAAATTACATACTGCAGAAGATACATTGATGGCAAAAGAAAAAGGATGGGGGAGTTTTGTAATCTGCTGATGTTCCTAGCTGTGTTCAATTTTTTTCTTCCCCACTTTGAAATTTTGGTTTGGAGTCAGGAGTTAGATGAAGAATATGAAAAGATCTATTTTGCCCTCTTGATCAGTACAGAAACTTCTTTTGTCACCATGCTTTACCATTCTTATATAAGCAAAGGCTTACTTATTCAGAGTCCCCTGCTGATGGAATGCCCTTCTTCAACTCTCTTCCTCTGGATCTAGTATCATTCACTGTTTTGGAAGAAATAATAAACTAACCATGCTGCTTATATTGATTCCAACACAAATGTTTTTGTATTGTGGGAATGTTTTGAGCTATTCTTCCATCAAAGCTGTGCTACTAGACTTCTTTGGTCAGGCAGGGCTTAGGTCAGTTTAGGGATTTTCTGATTTTTGGATGTTCCACTTAAATTTGAAGATCTAAATAAAGAATCATCTATGTGAAGTTTCTGTGAAAGCTTTGATGCACCAGTAGGAATTAAACCTTAGCTGCGAAGTCCAGAGGGATCTGGTTTCTTGGACGTGGATCCTGTTTAGAATGTTCCTGTTTGGTTTGTCTCTGTTTAGGGATTAACCTTCCAAATACACGTTTTAAGATTAGCTTCCTAAACTTCTTCCAAGAAAATGCATACATGGTCACATTGAAAATAAAATGTGTCTGCTGTGGCTAACCATGAATATATTTGGGGGAGGGAGGAGGAAATGAGTGCTATCCACTGGCATGATGAAATGTAAACTGATTGCAGAGTTACTGAATATTTTAAGACTGTATAACCACGCAGACAAATTGAAAAACCCAGCAGTTTTGTATATGATGGGAGTAAGGAACAAATCCTATTTGAAATCTGCATCACCACTATAATAAAGCAGGGGTGGCTTAATTGCCAAAGCTTTTGCAAATTGAATAATATAGTAATCTCTTATGAGAGTCAGTTTTAATTTTTAATAGTCTTTAATTAAGTAAGCATTCACAACACATTCGGTATTTGGGCATTAGCACAACAGTCTCTGGGTTGTCAGTGTCATTCTTTCACATGCAGGCTGGTGTCAATTGATTTTCCATGGTCAGTAGCTGTAGTTGAGTCTGTTTAAGTTCCGTAAAACTTCCCTCATTGCACAAAACCATTCCTGTCTGAGGGAGAAGGATTTGAGTTCTCTGCTCTTAGGATCATGCAGGGAATAGAGTGTAAATCTATATTATTCTACTTATCTCCATGACATTTCCAATTTCTACAGATGCAATCAAAAGAATTTGTCTCATTGATCTTCAAACTCTTTGACAATTTCACACTCTGAGCTGAGTGGTGTGAGCTATTCAGTCGCCCCATTGCTTTTCATCAATAAAAGTTTTCACCTAGATCAAGACAGCACGTTTGCTGCATATGAACTATGCGTCTTGAAGATTGTTATTGGTTTACTGGTGGAATATTTATCTTCAAACTGAAATGAGTTCTTAGATGAGTCATTGCACACATACCCTCTCCTGATATTTTTAGGTGCTAAAGCCACTATTTCAATGAGGCTGGGTTGGGGAAAATTGTCCATAATGTTTCGGGTGCACAATTAAAGTGCCATCTGCCTCTGTGATGCAGCAGATGTATAATTGATATTCACTGCTGATTTGCCTCTTGATTTTCTGCAGACATTGAATGCTGTAATTGTTTATACAGTATGATCCTGAATACCCATGTGAGAATTTTCCTCCTCACGTGTTCCTAACAGAAATATCACTACCATCCTCAATACTCATGAGATGGATTCATTAAAAGATAATTTGCAGATAGCTGAGCTAAAATCTTACAGAAATCTAGTGAGTAAGTAAAAAGCAAGTTTTCAAAAGGAGTGGCTTATTCCCATAGGATCATGTTTTAATATAGGAGAGCTTGTTGGGGAAATGTAAAATGTTGATGCAAAATCTGGTTACCTTTGTACACTGATTCCAATGCAGGTTGTAGCTAGGAATAAAAGAAGAGAGTTGTTTTATTTTCCCTCCTTCTTTGCAGAGATAGAAACCTTCTTCAGGGGAAAAATTTTATGTAGAGTAAAACCAAAAGGTCAACTGTAACATCAAAAGAACTATTTTCTCTAGGGCAAAGACTACCTAATAAAAAACAGAGATAGAAACCACAGCAGTGAATTCTAAGGAGACATGAAAACAGAGGTATGCTACTTTTTATTTTCTTTTTTTTTTTAGTGCACTGTATTTTCAATTCAAAATTCAATCACTAAAATCTTGATCAATCAGCAGGTGTTAATTTTACTCTGTGACTGGTTTCTAAGGTTCTTCTTCTGAGAATACTCTAGACCTGAATCCGCTCACACTGAAATAAAAGCAAAATGTGACCAGTCACCTCAGTGGCAGGAGGTTAGTGGCGCTATTTTATATTGCTGCCCTTCTTTTTGACAACAGTTGCTTTAAAGCACATTAGTCAAACTCACTATGAAGTGGCAATGATTGTCCAGGGCTTTGCATTTGGCTTCAAAGGAAAGAAAAATTGGGGATATAGAATCTGAATCTGGCTTTGCTGCAAGTGACATTTTTAGTGATCTTTTCTTAAGCCCGTGCATGGCTGCCAGGAAGAGTAAGGTCTCTGGGCACCCAGAGAAACCAAGGCCCATTTTGGTGCAACTTGTTCCCTTCCTGTGAAGCGTTGGCTGTACTCAGTGTAATCCAGAAGGATGCCTTGTGTTTTCCCAAGGCTGAACATTTGCTCTCATATTTCAGTGTCTCTGATGGTAGCAGTGTAGCCTACCTAGTGTCCTAGATAAAGAACATCACGCTGATGGTTACAGCGTATCACTTGTAGCCCTGGTTCCATGCCTGAGGTGTTTTGGTTTTCTGAAATTCTTTTCCCAGGGTATTTTCTGTAAACAGGAGAAGTGTTTTTGTAACTGTAACTATGTTATTCATTCCTTTTCCTAGCAGGGACTTCTTCTTCATGTCCCTCTGGTCTGACCAATGTGATTGAAGAGGTTTGCCTTTGTTTCACCAATCAAATTGGTCTGTGTAAAACAGTATAAAAGGGAGACACATCCCAAGAATAAAGGAGTCATTTTCATCCTTCTGGATCTCGGAGTCTGTGTCGTTGTGGTGTACAACAGTGTCGATCACTCCTGTGGCAGCCTGAGCAAAGGACCAAGTAAGGGGCTGAGTGTGCAGCAGAAGGAGAGCACAGGGGATGCAGAGGATGGTTTGGGGAGGGAAGGTGGAATCAAATCCAGGCAAATGAGGTGCAGTGCACTGCAGATCAGTCTGGTTCTGTTCAAGTTCTCTTTCACATCTCTGTGGCTGTCTGCAGGAATCCACCAAGCCAAAGAGAACCAGAGAGACAATGCAGGAGAATCTGACTATGTTAATGCTGTTGAACATTTGCAGCAGGGAGAGGAACTGCTTTTCTCCACGAGTCATTTAGCCACAGCCTCAATGGGTGCTCTGGGATAAACACAAACAAAATCCAGCTACAGCACGATGTATAGGTAATTTTACCCACGTTCCTTCTTGATGAGGTCTAACTGCGGTCTTCATCATGGAGAGTTGACAAGATGTGAAGAGAAGACATTTCAGACTGTTGCTCTTGTGCTCCTGAGGACTTTATTTTAAAATTTTATTTCCAGTATCTTTCTCTCATTCATGTAACAAGCTTTTGGCTATGTTTATTGCATAAAGATTCATCTTCAGGTTTGGTTTATACTCCTGAAGGGGAAGTTACAGCTCACAGCAGATGTAGGGCAATGCTTGGGTTAAGCCCACAAGAAATTAGGAGACACTATGATAGAGGAGGGTATGCAGAGTGGACTGGACTGTGATTAAACAGAGCTGAAATTTGCAGAGGTGCAGAGGTACAGAGGCAGCATGAAACTGGGATCCCAGATCTTGTGAACAGTAGATTGAGCACCTCCCTGTGCTAACTCAGCAATACCACTGTCTTGCTGCTACCCTCTTGGATGAATTGTGGCTTATTCTCTTAATTGCACTGTACTACATATAAAAAAAATCAGCCATAGAGAAATTGGTTCTGTATATTAGTCACTGGCTGGATGAAGTGCTCCGTTCCCATTAACACAAAGTGTCAACAAAATGGGTATTCTATCACTGTTTAATCCCCATGCTTCAAAATAAAACTCCAAAGAAAAATTAAAGCTTTTATTCAGATGAAAAGGTCAAAATTAACCTTCACTGGTTATTTACCAGGTTTGCCATTCCTGAAAATTACTTGAATATACAGAATTGTTTTCTTTTCAGTAGCATGAAGGTCTAAGAGACTGTAGCAGTGGAGGAGAGAGCTGCAGTACCCATTTGGGAGTGGGAATTCAGGGGGGTGCTGGTTGCAGTTTCTGCAACACGTTTGTGTTTGTATAGGACAGGTGGTAGGAAAAGAGAACTCATCCTTGAAGCAGGGCTGTAGAACACATGACTCCTGTCACCCAGCTGGGTGCTTCACAAACCAGGATACTTAGAGAGAGCAGAAAGATTTACCTTGTGGATCCTTCCATTCCCTGTGGTCCTGGCAAGAGAGAGGGGTGTGCTCTGGGAGATCTCAACATGGGGCCCTCCTGGGGGCTCACATCCCTACAGGTTTAGGAGGGCCAATGATGGTGATTTCTGTCTTTGGGGGCAAAATCTCACACAAAGCAGTGTGTGTGGGGATGTTTGGCACATTAATGGCATCCTACCAGCTCTCCAAAGAGCAGCTGCCCATCAGCAGCTCTGGTGACACCTCATTCCTCAGAAGACATCACAAGTGACAGCACACATTCTTCAGAAGCCTTTAAAGTTTTTTTGGCCCTCTGCAGCACTGCTGAGTTTATTTTGCATGCTAACCAACTGCAGGTTGTGATTCGCATTGGACCTCCAAAAATATGTGAGCCATCCTAGGGGACTAGTGCCTCATTCCCCTGGGCAGTGGGTTGGAAGGATCTCCTTGTGGGAAGAAACAAGTTTTCTCTCCTCCAAACCTCTTCTACTACAGTTCAATTCAATTCTGGTCCTGTCAGTCTAAATAAGAAGGCAGCTTCCCCTCAGAGAAGCATTCAAAGCTTCACATGAAGTGTCTTAATTTTTGTCCTGTGGAGCTGTGCATGGCAGATACGAGCTGCAGAGTGTACAAAAGCACCACATCGTGAGAAACCACAGCGAGGGCTCCCAGAGCACAACATCTGGTGGGGGAGTCTGCAGTGATTAGAAAAAGGGTTGTCTTATTGCCAGAATCAAATTATCTGAAGGTGTCCTGCTGGTAAGCATCAAGTACAAGCTGTACGGATTCTAAATTGGTGAGTACAAGAGAGGTACTATTAGATCTTTAAATCCCTCTTTGGGTTAAGTTAGGTTTTGTCAATATTCTCATCTAAAACGTAGTGCAACATGTCTCAAGACATAGGCCACAGCTGAAACACATTTTATTTTTGCTTCTACACATTAACATTCTGTTCCCCAGTTTTGGGGGAGGTTTCCCATCAGAGTTTTCCCTTAGGAGTTTGAAGGGCTTTGGTGAGAAGTAGAAATCGATGCCTCACTTGTCCTAGCTGGTCACTGTCCTTCTTAAAAATAATCTCTTCTAGTTGTGGGGGAGAAAATCCTTCAGAGGACAGAAGTTAAGATTACTGTAGCTGAAAATTAAGCTTGCAGGGAATTGGAACAGGATTCTGTGGGATGATCTTTGCCATCCAAGAGATCAGGCCAGTTAGGTGTTACCTTCACCCCAGCTGGGATGCAGTCTCTGGCTGTGTGGATGCTCCCCTTCTGCTCTCAATGCTCTTCTTTGACAGTCTGTGTGAATTGATTTTCCTTGGCTTTGCAGCAGATGAAATTTAACTCCTGGGTGTCAGCTGAAGAACAGTAACCTCAGCTGCTTCAAATCCAACAGCTAAGGTGGTCTTATCATTCTCCATTGCGTTATCCATGCAACTATCAAAAAAACTCAGAAACGTCATATTTTGAAAGCATAACTAAGTTTTCAGCACAGGATGAGGCATCGCTGACAGTGGTAAGTGGATTTGCTCCTCCTGCTAGGAATTCACTGCTATCTCCCTTTCACATTCCAAAAATCAGCTGGGATAATCTCAACCTCATTCCCTCACCCACAATTATGCACCTCTATATTACCCTCCTGCTGCCGTGTTTGTGCACCTGTGGCACCTGGGCTCTTGTTAGAGGCAGGAACTTTATTCTAGCAGAAACTTTGCAAGCACAGTAAAAAATTTATTATTTCCTTTTCATCCTTGAGTCCAAATCTTTTAGATCGCTGTAAATTGGACGTTTGTCTCCCTTGGCTGGTAAGGATGACTGCTCCATTACAGGTTTTCCCCTGGGGAAATTTATGGGAAAATTTAAATACCAAGTGAATGGTCCCCTTTAAAGTTGCATATGTTAAAGGAATGTGAGTTATGAATCCTGTTAGCACTAATGGCTGCATGAGAATATCAAACACTTAGTCAAATCAAGATTTTGCTGTGACGCTTCTCGCACTAGAAGGGTTGCTATAAATTTTTGAACTGTGCCAAACATTTTTAGGTACCTTGGGTATGCAGGCTATGTTTGATGCTTATAGAAGTTGATCCTGTTTTGCTTTGTTGCTGACTACTGGAGGAATGTGTGCATGTGTTTGTGTAGCTGAACAGAGTTAAAACTCATCTGGTTTGCAGTCTCAACAACAGAGAATGCTGCTGCCTGCAGTAAAAACAGGCGATAATATTAAACTGCAAAAAAACCATCAGCTTTGTGTCAGGAAGAGACCAGTATTATTTTCATAATTTCTAGTGGCCAGTGTAAGTGATAGAGCATAGGAGTACCTGCTATGATAGAGCAGAGTCAGTGAAGAGTAGCAGCATACTTGAAAATTGCCTGTATGAAATATTTATATAAAACTTTGCTTCATGCAGGGAATATTTGAACAATTAAAAATCTGTTCACTGTTGCTTCCTGGCCTTGGGCTAAGTTGAGGGGCTGGCTTGAGGATGGTGGTGGTTGTAGCCTGCCAGCTGAATGGTACCTGTGGGATCATGCTGGAACAGATGGGAAAACCAACAAGCCTAGAGGACTGTTGTGGTTTAACCCCAGCCAACAACTCGACCCTCCACGTCTTCCCAGTGGCAGTAGGGAGAGGAAGGGTAAAAGTGAGAAAACCCATCGGTTCAGAATAATTTATTGATTGAAATAAATCAAATCAAGTCATAAATTTTGGAGCCTACAAGACCTGGAGAGGAACTTCTTACAAGGACATGTAGTTATAGAAGAAGAGGCAATGGCTTTAAAACAGCAAAATTTTGCCTGTGCAGATTCCTGTGACTCCTGGTTCTTTTGTGGGTGTATTGTCTTTGAAGAAAAGTCTTTGTTTTAATGTCATAATAATTGCTTGACTGCTGCAGAGATTTTTGGGCTTGTGCAGATTGTGGGAGCACCAGAGTGTCCGAAGGGCTCAGCCTGTCTCTCAGCACCTTTCTGAGCTGAGGCACAGAAAGATTTGTTTGGATGCTGTCTCAAAATTCTTCTCTTAATGATGAGGCCATTTCACCATGCACCCGTGATATGGATACACCTGTGGCTAGATCTGAAGGAGGTTTTAAAACAAATTATCTGACACTACATTAAAAAATACAGAGGGGAAGCAGGGGGCTGTGATTACACGTTTTTGTTCTTTTTTTTCAGCAGGGCTAAAGAGTTTAGTTTCTTTCAGGTTGCCCACTTGAATCCCGCTGAATCAGGACAGAGAATTACTGAACGCATGAGAGGAGTGCCGTAATCATTTGGGGTCAGTGAGCTATAGATTGCAATATCTGGCAGAGTTACTGAGCTTGCCTGTGAGCCACAGCTGTGTCCCCACTGCACCTGCCAGGAGAGCAGGGAGAGGCTGCTCTGCATTTCTCTCCCTTGGCCTTCTCCTCTCTGCTCTCTGGGTCATCAGGCCCTCCCACCTGCTGAAGCCTTTCACTGCTGCATTAATGATTATTTTTAATCAATAAAATCAGAGTTATTTTTCCCAGTTGTCAGTTTGGTTCGGATCAGGCTGTCAATTATTGCAACTCACTGAGATGATGAAAATAACCATCCAGATCAGGAAGCTCAGACATAGCAAACCTGACTAGCCAAGGTAACCAGCTTTATCTGATCTGATGCTTGATTTTTTTTGCCTCTGTCTCTGCTTTCTTTGGGGTATTTTACTTTGGCTTCCCCAAGGCAATATACCAATAATTCAATGACAGCTCTCCAGTCTTACTCCTTGCTTTTTAAGCTTCTGGTTACTAGACTTGAATTTTGAGAACCTGTTTTAAAGGACTAGCATGTATTTTCTGTATGCCCTTGGGCAGTCTCCTTCACTTCTTGGAATATTCATGATTTTGTAAAAGGGCTCAATGTCCTTTTTGCAGGACCACTTTGCCATCTCCAGTGTGCCAGGCGTTTTGGCAGACCACTAATCCAGTAACGAGAGAGAGGAGAAATAAAGGCAACTGACCCATGCACAAAGATGTACACAAAGCCAAAAAAGGGAGATCTTGCTGGACTGGATTCAAACTCTGCCTCCTTACCAAGGAAGACTTGTGTGAGCAGAGGTTCATTCCACAATGAGTGCACCCCAGGCTGCCACTCACCATGGAAGATGGGACTCCTGGCTCCCTAAAACCATTAATTAGTTGGAATTGAGGCTCTCACTGTTGCTACCATGACTCAGTCTATAACAGCAGTGGGAACTTTCAAAGTCAACTTTATGACCATACTCTGCCAGCCTGCTTATTAATGATATGCAAATTATAGAAGTTCAAACATTTGCATTTAATGCTCATAGCTGTTTCTTTGATTGCTAATGATGTTGATTCATGAAGAAAAAGCTTTCTAAAATAAAGAGACTATTTCATGTACCACACCAAAAGCAAATGAAAAGATGTTGCATACTGCATTTTTTTGGTCACGTTAAGCCCTGTCCAAACACCTCAGGACTCATAAATTAGGTGGAAATGATATGTGATTTACCAGCTAATGAGATAGGCTTTAATTTTTAAACAGAATTATAACTTAGAGTAAACAATAAACATGCACATTTAGTAATGAACTCCTTCCTGAATTTTACTGCACAATTGTCACAGATTTTTATTATTTATTCATGTTACAAGATCAGCACAGCCTCCAAAAAACTCATTCCTGGAGCAAGTTTTCCACTTATAAATTTATGGTGTGAATTACCTTTGCTACCCATCCTTGCTACCAGACACCCTATGAGCGTGAGGGACAGGATGCCAAACCCCTGACATAGAAAAAGTTCCTCAGACCTTGTCACAACAGGGGCAAAAAAATAAAAGGGTTTTTTTTCCCCTTTCAATTGCTTTTTCAGACAATGAGACATCACTTGACTCTGTGTAGGGAAGTTGTTCACAGGGTTGAATTCATCTGGTCTGGTCATCTGCTTTCCAGTGAAAGCCATAAAAGGAAAATTGCTATGTCTAGGGCACCGAACTGTTTTGGAGAAAGTAACTAAAATTGGACAGATTGTGTCTTTGAAGTATCCACTTCCCTTTCATTCACCATAAAGGAAATGTAGGGATCTGGGTTAAAGCCAAAAGAGTTGGATCCAGCCTTGGCAATGTCTAGGTTCAGTTCCTAATCTCTTCCTGACATTTTTGTAGAGGTATGATCCTACAGGAACACAAACTGCACTTGCAGCACTGTCTCAGTTCTAGCATTTCTTCCTGGGGTACAAGGCTGAGCATCAGTACAGCAATGCAGTCTGGCCTTGCAAATAATTTAGGCAATCAAGTGTCTGACTGGTAACTCCGGAATTTAGTGGTCATAAAGTTGTCATCTATCCAAAATGTGTCCTCAGACTTCACCACATCTCTGGTTTACAAGGAATCTGGCTAGCCTGCTGTGTGGGTACATGCATACAAAGATGATGGCTCAATGAATAATTAGAAAGAAAAGAAATTTCATTGAGATAAAGAATGTGAATTTTAAAAAGTAGAGAAAAAGCTTAACAAGACTGATCAGCAGATCTTGACGATTCAGTTAGGTCCAGCCTATCTGAAGTTTATATTTATATTATCAGACAAGCAGAGGAAAGGTTTATCCCCAGATAGTCTATTTTAGAACCTCAACAAACAATATTCTGCAGCTGAAATAAAAGGATGACGCTTGGGACTTTAAGTACTGATGCTATTACTTGAGAAATGCAACTACATCAGTTTTGTGCTATGTACGATACAGAATTTTGCTTGGAAATCAGAGACATTTTGCACTTCATAATGTTTCCTTTGTCTCTCATGACACTTTCAATCTCTTTGTAACACTATGTTTTGCTGTGAAAAGGCTAAAAAACTGCAACAATAAATATTAATAAATGGAAACTGGGTTGGAAAAGTTGTTATGGCAGACAGCCAACTTACAAAAGATTGTCTGCTTTGACTCTTACACAATGATATTGAGAAAGGTAAAGTATAAACTATTTTCTGGCTAAAATTAAATAGTAATCAGGTGGGCTGCAGATAGAAAACACCATCAGGATTGACATGATTCTTGGGGCCTTTTTTTTTAATCTATCTTGGCAAATATAGATCAGAGAAGTAATACCAGCAGTGCAAACAAGGAATGCAGAATAACATTTCTTCAGTGATTTTAAGCAGGGTTTTTATATAGAAACTCTCAAAGGAGATTCATAGGCAACCTCAGTAAGATGCATCTTTTAGTGACAGCCAGCAAGATGCTCCATTTTGCCATAGGAAAGGTGCTGTTTTTCTTTAGTAGAGGAAAAAGTTTACCCTGTTTGGAGGAATTGACATGCTGAGATATGAAGGACTTCACCCTTCTGTTCCTCTTGAGGCATCCTTGGAAGGAGGGCCTGGTTTGGGTTTGTAGGTGGATGTGCCTGTGACTCTCGATGTGCAGATGTGCACGGTCTGGTGAGCTGCCAGCCTACTGCAGATGCACTTGCTGTGCAGCAGCTGCAATGTATGGATTGATTTGAACAGTTCTGTGAGGAAAAACATCTCAGACCACTTGGACACACCTCTGGTTTGCATTAGATTTAATGTTATTTAAAGAGAGTGTAAACAACTCTGGGGAAAAATGACTGCATGTTAGGTCAACCTCAAAGTGTATCTGCTTCTGCAGAACAGAAAAATTTAAAGAAAACAGAAAGATCAGTTGTCAGAGATTCCCTTAAGTCACCGAGGCTGGGACTCATGTCTTCTAAGAGGCAGCTCACAGTTCGAGACACTCCATTAGGATACCTGCATGTGCAGCACAGCTGTATGTTACCACCAGCAGTGGAGATTTAGACAGGGGAGATAAGAGGTGCTCCAAGCAGGAGGCAACTTGTGTAGGCAGAACTGAACCCCACTGGTGGTATGATTAATGTGCAGTGAGTAAGAGTCAGCAACTTGGTCATAGGCATCCAGATCTGCTTGAGATGCCTTAAGATATCTGAGGTATCCATTCACTTTTGTCAGCTGGCTGTGACCCAGGACCAGAAGGCCACCTCTGCATCTCTGGAGAAGCGGCTGTAAAGTTCTAAAGGGCAGCGCAAATTGATCTACATTCTTGTGTGTTCACCTGGGCTGTGTTCTGAGAGTTATTGTCTGGTAAAAGGGGAGTTGAGAATCCTCAGACTTCCTCTTAACTATAAAACTTTGAGGGCACCTTACAAGGTGGCTCTAATTCAGATTTGCCCAGGCACTGCTGGTTCTATAGGTGCATTTCTGTGCCAGCCTTGCCTTGAAGTCTTGGCTGAGGCTTAAGTTTGCCTCCTTGGGACCAGGGCAAGATTCCAGAACCATTCTGACAGATCAGTATTGAAGCACATCTCTAAATCCTTGTAATAACTCGGTACAAGATTATATCCTGGTTCTGTGCAACCACACAGGGGAGTCTGTCACAGGTTAGACTTAGGGAATAAAGACAGCCTTTCCAGTGTTTTCTCATTCTACTCTATGTAGGAGTGAGTGGGATGGGATATTATGGAATGTGATGAAAAAGGATGCAATTTACACCTAAGAGAAAAAACAGTGATGAAGTCATGTTTCTAAGGCTTAGTCCCCCACTGTAGCAGGGCAGCTGAATGCTAACCTGTCTCTGGGAAGAATGGATGGAGCTTGTATCCAAAGGCACAACCCAGCCTTGGTGAACAAGTAAAAGTTACCCTCAACTGCTCTCTTTCCTGGCATTATTAACACTTTCAGATATGTGTGTGTCTATTAGCTTTGATAACAGAGGCAATTAGTAACAAGAAAACATGGACAGGAAAACATGACATGCCACATGCTTTAAAAATTGTGCTGAGCTGTTCTCACTTCACTGTAGTTTTTAAACATTTTTTCTGCCATCTCTGCCAGTGCTACAAGTAGGACAGAGCTGCACCACTGCACTTCCAAGACACAAAATTTGTGTTGTGTTGGTGTGAGCCACTAATTGGATTCCAGGACAAAGCACTTTAATCCATTGCTAAGTAAGTGACAAGGTAGTAATATGGTTTGAGGACAGGACACAGCTAACATGCTACTTCTGCTCTTCAAAGACTTAGTTTTATAATCCTCTGCAAAAGTCTTTGTTCAGGTTCCTGGAAGTATTTTGTAACTGCCCACACCTGCCTTGAAATATTGTCTCAAGCCAATGTATCTGCTGCAAAATTCAGTCCATAATTAGTTATGCTTTCAGTCTCTGAATTACTGTATCATGCTGTGTTGTGTTGGACCTGTAACTATTAGGTTTTATATTTCTGTAGGGTAATGGCTAATGCAATTTAAAGGACCAATAAAGTTGTCACCAGCAGATCAGTGGTTTTATCACCATCACTTGATAAAACCCCTGAGTTTGCATATGACATCTGGTCAGGTATAGTGTGTCAGCCTCCTGTCTGAGTCAGGGATAATGGATACTTCCAGCCTTAGTTCAACTCCACAAGTTTCAGTGCTTGTGTGGGAATATATTGCTGTGCTGTCTGGTGGTCATGGTGAGGTGTTTGTGAGCTGGAGGATTTTCCTGGCATTTAAGCCATTTGTGCTTATGTAGTTGAGGTCTGCTGTGGTTGAGGCCTTAACGTTTTCCTCACCTTGACAGTATACTGGGCCTCTCAAGCTGAATAAGTCTAATTCTTTTCTTTACAAAGTTACAAATGAATCTTTAGCTGTTTGGAACACTTGGTTGGGAATTGTCTGAAATACTGCAGTGCTGATAGAATATAAATCTAAGTGAGCCTAGGATCCCTTTATAATGGAAATAGAGCTATTCAAATACAGACTCTCATCAGTGCAATCAAGGTTTGACTAGATGAGTTGCACCCTAAACTCTGTTGACTGGACTTCAAAGGCCATGATGGGAATCTCAGACAATTAGATGCTCAGCCCTGTGCTGTGGATTGTAATCTTAGGTGACACAGATCCTCTCATTGATAAGATTACCAGACTGGAAGTTCTTTCTCCACCATTAACTCATTAAAATGGGACATTACTACTGCACTGCTTTATATTGTGTTCTGTTGAGGGAAGTTCTGCATATTTCTGTTTTTCCATAATAGTATCCATATGACAAGTCTGGATGCCAAAGGCTCAGTGTAAAGAAGACTCTGAATTCTGCCCCAAAGCATATTCAAACCTGAGGTCTAACACTGCTGCTGAGTGTGATTCTGAGTGGGATGCTCAGCATCTTTACTGCAGCCCAGTGAGACTCACAGGAGTGTCTCAAGCTGGGAAATGGAGATCTGGAGAATCTACTTTGCTGAGGTGTTGCCATCACTTTCTGCTGAGCATGAGCTGTCAGCTGCAGGGAAGGTGTGTGTGGTAAATGGGCAGAAAACCTGATATTGTATGAAAAAGCATGTGCTAGGGCAAGCTGGAATTACACCTGTTTTATTACTCTGCCTCCTACAGAATGGGAAATGGGGATATCCTGCACTAAGTAAAACACAGCTTTGTCTTGTCCCTTGCTCAGGGGCCCTGGCAGAGCATCTGGGTGGGTGACAATGAACATCACTCTTCATGCTCACAGCTGTGTCTTTGCAGGGCCAGATCATGGACTGCCAACTCGCTTCTTTTATGTGGTATAAATAGTGAACTAAAAGGGCTGATGCTTTCACAAATGATTTAGAAACTTTATTCCCTTGTAGCTCAAAGAAAAACAGGCTGTTAAATCACTGTATAACTCATGGAAATATTGTCCCTTTGACATTAGCCTGCTGCATTAAGTAAATATCCTGGAGGTGTTAGCCTTGCAGTCAATGGCACTTTGGCTTCTAAATGCCTTTGTGAGTCCATTGATACCAGCTTTGCAGGAAGAGTTAATGTCTTCTACAATAGCAGATGAAATCTGAGGGAAGGAGAAGTGGCTTTGGGGCATATAAGCCATTCTTCAGGTCATCTGTATTGTGATTCTAGACCTTAGTTTCAAAGTGATGTACGAGCCCTTCAAAATGTCATTCAGGGAAAAGATTTATGATGTCTGACATCCCTCTCCCCCTCCCTTTTTAGTGCTGGTGTAAATCAGAAGTGGTTCAGTGGAACTAGAGTGTGTCAAACTGTCCGAGAAACAGGGGCAATGCAGTATATTCTGGTACTTACATGAAGAGAGACAGTAGCTCTTACTTCCTCAGTACATCTTGAAAGATGTTGGACAACCCTTAGCTCCCTGTCCTTTGCTTTTCTCTAGTGGTCTCAAAATAGAGAAAAGCCTATAACTCAGGTAGAAAAAAAAAAAGTGCCCTTTGGCTGGAAGATGGAAGCTGAAGAATTTCTTTTAAAATACTGTGCGCTGCTAAGTAAAGCCATGGCTATTTTTACCAAATACTGGCTTTTTGGAAGCTTAATTATCTTCATTCTGCTCACAGAAATCAAAATGATACTTGTTGGCAGGATGGACCTAAAATAAAATCTAGCTGCTGTACTGACAGCTGTGAAAGATTTAGATGAACCAACTTTTTTTCTTTTTTTACTTTTTTTTCCCCCTTGAAGCAATTATAGATATGTTCTGTGACCTGCCCTTATCTTTCTCTGGCTTGTCTGTGTACTGCAAGGCTTGTCACAGGCTGCGTGGGTCTCTGCTAGCTGTGCATGCACAGGCTGCAGGGGGAAATGCAAGCTCTGTGTCCTATCTTGTTGCCAGGGAACAGTGACGAAGAAATGCCTGAGCTAAACTCAAAATTTGGGTCTTTGCAATGAGCTGCTTATGTGACCTTGGGCAAGCAATTTGTGTGGGGTGAGATTCCTCTCTTTCAGTGTCAGGCTGTCTGTAGTTAAGACTTCAGTTTGTTGGAGGACTCTGTCTATGTGAGGGGGAGAGTGAGAGAGGGAGACTGATTCCCTATTTTAGACATTTGTCTGAAAATGGGACAGACTTCCCAATGGGGACATCTGATTCTCCCCAGTTATACTGTGAGCCCAGATGGCTACCTTTGACTGGCACCTTAGACACTTTTATTGAAGCTCAGACTGACACCAAACGTCTGGACTTTTACTGGGACTGTTTGAGTTCTGTGTTAATCCCTGTCTGAGAAAGATAAAATCTCTGAAATCTCCACAGTTGTCACCAAGATGTCTCTCTGTGTTTGGTGTTACATGACATGGAGTTGCAACGTCCAGGTTTCTTTGCACATCCTTGAATTTCTGAGGGTTGTTGGAGATTAGCTTTGAAGGTATGAAGGATTCCTCCCTCTTCCTCACTGTACTTCTGAAGGCCATTCAAAGTACTTTGTGGCCACGGTCAGTCCTTGTCTCCAAGAATTTTTGAGCTGAGCTACTCTATTTAAAATTGCCATGAAGGAGACTTTTTCCAGCAGCAGGGGTGGAACCTTAATGGATATCTCATGGCACCCATCACCCAACAGTGTCATAAGCCAAATAAATCAAGATGAGTAACAACAAACACACAGCCAGTCCATGGCACAAAGATTATTTTGCAGTAAACACAGTGAAAATCTGCTTTGAGGAGCCTGGAAGGTGGGACCTGCAGGTAGAACAGCTTCTTTCCAAAATCATGTGATCCTGGTGGGATAATTCTGCAGCTGTAAGTGCATGTTCTGCATGGAAGTGGGTGCATCTTGGTTTAAAGTATATTATAAGGAAAGATTCAGACAGTTGGGGCTGTTCAGCCTAGAGAAAAGAAGACTATGGGGAGAACTTAGAGCACCTCCCAGCATCCAAAGGGGATCTACAGGAGAGCTGGGCTGTTTACAAAGGTATGCAGTGATAGGACAAGGCAGAATGGCTCCAAGCTGGAAGAAGACAGGTTTAGATTGGATATGAGGAAGAATTTATTCATTGTGGCAAAACACTGGAAGAGGTTTCTCAGAGCAGTTGCAGATGCCCCATCTCTGAAAGTTTGAGGCCAAGTGGGATGGGACTTTAAACAACTTGGCCCAGTGGAAGGTGCCCCTGACCATGGCAGAGGACTTGGAAATATATGGTGTTTAACATCCCTTCCAACACAAACCATCCTGATTCCATGAGTTTGTGTGAGGAAGTGAATCATCAGTTTACAACTTTTGATTTCAGGTCAAGCAAGTTTTCCCCAGAAGGAGAACTAAAAGACTACTTTCCTCATACACATTTCATTTCAAATTCTCTTCTATTTGATTTAAAGCCATTTCATTCCACCAAAGGGGAAATGCTTTTCCGGTCTCTTCTTATGAACTAAAGCTGAAAGATTTCTTCTGTCGATGCCTTGACAGTTTTCTGAAGCATCTACCTTAGCTTTGATCTCCTTCTCTCCTCTCCTTATTAATTTTTAACACTTGTTAAAAGATTTGTTCTATTTGTGAGTTGCGAGAAGGTGTCTTAATTTATAGACAGCTTGAGTATATCATTGCTGCAATTTCAAAGTGTAATTTTTCCCCTTCAAGAATTTAATTCGTGTCCTCAGCTACCATACTGCAGCATAAGTACTTTCCATCTTATGCAACCCTCTTGATATGCACCTGACAAGGCTTCTGACCTTGTTACTTATGGAACTAAGAGGTGATTTCTCACAAAGAAAGAGAGCCCTCTGTCAACTACAGCAAAAAATCTTGGATTTTAGTAGAGGAGAAAAGAAAACCCCAATTTTGATCACAGGATTGCAGGAAATACCAAAGTTAACAATATTCAACTAGAATAATGAGTAATTTTTATTCAGAAAATATATGAAAATACAACTTTCTCTTTTGCAAACAGCAAAGCTTTCTGCCAACCTCTCAGATGCTGTGCTTTCATTTAATAAGTGTTTCTCCTCTACTTACGTGTTTTTCAATCCTGATAGTGAACAAGCTTGCCTGGGATACTAGTAATAAACCTGAAAAATGAATGAATACACAGTCCAGACTTGGCTGTGACCTATGGGAGAGATTAACAGTATTAGTAGGAGCATTTCTTGGGAGAGTCCTGATTTTGTTTTTATTTCTTTATGAATGTAAAGTGAGCATATTCTGATGTCCTGTCCCTAACATTAAGAGAATAGAAGAAATCTGGGTGTTTTTCAGTTTTTCAACTGAAAAATTCTGCTAAAATCACAAGACAACCTGCAGCTCTTTTGACCATCTTAACTGCAATAAATCCAGGACAGGGTTGAAGGCATTGATGGGGTGCAGTTTCAGGCTGTTGTTTGAAGGGTGAGGTGCTGCGGTTTTAGTGCCAAATCAATCTTTTTTTATACTGGAGAAAGTATTTTCTGATCTGTGCAATGGACAAAATGTCTCTAAGGTTCATCAGCTCAATGAAGGGCTGTGCTGCTACTGCAATACTTGTTCTAAAGCAGCAAGGATGAAATATGCAGGCCATAGTCCAAGACACGGTGCATCTGATCCCATGGGAGGAGGATTAGGGCCCCTCTGAGAGGGTCTGAACTGGCTCCATGCTGCTGATATTCTCCTGAAACCCAGTGGCCTCTCTTAAAGGGGAGTTTGGCATTTGCCAACAACCTTTGATATATGGTGCATTCCCTGGGCAGTGGGTGTAGGTTAAAGCAGCAGGAGCAGGTTCTATTGCCCTGCCTCATGCTGCCTAATAAATGGCAGGTCAGGGAAGTCTCTTAAAGATGCTTTTCAGTCGTAAAATTCACTTCACCTCTTCCCCTGCTCTCTTCTGCACTCCCTGCTATATCCTTTTCTCTCTTTTTAAAAATATTTTATTTCCCCTGGTCTGTGATATTTGATATCAAAGAGCTTTCGTTGAAATGCAGCTCTCATTCATATCCTCAGCCTTTGCTCTTTTCCTCCCCCAGACTCAGAACATGGAATGCCCAGGCCTTGCTTTGGGGACAAGGCACTTGCTGGCGTTTTTGTTGCTAGAGCATCACAAATGCACAATTCATCCATCTGGGGCTCTGCTTACTCAGTCCATGCCCAGAGACTAACCTGTCGGGCAGCCTGTTGACCTCCTCCATCTACTGCAAGGCTCTGATGGGTGCTGTATGGATGAAAAGAAAGAATTTTAAATACCCCAGTGTAGTGCATTATTTGACATGTGGGGACATTCTGTTTTCAGGGGGTAAATACTCTCTGTCTGCATCTGTTCATAAAAGGTGGCATTGAGATCTGGTTGAGTAGTCTCTGCTAATCTGAGTTGCAAAAAAAATTCGTCCAGAATATGCTACAAGTGTTCATGCAAAGATTGATGCACTGTTCTTGCCATTGCTTCCATAGGACTCCAAAACCACCCCTTTTTTCTACTCAGCAGACAGAGGCACAGGAGAGTCTGGATCTAGAGAGAGAAACTTTTCACAGGTTTCATTGAATTCCCCTCCTCCCTTCATTGGGCAGTTTGTGTTGGATCCTCTTTGGTGGCACAGGAGCTTTTTGTGTGTGCATCTCTTAGTTAGAACCCCAAGTACAGTCCTCTCCAATCTACCCTTTAGCTTCAAAATATATTCTTTCATCTCTCTTGTGCTCAGTGCATTGTGTGTCCCTGCTTTTGCTTTCTTCTTTTGTAAGTCCTTTTCTTCTGTCATCTCTGTTGTTCTGTTCTGCACAAGAATTTCTGTTGCTTCACAGGGTGGGAAGGAAGCACAATAACTACTTCTCCCACGTGCAGGTCCCTCCAAAAATGCTTGGTTTTGGTCTGGTCTCAGCACAGCCATGGAAGGTAAATGCTCTGCTAATTCGAGTGTAAAATTACACAAGATCTTGACAATAAAAGAATGTCAAGAGTGAAGTAGACAAATTTCATAAAACTGTTTTCCTAGAAAGAAATTTTTCATGTATCCTGTAATTTATCCATTTTTAATGGATTCATTCCCAAAATCTACACATTTAAGAGAATAAAACTTTTTATTTTTCTCATACCAAGCACAAAAATGCTCCAAGGAAATCACAATGATTATGCATTATTGCAGTGAGCACATCTATACTTATTGACATTTGCTAATTAAATTTGTTCAAACAGGCGAGGTGTACCCTGAAGAAGGTGCAGAATAAATGTGGGCTTTAGAAGGAGAAAGTGTTGGGAAGGAATAAGAGTCAGGAATATGATAATTATTTGTTTCTTGCGATCTATTTAAAAGGCAACAACAACAACAACAAAAAAAATTGCAAAAGGCTTTGAAATGCAAAATGTCCCTGTATCAATGGGCCTAAGATCTGCCCAGAACAAGCAGGAGAATCCCAGCTTTGTTTATCATGAAAAGTTAAAACCATGGGATGTCTGGATTTCAGCATGGCTGCAGATGTAAGATCTACGTTGACAAAAGCAAACTGAATGACTTTATATCACCTTCCAGAATGAGCACCAGTAGGAAAGATCCTGTTTCCTGTGAAACAGGAAATCTATTTGATCAGCAATTTCATATTAAAGCAGTTCATAGAAAAGCTGTAAGAACCAAACCTTGTTTTTGTTCCATGTTCAAAAAAGGGGCATTTTTGATTGCATGTGTTCTTTTCCCTCTTCTCATTTGCTCTTCTCACTCATGCCACTCATGCTGCACCAGAGCTGTTGTGTTTTGCAGTGCTTGGAGAAGTCTCAGTCGTTCTATTCTGCCCAATCTGAGTTGTTTTCACCTGAACAAGCCTCTCTGGCTTCCCTTTACAGACAGACAGAGCTTTGGAGCGCAAGTCAACCATTTTATGTGCTTTTTTAGGGTGAAATGAATTTGAAATTGTATTTCTAGTTAAAAGGGAAGATAAATAACAGCCATTTCCATGTGTGAGCGGTCTGATGGATGGCAGGCAAGTTGTCTTTGTCTCCCTACCATCTAGGACATGTCCAGTATAGTTCAATATGTAATTTCTCTTGAGCTTGGAGCTGCTAGTCAGTGCTTTTTCAAGTCTCTTGTTACCTCCTGTCAATACAGAGAGTCAATAGAATTTATGTCCCAGAGCAATATTTCCTCTGTGAAAAAATCTGTATCTGACTTAGCCTATGAAGACTGCTTTCTGTAAACCAGGACAAAAGACACTCCAGCTTTAGCAATAATATATTGTTGGAACATTCCCTGCATCTCTAGTGTTGCCACATTTTACTGGCCTAATCTGAGTATTTCAGGCTCACAAACTGAAGCAGAGGGGCAGGCACTGATCTCTTCTCCATGGTGATCTGGAACAGCAGGAAGTTGGGTCATGGGATGTTTAGGCTGGATTTTAGGAAAAGCTTCTTCACCCAGAAGGTGGTTGGGCACTGGAACAAGCTCCCCTGGAAAGTGGTCACAGCACCGAGCCTGTCACAGTTCAAAAAGTATTTGGACAACACTCTTAGGCACATGATGTAATTTTGGGGTTGTCCCACTGTAAACATCCTGTCCTCTGATGAGCTGAGGTGACAAGGTGACATGGCCAACTTTTGCAGCCTGCTGAGTACTGTGGTGATACTGTGGTTCCCTTTCAAGAGCATCTTTCTGGGGTTTGCACAGGCAGTTCTGCCTCTCTGAGATGTGGGACCCAAAGTCAGGTGATCTGATTCCTTCTGGGCTTCCTATGGAAGCTGTGGGTGAAACTCTCCTTGCATGTCAAATGCATCATAGAACAAGCTAGAAAGCTCATTCAAACAAAGCTTTGCAGTCTGCACATGCCTTTGCTGCAGCAAAAGCCTCCATGAAATACTCTTTTCATTGGCCTAAAATTAATAGTTTTTGAGAATCCCTTTGGAAATGTGTTTAATACAGCTATTTCCTAGAAAAAGCAGAATTTCACCCTGTGGCAGGGGTTGATTTATGCCACACAGCACTGTGCCACCTGTAACTTACCTTATTGTTTTAACTCCTCCGCAATGTGCTTTCAGCTGGTCCTGCTGATTGTGCCCTGCATAGCAAATCAGTCTATACAGAGCTTTACATTCCATAGGGGCAGAGGCTGGAGACATTCCAATGCATCATGAAAGAATACAGAGTTAAACCTTTCTCTCCCCATATTAGACACTCTCCATTTATTCACTGAAGCCCAGCGTGCAGCAGGTAGTACAGGGAGAACTCCAGTAATTTTCATTGCCAGATTATTTTATGAAGATTAATGAACAGGGAAGTGAGCAGAAGAGCTCAGCAATCTGTTAAATCAGGGTGTTCAGGCCTGTTTGTAACAAGCAAATAGGTCTGGGGACAAAGTGATACAGATGAGAGGTGTTAAGATACATTCACTGATTTCAGAGATTTGCACACAAAATTCTTGCTGTGTGATCTGTCATTCATTTTGATTATGGATTACAACCAGCAGCGGAAGACATCTTTGGAGGGTACTCTGAGGAAGTGTTTTCTTATATTGACAAAGTGAAATGCAGATCCTGTGGACAGAACTAAGCTGTTTCATTTTAAAAATGGAGTAAGCAGTGGACAGAAAGCTTTTGGAAGCTTAAGGTTTTGTTTGGTTTTCTTGTGTTTTGGTTTTTTTTTCATGTTTTGTTTTGATTTGATTTTTTTGCAAGCATTTTTAATTTTAAAAGATTGAAACATGAGCCCCTTTGTAAAAAAAGACCTGTTTACATGAAATATCAAAATTCTTTCTTTTTGCTGCAAACCAAACTGCTTACTGTAACATTTCAAAGAGCAGCACCTGACATCTTTCGAGAGTACTAAAGATTGAAATTAAAATAATGTATTTTGTGCCTATGACACTAAATATTTCTTGCTTAGCTGTTTGTAAGATAATAGTTAGCAGAAGCAATTTATAGCTGTGCATGCTGGAATAATGCCATGCCTGCTTAAATGTGAAGTCCCTGGGGCTTTGCAGATCAGTGATTACCAATGCAAGAGGCAGTGCTGGAGCTGAGCACGCTCTTCATCTCACTAATGTCCAGTCCTGATGGAAACCTGTGGTGACACTGCTCATATATAAGCTCCAGACCCTCATTTCCAGGTACTGGGGGAGGGTATTGAGGTTACTCAATATTCTCCTTGACTGATGGACTTCTCAGTAGACAGAGTGGAATCACCCACAAGAATGGTGTGGGCAGCAAGAATCCTGTTAGAGTCAGAGAATCAGGGAATATCCTGAGTTGGAAAGGGCCCACAAAGATCATCAAGCCCAACTCCTGTCCCTGGAGTCAATGGCCAGGCATGGGCAGTAAAGGGCCATTCCTTGATTGCACCATATAAAAGGAAGGGGAGGGTTCCTTCACCCCATGTGTTGACAGGGAAAGGGTAGGACAGTCTATTAAAGACTATTCTATAGCAGAGTGAATCAGACCCTCACCAGGTGCACGTGCAAAGCAATTTCTTCCAAAATAAGATGGTGATCTTATTTTGTGTAGAAACAGGTTTTGAATTTCGAATTATTTAATTGATTGGTTTGGAGAGGGAAGGTCCATGAACTGACACTTGGGAATGTGATGGTTTCTTGCCTGTCCACATCATCCTATAAGCAATTTCAAAGGACATGTGGCAGCATTTGTATCTTCTCTCATTAGTGAATAGAGGCCCCTTCTATTGTGGATTTATCAGACTGTCTTTGTCCTTCACTTTCAGATGAGGACATGGCATTAAGGCTGCTGTGGGCCAGTGTTTGCTCATATGCTGCTTTTCAGTGATCTGGTACAGATATAACTGTTTTCTTCTTCCCTTTTTTTGCAAAATAATCAGAGTTATTTTGGCACCTATCTGACTTTTTTATCATTCAGTGTTGTTAATGTTCATAGTAGAAATTGCAGGCAAATTCAGGCACACATGGCTTATGACCATTATTGATACTTGTTTTCAAAAAATACCTCTTCAAATAAAATCAGTTATGTGGTCAAAGAGATATTCATTTCATGAGCTGGATGATGGAATTCTTCCTTTATGGCACTTTAGTTCAATGGTGCAAATATATAGACTAATATATTTGTGTGTGTGTGTGTAGATGCTTATTTCAAAGTGAGGAATCTTTACTGCCAACTGTACCAAAGCAATATGTTAGGGCTGTAAAATAGGGAATTATTTGCATGTAATTAATTTTTCATTGCAGTACATGCATATATGTGCTTTATTGCCTCTTCACTAGGCAGAACGAAAAATATACACAGTTTTACCTATGGGCAATTCAACACAGTAATGAGACTCTTCAGGTATGAAAATTCATCTCTCTTCTTTCTCACTCCCTGTCACACAAATGGGAACTGGCTTCTGCTGAGGTGTTAGCCTAAAATCGGATCTTCACAAGGAAGACAATGAAACCCCGGGCATTTCTCTGCAATTAGTTCTGTATTGTTACATATGCCAAATGATAAAGCTTTGGCAGACAAAAATCAAAGCACCCCTTTACACCCGCTTGAACACTGAGCTCCTCAACACTCAAACCCCTCTTTTTCTTTGTTAATATATATGCTTTATATATATATATGATGATATACAAATATGATCAATTTTTTATTTCTCTGAGTTCAGATCACATGATGTATTTATGGGGTTTTACCTGTAACAAGTAATAAAAGGAGGGAATTGTGGATATCTGAGTCACTTGCTGAAGAGAAGTGCTGTTGACCCGTTTTATAAGAGATGTATTGAAATAAGGTCACAGCAGGCTTGCGTGACCTATGGGAGTCCCTGTAGGTTGGACTGTCTTTGTTGGCAGCTTTGAACTCATACTTTATTGATTTCAATGCCATCTTCAGATTTACCATAGTCTTCAAAAGACAATTTAACTTCTTCAATAATATTTTTGTGTTGGGAGCAATGTTTAATTTCACAGAGGAATCATTTTGCAGAGAAAGATGGCAAATATTAACCTTTAAAATTATAATTATTTATTCCACTAATTCGTTGCAGACCTCTACTGCTTATCATCATGAGCTGATGGAGCTGTTCTATTCATAGGTCGTTGCTGTTACTGGATTCACTGATGTTCCTAGACACATCTCCTTGGAAATTGGGCTCAAAGATAAGGTTGGCAGAGGTGTATTATAGAATTGCCAATGAATGGGCATTCCTGCCTTTCTCTGATGTGTCTGGTACCCAGCACACTGAACACAATTGGTTTGTGGTATGATCGATGGCTGATCTTAACAATTCCCAGTTTCCCTTGTTATTCTCTACTTTTGCTGAAGTAAAGAAAACAGCACTCTATCTACTGAAAAAAGAGAAAACAAGGTTTTCAGGTATAGCCTCCCAGAGAAATGATATAATTTTTTTTTATGTCTGTAGCACTGACTGATAGGAAATCTTTGAAACATTTAACATTGCTATAGCATCTGTCTCCTCCTGAAATTCTCTGTGCCTTGCTGCAGACCTCAGATGCAGCCTTGCCTGTTCCCCAGGTGAACAGGGCTGATTCCAAACCCTGATCATATTTCCATTTGCACTTGTAAGGGTTGGCAGTTCATCTATCAATCACCCCCTGCCACATTGTCTCTCTTCAGAAGTCAAGCTTTTGATGCCTTTTTCCAAGTAAGCCCATGGGAACTCTAAAAACCCTTCTATGAGTATACCCAAAGGATCCTTGGAAATTTTTTTTTATTGTGCTTCACCACTAAAAATAAAATTAAAATAAATAAGTAAATAAATAAAATCTATCTAACAGATGATTATATATACTTCAGACAGATTACTGACTCTGATCTGCCATTCTCCATTTCCATATGACCTTTTCAAGAAAAATCAGGATGTCGTGAACTCTAATGATAATAGCTTGGAGTCTTTCAGAAAGTGGGTTATTAGGTAAAATAACTAAGTGCAATAACTTCTATCTGGTCAGTGACAAGCGTTTAAATGGTCTGTTCTCTCCTCATCATATTCCTCCCATCTGAATGTCCTGAATCAATAGAACAAGTTCAAGAGAAAAAAAAAGAGGCAGAAACCCAGGCTCCTTTAACTATGAATAAAGTCTGCATAGTAAATTGGAGCAGCAGGGGGAAGAGAATTCCAATTTGATTTGCAAATTGACTCTCTTCCACTCCCATTTGCAGAAATAAGGCCCATATGCCCAGTAAGCAATTGCTGCTCAAGGTAAAGCTCTGCACCACAGAGGGTTTCTTGGCAGCAAATGAAAGGAACATTGCCACTCTGTTACGTATGCCAGCTCCAATAAATCTGTGGATTAGTTTCCTGGCTGCCACAATTGAGCCCACTGAAAACCATATGGTTCTCCTTTCTTAAACATTGCCATTTGAAAGGAGCACAGCCGCCTCCCTTCCAGAGCTGTTTTTTTTCTGAGGAGGGCTCCACAACAATAAGGAACCATAAATATGGGAGAAGTCTGTGACTTTATTTATCCCTCTTGCCTAGTCCAGCTGATGGCATGAGATCACAATTGCATTTTATTGGCCTTCTTGCAATTTCCTCCTGTTTACAGTCTGCCCTCTGGTTCTCTTTATGAATTGAAGTGTGGCACAGCATGTTCATCTGGCTTATTGATTTATAAGAAGTGTCCCTGGGATGTATTCTGAATCATTCTTGGATAATCCTAGAGAGAATATGAAACAGTTTAATAGTTCTTGGGATGAAAATGAGATTTTGATTCAGGAATGCATTCTTTATTTTATTTTTCCCAAGTCTCAATGATATGCTCCTACTTGTTAAGCACTATCCTCCTTCTGTAAAGGTGCTGGAGCCTGGCCCAGCTGTTGTTCTCTTACACATAGATTTGGCTTTCACCAAAAATCTTCATCAGCTGATGGGACAAACCCCTTGCATGAGTGACAGATACAGGACAAAGCTGAAGGAAAAGACCGAGTTAAAATGGGAGGTGCCTAATGTGTTCATCTGGAAAGCGTGGACTACATTCTTTCTTGGTATCAATCTTTAAAGTCTCTTCTAAACAGAAGGGTCCCGTTTCCATGTGTGCAACCAGCAGTTGGTGCAGCTGCAGAGATTTTAGTCAGGAGCTGTGAGACTCCCGCTGGAACACCTAGATGGAAAATAAATTCCCTCTTTAATTAGCATAGTTTGAAGACTTCATGCTTGTAGAATTGACAAGGCAAGATTTTTTTTTTAATTTAAAGTCTGTATTTAGTCCTAATTCTGTAGTAGTTTAACCTTTTTTGGATAGTGCTTTAACTACTTTTGGTTGGCTGCTTTTTCTCTCTCTCTCCCACTCTCTCTTTTTTTGGATAAGAGAAGCTTAACCTAAATCTTGATTCCAGTATAATCTCCAGACCAAATATATCTATACAGGAAAGTTACTTACTCTCTTTTTCAGACTTCTGCTCTTGAAATAAAGCCTCTTAATAGCAATGTGTCTCCACATTGGTGGGCTTGTACACTTCTGCTGAAATTAATACCATTAAAATAATTCAGTGTTTTCATGGAGACAAAGGTATTCTTTAGAGGAGCAGCAACAACTTAATTTAACTTGCTGTGTTATCACCAGGTAATCACTGTGGAAACCATTTTTTGTTTTGCCTGGGTGGCATCTCTCCTCTCACCTCTCATTTTGTCGTTGTTGATTCTACTTTTCAAGCAGATTTAGATGCATCACTTTGCACAATTCTTTCACTCCTTAATATAGTAAGGAAATAAGTGTAGATTTATAATTCTTTTCCCTCTCCCACCTGTGGTTTTCATTATGAGCTAAGTAATGACTTACCCTCTTTCCAAGCAGTGTAATGGACTCAGAGGAGTTTTAGAAGGTGAAGTAGAAAAAGACACCCCAGCTTTAATTCTCCTGAAAGGCAATTTTACTTATTCAGAGCCTAAACTCAATACCCACATACTCCTTCTGCTATACAGTAGGTTTCTATTTTTCCAAAGCCCTCAGTCTAAAATATATTTTTTCCCAGCAAGAAATAGCTTTTTCCTTCTGTTTTCTGATACCATCTGATGAACTTCAGACCTAGACTCACCAGAAGATTGCTTTTGCTGGTACAGTTGTTTGCAGTTCTGTGGTTTGTCACTAGACTTGCAATTCTGGACAGAGTTACAAGATCATCAGTGCTTTATCTGAGGATCCTGCTGGAAAAGGGATCACCTTGTGCTGAGGATGCAGGAATGAGGCTTGCATCCTGTTTCTGCCACTGAATGCCTGTATGGCCTTTGTCTAATTTACATCAGTTGTTTCCTTTTCCTCAGCGTTTGTTAGTATGAATTGAGCTTTCTCCACTTATTTTGCAACCCTGTTGCAGAAACAGTTGCTGTCTCCTCTGCATGAATCCTGTACACACAAATCCCAGCTGTAGCTTCTGTGTGCTGCAAAATACACATAACATATTTGCCTTTACCATTTGCCCTAAAATGCCTTGGTCAACTACTACTAAAACTCTCAGCAAATCCTTAAACATCAAGTTCTGAAACTGAAAACCAAAATTGCCTTCTGTGTCTTGGACAGCCCAAAAGGGAAAAACCAAACCAAATAAGAAGAACTTTGTTAAGTGATATAACTCACTAGCGGAAAAAGATGAGCATGTGAAAGGTGGGCAACAACACAGAGAAAGTGAGCGAGCAATCAATTTGTTCTGGAAGTCTGGCCTTACTTGATGCTCTTGCCAGCTCTGTGGACCCAGTGGGATCTGTCTCAGCCTCCCACCAGGAGCAGACCTGGAGCAGAAGTTGGAATAATTTATGCCCCAGACTCAGTTTTGCAGACTGTTCAATTTTAGGTGTCCTTGTTTCATCTCCAGGTGTAGGAGGAATAGTGAGGCAGGTAATGTGAGTAGCTCTCAACTGGTGTTGAATGCAAAGTGCTCCTATCAAATGGGACATCCCTCTGCAAACCTGCCTCTTCCAGAGTTCTCTCCTGCACCTTTCACACATCATGTTACTTGGTTCATTCACACAACAAGGTTCCAACCCTCCCCCATTGTACACATCAGAGCTGTTATCACTTCCCCAAGGACAGCATATTTCTTTGGGGCAGAGAAACTCTTTAAGGCAAATACATGGGACCAAATCTATCCCTGTTGCAATTCCATTGAAGTCACTGGGGTTTTACACCTGAGAGGGATATGAAGCTATTGCAGAAAGGCAGATTTTGTCCCTTTCATTTGCCTCTCTATGAATTTTAAATAAGCTCCTTTGCTTCTGACTTATTTACGTTTCAACTCTGGAGTTTATCTTTTTTTAAGCATGGTGTCCTTTTACACTATTGTTCCTACTGGAAACACTCAAATGATTAGGCAGCAAAAGGAAAACCCGGGCCAGCATCAACTGCCACTCTCTCCCACTGAAGCACCGCAAGGGACTGCACAGTTTGGATTGCATTTCATCCCTTAGCTCTCCAAGGAGGAAACTGCCATCAAAAATGGGCAGGCTGTTGTATTTTAAAGGGGAACTGCATCCCGCAAAGCTGTCCTCAAAACTCTAAACACAGATTTGCTTCAGCATCATTGAAATGCCCTCAGCTGATCTCAGTGTATTTTTCTTACTGCAGGGGATTTTGCAGGTAAGGCAAACAGTTGTGGAGACAGAGATACAGGTTCAAAGTAACCTTTAGGCCTCCTGTTATCTGTGAACTTGCAAAGTGTGAGTCTTTCATGCCCTTTTCCTTCCATCTGAGCTCACATAGATATTGGTTTTCAGAGGAATATTTCTCTTCAACAGACAGGGATAAATAAACATTGAAGAGAAGTGAAGACTGGGGTGTATGTATGAATATAAAGAAAAGCTTATGGGTACAAGTGCATGGCTGCGCATGGATGTGATCCCCTTGATCAGCATTCAAAGTTCGAATTCAGCACCCTTCTCCAATCTGGAAGAATCTCACAGTCCTCTCACCAATCCTTCCTTTTCAGGAGTCTGTTCATTTTGAAGGAGTTTTCTGTGCTCTGTTTTTACAATTTGGGCAGAATTATTTCAGGAGGTAAAACAAAATCCCAGCATTTAAGTAAGCTCCAGAGCTGGAAGAAATGTAGTGTAGTTGTCTGGGAGGAGTGCTCCAAATGTGCCATTTGACTCAATGCCTTCTTCTGAAGAAGCATCTCCCAAAAAGTGTCAGACCAAAACTGCGGAAGCCAGGTGTTTGTACAACCTTCTATAAACTGGTCTGGATTCATCAGCATTACACTAAGACTTGGGCTGGTTGTTGACACATGTTTTCTGTGTGTTATAAGGTTCTTCAAAGTCTTCCAGGTGTCTCTTAAATACTGTTTTGTGCCTTAGGAATCTCTTACCAGAGGACCACAAGTTGTCTGCTGCTTGGCAGCTGTCAGGAAAGAGAAACAACAATGAAAATTATTTTTTCCCCTGACAAATCAACAAGTGTTGCTATGGACAACATGGCAGGAATGAATTCTTGGGGATATGTAACCCAAGATGAAGGTTTATCAAATACTTTCAGGGGTTTAGCATGGGGTGATATTTTTTAGCAAAAATGTAGGCTAGATAAGAGCAGAAACTTGGACAACCAGGTGGGATAAGACTTGGAAGAATTGGAAAATGGGCTAAGAAGGAAGACAGATTTCTAGAAAAGCTCAGTATTCTGAACAAAGCTAGCAGCCTGGTAGGTTTTTGTTATCAGTGCCTAGGGAGGCTCATTTGGATGCTGAACAGGGAAAACATCTGACCCTGTGTAGTCTCTACAGTATATGTGCTTGCATGTCTGCTATTTGTCTCAACACCTTGTATTACCAGAGGAGAGAAACAGATGTTTTGAGGACCTGACTCATCTCATCCCAATTTAGCTAAAATTGGACGAGGTGGTTCATGACCTAAACACTCCCGTTTCCATTAAGAGAACAGGGAGCCCAGGCAGCCAGTTTGGATCAGGTGTCTCATCTGGGAACATCCTTTTCCAACCTTGTGCTACAAAATTGTCTTCTCGTTCAACGAAATTTGCGGAGAAAATAAAGCTGTGAGTACCCTGGCTGATGCCCTGGGCCACAGGGGCTGGTTTAAATGTGTGCAATGCCCATTTTAAATAATGACATTTGTGTTTACACATGACTCTGGGAAATAGCTTTGTCTCATCCTTCAAATGCCCCCTTCAATAAGAAGCTGCATCTTCACTGACAAAGAGAAGATTTAGTGGGTGTTTAGTGTAACTGATTATCTGCTGATTCAATCAATTATGTGAACCTGGAGCCAAAGAGAACATTATGTGGCTTTATGCTGGTATGGCAGCTGCTCTGCTGCTCGACCCTGTGACATGTTTGCTGTCTGGTGTAAATATTTGCATCTGTCAGAGAAACCTGCCCTGTCCCCTACTGCCAAATTGTTCTGCTACAGAGACTGAAATCTTCCTTATTAGTTTGCATTAGAGCCAGCACAACCTGATCAGAATTCAGGTGGAATAAATTGGACGGGAAAAAGAAATTTTTGAAAAAAATAAATGCAGCAATATTCCAACAATACAGCCAGAAAGGTTTCTAAGGTGGAGCCTACTGAAAGCATGCTCTTGCCTTTAGTAGCTTTTCTATTCTGTCTTTACACCGTTGCCTTTTGTACTAAAGCTGTTTTCCCAGTTGCATGGATGTAAAAGCAAAGAAAATGAGGCTGACAGTGATCCTGTGTGGAGTAAATTGCAAAGGCAGAATCGACAAGGAAAATGACAAGCAGTTCTGCATTGGAAAGTCCTTGGAAAGTGCAATTCCTTCTTTTTTGTGACTGGAACTTCTCTCCATCAGAACAGCATAACCACACGGGATCCAACCAGCTGCTTCAGTGACAGTGACCTTTTGCAAGCAGTGACTGACACTTTACAGAGAGTTTAGCACAGCAATTCTTAGTGTGTTCCACTTCAGCTGCCTGGAGAGTGGGGGAGAAATATTCATATGTACGCTCTTGTATACACTTGCTTTGTGCTCACCATCCCCCATCAAACAAGAGTAACAAATGCACTTCCTATAGAGATTTGTTCATGTCTGGGTTTGGAAAGACCAGAGCTTGGCTGCTCCTTCCAGCTCAGGCTGGGTGGTTGAGGTTAAGGATGAACCTGACCTCATCCTCCCTGTCATTCCTCATCATCCTCCCTGCCTTACTCCTCCTCCCTGCTGCCTGAAGAGCAATGGAGATCCCAGGAGATGTGTCTCAGGTGTCCTTCCCAGCACTTCTGGGGCTCCCTGATTCTCCACAGCCCTTGCTTCTGGCAGCAGAGAGGTGGCACTGGCACAGTCTGTGGCAGGGGGTGGAGAGCAGCCCTCACATCACCCAGCTGCAGGAGGGACACCTCAGGCACACAGGTGCATTGGAGGCTTAGGAAGCTATGCCCCTGCTTTTCCTAATGAGAAGCAACAGCCTCCAGCTCTGACATTTCCAAAGCTCTCATTCCACTGGCAAAAGAAAACATGGCAGTTCATCAAACTGTTTTGGAGGAAGAGGCTGTGCCTGATGGAGATGAGATGCTCCGACTCTGCCTGCCTTGGGTCTGACCAGGCAGTGCCAGGTGAAGTGGAACTTGTGCTGTGGCTGACACAGGACAGCTGGCAATTCTGGCAGCTCACTCCTGGAAAATGGCTTATCTGTCCCTTGCTTCCTCCACTCTGTCTGTCTGTCTGTCTGTCTCAGGCAGTAAATCCTTTAACTGAGGAAAGACACAAAAAAGGAGTCTCCCTGGTGTTGTAGCAGCATGGCAGCTGCTCCATGCCAGCTGCTCCTAAATACTGCGATAACACGGGTAAATAATTGAAGTGTGAGGTCACTCTGATATAAACAGGGTCCAAACTCAACATCTATCTTAGCCCTGTGTCTTAATTGACTCCACTTCTCAATTACCCTGAGGAGACTGAGATAAAAAGACAAGAGCACAATCCAGCTGTTATAATAAAGCTGTTTTACTGTAGAGATGTAATGCATTAGTTGGCATAGACTGTGAAGAATGGGTCATTCTGTGCTTGGAGTTGAGTTTTTAATGCTCACAAGGTGACAACCATAGGTAATGGCAGAACAGCCTGAAAACAGGGCCATGAGAAAGCATGAAAATAGGAAGCCACCTTGGCACATTGGTTTTGAATTTGTAAGCACTTGGGGGGGGGGGGGTAAAATGAGAAAGTCTGCGTAAAAAAACCCCCACATTTTGGACTACAGTAATTTGAAAGACCCCTTGAATTAGTTCTTTGCTTCTTTTGGGGTTTCTTTTAGGGTTTTTTATTTTTAAAGGTCTTTTTTATGGGGCCAAATTATTGCTAAAAAGAAGTTTCCCTAAGGATGATTAATTATTTCCACAGACTTTGAGCTCTTTGGGTGAAGTGATGTGATGTTCTCAAAGGCTTTGAAAACTCTTCAGGACTGTCAAGAGAAGGATGAGAGAGAAGAGGGATCAGTGTGGGACCCTTCTCATTGGAGCTGGGGGCTGTTTGCAGGGCTGAGTACAGACCACAGCTCCAGGCTGAGGAGGCACAATGCTGGCTTCAGCTCCCCTGACTCAAAGAACCAGAATCAGAATAAATTCTGATATTTAAATATTTTTACAACTTCCATATCAGGGCAATGCAGCTTTTGCAGATAAACCCGTTGTAGTGAGGAAATAAATGGTGAGTTACAAGCTGTCCAGAGAGGAAGGAGTGTGTGGCATTTACTTGGCTGTAATAAACTATCTGCCTAATTACTTCACATCCTAGGACATCCTTAATGTTTTACAAGAGAAGCACAAAGAAATGAAGGTACAAAGCACGCTCCTACAGCTTATGTTTTCTTGCTGATAAACACCCAATCTTCTCTTTGAGTTGATTTATGCAGCTGTGAATATTTGTATGAAATATCTATTGAAGTTTCCCTTTAATTCAAGACATGGTAAATACAGCTTTGTTTGGAAAGTTAAGAGAATGCAATACAGGATTTGGTAAATGGAGCTATAAAAATTACAAAAAGCATGGGGAAAGTTCTGTTTTCAGTGAAAAGACACATAGGTCATGGGAAATTACTCCAGCATAACCCATACACATTAGCATCTAGATCCTATCTTCACTCTGAACTTTGGACATGGAAGTGTCAGATCCGTCAGAAAAATCAAATGCTGTTTAAAATCCATAGGTATTGGAGAAGCCACTTCATCCTTGGGAAAATTGCTCCAATAGCTAATTATGCTTGTTAAAAATATGCATCTTGATTTATCTTGCAAGCCTCATCTTTCAGCCACTGGATATTGTTACAGCATTTTCTGCTAAATCAAAAAACCTTTGAGTAAAATCATTTCTGTTAAGTGAATGCTTCAAGATGATCAAAGAGATAAATCGTGTTCTGCTGATGATTAAAAGGCTACAGAGAAAAAAAATAGCAAATAACATGTTTGATGTTCAGTTTAGTTGAAGTTTTCTGACAGCTGGACCTTACATAGGGCTGTGTTCTCCAAGCAGTTTCTATCAGATATATAATCATGACAGTATATACTCTGAGCCTCAGCAACAGACTCCCCCAAAAAGCCTGTGTTTTAGATGAAGTAAATTCAGGATTAATTTCAGGCCTGCCCATGCAACTCCACTCGTTCAGCAGAGGTTGCTCATCACCTGAAGTTGCAAGGTTGACTTTTACATGATTTGGCAAAGGACTCCTCTTTTTCTGGTACATAACAAAATGGTTAAGTCACCAATATTTGCTAATGGCTAAAACAGTCTTGGAGAGATGCAGCAGTTCCCTCCTCCTTGTAAAAAAAGTACCTGTGGCACCTCCATCCTGCAAAGCAGTGATGGCAAATACTGACCATGCAAAAGCAAATGTCATTCCCATCACAAACCATCAGAGTCACAGTCCAAAGCCAGAAAATAAACCAGTATGGATGTAAAAATGTCATACTGCAGTTCATTCTTTGGTTTATTTAATTTTTTTTTCTTTCATGAGGTTAGCAGCCAGAATGAAATTGCTTTTTATAGCTGCAATTAATCACGTTTATTACTGTAATAGCTGGAGCCCAACATGATCCCACAACCCAACAGAGGTTTGCTGTGACTGACGTTATGGATACAGAGAAGACACATTTGCTAAAGGTCATCTGTATTTCATGACAGAATTTACAGCCTCAGCCAGGGAGGCAGATGTGTGTGTTTGTTGCAAGCTCCTCTGATGGCAGGAGCTGCCTGGATTCCCATCCAGCCCCTCACCAAGCAACGAGGCTGTGACCAACAGGATGAGACCCTTCAGCTCAGCCCTGCTGCCTGCCCATGCTGTTGGCAAGGAGACTGTGCCTGTGTCACAGAGGTTTTGTTGCTTTTCTTGGGGATGAAGGCTTCCAGTTTGGTGAGCAGAACCCAAATCAGCAGCTCCCACCATCTTCAGGCTGCAGTTTTAGCTGTGCAAACAGGTTTATTCAAAACACTGTGGCAAATAAAGGACACCTGTATCTGCTTGCTCCTTATCTGATTGTTTATTGGGCTTGTGATTTTATCTGCTTTAGTGCACCATACCTACCCCATGGGTCAGAATTAAAATCAGTTATTTTTCCCTTTCCTATAAGTCCAGGTGTTGCTGGTTGAAGGTTATGGCTGCTCTGCTGTGAAAGGTGTAACACAGGTCAAGTTCAAAGCTTGACTGGCTGGTGCTGACCGGTTTTGCACTGATAATAATGAAACTGTGGGATCTCATGGGAGACATAAATCCCTCCCAGTTATAGACCTGGTAGATATTTATGCAATTGGCCTTGCTGATATCATCTTCCATCTGTCCCTAGTTTAAAGTTTTCTCAGTAAATTTTCACAAATTTACTCTGTGAGAGTAAATTTTTCCTCTTTGGGACTCAAATCTGACACTTCAGCATTCCCAGGGAAATCCACATGCTCTCAATATATCACTATTGATCATGGTTGGTGTCCAAAATCAGAAAGATGACAGAAGATATCTGCACATTGGCCACTTGCACATATATATATCAAGCCTGAGGGAATGCTGAGCTGACAGGGAACTTGCTATGCAGTGTCCATAATCCAAATATCCTGGAGCAGGCTGCTCTGGTGAGGTCTGATGGACCTCAGTTCTAGTCTTTTTTTTTTTACTTTACAAACGGCTTATTCAACTGCAGTTCCAATTGGAGAAAAAAAAAACAGTGGGGGTTTTTTAAAACAGTGTGTGCTATTACAGTGTTCAATGTCAGCTTCATCTTCACTGCAGTTCTTGTTGCTGCTGCAAGGAACTGATCAGCCTGTCATGTTCTGCTCTCACAGGATAAGGGCTCTTCCACTCCGCACCTTGGTAGTGAGACCTCAAGGAACAAGGGGAGTTGGGTTTCTGTGTTAGCCTCCACTCGTGTTTTGTACAAATATTGCCAAGTGTTTCTCCACTTCCTCTTTACAGTTAAAGAAACCCCTCATGGTTTTTGTTTTTGAGAAATCCAAGCAGACCCATCACTGGGTGCTACAAGGATGTGACTGCTGAGGGCCTAACACGGGGTCCCTTTTGAACAGCCCCTGTTGCTGTGGCTTTGTCTCACCAAGCCAAGGAGCTTTGGGTTGAATGGATATCATGGTACATCCACACCATCAAATGCTGGCTCAAGTCTGCTGCTGCCAGCTCTCCCAGACCCCAAATGTGCAGCACAGGCACGTGGCAGCAAGTCCTCTGCACCAGGACCCACGTTCACTGATCCTTGCCCTGCTGTTGACCTGTTATCACCCATCAGCAATTGCAGTATTAAATACAGCTTCCTGCAGCAAATCCTGGGAGATTTTGCTGAGAGATTTTCCTGTTGCCTCAAGAAACTCCATTGCTCTTTGACTTTTAATAAAGCAATTAGGGAAAAAAAAAAAAAGGAATAATATTAAGCAGCACAGTCACTCATTTAGGAAATTCTTCAAGCTTCTTTGTGCAACTGCATCAATCAGCCTGCATGGTTGTGTCCTGCTGTCACGCTGCCCTGGGGGTGTTTGCTTCTGTGCTGGGTCTCTGTGGCAAGGTTTTGGTAGCAGGGGGCTACAAGGGAGGCTTCTGTGAGCAGCTGCTGGAAGCTTTCCCTATGTTCAAAAGAGCCAAAGTCAGCCAGCTCCAAGGTGAACGCAGCACTGGCCAAAGCTGAGCCCATCAGCAGCAGAGACAGCTCCTCTGGCATAGCATGGGTAAGAAGAGGGGAAAGTAACTGCAGCTGGACTCGGGAGTGAGAATATGTGAAATGAACAGCCCTGCAGACACCCAGGACAGACCAGAAGGTGGGGCAGGAGCTGCTCCAGGTGCCAGAACAGAGATCCACCTGCAGTCCCTGGAGGACCCCACACTGGAGCAGGGCTGTGCCCAAAGCCAGCAATGACCCCATGGGAAGCCCATACCAGGCAAATTTTATATTTTTTTGCAAATATTCACAGTTTGACTGAGTGGGAAGTTTTCCATGGGAGAGCAAAACTCTGCAGTGTGATTATGGTGCACAGATGATGCTTGATGACTCTCAAGTAGTTGCCACATGGCCTGAGGTTTGTACAGTTCTGCAGATTGCTGCAAGTGTTGAAAAATGTCTTCACTACACCTCCCTCACTGCCTAACAGTCTTACTATAATAAACAACTCCAGCTTTAGCCTGAATTTAGGAGGAGAAAGGAATAATCACCCAGAATGAAAATTTCAGCCAGAATTATAAATCCCAAGAAAATCATTAGCAAGCTGGAAAGGTTTTTCCAGCTGAGAGTGGGACAACACCCTTAATAATGTATATATCCATGGTGGTCCTAGGCAAAAACTATTCCTGACCTGCAAGTATCCATTTGTACCAAATGTTTGCTGTTGCTTCTTCATTCACCAAATAAAGCAGCAGATTTTCACATAATGTGTTTTAGAGATTAGGACAAATATAAGCATTTTGAAAGAGATGCATTTTCTATTTCTGGACTTTTCACACCAACAGCCACATGGCCCCACATGCAAAGGGAATCCCTTTGTGTCAGACATGCTCTTTTTTCCTGGGTACAGTCAATCTTCCTCTCTGAGTATTGCTCCATTTTTACATCTTTCCAGCACTGTGTTTAGCTCTGAAATGATGTATATAAATTAATTGTGTAATTCCTTCACTATTCTTTTTTTTAATCCTCTTCTGGAACATAAATTTCTTCTAGTCTTGCCCTGATGATTTAGGACCTGTTACTTTTTTCTCCTTCCATACAGATTTGACATCATAAAGCATGATTGCCTTAGACCCTTCTGTAGAATAAAAAATAAAATAAAATAAAGTAATTTAAATAAAATAATTTAAAAATATAAACCCCCAAACAAACAAAAAACCCCCAAACAACTCAATACTGCATTAGAAATGAACAGAAAATGAAGCACTAGGACTCACACACCATGCCTGAATGAAGTTCTAATTTGCAGATAGGAAGATGCTTTAATGCATCTTTGATCAGAGGCATGGAATAAATAGAGCCAGCACCTTTGTAAAAGAGAAAAAAAATCCATTTAAAAATAATTAGTGTCTAGTCCTGCCACTATGTTTTTCACATTGATAATCCAAGTGAGCGTGGAGAACACTCGCTTCTGGAACCAACACTGAATAATCAGATCAGTCTTCATAATGCAAATACCAGAGCAGACAGCAAAAGTGAGTGCAAGATTGATATGTTTGGAAGCTGTGTGATGCACTCCTGGAAGTCTGGAAGGTTTGGCTGTAATATGAAGGAAGCAAGATCAAAAGCATGACTACTGAGCATGTTTCAGTGTTAGCAGAGCATGTCTCTGTTAGACTGCACTAAGCTCTGCTAACTGTCTGGTTATTTCCCTGTGAACCTGCATTGATTTTCTTGCACATTGCATTAGTTCCAGTCACAAAAGAAATTGTATCTGTTCTACAGCTAATGCAAATCTACACCCAGGATTTTCCTGAACACTGCTTTTTCATGTCCAATGCAGGCATTCAAATACATCTGTGAGTGTGCATGGCCTTATAAAATGAACATCCACATTAAAAAGATACCAACGAAGTGGTATCAGTTAGCACTGAGGGCACTTGTAAGTCTAATATTTGCTCTATTAATTACTGTCTTCTCAAACTTGTGAAACAGCAGAGAAACCATCCTTAAAGTTTAATTCAATCTGTAGGTGTGCCTAATTGCCAAGAGCAATTAAAAGTAAATGAAAAACCCTGAGGATCCTGATGACATCCAGAGACAAGGTTCTGTGACCTGTATGCTGGGATGAAGCAGCCTCATCCAAATGAGACAGGGCACCACACTGCAAAGTTGGTTAAAAGCCTCTTTCTGTGCTGAGCTCCTTTGCCATTTATTATCTCTGTCTTTCACTACGTCATTCTGTTGGTAAAAGATATTTTTTCATGATTTGTAGTCTTTCTTAGATCTACTTTGTTAGTTTTTCTTTTTCACTCCTCTCTCCCTTCATGAGTTTTTTTTTTTCCTTCTTTCTACTGCATTCTTTCCACAGAACTTGAATTGCCTTGCAATTAAGGCTGAACAAATCTGTGATCACCCTATAAATAACCAGGTGTTGGACCTCTCTGAAGTGGAGACCATACTTTTTCCTGCTCCTTTCACTTGCTTGTGGTGTTCAGGAGAAAAGGGGTTAATGCACTGCTTCTGCTATTCCAATCACCTCACACTTTGATGTTTTTTAGTATCCTGCTGTAGCAATGTTTTTTTCTGGGGTAATTCCTCGGCCTCCTTTGCACAGGGGCCTGTGTTACTGTGAGGGGCTGAGCTCAGCCCAATGGCCTGTGAGGGCATTATATGGAAATCCTTTCCAGGGGAAATCTGTCCAGGGATGGGATGTACAGAGACATCCCAAAAGACTTGGGATTCTTAAGTGAAGCAAAGCACTGTAAGAAAAGAGGGACTTGCCCATTTTCCAGATGGCTGTGTCTGACAGGAAATTGCTTGAGGAATGTCACAATACAGCTGAGATTTTCTTCTTCTACTACTACTTCATCGTATTTTCCTCTTAGCAGTAAAGGTGTAGACTTTTGTCTAAATTTTGACACCTGAATGTCAGAAGGCCCCACAATTTCCCTTTAAACCCAACTCATCCCAAGGGTCAGTGGTGGCTGTCATTTGTTTCACTGACTACGAGTACAGGTCAAGGAACTGGCTGGGGGTTAGTCCATAGAATCTGTGTTACAAGGCTCTAAAACTGGTTGAGAAATTTTATTGCCAAAAAAAGTCTTAGGAAGCTGTGAAGAGGAGATTTTAGACTCACTGCTGTATCCTAAGGATCTGATCAGGACTGAAGGCTGGGAGATGCAGAAGGATATTTCATCAAACAAGGCTGAGCAAGTGATGCTAATTCCAAGCAGAGCAGAATAATTCCTTGTCTGGCCAATATAAGCTTGAAATTCCTGACCAGTTCTCATGGGAGGGAGCAACAAGGCAATGATTCAGCTGTAGGATAAACAAGGAAATTCAAATCTAAGTCTGACATAAGATCCATAAATCAACCAGTAGTGCCTAAGTATTATAGCAAATAATATTTCATCTCTTGTACTGATCTGACAGCTGTGCAACTGCTTACAATGATGAGAATGTTGCCCACAACTTCGAGAGTCCTGTCTCTTTTGGTTTGAATCTAAATATTGCTCCAACACGGAGCTTGGGTGAAACTTGCCAAATTTGCAAGTTTGAAAGAGAGAGTGAAGAAATTATTCCTGGGAGACAAATAAAACACAAGGAAAATGGCACAGCACCTAATGAAGTAATTTAAATGCAAATGAGGGAAAAGGTATGTGTGAAAATTGCTGGGGAATTTTTAAAAGAAGGAAAGTTTGTGATGTCATTTCAGGGTAAGCCCTTCTGATGCCAAATTTCAGACCAGAGAGAGCTTTCTGTATGTGGTTTTTGGATTTGCTTTAAGGCTGACATGTCAACTGCCTCAGAATAGGAGGTTTAAAGTGAGTTGGCTGACAGTCTCAAGGGGAGCAGTGGGAATAGCAACTCAGTAATTGATTTGAGATGAAATATTCATATAATCCCCAGGGAAGAGGCAGCCCAATGCCCTTCTCAGCCCATATCACAGATGTCATCATTAAAGCTGGCGGTGCTCAAAACACACTTTGGCTTGATTGGCATAAAACCTCCATCACTTTTTTGGTTGGACTTTACCTGTTTGGGTTTTTTCCTCCTTTAATCCAGAAGGCCCTTCAGCATTCTGGCATGATCTGAAGAGACCTGATTCAGAAGGACTGTGTTCCCACTGAAAATAAAAATGGCATCCCGGAAAAACAGAAGAATTGTAGCAACTCCTCTTGCGGGGGATGCTCAGCAATTAGATGGCATTAGGCTACAGTCAGAATAAAACATGAAAGGAGCATTAAGATCATGGCTGTAACCTTACAGGCAGACACATGGCACATGGCTCTGGAAGTGCATCCGTGACACATCTCAACAGGGGACTAGTAAAGGGATTTCTTTGTAGCACATTACAGAGGTTCCCCAGCCTCATTTAAACACATTGTCGTGCATTTTAAGCAGGCTGGGGAGAGGACGAGGCTGTTGTGATCTTGGAGAACAAGCTAATAGCCTCGTACTGTGAAAGGAGAAGAGATGCACGTCATGTCCAGAACGGCCACTTGGATTCTGCTAAATTGATAATTTCTAATAATTGCTGAGCCTCATGCTCCATGCAGTGAGTGTCTCTAGGTAGTGTGGACTTGTGGAAGGGGGAAGGGAGGGTCTGTTTTCTCTGAGGTATAACTGGAGCCTCCACAGTAAGCCAGTGGAAGCTTGGTTGCTGCAGAATTCCAGGAAAAGATGCTGGATGCTGGCGTTGCCCCTAACAACGGTTGCTAAGAGACTTCTGCTGGCATACAGAAGGATGGAAATCGCCACAGATTATGGCCCTATTTATCATAGTTGTATGAATAGTCTTGTTAAGGGAATGCGTGACATATAAATTTAGCGTGCACATGATAGAAATGTAATGCACACGTCACAAGATGAGACTGTTCTAGCAGGATATTTGCTGCCTTATAAATAGTTGTCTCAGCCCCTACTTGCCTCTTACAGCTTTTGTGGTTTCTCATTAAAACTTTCGTGAGAGTCTATGAATTATAAAGCAGTGACTAACTGCTTAACAAATTGGCTTTTTATAGAAGAGTCTAGCAGGAGTGGGGAGATGAAAAATCCTAACAGTGTCGGTGTAACATCATTATTATTATTATTACTATTATTATTAGGTAGCAGTGAGTGATGTGTGGTTGGCCCAATTCTGCTTCCAATTGCTGCAGCTTGGGAGTGGAGCAAGTCCCTCAGCATCACCGTCTGATCCAGAGGATCCAGCCCCTGACAGCCTGGATCTTAACTGGCCACAAAATGAATGGCTCCTTTTCATCATTAGATCACTTTATTAGTAAATTACTGTAGCTCTTCTGATATAATTCACTTCCTGGGGTGAAAAGGATTTATGCCAATACTTGTTTTGTGTTTAATGGATTCATTATGCTTTTCATCATAAAATTCATCAATGTTAATTGAACGGATTAGCTAAATGTAATTAGAGGAGGGATATGTAAGGGGGAGGGAGCGTGTCTCTGCTTTCTCCTACAGCTCTTTGCTATAACTACTGCCCAAATGTTAATTCCCCTGTTTCTAGTACCCTTTCCAATTTGGCTGATCAATATAATCTCTGCATTCATGTCAGGGCTTGTATGGTGTATTAGATTGCAAGTTAATTCAGGTCCAAAAGAAACATTATTGACTTTCTAGGGCCAGTGGTTTTGGTGGCAGTGGTGGAGTGGGTTTTTTCCCCAGATGTTTTACTTTGTAGCAGTGTTTCTTGGTTAGAAAATTATACCAGTTTGTCAGAAATGACCATGCAACCTGATTATTCCCTTCTTAGTGGTGCAAAGGTTGTTAGCACATCTGATAATCATTTTCCAGCCCTTGGTGGGGGAGTGTTCAGGGACAAGGTGCCAGGTACAGTTGCTGAGTGGTTTGGTTTTGGCTGGCTATAAGTAAATGAAGCAGTGATTAGATTTCTGTAGCCACTTTTCCTTCAGATAAGATAATTGAAGCTGCAGTAGCTGCCTGAGAGAGAAATGTCATACCTGCCTCACCGTTTTCTTCATGTCAAGGATGCATTTATGTCACATCTTTATAGGTCAATAAACAGCTACAAGGGAATTTCAGCCACAGGATGTTAAAGTAATGGAGCTTCCACCCTCACAGAACATTAATGCTTCTAAATAGGCTAAACCTGCTTGTTTCAAACCTCAATTACATATACTAGAAGATAGGAAGGTAGATCTCAGATCAATTCTTGCAAGGCAGAGAATACAGATGAGAAGACCCTTGGGCTAGGTTCAGTAATGAAATTAACTGCTTGAAATGGGCGTCTTGCAAGTGCCAGAGCAGCAAGACCTCCTTTGCATTAGGAAGTGTTAAGATACCTCTGAACTGAAGGCCTTGAAAGCTTAACTCTGCAGAGGTTTTACAAACACCTGTGGGCTGAGCTTTGGAGGGAGCCCTGTCAGGCCAGTGTGTGTTGCAGCAGGAGAGGCTGAGCCAGCATCCAGAACCCAGCATTCAGAATCCAAAATCCAGAATCCAGCAGCCAGCAGCCAGAATCCAGCATCCAGAACCCAGCATCCAGAATCCAGAATACAGCAGCCAGCACCCAGAATCCAGCAGCCAGCAGCCAGCATCCAGCATCCGTGTCCTCAGGAGACCCGGCATCCCCGCACAGGGTGAGGGTGCCTGGGGCACGAGGCTGTCTGAGGCTGTCTACACTGAATCCCTTCTTGTCTGCTGGGCTGGCTGGGGAGCTGGCATGTGTCACAGGAGTGGGGCCACAGGCAGTGGCAGAGCTGTCAGTGCTGTGGGAGGCTGTGGAGCGTGTCTGCACAGCAAGTTCCTCACCACACCGATGGGGGATTGTTTGTTCTAAAGGGAATGGGACCACCTTGGATTCCTCTGATGCACACATCACACTGCAGCAGGAAGGTGACATCCTGGCTCTGGTGGTTTTAGCTTGACAATATGTCCTGTCTTTCTCCCATCCCTTCAAATGGATGTGCAGGGATGGCTGGGGAATATGAGGTAGAGTTTGTCCACAAGGAAATGTTACCCTGCACCTGTATTTGATTTCAAACATACATTTATAACTGCTTCCATTTTCCACCTTTACAGTAGTTATGTTCTTTTCCATAGGAAGCATGAGCATGATGTTTTGTGTGAACAGCTCAGCTTTGGGCAATCAGGCATGTTTGTATTATCAGAGCTGAGCAATAATTTCCTGAAAAAAAAAAAAAAAAAAGTCCTGGTGTAGTAATCTTCCTTTTAACATCCAGCCAGTTCTGATGAAAAGCTCTGTTTGCAGCCATCCATGCTGCTTGGCCTCTGAAAACACCCCAAGGTGGTTTGGGGGAGATTTTCCCTCATGGGAATTGGAGCAGACTTCCATCTGTAGTACAGGGGCTCAGCTGAAACTCGTCATTGCAGGTGAGAGCAGGAGATGATTGTGGCACAGAGAAGGGCACAGTAAGGTGACGCAATGACTTGGGTTTGCTGAGAAGCCCCCAGATGTGCTGTGAAATACTGATTCCTGCATGTGCAGCATGGTTTGTATTTGGAACAAGGGCTGGATTTGTCCCAAGTCTTCCAGGGCCAAGATGTGGCAGCTGCCTCCCCAGCAGGCCAGGAGGAATCAAACTGCTCCAGTGGGGAGAAAGACGCTGAATAATTATTTGAGTAATAAGTTAAGTAGAAGGGTTAAACATTTTTCCTAGTCACCTTTGCCTGCTTGCTAGAAACAGGTTCCATCCTGGAAGTGAGCTGCTTATTCCTCACCAAGTGATAAATTCTAGAACCTCGCAGGACCAGAAGTTATTATCCTTCAAACGTACTTGTTTTCCCGGGGACATCACAGGGGTCTGCATGCAGGTATCTGCCGATGAAACCCCGCATCCAGCATTCTCTCCACCCCTGCTCAGCCTCTCTCTGCTTCTGGGCACGCAGGCGGAGTAGGGAGGATGCTTTTAACCATCGGAGGGCAGGACCCGCAGAGGGAGCTGTGGCAACACTTTCCCAGAGGGATGCCCGGCTCTCTGAGCCAGGAGCACACCCAGGTCCTCCCGCCGAAGTCCCTGCACAAGCAATGATTGTCCTGCATCTGCAGCTTTGCCTTCCCAGGACAGCAAATCCCTCTGCAGAGCCCAGCCTTGATGCTGCTGCTGTGAGTGTGGGGACACCCTGCCTGGAGAAACCATGGGGACTGTCCCTTCCCAAAGGCAGGAGCAAGATTTGCCCTTGAGTGCCCCCTCATCTGCACTGCTTTTGGGGGGTCTGTTGCTCACCTGTGAAGTGGGTGGCTAACTATAAGACCTTCAGAGAGAATCAGATTAAAACACCATTAAAACTTCTGTCTGGTGTCTGGCTGCATGTGCCCGCGGGGAGCAGGTCTTGCACGAGCAGGTCTTGCAGTGTCTCCCAGCAGTGATGGGCCCTTGTGTCACTCACTATGTGGGGACACTGTGGGGTGACCCACAGTGGATTATGGCCAACACATGCAAACAGAGATGTACAGCACTGAAGGAGCTCCCTGACCAAGCTGGGGCAAGTGGCTTCACCCCCAGGTACTTATTTCATTGAGTGTAAAATCAGGAGTAGGCTGTTTGCATTTGCCTTCCTTGAAAAGGGTAGTGAGTTTCTTTCTATAACAGAACTGTACAAGAGGACATTATTTACCTTCCAGATCTGTTTATGGGAACTCTTAATTTAGTATATCGTTGCTGATGTTCAGCAATAGACATTTTTCAGCCTGTCTTGCAAGATCTATTATCAGTGTCCACTGGACCAGATCGAAGAGAGAAACTGGTGTCTTTTATTGCTTGATCTATACATGGTTTGCTACTTGGGAGAATAAAATATTCTATGCTTATTGAGAATCTGCATTATTGAGAATTTTATCAATGCTTGTTTTATGTTTATTGACATTGCATTTAGACTGGCTATTTGACTGCCATGTTGCATTTGATCAAGCTTAACTTTGTTTCTAGGTCACAGTAATCTCTTGTCCTGATAAAAGGTAAGGGGGGGAATTCCTAATTTAAATGCTAAATAATTATAATTTAATTTTTTTGGAGATATGCACACTGATGCATACAAGCCTTGATATCTGCCCAGTCCACTGGGGAGTCATTTTGACTTTGAAGTGCAGAATTGTGTTCATATTTAATAACCATTTCTTTTTAAAGTGAAGCTTAATGGACGTTTGTTGGTAATTATTCTGCCTCATTGATAAAGATCCCAAACACACAAGAGTTTCAAATTATTTCACAGCTGATTTATATGCATAAAGCATAATTAGAATCATGTAATTTCCTTGCTAGTTTGGTTCTCATTTGAATATAGAAAGATGTCACTAAGAAAAACTTTTATACTTTCTTGTTTGACTGACACCAAGAAATCAAATACGAATTGCGACCAAAAAAACCATGTATAAAGTGCTGCACACTATTACTGAGTACTATTGAAATATTGCTTTGAAGGCAGAATTATAAATTGCCTCACGGGTGCTTTTAATGTTCTCCTTACTATATATTACAAGGGACCTTCACAAATGTCAGTTTTATAAACAACCCTATGAGAAGAGAAGATGCTTTTACCACCATTTTACAGATGAGGAGCTGCAGTACAAGAGATTATAAGGTCAAAAATGTCCACTCAATTTAGCTACATTATTGGAAACACCTAGAACTTTTTTTCAAAGCATTACAGAACACAGTATATAATTGAAACGCTAGCAAGACAGACTTCAGTATACAATACTATTCCAGACCTAGTTCCAGGATTTTGTCTGTATTTTAGCCTGGAGAAAGGTGAGAGCCGCCGATTAAGTGAGGTGCCTGGTGCCAGGCAGTGGCAGAGGAAAGGGCAGAGCCCAGGTCTCTCTCAGGGTGTCCAACAATACCTGACCAGGGAAACTTAACATCAGTAAGGATGTGCATCATGATCACAGAAATCGTGCTTAGAGAAAATTGGGGGTTTTGTGGGAAAAAGATGAAGTAGAGAAATTTCCTCATTTGGAAGGGAGCTGAGGGAATATGTAACTGGCTGAAATAGCCATTGGTGACATTTTCAGATTAATAACTTTTGCACTGGGAGCTGATTTTTTTTACTTGGCAGTTTTTCAGCATTACCAGCAAAGTTAAAGTCCAAGCTTATACTGAAATAGTGACTGCTATGTTCAGGGGAAGGAAGAAATGTTTGAATTACCAGACAGCAGAACTTTCCAGAGACTTGTCTTTCCCTCCTGGCGTCCTAATTTTGAGCTTGTGTAAGACAGGAGCCCTTGTTCAGCTCTCTATTTAACTGTCTGCACTTGTGTTAAGTCTAAGCCCACTCCCACTTCTTTTTCTTCCCGTACCTTTCTGCCACGTTTTTTGCACACTGCCCAGACTCAGCAAATCTGTGGGCATCACCCTCCTAAGTTACTCAGCCATGATACATTGCCAGCAATTGGCCATCCTGCATCCCAAATGAAGCAACAGCCCTTCAGGGAGAATAAAAGGAAACTACATGATCGTATAATGAAAGGCTGTTTCATAATATATAAGTACCAGGTGTGGGATTGAGCCTGCCTAATTTAAGGTCCCAATTTGTATCTATAATTTAAGTGCCTAGCAACTCATCCTGGGAGGTGGGGCCAAGAATCCCTGTGCCACTGGCTGACAAAGAAAGGAAGGTGCTTTTGGATGTCTCTAGAGGGGAGTGCAGGCTGCTGCAATTGGTTGCCTGTGGTGGGCTAGTGGTGGAGCCAGTTCAGCCTCCTACCTCTGCATCCGATATCTGATTTTTCTCTGGGTCGTTTTCTCTTTGGGGTCCCTGGCTTGAGCTCTGGTTTGGACATGGATACAGCACTTCTGGGCATACGGATGTCCAGATCTGGGCTGAGGATGCCTAGAGAAGGGAAGGCATCAAGGAAACCTTGGAGCACTTTCCAGGACCTGAAGGGGATCTACAAGGGAGCTGGAGAGGGGCTTTTGGCAAGGGCATGAAATGGCAGGACAAAAGGGAATGGTTTAAACTAGAAGAGGATAGGATGGCTTTAAACTGAGAGAGGGCAGGTTTAGATTAGACACTAGCAAGAAATTCATTGCTGTGAGAGTGTTGAGGCCCTGTCACAGGTTGCCCAGAGAAGCTGCGGATGCCTCATCCGTGGAAGTGTTCCAGGGCAGCTTGGACAGGGCTTGGAGCAACCTGGGAGAGTGGAAGGTTCCCTGCCCATGGCAGGGAGGTTGGAACCAAATGATTTTTAAAGGTGTCTTCTAACCCAATTCTATTCTGTGATTCTATTCCCTATTCTGTGATTCTCTGATGCATTGCTAGAAGGCACTCTGAAATCCCACACGGATTATGGTCTCCCCACAGAGGTACATCTGATGTTTCCCAATTCTTGGGGGCGGGAAGTCAGCCAACCTGCTGCAGCTGCTCAGCCTGGGAGAGGGCATTCAAGCAGTTTACAAGAGACGTCATTAAAAGCCACAAGAAAGCAGGGGTTTGTGATAAGAAAACTGACAGGATCTAAATTAAACAGTATATGCAAGATGCATTTGTTTATAAAACATGTTCTTACTCAGAGAGAAGGAAAGATCTTGATACATCTCTGTCTGTGTTTCTTGTCCTGATGTGCACAGATTAGACCATGTACAGCGAGTCCTCAGTAATGATCCCTTCTCTGTTTTTCCTAACTCAGTGACATTTGCCTCCTCTCACAGGCTCATGGAATTAATTTTTCAATCTCTTTCCACTGTGGACCTGTTCTGTCTATAGAGAGTCAGTTGAATTGTTGTGGATTCTGTTACATTGCCTGCTTGACACCTCAGGTCAGATCTGAACCACAGACAAAGTGAAATTGAATTCTTCCTCCTGAATTTCCCCTTTTTTACTTTTCTACAGGTCTCAATTGCATTCAAGTTGTGCTTTTACCAATATAGAGTCCAACACCACATGTATGTTAACTGTACTTCAACTCACAGACAGATGAAGCATCGTATGAGAAAAGGCTCATTTAAATTCCGTGTTATAATGGATTGACAGATCCACACAGTCAAAATCATGAGTAATTTTCTTTCCCTAGTGGTATTGGCTTTAAAACCATATTAACAGAAAGGTTGTGTTTTGTTGAGTTTGGGGTTTTATTTAATTTTATATTTTTCATCTGCGTTTTGGAATTCCACATCTGAAAGCTTATTCCTCAAGAACAAAGGTTGGAAACTTTCATTCCATGCTTTCCCATTTTAAAAAAGATGAGGCACAAAGCTGAAGGGCACAGATTATGTGTTTAAAATACAGGGAATTCCATCCTGCTCTATATTTCACCAAAGAAAGTATCTGATATAAGCTGTATATAGCTCATGTTCTGTTTATCCTACCCTGCTCCCTAAAAGAGTGTATGGAGCTGTCTCAGCTGTGTCAGAGGCAGGAGAGCTCTCAGCTCCATAATAAACTTTGGTCTATCACATATTTTACCCCAAACCTTATTTATCAGCCCATTCTTCTTCAGTTACTGAAATCAGCATTTTCTGTCATGTTTATCACTCAAGAGCACTTCAACCAGACCTGATTGTCTGATGTGACCTCTGAAACCTCTGGAAAGTCCTTGACAACTTCAAATGCTGTACAAAGCAAAAAAAAAAAAAAAAAAAAACCAACAAAAAAAACCCCCAACAACAACAACAAAAAAGGTGGGGCAATTGTTCACCACTTCCATGATAAGTGAGGTAAAAAAGAGCAGAGAGGATGCAGTAACAAATGGTTTAGCATTTGCCAGCCTATGACTTAGGGGTCCCTGTCTTGCTAAACTCATAAGCATCTCTCATGTGCCACTTAGGCTGAGTTAGTAGAGAGGCTTTACTTACACTATTGCATCTGTGTTTTGACTTGAAAGAGCTGGGATCCTCTTCTCTGTACAAGGGGAAAATTGTCTTGTAATCAGACCATTTCCTAATGTCACCCCATCATCCAATAAATTGGTTTTATGGTAGAGTCACAGTGTTTGAAGCCTTTGGCCATGTTTCCTTAGAAAGCAGTGTGACCTGACAGCAGCAGGCCTGTGAAGTGAAACAGTCAAGGACCTCTCTTTTCCACCAACTTCCAGGCATTTACTCCAGGCAAGCTTTAACCACATCCCATAAACTGTCTGGTCCATCACTGTTTGGAGCACATTAGCTGTGTCCCTGCAATGCTTCTGCATCTTATTTCAGTTGGGGTTTACCTGGAAGGAACCTAGCTCATGTGCTTCAAGACCACTTTGTGAGGTGAACCACACATCAACTGACACAAACCATAAGATTCAGTTCAAAAGAGCATTCCCCATGTGAAATAACACGACTGTAGTTGCTGTCTTGGCAAGGTGCAGTGGTTGGTCTGGCTCCATGTTTGTGCTGTCTGGCAGAGCTGCAAGGGTTGTACTCCTTTCATTTGGCAATACCTGTGCTGCTGGTCCTCAGACTGGCTGGGGAGGCTGCAGTCTCCTGCTGTCATGAGTTGGGTGGGTCACAGCCTCACAGATGAGAGTTGATAGAGCAAAACCACTAATCAACAGGGCTTGTCCCACAGCTCTCACTGAGAATAAGGTCACTTAGGAACTTAGAAAAAGCCCCAGTATGGGCTAGAAATGAACAGGGCGTCAAAACAAATGTAGGAGAAACAACCTTGGTCAGCTGTCCCAATTGATAAAAGCCCATGAGCTTCATCCTCTGCTTTGCTCTGTGACATTGGCCATGTAGTCAGCAAGGGGTATAAGACATGAACTGATAAAGACCAAGGTCACTGTGGGTGAATTGGTTTGTTGGAAACACTTTCAGGCTGCTGTGAAGTTTCAGCTCATGTGGTATTGGATGAACATCTCTCTACATCCACTCCAGATGTTGTGTAGGTCTTAGCTGTGGTCCTTCAAGTGGTGTAATTTCAAAAGACTTCTTAGGCTTTTTGAGTTCCTGAGTAAAATTTACTGGCTGGTGGAAAGAGGTTTTCTTTAATCTGGTTTGCAAGTATGTTTTTTTCTCCTCATCTTACTGTAAATGAATGGACTTTCATCAGGGTCTTAGAGGAGTATGAATCTTAAAGCTATGGACATTAAAGATTGTTAAGGACAGGGTTTACAAGATGAACCCTACAAGATGCAGCACTGGGAAAACTAAGAGTCATATGAAATGAACATTCTGAGTTTGGGAGTGATTTTCCAGATCGGAGCTATGCAGTGATTTTCCTGAAATAAAAGGAGAAGGCTGATTATTGCATGGATGCTTTGCTACATCCAAGGTGGATGCACCCTCACAGATGTAATCTGACCAATTTTAAGATGCCCCTTATGATGTTAGACCCTACCCCACAATCTCAGCTGCCTTAACAGATCTCATGAATGCCTCTGGATCATCCCCTTATGAACTCAGTTAGGTTTAATAACCTTTTGCCCCACAGCAATCCTGAGTGAGCCCAGAGTTATTTTTAATCACACGTGGTGCCTCTCATTGCAAGTGATCCATGCAGCCCCAAAGATCAGCAGGCATCAGTCATCCACAAACCACTCACACACCATATGAAACATGTAGCCCGTGACCTCCTGCTCCCTGAAGAATAGTCGATATTAAAAGCAATCCTACAATATTCAGTGGCTCAGGCAGAGGTCAGATCAGACTGGCCCTCATTAATGCACTGTGTCAGTATTTCTTTACTGACCTCATCAGTCCTCTAAGAATTATCTTTCTTTAAAAGATGCCATGTCTGCCTCCTTATGAAGAAAGCTGTCTGGATGAGATTTGATCTCACATGTTCCCACATCTAAGAGAGAGGCAGTATCATGGAAGTGGCAGTTTGACCTCTTTAACTCAGGGGGATTTTAACTCTGAAACTTAATGACACTTATATTTCTACCTGTCCTTTAAGAGAGAAATACAGCCATTCTGGGACTGTGGGTTTCCAAGAGGTGTGTAAGGGAAGCACCAGTAAATGTACATGTTCTAAAAATGTGTCTGCAAGTATTTGAGATGAGATTCAAGAGCAGATGGTCCTTGAGAACGAGGGATTGGCAACTGCGTCACAAGTCCTTGAGTTCAGTGTGTTGTAGCAAGAGTAAGTGATTTTCACTCAGCTCATATTATTCATCAGAGTGTATATGTGTGTGCTTTTAAATAAAACATGATTGTGTTTCTTTGGGTTAGTTTTTGCATTCTGTAAAGCTGAGTATCTTTCATCAGTTGGTTTGGCTTTCAGACTTTGGCATTTTAACCAAACTAAATAAATATTCTCAAACTTTCTTAAACACATATGCAAAAATGCTGAAAAAGTTAAGTTTGCCATAAATCCCATCTTTCCACAGAGAGCCGAGTTACCGTTTTAATTGTGCTATCATATAATTCAAGCTGTCTATTCCACATATACATTATAAGGGAAGATCATTGTAGGTAGGAAATGAGTTGGGTGGGGGTTAAGTCTGTTTGTTTGCCATGTTCTGGTTGCTTGGGATTCATATTTTTGCTTATTTTCATTGTTTTCTTTGCAACAGCAAGGCATTTACATCTATAAAAGTGAGCCTCATATTCTCTGGGGCTTTGGGAAAAAAATCAAACGCTGTAAGATTTGCAGTACAATGATGGAAGCTGGCAGTTCCCAAATAGTATAAAATTGGTTTAGTTTCATCTCATTCTTCTGTATCTTCTACTCATCTACTGCCCACCCTGAGAGTCAGGCATTATCTATGTTTTTTTCCTAGTTTTCCTCTGACGCTTTTGCTCTCCACTTGACAAATACAATCAAAATATAGAGCAGAGCAGATCTGGTAAATTAAGGTACTAAAGATGAGAGTTGATCCCAGAAAACAGCCGGAATTCTATGTGGTTTTCAGACAAAACCCAGTGAAGGTCATGCATGACTCTTCAGCCAGTATTGCCAGATTGTCAGAGACGAGCTGTGGTTGTGGGTGAGGAAGAAAACTGTCTCGCTCATATTTCTGTCACTGTATGATTTGGATTCCTCCCCCCCCCCCCCCCCCCCCAAGAAGCTGTCTGGAGTTTTTAATTACTGCTGATTACCTATTCAAAAGAGAGGTTCTTCACAGAAACACACATCTCCATGCCCTCTCTTACAATACCTACAATGTGAAGAAATAATTCACAAAACAGCTGCTTCCTATTTCCTCCAGGCTTGGGGAGCTACATGGTACAGCCCCCTCTGATCACATCACTCCAGTGGATCTGAGCATAGCTCTGCCCCTCACCTCCCTAGAGACCAGGACATTTTGCAGTTCTTCATGTCCAGATCAACCTTTGCTCTGCCAGTCGTCAGCAATTTGCTCTTGCAAATCTTCCATTGATACTCTGAGAGGTCCATGAACCTTGGGTGTGATCAGCAGGGACCCAGTGGTTGGTCACTGGCTTCTCCTTCAGATCCTGAAGGGGTGGCATTCCTCCTCTGAGACGGCTTGGAGGCACAGTTTAGAGAGAGGGGTCCCCAGGGAGATCCCAAGTTTTGTTTCCTGCCAATGGAAGTGACTCCAAGTTTTTGCTCGTATTACCCAAAGACTCTGCAATTATAGTATCTCTATACAGAGGTAAGACAACAGCCTTGAGCAAGTTTTGAAGACTTCAGAAGGGAAAAATCCCCATGTGGGCAGCTTTAAGGGAAAGGCAGCTCTAGGAAACAGTAATGAGGTGCTGCTTCTGTGTTTGGGATGGAAACTGCTGGGTAAATAGGGCACTGTGAGCCACAGAGAGATCTAATGTGAGACCCATCTTGTCATGCATTTAATCAGGCTTGCTCATGGAAAGTGGCTTGATGATTTGGAGGAATGTTTTGTACACTGCAAATGTTAAATGACCCTTGAAAAATAAGGAAAACCTATTAACAGGCTGCTCTGAAAGCAATCAGCCTTAATTACCTCAAAACACAGGGTTTGCCAGACTATAAAAACCTGTTATTTATTTTAAGTTTTGAAAACATCTGTAAGCTAAATATATTTCAATGTGTATTTGTGTATTAACATGCCCATGTATGTGGTGATTATTCAAGGAGAATGGACTTCTGCTACTCATTTCTGCTATTTCTTACTCTTTTTTGGCTCTGGTAGCATTTTCTGACTGCGACACTTCAATGCTTGGTGTCAGCAAAATGCATAGTTTTTCTCTGCATTTTTGAGCTTTTGAAGGAAGATTTGTTCTCACCCTCCCAAAACAAAATCCTCCCCCACAACCGGTGTGAGAATCCTTTGATGTCTGCTTACTCAGTATAAATATACACGATTCTACCTCTCAACCATCCCCTGTTTGCCAGTCCAGGCACTAATTCTCCCATCTAATAAAACTTTGCAAGAGGTTAGAGTGAAATGCCACATCTAATCATTGATCAGCCAATAATGAATCGCATATATTATGTTAACATACTCATGCTTTTATCTCACTGTGAGCATCATTTTTTTTTCTTTCTTAGGCAGTGGTGGGGCGGGGGGAATCAGCAGACTTTTTGTTGGTGTTATCAAGGGTAAGGAGTGGAATTATTTCAGCTTTTTAAAAAAACAGCCCAAATGCTGCCTTTTCCAGCTGCGGGATTTGCGTACACAAAATGAAGATGCCTGTCTGATGGCTCATGCTGAGTGTAGCATTGCATGCAGTCGTTAGTGATCAAAATCTTTCTAATTCAGGTGTTTAAATTTTAAGCAACTGTGCTGGTTAATATCAAATAACACAAGGCAGGAATGGCTGCATTTTGTTGACAAGAAACTGGCTGCTGTGCAGATCTAGTGCTGCCAGAGCACCCTCATTAAACATAGCTCAGCTGTGCTGCATCCCCCTCCAAAATCCAGTGGTGCCATTTCCAGTCTTATGTGCCATTTTCCCAGTATTCAAACCACTGGAAATCTCACATGAATAACTAAATGCATTGTCAAGCTTTATCTTTTTTCCTCTTTGTTGTTGTTGTTGTTGTTGTTCTTGTGTATAAGAAACCTTTTGTTCGCTTTTAAGAGTGCGAACAAGGTAAGGAAGAAATAGCCATTGGTGCAATTTCCAATCTATTCTCTTCTGATGACAAATACTTTGCCTGCAATGGCACACCCCTTGTGTTGCTTGCATGTGTTTGGTTAGCCCTGTCAGTCCCAAGGAGCAGGTCAAGAAGGGTGTTGAGAGCCTGACCGTCTGCTGCTCCGGGTCAGTAGAGGCCACACGACTCCTGGCTCCCCTTATTTACCCACCCGCCTGAGCTCCCATCTAACTGGATTAAGTGATCCAATCCATCATGTTTGTGATAATCTCACTGAAGCAATTGATTGGGAAAGAGTAGATTAATGTAGTCCTGAGAGCCCCACTTCACTCTGGATCACGATAACAGCCACTTGCTCCACGGCTGTGGCCAAGCCCTTTTCGAAACAGGAGGTGTTGAGGCTTGTTCCCTCCTCTCTTCCCACTCTCTGGAGAGATTTCCAAGCTGACAGTGATCACTGCTCTTCACACACCTGCCATTGCTGGTCACAAAGGTGCTGAGGTTGAAATATGTATCTATTTTATAAACAAGACACAGTATACCAAAGACAAGGCTAATCATGCCTTAATCCTAACCTTGAATACCCCAAAGTAATTAATTCCTTATTTTTACCCATTTTCCCCAAAATACCTTTAACAGTATTTGTTAACCTGCAAATAGATAAAATCGTTTATTTACAAAACCCAAGCATGACAACATAGGTGCAAATCTGGCAAGAACAAGTGGAAAGAAATAAAATACTATGACTCTGCACTTAGATTATCCCTAGTGGCTTCTCTTCTGCTTGCTTCATTATCCACTCTTTCTGCTCTGTCATCTTGTGGTTGCGTTTATTGGAAAGAGCCTCGGACTAGTGCACCCCATTTGATTATATATCATATATAATCTATTTGATTATATAGTCTGACTCCATCACCACGATTTATTTAGACTTGATTCCCCTTCACCTCACTCAGGGCACTCTTGTTCTTCCCTTCAGATACCACCCACTTTGGTTCTGCTCATGTTCCTTGAGCATTGGCCCAAGGAGTTCAGCCCTGCCAATAAGGGTAGGAGGTGATCTTTCTGACCTAATTCAGGACACTTTAAAATTAGACATCTAATTCTGGGGTATTCACCCTCCTGTCTCCCTATAGTTGATGAAAAGTAGTAGGTGTCTCCAACGGGTGGTTCATGTCATCCCAAAATTGGCATCTAAAATCAGATAAGTGGCCTCTGGACACCTGTGGCTGGAAGAAAACATAGTGTGAGGTGACTAACTTAAAATTAGGCATCTGATTTTGACATGTCTGAGTTCAGATGAAAAAAATCCTTCCATTAATGACTATTTTAAGTCAGGTAAGCCCAGCTCACACCTTCAGGCTGGACTTGGGAAAGCTGTGTCTTGGATGTTTGAAGTCTTTGCTGAGCATATTGGGATCTGGGGTTTTTCAGAGCCAGGTGATGACAGTCCCTTTCTTTTGGATGGAATTGGGGAAAAGAAAGTTTGTGGACTTGCCCCTGCATCCCACTGCAGTTGTGGGGCAGAGGTGAGGATCTGGAAGGTTGGTCAGGGTCCCATATAAAGGTAGGTCCCTCCCCTTGCTGAGCTGTGGGGCCCTTGTGTGCTGTGGGGGGCTCCTTTCTGCCCCACTGCATCGGTAGAGCCAGATGGCTTAATGCCACTCTGTGCTGGCAGCAAAGATCAAATCCACCATCACTGGAAAAACAGTTTGCTGGGTGCCCCTGGGCCACCATCAGAGGCTGTGAACTTCCCACCTGGTCAGCAGGGATGACAGCCCAGGTGAGGCAGCAGCTGTACCTGGCTGCTGAGCCTGAGCTCACGGGACTGCAGGGAATGAACCCCCAACAGCGAAAGCGCATTGCGTGCCGCTGATTATTCACCGTGTGTAGCAGAACAGGTGGTCTGCTGTCAGGCAGAAGGACAAGTGCTTTACCCCCTCAGAGACTGGAATCCAGAAAATGACATTTTTTTTATTTTTTAGCTGCTCCAACAGTGCAGGGTTTTCTGAGATCCCTTGGGTGGTTCAGAATTGGGGAATACAGAGATCCTTTGCACCCCTGATGGTTCATCCAGTGCAGAACACAGCCAAAGGCTTGGTGCTGTCCCAGGGAAGCAACAGCAGAGTCCAGGCAGGCAGCAGGACATGTGGGACTCTGTTGCCTTTTCTATCTTCTCATGTCTTGTACAGCAAGCCCTGCACAGCATGCAAGTAAATACATTTTTATCAATTGCAAGAGGTGAAAATGTTATGATTGAGGCCTGGTAGGCTGGCACAAAAAGCAAGCCTGCCAGGATTTAAAAATGCTATGGATTTTAATGAATTTCTTGTCCCACTATTTAAGTTTCATGTGTTGACAGCAGCCAGGAGAAACTGCTAAAGATGCAGTTAATGGCAATTGTCGAATTGTAACTCAAATGGGAAAAGCGGAGTGGGTCAATAAAAATAAATAAGAAGGACGGCCCCCCAGGTGGGATGGAGAAGCCATTGCTTTTGTTAGTGTGAAAATAACCTATTTTTCCCCCAATATACAAAGGGTGTTTCATTCTGTAGAAAAACTCAGGTGAAGTAATAGTGAAGTGACTTTGCCCAAGACTGCTCATTGTGCTGTGCACCACAGGAACTGCATAAACCCAAACTGCTGCAAAACAAACAGCAAAGGAGGCTCTCCTGGTGGCTGTTCTGGGTGCTGCTACTGACTGAAACATGCCTCAGACAGGAGCAGCTTTTCTCCACAGGCCTCTGATTAGTCCTCTGTGAGTTCTCCCAGAGATTCACATTTCCCCACAGCACTTACCTTCTTCCTGGTCAGATGCTCTGGTGACACCACTGGAGTCTTCTCTAATTAGAGCTTCCACAGTCATGGTCCAAAACTTCACTTGCACCCCAGGCTTTACCTCTAGCAATTCTGCACCTGTCCCAAGGAAAGATGCTGGTTCATCACTCCCTGGGTACCAGGGTGAACTCCCCAAGTCATTTTAACTCCTCAGTGCAGACAGATTTGACCTCTGCTCTTTAAAGGTCAAAGGCTACGGCCTGACACCATTGTACTCTCTAACTTCCACTTCATTTGATCTGTTTATATGGCCACTATTTTCCACATCATTGACAAGGCACTGGGTGGGCGATTTGTCACAGGGCTGACAGATATAGACCATAATGTGTATAAATAGCTCCTGTATTTTAAGGTAATCAATGGAAAAATGAGTCTCGAAGTCTGAAAGGTTACAAATAAATGTATTTGTTCCTGCCTTTTGCAGGCACAAGGGGTGGGGGTCTTCACTGGAAACAACCACAAAACCCACTTATTTCGTGGGCCAGCCATGAGCCAAGACCTCAGCTTATACAGGGGAACAGCAGCTCTGCTTGTGACACAAGGGCTGTCTTTCTGTGCCACTCTTTATTTTGCCATCACAGACTGCTGTGCTGTTGTGGTGCCCTCATGGGATAGGGACTGTAACATCTGCAGGTGTATGAGGCACCCCACAACTGTGGGGCCGAGCCACAAAACCCGGGATCCACCATGGGTGCTTACAGGGAGGAATAAAGATGTGGATCATCCAGCAGTGGATGAATTTTCTTCCTAAGCTAAAAGTTGCAGGTGGACCCTTGTGTTTATCAGCCATGGAAGGACTTAAGCATTCTAAAATTGTTAATTTTTTTATCTATTACCTTTTGAATCACTTACAGAGTATCTTTTTGCAATAGGTTTCAGTTTAATGACATAGCATAAGAAAAGTATGATGTCACGTTCCTTTTAAATCAGTGACATTGCTGCATGCCCAGTAGCTCCTATTTTATGAGAAACGAACTGGTACTATTCTTCTATTCCTTTTTGTGATTTTACAAAGCTTTGTAAAAGACTTCTCTTCAGCTCTCTTCCAAGCCCAAAAATTCTCTATTTTATTTCCTCTATTTTGTGGAAGTCCTGCTAAACCTTTGATCTTCTCTGTCGCTTGTTTGTCTCTTTTCTCTCTCTTTTTCAAGATGAAGTCATCAGAACAACACAGAGTTTTCAAAATAAGCGTGCACAGAGTTTTCTACAGTGGAATAATGAAGTCTGTACTTTTTCCTCAACCCTTTCTCTTGGATTTACTAACATTCGTTTTGTCTTTCTCACCAGCACTTAGTATGACCCAATGCTTTCAGAAAACTATCCAGTGCCTCCAGCATCTCTCTCATGACTGCTATCAGCACTTTAAAAGCAGAATTACATACATATAGGTAGGTTTATTTTCTCCCCCACAACTCTCTTTGCCCTAATAGAAACTGAATACCATCTGCCATTTTACTGCTATTTAATTCAGTGCCCTGAGATCCTCCCACAGCCCCTCTTGCTCTGGCATTGGCTCTCCTGAACAATATGTGTCACCTGAGAGTTGTGGCACTTGAGCACCTGTTTTTTTCTGGGGTTGGGTAGGAGGAGCTTAAGGGATAGCAGAGATGCAAGAAAAGACACTGCTCTTGCTGTGAATTTGGCCTCCATCCTTCTCCAGCTCTCTGCATAGGAGGCTGGAGATTCCACGGGGGTCAGTGGAGGCTTTCTTAATCCGTGGAGCAAACAAAAGAAAGAGTGACACTGAGAGCACTTGTGCTGAAACAGGAGCTGTTCCATATTGCATGCACACCACGGGCTTTTTATGGCCTCATTAAAGTCAATGGGAGCTTGCCATCTGCTTCAGCAGGGGCAGCATCAAGGAATAAAAACACTGCACACTGCTTGGATGATGGTTTTGCCTGAGCACTGGCTGATCCTTGCTGCGACCTGAACTAGGTGTGAGTTATCACTTAGAATCATAGAATCAAATGATAGTTTGTGTTGGAAGGGACTTTAAGGATCCTCTTGGTCAAACATCCCTGCCATGGGCAGGGATACCTTCCACAACACCAGGCTGCTCAAAGCCCCATTTAAACTGGCCTTGAACACTTCCAGGGATGTGGCATCCATAACTTCTCTGATCACCCTGTTTCAGTGTCTCATCATCCTCACCATAAAGAATTTTTTCCTAATATCCAATCTAAATCTGCCCTTTTTCAGTTTAAAGTCATTAATCCTTGTCCTATCACCACATGCCGTTGTCCAAAGTCCCTCTCCAGCTCTCTTGTCATCCCTTTTGGTACTGGAAGGTGCTCTTAAGGTATCCCTTGAGCCTTCTCTTCTCTGGGCTGAACAAGGCCCTCGCTCAGCCTGTCTTCACAGGAAAGGTGTTTCAGCCCCCTGATCATCTTTGTGGCCTTCTGTTTTTCAGGAGGGAAAGCAGAAACTGAGAGTAACACAGATTTCAAAGATCTTGACTGTCTCTCATCTGGTCCTGTGTGTCGGAGTACAGGGAATGAGAAGCAGATGAAGGAATTCTTGGCAATCTGTCCTGTGTGACATCCCATGTCAGCAGGTCTCTCTGTCTGTCTTTCTCTTTTCTTCAATCTTGCAACTTCACAGCAAGCTGGGAGTCTGCCGGGAAGGTTGTGAGCTAAGCAGGTGACAGTGAGACACAATTGCAGAAACTGTTATAAGCAGTATTGATTTTGAATAAACACGTGAGTAATATTGACTTGGAGGAGCTCTCTTAACAAGTGAAAGGACTGACTGAATCCAAAGGATGGAAAAATATAAATCCCTCTCTGGAGCTGGGTAAGGCAGGTTTTAGTCGTAGATATGAAACTGAGATCTGTTTCCATTATCCTTTTTCTCAGTCCTGTCGTCAGATAAGAACTACAATCTTCACAATTGAATGAAAATTTAAAAAAAAAGTTTTAGATGGATTAGTAGAGGAAGGGGGACAATGAACAGAGCTATGTAAGCAAGTAGTGAAAAAATCATGGTTTAGAAGAGGTGGCCATCTGAATGCTACTGAAGTGTTAAAGGGAAAAAGAAAGTTTAGATGCAGAAAAAATGAGCTCACAATGAGGCCATAATACTTATAAGTAATTAAAAATAAAACCAAACCCAAACTCAAACCCAAACACCATCTCCCCTACTGTTTCAGATCCACACCCTCAGGTCCCCTCAGGATAAATGGAGATATGCCATGGACTCAGTGAGTGGACTAGAAACTGGGCTCACACTCAGGAGTTAGTAGCACTGTTATCAGTCAAGTGAGACACAATGGAAAATTTTCATGTTGCCATTATTGTTTGAACTAAGGCAGAAGTGCCTTAACGCTTTCCATTTCTTGATGAACATACTCCATTTCTTTGGGTTAAGGATTCAACTCTCACCTCTGAGACTTGTTTGGGATACCTCTCTGTCCAGGCAAGCAGCCATAGAAAGGTTTCTGCCGTGGGTGCTGCTGCAAAATTACTTCAGACCTTTCATGCAAGACTCAAAGATCACCATGGACCTCAACACTGGACCCCACGACCCTGATATCCCATGGATATCTGGATTATATTATGTGCAGTAATGCCACAGATGCCTGGCACAGAAATAAAGAGTTTGAGCTCCTTTGCATAAAATCACACAGAAAGGAAAAGTAGGGCATCTGGGAGGCAAAACCCCATTTCTTACAACTCCCTGGTTGGTTTTTTCTGTATGGCAGCAAGAAGGCTGCTGTATGCAACAGGGGTCTGCTGAAATGAGGGCATCCCTTCTGCACATGCATATTCAAAGACTAAAGAGAAAGCTTTGAAATCTTTTCAGAAAAGGGGTCAATTATGTAGATTTTACATGGCTTGTTATTAAGGCCAAAATTCACATCGTTTTCACAAGGGCTGGAGGATACCAAGGCAAAGATGTAAGGGCTGGAGTCCAGATTTGCCTGGAAGAAGGGAGGGACAATCAAAACATTGTTAATTATATCCTCTCAAGAAAGGGCCTGTGGTGCTAGGAATTCATCCCAAGAGGGTAATTTCAAGGCTACAAGTTGTAATATATATTATTGCTGGTCTAAGCAGGAGCAAGGAGGAACTAACTCCAGCTGTGGCACCTTTGGTAGCTTTTTGCAGGAGACTCCAGTTATAAGTTAAACAACTTATTTTGGGGAATATGATATCCTTCCCCCAGCCTGCCTGAAGTCTTCAGTACCAATACAATAATGACTTGAAAGAAAACTAGTCAACAATGATTTCTGTGGACTTTACAAATGCTTTGATGAATTTTATTACAGAGGCTCTCAAGGAAACCAGAGGCATTTGGTGAAAGGTAAAGTACTGTGCCATTGGTTAAAAAACTGGCCAGAACAAAAAACCAGAGCTGGAATGACTAGTTAGTTATTACAATGCCAAACACATAACAAAAGGCTATCATATTAACCATCTTTTCATGCATAAATAAAAGGATTCATTTAGAGAAATTAAGACTATTATATTTCTTTTATATCCAATGAAAACTCCAGAAGTATTGCTTTTCTCATTTAATATCGTACACATTTGGAGGTTATTAGAAGGTTACTGAAAATATGGTGCCTTGAAGGGAAGAAAGAGTTGGATTTTATAATGTCCTGTCCAGAGTTTGATGTATTTCTTGAGTCTAGGAAGGAGGGCTGGGTCTTGGTGTTGGAAAACAGTTTACATAGTACAAAAAAGGAGAATGGAGAATGAATGGGAACAATCAACACTTTCTACCTGGACCAAAACCTCCCAGTAGGTACAATGTTACATTTGGATAGCAATGAAAATTTTAAATCCCAACAGAGCAGCTTGCTCTTCCACAGCTGATCAAAATTGATCACATAAAACCATTTTTCAGTGGCAAAGAAGATTTTAGCTAAGGATTTAAAGATTATTAACAAGTATCACTTCCCATGAGAAAATACCCAGTTTTCTCAAAAAGCTAAAACATTTGGGCCCAGATAGTAATTTTCAGAGGAAAATGTGGAATCTTTTGATGTACACATCTTACATCAGAGGGAAAAACATTTTCTGATCAGCTTTGTAGGCACTACTGTTCCCGACTTCTTATCATGAATCAGCTCTGAGTAAGGAAATGATAGGATAGTGGTATAACACTTTTCTTCTAGAGATGTCAAAACATTTCCCAAAGGCACTGATGTCTCTTCACCATAGAAAGACTGAGGAGAAGGAGAAGGAAAGCTGAAGGAGTTTCTTAAAGCCAGTGTGAGGAATGAGACATGCATATCCTAGTTCCCCATGCAAGTGCCCTTTCCAGTAAATTGTGGGATATGTTATGATCAAATGAAAACCTCCGAGTTGATTTTTCAGAGCTGGCAAAAAGAGGCAATGAATAGTCACAATTAGAAAGCTAACTCTGAGTTTTTCTAAAGAGGAAAAGTATAGGACTGCTCATTTATCTCCAAACTGAATCGAAGACTGCAGAACTCTGCGTGAGCATTGTTATTTTCCTTTATCAGCAAAGCATTGTTTTGTTGCATGAAATCTGTATGTTCAATAGATTTGATTTTCCAAGCAGCTGGGCTATCTTGCACTGTGAAGACTCCCTCTTAATCTCAATTGCTGTGCTTTTCTCAGTGCCATTCCCAGCTGCTCAGAAATGAGCACAGTGCTTTCATCTGTCTTTTTGTGCTCTTATTAGGTGTGACAGTCTCAACAATACCTGTATGTAAGAAAATATGCAGGTTTTAATTTGGTTTTTTTTTTTTTAATGTGATTGTCAAAAATTATGGGCAAAAAGGTGTTGGTTTTAAATAATGAAAGTTCTGCCACATTAATGATGTGTTTCTTTAGAGGGATGGGCCTTTTTTATTCAGTTTGCTCTAACACATAATTGCAGCCAATCCTTATTTACCCACAGGAGACAAGGGAACAGAAAAGAGCTGAAATATGCACAGTTGGGCCATAGGTGCTTTCCAAGTGAAGGTGATACACAGTTAGGATTAATGTATGTATATGATCATTTGGCTTCAGGCAAACATCTTTTGAGATGCTAGACTGTTTATCAGACACTTTTTTTGCTGTTCTCATAAACCTTTTTGTGTAAAGAACCGTCCTCATGACATGAGGCAGCCATGACTTTAGAGAATACCTATTGGCATGACTGAAGTACCAACACAACAGGAGAGATAGGGGGAGAAAAATCCTTGGGAGGATGGGATGCTTCAGTGAAACCAATCAGTGTTCTATGCCACAAGCAAGTGCTTAGAAAACCAAGCTGGAAATGCCTGAAAATTAGTGTCAGCCTTGCAGCTATCCTGGAGGCAGAGCAACTGCAATGGGAGACACAGACCCCTCTGAATGCTTTCAATATGTGGTGTGTTATCATTTCTGCTCAAGTTTGTGCCTTTCAATTCAAGGAACTGCTTCATAACCCAGCCCCTGTAAAGGCAGGATGGAGGATTTTGCTGTCCAGAAAGGGCCAAGCATGCTAAATCTTCAGATATGGTAAAGTGGTGGCCATAGACAGACCTGGCCAAGACATTTTTCCCCTCAAAGCCCTGAGGAAGAGAGTAAAGGGAAGAAGGCTTTGCCAGGAAGCAGGAAGCAGTATGTTAAAGTGAGAGGATGGAGGATTAGATTTGCAAAGGTGTCCACATTTGCATTTTCTACCAATAGTTACAGCATGCAAAGCAAATTCCCTTTTGGTGTTTTTTTCTGGGCTGCACTGTTGCCAATGGCTCAACAGAACAGGCTGCACTTAAACCAGAGTAGAAGTCACCACACACCTAGCTCAGCCTGCCCAGCCACAGGAGTGCTATCCTGGGGGCCAGAAAGTCTTTGTCCCACTGCTCTAAATCCAGCAGATCCCAGGCAGAGCTCTGAGAAACCTAGCACCAGAAAAAAGAGTATGTTATCTTCTCTGGACCACAATCACACTCCTGTCATTGTAACAAAATGTGTGAGACAAGGAAATAGTGATAGAATGCACGTTTGCTCTGGAAATGTCACCATCAGGTCCTGTCTTAATGTCATTTGGATTAGAGGGGGCTATTCACATCAGCTGGAAACGTGGCCAACAAGCTAAGACAGACAAGTAGGTACAAAGCCACTCGCTTTGAAATATTTTTCTATTTTCTTACTGCAACTGTATGAAATATATGCTCAGCACACAGCCACTGTGGGCTTTTACAATGTCTATCCAATACAATATCTGGCCCCTGTGTTTTAGATATAGTGATACTGAAACTTTAGATACCTGAGGCTACAATAAGGACTGTTAAACATTTTTCTTTTCTATGTGAAACTCAAGAAAGCAGCTGATCTACACAATAGCCTATTCTGCATTCTTAAAGGCTTATTGATAAAGGTTTGATTTACAGCCCAACTCTCCTGGGTTGGGCAGCCCAGGGCAAAAAAGGCCTTTGTGTAATGTACTTTACTGAAGTTTTTTAACAAAACAGAATACCAGCAAAAGCATTATTTTGCTAGCCTAAGTGTGCCTAAGGACTTTGCTACATAAGAAAAACTGATTAAAAAACACAAAACAAAACAAAACAAAACAAACAAAAAAACAACCAAAAAAACCCACAACCAAGCAAATAACAAAATACAGTAAGTTACTTCTTACCAACAATCTGGAAAATGACACTGCAAGTAGAAACAGGAGTCCTGCATTAGACTTTCTCTAGCAGCAGATCAAAGTCTATCCCTTCACAAGAGTGTTTCTTCTTTCTGCTGTAACTTACTGCTCTTCACAGGGCAGGTAACACAAACTTCATGAACTCACTTTTACTTTTTTTACTGTGCATGTTTTTTCTTTTACCTGGGGTTGTTCTTCTAATCCAACATCTCCCAGATGAATGGACACACAAATTTTGGGGACTGGAATGGATTTGGACAGGATGAGGAAGGACAAGGAGCCCCTTCACTTGCTACTGCTAGATAAATCATCCCCTAATACCCTAGACTGCATGTCTGACATTGGTGCTGCAGTGCTACAGGATGAGCTTTCCTTGGGTGAGACAGTTTTACCTCCCAGATGGTTATCACCAGTGGCCAATAAATCCAGTGATGTTTCTAACTGACCTTTTAAAGTGAAGACCACTTAATTATCTATAGGACACTGGTTCAGAGAAAAAATATATATTCTGTACATTTTTTCAAAGAACAAGATGTTAAGGATGTTTTTAAAGTGCATTAAAATTAGAAAAACATCCTTTAATAGATTTCCAAATCTACGTGAGGTCCTGCAGGAATTAGCAAGTGCCTTGAGGTGAAACTATGGCAACTCAGTAGTGGTCAGCTCTGGTAGCCAAACACACCCTAAAGACTGACTGGTTTAGGTCTGTGTCTATGAGGCAGACAAGGAGAGGCTACTGTTCCCTTGGACATACAGCATTTGCCAGGCAAGGGCAAAGCAGTGGCCAAGGGCTTCCCATGCAAGGATGTCCAGCACAGATGGCCTCACTCCTCCCTTTCCACAGTTAGCCACAGATGTTGCTGGTACTGGTGGGGATGCCCCACTAACAGGTTAAGCAGGACTAGAAGGAGCAGCTTGTTGGTGATTTTTAGTGAGGGAGGGAAAAAAAAGGATCTAAAAATGTATTTATGCCTGACAGAGTTGATCCGCAAAACTAATCCTTTGCATTTCTTTTGCATCTTCCATCTGTGATTTCACGGTTAATTGACTTATCCATGCAATGTTCCTCTGAGGTATAGATTATCTCCCCTTTCATAGTGATAAACCCGAGCGCGTAGGGGTTTGAGACGTAACTTGCCCTAAACCCTCAAGGGATTACAAGGCAGGGCACAGAGCAGACCTGGGTCCCTCCTTTGCACCCTCAAGGTGGGTTCCCTTTTCCCATGGAGACACACAGCAAGTCATGCTCCACATGGCAACGAGCCACCACACTGCACCCAGTGTCCCTCACCATTGCCCAAACACTTCAGCAAGGATTTGTGGGTCTGTCCAGAGCATGAACTGTGGAGTTCCTCTTGTCCCACATGTGTGAGCCCTGAGGTACAAGTCAGGCCTCTCTTCATGGATAAATGCCACAGCCCCCATCATGTGGCTGGGTTTATTTTTAGCTATCCCAGGGTCAATACCCGCACAGCAGCACCGGCCACATCGATCCCACTGATGCTTTGAAGATCAATGTTTGTAACAGCCCTGGCTACAGCTCTTTGGGGTGATCAAAGCTCCATCCTCTCCTCCCAAGCCTGAACTTCATCCCTCTGGAAGCTGTGGGTGACTTTCACCTGTTACATGCTTTGGGTTGTACCTGCATAACTCCTGTAAGGACTCATAGAAGACAAACATCAGCTGACTTTAGATGAATAGCAGACAAGCCCCATGCCACAGATTTCCTTCCTTGACTAAATTGACTCCTTCCCCCCTTTAACTGTGTCTTTGCACAATGATGATGCCTCTTAAATTGTTTTTATAAGCAAAGTAAGATAAAGAGGGGAGAAGAGCTAAGTGGTCCTATCATCACAAATGCAGTAGATGAAAAGCAGGTATGGAAGCACTTCACAGAAAATTTTGAGGAAAGTTAGGTACCTAGCAGTCATTACATCCAGGTGATGCTAAGACTTCAATGTAATCTTAATTAACTGTTTAATTTATTGAACTTTGCGAAGTTAATGACCTTTGAAAATATCTAAAAAAAAAGGTTTCAGGCAGATTTCAGGTTTTTGACACATGTTGTAGAACACCTACCATTATTTTAAAAAGTTCAGCTCCATCATCACAGTGATTACTTTTCCTATTGCGTGCAAGGTATTTCAGATGGGCAATCAGGGTGTTAGAATAATGAGCAGAAACCTTAATGAGATGCTGTCATCCTTATTTCTGCCAGGATTGTGGCACAAGAAACACAAAAAATTACATTTTTCTTAGGCAGTAAGGGCACATGTCACCTTTTCCTAGCAAAGGTCAAGGGAACTGAGCCTTAGGAGTGCCAGTTCATTCCACTTACTATAAAGAAATGGTAATGGACTTGCTAAGCTGGAACCAGTCACACTGCAGGTACTTGAAGCTGGCTGAGATGAATCCCACCTCTGACCTGTCTCGGTGAGTTTTCTTGTTGTTTCCAGATAAAGAAAGACTGAGGTCCCCGAATTTTAGTAGCATCTAATAGTGCCATGAAATCCAGCATTGGCTATTAATTCAAATGAGACTTTTATGCAAATGGGGATTGTTGTTTAGGCTGAATACAAGCTGATGATATATATTCATTATATGTAGAAGCTCTGCTGTGCCTTCCTGGGGATGCTGTGCCGGCATCTTCATATCTTTATTGACATCTTGGAAGATGCATAAATGTACCATTAGCCCCTGCCCAAGGAACTGAATCTGGGAATTTCATGGAAGGGTTTGAGAGGCTCAAGAGTTTGAATGAGCTGAATGGACCTCTGATTTGCTTTAGCTCTTGTCCTCTTTCCAATGCCAGTGAAACCTTGGTCAGAAACAATCACAGCCAGAACATGAAGTGACCAATAGCCAGGTGGCCAAAGGCCATCACCAGGGGGGCTTGGAGCACAAAGAGGACAGTGACACAAGGAGAGGCTCACAGGCAGCTGCTGAAGCAGCCATGGGCGCAGCTATAAATATCCACTACAACATAAGGCAACATGCTACGAACATCAGCTTTTATTTGGGGGAGTGATGGGAGCCCCAGTTGAGATGAAAGGGAAGGCATGTCTGGCTCCTACCCCAGGAGGTAAATCTAAGTGACAGTGATGACTCTGAGTTTCAAGCAGTTCTCTGATTCTAGAGAGTGGGATTCATTAGGGATGAACAAATGAATGTAAAAGTACTTAAGGTGAAAAAATGTAGTATTATCACAAGGAAAAATGGTATCACATGTTCCCCTTGGTCCTGTGCTTTGGCATCTGATTATGTCCTGTGAAGCACTCCATCAAATAAGAGAAGTGCAGGATCTACCTCAGATTCTCACCTGAGGGATCTTCCTGCCTACAGGGAGTTCTACATGCAGATATACCTTCTGAGACTGAAAAATCCTGCCTCAGCCTTCACCCACAGAGGGATCAAAACGGCACATACACTTTGGAGAAGAAATGGTCTCTGGTGCCTCTTTTCAGTTGGGGTTCTGATTTGTGTCAAAACTAACCCTAACAAAGATTAAAGAATCTCTGCAGAAACAATATTTTGTAGGACTCCTTTTGGGCAACCCCATATTAATTATTAATATATTATTATTATTTTGTACTTTATCAACTCCTTTTTTACCATTGCCCCTGTTTTCAATTTTTGCCTCATGCTGAGCCCTTCTGTTTGTTCCCTCCTTTTCTCCTCTTCCCAAGGCCAAAATACCACAGCTCAGGATTTGCACACTTGTAGCAATATTGCAATCCAAAAAAATGGCTATTTTTCTCTCAATGCCTTGTCTGCCCTGTGAGAGCTGGTTTGCTCTTCCAGCACATACAGAGATGTATCCAGAGAGCATCAAGTGAATTTATGAGCATTTGCAGAGTATCTAGGAGTCACTTTGCATCAGAGGTAGTGCTTTTACAGATATGAGGTGGCTATAATCAGGTTTCTAATTGAGAGCATAATAGCTGTGCTTTAGCAGAGTTGTAGCTTTGGGAAATGGTGTTTAATTTGACAGAGATATTGACAAGGATGGGATTGGAGTCTTTTACATTGGAAAAAAAGCTTCTGTTATCCAGTTCTGTTGATTTCTTCTTGCAAACCAAACACAAACACTCAGTGTTTGTTGCTTTCTACATAGTGCCCTGTTTGAATGGTTACTGAAGTGGATGAATAAATCATCTGACTGTTGAAACTGCATACATAGACCTAATGCTCTAGTGAAAGGCTTTGTGTGTGTTTTGACTGCTAACATCCAGAACAGCAAATATACCTAGCAGCAAAAGAAAAATATAGCTCAGTTACTATTTAGGGAAGGAAGCCCCTTCATATTTCTAGCACATGTTTTGTCAGAAGACTAAGGAGGATGCTCAGCCTCATGGTTGTACCTGCTGGGAAACAGGACCACCAGAGGCCATTTTCTCTGCTGGGGCAGAGATTTTGCACAGCAGTTCTCAATTTGAGTCTGTGAGCACATCTCTACAACTCCCATTTTTTCTTCTGTAGATTCTCAAAGCATCTATAGATTGTTCCAGTGAGCCAGGATGGAGGCAAGAAAAAAGAAGGTAGACATAGCCTTGCCCAAGCCACCGAGCCAGAGCCTGATCCTGGGAATCTGTTTCTTCAAACACAGCAGTCCCCATCTCTGCTGAGGTGGTTTATTTATGTGGTGGAGAGGCAGCTTTTCCTTCCTAAACTGCTGCACTGGCTTAATGGGAATCATGATAACAACGGCTGAGATCATTGATGTGTCATAGAGATAAATCCCTTTCAGTTATTGGAGGAGGGTGGACAGACCCTGATGGTCCTGCCAAGCAGGGCAGGGTGCTGAACTGGCTCTGCTATAACGTAGTCTTCTCAGACTTGTACAATGACCTATGGTCCTCAGATATGACATTTTTATGTCTGCCACCCGGATTTGGAAGGCAGCTAAATCAGTCTTATTTAAAGTCTTATTTAATGAGACTTTAATATTCATCATACTGCTTTTGCTTTTGTGGAAAAGGCCAAACTCTTCTGGAAAAAAAGCAGGTCATTAGAGCCGTAAAGATAAACTCCAGTAAAATAACTCATGTTTCTAGCCCTTACTGGAATTGGTGCCATGTAAGGGTGAGTGGCAAATGATTTTGAAAGCACTTACTCATGCAAATGCTGCATCAGTGGAACAGCTTGCAAAAAGCAGGGGTGTGTCCCCTCTTAACCTCTTCAGAGGCAAGTCCCTCTCCTTCTGAATACACAGAGCAGATCTCAAAGGATTGCACTGGCAATCTTGGAGAGGAAAACCTTTCTTCATTTTGAAAATATGCCCCACAACCAGCAACAAATAAACACATCTCCAGTTTCTCAGTGCTGTGAAAGCAACACACCCAGTACAGCACTGCTCCTCCACTTGCATCACCGACAAAGCTGCCAGCTGAACTGCGCCTCCATCCTTGGTGACTTGGCATGGTACCAAACAGGAAGCACATAGATAAGCTTTTGGGATCCCAGCAGTTTTTCCAGGGCTGCTAAGCTCAAAAAGAGCCCAGTGCCTTGCTACTGGCCAGTAAAAAGAGCACATTTCACTCCTAAAATCATTGCTAAGAATCTGGCCTTTCTGAGAACAAAGCTTTATATATGCCAGGAGATTGCTTCAGAACGAGATCTGATGCATCACATATTTTTAACCTTGTTTATAACTTAATCTATAGCTAAAGAGGAGACTGGAGAGGAAGTGCCACCCCTGAGAGGATGCACTCAGCCATCAGCACAACCCACAGTCTGTGCCAGGCTGCATCCTCCTGGCACCTCTGGAGATGGGAGTCCCCAAGCTGGCAGTGCTGTGAGCTGAACCCACACGGGTGGGCACCTCTTCCCCATGCCACCCCAGCCAGTGCTCTTCTCACTTCCCTTTGCCATCCTCAAAAAAACCCCACAAAAAACCCAACAAAACAGCTTGTTCATCACCAGGAGGTGCCGATTCTGCCTGCACAGCCTGGGCAGTAGCAGGTGGGACTCACCACCATGTCCAGCACCTTTGCTTTTTTAAAAATGTGTCATAAAATAAAGCACATAAAATTGTTGATATTTTGGGCATCTGGGTGGTGAGACCCCCTTTTTTCACTGCTCACCATTTAGGGGAAAAGGACAGAAGAAAGGAATTTCAGGACATTTTCAGGTGTGTATTTTTCCTGGATGAGTGAATGAAAGTTTGATTGATTGATTAATTCATTTCTTTTCTGCAGCACAGGACATTAATTGTTGAAAGCAGGTATTTTTAATGAAGGGGGGGAGGGGGGGAAGAAAGGCCTAAAAGGGACTGGTTCTTGCAGAGCATAAGCAAATCTTTCCCTTTTTCAGGTAGCCCATGAAAAGTTTGCTTTCATGAAATGCAAAGGAAACCTGGAGAAGCAGTGATGAGAGAAGCGCAGTAGCAATAATATTCAAACCATTTGGAAGCAAATGTTGTGCTTATGGGAAGTATGCAACAAAACTAAAAAAAGCCCAAGCATGAAAGGCACTCCGAGTGTTAAATATTCATTAGTATTCCCCGCACCGCCTGTTCTAAATATAAGATACGTTTCAGCACAGCCCTGGCGTGTGACTGGGATGTTTTCCCCTCCCTTATAGGATGCTGTAGCCATTCAGCTGGCGGGGCGTTCCCATGGCAACACGGCGATGCTACCTTTTGTTAGATGAATGAAATGACCAGTGCCGAGGTCGGCCAGGGGCGCGCAGGCAGGGCAGGCTGTGCATCTATTGTCCCTGTTCCCTGTCACGGGCAGGTCTGGGGGCAGAAGGCAGGAGGACATGGCAACTTTTTTGCATCACAGAGCAGTGGCGACTGGGTCCAAATCCAAATTCCCTCCATTTTTCAGGGCTGGTACAGGCAGCACAACTTGGCTCTGTGCTGGCATCACCACCCCGAAGGTTAGGAAGTGTTCAGCTTAGAGAATTTTATCCCACCCTGCATGCACCCACAAAGGGTGGACAGGAGGAAGACTGAGGGCTCAAATACATACCACAGGGTTCAGCTGTTTCAAGGAGCTTCAGCCAGTAGTCTGACAATGAACAGTACTGGGTACATAGGGCAAGATTCAGCTCTAGAGACAGGCAGCTAAACTCAGCCATTTACATTTACTTGGCTAAATATCAGGAGACTCTCTTCTCTTCTTCTGATCCATGGAGGTTTGTCAAGGTAATCAGCAGAGCCTAGGAAGAGATGAAGCTCCAATGCTGAAGCCAGGAAGGACATACCAGGTTCTAGGCAGGCATCTGCCTTGGTCTGTTGTCTAGAGTCCAGCAGACATTTAAATTGTGATAATATATGTAGGGATTGCAAGGTTTCTCACTCCCATGATTACTTAAGGAGCCAAGGGTGATTTTATTCCCATCTTCTAGGATATGGTGGTTTGAATCCAGGACAAGATGAGCCTCTGCAGCACCTGTGTAAACCAGACAAGTTGGTCCCTTCTACAGATGGAGAGCCTGAGATACGCTGGGTGTAGCTGCCCAGAATCTGAGTCAAATGCTGCTCCCCTCTTCAGAAATAGAATGAGGATGCAAGTGTTCACATGCTCCATTTGCCTCTGCAGCGCCTTTGATCTGAAATCGCAGGAGCAGAGGCTGTAGAACGAGTCTGCAATAATTTGAGCATTGCTGTGAGTTGCAGCCCAGCAGAGGAATGAGGTGTCAGACCATGGCACTGCTGTCAGGCTGTTGGGGCACTGCTCCCCCGGCTAGAGCAACCAAAGCTTTCATTTTGAAGTGAAGATAAACTTCCTTGACTCCCACAGTTGCAAAATTACTGCTCTAAATGTGAAAGGAGGGGTTGCAAGCAGTGTGGAGCACACTGAGTGCTCATCCTGCTCCTGTAGCACAAGGAGGGCAGGCTGGTGGCTGCAGAGGCTAAAGCAGAGCATCTACCCAGATGCCAGTTCAGCTCTATTCCAACCTGGTGCCTGGAGCTTGAGAGGAGGATGATGTGGTGCACAATACCCATCCACCCACTGATGTTCCAGTCAAACAGGAAATTGCCAGGGTTTCCGAGGAGCCAAGACAAAACTACACACAAGCAGAACCCCTTGGGTCCCCTGGCCCCTCTGGTGAAAATGGATGTGAACAGACCTTACTGCCACATACACCACTTCAGCTGTGGCTCAGTGGTGATGCCATGCAGGAGCTTCTAACTCACCCAGGAACCCAGAACATCCTTGGGATGCAGCTGGGGGTCACAGCCTGTGCTCCCCAGATAGGGAGACTCACTGCTGGATCACAGCCACGGGTGCTGCTCAACAGCAACCATGCTCTTTCCCATTCCTGCTCATCCTGCTGAGCTGGGCTCTGCTCTGACTCATGCAATATCAGCACAATTCCCAATCCATTCAGATCAGAGAGGCTTTGAGTGCTGCTGAACCAGAAAGGCCCCAGCTTGCTTTTCTGGTCCCAGACTGAATTACTCTTTTGGACTTTAGGAGAAATGCCTCTTTTTTTTTTCCTTTCTTTTGCTTGTAAACAGAGATAACACAGGGAAGCTCATGAGGCACTGTGGTGTAGCCTAGTTCAAAGCAGAGCTGAGCTTTAAGAGAACTGGGTGTTCATACACTGCCATAGGTACATCATACACATTATCATATTGCATTAAATCTTGACCACCTGACCTGACATCTCTAAAATACCCAAAAGCTCCTCTCCCTTTACACTTCTCTTGAGGCTACGGTCAGTCAAATTCCCCTGACAATTTGGACAAGATGATGTTTCACAGATGCACAGACTTGTAGGCCTCTCATCAGAGTCTGGCACAATGTTGTACAGCAGAAAAATCACAACGGCCTTGTCTTACTGGAGCCTGGAATTCCTGCTGCCATTTATTCAAAGTCTTATTAAAGTCTTGTAAATGCCAATAGCAAAACCTATTTATATACAACCAGCAAGAAATGGATGAGCCTGCCAGAATTCTACAGTCTCTTTAGCTCTGGAAAACTTATCTCTGCCTTCAGTATGATATGACCAGATACATTCACGTTTGATAAGAACCTGAATTTGGCTGAGAACAGTTAATTTTATTTGAAATTAATATTTATCACTGTAGGGGGCACCTCGCCTCCCTGATTTTACCCCATAAAGAATAATAAGAAAAATGGCCTTAAACTGCATTATCTACATGGTGGGAAGGCCTGAAAGAGATAGAGAAAAAAAGGGATGTGTGGGGTTGAACACCCTCATATGTGTCACTGTCTGGGTGCACTTCTTCTAGGGCTTGAAGGGCAGGAATTTTGTCAGTCCCTGGGTTCATCCCAGGCTTTGAACCCTAGGATGCCATGAACCAACCATGACACCACCATGAACATTTTCCATTGCATCTTCTCCTCCTCAGTGTAGCCTCCAGGAGCCTGAGCTGAGCATGAAGGATTCATGGGGTCAGAGATGGTCCCTGGTCTGAGCAGCCAATCACTTTGAGAAGGAACTGGTTTCTCTTTTTGGTTTTTGCAGGAGCTTCAGTGGCTGGCTTGGACCAGAAAGCAGAGTTTTAAGATGGTGAAAGCTAATTGAGGTGAATCCCCATCATCATCTAGAGGACATGTGGTATTTTCAGGAGTTAACCAGATCCAGCTCAGTGCATGAATCAGACAGTGACTGTCCCATAGCATGTAGCTTTGGGACCTAAGAGCTGGTGTTAAAGGGCATTAGAATTTCCACCTGTAATATACTCCAACCAGCCTGACAGTGATTTTTCTCACACAGAAAACTGAATCCTGGTAGTGTAATAGGGTTTTTAATTTTGCTTTTAGACAGCAATTGGGTACTGGTATGTGGAAGGTTACCCCCTGGGCTGAGGAAGGGGATTCCTTTCGTGTTTGTGTGAGGAAATGGGGTGGCTCCCAGGGGAGCTGACCTTCGGAGCAGTAATGGGCAGCTGTGCTGATTTGATGGCATTACAAAAGGGTTTTACTTTGGACTCGTCTGGTCTGGTCCTGTGGACTGAACACTGGCGTGTTTGTAGGCATGAAGCTCGTTTTTTAGTTGGACTTTTCTCTGAAAGGGGTTTAGTCCTAGCACCACTTCATGATGGAAAACAAAATGCATAAAGCAGGAGCAGTCAGGGAATTTTCCACAAAGGCACTCTCTGATCTGAATTAAAATGCTAATAGAAACGCATTCAGGGAGTATCTTTTGCTGACCAACTTTGCAGGAGTATATTCCTTTTGTTTAGTGTGCTTTTCTTTCTTCCGTTCTTTCTCTCCCTGAATTCCCGGCTGACAATTGACAGGAACTCCCTTTCAGCGTGGGTTTGGTCACTCGCTGACAGTAAAACGCGCCCAGCAGAAAATGCTCCAACTGTTGGCGTTTCCCGAGCAGGGAAAACCTCCTGGGCTGAGGCTTGGAAGGAGGATTACACCCTTTTAAGTCAGCACCGGGGAATCCACGATCTTCCACGGTGACGAAGTTTTCTCGGTGCTTTCCTGGCTAGCGGGGAGAGCGGCGGAGCATCGGCGGCGCCCGGGCTGACAATAGGCAGGGCAGAGTCCCGCACCTTCCCCGCCAGCGCTGCCGCCGAGCGGGTCCCCGGGCTGGGCTGGGATCGCCCGTCCTGTGCTGAATGCATTACGTAAGGCAGGGATCGTTTGTCAGCCGCGATGGTACAAACATAGCTGCGGGCAGATTTATGCACAGAGAGCGAGAGAGGAGGGAGAGGGAGGAAGGTCTCTCCAGGAACGGTGCTCCACGCGGCTGAGGATTGCGAGTTGGCAGGTTGGCAGCTGGCTGAGCTCCCGTGAAGGGTGTCGCTGGCGGTCCCTGACATGCTCTTGTTCGTGTGGGATGCTTGAGACGGGCACGAGATACTAAGTTGGGGGACGAGGATTGGCATGAGGATCGGACCAAAATGGAAGGGCTTCTGTCTCCGATGAGAACGAAGGTAGGGAAAGATATTAATGTCTTTTGAAGCTCAATTTACCCGACGAGGGGAAGGGGAGTTGCGGGGCTAGCTCTCTGAATAGGGGGCTTGCCGGGCTTTTGTCTCTTTTCTTTTCTGTCTTTTTTTCTTTCTTTCTTATTTTTCAAAACTACGCTCGTGAATGTAACTCGGCAGAGGAGCGACAGCAGTTGCCTCCAAGAGGGGAGCAACGCATGACTCTTCCTCGACAGAGATGACCTTTGTAAATGAGTTTGCCTTTTGGAGTAGACAGCCATATTTTTGTTTGAATTTCCAGTTGGAGGCTCTCATTGTGTCTGTGTGTCTGTGCGAGCTCCCCGGGGAGGCAGCCGGGGAAGGCGTACCTGCGGCTCAGGGGCGGATGGGGACGCCGGGCTACCCCAGCACGGTGTTTTCAGCAGCAAGGGGGGCACGGACAAGCAAAGTGGGTGATTTTGTGCCCAAATACCCTGCCAGGGTGGGAGACCTCTTGTTATGGACCCGGACCAGAAGGCTGTAACAGAGAGTGAGTGTGCAGGGCTAAGGAATTGCTGCACTTGTCTGCTGCCTTCCCACACTCTCAACTCTCTTTAAAGGTTTGACAGTAATCCTCATTTAAAAACTTGAATTCCAGCAGAGAAAAGACAGAGATAAAAACAGTGATGGTTTAGTTTGTAAAATTTCTTCCTATGCCATTATTTCTTTGTGGTCCTGGGGGATAGACTGGATCCTGACTGCATTTTATTTAGTCACTGCCTCCATCCCATGTGGTAACTAACTGCCTTGGGTAAATCCTTCTGATTTCAGTCCATCACCACATTCAATCCCACTCTGTTGTATTATATCTCAAGACTGGAAGACTTGGAATTCAGTGGCAATTCTTGCTGGCAACAGGGTGTCTTTGTACGTCTTAGATGCAAACAGTTTTGAAGGGAGAGTCAGACAAGAGTTGTTTCTATAAAAGCCAGACTTGAAAAAATTCTGAGAAATTGTCTGGTCCAGCCCCTGTGCTGAAGCAGATCAGCTAGTCTGATCTCCTCAATTACATCCCTGCTATCCACTATCCTAAATTAAAGGCTCTTCAATGATTTAAAGTCTTTTCAATATTAAAACCAAGAAAAGTGATTTAAATAAAAATAATTTGCCAGCAAATGTCTGCACTGCAATTCTCCGGGGAAGTAATTTTTTTTTCCACTTCAATTCAGTTTTTTTTTTTTTTGTCTTGAACAGTAAGTTGATAATTTAAAAAAGAACCTGACAACTTCATATAGCTCTCCATTACCAAGAACAATGCTATGGGCAGTTTTTAGAATGAAAGATTTATAAGGGATTATAGACCCGCCATTCATGTCTCTCATTACTAGGAATACATTCATTAATGTGTAGGCTTTGTAAGGCATTTTTCAGTATTATTTTTTAAAAATCAGATAATGGAGGAAACCCCTATCAGCTGCCCAACATTTCTATCTCATTTCCATTATTAGAAAACGTAACTTTCATCGCTTTAGCTGATGTTTCCATTCTGCTCCTCAAACCAGGCTTGAAAGGGCTGCTGGAGGCAGTCTCTCCCAGGACTGGTGTGCTCTCAGGCTGATGTGTGGATTACAGTCAGATGTGTGTAGTATCAGCACCTGCCGCATGTGTGAAGCTATAAAAATGACAGAGTAGAGTAAGGGAAGTGGTCCAGGACTGGGTATTCTGTTTGTTCATCTGACCTGCTTTGTAGCTGGGATGTAAATCCTATATAACACATTCATAAAGTGTAATCTCAGTTGCCACTATCAGGTAATTTATTGATCTAACAGAAGAGTATGCTTGGGAATACAGACATGATCCTTTGGACCACAATCTGCCTTAATACAAGAGAAAGGGAGAGATTCTGACCTCCTTTGTGTATGGGAAAATCTTCTCAAGCCAAAGAAATGTGGTTTTAAATCAGCTATTGCAATGATGTACGATCAACGGGATTCTCTGGAAGATCCAGATCCTGACGTCGCTGTTACGTTGCTGTTAATCTGGGGTGGTTCCATGGCAGCTGATGGAGATATTCAAATAGACTCTGAGAAATAAAGGTCAGGATTTGGCCCTTACATCTTTATGTTTCAGAGAAATAACAATGCATAGATCACTTGAATAGATTTGAAAACTAATCTCATTTCCAAGATGCTTCATGGCTGGCAGTGGTTCCCTGCTCTCGGCCAGAAAATCAAGTGTAAAATCTATTAACTCCCCAAATACAACGTTAATATGTGATGACTACACAAAAAAATACTTGACAACAGCGAGGCTGCCAGTGTGCTGAGACCCCTGCCTGTCACACTCCCTGATACTGCCTCGTTTTCCTCCTCTATTCCCCCGTCTGTCTGATTCCATCTGTTGTCACTTGTTTTACACTAAGGCTGAAACTGTTGGAGGCTAGTTAGAAGTTTTTTTGTCCTTTGGTTTGCACAGTGACGTGAAGGACAGTGGGTTTCTGGTCATTTCAGGCAGAGCTGCCTGGAAAGAGCCTGGAGCTTCTGGGAGCTCCGAGACTTGAACCTGTGTGAAAACATCTCCCTGCCACAGTGAAATGCAAATAAAGACACTGTTTTATCCTTAGAGTCTCCTTTTTAGCCTGCTCATATCTAGACAGAAAACTAAAGCCAAACAATTTTCTCTATTTCCATGGGTAAGTAGGAGCAAGAGGTGACTCTGCAGGTACTTCTCACAGTCTGTCACCAGCAGGTGAGGACAGCCTACATCTGCCTCTCACAGCCAAATGCAGGGGTCCCTGGAATTGAAATGAGGTCTAAATCCCTGCAGGTGGGCTTGTGTGAATCTCGTGGTGGCACTTGAAAATAAGATTGCTGTGAGCTCGTTGGTCCCTGTTGTTCACAGAGGTTGTCACTCCACATCAGGGCTGACAGAGGGGCAGGTGGGCACATCTCAACCAAAAAAGTCCAGTTTGTTGTGCAGGAGGGCTGGAGCTGAGACACTGGACAGAGACATGAACACAACTCCAACCAGCTCCATTGGCAGGGCTTGCCAGCAGAGGGCTGGGAATATACAACCAAGAATATATTGCATAGAGTACTTATTTCTCATTCCACAAGGTAATAACCCATTGGGTTGCTGGACTGTGCCGGGTGATCATACAGTGGGTACTTTAGAAACTCTTTAAAATATTTGGCAAATTGGGTATTAAACACTAAGCTCATTACACAATGTAATGGACTCCACTGCAGCAAGCTGTGGGTGATTAAAACATTTCTGCTTTTGTATAACCAGGGTGCACAGATGCAGGAATTCTAGGGAAAGGGAAGGGATACATAGTAAAATGGGCTGATACATCAAAACTGAAGCAGATAAGTAGAATGCACTGAACAGGAAAGTTACTGCATTTTTTTGTGTTGATTAAATTTCACTTGATTAGAAGTAATGGATGGGTTGTAAATATTTGGTAGGTTGATGGAGGTACTTATAAATATTACCAGAACCAGTTAAATTCTGTAGCCTAGGATTCTGAACTCCCGTTTTCAGAGCAAATGAATGTACACAATAGCAATGTCCCCATGCCACCTTAAGAGACTGTGAAGTTGATTGAGTACCACGAAGTGAAAAGAATGAAGAAATGCATAAATATTGCACTCCTTTTGTTAGCCTCCATTTTAATTTGTTTTATAATCCTCAACACATGCACAATTTGCCTTAACCCTCAGTGCATTGCCTTCAGCAAATTACACTGGCATAAGAATTTCAGTAATTTCAGTTTCTCTGCTGCTGACACTTGCCAGTGCATGCTACTGAATTTGCAATGAGCACCTGGCTCGAACCACGCAGAACTGGCTACTGCTCTATTTTCCTTTCAGAAGCCTGTGTTTGGTGCTTTTTTTGTTTATCAAAGCACTGCTTCTCTTTCAGAGCAGCTGAAAGAACTTTTTCAATGAACTTTTCGTCTGTTCAGAAACACGCGGAGGGTAAATGGAGATTAATTACTGTCGAATTTACTAAGCTTTGCATCCAAAGATAATTTGAGTGTTCCTGTGTACAGCAAATTCAGCAAGGGAACTCAGTAAATAAAGTGTGTAGTATTTAGATAGTGCTCTTTAAGCATTAATGGGGTTGATTCTCATTTATTGAATCTTATTAACTTTATCTGTTTATTGTAGATTTTGCGGATTAGCAAACTCCCATGGTGTTCCTGTTGGTTTGTTAAACCCTGTTGGCTGTGCTTTCAAAGCCACTTAGTTTTTGACCGCTGGATCTCTCACAAAGAATGGTTAAGTTGTCCTTGTGCCTTACTTAGAGAAGTTCGCAGTGGCTCAAAGCAAAAAAACTTTGGGAAGTACACTATACCCTGAGAATCCTAAATAGCAAAGGCTGTGACAGCTGACCTTTGAGATTGTTGGGGAGGAAATCAGGAGGAGAAATTACCTCTGGGAAAGCGAAGTCTGGGTTACACCTGTGGATCGCTGTGGTTTTTCACCCTTCTTGGATGGCACTGAAAAGAATTTTATATAAGCAGGCTTTTTGTGCAGCTGCATGCAGCAAAACATTTGAACAGATTCTAAACTTAAATCTCGCAAGCTATCCTGCAGAAGTTCAAGTTGGGATCCTGCACTGTCTGGACAGCTATGCATATTAAAATCACTTTACAGCACTCATTGAAGCCAAGAGGCAGAATAATTCCTTTGTGTATGTTGTGAAACCAGTCCTGGTGTTTTCAAGAATATGAAAAGACAAAAGTTGTCCCCATCTCTCCAAAAGCATTCCCGTTGCTCCTATGGAGCCTAAGATCCCTGTTTGGATACAACTGTGGTTTTCACTCTCATTTTGAGCATCCCATCATGACAGACACACACCTGTGCTAGTGACAATTACAGAGTGAGGTTTCCAAAGCCATTTATTTCTGGGGCTTCTGATCTCCCAGATGGAGTCACCTCACCTGGGCAGTGAGCACACAAACACAAACACAACATTGCAGGTTCCTGTACAATCACCCACAGACACATGAAGCTCATAGCATGAACTGAGAAGTGTTGGTGTTCCCTCTGCAGCCCTTCCACAGGGCCCCTGCACAGGCTGTCGAGCAGCTGAAGAGGTACCTCCTTCCCTGCCTTATTAACAGTTTGACACAGAGGTTAATGAGGTCATATGTAATTCTCTGAGCTTGTAGATAGTTAAAAAGAAAGGCAATTCAAGAAATAACGAAGTCTTGTGTCTGCTACTGTTAATCATAATTTTATAAATACCTGGGAAAGAGGATGTAGGGTCATAACTCAGAGCAGAGTTTGGCACTGGAACAACTGTACCATAACATTATGCCTCTGGACAAGCAGAGCAGTTTCTGTTCTGTAACATTTCCTAAACCCATTCAGATTTAAAGACAATATATCACTGAATATAAAACAGAAAGGTTATTTTTCCTCTCCGGCTGTGCTTTGCAGCAGAGCAGTGAGCTCCATGCCTGAGTGGGTCCTGCACTCATGCCCAGTCTCAGCAGGGATGGGTTATTTACTGTCCAGAGTGAGGAAACTCTGTGTATGCTGGGCAGGACACTGTGCTGCTAATGGGAATCGCATTGCAGAGCACTGGGAGCTCAAAATCCAGCATGGGGACTGGTGTGCTTAGTGCTGGATCATGGCAACACAACCTCTGTCCTCAAATGCTCCCTGCTGAAGGATGGGAGGAAATAGGAGCAATTTGCCTCAGTTTTTAAGAAGGAAGGATTGTGGTTCAGATTCTGGTATTTCCAGATTACATCTATGATCCAAAGCTTGAGGGGTGCTGTCCATTCTCAGCATTCTCAGGAGCACAACTGAGTGCAGGCTACACTATCCTAGGACCTACCCTTGGCTGCACACTAGGTTGAGTGGATTCAGCCCTTGCTGAGCTCTGCTGTGACTATCAGACAGCCCCTGAGATGAACCAGGATAATCACAATTCTGGGGTTGCTTTGTCTTTCACAGTTTGATCCCCTCTCTGCCATCACCAGCTCAGCATGGGGACCACACCACTGGGAGTTGCAGTCAGGCTTGGCACACTGTTGTGTTGGAGCGTGGAATGATCACAGCATGCCTTGCTGACCAAAGCTCTCACAATGTGTATCAAATACCACTAGATCCTTTCAGGGGATGGAAATAGGAACTGCTTCCACGTGCCCTGCTCACCTCCCAGTGTCCAGACACCATGTCCCAGCTCAAGGCATCCTGCACCCTGACCTCAGTTGTCTGAGTCCTGCTCAGCCTCTGCAAACCCAGGCTGTAGCAGAGGTGCCCAGGAAGGTCTTACATTCCCTAAACCTTCCTGTGGCTGAGGTTGCCTGAAAGTGCCAAAAGACCTTCTCTTTGCTTCCATGGGACCTCACAGAAAAGCACACTGGAGGGCTGTGCAAAGACCACAGAGGTACCAAAATGAAATTAATAATAGCAATCATAGCAATAACAACAACATAGTAATTAATAATAATGTTTAAAATGCAGTATGGCAAGGCATGGACTGGAGGGAAGAAAACTGATGATGATGGCACTAAGAGCATAAAGCTTGCTAGCTCAGTATGTGGGTCACAGGCATTTTTAGGAAGTGGAGATAAAATACACTGGTGAGCCCTCATTTTCCCAGTCATTTCATTAAGTATTTTACTTAATGGCAGCTGTTGTCGAGGCAATTTGCCACCCTTTTCAAAAGCAGAACTCAGACAGAGACACCCACTCTTTAGCTGTGAATCACAGGTTGCATTCCCTGGGGAAGGTCACAAGGTCTTAACTGCTGCAAATATGGGAAAGCTGAAAAAATCAGAAAGATATGAGTGAGATGATTATAATGCAAAAAATGATGGTTCCCCAAAATGCCAGCCTGGTAGTTATCTACGGAGGAAAACAGCTCTCCTACACGTCTGCCTGGTATATAAGATTATTCTGAAGGCAGTGTTGGTAGGGACTGCATGTGTTTAATGTTTGGGAGTATATGGAAGGAAATAAAGCATTTGCATGATGCATATTTCATATAAAAAATATCTGATCCATAACCAGTGCATACCAGCAGAGCTCTAAGCACCTCAGCATGGACTTCAGTAATGGTCAGCTATTTCTTATAGTATTTTACTGGATTTAAATAAATGTAAAATATGTCTGCTGCTGGGTATGTGGGCTTTCTTCCTGAGAACACACACCTAATGTACCTTAACTTCCCCTGCGTGCCTCCCTTATCTACATCCCAATATAAACCCCACCAAATCTGTGAGACCAAAACTCTGGCCACATCTGGAATTCAACCAGCAAGGCAAAAGTCCCAAGCCCTTCAGGTTGCTTCAGTTCAGAGGAGACCAGAGGACAGATGCAGGTGTCTTTTTGATGGGATTTATAAACATATTGCATTGTCAATAAACATACGAAGTCCTTTTTCCCTGACCACAGCAGATATCAAACAAATGAGAGAGCAGTTTTCCCTCTTCAGGGTGGCTTCTTTCATGCATCATTCATCCACACCTGTGTTTCCTCAGTGTCTTGGTCCTTGGCTTGATTATCCTATGAGGGAGGGATTTCCCCCTCCCTCATACAGTCTCAACACACGGCAGACCAGTCCAGAGACTCAAACCCTTCTTCTCTTCAAGCTCCAAGTCCCCATTTTGGTGATTTGTTTCGGGGTTTTTAGGGAAAGCCCTTGCCCCTTTTGTGCTGGAGCTCAGCTGCTGTGGCAGTGCTGTGTTGCAGCTTCCCAGCACCCAACATCTCCTCATGTTCAGAACAGGAAAATCTCCTCAAATGCAGATGTCCTGAGGCAGAGCCATTGACTTGGGTCCCACATGACAGGCTGAAGAGCTATTTAAGGCTGATTTAGTAGTAAATGCAGTATAAATATCAGCAGAAAAAATGCACCACTCCTTTTTCTCTCTCTCTTTTTTTTTTTTTCCTACAAAATCTTGTTCATGGCTCTCCCATACAACAAACACCAGAGGAAAGTGCTGGCTCTCAGGACATGCCATGGGGATCCCTGGGCCACAGCACTGATGAGGCACAGTCCAAAGCAGCAGCCAAACCCATTCCAGTCCCTCTGAAAACAAGCAGATATCATCACTCTTCTGCTCTTGGTAGCACAAACACTTGCAAAGCTTGGTTGTGCTGAGGGAACATTAAAGGTAGAAACATCTCCCGGGTAGACAGCACTCAAACCACTTGGGGCTTTGAAGACAGGAGGTCAAAAACAATATATCAAGTCAGTTATCAGCCAGTCCTGTCTTCCTTTCCTCCCCTCCCTCTGGCTCAGAGCTGCAGGAGCTCGGGTCCTTTGATGTAAACCTGTCAGACACTTTGGTCTCTTCTCTTCTCTGCCCTACCCTATTCTTCCACACACACATTTGTGTGAGATTTTAATTATAGGCATGATCATATTGGTAAGAAAACCCTTCCTTAATTACACGCTCAATTAATTCTAGTAGCATAGGAGTTGAAATACAAAGTTAGGTGAAATCATTACTGCTTCATTTAAAGTTGAATCTCTCCACGGCCAGGTTCCAAATAATACTGTGGAAGTAATTTTTCTTTGGAAAAATGGATTTCATTTAGAAGAGATTAAATTGTTTTGGATAGAGGGAGCTAGAGTATTATCTGGTACCACTGATATTCTTTTCCAGAAAGACTAATTACTTATAAGACTAATCTTTTCAGCAAATATTCCATGACCAGGCCAAATAATTATATGGCACAAATAAAGCAATATTTAGCCTCATTAGGGCTGGCACAAACCCTCCTCTAATGTATTGTGATCTTTAGACAGAGATCAGGTGAGATGAGAGATTAAATGTGTCTTCATAACATCAGATACCTCTCCATGGCACCAGGGCCTCCACGCTCACACCCTCACTGGTATTCGGGTGGCACTTCTACTGCTTGTGATGGCAACCTGGTAGGGATGCCTGAGAAACATCTAGGCTGGAACCTGCTCATCTGAGCTTTAAGCCAGGATCTGTTCTTGTCTCTATAAAACTGGTGACTCCCAGTGTGTGAGACAGGAAGCCTGTGTGGCATCCCCGGGATCCCTGCTGACACCTGCAGCAGCTTGGAAAATAAGGCACAAGTGGAAGAGAAACACAATCTGAGCTGGAATAAACAGTCTAGGGGGAGGGGAGGATGCAGACAGAGGATTAGGGCTGGAGAAAGGATTTGAGAAGAGGCAACCAGGACTAAAGAGGTAAGTTCTGGAGGCAGGGGTAGAGGGGCAGAGATGAGGTGAAGCACTTGTGCCCATATCATGGAAACCCCCTTCAGCCCAAATCCCATGGATGTGGGTGGTAAAATGCACACCTGTAAAGCTGCTTTTTAAAGAGGGAACACCATCAATATGCAAAGTTGGGAAATACTGGAGCAAGGGACATCCCTACAGCCCTCTCCCATCTAACAATGCAGTCCCACAAATGTTTTTTTTTCATGGGTTTCTTCTTGTCTCCTGCATGAGATGGACACTGCTCAGATAATGAGCAGCTATTCCTTATTTTGTATTCTCCTCATTTCCTACCGAATAACCCTAGGTCTTATTTACTGAATACTGCCCTGAAAACAGAATTATTCATTTTCTTGTATAATTTTCTTGCATGTTTCATTTTTCTGAAACATTAATTACAACAGTATCAAAGTTCATCAAAACCTGTAATCATGCTCTGGTTTGTATCTATTTAACTGATGTAGAATTGAGCCATGAAGGAATCATTAAAGGTCTCTTTCAGTTTTGGGCCATTTCTGACTTCTCTGTATCCTCAACATCATACAGCACTTTCTATGTTCATTGTGCCCCTCACCATTTGCTCTGGTACAGCACAGGTTTTCTTCAAGTCATGTGCCAGGGGTGTCTCTCAAAAACCCAAAAATAAAGCTTAGTTGTCAGGGATCATTAGTAAAATTTTGGGATATATGAGTCACTCATCACCAAACATCTTCACCCAAAGAATTCTTCACCTTCTGCAGCACTCCCCAGCTTCATTCCTCGTGCACCTTCTGTCTGCCACAAATGCCAAGGAGCCCTTTAGAAAGCAGACACCTTCCCTGATTCATCCGTAAGGCAGCTCCACCCCACACAAGGAAGAAGAAAATATGGGTGCAGAGGTTAGGGTGAAGGAAGCATCTGATCGTGCAATTGAAAATTGCATCATGAAACATCCACTCATGCCTGGCCTTTTCTATCTTTTCACCCTGATATCCACCCAATGCAGTGTAAAATATCAGAAAGCATATGAGTGCTGTCACCTGGCTATTTTTTATTTAAGCAAATGTTATAAATTCCCTCTAAGAATTCCAGATAAATTGACTGCACTAAATCATTTCTCCTTGCACCTTTTTGGAGTAACCCAGGCTGACAAAACAGGCAGCCGTGGGAGTAGGTGTGAGCAGGGCTGAACTGACTGTATGGAAATGCCAGGCAGCTCCTGAATGCACAAATGAAAACACAGTCCTGTGGAAAACCATGTGCTGAGGGTGGGGAGGGAATTCATGTCCTCCCATTTGCATCTCTCTATATGCCATCTTTGCCTGGAATAAACACCTTTGTCCACATGAAAGCTGAATCTGATTACTTCCCCCCACTTGACAGGGCAGTAAAGAAAGCATCATAAAATGGGTGTGACCTTTACTATGTGTTGCAACTCATTTTCAGAAATATGTGTCTGCATATGCCAGTAGTTACCCTATTTTAAATCACTCCTGTGCATTTACTAATGATCTTTGCATTCTTGTTGAGTGAAAATTTTCCAGTTAGTAAACACATTATTATTAAAGTAGACTGTCAGGTAGATTGAGAAGAAAAGATTTAACAGAAATATTTTTCAGCATTTCTTTAACCTCCAACCAGCTCTTTACAAGTCCTAAGTACTTTTTTCCTATTTTTGTCTTAGACCACAGTTTTGTCACATATGTCTGGGTTTGAGGGTTTTTTGAACATCTTTTTAAATGGGTGGTAACAGCATTCTGGTGCCTCAGCAAGTGCAAGGGGAAACATCAGCCCACATATTTCAAACCTCTTTCACAGATATAACAAACCTCTTTTGCCAAGTGAGCTGGCTTTTCTCCTGGATAGAGCAAGAAGAAAAGGGAAAAGTGGCAGAACAAAGAGGTGAATGGGACTACATAGTATAGGATCTTTCCTGGCAAAACCCCTGAAACTCAGTAGAGATAAACTGTAGTTTCTCATACACTCAGCTCAGTCCCAGGCTTATTGGTGGGAATGACTCACATTAATATGAGAACATCACAGATGTACAGAAAGATGGTAAAATTGTTTAGGAGGCTATCAAAGACTGGAAAACAACAAGTATCAATGCAGAAAAAAACCCAAAAACTCAAGAGAAGATAACATTTTTCAGTCTGGGCAGAAAAAGAGAAGGGATTTCTTTATCTTCTCTTTTCTTTCCTTTTCCTTCCCTTCTCTTTTTTTTTTCTTTTCTCTTTTCTTTTTTCTTTTTTCTTTTAATTTCTTTTTTCCCCTATGGAAAGTATTCACACCATTAAATCAGCTTGAATCATTAATCTTCCCTGGGAGATATCACCCCCAGAACAAACAAGATGAAATAAAGCTGCCTTGCCTATTATGTATGATGTAAAAGAATTAGTGTCAGTGGAGAAAAGACCAAACCCAAAGGGGATGAAATGCAGAGCAGAGAGTTAGTGATGCAAACTTGTGTTATACCACCACCCTTGAGGGAACTGTTCCTTGAAGGAACTGGGCCAGTTTGTCTTCAGCCAGGAATGTGGCCACTCCCTTGTCTGTGTGATGCTCCAGAAAGTGCAGAATGAGGATCAAGAACAAGGAAATATTTAAAACTCTAAGTTCCAGCAAACAACCAGTAAATTCAACAAATTAAACCAAAACCAAACCAAACTGAATCTCAGGACCAAGGAGACATTCATACCGATTCACAAAATGAAAAACACAGAAATATTTCCAAACCCTAAAAAAATCACTTAAAGACTCTCAGAAGCAAAAATTATTGCTGAGCATTTGCATTGATTTGACAGAATTTATCTACTCTTCTCCTCCATAAAACCTAAGTGCAATACTTAACCTGCAACCCCCAGCGAGGTCTGGTGTGTGTTACTACCCAGCCCCAAGGATGCTCAGACTTGCTCTGGAATGCTGAATGAAGGATACAGTGGGGTCTGCGGGCTGAAGGGAAATCATTATTACACAGTAATCAATGCTGTGCACCTTGCGTGGCTTCTCAGGCATCCGACCATAGCTGTTGGAGGCTGGGATTGGGTTTTTTTTTCTGATCTGAATAAGGTCATAGTTTGTTTGTGGCATTTTGATTTGAATCGATTTTCTTCCTTTTATGATGATGGCAACACTCCTCAATTAGCCAGCAGTGCTGAAGCCTCAGTATACACATTTTAGCACTGGGGGATAAATGCACTAATGGTGGGAGAGAATATAATTCTCTCAAAATCAGTGCAGCTGAAAGTGCAGTACTTTTAATTCATTTAATCTATACATTTTGTGGCTTTTTAAATGTAAAAGTGAGGCAGGGAGGAGCGGCACCAAGTGCTTTTCTCCCTATAATATGTTGATAAGGAGGATAGACACAGTCCTGCCCATGCCAGACTTGCAAAGGCAAAGACTTTTACCATTCCCAGGTGGTCCTAGAGATGGACCGTCTGGACACAGCTTGGGATGGACCATGAAGCCAAGATCCTTCTGCCAGACAGTAATGGGACTCGTTGAGTTTCTAAGAGCAACACAGGGTGGAAATTTGGCTTAAAATTTTCCCGTCAAAGCTTCTCCAGTTTGCTTGCTTCCAGGATGTCTTGGTCAAAGCATGTCAGCCTCAGAGTTTCTCTCAGTCTAAGGCTGCAGCAGTAACTCAGCTGATGGATTCTCCAGGGCCAGGGGCTCTGTGGTAGGCCAAAGAAATTCACTCACAGGGCCCCTGCACCCCAGAAGTTCTCTGGTGGAAAGGACTTTGTCATGGCAAGATCTTGGCTCTGGTCCTTTGGAACTTTTAGGTCATTTGGTTTGATACCTGAAGAATACTGGTGTCCTTGCTGTTCAGTGTCTTGGTTCTTCCTCAGGAGAGATGAAGATCTTGATACCCTTTTTGTTGTCAGGGCTTCACAGGGATCTAGCTGATGGCTCTTTTTTCTGGGAGTAGGGGTTACAAACACCCTAAAGAGTGTGGGTAACCCCAGACAGAACAGGTCAGAAGTGAAATCAGCATTTTTTTGGTCCGGCACCATCAGTTTCCCCTGCTGCCTCATCATGATCTTCTTCCAGCAAACAGGGACTTCCCGAGTTTTCCACTGTGGCCTCAGAAACCTCTTTGTGCTGGCTCCCTGCCCAGCTCTGAATCGTCCTCACAGATTTGTACAAATGCTGTTGAAATAACACACTCCCGTGGATAACACCCCATAAACTTCTGCTGCCTTCTCCCACCGCCCTCACTGTGAGATGAGGAATGTTAATGCCTCGAGGGCGTCCTCTTAATTGCGTGGCACCCATCCAATGGCAGCATATGCACAAATTAGCTGTGACTGCTGGGGCTCACAGGGCTGGGCTGCCCGGGGAGGCCTGTGCTGCTGCTATTGCACATCCAGGAGGTAATTTCACAGAGGAGTCAGCCATGGTTTGGCATGAATCCTCCAACACAAGACATAAGGATTTTCTGGCTTGACTCTAAAAGAACCTGTGGTAAGAACAGGGTCCTCCAGCCAGCTGATTTTGAGAGATTGATTAATTAATACTCAGCACAGTACTGGAGTATTCCATACCTTATGTAGAAAGGCAGAAGGAAGCGGAAGGATATTTTGGTGAATGAGCAAGTCTCAGTGAGGAAAACATGAGAATTATTGAATAACATCTGTACTATTCTAAATGTGATTGTTCCTAGTCCCTCAAGGCCATGGATGCCTTCTAAGTGAATTGAAAAACAATGAAAGGAATAAAGGAAAAAAGCAATGGCTGTCAATCTGAAGTGATACCACTGTTGTGTTTTCTGCTTTGGCCGGCAGACCTCTCATCTTTAAATGAGTTTGTGGTATGCTCAGAGAAAGAAACCTCCTTTGTCAAGAACTCACAGAACACCAGCCCTGATGTTATCCCAATGCCATATGAAAGCTGATCAAATCTTAAAGATCACTCATTCCCCCTGAAACTGGCATTCTGAGCTGGCTAGGAGGTTTTGTCCTGGGGATTTGTTTAAGGGAATAGTTTGGGCAATCAATGAGCACTGTAACCTGCACTCTTGCCATGTGCTGATCATCTTCCAGGCAAGAAAGCAAACTCTCCTCCAATCCAATCCAATCCAATCCAATCCAGGTCCTGTTACTGGAGGTTTGATGGTGTCCTTGGTGGCAGACTTTTGCTCACTGGGACAAAATCTTGGGTCACTCCTATGCTTTATGCAGCTCAGCAGAGCTTTGGTAGAAGGGTTTGGAGGCTGAGGAGCTGTATTCACCTGTCATAAGGTAGCTACAAACTCAAGCTGTGCAATTATTGATGTGGTGACTAGCAAAGTGCTCAGGAGGAAAAAACAAGGAAGCTGCCAGGCAACTGCATGAAAATAGAGCCAGATGAAAAGTGAGCCCCGAAAGGTAGATGCTCTGAGATGGAAAGGGTGGGTGTGGGCTTCTGAGGATTGCTGGATGCAGAAATGCTTGTAGTTGAACCTTGTCTGACATGCTTGTTGCTTCCTTGGCCTTAGGGAAATTATTTAACCTATGTTTTCCTCTCCCCCAGTTTTCTACACTGAAGTTGTAATACCTGCCCACCTACACACCTTTCAAATGAATATTCTGAAGCTCTGTCTGTTTGTAAACTGCTCAAGAAACAGAATATGCCAAACTCTCAGTATATAGTAAAACTTACAAAAAAATTAGGCCAGGAAGGCTCTCAGGCTTGGACAGAAAACAGGCACATTTGCACTCTTCACTGTAGGAGTTAGCACAAACTATTCTCAATATTACAAAGAGGAGATTTGACTCCCAGGTAGCCAGCTCCTCTCTCAGTGCTCATCTAGTCTCACCCTTAAAGAGTTTTTCCTAAGCTCACTTCATTTCTCCCTGCAGAGTAAACCAGATTGTCCTTCTCTTGTAATTAATCCCTGCCCTATCTTACACCTTTCCATGACAATCTGTTTCACGACCCCTCAGGCTTCTCTTGTCTGGACCACAGAAACCTGTATCACTTGACCTTTCTTCACTGGTCATGTTTTCTAAACCATAATCATTCCCATTGTTGTCTTCCAGACATTGTCCAACACTTTATTAGAATGTGATGTGCAAATGTGGGCAAAATCTCTCTGTGTCCTACATCCTGAATCTTCCTTCATCTACAGCCTGAGCTCATCTCTCAGATGAGATCTGCCTTTAAATTTATATTTATATTTATATTTATATTTATATTTATATTTATATTTATATTTATATTTATATTTATATTTATATTATTGAAATATAACATTTTTCTCTTGATTCATGTGCACTTTGGGATTCAAAACACTGTTTTTGAAATCATCTTTTACATGTCATGAAGATTTACCCAGCTGGTAAGCTACTGCCTGTTTCTGTTGTGAAACCTCTCACATTTTTTCTAATTTGTCAGCCTCTGATATTTTTCTCTCTGCACATAGCAAAATGCCAATTTTTATTGGCAAACTGTTGTAAAATTTAAGAGAAAATGCAATTATTGCTACAGGTTTACTTTAACCCTCCTATAAAAATTAATGTAAAATAAAATAAAAGCCCCGACATAAAATGCTTTAAAAGCCCATGAACAGGATATTCATCTCTGTTAAATTTTATAGGGTTTAGAGAGACTATAAGGTCTATGAATTTAGGGTTGAATCTTTATCATGTGTAAAGATATTTGCTTTGACTTCACATGTAGCAATAACATTCACAGCGAGAAAGGAGACAGCCTTTAACCTCCCTTGCAAGCCATAAAACTGAGACACCGCACACTTTGGACCAGATCTTCTCACCCTGAGAACCTCATGCATACAAGGAGGAGCACAAGTGGTGGGAGGAGATGACCTCTCTGTATCTCTGAAGTGTGACCTGGATTTCTCTCTTCCGGGACAAGTAATAAAACCTTGGCACAGAAGTGCAGCTAAAGCTCCCTCTGTTTCAAGCACGAAATAGTGCAGGTATCTGCCAGCTCCTCAGTGTTGTAAGTAGTTTCATAAGGTCCTGATATTTTAGTCCTGGCCATCGGATCCAGGTCAAGTTTGTAGCCAAAGGCTACAACCCCAAATCCCACACCAAGCTCCACTGCAGATCTTCCCATTATGCTTCCAGTGACTCCATCACACCCAGCAACAGCGGGATCCAACATATAGTCTTTGATCCAAGCCCAAAATTCTGCTTGGCTCATGGTCAGACATTGCATGCTGGGACATACAGTCCTTGCTGGATAATTAAGGGAAAAGAGGGACACGATTTGGTAAATAACCCATAAATTAAGTCCTTTGCAGTGGCTCTTGGCAGCAGGCTGGTGAAAGGCTTAGCTGAGGAAAATTTGGCCCTTATCATTGCTCCATGTGAAGCTACCAAATACCTTGCATATTGATTATTTACTAATCAGGAAATGTACTTTAACAAGTTTATTCCTGTATGAACTTCTCAGGCGTGCAGACGCTTAAAGCAGGCTACATTGCTACCAATTGTATTTTTAATTGCTGTATTTAGAGAGTCTCATTGATCTAATCAGAGCTAAATAAGCCCCATGGTACTTCCCCTAGTAAAGTTTACTGAGGATGTGTTTCTTTCATTTGCTGCAAATGAAGCCTTCTGCTGTGCTGTGCCTGGTCAAATGCAACGCCAGCGAGCAGAGGGTGACGCTCCATCCTTTAATAAATTTGTTTTTCCTGCAGTTCAGAATTCCTGTCACCCAGGCAGCAGGAAAGCAGCTGGGTGACATTATCAGTAATTGTTTAATATTGTCATTGCATTTGCTTACAAGGAAAAAAAGCCACAGACTATCAATCAGCCAACAGAATATTCATAGTCTATGATAACACTAAGTGCTTTTTGAATGTCATGGCAACAGTCACACAAGCAACGTGATCTTGTACTTGATTACTTCCTGCTGCATTCCTGATGATGTCCATAAAGCTCCATTAATTTTGCTCTCTTTCTTTTTTCTTTTTTTTTTTTTTTTTAATATATTTGATTTGTGGTTGGCAAGTGTGCAAAACAGACAGTAGTACCTTTTCCCAGAGTCTCCCAGTGAGCACGGTCTCTCAGGGTATTTGCAGCTCTTCTGTAGCCTAAATGTGTCCTGTACTGGACCCAGCATTCCCGAGTGCATTTTAGGAATTATGTCTGGATTATTGCAGCAGGTAATCTCTAAAATCAGATTTAAGGCTGACTTCTGTGAAAAAGATTTAAGATAATCTCATTAAATAATTTGTCAGAAGGGCCTTTCAGACAAGGGAAAATAAATTGATTTGTCTAAGACACATCTGCACCTGACTCTGTCCTAGTGGCCTTTGTTTTTCAATTGGTTTATCTCATTCAAATTTGTGAGTTCATGGATTTCAAGGGTCAGCAAACATCAGTAGCTTTCTGCATCAGAAAATTATCCAGTAATTTTTCTATCAAGTCCATAACCTTTGAAAAGCAAGTGGCATATATTTTTTGAAGTAGTTGCTTGGAAATCTGCAGCTGGTCATTATATTCCCCTAGTAGGCTGTTGTAGATATTAGCAAAAATTCTTCTTAACAATATAAAAAATAACAAACAAAATGAAACAAGGAAAACGGTGATATCCTTACTTGCAGCCTGAATTTGCTCAGCCTCAACTCTTGTCCCTGAGAGTTCATTATGATCTTTACTTCAGCTTGAAGAACTGAGTCCTGTACAAAATCTCCTCATGCAAATGCTAATAGGGTGTAATTGAGTTCTTAGTAAACCTTCCCAAGGATAAACCACTTTAGATAAATTGGTTTAACAAAAGTGAAAGGTTCTGTTGGGCACCGGTGTTGGAACTCATGTTAGACACCTAGAATAGTTTGGCCTCCACTGTTTCTCCTAAGGACCATTTCTAATTCTATGAGGTTCTGAACCCAAACGAATATTATCTGACAAGAAGGTGCCAAGGGGTGATGGGTGATTCATTCATCACTTGAAAGAATTTCTGTACAGCTCTGGAACAAATAGCACAATTTCACCATCGCCCACCACAAATGGTCCCTGCCTTCTTGATGTATTTTTAAAAATTAACTACATTGATAATTTTAATAAGTTTTAATACCTTGGCTATTTTCCTTCTCTCTTTAAAGATAAAAAAAAAAACCCTGAAAAAAGAAGAAAAAACAACAACCAAAAAAAAAAAAAAAACAAACCAAAAAACCCCACCAAAACAAAACAAACCAACCACAAATAAAAAAGAGAAAGAAAATTAAAAAGAATCAGGCAAAATAATTTAACCACCCCCTCCCCCCCAAAAAAAAAAAAACCCAAAACAAACCAAACCCAAAAAAACAACAGAAGAAACAGGAAATGCAATGTTTGACCAGAAAAGTAAGGGAAATAAGTAGCTTGGTCGCCTCTGAAAAAGCAAACTTTAACTTCAGTTTTACATTTTCTATTAGATAGATCCATTTGTCTTATCCTCAGGGGCTTGAGTTTCTTAATTTCTACAGCAGAAATAATGGTGATGTTGAGAGCATTTGGTCCATCCCTGCAGTCGTGGCCACCCCTGGGGCAAGTGACCACTCACATGATGGTGGCCAAGGACTCAGCTGCTTCTCTGCCAACAGATTATTTGGTTGTATTATTTATAAAGTGCTTTGATAGGCTCGTTTACCAGGAGCTAAGTAATGGCAAGGCCTTTGAGGGCTGGATGCTTGTCAGACACTACTACATTAAGTCTACAAGTGAAAATCAAACCTCCTGGCTTCAAAGAGGTTTGGTTGGTGTAAATTAACCTGTATTTTAGAAGTTCTGGAGCAGATGTCATGCTTTGCCCTGGAGATCTCATTACTGCTCAAATGTATGCACAGATTTTGCCACATTAATAAAGCAGCGGGGCCCCCTCCCCCAGAAAGCAGGATTAGTGGCTGGTGTCTGTAGTTATTTTTGTCAAAAACCTTTTGAAAATCTGTGTGAGAAGAGGAGGAGGGAAAGTTCAGAAAAAGCCAGTATCTGTCTTTATTAATTACAGGATGATTAATTATTTAATCTGCCCAGATATCTGTATGCACAACTTAGCTGATTCTCATTTATCAGGTTTTCAGCATCATTAATCAAGGGAAGTTTTAAATGTGAGGGAAGACAGGTTGATTTAAGGTGTTGCGCGGTGATGACCCCTCCAGAGCACACGCTGCCTGGCCCCAGCACCAGGGCCATCGATCACAGCAAGGGATGGTCCTGCCTTTGGCTGAGGAGGGCCTGGCATTTGGGCCACTCCATGATTTGCTTTAGGCTCCTCCAGGGCTACTTCTCCAAATTTCTTCATGAAGTTTGAACCTGTGGTGGTCTGAAAAGGAAGTGATGGGCTCTCACCAAGTGAGAGCACAAGCTAAATAGAACGGGAGTGTCTGAACACAGAGCAGCCGAAGAGAAGTTGCCTCACTTCAGCTGAAACTGGCGTGGTTCCTCTTCTGGGCCCATCTTCTTGGGAGTGCTGGATGGTGCCTTAGCTTAACCCTGCTCCACCATGGTGCGTGACCTCAAAAGTGCACGCAAGTTTCCAACATGAACAGTTACTGACAAGGTAACAAGTAGTTTGCCATGCCACAAGGCTGGTCATACCTACTCAGCTCCTGAAGTACAAATCCAAACGGAAGTAATTTTCCTACCTCCTTTAAATGTCTAGGAAAAACCCACAGCTGGGATTAGTGAGGGAGAATGATAAACATGTATGGGCAACAAGGCCTCTTACATTGCTTGGGTACTCTGCATGGAATATAGATGGCCTGGGTTGGAAGGGACATTAAAGATCATCTCATTCCAACCCCCTGCCATGGGCAGGGACACCCTTCACTAGACCAGATTGCTCAGAGCTCCATCCAAACTGGCCTTGTATACTTCCAAGGATGGGGTGACCACAGCTTCTCTGGGATGCCTGTTCCAGTGCCTCATCATCCTCACAGTAAAGACCTTCTTTCTAATATCCAATCTAAGCTTACCCTCTTCCAGTTTGAATCCATCCCCCTTGTCCTGTCACTCCAAGCTCTTGTAAAAAGCCTCTCTCCATCTTTCTTGTAGGCTCCCTTTACATAGTAGAAGGCCACGGTTAAGTCACCCCAAATCCTCCTCTTTTCTTGTCCAGTTGTGTAAGGAAGATGTAGATGGATGTAAGCTCCAAGCTGGGTATAGACTGGTTTTTTTCCATTTCCTTCCCCACCTTCTGCTTAGGACTTGGAAAGTACCAATTTATGGGACTGCAGGTGTCAACTCCAACAGTTTTAGAATAATTTTAGAATTAATCTGATGCTATTGGAATGCCTTTTAGATCCTTAGCTCCTGAAATCAAGTTTTACTGGAAGTTGCCAGATTTCATTTTAAAGCACAATTTAGCTTTATGATTACTACAAGCAGCTTAAGAGTAAAACCAAAGGATTATTGCAGGCTTAAAAGTGAGATAACATATACAAACTTGAATTTTTATTTTTCATGTACTGTTTTTTCCTGATTTATGGTGAATATCGATGACTTAGGGTATGTAGAAATATTCATAAACAATTGAGCTAAGGTATCTGGAACACTTGCACACTCCTTTTTCATGGCAGAAAATTCTCATTGCTGAGACTGTATTTCCTCATCCTGCTTAATTGCATTGCTTGCCACTGTGTGGCCATACCTGGCAATGACTTTGCCAAAATCTGCAAATCATTCTTGTTCACCCATTTCAAGAGCTAGTTAGAAAAAAATATAAAATCAGTGTCCAAATTTGCCTGTGCTGCACTGAGGGTAAATGTTAGCCTTGCCTTTATAAATAAATCTCAGTTCAAAAATGTAAACTGAAGTCTAACAGTTCAATTCAGATATTATTTTAGGATAAGGAAATTGGTGACTAATTAGAGTCTCAATCCTTATTCTGGACCTGGACGGCAGAACAGAGACAAGCCGAAAGTCTCAAACACAGCTCCTCTGCCATTTCACTCACAGATTCCTGTTCCTGGAGAAAAGACAAGAGCCTCACACTCATTAGCTGTGGCAGTATCCATGCACATTAAACTTACCCATTAGGCGAATCTCCAAGCATGACTTTAGCAACAGAAGGAGGTGTGTCCTGTCTGCCAGGAGGGGCAAGGATTATTTTCCTTTCTAAGCAGGGTTAGAGGTCACCTCTCGTTAGTCTGCTGGCAGTGAGTAAGGCGTCCTCCTATTAGATGGTCAGGGAAGGGTGGATCAGGTCAGGCAAGGGCACTGTAGACTACAGAACTTCACTGCAAACAGCTCCTGGAGCTTTACTACACCTTAATTTATTTTAGGCTTTTCCTTTCTAAGCAGAATGTCCCTCTTTCCCCTGCACACATCTTGTTTTCAGGAATGGCTGTGCATCAGTCATTATTGCCACGTTGTTTAACTGAAGCTACCAGAGTATAGACAGCTTCAGTATCCAAACATGTGCAGAGCAATTCAGATGCCGTTCAGGCAACAGTGTGGCTAGTACAGGTGTGGGCAGGCAAGAGCTGGCCTACAGCAGGTACATGAATATAGGTTCTCATCCACTCCTGCTTCCCTCCAGTTCATCACAGCAAGGGGCCATGGGCTATTTCAGTAGATTTAATGCCATCCTGTGAATTCAACCCCCCACCCAGACTGCAGTGATTCATGGGGCACCAGAGAAGAACGAACATAAAATCAGAATTTACCTTATAATGAGGCACCAAGCTAGGGGCCAAAGGATAGGAGTTCTCTGCCTATTTTGGCTGCAATTTTTGGCAACTCCCTTAATCTCCCAGTCTGCCATTCCCACAAAGAATGGAAAACTCCTATCTGCTTCTCCTCCTAATCTCTATGTAGGTAAATTTTCATTTCACTCTCCTCATTAATTCAGCATAATTTGAGCTGGGAAATGCTGTTCAATGGACAAGCATCTGAACATCTCTGTGGAGTATTTTTTAACCTCCCTTTCCTTTTTGCATCTGAGAGATGGACTTGTGAGTCACAGAATTTAGCAACAGATCCTCTTCCCATCACAAAATTCTAATTGCAAATTAACCTTTGTTTGATTCCTTGTAAAAACATTATTGTCCCTGTAATTGAAAAAGAAGGGAGTGCAGTAACAAAGCACCTGTTTAATGCTGAGCTTTCTCTGAAATGTTAAGTGTTATGTTATCGACTGTTGCCTAATTTGTGAACTAATTTAAAATATAATGTAAGTACATAGGATTTTTCGGGATTCTCTAAGTAATAATTGGACTGCTAGGATACTTTGACATCTTAAAAATGCTGCTTTTGCATGGAGCTACTACAATATGTTTTGGATTTTTAGCATGACTGCATATTCGTATAATGAGGAAGAAAATTTAACAGTGCTTGTAGCTAAATTATCTCTTGCTATTAATCATTTTACTACCCTGACATCAATTCAGTTGTTCTAAAAGTGTTTAAATGTGGAGGACAAATTTTTCAGTCTCTTTGCATGCAAACTGTCAGAGAAATCATTTGAGATTTTTATGTACCATCAGCTTGCAGTACATTAAGAATCTGATTTAAGACATTGTGGAACAGTGGGAAGCCTCCATTTGATATCAACTAGTTTTTCATCCAGCCATAACTGAAGAGCAAAGATATTTTTTCTGCTGAAGTTCTTTCAATGTGAGTCCCAATAGATGCCAGTAAACTGAACATGTGAGTTGTAATGGAAAGATCAGAAAAAAGGCTTTTAGTTAGTGGGGAATGAAATCCAGTATTTTCCTGATGCTTTTTTTTGACTTAAGTCAACATATTTGATGATTAAAAACATCTGTGCTAGCAAGTTCTGAGTGTAGTGAGGAGAAAAGAAATATTTCTACTCAAAGTTCTCACTGCAGTAAACAATTCTTTTCCTGAGTCTGTAATGGACTAGATCAATAAAACAATTGATGGTAACCATGGGAGAAGAAGTACAGCCTCCTTTAACATTTATAGACAGATGCTGCTGAAAGACTTTCTAAATGCTTTAATTAAGCATCACAACAACCATCCAGGAAGAGTTATTATCTGTATTTTACAGATGGAGATCAGCACCAAAGGCTCCTCTCCAGGGTCTTGCTAATTCACCCCCTCTCATTTACCCCCTACTTTGGAGGATATACCCTCATCTCTATATGATATTATTTATAGGTTAAGCTGCAGAATAAATGGTCTTGTGACTAAGATTCAGATCTGAAAGAGGTTGTTTTGAGAGGAAGGTGTTGCTGCTTTGGGTATTGAGAATCTGTTATTCTGTGTGTGGGAAGACTGGGAAAAATCAGAACAGAAATTATGAGCAGACAGAGTGGGAAACTGCACAAAACCAATACTTTTAGAGCAATATTTGCACATCACATATCCCACCGTGTTCTTAATGTATTTTTTGGTATTTGAGTCCAGATTATCAAAAATCCTGGTTCATAAGAGCTGCTAGGGGCCCTGGGTGGTCCCTAATGTGTGACCACCTGCAGCTAGCCAAGAGACGATGAAGAAAAGAGAATTTACACCCTGACACTTGATATATAAGTGTCTCCAAATGTTCCTTCAAAAAATTAACTGGGGATTTTTTAAATACAAATATTACAGAGGTGAAAAAATCTTCTTTCTTTTCTTACACTGTTCTCTCCTAAGAAAGAAGGGAGCCAGGCTCAGTTTGCACCTCTGTCAGGAGGTGTCACAGCTTCCCTGCTCATTTCCCAGGAGCATGTCCAGAGGTGTCCTTGGACATACTCACTCTCCATCAATGCTAGTGAGGCCATCCCAACACATTTTCTTGGAGAGAAAAGAAGCATTTAAGAGCAGAAGAGGTCTTCTCCTGGGACCTCTCCATTATTTTATCTGATGATGTTCAGGACAGAGTGCATCTACTCTGGGGACTCTGAAGTAAAACTTCAAATTATATAGTCCTGGATATTCAATTGGCACATAGCAAAACTGGCTCCATTCCCAATAGGAGATTTTCTGTGTCTTTGGTTTTCTTTCTCCCTCATCCTTCCATACCCTTTCTATGAAACATGACCTGTACTCTTTCCTCTGCTGCCCCTCTATCTTACTGAACTAAACAGCAGTTTCTACCTTGCTTTACTCTTGGCACCTTTCTGCTGTGTTGGATAATGGGCAGCTCCAAGGGAGTGATGTGTTATGAAAATAAGCAAGACCAAAGCACTTGCAAATGCAACATATCAGGTCTACCAAGGATGGTACTTCCTGCACTGGCTTTCCCCAGGCTGCTTTCACTTACAACTTCAAGCCCTTGACCTTAGCTGGCAGTGGCAGGTGTGAAGGCAAGAGCAATGAATGTACTTCAGTGTATGCAAAGATGTTCTTCCAGGCAGAGATCCTGAAATCCCCTCATTAGGTGCAGAATGAGCCATAAGACATTTATTTATTCAGGGATGATTATGTCATCTTCTATTACAAGAACATGTGTGCCTAGGGAACTGAACTGTGGCTGCTTTTCTACATCACAGACCCCTCTCTGGGACACCCAAAATGAGTTTCTCTTGGAACCACTGAATAACTACATGTCAAAAACCATAGCTGTGCCTATGCGTCCCCTGCACAGTGGCAGACACACTTGGGTCTTCAGGAGTTAAATTTGGCCTTTCAGACTTAAGATATGAAAAGAAACGCTGTCCCTTTGCTGTGGCTGAGCATGGGTTCTTCTCAGTGCCTCAGAGTTGTTTGTCTTGTCTTGAAAACCTTTATCTACTAAAGGCAATCTCTTTCACTGTATTATGCTATGGGACCAGCCTCTGAATTAGGAAGCGGTTTATTGAAATTAGGCTAAATTTCATTACCAATTTTGGCAGACATCTTTCTTCTTCTCTCATCTCAATTAAAAAATTTTTAGACCCATCATGCCTTCATTCTCTTCAGTTATGTTCTGCCTCTTATTGCAGCATATGTCTCTTCAGAGTACATCCAACCCTTCCATTGGGGGCAGAGTCACCTCCTAGGCCTTGGGCCTCACAGTTCCCCATCCCTGGCTGCAGGTGACCTCACATGTCAGCTGTGTCCAAGCAGCTGTTGTCCCATCCTTGCTGTTGAATCAATGAGAGTTTCTTTCCTTCTGATCCTTTTCTCCTGTTAGGAGGCACAGCAGCCTATATTTGAGAGAGAGAGAGAGAGAGATGGGAAGCTGATGGTGGATTTCTGTTTCCCATGTATTTTTTATCCAAGCAGTGTTTGGAGTAGATTGCATTTACAGGCATCATAATTGCCTGGAGTGCTTTTACCAAAGAGTGACTGGTAAAAATGGCCTTTTGCTCTCCCCTGCACAGCACTTTCAAGTATCTCAATATGGAGTGCATCTTTTATCTTCAGCAAAACCTACCTAGAGATGGAATTTTAAGCAGGTATTTTTTTCCTCTTTGCTTTTCTGTTGCTGCTGTTGTTGTTTGCTCGATTTTTTTTAGTTCATAAGCTAGTCTTTAGGGTCAGAGAAATGTTTTGACAGAAAGGAAAGAGATTATAATAGATAATGTAGTAATCCATTTGTTGTGGCTGCTGTACTACTGAAATTTGTATACATTAGAGACTGCTAATAAAAATGGAGCCATCTACACATAATTTAGTTGATTGAGTTAGTCCTAACTCTTTTGCAGCTGCCTCTGAAGTGCATAGTTACTTAAGGTTATTATTTTGAGAAGATTTTTAATTTAGATAGATGCTGGAGATGTAGGCTACTCTTATTAGGAGACATTCTGTGCTGTCCTTATACTGTGCTTTATATAATTAGTACATACTTAAAGAGTACAGCTATTTAATAACCCCTTTGTGTGTTCCACATAATGATTATAATTACTTCAATGACTGAGCACAGAAGAGGGGCATCCTACAGGATGTTCTTGTGGTGAAAAATGTAAATTTTAACCAACTCCTCGCTCAGATTTGGCTGGGATATTCCAGGTGAAGGCTACTGTAGGGCACACCATGCTTTGTGGAAACCTTGTGAGACAATCCCAAGGACTGACTCTTCTCCCAGTCAACAAGTCACTCACATACTGGGAACATTTAGGGGTGCAGAAATGCAGAAAGCCTTGGATCATCTTCATGGACAACAGGAGGTGTAAGCAAAGTCATCCTCTGGCTGAGTCAGCAGTGGCTAAAATCTAAATCTTGCTCCTCAAAATCAATTTTTAGTATTTTTTTTCCCCTTTGAGTAGCTGCTCACATATCATCAACACACTGTACATACCTCTTGGCAGAGAGAGCTTTGCAAAGCATGACAGATTAGAATAAAAGCCTAGAGTGCAAGAGTAGTCGTGTGCCTACAGGAATTAAAATCAGCCAGCAGTCCCCCCAGTTCATTATGTACTTCTCTGCAAGCTGTATTTCAGCAGCTGTGGCATTTGAGCCAAAGAGGTACAAGGCAGAAGTGTGTTGAAAAAAAGCATCATTTCCTTTCAAGATTATTTTCCTAGTAGGAAAACTGAGAAAACCAAGCTCACAGCCCTTAAAAGTAATAATGCTCTACAAGTTTTGTGTGAAAATTATGTTTTCTTCCAAGCCCACTGGTTCATAAGCCAACCTGCACATTTCTAATGTAAGGTCTTGAAACATTCTCCTGGGAGAAATCATATCTTCACAGCAAAATGGTCCAGAAGGGCCCCTCCCCTGCCTCTTTGACTTTGTGCTTCCTGGCACTGGTGACAACACTTGGCCAGTTTAAAAGTCACATCAGGAGTAAAAGGAGTCTAAAATTTTCAGTGATGCCCAGTGCCATTCCTTTGAAATCTTTTCTAAGAATAAGCATTTATATTGAAAGAACAAAGTAGATGGACCCTTCTTCAGAGTTTTGCCCATTAGAAGAGAAAGCTCATATCTGGATCTCTACTTGAACTTGGTATGTGGAATGAAGGCAGAGAGGTCACTGGCTGGATCTGAGAGCTGTCCAGCACTTCCTAAATGTTCCTGGTGCCACAGAGAGATCCCCAGCCAGCCTTCTGCCAGGTAGATGCTGCCCATGGCCAGGGCACCATGGACTGCTCTTCCCTGCAGCTATTCATTACATTCACAAAACAGTTTGTGCTAACAAACTTCAGCTGGTCAGTTGTTTCTAAGTGGCCTCACTCCCATCTCAGATCCCACTGCAGCCAGAGGAGACTCCACTGTTTCACACCAGGGGAAGACCTACCCTCAGGATGCTGACATCCCTGATTTGCTGCAATGTTCTTCCCATTTTCCCCTTTTGAAAAGGAGAATAGCAAAAAGCAAGTGACTTGCAGAATTATTCATGCTAAACTTCTTCAAAGCTCTTAGATATTCAACACATTCACAAGCATTTGTTAGATCTTGGAAAAAATTTGCAGGAAGAGTAATCTGATAACAAATCCTTCAGTTCATTTCCCTCCAATCCAGTCTGCTCCTTGAGTTACTCCTTTTGGCATCAAAATCCTTTCAGGCAAAATGTCTTTTATGTTCCTCATTGCCAACCCTTTGTTAATTACGGCTTGGGATAGCTAATTTCATTAACTTGCTGGTAAGAAGGAGGACAGTAATTTTATTTTCTTTGGAATGATAAAATTGATAGATTTCTAGTGCAAGTTGTTGAAATGAAAGAAAATCATACCTGCAGAACAATAGACTGAGCTAAATGTATTTTGATGTGGTACACTGACAAAAGTTAGACCTTTTCCTGCCTCATATAAATATAGAACTGGCTCTGCTATAGCTAAGGGAGAGACACAATCCATGAGAGTGGTTTCTGCCCTGCTGTGTCTACAGCCATGCCCCAGAGTGTGGAGAGGTGGATAAATTTCTGTGCTCAGCTCAGGAAGAGCATCATAAAGCTGCATTCTGGATTGATAACAGCTGTTACTATCTGAAACACCTACCTGAGAAGTGCAGTCTGCCCCAGGCTTCTTGTATACTCCATGGAGAGACAGGCACACCAGGCAGGCAAGCAGAAGTTAGGCTGAATGTCACAAGTGCTCCTTTTTAAACGTATTTCTGCTCAACTTGAGATTGAGATCTGGTGTGATACTGTGATGTAGGTCCTTGGTATCTTTCAAACCTGCAACACTATCACTACCTATCAACCAAGAGCACCTTGAGACTCAGATCTCCACACCTCATGCAGGGAAGAGGGCTTTTATTCTAGGATTGACAGTAATGTTGAGGGAATAACAGAAAGAAGATTTGCTAAAATGAACTGTGCCAGTGAACAGAGAAAATGTGTTTCATAGGTTAGCATGTTGCCTGTAAGCAGATCTGACAGCTTAATTTTCTAACGTGGTGCCTAGAAAACTTGAAATGAGCTTTTCAGTTAAGTGCAGGACACTGTGTCTCTGCAGTGTGTTCAATGAAGACTTTCAGCCATATCTCCTCTCCCTGCTCCTCACCTTCCTCATTCTGTCTCTTTCCTTCCATGAGATGCATTTCCAGACATAATTACTAATCCAAAAACCTCTGTGTTTTTCTGCTGGCTTTACCATGGCAGAGTGTGGACAGAGATACCCTTACACACTTCTTTTACAAGAAAAAACCTTCAAGACCTGAGTTCTGGGTTTCAGCATTGCACGTTTGACTGTTTCTAGCTGGGAGAATGATGCAAAAGTGCTTCAGCATACATGCAAATAAGGCACTATAATGGAGTTATCTCTGTGTTAAAAAAACCCACCTAATTTTCATATCCAGGATGTACAAGACTAGTCAGCACTGACATCCTTGTTCCCATAATGTGAAGAATAAATGGGACACCTCTTCCTGGCCCTGGGAGAGGGAGAGGTCTGAGGATCACATTGTCTAGCATAGGACACATAAGTGTGAGGTAGATTCCCAACTGCTCCGTGTTTTTTCAGGACACCAAAGAGTTGCACAATTCCTAGAGGTACAAAATGCAGAGACCTGGATGTGTCTAACCAAGCACACTTAACTTACAGTGATTTTCAGCAGTTGACATTGCAGCACTTAAAGTTTTACCTACCATAATAATGATGTAAACTCTACATCCCAGCTGAAGGTCCCAGTGAGTAAGCAGTGACAGCAGATAGTGCTGCAGACAAATGTAGCTACTGTGATCCAGGGCATTCAAGGGAAAAGAAAAAAAATCCAAGCAGAAGTCTCCAGACTCAGCAGAACAAGGGCAGGCATTGGCACAAACATATTCCAAAGTGCTTGATAGACGTTAAAAGAAAGTCTTTTGCATAAGTCAGATGCTTAGAAATTAATTCTGATAGTGAGTATAATTTTTTCCACCTAAACCATGTGTGCAAGCATTTGCCAGTCAAATGGTTTCTAATGCTGATGATAAGTTTCTGGCTTAAGTCCCCCATAGGATGCAAATATGAAGTTTAATTTCTGTGTATGAGGAGGTGTCTGTGGCAAAATGAGAGAGACTGCTGCTCACTCCCTTCTTGCTTTGACTTACTTTTGGTCACTGGCATGTGGTAATGCCCAGGACACCATGCCTGAGTGCCACTGTTGTTGTGAAGCCACATGAAGCTGTCGCAGGTGCAAAAGCAGATGTTTCAGCCAGCCTTTCTCTTTGCTTCTCCTTCCCACCATGGAGTTAGGGATTTTGAAGGCTGAAAGGTCTGTTTTGAATATCAAGCTGTGGCCCTTCAGTTTGGCAGCAGCAGGCAGTAGGCATTGCTGTGCTTGAGGTTAATGGGGAAAGAGAAGAGTGTATTTCCCCAGTTTCTTGCTCACCAAGATCAGATAAAGGCCAGAGAAGATTTTGATCTAAGTCCCTGTGTAGCTCAGGAGCAAGCACCCCCACCCTGAGATCATGCTCTCTTCTCTAGGAGAAGCTGCAGTGATCTCTGCTAGAAGTAGAAATAAAATACTTCAGCCTCAAGTGCTGGCAAACCCATGGTATGACCATGGAGGATCCATTCCCACAGCCAACATCCCTCCCAGTCAGAAACGAGTGCCATGTTCCCTGTCCGATGCTGTCGGACTGCCATTCCCAGCGGTTGGATCTGTTCTCTCAGCCACCCCCTCCTCTGAACTTTTCCTCCCAGCAGACAGTGGTGGGTTGAGCTGGTGGCAGCTCCTGACACACACATTGTGTCCCTCAACTCCTTGAAGCTCCTGCATGGTTTACAGAGATGCCACTGTGAAATGCTATGGGAGCAAAAACATTATTCGTTCCATGCTTGCGGCTTGAGAAAATTATAGCTGAGTTTCTGTTTTTTTTAAAGCTGGTTGCTCTATCTCACTGCCCAGAGTAATTTAACTTTGCAGACTACGAAGGGAGAATGCTAAAGTGGTTTTGACTGGGATTTAATCCATTAATTCCACCGAAGTACCCAAATATGTCAATCTTTGGCTCCAGCTTTCAGCTTCGCATAATTGCACAGGGACCCAATTTGGGTGTTACTTCAAATGTGAGATGATGAGGAAAACGACCCAGGAGTTTATTGCAGAACATGCAAGGTTTAATCTTCATTTTCAGCTCCCCCCCCTGCAGAATTTGGGGTGCACCCAGCAGCTGGCAGGGAAGGCTGGCCTCTGCCTCCCCAGCTTACCCTTGTGGGTAAGCTTTGCAGTGTTCAGAGCAGAGCCAGCCTTCCTGGAGTACAACACAGCTGGAAATCTCATTTGGCTGAGTTTCTCATTATCTCAAGGATTTTGTCAGTCAGAGCTGCAGTAACCAGAAAAAAAGCTACTTCAAACAGCTCTGATTGTGTTAAGGTCCTTTAGGAGGAAGGGGAAATAATTCCAGGATGTTTTCGGTTTGTCTCCTCCAGAATCATGGACTGCAGACCTGTACACAACATAAGAGGCATTTAGAAACATCTTTACATGGAAATGAATGAAGCAAGAATCAGGGCCTATTATGTACATCAGCTCAGCCAAGAGAACTCTCTGGTTTTATTGCTGAAGGATTTTTGACCTTTTTAATCCAAGGAGCATTGAGGTGAATCCAGAATGGGATGGAGTTTTTTTGTACAAATTGTTATAGTTTCAGGTACATGATGGCTCTTGCCTGTCTGGAAGAAATGGATGTGATCAGCCTTTGTGGAGGTTCATGTGTGCTTATAGCTCATGATTGTTGAGTTTTTAATAGATGTCTGTTGCTCTTTAACCAGACTGTGATTCCAAGTGTCTTCATGGCTTTCCTGTAGTATGAATGACACAAAGTTATTGAAAACATTGCTCTTCCAGATGCAATGATTAACATAAAAATTAATTGGGCAGCTAAAGAAACCCAAAGCTAAACTTTGCTCAAACAAATGTGCTGTGTCTAGTTAGAAATACACAGAACTCACACACAAGCATTGTTTTTGCCCACAGCAGCATGAAGATGTAAAGCTTTTTATTTCCTTGCTGATATCTATCCCAAGGGGATGTAATTTCTTACAGGAATCCTTCCCAGCAGAGTTTAGCTCCTGCAAACATGTGTCTCACCTTTATATTAGAGTGACAGTAGAATCTTAGTTGTGTTTTGTGCCTTTACTCCTGCTGTGGAGGACAATTGTGCAGATTGCTGAGCACCTTCACCTTCCACCAACATCAGGGCACATCAAAAAGCCCAGAAGGAACTCAGCACTGAGTAGGATCAGGCTGTGATGCATCAGTATCGAGGTCAGACTTACAATGCATTAATATCGTTCAACAGAAATATTAGCTGTCAAGAAGCTTAGAATTATTCTTTTTATGGCTTAGGGAACAGTATTACAGCAGGAATGATGGCCATATAAATTCAGAGGGTGTTTACAAGGCGGGAAAACACGAGTCAACATAAACAGGCTATTATCTGCGTTTGGTGTTGCCTGATTCTCAGTGAAATGAACGTGGACAACTCGTGCTGAGTTGGCTTTTTCAAGGTTAGCAGAGACACAGACCCATTCTCAGGGGAGGGCAGGGAGCAAGCGGTGATGGAGATGAGCTGCAATACAAGATGTCAGGTTTTGCACCCCACAGCAATGTTTCCAGAGCCAAATGATGGAAGATGACTATGGCACTGATGAAGCCATTTGGCTCATCATGATCTATGAAATACTGTCGTACTCTCCTACCCCAAGCCCCCAGCAGACCTGCAAGGGTCAGTGGGGGTCAGCTCCTTCTGTCAAAAATGCTGTGGCTTGCCAAAAAGAGGTTGAGACAAGGCAGAGAAATTTCTTCAGAGAATTAGAAAGATAAAAAAAAGCTTCCAGAACAGCTCCAAATAATACAAAACCTGTGAACTCATTGTGTATGTTGCTTTTAGAGCTTAACACCAACACAAATATACCACCAATGCAAGAAATCCAGAGGTGAAAACACAAGAGGAAAAGAAGTGAAGTCAGCCACCATTTGTTAATAAATGTACTTCAGAAAAAATATTTTGCTCTTAGGCATCATTAAGTCCACTGATGACATCAACTCTCGAAGTATGTCACATAAAAACTGGTCAGGTCAAAGGAAACATTCTGGCCTGGACTTAAAAGGAAATGTTTTGAAAAACTTTTGGCAGATTGGAAAATATAACAGCCTTCAATTTATATAAAGATGGTGATTCCAAATATTATAACATCTTTCATGTAATGGAACACCATGAAGTTATTAAAATATCTGGCAGAGGAAGTAGTGAGACAAAAATAAATATTTCTTGTAAAGAAAGCCTGAAGTAATATTCGCCTTCAAGGGCCATGTCAGGCACGCATATGGATTATGGTAAATCACAGTCAGATATCAGCTTCTAGTTCAAAAATGGTTAATTTGATTGGAAACATTTTCCAATTACTTACCACAATTCAAAATGAAATGGATAAATTTTATCATCTTTTTCCCCTTTTCTGGAGATAAATCTACTAATTCAACTGTATCCAAGACTTCAAATAGTTTGGTTATTTTTCAGAGATGTTTAATCAATAACTGTTGTTATTTTACTTCCAGGATAGAGTTTTACAAAAAAGCCATACATTGAGTGCTTCTGAAATAAAAAAAAATGTCTTGGAAAGCTTCTAGAAAATATTTCCTAAAAGAAGACTTCAAATGGTTTTGTGGGAATAAGAAAATCTGTGGTTCTGCCACTGTATTAATGTAAAAACAGAAATAGATTTGAAAGCAAGAATGATGAGGTGAAATTCTATGACCTGGTGTTTTCAGGTCAGGCTAAATAATGAAAATTGCCAAAGTGTAGCCTTAGTAATCTATGAAAAATATCCTCAAGGTATCCCAGTAATGCAGACATTCTTCCTTCTCAAAAGCAATTTTACCACACTGGGTTTTTTCTTCTCTCTTCCTCATGATGAAAGGTCCCACATCGCAAATACATCATGATATTCCTACTGCCTCCAATTTAATCCACCAATGATCACATTATACTTCCCCTGTATATTGATCTTGATGAAGCACTGGCTCTAGCGGCTCCCTTTGGTGCTTTTAGGTGGAATATCTTCAACCACTAGAATAAAGTCTGTTGTAATTAAAGACCTGGTGCTGCAGACTTCACTACACATATATGAATAGTATTTGGTATGCACACACTGAGTTAGTATTCACAAAAAATGGGACTGCAAATGTTTGGGCTGCTACTAAAACAAAGGCTGAAGAATTAATTTGCTTTTCCCAAAGTCTCTGGTGGTACCCACACTATGGTAAATGCTTGATCCTGAGAGATTCTGCAATGTGCAAATACACCCCAGTCACAGCATCCTAAAATGGGATTGGTTTGGGTTGGAAGTGACCTTAAACCTCCTCTAATTCCAAAGCCCCTTCCATGGTCAGGGATGCCTTCCACTAGGTCAGGTCACTCAAAGACTGAGTTATGTCTCAGTCATGGTGCAGGCACTGGGCTGTGGCTCGACTTTGTGTGTGTTAGTGTAGAGTAAGCACGCAAAACCCTCCCACCACCTGATGATGGTTCTGATAGGTGTTAGATGTAGAAAAATATTATCCTCCCTTGCTTCATAAAAACTTGGCATTGAAAGTACTTGATTGTCACACACTCATCACATTTATCTCTCTATTCATGTACAAAGAAGGCCCACTTCTTAGCATCACTGGTTTTGCTTAAAAAATGCCCCAAATTAGCAAATAAATCTTGAGAGACCTCCAGTCCAACATTCCTCAATTGGTAAGACACCCACAGCAAGTGTTTCAACCCCCACATCACAACAGTCACTCCTTCTTTTGACCTGACTCAGTGAAAAGTTTATCCTCCAAACCTTCAATATTAAGACCCTCAGACGTGGGCATTTCTTCCAATCTGAGAGCTGAGTGAAAGCTACATCCCCTCCCTGACTCTTCCTATGCAGTTTTTACCTGACTCCTAAACAGGTCTGACATGATCTAGCCATGTGAATATCTTCTGAAAGGTCCTCAGTTCCTTCAACTCTATCTTGATATTTAAGGGCTAGGCTGTTCCTCTTTGGCTTCTCCATCTTTGTGAAGTTCATCTGTCCCACTGCTTCGGGATAATACGTCACATAACAGCTGCAGTCAGGACAGTTGCACAACATGCAGGACACAAAACTGATCTATATTGGAAGAACAGTGTTACTGTCTGTATATTTTTCAAGCAGATTAATCCCTGTTTTTTTCCTTGCTTGAAGGCAGGATGGGATCTGAGGTGCCCCAGTGCTCCTCATGGAGAACACAGAACTAGGATTGGCCACTTGTAGCTGAATTTTCAGGATGCATTAAATTCAGTGCAAGTACTGATTAGAAAGGCCATACTTCTTTAGCAATTAGCTTTTTCTTATTTGACATGGGAAAGAAGTAGCTTTTTCTATATCAGAAAGAAACATGTTGGCTGTGTTTTAATACAGCTCACTAAGCTCTTCTTTATAATAAAAGCTTTCTGAATAAGAGTTCTGCGTAGAAAACATCTCATTCTGTGTTTGAGAAGCTGAGGTTCTCCTGGTAAAGCCAGGAGACTTTTCCCTGCTCCCTTCCCTGGACTCTTGGTCCTAGATTGCCATTCCATGTTTTGAGTCTGGCTGTTAGCTCAGCACACATCTCGTGCTTCTACCTGCCCACAGCCCTCATCCAGATCCTCACCTTCTGATCACACTGGCATCCATAATTGTATTCTAGAGATTAAAAACAGGAAAAGGTAGCCCAGCCCCTTCTTGCTAACCTGTTTTAAGAAAATAAACTACTTTGGCAACTCCCCTTCCCCACTACAGCCCCACATGAGGCTCCCTCCTCCCCAGCTAAGGTAAAGGGTCTGTAGTTTTGCCTGTTTCAGGGGGATCCACAGGGATTATCACATGAGTAAAAGTCACACAGGGCAGCTGGGTAAACCTCTCTTTGATCTAAAAACTTCTCTGCAGAGTCAGTAAACCTTTCAGAAATGGGATTGCCAAGTACAAAGCGTCTTCCTATCTGCCTGTCCCTCACCTGCTGCACACTGACTTGCCTGGAACAACTGCTGCCTGAAAGGATGTCCTCCTTTTAATGAGTTTTGGGGGGCAAGGAGAACGGAGGGAAAGGGACTTAATCTCCTTCCCAGCAAGTTTCACTAGATGGCAGTAAACTGAGGGAAATGAGGGAGAAACCCTGTTTTCGAAGGACATTGAGGTAAAACCTCAATGACCAGCTGCTCTACTCAGCATTTCGCCCCAAAAACAAGAGACTGCTCCTCAGAAGTAGCACCTCTGTAAAAGACATCGTGACTTATTTACAATTAACTTCTCTTGCACCTCTCTAAAGGCTTCCACAGTCAGGAGACTGTCCAAGCTGGAAAACTCCTGGCTTCACTGGCTGCTCTGCAGGGATACAGAAATTTGCCTCTTGCCTTCCAGCTTCTCCCTCTGCCAGGCTGGCTCATCACATCATTTCCTTTGGGGGTCCAGCTCTTCTGCAACCCCAAAACAACCTCCAAGAGTCAATCCATGCCCAGTAGCCTGGAAGACTTCTGTGCCCACCCTTAGGACACTCAGTGCCAGCAGAGTGGTTTGGTTTTCCTGCTGAACTTAGATGCTCAGAACCTGCCATTTGGTTCAGGTGGGAATTTTTCAGCTTGGTACTTGATGTAAATAACCCTTTGATTTGAGCCCCTTTCCTTTCTTCCTTGGTGGCAGGATGGCTGGTGGCAGTGTCCTGCCCCACATACTGCCTGAGGACGGCAGTGCTGTGTCAGACTGTGCAGGGATATCAGAGAGTAATGCAGCCACTCACTGAGTTGGACCAGAAGGTGCTAATTGCTGCCAGGAGGCTTTTCCCTGCAGGTTCCCTGTGGATATTGTCAAAGCAGGCTGAGGCTAGCCAGGGAAGACCCACTGTGGGAAGTGCTGTCAGAAATGAGAGACTGTCAAAAAATTGTCAAAATAGGTTTGTTTTAACAAAAGTCTCCACAGGAGACTTCCCAGGCCAGTTGTGGGAAGGAGTGTGTTAGGGTGACAAGTCACTGAGTAGGATACTGTCCTCAAGCCCCTGTCCCAGGCAGGATTTTCAGTGCTGGCGCAGGAACACTCCTTCTCCAGGTTCCTGTGAGAGGGTCCAGAAGTCTCTCAAGTTTTGTTTCCTGAAAAAATGTGACAACACCCAAATTTAAATTCACATATTTCTACCCTAGAAAACCTTCTAGTGGAAGGTCTCTGTCCATGGCAGGGGAGTTGGAACCTGATTAAGATCCCTTCCAATCCAAACTATTCTGTGATGCTGTGCTAGGAAGGGAAATTGAGGATTTTTTTCTCTCAAGCTCTCATCTCAGTCTGCACAATGGAGCACATGAACCAACCTCCCTGTGCATGAAGAGTAAAAGGACCCAACTCCCTGTCAGACCCAGGGAGAACCACAGGGTGCCCCTGGTGCAAACACAAGGCTTGAAAACCATTTCACATTTTAGCATTGAGTTGAAAAACTAGAGAATTGTTTGCAATGAGTTAGGACTAAGTCAACACAAATCTCACTGAAACAGAGGACTAGAAGGAGATCTGAGCTACCATGAAGGACATTCCTCATGGAATGGAATCAGCTGCAACATCCCCCCAAGAAGTCCTAAAATCCCAGTCTCCCAACCTCACAGCCTGTGTCTCTAATGGGTGGAAGGTGGTTAAACCTTCCCATCAGGAGATGGGTTAGTTTAGATGAAGAATGCTACCTGTAGTGGTCTCTGGAAAGCTTTCCCTCTTTCTATTGGTTTTTGGGGGAACTTAGACTCTTATTTTAGGAGATCTGAATGACCTGCTTATGACTAATCATTTCACATTTCAGTAATACAATGCCTGAGTGAGACAGAAGGGCCCCAAAGCCCAAGGCTGTATGTCTCAAATCAATCTCTCTTACAAACAGAAATAGCCTTCCAGGATCCAATTCTCCCTGCTTTTGTTGTAGTCCTAAATAATTATTTTGAATTGAAAATCCTTTCTAAAGCATGGTTTTAAATGAAGTATTTGCTGCTTGGACTTATTTACAAGCTGGGCAGCACTCTGCAGAGATTTTCTCACCTTTTTGTAGCCTTCCTTTCCTGCAGGAATTTGAAGTGTTGTACAGATGAACAATGCAATGCCATTTTCAGTCACGTAAAATCAACCTTACTTTAATGGGTGATAAGAGCTCCCAAATGCATCTTGGCTATTCCTGAGGGTTGGCTGTGCCAGATCCTCCATGCAGTCTCACTGGCATTAAGAATGACACTGCCATGACTTCCCAGGACTTTACTCCCTTTTGTTCCTCATGCCCACTTACAATGAAGTTGCTGTAATAGAATAAAGATATTAAACCCAGATATTTCTTGTGCATACTTGCCATGAACCCACAAGCTGTTGTCCCAGGAAGTCTCAACAATCTTTCAATCTCATGCTATTAAGCCTCTTAAAATTACTACAAGAAAGCAACACCAGTGCTTGGATTTGTTTAAAATCAGAGGCAAAAATGAATTCTCAGTAATAACACTGATGTTGATAATATCAGTCTCTCCTACCCTGGGCATGAACAGTCATCTTCTGCTCGTAACCCATCAGGGATTCCCAATCTGTATCAGTTACTCTGGATGTGAAGCTTTTGAAGGCACCAGCTGTGCCGTGTTAATTTGCTGCTGCAGAGCTTAGCGGGGCTGGGACACCAAACCGCCAGCAACGCTCGTGGTGTTGATGTAGCTGATCAGGAGCTTTCAAGGTTGGTTTGAGGTGATGTAACCTACACCTCACTAAGAAGATTAAATACGTTAAAGGGAGGTTACTGCAAGCACTGGGCTGTTGCATGCTTGGCAAAGCTCTGCTGTTAATTATTGCAAAGCCACCGGTCTCTACTGCAGGGATTGTGTCAGCCTTTGACTGCGCTGGTTTAGGAAGCAAGGAGACATGGGGTGCATTTTAGCATTCCAGTTAAAAAGGAGTCCATGGAAAACTAGCAGAGAGCTGAGAATACAACCAAGAAATGAATAGCATCGTCATTTTTCTTGCATTCATAGGTGCTGTCCTTACAAGCAGCTGTTTTCTAAAAGCTTTTAGGTTGTCACATAGGAAGATGGAAATGCAGTCTGCTACTGCTAATGAGATTATAGACTCTAATGCCCTCCAGAGAGACCAAAAATCCCTGTTCAGTAGAGGACTTAGAAAACAGGGGAGGGATGATTAAAGGTGAGCTCTTACACAGCACTGCCGTAGCAGTGTCCGTCCCTCTGCAGGAAAACCTACTGCACACACTAAGGATGCCTCCAAACTCCTCATCCCACTGTGGTCAACCACAGCTATTTACTCATAAATACTCTTGAGAATGTATTAGTTGCCGCTTGCTTCATGGGATGACATCATTCAGTGGAGGAGGAGAGCACATAGTCTATGGCATTAAGCCACATTTTACGTAGGGCAAGTCTAGATTTTGAGTAAATCAAACCCAGCAGGCGCTGCAACCAATCCCTCTCAAAAAACAACTCCCAACAAACTGCAAACAAACCAACAAACAAATCCATCAAGAAAAGCTCTCAAAAAGACTTCAAAGAATTATGTTTTTGACAAAAACAGCAGAGGCTCTCTGGCCCCTGGAATCCAAGGTGTTTTATCGGTTTGCTTAAAGTAGTGTGACATCTACACATTTCTATACATAGGGAGAGGAAGATGGTGTTGGTGTCTTGTATATTGACAATCTCTGATGGTGTAAGCAAGAAAATAGGGCACAGTGTTATTGAAAAAAAGCAGCCTCTGGTGAATTGAATTCCTTATGGCAGCTGTAATGATGGGAAATCATCTCCCAGATCAGACTTCCTGGAACGAGACATGAAGACTTAGACCTTCCAGCTTTAAAGGACAGGCAGATGCCAATGTGGTGCTGGGTCTCCACATGGATTGGACCGAAAACAGTGAAGTCAGTGATTTGGGTAACTTACTCCTACTTTTTACTGCTGCAAATGAGAGATTAGCCAAGTCCTTTGTGTGTGTGGTGGCTACAGTGGTCTAAACACATCATTGTTTCGACTCAGAGGAAACGGGGGCTTTTCTATGAGAAAGAAGAGCTAAAGTTTTACAGATCCAATTTCTACTAACTCCTTTGATCTCCTCAGGCAAAGTTGTCCCTATCTCTCAGTTTCAGGTACCTGATAATAAGACAGGGTACAATCCTGCTTCTCCAAAGGACAATGTCTGTATTGCTCAGAGGGGCACATCCCTGGTCTGTTGTACCCATTGACACCACAGTGTGGAAGAATTCTATCCAATGAGGAGAAGCAGATGGAGTGGTGATATTTATTATTCCAGTAGCATCAGAAGAAAGGATACTTTCAGCACTGAAGCCTTTGGGTCTTGGCCCTTGGAATCATTTCTTTAGTTCCAATAGTCTCTGACAGGAGAGGACATTTGCAGCTGCAGCAGTGCAAACCAAAACTTGGCTGCACACAGACATGTCTGAGCAGCGTTTCCAAAGTTCTTGGTATAACTTGCCCTGAGCCATAATTGTGCTCTTAATCATCTCTCCTTAACATTTTCCTCTTTCTCTCAGTATCATTTTATTTTGTCAAAGTCAATATCTCAGCTGTTGTTTGCTTTAAATTTGATGTTTATTCTCAGCGTCCAGATTTTATTAATTCAACTCCTTTTTATTACTGTTTGTCAGCCTTAATTCAGGAGTGTGTATCATTTGTAGGGGGAGTAGTATGACTACTAACAGGCTCCCTGACATAATTTGCTGCCCTGTTAACAGCAGCAATAATTTGAGCAATTAGCAAGGCCTTGACATGGGCCTTAGCTTCTCTGTCACATAGGAATACCTCCTCAGTGCAGCTGCCATGCTATTTATACTCCTCCAGCAAGTCCCAGACTGAAAGAGTGCCCAGGAGAGTAGCCTATAATCAGTCCCTTTGCAATGGCTGTGACTGGATGAGCACTAAATAAGTCCTGGCCTTGATTATATTAACAAAGCTGTGTGGGGAATGCCCACTGGGAAATCCGCAGACGGAGGAGCGTGTGTGCTCACAGCATTCCTGACAGACCCTTTGCCAGTGACCATGGCTTTCATAACAGAAGAGACATTTCAGCTCTTGAAGATCAAACCTGGGGGATCCTCCCCTAAGAGAAGCTGAACCAATATCTCAAATGCTCATCTTTATCTTCTCCAGTAACTCTTGTCAGCAATGTTTTTTGTCCCTCACACTAAATACACCTCTGTGGCCCCTTGCAAGGTGGTAACATTAAATCTCCTACACCAGTAAGTACTGGGAAAACTCCTGCAGACTGACAGAGTATCACTGGTTCAGCCAAGTGGCACATCACAGTCTCAGAGGAGATCTCCAAGGCACCTGGTAGTCCTGTGTTTTACCATTTCATAGTTTGGACAGGGAACTGAGGCTGGGATGTCTCACACAAAATAAAAATTCAAGATGGACCTGGAATTGCCTCAGACCCTGAAGGTACCTCTGTACCCTGAGACAGTCCCTCTCCCTAGAAAGGCAGGATTAGACCTTGAATTAGAGGAGCCAGGAGAGCAACCCAAGCTCCTGACTGACCAGTCAGGTGGGACTCAGAGCTCTTGGGTCCCTTCAGTGCACTGTAATACAAAACACAATGGTTTCACTCTAGGAGAAAAAAAAACAGCTTCATTAAACACCCTGGAAAACTTCACATTAAAAAGCCCTCTGCAATGTCAGAGCTTAAAGCCACCATGTTAAAGCTCTATTTTTGGATCTTATTAAAATAGATACAATCTGTGCATAAAATAAATTACTTGCCTTACAATTTTCAGTTCAGTTAAAGATTTACAAGTGCAGTAATTAACAAACTTGTTCTGCGTTTTGCCATCAAGACCCTGATTCAGCACAGGGTTTTGCTGAGGTCTGTGCTTGGCTGGCTCTCCTCAGGTGGCTGAAGGCAGGTCACAAGGTCCTAGCCCAGAGGGATGCTCCCCTCTGCCTCTGCTCTGCAGGTTGGGAGGACTCCACACTAGGCAGTGCCCTATGAGTTCATTCACCCACACCTCAGCCTTTCCTCTGCACAGCGAGACCCACAGAGGTGAGTTGAAAGCCACTTCCTCACCTCAGCAGTGTCTGGGATGCAGTGGACACAGGGTGACAGTATTTGCAGGTGTCCGTCCCAGAAGGATGTGATTATACAGCAGATGGCTGAGATCCATGCTCATTAACAGTTTGGGCTGCAGGCAAGTTTCAGCTGGCTTGTAAGTGTCTAACACACAGTGTTGATTAACTATAGATTATCTGTTCAGGAGGGGTCATTATGATCAGCTAATCTGCCCTGCAACACAACAGAGTCCTGGAGTCTCAATTCTGCATCAGCAGAGTGAGCAAAGGTCTGTTCCCAAGAACCTCTCCGGCAGGACAGGTGCTTGGAGCCACGCTTGACTTGCATCCCCAACTTACCCTTTCCTTTCACTGAAGTTCATCAGCAGGATCTCAGAATGAGCTTAAAGCTAAGCCAGCTCAGACCTGATGAACTCACACCTAAAACAAGTTAAAGTCTGTGTTTCACAGAAACAGACCTCAAGACTGACAGGTTGAAAGACTGCACAAAATAAGGTCAGAGCATACAAAAGAGTGCAGTCTGCTTTAGCAAGCAACTGGCATCTGCAACCAGGAGCAATTTCATTATTTTCCTGTGAGTTGCTGCATGACGTGATCAAACAAGAATAAGTATTTGGAATTAAAGGCCAAAAAAATAGCGCAATTGAATTGCTGATTTCTCTGTAAGGCTCCCTGAGATAAAAGAGTTGTCCCCAGGGAAAAGAAAGACTTGGGGAAAGCATGAAAGGCATGGCTGATGTTTTTCTGCTTTGCATATAATCCCCTGAAAATTGGAATGTCCAAAAGCTTGTGACAACACAAGCGGGACTAATGCTCCAGGATCACATGAGCCATTATCTGATTCACAGGTGAAGATGGTAATAAAGTGGCTGAAAAGCAAACTGCTAGTGAGAGAGGGAGGAACAGCAGGCTCACTTGGTTATGGGTCGTGCCAGAAACACCTCTTGAGATCAAGCAGTAAAAATAATTAGGGTTGGGAAGGCAAGGAGTGAGGTTCCCAGATGGTGTGGGCAATAGATAAGGAGTCGTCCTTTTTATCTGCTGCCAGGCCATCCGTTCATCCAGTTTTGTGGCTGAGTCAGATCTCTGTCAACATGCAGGGCTCTGTGCCACTGGAGCTGTCAGGGCAGTGCTGCCTCCAGCCTGCATTCAAGGCTAGGCAAGCTGTGTCTTGTTTTGAGGTTTGGTTATTTGCTTTTGTGTTTATACAACAGAGAAGAAACTCCTGCCAAGGTGAAGATGAGTTGACACCCCTCTCTGGAGGATCACAGCTGGAAGTTGTGTTATCCACATTTATCCACACAGGTGGATAACCTGGCTGCTCCACACATGGCTCCCACACCATGCTGTGTAACACTGGCTGCTGCCGGGATCACCTTTGCCAAACCCTGCATGGTCCTGCATGTGGAAGCCATGCCCAAAGATCAGCTCCACCATTGCTTGTTCATTCAGCAAATACAAAAACAGGGTTCATCCGACCACAGCCACGGCCAGCTGCAAACCAGTCTGCCTTTCCTTTCCAGGTCTGCCAGTGTCCACACACAAAGCTGCAATTTGCCCACAGAGAAAGTCACAAATTGTCTTTCATAGCTCCCTGTGTGTGCAATTTTGGGCAGGTTTGACTTTGGTTAATGGTGCACCTGATCAAAATCTTTATTGAAGAGCATGTGGAAGGAGTATCCTCTGTTGTTGCATTTACCTGAATAGCACTAGCATTTGGAATTACACTGGCTGCAACAAAAATCTCTGAGGCATCCTCAGCCTCCAGGAGACAAGGCAATCAACCCTGAGGTTAGGAGGACACACTTTTCCTCAGGGCAGCATTGCACGGGCTAGGGTTCCTTTGCAATTCCAGTGCCTTTCTTTCAAAGCACACAGTCCTAAGCCTCCAACAGATGGTCGTACGTTTTTACAGTGTAGAGATGTGTCTCAGAAGGACAGATTTTTGGGAGTGGATGAATAACAGGGCTGGTCTAAAGTAGATGTCTGTCTGAAACATGATGATCAGACGCTGCTGGTTGAGCTACCCAGAATTTTTCTGGCTGTGTTGGTGATGGCAGAGCAGAGCAGATCCAGACTCTCAAGTGTTCATGTTACGGTACCGGTGGTGGAACCTTTATGGGTCATGCAGAGAGGATGCAGAGAGGACACAGAGTGCCAACATTCCCTACACCTATTGCATTTGGTGATGTTCACAGAAACCTGATAAGTGCTCAGAGAGGGAAAGGGAAATGTTTGAAAATCCTTTGCAGTGTGGCTGTGAAGCAGCCTCCTTCCGAAGCCCGTGCTGCTTTTGAGCAGCTTTTTGCTTCACAGGACTGTGTCAGATCCTCCTCTTCAGACAAAGATACAAGATGTGCCAAAGGCAGGGACCAAAACCTCTGGAGGGAGGAGAAACCTCAGTGGGGAGTAGAAAAGAAACTGGAGTTACAGAAGGAAACCCTGTGTTCAAGGGAGCTTGGTAGGGGTAATACTCGCAAGGATATCCCCGGGAACCATCAGTCTGAGCAGCAGTGAGAAGCAGAGGGAACACTAGGTCGTGCTGTTTCCCTAAATTCTTGTGCAGCAGTGCTGCGCAGGTCTGCACATTTCTCACAGGGATCGAGGGATCTTTCTGTGCTGTGGGTTAGCTTTTATCACACTGTTTGGGTGTTCTTGCGAGGAAACTAATTGCATTTTCTGCATGAAATGCCTTGAGCACCCAGGCAAAGGAGTAGGGCAGTTTTTTATAGGGGACCAATGCTCCTGTGCTAAAATGTGAGATAATGCCTCACATTGTAAGGCAGGAATGATGAGTATCAGCAACAGTTCAGAGTTTAATTAGCCTTCTTGCTATTCCTATCAAGACGGGAAAATAAAGTTGGAGTTCTCTAAGGATAAAAATTCAACTATGTGCTGGCATGAATTAATGCCACCTAGGCATGGGGATGAGGTGGCTCTCTGACTCTCTTGTACTGCTCTAGGTGTGTGGAACACTTGAATTAACTCTACCTGAGGGCTGAGCGTTTAGCAAACTGCTGCACTTATCCCCCGTCTCAGTAGAGAAAGACCTTCAAATGAGTGATTTATCAGCTTTGTTTTCTTCGCACAGTAAACAAAACTCCGCTCCCACAGAAGAGTTTCTTTGTGCTGCCACTGTAAAGTGTGGCTTGTGCCTCCCAAGGCTTTTCAATGAACACATGGAATCAGTGGGGGCAGTTTCAGCTCTGTGATATTCATTGCTGTGTGTGCATTTGAGAAGCACACAGGAGCTTTAAGCATTTTTCTTCCATTTAGCAGGGAGCTGTTGCAGCTGCTGAGCCACTTCAAAGACCATACTGTGTATTGCTCCTGCACCTGACAAGCACAAGGCCATGGTGTTGTGAAATTGCCAGTTTGGAGAGAAAAGGCTTTTGCAAGTAGCAGCCACTGCCACCTCACACTCTTGGGTCTGGCTGTAGCCCCATCATGTCTGTGTGTGCTTCTCCATCACTACAAACCTCATGTGGCTTCAGAGCCACAGGAGGCATGTTGTGGACCTAGACAGATGAGAAAACATGAGCTCCATAAATAATTTGCAGGTTATAAATAGCGGTATCTCCCCCAAGATCCAGTACAGGCAGGGCTGGACCAGCTCTTGAGAGCCAGGAATTCAGACTGACCAGCAGCCCTTTCCCCACCACAACTAACCAAATAATTTTTATGCAAATGTAATATTTACGAAGATATGCTCTTGTACCTGACATTTTAACCTGATCCCTGAGCTGATGGTTGCAAAATGGCCATGACATGTAGAAGACTGGTAAAAAAAAATGAAAAGTTTCTGTTGTTTAGCTCATAGAGTCCTAGAGTGGTTTGAGTCGGAAGGGACCTGTAAACCTCATCTAGTTTAACCCCCCTGCCATAAGCAGAGACATTTTTCATTGGATCAGATTGTTCAGAGCCCTGTCCATCCAGATTGTGAATGTTTCCAGAAATGAGGCATCTACCACCACTCTGGGAAACCCATGCCAGTTTTAACCCCCCTCAATGTAAAAAACTTCTTTTATGTGTAATCTAAATCAACCCTCTTTTAGTTTAAAACCGTCACCTCTTGTCCTATCTTAACAAGCCCTGCTAAAAGATTTGTCCCCATCTTTCTTACAAGCCCCTTTTTGGTACTGAAAAACCACAATAAGGTCTCCTTGGAGCTTTTTCTTCTCCAAGCTGAGCAGCCCCAACTCTCTCAACCTTTTCACACAGGAGAGGTACCAACTCTCTTTGTTGCTGTCCTCTGGACCCACTCTAATACAGCCACTTCTTTTTTATGTTGTGAGCCCCAGAGCTGGTTGCAGGTTGCCAGGCTTTGTCCTATCTGAGTTAGTAGCAGCCAACAGATGCAGATAAGAATGCAAATTTTGGTCACCCAGGGGCCTGAGGCAGCTGTGAACCTGGGTGAACCTGGCCCATGTGCCTAGCTGGGAAGAGGAAAGGCAGTGACTCAGTGAAACTGGCCAGTGAATTTTTGCCTGCTTGGCATAATAAATGTAGTATAAATAGATAGATTGAGCCTGTTGGCTGTGAAAGGAAAGGTGTCAGCCCCGTGAGGGTAAGAGCTGCTCTGTGAGCAGGGATTTGTTACAGAACCAGGAACTGTCCTGGAGGTAGAGGGGTCACAGAGCACACCACCAGAATGAGTCAGGACACGTTCTCACATCACAAAATCATTTGAGGTTGGAAAAGATCTTTGGATCATCCTATCCAACCACCTGATCAAAGCAGGGTCACCTATATACAGCGGTTTGCCATGTCCAGGTGGGTTTTGAATATCTCCAAGGATGGAGACTCCACAACTTCTCTGGGCAACCTGTGCCAGTGCTCAGTCATCGTCACAGTGAAAAGAGCATCTCCAGTCCTGCTTCCACCAGCCTCAGTCCAAAGGACACCTTGCACAGCTTTCTTGCCTCCTGCAACAGAAGGCTGAGACACATTGGCAGGGCAGGTGTGACTCATTTTGTCTGTGCTGTACCTGTTTCACAAAAAGGCAGAAAACGTCAAATGCCAAAGCAAGCATTCAGGCTTCTAGAAGATCCTCAAAACAATGAAAAGCATCCCTGTTCAAGCTGCACCTTTTAATGCTTTTTTTCTTATCTCTATTTCTCTTTCCCCCTCTGCCCTCCCCCCCTTTTTTTTTGGCTGTGGGATGATAATTTTGAAAAGGACATAGTTCCCCATGCTTCAGCCCAGAAGCTAGCTCTAACTAAGAGGGGTTAGGAATAATGCTTTTATTTTACTGCCTGGCAGGTTTTTTGGAGGGGGAGCTTTTGGAACGGGGGTTGGCAGAGACCTGCATACAGGATGCTCCATTGATCTCCGCTGTTCCTGCCTTCCTAAGCTGTTTAGTGACCGTTTTATACCTCAAAGCTACTGAGAACAGGGTATTTGCTTACAACAACTGCAGTCATATCTGTCAAATACTGTAAGACTGTGGTCCCTTATATTACATAGTAACGGCACAAATGGGCACTGAGGCTGCAAAATGGAATAGCTTAATTGATTTGCTTTCCCAAGGAGATGCTGTGCCAGACAATGAACACAACAGCTTAAATCTACACTCAACAATAGCTTTGTCTATAAATAGGATATTTTTAAGCAATGGGAAGAACACTTGGGGTAGAACTATATAACATTTTTCAGGTGGATAGTTTATTTGCTAATAAATGCTATTCAGGCTGACTGAAACCATTCACAGACTTAGGCTGAATTCAGCTAATGTTTTCTGCTATAAGAAGGGGAACCCCATTTTTCTTGACAAACCAGACAATGTCCATTTTAGCATTTCAACATGAAAAATTTAAAACATGAAAAAAAACCTCTCCATCTTAGACTTCAGCTTGATTTTATTTCTTTACTTTGAAAGCCATTTTATTTCTTTACTTTGAAAAGAATTGTTTTATTTTATATCCATTCCAGATAAATCCTTTCTGTTTTATAGCAGGGAAAGCAAATTATTTAAAAGGGACCTTTTTTTTTAGTCTGTTCCCACAGGCCTGCTCTGGGGCTTTGCTTGCTTTTTCCAATGGCTTTGGAGTGTGAACATAATGTGCAGCTGGTGAGCTTGTCTTTACAGCTGATAAAGCGAGTTACACCAGGGTCATGCTGAAATGAACCCCGCACACAGGTCAAGTACATAAAATAAGAGTTCTCCTCCAGCGGCCTCATGTTACAGACGTGATTTATGTCTCCAGCACCTTGGTTCTGTTTGGAACCTGGCATGGTTATGTGCAATCTGCCAAGCCAAGCTTGAAAGCTTCTCTTTTCTCAACTTGCCTGTGCAAGGTAGAGCAGGTAAGTGGCATAAGAAACAGCCTGAAAGGTCAGAGATGGATGGAGGCAGCACCAGTTGGTCTTGCTGCACCAAATGTGCTCACTGTCTGTAACTTGTGGGAAGAAAACTTGCTGAAATACTTCTTGCAAACAGATAAAATATGTCTTTTCCAGGCAATCTAACACTTGAAAAGCCTCATTAATAATGATTGCAAATTGTGGAGAAACTATAGCTTCTATCTGTGGGTTACAAGGCATTTTTCAGGTATTACCTGAACGTCAGAAGATAAAAGGGAAGAAATGAATCTAGACCTGATTTTCACAGAGGTTTCATGGTGATGCCTGCGGAGATTATTAAAAACATCTAAGTAGATTAGGCACACCTAAACCCTCCTAAAAGCAGTGGAGTTTAGACACCTCGCTTGCCTTTTGCAAATCATACGCAGAAAATGGGACATTTAAACTAAGCAACTTCAGGTGTTTGATGCACGTGCTTAAGCAGCCTGTGATGTCCCTGTGCTGCTCTGCCGTCCAGGCAGGGTGTGGGAGGGAGAGAAGGCAAAGCTGCTGCACAATCCTGCACTGAGTCACACCTGGGAGGACTCTCCCTGTGAGACAACAAGACTCATGACCTAACATCACAGCTTTGCTAGGTCAAGGCAAGGTCCATCTGCCCCAAAACAAACAGCAGCCAGCCACAAACATTTGGGAGAAGTGTAAAACAAGGCAAGGCTGGACAGGTGCTTCCACAGTACATCCTCCCACTGCCCAGGAATCACCAGTTTAGCCACTGCCTGACTTCACCAGGATTAACCACCATTTATGGAATTTACTATGTGATACTTTCCCTACTTTTCCCACAAGCTATTCAAATAAGAGATTTCTCTTGTTCTAAATCTGCAGCTTCATCATGTCAGTGCATAGTTCTTAGGCCCGGTGTAATCTTATAAAATAACTTAATAAATAATCCTTCTCTATTCACCATCTCTTTCCCCTTCATGATTTTATACACTTTGATCATATCTCCCCTCTGTCATCTTTCCCCAGCCTGAACACTCCTCATCCATTGAATCCCAATGCATAAGAAATTGCTTCCTACCTGTACAAGGGAGCCTGTGATTAAAGCTTGGTGTGGGTTGCTAAATCAGACAGTGAGGATACTGGATTCCCCTTGCCCAAAACTGAAGTACAGATACCTTTGATATGGCACGCAGCAGGCACTGGACTGTGCCCAGTGCCAGAACTGCACAGGGAATGAATTTGATGGGCAGAGCTGTACTCAGCTCTTGCCTCTGTGAAGGAAATGGGTGAGGCAAGAGAAGTAATAGGCCTGCTCAAATGTACTGTCTTTAGGACACATATTTCTGGACACACAAATGCTGCTTCTCTGGGATTCACAGACCACAAAAAAAAGTCTGCAAATCTTTCAGAAGCCCCAGATCTTGAGGTTTTTTTCTTAAAAGTCGTGTGGACCACTACTGCAAAGCTTTCAGACCTCAGTCCATAATGTGCTTAGTCCCAGCTCCCAGAGAGGTCCTAAAGAAATGTAGATTCTCCACATTTCTCATGATCAGTCCAAATGTAAATGAGAGAGTCAAAATAACTATGGGTTGGCAACCACATCAAGAGTCTGGGTGTGCTTCTCGTTCAGCTGTGCTCAGGTGTTCTTCTCAGAAGGTGGATTTTTACAACTGGTGGAGAAAGCCTTTTTTTCAGCAATCCTGCATGCTGCCTTTCTCCATCCCTTTTCATTTTTCACACTAGAAGGAAAACCAAAACTTTTTCCAGACTGGGGAGAAAACACATGGAAAAGGGAGGCAGGACAAGAAAAAGTGATGAATTACAATAGGTGAGAAGCAAGTGGCAGGCTGTCCTAGGGAAGGGGAAGAGCCATACTCAAGATTTCTGCTGCTGTCCTCCTCTACTTGCTGAGCACTGATTTCTCTCTTTTTATAGGAAAAAAAAAAAAAGAATTCTGTGCTCATCATAGAAACCATCCCACCACAAATTTGTCAAAATTGGCCAGTCATCCTAAAGCTATGAACCTCCTTTTTGCTCAATAGACGTATTAAACAACATCGTAAAAATATTTTTCTAGGTGATCTGCAAAGGAAAGTGTTCCTTGTGTGTGAATGCCTCCCCGTTCCTTCCACCCAGTGAGAGCTCACATAAACCAAGGGTATGCAGATGCTTGCGAGTGACTGAATTATCATAGATTAGCTACTTATTTCTGTTAGTTTAAATTCATATGCTTTATATTAGAATGTGCTGGAAGCATGAAAACATCTTCAAGCTGATGACTAGTAATCTGTTAAGCCATGATAACTTCTGCTCTTGCAGTGCATCTCCTTCCTGAGGGAAAAGCTGAAACATTCAATGATGGTTTAACCAGTGACAGGTGACTGCTGCAGTGGCATAAATAAAATTTCCACGTCCTTGGTGCCTGAGTCGGAGCACACCAAGACATCATTTTGAAATGAAGTGGAACATACATTTTAATGTCTGAAAATATCAGAAAGATGTTTCAAAGAACAAACAGATCTTCTTCCCTTGGGGTTAAATGCTCCTTGAGCTTTCTACCATCTAGGTCCATCAGGACCAGTTCAGTAGATGTACTGGTGAAATCAAGCCCAAATTCTATCCTTGGAGGGTCTCATGCACCGTCCAGAAAGGAGAAGCAGTTTTACCACAACCCCAACCATCCTCCACAGATGTTAAGTGCTCTTTTCACACACTTCAGCTGATTGCTCAAGTGGTGTGGCAGGCTTTTGCCATACAATCCCAGAGCAGCAGGGATCCCCAGAGATGTGGTCCCAGCCATTAGGCTGCTTCTTTGAGTGTTTTCCTCTTGCTTTTCAGCGCATGTGACATCTCTGTGCTGTGTGCTTTTTAATCTTTAGAGGTCTCTCACCACCCCATGCCGCCAATCTTCCCCTCTCCAAGCCCTTTGATCAGAGTACTTTCCCTGCCATACCCATCAGTGTCAGTGGACACGTGGCCCTCTATAACTGTTGGGGACATCCGTTATGGACAGTGACAGTTGATTTCCAGGCTGCTCTTCCCTCCTGGATCTGTGCCCCCCTTGTCCTCATGGCCACTGCCCCTTGCATTCCCTTAATGAAGCACAGGCTCATCAGAACCGAGCTGCTCTCAAGGGAGCTGAGCTGGGGAGTGGCTGTGAGTGACACAGTGCTCCTCAGGACACAGCGGCACAGTGCTCCTCAGGACACCCTCTCCCCCTTGACCTCCAGGAAGGTGACACAATGACATAGGGAATTATAAACTGAGGTACGTGGCCAGGATGGTGAAAAGAATGGGAATACTTCCTTTTTGTTTTGGTTGCTCTCCTTAAGGTGATGAATGAACCGAGCATCCATTTTGACACCCCTGCACCTGCCTGTTTTCCTCAGCAATACAAGAGTAGTCTGCCAGACCTGTCTGTCTGTTAGATAGGATTGCTGGAGGAGAAGGGATATATCAGTGAGGAAGATATTACAGCTCTGACATTGTTCCAGTCCCCCAACACTTCTCCATTTCTTCGGACTAGGCCAGAATGACATTTGGGGCTCAGTACTTATTTTATGGTATATAAAGTGTGCAAAGGTATAGAGACAGCCAGAAAATTCTTCCATAGGTGTTTGTGTGACATCTCACACCCAGGGAATGCACTGCTGGGGTCGATGGGGTCCCTAATGTGACTTCTTAGACATGGAAAGAGGAAAGACAAAAATAATGTGAATTGCTGAGAGAGAAGCCTCAGGAGGGACTGTGCCTCAGCAGAGAACATAACCATCTTCACCTTATTAATAATATTTTTTTTTAAGGAGGAAGAGTTTATCTTGAAGCTGTCTGGTGTCTGGGTTTTGCTAGAGCACCGTGCTCTAATAAAGGGCAGGGTTGGAGCATTTCAGGGCTGAAGGAATTAAGGATTCTGGCTTAGACCCAGAGTTGAAGCAAAAATTGCTGTGGGGCTTAAACCTGTTTTTAACAAGAGTATGTAGCCTGCCAGACCTGGTGAGAGATTAGCAATTTAATTATACAGGCCCTAGCTTCCTGCTTCCCACTAAGTGCCTAAAACCCCTCTAAAGAGGCCCATTACCTTCCTTTTTTTTTTTTTTTCCTTTTTTTTTTTTTTTTCTCTTGCATTAACTGGGCAATTCAGAGCAGCATAAACACAGAGGAAGGACAGGGGTTCCCTTGCAGAGATCTCGGGGTTTTATGGCTAAGTGCCTCCTGATGGATCTGTCAGAGCATCCCACAAGAGCAAACCTGTCACTCCCCGCAGCAACCATTAGCTTTATCTCCAGCATCCCTGGAAGCATTTTCTGTTTGTCCCCTCCTGACTCCTGAACTCACTGAGGAGAGCATGGGCTTTTTTCAGGCACTGGATGACTATGAGAGAGAAAGAGGCACAGTGAGCAGCTGGGCTCTGGGCACAGAGATTTGGGGCAGAAAGCCTCGGCAGGAGCCTTTAGGCATGGCTGAGTGCTGTTTCACATGGGAAACAGAGGAAAGGCAGGCAGAAAGCTGCTGAGAAACATGTGACATGCAATCTGCTGAGCTCCAAAAGGCTGTTTGAAATTGGGACCCAAGAGGAAGAAGTGGCAGACGGGAGCTTTTTGTCTTTTTCCTTCACGGAAAGCAAGTTTATTAAGGAGGCTCCCATACCATAAGCAATGAATTCTTTGCAACTGTTTTTCTTTCCAGCACTGCCTGTAGGGTGTTTTCAGACAGTCCTTCTTCACAGATGCTCTTCAAAGTGGGAGTTGATTTGTGTTAACTACTGCAAGTTCATCCACGCATGCAGCCGTTGCAGTCCCCTTGGTTTCCTGGGACTGTTTAGGTGCCTCTGAGTTCAACTCTGCTCTGCTCTCCCACCACCACATCCCCAGCCAGGCACCCACTGATCCACAGTGTCCGAGTCCCACTGCTGTATGTACCAGAGCTTGTTTGGCAGTAAAGTTCCTCCTAAGAAGTGCAGGGAGCACCATATACTTATAACAGGTATGCTCCTGATAAATGCCCTTACGATGCTAAAAAGAAGTGATTTCTCCATCTCCTACACCTTTGTACATCCAAAGGTCAGAGCTAGGAATGGACCAGACCCCACAGCACCAGGCTGCTGCTGACAGAGCTGTTGGCTGTTTTACCTAAAATCCTTTAAATACCAGAGCAAAGATGACTACTCTGCGGGCAGCACAGAAAATCTTGCAATAATGTAATGGAGTGTTATCAGTGACAGATTTGTCATCTCTGTTCCATGGCTGAGACAAAGTGCCGTGATAGATGAGACTGTGGCCTTTTCAAGCTATTTTTATGTCATGCTAAGCTAGGCTTTAATTTCTGGGACAGCAAGGGAGAACTCTTTGGCCAGTCACTTGGCCCTGCGGGTCAGCCCCCTTTGGGGTTATGCTAGGGTAGGGAGAGGATGTAAGACAGCAATGGCACTGATTGAGGTCCTGCAGTCTCCCTAGTGCTCAGTTTGTGTGAGCTGATTGCATCTTCAGAGGTGAGCCACACTCCGGATTTGGGATTGGAAAGCCATTTTCCCCAGTCACACTGCCAGGTGTTTCACCCTTACCTGGTGTGTCTTCCAGTCTGCTCCCTGGAACCATCTGGGAAATCTTCTGGTAGTGTGGGTGCATTGGCAATGCATTGGTGCTTTCTGCCATGTTTCCAGCCTTACTTTCAGTTGAATGTTGGTGGGGTTTGTGAGGATGGGAAGAAGATGTTCTCTGGCTTTTACCCAGGTGAGGTCCATGTAAACCAAGATATCCCCTCTTCAGGGAGATCACTGAGGGTGAAATGAACTTGGGGGGGAACTGGATGTCAGGTCATGGAGAATGGTATTCCTCTGAGATTCTCACACTCCCTGGACCTTTCCTAATTCCTTGACTCTTTCAACCAAGAGATTATCTGTCTTCAACAGACTTAGTCATAAAAAATATTTTTTACATTTCATTGTCCTGGGGAGGAGCCTTAAAGTACAATGAGGTATAAAAAAACTAGGAGTCCATGAGAAACAGCCAAAACAGCATTTTAGTTTTTGGGTTCTATAGCTGGAGGATTTTTTTTTTTTTTTTTTTTTTTTTTTTTAAGCAAATAAAATCATGCTGAGGTTTGGTTCATGTTTTTTTAATTCCTCAGAAGTCTGCAGTGTCATTCTCCTGGTTTGGCATCCTAATTCAAAGTGAAATACATAAAGCCAAAAGGAGTGTGTCAAGGAGTTTCTCTAGCTTTCATCATCTTTTTTTTCCATCAGCAGACGCCATCCTTTTTGAGCTGACTGGCAGTGTGTATAAAGGAATAGAGGGAAGGGCTTGGTAATAAAATGTTAATGAGATTTTTATTATTGTTTCCAGCGGTATCAGGATAGAATCTTTATGCATATAATAACAGCTAAATATTCAACTACAGAAACTTGTTTCTAGCAAGCTTATAACAACTCACGGCAGCACACGCAGTGTCCAGCCTTTAGGACAAATTAACAGCTATCAATACATGCCGCCAGCAACTGGATACACATCGTAAGAGGAGCTTTTATCTTTACCAAAAAAAGGATATGAAAAAATACACAAGGATGAGGCACAAGCTCCCGCGGCTCTGCAGAGCCCCGCCGCGGGTGCCGGCCGAGCTCAGGGTCTGCACTCCCCTGCCAAAGGTGAGCTGCTGGCACCAGGGTGGAGGTGGGTGCCAGGGGATTTGGAGGGTTGGAATGGTGGTGTAAAGCTGAATTATGGAGTTCTGTAGGAGTTTTCTGGAGCTGAAATTTTTGAACACCAGGAAGGGAGGGGGATAGCATGAGATGGGGAGGTGGACACTTCTCTGTGGGATGAAGTCCTCTGGGACATCTCTGTCCAGGTGAAATGAGAGGTTGCTTCATTACATTAAGTCTTCAAATTCAGGCTAGAAGAGTAAGAGGCACCAGGGGTTGCTGAGAGTGGTCAGCTGGGAGCAGGTTGAAAAAACATCCTCCCTAATCCCCATCTGTGGTCAGCAGAGGCACAGGTTTCTGCTCTAGTCTGCCTCTAGAGAAACGTCTCTCACTGACTCTCTGCAGAGCAGTTGCCTTCACAGGGGGGTTAAAATCTCTGAAGATCTCCCTGCTTCCCCCGTTCTCCATCACCTCTACAGCATTGTTTTATCCTGTGCATGTTTAGAGTTTCAGCCACATTGCTTCTCGCTGAGTCATCAAACTCTGCTGTCCAAAATCCCATGCATCACATAACAGGGAAACACTGCAAGTGTTTCTAAATGTGCAAAGAGTGCCAGGGAAATATCCTGGAAGTGCCTGAGGATAATTTCTGTGAGCAGTGTAGATGTGAGCTAGAGGAGGAAGGAGGCAAGGGGATGAGAGTTCAGTGGTTTGAGCACAGGTTGTTATTTTGGTACTTCTGGATGCGTGGGGTTCCTCTGTGCCTCTGTGTTTCTTGCTGTGAGTGGCACTTGTGAGCTGAGAGCACCGTACCAGCCACAGGCAGGTTAATTCACTTCAGCTTCCAACATGCCTGGGAAGCTCAGCATGGGGTGGAGGGGTGTCCCACATTCACTGCAGCAGACCTGTGGCTGATAAAACCTGTCAGCAAACACAGTGTGATGGGAATGGCCTTGGCAGCCCAAGGCCCCTCTGTGAGGGCTCCAGCCACAGGGCTAGCCCGGCGACAGGAGTGGCTGTTTGCATTGCCAGGGCCCCAGCTCTCTCGCTGTGCCAGACTTTGTAGGAATGCTAAAAGCAGAACTATGAGCATGCATCTCCAGGGTACCATAAATATCATTTTTAATTAACTGGCAATTCTACAGAGGAGACTTTGTGCAGTTCTGTGAGACATGGGAACAAAGTTCAGCCTGTCCCTGTGACAGAGCTCCAAATTTCCCCTGCACTTTCCCAACCCAACGCCAGCAAACAGATGTGCTCTGTGCCTCCTATTTATGCGCTCCCAAGAAATTAGCACCCCGTTAAGCTACACAATGCAGTGCATTTATTTTTATTTCACTGTGCTGCAGCCTTTCAATGGTAACTCCACATTATTTCTTACTAGAATCAAATCCAGACTAGCATCAAGGGCTTCTTAAATCAACAGCCTATGAGGGTTTGAATTTTGTGCAGCAGAACTAGTGCCTATAGCTTAAGATAAAGTAAGATAAAGCAGCTGCCAAGTTGCTGAGTCCAGTGTTTGACTCCGGTCCAAAAGGGAAGGGACAGAGAGGAAGATTTAATTTCTAAATACCTCAAGCTGGGACTGTGATTTGTTTGCAGACCCAGTTTAAGGCAATAAACAGCTATATTTATATCTCCTGAATGTGCTTATTATTTCAAGATCTCACCCACCAAGTGAAAGCAGCATGACAAAGCAGCACTGTAGGGAGCCAAAAAATGTATAAAAAGCAATTGATCCATTATAGATGCAGTCTCAGGCAAGCTCAGTCTATTTTTAATCATTTTAATAATGCAGCTGATTTGCTACATCAAGGAGGAGAGCTGAAGTGGGATCCCTCACAGCGAGCTAAACAATAGGCTCATGTGGCTCAGTGGCATCTGGACATCTCCTCGAGTGTGCATGGCTCAGCCATCTCCCAGGGAAATGGTGCCACTGCAGCAGCCCTGCCCAGCAGGTCACCTTGAGACATGGGAGACTCCAGACACAAATGGATGATGCTTTAGCAAAGCAAGGGAAGAAGTCAGTAGGACATTGAATTGTGGGAAGTGGGTTTAGAAAAGGGGAAGGTTTATCAACAGCATTTAAAAGGTGCATTTCTGTTGCTGTGATTTGGGCAGATGGATTGTGATGCAGGTTGCTGCCATGTGAGGCAGATTTGGGCATGCATAGCCAGACAAGGAGACCCTGATTCCTCTGTGTTCTCCATGTTCTCCATGACCACAGCCCCCCTCTCTCCGCCTGAAAGAAACAAAACCCATCTAAGCAACACCCACTCAGCTTATTTGTGCCAAAACAGCTCCTTCATCCTTGGGTGGCTTGTTTGGCCTTGGGGGAAGTCTAGAAGAAAGAAAACTTGAGGTTTCCCTTCCCTTGCCCAGAGTGGCCTTTAAATAAAAGCGCATGTGAGAGGGACAGTAGACAAATGCCTTTAGCCAAAGGGTGGCTTTTAGGACACTCAGTTAAATCATGAAAATATGACAACGTCTTAGCTACAGAGAGTGGTGGGAGGCCATCAAGGAGAGGGGGACCACCCATGAGAAGCAATGCAATAGGGACAGTGAAAAAAGTCAGCCAGCAGCAGCTATGCCCAGGAAGAAGATGAGATGTTTGTTCAATATAGTGACAATAAAATAGAAATTATAGACACATTTTTTTAACTTGAAAGCTGAGTGCTCTGGAGCACCTGGGACTCCTCAGAGACAGGATGATCTGGGACTCCATTTTGCTGACTCTAAGCTCACTTCATAAAGCAAACAGGAACGTCCCAGTTAAAGGCTGTAAAAGGGCTGGGACAAGCCTTGGTGCTAAACCTGCCAGGGCAGCAGGACTCTGGTCCCTGCTTTTCTTCCCTGCAATATCTCAGAGCTGCTGGCATGTCCCATACGGAGACTTCCTTATAAAAACGTTTATCTTGTTGTCGTGTGGAAGCAGCAGTTTTTCCCCCGTTATGGAGCTGCGTCAATCCCACTGCGGGCAAGAGGTCAGGAATGGGACTCCCACGCTCATTCCTCATCTGGCAGCACGGGCCAGCCCCAGCCTGGCAAACCCCGCAGATGGAAGCAGCGGCTCCTCAGTCCCACTGCCAGTGAGAGGACTGATGGACATGGGGGATCTCAGCTGGCCCACTGAGCAGCCCCACACGTGTTGTAGCCTTGCCTGGCAGTGGATTGTGTACCTGCAGGCTTGTCCCACACTGTTTAGGATGCGGAGATCCTCTTGAAGGAAAGGAATGTTTTGCCCTTTCCAAGTTAATCACCAGCATTCTGTAGGTCTGCTTCTCCATATTTTTTTCCCTCTGGACCAGAGTCCACTTTGCTTACTGGGTAATTTCGCTATAGAAGCCATTTTTCTTACATTTAATCATCTTTATTGCCTTTCCTTGAATCCTGCCCCTCATCTTTATGTCTTTTCTGGAGATAAAACGATCAAAAGACAGTATTCAAGATGTAAGTGAACCCTGGTTTGATTCAGTGGCACATTAATATTCTCTTTTATTTGCCCCTTGGTAAATGTTAATATTTTATTTGCTTATTCCACCACTACTGAGCAATGAACTGATGTTTCACAGAATTATTATAATCCAAATATCTCACTCTTGAGTGAGCCCAGAGACCATAATCTTATACGTGAAGTTCAGAACATTTTTCCTGCTGTGAACATTACTTTACATTTGGCTACATTAAATTTAATTAGCTGTTTTATTGCTCATTTACTTAGTCTCATCATATCTTTCGGCAGGCCCTTGTTCTTACTAGCCTCAGTACCACAGTGTCACCTGGAAACTGTGCTCCCTCTTTCACAGACTGCCTGTTAATAGGTAGAGCATGTATGTCCTCACTCAGATCCCTGGAGAAAACTCAAAATCATCTCCCTGCTCGTTGCCTTGACAGCATGAACTCAAGGTTTGCAAGATTCCTTCTCTGGAGATGTATCACAGCTGGATGTCTCCATCAGATGAGGCTGTTGCATTTCATGCTGGAGCAGAGATTTGAGGTGGAACCATAGGCTGATGTCCAGCCTTTGCTGCAGCACTACTTTAATTTATTCATTGAAAAATTATCACCAAGGCCTTCAAGTGACATTGAAAGCTACTGCAGGATGGGGCTGACTTACAGCACCACGATCCAAAGTGAGGGCAGATGGCTGTGCCCTGGGCCAGCTGGAGCCTGATCAGCTTCACACTCTGCTCCAGATTCAGTGAGTTACCACAATCCAACCTGGACGTGACAGGTTGATCAGTTCCTGTGTTGAGGTTTTTGTGTGGGAAGGGAAACTGGAGATGGAAGGAAGGTTTTGGAAGCTGATGGCTCCCTGTCATCCAAGTTTACCAAGAGCATGGGATGTCCCTCCCCACCTTACCCAAAGAGAACAACTCTTTGTTGAGAAGAGAAAGCATAGAAAAACCTTGTGGAGGAGATGAAAAAGATTCATCTTCAAATCCTCACTTTGATTATTTCAAGCAAAAAAGTTTGTAAAAGTTCTCTACTAGTTGTGTAGAAAAACAGCCTGACTTGCCACAGCTGAATTGGAGCACATCCCACATCTGTGGGATGACAAAAGCACTGCCCAAATGGACTTTTACCCATATTTGTCACACCGGTTCATGACTGAGGCCTTGGTCCTTTGGCTAGAGAAGTGGAGGAGAGTCAGGATGCCTTTCCTAGTGGGCTCCATGACCCAGGAATGTTTTTAGCCTCATGGACAAATAACCTTCCCATCTCTCTGGACTCTTCATCTCCTGTCTTTGCAAGCTGGGCTGACCCAAATGTAACCTCCTGGGACTAAATAAACTCAGATCAGCTCGTTAACCCTTTCTTGTCAACTTTTGGCCTTACTGAGTAAACTTTTTGTTCTGTTTTTACATTCCTGTTTTTGTCAGACAGTGCTCGCAGGGCAGATCTTTCCTCACCAACTACCTTCACCCCTGGAACTCCCCTAAGAAAACAATTCTGGGACCCAGTGTGTCCCCAGATGATACTTCAGCTTTTGAAAAACAGCATATTTTGCTGAAATCTCTTTGGCAAAAATGCTACAATGATCTCCCCTTTTGAGATTTTTTTCTGGTATCTTATTCCCAAATGGTTGAAGAAAACTAGGAAGGAAGTGAGGAGAAAATGTGGGTGTAGAAGAACATCCTGTTCTGCATAAATGCCCTAGTGTGTTGTCAGATGGATGCTCTGCTTTAAATAGGTTTCATGCTCACAAAGGCCAAAGTAATACATTCTCAGAAATTAGAAAATATGGAAATAATGATTTAATAAAGAAAATGTGTGGACCTACTGCATTAAAGAATTAACCAGGTTAGAGCCTCTCATTGTCACATGTGATCTTATTTCTGTGTGCTCCTGTAATGCACATACACAGAGGTTTGGGGAAAAATCCCTGGGGAGCTGAGAGAAATTCTTTCTTGTTTACTCTGTTTGAGTGGCTATCTCCATAAGAAAGGTCACTTGGGGTAAGCAATATTGAAGCAAGAGCTAGAAGAGATCCAATGGGATAGATTCAGAGCTTTTATGTGTTTGAAGAAGTTCTTCTGCTTTGATCTGATTTTGTGACTGATTTCTGCTATCTGCGTTTTCAAGGTTGAGTGAGTGATTTCAGGGTTGAGTGAAACAGCTTTCTACACTTTGGTGCCCTTTTTTTTCACCGTCAATATAATTTTACCACAGCCACACCAACTGCTTCGGTTATCACTGGAACATTGTGATTCTTCTTTTCTTCTGCATGTTTTCTATATTTTATATTTTTTCCCACTGTGCTTTGCTTTGAATGTGAAATTTTCTTGCAATTTGAAGGAAAAAAGGGAAGTGATATATACCCTTGAGTACCCTGCAGTACTGGGAGTCAGGAAAATTCCACAGGACTTTCAGCAAAGCAACTTTTCCCAGCAACGCCATTTTTACTCAAACTTCTGACCATGTCTACAGACAGTTAATATCGATCAGCAGGAGAATTGCTCAGCTGAATTCTGCAACTGCAAGAGCCTAAGAGCTGCTACATCAATATCTATTGTTGTAATAAGGGAATCCCAGGCCATGTAGAGCTGAGCCTGGGTGAGGACCCAGGAATTCATTCATCCTCCTTGGCATTGCCAGTGGAGCACGTGGTGTTTTTAGTGCCAGATGTTTCTTGAGTGGGCATCAGGGAAGGCATTATGTGTTCCCCTAAGCCGTTTTCTTGTGCCTGACACTATTTTCTCCATCGATTTTGAAATAATCTTGAAATTCATCTTTATGAAGACAAAAATGAGCCTGTGTTGGAGTCAAAGAGTCTGTCACATGGACACTGCGTTCTGACCCTGGAAGATGTCTCCTGTTGTTTATCTCTGTAACCAATATAATGCAGCTACAGGGACAGTCAAGGGGCACAAGTGACATGGTTGCCCTATTCTATTGCACAGAGGGAGCCTACAGAAAAGAATATTTAATTTAGTATTTCAGTATTTAACACTTGGCGTTTGTGCAATAAATGAGGTGGGGAGGACAGAAGGGATCACATGCTTGATTCCAGTGAAGTTCTTGTTGTGGTCAGATGGTTGGACAGTAGTTGGGTCAGTTAGAGGTGGACAAATGCATGATTCAGTCCAGCTGGACCACTGCTGGCTCATCTGACACAGCCCAAACACTGATCTCTATGGGCCAGGGACCTGCAGAAGGCCAGTCATGTGTCCTAGTAACCTGCCTGGTTGTGTAGAAACCACAGATTCCTGGAATCTCTGAATTTCCACGCATGCTGGAGAGGATGAAGACCTTACCAGTGGTCAGGTCTTCTCCTTCAAATACTTCCTAGAGACAAGAACACATGAAATCCTGTCTCTGGTGAGCCCTGTGGCCATGCACATCAGCTTGCTTATTGCCTTACTGCATTCTGGTTCCCTGGGTTTCCACTGCTTTCCCTCCAAATGTATTCCTCTTTGTTTTGATCCACACTCATTAAAACATCCCTCCACTCACACTGGTGAAGACAGACACTTTGTCAAAGCTTTATGAAAGGGCAGCATGTGAATGATTAACAGGCTTTCTTGCAGTAGACAAGCTTCCTGTGCTGGGTCTATTTCTGGAGCAGTCAACCTATTATCTGATGTAGGGCCATGTGTGAAAGAGAGTTGGTCTAGCTGGAAAATGTATGACATGTCCTTCTTTGCTGTTGAAATCATCCATCATAACATGTCCCAAATGGTCCATCATGTTGTTGTCTAGTAAAACTCGGCCATCAGATGCAGCTCCTGATCAGATGCTAATGGGTACATGTCTGAAAATGTGATCTCAGCTATAACTCTGAAATATTTAGTTGGAATTTATGACTAGAGGTCCTTCTAAGCTCCATCAACCCTATCCATCTCACACATTTAGAAATAATACTGGTCTTCAGTTTTTGAAAGCTTTAGAGCAGCCTTGTGGATTTTTTTTCTTGTCCAGTGTCTGGAATACATCACATGCAAGATTTCACTCTCAGATTTCAAATTGTGTGGGTACATGTCAAATAAATAAAAAATAATTTGGCTGAGCAATGTGAACATCATGAAAGGCAGTTGGATGAACCTGGGACTGTCTAGGATGCAGAAGACTTTGACACCGATCCGGGCCAGATGAATACTTTCAGTATTTCTCCTTTTTGTGCCTCAGTTTCCTTTCTAGTTGATTCCAGTTAACACTATGCAAAATCCTTGAAGGGAACCTCCACTGTTTTTGCTTTGGTTGGGTCATGTCCATCAATACCTTCCCACTCTATGTGGAGCTGTGAGAGCTACAAAGTGCTAGGCAAGCAGAAACCTTTTCTCCACTGAGTTAAGTGGGAGCAGATGTGTGGAGCAGCAGCAAGCACTTGGCCTCATGCTTTAAACTTTCCATAAATATAATAAATGGAAGTGTCTGGTCCTGAGAAGTGCTATGGGGACAGGGATGCTGCAGAGCTGAAAGGGTTGAGTGGTGGGAGTATGTGTCAGAAGCGGTGTTTGCAGAGTCAAACCCTGCAGTATTATCTGGGGTTATTCCCCTCCATACATAACCTCAGCAGTCACCACTGCACGCCAGTGCCTTGGGGAATGGGTAAGTGGATCTATTAATACTCTTAGGAAAGAATTAGTATCCAAACAACTTTTGTTTCCTTGTTTTTTACACGTCTGTGCTCTCCTCTGTCACTCTCTACAGCACAGAGCCTGGTATGCTGTGACAAAGAGCTATTGATGGAGAGCTTGTGTGAATTGGCCCAGCACTGGTCACAGCCAACTTCTGTAGGACCCGCTGCCCCTGTTGTACAATACACTCCAGTGTGCTGGCCCATTTGTGAAAGGTCAGAAATGAACAGAGAAATGGACTGGAGTCAAAAACAAGCAGTCCTATAAATATCAGTCATAGTCAAAGGCAGTTTATTCCATTCCTCCCCTCTCTCTCCTTTTGTGTGTGTGTCTCTCCCTCCCTCTGTTGTGGTTTCCCAGATATAACTCCATGCTTCTGGCTGGGGAGCTCTGAAAGGAAGGCAGCACACACACTGCAGCTTCTGCTCCCGTCTTGCACACATGGAATAATCCTCAGTCCTGCAAGCAGGGCTGACAGCCGGCACAGAGTCCAGGCGTCATCTGGACTCTGATGTTAAGTTTTGATTTCTTGGATTTTCCTTATCTGTGAGAAACTCATTTGTGACAGTCTGAGAACGAGATTTGGCCACAGACACTTTGGATTGCGACTTCTGACAGCTTCCCTCTGTTTGACTTCACAATGACTTTAGCAGCTAAATTAGAGGATATTGAAGTGACACTGGAGCACCTACTAATGGATGTGTTTGTAAGTAAGCCACTATTTCCTTTTTAATTTGAGATGCCAAGAATCCAGAAGGCAGTATACAAATTTTATGGCATATCCCAAGTGTTACATTGACTTAATTTCTTTACATTTCCTGATAAACTGTGTGTAATCCAACTCTACCAATATGTTGTGGTTTAGGCATCTCCTTCAAGTCATAATATTCAAAACGGGAACAGTGTGAGATAGGATAGATTTTCCACTGGATTTGTGTATAATCTACAAATTTGACATGAAAAGGAGGAGAGATTTGGTCAGTTTGAAGAATATTTCTGTAAAACTGTTCCATTGACAGGGATTTAAATTGTGCATTGCTTGACGTCAAGTGTTCTTGACTTCAGGATTTTGACAGCTATTAGATTACAATTTTGACTCTTGGGTTATTTTGTAAGAGATGGAGGAGCAAGCCAAACAGCTGTGTTTTCACGAGAATCCAGTTAATTACTCCTGGATGTATCAAATACATTAAACCTGTGTTAATCTGGGATTGCTTCCTTGGAATCATCAAAGCTCAGTGAAGCAATGTATGATTTGCTTCTACACATCTGAGATAAGAATCTGTCTTTATCATCTCATGTTAAAGTTTCTCACAAATATCAAATAATTTCCAAATATATTCTTGCCTTTTCCAACACAGCTTGATGGATTTCGCCTAAAGGTCAGAGACAGTCATGTTTTGGAAGATTTTTTGGTGGGAGGGGATGGAAAATAATAGTGAGGGATTGCCAATTCATTTGTCTTTGTGAAAAAAAAAAGTCATGCCAAGGTGATCTGTGCTCTCTGAATTCAGGCTATAAGAAATAAGACTGCAAGTGACCTTCTGAATTTTCAGAAGAGTTTTTTGGAATCTCTTAAATGGAATATTTCAAATTTCAGGGTCAAGTGATGAGGAATCTTAGGCATCAACCACAGAAGTGAAAAACATGAGATCTTGCCAGTTTTCTAGCCTGTGGTCCAGTTATTGAGATGTCCATCTGTGCTGTGAAATGGATTCAAGTTTCTCTGTGCTGGCATCTCCCCTCAGTACTTTGGAAGGCGCCTTTACCCCTTTCCCAGGCTGCTGAGATTGGGGTAGATGACAATTATTGGAGACTGCCCTGTGAAAGCCCCTACACAGGGCATGAAATACTCTTTGGGCTGTAATATCTGAATCAACCTAATGATTATTTGCCACTCTGGGTTCAACTCCTTTTCCCAACTCTCAGTACTGTGAATCCCAGAGAAAATCCCTAGAGATTTAAATCCCCATGACAACCAAAGATGTAACATCTGCCTCTCATGACCGCAGCACTGTGAAAGTTATTCTGTGTGGGAAGGGGTCAGTGCTTTCTTTGGAGTATTTGAAAATGTTGTAGGATAAACTTGGCACCACAATTCCTCTTGGTTTATTTATAGTTCAGCTTTGCTTCACTGACTTGGGTGTTTGACACCTGGGGGGCTGAGATCCTCCTGGGACAGGTGTCATTGAACACTGGGTGCTTAAAGCATTTTGTCACAGGGTAGGTCCAAGCAGAATCCCAGAGAATGACAACATATAGAAAGCCAGGGCTGACTGAGGTTGAACAATCCTACATGTATCTGATTGTGTTTGAAGGGCATGAAAAGCCTCCTGTCTTGCTGGGAGCCACACAGCCCAGTAAGACAGGGAAGCAGGGAATCATATCTTCTTGGCTCTTCACGTCCCATTGTCTATTTTAATGTCCATGCCTTGATTCCATCTAAATGACTCTCCTCATGAGTTTTTGGGTTTGGTGTTCGGTGGTTTTTGCAGTGAGGGTGACAGTTGGCCAAATAAAATGTGGGCCAAATTCTCCAGAGGTGCAGGCAACCTTAGTTTGTGAAATCAGTGGAGATCTTCTCAGGTTGTGTTTTGAACTGGTCTCTCAAATTTGTAATTCTAGAAATCCAGTGGACCATCCCCAGCTGGAACAGTGCAGTCTAAGCTGGAATTGTGATGCAGGGACATGTCTGTGCAGTGCCATGCTGTGCCACTCCTGAGCACAGCTGTGTCTGGAGGAGCTGGGGTGTGTGAGCAGCATTGTGCAGGAACACTGCAGTAGTGTCACAGCTGTGTGCTCTGCAGAGCCTGGGGCTGTACGACCCAGGGGCAGCATGTTCAGGCTTCACATCTCACCTCAGGGCTGGGAATCCAATCTAGCCTCCATGTAAATCAAGGAGAAAGGTTTTCCCTTATGACCTACCATATTTGCAGCTAGCTGGGCTCTTCTAAAACCTACCTAGGAATTAAGGCAGGAAGAATTTCGTATAATCTAGATCAAGTCCCACATGCAGAATCACCACTCTCAGGCACAATTTTCAGGCTTTGCTCATACATCACCTTGCCTTGATGTTGTTTGATCTTAAACCACCTATTCATTTAGCAGTGCTAAAAATAACCTCTGGATATACTGGATACAGAAAAGTAAACATAAAACTCAACATGAAGGAAGAGCAAAACGTCAGGCCCTGGCTGTTACAGAGAATTCTAGCAGCCGGATTTGTCCAAGGTCACTGATCCACTACCAAGTGTTTTGCTGCAGTGAGATGGGTATTTTGGTGAGGAGCATGGGGCCAGACTGGTCAGGCTGGATGGGCTGTGGGCAGATTGCAAAGTAACAGGACCCTCCTGGGAATGATCTTGAAGTCTGCTCCATGCCATGCATCTTCATCTGTGTCAGGTTTATTGCTGGAAGAGGGAAGCCATCTGTCACCATAATGCTTCTCTTCCAATTCTTCGGTGCCCTCCACTGCTCCAAACCAGGTGATTACTTACAAAATTGGGAAATTGTGGTCTATGGAGCTTTGAGTTATCTGTTTTTTTCTTCTGAAGAAACTTAGTTTTAATGCTTCTTGGACCTTAGGGGCAGTAACCCATTCCTGGATCAGTGGACCCTAACAAAGCTCACTTTAATAGCTTGTACTAAACTATCAAGACCATTTTGTCACAGTGTAAAAGGTTATAGCAGACAACAAATGAGAAGCAACCACCAGTTTCTAATGAAAACTGAGACATAACTCAGCACAGACTAATACACCTTGATGTAATTTGGCTTCTGCAGTAATGCAGACTGGAGAAAAACTATAGGATTGGGCCATTTTTTTTCTCTGGACAAGCTTTTTAGCTAAATTCTCCTGCAGGAACTCACCTGGAGCGAATTCAGCAGTTTTGCAGGGATGATGGCAAGCCTCGCGAGCAGATGTGTTAAACACTTCCTCTGGAAAGCTAGTATTACACAAGAACACTTTTTAAAACCTTCTTTCCTTTCTTTTTGCGGGAACCAGAGATTTGCATCTACATGGCACGAGCTGCCACTTCCTTCCAGGACACGGTGTTCTCACAGCGTTGTCATTCCGCTGTCAGAGGAGCAGCTGGTGCTGCACTGACACTTCCTTTCCCCTCTTTCCAAAGGGCACTGGAGAGCTTTGCTGGGCTGTATGAGATGAGATAAAAGGGAAGCCTCTGTTATGACATTTCATAATGAGCTGTCATCACTGGCGGGCTGCTACCCAGCCACCTGATGAGCTGGGACTTGGCTGCCTGGAGAAAGCTGGACAGGGGACAGTGACCAAAGTAGGGAGGCAGTGCAGGGACAAGCTCAGCAGGTCCCTCGGGTGTGCTACAGGGAAAAGGGAGTCTGGATATGAAAAGCAGATTCTGAATCCTTGTTTCATAGCTTGCAAAAGGCATCCCTGAGCTAAACCCTCCTTGCCTCTGGACACAGTAATTATTCTTGAGCAGTCTGTGAATGAGACCTTTGAGGGAAACCTCAGGATTAACCTTGCTGCCTTCCAGGCCTTGCCTTAGGCACAGGTAGAGCAAACCTCCAGGATGTACCATGCCCAGCATGCATGGGGCATTTTCCATGGAATGTCTGGAGGGATCGAAAGTGCGAAGGGTTGTGGAGCCCGCCCCACTGAGGGATGCTTTTCCTTGCATTATGGATGCGGCTTTAGACCTGTTAAAAAACAGACTTTAAAGCAAACAGGCTAGGGGATAATAATCCTGTTAGGAAAGTGAGCCTAAAGTAGTCAAATATCAGCTGGAATCAAAAAGGAGACTGAATTCTGAGGATAGGCATGATGGAGCTATAATGGATATCCATGGAGAGAAAAATACCCTTTAGATGAAGCCTTTAAACCATGAACCCTGTGTGCTGGCCCACTTCACATATCACCTGAAAGACAACAGGCAATTTATCTCCAATGGCTCCTGGGGTCTTAGAGCCCATCCAAACACATCCTGTCAATCTACAGTACATTCCATAGTTCCTTCCACATTCCTGCAAAACATCTATTTTCACAGCTGGTTCCTCAGGCTTCCTCCCACCACACTCCACAAAAAAATACATACTTACATGTATATGCATATATGTCTAAATATGTATTTATAAAAATATTTTAAATATATTTTAAAGTATCTATATCTCCATATATAGCATATATATATGATATTTATATGTATATTTGTATATATATAAGAGTATCTGATGAAATTATATTTGTGAGGGCTCTCTGGCATGGAGAGGGGCTGTGATTGCTTTGCCCTGGGTGGATGTAGCAATCCAGATTTGCCATGCTCCAGACTCCTGGAGAAAAACAGAGAAACAGCTGCTCGTCTCCCTCCACATGTTGTCAGGTTCTGGCAGAGTTTACACCAAAATAGCAAGAGTATGAAACTCAGATTTCTTCTTCAGTCAGAATAAATTACCTGGGATGAACCGGAATTAAAGTGGGAGTCAAACTCCTGTATCTAGACAGATCTAAAGCTGGATATTTGAAAGAGAGGGACCCAAATGCTAAGACTGAAGGGTCTGAAATGAGGATCAGGTCTCTTGACCTGTGGCATCACAGGAGACCGAGCTCCCTGGTGGACTTTGGAAATGGGGATGGCACTATGAGGTGGACAAGGCCATCATGTTCCAGTAAGGATTTGGAGTGGTGGCTACCAATACCCACAGATTCCAGCTCTTAAAACTAAGCTGTGAAGAGAGGGGCATTTAGTTAACCTGGCTCTTTATTAATAATAGTGAAACAACAATAAAATCAGCACTGATAATTTTTCATGTTACAGATAGAGAAGTTGAGACAGAGGGACATTTAAGTAGCATCCTCCACCATCTTCCCACTTAGAAAGGAGTAGAAATACAACTTCCAGAAGCCTGGGTTGGTGATTTGTTCCCTCCAGAGTATAAGACTCCACACAATCACAGAATAATCCAACTATCAATGTCTCACACATCTCTGATGCCAAGGATGAAGTGTGGCTTTGGATCTAGTTTCTAGCATGCTCTGGCATAGACAGCTGTGAAATTTGTCCATTCTTTGGGCAATTACGCCATTAATCTTCCTATTTTCTCATGCTACCAACACTAATAAACAGTAGCCATCCTCATAGCTGGGACTGAGGACAATCTGGAGACAGGAGGGGTGCAGGAAGATGGTTGTGATTAACTTGCTTCAAGCACCATTTGCACCATGAGCCCTGCAGCAGTCCTCTCCCCTCCCTGCAGTAATCAAACAAACATTCTTGCAGTTGCTATCGACTACCAGTGTCTGTGTTACATTTTTCTTAATAACAATTGCAATAATAAGACATTATCAACATGTAAAGTGATCCATTAACCTCTACAGCAGCAATAAATTTTGTGGCTTTGCCGGGCTGTTTGGGCTTGCTAATCAAAGAGCAAGAAGCAAGTTCATACCCAGAGCAGTCACAAATCATACATAATGCAGAAGTGTGGGTGCTAACCTCACCCCCTGCAATATAATGGGCATTGCCATGTGTTTATTTATCTGAGATATTGGTTCTTTAAAGCAGCTCTTAATGACTTTCTCTCTGGCAACAGCATCCCCCAGTTTTTCCTCAGGATCCAGTTTGCAAGAGATTTAAAGCTTCACCCTCCACCACTGGAGTCAGCATGAGTTATGGCAGTGCGGAGAAGGGAAGCAGAATCAGGCCCATTGATGTGCAATAAAAGCTGAGGTTGCTTAGCAGGATTGCACCATTAAAGAGATCTAATTAGGTAGCTTGCCTCAGGTTTTGTTTAGACTCTTCTGAAACTGACAAATGAAAAATAATCAGACAAAGTCTTCCCAGTGAATGATACAGTCCAGCATCATGTCTTGAGCAGCAGATAACATCAGGTCCCTACAGACAGCTCTAAAAGAGGATAAATGCATAACCACAGTCTCCACAGTTACCTTTCAACAACCAGCTCCTTGTAATCAAGGGTTTCACGACACAGAATTAGCACCTTCAAATTTATCAGCTCACAGTAGATGAGGGCTTTTATGAGTTGTTGAGTCATTTTTTGAGCCCAGCTCAGGAATCCAGCTGCCATGGACAGCCCTGAAGCAGAGGAAAAGCCATAGTGCTGTGCTGCCAACCTCCACACGGTGCCATCAGTTGCAGAGAACTCCCATCTCACTCCCATGAGAGTCTGGTTGTGCTGCTGACCCTCAGAGAGCCTTTGTGGAGAATGAGAACAAGAGCTCTGTGGAGCAGCCTAGGCTTGGTCAACCATGCTGAACAACACACAGACACAAGACAGTAAGAACAAAGAGCTGGGAGTGGGAATGCCAAAAGGGATGTTAGCAAAAACAAGGTAATTAAATACAGCTACCAAGAGACAGGGGAGAACCTCTGAGAGCTGGCAAGGCAGACAAAGAGTGGCCAGTTGTCATGTTTGTTTTGTAATTGGTGGGGAGACGTTGACACTTTCAGATTCCATTTAACCCCCAGTAAAATAAGCAGCTAAAGCAGGTCTGTGTCTCAAATCCTGCAAGCACCCATTTCCTTCCAGCTGTGACAAAAGGAGTCCAAGTGACAAGCTCACATAAAGGGACCAAAGTTAGGAGCGGTAAATGCCACTTCAAGTGCGTCCTACAACTGAGGTCGGGTGTTACATGAATAGATAGGAATTACAAGGAGAGACTCCAGGATTCCAAGACTGAAGATCCAGAGAGTCAAACTTTTCACATTTCTCCATCTGCCCAAAAAATACACACAAAACACAACCAGGATGGGTTTGTATTTTGCCAATGTTAGCAGTTCCTCTTTCAGCTTGATGCAGAGTTTTCTCCTCACCTGGAGAAAAGTCATCATTATTCCATGCCTGCAAGACCTCAGCTACAAAACATAATTTGCCTGAAAAAGCTGTTTACCAAGTCTGGCAAAGCTTTAAAAAAACCCCTCGTAACATCTCTCAGGGGTCTTCTACTTCCCTCCTTTCTTTAGGGACATGTTGGTCTCTCTGCTATTCATGTGGCTTTCTCTTGGGGCAACACTACTCTCTCTCCTTCCCTTACACAGACACATATGCTTTCCCACAATACATTAAGATTAATCAAAGCAGTGTAACAAGAATGAAGTTTCAAAAGAGAGAAAATTGCACAGAACAAAGAAGCATTTATCTTCATAGTGTTTGACATAGTCCATGTGTCACACATCCTGTTTAAGGCTTACGTCGAGCTCAAGGCTGAGTACCTTCCATGCCGTGCTGAGCAAACCCCTATTTCTTCAGGAATTGAAGCAAATCAGCAGTGCTAAGCACTCCACAAGAGTAGCCTGCTCACATTTTAAGATTTGATACTGAGATGCACCAAGGATTCACACATTCCTTGCTGTCACCAGGATTTGCAAAGGCTCTAGACCAGGCCCCCAGTAGAAATATTGAGTAGTCATCCCCCAGCTAAGAGCATGCCTGCTCTTGTGTGCATTGCACCCTGCCTCTGCTGCACAGCCTCCATGTGGGAATGTGCTATTGTTGCCAAATATCTCCTCCTTTGTTTATATTAGCCCTGGAAGTCAGAGGTGGCCCCTTCAACCCCTCCATGATGTTTACAGGGGCGTGTCTCCAGGGCAGTGGGGTCAGGCGAGTTCCCTCCCTAATTAATTACTGTCTCTCTGAGTTATGTGGGAAAAGAGCTGACCTGCCAGCACACTAAAACCCAAGGGAAATGTTCTTCCATCTAGCAGAGGCCCTGCTTGCTATCTGCTGCTGTTCTTCGGGACAGGGTTTTCCAGCAGCCCATCTGCCTGGGTGCTCAAAGACTGGGACCACTTTCCCCAGCCAGGACCACAGAGAGGTCAGAGGATGCAGAGGAGAACTGGAAGTGGGATGGAGGCTGCTCTGGGAGAGCCTGGCTGGTGACAGGAGAGGAAGAGGAAGGGTCCAGGTTGCTCTGCCCTCTTTCCTGAAGATATTCTCTGGGGTGTCTACCTCTGTGCCATGATTCTCAATGGGGGCTGTGCCAAGAACTTGCTGGCTTGGTGGACACAGCAGCTGATGGGTCTAAGTGCTTGGCTAGGTGCAGGCTGAGCAGGTGACATCCTGGGCTTCACACTCCACTCTGCAAGCCATTCCCCATGAACACCCAAGGCTGAGGTACACAAAGCAGCTCATGAGCAGCCATGCAGATATTGATGCTGGAATGGCAGTGAATGAGAACATTTAGGACCACCTGACATGACGCTCTGTGTCAACCTACAGCAATACGCCTCAGATATGAACTTCTCTGAATCCAGAAGGGCTTGGTTCTGGGGTTATGATTAGGCTTATGCTAGTCAGACCCACTAACATGTCTGTGAACTGCAGATGGTTAAAACAACCATGTTGCAGCATGATGTGAATTTGTGACAGGAGCCCAAATTCCCCATGGCCTTTGTTGGTATTAATGATGGACATGCAGTCCAACACTACCTTGGTCACTGCATAACCCCCAGCACTAGATCAGACTGAAACAAAGCACAAATCTCTCTGTTCCAGTGTGTGGCTGACCTTCATATTCAGCCTGGGTAGTTGCACACAGCAAAGGCACTCCCCTGCACTGCTTGCCCAGGGGAGACAGGGACAGGATGGTGCATGTGGCCCCTGATGTGACACAGCCCTGCCACATACAGGGGAAGCCCCCAGGCTTTCTGTGGCTGGGGACCACAAACAGCCTCTCTCTCTCACCCCTGCGAGCTCCTGGGTTATTGCCAGCTCTGATGGAAAGGACTCACATGGGAATGGAGCTGCACCCGGTGTGTTTTCCCACATCCCTCCCCAGGCTAAAGTGATCACAACATTTCTCTGTAAAACACCATGTAAGACTGGAAAATTGTTTAGCTTTTTTTAAATCAAAGGCAAGCTGGATTTGCAATGACAACCTCTGCACATCTTTCTCTCCCAACAAGGCAATTTCCTTTGCAGTCTGATTCTGAGTGCAACAAAATGTAAGCTAAGTCACCGTAGGGTTTGCAGGCCCAAAGCTCTGGGGAAACTCTGTTCTCCTCGTCTTTCCAACAAAATAGCTAGGGAGGATTGCTTACAGTGGGAAGTAAGAAATCCCACAAAGATTAATAGGAGCTGCTAAAGAGCTCAAATAGAAGTGGTTTCCCTATCAGGACTCCAGGGAAGAATTTGGCTTTGCTACTGACAAGCCGTAGATATCATCCAGGGTGGAAAATACTGCCAGGAGCTGCAAATTATCCTTATTTTCCCCTCAGGCTGTTGCCATACTTGTGTCTTCATGGAATACCGAACTTAAGTGGATTTTTCTGTACTGAATGACTTTTCAATTTTACAATACAATGTCATTGATAGGTCTGATGGATACCACTCACTGCATTTCAGCCTGTGCCACTGCTGTCACTGGTTTCCATTCATTGATCTCAGCTGGGAGTATCCTGACTTGAAACTTGACTCCTGCGTTGCAAATATAAGACACACTTTGCAGCAGTAAATGGTTCCTTTCTCCTTTTCATCAAAGACCAAAAAAGAAATCTAGTCCAAATAGCAATCCATTGGATATACTTTCCTCTTATGCATTGTTACCACAAACCACTGTTCCTGGCAGCCTGCAATTAGTACTGAAAAGCATCCACTGCTTTAAAGAGCTTTGTCTTTCAGCAGTTAGTAAATACAGTGTGTCCCTCCTGAAGGTCTGTGGGGGCAAGGCCAGGATGGTCCCTTAGAATATTTGGGGGTTTATTTCCTACTGTGCTGTTCAATTGGAGATTGTCTCTGCAGACAATGCAGTTAAATGAAGACTCAGTGATGAGCCTGGTCATCTCAATCTGCATCTGCAGCCACCTAAATAGGAAAGGGGGATCTTCAGAGGCAAAATCAGAATTTGATGGGCTGAAGTGCCCTTGGATGTGCTTATGCCTGCCACAAACACCCAAACTCACCCTCTGGGAACAAGTAGAAAGACCCTCATGGGAGTAGGTTTTACATTACTACCTTTAGGCAACCTATCAAATGAATTCTAGTAGACTGCCCTATACATTTGCCTACCAATATGCTTTGAACAAAAAATGTAAAGCAAACTTCTTATCCTCTTGATGGTTTTCACAGTCCTGATGATTAAGGATTGGCTTCCTGTCTCTAGGTTCATAACACCTGGGAAATGAGGAATGAAACAGAAGAAAGTGTCATAGTGGGTCCAGGTCTCCAGTTTTACATGGTGGGTACCCGTAGAGTTGTGCCTGGGGTGCAGCACAGCGAGGGAGCAAGGAGTCAGGCCCAGTGGGATATATGGGGATCTTATTGGAATTGGTTCCAGCAACATGAAAATGGATGGATTTCTTCTACTTTTCATGTGTGCAAGATGTTTCCTGTAAAGAAGAAGATGTTTATTATCGTTCAGCTGCCTTGAGCAATATACAGATTTGCATTTAATTGGCAAGACCTAAAAATCTAGGCAAAAACACTTGAGGTTTGTGGAAATTACTGAATGAATCCCCTTTCCCCAGTGAAGAATACCAGTGTGTGGTGTTTCATGCTGGTACCACTGGACTGTCTGTGCCTGGTCCCAGAGCCTGATGGCTTACAGACACATCTCCATGCGTGTTGTGGCTCTTTGTCCCCTCTAGTGGATAAATTTCTATCTACAGAGCTGTTTTTTCCATGAGCTGGACCTGCAGGAAGGAGAACATGCTTGCAGGAATATGAGAACTCCTGGGGAAGGGGGCTGGTCTGGGTAGGAGCCCCACCCGGGGTTTAGGATTGGGTGAACAGGGATACCTTTGGTACTCAGCTCTTGTATGAAACACTCACCCCCGAGGTCTTGAGTCAGGCATGACTCAGCTTTTATTCAGGAAAAGCTCCCAGCAAGGCTAATTGCTACCACCTTTGCCATCTTTCTCCAGCAGTCAGTCCCCGGGGGCTCTGCTGATGCAGGCAAAGGTTCCCCGTGGGAAATGGCAACTTCTGCATACTTGACAAAAAGAGGTAGGCAGGCTGTGAGATAACAGGGGGGGCACTAACAATCATTTTAAAAAAAACAACAACAACAACAAAAAAAAAAACCCCACCAAACCTTCAGGAAGAAAGGACCCTAACTATACACCTATTCCACATAAAGAACCTATATAAGTCAGTCATGCTTAAGATATTTCCATCTTTTCCTGTCTCTTTCACTCTCTTTGGCAAGAGACATATGGAACTCATTATGAACAAAGGCCAATTGTTTTTAATATTTAGAGTTTCCCACATCAAGCTGCAGTTTTTTTTCCTTGACTGGTTTTAATGCATGTACATATGCTGAGCAGATAGAGTTCCTCTTTTTTTATTTGAAATGGTTGCTTTAATGTCATGTCCCTAGCACCTTCATCCCAGCTTTTGGACTTGGATCAAAACAAAGTATTTTTAGTTTTGCATTAAAATGAGAACAATACATGGAGGAAGGGATTGACTCTCCAACTCAGCAGATTTTTGCTCTCCCAGCTAGACTGCTTCAAGGAAAAGGACATGGGCCAACATCTTTTCCATTTTACTAGGCAAATTCAGAGGACCACTAAGGAATTGCTGCGTTGAGAAGCTCCCACTTTGCACACATTAATTGTAAACTGCATGTGGACCAATACCTCTAACAGAGTATGGTAATGAACACAACATCCAAAACACTTTCCTATAAAAACACAGGATTATACCTGGCTGCTTTAGGACAACTGCTGGTCATATAGAAAGGCTGCAGGAAGGGGAAGTATTTTTCCCCTTTCCAAAACATGTGTGTACAATTTAGAGTGTAAATAAAGTTTCGAGCTTTTCTCCCACAGTAAGAAAATACCATCATCTACTAGCCTCTAAAGTGGTTTTGCAAGAGAAAAAGAAAAAAAAAGTAGACATTGAGAGTGACTTTGTGAAGTAATACTTCACAATTACAGACTGTAACATCATCTTTGTACGTGAGTGACTACACACAGAAGCTGCAGGCATCACCCATCAGGCTTTCAGTGATGTGGATGTGTACAGACATGAGTGTGAGTGGTACTGCCTGTCCTCTGTCACCATGCATGTGCTGCTCTGTGCCACTCAGACCCTGCATCTGTGAGCACTCAGTTCAGCTGAGCAGCCCAGAGGAGCTGCCCAAGCCCTCTGCTCTGGCTCTGTGCCTTCCAACATCGAGGAGAGAGGAATATCTGAACCCAGGAATTAACATTAATCTCTGCACCAGATGGTGATACACCAGATATTCTTTTTAAGGTGAACATGTGATCTACTGTACAGCAAACCAGAGGGGTCTGCAGTCACATGGCAAAACGTATAATAACTCAGATAGAGCTTTGATTAGACAACTGACCTGGTTACCATCTGTAACAACAAGAAGCGGGCTTGACGTTTTTGGAACATTCTCCCCAGAAGCTTAATTCTTCCACCTCTATGGCACAGCAATCCTGCTGAGCAAACTACACCAAGAAACAGAAGGAAGCTAAAGATCCACTGCTTGAAGCATGTTGTTAAGGTTACAAGGCTTGGGGTTTCCTTTTTTTAATTTTTTTTTCCCATTTCCCCCCTCCTTCTTTCAAACAAGCCACATCTTGACTCATATGGTCTGATGTGAAAACCCACTCAGCTATTTGATAGTTGGGAAATCTAGATGAGACTGTAAGTTATTTCAAGGGAAGTCTGTGTGTGCTGTGAACTCTGTCTCTCTCTCTCTCACACACACACACACACACACAAGTTAGCTCTGCACTATGGTAGTACAGACAGCTGTGACTCCGGGTAGGACCCGAAGACTTTTATTCAAAATACCATACGGATCACTGAGGAGACGCAGTGTGGAAAGGGTAAGCCATGATTTCTTTGTCCTGAATGCATGCCCAGAGGATGAGGAGGGTACCATTTGATAACAGTTGTCTGCCCTGTTAGTGGTCAGAACTAATAGGGATTATGTCATGGTGTGAAGAAATTACTACTGGTGTGTGCCATGGTAGGAATTACTGTTGGTGGAACCTGTGTGCTGATGAATGGGAATTAATACCTGTCAGAGGCTGTGTGATAACTTAGAGTGGAAACTGGTGCCAGAAGGAACTGTAAGATAACATAAAACAAATGTAACTAGTTAAAGACTCGGTGGCAATAGTTTGGGGTAATAATTTCTGAAAAAAAAAAATAGTTTGAAATATTCAGTACTCACTGAGAGAGCATGATGGCATATGGCAGCACAGACCTGTAGCAGTGGGGAGTAAATAATAATAATAATAATAATAATAATAATAATAATAATAATAAATGTCAGATAATGAACACCAGAGGAAAGCTCAGGGTGGCGTGGAAGTGCTCTTTGTAAGTTAGCAGAGATGCGGATGCCCACCAGTGTCTGTCCCAGCTGAGATATTCAGGAAGCACTGGTGGCAGTGAGGGCTTTGCAGTGCACAGTCTCTCTAATCACTGAAGTGACACCACAGGGCTGTCCCTGGACAGCCAAGGCAGTGCTGCTGCTTTCATACTGCAGCAGGAATAGCAGGGGGTCCCAGGAAAACTGCAATAGTGTTATTAATTACTTGGAAGTACATCACCTAGCAGCAGTGCCCAGAGAACTAGAAGGTCCTGGCACTTTGAAGATTGATGGGCTGGCAAAGAAGCAATAGCTGGGACAGGGGGCTCAGCTCAGGGCATGCTGGACACCCACAGAGCGCACACTGAGTTCACATCTGGCACACACCGGGTGCTTTCAGGCTGCCTTTGCCTGGTGTGCTGCCTCTGACAGAGCTGGCAGGGGCAGCACAGCCCCCCAGGGGACAGGGACACCTTGCACACACTCACAGCCCAGCTCGTCACTACCGATGTCCCCCAAAACTGTGGTCAGCTCAAGGGAACAGGGACCCTCTGCTCATTCCTGCCCACAGGGGGGTTGGGTTGAGTGCCCCACGGGTGAGCAAGGGGTGCTGCACTCCCTGGTGGCAAGTGTTGAAGCCCTACAAGCCCAGAGTGGCTCAGAGTTGGTCCTTTCACCCAGGACAGAGGAAAGCCTTTGAGGCATCTGTTCTGCTGAAAAGCAGTCTGGCTGCAGCTGCAGCCACCTGTGAGTTTACTTCAAGTCTGTTGCACTCAAAAAAAAAAAAAAAAAAAAATCTGCTTTTGTACCTTTCAAATCAATTTTTTTCTGCATTTTTTCTTTCAAAAACAGTGTAATTTCACTTAGACAAATTCCTTCTTTTTTTAAAGGAATATGAGAAAAATCTCAAAAATTAAAAGCTGTTCAAAAATGTTTTAGTTAAACACAAAGCCTTTTTATTGTTTGTTTTTCTTTCCCTTCCATTTGGCAGAAGAGAAAGCAGAATAACTTTGTGTCAACCTGAAAAATATTTCCTTTGCCTTTCCAGTCCGTCAAGCAAACCAAAGATAATCAATTATTCACACAGCTTTGGTCTACTATTGTTTGATTGTGGGTTGTTGCTTTGGAGAGCACTCAGAAATGTCCCTCCTGGTAAATTTGGGCTTTGTGGTTCAAGATGCTGCTTCTGAGGGGGGTCCAGGGCACACAGCCCTGATGCCTTAACCTGCCCTGGGTCAGGTTTTGTTTTTGGTTTTGTTCCTGTTCCCTGCTTGGCACTGCTGCCAGTGGACTGGGGTTGGCATCTGGTGATTTGCAGCTGCTCTCACAAGTGTGGGGAGGCAGAGTGTGGTGTCCCTTTCCACGGTGGCTTCCCGCAAGGTGGCAGATGATTTTTCATCCAGAGTGAGCCGTCAGCTGCTGCAGGGCCACCATGGTCTGCCTCTGATGGCCGCAGGGGGTCCCTCCCTGTCTGGAGTGGCTCACGATTTTATGCAGACTGTGCCTGAGGCTGAGTAGTCCACAGACAAATCATAAAACTATAGAATGTTTGGGTTGGAAGGGACCTTAAAGATCATCTTGTTCTGACCCCCCCACTGGGGGCAGGATGCCACACACTACATCAGATTTCTCAGGACTTTATGCAACCTGGCCCTGAACACTTCCAGGGATGGAGCATCCACAACTCCTCTGGGCAATCTATGCCAGGGCCTCACCACCCTCACAGTAAAGAATTTTTTCTAATTTGAATCTCTTTTAATTTAAAACCATTCCCCCTTTTTCTATCTCTATTTGAGAGACATACAACAGTGCAGAAAATGTGAGATTGCTCTCATCCATGCATGCACATATCCCCTTTGGAAACATCCATACTGACCTGATAGTAGCTGCCCGAGCCTTTGCTTTGCTCTGTGCATTAGTCCATGTGATGTAGAGAAGTAAAAACCAGCAGCACTCTCACGGGGTGTTTCCAGGATATAACCCCTTGGCAGGGAGCAAGGCAGAGCATGGAAATACCTTCAGAAGAAGGTGTTGGAGAATGTTAGTGTTTATATAGGAGGCAAGAACAGCTGCAGAAGGATGGCCAGCACTGCAGGGGACTTAACAGTGTGTGCAGACTTAACAGCTCCACACACAGCCCAAGTGACACTGTCAGGGGGGTTGTGTTGTTTTAATTTCACTCACATCCACAGTTTATTTCTCTCCTTCCCACTTCTTGACCTAAGGTTGGGGTAGTTTAGACTTCTCAGGCACATGCTGGAGCCTTGCTTTAAGGGTTGCCAGAGAATTTGATGGGATGATTTTTGCAATCACTTCTTTTTTGTTCTGAACCTCTGTCTTTTCTCTCTGCCTCATCACAGAACTGCCTCATCAGGCATCTGGCCCATGAAGTTGTGGTCAGCCTGGCTGAAGGATGCATCATGCTCTTTCTCCCTGGAGCCCCCCACCAGCTAGAGCTGGCAGGGCAGAGTCTGCACTTCAGGTCCTGAAGTCACCCAAGATCTGTTTCTAAGTTCAGAGTCCATAAAATCCCACTGCAGCAGTGAAAGAGCCCGAGATACAGTCCTGAGTGAGCAGGCTTCACATGCAAAGTCTGAGATGTGAGAGATCTGTGCAATGTATGGCACACACACACCAGAAGATAGGGCTTTAGAAAGGCTTTTACAAGTCCAAGTGAAAAAGGGAATTGCTAAATATTAGTAGGTATGACACAGAGACCACCAGACATGTCAGCAGAGGCAGAATTAAGCTTTGTGCTTTGTGCCATGGGGCACAGCAGCAGCTGGTGTCAGGAATGAGGCATGAGTTGGGTTCAGCTAATTCAATGCTGATGTCTATAGGATGTTTTCATCCTGACCAGCACTTGAGATTGCCTTTGGAATCGCTGCAAAAACAGTCAAAATGCTGTGGGGGGGTTGCAAATGAGGTCTCCTGAATATGTTTGACTGATTTAATAACTCTTTAAACTGCACCCAGCTCTACTTTAACCAGCACACACACCTTGGTTAGAAGAGGATCTCCCCTTCTCATCCCCGCAAAAGAAAAAAGCAAACAGGAAACACAAATCCCATCCCTAACACAGCATTGCTCAATGCAGAGGCCTCCCCACCAGATCCTTCTTCTCTGGGTCTTCCTCCCCCAGCACGTTAAATATGCAGTCCCTTCTCCCTTTGCATTATTGATGTGAGACAGTTTCTGCCTCCCAGCTATGTTTATTATATCCATGTGCTGCGGATGTGTGCAAGAGGAAGATGAATAGAGTCCTGCTAATGTCTAACAAATGCCTAGCACCATCCAGAGATCTCTTTCTGCTGCTTCAAGGCTCTGGTAAGGAAGAGCACAATTTACTCCTCTCAAGACCTCACTGGCTATTTTCCAGCCACGGGAATGTTTCTCACCACAAACGCAAGGCATTGTTTTTTTTGAGTTAGAAAGCCTAGAGAAAACATGCAGCTTTCATCTTTTGTATTGAAAAGGAACAAATCTGCCCTCTCTTTTCCCTTTGAGGCTCAAAGCCTGGCACTGCCGAGGCTGTGTAAAAAGGAGGACCATCTCCAGGCAAAATGAAGTGCTGTAAGAAACTCATCAAGCTGGGAGAGGTCTGGCTGGAAAAGCCATTTTAAATTGGGTTTTGCAGTTTGTGCCCCAGCTTTAGGTCCCAGTTCTCAACTATGGTAAATTAAAGGCCTCATGCCCAGTTGTGTCAGTGGATGCTTGCAGCTCAGCAGGAATTTAGCCCAGATTGCTTTTTTATTTCTTGTGCTTCCAAAGAAGATAAGTTAAGATTAAAAATACAGCCAAAGCTCCAAGCCACAGCTTCACTGTCCATTAGACAAATGTAAATCTATACCAGCACGGAGCTGGGACTGCTATTTACCTATGACACTTCCTCTCTGAATGGATATCCATGAACACTCACTCGTATCATGACTTTAAAACACACCAGGCAGAGATAAATCCGTAAATGGATATTTATTGCCATAGAAAACAGATGGCAGAAGACAAAGCTCTCATGTTCTTATCCCAAGCTGCAAGCACGTTAAGAATGCAGCAGGAAACGTCATTCCTCCTATAAATAAATTTCTCTTGAGAAGAGAGAACCCAGGGCTGAAAAAAGAGTCAGTCTTTCTGCTCTGCAGGCCAACTCCGAGGCAGGTTTTCCCACGCTACTCTGCAGCTTACAGCGACCTTTGCTTTTGGCAAGAGAGGAGATTGCCTCCAAGCAAACCAAGCAAAAGGGTTCTAATATGTCTTTCTGCGGTAGAAACCTACCAGCATTATTTTTTTATTATTCTGAGCTACAAATTTCCTTTTTCTAGTAGACAAAGCATAATTCAGCTTGCTGCTAACTATTATTGCATCATGGATTCAAGAGCAGAGTGGTGAGAAACCTCTCACAGCGAGGGCTGGAGCACAGGGTCTAGTGGGGTGGAACAGGCAGACCTTGTAGCATTCACAGAGGAGTGATCCTGACCCGTGGAACCCTTCGTGCAAACTCTGTGAGTGATGCTGTGAGCACTCGCTCTGACACCATGACTGAGCCAGTGCTCCAAGGGGAGTTGATCTTTCCAGTTCACGCTATTTAATTGAAATCTCTTACACTGGTGTGCAGGTCCTGCAGACCTTTGCTTAGCACCTTCACTGACATTTTTTGGACGGGTATCTTACCTTGACAGCATCACTACTTATCTGATAGACTGCTGAGGTGACAGCAGAGTTACTCAGATATCATAGATAACAAACAAGCAGTAGATATTTGAATGCAGATGTTGTCAAAGACAGAAGAAAGACCTTGAAGCAAGGAAGTCCTCTGGTTTTTAGCAGTTTTCCGGAAGTTACTCAAGTCTCAAGGTGACAAAAATTATTCACCACCCCTACAGACAAATTATTGTATCAAAAACAAATTAATAAAAGGCTAATCTTAAGTAGCAAAGCTGTCATGTATGTAATGCTCTGATATAATCACTTGTGACTGCCGAAACATCAATTTTATCTGCTTCATCTGAGCTTTATCTCTTCTGACCTGTTCACAAGTATTTTGGAGAAATTGGTATAATTTGAACTCTACCTAGACAGATAAATACTTAGTGCACCTCTCAGGTGTCTGGAAGTTATAATATTTTGTGACACTTCTAAAAGGTGTAACAAATCAAAACAGACTTCTCTGTGAAACGGATCAGGGGCTGTGCCAGACTTCATCCCCCCAAAATGCATGCAGGTTAACAATGCAAGAGGTAAGAGCATAGCAGAGGCTAATGGATAGTGACTAGTGAACTCTGAAGAATTTGGAACCAGGATACTGCTCAAATTTGCTTTCAAATGGTTGGAGCTTAATTGAATTATTGAATGCTCTCAAGGCCTGAAGACCTCACGGGCAGAGGTTCTGCTTTGAAACTTCCAGTGCTTCAGATTCTTATTTTGATGAGAAAATGAAAAGCTTTTTTCATTACAAATTGGCATTTGGTGCCTTCACATTGGCCAAACACAGACTCAGAAAGGCCAGGGGACAGAGCAAGGGCAAGCCTGGGGACAGAGATTGGGAGCCAGAAATGAGCCAAATGTTTTGAATTTGGGTGAAGGGAAGGGGGGAGTCATGTGAATCCAGTTATAAAACTTTAGAGGGGGTGAAAAGGCTCCGCTGGTTCATGGATCCTTTTGGCTGATAAGCCTGCTCAAAGGGCTTTTTCAGGTAGCTGATACCATGATCACAGTCCCAGCAGCCCCCCCAAGCTCACACAAAATTTTTGTGATGGTTTAGTGCCAGGTTTAGTTTCCCTCAGGGTGGTGATCCACAGTCCAGAAGGCAAGAACTTACCACCCTAAACTGAAGGTTCCTGGAAGGGCTTTTCAGGTCAGAGACTGTTTTTCTTTCAAGGTCAGCTGGTGATAGATGATGCAAAGTGGCAGTTTGGGTGTTTGAAATACCTTCCAACCTGTCCCAACCTAAAGTCCTAGTCCTGACTCATCTTCTAGCCAGGACTTATCCCTGGAAGGGCTTAGACATGCCTTCAGCTGGGTTTTAAAATCCAGACATAGAAAGTCTTCAGACTTTATCAATTCCTGATCTGTACAAGGGATTACTTCAATGTTGGTTCAACAATTTCTGGAACTAACAGCATTTTCAGGCATCAAGTAGAAAGTACAGCACACGCCCTTTCCCAGTTCTTAACTTCTTCAGTCTTTTCATCCATTTAAGTCAGGATAATGGACAGTGTTTGGGACAAATAAAACAGTGGATAAGCAGCACATTTACTCTACATGGATCTTTTCCATTTTCACTCTCAAGCCTTCTTTGGTGCAGACCAGACACCAACACATACCTCTTAAATGCCAGCAGTGACTTCAGTGAAGTTCACAAGCACCTGAGCCCCACAACCAGCCTGATGGAAACCATGGAAAAGGCTGTTCTGACCAAGAGGGAATGTGTTGTGTAGGTAGTCACACAGTTCCTATTTTGCTGACTCGAGTTCAGAAAGCTGAATTGAGATTTCAAACATGTTTCCAAACTCGTGGCCAAACTTTCTGTCTGAGCTTAGCTTATTTCCTGGTGAAGTATATATTATCCTCATTGTCTCAATAATTTCTAATGGCTTCAAAGAAATGGTGATTTTTCACTCCACAAGAAAATGGGTATGAGTGTTTTTTTTTTCTGGACCAAAGTTTCACACTTTCCAAATTGCATAGACATGGAGTGCAATTTGTCTCCACTTCCTAAAGCTACCACATGAAAAGCTTCTGGAAAGATAATGGACTGCAAATGACACCATTTAGTCACCCGAACACACTCTGCAATCCAGCTGTATTTCTGGAATATATTTAGAAGGTGCAATTAGGGTTGTGCATGCTTTGAAATAAGTGAGCAAGTTTCTTAACTGAGGTTGAAAATCATTTTATTTTCCAGTACTCCCACTATAAAAACCACCAATCTTGATGGGGTGGGACCATGGATATCTATTTTCTCTCCAGGTTTTGCATCAACACGGATTAGGTTAATTCTGTATGAAATAGCTAAGGTCTGATAATCTGCAATTAATGTTGGTGCACTAAGCATCTACCCTTCGGGGATCTATGTGCAGAACAGGTACCATTTTACAGTTTTATCATTTTAGTTCAGAACAGAAATCCCTGCAAGTACAAATCAAATCAGCCTTAACTCAAAAGTTCTTGCCACAGGGAATTTCCATCCTGCCAGCTACCAACAGATGAGTTGGGAGGATGAGGTGAGTTTTGGAGAAACTCAGCTAAGAGAGATTAAAGTTGGGATTGGTATTTTTACTAATGTGTGTTCCTCATGTTAGCTTCCTTCCAATTGTACTTTCATCCAGCTTACATCTACAAGTCCATCATGAAACTGCAGTAATTTTTATTACTGTTTTAGAACTCTTCAGTAGTCAAAGAAAAGAGAGCAATATATGTCTTCTGCTGACAATTTATCCCAATATTTTCAGAGACAACTTTGCATGGGATAAGTTGGCCTTTCCAGTCACAGGACATAAATACAGTATCTGCTGTGTGTTTAGTCCTGGGGTATAGCTCCTGATGAGGCATCTGAACTAACCCAGCTCAAATGGCTCTGTGAATCTTTAGTTATCTGCCCAGGGTTTGGCCTGGGAAGCCCTGCACTACCACAGCTGTGGGAGTTTTGCTTGTCTTTGGAGAAGAATTCTAGGGGGGGCATGTGCACTGCAAAATGCATGGGCTGCACTCCACTCTAGAGAAAATATCAATCTATATTATATAATTCTGCTTCCTTATTGCTGTGGATCACTAGAACATCACCCGAGTCCTAGCAAAGTTAAAACTTGTGTCATACATGCTCTTGTCAACTACATTGTCCACCAAGTTCAACCAAGGAAGGTTTAGACTGGATACTAGGAAAATTTCTTCACTGAAAGGTTGGTCAGACGTTGGAACATGCTACTCAGAAAAGTGGTGGAATCACAGTCCCTGGAAGCGTTCAAAAGACTTGTGAATGTGTTACTTGGAGACATGGTTTTGTGGTGAACACGGTGGTTCTGGGTTAACAGTTAGGCTTGATGGTCTTAGAGGACTATTCCAATCTTAATTATTCCATGACTCTACCTGCATGACTCCAGCAGATGCAGGAGAGGTGCCAAGCAGAAGAGCCCTGTGTTCCAGCCAAATCTCTGTCCTTGAGGCTGTGTCTACAGAAACAGTTGTTCAATTTTAAAAGGTTCTGTTTGAGTCTTTTGGGGGTGGGGTGGGGGGTTTGTTTTTGTGCTCACTGTTTCTTTTGAAGACACCTGTCTCCAGAGACCCTGAGTGAATGTCTGAACCTGCTCTGAAGGACAGATCCATGACCATATTCTGGCATAGTGTTCCATATTTGTGTGTTTTCAGGCTGTGGGCACCAGGAGCAGGTCATTGAGATTGCACCAGTGGCTTGATAAAGGGCCAGATACCTCACCTGAGAACAGGGCACCTGAGGAGGTATGAAAGGGACTGGATCCTGTACTTGCACCCTCTCCATATACCCCTCCTTCTTTGCAGGATAGATTTAACCTGGCATTCAAAGAGATATGGGTCTCATGACAGTTTTTCTGCATAAATGCCTGTATTTAATATATCTGAAAAGATGCTGAGATTTGCCTGGGTAAGAGCACTGTGGGATGCTCAGGGGAAGAGCACAGATCAGTGAGCTTCCCTGATCAGTGTGATCCATGAGAAATTGGTGCTATTCAGAGAGGAGAATGTCAATGTCCTTTTTGTCTTCCACAGTAATCCAAAAAAGCTCTCCAACATCTTGCTTTTATTAACCCATTTGCTATAGATTCCATAGGCACAGTACACCTCTTACTACAAGGCTTGTCCTGTACGGTTTGTAGTATTATCCATGATGCTTCTTAGGAAGCTGAACGGGGTTGGCATCAAGTAACTTTCTGTCTTTCAGTCTTTTCTTAGTTCACCTACAGACAGGGGGAGGAGGATGATCAAGGTTAAAATTCTACAGGTAGTTTACCCTTATTAAAGGCCCAGATTTTCACAAAAACCAAGAAAAGTGAACTGCCAATGTTTCACAGGCTCTCCTTTCCTCAGAGCTGACTTCAAAGCTGTTACTGTTGCCTGAGGGCAGAGCCTGTAGTTCCCAATATTTGAAAACACCATCCAAGAAAATCTGTCAAGGCCAATATGATAAAGAGGCTACTGCAAGAGGGGAGTTTGGCAATCCTACACCACAATTTAAAATTATTCATTATAATACATTGGGCTTTACATATTACAAGGCTCTGCAGACATTGATCCTCTGCAGACCTCTGCAAGTCCAAGTCAGTGCTCTTGCTCCCACTTGGCAGCCAAGATGCTTTTAGGGTAAAAGCCAAGCTGAACTGCCAACACCCTGCAAATCTGGGAGTGTTTGATGCAGGATCAAACCTCCGGGCTCCCATTAGCTTGAAGTGCAGATCCACATCCCCTTCCTCCCTCTCCAGCATCTCTCCACCCAACTCATGCCTGCAAACCACACCAGAGACTGGGAGGAGGCTTTCTAATTTTCATAATTTCCACTCTGAAATGTTGGAAAGCTTCCTTTTTCCATCCTGGACTTTGTTGTAATGCAGGCATTGTGTATCCTCCCATAAACTTTCAAATGCGCCAATAGTGGCAGTTTTCTTCAGGAGAAAATGGGTTTGCTTCAGTTAAAGCAAGTGGGAACGTGGCCAAGAAGAGTCATAAAACCAGAGGACGTTGATTTTCAAAAGCACAATTATGTTAGTGCATTCCAGTGTATCCAATCAGTCACCGGAGAGTGGTTAAAGTGTCCTTGGGGCCAACCTCTGGCTTCTGGAGAGCGGTGTCAGGGGAAAGATAATCAGGCTGATGCCAGTGGATGACCTAGCCCCTTTTCCTGACAATCAGTCACAGCAGACTTTGTGGTGCTGGCCAGGCTCTGGGTGGCAGAAGTATTTTGAAAACTTTTCATTCCTGAGCTTTGTTTCATATGAATCCATGGATGCTGTTATCCACCCTAGACTGGAAGGGAAATTGCTGAAAGATCCAGAGCAGATCCAGGGTGTAGGCAGCATAAATGTTTTCCTGCAAAGGCCAACAGATACCATGGGGTCTCTAAACATCCCTTAAAGCACTTAGCACTAGTGTTTTCTCTGAAATCAGCATCTTTTTCCCCAGGAGCCCTCTAGGTTAGGGGGTCAGGGTGAAAGAACCTCATTTCAGAGAGGAGGGGGCAACACATTTCTGAAATCATTGCCTTTTAGAGAAATTGCAGATGGGCACCCACAAATCCAGACACCCTGAATCATGTGAAGATAGATCAGGCATCTTGTGCAGCCCAGGGTATCTACCACCTCAGTCTTGCACTCAGCCCCTCTCCATGAGGTCAGGGCTTTGCAAAGAGAGACTGCAGGCCTGACCTCAAATTCCCCATCACCAGCCTCTGAGAAACCTTCTGTTGTTTCTGTTTCATAACCACTGCCCACTGGGGAGGCAATGACCAACTCTCCCTCCCGGTTCCTAGCTTGCAAAGCCAAGAAATACCAACATGAAAAGGTCCACATTCTCTTATCCTGGAATGAACTGACCACATCTGGTCACACAGGGACAGAGCCCAGAATACCATCTACGTGGGCTTTTCTTTCCCATGACAAGTTTCCCAATCAGAGCTTGAATAAACATTAGGTCATCACCAGTTTATAACGGCAGAAATTTATGTCTCTCTTGATCACATTTTCATAGAAGCAGAAATAAGCTTTCATTCTTGCTGTTCTCCCCATATCTTAATCACTCTCTGACAAAACCAAACACACTATTTTGAAATCAAACAGATTCACAGCGTGCGTTCCCTGCCCAGGCAGTGATTCTTGTCTGACTGGACCACTGCCGTGTTCAGTGTTGATTTTGGTGGGCTTCAGACATAAATCTTCCCAAAGACCATTTTTCTTAGTGCACAAAATAAGAGCCCTATTGTTACAGCAATGATGCATTTGGGACACATCTCCACTGCTCTTTAGACCAAGGCAGAAAATTAATGGGACAGTTCTCATAGCTGAGTACCTAGACCAAGGCAGACAATTAATGGGGCAGTTCTCATAGCTGAGTACCCTTTTTCATCTCCTTTTCATGATGGAGCAGAACAGTTCCAGGTACTGTACCTGGGGAAGGTTGTTGCTCTCTGTCCCCTCATCCTGGTGGAACAATGACCTGGAGGAGTGTTTATACTGAGGTCTAGGCAAAAGCACCACAACAGAAATGTGCAGTCATTTATACTTCTCCTGATTCCTGAAATAAACCAAATGAGGTGAATCAGGACCAACTTTAAGTGCCTGGTTCTCAGCCTATGAAGGAAGTTTTCCCTGGCTTTGCAAGGCGTGACATGGCTTTGTCAGTGACTCCTGCCCATGATAAGGCTGAACCACAGCTGTCAGAGCCCATCAGAGGTTGTTGCTCAACCCATGTGTGCGTGGCTTACCAAAGGCAATGGGGCCATGCACTGCTGGTGCTGTCTGTGGGGTGAAGGCAGTGGTGCAGGGACCAAGGGCAACTCGCTGTCCTAGACAGAGGTGGAGTGGGAGCCAAATCAGGGGCAGCACAACAGCACAAATCATGAGTGCAGATCAAAATACCTTCAGTGCAATGGGAGCTTCATGTCTGGGTAGAGACTGTGCTGTGTCTGAGCTGCATCTGGAGCTGGGGAGGGTGTGTGGGACCTACAGGAGAGGACATGGTGTGGCATTCCAGGCTGACACGGAGAGCCTGGTGGAAACTGCCCAGAAGAAATGAGGGCAGTCTTGCATGTGGTTCCAAGTGGATTGCATGGATAGAATATATGACTCTAAGCAATGAAGTAGTGAATTTATTTCAACCACATAGAGCTATTCAACTTGTGAACAACATTAGCTGGGTTTTGATCACTCCTTTTTTTCTGAGCTACTGTGGTGCTTGGGTAGAACTTCCAAGTTCATCATTCTCCTAAAAGTTCCTATATTTGTTTTCCTTAGACTCGAGTCTTCTTTTTAAAAAGAAAATCTGCCATATCCTTCAGCTGCAAATGATTTAATAGCTCTTGGCTTTGTGTGATCTGAATATTTTCTTGTTCTCTTGCTTTGCAGCTGTGACCTACTTAATTACAAGCAGGAAACAAACCCCAGAATCATTAGACTTTCTGCCTGGCTTGAAGAAGGGGAAAAAAATAAAAATCTTATGTTGTTAAATACTAGGATGTCCTTAATAACAGGAAGTCAAGCTCCAGATAGCAACAGTGAACATTTGAATTCTTTGTGCATCAAGATAAGAACAACAAGGAGCTTATGGGTTTTATGTTTTATGGCATGGATGCTTTGGAGCAGGGGAAATGACAGTCGCTTCTAACAGCCAAAATGGGAATGAGTCATAAATTTCTAAATCAAGAGCGTAAATCCTCTTTGTTTTAAGTTCTGGACAGCTTCAGTCTGCTCTGTTCATAGAGACAATGAAGTGACTGACTTGCTGCTTCGATCCGGCTGCGTTCGATCTATTTTATCCTCTTTTCACGAAGTACAAGCAAACAAGCCAGACAGTGAGTTAGGATCCCCCATGGCAAACCATCAGGTTGGAAGACAGAGCATGGGAGAGTTTGATTAACTTCTCTCCACCTCTGCAGGAGTGTGAGCTACTATTTATACCTCCTGAACCTCAGTACCCCATCTGGAAATGCTGGTGTGGTTGTAGCTGTAGAAAGCAACCAGAGAAAAGGAAGGCCAGGACTGCCAGCCTCTGGGACTGGCTGTCCCACACGGGCACTTCAGCCGTCTTGTCCCTGTTAATCACAGCCCTGATAGCAGCTCAATAATACAAATCTCCCAGTGCATCATGAGGCAATAGAAGTTGATGTTTGGATTTTAAACCAACCAGCAGCAGAAGTGCAAGTTATCCTCTTCGGTTGACTGTGCATGCATTATCACTGCAGATGGCATGGATCCAGTGCTGTCCTACAACAAATGGAGGTTTTCCATTAGCAGGAGCCACAGGGGTCTGCGTTTCGGGAGCAAACGGGGTAAAGGTCAACTCTTATGCTCTACTGAGAAGGTCTAACTGGTCCCAGCTGGGGAGATGTTCTCAGCAGGAAGATCTTCTCCAGTACAGAAATCCCCCTCTGTTGACTCCTGCATTTTCCCATCTGCAAATTAATTGTGCCGTGGCAATAGAAACAGCCAAAGAGCCCCCTGTGATCCAGCCCCAGTGCAGATGCCATGAGTGAGTGTACAAGTGTGTGCACACAGGGCGTTGTGGTTTTAGCAGCCCAGTGTGGCTCAGTCTGGGACATCCACTTTCTCCATGGCAGCCTCCCTACACACAGTTAGCACCACCTGGATGTGTACAGCACTACTCCCACAGGCAGCACAGACATACATAAGCAGTCTTCACCTCAGGGGACATTTATTTACCCATAGTTATGCTCATTTTGATAATCAGTGTAGGAGCTTTCAACACAGAGGGTACATTATCGACCCAAGATATTTTAAGTACTTCTGCTTTTTGCTGCATAACTCCCATGGAACATGACCAGTTGGCTTTCTAGAACACTTATTTACTTTTTAATGTGAAACAGTTCCCCTGAGATTTCATATCACGTGACAAATGACAGTGAATTAATCTATCGAGGAAATGGAGACCCATAAAGATATGTGACTCTTCTAATGTTGCTCAAGAAACTGATGACTTTACTGGAATAGGACCAGATTCCTCCTCATTTTCACTCTGAAGGTTATATTTGACCTGCTTATCTTCCTCTCTGTCCAGTGACAATTACATCCTAACCAGCAATATCAGTATTTACTAGTAGTGATTTTTATAAGGATCTTCAGAATATTTTAAATATGCCATCTTTATTTTAGGCAGGAACAGGCTTTCCAACCCATAAGCAAGATTAACATGAGAAATCTGGACCACTGACTTTCTAAAATATGTTCCCTTTGCCCTCTTTCTTTTCAGTGAAATGCTCACTCTTGTATGTGAACAGAAAGGACTTTGTATCAGTCATTGAAAGCAGGGAGTGTTACCACTGGGTCTGAATCAGGCAGATACTTAAATGTATCTGCAGGATAAGTCGCGAGAAAATGTTCTGCTGCAATGGGCCATTTGTGCTGTGTGCAGGCTTGTTTTGCATGGACAGCAAGGCTGCCCTTCATTAAATTATCTACCATGCCATAGGGCAGAACTGCAGACTGGCTGTTTATGAGCCACCAGGTTTGTCCTTTCTCACAGGCAAATGGGGACACCTGCAATGTGGAAAAGTGTGTCTTCAAACCATAGCTCTCAGCCAAGGCCATTGGGACAGCTTGACAATCACATGATAAGGGGTGGGAAGCACGAGATAAATATACAATTCAAATTTATGTGAACACAGATGTAACAAAGGAACCTCTCATAAAGAATCATAGAAAGGGTGGGTTGGAAAGGACCTTAGTGTTCATCTAACTCCAGCCCCCAAAGACAAGCACTTGCTCCAGTCACCAAAGGAATAAGCAAAAGCTTGAAACAAGAAGGGTGTAACTGCACAAGTGCATGACTTGTTCTGTGGGCAGTCAGGCATGCTTGATCCTCAGTCTGAGATTCAGTGCCCACCTGATGGGCACAGACACAGGTTTGTCTCAGGTTTGTATTGTTTCACCCCTGAACCTTGTCAGAGGCTATTTTAGACATGGGTGAATAACATGGAAGGAAAACAGCTCAGCTGCTGGATGAGCTGTAGGTTGTTCTTGTTCATACATGCCTCACAAGCAGGGTGTGATTTTTCTGCTTTCTTCTGGCCAAAAATAATACTCCTGAGCATTTCTGCACATGATGGCAGAGAGCAGGGTGAAGATGAGCATTGTGGTGATGGGCATTTGCAAGCACGTGCTGCTTTGACTGGAGAGCCTGGTCACAGGACATTACAATGCCCAGCAGGATCAGAGTTAATCATAAGCTTGGGTCTCCAAAGTGAATAATCGTATTTAAGATCTCACCATTCACTTTCTGCGTCTGTTCTGCACTATTTCCTTAATACATTGTCCTGACCTACATCCCCTCCTGCAGACTCATTCACCACAGCATCCATGGAGAAAGAGGATTGAATAGCAAATCTCTGCACAATCTCTTTCACGTTTCTGCATAGTAGAAGTGAAAATCACTTTAGCTGGTGGAATATTAGGGACAAGTACAAGCCCAGCTTTATAGGATTCACCTACTGTTAAACCTTGTTAAATCACTAATACAACTTACTTTAGAAAATGAAATGTGTATGATTTAAGGAGATGACATACTCTCCTCTGTCAGTCAATAAAAATCTCTCTAGAGTGAGGACACGAACAGCCTTACACAGATGGAGCTGCTGTTGGCACAACGATAATACTTAGCACTACCAGAGCACTTTACATTTCAAAGAGCTTTAGAAACGTTATGATCAAGGTGGATGACTGGAATAGTAAATTTTCATTCTGTTATTACTGTGAAGCAGCAGTTAATTTCATTATGGAACATTTTAGGCCATATGGACGTGTGAGAACATCTTGAGGAAATTGGCCAGGATTTCTGACTCATGATGTTCGTCCTAAAATGCAACCAGCAGGGAAGTCTTCAGTTTCTTAAAATTTTTTTGCAGGAAAGTTTTAGGGCTGTCAGCAGTGGCAGACCAGGGGGGCCAGGGGGAGGTTGTTCATATCTCTGGTCTTGGAAGCACATGGAAGGTGAGAGTTAGGAGGACAGTTAACTGAAACAGTGCAGGCACGGGCATCATATTTGCATGGGGCATCAGATCTTTGGGCCAATACTTCCAAGAACAATTGCTTGTCTGGCAGTTCCAGAGAGGTGAGCTAGGGGCACTTGTGCCTCCTCTACAAGCCTGTAAAGTCGCAGGCATGATCATTGTCCAGATGTTGTAGCCCAGCCAGACTGAGGTCACAATTTTTTAGCAATCCAAAATTAATGCAGAGCCAACTCTTAGCTGATCAAAGCTCTCAGCAGACCCAGTATGGACAACTATACTTTATTTTTGCTCCTCTTAAATTTGGGAGAGTTTCATCTGCCTAAAACATACTGTACAAAAGCCTTCAAGGTCTCAGGATTTGCTTCTTCATACCTAATGCCATTCCCCGATCCTTTTAAAACCCTTCTCTCAAAGCTTTCCTTATACAAACAAAGTACAAAAGTATAAGAAATAAAATTAATAAGTTGTGGTCCTTGCACTCCAGGAAGCTTCCAACTGCATACACAGAAACCCTCCATGATCCTTCCTTGGGTGACAGCAAGGTCACATGTCAGGGAAAAGACAGAGAAGCCCAGACAAATCAGCGTGAGGGGTGACAGCACCTTGACTTGGGTGGAAACAGGGCGCTCAGAGGCTCAGGTTCTCAAGTGGATTTGGTGACCATTTGAAAATCTTGGGGGCTCTGTGGTTCAGTGCAGATACAGGAGGGAGTTCACTGTGGTAATTCCCCGCTGCGTGCCCTGGCTCTGCCTGGGCACGTGTGAAAGGAGAAGGGTGGCCCCTTATCCATGTGTTTGATAACTTGGCAGCAGGACACCCCTTACCTGCTCCTATCGCATCAGACATGAAAATAATGTGCCATTAAGGCACAAGGAGAAAATTGTAACCAGTTAAATATGTCAAAAAAGCATCTCCAACATAAGAAAGCATGAAGCTGTGACTTGAAAGGGAGCTCTGACAACATTAATCCTCTTGACATTATAGAGAAATAAAGATCAAAAAGGGCCATGAATTTGAAATAGAACCTAAAAGACCACATTGGGCTGGAGCTACAAGGACCATTAGAGCCATTTGCAGAGCAGAAACAGGATGTCTCTGGTATGTCTACAGCAAACTCAAATGAAACTGCCTCCCACCCATCACATCCTTCTTTCAACACGCCCAAACACACCCACACACGTCATCAGAAAGTTGTGGGTAGAGGTTTACTCTGGAGCACGATGGAGAGAGATGCTGAACTGCTCTTTTTAAGGCCAGAACATAGAAAGGTGAACATGGACCCATTTCTCAAGCTCCTGGTGCAGGCAGCACCTGCCTACACCTGTGCATGGCAGGGATTTGCAGGGTCTGCAGAGAGGAGGAGATGCCTGCAGGGTTTGGGGTGGGAAATCCACCCCCAGCCTTCAAGCCCCAATGACAGTCCCATGAAACAACACAGCAGCTCAAGGGAGTTGGTTTTTTGCTTTTTTCCAAGGGAAGCAAGGAGCTATTTTTATACCCTAGTAACAGCCTTTGGACTGTCAGTAAAACGTGGGAGGTTTCATAGTAAATGTTTTGGCTGACATTTTCTCAGAAACAGCAGGAAATAATCAGTGCATAATTAGAGAGGAAAAGACCTGCAAATGTCTATAGATCTACGTAGAGCGCAAAGGGCTTCTTTTTCTTCCTAATTGACCTTAGTGAAGGTGAAGCTGAGCATGTTTTATAGAATTATAAGATGATTTTACAGAAATTCCTCAAAGGGTACACCAGTGGAAGAGCCAGGTTGCTAATTCTTAGTAATCATTTCTCCTCCCTTCTGTCATTCCTTATAGCAATAACCTCTTCTGACCATTTTGGATAAGAGTACATTCTGTGGTGTCTCGCTTGAAAAGAATTCTTTTGATAGAGTATCCCTTGACTCTAGAGGGGATGGGCTATCTTTGCCTGAGAAACCTCCATGGCTGCAATTCCCTTGTGTCTTTCAAGGTGGGTTGAGCAATCTGTACTCAGACAGCTTTTACCCCCTCAAAAAATGGTATGTGTCGGGTCAGCAGGAAAACTTTCACAGGAAACCAGACAATCTGCTCTAATCATGAAGGTAAATCTATCCACTGAAATGTTCACTGGGCCTTCTCTAGACTCAAGTGACTCCTAAGGAGACTGCTCCAGTCTATCAGTTAAATAAATACATACGAGAACTGTTTCCAGAAAGTCTGATTATGTCATCAGGCAAGTGAAAAGGCTCCTTCAGAGCTGCCCTCATCTGTTGAGTAATTACCGAGCTGGGACAGGGGCTGAAAATCTCCTTTCAGCCATAAGGAAAGACTTGATGCACATATGGAGCAGCTAATTTTAAAACTGCGGTATATCCTCCATTTCCCCTCCTCTCCTCTTTCCAGAATACCAAAGGGGTTAGGTCACATCCCAGAGCAATCACTTGCTATGGTTTCTTTTCCCTGCTCTGTTTTCCTTTATCAAACACATTTCTTTCTTTTCCTCTCTTGTGCTCCCAGGCAGAGATCTTGTATATCAGGCTGTAGCCTGAAGCAAATATTGTCTAGTCAAGTCATATATATATATAAATAATATTCCCTTCTTCCAAATGAGGCTTTATAATGGAGATGTTCCTGGTCCCTTGTCTACATTGCTGCTAACAGAAGTAGTGTGTTACTGAGTTTAAAGGCAGGAAAATAACCAAAAGAGGATGAGCAGAGGGAGATTACAGCAAAGGCTGGACACCAAGAAAACAGGCAGGGACAGGGAGAGGAGGAAGGAAAACTGCACTTTGCAGAATGAATAGCTCCTAACAAGTTTAAAGGAAACATTATTACAATTTTATTACCATATTTTATGAAGCTGCTCTAAAAACGAAGTCCTGAAGAAGCAATTAGGCTGAGAACATGAATTTTGCAGCTGTATTTTCCTGGCCCTCCACCTGCCCTGTCAATGAGCTGACGAGCGTCCTTGTGCCGTTATCGTGACGCACAGCTCGCTTCATGTCCTTCAGTCCTCAAAGAACAAATTATGGATGGGGTCGTGGGGGGACACACCTACAGAAAATCAAGCAGATATTAATATTCCTGCTTCTTCCCTATCCAGGGATTTGAATCAGGGAAGACATTGAGGCTTTTTTGGAAATGATGCCTTCTCACCTCTGCTAAACCAGCAGTTTTAGGAGTGCAGTGCGTGCAGGTCCCTCATGATTTCAGCTCAAGCTGTCCTGCCTACCCCCTTAAAAAGTGCCTCCTAGGAAGTGCATCCATGTAGGCATTCTCCAGCTGACTCCTGTGGCCTTTTTGCACACATTCCTCTGAAGGGAGAGTAAAATGAGTGAAAAATAGCACTGACAGGCAGCTGTCTCCAAGGGTGCTGGCTTGCACTGAGCCTTTGATAAAAATACTTCCAACCTCAGTTTCCCCACCTGGTGATTAAATAGGAAGAAGAAGCACTCATTGAATTTAGCTGGAAAATGTCTTGCAACTCAACTCCATGGTTTTGTGGTGATTTAACTGAACTGCAAAATCCTCATCTTGATAATGTATTTTCACCCTCACTGGACCACTTCCCTCAGCTCAGCTCATCATAGACGTTGACAGTATTGAAGTCTCCACCCAGACAAGCTGCTCCTGTGGGGAAACAAGCAGGGAACTGATCTCTTCTCAGCACTTATTTTAGGAAGGGATGCCAGGAGTGAATCTTTAACCAAAAAGGGTATTTTGGCATCCAATTCTTCTGAAACTTCCTCCTGGGCTTGTTCAGATGAGACCCACCCTTAGGAAAGCAAGCTAACCAAGGGTTAAAAATATTTCCACATCAGCTGAATCAGACTGATAATAAAAGACCATCAACTTTCAAAAATATTACCCCTTTGGTAAATAAGGTGTTTTGCAGACTTTTGCGTAATTCTCATGTAAAGATTAAGTTCCCTTTACGAGTTCAAAACATAAAAGGCTCCAGAAAAGACAGCTGGGTGGGAAAAAAAGAGTGGAGTGTAACTCCAATGGTGAGTTAACACACAAAACGAAAGGATGAAACATTGCATGTGGCAGAGCTGCCTTCTCAGATGTTCTTTGGGAGTGTTTGAAAGAGTTAAGCCCAATAGTGGAATGCCTTGGGAATGCTGGCAGACAGAGAGTGAGCAGCTTTTTTCTTCCCTCTGGATGGAGTCCCAGGACTGAGCATGCAAAGTGATGACTTTGGATCCGAGTTTGCTTCTTGGGTCTGCAGCGGAGAGCTGGGAAGTGATGCAGTGTTACCAAGAAGTCCTTGCAAGGGATGTCCAAATGCCTTCCTAAGTCAGGGGAGGTATTTTTACCTCTTCTTTGCTCATCCTTGGGTGCAGCAGGACTCACTCTGAGAAGATACATAGAGGGAGAAACCACATCCTGGAGGGCGTATGCAAAGGGAGAAAGACACATCCCCAGGCAGTTTATTTTGGCTGATGGTTTTTGTTGTCCGTTTTGGTTTGGTGGTTTGGTGGTTTGTTTTTTGTTGTTGTTGTTTTTATTTTTGTTTTGGGGGTTTTTTTGCCTTGTTTTTTGTTCTCCTTCTTTGATGGAAATTTCAGTGACTCTTTAACCTTGCAGTTCATTAGGCGCCTTGGGATTAGCTGGTTGCCTCCGAGCAGGGAATCTGGGGTGATTCACACAGGGAGCTGGCATGGCTGCTGTGCTCTTTGGCTTTGAGGATCTGCTCTACAGCTGGGACAGCCTGGTGTGGAGCCTGACGTCCCGGGCTCTGAGGAATTGCCGCTTTGGAAACCTGAGGGTCCTGCAGCTCATGTTGAAGCCATGGTGCATTTCCAGAGACGTTTATCAGGTAGGGTAAAAAACCACCAGGCCAGACCCCCAAACCCCAAGGCTGCAGAGGGGAGACCCCCTGGGAGTCTCACAGGGTCCTGTCCTGTTCCTACCAACCACTTTGGGACAGAGGGGATGCTGTGGGCAGGGGAGGTGTGGCAGGAGAAACCTTTTGGTTTGGAGGATGGTGATGGGGTCTCCCATGGTGGAACACAGGTCTAAACTCTCCTTCCCACAGAGCAGGGGGGGAATAAGTGAAAGCAAATTAGGGTTCAATGTGCTATATCCCGTTTCCTTGAGAGTTAAATTCAGAAGTACAGCCTTAGTTTTTCTGCATCCTCAGTCTGTCCCTACAGCTGCAAAGGAATAATTTATCATTTACCCAGAGGAAAGGATGCCTAAAGGCACCTAATCTGTGGAAAATGGGCATTTGCAGAGGGTTTTAAACTGTGGTAGCACTAATTATCTCTAAGTGACTTGTGCAATGCCTTCTGACTGCTTCATCTTGCAAAGTCCCAGGCATCTGATTGCCTAAAATTTCTGGTTTGCTTGATATATGGCTTATGTGGTATAGAGGGCTTTGGGGCTTGGACAACTGGCTTCTCTGTAAAGTTACACAAACTGCTTGCAGCTAGAGGTATAGTGACACAGCTCTAATAAACTGTGTGGGTTTCTGAGACTGATTAAACTGGGTAAAGTAAACTGAACATCACAGAAAGAACTAGTACTGAATGTCACTTTGAAAAGCAACTCATCCCAGTCCATAGGTTGCATAGGGGTCAGGGTTGCAATGACTCTGTAAACCAACCAGCTTGTCTGTTTTTTTAATCAGCTTTAGACAACTGAGGCTAGACTTTTATTTTGCTGTGGGGACAACCCCGTTACAATATTTATCATCTCCACAGATTTGCCTAATGCCGGACACTGGAGTGGTTGATTGGTATTTGCATTTGGAAAATGGATTTTCTGCTACTCCCATTTACTTGGTATTTTGCTTTTCCTGTGCTTTGGAAGTCTCCATGTGTGAAGCCAACTCATACTGAAGGGAACAGATTAGAAGCCTGTAGAAATTTTGTGTGTTGGTTAGAGGGAGACCAGGGCAGGGCTCTTAGTAATTTCAGCAAACTTTAAACCAGCTTCAAATCATGCTCCGGTTTCAGCAGACTTCAGGAATAGATTTCATGGTCTTTGGAGTTCAGCTAGCATGGGCAGAATTTTTATTTTAAGTATTTGTTTGTTCCAGAAGAGAGCCACAGCCAGTAACACAAACCCATTACCCAGGGCTTGGCTTTGAAACTCCCCTGAGATGTACCACTGGGATGGCTCCAAGTGAACCATGCTGCCCTCCCTGGGCTCTGCTGACTCCTGGCTGAGGTGAACCCAGAGGTCAGTCTGTGCAGAGGCTGCCTATGGTGAGGGGCTGCCCCACCCTCTCTCTGCAGCATGTCTTAGGAACCTGAACCTGAAGCCAATAAGCTCTCATGGGCCTGGGAAAGGGGAGGGGGAAGCAAAAAGGCTCAATGCTGAACCTCATTTTTACCCTCCACCTATGTAAAATCATCCAAAAACTAAGGAGTTGGTTTTCAGATGTGTCCAGATTCTGACTACTGGTAATCTATCCCAGCCTATGCACCATGCATCAGGGGATGCCTGTGAAGACTCCCAGGACTGGTGTTCCTTCAGCAGATTTATGTTGCTGTGAGCACTGAGCACATCCACAAGTGCACTTTTTCCATTGCAAAATGCACATGCCTTGAGTCATCCCCCATAGCATTATATTATGATCCTGGCATATTATTCCCTGAGTCACCAATGAAATGGTACCAGGAAAGGTGCCTCTCTTCCCACCCAAACAAGCATTAATGCAGCCTGAAATACACTCACTTCAAATCCAGTCAGGATGGACTTGGATAGTTGTTTGTTTCCCAGACAGAATCTGTGAACATCTGCAAAAGCTCAGTAAAACCACGTCACTTATTTGTCAATGCCCACAAGCCTGTAATTCTTCAGAGAGGATCTGAAATGCTGGGTCAGGTACCAGGAGAATTGCTGCTGGATGGAGGTTTGTTGGAAAAGGCATCTCATAGCTCATCACTGCGGAGTTCCAGCAGCAGCAGTGTCATTAGCAGCCAGCATGAGCTGATAGCTAACTCTGCACTTATGGATATTAATCCTAAAAGCATTTCCTCCAGTAGCCAGCATCGTCCAATTTAAATGCTGGCAGGGTATTTTTGTAGAGTATTGCTTGGACAGAAAGCCTGACAGTTTAATCACTTCCCAGAGACAGAAACTTCTTCCACCGCTGATTATTTAGATGAGCAAATAAACTCTTGACTATGCTAGTTTTTGTTGCTACTATATATTAATCCCTGTTGCTACTGCACCTTAAGAGCAAAGCAGACCAGTGTAGGACTTCTGCCTGGTACTACAACCAGAAAAACCCTAAAAAGAAACATTAAAGAGAAATATTAGTCAGCTTTGCAAAATGAAGCCATGCTTTTTAATACTCTGAAAAGTACGTTTTGTGTTTCTCTTTGCGTTAATCACATCTCAGTGCATCTCTGCTTCTGCTACCTTTTGCTGAAACAGAGCTGAGGGTAGCAGAGCAGTGTATCACACAGCCAGGTTCTGGCTGAGCAGGACTCATGCTGCTGGGCACACCACTCTGGGGAGAACTCAGCTCCTCCACCAACCAGGAGCATGGTTGCTCAGGTATGCCTCCAACTTAGATAATTTTTTGGATCCTTGCCCTAGTCTGTTATCTCCACCAGGCAAACAATCCAAAACTTGCCAATTCCATTCTACTGTCCCATCTACAAAATATATAAAAACTAAGACATCATTGTACAGAAAGTACAGATTTACTGCCAGTGCAAGAGGCAATGGGTCCTTGGAAACAAAACAAGTTCCAGGCATCAATATAATCACTGTAATTCCCTTATTTATGATGAGAGACTTTCTTTTCTCTCAGAAAATCAGTGCCAATGCTTTAGCAGAGATAGACGAAATCGCAGTTTTGGGGTGATGGTGGCTGCCGTGATTAGAGTGGGGTCTGAAACATTTCAGTCTTCAAATCCAATCTGACACAGCAATTGGAAGTCTGGACTTGCTCAAGCTGCACTCTGAGCAGCAGTTGTTATAAAATAGGTTAAAACAATCAAAAAATTGTTCCTTCATTCTTGGTCTCCAGACCGGACTTGTCTGAGGGATGCTGAGTGACTCCATTTTTCACTGTCTGTAAGCAATGCTTTGGTGCTTAGGCCATCTGAGCAGTACTGAGAGCTGGAGGCTTCTGGTATCCTGAAGGGTACCATCATCTGTCTCAGACTCCATTTCTTTCCCAGCAAATAAATCCTCCCCCAAGTCTGCCGTGATTCCCGGGGACACATTTGTCTGCCCAGTCTGAAACAAACCTCTTGCCTTGATCTGTTTTCAGTGGGGCTAATATTCACCAGTGGCTATATTTTAATTGTAATGAACGCTTGCTATACTTTAATTGTGTTTTGTGATCCATTATGTGGTTTTCCGACTGCATGATCGGAATTCATTTGAAAAAGGAGATGAACAAATAATAAACTTCCAGTTGAGGCTCTCAGACAGTCAGTTGTGCAAGATGTCACTGAGCTGTCGGATGTATTTTTACCAATGCCCAGATGTCTGACTGCTGTGACCTACTAAACAAATGGCCCTGTGAACTAACACAGTGCCTGCTTTTGCAGAAATACTCACATTTCAAGAAGTACTGGGGGAGGGCTGGCTTATTATTATGGGATAGGCAGTCAGTTCTGCATTTTAACATCCTGAAGATAATTCACTATTTATTTAATCTCCAAATCCATCAACAAATGTTTTAGTTTCCCAGCTATGCCTGTGCAGTGTCAAAGAACATTAGGCAGTGCAGGACCTACATCTACAGTAAAAATGTGTTTATGTGTCTTGTCTGTTTAAAATCCCACCAGCTGCTCCTACCAAGTCAGAGGCAGACCACTGGATGCAGAACCATCTCTCAAGGATACCACTCACAGACATTTAATTCCTCACTCTCTGTAGACAGTAGTGCTGTGTACATTTTATATACTGCTTCTTACCCACCAAGTGCTTGGAAAGACAGTTAAGTAATTTTGCTGCTACAGAAACTGAGGCAGAATTGGATGAAATTACTCACTTTCAGGTTATGGGCACAAGTGCAGAATTGTCTGCAGTACCTCATTGCTCCCCAAATGTCCAGTTATAGGCAATGGAATGAAGGGAGGAGGTGGGATGTAGAATTTTGGGGCTGGGTGCTAATCTAAAATGAGGAATAGGAAAGAGCTTTTGCTATGCTGGCAGATATGCAAATTCATGGAATGTTCTATACTTTAGCAAAAAGTTTAATTTTGGCTATTAGGGAGAAATTGTATATTAGGAATTAATTCTTCTCTATGGCAGTGAGGCACTGGAACAGATTGCCCAGAGAAGTTGTGGATGCCCTATCCTTGGAAGTGTTTGAGGCCAGGCTGGATGGGACTCAGAGCAACCTGGTCTAGTGGGAGCTGTCCCTGCCCATGACAGGGGGTGGAAGGAGAGGACCTTTGAGCTTCCTTCCAACCCAAACCATTCTGCGATTCTGCTTTCCAGATCCTACAATTTTCCTTGAGGAGAATGCACCTCAGGTGTGTTTCCCACAGAATTCAGACTGCTGGCCATGGGATGCTAATGGGTTTTCTCCCAGCTGCCATGGGCACTGGGAAGTTCATCTGGAGGGCTTTGGGGTTTCTCCCCCATTCACCTGGTGTTTTGCTGGCAGCCTGCTGGGTAGTGCATCAAAAAAGGGACAGACTGTTTCCACTTCATGGTGGTATCAGAGACATCCCCACAGCCCCTTGTACCCTATGAGGAAACATGGTCTTCCTCCTCAGAAAGGAACATTTTGGAACTTTCATTCTTGTTTCAGCATCATTCTTCACCCTGCTTGCCTTGAAGACATCTGATTATGTTTAAGCAAAATTAAAGATTCAGGAGCAAAAGCAGCATTTTGCACGCCTGTCCTGCTGCCGTAAAAGGCTGTGCAAAGCAATGTTGGGCAAGAGGGAGGAAGGAAAGGGCTGAAATGTTAAACACATCATTTCAGATTGGCAAAATTTCCAGGTTTTGATTTATAGCTTCATCACCAAGTAGATTAATGTGGAATTCAAACACAACCAGCTCTTTGCTTTCCTTCCAGGCCTGACATATTAACATTTCCCATTAATCTAGTCAGCTCCAGCACGATGAAGGCTGAGGAAATGGGGGATTAGGCATGTGGGAGTGTTGGGTGGGCAGGGGAAAAGAGCCAACAAAATTCACTTTAGTTAACTTACTAACTGAAGTAGAGAGCGTGAGACATTGTTTAGGTCTCAGGTTCTGGCTGGAGCTGTTTCTGACTCCCTTAAAGGCAGCAAACCCAGATCCTCTCTCTTCTGGTGCTGGGCAGAGGGGTTTTCAGTGGGGCTGCTGACTTTCTGCTCATAAGGTCAATGGTGGGTGTGGGCACTGGTGCCCCCATGGAGCTGAGCTCAAAGGGCTTTTTGCTGGCCACTGCCCTGTTCCCAGAACATTGTCGTGCCCCAGTGAAGCTGGTGTTCAGGAGGCTTCAGGAACCTAGGTTTGCAGTCTGCCTAATTCTCAGTTTTGTGGAAAGGCAACTATGACTCGTTTTCCCCAGCACTCTTTACTGATCCAGTCTACAGTCTCTTGAGCTGCCCTGGAGACTTCTCAAACTTTATTGCTACGTATTTAAGCATTTATGACTACATATTTAAGCAGCTATGAGATTTGAACTGCTTCTCTTGGAAAAAAAAAAATAACAAAGAAAACACCCAAACCAACAAAAATCACACGAAAAGAAAGAGAGGGAAAAAATAACCATCCACCAAGAGCTGCAGGAAGGCCTAATGAGCCTCACATTTTTCCAAAGGTAGCTGGGGAACCTGTGGCTTGCAGAGTTTCTTACCCCATCTTCATTACAGGCAGAAGCAAAGAGGGTTAGACAGCGAGAGGAGGGGAGAAAATGCAAATGCTAAAAATTCATTTTTGCCAGAAATCATATACAACAGACAGGAAAAAAAAAGAGCCTGTGGGGAAACCTCAAGCCATTTCCACTCAAGTTGTCTATGGAGAAAGCACAAGAAGTGCTCACTAAGTTCCCACTCCCAGGTATTTTTATAGCACACTGTAAACTTGCCTTCAGCATTTGATACAGACTTCCCCTGCCTTTGTGGGGCTGGGAAGGGCTGGGACAATGTGGTAGGATCTGTGCCACTGCCACCAGCTCCACCATAACCCCTCAGAGCTGTGATGTCAGAGGAGGGGCAATAAACCTTTTACCTCCTGAACAAACACCTACTCCTCTCAACAGCTGATGGGGTCTCATCTCTCCTTCCACTGTCCCAAGGCAGCTGTGGGGCAGGACAAGAGGCACAGGGCTTTCCTGGAGGGCAGAGTAATCCTCCAGAATTGTGCTGGGCAATGGCAGAAGCTGAGCCGTTAAGTCACCTCAGGGATTGCTGTGCTACCTTCCTGTTAAAGCCAACATGGAGCTGCACCAGGCTGGGGCTTGTGCTCACTGATTATTGGCAAACACAACACTCTGGTGTTTTCTATAGGCTGCAGCTACTCCAGTGCTGCTAAAAAATGAGGGGAACCTTAAACCAAAATTGACAGTCCTGGTTGTCTTTACATGAACTTTTAGGAGACTGAGTGGTCAAGTCTGATGACTGGGATTTTTCTTGTTCAATAAATACAGCAGCCTCTTAAAAGAGGAGGTGTACTTGGTGTTGTTTTGCTCCCCTGTGAATTCTTCCAACCTGCCTCCCTGTGAGAAACACTCAACCTCCAGTTCCAGTCTGTTCACAAGAGAGGAGTCTGGATGCCCCTGTTTGGAACATGGAAAAGTCTTTTATGGTGTTAAATCCACCCCACTAATAAATGGGTTAGGATTGCCAGTGCAGCTTAGAGAGGCCACCAGCTTGAGCAGACGCAAGCAGGGCTGAATGGTTCCTAGACAGGGTAGATTTGAGTCTGTCCCAAAGCTGAGCTCTCTTGAAGTCTACCACCAATGACTTGGGTGCCCCTGCACCATCTTTGCTTTAGTCTGCAAGGGATAAAAACTGTGCAGTCCGCAGGGAATACAAACTGTCTCATCTGAGACCATCCGCAGCAGTTCATCCTGCTTATATCAGAAATATATCTTGCAGCAAGGCAAGGGAAATATCTTTTGATCCCCTGGGTTTGCAGAAGCCAGGTCTGAACTGCTTCTTCCTAGGCTTAGCTATTTTCTGCTCAGTGTCTGGAATCATGACATGGGATGCATCTTTAGTTATCAAAGATTAGGCAATTCATCCATGCCAATTTCTTCCAAGATAGGCATCTTGTGCAAGTCATTCTCTAGAGGTGCCAAGCCCTTTGTGTGGAAACCAGAAAGAGCTGAGACTGCTAAACCAACTGCACGCTTAAGTATTAAACACCCACAGTCTTGTGACCTAGAGCTCAGTCATGTTGTTCTGATTAAGTATATGTCATCCAAGGCCTGGGTGGAAGATTCTGGAAGCTTTCAGGAACATCAGCAACCATCAGGACAGTGCCCAGCAGCTTGAGTCATCAAGCTTCAGCTGTTGGAGTTAACACAACATGCCCTGTACTGGGACAGGCCCCCAGGAACCTGCTTTTGGTGAAGGGCTTGGCTTCCTCACATAGATATTTGTGAATGCTTCAATCCTCTAAAGTAATTGAAAACAGCAGGGAGCTTTGCCTGCAGCATTTTTGTTTGGTTCAACCCCTTCTCCCTCAAAGAGAAATCCATCTTGAATATACAGCTCAGAGTAGCCCCAAAACAGGTCCAGTCCCATCAGGCTTCCACATCTTTCTTCTCTTGCATAAGAGAAGATGATCATGGGGAAAAAAAAAAAAAAAAAAAAAAGGCTTTTTCCTTCACTGTTTGCAACATGCCTTTGAGGCCCCACCAAAGTCCTTGTGCAATGGGTGCCATTTCCTTCTGATGTTCTCCTGGAGCAAAGGTGGAGCTGACTGGTGCCACTGAGCCAATCCTGCCCTGTCTGAGTTTGCAGCTGCATCCAAGATGCTGCCATGAATCATCTGTGCTCTTGCAGAAACTCTCTTCACACCCAACCAACAGCATCCAAATGTTTAAAGAGAAACAGGAGCTCTTGGCCATGGGGGTTTTGGGGAAAAAACAGGCCAAATTAGGCACTCCGAAGATGACTTTTTGTGATAGCAAAAAAGAACAGAACAAAGACTCTGAATGCCATCCAATTTTAAGTACCAGAAGGCACTGAAGTTGAGGGATGGCTTGCCTCTTCTTTGTTCCCCCTGTTCCTCCCAGGCTGGATTGAGGAGAATAGACCTGCGCACCTTTGACACCTGCAAGTGGCTACAGGCAACTTTTGCACATTAATTACTTCTTAAGCTTAAATATAAAGTTTAAATTTGTAGTGTCCACTCCTTTTGATATATCTATAAAACTCTTCATTTAAATCTCCTATGCACTGCTTGTGTTCAAGTGAGTTCACAGCAGAGGAGGGTTGTTGTGTTCCTAAATTTCAGTCTTATGAGCCCAAGCTGGAGGGAAATTGTTATGGGATTTCAAACCCTGCCTTTTTTTCCATCCTCTCCTTTCAGTCCAGGAGGCGCCTTTTTTTTAACCATGTGAGTCCACTGAGACTCCAAAACAGCTGACAAAATCATAGTTTCAGGCCAGTCCTATCCCCTGGTCCTGGAGAAGAGCTCTGCATGGCAGCCAGTGCTAAGTCTCAACTGCAAAACGTTATCCAAGGTCAAATTCCTCCATGCTCTGAACTTCCATCTACCTCCCAATGGGGATTAATGTCTGTCCAGCACCTGGCAGGAGTCACCCCATGTCTGCAGCATTGTGTAACTTGCAAGCCCCATTGTGTGCAGTTACCAACTTCTCTGGTCACTGTGCTGCAGGAGCTGCTGTACACTGGGACCTGAGGGGTTCTCATAAAACTCCAGGAGGGTAGGAATATGGGGTTTACAGTCATTGCAAACCTGCTTTGCTCCACTTCCATGAGGCCTGGTCTTAACCCCTCTGTGTTCAGGGTCTTAACACATTTGTATAGTCACTTCCTTGCCCATAAAGAGGCAGCTCATGACGAATAGAGACCTGATTGAGGGCAGGGAATCTTTATGTTACTGTAAGTTGATGCACTTGGGTTGACCTCTGCTTTTTCTTCTTCTTTTTTTAATTTTTTTTTTTAATATTCTTTACAGCCCCACAGCCACGGGAGCCTAGACTCATGCAGGTCCTCATGTGCACAGCCACAGCTGAGACAACAACTTTGAGTATCATCAGGGCTACAGGCTGAGCTGGGCTTTGCAAAACCCCAGGTGATCAATTGGTGTTTTTCAAAACCAGACTGCAAATGAGGATCTGTTTGTGCCAAATTATATCGGAGCAGCCACTGGGATGGGGAGGTAGTGAAGGAGGAAGGGGAATAAGCAAAACAGGAGTTGGGTAATTTCTAATTAAAGTGAGAATAGAGCCAGTGTTCATCTCAGAAAAGAGAGGTTCTGGGAAGTTCACTGTATCACATATTCTCAGGCATTCGTCATCTGAAATGTCTTATAATTGCCACTATTATATCATAACACAAACATTCTCGTAATTTATCAGTCATAACCTCCTACAAAGGGATTCTTTCATTCAAGACATCTTTTCCCCTTGGATCCGAGTCCTGCAACACACTCATACCAGGAATCTGGAAGTGGAATTTTTTTCCTTCTTTTTTTCAAAACACAAGTTGTTGCTTTGAAGACAACATGTTTCAGTAACGGACTGTGTCCCAGTTTCAACTTCTTTCCTCTTCATCCCACGACAGTCAGTTCTTAACAGCTCTCCTTCCTCTTATGGTAAAAGCTGAAATGTAAATAATCAGGATGTCCTAAGTGTCAGGAGCCAGCTGAGTCCTGCTAGCCCAGACCCTGGGTCTCTGACACTAGGCTGCCTTAAACATTTGGCTCAGCCAACAGACTGTATTTATAATGTAAACTCCCCTTGTCAGCTCCTAACTCCTGGCTCCAGTTTTAGAAAATTTAACATTTCTGGGGGTTGTATTTTCCCACCACTTAGTCAAGAGCTGAAATTTTTCCTCTCAGAAAATACGCTTGTGTGTCAAAGGCCAACGACCAAAAAAAATATCAGTAGTTTTGCAGCCTAAATATAGCACAGAACTGAGATCCCAGATTCCTGAGAAAGAGCCAGTGTAAACAGCCATCGTCTGTGCAACCTGGGAGGGGGCTGCACCCGGGGCTTTTTCTTTATGTTATCGTACACCACGGTGCCTGGATGCCCTGGCATGCGTGAGGAGCCCCTTCTGTGCAGGAACATCCTGACCAAAGTACTTCCCATCTATGGCCTTCATTGTCCAGACTCAGCAAAAGGCTTCAGAGTCACCCCAACCTGGAGATGCTGTCCTTGCACTGGCTTACACCCATGGGTCATAAGGGCTTGGTTGGGTGGTCTTCATGTGAAAGCCCCATGTTCAAGTGCTGCCCTTGGCTTTGTTAGGGAGTCACATTGCAAGGATAAGCCATTAGGATAATCTCACTGTGAACACAAAACCAGCCAGAGGGAATTAAGCCTTGGCCCTCTGTTAGGTGCTGGTGATCAACACTGTCTCCAAGAAATAATCCACTGCCATCCTGAGTGGGAGGATGTATAATAGCAAAACTAATCACTAACTAACACTAATAATGAACACTTACCCTCAAATGGTTTAACAAGCACAAACTCATTCCTCTGATTCAGCTCTTCTTACAGTTCACACGTAAAGCAAAAAGTTCATACATTAAGACTTTCCTACCAATAGCTGGGGGTGACCAGGAAAGATGAATCCATTTGCCCTGCAGAGGTCTAGGATTTCCCAAGACCACCTTCTACCCACTTCACCTTCAGCCTAGGCCAGTGTCTCTCATTTATTAATAGGCATGGATAATGTCTTAACCATTAGCTGTGGATGGAAAAGACATGATAGCTATTAGAGCTTCCCCACCCCACTTGCATTAGACTTGGGAGGGGTGGAATTAAATGAAACCTGGCCAAGGGAAGTGCAGCAGGGAATACAGTGTGCATGGTGTTGAAATGGTTTGTGAATGCTCAAGGATGGGCAGAGCTAATTTCTGTCAAAGCTGGTAACGCTGGTTTACCACATCCCTTTTCATTTCGCTAACCCAACTCTCAGTGGATCTCATTATCCTGGAATTCATTCAAGAGTCCCCATCTCCTCTAACAGGGCTCCAAACACCTTGCAGGTCTCCAGGGATTAATTTATATTAATACAGAGTAGTCATAAGTTTTCTCAGTGGGGCATTTACTCCCATGTCTCGCAAGTTTGTTGTGTTTCAGGGATGAGTATATTTGGATGGCCTCTTGGGATTTTCTCCAAAGGTTTTTTCAAAGGAAAGGTCTCCTTCAAATCCTTGTACGCACATGCATCTTTTTTTGGGGTGTGCTTTCCTCTTCCATTCTCGGCCACTATTTGCTTTGGTGCAGCCAGGCTGCTGTTTGAGTAGCAGGTATGAGACTGGGGCAGGGTAACAAACCCAAAGTGATGACAAGCCTGCAGCCTTGGAGAGCTGCAGTGCCCTTGAAATACCACAACCAGCCCTCTTACAAATTCACACAGTCCTGCTTCCCTTCCATCTGCTGCTTGTCCTCTTGCTTTCCAGTACTTTTTGCTCTGCCTGTTCTTGCCAGGAGGTGCACCCTATCTCCTGTTCATAAGCAAATTAAAGTGCTTGCAGGTGACACTGCTCCTAACCTCCTCTGAGGCAAAGCCCAAATGCCACTCAGGATGCCAAGTGCTGCTTCACAAGTCTGTGGTGCACCCCAGGAGTGAGTGCAGCTGAGTGATTGAGCATTGTAGTGCAGCAGCTGTGCAGCATGGGACCAGCTATTTGAAGAAGACTCCTGTGTTAGTCATCACTGACCTCATTTTGATCACCCATCAATATGCTCATCCTTTTATTTCAAAATACCCTGAAAATCTTCATGCAAAATGAAACATACTCAGAAAAAATACTCCAAAAGGATTTTGCTGGGCCATTTGGCAGTTTGAGAAATCTGCAGAATCACTAACATTTGACAGTTTTTGTAGCTATAAAAATAAAGGGAGTTTTAAATTAGTACTGTAAGAGCTGTGTGGAATCTGGAGGCAGACTGGGACAAAGCTGGATTTCAAATCAGCAGTTGTTCTGATGCTGGTGTGGACTGGGGGGAACTTTTTGGGGGTAGCTGAATGCTGAGAAGTGCTGAATAAGCTGCTTCATTTTTTAAGGAAATACATGAATAGCAATGTTAATTTAAAAGGAGAAATTTGCCTAGGATCTATTGTCCTGGCCTGAGACAAGGACTCTGGGCTCTGCATCCAGCTTTGCCAAGGACACTGTAGCATCTTGGGATCTTGCAAGACCTTTGATGCCTGTGTGTCTGTGTTTCCTCCTGCGTGGTTCAGAATTGCTTTGGGACAATTCAAGTTTATAAAAGTGCACTTGACAACAGACTTCAGCCAAGCTATAAAAGCTGCACTGTGCATAATGAACAGTTCTCTTAATGAGAGAGAGAGCACAACATTTTAGCACCAAATTCATGCAGTCAATCCAGTCATGGGGTTTCATCTTGCAAATGCAAGGGACAGTTTCCACACCATGGACTGATAGGAGAAGAGTTGCTGTGCAGGGCTAAGACCATAAATCAGGAGGCAGAGCTGGATTAACCAGCCTGTACAGCAGAACCTGGTGTGGAAGCAAGGGTAGGTGTGTTATGTGGTCCTTCTGTGCTGGGCTGTTCAGACTTTCTTGCACAAGCAAGAAATATCCCATTTTCCAGGTTCTTTCAAATCCCTTGAACTTGGATTTTTCCCAGGAAACTTAAGGAGCACAGGAAAAATCCAGCAAATCTCTCTGTTGTCCTTTTCCAGGCAGTGATAGGACTGATAAGGGGTTTTGTTACCAAAGAAAAAAAAATTAAAGATCTTATTTCTTTCCCTGTTTTCATAGAACCATTCCTGGTTTTTTGGTTTTCCTTTCCTTTCATGAGCCTGAGCATCTGCACCTGAAAAGTGTCATAGCACACCACTAAACGGCTTCACGAGGACACCTTAAACAGCTGCTGTTTGACAGCAAAAACTCAATCAGGCACCAACCCAAGTATTTGCTGAATCAGAGTCTTTAATTGTATTCAACAATAAAATCTGTGAAGTGAGGAGCAGTGAGAGGACTTGAACAAGTTCCCCTTTCTCAAAACACGATATTTACCAGCAAAACATCTAACCCAGGGAATGGACAGAGGAGTGAGGAATTAGGAGAAGGCACGAAGCTGTGATGCACAGTACCACCTAGTGACAGAGCCTGGCTGCATGAGAAGGGCAACCCCCTGTTTGCAAAATTCAGGGTCCATTTCCCCATCCCATCCTTAATCCGATTTCCCAACTGCGCCACATCTGTGACCATCCCCTGTGGGTGGAGGGACAGCACCATTCCAGCAGCTGCTGATTTTTTTCCTCTATTTCATGGTTTCTTCTTTGCAAAGCAGGGGTTGGTTGGGCAGGGTTCCTTGTGTCCCATCAGAGGCAGCAGTGGGTGCTGTTTTGTTGGCTATGTGGGGTGTGCAGGTTGGGCTCAGTGCACATCTCCCACTGAATCACCCACGAGGAATTCCTCAGTGCATTGTGCAGACTGGGAAGGGAAAAATGCAGGGTCCAGTGAGTAATGCAGCCTTTCAGGGCATCTGAAATGAAAAGAAATGCCACGAACTTGTTCCATTTGTAGAAATGATGTGAAAGAGCAGTGTGACAGGCTCTGCTCAAGACCAGGCTTGTAACCTTTTCCATTAATTTCTTTTCAAAGAATTGCTTATTGAAGGCTAAGCTGCTTTTTATAAGCCTTAGAGGCTGTGTGTGTCTTTGCCCTTTTTTGTTATTATTGCTGGTCCTCTCCCTTGCTCTCTTTTTAGAGAAAGCAGTTACTGTACAGTGGTGGTGTTTCTCTTTCTGCAGCTGAGACAAGCCCAGCATCGAGATAGGAATTTTGTCACCTTCTGGCAGAGGTGGGATTGCATACAGCAAAGTGAACTAGAAGAAATCCGATTCTGTGGAATTTCCCTATATTCCAGCCCACAGATTTACCCATGATCCAAGCAGATGTGCTTCAAAGAATTTGATTCCTTCTCCTCACTAAGGTCCCTTTGCACACATTCTGGAGCAAGGGCTAAAAGGCTCCACTCAGTCTCCACGTGTGGGTGACTGAGCAAAGGCAACTCAGTGTCTGGGGTGCTGTCCTGCAGCTCGTGGGAGGCAGCACAAGAGCACTGAACCTCCCTGCAAGGCCCTACTAACATCCAAGGCTCCTGCACACATTCTGCCTTAAATGTTTGTGTGAATTACAGTGGGGCTGGAAGAGCCCAGGGCCACCCTGTGCTCTGTGTTTTGTGTGAACAGACAGGGTGGGTGTGTGTAAGGTTAGAGTTAGGGTCAGGGTCAGGGTTGAGGTTGAGGTTAAGGCTAGGGTAGCCTTCTTTGTCCTCTTACCCAGGGAAAGGCCCTCCAGGGTAAAGATATTCAGGCTCTCCAGGTCGTCATCTAGAAGCTTCTCTAGTTGATGGGCAGTCTCTTGCTTGCACACCAAGCAAGCTGAGATGATTTTATTAAACTGACATCCCTTCCCTGGGTTTCACTAAAGACTGGATGGGAACCCAAACACCAATACTGCCTTTCTTTCAGTTGCTAAAATCTACCAAATCACCAGAACGCAAAAAAATACCACACTTGTTAGGGCCACCATTATTTTGTCCTGAAAAAGGTAATGTAGAGCCCCTGAGTGCACTGATCCTGGCAAGAGCACCTGCTCACTGCCACCCATGGAATGAGGCCTCTCATGCTCATGGCCATCCCACAGTGAGTACAGCATTTCCAGCAGGATTTCTTCTTAGCTTTCTTATTTTTCTTGAGCTCATTGCTTTTCTCTTTCCCACAATCCATGGTGCTATGTCCAGCTCCTGAGCACGGCAGCTCTGGAGGAGCTCCTGCAGCTGGGTAAACACTCCTGAGTGAATGGGGCCCTTCACAATGGAGTCACCAGGAAATCCAAACACTGTAAAGGCCAACAATTCAGCAGGGACATAATCATGTCATTACAACCCAAGCACCAGGAAAACACAGTCTGAATTGAGTTGCACCCCAAACAATAGGCTTTCCACCCCACAGGTCTCCAGGAGTGTCTCTTTCCCTCTTGACTGAGTTCAGCCATTCTGCAGACGGATATTGGGATCTTCCCCAGATATTGGGATCTTCCCCCACCTCACCCAGGATGTTTCAGCTACACCAGGCTGCACCAGCCCCTCTCCCCTTACAGTCTGTGTGGAGATAGGAGGGAGGGATGATAAATGCAGAAATATTAACAGGTTGAATTCTGTCCATGTTTCTGCAGGGGTAAATGTGAATTATGACGGTGAGTTTACTGCTGATTTATACCAACCAGGCTGATGGAGAGCTGGGTGAGGCAGAGGGTTATATGGGCGTTTAGGCACCAGGATGAGGAGCAGAAGCGGAGGAGTCTCTATTCCATAATGTTTTTCCCTGGCATGTGGGGACAGGCATTGGAAATCCAGTGTGATTTACTTCTGTCTGCATTTGTACAGTGGCTTTGTCCACTGTGGTCTCTCCTGGCTCTCGGATTCATTGCTTGGACTCCCTTTCCCCAGGATGTACTAATCGTATATGTTTTTCTGGAATGCAATTGCATGCAAAGCAACTCTCATTAATCTCTGTCCATTGCTTCAAGGCAAACTTCCTTCGCTGTAAATTGCAGATTTTACCAGGATCTGACCTTGAACAGAGAAGCCAATATAATACACGCTGATATGGGCAAACTGGCTGTGAGTCTCAAGTGAGCAAACACCAAGCCAAATCCCGAAGTCCAGAATTAGGCAGCTTTATAGTAACTGAGGAGCTGGCTCGCTGCGCTATTGGCATACAGGGAAATTAATCATATCCTGCAACAATGTTCACAGGATGTGTTTGATTTATTACTAATCCTGTACACTCTTGCAGCTGCTGATGTGCTGCCAGAGGGTACCGTAATGATGCAGCTGGCACCCCTGTCGGGACAGCCATCAACACAGCCAGTCCCTGGTGTTGGATCCATCATCCTCAGCATTTGCTACCTGAGCTGAAAAATCAGGCCCTGGAGCTGAGAGTTTAACTTTGTCTCCTATATAAATAACAAGAATTTCATAATCTCATACATTCTTATGCAACGATAAGAATGTATAATGTGCCCAGACCAGGGGAGCATGTGTAAAATAATAGATATTTCAAAATACTCAAATCTGCAGAGTAAAACTGATCTTGGCTCAGCCTATGTGAGTTTCTATCACCCAGCTGCCCCATGCTGGGCAGTCAGTGGTGGAGGTGTGTGGGGAAGCTGTGTATCACCCTGAGGCCAAGATGGTTTGTAATCAAGAATGGAAAGACATAGCTACAGCAGCGCTGTCATCCCAAAAAACATCTGACCCTCATGAGATTAGGCCATGGAAAAGGATATGGAAGAAATTAAATTCTCATTCTCCAAGGGTTTCTTGCCTTTTTTTAGTCCTGGGCCCTGCCTGATAAAAGGCATTTCAGATTTTATAATTCACAACCCAGTGTTTGGAAGAATTGAAATATATTGACTGCAACACTATTTCTATTACATGTTTTTCTTAAGTTTTTCTTTTTAAATTGTAAATTAAAGCACTTTTTTTTTTTCCTTGTAGGGAAAGTCAAAATAAGTTGTTGTGAATTTTCCCACTTTTTCACAAAAAAAAAAAATTACCCTTAGCAAAACATAAATTTCAAGGGCATTTTGTCATGGGTATTTTCTCTGCGAAAATACTATTTTCATCAACACTTTTCCAGTTTACCAAAGAAGTCCCTTTGCTCAGGGGCTAGTCATGCAGACAGCATTAAATGTGCCTGTTGACCAGGAAAGGGCTGTGTCCATTCTCACACCAATGGCACCAGTGACAAGAGGAGATTAGACTTATTCAGTTCAGCTTACTTCCCATGGAAGCACCTGCTTTGTGCAGAACACAAGAGCCTGATTTTCAGAGCAAGGGTGATGTGTTTCCAAGGGTGAAAATTAAATGAGAGGTAAGAGAGCTTCTGAAGAGGGTCCAACAGAGCTCAAGGTTTCTTCTCTAGGATCTGCAGTCATGTCATGAGTTAGGCCAGATTTTAAATCCCTCAAAATCAGAGATTGAGTGGTAGGGCTGGTTTAAATGCACATAACTCATAGCCATGGACATCAAGATAAAAGGCTTTACCTGTTTTATTAACACTGGGATAATGTCTTTGCCTGATGTCCCTATCTCCTTCCACTCTGGCCAATAAAGCAGGGAAAAGTTGGTGCATGGCAGGAGACCCTTGCATCATCTGGAGACTCTTCTCCAGGGCGGGGTCCTCCTCCTCCAGCCCAGGCAGGACATCTGTGACCCAGTGTGGGTGACCCTGGGGCAGAGATCTCGGTCAGACGTCGCCCAGCCCGGTGTTAATCATCCCGCAAGGAAGGGGAGCCGGCTGTGTAAATCCTGGAATGAGGGCTGTCAGCATCAGAGGGGATCTGCACTGGGGATGACAGGCATGACCTGCTTTTCATGCTTTCTCTGTTTATTTGGTGACATGCTGTCATTCAGTGAATAATCTGGAGTTTTTCTCTCAGGGGTTTCTCCCTTGTTCCTTCAGTACTGAGGATAACCAAGATGGGGATGTGGGACAGCAGTCACACAGCTTCAAATGCCTCAAACAAAATCTGTTGCAGCTGGGTAACTCTACTCATCCTGGATGTATAAAGTCTTACTAAATGATGATGGTACATAATGCACAGCACCTTCAGGATTGCCTTCAAAATTCTTTCAGCGTGGTCACCCAGTAGCCCTAGTTCTCACTGAACTACATCTGTCACTAGAGCAACAAATATACATCAATTTTGCACATAAACATATGCATGTATGTGGGGAAGAATCCTTAAAACAAGCAAACTGCCAACCTTCTTGCAGGAACCTTTGATTTTACTCTGTGGGCATGTTCAAAGAGGGAAAGATGGGTTCTGAGTTAAGACATTCCTTGTTGTGCCAGGAATGGAGATACAAGTCCAGGAAGCCAATTCAAATGCTTCAGAAAAGTGGGGTTGGTTTCTCAGCACCTAGGATTCAGAATTTACTTGCACATCACCCCAAATGAGTTGCCTCAAGTTAATGCAACCTTAAGTCTCCATTTGAGCTGAACTAAGATCTCTGTTTGCCTGAATGTGACATTTGGCACAAGGTCTCTCAGAACTGCACCAGGGGAGCATTAGGCACCAAATACCTTACGTGATATGTGGCAGCATGTGTAGATGTGTGGACATTCTGGCCAGGTCTCCCAACCAAAACCTACCATGTTCAGCAGAATCTTGCTTTAATCCCTTCTAGCTCATCAAGCTGTTGATAATTATAAATCATAATTATATTATAACAGTAAGCCATCAATTACTAGAGACTACAGAAAGAGAAATGAAAACGCTCTCTAAATTCATGCCTCTGCAAACTGATTTTGACAGACTGTGCTGACAGTTCCTTGCATCTGCCATACTGAGCACAACAGCAGGCTCAGTACAGGTCACTGCCTAAATGGGGATTGTGTTTTTATTTTAGTATATTGCAGATCTTTAATCCTGTAGGACAGGAGGCCCAGAGGTCATCTTATCACTCTCTATAGCTACCTGAAAGGAGGTTGCAACCAGGAGGGGGTTGGACTCTTCTCCCAGGCAACAAGTGACAGGAGGAGAAGAAATGGTCTTAAGGTGTGCTAGGGGAGGTTCAGGTTGGGCAGTGGGAGGAATTTCTTCACAGAAGAGGTGATCAGACCTTGGAATGGACTGCCCAGGGAGGTGGTGGAGTCAGAATCCTGAAGGTGTTTAAGGAAAGCCTGAACATTGCACTCAGTGTCATGGTCTGGTTGACAAGGTGGAGCTTGGTCATAAGCTAGACTTGATCTCAATGAGGCTTTTTCCAACCTCATTGAGTCTGTGATTCTATGATTGCAGTAGGATCCAGCGAAAAAGTCTGGACGCTGTAGCACAGAAAGAAATGTGCCCTTTCACAAGCATTTTCTGTGCCCATATAGCACCCAAAATGCAGGGGCAGCTCCTCCTGCCTGGGCAATGCTGGATGAAAACAGAAGCAAAAGCACTTTTTGCAGCGATTTTTTTTTGCAGCCATCCTTGAGGATATCACTCCCCAGGAACCCTGAGGTGGCTTTGGGTACTCAGTGCTTTCCACAGCTACAAGCTCACAAAAGAGTCGGAGATTCATGGTTGCTCAAAAAAGACAAAGCCCACAGAAAGCTGGGTTATATTTATGCCTCCAGAGTGGGCTGGTACCCTCAAACACCCCTTAGCAATGCTGTAGCCATAATTATGGTCTTTGAGCTGCTGCCAGTGGTGCCAGGGCACTTGACTGAAGAAGGAAGCAGTGAGACACAAGGCACTTGCTCCCATTCCATTGCCCAAGCTGCCAGTGAGGCACAAGGAGCAGCACTGGAGAAACAGCCCTGTCTGCATGGATACCCATCCACAGGGGGCTGCACAGATGAGCTGGGTTTGTCATATTTGTGTAACTTTAGGCTCTGTTTCAGATGAGGACAGGGGTTTGGGCAGGCCAGCTCCCTGGTGCTGCTCTGTAATTCAGTCTAAATGCCACTCGTCCGTCTGGGACACCCAGAGGCCACTGCAGATTGCACTGGGGGTGAGCCACAACCTTCAGAAAACTATGGAAAAATACCCTGTGTCCACAGTCCTTTGTCAAAACACTAAATAACAGCCTGCCAAAGCTGGTGAATATTCCATGGAAGGCAGAGGAGGCCACAAAGTGCATGTTTTATCAGTCACCAGTACAACATTTGCATCTGGCAGAGATCCTGCTCTGCACCCAGAGCTGCACGAGTTTTCAGCATTAGCATTGCGCCTTGAATGCATTTTTCACCCAATCTCCTCGTTTCTAGGGATGCCATTATAAACAGAGGACCTGGTTTTATTATTAAGTAGAAAATCAATCCAGCTATGCTGAGCACAATCCAATTATTGCTTGTAGTTACTATAGGCTGAAGAAGTCATAAATAAATGAATACGGTATTTACCGTTTTAGTCCCACCCTAAGTACCCAGGCCCTTGTTGGCTCTGTGTGAATGGCTTGGTTTAGGGAGGATTTTTGGTAGGCATGGCAGGGCAGCACTGTCAGAAGGCAGGTCGTGGTGCTCCATGAGGGCCCAGACAACTGCAGGATTATGAGGGTAAATGCAGGTACTTTTTTTCTTTTGTTTCCCAGCATGAAGGTCAGCAGGGGACTCTTCCTGCTCCTCTTGTGCTTACCCAGTGGGAGCAGAGTGAACTCATGTCAGTCCCTGGGTGCAGGAAAGCCAAGAAAAGGTGCTTTGTGAAACCCCAGACAGCTCCCAAGGGGACAGGGCTGAACACAGGGCTCACTCTCCTTCTCTTACCACCATTCCCAAAGCACCCCAGATGTTTGGTTTTGGGTTTCAAACCTTATTTTGAGAGGGTTTGGGTTGTTCACTGGAAATAAAGCATCCTGCAGTATACTAGTTACTCATTACCTCATTAGCACAATGAAGTATGAACAGCCACACAAGTACAACAATGCTCAGCTGCAATATAAACACAGTCACTGTTAAGCTGACTCATTTTAAAAAGTATTATTTACATCTGGATTTCTTTTGGTTTTGTTTGGTTTTTTTTTTTTCCCTGTCCTCTTCTTTTCCCCCAGACTGCTTTCCTACTTCTAACTTCAGTTGTCCCAGTTTGTGCAAGCTGTCAGAAGTGCTGCAAGGAGGGAAGGTGTCCCCTTGCAGGCAGTCACACAGAGCCTGTGTCCATGTCTGTGTCTCTCTCCATTCGCAGTCAAAGCAGCACAGAACTCTGCCCATGCTGTGATAGTGGTGAGGAGGATGCTGGTGTTTAACTTGTGCACTCATTTATATTCAACTGTCAGGCCAAAAGAATTATTTCTTTTCTAAGTTATTGCTATTACTACCACTATGACTATTACTACTACTACTACTATTATTATTATTATTATTATTATTATTATTATTATTATTATTATTTGCTGTTTCTGCCAGTGAGTATATAAAAATCACATTTGCAATTCTGCGCCATCCTTTATGAGATTTTGTTCCTGGTTGCTTGATGGTGCAGAAATCAGTTTTCTTCACTAGTTTGGAAAAAAAACTAGTGAAGCATCAAAGCAGGTGGCAGCTTCTTGATTCTGTTTCTCAGAAGCAGCAAGCTGTCCTCAGCTATCCAGCAGTTTCAAGATTTTTTTTTTTGAGGGAATAAAAGGATGAGAGGGAAATGGGGTATTTCCTATGGATTGCCTGTTTATTTGCTTGGGCTTGCTTGTTTCTCTGCAAGGGGAAATCAGCAAGAAAAAGAATTTCTAGTGAAAGCCATGAAAAGGGAAGACTTCCAGATTTCCCTCCAGATATTTTGCACAGCCCTACATAAAGTATTTAGTAAGCTGCTACTGAAATCAACTCCTCTCAAGGGTTGTTCTTTCCTTCCCTGACAGCAATAGAATGGCCTGTCATGGGCTCTCTGCTCCCCAGATCTGAGTGTTGGCTGTATTTTAGCTGACATAACCATCTGAAACATTGAGAACTGATATCCTTGTTCTTTGGAGGAGCCTTGTGACATTGTTCTCCCACCCATGGATATAGTAGCACAAAAAGCCACAAGGACCAGCCACATCCTGACCTCCAGAGCTTTTCCCATGGGGTTGAAAAGCAGAGCAGTGGTTGCTGCACACTGTCCCAGTTGCTCTAGAGAATCAAAGGCTAAAGCACACAGATCCAGTGCATCATCCTTAAAAGTTAAAAATCTAGTGACATGACATTTCTAGGTAGTCCAGAGGCCTGAGTTCAGAGGTCGTGAGATTTCTCCCTTGACTTGGGAAGTGGCAGCAGATTTCTTTGTACTGGCACAACCCTCAGACTCAACTGTAGGTCTGTACCAACTCAAAATCTGAGTATGTGTGCTCTTCCTAGAGGGTTTGTTTATTTTGGCCTTGGTGGAAGTACCCAACCCAGCACTGGCAGCTGCAGGAACAGTGCTATAAGGGCTCTGGGAATAACCACAGAGACAACCTATGTGATCACCACTGGAAAAACCCACCATTCACCACCAATTATCACATTCTAGGTCTCAAGAGAGGCTACAATTATTCCCTGCTCCAAGTCTAGAGCAAATCAGCATTTTTTCCAGTAATTGCAATGTAGTAACTATTGTAGATGTTGACTTTTTAATAGCAAACACTGCTCAAGCATTAGATTTACAGTCATGTTAGTTAGCTTTAGTGACTTGGGAATCAATTACCTTGCTGTGGAACATGACCAAAGATTATAGGGTAGCTCATGTAATAATTTACACTGCCATCTAGGAGGGAAACTGTAACTTCAGTGTTTCACATAGACAGGCACCCTGTTTGCACAGCAATAATCCCAGTAATAACAGCCATAAAAATGGAAAACGGGAAAAACAGTGACTACAAAATAGGGGGAAACCTGTGTAAAGAGGACTGGGAGGTGTTGGGAACTTTGCCATTCTCAATTATTTTTCAGAGTAATAATGGTGGTAGCATTTGGTTAATGACTGTGTTTTCCCAGTTCAATTCACTTGGGCTGATGCTGCACAGCCCTGCCCAGGAGGTTTGTCCCAGCCCAGGCACTGGGACACAGCCACTGTGTTGTGTCATCAGCAACACAAATCCCACCGCCAGCCCTCACTAACAACCTGCCCTCTTGATTGCTGCCAGCACAGCTGATTTCCAAGATCAGTTTTATAGGCAGCATTTTGCCCATTTTCTGCCCACCTCTCTGCTTCCCAGCACTTGTTCCCACACTTGACTCTTTTATCCCACTTGGGGCAGGAAAAGCTGGTGCCGATTTCTGCAGGCCCCTCTGCACAAAGAAAACATCTTTCCTTTAACTCCTTTGAAACAAGACCACCCAGGTCAGCTTTTCAGTCTGTGTTTCTAATCAAGTTATGGAGAAAGAACATTTAATTAATGTTTTTCTTCCTGCAATGAAGTTGCCGCTGTGACCCTTTAACTATTGGCTTTGTTCATCTTTCTCTCATTTATTTCCCATTTATTTCAGTCCTCCCTTCACATGAAGCTGGCAGCTGAGGTTTTGGAAGCTTCCAAGTACAGTAGTCCCCTTACGAAACAACAAGCAGAGAAATTATATGAAAACTGGTTACTGTCATTATAAAATGAACTAGGACAGAGTCTTCCATAGGCAAATATTCATGACCATACAGTAAAAAGTTTATCCTGATACACCAGACAATTCCCTTGACTCTTACCAGCAGAGCACACTCCCTTTTCAAAACTACTAAGGTTCAAAAATATTAAGACGGCTTTAAAAATAATGGAATTAATAAAATGTGTAGAGTTGGGCTTTATTCTCCTTCACCTTCTGCATGCAGCCTAGAAAAGCTGGTTTTCAGAAAAATGTCATCTATCATGAGACTTGGCAACCTTGCACTCTCAGACCATAAGGTCACCGTCACTGCAGCAGGGCAGCTGTCTCTGAGATGAGGAGGAGGGGCAGAAGTATCTGACTGCAAGCCAGGGGACAAGAAAATTAGCATTGTTCTAAACAAGAAGCCTGAGGTACCATGGAGAAATAGCATCACTGCCCCTCTGAGATGGTCCAAACCTGATGGGGATGTGTGACCCTACTCCAGCCACCTGTCCATCAGGTGGGGACATCCAAGCCATGGTCTCCAGAGAGCAGCACAGCCCTGCCACCATCCACTGTGGTGGATCCTAAGCAATCCTGTGCAGACAAGGCACAGGAAAGCCTTTTATCATTGGTTTCCCTTGTTATAGCTTGAATAAGCAAAGGATAATGTATGAATGCAGTCAACTCCCAATGCAGGTGTTTGTCCCAATTTTGGAGGTGCAGTTTATTTGTATTTACTTGCAGTTAAGCAGTGATTGCAAACATCAGGGACTGTGAGGCATTTGGGTTTTATTGCCTCTCCTACTCCCCTACAGCTTTCCATGAGAATTGATGCAGAAATTCTTGTTTTGCCTGAAAATATGTATTTCACTAACCATGACTGTGTTTAAACCTGTTTAAATTGTTTTAATAACAGCCCTTCCAACACACTCAATATGAAAATGTTTTCAATGTACTCAAAATCTTATCAACAAAGAGTGCAGTCACCATCACTGTGTTCTGCAAAGCCAAACCACAAATATTGGTGAGTTTGTTGTCTAGCTTAATTGCCAGGTATTCTTTCTGATCAATGGAGTATGCTGCTATAACTAATCTGAATAGAAATTCTTGCCTTATTGTGAATGAAACGAGACCAAAGAGTCATTGCAAAAGGTATCACTTTAACAATAGTTGATCTGTGTGTTACATCTGAAATCTCTATTCACCTCTCATGGTTTAATGAGTTACATTTCACACCCTTCTTAGGATAGAGAGAAGTATGTCATGATCAAACTTAGGTTATAGGTGAAGATAGAGGGATAATACAAGCTGAAATGTCACTGAGAAATAGGTGGGAGAGAACAGATTCAACCATAATCACAACCTTTTCCATCCGAAAAACAGGCATCTAGTTTCCCTTAGCCCAAAAACCACAACAACACTACAGAACTGCAGAGACTGCCATTATAGTAGACATCACGTTCTAGGGATTTGGTAGTTGAGAAGTTCAGTGGAGCTCACCAGCCTTCAGAAACAAAATAACTCCTGTTTTTCACTCCCAGCAGTCATGGTGGTCATGGGGAAATGGTGCTACTGCAGTGCAAGTCCCATATCTCATCTCTGAGGTAGTGTCAGACAGGTTACATATGTTCTCAGAATGAGGATTAGATGTATAATGTTAACTTTTTATGAATCAGCACTGATCCATCCTTTCCTGCAAAAATGGAGCAAGGGATGACAGGCTTGAGGAATGGGAACATTTTTGAAGCCACAGCAACAAGAGTGAGATGTTCACCCTTTTAACACAGAGGGTCTGTAGTTTGAGACCTCCCCAGGACATTTGAATTTCAGCTTCTCATCTCTTATTTTTGGGAAAAATATCTATGCCACTCATCCTACAGCCTTGCATACATCTGCAGGGCCTGTTACAGTCATCAGATGAAAGACTTTTTATAAAGAGTCTTCAAAGAGGCATCAATACTCAAGACTCTCAGGTCCCCAACAGCAGCAAGCAAGGACTGCTGAGTCCCATCACTGGCATACTTCCAGGCTCTCTTGCCCTTCTCAGGGCTGGTCTTCAGCACCTCTGGGTCTGTTTGGCCCATGCAAACAGAGTTAGACAACACAGGGGACATCACAGGTTGGTGCAAACCATGCAGACCCCGGGATGCTCAGAAATCAGACTTCCACTGTGTGTGGAGGGGAGATGAGCAGCCCTAGTGAAGGGAACTAATCTAACCCTCCAGTCTCCTTAGCTGAGGGTTAATAGTCTTTGTGGTGACCACCCTAGACAGGGCACCAGGAGAGCTGGGGTTTATCCTGGTGTGCTTCAGTAATGAAAACGAAATAGTTTTCAGATGAGCAATAGAAGTCCATGCTCCCAAAGACATCAGATAGGCAGTAATCAGACTCAAGTTAAAAAATAAATCAAGTAACACTGAGCCTTTGCTCTAGCAGAGCACCTTTATGACTGGTTCTGTGTTTATTTAGAAGAGATAAGTCAATTTAAAATGTTTTCATATTAAATGTAATTTGGATGTTTATTATTGGCTGTGTCTAAATGCAAACTTGATTGGTCAGACAAATATTTTCTGACATATAAGATCTGTTCACTGAGGGCTTACTTGCTCCGCGATTTATTTTCTGTTCCCTTCCTCTCTTTGCGGGGATTGCCTCATAAAGATTAAAAAAAAAGTGTAAAGTAGAAATCACCGATAAAACTGTCAGAAACGGAGAAGCCTTTGTTAATCACCAATTCATTAGCTGGGGGAAGAAGAGGGGTCTTGAGCCAGCACAAAGGGTTTGGTGTCACAAGGCCTGTGATTTATTCCTACATCTGTCTCTCCCTCTCTCTCTGTGCCCAATTTGGTACAGGATCTTACCCAGGTAAATTGATCTCTCTATGACTCCATTTTCCCATCTGTTCAACTGAGGTAATGATCTTGCCTCACAGAGATAGAGAAAACTTTCAATAAGAAAAGGTTACCTGGAAAACCACACCTGCATCTGAAATTAGGCTACCCCCTACTAGCACCTACAGGAGCTTTCCCTGATTTTGTTTGGTGGGCAAGCAATGGAGTAGAGAAAAACACTTGAAGAAATAAAGAAGTATAACCAAAAAGTAACAGAAATTAGAAAGCAAGCTTCTTACAGTACTTTTTACAGTACTTTTTATTTCCATTGCTAAAATTGTCATTTTACTCTGTCACCTTAATATTTCCTGAGCCATTTTTTAACGTTGCAGTTATGTATTGAAACACTTCTTGAGTAGCTTTTTTTTTTACTACATTTGTTTAGAAAAATATTTTAATCATTATTTCGATGCCATATTGAAATGTTATCAGGATTTTCTGCAAAATGTGAAATAGAAAGCTTTTCCAACTGGTGTTAAGTTTTGCAGTCCTCAGTAGACGGCAGTGTAAAACTACAAAAATATTCTTCAAATCTGAAATCATGCGAAGGACAAAGGCTATTTCAGTACAAAAAGCCAAACAAATGAGAATGAGTTTGATTTATTCCTCTGTGCAAAAGAAAGTCATCATTATGTAGCTCAGTGCAAGAAGTACGTGTAGATTTTGCCTAACAGGAGGCACGTTTTTGAGCTTGGCTCTCTCAGTTGATTCATTTCATGTTCTTCACAATTACCTGTGCTGGCTTTTGGCATCAAAGGCGTCTGGCTGACTTTCACCAGCACCAGTTGACTGCAGCATCTGAGGAAGGTGTGGGGGAGAATAATTTTGCCTTTTTCCAGCCTTGTCCTCAGGTTCTTGCCATTCAGTTGCCGTTTGCTCAGCAGTTCTCCTGCATGGATGAGGTTGTTCACTTGCCTTTGGATGAAGGAGGTTTTCTCTTATTAGTTGCATTTTACTTCTGCCTGTGCTGGAGCTCTGCTGGTGGTCTGAGAGCATCTCTCCAGGTCCCTCCCAGCCAAAAAGTGCTCTCTGCCAACACCATGAGCATCTTTTGGAGCTCCTCCTCCCCTGGGGAAAGGCCTCTCCATCTCCCAACACCATCAATCTCTTTTAATGGATGGAAGGGGCCCTTGCCATGTCTGCTCCTTTCTGCATTTGTTTGCTTTCAAGCCATTTCAGGTGAAAATGGCAATATTCCGTGAATAGGAAGAAGTTCCTCAGGCAGAGCTTTGCTCAGCTCTGAAGAAAAGGGAAGCATGTGTCCCCTCTACCCCATGGGAGAAGGGATTTTTGAGGATTTGACCTCCATCAAAGAGGGGAATCCCTCATCCCTTCTATACCTCCCGCAAGGACAAGCATGGCTCACAGCATGTTCCATCAGGAAGATTTCCTTCTTTCTTCTCCTGGGTCCCAGACCCAGGTGGGTGCAAAGAGGAAGGAACTGCAAGGATGGCCCCTTTCTCCAGCATCACTGCACTGAGTGGTGGGTGACCCCAGGAGGGCTGGTGGCACAGCTGGCTCCTCCTCGGTCCCTTATGCACACTTGAGCTGTTTGCTTTGTTTGGCCTCTTGGATGCCAGGATTACCCGGAGTTAACTGGGACACAGGCGACTTACACGTGACTCCTGTCCCTTTCCAGACCAGCCCCAGGCTGGAGCTGGAGGCAGCAGGCAGGATTTGCCAGCCCAGGGTCATAGCACCAACCAGCTGGAGTTGGCTTGTCCCCACCATCCGTTTCAGCTGCCTCGTGAGGACCGAGCTTTGCTTCCCCGCATAATAATCCTGCCAGCATGCACTTCCCTTGCCTAATGAAGGGAGGATTTATTGCAACAGCTCTCTGGGAATGTCGAGGTCTGCTTCCTTCCCTCTTCAGTTCTCTGAGATCCTTTAAGTAGAGTCTGTGTGAAAATTAATCAGACGCCCTGGAGGCTTATTTTGTCCAAAGCTAAAGTCCTGCTTCTCCCTTTCCCCCCCGCCTTTTGTGCCCCAATTACTTAAGGGATTGTCCTGGAAATTAATGAAAGCATGACATGGGAATAACACCCACAGTTTGTCTCAGAAGGGAAGTGTTTCTATGAAAGGCTTGACTAGAAACATCTCGTGGTTCACCCAGTAAACTTGGAGATCTTCCCAGTCAGAAGCGCGCTGTGCCATGACAGTTGGTGTTGCATGTGCCCTATCTCCCATGGTTTACAGGTCCAGACCTAGTTATGAGTCAGGTCCTGCTGTGAGTAATTGCATTTTACTTTTTTGAATGAGATCCCTGTGATTTCCACCTGGTTTCCAAGGTCTTCAGCATGAATTGTTGCATGGTCACAACTCATCAAAACCTGTTACAGAGGAAAACAGAGTGATGGGGACAGGCTTGGTGGTGGTACATGTAACCCTCCATCTCTTTTTTGCTGTCCCTGGTCCATGGAAGGGGGTGAGGGCAGCCTGGTGGCTTGGGTGACCAACTGGGTCACATCAGTTTCTTTTCTGCATCCCAATATTGAGGCCTATTCAATGTGTGAAGGATACAGATTATTTCAGATGAAAAGAGGGGATGCCATTGCTTCTTCTCCAGCCAAACTACATCAGATCTCATGAGCAGTAAGACCATTTTATACGACGAATTTCAGAGGGACCATGTGAATTAACCCATAGGCTAACCTGACATTTCATTTCCTAGGTCTGGCTGACCCTTGTCATGGCTACAATAAGTCAGCTGCATTGATTTACAATGAAATTTGTGTGCCTAACACCTTATGTCATCTCTGGAAATGAATTTCAGCTCCCAAGTTACTTAGGCCCATGTTGCTTTTTAAGTTTTGAGGCTTTTTAATCTTTTACTGCCACTCAAATATTATGAGTTAAGAGTTGTGCAATCAATGAGAGTTAGGCCACTGAACACCTCCCACAGAGAGGCAGGCAGTTAGACACCTTCAGCAAATCCTGAATGTTCTTTGAAAGCATTTTCCTCACCTTCCATGGGTTTCAGATGTACCATATGGAGGAAACGGCATTGACTTCTGTAAAGCACTGCACCTCTTATGGATGCAAATCATGGAATAAGTGTGAATATTACTTCATGACACGACATCTCGTCCAGCCCGTTAGTGCTAATTAATGCAGTTCTGGGTGTAGACAGTATTCATTAAGCTTTTCTGAAGCTACTAGAAATGTTCATGTAACAGCTCACACATTCTGATGGCACCCACAGTCCTATCACCACGTTCCCTGTAAAGTATTTTGGTTCTTTAATCTTTGCTAACAAGAGTGGGAATGAATTGTCAACAGTAATTCTCCAGCATGAGCCCATGGTGTTTCCTCCTAGCTTTATTATCAGGAACCAAGACAAAGGAATCAGCATGTTTTTATTTTGGCACAGAGGCATCTGGTTGCTGGAAGCTGGATTTTGTGCATATCAAAGTTTAATATATGGATTGCTGTTCTGTTTTTGGAACTTGCCATGATAAGAATCAGCTTGGAAAAATCATGGCCATCCTCTGCTTCTAATCATTGCAATGACAGCAGCTTTGCTGCCTCCAGACTAGATGCTTGCTACCAGGGTGTATTGTTTGAGTAGTGCCAGCTCCAGAGACCTTGTGAGATTATGGAATTTCTTTCTTTCAAAAAGACTTTTGCTGCTGCTGCTGAATTATAACTGGAAAATTTAGAGAAGCACGTGCATGAGATGACTAACATTTTTACCAGGGAAGAAACTCATCTGGCCAGTATTTCTAGGAAAGAAGGGTGCAGTGGATAAATGAGAAGAACTAGGGCAAATCCTTGTCCAGTTCTGGGGAAAAGCCACTCTTTCTGGTTGAGTAATCATAATCAGCTCTTGGCAAGGACAAAACTCTACTGTCTTTTCAAATTATAAGAAACAGTTCCCATTTCTAAGTTCTTTAACTCCAACAGGTACCTAGAGGATGTTATCTTCACTTAGACAAGCAACTTATTTTTAATACAAATGTTGCTTCATGAATTGGAGGATAAAGGAAATGTAGCAGGAATATCTCCCACCAGTGCAGGAAATGTTAAGCACTTCCTTTGGATAAGTGTTGTTCATGGGGCCTTAGATGGGTAGGAGAGGTCATCTCCTTTAAAAGGGTATGAGAAAGATGCAGCTTTAGGTTTCACAGGTATGAGGGAACAACTGCTCTTCAGGCACACTCCACTGTAACATTTGGCATGAGTAAAGATGCTCTCTTGCTGCCTCCAAAGTATTCCAAACCCCATGCCTGTTTTGTGCCAAGGGAAGAGACTGGACTACTGTAGAGAGCTGGTAATTTCAAGCTAAGTTTAATGAAACTCCCTACACCTGATCTGAAAGCTGAACAGTACAATTTTGGGCAGAGGAACTTTGTTTTCTGGTATTTGCTGCTAGAGCATGAAGCAAATTACTTTCCAATTAGGGGCTTCCAATCTCTGCTGCTGCTTATTTAACCTACCAGAAGAGCTCTTTTTTTCACCAGGTGAATAAAGCTGCCCCACATCCTGGGTCTGCTCTGGGTTTGGAGGCAGATGCTGCCAGGAGAGTTCCCTGGAAAGGCAACATGTGCGGGTGGGGAAACTGCCTTGAGGCTTTGCTAGTTGAAGGATCATCCTATCCCATGGGCAAAGTCCATGGCTTTAGCACATTCCTAGAGAGGAACAAGCACCAGCAGGCACATATATGGTGAGTGCACCTTTGAAGCAGCTTCACTTCCTATTTCAGTGAAAATCCACCTGAGATGGTGATTTTTTCCCTGTCAGCTCTAATCAAGGTCAGGACTGAGTAACTGCTGGGGTTCATGTTCTTCTTCAGCACTGCAGACAGAACCTGCTTGAGATACATTGTGACCTCTGTTGAAGGAAAGAGCAGAACAGCATTTGGGAGGCAACTTGAAGTTTTACCTTTTTCTGAAATTAGTAGGTTTAAAATTCCAGGAGGTTTCGCAGTTTTTGTTCTGGTGATTTTCCCCTCAGGGTTGCTTCAGCAGCTGGATGTACATGTGGATTAGAGGAACCCATAAAACCACAATCTTTACCCTTGCAATTGAGCCATGGTCACCCTGCATTTCCTGGAGCAGGGATGGATACCTTTGCTGCTCATTGCCCCTCTGTCCTGACCTTGGGATCACTTCCAGAGCAGAGCTGGGCCACCTTAGCTACTTGGTCTTTACCCTCAGCAGCCAGAGGTTATATTTAATACAGACGTACTCTGTGTTTATGCCTGTGCCCTTAAAAACAGGAGAGGGAACTGTGCTGGTGCTCTAGCATTTGGTTATTGTATCCAGAAGGACTTTGCAGCCCACTGGCTCCTTTATGTCCAGAGAGTACATAAAGACTCATGGTCTTGACTTGGAGTTTGACAGCAAATCCAACTCAGCAACACCCCCAGTTAAAATGAGACATTCTGCTCCTTCACCTCCATGTCAGGAGAGTGACTTTGTCATCTTCCTGTGGGGCAAAGAGGGAAATTTCCTGTATCCCCTGAAATTTCCAGGTCTACCCTCACCATGAGCATCCTCATGGTGGCATGAGTGCCAGCTGAAAACAAATGAAGGAAAGTGCTCACCCCAACACCTCCCCTCCCAAGGCAAACCTCATCCCAGCCAGTCTGTTCCAGGCCACGGCACAGCAGCTGCCTCTGGTTTTACCCAGTGAGAATAACCCCAGCCTCAGAGAGAAAATACTGATGGAGGGGCAGTGGAACAAGTCAGAGCTTTAACCACAGACATCATGGTGTGGATGCTTCATGCTGTGCATGTTTAAATCAATAAATCAGCACTTTTCGGAGGCCCACACATACTGTCTTTCTTGACTGATCTAATTATTTAAGTGACACCCTTGCATGAGGGCTACTCTAGTGCAATGTGTAGAGATGTTCTATTGCTGGGCAGCATCCACTCTTTTACACCATCACAAGCTGCACTCTTCACCCTAACAGGACCAGGGGGAAAAATCAGCAGAAGGGAGGCTGCCCTATTTCCCAGGGCTTCAGCCTGGCAGGAGCTGCTCTGTCTCCAGCCCCACTGGTGCTCGAGGCCCGTGCTGCCCTTCTCTTCCTCCAGCCGGGGCTGTGCTCGGAGCATCCTCGCTGCTCTCGGCCATCTCCGTTATCATCTCAAGGTGTGCACGCGTGGGCAGGGGGGGTGAATGCCGCCAACCCCGCACCCTTTCTCCCCGCGTCCTTCCATCCCTCCATCCCTTCATCCTCCTCCCGGAGGCGAGGGGGAGCCCAGATGTTGGCAGGCCCGAGCCAGGTTCATCTGTTTCACATGACCCAGCGCCAACTGCTGCTCACTGCCCTCCTCCCTCCTTCCTCCTTCCTCCCCCTCCTCCTCCTCCTCCTCCTCCCTCCCCGGCTCCAGCCTCGCAGCCTCGCAGCGCGGCAGCGGCCGCGCAGGAGCCGGGCGCCGGGGGCCGGCAGGCGGGAAAAGGGAAGAAGAAGGGGGAAAGGAGGGTTCCGGCATCCCGGCAGGGAGGATGGGACGGCCCTAGGAGCGGCCGGGAGCGGAGGGAAGGGCCGCGCATCCCGCGCACCCCGCGGCGGAGAGGCGGGCGATGGATGCGGGGCGGTAGAGCCGCGGCCTGGAGACGCGGTGCGGCGGGGATGCGCTCGCCCCGGGCTCGGAGCTGAGGGGCCGCCGGGGCCGCCGAGGCAGCGGGAGAAGGTAACGGGGTCTTTGTCTGCGGAGGGGAGGCGAGGCGGGCCGGGGCTCCCCTTCCAGCCCCGGCCCCCGGGGAAAGCCCAGCCGCAGTGTGCGGGCTGCTCCACGCCCCCTCCCTCCATTTACCTCAAACGGAGAGAAATGTGGGCAGCAGCTGCTTTGCCTGTCCTTTCCAAAAAAAAAAAAAAAAATAATTCCCAAACCCTTGAATTCGGTGGGCGAGTAACGGAGCCGAGCGCGGCGGCTGGGGGAAGGAGACGGTGTGTGAGGGGAGAGAAGCCGGTGCTGTGATTCCTTCCCCCCTTCCCAAGCAATCTGGCTGCCTGTCCCCACTGACTGCCAAGATGGACTGCTCCTTCCCTTCCCAAATGGCTGCATCAAGTTTAATGCAGAGCCGGGGGCTTCGCTAAGGGGAAAGCTCTCGTCTTGATTTTCCTTTCCCCTGTGCACCTTTTCCTGAGTCGGGTATAGAAAAGTTGCTCCAGATTCAGGGCTAGAAAGGACAATTGTATAGCTCAGCTTCCAAACTGTGCCTGTATGGGAGTGCATCTGCACGCCTCGCAGACTGACTCCTCGTAAGAAGGGTTCTTGGCCGCATTGTTATCCGCTGGCTGCCGGGGAGGGCAGGAGAAAAGTTGTTTGAAACCTCTCCATAAAATTTCCAGGAGAGACAATTGTTTCTAATAATAGCCCTGGCAGCGGTTTAGCAATACAGCACACAGAGATGCGAAGCGATCTAGCAAATCTCTCCCAGGCAAGTCAGGTCGCAGGGAAAGCTGAACTCCCAGCTTGTTGGTTTGGTTTGGGATTGTAAAACATTGTCCTGAACAAGAACGCCGGCACCGCTCGCCCTTTCCACCGGCGAAGGGGGTGTGGTGCCTGTGTGCTGTACTTCATGGGCTCGGCTGCACCGGGCTTTCCCCGTGCCTCGGGTTATCGGGAGAGGCTGGATCCTGGCTCTGCCCAGCGCCAGCTGGATATCGGGGCGTCTCGGACCCGCTTCCCTCTAGATGGGCGCTCGGGGTCTGATGGGCATCCCCCGCCCATGCATGGAGGGGGCTGTTACGGGCGTGGGTGTCTGTGCCATCTTCCCTGCCTAGAATTGCCTGCCAGGCACCAGAGAATTCCCGATGGAGCTAAGCCCATCAAGCTGTTCCCTTTCTCCTTGGGCGATGGCAGAGGGCCCGCCGGAGGGCTGCTGCCTGCACACTCACTCGGACTATGATGCTGACGCTGGCGACGGTGTGCCAGCTCGGCTTAGTGGCTCAGAGCTGCTTGGCTCGACCTCCCTGGCACAAGTTACAGGTGCCAAATATTACTATTTGGAAGGTGGTTTTAAGCATTGGTGCCAGGCAGGTATGTGCCACGCTCTGCAGGAGAGCAAGCTGCTCCTGGGGTGGTTTCTGCAGCCCACCTGTGCTGCCGAGCAAGGGGGCTGTGGCAGAAGCATGAGGAGCTGAGGATTTATTGCTTCTTGGTACAAGAGGGGGTATTTTGAAGGGTCTTCAGCTCAGTACCGCCTTGTGCTGCTGTTAAGGTCAGCTGTGTCCCTCAGAGGCCCAAACAGGCTGAAGGAGTTGGCAGTGCTCATCCATCATGCGTTGTGATCAGTTTCCAGGGAAGGGAGAAGTGCACCAGTGGAGCATAGCACGTGGATTTATGCACATGGAAAATAAACATTTTGTTCTTAGGTGAATTTTTGTTTTAAATGCCCAGGCTAAAAATATGGGATCTTTGAGCATAGATGCATCAGTGAGCCACTCACAACCCTTTTGGGCAAGCTACTCATGTCTCCTTTTAGACTATTTCTGGTGGTTCTGTTGTTGCATGTCTGAACTGGTTATTGCATTAAAAATGCAACTTAATATTTGATGATACCTGTGTTCACAGCATTGGGTTGCTCAGGGCCCTACAGCAATGCAGCATCACTTGGTGCAGAGAGAGATCCTGTCAAACTGTTTAGTCAGGTCAAGAGCTTCAGCTAGTGCACTGGGTGTTGTTAAGAGGGACATAAGACTGGGGAAGACTTCCCTAGTCATGGAATCTAGTCCCACACATCGCAGGTAATTACAGTGGTACATATCCCCTTTGTTGCTACTGTTACTGTGTGAGTAATAACAGAAGGCTTGAATCAATTTTGAGTGCAGCTTAACAGGAAAGCCAAAGTAAAACTGCAGGTATGGATGAAGGAGAAAATGCTGTATTAGGGAGAATCAGAGAGGGGCTGGGGGATCACTCACATCTCAAGATGCAATCTGTTAGGACTGTGAAGGAAGGGTCATGCCCTGCAAGAGGGATGACACGTGGAGAAGGTATTAAGGAGTGTGTTGATCCAGCATTAACCAAATTTGGGATCAGAGCTTAGTGGTGTCCCCTAAAGATGCAGAAAGGTGCTGTATGACCCACTTCTGGTGAGCTGGGTCGCTGGAACAAGCAAAGGCTGCTGTCACTCACAGGGCCACACTTACTCTCAACTCTCAAGAAACTTGGGTTTCTTTTACTCAAAATGCTCTGTGTTTGAGGAAGTCAAGGTTCCTGGTTCTCTGAGCTGCACCCAAAATCTCCCTCTGGGTGGGAGCCATCCCACAAATGCCCATCTCTTGGGAAGCTGGGGGGACATGCTATGGGGTCAACCATAAGAGCAGGTGGCAGTAGCTCCCTGAGATCCCCATGCCTCATCACAGGATGGGGTGCACAGCTGGCTCCCAAGGTCACTCAGCAATGCCAATCTCCAGTTTTCCTTGCTGGCTTGCTCCTTCCAGCAGCTGGAGAAGAGAATTGCCCTGCAGCCCCAGTGCAAGCAGAGCATGGCAACCCAGCAGGCAGCAAGGTCTGACAAGGTTAAGCTGTGAGGGAATTGCTTACAAGCCTACTTCAGCTCCAAATCCCAGGTTGTCCCAGCCTCTCTCAGGTTCCTTAAGCCAGCAGTGCATTGCCCAGCATGGCCTCAGGGACCATGGCAGCTGACAACATCCACTGAAATTTCTTCTGCTCCCAGACTTATAAAAACTTAATTCCTGGCCCTCCTGTAAATCTCAGCATGTGCAATATCCTAGAAAGCCACAATTTTGTGAGGCTGCACACTGAGTTAGGGCCCCTGTCTTCTTTTCTGGGGATGAACCTTGTCAAGGACCAAAAATTACTTTGATTGTTTTTCTCTCTGATCTGACACTGAGAGGGGACCGCAGACAGATATTTGATCATTCTGAGCTTCTGGGAGTACTTTCATGTTGTTGAATCGCAAGCACACAAGTTTTTATCCTGTCTTCCTCTGCTCCAAGCCACCTTTGCACTCCACCTGCTCACGAGTCGATGTCAGCCTGAAGGTTTACTCCTTGCCTGTGTTTGGCTCTAGTAGGGTGCCTGCCAAAAACAGTAGATGACTCTGATGTACCTCCCCTTACCAGTGCATCTCTGCTTCACAGCTGTGTGGTACCCCGCTGAGGCCCCAAGTCTCGTGCCAGATACCCTGGGTGCCTTTTTGTGGGGTGAGGTGGGATTTCAGCCTTTGCCCTGCCTTAAAGTGGAGAGGAGGCCAGAGGAGCTGGGACCATCTGATTTCCAGCACCACCAACAATGTTCTTGTTTACAACCCACTTTGCTCCTTTCCTAACAGATAGACAATATTTCTGCTGTTTTCCTGAGCTTCTCTGTGACATTTTCATGAGGTGGAGAACAGTTGCTGCATCCCCACCGTCAAGAAAAGATCACTAGTGGAAGCTAAATGATCTCTTCACCATCTGCCTGCACTGGTGGGATGAGGTGTGATTTAGTGTAGTAATCTTTGGGAAAAGTCATTGAGGCAAAAAAAAAATAAAAAAAAAGTAGGCAAGTTGACTTTTTGTTACTCAAACTCACTGTAAAAAGGTCCAATGAAAATCTCCTGGAAAGCTACACAACAAAAAGAGGTCGATATTCTCATTTTGGCTAGAGAAATCCTTTTGTATGTACACTTCCACACGTAACACCTAACATTTTGACAATGGCTGTCAGGCTTGCCAACCCACTAGGCTCAGGCTCTAGTGTTTAGATTATTTATTTATTTTTCTTCTTAGAAGTCTCCAGACCTCCCAATCAAAATAAACCCACCCTTGTTTGGGTTTCCTGGCCGTGTGGGATTGAACGTGGCTGCAGCTGTACCACACACGCTGTAAGCAGTGCTGGCATCCCATCCTTCCCAGCTGATATATTTCACACAGGGAAGTGCTTTGCAGATAGTGGAGCAGCCACAAGCTGATCCTGGCTTTATGCAGGACAAGGAAGGGATGGAAAGCTGCTGCATCAAGGGAGCAGCTTGGAAAGGTAGCGCAAAATCTGAAGCTGAAATGTGGCACCTGTCCTAGAGAGGGGAGTGTGGATTGAGCTTTTTCCACATTTAAACATGGTTTTCCCCCTTGCTCTGCATGGGGAATGTCTCTCTTGGCTACTCCCACCCAGGGTTTTGTGAAAACACCCATCATCCCAACACGTGGCTGCCACGTGTGTGCTCACACACTCATTTCCTGGTGAAGTGGGGCACGCAAGGGGACAGGGATGATTTAGGGGATGTGTAATCAAACACAGTGCTTCCTTTGTGCACACACGCATCCTCCCCCAGCATGGAAGCATGCTGGAAAATAAATTTGCACCGTCCTCCAATTCTGAGCTGCAAAATCCAAAAGAGAAAAAAATTCTGTCTGAAGTGGTCTGGGCTCCCTGGGATGTTTTGCATCCCTTCTGGGGTGGTTATGCAGTCAATGAAAGTGTCACCTGAGCTTGTGCTGCAGGAGGTGGTGAGAATTGGGAAAAGAGACTTGTTCCTCGTCAAGACCAGGGAGAACTGGAGGGAAGCACCGAGTCTGCTTTGCCTTTGTGTTGCACCATGGAATGTGCCTTCTGAAATGCTCTGGGAGTGACAATGGCAATTCTGAGGGAAATCTACAAATCCAACGGTGCTGAGCTGTGTCCTCACTTTCTCAGTCCCCTCTCACAGGCACAGCTGATTGTGTACATAGCAGAAGGCTGTTCCAGAATGAGTATTGAATCCTGGGAGCTTAGGGCCCAGGAGTATTAGATCTAGCTGCTGAGTTTGCAGACATTGCATCAGGCCGTTCCCTCTTCTCTTCATGTCCTTAGCTCTTCTGCATCGATTCTTCATAGTACTAAAGAGCTGCTGAGTTTAGCTCCAGAAAGGAACATCCTTCCCTGGCTCTTAATAAGCAGAGGTGAAAAACAGCTTTGTATTGTGTTTATTCCAGGTCTCTCCTATGCAGAGGTTATAGACCTTCCATATTTAGTATGTCATGAGATGCCCTGATGCAGAGATGACCTGGTCTTGCTGCACCAATAGCCAAAGAATTCTCAATACAGGTGATGCAATATCCTGGCATTATTCAGGCAGTGAATGGGGGTATAAAAGCACAGGCTGAGTCCTGAAAGTAGTTTTCCCTGCTTGAGCCCTGAGTGGGGCTAGTCTGAGCTCTAGTCCTCACCAGACGCACAAGTGTTCAGCATCAGGGGCTGTCAGGACTGGAGAAGGCAGGTTGGACCCCTTCTCCCCCCTCATCCAGGGTGTGCAGGCAGAGCCCATGGGAAATGTCCCAGCCCTGCAGCCCCAGCTCTGCCCCACTCAGCAATGGACGCACCTGGGGGCTAAGCAGGAGCAGAAAGGGACAAACCAGACTTCTGCAAGCAGGACTGGTTTCTGAAAACACCTGCGTCTCTGAGGATGAGTCAGCTGCTTGTCATCTGAATGTGCTCTGCATCTCACCCTGTCCTGCCTGTGAAACCCAGCTGGGGGATGATGCCCACCCTGCACTGACCCTGTCAGCTGCTGCTGCTCAGGCAGAACTGCTGGCAGCTGCCCAGCCTGGGCACAGCCACAGCCCTGGCTCTCCACATCCAACGTGTGTCAAACCTGCTGATTAGCAGTGGCTGCAAACAACCCGGTGACATATTTTCCCACTGGAAGCATATCAGTTCTCGGAGTGTTATTCAAAACAAGAAGGATAAAAAAAGAGAGCAAACAACAGTTCCGTACACAGATTAACATTTTACCTTTTTTTTTTTTTCTTTCACATCTGGAATGACTTTTGTAAGTGTGTTTTCTATTGTGTGTTATATATAACACTGCTCAGTGCTCTCTATTGACCTGCTCTGTTACAGTACCTGAGTGATGCACTGCCCAGTGCCTTGGCTCCATTGATCAGCCCAGCACTACTCACACCTCCCAAGACTCAATGATTCAGTAGGTACAAAACACTCAATGAGCACTAAAAGGACACTTCAAGCCATAAATCTTAATTTGTCCTTTAAAAATATTTCACACATACTATCACTTCCACTGCCTTGGGTCACTTTGGTCATCTTCCTATGAACCCACATTGATTTTTTTTTCCCAGCAAATCACATTAGTTTCAATAGCAAATAAATCCTCCTGTTTTCTTCTATAACTAAACGAAACCTCCTGTGAATGTGTTCCCAGAAGAATTGGATCCTCTCATGTAATTACACCCTGTCTGCATGCACAAACAAGTGATATCTGGAACATTTTGCTGAAAGTATGCCATGTTTTAAGTGTGAAACTGTACAAAAAGTTAAAATTTTATGTGTGTTTAGAAGGAATTTAAAAAGTCACGTGTAGGAGAGATTAACAGACATTATAACATATTTTGGAAAAATAATAATAATAATAATCTATTGCCATGTACTTTTTTGCCACATGGTCATTATCTTATGATGAGTCAAAGTGCTTGCTGCAGAATATAGTAGGGAATGAACCAGAAGGTGACCAGGAGTCCCTGCAAAGAAGCTGATGTGATTTATAAAAGGCTTCAAAGTCCATCATTGGTAAAGGATTTCCCTCACAGATAATTTAGATCATTTTCCTTTAGATCCTGCTGTGTTCTTTGTGCATAGCAGAGTGAACGCAGAGCTCTTCCAGGGGAAGCAAGACCCTCCCAAGGCATATCTTGGTTTTCCTGAAGCACAGGTATGCCCAAAAGTTGATGAAGCACCTATCCCAGGACCACTCTGCTTGTCCCTGTGCAAAGACACCAGAAATCCTTTATCCTCTTTCCCTCTGGGCCTCCCATTTTAGCTCTGCTGTTGATATTTATTTATTTGGGCTGCATTAGGGACTGGCAATCCAAATGATGGATCACAGCTCTCATATGCAATGTGCAAACATGGGATGAAACTGCAGAACTTGCCTTAGAGGGATTATTTTCCAGAAAATGAATTTACCCTGGGGGAAATAAAAAAAAAGAAAAGCTCACCAAATAAAGATGTTCACAGAGTTTGGCTGAGCTGAGTTGGATCAGAAAAAGTTTATGTGCAGGGCAAGTTATTTTGGATGTTAACTGGGAAGTTGGCAGCAAGGTAGATTGTCTACCTGTTGTCTTATTAACAGAGCTATGAGAGGGACTGCTTTTTTGCAATGTTTTTTTCTGGTGATAGTGGCAGTTTTTCAGTCTTTGGGCATTACTTTGGCATGCAGAGGAGTAGCATAGTCCAGATGAAGTCCCAAGGTCTTTAAGGTGGGATGAGGCTGTGGGCTGCCCTTGCCATTCCCCTTCAACCCTTTGACTGTAGTGGTTTCAAATGGATCAAGTGATGTGTTGTAAAGTGGTTTCACTTTCTGCTGCACGTGCAGAAAGGCTGTAGGAGCAACATGGGCTTCTCAAATAAAAGAGGAGGAGGCAGCTACAAGATCCCAATTTGAGGCAAAGTATTAACAGCTCTGGCATGTTCTTGACCTAAAAATGCTGGCCCGAAGCAGGTGACCGTGTTGAACCACCTGCACAACTGACCAGCTGAGTCAAGGTTTATCAAAACACACTTCTGCTGTGTGCAGAAGGGGTTTCAAATCTGTAAGGTTTAAGACATCTGTGACCACTGAATACTCTAGCCTAAAAATAATAAATTGTACTGAAGACTGTGTAACCTCCTTGTGGTCGGCCTCAGCCCCAGAGCTCAGAGGATGCTCTGACCAACCAGACCAAAACTCCTACACTCTCCACTCCTGCCTTGTAAATAGTGGGGATAATTCTTGGAAGCTGGTATATTTTTAAACTGGCAAATGGTTTATTTCCTTGCCAAGAAAGGGAAGGAAAAGAGTTACAGGGGGGAAGGAGTCAAACATAGTAAAAAGTCTGCATTGGGAATGCCCTCTCCTCCTGCCTCAACATCAGAAGGCAGGGAGGGTGCAAGAATTTCTGCTTCCCTTTGTATTTGAAAAGATTCAGATCTGTATTATTTTCAAGAAAGAAAACAATACGTGACCTAAACCAGCACAGCCTCCATTCTAGTGAGGAAGCTGGTCTGTCCAGGAAAGGACTTTCTTATCTCAGGATATAACTGCAATCAGGCCATTGAGGCCGGCTGCACTCAGAGCAGTAATTTAGGCATCTGCTGGGTAATGCCCTGCTTGGTTTAAAACGTGGTGTTGAAATTAGATTTCGTTCTGACTACACGGCTCAAGTACCAAGTGTTTTGAGGTTAAGACACGGCATTCCCGGCTTTAAAGTTCGCCTGAGAGTTATTGCTTGATGTTGTAAATGGACTTAAGGACTGGAGGAGACGGTTTTTCATTTCAGCCCTGATACAGTAAGCCACTTAAACACTTGCTTATGTCACACTGAAATAAAGGGGATTTATGGACACAGCTATGGGCTTTGCTGAATCAGAGCATTTTTGCTGAGCGCTGTTTAGGGGAAGCATGAAAAATAACCTGTGCAGATGTCCCAGGGTGATGCCAAGCCTGAGCAGGGCTGGAAAGCACTGAGTGGAGGAAGCGAGGAGCCCCTGGGCAGGCCAGGAATTCTTTTGTCAGCTCCTAAGACAAAACAGGGAAGTCACCAGGTCACTCAACCTGTAGCTTGCCTTAATTTTTTGTCCCATCGCTCCCTGTCGGCATCCACACAATGGCTGGGTTGCGCCATCCATTCCCGTGGCGCTTCCAACAGGGTGACACCATGGCTGACACCATCCCACCTCCCTTCTCGAGGAGGGCTCTTGCTTTCTAATTACTGAAGCTGTTCTCCTCTCTCCTGACAAATGAACAGAAACGGTTGCATCACTTGAGGCAACCCCTCTTAAACACATCCCTGTGCAGATCCCCCACGTGATGGGTAATGTCAAGCACCACTCCCTTCACGTGGGATAGGAGAGGATTTTAAGACCTGTATCTGTAAACATGCTTTTGACAATTCTGCCTCCGTTCACTAATCCATTGGAAAGGACATTAATTTTTCAAGGAGTGGGATAAAGAAGCTCTCAGGGAAAGCCAAAGGCCTCGCACGCGATACATTCCTCTGGTCCTATCAAACCTGTGTGGGGTGCTGCATCATTGTCAGCTTCTGTTTTCTGGCCAGTCAATCCAGCTATGGACTGTGCATGTATTTCACAGAGCCTCAAAGCACTTCCATAATAGGGAAACCCACACTGCTTTGGAAGGTGAAGTCTGGCTAAGCATCAGCCATTGGCTACTTCTCTTCCTATCACCATCATCCATACCTACAGCGTATTTCTGTGGCCTTTCTCCTCAGCTTCAAAGATCCATTTGCCACCAAGTTCCCTTGAAACTGAATACTTAAAAGGTTGTTCCTGTTTATTTGAATATGCAACATCTTGGTTTTCTTACCAAAGTACTGCTAGAAGGTGACAAATGCCCGAGCATACAGCTGGGATACCCCTCCTAGGAGAAAAAACAACTGTCTTAGAGCTAACCTCTCCCTCTCCAGAATGGCAAATAGCTTTTCCCATAAGAAATAATAGCATGAACAAATTTGAATGAAAAAGTGTTGTCTAATGTGTTCCTACTTCTTCATACCTGATTCCTGGAAATGTTCAAGGCCAGGTTGGATGGGGCTCTGAGCAACCTGATCTAGTGGGTGGCATCCCTCCCTGTGGCACAAGGGCTGGAACTAGATGGTCCTTAAGGTCCCTTCCAACCCAAACCATTCCATGATTTTGTACAACTCATTTCAGAGAGCTCAGCTCATGTTCTGAACTTCACTGCTGACCTTGGCAGACAGGACAGGCTACAGGGACCTCTGCTCACAAACCAGGAGTAATGGGCAAAATTAAAATAATTTTTCTGCCTCTTGAAAAAAACCAGTAACACAAACTATTCACCATTCATCTAGGAAAGATTTGTGGAAATAAATAGTGGAAATGAGGATTGTATTGAGGAACAGTTTCTTCTGACTGTCTCACATCCTCAGAGCTTCTAGCCACTGAGCCACAGGTGCCTCAGATATTGCCCATCTTAGTGAAAAGGAAGAGCAAGGAAGTGAGTATGTGTGAGGGCTTTGGGCTTGGAACAGAGGATGGCATGAGCAGTGCTGCAGACCGTGGTATGTGCTCACCAATGCAGGGCAGTGGGCAAGCCCCATGGCTGGCTCAGATCAACCAGATTTGCACCAACAGTTACCTTCCTCCTCTTCAGTAGGTATTTTTCCCATTGAATCACACCTAAAAGACCAGATTTAAACATTGGAACAGGCTTTCCAGGGAAGTGGAATCACCATCCCTGGAAGTGTTTGAAAAATGAGTAGGTGTGTCACTTCACAATATGGTTTAGTGGGCATGATGGTGTTTGGTTGAAGGCTGGGCCTGGTGTTCTTGGAAGTCTTTCCAACCTTAATGATTCTGTGATTTTATAACTGGAAAAACAAGCAAGCACCAAGGGCAGAGCCCAGCCACCGCTCCTCCTCCTCCTTGTGTCCCCTCTCCTAGGTCCCCACCAAGGGTCAGCCCCATGGCTCAGCTCTGCACACTGTCTCACAGCCATCCTCATCCCAGCCGCCATCAGTGATATTTATTAGGCACAGATGCAGACCAGCGATGGGAAGGATGCTCTGCAAACACATGACATTAAAAAAAAAATAGTCCATTCCTCCAGGGTCCTGAAGTGTGAGTGTAGGACAGGAGATGGCAGATGGATGCAGGGACATGAAGAGGCAGTGCTGGTCAGTGCGACAGGCAGCTGTTTGCCAGACTGGCCCCAGTTCAGCAAAGTGAAGTGCTGCCACATGCACAAAGCTGTGCAGATGTCAAAAACACGCTGCTTTTCCTCCCTCCCTCTCTCGGCAAGCTCAGGAGTTGCCAGGATGAGAAGGCAGTAAGAAGTGGTCAAGTGGGAGCAGGATGTTTAATCTAAGAGTTTACTGTAATCAGTGGGCTGTCATCTCTCCCTATCTCCTTTCAGCGGCTCTGTCCAAACAGTGGACAGAGTGACACAGATTTTTGTGAATTCAGCACAGTAATTGCCTCCCATACAGGCAGTGAGCGTTTAGGAAAGATTCTGCCTCCAATTATAATTTCTGATGTGACTCAAAGAAGAAAACGCTGTATTCTTCTTTATTTCTGCAGTCACTGACTAATGAAATGTGCCACGGATATTTATAGAACTGACATTGTAAATAGCATTTACATTTGGTGCCTCTGAGTTATTTAATGTGACGGTGCTTTCACCAGGAGGGGTTTTTCATTTTGAAAGGGAAAGGTTCTCTTTGGAGCCGTTTCCTCCCATCACCTTGGCTATTTGTGTTGGATGGAGCAGTTCTGTGGGCAGTTGTGATAATTTGGTGACAAAGTGTTGGGTGTACAGGGATTAGCTGAGCCTTGTGAAGGTTTTGGGGCTGTGTCACAGACAGTTTACAGGATTCTCTGAGACAATGTTTGAGTTACAGTGAAGATGAATAGAGAGGAGGGCAGTCATCAGAGCACTTCATGGCATAAAGCAAAACAACCGCCAGCCTGTCTTCCCTAGGAAGCCCGTTGTGTAAATATTTGGGTAGAAGCCTCCAAAGGAGATTTAAAGTCTTGTGATAAAGGTAACTAAAACGTCCTTTCCTTGAGAAAAACAGCTGCAATTCAGAAGATCCCATGAGTAACCACAAGACATATTTCCTTTCTGTAGCATCTCTGTATTGGAGTAAACAAATGTGTATGTCAGGCCTTGCTGTCACTGATGGACCTCAAAACATTTTGCAAAGGTCAGGATCAGTTTTTTCATCCTCAAGGTGCAGAAGCCAAGGAGCAGAGAAAGAATGCATGACCTGTATACAATGTGCCCTCTGCAGACTACTCCAGCTCTTCAGCCACACAGACACGTTGTTTCAGGTCTTCAGGTGCCTTACAGGCAGTATATGTGTTTGGATATTGAAGATATATTATCCCTTTACATACTCACGTAAATTAACAACAGAGCTTTTTAAAAGCACTTGTGCTCAGTTCTTCAAGTACTTGGGGGGTCATGCTGCATGTGCAGGCACTAAAAGAAGTGGCAGATTTTCAGAAAAAAAATATGACTTACTGAGCTGTGTTGGGGGGGAAAAATGTGCTCTGCATTTCTGTGCAAAATTTCCATCTGAGTTCGTGTTAAGTCTGGCCCACAAGATGCTTGTGGCCCATATTCACATCCAGCACATGCAGCTCACTGCCATATGGGTGAACTGTTAGCACTCAGGAGTGGGTAACACAATCCCACCTCTTCACATGTCTTGAGAAGCTTTGGAAATCTTAGGGATTGGTGTGGATACAGCATCCTGGCAGAGCTGCAGCTGAGTGAGCAGCAGGAATAGCTGGAGAACTCAACTAGGAACTATCTCACCTCACTTGAAATGTTTGAGTGTTCTCTCTGCTTTAAGCATCAAGGGCATCTCAGCTGTAAGGCTGAACTTGGCTTTTTAATTTCTGGAGTTAGGGAAGAGGGTTCTTGTCCTCCAGAAGGAAAGTGGGGGATTGTGTTGGTGCAGGAAATCTGATTGAGCTCACTGTGAAAACCAGGACTTGATCAGGACTTAACTCCTCTGTTTCCCTGCCACATCAAGTGTCCTCCTCTTCTGTCAGATACCCTTCCATCCCTTCCTCTTCAACCATGGTTTCTTGTCCCTTTGCTGGAATTCTGTTTTTTCAAGGTGAAGGAAAAGCTATGCCTTTGTGCCTCTTAGTTCAAGTTCCTCTTAGCTTAGTTCTCCCCATCCTACTCTGGGTAAGAGCCTTGGGAAAGGAGAACCTCAGTTCGGTCCTGTGGTCTCCCTCCATCCAAACTCTGGATACTCTCAGCTCATTTTGGTGACCTCCTGCTCCCATCCATAGGGCTTTGGTGTTGCTTTCCCTTCTCTGATTGCACAGGGAAGCAGAAAGCATTCCCTGACTGGTTTTGCAGGAGCCAGCAACAGCCCCATGCACGGCATTGCAGCAGATAGTGCAGAGCAGCCAATTTGCACAGTGTCAGAGGCAGTCTCTTTTACCCAGACAGACTGTGCTAAATCAGGGCCTTCTCGCTGTGCTTTGAAATGTTCCTGTTCCTTGCTCTGACGAACTAGCAGAGTTTGTATTGATCCGACAACGCAAAAAAAGCACATAATGTGGGCTTCAGACACCTGGTGGAATAATAAAGCAGAAAGGAGGGAGGGCAGGACCATCATATTTTAGCTTATATCAAGTAGGAAACCTGTCTCTACCTTCTTTTCTTTTCTCTTGGAAAGCACTGCTCATTTCTAAGGCAAATGAAAAGCCCCTGGCTGGAGGAAGGAAACGCTGTAGCAGCTCTCAAACCTGTGGACCTGCTGAGCTTCAAGGGATGTTCATGAAAGGCCTTTCAATTAGTCAACCATCATGTGCTGCATTTCAGAGCTTTGCTTTATTCAGATATTTATTCATGTTCCTAGCTGTTTGCATTTGGGATTTCTTTTAGCAGTGAAAGCACTAAGGGGTTATGAAACTCCAGGCTGGAAAAGCATAGAGAGCTAAAGAAGCTCCACATGGGAAGCAAACACTTTGCTGAAACACTACAGCACGAAGTCAGATATCTCAGAAAATGTTCCCTCTTCCCCCCTTCACCTTCTTTTATTCATATTTCAACTTTTTTATAGCCAATGGAGCATAACACATGAAAGTGGGACTGTGTTCCCATCCCTGCCATTGCCACAATGAACTCACTGCTTTATCTCTTCCCTTGGGTAAACTCATATTTAAGCTGGAATATCAGTGCATATTCCCCATCTTGGAGATGCAGTGGATATGTGACAGTAAGAGGATGAGGAAGATGTCAAAGCACAGCTCAGGCACTGAGTTTTATCTGCTGGAGAAGCCCAGTGAAGGAACCTTGCGGTTCCCCATTCCTGTGTGAACATGACCCACACGATTCTTCAAGCAGGAGAAACCATTGCAAAGCCCTTCTGTGAGCCTCTGGCATAGCTTTACAACTGAGCTGAAAGCTGTTTAATAGTGAGAAATCTCGCTCACCGAGTAATACACCTTAGGAGAGGCCATATTTTGCGTAACATTTCTTGCTGGAAGAAATTCTCGTAAGACAATTTATTGCCATGGCGGTAACTGGCTGACATTTATGAGAAACCTTGTTTTACAAGGCTTTCCTTTGGCTGCAATGCCAGGGCTCCAGTTGTGCTGATGAAAGAAGAGAAGGAGAGTGATGTTGTTTGGCGTTCAGGATACTCAGAGGTGTGTTGATGTGAATAACAAAAAGGGGTAAATTCTGCGTGAATTGCATGGGATTGTGCCTTCCAGAATTGTAAATTGTGGGTGAGTTGAAGGGAAAAGCTCATTTTGACTGAAGTTTTCTCATAATAAACTATGCATCTTCAGTGGCCAGCTTGAGGTTCAATAGAGTTGTTGGAATATTTAATCTTTGTTCTGTGGAGGGGCTGGGTAAGACTCACTTCAATCTGGTAGCAGGAAGGGGAGAGATGGGTGTGGGACAGAGCTGTCAAGAGGGAGGACAGAAGCACCCAGAAGAGGCTGCTGGGCTCATGTGCTGAGAGACAGCAGGATGAGGGTGACGCTGCTGGAGATGGCTGAGGTTGCAGATCCTGTGGCAATGGCCACATAATGCCTGGATTCTTGAATGGGCAAAGTTGATGGTGGAGCACCCACCACTGCCTCCTGGATGCCAGCACATCCAGCCCCATCAGCCACAGGAGCAGCTGATTTTTAACCCACAGAGCTGAAGCAGAAAGCTGAGCTGTCCTCAGTTAACCCCCCCAAGCACACTTCCCACCGTCTGCAAGGCAGCTTTGTGTCAGGGGCTCAGCTCAGCTGGCACTGGTGGGAAGAGGTAATGGATGAGGGCAGGAATGCCCAGGATGCTGCAGCACTCATGTCTCCAGCAGTCTGTGACCCTCCCCTGCCAGGATCCTGTGGACTCTCTGCTCCCTTCTGGTGATACTTTAGGACTCACCATGGCAAGAACTATTACTAAATTGAACTAGGGATCCATGTAAAGCACAGGAAGGTGCCTTGGTTGGGGGTGGTGGGTCCCTGGGGGGCTAAGCTGAGCTCTGGGGCTGCACTGGGTCTGTGCCAACATGGGTCCAGGTGTGCGTGTGTCGTAGGGCAAGCCCACACTGGGGGGGCTGCCTGTGTGCTGCCTAAGTCGTGCTGAGAAAGGGATTTCCAAGAGCCAAAGAGGCTTAAGGCTGCCCATATCCCATTAACAGATAGTGGGATTGTGCCTGTCTCTGAAGGGCTTTGTGGTTCTGAGCTGGGATCTGTAACTCTGCAAAGCGATGTTGCTCCTCACTCATGGTGCTCTATGCAAGAGAGGGCTTGATGCACTGTAGAGAAATTCCCTCAGACCACAGCTCATTTATTTCTTAGGATCCCAATCTATGGACCTTGGAAATCTTATATAAGTCTTGTACACATTATAGTTTTATTGATACTATTGTTAACTGTTGGAATAAACTGCTGGTGTGGAAGCACCTTTAGACCAGTACAATGATGTCACAAGTGGTTCCCGTGGTACATCTTAAATAGGATACTCCAAGTAGGACAAGTCCATTTCAGGATTCAGAGACAAACAAGCACCTGGTGCTATTCCAGGGAGCAGCATCAGCATGGCCCAGGGAGGAGCCTGGCTCCACAGTACCTGTGGCACGGCTGGATCACTGCTGTTGAGGGGCTTGGGGAAACTTGCCTGGATAGCTCCTCTGCCAGCCAAGTCAGCTGCAGAGGTGAAGGCTTCAATATGAAGCATCAGGGCCTCTGCTGCAAACCACCCCCTGCCCCCACTGTACACACTGGAACACCCTCCTCCTGGCAGCTGCAGCCAAGCAGGCACCAGACACTGCTCCATGACAGCTACCAGGGTGGCTTTTCTTTTTCTTCTTTTCTTTACCCTGGTGCCAAAAGAAGGGGGATTAATTTAAAAAGAAATAAATAAACACAAACCAAATGGACTGCATCGAATGAAAGGCTCCAATTTGTGCTGGGGGAGGCCAGCAGCCATGTGCTGAGCTGTAACATCAAGCACCCTGACACACGTTCCTCTCCTCTCTTGCAGATGACAGAGGGTCGCAGATGCCAAGTGCACCTCCTTGATGACAGGAAGCTGGAGCTCCTTGTTCAGGTAGGAACTGCACTTTTCATCATTTGATAGTTTGCTACAGCAGCCATGGGTTGTCACCAGGGTGGGGGGAGAAAAGGGTTTTCAGCTGGTTTTCTCAGCAGCTTCACGCTGTGATTGCCTGCAGAGCTCAGGGAAGCTGCAGTAGTGCTGCCTGGGAAGGATCTGCAAAGGCATATCTGTGAGAAGGACTAAATCAAGACATATTTTTACTTCATTCTGTGCCAAAACTGTCCCAGTCCTGTCCAATGCGATAGAAAAGCACCTCTGGTCATTTTTGACACTGTTATTATATCACTTAACTATGTTTTTGATGCACTGCTTAGCTATGGGAAATGCATTGCATCTGCTTAAAATACCTCCAGCTTCTCTGCCTGCCATCCTGAATTGCTGGGTTTCAGTGCTGGGCTCCACACCAGAGGGGACTGTGCCCATGCTCCCACATGAACTGGGAACATAGTTGGCAGCAGAAGATGCTGTGGTGGTCATGCCACAGGTAGGCATTTCTTGTAGGTTCATGTGTGAAACACAAATATGTATTAAAATTAGTCCATGTTCCATCTGCCTTAGTTTTTACTTTTGAAAAAAAGAAGAAAGACTGGAAACAATGAGAGTCTGGTAAGGATGGGCTGGTGAAAGCTGGAGCATCCTACACTTCCCTGACAATTTTGGCTCCCATCTCAGAGATCCCCAATGGGTTAATAACAAGAATTAGAAGAATGTCTTTCCTTTTACAAAGGCTGCCACAGGCAGCTAAAGCAGCAGGAAATGAAACTTCCCATAGCACCCAAATGCCCTGCCTACAGCTGATAAGATGGGAGGGGGGGGGCAGGATCCTCCCCAGCAAATGTGAATGGGGATGGCTGAAGGAGACTTGAATCGCCGGAAGCACATTCAGCCTCGCTTTCTGGAAAGTTACTTAAAAATACCATTACAAAACTGTTAATGGGTAGTGTTTTTTAAGCACATAGTCATCTAGGAGGTGAAATCCCTCAGCTGCCTCTGACAGTGTGTTCAGAGAGTGCCTGGGTAACCATGAGTCAGGCCAGTGGTGGAACAAGAACAGCTAAATCAAGGTGACTAATTAAAACACAACACCATACCAATGGTCTCTGCATAGGCTGCACCAAGTTCTCTGATGCTTTGCAGCTGGCTGCGGGGAAGTTTAGTCACCTTCATCACAAGGACACAGCACTTGGCTTCCTATTTCATCTAAATGCCTTTTCAAATTTTTCTTAGTTCAATTAAAAATTAAAATGGATTATTGGAGAAGAGCTCTGCTAAAGCACTGCTCAGTATATTAATAATCACAGCTTAAAATATACTGCAGGAAATCTATGTGAGCTGCCCTGGCCAACCTATTTATTTGGGGTTTGATCAATGACACTAAAAAACCACAGGAAAATGACAGCCAAGGAGGCTGGTGTGGGAGGATGTGTCCACTTCCAAGGGAGCAGAAACGGTGTTATGTCACGTGGTATTATGTTTTTTTAAGTGTTTGATCACACCTTCAATGGAATTCCTTGTAATCAATATAGGGAGCAAATTGCTCTGTAAATCACACTAACTAGTTTGCAAGTGACCCATGGTTGAGTTTTATTAGTACAACAAATCGTTTTGCTGTTTCCAAGTAATGTGTGAATGGGGGAAGCCGGGAGGGTGATGATGAAAAATTCATGCCCAGAAAAAAGCAGTAACCTCTGTTGCATGCAGTTCTCAGATCTCTGAGTACCCCCATGCCCCCATATGTACAGGAGTGTCCACTGAGGCATTTCAGATGCTTTTCTGGCTTGATGACAATGCTGTTAGGTAGCTTCTAGTCAGGGTGAAATCACTTTTATGTGGAGCAGATGAAGAGGAGAGTGGATGTTTTGGACTTGAGTATGTCTTCAGTATTGATACTCTCTGCAGACATGGGTACAACACTTTGGTTTGCCTGCCTGTAAAGCACAGGCAAAGCCACCAGCTTTGGGGTGGTCCTGGAGCTGCTCCACTTAGCAGGAGTGGGCTGAGCTTACCAAGATGAGCAGCTCTTTGTCCCAGTGGACTGGGCTCCCTCTGGGAGCAACATGTACTTTGCTAGGGGAAATCTCACCAGCTGACCCACATTGTTTTTATCTTATCATGAGATTTCAGATAAAAGTTGTTTTGTAAGCTCTGAGCACCGTTGTTTTTATTAGTGTTACCTTATCTTGTAGCTGAATTGAACTAGAAGCTGTAAATAAAATGTTCATCCAAGCCCAAGCTTCTGGCTGTCACTTCAAAGCTGTGCTTTTCTGTGGGTGTCTTGCCATGGGCTGGAACAGAGGGCTGGTTTGCTGGGTTTTACCATGAACGAGGTTCCTCTATAGCTTTGTTGGGGCTCAAGATCTAGACCCCCCTTTTCCCATCTCTATCTGCCCATGGAAAAAGTAACTATCCCTCTTTTTAATAAGACTCCTTTAAGTACTGGAAGGCTACAGTGGGGTTTCCCTGGAACTTTCTCTTTTCCAGGCTAAACAACCCCAGATCTCTCCTCCTTTCTTCATGGGATGGGTGCTCCACCCCTCTGATCATCTTTGGGGTACTCCTTTTTGGTGTAGAGAAAAAAACAGAAGAAGGTTGGGTCTGATTGAAGGAGAGAGCTGGGTACAGCTCCCTCAAACGCATGCAGGAGGGCTCCTGGAGCATCTTGAAACAGCTTTGGCCAGTGATTCTGGGGAGCTGAAATTATTTCCTATCTTGCCTGAAGTGCTGCTGGGCAAAACCAGATGCATCTGGGAATAATTGGGGTGTTTGCAAGAAGCAGAGTATTAAGCAAATATACTCCCTTTCTGTCTGTGAATTAGCTGTGATCAGACTAGGGGGTTTATGCATATGTCATTTGAAACATATCAATTGGTGGATAATGAAGACCATACCCCAGGCTGCAGGAGGACAGGGAGTGGATTTGGTTCTTCTGCTCACAGGAGTCAGCAGTGGCTCACTGTGACACCTCTGCCAGGCCAGACTGAAATGTTCCAACACCACAAATTCCTTCCCAGAACTGCAAAACCCGCTCTGACAGGCCACACAGCTATTGCCAGTGAGACCCACCAGGCACATAAGTTTTATTTGCATTACCGTACCCCAAAAGTGAGATTTTGGCTCAGAGGCAGCATTTATAATCCCTTCTGTGAATGTTGGCTTGCTTCAGTGTTGGCACATAATACAAGGGCTTGAGGTTACCATCATCAGGAAAGAGACCCTGGCTTTACTCAGACAAAGGATCTTGACTGAAGTCTTGTCCTCCCAAGTCAAGCAGCTGCAGAGTGATGCAGCAGTGGCTAAGGAAAAGCAGAAACACAGGCTTTGTGGATAAAAGAAAACCCTCCCCAATGTGTTTTGTCAGATAAATGCTGAAATTTAGAAGGGCTAATCATAAACAGAGACAGAGGAGGATCATATGGAAATCTCTTCCTGAGGGTCTGAAACTCAAAGGCTGTTTGACTTGGGATTAGGCAGAAGAGTTGCATTTGGTGTGTGTTCCATTTGATAAATGCCTGTTGAAGATCTGGGGTGTGTGGCAAGTTTACACAGCATGTTTTTTGACAGGTTTTTTTTCTGAGCAGAAGCTGAGTGTGGCTCCTTGGATCTTACAGTCTGGGTTTTTTTTTTTCCCTGTTTCTGTTTGATGCATGTTTAGTTTCTAGCACAGTCCTTTTTTAAAAAGTGTTTGGCTTTATCCAGCTAATCTATTTCAGCGAGCAAGTCCATTTTCCTACTTCTGGAAAATGGATTTCCTCCATTCCCCACTAACAGCCTCCCTATCTGTTATATTATTTCCCAGTGACCGTGCATCATTTGTCTGCTGCACATGAAAGGTTTGTGTTGCTTTATTTAAAGACTTTTGCGTAATTGGCAATTCTTTCCTTTTCATGTGGGTTTTATAAACATGGCTTTTTATCTGGGATGGCTGAATCAGGCAGCCTGGCTTGATCCCGGCTCCTGCACTAGCTGGCAGTGCCTGTTATCTGACAGCAGCTCAGGCAACTGTCATCCAAAAGTGTTAAGCCTCCTAATTCTTTCTCTCTGGAGGAGCTATTGCAGAAATGGAGCCCATCAAGGCTCGTAGCAAAGCTGTCTGTGGGGTCTGAAAGCCCTGCTATTTGATTGTAGGAAATAACTGGGCAATTTGTTTCTACCTTTCTTCCCAGGAAGCACTGAGCCTAGCTTGGAAGAGCCAGGGAGAGACAGGGAGGTCAGCATAATCCATAGGTATTTTGGTGATTAACCCACCTATGTCCATGTTGACCCTTCCTGAGTAACTCTTCTTGAAGCTTTTCTATCTCCCAGCTGCCATGCAGGTGCATCCAGAAACACGTTAGCAGTGATATGTGTACATGCACAGCCATAATTAACGGGATGCACTGAACATCCCTTTTTGCCTTGCTCAAAACCAGCTCTGCTTTGAGGGAGAGAGGAGTCTTTGAGGAGCCCAGGATTTGTTTGCAGTGTGCCTGCCATGGTGCAGCATCTCATCCTCAGGAAACGCCTCCAAGCCAGACTGGAAGACACTGGAGCTGTGAGCCAGCGCCAGGCTGGCAAAGTGCCCTGCGGGCTGCTGACTCACTGCCACACGGATGGCTGTCACCAGCGTGGCTATCCCAGTGGAGATGCTCAGTTTGGAGCACACAGGTGTCCCCCACTCCTCTGAGATCAGCCTTGCTGGCACCAGCCTGAGGCTCACTGTCCTAGGGAAGCACTGGCACCTTTTGAGAGCAATAGCTCCACTAATTATGGCTGGAGGGAGAAATACAACAGTCCATCCTCCTCCCAGGAATCTGTTAGAGTTTTTGAAATATTTTCAGTAGTGCTCATGATCAAGAAATTGCAATCCATGGGGTTTCACCCATGTTTTCCTACTTCCTCACTTCTGTATGCCAATGAGCAGGATGGTTACTGGGCTGGCATGGTGGAAAAACTGTCAAGGTTCCCCTTTAGGTGGAACTGAGGCTGGCACCTTCTTGGGGTTTTTTTCTACTGGAATGCCTACCTACGGACGCTAATTTTCAGGTTTGGTTTTCTTTTCTCGAGATTTAGGTGGTGGTTTGAGTGAGCTTTTTTTGCCTTCTGAAGGCTTTGAGCCAGACACGAGAAAAAAAGCGGAGTTTTCAAGGGTTTTTTGGGGGTTTTTTTGCTGTTTCTCATGTTGTTTATTATTTTTTTATCTTACAATTTTCTCTGTGCCTGACTGAGATGTTCGCAGCTGCTTGGACACAGGACGACTCCCCCTGCGATGGGAGGTCGCTGCTTTTTATACAGATAACTACGTGTATATTATTTACAATTATGTGCCAATGCCTAATACTTATGCTAAAGGGGTTAACTTTACTCTGACCCAATCTCCTTTAACTACTTTGTGCACTGTCACTAGAAGATGGAGGCCAGGGTAGAAGAAGGAGGAACTCAGGGCAACACCCTAAATCTTTTATCTTGTTCCCCATGCACTTACATACTAAGAATCTTAAAATTACAAAATTTTCTACTCTGTGACACACTACACTACTGTCTGTCACATTTTTGTGACTTGTAATTCTTCTCTCAGTGTTAGAAGCTTTTTTTCATGGACTTTTTTTCACGGTGTCTTTTTGGGCTCTGTGCTAGGGTCTACAACTCCCCTGTACAGATTCTAGACCCCCCTGTACAGATTTCAAACCTTCTTGCTCAGGTCTCAGACCTCTCTGCCGAGGTCTGTAGCCTCCCAGGGTGCCCAAAGGAATGCCCTGGACTCCAACAGCACCTGTCTACATCGAGAGAAGCTGCCTAACTCTGGATACAGGTTTTGCATGAGGACCAGCAATATATCCCATTCTCAGCGTGGGATAAACAAGCCCCAGGACGGCCTCAGTCTCCCCGGGGAAGCCACAATAATTGCAGAAGAATGGGGTCCAGCCCTGCTCCACTGCCAAAACTGGGGATCCTTTTGCAAACATCAGCTCCAGGGCTGATGCAGAAATGCAGCTACACAGCCCTGACCGTAAATGGAGATGTTTGGGTGCCTCTCCTTGCCATGTGGGAGAGGCAGCTCTGGTCCCTGCAGAGCTCCAGGCTCTGCTCCAAAGGCATTTTTAACCATCCCTGTGGAAGGCAGTGGCAGCCAGCGTTGGGCTGGGAGCGAGCTCGGGCCCTGCCAGCCCTGCTGCCCTCCCTACACCCTTTCAGAAGCTGCCCAGTGAATATATTCTTGGAGTTGTCTATAGGGCATATCCTACTAGGCATGGAGAGCTGGAATGGGCTCAATGATGCCCTTGGTGAGTGCCTGAGGAGGGATGCCTGGATCCTGTCTTCCCACCCAGCCTCTCCATGCCTGCAGTGAAGCAGCTGAAAAATGTTCCTTCATCTTCGTACAAGGGCTCAGACAAGACTTGATAACTGTCCTCTGAGTGGCTCTGAAGGTTGTGGGGTGGTGTGTTGCTCCTCTCCAAAATAAAAAAGCATATTTTCTGTAGGGCAGACAAATAACTGGCAACCAGGCTGAACATGAATGGAGTTTTCTTCTAGGACTCTGGCAGGGTCCAGTCCCTCACAGTGAGAAAATGTGAAAACATTGAATTGTGATCATAATTTAAAATGAATTTGAGCTGAAGGGAGCTCAAATATGCTTTCGAGAAAGAAGGCTTTATTTTTCCAAATTGCAGTGTTAGGACTCTGGTTTCTTTCAGAAACAAACCCTGATTTACTATAGCAAGAGTGAGACTGTAGTCCAGCTCAGCAAGTATTTGCAAAATTGCAAAGAGGGTGTTTTAACATATTTGGCATAAAAAATTACAGTTGTCCAAAGCTTGGATCAACTCAGAAGGATCTTGCCAAGCAGTGTCCAAAGTGGGATTTATATCACTGGGACAAAGCACACAATTGCCCCTTCACAGCCTGTGCTCAGGGCAGATGAGGAGTGTGAAGCCACTTTCTTGACAGGAAAGACTTATCCTGGCCTCTGTGTGCCTCCCAGGTTTCTGTTTGAAACTTCTGACTATTTTGAGCACAGCTGCAAACTGCAAATATATGGCTGGGCTTGGTCACCGTGGGATGGGGAGACATGGAGGAGAGATTGCTGTACCAAAAGGGAGGCGGGACCCCAGACTGGCAATTCACGTCTGTGCTCTCACTGCGCAAACACTCGCTGAGCTAGGAGTGCTTCTGCTGAAAAGTTGTCTGTTTACCAAAAAAAAGATACATTTAGCATTGCTCCAGGGTGAATGTGGTGCTGGGAATGTGGCGCTGGGACAGTGCACCTCCTGCAGACACAGTTGCTGTACAATACCTAGATGTTGTCTTAGACCGGGTAAATGGATAAATGAAAAATGGACCAGGAGAGCCAGGTGTGCTCCCAAATCCATCCTTCCAGCCTCCGAGGCATGCCTCTGTTGAACTGCTCTGCAGAGCCTGTCTAATTCTCTCATAAAGCATCCACCACTGCCATCCATGGCTTACAGAACTTCAGGTGTCAGACTGGAGGGCTGTATCTCAGGGGTTCAGTTCTCAGCTTAGACTCCAGTGAACCCAGAAGTCCACAGAAGTCAAGCCTGGAGGGGAGAGTGTTTGCTGGGAAACAGAAATAGAACAGGTGCAGAAAATAAAGAAATTTGATGTGCAGAGCTGGGGAGTCCAGCTTAAGAGCCAGAGTGATCTCAGGCAGGGCGAAGGTGGCAAAGCAGATAATCTCAAGGTTGCCCTTGATAATGGGCAGAAAAGATTTAGGACAGGAGGCAGAATTGGCATCTTAGAGGGAAATCCTGAGCTGGGCTCAGAAACTAGGGGTGAAGAGCCTCTGCTGTGCACCCTGGCTTGGTTCCATTGAGAACAGCAGACTAGTGTTGATGCTGGTTCAGGCTCAGCAGTTCCCAGGTGTGCTGGGTGCTCCAGGCTCCCTGGAGCTCACCGTGGGTGAGAATGGACACAGCCCCTGTGCTACAGACAGCACTCAAGGGATGGAGCTACCAGCAGAGAACATTTCAGCAAGGCAGGCTGTGCAGAGCAAGCTGGCAGATCATGCACATCAGTGAGGGTCACAGGGAGCAGGATTTGAAGAGGTCAAGTAGGGTGCACAGCTGCAGGCAGGGATCAACAGCAAGCTCAAACAGACAGGGAACACGGAGAGCCTCCAAGGGGATCTGCTGTGCACCCAAGGTCAATCTGGTCAAGCAGCTCCAGAGAAAGCAAAGCTGTGTCTGGGAAAGGCAAGACTGGAAATTAATGAAACCCAGCAGGGATAGTTTAGCCAGCCCAGATTTGTTCCTCGGCATAGGCATGGGAGGAGCATCAGAAGAAGCTGGGACAGGTGGAGGCAGGGGGCAATAGCTGCTGGGGGCAAAGTGTCCCCTGAGAATGCGTTGGGTCAGGACTGACCTTGCCGAGAGCAGAGATACCTCTGTGTCTTGAGGAAGTTAATTGGAGGGGGGGATGCTTCTCTGGTACAGCAGTGCTGCACATTCCCTCATTCTGAGCTGCCTGATGGCTTCTGGACAACACTGAGAGCTGGTTTCCCCCATGTGCCCTAGGACCCCTGTAAATGAACCCTGCACATCTGCCAGGTGCCACGTGAGGAGCCTCAGGAGAAAGACTCCCCCAGCAAAGTACTTACAGCCTCATAAGAAAATGAACTGGGAATGGCAATCATTGCCCTCCACAGAGTGAAATGAAGGTGTGATTTCCAAAGGCCTGCATAATCAATACCCTTATTATCAGTCTTCCAGAATAAATTGCATTTAAACTAATACAGGCTGGGGAGCTATCCGGGAGCTGTCAGGAGAGAGATAAGCTGAAGACACATGTTTATTCATACTGCATATGCGGAGAGCTGGATGTTCTTTACAGCTGGTTAAATGGGGGCAAAGATATTCAGTATTTTTTGCAGTTCTTAATGCTAAAATTTGTCAAAAACCCTTAATTTTGAGCACACCTGGAACTTTTCAAAATTACGAAAAGTAATTTTGTAAAAAATTAAAAAGGGGGGGTAATGAAATTCCACTAAAACATCTGATGAAGGAAGAAAGCTATTTCATTTCCTGTGAGGTAACTCCTGAAATTTTGCATAGCATCAGCAATTTTGATTATCCTGCTGACCTCCCACCACATATACCAATACAGGAATGGCACATCCAGCATCTAATGGGTCCATTACAGAGAAAACATCTCACTCACAGTTACTTGGGAGAAATTCAAAAATTCACTATTGTTTCTGCTAGGCTCAGCTGCTCTGTGGCTTCAGTGGAGCTTTTGTTCAGCCTGGACCAACCTGCCAGAGTCCAACACTGGCTGTGAAATATGTCATTGTATCCCACGAGATGCTGCTCCAGCCATGGATAAGCCAAGGCCTTGCTTCCCCCACCCAGGAGCAACTACAAAATCTGCTCAGCTGTAAAGCACCAACAAGCTCAACAGTGGAAGTAAATTAGGTTTAGCAGCAGGATGATGAGGTTGAAATGCACAGAGCTCCTCCTGGTCTCCTGCTGCTTCCTTCATGGTGAAGCAGCCCTTGTGTTGGTGCCACATCCCATCCCTCACCTCCAGCTCTGGCTTGTCTGATGTGTTCCACAGCAGGCAGTGGTGAGATTCACCTCTTTTAACCTAAGGCACAAACAGTGTAGGTGTCAGTACCTGAGCCATGCTTTTAGAGGTGGTGGAGGGAGGAGGGCACTTGTAGGGCACAGCTGAGCTCATCCTAAGAGGGATCATCTGAAATGAGTCCGTGCCCCTTTCTCTCCTCAACTGCAAAAAGACTCTCTGCAATCAGCTCTCTCATAGGTGTTCACACTGTGGGTGGTTGTATCCAGTCCTGTTCTGGCTCCAGCTCCTCCTTTCATGTCCACCTGACTGGACTAGAAACCCAAGTAGTAAATCAGCTGAGAAAGTGCTAAATGTGGCATGGGATAGAAGCTGCCTCCTGGAAGATAGTGGAAATAGAAAATTATTTTTATATAGCATGGCCCAAGCAAGCAATTTTGAAAAATAATAACAGATGTACCGGAGATGATTCCAGGAGATATTGAACAATCTAGAGGAGTGTGGCTCAGGAGAAATGATAGCAGATTTGCTTTTGTGCAAAGGTAAAAAAGGTGCATTTCCAATTGGAGCTAGCATTTCAGAATGGAACATTTCCCCTTATTGCTGCCATCAGGCTGTGTAGTACAAATACTAGGATGATAGTGAATGGGCGAGCAGCTTGATTGTCTAAGCTGCATTACTCAGCTTATAGAAAATTGGTTTCTATACCCTTTCCTTTTCAGCCTCAGTGAAGGTAACTTAGACAAAAGATCTCAACTTTCAACCAAAAGGCAATTCCTTCAGCATGACACAGTGAGAGCTTTGGCCATGAGTGGGGCTCTTGGGCTCAGGGGCAAAAAGGGTCTTAACTGTCTCACTGGGAAATTATTTCCTTTCCCTTGCTGCAGGTAACCCAAAGCAGCAGCTGGCCATGGCTACATGGTGTCAGGTGGGAACAGTTTGCCTGCAGCAATGGATTCAGGCCAGGTGGTTTAGAGCAGGTCACATGCACTTGCACAGACACAGGTTTGAGCATCACACCTGGCAATGACACTGAGCAAAGCAAAGAGGAGCTGGGTCTGGCACTATGGTGCTACCAGCAAAGGCTGCTGAGGCTAGTTCAGCCCACTACCTGTGGCACAGGAGGGAAAGGAGACACCTTCAACCACACAGAGAGGGGAGGAGGCTTGGAATGGGCAGCACAGGCATGCAAGGAGACCATGCTGCCCTGCCTGAAGGAGACCTGAGTGTTCCCCAGCCCTGCTTACCCCACCTCTCCTTCTACAGTCCCCATCCATTCCCTCTGCTTTTGTCCTGGAATATGTTTTTTAGGACCATTTTCTATGGAAATGATGCAAAATGCTGTCCTCAAGTGATAGAGCAAATCTCCAACCCTTGCCATATTCCCAGTGTGGGGCTCATTGGCCCTTTCTATCTTTATTTTGGAGAAGTGCCTGCTTAAGGGGAAGCTTTGGGCTCTGTGAAGTCGAAATGGATTTGTCTGTCTCTTTGGTGGATTATTTCCCTGTGTTCCCCTCCTCCCCAGAAGCTTGCTGACAGCAGCACAGCCGTGAGTTGGGTGCCTGGAGGAGGAGTGAGGCAGTCACTGCGAGCACAGAAAGGCTGCCTGTGGCCCTTGTGTCGGCCATAATACTGGATATCATCAGAAAAACCATCAGCTTTTCTAATTTTCAAGACAGAGGAGATGGCTCTTGGGTTATAATTGGGTCATGCTTTAAAAAAAACCTGCATTAGCTCATAAGCAACAAGATGTACCCATTCTCCCCTTGCATTCCTGCCCCGACCTCTCCTAAGGAGGCAATCCTTTTGGATGAGAGGTTGTTAATACAGATAGGATATCTTTTACTTTCCCATCTCTCTGCACTCAGACAAGGCTCATTACAAATATATTTGAACAAAAACTCTCCTGCTATTACCTTTGCTGGGAAACTGCCCATATTTGGGGAGGTAGAAGCACAATTCTGAACCTGCCTTGGGAGGAAGCTTCAGTCTTTGTTCTGACTTTGAAGCTATCTTGGTAGCAGGTCAAACCAGAAGCTTGGAGGTAAAGCCAGGAAAACATGCCAGCTCCGGAAGGTTTTTATCTTGGGGAAAATTGATTAATAGTATAGATTTTGATTTAGGGACTTATCTCTATCCTGGTGAGGAGTCTCCCCTTCTCTGTGCTGCCAGTCTTCAGCATCTCCTTTAGCAGAACAAGTGTCTCCTGTGCCCTCCTGTGCAAGGAGGCAGCAGACTCACACTGCAGCCTGGTCCCTGTCACGTCTGCCTTTGGGAGCCACCATCCTCTTCTTCCCCTGGAATAATACAGACTGAGTAGTACAGGCATCCCTTCACACGGGCACAGGTACATTTTGGGCCACTAGGATCAATCTGCCAAGCTGCAGAGGTGCCACTGGCTCACTGCTGGGTGTATAACCCTGTGGTTCCAGTGCAGGATGGAGGAATCACGGGGGTTGGAGCAGGAGATGCAGTGGTGACTAAATGCGACCTGACGAGATCATGAACAGGCCAACAACTTCCAGCTCATCCTGGCCCTCCTGGTTTGGCAGCCCAGGCAGTGCTAGAGACTTCAGCTTGTCAGAGTGGATCTTGTAACATCTCTAAGTTACTCTAGTCTCCTGGAAAGGGAATGAACTAAAGAGATTTGCATCTGCCCTTTTTAAGAATAAAATAAACCAAACCAGCCAAGCCATTTTCACTTCATTTCCCCTCCTCACTTTGAAGCCAGGATGACCATTTAATGTGTAGGGTTGTTCTGACTCACAGGGTGATGTGGGCAAGGCCATTGCTCAGGTTTCCCCAGTGCCTCTGATGATTTATTGGTTTGTTGTTTTATTGGTTACTGTTTGTTGTTTTTATCCCAGCATCCATGCATCAGCCCCACGTGGCAGCCAGACCATTGCATGGACCATCAGCAGCTCAAAGGCAAAAAGGCTGTTTGGCTGCGGCATTGGCTTGTGGAATTTCTTGATTACTGGAAAGACTAGTTTTTGGATTAATTTTGTTCTGTCTTTTGAGGACATTTCAGCAGATGCCTGATTAGAATGCCTTTCCACTTGGACTCTGCCTTTACTCCTTCTTCATCCCTATCTCTAGTGGGCAGGGGATGAACAAGCCTATTTCATGATGTTCAGTTCTCCTAAGCTTCAGCTGCTCTTTTCATTTTTATTGTCTTTTGAGAAACCAGAGAGCTTATCTGTACTAATGTGCTTTAAAAAGGAGAAAGCACCATTCATGCCCCTAACCTGGTTCATCTCATGGGGACTGGATGTCCATTTCTGATGGCTTCCCACTCTGCTCTTCCCCCCCACTCTTGTCTCAGGCAGATAAATTGGGAACACAGCAGGTGGGATAAGCTCCAGTAACTCCATTGTCTTTCCTCCCTGCACTCATGTCCCTTTCACTGGCCTTTTGAACGCTCCTTCAGCAACCAAAGCTGCAGCTGTGTGCTCCACCATGACGTTGGGTCCAGGCGTTGGGATAAGGGGGTGAGATCTGTCCCTGGCAGCACATCATATATTCCTGAGAATGGGTACCCCAGAGCCAAATATTTCTAGAAGGCAGGATGGTGACTTTTATAAGTATCTGGAAATTTGTCAAATTATTCAGCAAATGTCACTGAGCTACAGAGACACTGATGGTCAGGCACATTTGCTGTGATTCAGAGCTTGTCACAAGCATTTTGCACAGCTCTAGCTCTTGGGGTCTAGTGACTGGTTCTAAAGCAGTCCATTCCCTGAAAAACACTATGGAGGCAGAGAGCATGAATTATTATTTGTTTTCACTGTGTGGACAGTTGATCAGTGACAGATGTTTCTAATTGCATTAAGCAAGTGGAAATAATGAGAATTAGATAGCAGATTCTCCAGGAATTTACATTTAGATTGAGTTACAATTTGCTATTAAAGAAGCAAATTCAATGTAGATGCATTCGTTCTTCAGCAGAAATGGGAGACGATTATTTTTAATTATTATTTGATTACTTAAAAATGAGCTGTGTTACTGTACTTAAAAATATTTGACTCAAGGGGATGACTTAATATGTGCACTTTATGTGTCCCTTAAAAGATATGGAACGATGAAATCGTTCATCAACAAACATCTCCACCTCCCCATTAGAGTCATACTGAAAGGCAAATGAAAACCAGAGGCTGCCAGAGCCCCATCTCACAGTGCCCAATTTGGCCAGTGCCGGGATGGTGGTGATTGCATCAGGCTCACCCAAACCGTCTGCAGCCCTGACAAATTGAATTAAGTTGCACTGATGGAAGACAAGCTGCATCCCCCTTTGGACACCACGCTCTGCTGGGCTTGGCAGGAATTCCAGGCTGATAATCCCTGTTGTGTGGAGCTGAGGGAGAGCCAGGCGAGGCCGAGCAGAGGTGGGTGCTCAGGCTGGAGCGGGAGGGGGGACGAGCATGGCCTCGGCACGCAGGGAGCAGCAGCATCTGCTGCCTCCAGATGACACATATCTGACAGCTATCTCCCCATCCATGCCAAGAGGAAATGAGCTGTGGTTCAAACCACTGGAGGTTTTCCTTTCGGGACTCTCTCTCGCAGCTTTTTTTATTTTATTTTATCTCCTAGATTTCAAGTTCAGCTTCAGACACAGAAATGTGTGAGTCCCCTGTCAGCAGAGAAGGGATTTATGTGCAGTGCAGATTATTGTATGTCTCTGTTTAGCACAGAATCCAAGCTATAATATTTTTTTAACCAACTAGCTGGCTCAGTTTTTAATTTTTTTTCCTTTTGCCTAATGAGAGCCTTATCCAGAACTCCTTGAAGTCAGAGTCTGTCTATCAGCTTCAGTAGGCTTTGGATCAGATTTCACATCACTGATTCATTATTAATTACACATCTGGGACTCCCTTTTCAAAGAGTTCATTGTTAAATAAATTCACTTTTAGACATTACAGACTTGGCATTCTTGTGCATTTAATAAAAGTCTGGCAAACCAGCAAAGAATCATAGGCCAGCTTCTCTTCTGCTATTGATGGATGAATCTCCACTGAGCAGCCGTGGTTTACACTATAAGGCAATAACATATCTCTTTGCTCTCATATAACCACATTCTGTGTGAGACTGTGTTTGAGAATTTTGCCTTTTCTGGGATTTCTCCTCTCTTTTTTTATAACTTTTCCTACCAGCAAGAGTTCCTCTGTGGATTCAGACACTGCAGGGTGAAATATATTTGCCATTGAGTTTCTTTTCTCTTCAAAGGGATTCTGGCATCTTTTTCCTTGGACAAACTGCAATCATATCTTCATAGCTTCCTGGGAGAGCAGACAGGCAGGCAAATGTTTTCCTGATCCCTATGGCAAGTGGAATGGAACATTGTCTTTCTAAATATATAGGGTCTTTCCCATAGTCCTGAATGATCTAGCTCAAGTCCAAACATTGAAGTAACCAAGGAGCTGCCCTTCAAGCTCTGTTTACAGAAGAAAAATTTTGGCAGGGGATTATGTGGAAATAAAGGTATTCCTACTGAATTCCATTCAATAGGAGGCTATATCCTTGGCGTAAAAGGACATGTTATGTTGTGATTTAATGGTACTGGGTATTATTCCCACTTAGCAGCTGATGGCACAGGGACCAGCAGCTCATGCAGGTGTTTCCTGTGTTGCAAGGATCTCCTAAGCTGCACTCAGCCCATCCTGTGCTTTTGCATAGCTGCCCAGACACATGAGGAAAAAAGGATGGGGTGAGGCCTTCTTTTTCTCCTGATGCCAAATCAGAGTTTGGCTGAATGGTCTTGGTTAATACCAAAGCTCCCACTGTTTAAATAATGAAACTCTGAATGTTGACCAGAGGCAGACATCCACTGAGTCCATGGCATGCTCCCAATGCATGGGATAAAAACTACCACACCGTTGTGGAAGGGTGTGTGAAGGAAGAGAGAATTTTGACACTGGGGCACTGGAATCCCTGAAAAGTCAAAGCTAACTCCCTGCTACAAGTGAAACATCTCTCCTGTTTTATTATGATAATGACAAAATCTTTTCCCTGCCCAAATTTACCTTCCTCAGTTTTTCAGAAATCACATTAAATGCTATTCTTCTCATCACCCTCATGTATGAAGTGCAAATCTTTCCAAAACTGCAGCCCTTCAGCATTAGAAATGAAAAAGTCATTTAGTCCTTGCCATAGAGCAAGTTTTGGGGTCGGCCCACAGCCACCTGGTAGGATATGAGGAGGGAGAGAGAAATGAGAGAGATCTGTCACACAGGCAGTGTGACTGCTGGCCAGTCAGCAGAGATGCCTTCAGTTGCCAGAGGCCATCAGGACCTCCAGCATCATTTTCTGGAGATCTTTGTGTTTCCAGCATCTGCCAGCAGCATGACTGATCCCCAGGCTGGCCCAGCTTATGAGCCTTTGTCTCTGTCACTCAATTAAATTTACTGGGAACAGCCTCTCTGGTATCCTTGCCCACGCTACTGCTGTGGGATCTGCTCCTGCCCATCTTCCATATTGGGTTTAATGAAAGCAGGAACAGATACAGTTGTCTAATCACTTCCATCTCACTTTGCAGTGAGGATGTGTCTGGGTAAGACCCAGAAAGACATTTTCTGGACATTGTCAAGGAACTTTAGCCTGTGCCCAGCAACTCCCTATGCCATGCCACTGTATGGCACACTTGGACATTTCCCCATCCACAGGCCAAGTATCACTCCTTTTCAGAAGCCAGGCTGCCTTTATTTGCTTTTTACCCCTTCCTGCTTAGAAAAATTTCCTCAATTCTCCATAGTCTCCAAGCTTCTCCTTTCATTACATTCATTGGCTAATTCTGCTATCACCTCAGTACATGGGTCATCACCCACATTTGTATGTACTTACATTTTCCAATTATTTTCTTAGTAGCTGTTTATCACTAACAGTTTTTCCCCTGCCTGAATTCTCTCCTAACCCACTCTGTCTCATTTCTTTATTCTTTCTTTGCGGAAAAAAAAAAAAGGTTAGTTTGTTTTGTTTTGTTTTGTTTTGTTTTAATAAAAGACACTCACTGTCTCATCCAGTCATTCATTTCACCGTCCTCCTTTATAATGGAACTGTTTTATTACCAGCACTCCTTTTTACAAATATCAGGGGAAATAAGCCTTTCTTATTCTCACAGTAATTCCTATGGTGAGCAAGTATTATTTTACTTTCTTTTCTTTTGAGTTGTGGCCAATTATCATTTTTCTCCATTGCCTCCTCCTTTATTTATGGGGGTTACAGTGTGATATGGGTGAGCCCGGAGTCAGGAAATGAAGCTCAGCATCCTTGTCCCCTTCCCATTCACCCTCAGGGTTTCCTACAGGGCATTAAAACATGTGAGGAGCGGGGACTGGTGGGACCCATTTAGGTTCCTGGCTGTCCTGATGTGCACCAGAATGATCCATCTAGAAGTGGAGACAGAACTTGCTTGTGCCCAAGGTTTCCCCATTGAACCTTGATCTGCTCCTTGAAGTGTTTTCTCCCTGTTCTTCTGCTATTGACATGGGCAAGTGCTGGATGTGGTGACTGCTGTGACTGCCAGAGGGGACCAGGCCAGATGATCCAGGCAGCTTCCTTGCTGTGTCCCAAGGCATGCTGGACATGGAAACCTTTGCTTCTTAGGGACACTGAAGTTGACTTCATATATAGGCTCTGAATGTACAGACTCAGTAGGGAAGACTGCAGAGGTGCTGAAGGCAGGGTGAGTTTCTGCAGATGTTGTTGATTTTTTCCATTCCACCTGACATAACCACGGTTCTGTCACAAACCTAATCCTTGTTTATATCTTGCATCTTCTGCTGACTCAAGAAGCAAGGTCTCCTCCTGGGTGCTCACCCAGAGTGGAGGGACCCTCTGTCTTACAGGACAATGTGTATCAGCCCCTGCCCCATGGCCCAGCAGAGTCAGGGGCCAGTCCCAGCCACCACTCTGGTGAACTTGGGGACCACACTCAGGCACAGGAAGCCAGACTACCAGGGAGGAAGTAAGTGGGGCAGCACTGATTTCCTGTGCCTTGGGAGCTGGACCTACACAATGCATCACACTTTTACTTGACTTCAGGATTAAAGCAGCTTCCTTAGCTATCCCATTTCTCTCCTTCCCTGACCGCTTGACTCCTCATAACATCTGAGCTTTGCCATCAGGCAATGAGCAATGTAACCAACATCTGGCAAGTGAAGTTCAGCCTCTCTCTCCTGACCTTCCCAGGGGAAGAACTGTCTGTCTGATGTGTAGTATTTCCATAGCGTGATTTACATTTGAGTGTGTTAAGCCAGAAGCTTCAAAACATTGTGGTATGTTCTTAATATAGCAACTGTGCAAAATGCACAGATAATTAAACTGAGGAGAACATCCAGGAAGACCAATGTGCTTCAACTTCCAAGTTCCTTAGGGGAGGGAAATCCAACATCGCTGTACATATGGAGAATCTATTGGTGGAGTCAGCTCGTTTGACTGCATCCCTGAGTACAGATAGAGAAGATGAATGCTCAAAAGCCCATGCACCCACTATACTTCTTCAGGAATTCACCTTCCCCAGTCTCAGCAAATGACGATGTAGCTCTTGTTAAGTTTAATTCATTTCCCTGCACTCACAGTTGGTGTATAAAATAGAACAGGATGACTTAATCCTATGCATCCGACCTAGCACTTTTATTGACTTTATTTATTTTTATTAACATTAGGTTTGCTAACAGAGGGTTTTTTAAATAAATGATTTTAATGTGTTTAGAAAATGTGCTACAAAAATAAGCATTCACTTAGCTTATTAAATATTTTCAGTGGTGAAGAAGTGACTTTGAGTGAGGATGGAAATAAACATCCTTATTCAGGAGAGATTTTTAAAAAGCAAACAGAACATAAGAATGCAGCTAAGCTAGTATGTCTTGGGAAATTATTTTTCCTTTTCCACATCAGCAATAACAGATCAAGAGCATTTCCAAGCACCAATTTCTGTAGGCTGCATGAAGGGAGATGGACATTTCTACAGTTGATTTGAAACTGGATGAACTAGAGCGCTTCAGAGGTTTACAGTCGAAAAGATAAATGGATTGTGTGAGCTGTCCAATTTCATTATGTGCCCTAGCCAAACTCTTTCTTTAATGTTTGATAGAATTATGATCAAATATTTCAAAATAAAAATGCTGACCTCTGTAGAAATTGTTGTTGACCTTGTCAAGGTAGGTTTAATGCTTTAAAAGAATACAAACAATCCCTCAGTGATATAAAACTTCAACAGACACTACCAAATCGAAATATATATAGAAGGCAGCTGGTTATTCACACTGGCCGGGTGCTTATCAAGCCCCATTGTCAGCTGAGTGTGAAATGGATTCCTGCCCAGAAAGCTGGCTCTGAAGCTTGCTTCATGTTCAAAGTTTGATTTGCCACATGTGATACAGTCAGGTGATTTAAAACACAATTGACTTTCTTGCAGAAGTTGACTACCCTGTTTCAAAATTATACACATCCCCGGAAACTGAAAAGCAAGCACTCATGAAGACCCCAAATACTTTAAGCCAAACATTTACAGTGCCGATTATCTGAATAAATTTGTCACATACTTTCTTAAAGTAGGGCACCTCACCTCCAACCCGGGGTGCTGCATAGAATGCCATATCTATGTCTTTTTTTTTTCTTTGCATTAAGACAAGGGTTTGAACCAAAGCCCTGGTCTTTGGGCACACAAACCCTCTTAACACCCTAGCATGTGCAATTCTCCTCTTGAGCTGCTTCAGTTTGTATTAATTTAGCACCAATCTCCAGTTGGAGAGCTCCATCTAATCTGGTCTCTGTATCCATCACTGCTGCATGTTATGTGCAAAAGGAAGGTGAAAAATCTGAGCCCCCAGTTCTGCAATAAAACCAAGATATATGTTTAACCTCAGTAATGTCATTGCTTGCTTAAATTGATTACAGATAATGACAATGAAATCCATCTCTGTTGCAGGGGCATCTCCCACAGGTTAAATGCCTTTGTGTTGAAAAATGAGAGTCTTCTGACTCTTTGCAAAGATGAGGGAAAGAAGAAAGAGTTGCCTGATTACCCAGGCTTCTTTGAGGCTGTGGGAGCATGATTTGCTATGGCCTTTATCAGGTAACTGGTACTGATATAGCCAGTGCTGCTAATCCGTGGAGATCCAAGTGCCAAATACACCCAGCCCCAGTGATCTGGAGTTCAGGTGGAGTGGGAGAAGCTGAAGCCATCATGACCTTGAAAGTTGGGATTTGCTTTAAAGCACAGATGCTTCCCTCCGCTGCTTGTATGAAAGTGATGTCCCTAAGCCAGTGCAAAGTCCTCCTGTGTATGGGCATTTTCCTTCTGCTCTGCTTATCTATCCTCCATATTTTTCTCATCTATACGTATAAATTTCATAGATGCTTCGTGCATGAGGAGATACGAAGCTACCAAATAGATCACTAATAGCTTCAAGACATTGAGGGTCATTTAAAGGGCTAGTGAATCCGATCTTCACAGATGGGAATGGCTTTTCTTCTGCTCTAAAGGAACTGAATTTGCTTGAAAGTTGCTTGTTTGGGTTCACATAAGTGAACACCTTTTTATTGCACAAGTCCTTCTGAGTTAGTGTCTCATAAGTTTGCTCTAAATTCCCAGAAAATTTTTTAAAAAAAGTCAAAACTGTCAAATTTGGGATGTATTTTCATTAAAACTATATTAACCCACAGCATGCAGCTCCTGATGATACCATAAAATTTTTCATGGAGGTAAGAGTAGCCTCCTGAAAACACAGTATTTGCTGGAGTAAGCACATAGCGAAGCAAGCAGCCAGCCAAGATTGTCTTCAGGAGTGTCTTGTAAAGGTCAAACCAGATTTGATGTTGTGTTAGGATTTGGGAGAAACCCAAAGAAAGATAATAGAGGAAGGATCTTTTTCTTCCAATAATCCAAAAACAAATCTAGAAAGTTTAAATAAAGAATAATAAAAGTTGCATGTGCAAATTGACTTGGGGCAACTTTTTAACTTGCTTCAGTGCAAGATGTTTTCATGGCTGATTAGATGAGCTGGCAGTGACTTTGGCAGTGCTACAAAAGCCATTTTTACATCAGTCAGCATAAGGAATTCCACACTTTCCATCAAATCCCTCCAAAAAATAATTCTTCTTTCCCTTCCAATCCAGGTTTGCTTCTGTGGTTGGCCAGATCTTCTCACTCAGTTCATGCTCCTGGCCACAGTTCAGTTGGACTCAAGGGTGGCTTGAGTCCTCACATGAGGTTACCCTGTGTGATCTTATGCTCAGAAAGATATCCCAGGGGGGATATGTGAGGATTTTGACCACTTTTCTTTGGAAATCCTGTGCTTGTGCATGCACAGATCAGTGCTCTGGTACACAGGAGGTACACTGGGGGACACAGGACCTGGCACAGATGCTCCATGCAGTGAATGTGCATCGAGCCTTCACATCCAGACTGCACAGCTCAGAGATGCAGACTCTTGGGGGATCCCACGAAGAAATACTTTACAGTGTGGTGCTCCTGATGGCACCCCATGAAGTCAGAACATACAGGGACATCAGTTTGAATGCCAGGCACAGCATCCTTTCCCTCTCCTCAGCCCTGCAGGAGACAGAGAGGCAGATTCTCATGTGGGATGTAGTGCACTAAGGCACCAAACCTCCTTGTACATGAGGTCTATGGACAAAAAATAGGTGATCAGAACCAGGGCCAGCCCCAAACCTGGGGTTTTCCTTCTGCCATCCTCAGCACATCTGCCAGGCTCCTTCTTTAATATATGTGAGGACATTAGCTATGCCCAGTGGAGACAGAGAAGGAATGGAGTGGGCAGAGGGCTAAGGGAGGGAAGAGGGAAATTCTGAGGCTTTTGTCGTGGATGAGAGGAAGATCTGAGTATAGATCAGATTTCCTGTCCCAGTACCAGTTGCAGCTGGCTGGCTTCTATGGATGCAGTCACCTGAAAACTCTGCTGGATTTGCGGGATGATACAGATGGCAACAGAGAGGAATGGGGTCACTGGGCATTGACACAGACCCCTTCTGAATGGGGGAAGAGTGCAGCTGCCTTTGCATCAGAGAAGAAAGGTAGGAGGAATGCTAGACATCTAAAAGTGTCTTTTTCATCCCACCAACTGCCTCTCATTTTGGTTTTGACATGAATTTGCCATGCAGATTTGGCCTGCTCATACTTCTTGCTTTCTGTGACTGCAAAATTATTTAAGCAGATTCCAACTGCTAATATGTAGGGGAATTAGAGAGTATCAGCAATGCCTTCTGACTTAAGATATGGAGTGTCAGGTATCAGCTGAACCCAGAAATGCAGCTATCTATAAATATTTCTGAGGCAACTTGTCAGTAGGGTGTTTCTAATCCTTTTACCAAACAGATTTTTTTAGAAAACTCGGGAATTTTTTTTTTTTGCCTATTTCTCTCTGACCCTAATAAATCGTAATTCCCACAACTTGCGGGTTTTGACTTTCCAAGAAAAAACGTCAGTGGCACTCTGTCACCACCCCCCACATTCCCGAGGCAGTTGCTGGAGGCAAGTTGTCTCATTTGCTTATGTAAATGAAGGAAAGAGATTTTTAGAGCCAACCCCTGACTCTGGGAAGGAGGTGCTGCCTGTGCCAGCACGAGCAATGCTCCTGCCTCCAGTCCCCAACACTGATGGAGTTCAGCTGCTCTGTGATAAAAAATAAGACGCTCCCTCTCCAGGCATTTTGCATTTCAATGAATAATTTTTCACCCAACTACATCCCCGCCTGCTTTGATTATGTGCACTCCATGTATTGACATAATAACGTGGAATTGAGGAATAGAGGATCTATCCCATAAGGGAAATTGCAGCCCCTAAAGCCCCAAGCCTTCAGCCTGAGCAGTTTTGTACAGTATTATTACCCTGTATTCAGATGACACAATTACCAAAAGGGCTGCTACTGGGTATTTACACAACATTGTATGGAGTGACTTCGGATTTGTCTTTTCTTGGAAATTCGTGAAATGGGTTAAACAAGAGGATGATAGAGCTGTTGGCAGACCCCATTTGACAAGAGGAGAATTGCAAGTGAGGGACAGTTCAGTGGCCCCTGGATGAAAGAATTTCATGTTCCATGTACAAGGAAGCAGAGGAGGGAAGGAGTTACAGTCTGGTAGCTATTATGGGGTAATGCACTGCTTAATGCATATGGGTGAGTATGGAGCATTTGCTGGCTTTCAGCAGATAAGGCTGCTGGCCAGTAAGTATCAATGCCCTGAGGAACAGAGGCAGAACACACAGGGCCTGTATGGGTTTCTTTACTGGCCTTATCTCCCTGGTGTTGGAAGATATGGTTGTGACTGGTTTTAGTAGATGATCTAATTCATGGGGAGGACCTGGAGTTTGCTTATTAGCAAATGCTAATAGTCGGTGGAGGGGAAGAATTGTGTGTGAAGCACAGTTTGGCACTTTCATTTCCTCCTGATTACACCGCCTAAGGCTCAAGCAGACCCAAGAAAAAGCGCTGTTCCCTGCCTGGTAGGACTGCGCTGGGCACAGCCACGGGAGGAATTGCTCTGCATTCATGCAAACTGTTCCTTTTCCACCTCACCTCTCATTCTGATGGACTGGCCACACTGCACACATTCCCCAGCCTACACTGCAATTCAAGCCACCGAAAATATGTTTTTCAAACATTCGGCCTTTGAATGTTGAGCAAAATTTGACCAAATCAATAGGACTTAAGAGAGTGGTTTAAACTAAACATACTTCATGGTCCATCCTGCAGAAACCAAACCTGCTCACAGCTAAATACCAGTGGTTTGAGTCACGGAGCCTGTGCCTGGCCACAGCTGGGTTCTAGCACAAAATCAGTGCTGAGCACCAGTCCTGCAGGCAATCTTTAGCATTGCACCACTCGGCTTAGCAGTGTCTCATCTCTGCATTCTTGTGCTATATTGCACTCGTAAGTCTCTCCAGCTAGGAGACAGTGGATGGTAGCAGTGTTTTTAACCTTAATGAGCGAGGCATTGCTTGGTGTGAGTTGGGTACCTGGTTACCACAGCTCAACATGTGTCTCTGCTGGATGGATTTGGGTGGCATGTGTCTGTCCATATGTTGAAACTATACATTACCCAGAAACCTTCTGCTGCAGAGAATTAGGGACAAGCTATGACATGGGGAGGGGGAACAGATAGGCTTGTTTGACAGTTAATAAAACAATGAAATATACTTTGTGTGTGCCTGAGTTTCTAGGGACACACCAGCAGCTGCTAATACCTTGTCATCTGTTTTTTATTCATGGCACTGCTGGACTGTGGATAGATAATCTCTCTCTATAACTCACTCATTTCTAAGCTTAATGGGAAGCTGTCATAGAGAAACATCCTTCTCTGCCAAAAGTGGGCAGTCTGTCTTTCCACTGGGGGAACACATGATTCCAGAGTTCCTCACACTGCTCAAATCCCAGTAACATTGTCTTTTAATTATATTGAATATTTAATACTGGAATGCTTGTGTTTCTGCTGTATTTCCCACAATGACTGATGTAAACAGCCCATTCTGTCTCTGTCAGACAGAGGCACTCCATCCCTCTGGTCATCTTCATGACCCTCCTCTGGACCCACTCCAACAGGTCCATGTCTTTGCTGTACTAAGGGCTTCAAAGCTGGATGCAGCACTCCAGGTGGGATCTCACCAGAGCAGAGTAGAGGGGAAGAATGACCTCCCTCGACCTGCTGGCCACACTTCTTGTGCTGCAGCACAGGACACGTTTGGCTTTCTGAGCTGCAAGTGCTGAATCGTGCCCAGCTTTTCTTCCACCAGTACCCCCATGTCCTTCTCCACAGAGCTTCTTTCAATCTCTTCATTCCCCAGCCTGTCTCTGGGGAATACCAGATACCAGGGGTTCCCCTAATCCTGTATCTTGCACTTTACCCTGTTGAACCTCATGAGGTTCCCATGGACCTGCTTCTCAAGCTTGTACAAGTCCCTTTGGATGGCATCCCTTCCCTACAGCTTGGTGTCAAGCTTATCCCAGTCTATAAGATATCCTTCTCCCCAGAAGCCCTCTTCCTCCTCCTCTCTTATCCTGTGGCTAACACATGCCCATGTCAGTATTATCACTAAACCTGTGTGACAGTGGCTGGTGTTAGGAGGCACTAAAATGGCGTTTTCATGTCACCTTGAGCAGCAAAGTCTTGCTCTGCATCACCTGTATCTCACATCCTCCTTTTCCTCTTTGCAGCACTGGGGAGGTGTCCCATGAGCAGACCCCAGCCTGCTCCCACAGTGGGTACAGCAGCCCATAAATACCATCAAAGAGCCATGAAACATTTTGACATTGAATCATTTTGAATCATAATTCCTCATGCAGCTTCCCTTTCCCAAGGAGCTTTCAGGCTTGTCCTTCCCCTCCCTACTTGCCTTCAGTGCTCTCTGTGCTCTGCTGTTGTTCAGGGGAGTTGCCATCATGTCTAATTGGGAAGAGACACCTGTAGAGTGCCTCTGTGCAGAGATAACTGGAGTGCATGGAAGAGAGACTCATCCCCTGTGGTTAATTTGCCAGTGCTGAGTGGTCCTTTAAATAGGGACAAGGAGATACAGACAGATCTTGGACGTGGCGTGCATTGAAGTTTTCTTGGTGCAGTTTTTGCCAGCACAGGCTGTGCCTGTAGTCTAGGGTGTGGAGTGGGATCTTTAGGCAATGGGGAGTTGCAGTGAGACATCACTTGGAGTGCAGCCAAGGATGATCCCATATGGACCTTCTTGCATTGCCTTTGGTGCTTTTTCATCATCTTTTGTCATGGCAAGTTCAAGTCACAGAGCTGCTACTAAGGCTCAGGCCTTTCCCTGCCACCTCCTGACAGCACTAATAAAGCTCTCCCTTTCCTCCAAGTCATTATTTGAACAAACTTCAGCTGTTTTGGAGGGCAAGGAGGGAATGAGTTCACTGCTTCAAGCCTGCAGGGTTGCAAAGAGCCCCAGCCATGTCTTCACTGTGCTCCTCACTGCTGAGGCTTTGTGGATGCATGGCATTATCATTTCAGACAAACCTCTCCAGCATGGCCCAGGGAGCAGGGAAGGATGTCTGGGTCATTCCACTAATAAGGAGGCAGCCCCTAATGAGTCCATCTCTGCTCCCCTGTCTCTCCAAGAGGGAAGGAAGAAAACTCAGAGTGCTCTGAAGTCAGGCTTGACTTCACAGCACAGTTGTCTGCTCTGCAGAGTATCAGGAATCTTCTTGACAACGTTTGGTGCCATCATAACTGGCAAGTGGATCCTGACATTTTAAGTTTTGTAGAAAATGTCATATTTGCAAGTCCAGGAAGTCCAGGCTGCAAAATGTAACTTTTTCCAGGCTGGAGTAGGATTTGGGGAGTACAAGTAGGGATCCAGAGCCAGGAAAGCACCCAGGTTACTGCCATACAGGGAAGCCTCAGGGACAGGATTTGGCTTATAAATGGCCAGTGTCTGTGCCAGAGACTCAGATACACTGGAGTGGGAGTCCCTCAGCCTTTCCTCCTGGCAAGAGTATGCACTTTCCAGGAGCAGGCTCTTCTTCCCCAGGGCCACAGCTCCAGTGTGCTGGGACCACAACTGGGTCCCTGCTGATTTCTTTAGTAACAATAGCAATTGATTTACAGAGCACTGTTCTTTACATGCCTTTCTGCAAAGAGGGTCCCGTAGCAGGAGGGAGCAGCAGGAGATTCCCTAGCTGTATAATGCTGCTCTGACAATCTACCCCACCAGCAAAGTATGTTCAGCCCTCACTGGTCCAGACAAAGGATTTCATCTGGTGTTCGTCATCCCAAGTTCAGGCCAGCCAGCTGCAGCTATGACAGCCCCACAGGCTGCATTTTGTGATACAGGTTCATGGAGGATGCCCAGGAAGGTGTAGGTAGGCAGGAGATGAAGAGCAGCAGATGCAGAGGAGTCTCCACACTTGCTTGGGCAACTCACAGAGTGACACAGTCCAGCTCTGTAGCTGTGCATCATTGAGGACATGGTTCAGTTTCTACTCAGAATGCCACGTGTTATTCTGATTTATTTCTGTGGGATGCACAAGGTGCATCTTGCTGACCATTCAGTTGAATTGAATCCAGAAGATCCCAGGCCCTCTTTCTATTGATTTCCCTGCTCTCAGAGACCAGTCCCCATCTCCTTCAATATGTCTGTGATGGAAGTTTTATTAATGCAAAATTTTCCCTCTGGAAAATGAAGTCCAGAAATTAATAATGAATTAAAACAACTTGCCACAGGCATTGCTAATGAGCTCTTTGTCTGCGCAGCTCCCATGAAAGGAGGTCATTGCTCAGCCGTTCCCATCGCGAATGGCAAGAAGATTAACCGTTAACATCGGGCGTGTGGGTCTCTCCTGAGACAGCGGGACAGGCTGCAGCTCAGCTTCTGCCTGCCCGGCTTTTCCTGCCTTATCCCTGCTGGGCAGGTTTGTCTCGAGGAGTCTTTACTACCTGGAGAAGACACCTTCCTCCCCTCCTCTCCAAACACTCAGGTTGCCTGTCTGTGTTGGGAGAACACCCGAGTCATTCCACTGGAAAGGACAATAACCTTGCAGAGCTTAAGGGGAGAGCAGAAAGTAATCTTGGAGAGGACTAGCAGGGCTTAACTTCACTGCCATAAGCCTCTTCAGGGACTCTGGCCCAGAAACTAACCTGGCACCACTCCAATGCTGGGTCTGCATCTATTGTTCTTTTCCCTTATCTTGCAAGGCAAAGGGTTATCCTGCCTTATCTGCTACCACAGGCTTTGGAGGAGGTCCCACTGCAAGGGCACTGGAAATCGTGCCCCTGCCAAGCCTCAGGGGGCTGTGCTGGGAGAGGAGCATCTGCTTCTCGGCAACAGACATGGGAAAGTTGTCACACCATGCTGACCACCTCCCCTTGGCTTTTTCAGCCTGGTCTCACTCAGCAGAAATAAGGAAGAAGCATGTTGCATTTACCCATCCTGGGAAGGATGACTGAAGGCAGGCAGTTTTGGGTGCTGCTCCTCACTGGATAGCTGGGGGTGGATACAGCAGTGCATGGGGAAAGGAAAGTGGAGCATCACTTCTCCATGATGTGAACAGCAGAAGGAACTTTCTCCCTTGTCCAGTGTCCCTTGTGGCAATGTTGTCTGACTGCAGCAGAGGGGCCCACACCTTCCCCATGTCCACAGACAGCCTCTTACACATCAACTCTTTACTGCTCTGTCCTGCTTTCTTGCAAAAGCTCTAGCTTTAACTTTCATGTGCTTAACCTAGACATGGGAAAACTCTGCTATGTTTGAGGCATGATGTTTCACTACTCTTTCCTACCCCTGCCCTCTCAGGTGGGACACCCAGCCAGCCTGACTGATGGCTCACTCCCTTGCTTGGCAGCACAATTGCTTGTTTGTCAAATAACTGAGTCACGCAGAGCACTGGGCACCAGGCAGTGACAGTCACGCTGCTCCCAGCCTGCAATACGCTCCAGCATGGGGATTGCCTGGATTCACCTCCACCAACTGTCCCCACTATGGCCTTGGCCATGGAGGAGTCAGTCGTGCCATGCATTCCCACCCCTCCTCTTGTGGTAGCTCTGAGTTGGGAAGAAACCTCTTTCTGGTGCAGAGAGAATTTGGCCCAGCCAGAAGAAAAGGGAGCAGAAACCCTTGGGCAAGGGCAGGAGAAAAGCAAGGCTTCAAACTGTACATTGACAGGAGGAAACAAACCCCTCTTCCTCTCTCTCCTTTAAAAGTTTTGCTTGTTTGTTAAGCTTAAAACTCACCCAATGCCCCCAGTAACTACCTGCACTGAGCCTGTGTATCTCTGAATTCACCTGGCAGTCTTGTCATCCTCTTCATCACAATATTTGTGTATATCCAAAGTCAAACTGTTGCTTGTCCTTAAAATGCTCTGACAAAGTGAGGTTCATCTTACAGGAGACCGGGATGCTGTAAATGTCCATCCCACACAGCACAATGTCAGGAAAGAAGTATCTGAGGAGCCCCCAGTGAGACTGGTGTAGTTGGTGTGCTCTTTGCTTGAGTCTTTGATGGGACTCAAGGAGACAGGGGACCTGACCACAATCCCATGCCTGGGTCTCTCATCTCTGAGCACCATTTGGGAGCTTGTTCAGGAGTGAAGGTCAATGCAGACACCAGTGCTGTCATAGCAGAGCCTCCAACAGTTGTGCCTGAGAAGTCTGACTTTGGAATTAGAATGAAGCTGGTCGCATCCTACCTATTTGTTATCTGCCAGGCTGTTCCTCCTACACAGGAGTTTAGGGATATTTTCAGAGAGTCTGAGTCTTATGAATCTGTTTGGAAGTTAGGTACAAATCAGGCTTTTTTTCTACTATAGCTGTGTTTGTGTTTATAGAGCAGTTGATTAGGACAGCAGGGTTCTGATATCCCTGCCACCCATTTTCTGCACAGCATCATAATTTCACCTCCATTTAACAACAGGTTTATGTCTGGGGTAACTGACTCAGCTGCTTGGCGGACTCATTGGGGCAGTCAAGCCTGCAGACAGTTTTATTTTCACTGAGGTTTGCAGCACAGAGATTTGTAGACCAAATCCTTATGAGTGGCCACCAGGGAACATTGTTGGGATCTCTGACCCCAGCTGTGCCAGTGCTGCTGTAACAATTGCAGCTCAGGGATCTGGGGCTATTACAAGGCTGCAGTTACCCGGATCCTTTGTACCCCTGTTTCCTACAAGTGACAGTGAGGACGAGAGCTGTGCTATTGCCAAGGCTTCAGAAATCTGGTTGGCAAAACCGGAGCCCAGCAGAGCAGATGAAAATTCATAGAGGCAGGAGAATACATTAGAGTTGAAAGAAAAATAAGGTTTTGCAGAAAAGGTAGCAATGAACCATCCTCTGTTTCTCTGAGCTTGGCTTTTATTGTCTTACAAAGAGTATTTTGAAAGTATTTTTGAAAGTATTTTATGTGCTACTTTCCTGTCTTTCCTTCCAAGTGCCTAAATTTGAGGATGTATTCTTATCTCTATATGACAAGCAATAGTGAATGGGAAACTATTTTGTTCTGTCATTTACTTCTCATTTGGTCCCGTCACATCCTATCTTTTGGCACTATGTATTTTCTTAGTGTTATAAGCATATATCTATGCTGTGTGTGAGAGAGTGGGTGTCAGAATTGTGTTTGCAAGGGCCCTTGATAAAAAGCTTTAACAACTAAAATTATCAGAGAGGCAGGAGTGGGCTGGTCCTGGTAGATCCAAGCACTGGCAGGCAGCAGATCATCTGTCTGCAGAGACATTAAGTGCTGAATAGGTCAGAATTGCCAGGTTTTTAGTATTTACCTAGGAGGGAAACTACTGCTCATTTCAAGGAGCTAATGTTCCTTGCAGATTTAGCTTGAACACCAGAGGGAACATAAAAGCAACAGCTGTGGAGTAGTTTCAAGGATAGTGTTTTCCTCCTCAAGCACAGTGCAGTTCTATCCAATTCTCCTCATTAATCACTTTCTTTCATTTTTGTTTTTCAGCCAAAGCTTTTGGCCAAGGAGCTGCTTGACTTGGTGGCATCTCATTTCAACCTGAAGGAGAAGGAGTACTTTGGAATTGCATTCACAGATGAAACGTAAGTGTGAAAAATCAAATACTTAAGAGGCAAACCTTGGTAACAGAAAATCTTGGTGTAGAAATACTGTGTACAGTAAAGTCCTAGACCAAGGTCTAGGGAGGCATGGACCAAATTACCACAAAATTTGAGGTTTTGTCTCAGGACAGGCCATAGCTACCCCCAGATTAAATTACAAGAATAAAATTTGCACTGGAGAAACATTAAAGGTCTGCCAAAGGCTATGATTAGTCCCAGACTGTGACCCCTCAGTGCTACTGCACCATCTTGTTACATTTTTCCAGCTGTTTTCTCTCAGGAGTTACACCATCCTTGGCATATGGACTGTGTCTTGTATGGACACCCACCTTGGTTTGCAATCGATTTTTTTTCTTTATATGTTAACCAGGAAGAGGCTTCCCACATCTAAATCATTTCAAAAGAACAAGATTTTCAAGCCAATGCTGTATGCCCAGAAGAGCTGAGTCAGCAGTATTGCTGTCACGAGCCAGTTCCACTCTCCTGCTGAAGTGGCAGGGAAATGTAAATTATCTGCTGGAATAACGATTCAGGATTGGGTAATCAGAGGCTGCTGGATAATTGTACAAACATATCCGCATTCATCTCGGCAGCAATCACCCCTCTAAAGTCAATTCCTTTGGCAAACACCTGCCTTGGACAGCCTGAGGCCATCTCAGGACACAGCTCCAAGGATGGAGGAATGCTCAGCAACAGGCATGTGCAGAAGCAGAACCTGAATCAGATGAGATCCCAGAATTCATCCCAGCTCACTGACACGAGTAGCTCAGCCCTGTTGATCTCCAACCCAACACAAATTAATGAGATTAATCCTTCAAGGAGGAACAGTAGGATGCACTTGCCTTTTATAAAGCAGGAGTAGGAAATTTCTCCCACCAGTGTATTTATTCTTAGAGAGAGCAAGTTACTCAGTGGGTGATGTCTGAGAGGCACAGAAAAGCCATGAAGGGAAGACAAAGCACATTAGGAGATGAAAATGTTCCCTTAACAGTCCCAAGAGCACAGGTGAGAAACAAGGCACGTCTCAAACTGTAAGCAGAGAGCAGCTGAGCAAGTCCCAGCTCTTAGTTCAGCTGGGGGGGCACAGGGCTCCCCTGGGAGTGCAATGGAAGCTAATGGGGAGGTTTTAGCAATTAGAGAGAGCCTAGCCTCCCCTGGAACTTCCAAGTTTAACTGGGTGAGGAAAGATCTAGGTTAGCAAAGGGAGGAAGTGTGAAAGCTGACAGGTTGTCAAGGCAGAGGTTGAAGTAACAGATGCACATGGATGTGCACTGTCCAGGCAGGATTCAAAGGGTTAGGTGATGGCATCCACTCACTTGGTCACCTTCAGACCTGTAGATGGAGCAGGATGCTTTTCAGGAGATGCTCAGCCAGCCCAGATGAAAGATTTGGGGTCACCCTCACTAAAGCAAGGAACTGCAGCCCAGAAAGTAAGCAAGCAAGCAGTAAGCAGTACTGCAGCCAAAGCAGTAAGTCGTAGCTGGTCTGAAGCTGGTCTGAAGCCCTTCTGCTGTCCCATAGTGACTCTGACATTTGCACTGAGGCTTCTTCAGTGCTATGAAAATTACCCTGACAAAAGTATTTCTTCTTCAGTTGTAAAATGCTTTGAAGAGAGTAGGCACAAACAGCAATTGTTTTATTTGACTGAACACAGCCAAAGAATATACTTGGGGCCTTTGCAGAGTCTTAGAAATAGCTGTCCCAAGCCAACTTCAGAAAATAAACTGGGCTGTCTATACCACAGATCTTAGCCTGCAATGTGAAATGGAAGTTTGTTTTTACTACTTTTTGAAGAAAGGGAATTTTTCAGTCTCTTAATGTGTGTTTGCAGGGCACATAACTCAGACCTTTACCTAAGACAGACCAGGAATGTAAAAAGAAACCCTTTAATTCTGTGACACTGGCCCTCAGGGATTTCTTTCTCTTCACTCTCCAGTGAGTTTCCATGTGCTTTACTTGAAGGGGACTCATAACCAGCTAAAACAGAACAAGCCTGGTTCATAAATGTAGTCTGAGGTTGGCTAAATTGCAAGTTTAGAAAGAAGAAAAGCCACTAAAGTATTAAATCAATTCTTCTATTTAAGAGTAAAAGCTCTATGAGAGTAATTTATTTAGAAATTATTTGGACTGGGGATTTCCATTCATTAGTTGCGCTCTATCATGACAACCTTAGAAGAAAATCAATAGGAACAACCTTTCCGTTGGCAACTTAATAGTTTCTTGTGATAATATAGGGTCATTACTGCATTCAGCGTGACTAAAATTAGATTGTCAGACTATTATGGGGGGGAGAATAACGCCTCCTATTTTAATGATCATAGGAACGTTTTATAGCATGAGCCATTAACTGTGGGAGAGCACAGGTCAAAAGGGTGTCCCTGTACAGCATGAGGGGCCAAGCTTCACAGGAAGCTAGAAGAGCAATATCCTGCTTGATTAAAAGTGAAAAGGGATGGGGAAAGAGCTTGGGTTTTAGTTCAGCTTGTTATGAAACTCCACTAACTACCCTTTCCCTTCGTATCAGCTCCTTCAGCATTCACTGAGAGCAAGTGGCCAGGATTAACCTTCTATTCACTGCAGAAGCCCTATCAGGGCCATGGGCAGGGTGTCCACATCCCTTGCTTGTCCTTAGATCTGAGTCACCTGCTCCATTGAGAGCTACCAACTTCTGCATCCCACAGCTCCCCACAGAGCAGGGTAGCACCCTTCCCTGGAATACCCTCTCATCCCTGGGAGCTGGGGGGAAGCCTGTTTCCACCCTCCAGCCATGTAGCAGAGCCAGAGTGAGGGAGCAGGTGTCCCACATCCTGGTTGAACAGCTGGTCCAGTGGAGGATGCAACTCTCAGAATAATGTCCTGCTCTGGCACTAGACCAGTTTCTTTATCACCAAGTCCACTGTGTTGCAAAATTTGTACAGTTACACTCTTACGGCCCCATGAGCTTCTCACTCCCTTCAAAAGTAATTGAGAAAACCTGTAAGCTTAAAGGGTTTTTGTTTCTCTTGCAATTGATGGAAATATAAATAGTTTATATGGTTTCTATTATGTTAATTGGTCTTTCTCAATGTCTGTTAAATTCAGAATGAATCTGACACTGAAAGGGTGTGAGTTGGTTTATTGGTCCAAACACCTTTATAACACAAATCAATGTGGATCCACTTTTCAGAAAACTGGACACTAAGCAGTAAAACCACATAAACAGAACCACCTGGAGGCAAAGTACTCATTGATGTGTTACTCTTAACGTATAAAAGAAAAGAGAACTACTGCATACAATCAACAAAATGGACCCTGGGCACCAAAATCCATACTCAGTCTGTATCCTAAATGGACCCAGGTTTTTTTCCTAAAAGTGATTATGTGGTTGTTATTGACACACCAGTTTAACTGCCAACATGAGTACAACCAACAGAGGAAAATTATCTGGCTTCCAGTATTTGACCTCCCTATAGTTTCCCCAATCATTTGCACCATAATTTCTGAATGCACTGATAGAAAATCTGAATGAACAAATCGGTGGTGATAATGAAACAAAAGCTACTTTGTGTCTCTAAATTGAACCGTGAAGGAAATCCAGCTAGACATGGGCATGTATGAATGGGATCCCAGTTCAAGCTGCCTAAATTGGTCCATGAAAACTGTCAGGATTACTACATGCCTAGGGTTATATTCCCATACTTTTCCCTGTCTTACATGGGATTGTGCTCCATGAATAGTTCTGCTGACAACAGGAAGATAGATTCCAGAGCAAAGCATTTTGTGGTGCAACAGCATTGGAGCTTGGCTCCCTGATAGTCCACATTCAAAGGCAGATACCAGTGACTGCTCACTGCTGCTGTTCTCTACATGCCACACATGCACGCTTCAAAACAAGGAGTTAGGTGACAATCTGCAGTGCAGAAGCCCTCAGCGATGAAAGATTGTAAGTAGTAATTGAGTACAGTGAGCAGTTAGCTCCTGGCAGGGATTTAGGTGACCTTCCTGCTCTGAAGGAGCTTTGGATTTAAGCTCCATGCAGATGAGACTAATGAAACTCTTCAACCTAAAAACTCAGTAGCAATTAAATGTGTTATCCAGTACTCAGAACTGTGTACGTGTGCCACATAAATGTGGAACTGGTGTGCATATATATATGTGTATATATATATATATATATATATATATATGTATGTATGTATGTTTGTATATGTATGTATGATTATACCAACCAGTTTCTCCTGTTCAAATGCAATGAGAATGAAAAGAGCAAGTCTTTTCAAAATAAGAAATATCTTGAAGTGACTTTTTGTGCTGTGCACCATGGCTTCTCAACCCTTCCTTGTGCATGTTAGGCAAACCCAGACACTGCTGTTGAATAAACATAGTGGTAGACAGTAAGTCCATTGTCAACAGCTCATCCTCAGTGGGAACTGGTGTGTAACACCATCAGCTGGTGGTGGCTGCTGCGTTGGTGACACAAATGCAACTGGACAGATTCAGCATAGGATGTCAGGTTTAGTGAGGCTTATCCTCGCTCTGACAGCATTTTGTACCATGGCCTACATGGTAAACGCTCAAGTTCTGCTTAGGCTAGGAATGGGTGAGCATGGCTAGTTTCAATCCCATGTGTAACTCGCATTCATAGCTAATTTCAGCCTTCCTGAGGCCTGTTAAAAGCCCCATGTACTGCAATGGAGACATATGAGGTGACCAGTTTGGCTTGAAAACCTGCACTAAAGCACCCCTTTTCAGTAGCCATTATGCCAGCAAGTCTGTGCCCCTAACACACACTATAGGCTGCCCTTTAGGTAAAGTGAAAAATACAGAGAAAAAAAAAATATTTTAAAACTATATCTAGAGGAAGAAACTGTCTGAAAGTTAAAATGTCTTGGAGAGAAAGGCATGGGTATCTAGAGCAGGGGATAAAATAGACTTTGTTCCTTTTGTACACAAAAAGATGTCCAGGATGAGTCTGAAAAGTTCCCAACTCCACATGTATTATTTGTACCTAGTTGAGACTTGGTAGTTTTGCAAAACAGATGCAAAGGCTGCTTAAACTGAATGCCTGACTTCTACATGGCAAAATTCGAGAAGAGCTTCTTTCTCAACATATTGATCCTGAACCCAGGAGAGTGATGAGTGGAGCTCACCAGTAATTTAGAATCCCTTGGTTTGAAGAGGCGTGCTGTGCTCACCTGAGCACACTTAATGTCCCAACAGGTTTCTAGAGCAGCCCAGAGGTGCCTGATCAGGAAGGTCCCTGAGCTGCCCATCCACTTCTGCACCTCCATTAGCCAGGGCAGCAGTACAGAAATTCCCATTGAACCCAGGTGATTCAAAGCCTCCTGAAAGTGTTACTTTTCCCTTTATTTATTTTTCTAGGAAAGATGGAGTGGGGGGGCTGTAAATCCAGTTAAATTGCTACAGGGATGTCGTTGCTTACTATCTAAAGGGGCTTCTCAGTTGCCCAATGTTCATGCACATGTAAACCTTTGTGAAAGCTGAGTATGTTTGCTGTACACAGGGTACATTGCTAAGGCTTGTGGCAATTCTAGAAGGTAATTTAATGTTTTTTTTTTAAAAGCAGGCTCTGTTTTTCCTTTTTTTCATTTTCATTGGAATGAAGAATTTTTCTTGAGGATTACCATGAGCTGGTGAATAGGCACTGGAATAAAGCACAGGACATCCGAGTTCCATTTTCCTGCTTTGTTTGCTGCAAGACTCTCCCCCAGATCATTTCAATTCTCTCTCCCCTTGCTTGTCTAGACAACAGAGTACTGAAGGCAAGGGCTGCTTCTCCCTCTGGGTGGAATCTGGTCTGAGTGAACTCAACAGCCAAAAGCTCACAGGATGCAACCCTACCATCACTGAAGGCAATGGCAAAATTCTGGCCAGCTTCAGTGTGGGGCCTGAATGTCACCCTAGGTATTTCCACAGTGCCTAATTCAACAGGGCCTTTATCTCAGCTGGGGATCAAGATGCCCCTCTAATACAAATAATGGTATTTATAAAGCACCTCTCACGCACACACAGCACTCTACAATGTGGGGAATGTGACAAAGAACAGAGCTCCTGCCCAGCAAAGCTTCCAGCAGCAAGGCAGGAATGGATAAATTATAGGAGAAAATAACAACGACAGGTACCATCCAGGCAAAAGAAAAGCAGCATGTGGTAATTGTAGTTGGAACGCTTCATGAAGCAGCTGTTTTTCAAGAGCTCTCTGAAGAAGGAAAAACGAGGGCTGGGCAAACCTAGAGAGGCTATTGCAGGCATGTGGGTGGTAAATAAACTGTCTGAGGTTGTAGAGTCAGATTTAGCCTTGAGTGAAATACTGCAGGCGCCGTGGAAACTCTTAACCATAAGGATTGCTAATGAAAATCTTGACAGACTTTTAATGATACAACTGCTCCAGGGGCCTGTAATAAAAAGGTGAAGCTCATAACATTTTGGGCAGTCCTGATTGCTCAGTGGTGCCAGCTTTCACCCTGACAGATTGAACTTTAGCAGTTCGATTCCCAGACTGAAACACTGCCAGGATGATACTGCCTCTGCTCCTCAAATATTTATTGTGTGTTTTTCAAATATCAAACAATAGTCCAGGGCAAATAGCACACATTTTGGTTCACATTTTGTAACACCTCAGACCTCACTGCTGTGAGGCGTCAGAAAGCTGTTTGCTGTCAGGCTCAAAACTTGTCTCTTCTCTTGCCAGGGGACACTTGAACTGGCTTCAGCTGGACCGCCGGGTGCTGGAACATGACTTCCCCAAAAAGTCAGGACCGGTTGTTTTGTACTTTTGTGTCAGGTAAGTGCCTGATGGCAAGCCCTTCCCATGGGATACAGCTACAGACAGCCTGTTTCCTGGAGGCCAGGAAGTGAGGTTGTCAGTTTCTCAGAAACACCTGCAGGCAAACAAACACTTCCATGGAGGTTTCTTTTGAGCTCTTTGGCTTTGTAAACTCTCCTCACTCAACTGTAAACAAGTAGTAGCCACACCAACACCCATAGCTGTCCACAGGGAAATGTTGTATGAGGGCAAGATCATATGTTACGTATTTACTCTTCTGCTTGTGGGCTTTGAGCTGGAAGGTCCAAGCTGAGTAGTGTGGCAGAACAAAGCCCTCTTTCTGCCAGGATAACCCACTTAAGCCAGCAACCTGCAGGGAAAACACTCACTTCCTCACTGGTGAGCCATCAGTTTCCTCTGGACTGTGCCCACAGTGTGCATTCTGTCAGAGACCAAATTTGTCTCTGTACAGCTCTGTCATATTCACCTTCTGAACTCAATGCTACAGTGAATTACCCACAAATAGAAAACGATGCCATTTTATGGCAGCCGGTTGGTTTCTACATGGCTGGACCAGACTATAAAAGTTTTAATGAAGATTACAGCAGTTTGGGAGCTTCAAACTTCATCTGGGATTTTCACAAGGAACTCTTAGTGTTTGGAAGCTGCTGGAAGCTGCCAGTGCTCCTACACACACAGTGCCTTTGCCTCCAAGGGAGATATTTTCTGAGAAGACAAATTTGCTCCTGCAGCTTTGAAATGCCCAGGGAGTGACTGGGGGCTGGGATGGCATATGTACAAAATTAAGTTGAGGGTTTTGACTTACTTTTAATGGATAGCTCATGTCTAGAACAAGCCAGTGCAGCGTAACTGTGTCTTTTTCTGTTAGGCTTTCCACTCCAGTGTTATATTACATCTGACATCACTCTCATTCATTCCATAGTATCCACAAAAAATGAAGACCTACTTTTGAGTTTCTTCCCCTGAGTGAAGCTTATTTCCTCTGCATAGTGATTGTCATTCATTTAACTTCCATTACAAGGCAGGCTTTTTAGGAGAAGAGACTCTTTGTTCTGTTATGTCCCGATATTTAGTGGTGGATATATCTTAGGACAAATCAAAACTGCACAAAGCCCCGTGAGTCCAGAATTAGCCTGATATCTCTGAAGAGAAGAATTAAGTCAATATTTTGGGTGCTTCAAACTGTAAGTGTAGATCTAGAGCTGAGCATCTTCAGTGTGTGAGATCCAGATCCACCTGTACTTAGAACTACACAAAATTGTTGATGCTTGTTAAGAACACAGCCAGTCAGTTACCAGACATCCTGTCCAGGGACCACACTGGGGAGTCTATGCTAGGACAGGGATCCCATGGACAGCAGGGAAAGCCCTGAGTGAGCAAGAACTAAGTGCTGGGCTTAGGAGCGAAACTAAAATGTGTGAAAGCCAGTGCTACTGAGCCACTCTCATATTCATTTCAAAGACCACTCAACAAGCATAAATATTGCCATCTGTATTGTTTTATGAAAGTTGGCAGCACAGTGGAGACCAGTCATTCTAGCTGGATCCCAACCAAGAAACATCCTAAGATACAAATCCAGATAACAGTTAGTGAATGAGTGACCCCTCCTGTTGTGGAATCTCAGTCCATAGGGAAAAACTCAGCATTCAGTGTCTGCATGTATGAAAACCAGACTGACTCTGGGCTTATACTCTTATTCATGGCATTAATGAGTGGATTGTCACACTGAGTTACAATTTGGATTGGACTGGGAGCCAGATGCCTCAAGAGTTAGGAACAGGCATTAACTTACCGTGCCTTTTCTACTGCTTATTTCCCTTGTGGATGTCAGATGCTGGCAGAAGTTGAAAAAGTTTCCCAGCACATAAGGAGTTCCCATGTCCATCCCTAAATCTGATCTGAGCAGAAGGCAATTGAAGACACCGACACCAGCCAGATGGCTGAAGTTGGAAAGGCCCCACATATCTGTTATCCAGTGGTTTCTGTTCTGGCTTGGGAACTAAAATAAGGGCTGAAGGAAAGGTTCTAAAGAGACCCACCTGTAGACAGGGTTTTTTCTACAATCTGGGGGTGTGCAGCAGCTTGCAGAGCCATTCATAAATATACCATAAAGAGAAAGCTCCCTTCTCACTGCTGCCATCAGGCAGAAAGTAGAGATAATTAGTGCTGTACTAAATCACAAATGTGTTAATTTTTAAGGAACTGCATGCCCATGACACCTACTATGTCACAGGTAAAGGCTTGCCTGTGGTTGCAAATACCCTTTTGCATTACCTCTCCCAAGCATTGCAGCTGACAAAGCTTAGGTTGATGCTGGGAGTCCTAAGTGGGGAGATACAAGTAATACACATAACTGGATGTGCCAGATGCTCATGACACAGAATTCTGTTTATTGCATCGGGATTTAGTAATTGTGTGGGTTTTTCCCTCTAGTTGAAGTAAATGTGCAGTTCAATCACACTGCATAACTACTGAAGAGATGAAGCCTCAGGCAAGAAAAGTAAAGTGTAGTTTGTGAAAAGGGGAAGCTACAGTGAAAACGTTTTCACCTTTAATATCACCATCAAATGGTTTTTACTCGTAACATTCCTGCAGCAATGTCGGAGGGCAGAATGCCCACCAAAGATGCCACAGATTTTTGCCTGCTCTAAAAGTACATTTAAAGGGAAGCCTGCCTTCTTAAAAAAAGGCGTCTTGAAGGAACTGTGCCGAAAATAGGACGTTTCACAAGCTTTGCAGTGTGAAATTCTCCTCCCTTTTTAAAATCTCTGTAGCACTGTTGAAGCTTTGTCTTTTGACACACATTTCCTTGGGGTTTGACATTGTTGAACACTGATCTCCAGTGTCTTTCCTCTCTTCCACTATCAAAGACCAAAAATTTCACAGCACTGTGTCAAAGGAGGGGGATTTTAGAAGACTGTTTTTAGCACTGGTTTGTAAAAAATTGCTTCTTCCATTGTACATTTACACAGCTACTGAAGCCTGCCTTCCTGTCTTCAGGTTGTCATCTAGCGCTTCAATGAAAGCTTTCCACTGAGAACAACATAGAAATCTAGGAAGTAATGAGAGCTCTTGGGCAGCTGTGAATTGCCCCATGGCTATTGTGCAATATTATTTTATAAGATTCTGCTAACATCTGTTTACATAGCTCTAAAGACACACATGAAAGCAAGAGGCAGTGCCATGTGTCTTGCAGGGGAGGAGGGATGTTGGGCAACAGAATGGGCGTGATATTAGTTCTCACCTTAGAATTAGATTCCCTGGATGGCTTTCTATAGCCCTGGTTCCTTGGTTGTGGGTGAGACTAATTCCCTGCCTTAGAGGGTTAACATGTCATACAAGAGTCACCACTGAAGTCCAGGAGAAGCAAAGGATGGGGATGAAGAAAGGAGGGATTGCCTGATTAGTTGATTTTACAGAGGTATTTTGAGGCCAGAAGAGAACAGAGAAAATGTACCTCACACCATGAGCTTTGGGGTAAAGTGCAGGAACCTAAGTACAGTGTGAAGACCTGGGCAGCAAAGGAGGTAAATAGAGATTGCAGGGGTTTTTCAGATACAGTACATCCTTTTGGTTGGGAAGGAAGCACTTTGCTCAGGCTCATACAGACAGAAAGAAGGCAAAGTTACTCCTTTTGTGTAAAGCTTTGATGTGAGAGAGAGCAAGAGCACAAGACATGCTGTTTGTTCATGGAAAGCAAAGTTGGCCAGGCTCTGCAGTGAGTTCTCATCCTCAAACAATGGCCATGTGAGATTAGCAATCCTTAGCAAAGGAAGCACCAGCATGGGTCTGATCTCTTTATCTTCTGTATGTTTGTCATGCTGTTAATTTATATGAACAAGCTTAGCAAATAAAATTCACTCCACTGGTGGATCTTTTCCCAGGAATGAATATATTTGTTCTCAGGGCAACTTCACCAGCTAAACAGTGACAACTCACTGCAGAAGTCGTCACACTAAATCAGAAAATGTCTCACATGGAAAGGCTTTTCTTTCAGAAAGGCATGGAACAAAATGTGAAATAAATCCTCAATATTCAAATACACTGTGGGGCAGAGTTTGTATCTATGGGCTAGCAGTATTCCCACAAAGGAATGCCTGTGTTCAGCAACATCTGGCACGTGTTCGTACGTACCGGCTAGGCTGAAGTCAGCATGGGAGCTGTGGGGGCTCAGGATTCTCAATATTGAGATCAGACATTTTGCCAGGTTACCACAGTTACTACAGAACAAAGTGGCCCTAAGTAAGAGACTGGCACTGAAACACAGTGCAAAGCTCCTGGGTGTCCGTGCTCTCCTTAACCCGAAGGAACAGTTCTGTCTGCACTGGTCCAGGTCTGTGGCAGGTGGTGCAGGTGGGGCAGGTGGGGCAGGTGGGCAGTCTGAGATGAGATTCGCCACACCAGAGCTGACATCTTTACCTAGCAGACAGCTCTATGTCATGGCTAATTAGTGCAGCCTCCCTATGTAAACACTGGAAAGAAATAGGCACCTTTCAGGAACAATTCATCTGACTTATTTCATCTGACTCATCCAAAGATGACTGCTTTGGAATTCAACAAGTTGCAGGCTTAAAAAACCTGTGTCTCTTCTCTGAGCTCAGACCCCTGCTCAGATGTGGGCATATTCACCTGATGCATCACTCTGTCCTATCAAGTCAATAAAATTAAAATTATTATTTCAAGCAGGTTGGCACAGCCAGGGTTGAGGAAGCATTTCCTATCTACAGGGTTACACCTGCATATCTAAATTGAATTGGATCAGATTTCAGCTGTTAATGAGGCCTTATGCTATTTTAGTCTTTCAGCCCTTCTTTATAGGCATCTTTAAACCTGTGTTCCATGGGAAAATGACTAATGGTAACACTGAAAGAAACCAGAAGCCATTTGAAAACAGTTGGCCTGGGAAGGAAGAGAGACAGTTGTTCTTCTTAGGGCTAGATGGACCTTAGAACCTGTCACTGAAATACATTTCTGCCTCACTCATGGGCCAGAAAGACATATGGAGTGCAGATTCAGAGCATCCTGTTCCCCACTTTCCCAACTGACTAATGTGGGATCTCAGCACACCATGGCTGTGTATGCCACTCACATCCACTCAGCTTTGCTCTTCTCCAAGAAATCAGATTAGGGGTTGTGATGAGAGCAGACTGCCTTGGCAGGAAGAGCTGAATAGAACCACACAAAATTAACCTCAGCAATTTATTTCTCTCGCACATAATGGGCTGCCTTTCTCCATCCACAGTCTTCTGCACCAGGGAAGGGTATGTAGTGCTCCAACACTTTGCTCCAGGCAGGGAATGAGGGAATCACCAGCTCATCTCTCCCCTATGAGGAGGGAGAAGGAGCAGACAGCTCTCTTTCTGCCACATGGTGTGAAACAGGTTTACAGGGACTGGGGCAAATACACAAACAGATTATCAAACACATTAAATTTGCAGCCAGGGGAGAGGAAGAGAAGTGGCAGAATTTGCTCTCACCCAAGGTTCATTACACCTTTTACAGCCCAGGAAAAGTTGCTGGGGCAAAATTACATATACACAAATCATTCTACTCCTCTGCTCTTCCTTCATCCTGTGCAGATCCCTCTGTACTGAAAGGAGGGCAGTGCCAGACCCCAGTTTCCATGGAACTTGATCATCCCAGGACAGCTCAGGGAACTGCCCTGAGATGTTTCAGCACCTTGGGGTGCTCCATCCACAGTCTCATGGCTAGTTGTCTCTTCCCAGATCTCCTTGCAGTTTTGCTGTCTCTCTCACCCACTGTCAGTACCAGTACTGAGCCAGAAACTCCCTGAATTTGTGCTACAAAAGGGGAGACAAAGAGCCATCTCCTGCTCACATAATAGCTCTACATCTCCTTGGACTGCTATGGGATGCTGTAGAAATAATAGCAAAAAAACAGAATACTGAACCCACATAATCAAGCCAGTTCCACCAAGCTGCTTTCAGGGGCTCCTGTGAGCTGATCTGTCTATAAAGCCCGTGCCATAGCCCAGATCTCTTTGCACAGCATGTGTTTTGTTGGTTGGTGTGCACCAGCTGTGTGTATGCTAAGTGGGAAGATCCCCAAAGCCAGCAGCCTTGCAAACCCCCTCCTCCCAGCTAGCTGCAGTGTGTAAATACAGCCACTCAGACCTTGTTTGTGCTGGAAGACAAGGCTCCCTGCAGACAATTTATTGCAGCCTTCCCAGGGTGGCCCCCTGCTCTGTTCACCCGGGGGGAAGGTGTAATAAATTGCCTGCGGGGAGGCTGTTCTCCTCAGAGTCTCTTTAGAGATATGAGAAACTTCTGTCCAGTCAAAAGATTTACTTGTGTGAAAACCGACCTTTGCTTGAGGAAGGGAACTAATGGGGCTCTGCTACTTAGCACACAGCTCTGAGCCAAGCCATCCATTACACACACATCTTAATAGCAGTCTGGCTCTTGAGTCCCATAACATCATTTCTGTTTTCTGCTTAACTGGGAATATATTTGTATAAGTGAGCTGTGTTGAGAGAAGGGGATAAGTTGTTTTTCCTTTCCATTCAGCCACCTGAGGGGGTAGAAAAAGCGACATTCTGGAAATTTGTTGTTTTGAGCTACGTTTTGAATGTGTTGATGCTGGCAGCATTGTCTTGTCTAATTTTGGGAAGCATTCAGACTGCATGATAGGTACCATGCAGAAATGATGGATTCTGTCAGTGAAGGAATTGTAGCTAATTTGGATCAAGCTGCAATAGCTGTGTCAGTGCCTACGCATGGATTCTCTGACTGGGTCAAAGTCACGCAGACATTGTTTCTGTTTTCACTGCAATTTGTGTGTTCATACCTCACACCAGTGGGTATGATGGGCTGTCATCAGTGCAGCAACAGCAAGGTCTGTTATGAGGGGTCCTGTCACTATGGCATTGACCAAGGGCTGAATCAGTAAATAAGTGACCTTCATGCCAGCTTTGACAGACAAATCATACCTTCATGTGCTGCTTACAACACACGGGAGAGCTGGAGGGATTTCTATTCCTAAAATGGTCCAAAATCCTCAGATAAAAGATGCTCTCTAGATGCTGAGGGGTGGTGTTATGCAAGACAGTACACCCAGTGAGTTACCTCTAACAGCCAAGATGTGACTCTTGGCAATGACCAAAGAGCAGGAAAGGGCTGTGCTGATGCTCCGGAGATTGAGAGGCAATTCCCCTGGTGACAGACGGAAAAGAGGAGGAAGGCAGTGTGCTGCTGTGATCCATTCACTGCCCTCACCTCACATTTGGGACAGATAAGCAAGCACATCACTCCAAGCCAAGAGGAACTGCAACAGCTTTTGTACAAAACCACATCTTTAGTACAAAGATGCACTTCTCTTGCAAGCCAAGCTAAACTCCAGGGGACATTACAGCGGTGGAACAATTTACAGATTGTGTTGTGCTGGGTTGCTGCTTTTATAGCTTGGGCAGGCCGGGTTCCCCATGTCGGTAGGGGGCAGAGGACTTACTGTACTCAGGTCAGTGCCTTTGTTTGGTGCTGTAAACAAATACGAGGGAGGAATGTACCTGCACTACCACCTTGATTCCTTCCCTTCTCTATGTTTGTACTGGAGCACTCAGTAATTTGCAGACTCTCAGGATATACAGCCTGGAAGAGATAATAGAGTTGGTCTCTAAATATTCCATAGCAGATCCCTACATGTTTTTGTACATGGAGAAAATGAGGCATAGGAATGAGCAAATATCTCCCATGGTTTTCCAGGGATTCAATGGGCCAACATTTTAGAAACACCAAGAAAAATTGATTGACAGTAGGTAAAGATGCAGACAACTTCATAGCATAGTGCAGCTGGTGAGAAAGAGAGAGGGGACAGGCTCAGGTTAAACAATATCCATAGCTTTTCCTTCTGTTAGCTGTTATATCCTGTATTTCTGGAATCAAATGCACCTCCAGTTTCATGGCGTCCCCTGCAATGAGGTAAAAGTTGACACAGGTCTCTCTTGCTGCCTCCTGTCCTCTGCATACCAGTCCCAGGTGCTGTATGAGGTGGGCCTGAGCACGGCCCAGGCACAGGGAGCAGGACATGGGATCCAAAGCAAAATGAATGCAGAAGGGGAGGTAAACAGAGCTTTTTAGCTGATTTTCATTCCTGACTGATTACTTAACAGGCCAACTATTTAGCATGAGCATTGTCTGCTTTTAAGCATCAGCACATAAAAGTGTGCTCCCATGACTATTAGCAAACAGGGCTGGAACATAAAAGGAGCTGTGCAGCCTGTGCTGGTCAGAATACTCATTTAGCATGAGACACTGGACATAATGACATCTGCATTTAAGTCCATTATGCCAATGCATACGATTTTTCTTTTCCTGGTTAGCAAATGGCCTCATATTTTTCAAGTTATCCTCTGAGGTTCTGAATGACATGGTGAGGGATAATGAGCCAGACATCAGGATGGATGAGGCAGAAAAGGGGTGTTCTCCTTTACCCATTGCTTTGTAATAGTGAAATAAGGGGTAGTCCATTGACAGGGTCACTGAGATCTGCTGACAGATCTGCCCTGCATCTCAACTAGATCAGAGTCAGCCAGCTGGGACAGATGTGGACAGAGGTCTTGTGGACTAGATGGCTCCCACCAGACTCAGACTTCATAAGAAGGAGGATGGTATCACTACCCCAGGACAGATAGATACCTGAAGTAGATGAAACATTTGCTGTGGTCATGTTTTGAAATACCATTGTGTTGAGGTTCACAGTGAAATACTTTTACCATTTGGCAGGTTCTGCTTGGAAGTAAACACATGGGCTTGTGCTCTCAAATGCTATGACAATCTATGTGTCCAGTCAGCAACTCAAATGCTGAGAGCCTGGTCCCTGCTAGGTGATAGATGGCCAAGTTCAGGCTGACAGGATATGTCTAGGGCTGAGTGTTAGAGGCAATGCTAAATATTTTGTATTTGACAGTTTCTTTTAGTGTATGGAGATCAAGAGTGCTGCTCATTTTTTCTCTCACTGTACACACAAGCACCCCACCAGCTCAGGTGCTTGGCAGTCCTGAATTCTTCTATTCCCACTGCAAAAACAGAGCACTACTGTTCAAACACCTTCCCATAACTGCTGAATTTGCCCATCTGCACACACACACCTGGGTTCACAGATGAGACCGGCAGCAGCAGTAACGGATTCTCCATCTCCTGACAAACCACTAATCAAACTGGTGAGTCCTGGACCCAGTCAGGCATTTCTCTGAGCCATGGATCAGAGGTAGGTGGGCCTGTGTGTAAAGCAAGGGAGAAATTGTGGCGGTACCACAGTTTCCCCTCACCAACAATCAGGAGTTTCCACAAGCACCACTTTGAGTCTGTGCTTGGCTGGTTAGGATGGGAATTGCCATTCCTCACCCTGTGAGGGGGCTTAAACTGTCTCAGAGAAAGTTGTCAGTTAACCAACGCTTAATAGAGAGCAATCTGATCAGTATGAGACATGTCCTCACAGCTAAAGAGCCTTAAACGTTTCAGATGCAGCAGCTTCTGAAGTCTTCCAAGACACCTTCTGCAGTACTCATTATTATTTCCCTGCTGCTGAGAGGGAGCAGCCAAGATAGGCACTTTGTGTTCATTATCCAGCATAATATTCACTGGTCTATTTAATTAATGCTTAGAAAACGTACTTGATGAATTACAAGTTACTGGGGGTGGGGAAGGAGGAGGAATGCAGAAATAGATTAACATTGGTTGATCTTTTAAATTTTCTCAAAAATTATTCCTTTGGTTTTACACTCACCAAGTCTCATGGGGTGTTCCCCCTTCCTGCAGACAGTTAATTTCTCACAGGCACTGTTGCTGGCTATAAAGGAACCTCTTGTAGGAGCTGCTGGAGGCAAAACTATTTGCTAAGTGTATTGCAAGAGATGCAGGTAGTGGAACAGAGGTCTTGGACACATTGTACTGGCTGTTTCCCCGTCCAGCCTATCTATTATATCCCAGACACATCAGCTTCACATCACATGAAGGAATGCTGCTCTCTGGGGAGTCCTCAACAGAAATCTGAGAGCTGCCTCTCAAAACTGATGATCTTGGAACACGCCTTGAAAGGCTCCTAAGCTTAACAGGCAAAACAGACAGAGGGGGGCAGAGAAGGGAGGGGAGTTTTCTAAGCCCGGTTCAACAGCCCAAGCAGCTAAATTATTTTCTGAAGGTCACAAAGGAAACCTGTGTCCGAGTTGGGAATTCAACCCAGATTTTTGTTTGCTTGATTCATTGCCTTAGCAGCTGGATGCTCCTGCCTGCCTCCTTAGTCATTGACATTGGTCATTGTAAAGTGTGGGTTCCTTCACTGTGTTCATAAAAGATGGAAACAGGAGGAAATGTGATAGAAACTAGTCATAAGTGCAAAAAAAAAAAAAAAAAAAAGTGTCTTTCCCTGCCCTTTTTGTTGTTACTGCACCAACTGTGGATTCAGGGTAATCTACTCCAGTTCATGTTTTCTAAGTTTGCCACACAGAAAATCCCAGAAGAGTTCCCTTTGCAAATCTGTTTTCTTTTAAGTAGCACCCGTTTCCTGGTGCATATGTTCCGCATTTGTCTGGGTGCATGTGTGAGAGCCAGTAGCTCCCCAGCTCACTCTCTGCTCTGGAGATTACTTGAGAATTGGGTTTTCTTTGTGAGATGAAGTATCATGTGCAGGCTCTGTGCTCCCAGAGACTTAATTTTGTACAGAAAACGATCTATGTCCATGTGGAAAGCCTTGGGAAATCTCCCTGTAGCCTTAAGAAATGCAATATTGCCCTCTAGTGATGATGAGAACGGTTGCATTTGAGCTGGTGAAACAAAAAGCTTTTTGGCTAACCTTCACTGGGATTCAAAATGAAAAAAAATGTTCTTGTTTTCGTCTGACCTTGGAATAAGAAAACCTACCATCATAATTCGGAGAGCACTGGTAGCAGTGGTAAGAAGAGAAGGTTGTTCAAGAACCACAGAATGTATAAAATTACGATTATTCTCCATGAATTCAGCAGATGGGAAGCCAGCTGCACTCAGAGAGCAGATCTAGTAAGAAGGTTCCTTTTTTTAATGCATCAATTTTTGCATTTCTAAAGCCAAGTATACTTTTTACTTGAAAAAAAAATAAAAAGAAAAAGGCTGTTTTAAGGACAGGAGGTAAAATAGTGAAAACTAGAAAAAAATAAGAAAAAGTTTAATCTTTGTGCTTCATCATCACTACATTCAAGTGTTTTGGTGTTTTGTGGGTTTGATTGGTTGTTGGTGTTTTCTTGGGGTTTACTTTATTCAGGTTTTATTTTTATTTCTCTTCTGAAGAGGAAGAAGGAAGGGTAATACAGGCAGGAGCCCTTCAGCAGATGAACAAAATGTTTCTGTCACTCTAATAAGCAAAGAGTTGGTTTTGCCTGTCAGGAAATAAAGTGTTTTGAAGAGCCTTCAGAGGACACTTAGGAGCACTACAAAGCTTTGACCTTTGCCCCTAAGAAGGTTACATTTAATCCCTGGACTCTGCAAATAGCTGGATGTGGACAATCCCTTCAGTGCTTGTGTGAAGCCTCAGGAGTGTCCACAGGTCTGTCTGCTCCCAGACAGCAGGGTCAGGGACTGGGGTTTCTCTGTAACTGGACCCTGCATGTCAACACAGATTTCTAAGGAATATGGGTTTTTAAAAGTCCCTGGTGCAGACACCATTTCCCTGGCACCTCCCCTATTCTAATTGCCTCTGACAAGGCACGATAGCACTGGAATTTATGTAAGGAAAATTTCTGTCATTGCACTGCAACTTGAAAATCACTACCAAACAGCATCAGCAGACAGATCTATTTATTTTTCCTTACCTAAAACACTAAATAAATGCAAAATTCACCTTAACATTCACTGAACACATCCAAGCTTTCTCTGTTACTACAAGAATGCACAACATACATCTATGGAATGATCAGTCATAAACATTGAGTTCTGAGAAGTCACTTCAGCTCAAAAAAATTAGATTATGATCATTCCCTGTCATCCCTAACATTGTCATTCATGGTGCTGGTAAACTGTGCAAAGTTAGTAATTACTGCTTTACTGTGAGACCATAGATATAATATGCAAAGAACCCTTTATAAAATTTGTTTTCTGCAGAGCTGAAGGGGACAGGAAAGGAACCCAGAAGTGCATTTCTGTAGGTGAATATTTTACAAGATGCAGGTTAACAGCACAGAATTGTTTTGATGGGTAAAGGAGTGATGAAGAAATGCTGATGGTGAAAATGTGATGGCAAAGAAAGGTGAAGCGTACAAGAAAACAAAATAAAGGTTTATTTTAAGTCTAAAAACAAAGCAAAGGATTATTTAGAACCTAAATGATCCACTTGATGATCCAGTTCCTTTGGTATGGCTGAGGTTGTGGTGACTGATCACATCCTGGAGTGTGCACGAGCCTCCTCCACCACCTTAGTCTGCTATAAGGGAAGAAAGTTCATTTTTAGTACATTCATGACTCCATTGACCACATTTTTCATTTAATAAGTGCATCTCTGTGTTTTGCCTTAGTTTCCTCGTGTCTCATCCCTCTTGCTTTCCCTTTCAGGTTCTACATTGAAAGCATCTCCTATCTGAAGGACAATGCCACCATCGAACTGTTTTTCTTGAACGCCAAGTCCTGCATCTACAAGGTGAGGACCTGGGGAGCTCCGGGTGACACCAGGGTGGGCTGAGACACCTGGATCTGCATTCCCTGCCCCAAAATTTACACTTGTCCCACCTGTACTTCCAGATACAGCCTTCTCCTCCACCTCCTCCTCCTCACACATTCCCTCACTCCTCTGTCTCCAGCTGCCACCGCACTTGGCAGCAGCTTTCCTGTCGGAGAGTGGTTCTGGGGTAAAACAAACCTGGAAGTAACTCTTGTGGCTGGCAGGAGGGAATCTGCACTAAAAAGTAAAAGTATAAGCTGGCTTGTATTTAGAAGCAAATGTCTGGTTTTGTGCTAAAAACGCCCACTGGGCCGAATGGCTGTCGTGAGGGTTTCCGGCCCGCAGAGGGCGACAGAGCGGCATGGGCGCCATCTCCGGGGACGGGGCCGCGCTGTGTGTGAGGGGGAGGGTGGGAGAGGGAAAGATGGAATGGCCTCCGTTGGAAGGGAACCGCACGGATCGTCGGGTCCAGCTCTTGGCTCTGCACACACTGACCCCAAGAATCCCACCACGTTCCTGAGAGTGTTGTCCAAACGCATCTTGAACTCTGTCAGGCTCAGTGCTGTGACCACTGCCCTGGGGAGCCTGTTCCAGTGCCCAACCACCCTCTGGGTGAAGAAGCTTTTCCTGATATCCAACCATGTGTCAGTTTCATGTCATTCCCTCGGCATGTCACTGTTCACCAGATTAGAGTTCAGTGCCTGCCCCTCCACCTCATGAGGATGTTGCACGTCACCATGAGGTCTCCCCTCAGCCTCTTCTCCAGGCTGAACAAGCTAAGTGACCTCAGATTCGTGCGACAGAGGAGTTTATGGGTTTATATATGAGTGGGGTAAAGGTGTCTGTGCATATGCACCGACGATCACCTTGTTGAGGAACAAGCCATGCACTGAGAAATGTTTTTGTAGGAGTAATTGCCCGCCCTCGTACACTCCTGAAAGACCAGGCTGCTGTCCCTGCAGCTCAGAGCAGCCCCTTACAAGGTACTCTCTGTGCCAGAGACAACGGCATCCTGGCACATCCTCAGCTTGGAGGGGTGCCCACAGCAGAGCCATGAAGCTGATCCTTCTCATGCCACAAGCCAGCTGTATAATGGCAAGGTCTGGAAAATCAACCAGCCCTAGACCACACTGAAGTGGAGATAGGCAGTGTGCAGACTCAGCCAGGTGGGCTGGATGTCTGGGACTGGGAGAGGTTTGTCAGCAGCTGGGATTCCCTGGGAGGATCCCTCCTACCTCCCTCTGTGCTGGCAGAGGCCATTCCTGTGACTCACCTCCATCTGCCAGAGAGGAAGTGGTAGGAAAAGATGTAGGCAGGAAAAGACGTGTAGTCCACCATCCCACAACCCTCAGCACATTTGTGACCTGCTAAGCCAAGTAGATTACACCAAATCTGGAGACTTACTTGACATTTGTATGTTCTAAAATGCAGGGACAAACTTTGTATTTTCTCAAATGCAGGGCAGAAGCCAGAAAATTCATTTTTGCCAGTGCCCAGGAACTAGGCAGGGCTGCTGAGCTGAGCTGTGCAGTGCTTTGCTCTCCAGCAAGGCTGCAATTAGATGTGCTTAGTCAGCCCTCTCCAGCAACAACCTCAGTGAGCATCACGTTTTGGTTCCTGGGGAAAGTTCCTTTTTGAAGTACTGCCAGGAAAAGCTTACACTGTTGTTCTTTTTTTGGAGAAAGCTTAATAAGAAGAAGAGGGGAACAAAATAAAACAAAGTGCCTACAGATCTAGGTTGGTCTATTTTAGGCTGACCTCCCCTGAAACCATTACTTTGCACATTTGAGCTGACTGTCTCTATCCAAAAATAGCCCTGCTGAAGTCTCAATCTCCCATGCAGATCCTTCCCCATTTGACTTCCAGCCACACTAAGTCATGCTGTGCTATTAAAAAAGGCGCTGAATTTCAAAGTTGGGTGAAAAGTGTCTGCTGAGACTCACGGCAAGCACCCAGCCTAGCAGATTCCTCTTAATGTATTGTTGTGGGGATCTCGGTGTCCAAGCACAGCCAGTGCTTGTCATTCCTGCAGCTAGCACGTGATGTTGCATGCTGCCAAACCATGAGAGCTTCCTTGTTGCACCAAAAGTTTCCTTATTGGACTTCCCATGGATACCTCCACCCCTGTCTCTCCTGCAGCCCAGAAAGACCAATGTGTATGAAATAAGCATAGTTCCTAGCACTGTGCTAGCACCTCAGACCATCCCCTGTTGATTCTCCAGACACACATCTTCAAACATCCCCTTGCACACTGTGGGAAGGAACAAAACTGAGGCCCTGTTTGGGGCTGCTGGTCACTGGGTTGCCAGCGGGCCCTGTGTTGGGTGCTGTGCTCCTCTGGCTATGCCCACTACCCCCACTCACCAACCCTGCTGAGCAGTGAGACATTCATGAACCCACTCACCCAAACCCTTGCACAGGACCAGCAAGCCACGTTTGCCCAGAAAGGCCAAGCCACATTTGTATTATCAAAGCAGACAGGGCTTGGCATCAGACACTGTCCCTTGATCAGACAGGCTGTTTAATTACTTGCACGTTCTGGCATGGGTTTGGCATGCGCCAACTAGCTCTGCCCCAGGCGTTGCTTCGGCACTGATCAAGGATGTGCACCTGTTCCAAATAGGCAACACAGTGGTGGAAACCCCATCTGGGACTGGAGGAGAGAGGGTGAGTGTTTAGTCATGAGCTGTAATGTACCCCATGTACCCTTGGGGCCAGAGAATGGGCTTTGGCCCACTTCACCTGCCAGTATAGACTTGCCATAGCATCGACACATGGTTGCACGGGCTGATTTGTCTGTGCCATGCCTGATGCTTCCAGACAGGAGGAAGACCTGGTGCTCTGCTTCTAGTCTGCATTGCCCTTTGCTATGGGGTGTGCCTGACAGCCCCAGCCCAGCCCTGCCTGCAGCTGAATCAACCTCTTGCACCAGCCGCTTCCCTTGGCACAGGCTCACCATTGGTGCAGGTGCCTGTGTGACTCAGGCAGTTCAGCTGAGAGGGGAAAGGCATGTTTATCGCCCATAGCAGACCTGCTCTTCACTCCCCAGGGAGTTGTTATGAAAGAGGTGAATTTATTTTAAAAAGCTGGCACTGGTGAAAGCCAAGGACACCTGGATCTTATCCTGTGTTTTGTTCCCTTTGTTTTGGATTTTGCCAGAGACAAGCCAGTGCAGCAATTGTGGCTTGTAAATGAGGTGTGGCCATGACTTGGCTGGAGCATGGATCACAGCAGTGATCTATATTTAGATCACTTGTTTCTTGCCAGATGAAGTAAAATATTAAAAACGGCAGCTTAAATAAATACAGCAGAAAAACCACTACAGGAATGAGCTGAACAGTGACCCAGTCTACTGCACCGTGTCCATAGGAGACAATGTAGAAGTTCCAGTTGCAGAATAGAGACCTAAACATTATCTCAGTAAATGCCCACTAGTTTCCCAAAGACAGGGACCAGAGAGTCAGGAATAGCATGCTTGGCCTCCAGAGTAATGCTCATGCCTCCCATCTCAAGTATCTTTGATGCTTGGACTGCATCCTGCACATTCAGCCATAGCAGTGCCTCGACCCCTTGGTTCTGTAACTGCTGTCTCAGGCACAGCAGAGGAATCCTGAGAGGATCTGTTGGGACCATCAGTGACCATGGTATCCAAGTAAAACCCTCCAAGATTGCATTCATCAGTGACAGGATCCTATAAAATGGAGCAAGGAAGATCTACCAAAAGACTTGCTGTCACAGCTCATTCTCAAGCCACCCCCAGCCTCAGTGCTCTTGGGGGTGAAAAGGCCAAAACCAGGGGTCACATCCTGCAAGAGCAAATATTCTTTGTTTTCCTGTGAGTTTACCTTTTGCAAGGACCAGAGAAGTCCAGTGGGGGCTTTGATACCACCTCAGTGTGTCAAAGACAAATTCTCATTCCTTGCTTCTCTGAGCCAAGGACAAAGCTGTGTTCCTCTGTAGCATGGTCCTATCTCCGGCAAAAAAAAAAAATCTATATCCTACACTTCTTTTCACTAAATCACACAAGGAAATAAAATGTACCCTGATCCTACCCCTTCCACCTGCCTTCTCCTCACTCCTCCCCCAGGAATCCCTTCATGCCACATCCAGTTATGCTTTATTAACCAACGCATTACACTGAATATTTGGCTTTTTCCATATCTGAGTGGGCAGGTTCTCCCTCCCTTTTGTTTCCAGGAGCACAGGGAATACTTTGAAGCCTAGCCAAGGGAGAAAACTAGCACTGCATGCTTCACCATGCAGTAGTCAAGAGAAGATGTATGTCCTTCTTACAGCAGCTCAACTTTTTATTTCTTGTTTTCTTCACCTTTCAAGGAACTCATTGAGGTTGACAGTGAAGTGGTGTTTGAACTGGCTGCGTACATCTTGCAGGTAAGCATCTACCTTCTCTCACTTGGTGGTACCTCATGCTGCATTACCTCATGCCTTTGATTTACCCAATCCACAATGGCTGTGTGGAAGTAAGGGTTCCCCTCAATTGCAGGAAAAAGATGTCTTTGCACAGTTTTCATTGTTTCTGCCAAAATAGGTACAGAAGAGTCTCAAACTAGACCTCTCCACTCAAGGAGCAGGTACTACTGCTCAACATTTTGCATACAGAAATGTGTTGTGTTTGCACCAACACAGATATCCAGGACTTTGGGGTATGATGTACAGCCAGAGAAAATGTAAGTGATGAATGCAAATTCCTAGGTGAAATCCATATGCACTGGATTTTTCCTCCAGTGACTTTATTTGTTTTCCCAATGCGGCTTGGTCTTTTGATGAGCTACATAAGCTTCTACATATGCAACTTTCTGTATTCTCCAAGGTGGGCAGAATGCTTTAAAGACTTTTCTAAATATTGTCTTTCAAAGTTCTGCTCTTCAAGAAGAGGGAAAAGGGTCAGAGAGCAGATGACCAAGTAGCATTTTGTAAATGTCTGGTTCCCAGAAGGGAACCTTTTCAGGGTAGCAGAGGTGGGTTTTGTGAAAGTTCTCTTTTTAGAAGCATGACTGTGGGAGTAGATCAGACATAATTGTCACATGATCCTTGTTTCCCCTCTCTTACAGTCTGTAGTTTTAACTTTTTTCCCATCCACCATGAAGCTCTGAGGAGCCATGTGAGCAGACAAACCAGCTCATCAGACTGCACTAATAAATAACAATGCAGTGCACTTCTAGAGCACTTGCCATGTTAAAGAAGCAATTAATGTGTAGGGATTTGAACCTTCATTAAAATCATTTTATGTAACAAGAATGGAGCAGGAGAGCCAGGATGGAGGACTCAATTAGCAGCACATTACAGAAATCACATATTGGCTGTTGGGGGAATACACATCAAACAATGGGCTCATTGTGAGGAGCAGCAGTGGGGTTATGAATCCATTGTCTGCTCATCCTAGTGAATAACTTAGTGCTTAGTAATTGTTCAGCCAGACCCGGAGCTGCCACTGTAACTAACCCTTGTTGCTGGGATTGTTTCTTGCCACAAACACAGGATGTTACGCTTATTCCTGTAGTAGTTTGATGTGTAACTTAATGAAAACAGTCAAAACAAGCCACACCTTTGCTGCCTGTAACCAGAACAGGCAGCATAACAAACATAACCCGTGTTTATGACAGGATCCAAGCAAAACAAAAGGAATCATACTGCATTTTGCTCTACTTCTTGCTGCAGCATTTAGGTCAAAGCACTGAATTACAAAAAATATACCCTACAAAATTGTTTTTTAAATTCAGTATGCTCACACCCATGTAGCCCTATCCTTTGGGCTTTGTTCTGTCTTGAACTGTAATCATGACATGCTCAAAGACTCCTTCCTATGAACCAGAGAAGTGCTTGTCTGCCCTTCAGTTCACTCAGAGTGAAATGGAAAGATAGTGAAGGTCTGTCAGAATTCAAGTGATTCAGTCTGCAGCCCTATTTCAAATTATCTTATTACCAGAACAAATTAAAGTACCGCCAGAGCTCTGAACTTTACCCCAGCCTCAGGACTAAAACACCACTGGATGTGGGCTGGCAAGTTTTGCGGGTAGATGAATGGATGTAAAGACAAAAGACCTGAACACAAAGCTCAGTCCTTTTGGCAGTGGAAACTCCCTCTCTGTGCAAATTACATTTTTGCACTGTGCTTTCTGTGTAGCTAGTGGCATATGAAGTGCTTTAGCATGAATCATATGAAAGCCATATTGTCTGTGGTAAATGGAAAATGCAAAATGTGTGCTGAATCTATTGCAGAGGGCACTCACCAGATTTTGAGGATTCTCCAGGTGTGCAGTAAGACTAATCTAACTACTGTAGTGGAACATTATCAAACCCTTTAACATCAGTCTGTAATGGTAATAAATAGTAGTATCTAGATGTACAAGTAAGGAAGCTAAATACTCCCCCAAACACCCAGCAAGGAGTTAGAGAAACCTGTGTTTAGCATCCCCTTGAAAGCTGACAGTGAGCAAGCCTTTTGAAAGTCTAGGTACTAGAAAACGGCCAGAATACTTGTAAAAAAGTCAGGGGAGTTGCAGTCTCAGAGGCTGCAAAGCCACTGAGACTTCAGAGATTTTCTAGTAATGTAGCACCCAGAATTTCTTATTTACTGGCATTATTTCCTGTAGCATCTTAGGTATTCACAGCAGAATGAGGAATCATCTGGCCCTGCATTAGATCTTTTGTTTGTTAATCTGCCCAACTCTGTATCATGGCACTTGACATTAGATACCGGTTCCAAAAAATGCATAAGGAATCAATTACAACAGGAAATTGCTGCTAAATGAATTTTGCAAATGGAAAATCTTGGACAGCTTTTTCTTCTCTTTTTTTTTCTCTCTCTCTGTTTTTAATTATATATTTTTAATTTTTCTTCCTTGTTTTACAGGAGGCAAAGGGAGATTTTTCAAGGTAGGTGAACTTAAAATGTTTTGTGTGATGTGAGAATAAATCTGGTAAAATTCCTGTGTGAGATATGCAACTCAGTTGTAGCTGTGTAGCAACAGGATTGCCTCTGTTACCAATGCAACTATGTGTGCATGGCTAACATAGACATCATGTTTCCTGACGTAATTTCTTCACCAAACACAACCTTTGACCAGAGCATGCCTTGCAAACAGCATTGGTTGTGATTTTATTGTTGACAAATCTCATTATGCGGTCATGAAGTTCAGGAAATAAACTGGTCTTTGGAAGGAAATTGCTAAGGAAATGACTCTAAAATCACTGTTAAATCACAGATCCTGCCAGAGGCAACATTAAAATTCCATCACTAATTAATATTTCAGTTTGAATTTGGACAGTTCTCAAAATCACAGATTTGATAATTGGTTTTGTTGAACTTCCACTATCCCTTGAGCCAAATCTTCAGACTTACTGTAAGAAATTCAATGAGGTGACTGTACTTAGTGTTTCAGAAGACTGTTAATGAAATGCCCAAGAATTTTCCTGTAAGTCGACCATGTCTGTGATTTTGTGTTAGTAGCAACCGAAGGTCAGATGGTTGTTTGGTGCCTTGTGTGAGAAACATGAAAGTTCTTCGTGTGATACTCAGGAGAACTGATGATGCTAAGAATTTCATGTAGTCTATGTTTTACTTTTGCTGACCTGAATGTGAGTTCAGCTGGAGGACCACAATATCCATGGAAGTTAGTTTCAGAGAAGAAAAGAAATGGGCAGTGGGATTGAATTGTCAGGTGAGCCTAAAGAGCTGTGTTAATTTTGTCAGCATTGCAATACACTGAAACATGACTGTAAGGCTGTGAAGAGCAGTGCACTGAAACATGATAGAAAGCCATGAAGAACAGGCATGTTCCACTTTCTGGTGTATTGGAGCTTCTAGCCAGCTAAAATGGTGACAAAACAGTGAAAAGGAACTGCATTATAGATATCTACTGCCCATCACGGAATCTGAGATGACATAATGTAGCCCTTGCTAAAAGGAAGTTTAAGCTCTGCCTTGTCATTTCTCAAAACCTTAATGAACTTGCAAAATCCTGACATGCATCTGACCACAGAGACACAAATCCAGTCTTGCTTCATTTTTCAGTTCTGCCCAATTTGGAATAACTTGGCTATCACCACTCTTTATTTAGGGGGTACTGGAGTACATGTGGCTCCTACTTCTCAGTCTGGTTTTTAATGCACTGCCAAGAACTCAGTCCAGAAGAGTTGTACCAAGCAAAATTTTGCCATTTCAACCTGTGATAAACCACTGGTTTTGCTAAGAAGAGCAGTATTTGTTTCCCAAAATGTCTTTGTTATAGTGAAAACACACTTGGAAAGTGTATGTTAAGACTATGAAATGCAGAACAGATAGGAATCAGAGAGCTTGGAGTAATAGGACTGAAAGTACTTTATCTTCAAGTACCCATTTCCAGACCAGAAATGGAAACAGCTGGTGGAAAGTATCCACCTGCTAAAAGTTATGTGATGTCCCTTGTAAAAGGAATGGTTGAGTTTATCACACAGAGAAATGAGGAATCTTCTCTGAGGGTATAGAAGATACATCAAGCCACGGTGTTAACTGCTCCCACCACATCAGTGTGGCTGTCATCACCAGGTCCATTAAAACAGCTCTGAGTTCTTTCACCTGTGGATCTCAGTGGTTTGAAGTGGAAGGGGGATTCCTTACATTCAAGTCAAGCAGAGAAGGGGTGTCACAATAACAATTTTAGGGCACTGCCAGGGATCTTAATTTATAAATGGTCTTTGGGGTCAAAGCAATCTGCCAGTTTGAAGCCTGTTATTGCAGGAAGGTAGAAGAATAGTACCCTCATCCTCTACAGTCTAGAAGACTTGGCATCTCCCAGGGATGTCTGTCTAGCAGCTCCCATCTAATGTGCACTGACACAGGTTTATGTGCTGGGTGAGATCCAGGTGCTACTGAAGTCAACATGAGGTTGTTGTGGTCAAGGTTTTTGCCTGCTGAGATTTGTGGTTATCGTATCAGCAGTGTAACATCTGGCAGGCAAATCAAGCCTCAGGTCAGCCAGAGGAACTGCAGATGAAGGCAAATGTTCTGACTTCTCTTAGGGATCAAGTTAGGCTCAGTGTCTGAAATTAGTTGATGTTGAAAACTGTTTGAAGTAGAAGTGGCTACTCGTTAAACAGAGAAACTGCAGTTGTGATTGTCTTGCTGCTGAGATTTAAAGATTATATGTTGTGCCTGGCAGGATATGTTGTGTGAAGGCTGAACTCTTGAACTCCTTTGTTTTTGAAGAAATAATTTAATTTTAAAGGATTGCAGCTTTCCCACACCTGTCCTGTCTGCTGCTACCATCAGATTTATAGCCTGTGAGAGTACGAGTTTCTCTCTGGCCCTGATCCAGAAAAGTGCATAAGCACTGGCTCATTTGTAGTGATGGGAGAATTGCTGATCCCCATGGGAGCCTTCCTGTGAGTCACAGCTGATCACCTCAGGTGCTGGGACAGTCCAAGCCAAACTGTCGCAGCTCCAGCTGCATGTTGTCACCTGCCCGTGGTGACCAGAGTGGGATTACCTCCAAACACCATTGCAGCCAGGGGAAAGCATCTGCAGCTGGTTCAACACTCCTGAATGCAGTTGCAAGTCTTCTCTTTGGGCCTCATGGGAATTCAAAAAACAGAATCAATCTTACAAACTCTAACAGGCAGCTTTCTATCTGTGTGAACTTATACATCCTCAGTGACAGCAGCTCCCACTGCTGTTTTTGAGGAAATCATCCCATACCTCAGAATAATCACTGTGCTCAGAGTACTCCTTTTTCTTTTTCCAAAAAGCAGCTCGTGTCATTTCAAACATGATCCTTTGGTAGGGTGTTATCTTGCATGAGTCTGTTATCACTGCTTCTTGTCACCTTGGGCATCACAGCAATTCCCAGGTTTTGCTAAGCCTGGGGAACACAGTCCAAGTCACCCTCACCTGTCTTGAAGTAAAATGCCACAACAGCCCTGTCAGATGAGTTTAGCAGCTACACTGAGCAATTCTTTTAAATCCATTTCCATTTCTAATGTGTGTTTCATTTCAAAAACCAGCTCATCAGAAACCCTGAGTTCCTGAACCTGTTTAAATCAACTAAGTATTTCTTAATGTTTGCTGTGAGTGGCCTCATCCATCTCTTAGTTGTTAAAGATTCAGGCAGAATGAGGTTTAAAATAAAAAGCTTTTCTTCTTAAGAAGTTCCTAATCCTCTGCTAAAGAAGAGCATTTTCACATTACTGAAAGAGAATGCCCAAATGCTTCAGCTGACAAGATTTAAATATGTTTACTTTTAGTCTGGAACATACCATTGAATTTTGGACAATCAAGTATCCCTGTTCAGCTGATTTTCAGGTGGAACCAGACACTTAAGATTGGATCCGTGCTTTTCAGCGTTAGCTGCAAACATTTTGACTTCAAAGGCATAGAATTGCATGTATAAAGCTCCTAAACTAGTACCCTGCAGACGGATCTAAAGGTTATTAGCTCCAACTAATCTTGTTTTAGTTGTGAGCTGAGTCACGCTTGGTTGGCAGAGCATGGGCAGGACAAATTTCAGTTCCTTAGATGGACACAAATCCTACAGTTGTGACTCTCTTTAGGTCTACATAAAGGAATTACCAAGGCTTTGCTTGGTAAATTACCAATTCCCCTCTAATTTGAGGGGGAATACAGTATATTGTTAAAATAATTGAGATTTTTTTCCCCCGAATGTAATCCTGCCAGATTGAGAGTCCAGTCCCAAAATCTCTGGGAAACTCACACACCTTTGTTTTCAGATGTTCATAATCCAGTTCTTCAGCCTTAAACAGTTTGTATGTCAAAGCGGGAAGAAATGGCATATACTGATCATTTGTCCCTCAGTTTGGGGAAGGGAAGGAAAAACCTCTGAGTAAAAAAAATCCTGAACCACTGCAGCTAGTTCCTCATTGCTAGATTTCTTCCAGTTAAACAGTATGAGACATTTCGAGTGAACTTCAAGTCTTTCAGCAATGTATGAAAGAATAACAAGGGAGGAAAGCTAACAGCCAGTTTCCTGCTAGGCAGAATTTCACAATAATTTCAACTTGGGCAGATGGTAATCTAACATAGTTTCAGAGTTACTTTTCTTTCTGTGTAACCAAATGACATTTAACCAATTAGAATGTATTAAAGGGTTAGAAAACCTGGGCTGCATTCTAATGGTAAAGATCCTAAACACTGTATTTTGAAAAATACCATCAAATCAGAGAATCTCAGACTCTGCATTTCCTCTTGCATTCTACAGAGTGAATTACCATGCTGAGAAGAGTTGGTAACTTTAACCTGCAGTTTTGTTTTGTTACTGATCATTGTTATTACACATGCTGGAAAATCTGTGGATTTTCTGAGACAACTGTGTATGTAATTTTGCACAAAATTACCTTAGACAATATGCAAAAACTTGTTTTTCACAAAATGTTTATGAAGTTCTAGGCAGGCCTTTTGTCCCCGTGTGTAGATGAAGATACTAAGAGGTGGTGACTAATTTATTTGCACAAGACTCATTAAATAGGCACTACCAGAACAAACCCAAGAAAAAGGAGTTCTGTTTCATAGGTCCATTCTTAGTCAACCTTACTTCTGGCTTTCTAACCAGCTTTCAGAAACCCATGCAGATGGCCTTTCCAGTTCAGTTTTCAAATTGTCATTCAGTCCTTTAAATATTACCATTTCCACCGTAGGGAAAAAAAAAAAAAAAAAAAAAAAAAAAAAAAAAAAAAGGAATAAAGTGGTCTAGGGGACACAGAGAAAGTGTGTTCGGAGCCTTTCCTCTGCATAATAATAAATCTGTATCCTAAACACCCTTCTGAATATATTAGCCCTGGAGGCTGGACACTTCCGAATATAAAATAAATGCAGCACAAGTGACCGGATTAAACAAACACTTTCTAAATACAGTAATAAAATAAACACACTGAGATATTTCACTAGAAAGAGCATAAAAGGCAGTAAGTACAAACCCACTTGAGATCCTGCTGGAAACATTTTAAAAATTGAGGTGTTCAGTGTTTTAAAAGGAGCTGAGAGGAAAGTGACCTCATGACCACTAGTTCAAATACAACCTGAGGGGGTTTTTTTCCTTTTTTTTTTTTTTTTGTGATTTGACATCTTTTTGGGAGTCTAAATTAATTTGCCTTAAGATGAGTCTTGCCAGAAAGCTTAGTGAATGTATAGACCACAGAATGAAATACCTTTTTGTTCCTGGAAGTGATTACCTGACATACATTTGGTGCTTTGAGGCTGTGAGGCACTATCCTTACAATATTTTCTAGGTGCTGAGCAGAAAGGTTAATCCCACCCAATATCACTAAGAATGTCTTTTTCTCTGATCCTTAAAAGATCTTGTCACAGCACAGGCAAACTTTGTGCCTCACTGGTAGAAAAAAACAGAGCTGACTGATGTTCGCCCTTTCTTTTATAGCAGCCATTACTGACTCAGAGATTTTCCCAGACTCTCAGAGATCGTTAGTCACCACTAATCTTGCCCTATTTGATAGATTTCTGGGCTCAGAAAGTCCCTGTTTGGAACTCACTCTGTGCTTTCCCAGAAAAGTTTTGGAAATCTCTCAACTTCCTTTTCTGAGCAGCCAGCCTCAAAAAATCTTCATTTGAAGGCAGTTACTGCTGCTTGTGCTCTCATTGTCCCAGGTTCTAGTCTTTTTTCCCAGTTTCTTTCGAAACGTCAAAAACCTCAGTAAGAGCTGAGTATGCACATGTTGTGGTGACAGCTCTGGGCAGTAAACTCTAAAAAGCGGCAACTTGTTTTCTAGGCTGTCAGTCACAGAGCAGAGCATCCAGATCAGCAGATAACATAGAGCAGAGCAGCTTCATGTTCAGACTTGTGCAGATATTTACCTGCCATGGAAGGATAAATCTGAATAGTTTTTGAGCATTTACACTTAGAAGAGAAGAGCTCTGATGGCCAAATGACCACGGGATTTGGGCAGGAGTGGGTGTTCAAACACTGTTTGTCAAGAGCCTTTTGGCTTGGCATCGGAGGTGTTACAGAGTGGTTTTCCATGTACTTGGCATGGCAGCAGCTGCCTCAGTTCTTGTGTGCTATTCAGCACATCTTCACTTTGCAAAATTTGAGTCTAATTGAGACTTGGACATCTCTCACAGATTTGTCCTGACTAGATGTTTGGTCCTGTTTTAAAACTACTTAACTGATTGTCAAAGAACTACCATAATAATAAATAATACATGCCTGTAGACATGCCCAAAATGCCTGCTCCAGGATTTGTCAGTGGTTTACCGTATGGCCCAACCTAGCAGTTAACCTGCAGACTCCAATCAAGACAAACCCACCTAGGTCTCAGGCAGAGCCTGCTGCTGGGATGTGCAAATGGAGAAATACTGTGGGAAGAATTTTACAACTGAAGCAGTATCACCTCTCTACAAGTCAACATACAGACCGTCCCAGAGACGAGGACGAAACCCAGAGTGATCTGGGATGTCCAAGAGCTCCTTGAGTCTTAGCAGATGTCAGGATCTCTGCTCTTCAGCCAGAGAGGTCAAGACTACCTGTCTGCCTGTCTACCAGCCCTGTGGGAGAAGCCAGTGGGTTGGGAAATCTGGAGCTCTGGAAGAGGTATCTCTCTCTGCAGCTCCAAAACAGCCACACTTTTGGGCAGGATAAAGGGAAGGGCATAAGAAGGAAGAAAAACTTGCTGGCAAGAAGTAAGCCAATAAACACGAATTCTTTGGCACTCCTCCGTGTCCTGTCTGGTCCTCTTGGCTGTGTATTTCTACAATTTTAAAAATTAATAGCAGCACTGCCTTCCTTCCCAAGCCTTTGAGGTTTGGGGTTTTTTTTCTATGTGCACACAATTCCATGTGTGTTTAAAAGTGGGAAGGGAGGCATTTGGGGTTTTTAGGAGAAAATCCCACGGTTTCATTTCATCTGTAAGAATCTGCCTCCCATTTCATGAGCTCTCCCTGCTCTCTGCTGCACAGTGATGCTGCTCCAGCTGGCCACTGTGGCCACTGGAGGTTGCAGGGAGAAGAATGTTTGTGAGGTGGTTGTGTAGGAAGGTTTCGTGTAGCAGGACACAAATTCAAAGTGGAGTCAGTGAAGATGTTATGCAAAGGACAGGTCACTGGGCAAGAGACTAAAAACAACCTGTGATGCTAAGAAATTATTATTTTTGCAGCAGTTTGTGAGGCATTAAATAAAGGTGTATAATTGCAGCTGAAAGCATCACTTTCTCTTCCCCTTGGTTTTTTTTCCCCTATATGAACATGTGATGACACCCTGCTCAGTGACATGTGACATTGTGGCTTTTGTGTCCAGTCACTGGTAGGAAGTGCTTCAACATAACCATCTGGGAGAGCTTCTCTCCAGTTTTGATAATAGAGGGAAAAGTTAACTGGGCTGCCATAAAACAAATAAAGTGAGGAGAAAAAGGAAACCCCAGTGCCTTTTGTTAAGAAGGAACAGATGTAGAGCTGTAGCAGCCTGCCAGCTAGGTCAAGTCATATCAAATATTGTGGTTGTTTTCTTGTAGCCTGATCCTCCTTTTGAACTCTCTTTCAGCAATGAAGTTGTAAGGAATGAATTAAAGAAGCTGCCAGCCCTTCCAACACCAGCGCTGAAGGAGCATCCTTCCCTCGCTTACTGGTAATGTATCACTCTCCTTGTGCAGGACCTGCCTCTTGCAATGTGGTCTGAGAATGGAACTGGGATGCAGAGATTACTGCTTTCTGGCTCTGGGTCTGTCACTGACTCACTGCATGACTTAACACAAGTAGAGCTACCATGCTGGGCCTCAGTTTCCCCATCTGCCCAATGCCTGGCCAAAAATCTACAGTAAGTGTGCAAAGGTCCCGGTGAAATCAAGAGGCATAATGTGCCATTTACTTTCACAGCAGTTGGCATTTGTGAAAGAGTTTTCCCGGTTGGAAATGTCAGTGTTTTGCACTGCCCTGTGTAGAGTGATTCAGTTTCAGCTTGCAAGTCCTCTATGAGGCAAGCTGAACTCATCTCCTTTTACATGAACTCAGTGTTTGGAGGTGGATGCTTCTTTGCTCTGTCTTTATTGCACTGAAAAATAAGCCCAGGGTAGGAGCAGGGTCACATTGAGATTTTACATGCCACACACATAGATTCTTTGTGCCACCCTGCATATCCCTTTTATCTATGCAAATAGAAAAAAAATTGGGGAAAGACTATTCATTAAAGGGGAGATACTTTCACTCAATTTTCTGCTTGTTGCTCTTTCATGTTTGCCTTTAAAGCATTAGGCTGTAAGCCTGAGGGTTGGATTGAACTTCTTTATCTGCTACTCTTCTAATTTCTGCATTTTGGTAATTTGAGGATGGCAGGGGGAAACAAATCAGTTTCTAGGCTATGATCTCAGTTCTTCTCTTTGCCAAAAAGGTCATCCTCTTCTCCTAGCATGGCTACAACAGTGGAATTAACTGTGCCTAATGTCAAGTCATAGGCAATCTCATCATGAGGTCTCCTAATCACTTTCTGAGAATATAAAGAGAGATTTAGAGTCCCCAGCTGAAATTAGGCTCACTGACACAACAACTGTGGATCATCACAAACTCCTGATGTTTCGCTCTAAAACCAAATCAAATCTTCATGAAAAATGATATATGTAGCCTGCCATTTCATTGAAGATTATTGGTCTTCCTCTGAGGAGCATCTCTTTTTCCAAAAACTACTCCACACACTCAAAAGCGGTACATTCCCAGGTGTCCTGGCTGATTGACAGACTGGGATCTCAAGCTGAAAGCCATCTCAAGAGGAGTGATGGGAACATGTAGGCATTGACAGGGAAGGCAAATCTGACCCGTCAGCAACAACACGGCCTGAGGTCTTAATAAAGTGCCACATAGCAAGAAGAGCCATGTAAGATCCTCGTGCTCAGAATATGAGTTTTGCCAATGAGTTTGCATTTATACACAAGGTACAGAACTTGCAGCTGTACTTAATTTTGTGGAGGGTCTCATGTGACTGAGAACAGGTCACAGGTTGGGAAGGTGGCATTGCCAATGGAGTAATAAAATCAAAGGCTACAGTCCTGTGACTCCCTTGTGATTTCATGTCAGTAATCAGGTCTCAGAGACCTCTTTAACATTAGTAGTTCATTATTTTTTAATGATGGCTTTTTTCTAAACACCCTCTGAAACACTTAACGCTCTCAGGAAGCGTCTGTTGGTGAATCAGACAAAAAGCCTCAAAAGTACAGATCAAACTACAGTGATCTAAGGGAGCAGATTTTTGAAACTGTGTTCTCTGACACTTCTTCACATCACATGCAGATTATGTACTGGATGCAGATTTCATCCAAACCTTTTCTGCGAGCAATCAGTTTTATTCTGCAGTTCTTCAGCATTAGCACAAGCAGTCCCAAGTGAATATCCAACCCTAGAAAGAAAGAAACTTTTAAAACATTAAAGGTGGGATGGGTAATGGCTCTAGTTAGTTTAAAACAGACAAACAAAAGAAGTTTGTACTGTATTTTTATCATCTGAACTGGATTAAGAGATAATAAAACAGATAATCAAGTAAATACTGTGATATCTTTGGCAAGAGGCTGTAAAAGATCTTCATAAAATAATACAACATTTCCATGACACACCATTAAAAAGCATCAGCTGTTGCACCTATCAAATGTAGTGAGACCTGTGGGATGAGTTCTGAATTCTTAGATCAGCACAGTTTGTGCCTCTGATTCCACTTTCATGGAGTCTCCTTGTTTCATACCCTCGGTGTAGGCCTTTCCCTTCACTGTAATCCCTTGCAGCTTTCTCCAGGTTCTGAATAAAATCTTGTTCTCAAGCATCTTTTGGCATCTCTGATTACTGGTGAAGAAAGAAAGGGCTTTTTGGTTGGTTTGTTTGTGTTTCTTTTTCTTTTTATATGAAAGCTGAGCTTCTGGTCCTCCCACACAGTCCAGGAGTTGAGGCCCTGAGTTGTGATTTCTCTTGGTCATGCATGGAAACAGACACGAAACCAATCACAGAGGCTGGAAAGAACCTTTAGAAATGTGCTAACTCACAGTGCTCCTTTCCAGACACTTCTCATTGCATTTTATCTCATTTCAGATCCTCCCTAACAAGCCAGCCCAGTATTGAGTTGTCAGTAATAAGGCCAATATGAGGTGCAACAACACAGAACTGAATGCTAGATCAGGGTTTTCAACAGACTGGGGGAAGATTTCCAGGTTCCCACAGACTTTGAATGCGAGCTTGTTTTTAGCAGCCCAAAGCATCAGTGTTGCCAGAAAACCCACCTCTGAAAATGTCAGCTGAAAATAACTATTTAGTGATTTTCTCTGGTTGAACACAGACCTAAGGCCCTGGTCCAGCTCTTGGTCCCTTGGCCTAAGAGATGCTGGTGGCTTCAGAGGGACAGCATATGACTGCAAATAAAGACATTATTTGTTCAATAATATAATCAAAATGGAAAAGGCAGGTTAGAAACAGAATAACACTAAGGAACAGCAAGGAGTGGACAGCTATTTAAAACAGCTCAGTGTGCTGGAAGGAGAGGGAGGGAACAACTAACTTTGAAAATCTGGATCTCATGATGAGAAACTCAAGGCCTGCATTTGCTTGCAAGTTGTCTGCTGTCCAGTTCTATTAGCTGCTGGGAAGGGATTTCTTGTTACTTCTAAAGATCTTTATCAGAGTTGTCTGCTGCAGGATATCATCCATGTATTAATTTCTGCAGCTTTGGGGGGAATGTTTTATGAGCTGGCAAACAGACAGCAGTGCTTCAGCAGCCTCCGTGTCTCTGTCTCCACATTAGTTAAGCATCATCTGTCAGCCCTGTGCTGTGAATGAGTTTCTGTGGCACCAACACAACAACAAGGCAGAGCAGGGGGGAGAGGAGACGTCAGCTGGTGGTCCCAGAAGTGTCCCAGCACTCTCCCAGCTGTCAATGGCAGCATGGCAGCTGCCTTGAGATGAACAGCTGAAATGATAGGGGAGCATGTTTATGGGCTCTGCTAATGCTCCTTCTGACCCGTGAATGATTTTGCTTGTTTTCCCTGGCATGTGCCCGGCTTAACCGTCCAACCCAGAGCTGGAGGTAGAAAGCAACCTCTGTGCTCGATGATCCTTCTTGCACAGGGCAGTGGGAAGGAAAAGGAAATTCAGAGAATTGTTAGAGGAGGGACTGACACACAGATTGTTCTGACCGTGAATGTTTTTCCAGTGTGGACATTGCTATCTGAGCTAGATGTCCTCAGCTCCCTTTGCTGTTAGCAGAGAGAAGCAGCAGTAACCTCCTCCCAAGGAAGTTATCAAAAACAGATTGGATGAACTGTGCTCTGAAGTACATGTTTCTCTCCCCAGTGACAAGGCCAGTGCTGCAGGAAGGTGAAAGGCCGCACATCCCACTCTTGAATATGGCTTGATTGTTAATTCAGGCTTTATATTTTTTGCCCAAAGGAAAGAAGAAACGAAGATGATACTTACCTGGCACTTGATATCTGTAGACCACAAAACATTTTACTAAGAAATATCATCAGTACCCTAACAGAGTAATGGAGGTACAGCATATGGACTATCCCATATTTCTAGCATGGGTTATAAATACAAGTCTTTGTCCTGCTGTTCAAAAAGGCTCCCTGACATCTGATCTGTCCTTTTGAAGAAAATGGGCCATCGACTGGCTTCCCTACCCAAGGAGCATGGTCTAGGAACATATCAATTATTTTGTAATAATAATTTGTAAGGAAGCAGAGCACATCCAGAATCACATTAAGTAATCAGTATGTCCAGGTACATCTATCCTTTCCTTGAATGGCAGCAATATGAGACCTTGATCTGGGCAATAAACTGCACAGAGTGGAAAATGAAGCTAGAAGTGTTTTCCACTGGAGAAACTCCATTATTTTCTGAGAAGTCAGTCCTGGTTTGTTCCTGTCTGAGACAGAGGAATTGCATCCACATGTAATCATGGTTTTAAGAGGTAATTTCAAAGGGCTGTAAGCCCTCTCTGTCTATCTTTTTTATTAAGAATGATGTTTTTTGGAGATCTTCCAATACTGAACACTCGTAATTCAGTTATTGCTCCAAAAGTAATCCTGTTTATGATAATCATGGCAAGAGACCCAGGTTCTGCCTTCATGTGCACACCCATAACATCTGTGGTACTTGCTTGGATCATAGCTCTTCATAGCTGTAGAATTTAGAGCTTACAGATCATTTTCTAAGCATTAAAATGATTCTGAGGGATTTGACGGGAGAGCTGGACCATTCCTTTACCCATGTAATGTGTCACTGGCTCAGTCAGCATCCTGTCCCTGCTGTGGTCTGCTGATGGGACAGCTCCAAAAAGGGCTCTTTTATTTTTGTAGGATGAATGGGGGAAGCCACTTGGTGAGTAAGTAAGGAAAGCAGTTACTCTCAGATAAACAACAGACTTGTGAGGGAAAAGCTGGCCCTATTGACAATCCAGCAGACTGTCTCTGAATTGCTCTTTGCTGCCTTCAGTGATGTTTCTGGTTCTCCTTTCTCTCTTCATTATTAGGTCTGCACAATCCTCAGCTTCCCTGTGCCTGTTCTTTCTAAAAGATGTTTTGGCTCCAGAGATTCTGGGTCTCTTTCTAAGAGAGGTTCTGTCCTCTCTGGCACAGGGTTGCAAATAGGGAAGGCAGCAATGAGAAGATGCAGTCATGTTAAACCATGCGGGTGAAATGCTTTGCAAGTCATCACCAAAGCCTCTGTGGGCATCTCTGAGCAGTCGTGATGAGGTCATCTACCACATCACCCACACTGCTATGCTCCTTCATACTGCCTAGCCATACAACTGGCTTCAGTTCTGCCTGAGGAAGGAGTACCACATGGTAGACAACTACAAGGCCCCAGTTAGAGACTCCTGCTGGATCCAGGAAATGCAGAGAGGGAGGAATGCCAGTTCACATTGTCCTAAACCACATGCAGCGTGATGGCATGGGATAGACACGTGACACAGATGGAAGCTCATGCAGAGCCAGCTGGGGAGGGCACTAAGGTGGCATGAAGATAGTTTAGGTTTCACTCCTCTTGGTCTAGGAGGTTCTGCACAGTATCTCCAGGAGACTCAACAGACTCCCTGTCTTTGGGAATCAAAAATAAATTACAAAATAAAGAGCAAGAAATTGGTTTTAAACCTGAGGACTTCAGTGTTCTGTCATGCTAGTGTAGCAGAGCAGGTCCCGTGTGAATTACACTGGAACCTTGGCTTATACTTTGCTATGCTGTGACCTTGATAGCACAGCTGATTGTATGCATCAAAGAGCTCTGCTGCCCATTCTGCTGCCCATAGAGAAGAATGAATTAAATTCTTTAAAAGTGAACTTACATGTGTCTCTCAATCTGTCATTTGGGTCATGACGATCTCTCTTGGATGCTCCATCTCTACTGCTTATTGGCACACACTCAGAATTGTTTTCTGACACAGAGGCCCACTGGTGTGGAACAGCTTCTGTGGTTCACTTTGGAACACATGATGACATGGTTCATGTCTTCCTAAAACATAAAATGATCTTAGTCTCCAAAGAGCTGTTGGAAATGGGCCCTGGCTCATGCCAGCTTCCCAGTGCACAGCCAGGACTTGCATGGGGGAATGCAATTTAGGATAACCCAAAAGTAAGCTGTCTAAGCAAAGGCACATGAATACTTTAAGAGCAAGGAAACTCAAGTTTGAGTACCCTGAAAATATCCCCTGTCACTGCTGTTATTGTTGCCTTTGTGTACACTAGGAATTCAGCTCCCTGCTGAGAGATTGCTCCAGAGTACTTCCAATACTGCACCTGCAGTTATGCAGTTGCAGTGAGGAGGAATCTGTCAGTCTTAGGGCTATGACTGGCCACCAATTTCTGACAGCTCTGCCCATCTTCCAGAGGATGTGATGGGCTTGGAAAGAAGTTACAGCAGTTAGGACAAAGCAGATCTTGAATAGCTCCAACACAAATCTGTTTACCCTCAGTGTAGTATTGTGGGCATCATTTAGGAAAGGAATACAGAAAGGGAAAAGTCTGTACAGTATGTAGGTATCATGTTTGTGAGGAAAAAGGGTTCTTCCAGACACTCAAGTCTTAGAAAACCATTTTTATTCTCAGTCTGTGACTCCTCCTTTGTTTACCCTGGTCTGCACCAAATCCCCTCATCTAATGGTTTTCTTGGCATCTTTTGATTCTATCAGTCAGCAACTGTGTTGACAGAACTATCTCCTCAGCTTTTGACAAGATTTTTAGTCATGACAATGCTATTATATAAAACATCCAATTTTTTTCCTTTTCAGTGAGGATCGAGTCATTGAACATTACAAGAAACTAAATGGTCAGACAAGAGGTCAAGCAATTGTAAAGTAAGTGAAATAAGAATGATTTCTTTGTGACCTTTGTTTTATTAGGAAGTATTTATGCAGGACTGTAAATACAAAATGTAACTATGCTTCCCATCTCATGCAGTACTTCATTTTTAAGTATTTCTTGGCATAATTATTTATTTATCTAAGATTTTTTTCAGATCATCCTCTCAGCTTCTCAGATGTGTTATTCTCTTCTGTGTTGTTTTGCAGTTACATGAGCATTGTAGAATCCCTCCCAACATATGGAGTGCATTATTATGCAGTAAAGGTACGTGCTACAAGAAGGGTCCTTCACTGAATTAAACTCTTGTTGAAAAGGGAGGGAGAGAGGTACAAACAGCCATCCTGCTCTCAGAATACAATACACTGCTACTAAAGTCTCCTTTCACTTCCTGAGGTAGGATAAACTTATTTCAGCTGTGTGTGCATGTTTAGTAAATACAGTTCCAAAGAGGAAAACCCTGTTCTTGGAGATAAAACTCTTGCAGTCCTGTTGTGCTGGAGTGTTCAGCTCAGTCAGCAGCATGGCAATGCCAGTGAACCACCACCAAAGGGAAAAGCCAGACACATCTCTGGCAGACAGTCCTTTTTTGTAGCTCCAGAAGGTCAGATCTTTCCCAGATGGCAGATCCATGAGCATGCATTTAGGGCCAGCCATGACCTGCATCCTGCAGGTCCCCTGACATATGTAGATGGATACAGAGACTGTACATCTTTTTAATGCCAGAACAGTCTTGTACTCTAGACATAGGTAACACATTCTCATCCCCGAATAGCTCTCCACTTCTGTGTGGACTTCATGAAGTCCCTCATTTCTTTTGTTCAATGATTTATCACCGAAATTTCCAGTCTCATATTATTATTATTACTTCCCTGCCTGACCAGCTATGTATGCTAGTTATTTTTTTTTATGTAAAGAAATCAATAAACATAGAAAAAAAGCTAGAGCCATATTCCCCAGAGCATATTCCCTCATTTATCACCCCTGAAGTTTTGATGTGTTTCATCATTATCTCTGTGCACAGATCATATGGGTTTTCATACATTTGTAATGTCTTGCACACATGGGGTACTATAAAAACACAAATATCTGACTGTACCTGTCTCAGGAAATGTGTTTCTAGTCTATTCCTGCTAATTGGATATAATAATAAAGTTATTATTATTTCACAAAAAGCATTAGCCTTATCTTTTCTCAGAGGACAGGATCTCTCCAGCACCCTTTGCATCCAGATCTCTTGGACTACTCTAGATGAAGAAAAATCTAGTGGATTGGGCTGGACATTCAATCCTGCAAAGACTTGAGAGCTATTCCAGTGAGCTCCCCATGGTCAATAAGCAGGAGTGAGCAGCAATGAGGAGCAAATATTGCTTATAATAGGGTTTGCTTCTGCCTGATGTGGGGGTTTTGGTTTTGCTGTGTTTTACCCTGCCATTCTCTATCACATTAACAGAACAGATGTAATTTCATTGAGGACTTCAGCTCAGTAAATTGCAGAGACTGGGATCAGATATCAGCCATTACTCCATAAGGACATTTTATTGCACACTCAGACACAAAGCAGTTGGGTCCGAGCCTGTCAGACCTTATCACTTGGTAGCTCTCAGGTCCCATTACTGCTGCATTTTCAAGACTAATGCTAAAATCCCTCCACATAATTCAAGTCAGCTGGGTGATTCACTTTCCTTCCTCTCCAATCTCTGAGTGTTCAGACTGAATAATTTACAGGGAAGAGAAAGAGGATGCACCACTGCACAAGGGACCCATGTCAAACCTCCTCACCTCCCTAACAGCATTTTGAGTAACTTGATCACATGTGATGTATTTTAAATTGTTTTATATGTCATAGTCAAAAGTGAAACAGATCTCTTCTAAACACTGTGGAGCTTTGTGACTTGTGGGAACTCGGCAGGGGGAAATTTAACAACACCCATTCAAAGATATTACCTAGAAACAAATCTTCATCTTGAGCAACGACACAGGAAATCTCCAGCATTTCCCCATCGTATTCAACTCCCTCTGTTTTCTCTTTCAGGACAAGCAGGGAATTCCATGGTGGTTGGGACTTAGCTACAAGGGGATTTTTCAATATGACTACCACGACAAAGTGAAACCAAGAAAGGTAAGTGTTTACTTTTCTACCAAGGTCTGGGCTTGCCACACATGTCATAGCTTGAGTCAAGGGTGTGATGTACACCAAATGCTGGCATTGATTCATGTGATTTTTGAGGGATGTTTGTTTTCTCCCAAACTTTTCTCAATGTCTGCAAAGAATTAATGGACAAAAGTAACTCGTAATTTATTAAAAATTGTGGGTTTGGAGGAAATAAGCATCACTTAATCTTGCAATTTACGTTTCATTTTTGTGTGATTCATAAGACATAGATGGGAACTCAAGGACTGATCTTCTCAGGTGCTGGAGGCCTTCCGTTCACTGGCAATGGTAGACTGGGGGTGCATAGCCAACCCTTGAATTTTTTTGTATTGTCAAGCCATAAATGATCTGAGGGAGAAAGGGATGAAGAGACAGGAAAATTGCTTCCATTTATTACAAAAAGAAAATTGCATGATTTTCTCAGGACCAGCATTACATTTGATTAGCAATGATTTTCCTAACTGAAGAGTTAAAGTCAAGGTAGCAGGGAAAGATGACTTTCAGCACATGCCTAAAAAAAAGGCATGGGAAGTTTTGATTCTTGAGCTCAGCCTGTGAGGGGGACTCGTGTTCTGATTTTCCTGCCTAGGATGCCATCTAATATAAAAAACCTCATCCCTGAGCACATGCCCTGCAGCTGGGAATGTACAGCCTGTTAGCAACAGTGTTTGTTGCACTGCAAACCTGTGGAGACATTGGGAGGCAAAGCTTCAGGCTGGCTTGCAGGCTGCAGAACCGGATGATTTAGAACAACTAGGCAAAAGCTTCCACAGTGAGCTAATGTACTTTATTTCTCTTTGCACTGTCTCTGTACCAATTCTTCTTTCACCTCCTCTGGTCATATTCAAGTTGGACACTGCCTGGGGCTCACAGAGAGCATCTTCTATTAAAATGAACTAGAATCAAGGTCTTGGTAGAAAACTGAACCGCTAAGGAGGTAGCAAGAGACAACAGGTGCATCAATTAGCCTTTTATTCAGTGAAGGCTATTAATAGGACTTTTATTCATTAAAAGAAAGAATGAGGAGAGTAAGGAGGTCTTCACAAAAACAAAAAGACACATCTGTTTGGGATGGATCAATCATTACCTGCAGGGCAAGCCATCCTCACACATGGTAGTTTAGAACATGCCTAGGCTAGGTGTTTGCTAGGTGTAGTAGTGCCAACCCCCCAGGGAAGACATGTACTTAAAAGATGCCTTCAGAAGTCAGTCTTAGGAATACAAACATTTCTTTGGAAGAAATTAGTGCCCTGCCATGACAGGACTCAGCCTTTCACAGGTTACAGCAATTACTGTCAGCCCTCTTGGGATAAGAGGGTTGGTGGAGAGCATCAGAAAGAAGGAGAGGAGAGATCAGGTGCTCTGACTGCGTGAGAGGAGACACATTTCCATCAGAAGGGTCAAGCCTCCTTTCTCAGCTTCTCTGCTTTCTCTTTTCAGGTGTTCAGGGGGATCTAATCTGTAGCATTGGTTTTGGAGATTGGTAAAATCTTTGCCAGCCTCTCTGTGTCCACTCTAGCCTACCTCTAGCACTCACACTGCACCTCAAATAAGGGGCTTTAGGCACCTCTGATCCTTTTTCTGCAAGTGTTACCCTAAAAAAATAGGGTGGTGGTTTTCTCTTTATTGGGAATTAGGTTTTTTTTTGGTCTCAGCAAATCATGTATGAAATCTAGCAGACCCAAAATAATGGTGCTGCCTTATGTATAAACCACTAAGAACCGTGGCAGAAGTGGTCATTTATGTGTGAGGGAAGGTTGGGTGGGAAGGGAAAGCAGGAATTTCCGGGCTCAGATCTGTCCATTGCCACAATCCAGAGACCACAGCAGTGAAAAGACAGTCTAGATGAGCATTTCTCTGCTACATGATGCTTGCAAACCCCATCTGTTGGCAGAGCTATTCCAAAATGAACAGCCTAAATCAGGGATGGGACTTGGACAGAGTGGCTGAAGCTTTGTTATTTTTCTCCATGGAGTGATTTTACGTTCTGTGGAGCAAGTAAAAGGACTTCTTACCCTACACAGGTGGTAAAACCCCACTGGCGAGAGCAGATCACCTACCTAAGCGAGGCGTAGTGTTTAATCCTGTGCTAATTAGATTGTAAAATTGCACTTGATAACCCCAAGTATCTGGGAGCAGCCTGCCACAGTATCTGATTCATTTCACTGCACCAGCATGTGCTGGTTCAAGTCTTTGCTGTGCAAACAGGAGGGGTAAACCTTACTGAACTTTCTGCAAGGTAAAATTAATGGGGGAGGGGGAAAGAGATTATGGCTTTTCTGATCCTTAATATTTTGTTCCTGCACACTGCCGATGCCAGCAACAAACAATGAAAACTTACAATGGAAAAATAAGTCTCCCTGGAAAAAACACATGCAGAAAATTTTAGCAAGAAACCAGCTGAAATCAAGACACTTATATTAAGTGCATATAAAAACCTTGCTTGTCTTATGAGGGAGATTGTAATGTTTTCCTGTATGTCATCCTAGATAGATTTCCATGTTTCTTGTGCTTGCGAGTAAAACTTAATGCACACTAAGCAGCTGAACCTATCTCAGGTGATCCCATTAGCAGTCACTCAAAACCATGATTTCAGTGAATTGCTGGAGTAAATCAGGCATGTGTCTCTAGAAAACTAACCAGGTTTGTCAGCAAGTTAGATGAGACTGGAGAAGGGAATTGAGGCTGACACAGGGCCAGAACCTCATCCTGTTTGCACTGTTCTCACTCAGACATCAAGTTCTCCAGCATTACTGTGGATGCAGCTGAGATGGGTATCTGGCATCTAGTCCTGGGTGGTTCAGAGGGGAATGCAGGGCTATTAAACTGGAATGCAGTTGTTCCTAGACTGCAGACACTAAAGTGTCTCTGTGTTTCTATTTTTATGTTCCTACCTGCCTATGCTTGAATTTTGTGGAAGCCCTGAATCAACCCAAAGCCACCACTTTGAGGGTCGTCCTTTTTCTTCTGTCTTTTAAGGGCTAGCTTACAGACTCAGCAAGCCCTGTCAAAGGCTTCCTCTTGAATGTTGCCTGTTCTAGTGCAAATGTGGTCCCTATGAGTTATAATCTAGCTGTTCATTCTTGGGTATGAAATAATTGCAAAAGTTTTGGTACACTAAACAAAATCCAACGCTCCAGCTGAACAAGAAGAAGGGAGTATCAAGTGTGGAAAGATGGCTGCTGTCCTGCCAGCCAAATATGGGGGGATTCTGGAACCTGGGCTTGCAGAACCAGTGTCATTTGTGTAGGAGCAGCTCACAGCTTCCAGGGTGGACAGAATCCATTTCCCTCTATGTTAAACTTAGCTTCTAAGTGAAGCTTCTAAGCTTCTTGTGAAGAGAAAAGACCAAACCCATCGTTTTCAGAGAAGGGTCATTAGAGGGTTTTTTGCTTAAATTTCAGAGCAACTGGAAAGAAGGCCAAGGCACTGCAGCAGCCCTATGTGAGCATTTGTCTGTCAGTGACGTATGTCCATTTTAACCAGCACACAGGGATGTGACTCCACTCCATCCCCAGACACCTGTACACAAAGAGCCGAAGCCACAGCCTGGAGCTGTGAGATCTGCACACCCAAGTAGTAGCACTAGGCATATCTCTGTTGTTCTAGTGAGATATTCCCACTGATTTAAGAGCCCAAAGGCATTTTTTTTGTGCACACAGCTTAACAGTTAGTAAACAATTAACTCCAAGCTGAAGCGTGAATGATTAACAGAGTCAGCCAAAGGACTTCCATATGGCAGATAAAAAGACAGAGAAAATGTTTAACTTATCACCAATAATAAAATTACCTTAAAGGAGAGTCTAGTAATGTTTAGTTGCTTTGTGAGATATATAGTGTTATCTCATTTTCTTCCATAGAAAGCTAGTGGCAATGAAACCTAAAGTGAGCCTTTTTTCTCAGACTCATAAACATTATCACTGCTTACATTATCTGGTTACTGAAGAGAACTCAAAGGGAATAAAGGTTTTTAGAAATAAGATAAAATGTGAGGGATCACAAAATTCAGCCATGAACATAACTTGACAAAGAATTTCTTTGTGACAGCCACCAGTTTCTGCCATTTCTTCTCAGCATTACCCTTTCTCTGAGATTAAATGAAACATCCTGTGAAAATGCTCTGTCCCTTGCCATAAAGTCTCTGCAGCAGTCTTTGGGTTCTCATGACAAAGAATTTAATTTTTAGTTTGTAGTGTCATCATGAATCCAAAGCAAAAGTAACAGGTTGACTTACCATTTAAACATGCAAAAACAAGAGGCAAGTTGGACCCATCCTACCAAGCAATGCAGAGCACAAGTAAATTCAGTAGTTTTAAGCGTCTGATCAGAGAAAAATCACCTGCTTCACAAACGCATGAGCAAAGTAATCAGCACATTAATTGTGTCCAGAAAGATTGCTGTCCAGTGCCACTTGGCCTTTTCCAGATAACAAGAGATAGAGTGAACTTTCCCAATTCCAGAGGCAAAATGAGATATTTACACAGGAGGAGCAGTAGCCTAATTAAGAGCTGCTTTATTGCAGAACAAATAGATCCTCTCTGCTTTAGGGCATAATGAAGCATTGTCAAGTCAGTAACTGCATTGATGGAGTGGTTAAACTTGTGCTTCCTGTGGTGAAGGAATGACAGACCAGTAACTTAAAAAAACAGAAAGTAAGGATTGATGTGAAATGTACAGAAACTAGTGAGTGATGGGGAGGAGGAAGCTGACAAATTGCTCTGTGTCTTAACTGATCACAGAACACTGGGAGAGTCAAAAAGGCAAAAGAAACGTGAAATTCAAATTAGTTACAGGGACCCCAATTCTCTTGCACAGCTCCTTACCAACATGATACAATAGCAGCCAAGAATTCAGAAGGATTGAAGATAGCACTAGAAGTGTGACCTTTCATCCAGGGTTTTAACATTGAGTTGGGTATTTTCAAAGAGGATTTTAGGAGGGGTTATAAATCCTCATGCTCAAGGAGGGTGTTTGGTTTGACACCAAGTTGGTTTCTGCTGTCAGCATTATGGAGCATGTGTCTCACTCCTCTCACTGGCATGCTGCTGAGCCACAGGGTGTATTCAGAACATGCTGGACTTTCTCTAGGGCATCCAGAATCAAGTGAGGTCAGAAAATGTATTGGACTCGTGTTTTGTTGGGCTCCGCGTCATTTCCTAGGACCTTTGCAAACACCTTTGCCTTGCAGACAGGGATAGAAGATTTCAAATTTACAAATGAAAAAAAACGACCAGAAACCATTTCCAGGAAATACTGATTTAAAAGCTGGTGGAGTCTCAGTGGCATTGCTGTAATAAATTATTCATTGTGATTAGCAGGCTGTTAAGGACTACCTGCTGACTCCTTCTGCTCTGCGCTTTCATTTCTCTTCCCGTTTCTTCGTGCTTCTTGGGTTTTGGACTTGGCTGTAAACTGAACCAGTCTTCAGGTCATGGTGGGTTCAACTCATTTTGTAATTCCGTCTTGGTTAAGTATTTGGAAATGTGGATGGAGCATGGGAGGAGGGAGACATATACAAAGTGAGGTTCCTCACAGCACTGTTTCTTCTCATAGAGAGAGGCTGCTCACCCAGTTTCCTTCCTCAAAATATAATACCCAGACCTGCAACCACTGAAGAGCAGACACAGTTTAAAACCTTCCCCTACTGAAATGTCCTATTCCATCCCCATTAGACAGGAGACCATGTTCTCACCAGCACCTTTTTTGCTGCTGTTTGCCCTCAGTTTAGAGTTTCTACCATCCAGTACCAGGCACTTCCCCTTTCAGCACCTACTACTCCATGCCTTACCACTGTGCCAAAGAGCTGCCAAACACACTGGGAGCTGAATAAATGACATCAAAGCACACTGGGCTGGAAAGCAGAATTATGTCCCTGACACTAAGAACTTCCACAGGATTTGGCTGGACATGCCCCTGGGCTGTGATTCAGTGAACATTTCTTTTGGCAGAAGTATCAGCCCAAGTGGCCTTCAGCACTCTCCTCCCCCACCACAACCCTGCCCCCGCTGCTCACTTCCTCCCCTGGGCCCCTTCCTCAGCCATCCTGGTATAGTTGTGCAGTTGGAAAGGAAACTGCTCCAGAGAAGGGATCAGACTGGCTCAGCACCACCCAGCCGTAAAAAGTGGTCACTCTTAATTTCAATCAGTTCCCAATCCCATTCATTATCTGACCCACAATCGGTATCCTAAAGCAAGCTGCATAAATCACTGAAGCCAGAGAAAGGAACAGCCATTAACCTACACAGTAACTCTGGGGAGCAAGACAAGAGCTTCACAGCTCAGAACAAGTTGGAAAGAGTTCAACTGCATGGAATTTGTCATGGTTGAAGCAGGATGAATTAACAGTTAGATATAAGGTCATCATCACCACTTTTTCCTCCTCATAAAAGCTGGTGAAAATTTGCTTCAATATGTCTCCCAAACAGGGCTGATTTGAGACAGGTGAGTAGATTGTCTAGGTAAATGAACTTTTTAGAATCATACAGTTGTCATGCTCAATTTCCATTATGTAGGTAAATAAGTAGTTTTATCAACTACAATGCTTGCAAACATTAATACATAGTCTAAGGCACTGCTGCTTTATAAAGAAACCAGCACTATTCTGGTGGTTTAGTGTGCTGTGGTGATACCATTAGATATATAGTTCCCAGGGTTTTCTGTGAGAATTTATATTCAGAAAGGCTTGAGCATGACGTCCCATCCCATGTTCTAGCCAAATCAAGCCCATGGCTACCATTAAATATAGGAGTAGTCCCATCAAAATAAAACTCCCTTCTCTAAGTCCTTTGTCATATTCAGGTCTTAAAGAGTAATTCTGTGTAAAAGCAGCAGCCAAGTCTTAAATGATTTTGCAGCACACAGCAGGAACTTCAACAAGATGCAAAGACAAATCACTCTGACAGCACAAAGTGAAACAAATTGGACCTCAGAGCCCTGGAGTTAGGGTGGAGATCTGGAGAGAGACTGAAACCTCCTTGAGCACTTATGCTTGGCTCTGAAGTGGTAGTAGGCTCCTCCACACCCCACCCTGCTCAGATGCTGTCTCTTAGCTCACCAGGGCTGCTCTGAAGGCCTGGGCATTTTTATCACCAGATGAAGCCAGGCAGGGGTCCCATTACTCAGTGGTTGTAGCTATGAGACACCTTTAGCCAGTAGTCTTGGCAGGAGGCTCAGAAGGTTCACTGCAGCCATCACCACAAGAGTGGTGGCACCATGACACCACTGGGCAGACACCCAGCATCACAGGAGTATTTTCAGTCACACAACCTATTGTGCATCACCACAGCAGCATGGGATGGGAATAGTGATTCCTGTATTTTGGTTCCAAGACAGAGGCACTTTAGCCAAGCCACTGGAGAAGACATGAGGATCCTTAGGAGAGAGAGTAGCAGTAATGGTTTGTGGGCAGCATGAATCTTCCTAGGGTGCCACAGCTGATTCATAGGCTACAGACTGGGCATCCTTTATCTAATACATGGGATATTGTGCCAGAAAGGAGAGTTCTTCAATGCAGAAAGATCCAGTCACTGCGATGTCCTTTCAGAGAATAAAAGGGAAAAAGTTTAACTTAAACCAATCAGGAGAAAGAAAGTTCTTTGTAGATCTATTGATTTAGACACACACAGCGTGGTGACAACAATGCACAATCTAACAGCAGCTACCAGATATATACGTGCAGTGAAAGTGGATTTTGTGGTTTATAAAGTCAAAGTCTGATCTCCCAGTCTGTGTACAGTTACAGACACAAATATCTAGTTGCATTATTTAGACAAATAATGCTTTATCCAAATAGCAGCTCTTCCCTCTGTGATCTGATGCTCTGCTGTCTCTCTGAGCCAATAAGCCACTTTGAAATTTAAAAGGGAATTGTGTTTCCATAATGGAAATGAATGCAGAGTGGTTATTATATAGACCTAGAAGCAATTTGTGTTTGGTCAAGGCAGAAATGTTTGCTGGGGTGGTGTGGTCCCACAAGAACAGCACACAGCAAAAGGGATCTCAAATTGGACCAGAAATTGTTTGTCCATTTGGCAAAAAAGAGCCCTGTAGCCTGAGGCGAAGAAGTAATTAGATAGTGAGCTGGGATTGCTGACAGACCACTGAAAAGTCCCACTTAGCCAAGCCATTCTCTCATTCCATGAGGGAAGGGAGGACGGCAAGCCTCTTGGAAGATCATTGGTAGGGCTTTTCCCACATCAAATCACACAGGAAATCTCTTTTTTTTTTTTTTTTCTTGTTTTGAGAAGTGAAAGAAAAAAAATACCCCAAACTAATAAAAATAAAGGAATGAATGGAACTGTGGCAGGATGGAGAACTAAGTTACAGTGCAGCAGCATCCCCATCTCATGATCCAGGGGCACCCTCAGCAGTGGATCACACTAATTCACAGGTGACAGCCCACAGAAATCACTTGGTATATCTGCCCCTGAAACAAGAGCTCATTTGTTTGAGCTAAGATGGTGCTGCTCTGCCTGGACCAAGTCCTTCCTCCTTCACTCTAACTAGTTTGACAGAGGTATGATTGATGGGAACAGGGTTGGCTTGAGGCAGAACACAAATCCATGCCCGGAAACCATGGCCCCACTGAAATCACTGGGACAAAACTGCCATTGACTTCGCTGGAGCTGTGATTTCCATAGAGTTTAAGGCCAAAAAGGGACTGCTCACAACCTCCACCCTGACCTCCTGCATAACTCAGCTCCTAGAATTTAGCTTGCTGGTTTGTTCAGTGGAGGAAATTACATTTCCAAGGAGGAATTTTTTTTGTTATGTTTGTTTTGTCTTTAAACTGCAGGACGAAAGACTTGGGAGTTTGTAGCTTCACTCGTGCAAGCTGTGTGAAAATGCTGTCATTGTTTTAGTTCCATTGTTTAATACCAGTTTTAGTATTGGGATGTCATGGAGTGCTGGCTCTTGCCCATAGCATCGGCGCGGGAAGGGGTTGCATTGGGGCTGTTAGAAATGTTCCACATAATTTCTCTGCCTTTCCTATAAGCCATTCAGAGCATCCAGTCCGGGTGGTAGTCCATGCATTTGGAGGGATGATTGTTCTTTCTGCACAGTGTGATTTAACAAGGCATTAATCATCTAGGAAGCAGCAAGCCTTGAAGGACTAGGAGATGCCATATAGGTCAGCAATTCCAAGAGCAATTATAGTTGGTCATTTATTAGATCTTTAGAATCAAAGAAAAATATGGGTCAGAAAGGCCTGTGGAGGTCTCTAATCCAACCTCCTGCTAAAAGCTGAGTCACCCTCAGAGTTTGATCTGGTTACTCATGGCCCTAAGTGTTTGACCACCTGCACTGATTATTTTGGGACTTGGGGTTTTAATTTATATATCTTCTAATAATTTCCCTTGCTGCAACCCTGCAGCCTGTGTCTATTGCCTTTTATACTTTCACTGGGCACCTCTGAGCAAAGTCTGTCTCCATCTTCTTTGTAAATTCCCTTTGGGTCATAAAACAGAACTAATAGCAGGTAGATCCTCTACAGATTTCTGCAGATGGTTTGATTCTAAACAGCCACCAAACATGCTATCTGGAACCCTTGAAAGTGTGTGCATTCAGCCTTTGCCTCATCTCAGTGATTCAGCACACAGAAAAGAGGAAGAAAAGTAGACTCCTGGGCATTTATATTTGGTTCTTAAGAGACCAAATGCAAAATGGTTCACACTGTGTTCCCACAGCATGCCCAGCGATAGTGCACATTCCCCAGTTCAGTGCCAAGTCTAGCTCTTCTGGGCACAGCAGGCAGAGAAGTGTATCAGGGACCCCATACCCCAACCTCAGGATTTGGAATTACTCCAAAAAGTACCATTTGGGCATGTTTCTCTAGGTGCCATAGTCCAGACAGCACTGTGCACCAACATCCAGTGCTGGCCTTCAGCAACCCTCTCTGTCCTGTGCCTGAGCTGAAGGACAACACAGGAGCAAGCAACAGCCTCATTACTGCCAGGGGTTCCCAAATAAATGGCACAGTACTTCCACTGAATACTCAGGCAAGGTTGTCTGAGCACAAAGGGACAAGCACAGCCCAGTGCCTAGCACTAATTCAGGTCCCCACACCTCTCCAAAAGTCCAGGTCACCCAGGCCGTGAGTGACCAAGCCAGAAGCAATCCCTGATATTTCATTCACAAAAGACATTCCCTTCTTTATCAGGAACTTCCAGGATTTTTCAAATACTCTGACACTGACCCTACCTCCTGGCATGTGCAAACTCCACAGTACCAGCCTCATGTTCAATAAAAATGGTAAAAAATTCTTCAGACTCAAATGGCTGAAATGGATGCAGATCCCTGGGCCTCCTCTCCTCCAGGCTCAGCTTAATTAAGGACCAGCCAGCAGACCACAAGTGTGCTCACAAAAGAAGCTTGCGTCTGAAGGGTTTTGACTGCAGCTCTTTGTAACTACTCACAAACATCTGGTGCCTGGCAAGCTTGCCAGCCTCTTGGAAGGGGTTTCCAGTGAGAAAATTCCTGTAGTTTGCGCCTGAATTCTCCGCAGCGCACCATGCAACACTCGGATCTCTCTCCTGGCACCTCTTCTAAGCTGCCAGCTTTGTACAAGTCATTTCTGGCACTGGCTTCCCCATCAAGGTCTCCCCACCCACCCCAACACATTTTAAACAGTGCACGTGGTCTGATGGGGAACAGTTATTCCCTTGAATGTTCACGAGTTGATAAGCAATTTTTCAAATTCAAGTGATAGTGTCAGTTCCAGTTTTATTGACATGATGAAACAGATCACGGTGGGGACAGGCCCCTCAAAGGAGAAGGGAATAAGTGCAATTATGTTTTACTAGCCCCTTTCACATGCATGTGTGAGTGTGCAGCTGTGCTCAAAAGTAAGTCTCATGGATACTTCCTTAAGTATCTGTTGAAGATTAAATCATCTCATGTGCAGCCTGTAATGATGGCCACTACCAAAAATGGTTCCCATCTGAAAGCTGCCCAGTGCTGCATGATCCCAAACAAGCTGCTGACCTCAGAAGAGAGCCCAGCGGGCAAACCACCACATCACAGACTTGGCCCTCTGCAGCACCACTAATTGTCCCCTTGTCTGTGGGCACTGAGTAAAGGCGGCTACTCAAGGGCAGGGGAACTGTGCTCTAAGCTTGTGTTACTGATTGGCTTTCTCCTAAGACCCATTTCCACTGTGTTTGGGGAGATGCTGTCCCAGTCCCTGCTGAGGTACTCTTTGTCAAAGGATCACTGCACCTCTGATACAATCCCAATACAAATTGTCCCACCCACATGTGCAGGCATTGGATTCAACGCAGGAAATTAACCAAAGATAATCATAAGCCAAATAACCCAAAACCAGACCCAACCTCGGTGCAGGGAGGGGCAAACTTGCCATGAACACGGATGCTTTGACTCAAACCAGCCCTAAAACTAGCACAGCACGCATCTGTTGTCACTGCATTTCCACAAGATCCTGTTGAAATTATGACCAGCTCCCTGCTGGGGCTCTATTCCCCAGTGAAGGTTACAAGCACCAGCACGGTAAAAGGATCGTGATGGGTAAAAATTATGCTTCCATTTAGAAAGGCCCACTAATGGCACCTTGTGCATCTGTCACTGCATTAACAACATCAATTTGAAACCATACAGAAGGTGGACAACTGGTGAAGGAAATAGCTTGCTTACATTAGGAGGTCTGGCTGAAGGGGGACCTTCAGCTTTGTTTCTCAGGAGGGACTGTGATCAGCTGACAGGAAAGTGGACACTTTCTTGTGGGTATTCACATTTTTGCAGATTGGATTCTTTTTGTATAGGAAGGGGAAGACCTCTCAGATCAATATGGGAAAAGGGAAAAACACTGTAGAATAATACTTGGGGAACCAATGGAGCACAATTGCAGCAATGGTAAAACACACGTGTGCGTTCGGGAGAGCAGAGCTATGGAATAAAAGACACAAACTTAAGTTGTGGGGTCACTTTCACCTCCTCCTTCCCAAGAGTCTGGATTTGCCTCCTTCTGCCAAGGAAAACACAAAGCTAAATATAAAAACGCAGCAATCTGGGGAGCTGCTCCAGTGCCCAAAACGTAGGTGTCTAATGCTGTTTTAGGCACTGCTGGTGATCCAAGACATCTGCGTGGGGCTGTGGCAGATACAGCACCAGACCTATGTCAGGCTTCCTCCCACCCGGGGCAGCAGCCAGGGGCCAGGCAGGGAACCCTGGGGCATGGAAAAGGGCACTCCATGCCTGCATTTGGGCATCTAAGCAGCTTCCCCAGAGCCCTGTGTGTTTGGACAGTTGGAGTTAATCATCGAAGAGAAACGAGAAACAGAGCTTCTCTTAGCAAACAGCACTGTGAGATTTGTTAGCAGAGAGGGTAAAAGAGAAAAGGATCCGAGCACAGGGGACAGTCCGGCAGAGAGAGAGGGGGAGGATTGGCAGGAGAGCATCCAAATAGAGCAGCTGCCAGCAGCTCAGAAAAGTTTCAAATTCCTTCTGCGCCACGCTGAAGTTTAGTCATAAATGACAACGGGGGACCTGGGGACAGAGGGATATTTTCTGAAGGGTGTGATCTGCTGGCTTTTTAGACTCTTATGTGTTCCACATGTCTGAGCGCCTCCCAAACACGTCCTCTGCACATGCCGTGCAGCACAGCCGCGTTATCCTACCCGCCTTGCGGACGGGCATCTGGAAGCACGGAGGGATGTTTTCAGCTTGACCCCAGTTGTTGTCTGTGGGAGTTTAGGCCCCAAACTTCCTTTTCATGCCTTTGAAGCCAGGCACTTAAAGAGGAGTCGGACTTCAGCTCCCGGCTTAACCCTTTCACCCTATGTCTGTCCTCCCTCGGTGGGTAAAGTAGTGGGTATTTCTGTGCTTCAAATGGTGTTTACAAGTTTTATGCAGCAATTAATATTTCCAGTGGAGGAATAAAATAATCCCCTAAGAACAATGTAACTTTCAGACTTCCCATCTCTCCTGGCTCCCTTCTTCCCCTACCCTCGACATGGTGGACAGCCCCAGAATATGGGGCAGTTCACTGCTCTTCTTAACCCCTACCCTTCCTTCCAAGAAGCACTGTGTTACAGAAAGGAAAAAATAGAGGGGGAAAAACAAACAAAAACAAACAAACAAAAAATCCACCTTGCTTGGAAACGTTAACAAATATTTTCAATTTTGCTGCCCTTGAAGTACCAGCAAGGAGAAAATTTTGGGTCCTCTCTGTGGTTTATTATCTAGATTTCAGCTCCACCAGCAGCTGTATCAGTGCAAATCAAATTACGCCTCCTGTTTACTTATCTCCAGAGCGCTGACAGTGGCAGCCGAGGCTTATCTTGGCGTGTCAGGAGCCAGCGCCTTCCTCGGGGATAGGACAGGAACTCCACAGAAGCTACATGGGGTGAGAGAAGGAGTGTATATCAATCAGGGAAAGCTCTACTGCCTCTGCTCCCCAGCAGCGGCGTACGTTGTCCAGCTCTGCTGCTTGCGAGGGGCAGTGCAGGGAAGCCGAAGTCCGAGATGTCCAGGGGGGTGGAGGCTGCCTCTTCCCTGTGGATTAGCAGCCTGGAAGCCAGGGTTTGGATTCTGGCTTACTCATTTGCAAGGAGGAGGCAGCAGTGGATCTGCCCGCAGCGGTGACGGTGTGATAGTTCGCGGAGCTGACACTATTTCCCGCAGCTCCTGAGGTCGGTCCGCCCTCCTGCCTGGGAGATGGGCGTTATTTCACGGGAGAAGTGTGGGCACAGGGGCCGCGAAAGCGCATCCCACTGCCCAAAGAGCACGCAGAGCCCTCCAGGGCTGGCCCGAACTGACTCAGGGGCGAGGGCACGCGGCATTTCACCCCCACGAAAAGCTTCGTGCCTCAGTTTCCCCCTTGATGGTAGTGTTGGCTTTGATCCAGTGCTGCTCTGAGATATGACCTGCTTATTGCCGTGTTTTGTACCGCCGGGAGCGCCGGGAGCCTTGGGCATCGCCACCACGAGTCTGACAGCACCTGGGACAGATAAACTATCTCCACTCGGCTCATTGCTCGTGCCCGTTTTATGTGGATCGCGGGTTAAAAGCAAAGCTGGGTATTAGCATTTGGGTGGAGCGGGGGTCTCATTCCCTTCACCCCGGGGAGAGTTTGCTGTGCCAGAGGCCGATGCACCACCCCAGGTGCCAGCCCTCCAAGGACAACGTAGTCGAATCACGGTTTCCCCGGACTTTGTGTTTTCAACACATTTGGCCCCGCGGAGTAAAACCGGCGCCCTTGCCGGCCTGCCCCCAGCACCGAGCCGGCCGCGGGCAGCGGGGGCCGGGCGGGCGGGCAGGAGAGACAGAGGGAGGGAGGGAGGGACGGAGGCCGCCGCCCGCCCCCGGGGCTGCCCCGCGGGTGCGGGCGGGGGGCGCGGGCGGGACGCGGGGCCGGGGCGGGGCGCAGCTCAGCGGGGCATTCCCGCCGCAGTGCCGGGAGGAAGCGGCGCGCAGGGCTGGGCGAGGGAGCGCGTGGAGGCGCCTCATCCCCTTCTTCTCCCTGCAGATCTTCCAATGGAGGCAGCTGGAGAACCTCTATTTCCGCGAGAAGAAGTTCTCGGTGGAGGTGCACGATCCGCGCAGGTGAGCCACGAGACGGGCCGGGCTGAGCCGGGCGGTGCGATGCCGAGCCGGGCTGAGCCGGGTCCTGCCGAGACCGCGCTGTCCCCGCTGCTGTGCGGGGCTCGCTGCGCTTGGTAGCTGGGGAATACATAAGAGATAGGCAGCGGGTACCAAGCCGGGGACTGCTGCTTCCTTTCTGCAGGACACTTCGGGTTCTGGTGTGCGTTTTTGAGGATGTGTTTCCCCTCGGCTCCTAGCGGTATTTTTTTCCCCCTTCCCTCTGTTCTCGCACCTTGTGACCCCCGGGACTGTGCCGCTCCGGTGCCTCAGCTGCAGTGCTGGCAGCCCTCGTGTGTGAAAGGGGGGTTGCCTTGTCCCCTTGTTTCAGTCAGAGCCCGCAGATGAGCGCCAGATTTTGTACTCACATGCTTCTTTGTAAATAAATATTCAGTAGTGCAACTGAAAGGAATGGCACAGAACCAGAGGTTTACCGCCGGCAGCCTGGATGAAAGCCCATCAGTCTTTTTGGCACAGGAGCCTTTTTTTCTTACATTGGAATCCTAATGTGAGAGTTCAAGGGACTGTGCTGCATCCCATCAGTACGTTGAGCACCCCTGGTGTGTTTGCATTACTGGATGGTTACTGCACACAGTGAGTGTATGGCTCTGGAAGTTGTTCTGACTAAAAGTAATGTCTCGTTTGCACAGTAAGTATAATACCACTAATGGAAACCATCTCTCTGCCCAGACTGATTTGATGTGTTGCTGGTAGTAGTGTGTTGAGCTGATCACTCAGCAGTGATCCAGTTTCACCTGTTTCCCATGCCTATCTGTGTACTAATAGATGTACTTTTATTAGGGGAATTTTGCATGCAGTTTCTATCCTTATTTACCCTGATATGAACACAGTCACACCAGTACAACAGTGCCTGTCTACATAGGTGCATTTGCTAAAACTAACACCAAGTAAAGCAGCTCATGTCCTTGTGCAGCTCCAGGTCAGCAGAACCTCAAAACATCTGCCTAATATTAAGCATGTTAACAGTTGCATGAAATCTAGCAGAGCAAATTCCCAAAGTCGAGGATACACTGGGAGATCTTCCAGCAGCAGGAGCTGGGGGTAGTGCACTCCTTCCCCACTGAGGCTCCGGCAGCCCGAGAGGCGTCAGAAACGCGTGCTGTGAGCGACCAGCAGCCAGGAGCCCCTAAATGCCCTGGGTTCTGGCTGTTTACTGGAAGGAGCAGTTGCAAGAAAAAGAAAGGAAATAGCTCTGGGACATTAAAATCATGGTGTCATTTGCAATTCGATGTCGTGCGTGAAATGTGACCACACAGAGCAGCCTCTTCTCTCTCATTTGTATTTAGATTATAGGAATTAGCCACACAGAAGAGCTTCCGTTCTTTACTCCATTGCTTTGTTTCTCTGACTCAACACCAGGAGGACAAAGCCTTGTCCGGGGTACTTTCTTGCTACAAAGGAATTAGATTGCTTGGATTTTGTATCATTTTGATTGGTTTCAGTATCCAGAGTGGCACCATCCAGGTGGAGCTGGTACTCAGGCTGTAATGCAGTGCAGCATGTTGCAGTGGCGTGGTGGGAAGACAGCTTGGGTTGTAGTCTCCCAGCCAAGTGGGATGGACTCCTGCAAGGAGTTGTTCAGCGTGTGGAGGCGGAGGAGTAGCCAATGCAGTGCTCTCTCCACATTCCTCTCCTCATAGCCAAACCAGAGCCTGAGTCAGCAAAGCCACAGTCAAGAGAGCGAGCGCAGCTCCGTGGTTGTGGCCAGGGCTGGGCAGCACAATGTATGTTTTTAAGTCCTACCTCTGCCCGTGGCTTCCTATTCCCAACAAGCCATTTAACTTCCTTTCATTGCAGTTACTTATCCCATAAAGGAGGAAAATGATACATTTTAGGGGCTATCAACCGGGTTAATTCCATAGCGCATGTAGCATGCATGGAGAGAGGTCATGGAAAAAACACCCATGGGCCATATCTCTCAGGTCTTCAACACAGCTGTGAAAAGCAAGTCCACAGCTCTGACCAACAGTCTGCAGACATTCTAATGGAGCCTGCTGTTTTGATGGGAAACATGTACAGACTCCAAAAAGGGAAATAATTACAAATCACTACTTTTACAGTGAGAAGATTAATGATTTGCAGAGTATGTTTCTAAAAATTCAGGAGCAACTGTGTTTGAAATGAATAGGATGACACCAGAATTAAGGCTTCAGCCCATGTTTGAGTGCCTTAATTTTCTTAGAGCTTTATGTGCCAGTGTGCTGCAGTGGTTTCTGTCCTTAGACCAATATAAAGCATCCAGTGCTGGGTCCACTCTCCAGTCTCAACTTCAAGAACACCTCCCAGCACAGCCTTCATTCCCTGTCCAGTGACAGGAGTGAGGTAGCCCAGTGCCATCACCTGCTGTCCTGTTGCATCCATGGAGACTTTTCTCACGAGAACAATACTCGTAATAGGACAAGGTTTCTAGCACCATTCACAAGGAAAGGACTCAGCACAGGGTAACTCTGAAACATGAGATCCCAGTTGTCTCAGACCTTGTTTGCATTGGCCATAGCTGTTTTCTCAGAAATTTCACTCTGATTTGTAGCTCCCTAATTTGACTTTAACACATTTTGAAGCACTGAAAAAGCCCTGATGCAATGGCTGTCAGCCCTCTCCCAGACTGAACACTGCCAGCAGTTCTCATTTTGCTGCAGAGTTTTGGTTTTCTTTCATTCTTGGCTCTATCTCAACTTTCTTCAACTGTTCACCGCTCCATGTTCACCTCCAACTTTGGACAAGGCAGTGGCCCACAAGCACCAGAAGAGAGGTGGCCAGTGCAGATACAGGTGCAGGAGGGGAACCTTAGAAGGCTTGAGGACTTGTGAGTGCTGGTAAAAGAGCTGACTCCCCTTGCATGGCACAGTAAAGCTCCTGGGCTGTCACCTCAGTGTCACCTGCTCACCTGCAGTGTCACCTCCACACCTGCATGGCACAGAGTCCCTGCTCACTGTGGGCTCTGGCAGCCCCTCTGTAGCACATCTGTTCCCCGGGCTGTCTCTTGCACTGGTCCCTCTTCACCATCCATGTCCCTGAAAGTGTCACATTTCTGAGCAAGTGTCTGTACCCACGTCACATCAATTCATAATCCTGCTCTACCATAAGGCCCATCTTAACAGACTGGAGAGGAGGCCCTCATTTATCTGGGGCTCTGTAGGTCAGTGGTGTGGTTTATTGCAGCCAGAGCTCCATCCCTGCAGTGGGAGGAGTTCCACAGACCAGGATGCTGAGAGCCTGGATGTGTGCTGTGCTGGTGTCAGGGGCTCTGCTGGTGGGGTTGCTTTTGAGGGACAGGGAAGAATAATCAAGCAGGTTTGTACAGCTGTGAAAGCATGGGGAAACCTAACCTGTGTTTTTTTGCTAATGATTGAGAACAATTGGGAGTCCCAGAGAGGAAATATTTAGCTCTTATTTTTCCTGTTTTTAAATTCACTCAGCTAATCACTGAGTCCCATTCTTCTCTCCAGGGCACTGGGCAGCCCCCTCTGAGCCTCACAACTCCCTGCCCCCATACCATGTGGCAAATCCTGCTACATCTGTTTACAAGTGGGGAAATCAAGGTTCTTGAAGAGTTTCTCCCACACTCCCTAAAGTAGCCATTGATCCTGTGGCTCTTTAGTTGGTACCTGGGTCCTAATATTTGGGAGCCACTGTCCAAAGCCAGAGGCAGTGGAGGGTGTGAGGACTTCAGCTCAGATGTCTCTGCATGTGATGAGACATGCAGGCTTTGGCCTTGGTGGCTCCCCTGGGATGTGCAGCAAGTCAGCATCAGCGAAATCCAGGGGTACAGTCTGAGCTGGACAAACTGGATGATCCTTGCTGTTAGTCCTCTGGAGCTTGCTATCTTGAGGAGATACTTGAAATAAATGCTCTCCTGGCTTGATTAGATATTTATTACTGGTTTCTAAGCATTTTTTCCCATTAACACAAGGGTGTACACAGTAAAGACAGAAATTTTTACTATGAGATCTGTGACAGGTTCTGCCACAGAAAGCAATCTGGTGAAACCTTTGTGTAACCCCTGTTCATTCTTTTCTCCTCTCCAGGGCATCTGTGACCAGGAGGACTTTTGGGCATAGTGGCATTGCTGTGCACACGTGGTACGCCTGTCCAGCATTAATAAAGTCTATCTGGGCTATGGCCATTAGTCAACATCAATTCTACCTGGACAGGAAGCAAAGCAAGGTAGGCATGGAAAGTTCCAGTTGTGGTGGGTGAATCCTTCTCACTCCCCACAGTCCCAGCCACATCAAGTCCAGACAGTGGCTTCTTTCCTGCCCTCCCTTTCCACTCAAGATCAAAAAAAAAGGCAAATCGACTGAAGATTCTGAAGTCCTGACCAGATTGAGAAAATTTGTATTGAATGCATGCCTATGCGAGTAAGGATTCAGGCAAAGGTTGTATTGAACTGTGGCCAAATTGAAGGAGCCATTGTTAGCAAGCAGATAGGGTCACCATCCCTGTCTGGATGGTTTCCACGTCTTCCATGTCTGTCATAAAGTTCGAGCAGCTTCCAGTAACTGAGCTCAAAGTAGCTTCACAACCTACAACTGTCTCTGGATTCTTCTTGCTGTCCCTTGATTTCTACTACTGTATTTTCCTAGAAAGGAGGAGTAGGGACATTATTTTAGGAGGGGAGCAGGAGGCTTGACAGCCCGGCTGTACAAGGAGCTATTGCAAACTGGTGCTGCACAAAGGGCCATGCAATGCACAAAAGAAACCACCTCGAAATCAGAGGAGTGTATGTTCTCCCTCTTAATTCCTTTCATCAGTAATTTTAGGCTTACCCAGAGCAGCAGGAGATCGCTTTGATCACTTTGAGTTTACTTTGACACACAGAAAAGACTTCTCATGCAGACTTCCCTCTCCATATGAGCATGCTGGTGTAAAGCTTCACAGAGAAGACAGAGTCTGTGTTGAGTGGGTACCTGCATTGGTCCTCATCTCTGGTGAAATGGCAGAATGTGCAGGTGATGATCCTTCAAATGCCTGAAACAATGTGCAGGTGATGATCCTTCAAATGCCTGAAACAATCTTAATATCTTGCTATTGTTGAAAGCACTGCATGCATTTTCAGGCTGGGGCTGCTTCATTCCTTGCTCAGGCCCTGGCCCTATCAAGTCCTTTCATAAGCCAGTTCAGCCCATTAAACTGGCAGAAAAATATTTCTTTTTCCTGCTTTTCTTTAGTGCATTATTTTTTCTGCCAGTTAAATTAATCAAGTTGGCTTTCTGGAATAATGTGGAGGGCCATGAGTGTGCCGTTAGTCCCACTTGTTCTAAGCCCTTCTGACATCACTTTCCCCCTTAAGCTCTGTGACTTTATTGTAGAGTGGGTAGGACTTTTGGATGCCCTGGACATGGTTGCACTCACTTTGGCCATGTCTCATCTAATGCAAAAATCCAGGTTACACCTTAGTTGCTGTATTGAATTTAGGGATGCAGCTAACTTCCCAACCCTGCCTAAGTGCCAGCTGTAAATACAGACAAAATTGCATACTCATTGATACTAAGGGAAGCTTTCCCGTCCCCCTGCTCTGCTCAGGACCATCAGGGCACTGCATAGTCCTATCTGTCAACTCAGAGATAAATTTCAAGCAAATAGAAGTTTATTTTTCTTTACTTTTAGCCAGATGGATTTGCTGATCTACCTGCAAGGTATTTAGGTCACAAGCAATCAACAAACAAAAGGAGATTCCCTCCTCCTCCTCCCATTTCTTTGCTAAGAAACTGAGTCTCTGAAACACCCAGGACTTCCTTCAGTGACTCCTTTTGTTGTTGGCAGATTGTGTTTCAATTTTATCTCCCCTCTCTCACACTCCTACAGGCAGCACCACCCACCAGCCCTCATTTGTCAACCTGTCACGTCTGTGACCATGTCAGCATGCTTTGTCACAATAATCCCAGTGGTCGTGCTGAGGCTTTGAAGTTAAGGCATACAAATATTTTCATCCCTTTCTCTTAAGGGAACAGATATTTTCATCTGTTGTCCTCATCTTTGACATGACACTGTCAATACTGATAGATCCATCAATTTTAATTGATCTGTTCAGTTCATTCTGCTGGTCACTTCAGGGACACAGTGCTCATATGAGCTTCGCTTTGGAAAACTAGTGAATCATATCCCAGAGTGGGTTGATGTGAAATGACTTTGGTTCAGCTCTCAGGGGCCTAGACAAACATTTATTGAGTTTCAGGTCGCATGGGTTTGCAGCCCCTTAAATTTCAGGCCCCACTTCAATTGAATCCTCAACTTCAAAGCAAAACTTAGATATTCCTTCCTTTCATGTCCAAACTTGGCATTTCATATAATTTTGACAAAAGAAAGAAAAATAAAAACAAACTTAGAGGAAAAAGCCTGCTGGAGCTCACTGCACAGCTGAGCCTGTGCTACAGTGATGTAGATTAGATGGCAGGAGATGTGACATAGTGATAAAGAAAGCCTGAAGTCTGCTCCTCACATAACTGGGCACCAGTTGGATCTGGACCAACAGCTCCACTGGAAAGAAAACCCTTCACTTGATTTAAAAAAGAAATAAAATCCTCTTTGCCTGGATTCTGACCCTTTTGCAAGCGAGGTCCCAGCCGTTTCTGCAGCCTCACTCCATGTTGAACTCCTGCCAGCTCACCGGGTTCCCAGCATCTTGTTCCCTGCTGATCTGTCTCTCTCTCCCTGCAATCGAAGCATAACGTGGAGACTGAAAAGATCCCCAGTTTCCCAAGTGAGCTTGTCAGCGCGCAGAGCTCCTGTCAGCTTCCTTTTTTTTTAGGGGACAGATGCAGCAGGACTCGAAGGCATGTCTTTGCTCTGTTGACTGCACTGAGTCAATCAAACACTTGGCCTAGAAACCTTGAGAAGTCCCATTCTGTGGGAATTTTCAACACTATGTTCCTCCAAGTGCAAGGCTTTTTGGCTGAATGAACTGGTAGAAAATAGGCCAAGGGTTTCAAAAAATGACCTCCAGCAAAGCCCCATCACTGCAAGATGGATAAATTCATCCCTAGTGTCCATCTTCTTCCTCATTTCACTTAGGGATTTTTCTTCACCCTCTGACCCTGTCAGAACAGCACTGGGGATCAGTTTGGCCCCATGCTTTGAAATGACTCATGAATGAGCCAATCTTCCTCCCTGTAAATGGGACTTGGCAGGTCTGCGTTAAGTGCTGTAAAACTTCTGAGCCTGGAGGGACTGTGGGGCTCGGGGGAGCACTAATGGGGTGTAGCCCAGCTTTGCAGCGCTGTGCTGCAGCACACAGCCCGCACGGGCTGCTGCTCAGTGGCCTGTGTGAAATGAGCTGTTGCTCTGATTCCTGCTGCTGCTGAGAGCCTGTCCAATGCACGAGACCACCCAACGCTGACTGGCATTGCTGTAGGCAGCAGAGGCAGCAGGGACTGAGCAGCAAGGGAAATTAACCCCATTCCTTTCAGGAGATGTTTCATCTGCACTGTTCAGTGCAGGGCACCATTACTACAACTGTGATTGGATCTAAAATCTTCTTCTATGGTTTCTGCAGGTTTGAATTGTACCCTCTGCAGAGGAAGTTCACTCTGCCCTGCCAATCCTGTCTGCTGGTTTGTTTTTCCTCTCTCCTGGCTCCAGGGATGCCAGGCTTTGGTCTTATATCACCTTTTTGTTTGCCCTCCATAGGGTACACTTCCAGCCACTGCTGGCTTGGCCAGGACCACAACAGCATCCAGCAGTCACATTGCCTTCACTCAGCACATTGCTTGGTGCCCAGTCAGACAGGTAGGGCCAGAGTGTGCCCTCATTTGCATTTTGAAAATGAGCAGAAATAAACTGCAGGGCTGCTTGCTGTAACTGTCCTACAAAAACAGGAAAACCACTGCCTCATGGAGCAGGAGGGATGGATCTATCCTTGCAGACTTGGGGTTTGTGCCTTTCTGAGGCAACCACTGCCAGGACTCAGTGTGTTGGGTCAGGCAAGACACTGGGTTTGATCAACATAGGTGTTCCTGGGCTTATACAAAGTATACATAACCCTACATATACATAGGGTTATACAGCATATATTTACCTGCAGGGGATTTATCAGCAGGACAAAGGCACTTGGAAGGCTTGTCACCTCCAAAGGTCTGGCATTGCAGCAAGACAGCACTTCATGCTTAGGCTCCTTATCAAGACTTCAATAGAAGGAAATCTCATTAGATAAAAGCAGTGATTTTCCTCTTCACCTGGAATTAACCTTCCAGAACTATTTGAAGAAGATGTTTCACAGGCCTTGTTTCTGACCAGAAACATCTGATCCAAGAAGCTAAAGAGTGCTGTCCTTCTCCTGGGGCTGATCTTGGGGAGGAACTGCTGGAAATGGGAAGTGTCTAACTGGTTGCAACATTAGTTGAAGAGTACTGGTTGAGTGATCTGCTCTGATATCCTGTCAGGTAGTTCAGCCTCGGCACTCACGAGGACTGCACTGTTCACTCTTGGAAACAAGTGAGAACACATACCCTGGTATTGGTTGTTGTGGAAATAAACTTGTGGAGCATTTGGGTACCTCAGCCACTGAATGGAGCCTATGAATACCCAAGATTATTAAATTATGATAATACTTCTGAGGGTGTTTTTAGTGTAAGGCCTTCCCAGTGCTGTCTTCGTTTGCAGTCTTAAATTAATCTTAAAAATACAGTGTGCTACAGGGAGACATTTTCCTTCCCTTATTATTTCACTGATATGCAAACAGAGGCGGGAATCACTAAGAATTTAACTTTTAGTGTCTTACCCAAAGCCCCACAGCACATCAGTAACAGAACTAAGAAGCTCAGTGGTGAGCACTTAGCCCTCAATTCAGGTTGTTCTTGTTGGAATGGTTTCTTCTCCCTGAAGATGTGAAGTAACACTGAAAATCCCATTGTAACAAGCATTCCTTGTTGTCCTGTTTCATGTTATTTCCAGTGGGAACAGATCACACCCTGCTTTGTGGACATCAATCAGCTTTGATTTGTTAGCACAGTAATGAGGTGCCCATCCCCTGAGCTGTATGGCCAGGGCTCAGTCTCTTCTGGCCTTCAGAAGGTGCCAAGGTGAATGCTCAAGTAATCTTAAACTGAGGCTTCATCCCCTTTTGGATAAAACTCTTCTTGCAGTTGGAGAGTCTTGGCAAAATGGGCCAACAGCTTTCTGAGTTCTGGGGAATTAAAATTGCAGGTCAGTGGCCCTGCAAGGACAGATTAATTGAAGCTCAGAAGCACAGGGTTTGTAAGATTTGAGCAGTGGGCTGAGATGACTGTTGGAGGTCCATTCCAGCTGAAATATTCTATTCTATTCTATTCTATTCTATTCTATTCTATTCTATTCTATTCTATTCTATAGGTTTACATACTACGCATTATTTACTTTCTTGTAATTACAAATTGCAATCTTGTTGACATTTGGTGGGGAACAATGGTCATGCCCTAATGTGGCCAGTCACTGAGCTGGGCTGGCTGTTGTTTCCTACCAGAGTAATGTTAATGCTTTGAAGAGGTCCCTCACAGTAGGGGCACTGCATAGGGACAATAATCTGAATGTGTTTTCCTGTCAGTATTTTCTTCCAGCTTCTCATGACAGTCCATTTAAGGCATGTCCTTACTGTGTTTTGTTCCAAAGCTTATTGCTGGTTTGTGAAGGCCCTTTCTGGCTTCCTTTAGATGCTAGAGATGGTCTTTAGCCTTTGAGCTTTTCAGCAGGTTACTATGATGGCATTTCTGAAGGTTTCTTATTGTATGTGGTAAAACAGTGACTCCATACATTCTTTGTTTAAGAGAGAAAAATGTGCATGGCAAAGCAGAGAAAAACCCAAACAACAGGAAGCGATGCCAGAATTGTACCCACTTAAGAATGTATAAAGTACAGCAGTGAATACTGTGCCAGGTTGCTTCTATTCTTGTAAAATAATCCAAGTTTTCTGTGGAGGCCTGTTTCCTGCCACAGCAAAAGGTCTTTTTCCTTCTGTGAGCTTTCAAGAGGCGTTAGATCATTACTAACTGCTGTGTCCACCTTCAGTCCAAGATTCATGCTGCAAGAAGCCTGAGTGAGATTGCAATTGACCTGACTGAAACTGGAACCCTCAAGACCTCAAAGCTGGCCAACATGGGGAGTAAAGGCAAAATTATCAGCGGAAGCAGCGGGAGTCTTCTGTCATCAGGTAGGTCCTGTGTCCTGTAACTGGAGGGAGTATGGTGAGAAGGGCCATGGCCCTGGTATAATGGGGAGCAGCCAGAAGCTGCACTGCAGAAATGAAAGTCACTTCCCTTTCTGTCTGTCCAGGTGGTGGTCCATCTCTCAGCACATTGCTCCACAAACAGCACAGGCAGCAGCCTCCCCCTCTCTCTTTACCACCACTCGTTTCCTCCTTGACTCCAGGATGTCATCTCCAACCTCTCAATTTCCAGCTGAAACGTGGTCACTCTTCACAATTTCTACCCTAAATATCCCTTGGTATCCAGCTTACCTTGAGGTAGATGGGTTTGTGAAGGAGTGCCCAGCCAGGAGTGGGGAAGCAGTCACCCAGTGCAGCTCACAAAGGAAACTGAAGCTGGGAACTGGTGATGTTCCTCAGCATTGTTGAGACAGGGTGTCTTCTTCACCAAGTGCACATCTGCTTTGCCTCTCTGTTACTGGCATTTGGCTGCTGTCCAAGCTCAACAGAACTATTCCCTAGCACTCAACCAAACTAGTGTCAGGGTCCTGAAGGTTTCTTGTTGTGGCTCAGAGCACTTTCCTGTGTGAGGAAGATTTCATGTGTGAGAGAAACCCAAGGGAAGGTGATGCAGAGGAGAGCTAGAGCAGGAGGAGAGAAGGACTAGAGAAGGGGGACGGGAGGTTGTGACTCTTTGATACTCTTCTGTCAGTCTGAACCATGCAAGCTGTGTGTAAAACAGCTTGTCAATTTTCACTGCAAATGTCACTGCAAGCTTAAAGCAGGGGGTGATGTTTAGCAAAGAGCTTGAAGCTGCTTAGGTGAGCTCTTCAGGAGGGCAAGGTTTCTGGTATCACTGTAATTAACAGTTTCAGACAATTAAATACCTTCTGTTAAGCATCACATCAAGTTATCAAAACCAAATGTGTTGAGATGTGTAACAGCAGAGAATAACCTTCTCAGGCTTGGGCAAAGGAAGAACCCATCTAAGAATGAAAATGCTTTAAAACTGAACCCACACTGATGTAGTAATTAGCTTTGCATCACTGTATCCTTGGAAAATGGCTAAAACCCTGCTTGGAAAATGTTCAGCAAGGGGTTAAAATGTGGAGTGCTTCCAGAGCTGCTTGCTGTGCAATTCCTTGCCTCGCCTGCAAACAGAGTTGCCTTTCTGCTCCTGAGGTCTTCCTGACAAAGTACCCAATCCACTGTCTGTACCTCCCATGCTTGGGGAGTTGCAGAAGCTCAGCTGCTCCCAGATGGGTGTCAGGTTGTTGGAAGTCTTTGTTTGGCATTTTTTTCAGCTCTCCTGCTGGAAAGTAAATAACATTAAGTACCCCGAGAAAGTTCTTAAGGTCTTTCCAAGATCTCAGCCTCCTGGGCACCATTCCTAAGTCTGTGACAGCTACTTGGTAGTAATCCTGTTTCCATGTTAATACATGCAGTTTTTGTGTTCCTGGAAAAAAAACCACTGGGGTCTGCTTCTGCTCTTACACCTGGAGAGAGCAGTAGCCATGTGAAAGCCGGCAAAAAATCAGGCCCAGGGAAGCTGGTGTAGGCCCAGTATGTATCAGGGTTAAGTATACTGAAATTCCAAACTGGGAGCTGCCCATGCTTTTCTTTCTGTACTTTTGTGCTCCCTGCATCTTTCTGGCTGAGCACAGGATTTGTAGACTCATCAGAATTGCACTAATGACTAGACCCACCCAGAGTTCATTGAGGTGAGTAATTTCTTCAGTCCTGGGTAGGTGGATTTGCCTACCTGGGTGCCCTCATAGCACTGTGTGAACCTCTGTTTCTGTCAAGGTGCTGCTGGTGGGCCAGGCAAGCATGGCTCCCTCCATGTTCCTTTCTTCAGAGCTGCCTGTACATCCTGCCAGCTCGGAAGACAGGGCTCTCCCCAAAATGTTGAGGAGAGCTGCAGAGTTTGCTGCTGCTGTGTGCCTTCCAGCAGCTACAAGCAGCTACAAGAGAGTATTGAGAGAAGATGTCTGGCAGAGGTCAGGTACCAAGGAATTAGAAACCCTGGATTGCTTCCACACTCAGACCCCTCTGCTCCAAGATCCCCTTCCCTCAGCCTGGCCAGTAGAGGTGGCCCATCCCTGTCCCACTGGATGGGAGGGGGCATTCATTGTCTGTCCCACTGGGCACAGTCATTGGCTCTGTCCCAGGCTTTGTGTTTCCTCCCATTGTGCCAAAGATTATCGGCACACAACCACAACAATGATGGGTTATCGCAGTACAGCCTGCACACTGGAGAGAATAAGTGCAAATGATTAAGTGGCCACAGTAGACTTCCAGGCTATAAATACCTCAAGTGACTCGAAATCACAAGGTCAGGACTGAATCTCTGTTTGCCCCCACTTCCCCACTATTCTGTCTTTTCTTTTCCTGAAAAATTTTTGTAGTCATTTCCTCCCTCCATCTGACTCCTCCTCACTGGAGGGGCTGTCAGCACCATGAGGAGCATGCCAAAACTGGCATGTCTCCCCTGGGCTTGCAGCAAGTCTGCAAGGAAAAGTTTGTTGTTGCTTCCAGCTGTCACACTGTCTGGAGAAGATCCTGCTGTGCAGTACAAGGCAGACACTGCCCCACACCACTTATAGTCTCAAGAGACAGCAGAGGGGAGATGGAATCTTACGCTGGAAGTGGCTTCCTCATGATCACAGCAATTCAAGAGCAAAGCCTCAGCTGCTCCATTTTTCCCACGCTCTTGATCTCAGGCTGTCCACTGCAGATTTGTAATTCTGATGCCAAACTCCATTTCTGACAAGCTGACTCTAACTTTTGTCCTCATTTTGGCTCTGAAGGGACCTCCCTAGGACAGTGGGCTGCTGGGATTTATCTCAGGGACCTTCTGCTCAGGATCTGTGGGCCATCCCTGGACTTCTGGGCAAAGATTTGCCTGTGAATGAAAGCTCTGCTTTCACACAGGCAGGAACCAAATCAAAGCCAGCAGAACAAAACCAAGTTAGTTCTAAGGTGGGTTTTTCCCTTGGAGTCTGTGCCATCAGAGCCCTGCAGGTCTCCAAGCTAGCGAGGAGCCCTGCAGTCACTGGGCTGAACCCCAGACTACCTTCTGCATCTCTGCTTTCCCTCTGCAGGCGCACTCAAGGAGCCTCCAGCCCCTGAGCCCCGTTCCTTCTGCAGCAGCGGAGGTTTCCTGTGCAGGGGCCTGTTTACGCTTGAGAGCTCCACACGAGCCCAGCCCGCCAGTTCCCCGGCCCCGCCCGCTGCGGCCGGCGGGCTGTGTCCGCGCTGGGCCGGCCCGGCGGGCCTTGGGGCGGATGAGCAGCGCCCGCCCGGCCCGCGGGGGCCGCCGAGGACGAGCGGCCCGCAGGATATCTGAGTGGAGCATCCTGTGTGGATCAGCTCCAGCCGAGCTCCCTCGTAGGAAATCCTCCGTGTCGGGCAGAGAGCAGAGATAGGGGCTGTCTGGGACTGCTGGTTGCTGTGGGCTGACATCCTGGTGCAGTGAGTCAGCCCGGGCTCTGGCACGGAGCGAGCGTGGGGGAAACTTCCCTCCCTGCTCAGGGGACAGCCTTCCACGGGGACCTCAGCCAAACGGGGAGCCAGCAGCCGGATGTAGAGTGAAGGCTTTGCCATATTTAGATGTGTTTTTCCTGGAGCAGGAGACTTGGAGAATGAGAAAAAGAGATGCCTGTGTGCTTTTGCCTTGCTGCTGCTCAGCCACCTTATTGCATCTCCTCTCCTCTCCCCTCACAGCTGGTGTCACCAAGACTGGGCTCTCTCTGCTCTTCAGCATCCCATCTGTTCTCGCTGCTTGTTTTCGTCCTTCTCATTTATCCCTTTTCCAAGCTGACTCCACTCTGCTACAATAGGTAGAGGAAATAGGGACAAACAGTGAGTCACTTTAGGACTTTTCTCTCCAAAGTGGTGTCTGGTCTCACCCCTTTGGCAGGCTTTAAAGCAGGGCTTGTCTTGGACCCCAGCAGACCTGTACCTGCATAACACTTGACTAGGTCCTTCAGAGGTGTGACCCATGTGCTGCATGTCCCCTTCAACATCACCAAGACTGTCCTGACCTCACCAGTAAAGAAGTGAGCAGAACTCAGCCTGTTAGCATTGGTTCAGCCATTAATTCTGCTGGAGAAGGAGTTGGACAGGAAGGACCATGTTCCCCCTGCATTTCTCAGCTCATGTACTCCTGAATGTCAGTGGATGAAAAAATCACCCAGAGAGGCCGTGTAGGTATCAGAAGACGAGTACTGTTTCCAAATTAGTAGGGCATTAAGTGGACGTTAAGGTCACCAAGACCTGTGTCCCGTCCTGTGTGCTAAGAAAGAAAGAGCACATACACATAAAACCAGCCCCCAGTTCAGCAGGTTCCTGGTGCCCACCAGAGAGAAGGCCCTGTGCCTGTTACCTGGTGTATTTTCACAACCCTTTTTGTTTTAGGGACATCAAATGTTTCTGCAGAAGTGTGCGTTAAAATGCAGAGTTTGGTAAATCCTTGCACTGCAAATGGGAAGGAGGCTGAACGATAATTTTCACAAAAAGGTTCAAATGCTGTACAGGAAAATTATCTATTTCAGCAGTATTTCTCCCTTTAGGAGATTAGGAATTAACCCTAATTGTGGGAGATAAAACACCTGAGAAAGCCTCCCAGTTAAGCATTTCTGTTGCAGCAAGAGCCTCTTGGGTTAGGACTGATCGCTCAGGACTGATTTTTCTCTGTTGGTGATCACCTTTGGAAGGCACTGGGCAGCCATGACTCAGTGACCATATCTTATAAGGCTGATAAGGTAGTAACTGCTTGATTTGGTTTGTGCTGGTCTTTGATTATTTCTTGGTTGTTTTTACGGTATTTTGATTTGTCCTGACATTTTTGGGTCAGTTGCCACTGGGTTTAGAAGTGGATCTATGATCACAGCCTTATTCAAGGAAGGATTGATACATGTTTATAAATAAAGAGCCTCTAATGGAAGCCATAGGCACCCATCAATACAAAACACTATTCTCTGCTCATTTACAGTCATCTCATACAGGTGTGGTTCTCTTGACTGACCAAGTTTCCGTGTGCTTTTCACCCATGAGAGCAAGCAGAGAATTCAGCCCATAAAAATCTAATAATACACTACAAAATAATTCAGCTTTTAGATAAAAATTCAAAACCAAAAATTAGTGCCAGTGAGTGGATGACTTTGGTTTGTTTCAGCAGTAACCCCATTGCTTCACTCAGAATGTGATAGTGCACTTCCAGGTCCCCTCCAGTTCCTTTGCTTTTTGGAACCAGTGAAAAAGATGGCAAAATGGGCACTCAGTGGACAAAATGTGCACCAATTGTGTCAGGGTTGAGACCAGCATGGCTCTCACACAGGGAAAGCACAGCTGGAGCAGATGCTGTGAACTATCTGGGCTTGATTTGGGTCCCTACCAGCTCAGCCAGAAACCTTTTGTTTCCTTCTTGTGGGCATACCCCGAATCAGCACAGGGGTCTGGCCAGGCTGTTCATATGCTTGTAAATATTTCTGTGTAGCTGCTGTGGCAACCCACACAGCAAAAAAGAATAGCTTTTAAAAATAAATCCGAGGCTGGAGTGGAGGTATGGAGCCGAAAGAGGAAGGAAAGGGGAAGAGCAGTTGAAAGGAAAACATAGGTCATTTAAGTTGTCATAAAAGAAGAGAAAAAGGTTCAAAACATCTGCTGGAATCATGAGCAGCTTTTTACCGGGACTCAGCAGTTTGTTGACAAGTCCATGAAGAAATTCAGCAGTTCAGTTTTGCTAGTAACTGCTCACCAGGGTTACTATTAAGAATTACTAAGTGCTGGAGAGGAGTTTCCCTACCAGTGCAAATACAGGGCTCCTCTAGAAGGTCCCATCAAGTTCTTCCAGCACAGATGTGTCTGCAGACTTGAGTTTTGTTGCTTTACGAGGACAAACACAAATAAAATGAGGATGATTACAGCAATTACACAAGCACCTTACTGTGAAGTTCTCCTCCTTTGTCTGATAATGCTCAGCCTGGCTGATCTTTAGTGAGATCTCTTCCATCACCCCCACTTCAGGACAGCCCAGTGAAAGGTTTAAGGAAGCAGAATGGTGTTCCATTGAATAAATGCCAACTATCTTCCTTCATGAAAACTGCAGAAAATACTTGTGGAAAAGATCTGTGGGATTCTCTGCACCCCCTGAGCCAATGCAGAACTGATTTGTGGCAATTTTTGTCTTCAATCCTCTTTCAGTTTAGCTTTAATGGTCTGCTGGAGTAGTAGCAGTGAAAGATGAAGCTGAAAGCACAAATTTCACTGTTTTGCTGCCAAAATAAAGAATTGTTCCCAGATTCCTTCCAAAACTCTGTGAAATAACAGCTTTTTCAACCTCCTTGGGCTGGGTGTTTTCACTGAATGCATGGAGGCCAAGCTGCAAATATATCTAGGAGTCACCTCTAATCCCCATCTGATGACAGGTGCACAGAAAATTCCATGTTGTGTCTGAATCCTGCAGATAATAATGGTCTGCTTTCTCTGTGCCATTGCTCGAGAGGGGCAGGAAACGGGTCACTGTTGTAAAAAAAATGTTTGTATTGATACACCAGCAGCAAAAGGAGGGATAAGGAGAATATCCATCCTTTATTGTATATGGGGGAAACGTAGTGACAAAGGATGAGGTTACTTCATCAAGAAGTTCCCCTGAAGAGCTGAAATTACAAATATTGTCATGACATCTGAGCAACAGAGTCTGATTTAATGCACCAGCCTACTTCAGTGGGAGTTGCTGGTAATTGCCATTTGAAAAGCCAAGTCTTTTGGACATGCAGTTAAATATCTCAACCTATATCTTCACAAGAATCAGCTACTATCCCAGAAGGAGCTATGGTTGGGGTTTTCTGGTGTATTTTACGGGAATCTTGCTAGGTAATTTTGTTCCATTACAGTTTTTCATAGAACAGGTCCTGTAAGTGGATTGAATTACATGTTTGCTACTAGGATAATTGCAATTCTTAAGAAGTAGGCTGTACTGTCAAATGGTTTCTCCTAGACTTAATTTCCAAAAAATGAATCTCCAGGGCTTTGTAAACTGTACTTTGCCATTGAGAGCTTTCATGGGAGTTGTATATGGGTTTCCTCTAAGATCTTATTTTACTGCTTTTATTTTTCCAGAAAATGATTACAAATGTCTTTATGTGCTCCACTGTTGAATCTCTGACTGTTAGCTTAAACATTAGGGATTTGCTGTAAACAAACATGACTGGGTAACACCTGCTTCATGTCGTAGTCCAATTTCTTTTTGGAAGGACTGTGTCCAGGCTTTGGTAAAATTACAAGCACTCCAGATGTGTATTCTGTCAGCTGGCCTAGTGAAATCATTGTTTATTGACAGGTTCCCAAGAGTCAGACAGTTCTCAGTCTGCCAAGAAAGACATGCTGGCTGCACTGAAGTCCAGGCAAGAAGCTTTGGAAGAGACACTGCGCCAGCGCTTGGAAGAGCTAAAGAAACTGTGCCTGCGGGAAGCGGTAGGCAGTGGACATTTTATAACCTGGAACACTTTGTTTCTTGCTTTGTTATAGCGTGCTTGCTGGTGGGGTGGAGTCAGGACATGAGATTCCTTCCACAGTCACCTCTTACAAAACCCATTGTACAGTGGCCTCAGGGAGATCCAGCTGTTTCAACTCCAGATTGCAAAGTCCAGGGCTTTTTTTCACCAGAGAAGGGGATGCCAAATCATCTGGGTACCCAGCTGGCTTGGGGCAAGGAGGGTGCTCAGCATCCATGTCTGCTCTTTGAAATAGTGAATAAGTTGCATTCAACCAGGCTTCTTACTAACTTTGATAAAAATATTCTTCTACCTAAACACCATGGGAAGGCTATTCTATGTGCTGGTCATTACTTCTCAGAGACTTTTGACTACATTACCAAAAAAAACCCCTAGGCTGGCACACTTTCTTCTTGGAGCAGGCCTAACTTTACTTGCTCTTCTTCTCCGAGCATGCTCTTCCATACAGCACATGAAGTCTCATCTGCTCTGTGTAGATTGCCTTCATCCAGCCAGCTCTGGCACTGCTGGGAAGGAATGGCAATGTGGTGACAGACCTTGCAAAGAAGAAACACTCTGGTCATCCCAGGTCATGCAGGACAGCTCAGGAACTCAGAATCTTCCTACTCACCTGCTCATTTTGGAGTACATAGGAGGCCATTTTTTGTTCAATTTAATGTTTGGGGAAGTCACAACTCCGCTGCATCTGTGTGTGGAGATTAGCAGCAGTGTACTGAGGTCATTCAGCAATCCTCCCATGTCTACCAGGTCTGTGTATCTGATTTTAATAACAAATTGTGACATGTAACACAACAGGAAGCTGGCTGCAGACAGTGGCACAGAGATCTTCCAGCTCTTGCTTAATATTTGATGTGTATCTACCTTTTAACAAAAATGGGAGAAATGGGTCACTGATTCAGGTCTCATTGCACTTTGTTTCAATTAATGTATAGTTTTAATGCCAAAAAGAGCAAGTTGAGAAAAATGCCTCTCATCAAAGAACATCAGGAGAAATCTCTGCTACCCCTGTTCCCAGTCTTTACTCCATGGGAGCAATCCCTTCCCACCTGAAATGTCCTGGTTGATTTCAGCAAACAGCTTGTGCTGAAAAAGGTCACAGGAGCAGATCCAATCTCTAAGTCCATTGAGCTGAGATCATCCACAGGAAAAAATCACAGCTCTTCAGGGGCTGACAGTCAAGGCCTGGAGGCTCTACTTGGCCCAGAGGAATTTACTACCCTAAGCTAACCCTGCCTGATTGCCGGTGACTAATCCTTGCAGCAGCACCGGATGCAGGGGAAGATGTGTCTGTGCCACAGCTGCAGGAGCTCAAGCCCAGTGCCTTCCCTTTAACCCCAGCCCTGTTTTTGGTGCAACTTCAACACTTCAGGAGCAACCAGGATGCAGGCAAAAGCTTCCACTGGGGCAGGGAGCTGGAGATGAGGAGCAATAGGTCCTTAATGTGCTGTGGCAAGGCTGGCCAGAGCCCATCTGTCAGCACGTTAAGAGCTGGTAGAAAGTGTTTGTGCTTTCCATAGGTGATTTGAGAGAGGCAGTTAATGGACACTTGGAATCTGACCCCATCTTGCAACCCTACAGCTCATCCATCAGCAGCTGGTAGTTGAAAGCTTCCTCTCAGGCTGCCCTTCATCCTTTCTGCTTTGGCATGGGAATGGCCAAAACAGAGGAAGAAAGTGGCAAACCAGGAGATAAAAAAGAGTTAAAAGAGAGGGCATAATTAGGAAAGCATGGCCAGAACCATTCATAATGCTGGCATCGGGTTACTTCAGGCCATCACTACTCCAGTTACTTATTAATTTAGATTACGTTTCACGATTGTGCCTTTGAATACTTTTTAGCTTGTGGAGGCAGCATGGTAGCCCACATTCATTTTGTTCTGCTCTGATCTTTACAGATTTTGCAGAAGATTAACTCTTTACCCACTGCCCTGCTTCATATCACATTAGGAGTTATAAAGAAAATATGCCTGTTGCCCTCAGGATACAGAAATCTGTGTCTCAGTGCAGTGCTTAGAGCCACATCTCAGTACAGGAAACACATTTTGAAAGAAAAACTGAAATAACCCCACAGGGCTGGAGAGGCAATGCAGAGTGGGACTCTGAGACATTGCAGCCATGCCTCTCGCAACAGGGGGCTGTGCACATCAACACAGAGCTCTGCTGCAAACCCATTTTGCTGGGAATTGCTTAAAGGGAAGATTTGAAAAGGCCAGGTCCTTGTTTCCTAGTGACCTGAAAAGAGTAGAAAGAAAAAACCCCATTAGGGAGTGGGGGAGAGGCCAGGGCAGGCAGGGACTGGGCTGTGCACCCACACTCACATTAAGGTCAGCTGCTGTTCTTTGCGATTCAGATGATTTAGGTTACTCTGCCAGCTGGATCCTCTCAAGGCTGATGCTAAGGAACACAAAAGCCTTTTGTCCTTCATGGGGAGACTTCTGAGTACAAGAAGCAGGGGCTGTGCTGGTAGTCAGGCTCCTGCCTTTTTCTGTAGGCAGTTCCATGCCTTCAACTCAGATATGTGTGCCTGTATTGTGTAGCCTGGGGGAAAAACCCCACAGCATTAACATCAGTGGTGGTGCTGCTTCCTGTGATCCATATATTCTGAAATTCTTTGGGGTTTGCTTCAGATTTTGAACAAAGTTTTGCAAATAACCCCGTCAGTCTGACAGAGTATAAGGTAATAATTGCTCCAAAGCTGCCCATGACATCATTGGGGTTTGGAAGGCACTCTAATACATGAAGTGTTATTGGACAGGTAATGAGGTACCAGGCACTGCTTTTAGTGACCATTTCCACTGCATTCCTCTCAGACACATCATGAATCAGGTGGGAATGTTTTTCTGTGCAGGTCATAACCTACACGGCTGTTACCATTGCAGCTTTCTGACTCAGCAGCCCTGCATCCTGCGGGAAGGCCCTCGGGTCTGCTCACCCCTCTCAAAAGCAGCTCAGCAGATAGGAGCTCTTGGTTCCTGCTCACCCTGCAGCAGAGATGAAAGCTTGTGTGCTGCAAGCCTGCTCAGCCTCAGCCATGACACCCTAGGGATGGGCACCACTTACAGACTGCCCAGGGCAGGCCACAAAGATCTGTATTCATGCACAGGTTAGAGAAGAGGTCCCCACCCTCCGTGTCAGGTTCTGAGTTTGCAGGGCTGGGTGCTCTCCTGTGTGTTTATCAACTGGCTGAACTGGATGTGTTGTTAATGAACACCTGTCATTTTAGGGTCACAGTGGTGGCGTGCTTTGCTCTGCTGCAGGATTTCCCAGAGCACTAACAGCATTTTCTGCTTCCAGGAGCTCACAGGAAAGCTGCCACGAGAATACCCCCTGGATCCTGGGGAGGAGCCACCTATTGTAAGGAGAAGAATAGGAACTGCCTTTAAACTGGATGAGCAGAAAATCCTGCCTAAGGGAGAGGTGAGGCTGTACCCTTCCCTTCCAGACCCATGTCCCCACCTCAGGTCTCTTAAGATGTCCACTAAGCATCACACAGGAGCCATCAGTCCCACGGTCATTTTTGCTTTAAATTACTGTAATTGCTCACAGTACCCATTTGGGGTTTTTTATGTCCATCAGAATAGGGAAGCAGTGAGAGAGCTGGGGACTTTACTTCAGACTTGGAATAAAGGTGAAAGGCTTGATGTTCAGCCCTTGCTTTGCTAGAGGTAACCAAACTGGACCATGGCAGTGCAAGTGCTCTGGTGACAAAGTGCAGTGATTTGTGTGAGCAGGGAGCATATCAGGAGCCCCCCAAGCCATCTCAGCCCTGCTTTCTGCCTGTCTTGTTTTTGCAAACCGCCGCTTGCTTTCCAGTCCAGTAGCAATCCAAATTCAGGCCCCCTGAAAGAAAAGCATCACCATTATCCATCTCAGCCCTGCCACAGCAAGATAAAAGCATTTTGCTCCCCAGTCCTTAAACAAAAGAGCCTTCATCCCTACCTATGGGGAGCTGGAATTACATTTTTCTAAGTTTGCCAGGGAGTGTTTGTTCCCTTCCCTGCTCCCACAATGTGCTGGGTCAGTGCCCTGAACCGTGGCTGTGAAAACAGGCCCGCAGCAGCTGTAAGGCAGGACCGGATTCACAGAACAACTATTGTCTGTGAAGGCACATTTGTCTCAAGACACTTGTGTATATTCCAGTCTTGAGTTTCCTTTTTATTTTTGTAGGAGGAGAGACTGAAGCTGGTGCAACTGTGTGGTTTGAGGCTCAGTTCAGCCAGGGAATTAACTGTTTTGTTGGCATTTTCCTTCTGCTGAAAAAATAAACAGCTGGAGCTCTTTAGTTTTGTTCTCAATGGAGCCTGGGAGAGGAATTCCACCGCAGTCAAATATTCATGAACTAGCACATTTAATTAAGCTTTTCAAAGGGAAGCATGTCTTAGCTGAATTTACTCCTAAAACCCCTGCAGTCTGTTGGCTGCTCAGCTATAACCTGATCCCCAGCTCCTATTGCTACAGGGCAGCTTTTGGGGCCGGCAGGTGAGGAATCTCCATACTCCAGTGGCAAGGTTAGGTGGGGAGAGCAGGAAGGTAAAGCAGCTCCTCCCCAGTGTACACACTCTGCCTTTTAGCACCAGCAATGCAAACACGCTGACTCAGCTTTTCTCTACCTTTCTCTTCGTCTGTCAAATTTTAAGGCTTTGTTGAAAACCATAAATTTCTGTTCTCAAACAATGATGCTGAGCTGTGTTTGGTTGCCAGTTTGAATGCATTTAGGGAGGCAAGCAATGGTTTTATGCACTTTTCAGCAAGTGCACAAACACTGGAAAATCAATTTAAAACAAAAGGTGAAATATTCCCTCACCACATAAATCCAAGACTGAAATTACTAGCTGTGACAAGGGCCGAAAGCAAGGCAACTGAAGGCAGATGATAGCTCTCATTTCCTAGTGCTTTATTTATAGCGGCCTCACTGGAGGAAAATAGACAATTACGGACAGGAGGAAAATTAATATATTTTTCCTAGGATATACTAAATGGTTTAGAGCTGAATCTGTGAAGGTCTGAAATGACAGCTTTCACATCAAACTCACCATACCTTTAGCAAGACCTTTGTCAGACCAAGACTTGCAGGGAAGGGTCCTGGGTTTTTTCTTGGTAATCACCTTTACCTGGTCTATAATTTCTGACTCTGGGAAAGCTTTTACCAGAAGATAATGAATCAGGTTCCAGGCCTTAAAACCCCATGGTGTCAATTTCACTTTTAATAAGTCTGGCACTAAGAGAGTTCATAAAGTTTTCAAAGCAAAAAGGGATCTGTTAAAAAGACAGAAGGTGGGTTCAGTCTTCAGTGAAGTGAGGGAAATGATAATTATAGTTTTAAGGCAATGCTGACTCACCACTGATAGCAAAGGTACATTTTTTTAAGAAGCCCAGAATAAAAACTTCAGAGAACGTCTTCAGTCTGATTAAATCCCTCAGCATCAGCTCTTACACTGCTGCTGAACAAAGAGAGGATTTGAACTTGCGTAATGGGGATCTCCATGAATATATTACTGTCTCACCGTTCACTCAAAGTAGAAAAACTTGTCTTTTTTAATTTTCAATGTACTGCGTTCCTCTTTCTAGCAGACTAATTCCATTGAGCTGGGGGAGGTAGCCAGATCCGTTGCAGATTAGCAAGGGCCTTTGAAGCTCACAGCTTGGGGTCCTGGTGCTCTAGACTGGGAAGCTCTATGTCAGCTTATGCTTTGGCATAAATTGTCCTAAGTCCCTTGACTTTGGAGGATAACCAAAAATGGATAGGTAGCTTCCAGGGTACACCTGACTGCATTTAAAAACTCAGCTGAGGCCTTGCAAGGGCTAATGCTGAGGGCGCTGGTTCTTTCTGGCATACAGAGCGCTTGCTGTTACACACTGCTGGCTCTGAGATCACCCTCCTGGCTGGTAACTCGAGGAGTCAATTTTCTGGTTTCATCTGTTGCAGCAGCCCATAATTGCTTCAGCTCATACTCACCCCTGGATTTTGACAGTCATACACTGGGGAGGACTTAACCCATCTTTGCCCTGTTTTACCCCAAAGTATTTGATGGGTGCCAAACAAACCTGTCAAGGAGGTTAAAGCTGTGGCTTTGCATCAATACATAGCAGTGAAATCAAATGAGGCTTAAATATGGATATAGAAAACAGGGAGGAGGTGGGAGGCAGGTGTGACCCACAGATGGCTGTAAAAGGGTAAATGTGTAGTAGAGCAATAGAGCACCATTGAACTTGGCCGTATTGAACTACATGAAAAGTCAAACAGCACATCAGGCTTAGGGTTGGAGCACACATGTCCTCCTTTTATGGGTCATCCCTTCCACCAGCTGTGCTTCCAGGCACTTTTGAGAGCAGGTGAAGGCAAGATGGATATGCTCAGGGAGGCCCTAAGGGCAGCAGCATGATTGTAGATGCTTTGCTGATGGAGAGCCTTTGTTGGAGGCCACTGGTCAGGTTCTGGAGAGCTTCCACATAGGTGGGCTCGGAGACTTTGGTGGTAACCAGAATCCACTTGCCTTTTGCCAGGAGGCAGAGCTGGAGCGCCTGGAGAGGGAATTTGCCATTCAGTCCCAGATCACAGAGGCTGCGCGGCGCCTGGCGAGCGACCCTAACGTCAGCAAGAAGCTGAAGAAGCAGAGGAAGACATCCTACCTGAATGCCCTGAAGAAACTGCAGGAGATCGAGAATGCCATCAACGAGTATCGCATCAAATCTGGGAAGAAGCCAACCCAGAGAGCCTCCCTGATCATAGATGGTGAGTGAGACTTGGTGCCCACAGCATCACAGAGGGTCTGTGGAGGGCAGGGAGCAAAATTCTTACCAAATTTGCCCTCCCTCCTCTTCCCTGTCCTGCCTGGAGGACCCCAGGGGTGCTGTCAGGGTGTGCTGTGCATTAGGGATATGCTGGGTCACAGCAGCAAAGCCATGTTGTGCCATGGGTGATCAGGGTGTCAGCACAGCAGGCTGTGACTCCTTTGTTCACCTATGAAATCACTCTCCTGGCATCTCCTCCAGAGCAGTGCAGTACAAATGTAATTAATGTTAGCAGATTGGGGTGAGCTCTCTAGCTCAAAGGCGTCTGTAAAATCAAAGTGGGAGCAGTGTCATTGCTGTGTTCAAATATTTCTTTTCTTTTTCTTTTTTTCTTTTTTTTTTTTTTTTTACAATGTAATTCTCAGGGCACTTTGTGGTTTACTGAGTTGTTGATTGGTTTTTCATGAACTCCATTAACTTTCTGCTGTGGTTCTTTCTCCCTTACGGATTTTCCCCTCTCCCTTTGACTTGCAGAGCTTTTCTCTGTGCCTTTGTGGCAGGAACTGAGATTAGAGCTGCTGTATTTGTGACCTGGGTACCAAACTGCACCTCAGTCAGAGATAACAGCCATGAGGACACAGGTTGGGGGAGGCAGCTCAAATATCTGCATGCCAAAGACCTGAGAGCTTTTCCTGCTGCTGCAGAGGATGCTCCAAAAGCATTTTCTTGAATTCCTCAGAACTGGTACTTAGTGTGAGCTTTTAGTTAGCAACAGGATGATCATTTTAAGAAGATGGATAAAACCCAGAGTCCTTAAGGGCCAAGATGTAAATCTCACTGATGGCACTGTGCCAGTTTGCATCCTCTGGGGATCTCAGCTCTCTGTTGTGACTCAGACTTAATCCCCAATTATTGAAAAGATTTAGCAGCTCCTTGAAAGGCAGCCTGCTATTGAGAGACCTGACCTGCAGCTCTGCCCTCCCAGACTGAGAGTGGGCTGAGTCAAGCATTCATAGGAATTTTGCCTGTTGCTCTGGGAGGAGGAAGGCGTGGGTGACTGCTTAAGGCTAAGACTCAGTGGGCAAAGATCATGGTGCAGTTCAGCACTCAGTCACTGCAGTTCTTGGGACCATCTGACCATTTTTGTATTTTCTTCTCTTCAGAAGGAAACATTGCCAGTGAAGACAGCTCCCTCTCAGATGCCCTTGTTCTCGAGGATGGTATGTTGGCTGCTGTATGTTCTAGAGAGTGGGAAGGGATGTGTGAATTCCTGATAAACACTCAAAATGGAATTACTGTTCTGTGTAATAGTCCACTGATAGATCCCAGGAGCAAAAAAACCTTGGTTTTCCCTGACTCTATCTTGTAGTCAGACATCAGGCCTGGAGCAGTGAGTATTGCTGTGGTTACTGCTCTGAATTATTTTAAAACACAGTCCTAGAATGCTCCCTTATTTTCCCTTAAGTTTCAGTTGTTTTAATGCACCACACACTCTCACTGGCCATTCTCTCCCAAAACGGGAATTTCAGCCAGTGCCCTTCTGAAAGTCAGGTCTTCAGGGTGGCCCTGAACACAGGCAGGGAAAGCAGGGTAAGGAAGCAGGCTCTGGAGGCGTGATGGCATCTCTCGGGGCTGTGCTGCCGTTGGAGGTGTCACACAGCCATCACCTCTCTCCCTTCTCTTCACAGAGGACTCTCAGGTCACCAGCACAATCTCCCCTCTGCAGTCCCCACACAAAGGCCTCCCGCCCCGGCCGCCGCTGCACAACCGGCCGCCCCCACCGCAGTCGCTGGAAGGCCTCCGCCAGATGCATTTCCACCGCAACGACTACGACAAGTCCCCCATCAAACCCAAGATGTGGAGCGAGTCATCCCTGGATGAGCCCTATGAGAAGGTCAAGAAGCGCTCCTCGCACAGCCATTCCAGGTGAGCCATCTCTCTTGAAGATCCATTGCAGTGGTATTCCCTGCTTTCAGGAGGGACAGGTGGGAGCCCTTTCAAAATTTACAAAGGTGTCCCTTACTAAATGGAGGCTTTTAAGTGTTTTGGCCAATAGGCAAGTCATAAAAACAGGCTACAGCCACATGATTGCTGTTTGGTCTCTCAGTGTTATTCTACAAAACATTTGGAAGGGTAGGATGGTGGATCATCTGAGGGCTTTGGCAGGACTTGGCCTTGGCCTCTGGCACTGTAGAAGCACAAGCGCTGGGACACAAGCTCAGAGCAACAGCTGACCCAGCTCCCACTCACCCCCGCAAGATCCCAGGCATGTGCCTGAGATCTGGAAGGATGTGTGGGAGCCACTTCCCCAAATTCCTGTGGGAGAGCTGAAGCAGGGTGTTTCCTCTGCAGCAGTCACAAGCGGTTCCCCAGCACCGGGAGCTGTGCCGAGGCAGGAGGGAGCAGCTCGCTGCAGAACAGCCCCATCCGGAGCCTTCCCCACTGGAATTCCCAGTCCAGCATGCCGTCGACGCCAGATCTACGGGTACGCAGTCCGCACTACGTCCACTCCACAAGGTAAGTCTGCCCGGCTCCAGCCTCACCCTGCTTACCCTGAAATAAATTTGCCTTGCTTTATCCTTCTCTCAGGGTATGAATTAATTCCCAGTTCAGAAAAGGACACAAACCAGTCCTGTTCACGTAAGAGGCTCATGTGCTCATGCCAGTAGAGAATCTCTCCTGAACTGACATCCTGAAATCCCTTCAGATAAACATGATTCTGCCCCTCATCCCTCCCCTGAAGTGATGAAGCTTTTCTCCTGCTGGGACCTTTCATCTCAGTCTGTTTACAGGCTCTACAAGCCACTTTTAAAATGCATGTGGTGCTACTGCTAAGTTCTGCAGTAAATTCCTCCATGGATCCAGCTGGAGAGAACATGTTGCTTCCTGTCTGATACAAAATGTTGAATAGTGTTAATTTTCCCTCATGGATAAAATGTTTGCACGTGTGTGATGTTACATAGAGATCAAGAGCCTGAGTGAAGCAAGCCAGCCGGGGACCCAGGTGGCAGTGGAATTTAGCCCAGGGTTGACAGAGGAAAGAGCTGAAGTGTGAAAGGGAGATGATTTGATGTGTGGGGCCAAACTTGACTGCAATTTTCAGCAGGATTTTTACAAACTGTTCAGCTTCATTGCTCTTTTGCTTTTGTGACAAACTCCATGACACTGCAGGGAACAGAACTGAGCCAGAGCTGTGTGCTGCTCAGTCTCCTGCCCTAAGGGGAAGTGCCACCATCATTTAGCTCAGAATAAATCAAGAGTCATGCCAACACATCAGCCTCAAGCAAAGACAATGCAAGACATTAAAGCCCTGGGTTAAGCTTGTAACAAATATTTGGCTGAGGGTACTTTTCAATGGTGCAATGTCTGTTAACACTGAAACCAAGCTGTATGAGAAATGAGCCCGGCACAGGGCTTGAAAAGTGGCCTTGACTGGGTAGGGGCCATTTGGGTGTTTGAAACAACCGTTGGTCAGTCTGTACCTCATTCATGAGCTGCATGCCCTGGCCTTAGCCATCCATCATGTAGATGTGTTTCTGCTCCTTGAATGGATGGGTGGAGCTCTTCAAACAGTTGGGGTGAATAGAGACCTCCCAGACTTGGCCATGAATCAAGCCTTGTAAACTGTGATTTGGGGTGGTTGCCTGGAGGGCTGTCACCAGTGAGAGTCCTGCACGTGCTACCCATGGCTGGGCCCCAGTTAGCACCAAGCTGCTTGACAAGGGGTGACTTTTTCAGTGACCAGTGGAGAAATCACAACTTTCAGGGCTAAGTATGAGCAGTCTGTCTGTCTGTCTCTCATCAGGTGGATTGTACCCATGCAGGACTTTCATGGGCCACTTGCAAGGGAATCTCATGACCTTTGCAGCCTGTGAGGTTTTGGGATTTGCAGGGTGGCACAAGGTGAGCCTGGTAGCAAAGGAATGGTGCTGAATGAAACAGCTCTGAGACAGATGAGCCAGCAAAGCCAAGGCTTGAGGTTCCCAACCTTTACTCTTCAGATTGGGCTTTTCCCAGGGTGGCATGCCCCAGAGGAACTGGATTGGGCAGGGGTTTATGTCCCTCATGGTGCTGCAGATTGAATGTCACCACCAAGAGACTGGAGAGGAGCAGGAGCAGGACCTAATCACCTCAAGCCCTGCAGCAGGGATGCAGATTGCATTGCAGGCAGCAGTCTCAAGCAGTGCTGGAAGCGTTCAGGTTTTCAATGCCCTTGGATTCCTTTGGTGGCTGTGTGTAGAGACAGGGATGGGGAATGATTCAACATGTTGACTTACAGCCTGTTTTTTTCCTGGTACCTGCAGGTCAGTAGATATCAGCCCAACCAGACTGCACAGCTTAGCTCAGCACTTTAGACACCGGAGCTCCAGTTTGGAGTCACAAGGAAAGCTCCTGGGCTCAGAAAATGAGACAGGGAGCCCTGATTTCTACACCCCAAGGACTCGTAGCAGTAACGGCTCTGACCCCATGGATGACTGCTCTTCCTGCACCAGCCATTCCAGCTCGGAGCACTACTACCCTGCTCAGATGAACCCCAACTACTCCACCCTGGCAGAGGATTCCCCGTCGAAAGCCAGAGAACGGCAGAGGCAAAGGCACAAATCAGCAGGCAACCTGGTCTCTTCCAATTCAGGGAGTATGCCCAACCTGGCTGCCAGGAACGGGACGGGACACCACCGTGTCTACCTGCACAGCCAGAGCCAACCCTCCTCCCAGTACAGGATCAAAGAATATCCCCTATACATCGAGGGCAGCTCCACACCCGTGGTGGTGCGAAGCCTGGAGAATGACCAGGAGGGACACTACAGCGTGAAAGCACAATTCAAAACCTCCAACTCCTACACAGCGGGGGGGATGTTTAAGGAGAACTGGCACGGGGATGAAGTGGACTCGGTCAGGCTCACCCCATCCCGCTCCCAGATCATAAGGACTCCATCTCTGGGCAGGGAGGGCCATGAGAAGGGCTCGGGTAGGACTGCGGTGTCGGACGAGCTGCGGCTCTGGTACCAGCGGTCCACGGCCTCCCACAAGGAGCACAGCCGCCTGTCGCACACGAGCTCCACCTCCTCGGACAGCAGCTCCCAGTACAGCACATCTTCTCAAAGCACCTTTGTGGCACATAGCCGGGTCACGAGAATGCCTCAGATGTGTAAAGCAACATCAGGTGAGAGCCAGGCCCGGGCAGGGGGTGGGAGGGGATCCCTCATTCAGCCTGGATCCATGGCAGGCTGGAGAGCAGTGCCAGGACACAGCACGTTATCTGGCCTGCACACACTGCTCACCAAGCCTGGAGGTGTAACACTGTGGGGCAAACCTGGTCCAAGACATTCATCAGTGGGAATATTTTTCCATGGGAATCATCACTTTTCAATGATGGGCTCAAAAGAAAGAGAGGAACCTAAGCCCAGTTATTGCCAGGTTTTTCCTCAGAGTGCAATTGGGTTTTGGGTGATGGCACTAGAGGCTGAAGGTGACAAAGCTACAGGGAGCCTCACTATTCATAGTCACAGTGAGGGGAACAATGGAGCAAGCAGGCATTCAGCGCAGCCTAGGAGAATATATGTACTCAGTGAAACACCAAAAGCATGGGAAAGGTTAAGTGGGGCATCCCAGCTCCACCACCCCCCATGAAAATGTTTGAGTGATGAGATCTTTGTGTACTGCTGAGACTTAGTTTTCCCATGCAGCTCCGATAACTCTGCTGATAATACCCTGAAACTCAGAGTGCTGAAGTTTGTGCAGTATTTTGCCTCTGTGTTACGTGCACAGCATTGCACACTTCTACGCTGTTAATATTAAATGGTAAGAAAACAGTCAAATTCATTACACTGAGAAGGCTACAATGTGCTGTGAAACAGTCCATGGTTAAATATTTACTGGCCATCAGTCACTCCTTGTCCAGCCAGTGTGGACAGATCAAGGACTTGCTAAAAACCTGAGCCACATGCTCAGCCTCAGCATGGGAGACACCATTGCTCGGGCTGCACTTGCCACTGCCTCCCAGGCAGACCAGTGCACTGCCCACCCATGCTGGCTGCTGGCCTTCTGCTATCCCAGCATGGTGTCCAGTCCATGGTGACCACCACGTGGCACCAGTGGGGCCCTGCACTTGGTGCCAACTCCAGAGTGGAGTCAGAGGCTCCTCATGGGCCACCAACAGCTTCCCAAGAAGAGGCTGATTGATGTGTGATGCCAGTGCTCATAGGAGTACCAGAGGTGGACAAAGACACAACTGAGTAGCTGCTAGAACCATCCTGTGTCTGCCTATGAAAATCTGTCTTCCTCCCTTTGGTTGATGGGCATTTCTGTTCCATGCAGCAAGAGAAAATGCTGGAACAATGGAAAGCTTTTGGTTGGCCTTGGAAATGGTACCAGTTCAGGAAAACTGTGGGGTTGAGGTGAAAACACATAGAAATCACTGTCGGTCAGTCCATTCCCCCACTCATCTGGGTCTTTAAACCTAAATGTTTAAAGCTAAATGTTTAAAGACAAGGTTAACCTACGTGTGCAGCACAAGTATGTTCAGTAATCACAGCCATGAGAGGATACTGACCACAGGAGCTGTCAGCTCCAAGAAGCAGTTTAAAATTTATTTTTCCCTTTAAGTATAATTTGGCAAAAGCTAAAGAATTTAACAGCAGAGAGAGGGGTGCCAGGTAGAAGCTTCCATACTTTCAGCTGATGAGTCCTAGCTGATAGGTCAATTGGGCTGCACACTGTCCTTCAAAGAGGATCAGACTTCTAGGCATGTATTAAATTCAGAGGGTCAACACTGTACAGACTTGAGGAGGAGGAAAGATTAGTCAAGTGGATTTATTTGCTGGACCCTCACCAGGGAAATTCCCCCAAAAACCACTGCCCATTTATAGTCCAGCTTGTTTCTGTCTTCATTCAAGTAAGCTAAGCCTTTCTTTGGTCTCTAATAGGACTGTCAATAAAGCCAGGCATTTTTTACAAACCACAGTGAAAGGAAGTTGTAGCTTTTGAAACCTTCAGAGCTGTCTTCCTCCTTAACACATGGACAGTGTACTTGTCCAGGCTCTCACCACTGCCAGCCCTGGCTCCCAGGGACACAGAGCATCTCCCACCATGCCTGGAAACAGGAGGCTGAGCTTGGCAGGCTGAGCTCCTCCAGTTCAGGACCCATGGAGTCCAGGCAGCAGCAACCAATTTCTGTGCTGGGAGAAGTGTGGTGTGTCCCAGGCAGGATTAGGAGAGTCTGGGTGGTTGTATTCAGCTGGAGACTGAGTGTTCCTGCAGAGCTGAGGCCAAATCCAGCTCATGAGGTGTAGCAGTGTCAGCAGAGGCTGTGCTCTTGTGCCATGTTCAGGCACAGTCACCCAGGAACAGGGCGAGGTCCATCCCAGGCTGTGTTTACTCACAGCCAGACATGTTTCTGCTGGTCTGACCAGCTGATGCTTCTGAACCACCCTGACCTTTGTGTTCTCACCTCACCAGTCGTTTTTCTCCACCCTTGGTTGTTTTCCAGCTGCCTTACCTCACAGCCAGAGGAGTTCCACGCCGTCGAGCGAGCTGGCAGCCACGCCGCCGGGCAGTCCCCACCACATTCTCACGTGGCAGACTGGGTGAGTGTCTGTGGGGTCAGCTTAGAGAATCCACCTCACTCAGTGCCAGGGAGAAAAAGCTCCCGACACACAGGCACAGCTATGGGGAATATTCCCCTGTGCTCCATAGCCTACACCTACATGGAGCATTTCCAGTCTCCCCCCTTTGCTCTCGTGGTGGTGGAGCTCTGGTTTAGTCTGACCAAGACATGGCCAAGTCATCCACACCCAGCACTGCTCCAGGCAGTGTCGGATGCACAAGGAAAGGAGCCTTGCAGGTTCCTCCTGCTTGGACAGTCTCCTTCCTCCAGTCTTCTTTGTATGTTGAAATAGCTGATGTTTCTTTTTTAGCAGCCATCACACTGGTTGTCCACACCAAGACCCTGTTGAAAGGTTCAGTGCCCGCCACACCTGTGTGTGCAGCAACCTCATTTTTTTGCTCAGTTTTCCCCAGCAATGTATCTGCATGACTTTTAAGGGCATCTTTTTTCAGCTACCACTAACATGAAGGTTCTTCACCAGAGTGTGAGGGAAGCATTACACACCCATAGCCATTACTAATGTAAATACAGTAATGCGATCTTTGGCACCTCTTTACAAGGCAGGGAGTTCCAGGAGTAAATAGACAGCCTTTTGCAAGCTCCCATGGGTATTCTCTAGCACTCTCTGTCCAGCAATTCTGTCCTGCCATGTGAAATAAAGGTCATTTCCAGATCCCATCTTACTCAGCACATCCCAAATTGTGGGATGAGATTTTGGTGAGATCAGCTAGATCTGACACTACAGTCCTCAAAATACCCTAGTCCTTTGAATAGGAAAACAGATCTGATACCCTGAGTCATGAATTGGGACTAACTTTGAAAACATTACATTGTGCAGCCACTGGAAAATCTCCTGCTCTTTAATTACCCATGTCACCTGTGACCAGGTTTGACCTCTGGTCTTACTCCAGCACTGCTTGTGACTGCACTTTAAATTGGAGATGAGGAGAACCATAACCACAACCCCTTAGGCTTGCCTGAATTTTAAATTCACACATTTGACATCCAGCCTCATATGGTCTTTGCATGTGCTCCCAGCTTTAGAACAGGAGAATGTTCTTGGTCCCATTTCACAAAAAGTCAAGGGATAGCAAGATGGGCAAAATGGTGCCTACCTTTACCATACACTGCAATTTCCACTATTAAGGGTCTGAGTCTAAATTCAGATCTTAGTCTCAGTCTCCATCCCAATCCTAATTCTTCTAAATATCTCGATGATCAGAATCAAAACTGGTGAGCAGCTAGCTGAGACATCTGTTTGGATAATAGCAGTTTTCCTCATTTTTCCAATCAAGCTAAGTCCTGCACCTTGTCTCTCAAAAATACAGCAAAAATACATCAAGCCAAATTCTTATCTGGTGAAAGTGGAGCTACCTGGATTTATACTTAGGTCGTGCACCAACAACAAGTGCAAAAAGAATTGGAGATAAATCAACACTTGTTTTGTACCTGAGCATAGCACCCAAGGTGTATGTGTATAAATATAGGAGTGCATCCAGTCTGCCATTAGATGCACAACACAGATTATTCCTCCTCTGCAGGAGGGGCTGTGCCCACCTAGCACAACTCAACAGATTGACAGTTCTCCCCAACATGTTTTTGTGTCACTAACCTTTTCTTAAGATGATTCATCAACTTGTTTCCCCACTGGATTAATAAGCTCGTAACAATGTCTGTGTCACTTCTTTTCTTTAACATTTCCTCTCTCCTCTTTCCTCCTTTTTTGCTCTCCTTTGTTCAGAGAAGCAACAGACAACTCACCCACTATGGATGAGTCTCAGTCTCCAACCCACCAAAGTACTGATGAATAGAGGTATAGTAAGGGAACGTTTTGTTCTTTCCTCCTCCTGCCCCACAGTCCGTGAGCACAGTGCGAGTGCCCGGCCTCCCGCTGTCCCGCCGAGCTGCCCTTTGCTGTGTGCCCGTTTGTCTGCCAGCAAGGCTTCCTGCAGTGCCTGGGAGCATTCTCAGCCCTCTCTGTGCCTTTTCAGCGAGTCTGTGCCTGTAGCACTTTCCCCTGTGAAAGGGACTTGGGGCCAGCCCGCTCGGTGTCCCTGCAGAGGCTGAACGGGCACGGAGAGCAGGGAGGGGAGGGGGGGATAGCAAATCAGTGGCTCGGACAATTGAAAGCAGCGTGGGCAGAGTGCTGTGGGAACAGTCTGGGAGCAGCGTGGTGGGGACACGAGCTCGGGTACGCTCAGAGGATCTGGCCAGAGCTCCTGGCCTCAGCTCCATCACCCCTTCTTCCTCCCTCCCTGCTGCAGAGCTGAGGCTGTTTCCAGCAGCAGCACCAGCAGAGAGGTTTTATGGAACAAGGAGCAATCCTGGCCCCATTCCTGTGGGAAGACAGAGGGGGAAGGGTGGAGGGAACAAAAAAACCGTCAGAGTATTTCTTTTTTAATTAAACTGCCATCGCTGTCTGACACTCTCATTTGAATCTACAACCATTCACAGCTGGCATCTGTCAAGTATTTCAAGCCCAGCTTTCTAGAGTTATCCCATAAACCTCTCTACTCCAGCACAGAGCTGGGAAACAAAAGGACTTTAACATGCAAATGTCGATGCCCTTGCTCAGGTTCCTCTCAGACACCAATCCCAGGGAAAACAGGTGGAAAACAGGGCAGAGGAAGCAGGAACTGTACCAGATGTGCAATCAGTCCTGTGAGGTGAGGAGGGAATGCAGGAAGGAGTAAGAATTCCTCAGTAAACAGAAAAAATATGCACATCCTGCTTTTGGCCTCAAAACAGTCTCTAGTTTGGAAGTCTGTTCAAATCAAAGTGTGAGGCAGAGACATCAATTCTGGCTGCGACTGCACAGGTACAGCAGTCGCTTTTCAAAAGATCCAGATTTTGACCTGTTTTCCTCTGGGAAGGAGCTCCACAGCCTAAGCCGGGAGCTGACGCTGCTTAGAGCTCTTAATGTAAATAGCAAAGAAGATTCTTACAAATCGTCTCATCTGTACAGGCAAAGAAAAAGCCAGGCAGCAAAAGAAGCAGTAGCTTGTCAGGAAACATAGCCCAAGATGAGGACTAGGCTACTGCAACAGAACATGGTCCTTTCCACATCAGACCTGGCATGCTCTCACTAGTCCCTTCCTGGTTCATCCCTGGAAAGCCACATAACTCTGGGCCTGCTGGGTGCACAAGCCTCTGTCCAGAGCAGAAGTGCTACAGAAAGTGCCACCACTCTCCTCCTTCAACATCCCCACTGGGTGATACAGCCCATGTCTGAGTGAGCTGCTCTAAGGACTTGATCCTTGGAGAGCACCCTATAGGAAAATCTCTATCCCAACTTACTACTGAGCAGGACAGCAGCAGAACCCTCAGGCAGGGCAGAGACACAGCACTGCTGCTATACCCAGGGCAGGGGGGAAAGAAGACACAGGCAGAGTGCAGTAGGGTCTGCGAATACCCTGCATTCCTCTCCACCCATAACACAATGTTCTATGCTCATGAACTTCCCAGGAGCACTCACTGTCCTAACAAAGTTTCCTTTCTCCTGCAGGAACTACAATGATAGCTGTTTCCTGGATTCTCCCCTCTATCCAGAATTAGCAGATGTCCAGTGGTATGGGCAGGAAAAAGCCAAGCCTGGAACTCTAGTGTGAACCCCTGACCTCAAGTTAATCACATCAATGCCATTCTGAGATCACCTCACTGCCTCTCATTTGCCTTACCCAGATGCACTGTCACCCAGCACCAGCTTCAACTCTAAGCACTTTTTTCACGATGCAATTCAAGACAACACTTCTGGAGCACTGGCCCTGAGACATCCCCACGGCAGCAGCACGCCCCACTGCCAGACGGGTGCCCGCCCCTCCCACAGCCACGGGGCAGCGGGGGGAGAGGAGCAGCCATCTGGAGAGTCAGTTTCAAATCTGGTTTTCCTTTGAAACCATGGAAGCCTTTCAAGCCTCATATCAAAGATAAGTGTTCCACAGCACGTAACAGCAGTAAGAGTTCCATGACCTGCAAGCTGAAGCCAACAGCGTTAGTTTTAAGGGGGTGGGAACAGGATAGAGGCTGAGAAATGGAGACCATATTCCTGAAAGTGCATCTGTTCTGAAACAGTAAATCCCACCACTTCAGAGATGTGTCAGTCTCACAATTAGGTCAGCACTGCCAAAGATCTCCACACCACTGTTGGCAGGATGAGTTGCTCAGCAAGTTCTAGCTACAAGAACATCTCTCCCTTCTTCAACTTGATGGCAGACACGACCACCCTCTTGCAAAATGGCATTTCCTTCTTCATTTGGAGTCCACCTACACGCAAGCAAAACAACCCCCTGCGCTGCAGACACACCCAAGGTCTGGGCTGGTATCACAGCTGGTATCACAGTCTGCAAGCCACTATTGAACTGGACAGACAAGGTTTACAAAGGCATTACCTAAAGCAGAGGCAAGTACTGCACTCACAGCATCTCTGTGGCTGACACAGAGTGCCCACCAATACATGGAGAGGTTGGGATTGTATTGGTCGTTTTGATACAGATAAAAATTGCCAAAAAAAAACCTTTCCACAAACAGATAACAGCCAATAAATTTGGATCCATTTCTGCACAAAGCGTTAACGTGAAATCCAAGGGAAAGCACATCATGATCGACCTGACACGGCCAAGCTGTGTTCACATCTTGGTTCCAACTCCTCTTCCCTTCGTTAGCACCAGTGTAGCAAAGGGCTCGTCACCCGTGTGTTGCCGTGTGGGAGAACCGGTCTGTCGGGAATGGGAAGGCTCCTGGAGCAGGGTTGGATAACCAGCAGATCTTCCCCTTGAGAGAGAGAAAGAGAAGCAAGCGAGGCGTCGGACACGAGCGGGAGCTGCCTGCGGACAGCAGACGGAGCAGCACGAGCGCGGCCTGGAAGGAGCTGCAAGTTTACACATACTTTAGAGCAATGCTTTATACACGTCAAGCCATGGAACTTTCAAAGGCCTCAAAGACACTTTTGTAACAAACAAGTGCACAATCTAGGTGGATGTTGAAGCTGGCACGTCTTAGTCTTCACTGCGGTGCTATGCTGTTTTTATTGCCACTCAATGGGGGCGGGCGCCCGGCCTTCCCCCGTTGGTGCGTGCAAACGATGATTTCCTATGGGAAAGGCATTAAAAGAAACGGCTGGAGGGGGTTACTTTGTGAAAAGCAGAAACTGAAGTTAGCTTTAGTTAAGGAAAAAGGAAACAAAAAAAAGTGTGTGTGTGTATGCGTGTGTGCGTGTTCCAAGAATAACAACAGCGTCTACCAGACAAAGTAGAGCGAAACGTTTCAAATTAAACACCGCGACTTGGGGGGCTGCCACACCTTTTGGTATTAAGATTGCTGGAAAACTGCATTCCAGGCTTTAAAAGAGAATGGGTTCTGTGTAATTAGGCTTTGAAAAACGATGAAGTTTCTAAACATTAATGCAAGCAGCTCATACCAATTCCTTTCTGCAACTCACACCAGAAGTTGGCTTTGGTTCCCTGCACCGCTGCCTCGCATCACTGGTGAGGTGGGGAGGAGGCCTTGCAGAGATGAGGCAGTAACAGGCAAAAAGGCTGTTATTTGTCCAGGGAAGCCTGTGGCAGAGCCAGGATTGGATGGGACAAGAGGCCAGGCTGGATGGGGCTCTGAGTAACCTGGTCTAGTGGAAGGTGTCCCTGCCCTGTGGCAGGGGTTGGAACCGGATGATGTCACTTCCAACACAAACCCTTTGATAACTCTGTGATAAGGAAACTCTTTCGTGTTCACACATGAAGCATAAATTAATAATCCCTCTGAAAAAAAACTAACAAAAACACTGGCAAAGGGTTTACAAAGGTGACCACACAAACCTTGTGCTTCTGGGCCTCCCTGAAGCATCACTGGGGAGTGCAACGCACTGTGACAGTAATCGAAGCCTTACTTTCAATTCTGGAAGAACAGCCAGTGGTGAGATTGCAGCCTTTATCTGGACATGCAAAATGCTATTTTCACCATCTCTTTGTGCTTTGGGGTCTTTAACATGGGAATTATTTCAAGCTCCTAATTGGATTTTTTGCTGGATAAGAGATAGTACTGATTAATGACATTTTACTGATAAGATTTGGTTGCTAAAGTGAAAGGATTAAATAAGGACCAAATTAAGCTACAGCAAGTAATTCAGCCCAAGCATTTTTAGGGGCTCTGAGCAACTGTCTGTTTTCTTTTTAATTTCCCTGGTAAGTGGTTTGGGTTTGTTTGCGTTTTTTTTCTGTGTACCTTCTTTTAATTAAAAAGAATTCAACAACAGCGGCACTATGAGGCCTCTGGGCAATACAGGAAGAAACATTAATTCCTCCAAGACCAGCTCTGCAGTTTTGCAGCAAAGGTTAAAAGGTGGCAGCCCTGAAATTAGGGGGGAAAGTGAAAATATTTAGCCTGAAATACAAACAGGCTGGAGTGGAGAAAAAGCTTTCTAGAAACGGATTGAGTTTTGCTTTGTGTTCTGCTTTTCTGGTTTGCAATCAAGGCACATGTGAGCAGCCAGTCTGGTAGTAAAGACAGATTAAGTAAAACAGGTTTTACTGTTTAGCTCAATTCAATTAAACACAAATGTACATAAAATGTTAATCATATGAGATTAACATATTTAAGTATAACACGGAGGGGTATATACATAGCTATTATAGACAAGCACTTGACTACCAACTTAACCCCTCCTTTACTTTTTTATTTTTCAAGGCTCCATCTGCCATAAAGCCACAACCACGTTCAGTCTCTGTGTCTGACACTCCCTCTGTGTGGGCAGGAGCCGGGGGACGGTCCCTGCACGGGGCCGCGCTGGGAGGCAGGGTTTATTTTTAAATGATATTATATGCAGTCGAGTGTTGAAAATGTTGAAACAGTCCAATTTGTTTTCACTCTGTATTAGTTTTAGTTTCAGGCATAGCCGATCCCCATTCAGGTGCTATCAGATGACCAGTTACTGCTTAGTTAACTAGATGTAAAGTTTTACATATATATTAATGTCAATAGTTTTATTACAAGTTGTGTAAAATGGACTCTCTAGTTTAAAAAAAAGGAAAAAAAAAAAAGAAGAAAAAAAAATTAGGTCTCTCCTGAAATTGACTTTAGAGCATGGAAAATGATTTTACTGGATTCTGTTCAACTGTAATCAAGGAAAAAAAATATGTATGTTGTAGAAAAAGTTGCAGAATTAAAGAAGATCTGCTTTTAATTTATTCTTTTTGTATTAAGAATTTGTATAGTTACCTTTACATTTTGCAAAACGGTGTTGTCAACACTTCCTTATTAAAGCATTTTCAAAATGAAACCTTGCCATGGTCTCTTTGGGAGGGCAGAGCCCAGGCAATCCTTACCACTGCTAGAGATCCTGGGTCCAGATGTGTGCACAGCTGGCCAGGATGTCCATGAGGGACCTGCTCCTTGGCTGCCCTGGGGCCTGATTTCAGGAAACCCTGGCATTCCCCCGCAAAAAAGCCCATCCTGTAGAGATCCCTTGAGATTCAGCACCCAGCAGATCCATGCTCACTCCATGCCATGTTCTCCCAAGCACTGGTCCCAGGGGCTCAGGAGGACACAAGAGTGTGACTGACTGTCCCACCGCTGTGGGAAGCAAAGTCATAAATAATATTTACTTCCAACATACAACCTGAAATAAGTAAAATTAATGCTCACTTACGTGGATTGGATGCCAAGTTGCTGCAAGGCTGTTCCAGCAATGCCAATGGCTGTGGGACGGGCTTCAGCACCAGCACATTCCCCATGCTCTGAGGAACTGCCCCGCTTGGTCGTTTCCCAAGGGAACCCACTCCAAGAGGCTGCTCTGGCTCAGGAGGGCAGCAGTGACCCCTGCACAGGGTTAGGGACATCACTGTTGTCCCCTCTGTGGGCACCAGTGACCCCTTTGGCCACCCAACACCCCCCAAATCCACAGGGAGCTTCCAACAGTCAGAGTCTCACATGGGACCTCCCAACTTCCCAGTGCCGTTGCTTCCTGCTCCTTCCATTTACTTCCACTGTCCAGGGAGCCTCTTCCCCTCCCAGCAGCTCCTGTGTCATCCACCCAATCCCCCCCACATCCCACAGGGAGCCCAGTGGCAGCAGCCCAGAGCCAGGCAGCCCCTGTGACCATCACCCAGCACTGCTGAGTGGGGAACCATTGCCTGCAGTAAATCCCCAGGAGGGTCTGGGATGGACCCAACAGCCACAGTGAAGGTTTTCAGTCACCCCTGAAAACTCTGGGACCATGGCTCAGATTTCTTGGCAGTGACTCCAGTAGTGCTGCAGGTCGCTCTTCACCACCTCAGGAGCAGCTTTCAGGGCACCCTGCTCCAGATCTGACACCAGCACTGCCCACCTTGTGCCAGCCCTCCCGGAAGGCACCACGTTATGTTCTCATCCCCTGGGTCTGGGAGTCAGAGCACTCTCTGAGTTCCCCCTGAGAAGTGAAGCCACTTACATCCCAGTCAGGTTCATTCTTTGGCCAAGACTGGATCGATGGTGGCGATGTTGTGGCAGCCAGCTGAAGAGGAACCCAGTTCCTCCATTAAAATAAACCGGTCTCATACACACCTACCCTAAGAACCCTTCCAGCAGCACAAATAACAAATAGGGAAATTAAGGCATTTAACCACCACCAGGCACAATAGTACCAGTATCAGGCAGGTACCAACAGTTTCAGAGTTCACCTTGCACAGGCCCTTCCACAGCTGGGCTTGGGAAAGGGCCAGTGACTGCAGTAAATGACCAGGGGCACTGAAGTCCCAAAACCACTGCAGACACCGCTATGGCGAACTCCTGACTTCATCCTATGGCTACAGGTCTTAGGATTCAGCAGAGTTATTTCCGCCTAATGCAAGAATTATCACAAATAAACATCTGGAAAAGCCTAGAGGGAAAAGTAAATTGCTAAACTGAAACGTACCCTCCCCACAAAAAATAAAAAACCCAAACTGTCACGAAGTGTGACAGCTGCACCACACCCACTCCTCCCTAAACTAGAATGAGGGTTGGGATTTTTTTGGCTAAGAGGCATTATTAACTATTTGATCACGGTCTGGTAGCTGCAATTTGGGGCCATCCAGCTGCAAAGAGCCTCCACCCGATGATGAAAAGCAGCTGCTGTAACAGTGTCCCCCGGCCCACCATCCCCCGAGGAGCAGAGCTGGCTCTCACGTGCTGGACAGCTGGAAACTCTTACACGGATATGCCGTGAGAAAGTAGTTCCCAGCTCCTCAGCTCCCCACACAGCACCATTCCATGGATTGCAAGGGGATAAAGTTCTTCCGTCATGGGATTCATTCAAGCAAGGTGGCTGTATTTCAGGGACTGTCAGCAAGGAGGCACATTGCTTGAACTGCATTCCTCAAAACCTGATCAGATTAAGACATTCCAACCTCAAATTCACATCCCTACAGGAGGCGCATCCCCACTCAAACCAGCACTCAGGGCACCATTAAAATTCTCCTCAATAATTAGCTCCAAGGCAGGAAGGAAAAATCCATCAAGCACTATTACAGATCCCCTAAGGAATCCACTTCCCGTTAAAGCAGACGATACAACGCTCCTTAAACCATCTCCTGGCCACTCACTTGCTGCAGTTTCCAGGGAAATTACAGCTCTTCTGAACAAGGGACAATATTGTCCCTCAATTATTTACAGAGTTCAAAACTAAGGTCAAGATGAAGATTTAGAAACAGGTCAGGAAACCGTCTGGGTGGGGAGAGGGATAAAGTTGCACTGTTACAAATGTTTCTGTTGTAATAACGCCCCCAAAGAGTATCTGGACAGAGCACTGCAAAGAGAATCACCAGAAACCACCGTTAATGAAACTCTTCCATGCTCTTGACATCTGCCCAGCCTGTCCCCACAAACCCCCATCTCCTCCCCAAAGGCCACTCCCCCAAGAGACAGTGAGGTCTCATCAGCCTCATTTTATTACTTCTAAACTTTAAGCTCTTGACATTTTCTCTGGGGTCAAACACTCCAGAATGAAAATCTGTGTCCAAAGAAGCACTTCAGAATCTAACAGTGTCTCCAGAAGAACCTGGAGTTCTCCAAGATACTCCTCCCAGCACACATCCCCCAGTATCTCTCACGGTGCCACAGGACACAGGGAACACCCAAGGAGCACAGGTCACTCCTTGAGAAGAGGGCTCCAATTCCTGCTCCAAGCTGCCAGCTGAGGTGAGGACCCAGACAAACCCATTCAATGGAATAATGACACATTTCTTCAGGAAGCGGTTCTGCTCAAAACTAACAGAGTTTCAATATTTCACTGTTTATGGAGAATTAAACATCATCGTTCCCATGAGTTTCCTCACCATTCCCAGTCAGGATACACAATGGTAAAGATTTGTGGCTGCTAGAAATACTGTTCATGGTCATGGGAGGTCCTAATTATTTTCTCTGCAATGCCCAGCAGACTGAAAATTTTCTCCAGATGTATAAAAATGGAATTTGAAAGCCTCAAGAGCCGTAAGATTACTTCCCCCAAACCCAGAAGGTTTATATTAAAAACGTCATTACCAAAAAAAAGAAAAAATCCAAATCAGATGCATTCAAGATCAAAAACTCTTTGCACTGAGGCTGAGAAATATAAAAACCTTTTTTTTTTTATTCTTGATAAATAACACATGAAAGATTAGCCAATAAAGTCTTTATATTTACAGAAATAACCAAGATTCAGATTCAACTGCTTCCCTCTAATCATCTCCCCACGTCAGTCTCCAATGCAAAGGCAGCCAAAAAAAGCCCCACAGATGCTCCTTGCAGGGCTGAGACTCACCTAAAGCTCTAAAATATGGGAAACAGTTCAGTCTGCACAGTTCCCTTAATAACATACTGAAGTAAAAGCAGTTGTCATGTGCATTGTCCCTTGGTCATTGTCTTGGTTTTAAACTCTTCAAAACCCATCCCTCTGCCGTACACTGGATGTGTCCAACAAAAAGCACAGATGTCAAAATAAATCTAAATAAAGGAGGCTTGGAAAAAGGAAAAAGGAAGCTGTAAAAAACAAACAAACAAACAAAAACAAACAAACAAAAACCCCACCAAAACTCCTTTCTGCTTTTTTTGCAAAGCCCACCCCAAGTTCCTGTTGATGCTCAGGCTCAAACTCTGCCTCTTCCATCCTCTCTGGGTGTTGAAATCCAAAATGTGAGTCCCACCCTGGCCCCTGCAGAGCCTCACAGCGCGTTGTACTCCACACATTTGGATGGGTCTGTTGGGAAGTGCTTCTGGCAAATGGTCATGAGCCTCTTCAGCCCCTAGGAATCAGCAAAACAAGGACAATTCTGTAATAAGGCTGCAGCTGTTGAACGAACTTAATAGCCTAGAGTATTCTTAGCTTAACAAGAAGAATTAAAAAGGCTGCTATTTTGAGGCTGGGATTTTTATTTTGGTTGTTATTCTGTTCAAAGTTTGAGGTTCTCTTCAATATTAGAGGAGTTTGTGGCATAATCAAAAAGCTTCAGTCTCACCTGGTAAGATTCACAGCGAAGGATGACAGTAATTCTTTAAACCCTCTTCATCACCAAGGGAGCAAATTATATCATAATTAAAGATATTTAGAAGAAAGCTGAATTTTAAAATTAATTCTAAAGAGCAAAAAGCAATTTCAAAACAAGCTGCACAGCCAAGGCAAGAACCAAACATTTCTCAGAACTGTGGTAGCACACAGGACACCACAAAAGCAAACTGAAGCAATCAAGGAGAAAGGCAGCATGTGGACTTTTCAGCTCTTTCAAGGCATCAATTGCCAAAACCAGACATGACAGGAACCCTGTGATTATTTTCTTTCAAGTCACACAGAAAAGTCTAACAAAGAAGAAAGCCAACTGCTGTGGTGGAAGTGTAATTTAGCAGTGACATTGTACTCCAAGATGGCAGAGTCACGTCCCTGTCATGAGACTCTCCTCATGGAAGGCAGCTCCTCACTGAGGGAAAAATTACTCAAATGAATCAAAAATGATTCAACAGGATGATGCTTTGGCCTTTCTAATGCAGGCAAGCATGGAAAGTCTGTCCCAACACCATAATGATTCCTTGTTTGGGATGTTCTCACTCCAGGGTGCTGTAATCAGGAACATGTTAGCTTCATGCAGCTGCTGGGAGCACGGGTAATAAATATCCCATGCTCCAGTTTGAACCAAACTTGTCAAACAAGACCCAATATTTAAAACCAACATGGAGAACATGCATGTTTAAAGCCAACTTCATCTTGGTGCTTCAGTGAGTTGAGTAATTTGGAAGCAGAGATAGGAAATTCACAGTGGGAAGATGAACTCAAGGGTTTTCAAGCTGTAGCCCCAAAAGCAGAGAAGGGACAAACTGGGGAATTCATATGCATCTTCCACAAGGTATGTTAAGAGAGACCAAGCAACACTCCAGAGTAGAGATCCTTCTGCTCCAGGAGTGGCAAATGAACAGAGAAGACCAATTATTGAGCAGCCTGGTCTGGAAGGTTCCCCTGCCAGGGGAGTTGGAACTTGATGGTCTTTTAAGGTCTCTTTCAATCTAAATCATTCTGTGATTCTATGAATTATTCACCATTATGGCCACGCAGATTAACACAGACCATAGCAGCATCATTTAGTTTAAAACTATTTCGTCCAATAAATACTTGCAAGCATAACTGGAGCCTGTCTCTGAAGATGCATAACCAACATGCCAATTTTCACTTTACAAAATAATTGGTCAAAATTAATTTGTTGTCTCTGTGAGTGTCTGGAGGTCCCTGTGACTTCACAATGACGTTTTTTCAAGTTATGCTATTAAACACTAGAGTTGAAGAGAAACCAAAGGTTATACTCGCAGCCCAAATACAGAGAGACTCAGAGCAGAAGGGGAAGTTGCATTTTGCAAGTAATTTCCTTGCAGACACCTGCAGAAGCTGAAAAGCAACAGGAGTCCTGCTGCTGCAGAAGGAAGACATTAATATAAACCTCCCCTGCCAGGAGCTCTGAGCTCCATGATGCTGCTCTGGAGGCTTCAGAGTTGACCCAGAAGGTTTTTTATCCCAATGAAACTGCAACTGGCAAGAGCCAAACACATCTTACAATACAAAGAGGGAAGGCTTGTTTCCCCAGACCTGTCCACCCACTGTATTGAAAGGACAGAGTAGAAAAACAGCACTGCTACTAATTCCACAACCAGAAGTCCACATGGGTATAAAGATGCCCAGAAGGAACTAAACCTGGAATTTTGAGCCCAGATTGCTGAACTTAGTAATGAATACATTTATCTAGTTGCAGAAATAGTCAGAAGGACTGAATTTTACAGTATTAAATTGTGTGCATGTTTAAAGCACAAGTTAAGCAGTGAGAGGCCTCAGGAGAATCAAGCCTATATTCGCAGCTGCCTGGGTGTTCATGCAGGATCACAGCAGTTCAGAAAACCCCATCAGACCATTCCTGGCCCAGCAGTGAACAGCCTTCAGGTCCAGCATGAGCTACTATTAACTGGATGTTACGCTTGACCCAAATTAACCTGTCCATTCCTGGGACCCTTTTTACCACATCATCTGACACCGATGTTTCCCAAAGATGCCCCTACACGAGCAGACCTGTTGGGATTTCCAAAGCTGCCATTACCTGTATGTATTTCCTCTGAGTCTCATCGTTGAGCACGTGGGCCACGTGCTTGGAGAAGATCTTCTCGCGGCCCGTGCGCGCGTGGATGCCGACCATGGTGACGCCGATGGGCCAAGGAGCGTTCCCAATGGCCATCTGCAGGTAGGCATCGTTGGCCTGGGGAGGGAAGGGCATCACTCAGCACCACGGCAACAGCACCACACAAAGCTTTTCTGCACTGCCAGGGGCTGTTAAACACCCACTGCAGTCTCCCTGAGCTGGTGTCGTTGCGTGGTTTTACCCAGCTGCACAACGCACCTTCCCACATGGAGCTCTGAGGGAAGCGAGGACTATGGACTTTCCGTTAGGAAAAAAAACAACTGGCTAAGGCAGTCTGGTTACCTTGACTAAAACTAAGGTTTACTGGGATTATTTTCAACTCAACCATCTCTGGTTAAATAAGGTTACATTTGTAACCATGCTAAAGGCCAGAACAGTAGCAGCGGTAAAACAATCAAGAATTTCCCTATCAAGAGCACAGATCCCATTTTAAAGCTGTAACACACAACATTCCTGGGAAAAAACAGGGATAAAATTCGAAGGAAAAATTAATAGAAAGGGAGAGAAGGATAGAGCTCTAAAAAAACCACCAACATAACAACTGAGAACCAGTAAGTGACAGATACAGTTACAGAAAAAAACCTGAAGGATGTGGAACAGGACATTCCTTCTCTATTAGAGAGCAGCTACAAAATCCACTGATAAAAGAGTTCATTTATCACCTCCTATTCAGAAACTGGACAATAAGAAGCAGCAATCATGACCAGTGGGTGCATATTCTTTCCAGCTAGCACTGAACAAACTGGGAGGTGAATAATGAACAAGGCAGGAGGTGGCAGACAGACCTAAAAGCAAATCTGAGGAGGGACAGAGCTTAGTCATCATCTGCATGAGGCAGAATCTGAACAGTCTTAGTCAAATACCTACTTGCTGACTTTAATACCCTTTTGTGATTAAACAGTATGTGAATTAAAGACCCTTGCAGGACTGCCACAACATGGTTAATTAAGGCTGAGTGGACAACTTGAATTCTGGCATTTGCCTGCTGTCAACACATTGATTTCAAAATTAAAATCTTTCAGGCTTTTCAACTAACAACACAGCAAAAATTTGTGGCTGACAGTACTCACTAGGCTGCACAAAGCAAGTAGCAGGCAAAAGGGACAGAAGACAAGAGTAGGCAAAAAGAGACAAGTCACTTAGGAAGCAAAATTGAAAAGGATGTAGGTGTAAAAGCATTAGCCTAAGGCAAAAAAACCAAAACCAAAACAAAACAACGAAACATCCAAATGTGTACTCAAGTCATCCAAAATCACTCTGTGAAGTTTACTTAAAGGCAAGCACCTCCAGGAGAGAGAAGCACTGCTGATTAACCCAGAGATACACCACATTCCTGCATGTTCATTAGTTTGAGACGGTATTGGAAAGGGAATTTCCACATAATGATGACAACCAAGAGAAAAAAAATGCTTCAAAATAAAACCCCACTATGATACATCCCACATGTTCAGTTCTGCTTCCAAATCATTTGGATTAAATTTGCCTTAGGCCTTATAAAGTTTTTTTTCAGCACCAAAAGCAGGTTTGCTTGCTCACTTGACAATTATGCCAAATCCTCACAAGAACAGTAAGAAATAGCAAAAATTTAAAGGCAAAAGACAGCTCAGTTTCCTCTGCATACACAAGCTGCTTCAGCAAATGCTACTGGTATTTGAGTTTCACTTCTGAAGGCAGCTACAAATAAAACCTAACACTGCCTTTGGTCTTGTGTCCCAAAGTACTTCTGCCTCCTCCAGTGAGCAGACTTCATCCAAAAAACCTTCTCATGAACTTACCTCAACCTTACCAAGCCACTTAATGTGAGTGTAGACAAAGAAAGGGACAGTGTCTTATATTCAATAACTCCGTTTGCCTCAATTAATTCCTAACTCATTAATCATCAACACCCTATAACTATTCAGTACCTTCATTTAACCTTAGAACATCAGGTTTCCCCTAGAGGAATGCTCTGCAACGTAATACACCCATCTCTGAGAGAAATTTCCTTCATGTTTACAAAGCTGTGCAGTTCCATGAACCTCAAAAGATCTTCTGTCAGGCTGTGGACCAAACACTACTTGGAGCCTAACATTTCACTGCCATTTTTCATTTTGTTGGGATAGATATTATATTTCCAGCTATGCATCTTCAAAAATGAAAAAAAAAAAAAAACCCAAAACAAACAAAAAGGAATGCTGAAGCAATAAACTCAATCTTTTACAACCAGACAGTGTGAACGTGATGGAAGACTACAAACATACCTTCACATATTCTCTCTGCAGCATAAATTTAATAATATCTGTTATTGATTCTTTGATGTCTGCAGGAAGTGTCTACAGGAGAGAGGGGAAAGAAAAAAAAAAAGACATATTTACTTCAAAACAGCAGCTCAGGAAAATCATCTTACTCAGCATTTATACAAAGTTTAGCAACTACCCTTGCTTGAGGAGTTTCACAAAGGAAAACATGTTTGTTATTCAGATGAAGGATCTGAAGAGGAGAGATTAAGTGGTTACACCTGGTAGCTTATGGCAAAGTGCAAAATGCAACCCCAATTTTCTGCCCTGTCTGCAGCCCAGGGAGCAGGTGCTGCTTTAAAAAACAGCTGGAAAAGCAGTGGGTGGGCAGATTTCACTGATTGAGATAAAGTCAGAACTGGGTGTCAGGAGCTCTAGATACAGAAACTGTGACCAACTCACTAACCCCCTGTCCTTCAGTGAGGCCAACACCGCCCTAGAAAGGGCACCAGCGCTGGGTACCTGGGAAGCAAAGGCTGAAGTGGACAATGAATCACTGAAAGGTGATTTACCCTTTTGCGGAGCTTCCTGAAGAGCGGCCGCAGGTAGGACTCTGTCTGCTTCTGAGTGGCGCTGTTCAGCTTCCCCTGCACGCCCCGTTTCACATAATCTTCCCTGGCATTCAACTCCTTGGCCCAAACTCCCAGGAGGAACTGCAGGGAGCAAACACATCTGTGTCGTGGTGCCATCTAGTGACTTCCCTGCCACATCAGGCAGAACAGAGGGCTAAGCGACTGAGACAAAGTGAGTTTTTTGGAGAAACCAGAGTTAAGAAGGTAAAACTTTTTTCAGAAGGATAGGCAAGGAGGGACAGGAATAACCCTCTTATCTCAAATGTACACACACAAATTAAAGCTTCACCTCCTGCTGTGAATTTGATCACCACAACAGTTACAGAGGCACAGTCTGACTCAGCTGAGAGGCAACACAGGTTTCTTGCCAGCAAACAAGGAAACAATTTCCTGCCATCCACTTAAACCTGTGGACTTCCTTTAAAACTCTCTAATGTCACTAACAGTATTAGGTGATATTCCAATTCAGCTTGCACTGTTCCAAGGAAACTCCTCTGAAGGTTTTGATGCCACAGTACTACACAGAGGCAACTACAGACAACTACCTCAAATATCACATGAATATCAAAACCATATTTATTTTGTCTGGAAAAGCAGGACCAGATTTTGAAGAACGCTGCTCTCCCAAGAGCTCTTTCCCAGATCTGGCACAAGTCACTGTTGTGACTAACAAAGGCTGTGGAGTGCCAAGCATTTCAAAAAACCCACATCTTACACAGAACATGTGAGATTTTCCTCTCAAGCAGCTGAAACCCACCCTTCTATTCTTGAAATCCATCTGCATGGCAGTAATAATGACACAACTACAGAATAATTTGAGTCTGTTACCTTCAAGAACTTTGTTATGATGTCCATATCATAGTGATCATCACCTCGTCCTAAGGATTCTCCCAAAGCCTGGAACAGGGAGAAAAAAAGGCCATTATTTATACTTTGTCTAGTCTGCCAGCACCACCACAGCAGAGCATGGTTCACTGCACCATGAACTGCAATAAATTCCACAAGAAATCCCAAACAAGTGGTCATGAAATAGCTACAAATGCTACTGAAATTCATTAATCTATAAAAAACATTTAGATCACAATGCCAATATGATTATTTCTGAAAAGTCAATACAACAGTAATTCTTCAATCATTAACTACTAAATTATTGGTATAATTAGCAGCTCTCTGACAGCACTGCATTAAGGGGAACTGTGGGTGCACTGCGTTTTTTGAGATCCCCAAAGCCCTCAATTAACCTAATTATTTTGTTATGCTATTTCAGTTCTCTGATGTACTGGGGCTTTTTACCATTTAATTACAACTGTGAATCTGAGGGAATAAATCGAAATAAAAGACCCCAAAACCAAGCAACAAACCACTAAAGCCCAGCTGTATCCACCATCCTGCCAAAACCTCAAAACTGTAAATACTAACAGTAAGTTTTATAAACATTTTCCAGTAGGTACAGCTGGATTTATAATCTATTTCCATTGCCCTCACAATTCCAAAGTGAGTTTTATTTTTAAAAATCTCCTAGATTTGGAGTCAAATTCAATGTAAGCCTTTATGCTCAAGGCAATGCAGCTGAAGTAACATAAAATTAAGACATGGTGTTTCCAAACTTTTTAGAAAAAGATTGTTTGCATGGCTCAAACCAAGCCTGCCCTACTACCACAAAAAGGGGTTATTTTGAGAGCTAACAGATCAATAAAATGCAGCTCCAACACAACTGCTGCTATCCACTCTGGTACTGCAGTTATTTTAAAACAGAACCCCTGGCACCATAACAAAAATCCCAGACTATTTCTTAATAATAATGTATTCACTTCAGCTTTCAGTTTTAAATCGTATTATTTCTTAAACACACTTTTGGAAGGACGTTATGAAGATTAACTCCTGCAAAGAGTTTTGAAGATTAAGGGTAAAAGTCTTCAGCTCAAGTTAATATGCTTTTCAAAACATTATCCTGAAATACCAGGTGCTGAATGCATTTCCTAGCACTCACTCTCCACTCACTCACACGACCACCACAGGATTCTTTCAGAACAGAGCAGCCATTTGCACTCAAGTTTCTGGGACACATTATCTCTGCACTTCTTATATTTCCTGTGGTCAGCCTACTTCTGATGATTTTTTTTGGTCCTAGATGTTTTCATATCAAACATTCTTTCTGTGTGTCTATTTTTCAGAGTCCTTCTTTCTTGTATAGGGAAAATTAATTGCTACTGACCTTATTATCCCCTCAAATTGGAAAGGCTTTGGCATTTATGACCAGGTAATGTATTGCAATTAAATTCCCTACTTCTGAAATCCCTGGAGAATGAATCTTTACTGTATCACTGTCTTTGCAGGCAACACCTGTCCCCTTTGGGATGAAGTGTTTTAAACGAAGACCACTTGAGTTTTCACTTGTCTTTTGTAGGCACCTACAGTGCAACTCCAGGCTTGGAAATCTAAATTTTCTCCTTAAGAATACTTCAAAATTCCTAAGTCAGCTGTTGAAAAGAAGACAACTTTGTTTAAACAATCCTGAAGCTTTCTCACAGCAACAAACTACATCTAACATTCCTTAGTTATGATCTATCCCATACTTCTAGTTCTTCAATAGTAGTATTCTCCTCATGGACTTTCAGGTCATTCTGGGAGTCATCATCTCCTGCTTCTTGGCCGCCTACAATTTCATTCAGATACTGCTGATCAATCTTATCCAAAGCAGCTTTCAGGTCGTTTCTCAGGCCCTAGAAACAGAAGAAAAAAAAAAAAAAAAAAAAAAGAAAAAAAAAAAGAAAAAAAAAAAAAAAAAAAAAAAAAAAAAAAAAAAAAAAAAAAAAAAGACTGATTTATAAAAAAGCCCTGAAGTAAATAAAAGCAGTTCAGTACTGTCACTGTGAGCATCCAACTTCTGTTTAAAGTGCAAATTCTGTAAAAACACACATAAGGGTTTAGCACTGTTGTTTGAATTTAACTGAACTCCAAGAACAGTTTCTGCTTCAGCACTTAACAAAAAGCAGGTGCATGAACTTCTGAAGAGCTCATACCTATGAAAAATACTCTTTACAGTATTTTCACCAAAAAAAGAAAAGCCTGTAGGATGGAATCAGCCTCTAGGACTTCCTTCAAGCCATTTTCTCCAAGCAATGCACTGAACCACCCCAAAACAAATGAAAACCAGACCACAACCATTTTCAGCTCTAGAAGTCTTCACATCTGCCCTGAAAAAAGCTGTAAATAAGTCTCACTCCTTCAGTGCCAGACATGAAACAATAATGTTGTTTCCTTTTATTACAAATTATTTAAACATAGCAGAATGTTTTATACAGATTCACTGTTTAAAACCCTCAACTTTACAAGAGTTGACTAAAAAAACAAAAACGGTTTAAAACCATACATATAAAATTAAAAGGTCCTTTCAAATAGAACACAAGACTGGCCTTAACCACAGTTGAAGGATTTGCCTTCTTGTCTTAAGACTTAAAATATAAAGCTCTATAAAGGAGTATGACATTTCTTACCCTCAGATAAATTCAGCCACTCCACAGGGAATGGATATGCACAGTTACTTCCCCTCTTCCATCATCATACTTGCCTGTCTGGAGCATTTCTATTAATCATTTAGTTCCTCTAAAAATGTCTGAACCACAAGGTTGATTGACTAAGCAACATGCAGAATTCCCCTAGACAGCAACAGGAGTGACTGGAACATGTAACAAAAATCCAGCACAACCCTATTTATGGGCTCCCTATTTCCTAATCCTGCTCCTGTGATCTGTGTTGCTGGAGGGGAAGCTTTCATAAGCAGAGCTTCTATTTCTAGATCTGTTTATCTTTATTTTAAAGACTTGGAGAGGAAAAGGCTTCCCTTTCATGGGCAACCCTGGGAAAGACATTTAAAACAATTCAGTTTGCCACAAACTAGGGAAGAAAATGCAAACTGTCACTCTGTTAGTAAGGCTGTAAGTTTGGTTAACAGTGAATGCAAAACAAACCCCAACTGTATCTCCTCACTTATCTGATCATTTCTTAAGACAAAAGGAATAAATTAGTTATCTCCAAGATTTTTAGTTAATGGCTATTTTAAAGGGAAGGGGGAAAAATGATATTTCTATAACAAGTTATAGCTCTGGAATCCAAGGATTAGAAAAATCATTTATATCCCAGAGAAACAGTATGCAGTCCTGCTCTTACTTACGTGTGCCTTCTCAGGGTGCACATAATCACAAACACAGGTTTATTTTAACAGTAAATGATGGTTCTCCGCTCATTAAAAAGTAGGGGCAGAACAAGCTGAGGTATTAGTGCCACCTGAAGGCCCCTTTTCCAACTGACAAGGGCCTGGTAGATTTCTAGGGCTGAACTCTCTAACATAACTGTAACTGCACAAAACTCTGATATTTAACATAGTTTCTCAGGAAGAAAAATGAGACAAGAGCAGGTATTCTCTTTGCTGTCTATTACCCCCTCCTCCTGAAAATTAATAGTTAGTGAAACTGATTTTCAGTAACTTTTCTGTGGTTACTTATTGATTACCCCACCACAAATAAGTAACCAAGAGCCAGTCCTACCTTGTTTACTTCAGGTGCAAGAATTTCTATCTTTCTCAGACGTTGAAATGCATCATAATCTGTTTCTCCAAACAGCCTGATGGGCTCACCCCTCTCTCGTAACCTCCTGATAACCTGAAAAGAATCAAAGCACTCCCTGACGCATAAAGGAAGCAAAATAAAATCCAGAATGACAGATTTATTTACTTTGCTTAGAATAACAAGCTGAGCTGGACTGGAGAGGAAATGGCAATATTTTAAGCAGTAGAAAAATGTTCCAGACACTTTACAATCTAAATATAAAATTCCCACGGTATTTCAGTGAAAGGTCATTCCACATATTACCCATCCAAATTTTGCATAAAATCCCAGGCTGTTTGATACAGTTGAACTTCCTCCTGCTCTGACTAGTTCAAACAAATCCACAAAAATCACCCCTCTGGCAGAGCTTAAAAACCATTTTCAAAATCACAAAGGAACTTGACAATAATCTCACTCACCTATTTGACTTGGCAATAAAAATACTAATTGGGCTGCAGGTTGTCCCAGCACAGCTACGAGATGATCTGCTGAAAACCCCCATCATTAAGCATTTGGGAAATATGAAGTCCCAAAATCTAATGGGATAATTACTTGAAAAGTAGTGGGAAAAAAAAACAGAAGTGAAAAAGCTTCCCTCAATTTGATTCAAACCTCAAACCAAACACAAAACCAACAGACCCCATTACAAGTCCTGTAAAAATCTGAATACCCTGACAAATTAAGGGGAGGTGTGACATGCTTGGATGACCTCAGCTGTGAATTTCACTATTTCCAAGACTAAAGTATACTCTGTACTTCTGAACTTCCTGCTTCTGCTTTGGGGTGTGGATCTGTTTGTGAACTTAAATCCACATAAGCATTTTTATCCTTGGAAAAGGCAAAGAACATCCCAGCTGTTCTGCCTTTAGGACTGTTTCTTCTAGAGGCTAAGGTGAACATCCAAAACTTAAGTTTCTAAATCTGTGTTCAGACCAACGAGTTACAAAGAAAAGAAGCTCGGGTGAAAAAAAATCTTGGAAAAAGTCAGCATGCCATCTTCAGTACTATCCAAGGATAATGCTGATACTCAGGGTACCACTCTGAAAGAGCTGTAAAATGTTATACAACATCTGTGTAAATCCCTGTATCAGAGAGGCTCTACCCATCTGTACCTCCCTATGCATTCAGGTGGACAGCAGAGCCCTGATAAGCAAAGATGATCATTAATTACTGACTGCAAAAATGGAAGCTTATTATTTAATAAAAGTGCTATTAAAAGTACGGCTCACTGGATGAAACAGCCCTTACAAGAAATTTCAGGTGCATATGCTGTAAACTCAGGGAGTTGGTTTATGAACTTAAACCATTGATTGATTTTACCTCTTGTCTGGAAAGAGTCATTGGTAACTTTTCCTCTGCCAGTTCGAGTTCCAGCACTGGATTTGATGTAGCCAGTGGTTTCTCCTCCTCTTCCTGCTGCTGTACCTACATTCAACAGACATAGTTACTCATGTGCAATGGAAACAAACCCACATATTGATGAGAAATGATGGCAAGATATAGAACTCTGGAACACAGACTTTAATGTGACAATATAAATCTTTAGTTTCATAGTTTTATGGTCCATAATTGCATCTCACAGAACAATTTAAGTTCTTGATAGCATCAGTAACTAACTAACACTTCTGCAGGTTGCAGAAAGCAGTCTCTCCAACAAACAGAAAGGACAATTGCTGAAGTTTGACTGTCACTTCAGCAGGCAGATGCCAGCACTGGTGCCAAAAATAGCAAAACCACCCTCTGCCTGTTGATTCCTGCCCCTGTTCCATCCTTCCTAGCCATGCAAGACCATTTGCATCACTGTGTGATGAACCAGAAGAGGGAAATGATTCAAACAGAAAATACTCCAACAAACGCAAATACTGGTACTGTTCCCAGCCTGCTTCAGTTCCTCATCCAGCTCCCCAGGACCAGCACCTGCACAGACAGTAGTACAGGAAAGAAAATCCCAGAGCAGGGTGAGAGTGGAGCTGCTTCTTCCAGTGTCATTGTCAGCTACAGTGTTTATTACCTGCAGCTTCAGTGAGCTGAGCACAGTTAGCAGTGTTCCACAATTTCTGTTGGGTTTTGAGAGGCAATGCACCTCTCTAACCTTGTTTTAAGTAATGCACCTCTCTAACAACCTTGCCAGTTTCTTGCAGGTGGAAAAAAAAACCCCAAACAAAAAAAGATATAACACCTCATAAGAACAGATCACTAACAACTCCTCTTAGGTCTAAAAGAAGGTCCCTGAATCTAAGAGAACATTCCTTCTTCATTATTCAGTATTTTAATAATGCAAAACAACTCTTTGATCAAAGTAACTTTGAGACAGCAGCCATGTAACTACAGCTCCCTGGATAAGCTCAAATTCAACACTTCTGACAGCAGGAGCAGATTGCTGGTGGTAATATTCCTATAATAAGGAAACACCTTCAGTACTCATATCTTGTTTTTTCTTAATTTATTTCCTTTCTGCACCTACTAAAAAGGAAACAATCCAATTAATGCCAGAGCAACCTGCAGCATTCCCTGTACATGGGCAAGCTGTATTTCGGTTGATCAATTTGAGGAAGGTACTGGACAGAATTTACTTTTTTAAAAGAGGCTTTTTTTTTCTTCCAGGCCACAGTGCCAGCCTTGCTCAGGTGTCAGTGTGGCTCCACGTGGCTGGCAGGATCCACCCCTGGGGCTCCAGCTACAAGATTCGGCCACAAATCTACATTCAATGCTGCATTAGCAAACACAGAAAAAAATCAATCCTACAACTAAAGGTGTGACAATTAAATCAATGTTTAACACATAGGGAGGGGGAAAATAAAATTTCCATCAATGCATGGAAGACGGAATAGACAGGGGACAGATAATATGGAAGGACAATGTAATTTTTTTTTTTTTTAATATACTCCTAGAGCAGAAGGATACATACAAATTTTAACTTACAAACATTCTTGAAATCATAAAGAGATAGCAGCACTGGAAGAAAAGATTTGATCCATTCTGTCAGCTGGACTCCAAGTTATAAGCAGTATCTTTACCACTGTTATTTTTGTTTCAGTGCTTTCTTCAAGCAAGTGAAATTATTCGAACTTATTAAATCTAAGCATAATAAAAAGGTATGTGAATTTAAAAGGAAATCAGTCTGTGTTCCATGTCTCATTAACAGAGTAAAGAACAAATGCAGAAATCTGGGAGGCTCTAAAAAGATACTAAATTTAACAAAGTAACTTATTTTAAAACCATTTTCAGAGTTGCATTTCACACCAAAACTGGCGCTGCTGCAGCAGCACAAGTAACACCACTTTATCCACATCAGGTTGTGAAGAATTCAAGCTAATGCTCCAAAGGCATCAGGCAGCCATTTGCACTTGGAGGAGCAGCTGGATTCCCAGAGCTTTCTCAGGACTTTACGCTGCACATTCCGAGAATCACTTTGGCATTGACGTTCAAATATGCACAAACAGATCAAGGTTTCAGAATAAGTCACTAACTGGGTAAAGGTCACTTGAAAACAAAGTTCCTATTTGTGCCCTCTAACAGCAAACAAGATTATGAAACTGTCTTCCCCAGGGAATGCATCCCCCCTCCCAGACACCCCATCAGGCAGGCAGGCAGGCACACACACACTTGTAAAAGACAACAACATTCTTTCCATTTCAGGAAACTCTTGCCCTGACACCATTACAAGGCAGATAAAGCCTTCCAGATCACCCATTTGTTGCAAAATGCACCCGAGGTTACCAAAATTGTTTCTAATATTTTGCCAGCAAGAACATAAATGCTGTTGTTACACAGCTTCAGTGCTGGGTGGTTGATGGCCAAAACCCAAATACAAACTTAGGAGAGTTGGCAGATCTTTTTGATGCACACCCACACTATACTGACTTCTTTTGGACATTTTGACAATGAAGATCGGATAAAATTATCCAAATGTATCCATTTTTCTCAATAAGGGGAGGAAGGTGACTATATGAGATCCAGTGTTCATGCCTAACAGCACAGTTTAATAAGAAAGGAAGACAAGCTTTGATCCCGAGCCACTTCATGCTTTCCACAAATAAAAACAAACAAACAAACAAACAAAAAGAAATAAAAGCCAAACCATAACACAAACTTAAGGAGCTGTATGTCATGCATATCTTTTCCTGCATTGTAAAATGGTTTTGGAAAGTCATACCTCTCCAGGTGGCTTCTCATTTACAGGCTAATGTACAACATTAACAGATTGAACAAAGAACAACAATTATCATTAACAACATTGATATTGTTGATGAAAAAAATGCAGACTTCAAAATAAACACACCAAGTCCTGGAAGAACAATTTTCATACCTTGTAGCCACATCTCTGGAAGTAGGCCTCCTCTTCCTTTTTAGCTAACTCACTGCGTTTGAAATACTTCTTACTTCCCTAAAAGAGAGGAGAGCTGTTACCAGTCCACAGTTTTGCATGGTTCAGCAAAAATGGCTCAAACTTTCTTACTTGGCTTGGTGAATTCAGCTACATCCTTTCCCAGGGATGCCTACATTGCCACAGAAAGGAAACTAGTTGGAAGCACCTCTGAAATCAGCAATATAGAGTTACTTTGCAGGATCTATGTATAAGCAGAATTAAAAGTACAGTGTGCTTACCAGCACTAAAGAAAACCCAAGTTTTTTGTCATGTAAGGCCTTGGTGGTCTTTGTTGTAAAGTTTCACTTCAGACGTGCACAATCAGTCCCAGCTTGCTTAGACAAACCATACTAAAAATATCATTTGACATTAAGTCAACCAGGTGGGAGAGATCACCTTTACACACAGTATTTTATCAGCTTGCTTGGAGCAGCTTTGTAGAAATGTGCCTGAAAAGACATGCCAGACACACAATAGCTGGAAAATGTGGTCACCCCAAAGCATTTTCCTGGATTAGTACAAACCACAACTTCTTCCTTTGTGCTTTACCTGACATACAACAGCCTCTCACCACAGCTCCCTACTTCAGCCTCTGACGCCAAAACTCAAAATTAGACACCTCTGAAAGGGGCTCTGCTGTACTGTGGGGTTTTTAGGCACACACACCACTCAGACCCTGCCCGGGTATGGGGTTTTTGGGCACACACACCACTCAGACCCTGCCCGGGTATGGGGTTTTTGGGCACACACTGCTCAGACCCTGCCCGGGTATGGGGTTTTTGGGCACACACACACTGCTCAGACCCTGCCCGGGTATGGGGTTTTTGGGCGCACACACACCAGACCCTAACCGGGTAGAGGGGTTTTAGGCACACAAAAACAGACCCTGTCCAGGTGTGGACAGAACGCGGCTGCGGGGAGGAAGGAAACCACACTCTGTTCACCAAAGTTCACACTGACTTTTCTCATCTCTCAGTGCCCGAAATAAACTAAACAAGCCCCAATAGCCCACGGAACACAGCGAGGCTGAAGCCAGGCTGCATCCGCGCCCCCAAACTCCTCCTAGCTCCTGCCCGATCCCATCCTGGCTCATCCCGGCTTTGGGAAACCCGGCCCTGGGCCGCTCCGCTCCTCCTTCCCCGGCCCATCCCGGGCCGCTCACGCCTCACCCCCGCCGCCCTTCCCCGGGTCCACATCCCGGGCGGCTCCTCGTGTCCATGTCGGCCGCCCTCACCCCCAGGAGCTCCTTCTCCTCCAGCTGCTGGCGCTTCCTGCTGATCTCCCGCTTGAGGATGTCCATGGCGGCCTCGGGAAGTGCCGCAGGAAAACAACAACGCCGTCACTTCCGGGGAGGCCGCGCCGCCGCGCGGCGCCCCCTGGCGGCTGGGAGGAGCGGCGGGGACGGCGGCGAGTCAGTCCCGTCTCCAAGCGACAAGGGGCAGCAGGAGAGGAGATGGCCTCAAGTTGTGCCGGCGACATTCAGATTGGATATTAGGAAAAGTTTCTTCAGTATCCACGCAATATCATACTACTGTTAGAAGCAGGTTATTTAAAGTGATACATAGACAGTATAATGATGGTAATTATGAGACAGAGCCAAAATATAGATGCTTTCTATCAAGGAATGTTGCAAAAGAGGTGGAATATAATTTTTGCAGGGGTCTTTCCCTGTTTTAGTACAGCTGGTTTTACAAAGGGGTGTTTGACAGCTTCTTTAAAGACAGTCTGCATGCAATTTATTCAGCTGTCTTCTCTGTTTAGCTTGAAAAATCTTTGGGGAAAAGTCTCTCTGACTCTGTGTTTGTACAGTGCCTCATGCGATGGGCCTTGGGTGCAGATGACAGCTAATATCAGATAAATCGTGCCCTCAGGTACCAGGAAAAATTCCTTCCGCGGAAGTGTTGTCAAGCACCGAGACAGGCTGTCCAGGGACGTGATGGAGTCACCATCCTGGGAGGTATTTAAAAGATGTGTAGATGTGGGACGTGGTTATTGGTGGACTTGGCAGGGGTAATGACTGGATTTGATGATTTCAGAGATCTTGATAAATGATTCAATGAGGCTGGTTACTGGACAAACACACAGGGTGCAAATTCCATGGAGGAAGGTGGGATGCCTGTGAAATCTGGTGTCTGCTTCCTTCAGGCCTTGAGGACTGAGGTCGTTGGTAGGGACTGTGTGCACATGCCAGAGCTAAATGATTTTGTCATCAGCCACTCAGCATTTGTGACACAGGTAGTAAAATCAAGAAATCTCTTGTTTTCCTTATTTACCTGATTTTCTCCAGCTATTTCCATCCTGGGGCTTGTAAAGTCCAAAGGGTCCAGAAAAGGCTTTGAAGAATGAGTAAGAACTCCTCACAGATTTTTTTTCACCTTTAGGTCCTCTCAGATTTCTTCCTTGTCTTTCCCCATTGTAAGCTCCATTGCTTCAGTAGCTGTTTTGGAGAGCTGTAACCACAACTGACTTTTCACCCACTAAAGGTAACCTGAGCTGTGTGCCATGATTCTTCCTTGTAGAAAATGGCACAGTGGTTTACCAGGGTTGTTCAACCCCAGGCTGGAGGGTTCTAGATTTAGAAGTCGTGCTCTGCTTTACCTCAGGCTTGAATGCAATCACTTTGCAATGAGGAAACAGGAACAGTCCTCCTACGCTTTTCATACTTCTATGAAGGGAAATTATATCACATCTGATGGTGATAGAATCCAAGAATGTCACTGTATGAGTCCTGGAGGAATGTGCCCACATTTGGGTAAGGGCAAGAGTCATGAAGCTGTAGGAATACTCTGTAGTGGACTTTATGGTAAACTAATCCAGATGCTTATGTCAGAGTGCCAGCTGCCCCCTCAGTTTGCTCTGGAGTACACACAACCTTACACCTTGCTTCATTTCCTGCTCCAGTCTGACACCGGCCTGGTTTTGGCAGGGATACAGGTAATTTTCTTCCTAGTACCTAGTGCAGTTCTGTGGTTTGGATCAAGTATGAGAATAACTGATAACACACTGATGTTTTAGTTGTTGCTAACCAGAGTTTATACTAAGTCAAGGACTTTTCAGCTTCTCCTATCCTGCCAGCAGTGACACTGGGGGGTACAAGGCAGCCCAGACAGCTGACCCCAGCCGACCAGAAGGATATTCCATATTGTATGGCATCACACTCAGTGTATAAACTGGGGGGAAGGTTGGTTGAGGACTGCTGCTCAGGAACTGGCTGGGCATAGCTCAGCAGGTGGTGACCAATTGCATTGTGCATCACTTGTTTTATATATTGTGTTCTTGTTATCGTTATTTTTATTATTATTATTATTATTATTATTATTATTATTATTATTATTATTATTATTATTTTCTTCCTTTTCTGTCCCATTGAACAGTCTTTCAATCCAGAAATCTTCTCAATTTCACCCTTACAATTCTCTCCCACATCCCTCTGTGGCTGGGGGAGAGTGAGAGCCTGTGCACCATCTGGGATTAAACTATGACAGACACTATATCTCAATTAGAGACAGTACAAAAGGAAGGAGGAAAACCCACTCACACATGGTATTTGTGAGAAAGATGCAGTTACTGTCAGGTGACTCTTAGACCAAAGATCTCCCAGGTTTAAAAAAATAAATAAATAAGGTGTCAGGGAGGGGTAAAAGGGACAAGGAAGCAGCTGATTAGTTTATGTTGGTGAAACTAATTTGGCAAGATTAGAAAGTAATGCTGTACCTCTAAAAGTTGCCCAAAGTTCACTACTGATGACTCAGCTTTCCACAATTGCTCTTTTACCAGTACTTGTGATTCTGTGCTCTCTTGCCTCCAAATCAAAACATACTGTAATGTAAATCCCCTCGGTGATCAAGACATTGTCTTATCCTATGGACAAGAAGTGGCAATCTACAGAGTAGCACATCTCCCAGAATAGTTACTGTATGCATGCAAATAGGTAGTTATGTTGGTTCTGTTTTTTTGAGGACATTCACCAATATCTCCCCAAAGAGGGAATGAGAGAAAAAAAAAATTGGTGTCATCCATTCATTCATCCATTCATTTGAGATTTCTCTTTTTGAACCTTCTAATGTATAAGAAGAGGCAGTATCTTTTTTCTTTCACTGGCACCTCATGAAGAGATCCACTCTTGCTTCCTGTCTGATCTCCTAATGGCAAATCTGTTTGGCTCCCCTTTGCCTGGAGGTCAGGGCAGTATTTTCTGAGGGACAGGAATTGTTGAGATGGTTGGGTCAGGTCCAGACTGGACACAGTTCAAAGCTCCTCTGTTCCTCAGAACATCTTCTTGAGGCAATATCTCTACTGGCAATATGTTATGGTCCCTGCTTGCTTCGTTATGGATCTCTCATCCTCTGACTGTCTCCATTCACACGTGCTCCTTGGCTCTAGGGTGGATATCTGGAGCTCCACTTGCTGGACAAACTCATGGTGCACATGAAAGCTCAGTGTGAGATCTCATCCTTGGATCGCGTAATAGAAACTGTTCGCCCACACTGCAAAAGGATTTCTCCAAGTCACCACTGTTCTGAGTAACCCTCAGAGTGTGGAAACTGTTTAACTCTGTTGTGAAAGCAGAAAATTCCTTCCCTGTGCCAGTCCCTCTTCCATGCAATTATCCCTTAGATGACATCACTGTATAAGATATTTTTAACACAGTGAAATGTGTGCTTTTCCAAGCTGCATTTCAAATTATCAGTTTATCATACATGGCATTACTCTACTCACTAGAGTCAATTAGATCATTGCTATAAATCCAGAGCCTGACTATTTTTTTCCTACTGCTCCTGTTTTGCTTTTCAGGGCAGCCCTGATGGTTTGGTACCGCTATGTCTTTGTATTTCTGTCTTTCATGTGATTAATAAATATGTTATTTGCTGTCAGGGCTGTAGTCAGGCCTTTAAGCTCTCCCAAACCCAAAACCAGAGTCTTGAGAGCTCCTAGCAACTGAACTTTGGTCTGGAAGCAATAGTCTTACCCATTTTTTCCCTAGATCCAGGTTTCTGCAGACCTCTGGAACAACCCCACAGAGTTAACCACAAAGCTACTTTGAAGTAATTTCCTTCACAACATTAAATATGAAATTGAGACTGGAAAGGGAAATCTAGAAGTTACTCAAAATCTTGGAACAATCATAAGAGCCTTGTAAGCAATAGAAATACAAGCTTAAAACATACATGAGGTGTTTCATTCCAGTTTCTAGCTGGTTAAGTGATTGCTCAGCTTTATCTGCTGCAAGCCAACTGTCAACCTACAGACAGATTATTGAAGGCAGCTCAAATAACCCAGTTTCACTCAAATAACCCAGATGTCATCCACTTGCCAAAGTGGTAAAACGGATCAGAATAATTTTGACTGCTCTCAGTGGTTGTATTCATTTTACATTTAGTTGTTTTCAGGTCGTATCTTTATAGGCATTCAGTTTCACTTATCTATTTGATACTAAAACAGGGGAAACCCCCAGTTCAGCCAGCATATGCTTTCACTCACACACAGGAGGCAGAACTGATGCCTTGCAGCTGACCAAGATTGCAGAACTCATTTCAAGTAACAAGGGCACAGATGACTCTTGGAAACCCTTTTCAGATAAGTACATGGTTCCTTTTATTCATCTTCAAAACACTATACCGAAAAAGACATTGGATGAAATTGCCTTTACACCATGACTAAGTATGTCCACTTCTGGCAAAGGGAGCTCTATACCCTGTCTCAGTCTTTTTTTATTTAAACTGTCCTTTAAATTTTTGGGAGGGATTAACCCACACAATTCCACATTCTTTGCCCCCACATTTACTTTGTTTACAGGCACCTCCAGGTGTTCTAACAGACATGTGTTAGTATTTCTGCTAAGGATTGCAAATTGCACTTCCCTACAATCCTGACACTGGGGGTGGGCCCATCCCCTCCATTTAGTCAATTTAAACCACTCTGGGCTTTCACTTTATAATTCACCTTTCCAAACAGCACACAATCTCCAGGAGGTCACAGTCAGAGAAACACTCTGCTAGAGGGGAAAATTGAGGAAGAAATTGGGGGTAGTGCTCCACCACAGGTGTCCAAATCCCACTGCAAAGACAAGGAAAGCTCACAGGGGAGGAAATGGCAGAAAAAAGGTTCCCACATTTCTAACAGTCTTCCAAAGTGTATGACGTCTGTGTATCATGAAGGAGGCATTTGAATTTGGTTTGTTTTGCTTTTTAAAGTATCACTTGATTAGTTCTCATGGTAAGTCAACCCTAGCAACTCCTGTCTGGCAGGACAAACCTCTGTAATGCACTGTTAAAATAGTTAGGAAAGTAGTGACATCCATATGGATGTTACTGGTTAGTAAGGCTAGTGTGGCTTTTAGAAACATGCTTGAAATAACTGTTTGGCTGCTAATTATCCTCTGGTTTTGACAAGGGAATATTTATGAGCATTGTTTAGGTTGTCTATAGGATGGCATGAGTCTTTCCTATCCCAGCAACTTTATTATCTGTAAAACTGAGGTGGTGTAAAAGCTCATTTTTGTTTCTAAAAGCTTTGCATTTAAGAACAGCTGATTATTGCCAAACTGGCTGATATGTGAGATATCTGATGAAAATTCTGTTGTTTCAGGAACAGTATTCATAGCTCAGCTTATGGTCCTGTGTCATCAGAGTCCCTAATGAATTGGTCCCAAGATGTCACCAGGGAGACTGCGCTTTTTTGACAGCAGTGGCCATTTGTGGCTGTTAAAGAATCCAAAACATCTTGGAGGAAAATGATCATGCTGTCTTTTTTTGTTGTTTTGGTTTTCGGTTTTTTTCGGGTTTTTTGCTGTTATTGGTATTTTTGTAGCTGTTCTTTCTAGCACTCCAGCAGTGCAGGGCAAATGATGTGAAGCATTGAACATCCTTACTCCCAGCATCAGTCTGCACTACACATACCCAAACAACAAAGTCTTTCCAGGAAAGGTGCAGTTACAGGACTGAGCCCTGCAAATGCAGACTGGGTTGTCAAAACTGCATGCACTGTGTTTTAGATCCCTACAACTGTCTCTTTTTTCAACCTTCCCCAAAGCAACATCTACACTTAACATCCCTTGAGTTTGAGACATTTTAGCTGTATTAACAGACACCACCACTCAAACACCACGTAGATTTGTTGGATGGTATAAAAGCACATGAAAACATCTATTTTTCTTCCACTTTAATGCGTATAGAAGATAAATGGTTGAGCATAAAGTATTGTACTTCTGAGTTCATTAGCTTCTATTTAACACAGACAAGATATCTCTCAAAGTTATTACTAAATGATCATAGTTCTGTGTTGTCAGTTTGATCCCTGCAGGATGTGTCCATCTCAGAGAAAATGCCCTTGCAGGTGCACTGGCTGCCTTAGCAGAGAGGTCAGGGATTGAATGGGTGATGGAGTCTTCAGTATCTACACATCTCTGAAGGTAAATCCGAAGGGGGTCACATAAATGAAAATGCTGCTGTATGTATCTTACTGCAGAATAAAAGCACCATTTTCAGATGTTGTCAGTCTCCAGCTTGACAGAGATTTAAAACTCACATAATCTCTCTTTTAAAAGTCCATGTGTGAGTAGATTTTGAACTCTATTGTATCTTGCAATGAAATTTTATTTTTCAGAACTGAAAAGCAGGCAGGTGGTTATGAATGTGTCTGAAGATATTTCGCCAGCCTGAAATGTAAGAACTGTTGGAAAATATTTAGGAAAATAGAACATCTTAGTAGGAGCTGCAGCAACTTTTCATGAATTTATTTTAGTTTGCATCAGTATTCTGAGCCACAGGGATTATAATTTAGTAGAGAAACTCTCATTGGGAGAGGGGATTGATGGCGTTGAGGCAGCAGCCCTGTGAGTTGACAGGGATGCTAATATAGTCACGACAGAAGTTTAGAGAGCAGATCAGAGCAGCTGGGTGGGCTGATAGAGAGGATCAGGGCAGCCCAGAGGAGCAGTAAGAGGATCCAAATAAGTGGATTAGTAGCATACCAAAGCACACATTACTTTTAGTTTTCAAACTCCCATTGATTTTCCAGGAAGTGCATTTCCTAATGTGTGGCAGGAGAAACAGAAGAGGATCAAGGCAGAATCAAGACACGGAGAGCAGGTCCCTGTGGCAAGCTGGAAACAGTGAGAGACTGGACTGGGGGGCACAGAGTAACATCCCCACATGAGGCTCAGTCAGGACTTGGAGGAGGATGTCTGCTGCCTGGGCTTCATCCCGCAGCCTCAAGGAGCTGTCTAACGGTGTTAAATGCTTTTGTTCCTGCAGCTGATGCTGCATTTGTTTTCCATCCGTAGCTCCAGCAATTGCATCACTGCACTCTTTTACATCTGCCTTCAGCTGCTGTGGCTGAAGCAAACTGACACAAAAATGGAGGAATGATTAGCAGCATGACCCTCTTGGAATGCTCTCTAGCAGGGGCTCGCTGGACGGACCCTGAGCTGAGCGTGCTGCAATTTGTGCCTGCAGCATCCATCAGAACTGGGACTGCTGACTGCTGTGCTTGGGCTGGCATGATTGACACTGACTCTGGGATGACCCAAAGCTCAAACGTGCCCTTTCTGGGGACACCAGCCTGGCTTTACATTTCATCTCCTTAGGCAGAGGTGGTAGTGATGCAAAGACACATCCAAAGGAAATTTTCTAAGCACTATTACTCTTTATATAGCACAAAAATTCAAATTTCTGGGCAAAATAACAAACCCTATTCACATTATCCTCAGCTCCCATGAAGCACTTGGATTGTAAGGGCAAAATTAGTTCAGCTCATGGTTTCTCCATGTTGCAGAGAAACAGAGGATGTCCATGTATTTGGGCAGATTTTTTTTTTTCTCTTCCACATCCTCTTTCATAAAAAAGAGCATTGTTGAGACCTTTTCTTCTTCATCCTTCAACCACATCTGTAGCTTAGACACATTGGTCTCCTCTCCACTCCTCCCAGAATTCAAATCCAAACACTGGTTTGTCATAGGAAGACTTAATACCTTAATATCCAATTATTCCACAGGTGAATAACCATCAAGCATTGACTCTTAGAATACAGTGCCCTTCCTGGCAACCTTAGTCCAAGCTGTACATAAATTCACAGAGGGGAGGAAAAGTCCAACCTTGCAGTCAAAAGGGGGTTTGCATTCTGATATGGAAATATTCAGAGGGTTTGTGACACACAAAGAACACAAAGAACACTTTGTACATAGATTCAGTTATATTCTTTATTGTTGAAACAGTTCTGGAATGTTTTGGTCTTCCTGATCTGGCAAAGAGATGAAAACATTGCTCTGCCCTTAATGCTTTTCTTTAAAATTTATATGAGAAAGATTAACAAGCAGTAGAATGGACAAGAAAGCATTTCAAAACTGTTCCAAAAGAAAAAGAGAGTAGGGACAGAGACATGAAATGTCAAGTACTGTGACTCAAATGGTACAGGAAAAACTTACAGAGAATTGGGAAACAAGTTAAACCACACTCCTGACTTCAGAATTCTTCAGGACATCCTGACACCTTCCCCTCTAATGACCCAGTCCTTGGGTATGCCAGCCTGAGAGCCTGCTGAAAGGGAATGTTTGTAGTGAGCACAGCACAACGTGGCCTATTGTCAGCCTAGGGGCTAAGTACTGCCCACATGTCATATGACCACAAAACCACCACTGGAAACGCTACTACAGTTTATAAAATCCTCAGTGCCATTCATTACATATAACTAACTAAAATAGCTCACCTATTAACCTGTCACCTGTGCAGCTGCTGGTCTCCAATTTACCTCTTCACCCTTCTCCTGCTTCCTAATCCCACATGGAACCTGGTAAGGCTCCAAGATGAGTGGTAATCATGGTGCTATTAATATGACAGTCAGCAGCCTCTTCCCACTTCACACGGCCTCACATGAATTCCTTGACATTAGACTTTAAGCCTCCGATCAAATCACTGAGTTTATGAGACTTCCTCCAGTATAATTTTTCCAACTGAAAAGCTGAAGGGGTTCTTAGTACACTTATTTAATTCTCCTCAGCTCTAGGACTCTTTAGTCATCTTTGTCCTAGTCCATCCTGCTTCTGAATAATAAAATATTATAATGAACTGGGCACACCTGGAAACAAAGAAAAAGTCTGGGAGATCCTGTGTGAAGAGCACTGCTGCTGTTAATACTGAAATATTATTAGATTAATTATATTTAATCAGTTAGCTCATGATCCGCAATGAAAAAAGTATTTCACAGAAAATTGTTGGAAAAATTACTATCAGAATGGGGAGGGGATATTTTAAAGTAACTTGAAGCATAATAAAATGTTAACTAAGAAATAATCAGGACTGATCACACTGACAGGACATGTTGCAAGATAAAGCCCTTATTTAGTTGGCTAATTTCATGGCATTTTGAAAAACACATTATTCAGTTAATGGTTTGAGGAAATACTTTGAAACCATTCATGAATAGATACAAAACACTCAGAATTTTTCATATTTTTCCCAGAAAAAAAAAAGGACCTATGGGTTCTTAATATGTAATAATAACAACATGATACCAAGACAGAAAATGAAATAAAAGATGAAATTAAAAGCTGTCTGCCCTCCAGAGCCAGTGTGCACTTTATCCTAAGTGACTTGGCTGCCACAGCAATGCAGCCAGTGACTATCCAGGGTGACACAAGGCAGCTATTCTAATGGGATAAAGAGGACTTTCATCTCTACATTTCTCCAGCTGGAATAATGCAATGGTGGCCTGTGACAAACGAGCAGATGATCCCAGTCTCAGTTTTAGGATGCCCACCCCAAAATACCCAACAACAGGCTCACAGCTCCCTGTACATGGGAGCCTTTGAGTTTGTGTAGTTTTTTCTAAGTCCCAGCTGAGAAACACCAGAAATGCAGGACAGAAAACTGTTTCCAGCTACCAGATCCTCCTACGTGTTGTGTGGATAACTACAAGCCTTTGACCTAAAGTCACCTTGTCCTAGTTTCTAATTCACTTTTATGCAGATGAGATGGCAGGATCAGGGCCGTGGTATCCACACTGGCTCATACTTTCAGAAATGAAAGCTGCAAGATTTATTCATCTGAGTGATCACAATTAGGTTAGTTTGCAGGATCAGGCTTATTCTGCATGAAAAGAATGGATCTCTGTAATTCACAAAAAGGAAAATGAGGAATATTGGTGAAAATGGGGATGTGCTAACTCTTGTAGAACATTACTGGAAACTGCATTGCCCAGACTGGAATGTCATTTAAAACCACCAGCCCCTTTAAGCAAAATATCAGCACAGGGAAGGAAGAACTAAAACCAGTAAGAGAGCAGCTGATAAAACACTGCCATCACTTTTTCATAAATTATACCCCGAAATGTTTTACAAAATTGAGTAACAGAGGAAAACAGAAAAGATTTCTGTAGCACATTCTTTTGGCAAATGCAAGATAAAGCTCATCATGTGAGCCGAACTGTAAATGAGGGCCTTATGCTTTATAAAAATTCTCCTATTGTCCCAGGAAGGATGAGAGTCAAGCACAACAGTTTCAGCAATGCACTTAGTCCCGTAAATAAAGTTAGTTAGCAGACAGGAATCAGCAGATTGTTTGGGCAGGAAAAAAAAAAAAAAAAAAAAAAAAAAGAAAAAAAAAAAAAGAAAGAGAAAATAATCTTTTTATAGGGAAAAATTTAAGCACACTGCTGCTGCATTTCAGACCCGACTTCACTACACTGTACTAGAGATTAATTGGACCCACAAAATCCAGCAAACAGCATATGACATCCATCTACCTTTGCTGCTTCAGCATCCTCCCAAAAATATGTAATGCAGGATTTTAAATAGTACGTTAGCCCAGTTTCCTTTCACAAAGTCTTACAGAGAAATTTAGGAAAATTCCAAAAGTAGCATATTGATTGCCTCTGGGATTTTCCACTTAGCAATTTAATAGAAAATTACACCCCTACCCAATCTGTGAGGTTTCCATAACCTCCCTCGTGAATTTAATTTTCCATCATATAATAAATTTTACCATTAGGCATATTTTCTGATATTGCTTCACCATTAAGGCTATTTCCCAATTTTGCTTTTCAGAACAACGTATACCCTGTGTGGTGTCTGGATGGCACCTTGCACTGAAGAATTCAGGTCTAAGTCTATGCACCCAGTTAGGATACAAATCACTACTGTTAGTATTCAATTTGCTTCCCTCCTGCTCATTTTATGTCATTATTCCGAGTGATAGGGTCGGTCAATATTACTGGAGCTAACGGGATTCTCCTGGGTACTCTGAGGAGACCAAGGCAAGATCTGCATTTGCATCTGTTCAAGTAGGCGTGTGCAAGTATCACATAGTCTTCTCCTTGTCACAACACAGTCTGACTACATGTAAAACACAAGATGATGATCGGAGCTGTGTTTGCAGTTATCAGCAGTCATAACTGTAAACGCCTGGGTCCTTTCTCTACAGGCAACAGGCAAAAGCACTCTCGGCTGTAAAAAAAACCACTCCACCTTCAGTGAATTTACCACAGTGAGCGAACTGGAAGTGTGGCTGAAGGCGTCAAGTGGTGCATAAATCAAAGCACTAATTTCAGCTGTGTTTGGGCCAGCCGTATGGCTGCAGTGACCTCACGGTGACCGTCGGGAGGGTTGCCAGACGCCCTAAATCTCGCTCCTCTGGAAAGCCGAGACTCTCTTCGTCTTGCTAAGGCGATGCAGTTTTTGGCTGAGGGACTGTCTTCCTCTTGCTAAGGCGATTCAGGTTTGGCAGAGCTCAACATCCCTCAGCCCAGCTGGCGGCTCGGCGCTCTTCTCCAGGCCTCGGTCCATGACACCAGCGGACACATCGCTGCGATAATCCCTGTAAAACACAGCAACAAACAGGTGTTGCCATCAGTTCCTGAGGTTTACCCACTTCCGCACGCCAACTTCAACCCCCTCCCCGCCGGCCCGGGCCCGGTCCCGCTAAACACGAGGAGCTCCCCCCGCTCAGCCCGAGGGGAGCCGCGGGCAGCACGGCGGGGCTGAGCGGGCAGCGCCGGTGCCCGTGTGTGAGGCGCGCGGCGGGAGGGGGACACAAAATGGCGCTGCCCCTGAGCCCCTCGCCCTCAGCCCGCGGCGGGGCCGAGTGGCGGCGGGCCGGCCCCGGGGTGGCGGCGGCTCCCGGCCGGCGGAACCGCCGCCTTCCTTCCCCCAGCAGGTGGCACCGGGGTCCCGGCGCCGGCGGCGAAGCCATTGCGGGCCGCCCTTCGCCGCCGGGCCGCGGCCGCGCAGCCGGCGGGGGGGAAGGCGGCGGCATCGCCCCCGCGGGGCTCCCCCCGCCGCACCCCGCTTTCCCTCAAAGTTCGGGGCGGGAGCGGGGGGGAGACCGGAGCCAACTTGTCCCGGATCCCTTTATTCGCCGCCGGAGCCGCCGTCTCTCCCAACCCCCGCGTGTATTGCTGATCGGAGGGACGGAGCTCGGTCCTGTGTCCGCCCCGCTCCTTCCTGCCCGCACCATGGAGTTCGCCCAGAGGAAAAGGAGCAGAAAATCCCAAAGCTTTAAACTGGTCAATGAAGGTAAGGCGGGGGCGGCCGGGCTTTGTTCGCCGGCCGTGGGCAGCCCCGACTTTTGCCCCGGGGGGAGCGGGGCGTTATGAAACGCCGGCGCCCCCGGGCCGCCGCTCCCTCCCGGCTCTGTTATTGAACTCCGCAATCCTCTGCCTGAACTCCCCGAAATCATTGCACGCCTTTCTTTCTTTCTTTTTTTTTTCTTTTTTTTTTTTTTAATTTCATTTCTTTCACCCCCTTCCCGTTTCCTTTTTTTTTTTTTTTAAATTATTTTTGCATGTGCGTTACGTGTTTTTGCAAAACCACCACCTCAAGCTTCCCCCCCACCACCTCAGGTGAACGTGTTGTTTTTGTCCAAGCAGACCTTGCACAAAATAAAGTTGGATCGTGTTTCGTGGTAAATCCTGCTTGGGCGGGGGGGAGAAGAGGTAAAATCGGGAAGCGAGCAAAAAATAATGACACTTGAGCAGCGACAGACCTCCTTAGTATTCAACTCTTGTGGATTTATTGTATTTGGGGTGTTTTTTTTCCTCTCCTCGGCTGTGTACATCCGCGTATTTCAAAGAAAAGCTGAATCGAGATTGCTTTATTAAAAATCCACGCAGGTAATTAATTGTACGTGGGCAAGGGAGAGCCGCTGGCGTGTAACTTGTTCGCTCGGGGTGTGTTTGCTTTTGGAAAAGAGGATATTTTGAAAGGGATCGTGAGGGGAGAAATATTTGAATTCATGTCGGGCAAGAAGCACAGCTCTGTGTTTCAGTCTTGTTGTTGTTGTTTTCTTTAATTAAAGGGGAAAAAAGATACAGCCGCTGGTAGGCATTTTAACAGGTGGACTTCCCACCCCTAGGGATTTATTTTGTTTGGGGATTTATCCCTTCTCCGGCCGATGAGATGTTTTTGCACTGATGGATTTGAGTCGAGATCGTTTCTCCTTTTGTGTTCCCAAGTATTGGACGGGAATATCTCCATGAAACGCTGTGTGTGTCCTGCATGCCAAGTTCAAGGCAGGTGACTGCTTGGTTGTAATGTCACACTGGTGAAAAGGGGGACACACACACGAGTGTCAGGACTTGCTGTCTGGGGAGTGCTCTGCAAAATTACGTTTGACGCAAAGAAATTCACAGATGGAAATAAACTTGCTTTGTGCGAGTAGTAAATAATGACTGCTGTGTGGTGGCAGGGGGGTCTGGGGCATCACACATGGTCCCTGTTAAAACTAGAGGGGCAGGGACCTGCCAGACGTGTCTGAAATGCATTGGAGGTCGGTATCCATTAGCAGACCTATCAAGGGTGTAGTGTTTACAGAGAACAGGTTTGGTTTGTGAGGTTTTGGTAGTGAACATGCTCCCAACTTGGAGGCAGAGTTAGTGCACAACAGGGCTGGAGCATGGAGGTGGTGAAATCAAAATGTGGAAAAACGAAACTGAAATTTTGCTTTGTTTCTTTCTGTCCTAATGGACCTGTAAAAAGAGTATGTGCCAGACATAGGTGACTATTTTGCCAGTCTCACTTGCCGCTTCTTACAGGTTTAGACATGCCTCAGTGTATGAGACAATCTATTTAACCTTATTTCAATAGGTAAATCTAGTTATGATGGTACATTATTAATAGTATTTTGTCTGGGGTCTTTTTGTGGATGTAGAAAGTCAAATAGAAAACTACACTAAAAGCATATCCTAGAGAGAAAATTGTCTTTGTACTTTGAGAATAGAAGAGATAAAAGTCATGTTTTGTACGTGAGTCTGCACTCTCATACTCCTTTCTATCACAGTTGTTTAGAAAGATAATTACGTATAAATAGTTGTCTCTTGTAATTGGCCTTTGCCTCTTGCAGGAGTTATTCTGTAATGTCACAGTTTACTGTTGTGAAATTGATATGGTTTTCCAGTGCCTGGACTGTGACATCCAAGGCAGAAGAAGAAAACCAAAGAAAAAAGGCTGTGCTGTATGAACTGGTTGGTAACACACCACATGTTATTGATATGTGTCCATACAATACTTATTCTCTCCAAAAATAACTTCACAACACCTTATCACAGTGATCAATAATGACCAAAACAAGAGAAAATCCATTCCTGTGCTAAAACTAACGCACCTCTGGGGTGAAATCTGGTGACTTTAGGGCCGTAGCTGCAGACCAGAAGAATATTGTGACCAGCTGGATATGCTAAGATGTGCTAGAGAAGAAACCACATGTATTCTGTATATCTAAGGACCATGAGTCTGTAAGTAATTTAAGTCCTAGTTTCCAGATACTTGCTCCCACAGATCTTGGAATGTCCTTGAGAGGATGAAGGTGCCATCAGGTACCCACCAAGCCACTTCATCACACCCTCTGCTCAACAGGACAGCTAGTGATCATGAAATGCAGCATCAATCCTGCCAGTTTAGTCTCATGAAAGAAGCTTTTACTTCCTCAGTGTCATATCTTTAACTTCACCTTTACCCATTTCACTGGCTGGACATGCTTAGGAAGCAGAGGAACTCTTTGTGTAGCACCTCACTGCTGACCTCTCCAGGTCTGTGGTGTGCTTGTTTTCCCCTCGTTTTTCTCCAGGCCCTTCTCATTCTATTGCAATGCTCTGTTAGGTTCGATTTTAGTTTACATACTGGGTTGTTCCTCCTCTTGTGCCTTCGAGACAGTCCTGCTGTACAAACAAACAGCACATAACAAAAAAGTGACTTCCAGGAGACTTTTCCAATCCTGTGGCTTTTTGGTCAGAGGTGCAGGTGTGCTGCCTGTGGGAGAAGGAGCTGCTTGTGCCACCCTCCACTTGTGTTACACCTTTTAAGTGAATCCCCCAAAGTCCCTTCCGTAAGTTAATCTCTGCCTCGCTTTTTGTGAGGCAAGTAAACATAAAACCAGTTTATAGAGGGAGTAGCTGAGAGCGTTGGGAACTGGGAGGGCATGGAAGGAGTGAGGTGGGGAGGTGGCTCTTTCGAGACACTGAATATATTGTTCAGTCTTGAGCGATTTGCCGAAGGACAGAGTGTGTGCCAGGAACAGAGTCAGAAATAGCATCCAGGAGAGCTGCCTTTAGACACTTCTTTTTTTCCTTGGACTTACTATTCCCTCTGTACACACATGTAAACAAAGCTCTGGTTTTAGTGAACACCTGCCCGGGTTTACAACAGAGACCTTCACAGCAAAATAGCTTTTTATTTAAAATAGAAACAGTGGTGATTTTTTTTTGTTTTAAAATATCTTGTAACATCTTTGTAAATGAGATGCCAGTGCTAATTCTTCAGGTCATCACAGGCATTAATTTCTATAGGTGAGTATCCCAAGGTGTCCCTGATCCTCCTTTCTTCAGAGTTGGGAGGCCAGTGACATCAGTATGAGTCAGGACAGCTGAGCAATACAGCCCTAGTGTACATTGCTGATTCCTTACTGAGGTGAAGTTTGAAAGTTTGCCTTGGTCTCTGGGAAGGTAAAGTTTTCATTATAAATCTGCTTTCCTTCTGTAAAGCAAGAAGCCAGATAATTGGCATCTGGTGGGATAATTTGCTGTGAAAATGAACACAGTAATTTAGGGCAGACATAGCTATTCCCTAAAATCTGTGAAATATTTGAGCTGAGTCTCTCCAGTGTGAGCAAAGGCTTTTTAGGAGGTGCTGATACAGAGCACATTTTCTGTGGTTAATTTGATGTACATGAAATAAACTGCAGATATATTGATAAATTGTGTAGTAAAACTGTAGCAATGTGTTCAGTGTTCATTTTTTCCAGATCACTTGAGTTCTAATTTTTTTTATCGTTTTTCATTCCAGATTACCATCATGAGATATATAAGATCTCTGACTACAGCAATGATGTTAATGGGGAGACCAAAGAAACACAGCCAGTTTTTTTAGGTATGTGCTTGTGTTGATTAATTTTCGAGCAACATTGCGTGGCCATTTGCAATTAGGGAGGAAAAACCTCTGTGCAAGCACAGAAAGCGCCTGCCATTGTTTAATATGACGTTCTTTTCAAGACCCTTTTATTCTATGAATTGCCAATATATCCTTTATTAACACTGCTAAAAGTTGTAATTTCAGACATAAATGTTTATTAGTGTCTACACACAGTGCTAATTATCACTCACTCAGAGAGCCAGATGCTGACTCTGCAGTTTTGCAGCTCTGTGCTCACCCCATTTACATTGCATATTCCCTGGCATGCTTCACTGGCAATAGTTTGTGTAATTGGGGTATTACATCTTTGACATCTGGATAACAGAAATTCAATTTCCAGGAAGCTGCTATTTGTTTGGTTTTGCTTCTGCCTTGGGTGGGATAGAGGATTAATGTGCTGTCTTAATGTAATGTCCTTTCACCTCTGGAGCTTGCCTGCTAATCCTGCCATGGCAAAATTAAATTAAATCAACAGTTAAAAATGTGTAAAGAAAATAGAGAAGTAATATAGAGTCTGCAGCATGACATGTATTACAGCATATCAGTGAACCTTTACCTTTCTTGTGTGCTTTTTATCCTGTATAACTCCTCATCTGCAGAGTGCTTCTTCGTTTACTGCTTCTATCCCCTTCCAGTTGTGTCCAGGACCTCACCTGGAAAAAGCTCCTCTTGGTAAAGATCTGGCAGGCTAAATTCAAAGAAGGAAGGGCCAGGTTTTTGAGCTGTATAAAGCAAGCTTGTGAGCACTTTGTTCAGGCTTTGGAGAAAGCAGATGCCTTTGCAGCAAGAAATTTGGGGTTGTCTGCCTCTCCTTTTCAGCACCAGGAGCCTAAACATTTTTGTGGGGTGATTTAAGGTTTTTGTCGTCTGTGTGTGTTGTCCCTTGGAGCTGGCAGGAAGCATTGGGATGAGGGAATCAGCACCTGAAGTTAGTCTGCATGCAAAATGCCTTTGTCTCCTAAATTCATAGTGCCACATCCTCTTCTGCAGGTCAGCAGCAAATGGGAGAGAATAGGAGGATGTGTTAAAACAGGGGTGGGAGCTGCCTTGAATTCCCTTCTCAGCTTCTCACCATTAGGATTTTGAGCAAGTGTTTCTTCCCTACACCCATTTCCAGGGAGAAGCAAAGGCAGCTGCTGTGCTTTGTGTTTGGGTTTCATGTTCTGTAAGCACTTTTGGTGAACTCTGATGAACCTGTTGGAGTGAGCTCCACCAGAGGTTTACTTGAAATGCTTTTTCTTCCAACTCTTAAGTCATGATAAAGCTTCAGCAAGAGTTAGGCATCAGCCAGGGTGCTCTAAGTATGTGCAGAAGTCTGTGCTTTGACATTTGTGTTGTGAGTCAGACCAACTGATCTTGATTTTGGCTTGGTTGTGTTGTCCTTAGATTTGTTTGGGTTTTTCTTTTTCAGTATGTCCAGCTTTTCATTGTGACTGAAGGTGCTCTGGCATTTAAGTGCCTCAAGTTCACCTATTTCAAGAGTCAGTCAGAATTTAACCTTTAAGAATGTGAATCCTATCAAGGATCTTCCTTATCAGGTATCGTCAGGGTCTAATTGCTGCTTCACTTGATTTCACTGCTTTATGCCAAAATTTATCTCAGAAGGATGTTTATTCTAGCTTGTTGATTTAGAGTCAGGTTTGTTCTCCTGTTTAAGTGATCCATGGGATTAGCAGTTGAAACTCCAGTGTGATGCAGCCTTTACTATGGAATGGATGCTATGATACAGCATTGAAACTATTACCTTTAGGTGAGGTAAAATGTTAGTGGCAGTCTATAAATGAGTGAAGCTTTAGCAGGAATGGGATGTGGAAATGCCTTTGCACAGCTGAACATGGTTAACTCAAAACTGTGGTTGAGAAGATGAGAAGCTGCTAGGATAAATGAGTAAATCAGAAGAATCCAGTTTGTTTAATGTACAGAAAAATTAAAGATGAAATGTCAAGAAGGACCTGATGAACCTAGATGGTCTTTTTTGCACCAGCACAGATGGGCAAAATACAGCTTTGTGTAAATGTAGGCTATAAATTGGAGGAGGATTCAGTGCAATTAAAGGCACACAGTACTGGACATCACCTCTGATGGTTGCAATGGTGTAGAGTCCAAGTGCTGTCTGAACAGAGCTTGGGAAGTTTCCTCATGTAGTACAGTGTTGGGAGTCAGATGTGGTGGCTTCTCCTCTCCCCCAGTCCTTTGTTCTGATAAGATGATGAACAAGAAGTCACATTTTTCTAGATGAAGGACACGCTAACCACAGTCTACAAAATTGCAGGGAAATGTGAAGTATAACTACTATATTTTGTGGATGAGAACTAGCATGTCTTTTGTTTTGAAGGAAAGGGCTTAGTTATCTGGTACCAGGAGAGACTGCTGAGCCTGAGAAGGAGGAGGCAGCCCAGAGTGAAATGCTTAAACCTCAAACATGGATGAGATTTAAAACAGACCTGACTTCAGCTTTTTCAGTAAAGTCACAGGGCTGCTAGTCCAGACTTGGTATTACAGGCTCTTGAAGGGACTGTGTACTCCTGTGTCTTGTGGACAGTGATGATTAAACTTACACTGTCTATTAAATAAAAATCTTTTGCATACACCATATTGTGGTTTTTTTAGTCTTAATATTTTATTACCATCACAAAAACATGGAAATACAGTATACTTCCAGACTGAGTGTTTTTACAATGCTTTCAACTTGAAATTCAGGCTCTATGTTTGAAAGGTTAATGCAGAAAACTAATTATATTATCCTGGTAATCAAATGTGTGATGAGACATTTGTCTGTGTAATTAACAGTGAAGAACTTTTATAGTTTCATAAAATTGCATGCTACGCACAGTGTGCTTGGAGCATTTGTTTTGAAGAGATGTCCAAAACAGAGATGTTTATGACTGATATAAAGTGGAACTGAAATGTACTGTAATGCAGGTGTCTGTGCATTTTACAGCATTTGGCTTTGTTGAAATGGAAGGCAGCAGATTAATATCTTCGCTGTGTCATGGTAAAAATAAATAATGTGTTCTTGGTGCAGGAGAGCAATGCATAAGTTACTCACTAATTTCAAGAATTTATTCTGTCCCAGAAATAATATCCTTTGCAATTTATTCACAGAGAAAAAGTTGACTTAACAAGTAACTTCACAGGCTTGTGTTACTGTTAATAGGATTATTTCCCAAGTCTGGTTGTTGCAGTGGTGGCTTCTGTAATTAAGACTGCATAAAAGTTTATTTTATGTATCTGTGTTCTCTAATGATCTAACTTTGTAAAGTATTTCCCTTTGGGGCTAAGGCATGATCTTGGCCTGGGATATTTCCAAGAACTGGGGGAAGTTGTTGCATATCTATTATTACTTTTTTAATTATATGACCCCATTAATATATAGTTATATTGAACAGCTGCTCACTTGTCCTTTCCCGAGTGATTTAGCTGGCGCAAGGTGGATCGCAAGTGTGTAACTTGGGCTTCTGTGGCCTCTCCTGTTGGTGTTTTGAAACTGTTTCACCAGGCTCTTCCAAAGACTTACTTTGTTTGTGGTGGGAGTGGTGGTTGGGCCACCTGGTATGACCCAGTTTCCAGGGAAATAACCCCCAAATCCTGAATGGTCTCAGGGTCTAATCCTGGGTTTGATTCTGCAAATTTCTTTGCTTACATTAGTGTTTGTGGGGCTTAATAACTTTGTTTGTCTCATGATAGGCAGGGTTATTAAACCATGTGTTTCTGTGCTTGCTTTGGGAGTAAGAGATCTGATTTGAAGGTGATCCAGTTTTCCTGCATATGTAATTCTAGTGCTTTGTGTGGTGACATGAACATAAGAAAGTGCTTTGAGGTGATGTTTTAGAGCATTGCTAAAATGCCTCACCTTAGACAGCTTCAATGTCCCCACTAATATAATAAACTAACTAGTATAATGAACTAATGTCTGTTAGTTTAGCAGAGTCCAGTTCTCCAGTTCATAACTCGTGTTGCTTGTGTGGCCCTCTGACACTGTTCATGACCACTGCCCTCCCTGCTGCCTTGGAGTTTAGGTTTTTAATTTGCAAAGGGTGTTGTTGCCTGTGTTCTTTCTTCAATGTAGAGTCTTATATGCTGGCAAAGACCTGGGATTGCTTTTTTAAGGAAATGTGTGCTTATCCATCAGTTTAGTTCCACAGATGCCCAATTCCAGTTCTGCACAGAGAAGTCACAGTAAGGTTCCACGTGATTTAGGAGACCTTTGCTCTGATAAGGAATCATGCACATGGATCCTCTGTTTTCCCCATGCTGACCTCCCCAACTTTCTGTTTCAGGATGACTTGTGGGACAAGATGACAAAAAATACCTTGATTTTTAAAAATTATGATTTGATGTAGGTATAATTCTTGCTGAGAAGGGATGCTGAGCTTCCTTCTAGGATAACTGTCTCTGAAGGAAATACCTGAACACGGTGTAGCATTCCAAAAGGTGTTTTGGTGAGCTCAGCCTGGCTGAGCAGTGGAGCCGTGTGCCCTGTGTGCACATGGTTCCCCATCCCTTGAGCTGCTCTGAATCAGCCCTTACAGTCTTCAAATACAGCAGCCGAGGTTTGCTGGCCCCCTTCCAGAGAGGGCAGCATTCAAGTGTCATCTAATAAATTGCAGTTTAATATGCTTAATTATATAACCCTTTGCACTTATTTATTTTTTGTTGAGCTTTCACGCCATATGCTTCAACTTCCATTTTTTCTCACTTCTGGAGCCTTGTTTCCATACAAACCAGACTCATGTTGTCAGCTCACATGTGCTTGTCTGTCACTGCCATTCCTACCCTCGCAACAACTCCACCAATTTCAGCCTAGTTGGACACAAAGGGGGAAATCTGAGATAAAAGTAACTTCAGTAAGCAGTCTGGTCCAGGAAAAAGCCCTATTTGTATGGTCAAGAAAGAAAGAAGCTCCATAGGTGTTTTCTCTGTCCAAAAAAACCCATGAAATTAAACTATAATTAATAGAAAAACTCTATTTTAGAAGTCAGCTTGTGAATATTTGCCAAAACATATGAGAAACATAATTGTGAGAAATAGAGACAGTATTTGCAAAATACTGTACAAAGACAATATGATGGTTATTTGGTTTTCTGAGTCAAAGGAAGGAAATACCAAATACAGACTATGTCCAACCTTAATTCTGTTCACCCATTTATGCACTTTAAAATACACACATTAATACAGACATGGTTACCACTTCTCTGATTACTGGTGCTCAAGTACTCTGATGCTTGAACATATTGATATGATTGCATATAATTTTACAATTGTTTGCAATACTGTGATAATATTTGATAAACTGTTCAGGAAAAGTATAACAACATGTTTGTAGGCAATGTGATATATTAAGTTTAATAAACATAATAGTGAAAAGGTGGACAGGCATATAGGAGCAAAGAGTGTAATAAATGAATTATCATTAATATGTCGTCACCTGGAGTTGTTTACAGGCCTGTTGCTTCAGACAGCTGCACACTTAGCATGTGGATGCTACTGCACCCTGGAACAGTTCTGGTTTACATTTGTTCCTTGCAGCTTTCAAAGCAGGAAGTTTTTATGTTGTACACTTTCAGTAAGGAAATAGATTGAAAGGAATTTTGAGGAAATTACCTTTTATGATTGTGTAGCATTTATTAAAGGGCTTTGGTTTGTGCTTCTTTGTTTTGTTTTTGTTTTATAAGATTACAGTCAGGTCATGTAGGAAAAAAATAGGTTGTTTGTAAGGTGCCATCCTGGAAACAACTATAACAGTAGTTATTAAAAATTGTTAGTATGTTTTTGTTCTGACAATTGACATCTCTATATACAAGGTCCTAAACAGGGCTCTAACTTGCCATGGTTCTGTTTTGAGTAGCATTTTGTAAGTGTCTTAGTGTTTTACAAGTAATTTCAATGGTTTCAGATGAGACCCAGAGATTTACATGGGGTATCCAAATGGCAAATCCTGTAGGCAGCCTTTGGAGACATCCCCATCTCCCTGGAAATGGTGAGGAGCTCTGGTGTGTGTACAGAGAGAGGCTGAAGTATGCACTGCTCTTCTCAGGCCTCAGCATCTATCTTGGAAAGCTTTGTACAGATAGATAATGCAGATTTCTATGTAATAATTTTTTCCAGTGCTTTATTATTCTATTTAGCATTTAAAAGAAGGCTGGCTCTTCCTTAGGACACACTAATTTGAGTTGTGTTTTCTCTCTGCCCCATCTACTTTTTTTTTTCATTTTTAAATTACATGGTTATAATCAGTGAAAAGTATCAGGAGTGGAATAACTAATAACAAAATGCTGTCCTTGGGCTCTAGAGCTAATAGCCAAATGAGATAACCAGGGAGCAAGAATTTAAATCTGTTAGTGGTGTTGCACCCATCTGGAGATTCAAATGGTGTAACATCATCTGCTCTCCACTCCTGTGGGGAGGTTGCTGCTGTTGCTGGTCAGGTACAAACTAAAAGCTGGAAGAAGGCATGATTGGGAGAGGAGGGGTGTACACTTGCATTGAAGGCTAAGTCAGGCTTATAGCCTGTAGGTTTTTAATGCCCTTTCTTGCAAAAGGGAAGACATATTTTAAAAACCAAACAAAAAACAAAAATCCCTGAAAAAAAATCCCAAAACCCAAATCCCAACGAGCAAGTTTACAAAGGGTGAATCTCCCCGTTTAAGTAATGGTCTGCCTAAACAAAAAGATAAGTTTATGTAAAATGCAAGTTCAGGGTTTATTCTAACATAAATGTATTGGGTTTTTTTTTTTCTATCTGGAATTAAGTATGCTCATGTCACTGTATAGGAAGACTTCTATATAAAGGAACAAGGGAACAGAATCAAGGCTGAATAAGCTCAATTAACATTAATATTTTATGTAATTGGGTAATGGAAATTTAATCTTTCTAACAACATGTCACCCGACCAGACACGTAGCACAGTCCTTGCACCCTGCCAGGAGGAGGTGGGTGGGAAGCTGTTTTGATACTCACATACATTTTGCCATTGAGTACAAATCCAAATTGCCAACTTAAAACTCCCGGGGTAGATAGGAAGAGATTGCTTCAGGCTGTGTTGTGGTGGGAGCATTTAGAGCTGGGATATGGGCAGGTAGAGCCATGTAGTATCTCAGTAATTGGAGTCCAGTGCTACTCTGCAGCATTTCGAGGTTGGGAACTGCAAACAATCAACCCCTGGTTGGACTGGGGCCAAAAAGTGTCATTTTAAAGGAATTGGTGCTGTTACTGTTAATTAAATCACACCCGCACACATAAATCTGCAGGCAAACTAACAAAATAAATAAATACAGTGCAGAACTTCCTTGCAGAGGGTTTTTCTCACTGCTTTAGCTGGAGTGGAAACGGTGCTGGAGTATTGCTGTACGGGGTTGGCAAATATTTTTCTAAGTTTGGACTCGAAGCTTTCTTGCGAGCCGCCCACTCTCCTCACTGGATCGGGGTGGGCTGGAGCCAGCTGGCAGCGGCCCAGGGAACCGGTGCTCCAGGTCAAGCCGGAGATGCTGGGATCCAGCAGAGGCTGGAGCACATAGTTCAGCTCCTCTCCCTTTCTGCTTATTCTTCTCCCGGTACAAAACCTCCCTCTTTTGGGTGTTCAGTGTCCCTAGGTACACCGGGCTTGCAGCAGTCACCACCACGTTGAGCTTGGCCTGTGTTGGGGAGGGGTTTGCTGCTCTTTTAGCTGTCTGGTAGGCAGCTAAATAGTGCCATTGAGTTGATAAAATTGTTCACATGCCTGGCATTTAGCACACTTTCAAGTACCTTGTTGAACCAGAGACGGCACACCTTGCATCTTGGATTTTTGGAGAGTAGGATTTTTTTTTTCTTCTAAAGTTTCTTTTGTACAGTTGCTTTCCCAAAAATAGGTTTATTTTGGGAAGCACAAATATAAATTGGATTGAGGATACCAGGCATTATTGTATTAAGTATTCTATAAAGGAAGGTTGATTCATCAGTTTCTAGATCTTACTTATGACATTTGCTTAGGATATTTGATTTTTCTATTACCAGTAAGAAAACCAGAAGCTTCTTTCTTCAGAAAGGGCAATGAACACTTCCCTATTACTCATGAAATGTAATGTATGCTATAACGAGCAAAATAGCTACTATCTGCCCAAAACACATCTATTCATTGTGCAATCAGCAGTTTCATATGTAAAATTAATACTTCAACGGTGCCATGAGTAATAAGTATGTAACTTTTATTATTTAAATGCCCTGAATTTATTTGGAACAGTCACATTTTTCTTGTATATATTTTCATTTTCTTTTTAGAATCTACATTTTTAAGACATCCAGCAATTCAGCTATCTGCAGTTACACACATATTAGCTACTGTTTAATTTATTCCTGTATAATCCAGTATTACTAAATTCTGTGGAATAAGGAGCTGATTTCGTTCATTAAAATCAATAGATGCAGTGCTGTTCTGCATGTGTGTGGCATGGTGCTTTCTGTGTTTTTTTTTTTCTTTTTGTAGGATCTATCCTTCAACATACAGCAAACTGATACATAAAGGGTCTGATCCTTTGGGCTTTACTCAGGGAAAATACCCACTGATGTCAATGCCTGAATAGGATCACTCTCCTAAAAGGACAGTTTATTTGAAACTGCTGTAGCTATTATTATTTCCTTCTGGCAAAAAATAATCTTACTCATCAAAGCCTCAGAAACAGCATCAAGAAAGCCAAGTTCAGCAGGTCTTTCAGGCATGAGAGCTGTATGCCATGGCTGTGTGAAAGCATAGCCTGGTCCATCCCAACGACCACTCAACCATCCCTTTTCTTTCTTGTTGTTATTTATTTATTTATGTGCTCCAACTCTTATTGGCATCTAAAACCACTAATTGCTACTACCCATTACTGTTTTTGCTAATTTACAGTGATAACTGTGGCTCTGTTTTCATTAGGAGATGAAAGCCGGGAAATTAAAAAACAAATTACAGGGATGAGAAGATTACTGAATGACAGCACTGGAAGAATCTATCAACGAGTTGGCAAAGAAGGAGAAAAACTGAAGGAAGAGCCCCAAGATTTAGACTTAGCCTGGGCCCAGCGCCTGAATCCCCCTGCGGAGTCCCAGGGGAGCCTCCATCCATCACAGAGCGGGGCCTGGAACGAGTTATCACCCCAAGCCAGCCATTTTTCAGGGCAATACGGAACTCGATCCAAAACGTTCCAAAATCAGGCTCGAACTGTGGCATCCAATGGTATGACCTGTTAGACACTGAGAATGGTGCCTTTTTTCCCCCCTCTCCTTGTTCTCTACTAAATATCTGCCTTTGTTGTGATGATGATATATTGTACCACTGCACTGAAAGCAGTTATAGTTCAGAGTCTACAAAATGAGCACATAGTTATCACTTCAAAAAGGTGTGAAAGTGGGCACTGTGCATTCTGCTACCATCTGTCTTAGCTTTTAAAATGGTTTCCTGGTGATAGGATAGAATTACTCAATGCCTTTACAAGCTTAATTTCTATACAGTACTTACTAAAACAGCTTTTGTCATTGTTATTAAATTCATGGCTAATTAAATGTCAACCTCTACCACTCCTCTTTGCCGTGAGTAATGTAGCACTGTTGTGACACTGCTTGTGGAGCAGGATTCTACTGCCTTTCATAAAGGGATGGCATCAGCCATCTAACAGGCCACTGAATTGCAGGTACAAAATTCCATCACAGCCTTAGGCTTTTATTCCAATGAGACTATTGTAGAAAAGAGATGGTGGAGTCTACCTATGAACAGCATGTACTAGAGTGTGGCCAATCCAGTACTGGCAGAGAATTCTGCGCTGAAGTAGATGGCAGTGTGCCTTTAAAATGGCTTTTTCTTATTAAGTCCCAGAGAATGGAAGTTTTGCTGCCAGATTAAAAAACTCTGCTGTCAAAACCCCACCGTAACAATCTTCTAAATATGGAAGGACCGAAAATTCATCACACATCTCTTTCTATGTCCTTAGAGGCCCTGGGCACTGGCAGGGACAGTTCTCTGCATGCACAGAAGTGCCCAAGCCTGCACAGATTAGGTGCCTTGTTCCCAAATCCAGAAAGTAGGTGGAGCAGCACCTCTATCCCCTCAGGGGCCTGATTCAGCATGTGAGCTAAAATGTGTTGACAGGATTTGGCCCTATACACAAGAAAGTGTCAGCTTTGATTTTTTGTGTGTGTAGGAAGGATTCAGTTGACTTATGATCTCTTACAGGTTTGGAGTGGTCTATGGGACATGGAAGGGTCAGGTTGAGCAACTTCCTGGGCTGGTCAGGAGTGCCCAGGCTCCCAGCTCTTGGGGGAGCACCCCAGGAGCCACCTCCCTTTGCAGCTGTCCTGCTGCTGAAAGGAATGCAATCTTTTGGGTTATGTAAAGGAGGGTGTGGGCCCTCTCCTCTGGCCACCTTTGAAAAGAGGATCTGCACAGCAATTTGGTTTGAGGTGTCTGCCTCTGATTGTGATCCTGGGTGCTGCTTGGGCTCCAAAGCCTGGTTCTCTAGGGAAGAAAAATTTTTGATGCATTTCTGAGCAGTGAGTAAGCCCTGAAACTGCTCCTCACCCAGCACACAGCTCCTCTGGGCATCTTAACAGCCTGATTTCCCCCCATTGTTTGCATTGGGAGCCTGAGCATCAAGTCAGTATTTTAGATGTTATTCAGAGGGTGGACAAAGTTCTTAAAAGCTGGGTGTAGAAATGCTGAACAATACTTCAAGGGAGATACTACTCCTTGGTACTTACCATGGTGCTTAAACTACCAGAACAAAACTGCCAGACATAACATTTTTACCTGGGGCTGTCAGGCTTAGGTCATCACTGAGGAGATGTTCAGGCATCTGTAGTAGGTGATCTGAATCCAGAAACTCTTTCTGTCCACTGTGGGTAGATACTGTATAGAAAATGGCGATATGCGTAGGCCATTGCTCAAAATTGAATGTAACAGACACATCAAGTCCATCTCACTGTTGCACTTACGTACTCACAGGGTAAAGGTGGTTCAAGGAGAGACTGGAATAGATGTTTAATAGGTGCTAGTATATAAAACATTCATGAGAAAGCTATTGACCATGGTGCTTGGAGAGGCTACCTAGAACAGAGGCTAGACAGAGTAAGAGAAAGTAGGTATTTATTTAAAAGGCCTTCAAAGGATACGCCTTGGGCAGCACAAGAGCCTGGCTGAGGCTACACCCAAGATGGACGACGGGTCACAAGTTTTTCACGCTTTTATAAGTTCCATCCATTTGCATATTGGGGTTAATTGTCCAATTACAGCTTCAGGTGATAAAGTCACATTCTCCCAGTTTTGCTTCCACCAATTTGCTTCTGTTTATACTTTTTGGGGCCTGAAGCTGCGACAGTGACCTTGGTTCTCCGGCTGGGCTGGAAAAGGATTGTTTTGTCTAACTAAACTGTGAAGAGAACTTGCTAACCATCTGTATGAAGTTCAGAGTTATATACCAATGCAGTACAGAATCTGAAAAATATGGGAGCTAAAACTTAAGGCATCAACAAAAATGAAAGAGAGTAAAGGAGGAACAGGGCAAGCCTAGACATTGCTGCAACAGAGGGCAGAGTAGGAACATACTTGAAAACCAAAGGGATTTATTCCAAACCAGACTTAAGGTGGTGGTTTCACAGGTCAGAATGTTAGATAGACATGTGACCCACTGTTTGAAGTGGAAGGCAGCTGGGACTACAAACTGAGCACCATGTCTGTCTTATTAGAGACAACAAACTCACACTTGAGTTTCATTTCTTGTGTTCTGTACCAAATCCAGCAGTGATGCAGCAGCTGAATTGCTTTTGGGTTGTATCAAGATAATTTTCACTGGGTAGTTCTTGCATGCTTTTCCAGTATAAACTGGTAGCAACGTTAGTTACAGGGAGTGAATTCCCTCTCAGCAGATCCAGCTGGAACAAAACACTGTTCTGGGCTACTTACTGCTCACATCAGGGTAGCAACTCATGTACTTGTGTCCTTTCCTTCTCTCAGTCATACAGGCAGGTATCAAATTTGCCTGGTGGCTAGCTTCCAAAAGAGGGGGAGATGGCTCTTTAAAGACTTCTTCATAAAAATAAAAAGTCTGATCTCCTTTTAAAATTAAAAATTGATTTATAACAAGTAGAAAAGAGTTGCTTTTGTCCTCTAAAAATGATAAAGATAGTGCTTAGAACAATGACTGAGAACACTACTAGATATTTCTTACAACACAATAACCGATCAGAGGAGGGAGGACAGAAAGAAAATAAAAAACCCTCATGAATATGTAAGGAATCAGTAGAACACTGCTTTGATTTGAAATATTGGTGGTCTCTTTTCCTATTCCCAGTACCTATGGTAGATTTACATGGGTAATTTCTATCAGCGTTAATGGGGATTATAAAGTAAATCCCCTATACCTCAGTGGGAAAATAGACCCTTTGGTTTTCCATCAGGAGCCTGTGTTCCTGGGTCTTTCCATTAGGAAGATGTTATATTGCAACAGGAAAGATGTACAGGTATTTACTGATACAACTTGTTCAAGTTTTCACGTGCAATTCAGCATGATATAGAGCCTTTGTTAAGAAGGAAACAAAACCCACCAACCATGTTTCCCCCCAAGTGTTTCAGATATGATTTCCAGAAGCCCACTAGAATATTGAATTGTGATCAAGAGAAAGGACAGACTTTATTCTGAGGATCTTTTCGTCTAAAACAACTGAGAAGGGACTGAGGGAAGGATGGTCTTACTTTGTATTTGTCATCTGTTAATAAAACTCTTTTAATTTCTGGGTCTCCCATTTCTGGGGTACCTGCTTGTCTTACTGAAAGGTGCAGAGTTATGCTGGTGCTATTAAATTATAAGTAGTCTTAAAATTCATCTACTTAAAAGTCTACTTCTAACAGGTAAAGGGTGTTGGTGGAGCCAAATTGAGGGATTCTGATTAATCTGCTGTAAAGCTAAAGATAACATTCTTTTTTTCCCCTGTACTCGTAACAATGGGCTAAACACTTCGTGAACCATTGAAAAGGTAAAATCCCATCCATGCCCCAAGGAACTTCCAATGAATAGACTGTACAAAGGAAGGGTGAGATCAAACTAGGCAGAGTCCTGCTGAGTCAGAAACCTTTTTGTTTCATTTTGAGATTCTCAGCCTGTTTTCCAAATAACTTTTAGTTCAAAAAAAATCATTTTATTTGCAGCTGTAACCTTGGAGAGATGAAGCCAGTAGTGCTACTGCATTTGCTTTTGCTAGATTTGCAGGGATTTTGTTTTTAACTACTCCATTTATCTTAATACAATTTTAACAGATTTTATCTGTGTATGATATTTTAAAATATCAGCATTTGTAATTGCAGGCAGTAGTGTAGAGAATCTAAATATCTGAGGAAAAGAGGAGCACGACGCCCAGAAGATACGAACTATCTTTAAGTGATGCATTAGTTTAGCTCTATAAATAGCACACCTTTGAAGTGTGACCATGAGTTTGCTCAAGTCTGATAGATGTTGCTTCAGGTCTGAAGGACTGTATGAAAGGCGGTAGAGAACAAGTGCCTGGTGATGGCCAGATTTTCAGTTATTTCAAATGAGGATTAAAGTCAGGGAGTCTGTGTGTGTCTGACATCAGGGATCTTTAATGAAAGAACACAACCCAAACCTAAAAAGATATTAATAACCTGGTTTGGCTTCAGAGGAAAACAGAAGTAATAATGAAAAATGTGAAGATTTATAAGTGGAGATTAAATGAATTGCTTATGTTCACTTTAGCTAGGTAATGATTAAAGGGCACCTGGTAGGTATCAGGCTACAGAAGAAAAAGGGAAATACACTGGCTGAAGTCCACATGTGACATCAAATGAGGTTATTTTGTTAGGTGCATTTGTACCTATCTTCATAAAATGGTCATCCCTCCTCCTGCAGTCTTGAGCAGTAAAATAGCCATCAGTTTAATTGACTATAAGGGCATTTGGAAAGGAAGGGAGGAGCATCCCATCTAGCCTCAGTTTCAATCAGATACTGTTAGGTGTTTTGTTGAATTTTGAAATTTTTATTTGAATTGAAACTAGGGATATAGCTGTCTTAAGCTAAAGTGCAGGATGCAGCTATCCTGCAAAGTTTGAAATCTCTCAGCTGTTGCAGCCTGTTCTAATTCAGAACAAAAAAATGCAAAACTTCTGGAAAGTAAAGCAGTAATAAAAAAAGCACTGCTGAGGGCTAGAACTAGAACTATGTAAGTTCATTTAAACATTAGTAAGAATTACTAAAGAACAGGAATCTCTTAAACTACTGTATTAATTTTCAAAGGGAAACTGTGGAAAGTCCATCTTGTAGGTCACAGTGATGGAAAACATCATAGAAAACCATCCCACCCTAGCAAACAGAAGAGCAGATTTAAAAGCTTTCATTGCTGGTGGTTCTTTTCTGTCCCGGTCTGTTTTTTGGGTTTTTTTTCTCGAAATAGGATTTTTATTTTCCTTCTCCTTCTTCACATGGTAAAGAATCACCTGTAACATTCAAGCAGTTTAAAAATTCCTAGACCCTCATTTTATGTACAATACAAACCTTTATTGCACAGACTGTCTTCATTCTTTGTAAGACTGTTCAGGGAGATGGGCTTTTTTTTGTGCGTGTGATAAAATGAGTATGTTTGTAATGAGGTTTGGTGCTTTTGTTATTCAAGATGAACCAGCCTGACAATAGAGAGCCCTGCTGTGAGGACTGCATTATATTCACACTGAGCAGTCTTCTCCGGCCCATGTAACATTGCATCCCAACTCAATATAATTGCACATATTAGTAATTGAATAAAAGCTAGTGGTCCTTTCCTCTTAAAAGGAATCATGTTGAAAATTGTTTCCTTTCATGCTTTTGATCTAATTTTACAATCTGATATATTGATGATCATAGTTTCAAACACCTGCTAATTGTTGTCTGGGTGATTTTAAGTGGGTTACATCTCGCCCATTTCATTCCACTCTCTTTCAGGAGAAATCCCAATGGTGAATTCATCAGTTGGACCAAACTGTTGTACGTGTAATTGCCAGTCAACCCTGCAGGCGATTCTTCAAGAGCTCAAGACCATGCGAAAATTGATGCAGATTCAAGCAGGTACAGTGACCAGTCCCATATGTGTGGACTGTGACAAGCATCGAGTTGAGGATGGCCGAGCTTGTTGTAGGGGTGTTGGACGAGATGGTCTTTGGAGGTGCCTTCCAAACCCAAACCGTTCTATGATTCTGTGATCTTTGTGTTAGTGAGTGGTCTAGAAAATTAAAACTCTGTGTGTGTCTTGGTTTAGATAGACAGGTATCTGTCAGGGAAGATTGGAGTCTCCCTTGGAATGTAAGTCCCACCCCTCCTTTCCAAATTATTGTAAATTTGAAAAGGCTGTCAGGCACAGATTTTGGGAATAGGTATACCAGTACTTTACTAGGGATATAAAAAAATACAAATGTTGTAGTACAGAAGAATAAGCAAGCGAACAAACAAACAAGAAATCCTAGAAAACCCAGACAGAGTCAGAAATACAACCTGACACCCAAAGTAAGCCCTCCTGGAGTGGCAGATGTGGTTCTGTTGGAGTAGAGATGATCTCACAGAGAAAGGGTCCAGTAATGGTGAGATGGGTCTGGTCTTCCTCCAGGAATCCAGTGGAAAACTGGATGACTGTTGACACTTGTGGCTCCTTTTTATCTAGGTGAAGAGGTTTGTCTCCTCCTCCCTGTGTAGAGCATCTCACAATGGTATGATGTAATGTGTCATGTCATTGGTGAGCTTTAATGGTCCATTAACAGAAGACATCCCCGTGGGGGTAGTGGAACAATGAACAGGGATAAGCAACACTGCCCCATGTGGGTAGAGATAAGCAACACTGCTCCACCCAGTTTTAACAGCTGGCTTGTTATCAGAGAAGGCAGTTACCCCCTCCCTCCTGGAGTTAAAGCAGATAAAGAAAAATCTCCCCAGCCGGGTTTCAATAGATGGAATAGAATAAACATTTTTTTGGTTAGAAAACCCAAGACAGTGTGCACTCAGGAAAACCTGGATTGTTTCCTGCTCTCCTGGCATATAGGTCCAAGTCAAATTTTCACACGTTTCTTGGAAATGCAACTTCTACTTTTCAGATCCTTACCTGTAACGTGGGATTTTATCTTGTAGCCTTTTAAGATTAAATTGGAAAGAAAATTAATGTGATCAGATACATAATGAGAGCTGAGTGGGCAGGTCAATACGCCATAACCATGTGCAGTTTGTTTTCACAGTGCATTGATTCAGGGGTGCCAAATGTTACTTCACCTGTGTTCTGCTTACCAGTTCACTAATCTTAGGGGTAAGAAAAATAAAATTTGAAGGTAGCTGAAAGTTACCAAATAGTTCTTCATTCAAACCTCTTTTAGCTCTGTGGTAGTCTCAGCTGAGCTAGCCACTGCATGTCATGGCCTCCACCCTTCCTCTGGCTGTGAAGTATCAGCTTTCAGTGTGTATACCAGCAATAATCTGTTCACTGGGGAAAACTATTGAGTCTAGTTTTCTCCTAGGTTGGGAGCTGAAACAGAACAGTGCAGAGCCAGAGGAGTAGCTGAGCCAGCAAGATAATGAGAACATGGTAGGTAGAGTTAAGTCGTCATAGGCTGATGCAAAGCTGTAGGCTCTGTGCTACCTAAAAGTGTTAATACTAAAGAAGAGATAGAGATGTTGGAGATTTTGTCAGTTGACTTGCCCATCCAGTGTGAGTGATGGGGACTGGAGCCACGGAGGCTTCTCTCGTGGAGAGGCTGGATAAGACCTCTGTAAGAAATGGGAGTGTTGAGTAATTAACTGAAATATGGGTGGAGTGAAGGGCTGACTAAACTCCTTGTCTTCACAGTGTATAATGTTTGAGTGAGTGATGGGAATGATCAGACAGGTTTTGTAATACCAGGTGATACATGTAAAAATGCTTTTCTAGAAGTCATCAGTTTACAAAGAAGAACACAAAAGCCCAGTTTTACAATTTTTGCTGGTACATGAGATTCTTCATGCAGTCACACCAATTTCATTGAAATCACATGGGTGATTGAAAAATGGCTTGTGAGTGAGAGTTAGAAAACTGGAGTCTGTGCCAAAAGACCTGACTCCTCAGTAGCAGAACATTTCTTATTTATTATGTAATTTGTGAATATTTTGATTCACTTGGAATACTTCATATTTTCTGAAATTATGGTTTTGCCAAGAAAAAAAATCATTTGGCATTTTTGTTGCTAAAAGAAAAAAAACCCCAAAGTTTTAACTTGTAAGTGAAAGTGTTATAACTTATTTTAGTATTCAAACACCCTACTGTCTTAATTATAAGCTACACATCACAGTCTTGTAAATCCTTGCCAGAAATGAAATATTCCAGAAATCTTTTAATAAACAATAGTCTGAGGTTGTTGGTTTTTTTTTTTTTTTTCCCCTGAAGCTTTGTAGATTAGGACTTTTTGTAGCTCGCTCTTATCTTGAATGAGTTTGATCTGCATGTATAGCACTTCTGGCTTTTTCGTTGTTTGTTTTGACCTTGATCTTAGTGGTTTATCCACACATAAAATTGTATCTTGATAGCATTCTTCTGGAGGGCTTGTTCATATTGGTACAAGTTCAGGACTGGTGCCTTAATTTATACAAATGATTGTGGATACTGGAACATGCAAAATATATGTAAAATATGGTTTCTTCTATTTCAGAGGTAATCCGTGTCAGTTTTTATGTATGAGCAAAACAAACTGATGCAACTTTGGGTTACTGCTTTTCCCCAGAAATTAAACTATTGAATAGTGTTTTCACTCATTCTTGACATAATGGTACTTGAAATGTTCTTGCGGAGCTAATTAACTTGGAGACCACAGTCATAAAAATAACTGTAATTGCATTAGCACTTGTATTATCTTACTTTATCAGGAAGAGATCCTCAAAGAGAGTGAGATTCTCAGTCATTCAGAGGGCACACAATCATCACTGAAGTGCTTCGTGTCACCAACCATCCAGTGGTCACCAGGAAAAAGAACTGTATATTCCTAATTTTCTTAAAATACTGTTCATCAGTATGGCTTGAAAAGCCTCGCTGTTATTATCCCCATTGTACAGATTGGAAAATTATGCAAAGGTGATAAAACCTTTTTTTTTTTCCCATGCACCAGCAGCCCTGAAAATCACATCGCTTATCTAGAAAATAAGTTCAGTGAGTCAGTAGTTTAATGATGCAACTGTGTGGTTATTCACAGGCTTTTGTCTATAAAATTAATGCATTTATTTCTTTCATTCAGTTGGGACTCAAAACAGACAGCAGCCTCCTGTTCCTCTGATTTGTGCACAGAAGTCAACAATATCAAGAAAGAGAAATAAAAAGAGAAAACTGCCCCTCAAAGCTGTTGAAGCAGTTACCGTGAATAAGAAACCCAGCTCTCCAGAGAACGAGAAGAGGCTGACAGCAAACTCAGAACGATCAAGTCTGCAAGCAGTTGAACCACCCCTGAAGCCAGAGACCCCTGTTTCAGGGTTTGGAATTATCCTTGAATCAGCGTCATCAGATGTAAGTTAAAATTTTAATATGCAGGATTGCAGAATTTTGAAATTCTAACTCATTCAGGAGAATCGGCACTCAAGTCACATTGATGCATCTTCCCACTTTTTGGTAGAATAAACAAGCAAGTCTTGGGTAGGAGTGAATGGAGATGTTAGGGTTAGATGTGTGGAGTGTTTATTATATGGTTTGGGGGTTTTTTTCAGCTTTCACAAGCATGAAGTTTTCCCTTGAGTTCAAGGCTCCTGTTTTTGAGCTTTCAGTGGAAATTTGTTCTTCATCTCTCCTAATGCCAAGAGCCACGGTTGAGATGAGGAGCCATGAAAAGTGCAAGGTGTGTAAAGCATTCACATTCCCAGCTCTGCTGATGAGCCCATGTAGTTAACACATGTGTCTTTATCTTGCCGAGAAGTATTTATGTACTTTCCTGCTTTTCTGGTCCCACTGACTTTGGAGGACTCCTCATCTCTAGAAAATTCATATTCAGTCTTTGCTGAATTGGGTCATTAGGTCTTGATTGCTATATGTGCTGGAGTAGGGCCTCAGCACTGTTTGATGTCAGTACGACTAAAAAGGCCAAAATTTGCCACTCTAAGAATGTGCACTTTTCCCATAGATAATTGCAGTAAGCATGATTTCTCAATTCATGTATACGCTGATAGAAATTCCATGTATCTGGTGGATGATTGGCTTTGTTTAATGACCAAATTGATGTCATCCAAACCAGTTCACCAACGAGTAAACTGTTCATTAATTCCTCTAATATATTTTTAATTTTGAGCAGGCTCTTTCCAATTTCCTAAGTACTATGAGCTAGAAAAACATAATTAAATTCAGTATCAATAAGCGTAAATGAAAACAATGCTGCAGATAATATTCTATCCTTCTGGAAGAAGGAACTAATAATAAAAAAGAGCAGTCAGGATAATTCAGTTACAGAGATGCAAGCCACACCACTAATTAGGTTGCAGTCTCATGCCACAGAGTCAGTGCAGTGATACAGAGTAACTAGTTTGATGCTTTTTTCAGAGGCTTTCCTTTTGTAGTACTGAGCTAAATAATGTTTGAGGGAGAGGTTTGGGGAGGACTGGTAATTTATCTCCCGTATGCAATTTGTGCTTATAATTTTTCTTTGCTTGTGGCACTCTTGTCAGCTTGAAACACGGTTTTGAAAACAGTTTTGTGTTTGCAATGGAATTTAATTTGGCTTTATGAGTGTGTTCCGTCACTGGACACGACTCTTTGTAGTTGCCAGTTTGACCTAAGGAAAAAAAGAAGAGAAAACATGTGGCTCATAAATCAGGTCTTCATCTGTCCTCCCATGCTTGCGCCCTTGCTTGCCACAACAGTTGTTTCACTAAATTTACAGAGCCAGAACCCCGAGACAAATAAATGGATTTTCTTTTGTCTTTGGAAGGAAAACATTTGGGTTCTGGAAACAGATATATATAATGTGAAAATAAAATGTGACCTTAAATATTTTTAGAAGGCTTAAGAAAGTCACTTCTTTGAGAATGTATGGCAGCATTATCTTTTTCTACTTTTTTATAAGCATCACTGGTGTGATCACAACCAGCATGTCTGTGTGCCTGGAAAAGCCTGAAAGACATTTTACAAAGCACAATAAATGAATGTTCCGAATATTCCACAGGTTGTTTGTAGTGTGTGCTGTGTCATACGTCACCACTGCTGCCACTGCTGTTTTGCCAACATTTATTGAACTTTAAGAAGAATCCAAGTTTAATGGGTATAAAATCGGGGCTGCCAAAACCAGTGCAGTTAGTTCAGACCTTTTGAGATGAAATACTGCTACTTACAGAACTGGAAAATGTCTTTGTAAGACAAACCCTTAATCTGGCCCATGGATCAGAGAATCTGTGTTTTAAATGTAATGATCTGATTACAGCTCTTAGTTGAACTTGTGTTTGTTTTACAGTTGTAATATTTCACTTATAACCTAATCATTTTTAATCTACATATTACAACCCACTAAAATATCTAGGATTAAATCTAGTTCACTGCCTGTTAATTTTAGCACAGTAAAAGCCTTTAGCATTCAGGTCTTCTTTATTTTGTTCTTCTTTATTTTGTTGTTCACAAATAGTTTACCCTCCAGTTCTTTTTGCCATGATCATTATCTATTAATAAGTGCTTTTTCTTTGAGAAATCACATTCAAAGTGATCATGAAGTTTAAATGGTTACTGATTGTCTCTGATTGAAGAATAGCTAACTACTAAAGGAAAACAAGCATAAATCACAGTTTTGCCTTCCAACTGTTCCACTGATAAACAAATTGATCCCTATATTAAGAATAAAACAGTCAAAACTAAAATAATACTGACTCCTCCACACTGGTACAATGGTAAGGCTTTCATTTTACAGCTGTATTGTAGGGTGGTTGGTTCACCTGCCAAAGTGTAATGCAGGTGTCCTAAGGTAAGACCAGGGAAGAATGAAACAGAGAAGAGAAGAGAAGAGAAGAGAAGAGAAGAGAAGAGAAGAGAAGAGAAGAGAAGAGAAGAGAAGAGAAGAGAAGAGAAGAGAAGAGAAGAGAAGAGAAGAGAAGAGAAGAGAAGAGAAGAGAAGAGAAGAGAAGAGAAGAGAAGAGAAGAGAAGAGAAGAGAAGAGAAGAGAAGAGAAGAGAAGAGAAGAGAAGAGAAGAGAAGAGAAGAGAAGAGAAGAGAAGAGAAGAGAAGAGAAGAGAAGAGAAGAGACTCCCTTGATTTGTCAGTACAAATACAAAAGATAACAGCAGAGCCTCACGATCCTTCTGGCTTTTTGGGTTTTAAGGAGGAGGTGTCAGAAAAGGTAGCACAGGAGCAACTGGCTTTTGGGGAGGGTACCAGCAATAGTGTGGCCAGCCAGGACCAAGGCAGTGTCTGTCCCTCTGCCCTGGTGAGGCCTCTCCTCATATCCTGGCATCAGTTTTGGACTCCTCACAACAGAGAGCATGTCTAGAGAAGGGCAATGGAGCTGGGCTGTTTATCCTGGAGAAAAGGATGCTCAGGAGGGACCTTATCACTCTTTGCAACTCCCTGACAGCAGGGTGTAGCCAGGTGGGTGTCAGTCTCTTCTCCCAAATAATAAGTGATATGACAAGAGGAAATGGCCTCAAGTTGCACCAGGGAAGGTTTATTTTGGATATTAGGAAAAATTTCTTCCGCAAAATGGTTGTCAAGCGCTGGAACAGGCTGCCCTGGGAAATGTTGGCAGTCACCATCCCTGGAGGTATTTAAAAGATATGTAAATGTGGCACTTGGGGACATGGTTTAGTGATGGTTTAATGGCTGGACTCAATCTTCAGGGCTTTTTCCAACCTAGTCTTTTCTTTGGTTCTATAATTTCTATGCCCTGGGTGTCTGTGTCATTGCGGTCATCCTAGATGGCTATCACAAGACCAAAGAAACAGAACAGGGCAGGTATCCGTCATCACCATGTCAGCTGCATTCTGGTTTTTAATTTACATGAAGTAGAATTTTTCCCAAGTTGTGAACTTGGCCCGCATTTATTTACTCTCAAAAATCTTTTCTGTCACCAGAAGTTTAGAAGTAACATATTAAAAACCCACCTACATTCAAATATTGTCAAAAGTCAGTAACTGACTGTTTTGCTGGATCCAGCATTTTGAAAGTTCTTGAGGTAAAAAACCAAATTTTCATCCGGAACAAGCTGAGGAGCTACATGCTTCTTAGAATTTTGTTGTTGTTGTTGTTGTTGCCATCTGCATATTTTAAGTTTCTTCATCCTGGCTTCCCAAAGCATTGTAATCTTCAGTTTTATCACACAGTACACATCCATATCCCATGACAGTACATGCTTTGGAAATATTCTACTTGCTGCAACACTCTTCATGCTGATTTTTAGAAATCCATGGGAAAAGAATTATACAGCCAAATTGTTCTGAGACTGGCAGCCCTTTCTTGTGTCTAGACTCAAGATGTTTGCAGGTGATATGATGGGAGATGGCATTTGTTCTTGCTCTGTAAACTTCTCTGAAAATGCATCATCATTGCTGAATATATTTCATGTAGGGGAAAAAGAGGGCAAGTTCTGAGCAGCAAGGCTGTAATGTTGGTTTATTTCCTCATGTCACGATCACTGATTCTTTTACCACCTTGCCAACTTCTAAACAATGTTTTCAAAATTTTAGTTTATTCACAACATGTCTTCGTTCTAGATATATAATTATTCCATGAAGAAGTCTTATCATTAGGCATTGTATGGTACTCACAGAAGAAATTTCTGCAAATGCTGTTCATGTAATTTCTGATATGTACAGTCAGGGGCAGCAAAAAGACTATTGGTATGGGGACTTCCTCAAAGGCCTTTGTCTACTTTGGCCCTCAGTGTACTTGAGAGAAGATTCTTACGAAATACAGCAGGATTTTCTTTTCTCTTCTTACCCTCCATTTCACCTTCTGGCAGTCACTTAAATCCCTGTGTTTCACTGTTGAGGATTTTTGTACTGAAATAAGCTCTCTGTCTAACATCATCCTCCTCTAAATGTGCGTTTTGGGACCATGAAAAGGAGGGACAAATGGATGCTCAGCAAGTGCTGGCTCCAGGGGCAGCCTCGAACTCATCATCTGCTTATACTCATATGGGCCATATCTTCACTGGAAGCCCTCTTGGGAAGCCACATGGAATGGGCCAGTATCCCTGCATTTGTGATTCTTGGAAGTGCCTGGCTGCCCCACAGCACACTCGTTCACAGCATTTGGCAGCGAAACAAGTCCATTAAATGGTTAGATAAATGTCCAAAAAGCATCACTTAGGAGCACTGCTCTGGGATGATCCTGTGCTTTGTCGTTATTACCCAACATTGAAAGGTATCTCTTGTCTTTTTGTTAGCTGTATGCCTAGAAATGATGTCAGTAATTGTTAACTTTTACAGACATTAGACAAGGAGCGTGATTGTTTGATTTGCCTTTTAAGGTGCTTATTCACTGATGAGGTTTGATTTCAATGAATTGGGCTGCTGTGGTCTTGAATGGCTGGGTAGAGATTCATGGTTTGATGAAGTGATTGTAAAGTCTCACCAGATGCATGATTGAAGTAAAATAATGTCTTTGAATGCTCATTTAATTAAAACATTTGTATTCTTTTGGTAGCCAGAAGTGCAACTTGCAGAAGGCTTTGACGTCTTCATGCCGAAATCTCAGCTGGACTCTATACTGTCAAACTATACTCGCTCAGGAAGTCTGCTCTTTAGGAAGCTGGTCTGTGCATTTTTTGATGACAAGACTTTGGCTAACTCTTTACCAAATGGCAAAAGGAAAAGAGGGCTCAATGACAACCGGAAAGGACTAGACCAAAATATTGTGGGTGCAATAAAAGGTATGTTTTCTGCTTGCTTTCTTATGTGTAATTAGAACATATTCTCAGCTAAGGAAAGTGTAAGGGGATTAGAATTTCTGATGTGTGTTAGGTCTATTAAAATATGCAGTCTTATTTTTATTCCCTTTCATTCACTTGTTAAAAATAGCTTCTACAGGGACAGCTTGTGTTAATTTTAAGCCAGTGATCCTGGTTTCTGAAGTCAGGCTCTAAGGTTAGAAACTCAGTGTTCGTGTAAGATAATTATTTTTTTCTCCCAGATATCTGAGATGCAAAGAAATCTTGAAAACATAATGACAGTGTAACTGATACCCTTCAATCAAAGTTCTGAGTCTTGCACTGTATTTGACTGTGTCTGCTCTGTAAATTTTTCAGTAGTTGGTGGCTGCATTGGGGAGAGATAGAGGAAGATAATACTGGCATGAGATGAGTTTGATGCTCATAAGTGCAGTGGTCCTTCTCTTGGGGGAGCAAATTTCTTGGTGTGAGGACCTTTTGCTGGGTGATTTTTTCTAGCAATCACTGCTATCTAGCTTCCAGAAGAACACACACCTTCGAACTCTGTGATGACAGCATATAAAGAGCTGGTATTAGGCCAGAGATTCTGAACTGGATTCTGTTTTGAAATCTGATATTGTAGGGACAATACCCACATTACCAAAAGACAGGCCAAAAATAAGCTCTAAGAGTGGAGCTTATTTTAGAGGCTGTGACTTGTTCTCAGGTACAGATTGCTGACTTAGGAGACACAGGGCAACAAGAAGAGCTTCTGTGAATCCATTGGCACAAAAGGAGGCAGAAAAATCTTCTACAACCACCTCTGTGCCAACTTTTGGACCCCTCTCCCCATGAAAGAAAGGCATTGACAAACTGTCTGGAGGGACCACCAAGACATATGACTTCACCACTTCCCTGCTTCAGTACCAAATGAGGGGAGGCTGAGAGAACTGAAGAGAAGATGATTCAGAAGAAACCTTACTGCTGTTCACAACTACTTAATGGGATGATGTAGAGAAGTGAAGTCAGACTCTTCTCAGAGGCACAAGATGCACTGAACACGTGGAAAATTGCAATTTGATAAGAAAAAGCATTTTCAGCATAAGGATAGTTGAGCAGTGCAGTAGGGGCTCAGAGGGACTGCAGGATCTCCATCCCTGAAAATATTCAAAATGTGACTGGTCACAGGCCAGAGCATTATGATCTAGTTGGCCATGCTTTAAGGAGCAGGCTGGGCGTGGAGGCCTTCAGAGGACCCTCTCAAGTGTGTGCAATTCTGTAACAAAGTGTATGTTCTGTTGTAGTCCTAATATATCTTACAGAGCAGCTGACAGACTTTCTTACAGTTACACTTGTATTGAAGTTTAAATCACAAACACTGTTTTGTAGCTTTTTTTCTTGAGCTCAGTAATCTGCAAAAACATCTGAGTCTGAATTCTGTGTTTCATTGTTCCTTAAAAGCTTTAATAAATAAGTTAAATGAAAGAAAGAGGAGTTCAAAATGACTTCAAAAAAACCCACTCTAATTTGAACAGCACTTGATAAAATAAATGTTTTACAGTAAATGCAACACCACTACTAAAATAGCAGCAGGTACCCGCTGCAGGGAGCAATGTTTCTCAGTACTAAGACTGTGCTAATGGAGCAAATTCTGAGGCTTGGCCTAAACTCTTCCCTTGAGTTTAACAGACTAAAGGAGTCACTTGTAGTTCCAACAGAAAAGTTTCATCTGTGATGGTACTACGAGGTACCACCCCATAACAGTGATCTTTATTGGCATTTACAGTATTGCCCAAACACTAGTGTCTGATCCCTGATAGGGAAGCCTGTCCCTAAAAGCTGTAATGGAATAAGATGCCAAGGTCTGATGTCCTGTGGATCTTCACTCAGTCTGGCTCCAATAGCACCCTTCTTCCCTCCAAGGAGCTGGGCTCTCAGACACTGTGGTTTCATTTATTCCAAAAAATAACTGAGCCAGTATGAAATCTCTGCAAGAACAACATCGTGTTGTTTGCATTATTATCATTAGGACATTCCTCTACCACGTGCCCAGATATCCTTTAGTGGCACTTTTAGTCCTTTTCCATGACAGAGATACAAAAGGCTACATTCATGACAAAAATGAGCAGGGATTTTAAAGGAGGGACTGTTTGCTTGAAAATCATTCTTCCTGTCTGAAAACATTTTCACTGCTGTCCTTACAAGTAATTTAATGCTTCTGCAACAGAATGATTAGCCAGGGAGCAATTTTCTCTTTTGACTGGGTATTCAGTGGCACTTGTTTTATCAGTTGCAGTGTTTCTCCTGGGCAATCAGCTTCTCTTGTGAGTCTTTCACTCAGAACTGGGGGGGGAAAAAAAAAAAAAAAAAAAAAAAGAAAAAATAAAACTAGTCAGAAGCAGTTATTTTTCCTTTGTGTTGTTGACTAGAAATTTAGCCAGTGAAATCCTTCCCTGCAGAAATCAATGAGCTGTGTTCAGATATATAAGTATGATGTGTCCCTCAGGGATCCATAGTGGGACCAGTAAAATTTAATATTTTCATCAATGACACAGGCACTGGTTTCTAGGGCACCTTCAGCAAGTTTGCAGATGACACCAGGCTGGTGTGGTTGGTTGACAAGAGGGAAGGAATGCCATCCAGGACCTTGGCAGACTGAAGGAGCTGGGTCCGTGTGAACCTCCTGATGTTTAACAAGACCAAGTGCAAGGTCCTCCATCTGGGTCAGGGCAATCCCCTGTATCCGTATAGACTGGTGGATGAAAGGATTGAGAGCAACTCTGCAGAGAAGGACTTGGGGGTACTGATAGACAAAAAATTCGATATGAACCTGCAATGTTACAGCTCAGAAAGTCAGCTGTGTCCCAGGTGGCATCACAAGAACTGTGGGCATGATTTGTGCCTCTGCTCTACTCTGGTGAGACCCCACCTACAGCACTGCATCCAGCTCTGAGTCCCCAGCACAGGAAAGACATGGACCTGTTGGAGCAGTTCCAGAGGAGACCACCAGAAAGGTCAGAGGAGCACCTCTGCTATGAAGACAGGCTGAGAGACTTGAGGTGGTTCCGCCTGAAGAAGAGAAAGCTCTAAGGAGACTTTATTGTGGCCTTTTAATATAAAGGGGGCTTGTGGATAAAGATGGATATTCTACTGAAGCCTGTAGTGACAGGACAAGGGGGGCACTAGCTTTAAACTGAAAGAATGTACTGAAAATACATTTGGTTGGGCATTAGGAAACCTTTTTGTTTTTTGATGATGATGGTGATGAGACATTGGAACAGTTTGCTCAGAGAAACTGTGGGTGCTCCATCCCTGAAAGTGTTTAAGATCAGCTTAGACAGGGCAAGCAATTGGTTGAGCAATCTGATGAAGTGCAAGATGTCCCTCCCTACTCATGGCAGTGGGGTTGGACTAGACGACCTTTAAAGTCCCCTTTAAATTCAAGCCAGTGTATGCTTCTATGACAGAGGGTTTGTTAATACCATACAGCTTGGGTGGACTAGAAAGGGCAGGTCCCAGTTCTCCTGCCTCCTTTGCATTCCCATTCCTTTTTGTCTGCATTGTCATTTCTCTAACCACACATTGAGCAGTTGCCTGTTTTGAGTAAGCAAGAGTCACAAGTCACTGATCAGGTTCCAGTTGTGTCAGGTACCATATGGATTCAGAAGGGAAGGATTATTTCTACCTTCACAAGGATGATATTTGTTGAAAATCAAACACTGCGAATGTGTGGGGATGTACTGACTTCTGTGGGCAGCCCTCAAGGGTTGGTCTGATGTCCTTGTAGATCAGACTGTACAGGAAAGTGTTGCTGATGCCTGCCTTGCAATGGTTTTGTGAAGCTGTTAACATGGAATGAGTTTAGAAAGGGGATTACTTTTAGTTCCCTTATACTTAGCAGGTAGTGCTGCTTCAAAAGTGTGTGTATAAAAATACTGAAATTGTCATTTTTTTGTTGCACGTTTCCCGATTCCATTTGTGTGATATTTATTCTCAAGGATTACAAATCCCTTGAGCTGGGACCAGCTTTCTCTTTGTTTGCCAGTCATAACTGGACACTGGGCTCTGAGACCTCTGACCAAGTTCACAATAGCAATACTAACAGCAAGAATATTTTTTCTATTTCTGCACTTGTTTATTTTTTGCACACCTCTCAGTTGCATGATGAAAATCAATTGCATCAGTTTCACTCCATTTATAATTCTGTATTTTTGGTTTAACACTGTTGGGTTTGCTGTAAATATGGATTTAAAGATAATGTTGACCCTCTCTGTACCTTTTTTACAAAACACAAAATTGGACCTGTAGGATATGTCTTTTTTCTCAGTAATGGTGCTTTTTTTTTTTTTTTCTTTTTCTTTTTTCTTTAGTAGCTTTATAAAAATTCTATTCCATCTGGTTTGGCAGTATAAAACTGTGGAGATTTCCACAGTGGTAGGACTTTACTCTTTCATCACTTTCCCTACAGCCTTAGGAACCTAACCAAGAGGCCACCAAATGACCAGATCTTCAGCCCTCTACCTGTACCATATGGAAGGCAGCATTTATAAATGCCTGCCACATCTGAGACTCAGTTCTAATTATAGTTATTTTTCTGTGATCATTTTGTGTGAAATTCATGGAGACATCAGGTGTGGAACATTTCTCTGGGACAGGCTTTTAGTAGTGATGCCATTCCTGTGATATTTATGCAGCCAACTCACTTCTGAATGATGAACTTGTAAAATCCTGAGTTGAGCTTTATTCTCACAATCCTACATTTGGCCATTAAAATTCTTTATGATAATTGAATAATTTCATATATTTTGATTAAAATGCTCTCCCATTTCCTTTTCTGCATTTTTGGTTGCACATTTCAAAAAGATGATATCTTTTTATTTCAGTCTTTACAGAAAAATACTGCACTGCTAACCATGTGGATAAACTTCCTGGTCCTAGGGACTGGGTCCAGATTCTTCAGGATCAAATTAAACTTGCAAGAAGACGATTAAAAAGAGGCTCAGGTATGTATAAAAATATGAGGAACAACATGTGAGTGTAAGATTAAAAACTTAGAGCCTTTTGTATCCACAGAAGTATTTTTCCTGTTGACTGTAGAGTTGTACTTGTTCATTCTATGAAAATTAGCACTCTAACACTTTAGCAAGTTTCTGTGGGTTTGGAATGGTAGCAGGTTTAGGAGCTGTCTCTACAGTCAAGTGAAGTGTGAGTCTTTCTCAAATGCCTCCTTTCCTTTAGCATCCAAACTCTTCTTCCCAAAAATTAGTGGATCCACCCAGGGTTGCAGATAGAAGTTTTTTAATTCTGTATTGTTTAGTCTGACAAGCCACTCACTGTATTGTTAAGACATAAGCCAACTGACCTTTCCCTCTAAACTGTATGTGTCTGGAAGAATAGATGAGTCTTCTCACATTCCTTGTGAAAGAATTGGCAAAAAAACCCCAGAACAAACAAAAAGAAAACCCAGCCACCCACCCTGGTTGTGCCAGCAAGGCTCTGCAATACATGGGAGGCAACTTGCCAGCAATGACAGGTAATCTAAGCAGGGTTTTGCAGCAAAGCTGCTCAGCTGGGGCTGGGATAACCTGGGTGCTTGGGACAACCTGAGCAAGCTCAGTGCTGAGCTTTCACCCTGACAGCACACGGCTCCTGAGCCCTCAGCTCCAGCCATGAACATGCAGCCTAGAAATCCCCAGTAGGATTCTTGGCAATGTTACTGATTAAGAGACATGTAATTACCTTATAAACCATAACTAGTCTCCTTCCCATCTTCATCCCTCCAGTCCTACAAGGGGCTTTCTCCCTATGAGTCATCACTTCTTTCTCATCCTGCGGTTTTCTTAAGGTTCTCTCGGGGCTGTATTTCTGGCCTGTCTTTCCCTGGACTTATCTGACACAGTTGTCTGAGGCACTTCACTTGCACCACCTCCTTAAACACAGTCCTTTGCTGTTACTGTATTTAGCTGCCTGCCTTTTCCCCTCTTCCCTTCTGCCCATCACCACAATTAAGTGCCTGTTAGCATCCATGGGATAGGAAACCTGATGGCTCCGCAGGGGATGCTCACCCCGTGGTCCCTGGTGGTGAGCGAGACCGCAGGAAATGTCCTCTCCATCTCCCTGTCTCACAGAGCCAACCCTTTCTGTCCAAAGCTGCATCTCTGAAACACACACTTAGGCTGGCATCTGAAATCATTCTCCACAACGTTATTAATGCCAGGAGGGAAAAGCATAAGACGGAGGAAAATGAGAAACAACCAGAGACAGAAATAACACAGGGGGAGGACAAAAGTGCAGATTATTCGGTAGCATAAGCTTCCCAGCATAGAGAAACAAACCACCACTGGCCTTAGAAAGGGTTTCTTGTGTGTTGGGGGAGGGAGGACAGAGGGATACAAGATAATCTTGTTAAAGGCAGTGTCAGATTACTGGTGTTGTACAACAGGGTTGCTTTCTGCCCCTTCCAAGGCTGCCTTTCAGCCTCCCCAGGACAGGAAGGTGGAAGTGGGATGTCAGGCTCCAGTAAGGTGAAGGGTACAGTGCAGGATGTGGGGAGCAGAGGGTCCTTGGGTTGTCTGCAGAGGATCCCTCAGGAAAGAGGATTGACCTAATTTTGTTTTGGTTTTTATTTTCTTTCATCCTTTTTTATTTGCTTTTCTTCTTGCCTCTGCAGGATATTAATTAAAATGACAATGACATTCAGCTTTTGCTTTTCAAATGGGGCCACCTCTGTCTCTGGTCTTTGCTCAGGATGGGAGAATCTAAGCAGAGGATATTATATGTAAGCTAGCAAGACTACGAAGGAAAATAAGCGAAGCTGAGTAGTGTGCCAGAATCAGATAGGCTGCCCTGTCTGTGCTGCAGGAGGGAAGGTAACTTGTTCACCTGTATGTGGATGCATAGTGAGCAGCAGCATACCTCGCAGCCCCTCAAGTTTATTTGTTGAAAAAAAAAACCCCAAAAACCTGCACAATACCTAGATTGGTAGAAAAGCTCTTTTTTTGTGCTGTTTACTGGCCAATCCCTGAAGTGCCTCAGTTTCTCTCAAATGTGGCCACAGGCAGACATGCTGTTTTCAGTGTGTCAGGAGTGACTGAACTGTGGCCACTTGTACCTTTCCAGCCACTGCCATCTCCTCTGGTGGCTGTAACTAACCCAACCTGACCTTGCACTGAGGCAGAGAGGTTTCCCAGGCCTTTGTGACAGCAAAACAGTAGATGGGAGCAGAGAGGCAGGAGCAGACATCTGGTTGCAGTATCCTCATGTTGTTGAAATAAGATTTGTTGGTACTTTAATGCTACAACTGTGAGCTTCTGATATGAGGAATCTAGAGCTGACCAGGCAACAGATCTGTCTACTCCCGTATTTTGTGTCCAGCACTGGCTGTTAGCAGATGCCTGGGGAGGTCTGTAGGACCAAGGGAACAATGTTATGGTATTTGGTAGGATAGTCTCTCAGCCGTCAGCAGCTTTATTCTGATATAGAACTGGTGATGTTGGAATTATGCACAATTTCTCTATTTATTGTGAAACCATACCAAAATTTGGTATAATTTACATAGACTAAAACAGGAGGGGAGGGCAAACATGGAAGGAGAAGCTCTTCCAGGACTTTATGTTGTAAACCTTGGTTTTTAAGCATTTTAAAACTATGGGACTTGCAGCCACTGAAATGTGGGATTCATCACTCTTCTGGCTGAGCTCCTGAGCTCTTCCAGTCTGCCTGTGGCCAGTGGAGCAGAGGCTGAACAAGTGTCCTGTGTCCATACTCCTAGGTCATTCTCTTTGAGTTTGGTCTCCACTTGCTCACTGGAACATGCCAGCTGATCTCGTGGGGATAGACTAAGGTGCCCAAAGAACAAATCTGAGCCAGCATTAATATAACTTCACCCAGGACTTTCTGAACTAATATGTCTCCCTGGTGCTTGATCCCATTATTTATCTACATCAGTTCTTGGTTTGTTGTAATACACAGGCTTTATATGGAGAAAGCTTAAGATGAGCCACTTATTTCAGAGGTCACAAGACAACTTTTTAGTCAGCACTCTTGGGCTAAATTTTAACAGCAGAAGTATTTAAGAGAGGAGGAACAGGCTTTTCATCCTGCTTGCCTTCCCCCGAGCCATTCAGTACATCCTCTGATGAGTTTTTCATTTCAAACCAGACAGTAAGACACTGCATTCATGAGCAGCCCTCTCCACTTTATCCTGTGAAACATTATTTTAGTCTGAAAATGTAAATCTGCTCTTTCAATTACAGTAATAATCTCAGAGAATTCTATCAAACGACTGGGGTGGATCTGCTTTTTGTAGCCCCTTCTATAGGGTATACTCCCATGACTGTTTCCAAATTAAATGAAATTATGATCACTAGATCATAGATGCTGCCCAGCTTCAACCTTATTTACCATGTTTGGCTCATGTCCTAGAATTAGGGACTGAAAAAACTCCTTATTTCAAAAGCTAATCAAAAGAAAAACACTTAAAAATTCTGCTTTCTAGAAAATAGTTCCCCCGTGTAGATTTTGAAAGGTTGTTATCCTAAGCCAAATAAAAATTCATTTACATTCTGAATCAATGACAATATTTTTTATAGCTGGGAATATTCTATTTTTTAATTTATTTATTTTGCTTCAGCTTTTTCTTAGTTCTTTTAGATTATTGCCTGAGATCTGAGACTTGGGTAGGGGTTTTTTTTATTTGTTAGATCTGAGAATAAAGCTGCCGCTGCCATTAAATTTTTATTGGCCTTGTTCAGTCTTTTCAAAATTTCACAAGTTAGCTGTCACAAAGGGGAGAAGAGACTGTGAGGTTAATGTTACAAACAGATGTTATAATTAAAATTAAAGAGTATGATAATATTCTTCAGCCTAGACTACTGGTCCCATGTCATGCCAACAGCAGAGCATATTGGAGCACAGCTTCATCATGCCAGGTCTGTCTTCTCCCAGAAGAGAAGCTGAACCGTTTTGGTGGATGGGATGGGCTGCAAAGTTGCCCTGGAAGGGAAGAAGTCAAAGGAAATGCATGTGCATAGTTTTCCTCTCTTAAAGCAGCATGAATTACAATGCAAATTGCCTCCTAATTTACAGTGCTGGACTTGCCCCAGCATGGTCTCTTCACCCTGCAAAAGAGAACACGAGCAGGTGTCTGGTGGCCTTGGCAGTGGCAGCACCGAGGGAGACAGTCAGCCATTATCACAGAGATCTTAAAACGGGTAAAATCAGAGGGAGCTGGCTGGCTGTTCCTGTCACCTCTGTGCAGGCACCGCCTTCAAGCCTTTTGATTACTAAACTCTCCCTCCATTAATAAGCAGCAGGTCAGGGTTCACACATCTCCCACAGTAAGTTCTTCCTCCCTTTTTATGTTTTGAAGAGCCCATGAGCCATTATTCCATAGCAGCTGTCCATGGGAAAACTGATGCTGTGGGGGTAATATGTAATAACAATAACATGTAAATTACTACATGGTGGGATTCCTGGGGCTGTCCTGTGCAGGGCCAGGAGTTGGGCTTGGGTGATCCTTATGGGTCCCTTCCAACTCAGGACATCCTATGATTCTGTTCTAACACTGCCACAGTACATGGGCTAGGAGCTCTTCATGCCAAGTGATTACTTTGTGAGCAACTGGAACCTTTAGATTGCCTGACTCCTTAAAGGAAAATACAGCAATTTTGGAAAACATGTTGAAAATGTTCAGGCAAGATTCATTTAAATAAATTGCATGCAATGACGCTTCATCCTTGAATTGTTGTTTAAAATTAACCTTACTTTGTTGCAATGTGAAATAATGGGGAAGAAGGAAGAAATTGGTTATTTTTTTCCTGGAAATACGCATTTTCTCCCATGTCCTTGTTCAAACTGCTGCTTCCGTAGTTTTGCATGAGGTTTTTTTCTTCTTTCTGTTTTTATTCAGCCTTCTGATTCCCTTGTTTGTGCTTTTGACACAGTATCTACATGCTGCAAGAGATTGGGTTGATTTTTGCTTAGCAATACACACAGGGCCAGGAAGGATGTAGGATGAAGTCCGGCATGTGGTACAGTGTGTTTGTGCCCAGTATTTTAGATAAAAAACAGTAATATTAAAATAGTAACCGCTGTATTCAACTTCCCAGCCCTGAGCACATGTGTACTTCTGTCCAAAGAGGAAAGCAGCAAGTGTACACTTAACAGACAGACATGTGCCTCAGAAGCTACTCAGTTTGGGGGGAATCTAAGGAAATGACTACCAGCATTTACTTTGCAAGACCTGCTGCACTCTATCTAAGCAAAGGGCAGAGAAGAGGCTCTGAGTTCCCACAGTAGGCTCTCTTCCTGCTTGCCTTGTCTTGCAGTCTGGCTCAAGACAGTGAGGTTTGGCTGGCAGTCTGTGGGTGTGGTTGTCAAAAGCAAACCTTCCTTCCTTCTTGGAATGACATGTAAGAGACTGGTGGTTTTATATCCATGTTAGGAGGTCGAGGTGTTTGCCATTCCCCTGTGTTGTACTTCACCTGGAGCTGCAGTTACACATCCAGTTTCATAAAACAAATCCTGGCAGCTGCCAAGAAGAGTGAGTAGCTCTCTGGGCATCTGCTGCACTCCCACTCCCTTTCTGGCGCTGGCACAGGCATTCCTGTGGCCATGTTGTCAGTTTTTAACTGGATCTGATCTTGGTGACTATATAAACATTTGTGTTGGCATGAGGAATGAGGCTGGAACAATTGGTGGAGAGCCGAACCTCATCTATCAGTCTTCTGCCAGATGAAAATGGCCAGGTAACTTCTAGTTCTGCAGAGTTTTGGAGACCTCTGGAGACTCGAGACCTTACTTTTTGAAAGTTCCTTGTTTTCATTTGTTTCTTTCTGTAATACTGCCTTCCTCTGGTGTAAGAAGAGGAGTTTGGCAGAAAGGTGACCACATCTCTGGAGCTACTTCAGGAATTGCTACAGAGGTTTCTAGAAAAGCTGTCACTACAGTGGGCAGCCCGTTGGCACCACCCCTGATTTTCATAGAGGGAAGGCTCTCCAGTTCATTGGCAGAACTCAGATCTGGCTTCCCCCATTTTCATAGCTTGGGTCCCTTCTACCCGAGGGGCCAGATGCAGCTTTGTCTCTTGTATGCTGAGTTGCTGTGCCACAGAATCACCTGGTACAGGTAGTTCTTCACAGCATTGCTAGAAGTTTGCCTCAAACTGACACTCAGGATTTTTTTTAAGCCATGTATATCCCATTGGCTGTCTCAGCTTCTCATGCCACCATGCTGTCTCCTCCCTTGCACATCAGTCCTTCTGTCACTGAGAGTCTGGTCCAAATTCAGTCCAGCCTAGGTGATCCCTTCTCACTTAGTAAGCCACCTGTCCCTTCCAAAATTCAAGGTTTTCACAGTGAGCTGTAACAGGCACTGAATTTGTTTCTGCTCAGGATGCCACCTTCTCAGAGAAAGCAGAAAAATGTATCCATTCCAGGCACTGAGTCACTTGCAAATCTGTGCCATGAATTTATCAGGGCTCTGCATTTAAACCTTTTGTGGGAGGAGAGCTGCCTGATACTAAGGTGTTAGTTTGTCTATGTTTTCTTTGGTTCAGTTAATTTTGCAGAACTGAAAGCATATAGCTAAAAACTAACCTGACATCCAGGCAGGTGGGAGACACAGCAGTCTCTTGGTCCAGAGATGGAGAGACAGGGGTTGATGGATTACATTAGAAAAATAATGTAGATTAGGAGCTGGATTAGACATTATCGTGAAGGCAACAACTCAGCATCTTCTTGTGCGAGCCATGATGAGACAATCAGGACAGTTAGCTTAGTCTCAAGTGAGAGGTGAACTGAGTTGCTTAGTGCATCTGCAGCCTTGGTTTTGATCCCTGTGGATATTGTGCAGTGACTGGATGTGAGCAGATATGTGTCCACCACACTGACCTTGTACAGTGTAGTTCGTAGGACAAGGGATGATCGTTTTAAACTAGAACATGGTTGATTTAGATTAGAAATAAGGAAGAGTGTTTTACAATGAGGGTGGTGAAACACTGGCATGGGCTGCTCAGAGAGATGCTGGGTGCCCCATCCCTGGAATTATTCAAGGTCAGGGCTCTGAGCAACCTGATCTAGTTGAAGCTCTCCCTGCTGATTTCAGGAGGGTTGGACTGGCTGACCTTTAAGATCTGTTCCAACCCAAATTATTCTGTGATTCAGTGATAATGGACTTGTCCTGTATGACCACACCTCATTTGCTGAAGTGCCCTCGAAGATCTCATTGTGCTTCAAAGGCCTTAAATATCATGCTGCAGTGCCAAAAGACAAAGGTAATAGGATTTTGAGTAGGACTTGTGTAGATTAGGCATGGATTTCCTGTTACACACCTTTGACTTGCTCAGGGTTCACATTGCACATCCCAGGTACTGCAGCTTAACAAGTCCCTGCACATCTGCTGAGTGAGATGAGCTATGTCTGTGCATTCCCTTGGCCGCTGGCAAACACAAAATGAACAAATTAGGCTTTTAGCCTCCCTTCACCATGGACCAAATTAAATCAAATGCTCTTGCATAAGCTGTGGGTTGAAAGCATGTGTGTATATACACGTTAATTGCCAGTGTGGTCACATGCTTTTTTAATTACACTGGGCACCTGCATCTTTGAAGACACTTTTCCCTAGTAAATCTGTCCCCTGCAAAATGAGCTTGCCTGTGGCCATGGGAAGTTTGGGTGCAAAAATGGGTATGTTCCTTTCCCTGCAGGCATGCAGAGGGTGGGGTTCCAGCCTGAGAGGCTCTTCCTCCAAGGACCCCTGGGGACTTTCCTCTTGACTTTATCAAATGATTGCAACTCATTTTATCATACAGATATCCTGAAACCTTAAAGAGAACAAGTGTTACTCCATCCCATTGTTGGCACAATTGCTTCTTAATACCCAAGTCCCTCTTCCAAGTTCACGTTTTTATTATATGAACTTTTCCTCCAAGCAGAGAGTTTTAACTGAGCACTTGCAAATTGCAGCTGAGGAAAGTAGATAGAAAATGCAAAATCACTTCACAGTCTGTAGCTTTTTAATCGCATTCCCGTATTCAGTAAAAGTAATGAGATTTCTTGTTTATATTTGTAATCAGCAGAGGCAACTGACTGTGATGAGAAGCCGGACATTTCTCTACTACAAACAGGTAAAATGCATTAAAAATCTTATCAGTCTCCCATATGTGTTTTTGTTTATTTATGGCACAGAAGTTCTTTTCAATAATCCTGACTTGCCATGTACAGCTGGGCAATTGTACACAGGACTCGGCTATCTAAAGTTTTGAATGGTCTGTGTTAAAAAACAAATGCATCAGAATCTTACAATTTTCCCCTCAATTTCATATTCATAATACCTCAAGGTCCATGGGAGCAGCTAAGCTAATAAGGCCCGTAAGTTACACTTCTTATGCCAGATAGGAGCTTGTGCTCATCCCTGATATTTCTGGGAGTATTTTTTATCTCTTAACAGAGTTATTGGTAGGGACAAACACAGTCATTTGTAGTGTCACATTTGTTGAGTTGTCAGAGGTATTAGCCATAATATCTTGGACTCACAGAAGGATTGCAGACATATTAACATGCTAGTTAACTGTTAGTTTACTTATTCTTGAAGTGCAGCCACCCTGCATTAAAAGCCTGACAATTGCTATACAGCAGCTTGGCTGTGCAGCTGTGTAGGCTGGGAAGTAACATTTTTCCACGCTGTTGAATTGGGTGTTGAGATCACCAGTCTCACCAGATTGAGACAGAAATTTGAAGCACCCTTGAATTAAGAGTTGGTCCATTAGTAGGTGCCATGATGGTAGGAGCTGAGCTGCCATCCTCTGAAAATCCAGTGGGGCCAGAGTCTGGGGACCTGGTCATTTCCCTGCATTTCAGAGTCTGTAATGTCACTGAGATGCTGCTTCATATCCCCAAAGGAGAGAGGATCTTGGGCAGACAAATAACGTCATTGATTATAGTGTGGTTTTGTGTTACTTCATTTAACAACAAAGGGTGGTTGGAGATCAGCAATGCCATTGCTGGAAGAGCAGGACAGGGCTGGTACTGGGTGTCTGAGCACATCACACGGTACCTGACAGCTGTGGGGAGGACGGGAGACTACTGGTGACCATCACAGCATCTGTGTCCTGTGCCAGGACTCCCTAATCTCTCTTGCATAAGGGCTGGAGAAGGAGCTTTCACACCCCGCTGCTGTGTGCCGGAGCAGCAGCTGCCAGCCGTGGAGCGCTGTCGGAGCACGTGCAGTTACTAAGGAATAGGAGCAGCGGAGCAGTTGGGAGGACAAGCAGCTATAGTCTGGTTCTGGCAGGGACCCAGGGGGGGCTGGGAGCACACGCTGCCTGGGAGCTGCTGTCCTGCTTTCCTGGCCAGCCGCTGAATAATATTTCAGGGTACGGCTGTGATGAAAGGTGCAGGAAGCTCTGCATTGAAAGGTCTCTTCCAAGTGACATCCTGTTGGTTTCTTTTATCAGGGAGGGAAGCAATTCCGCTGCGAGAGCACCCTAATAAAGGTTGTTAATGCAGTGTAGTGTTATCTTTTCATTGCTCCGGTAATCACATTAAGGAGCAGAATTAACAGTTTGCTGTATGTTTCTTGGAGCAGTTTCTGTAGTTGCTACTTGGGTTGTACATCAGGGATGGAAATGAATGTGCTGAGATGGTTGTGGTAGAGAAGGCAACTTCCTTTCCACTCCACTGCAGATCACCCTTGTGGTCTGCTTGCTTGTACACCTTTGAGCATCCATGCATGCAGCTTTTGAGCTGAAATGCTTGCGTGTGGTGTGTACTTCTCCACGCTACCTGTGGAAGGATGCCTAAATAAACCACACTGCAGTTTGCATTGGGGGGGAGGTGATGCTCACAGGCTGTGAGCCAAGAATTTGATTCACACCCATTATTATATGTGTGCCAGTGCTTCTTTATAGGACATATCCGTGTAATATCATACTGTTGTTGGAAGCAGGTTATTTAAAGTGATACATAGACAGTATAATGATGGTAATTATGAGACAGAGCCAAAATATAGATGCTTTCTATCAAGGAATGTTGCAAAAGAGGTGGAATATGATTTTTACAGGGGTCTTTCCCTGTTTTAGTACAGCTGGTTTTACAAAGGGGTGTTTGACAGGTTCTTTAAAGACAGTCTGCATGCAATTTATTCAGCTGTCTTCTCTGTTTAGCTTGAAAAATCTTTGGGGAAAAGTCTCTCTGACTCTGTGTTTGTACAGTGCTTCATGTGATGAGCCTTGGTTGCAGATGACAGCTAATATCAGATAAATCATGCCCTCAGGTATTAGGAAAAATTTCTTTCCCAAAAGGGTTGTCAAGCAGCAGAACAGGCTGTCCAGCGAAGTGGTGGAGTCTCCCTCCTGAGAGGTATTTAAAAGATGAGTAGATGTGGCACTTGGGGGATGTGGTTGTTGGTGGACTTAGCAGTGCAGGATCTTAAGTATCTTTTTCAACCTAAAATGATCCTGTAATTCTGTGATCAGTGGCTAACGTGGTGCTTTGGTATAATAAAACCAGAATGAGCTGGGTTGCTTGAGGGGATCTTGCAGAAGACTGGATGGGGAGAAAAGATGGGGTACAGGAGCTATCCATGAACAGTTGCTCTCTTGATCTTCAGTAACTGAACAAACTGTGAAGCAAAAGTGCCCAGGGAGAATTACTTAAATCAGTGATAAGTGTTGGTGGTAAAAAACAAGGGAAAACTCAGATTCCAGAGGTGTGGTTGCTCTCAACTCTCTCCCTCATTGGTGGGAAGAGAGCTGCTTCCAGAGGGAAGGCCAGGTCAGCTGCAGTTATGTGTGGAGGTGTCTCTCCTTTGGTGCCAGCAGGACCAGGCTCCAAGTGCAGTTAATTGGTGCCAGTGCCCACAGTCAGGTCTGAACCAGCTCTCTGTGCCGACAAACTAGCAAAGTCCTGGGATTTGCAGAGAGCAGGGATGCTGTGTTTTCAGAAACCTCTTTTGGAACTCAAAAGCCTCATAAACAAAAAAAATGAAGCTGGTACATCCTCATTAAGCTAAGGAAGACATTTTTCCCGATCATATTTTAGCACTCATGAGCAGAAATTATGCTCATGTGTTAAAATCACCCTCTACACTAAGAGGGCCTTGGCTTTAAAGGCTGTTGATTGAAGGGTGTTTAAAGTACATTGTAAGAACTGCGGCAGTTAAACTTGCTGGGAACTTTGGTTCTTTGACAGATAAATCTCAAGAAAATACTAGAAGAATTGTCCCTAACAAATGTTATCAAAGCTCAGGTCTTGGAGAGTTCCAATTTTTGCACCTACCCAAAGCTGCAGGCTATGTCCAGACCTGAGCTGAGACAGATCAGACAGCTCCGGGGGTAATTATCATGGGCTCAGTGGAAAGGCTGATTAGTTTCTTGGTGATACAGGATACCTGGAGGGTGTGAGATAGATCTTTATCAGGATGAGGATGTGGCAGCTTTTAGAGTCTTTCTGTGTAAGTTGCTATTCTGAAAAGGCACATCTTATTTCAGTGTACAGTTTACGCAAAGCGTTGGGATTTTGTGGTTTAAAAGAAAAACAAAAGGAAGGCATAACCCATAAATTCTGCATGTGAGAACAAATGTAAGCCAGCTGCAACCCCCTTTTCTCAAATCCTTATCTTGTAAATTGGATTGGAAAGATGTAGCCAGGTATTGGACCATGAGGTAGCACTCCTTACTCCTGCTCTGGACCATAGCCATGCTGAGAGTTTATGTAGTTTCTCCACACTGGGGTTAATTCCAAGATGAGAAAGAATTTTGATATCCCTAACGGAAGCTGAAACACTAACATCCCAATCCTCAGGTCTAGGGGTGATACAGCTTTGTGAAAAGATGAGAGCAATCTCTTGGTAAAGAAGCGGATGATAAGAAAACAGCAACAATCCAATTCTATATAGGTTGTCTCCTTTTCTCTTGAAATACAATATCAAGAAAATGAAACTTGGGGAAAAAAAAAGAAAAACCTTTTCTGAAACCTTAAATATAAATCCTTTATTGTAATATAAATCTTTATCCTTTCAATGCATGATTGTATGAGTCTTCCCTTTTCATTGGGGTGTATTTGCCTCTCAGGCTGATTGATGTCTGTCTTCTCTTTGCCCTGTGTTCTTAGCACTCTCGTTGTAATTCTTCTGTCCATCTTTTCATTGTTCTGTTTAGAAAAAGCACATTCTTAAAGTGCTTTAAAAAGATGGGATATAATCATACAGTGCACCTTTTATAGGGGTGTGTGTGTATATATATACTTTTTTTTTTTCTCCTATATGCATTTAGACTGCTGTGGAGTGGTGGGGGTTTTTACCAAGAAAGATCCCAAAGTATGTACTCAAGGTTTAAAATTCATGGGGTGCTTTTTTCACTTCTTCAGAACTGAAACTTCAAAGGGGTGAGCGTCACAGTGCAGTTTGTGCTGAAGACTAATGGAGCGCTTTACCTCTGAAGTGGGCTGCACTGTATGTTGTGTGAAAAACTTGGCTGGCAAATTTTGTATTCAAAAAATCTATTTAATTTGCTTTTCTTTAGCCAGTTGAGCTTTACTCTAAATGGAATTCAGCAGCACTGCTTGTTTGCACACCAGCAGTTCAGCCCCATTACTAATTAAAGTTAAAACTCAAATACATAATTTCCATAATTCTAAAATACTGATTTTTTTGTTGCAAATTACTGGTGTCTTAAATTCTTACATTTTTTAACTGATCCCTTCAAACCCTTTCTGCCTTCAGGTAACCTTTTCGACACCACAACAGACCATCTGATAGATGCAAACCCAGATTTTTCAGTTTGAATTTCACATCCTGCATCAGTGTTCATAGCGGATAGAAACATCCTCTCCTTTGAGTAATGTTCCTGCAAGCTCAGCACGAGAACTTCAGTGTACCACAAGACATGGGCATCCATTCAGTTTTTCTTACAAGTCTATGTTTTTTCCATGCATTTTCCATGTAACCTCAAGTAATGAAACCGCCAGATCGCTTCACTGTTCTTCATCTTAATTAAGATGATTTCCCTGTGCATCCAATGCATTACTGAATTAGCAGGGTATCCACTCTGAGGTCATTCTCTTACCTATGTTTCTCCTCCATGACTGTATTTTTCCACATGTTTGTATGCTTGCCAGCACTGTTTCATCTTAAACCACGCAGAAGTTGTGACTCTTCCCGCCCCCAGGGACCAAGGTGGCCTCTCTCTCCACCGTGGACCCTGGGGGCTTAATGAGCATCTGACTTGGTGAAGGTCTTTGCTTCTGCAGAACCACTTTTCCTTTCCTGGCTGCTGCGGTACCAATGACCAGTCACACACAGCTCTGATTTAAAAATCCTTACTGAGTTTAGGAGGAAATAAAGCAGGATTTCTCCCAGCAGTACTCAGTTTCCTAGTTAGAGCAAGGGGAAGCTATTCCTCAAACAATTTCCCCTATGTGGTCCTAGTGGGATGACTCTTGAGCATCTTTGTAGTGCAGATTGCTGGAGGTGGTAATTTTCCCCTCACCGCTGCCCGCAGCTTCCTCTACCACCTCAATCTCAAAATGTAATAATTTTCTGTTTTCCAAGAAGAGGGTCTGCTCACTGTGATTTTTCAGCCACTGTCCTTGGCAACAATACTCACCTATTTAAGAAAAGCAAGTCACCTTTCAACTGGCACTGTATTGATAACTCAGCAGTTAAGACAAGTGAATCGATCAAGAAATTGCACTACGCTCTTAGACACTGAAAGGGTCGGTCCTTTTGGGTCAGGGCTAAGGTAAAACTGTGTGCAGCCCTCCCTGCAAACCTTCATTTCTGCACCTTTCATCAGCACTAAATTCACTTTAAAAATGTTGCGAAGAAATCTGGAAGGTCTCACCTGCAACACCTATTGATCACCAGGCAGTTTGAGCACGTTTCCTGCAATTCGAGGGAGAGCTTGCTAGAGCCTTTGCCATTGTGTTTCCTTTCCCTGTGTGTATCTTACCTTAGGTACTTTTTTTTTTTTTTTTGGAATTATTTGGCCTTTGAGTGTATCAACAGAAGTGCTATTACAGAGTGGGATGGTTTTCAAAATATTCAACCTCTTTTTTTAACAATCCTAAAGCCTGTTTCTCAAGTGTCACAGAATACCCACAAATAACACCGAAGCCAACATGAACAGTTTGTTCTCTTGGCACCTGAAAAACCAGGCTCCCAGCTGTTCCCCACCCACCTTCCATGGACTTTTAGGAATGACCATGTTCTCTCTGAAACTGTGGAATAGATTGAATGTGCACTGCAAACCTTAAATTTTGAGTCTTTTCCTTCCTTCATGGCTTGGAGTTGCCTGCATTGGGCAGGGGGCACCAGTCCATTGTGTTGTAACCCTTCAACAATGAATCAGCGTTTTGTAAATTTGGAAGATTGCATTTGTGTTTACTTACTGTGACTACTGTTCAGACTTTCTTCAGAAATCTTTTTATAGGGTTTATTAGAGAGAAGAAAAAAAAATCATTCCATATTTAGGTAAAAATGTCTCAATCTTCTGTATATATGTTTTATTAATATGTAAATATTTAGATATTTTTAAATTACTATGTTCTTAATAAAGCAACAAGGGACTAGTTGTGAAATGGTGTATAACATTGTGTTGTGTTACCGATCTCTGGGAAATCCTCTTTGTCAGTTCAGAAAAGAAAACCTACAATAAATAACTTTAATTGCATGTGCGTTCCTGTGTTCTATGCTGGATTCCTGTATTTTAGAGTAATTACTTTGCCACCAGTGGACTACACATAGGAAAACCCTGAAAGTTACCACCACGATACTATTTTTCCAGCTGGTTCAGCCAGAAACCACACTGCCTTGCCAATCACAACAACATCTATATCCAATCACGTAATAACTCTTGAGTATTAAGTACTGATATGCTTGAAGTCTAGTTTTAATTGAATTAGGTGCCTTTATAATCTGCACTTAAAAGGTTAAGCTCTGCTTCTATGGAAACAACACACAGGAAGGACAAACCAATACTCATAGGTTGGAGTAGCTGCAAAGATATATGCTTGGTAATTCATTATCACACCCTCATCAAATGTTTAGCCTTAGAAAATACTTTCTGCGAAAACATGTTCCTGGTAATCTTCCATCAATTCCAAGGAGCCAGTGAAGTGAAGTGAAGCAGCAGCTCACCACACCTTTTTGGCTTTATACAAGGAGCACCATGGAGACACTGCTGGTAAAAAGTCCCAACGAGAGCTTCCTTCACATTTCAGTGGCTGCCCAGATCAGCTGTAGCCTGGTGCACATCCTGCACCCGTGTGGTGTGACAGGAGCCAGTGCCAGCCTTCCCCTCTGTGGGGTGCTGCAAGAGCATCTCAGTCACAGATCACAGAATGGGTTGGGTTAGAAGGGACCTTTAAAGCTCCAACCCCTGCCATGGACAGGAGCATCTTGCACAACATGAGGTTGGCCAAAGCCCATCCAAACTGGTCTTAAACACTTCCAGGGATGGAGAATCCACAGCTTCTCTGGGCAACCTGTTACAGAGCTTCACCAATCTCAATGTAAATCTGTTTTTCTTAATATATAATGAAAATCTAGCCCTCTTTTAGTTTAAAACTGTTGCCCCTTGTCCTGTCCCTATAGGCTCTAATAAAAAGTCCCTCTCTGTCTTTCTTACAAGCCTCCTTTAATTACTGAAACACCACTCTAATGTCTCCTTTTCTCTGGGCTGAGCCCCCCAGCTCCCTCAGCTGCTCCTCAGACTTGTGGTCCAGAACGTTCCTCAGCTCTGTTGCCCTTCTCTGGACACGCTCCAGCACCTCAATGTCTTCACTGTAGTGGGGAACTCAAAAGTGTCCCCAGGATTCAAGGTGTGGCCTTACCAGTGCCAGGTTCAGGGGGACAATCACTGTCTTGGTCCTGCTGGCCACAGTATTGCTGATACAGGTCAGGATGTTAAAGAGTGGCTTTTGTTTGGCTTGTGTTTTTTACGACAGGGACCAGGTTAATACGCTGTTGCTTGTAACATTTAAGTGGAGCACCTTAAATTGTGTTTAAGGTACAATTATGAGCAAGAAATGTTCCTGTGTGCTGTGATCTGCCTGGCACTAAATCTCATCTGTGCTGCGGAGCCACCCGCACATGCTGCTGTCAGGCTGCAGGTTCACCTGTTGAAACAGCTTTGGGATGGAGCAAGTGACACTGCCAGCACCCACACCTGAGCTCCAGCCACGCTCCTGCTTCCTTGCTGGCCCTGTCAGCCAGTGCATCCCTCTGTCCTGTGTACAGGACACTGGAGATTAATACTTTGGGTGAAAAAAATCCTTCTGAAGCTGAAGAGGAAAAAGGATATCCTCCTGGTAACATGAAAGGAAACTGAAGCCTGGGCTTTATAAAAAATGCATTAATTGCGAGACAAGAAGAAAGTCATCTCAAGTGCCTGTGACATGTTGGTTTAGAAACGGCTGGCTGAGTCTTTCGGGGGAGACAGACTCCATCACATCAGAGTAGTTTGGGGATGGGTGGTCCTGCTGCAGCCACCTCTCCTCTAGAGAAACCTTCTCCCCAAAAAGCCTGCCCTCTGCTGAGGCCTTGCTGGGAAGCGCATTTCTCCTTCCCTGGGGAAGGGAGGGGGCACGGTCCTGGGAAAAACCCATGGGGCCACATCCTTCTAGAGAAACATGTCACCAGCGTTTTCCAAGACTTTTCAAAAAATAACCCCATTGTGCATGTTCTCCCCCAAATCTAAAGCATCAAAATGCCTTATAGGAGGTGCTGAGATGTCTCTTCTCCCTCCACTGGTTCTCCCACTGCTTGAGCATCCCCACAGCTGGGCTGGGGTGAGCACCTTCACTCCTTCCTGCCACACTATCATCACAGAGAGGCACGAGAGGGGTTTGTACAAGTAGGTCAGGTATGATTTCTCATCCGCCGACTGCTAATAAAAGCCACCGATGTGAAACCTATAACATTATGTGTATAAATAATTTAGCTCCGCTGTGTAAACATCAGTTCTAGGTTTTAAAAAAAACTGAAATAATTCCATCAGCTTTTTCCCCACCCTCTATGCATATGTGGTTACACCCAGCTGATAACAAGGGCAGAAAATAGCTAATAGTGGGGAAATTTGGAAATGGAAGTGACATACTTCTTGTGTTTCAGCACTGGCTCCTTCCTCCACCCAAATCCTCAGAGGTGTAGAGGAATCCAACGTAACTTCATGTTAATGTGTTGCCCCTGAAGCTACCAACAAGCATGGGGTGATGACTTTCATCCACCTCTGCCCAGCAAGAGTCACACGGGTGAGAGTACCATGGTGGCCCTTGGCTCCTGCCTGGCCACAGGGCCAACTTGGGGTGGCAACCATAATCATGGGCAGAGATGTGCCCTGGCCATGTCCATTACCAGCACACCCAGGAGAAATGTCATTTTCAAGTGATGCCTGGACAGGTCAGGGTAGATGAAAAAGGCCAACCCACATAGTTCTGCCATCCACTGACCCTCAGGTGGCCTGGGGGACTTTTTCTGCCCCAGATGGTTCAGCAAATCATATGGACTGCATGTGTACTCCAGCAAAGGAAATCAGTCCAGGAGACTTTAAAAAACCTCACTGGCAGCAACGTTCCCACATCACAGGATCCCTGCTCTGCTTTTGCCCCATGCCCAGCAGTGCCCTGGGGACATCAGGTGAAAGGGGTAGAGAAGGATGAGGGAGCTATTTGCATGTCAGGACAGTGTGAGCCCATGCCAGCTCCCCAACCAGTCACCAGGAAGTTAGCAGGGATGGATCTGGACTGGAACCAGCATGTGGCTACTGCCATTACCACGGCTTAGAGAAAGCAAAGATTAATGTAATCATTTAATCCCAAGAGATTTCAGGATTCACCAACTGTATCTCATGTCTCCATTCAACACAGCACAGGGGGTGTGTGTAAACTGTTCTGCTCTTAGCTGGACCTCTGCTCCCTCCTGATTTCCCTTTTCCTGAGTTCCTGCACTGCCCTTCGTGTCCAGCTCTCCCAGCTGCCACATTTCTGCCTCCTGACACAGCTGTGGTTGGCCCTGCCTCACTTTTTGGCTGGTGAGAATGGTGACATCATCCACCCTTTGTTTTCTTGACTCTTTCCTGGTCATGGCTCCGTCCTCAAAATTGACAGACCTCCACCTCCCTGGCCTGCTGCTGGCAGCACCAGAGGGGAATCCACTTCCCGCACCTCCATCTGCCCTGCATGTACTACCTTGATGCTGTAAGGAGAGCCAAGACTGGGCTGGACACTCTGCAGGGAATAGGGTTTGCCTCGGGGTTAGAAGTAACTTTTGGCAGCATAAAATCTGCCCAACCACCACAGCCTGGCTGGACAACAGAACAGCATCAGTGACACCTGATGACTCGCTATGTCCTTTCTGTCCCTCTGGTCCAGGGTACCACATGTGATCTGACACCATGTAGTCCCATCCTGTTTGGGGGTCCTGCTGCCTTCACTCCTGGGGCTAAAACACAGACAGAGGCTCCTGAGCAGCCCATGACTACCCTGCAACCCAGGTGCTGCTTCCAGCTTCCCAAGGAATGGCAGTGGATGTGCTGCATCCCACAGAGATGGAGTGCCGCTCCAAGACCTCCACCTCCTAGATCCTCTGCTCATCAGGGCATCATGTTCCCAGCTTCATCACCTGGACAGCACAGAGTGCCAAACCCCAGTGCATTAACATAGATTTTACATTTTACACTCATTACAAATGAGCTACCATGTTGCTCCTTTGCTGCGTTTCACTGAGCATGATGCATCATCCCCCATCTCTCATTTAAAGTCCCTTTGGGGAGGCCTTGGAGCAGTGGAGATTCCTGCCTCATCCCAGTGGGATGGTGTCCCTGGGGATTGCCCTGACCCAGGTGCCAGACCTTGCACTTGGCCTTGTTAAACCTCATGAGGTTACACAGACCCACTCCTCAAGCCTGTGCAAGTCCCTCTGGATGGGTTCCCTTCCCTCCAGCACATCAGCAGCACCACTCAGCCTGGAGTCATCTGCAAACCTGCTGAGGGTGCTCCACAAACCACTGCCTGAGTTGCTGATGACAATATTAAATAGTTTTGGTACAAACCCTTACTGGTTTCCACGTGGACATGAAATCTTTGACCAAACTCTTTGGACATGACCATCCAGCCAGTTCCTTACCCACCTAAGAGCCCGTCCATCATACCTCTCCATCTAGAGGCCAAAGTGATGGGGAATGACCATATTAAAAGCCTTACAGAAGCCCTGAACCCCATTGCTGTGGCTTGTAGGTCATACAGGATTTAACATTATTTGAAGAGTAATCAAGTGGCAGCCTGTCTCACCCGGATTTTATCCCTGTCATGGAGTCAGAGACCATTGAAACACCTCTGTGCTGGATCTAGGGGTGCTGTGGGGCCGCACCTGCCTCTTCTGACCTGGCAAATCAGGTGCTGTAGGTGCACACAGGATGCTGGCACAGCAGCGCCCCCGAGAAGCTCTGACCCAGCAAAACCCAACCTTGGCACGCAGAGCCAGAGGCTCAGAGGCCCCTCTCTGCTTCACACTGCAAGTTTTGGTCCTTGAAACCGTGAGGCAGAGCAGTGTTGGACCGACCTTGAGCAGCTCTCCCATGTTCTCCGTCCTCCTCCGAGGGGGGGGAGGTGAACCCACCCACCCTACGCACGAACCACTTTGCTTTGGTCGGCCACGGACCCCTCTGCGAGTGCCAAGGTTAATGCACAGCAGCGGTGCCCTCCCAGAGAGGGTTGGCTGCCGAACCTCGGATCTCTTCCTCCAGAAACAAATTGCTCTTCAACTATTGCCATCTTGTGGCGTCTGTGACCCGTTACTTGTTCCTTTTATCTGCTAATGGTGTTGGTGAGAATCAGCAGTGTACACAGGCAATTTTAAAATGAAATGTAAATGAATCAGAAATGCCGACGGAGGAGCCATTAGCATAAATCCAATCAAAGGGCTTTGTTTAACTTGTTAAAAATGACTAAATATTTAGTGAGTGTGGGTGGGTGAGGTGATTCTTGCTCACACTTGGGAAGTTTTAGAAGCAAAACTAATGCTGATATCTTAAATGGCTGAACTTATAAGCAATTTTCTACCCCAAACTGTGCCTCCTCAGTCTATAATTCGCTGGAATATTGTCCCATTCAAGATCACCTCTAAAATATTATCACAGAATATGCTGAGTTAGAAGGGACGCACAAGGATTATCAAGTCCAGCTCCTGGCCATGCACAGGACACCCCAAGAGTCACACCCTGTGCCTGAGACTATTGTCCAAACACTTCTCGAACTCTATCAGGATTGGTGCTGTGACCACTGCCCTGCAGAACCTGATCCATGCCCAACCACCCTCTGAGTGAAAAACCTTTTTCTGTAATCCAACCTAAACCTCCCCTTACAAAGCTTCAGCCATTCCCTCGGGGCTGTCACTGGTCACCACAGGGAAGAGTTCAATGCCTGCCCATCCTCTTCCCTTCATGAGGATGCTGAAGAGCACAGTGAGGTCTGCCCTCAGTCTCAACTTTCTCCAGGCTGAACAAACCAAGTGACCTCAGCCCCTACACCTACAGCTTCCCCCTCCAGACCCTTCACCATCCTCATGGCCCTCCTTTGCACACTCTCTAAGAGGTTAACATCTTTATCATGTTGTGGTTCCCAAAACTGCACACCGTATCTGCTTCTAGGAGCGGTTGACTCACTCAATGAGATATTTGGACTCTTGTGAGCACTGCAAGCATCTCCTGGGAGTGGGAATTCCCTTGGAAATGGAGCAAGCCCTGCCCATCCCAGTCATGCCAATGGTCCCACCAGGGTGGGATCCTGAGGGTGCAATGCAAGATGGTACCACCAGCAATGCAGGATCACCATGACCACCATGACCACCCATGCTGTGGACCACAAAGATCACCTTGAGGATGGTAGACTCGATAGGAGGCAGATATTTTTTACAATGAAAGTGATGAAACACTAGAAGATGTTGCCCAGAGAGGTGGTACATGCCCCATCCCTGGAAACATTCACTGTCAGGGTTGTTTGGGCTCTGAACAACCTGATTTAGTTGAAGATGTCCCTGTTCATGGGATGGGGTTTGGACCAGGTAACTTCTAAAGGCGCCTTCCAACCCAAACCATTCTGTGACTCTACAAACAAGAGACATTCCAGTGCCTATAGATTTTGTCCAAAATCTGCTAGGAATGGGAAGGGTTCACTGCTTTGGCCCCGGTGTTACCTGCTCAGTGTCAGGAGGAGCACATGAAGCTGATTTTTGGTGGCAGTTTCAGTGGCACAAGCAGACCTGCCCCAGCTCCCTGAGTTCCTCTGCTGCAATCCCCCCATCATGCCTTCACTCCTCACGCTCCCACACTCACAGCAGCTTTTGCAGAGCCATCCTGACCAAACCAACCCTAAAGTAAAGTGTAGAAACCGCATTTTTTGGATCACACATTTATTCCCTGACCCATCAGTTACAGTCTAGATACATGGATATGCTAAGGATATTTATTGGTCATAGTGAGATGTAGTTCTGCAGCTTGGATTAAATCAAAAACTGAGTTAAAAACAAAGCTCAGACTTGGCTCTGCTGTGACTCCTTAGGCTCCACAGGGATCACTCAAGCTGGGAGCAGACGGAGCTTGGGGCAACGCTTTGCATTTGGGAAGAGCAGCTATTTCCTGCTGCTTTGCTCTTTGGAATGGAGTTGCATCGGGCGGGTGCTAATTGCCTTTCTGGAAATCAAAGCAGCTGGCACGGGGGCTGTCTGCTGGTCTTCGCTTCCCCCAGGTGCTGCCCATCAGGCGGCTTTGCCTTCCTGTCTGCAAAGGGAAATACATACCTCACCTGGAGGGATGTCTCTCCCCAGGGACCCCCAGGCCGCTCCGAGCATTTGCCCTTTTCCACAGCCTTGTCCCGCTGTCCAAGTGTGAGATCCTGCAAAGGCAAATGCTGCTGTGGAGAGGTTACTTAATGCCAATGCTGGGCACAAATCCTCGGAAAACACTCTCAAATCTGGCTGCAGGGAGGGGAGGAGGAGCAGTGGGATGCAGGGAATGGGAAAGAAATGCAGAAATGGGAAAAACTTAATGTGTGATCCTTTCTCTCCCGGTGTGATTTTGTGGATTTTATTTTTAAATGCTGGGAAAAAGCCCTTTAGGAGAATGTGGAGCACCACATGACAGCACTTCCCACTACTGCCAGGTGCATCTGCTGAGTGCAAGGCTGAGTTTGGGGGTACAGAGATATGGGGAGCCCTGACACCCTCCTCCATCCACCCCCACATCCCAGCCAGTCCCACCAGAGAGGCCTCACCTCCTGGCAGCTCCAAGGATCCATCACTACATTGAAACAGCCTTTGCATCTCTTGGTGCATGTAAATCAGGGGCTTTCCAGGAGTTTCTTGAGGGAGCCACTGCCTGTGGACTCAGCAATCCTCATTCCCCCTGCTAGCTGGACTGGGAACAGGAGAGATGTTTTGGTGCTTCCTCTGCTGTGAGACTGTTATGGCAACACACTCACATGCAACCCCTCAAGGAGATCAAACCATCCATCCCCCTGCTTAGGGACTTGGGTTTGGTTTATTTTTGCTTTTCCAATGGGGAAAACACACCATTGCACAGTGGTTATCCCTGAGGAGATGAGAGGTGGCATTGGGCACACTGGTCTCTTCAGGGCACCTCACCTGCAGCTCTGAGAGCACTTTGCTCATGTTATACCTGATTCCCATATAAACCACTTTTCCCCATTTGCTCAAGTTTTAAGTGCCTGGTTGGCACAATTCCAGGTGGGATTCAGTTCTGTTTTGACAGACAACAATCCAGGTGTGTCTAGGGGATCCTAATTACATACTCATTTAATGGATACTGCTGGAGCAGGGACAGATCTGGAGGGCTGACTGCATGTCACCCTAAGGAGGGAAAAAGGAAGCTGGGAGCAGCAGCATCCTTCACTCCCACGCCCCTGGTTTCCAGCAGGCAGAGCCAGCAGGTTTGCTGAGGTCGTTCTACTCCGTGCAACAGCCACCTGTTATCCCGGGGAGCTGTTTGTTTCCCTGCTTGTGCATCCAACAAGCCTTAGTTCAGCATCAACAAGTGCCTGGCATCTCAAAAAGCTATGGATACCCCATCCCTGGAAGTGTTCAAGGCCAGGTTGGCCTTGAGCAACCCAATATATCAAAAGCTATCCCTGTCCATGGCAGGGGGTTTGGACTAGATGAACTTTAAGTCCCTTCCAACTCAAACCAGTCTGTGATTCCAAAATTCTATGGTTTAAACAGCACATTTGCACTCTGCTGTGCTTTGGCAGCAGGACATTTTTCCCGTGGACCCACCTAAATTCCCACCCACCAGTATCAACCCCCCCAGCTACTGCACAGGACTGGCAGCAGTGGAAAGCAGGAAAATCCTGGATGGAGAATAAGATAGAAGACTCCTTGCCAGAGAAATTATCTGAAGCAGGTGGTTCCAGCTCAGAAGAACTCAATTTATATTCCCAAATGACATCCTGGGAACTGCACATAGCTCCATCAACAAGCACAGCACATGCAAGGCAGATGTTTCGGCGAGTGCCAGCAGCTGGAACAGGATCGCTGGCTCAGCTCGGCTGCACCCATCACTCCAGACACTGATTTGGGAAGTCAGTGTTGGAGGCTCATCCCAAGGGAGCCTGGATCGGGTGGCTGCAGGTCTGGCTGGCAGAATCACACAGCTTATTCTGAAACAAAGGGAGGCAGCAGAGTGCAGAGCTGGGCAGGAGGAGACACTCCTGGATTATTTATAGGCTCCAGCCTTGGGAAAAACCTTGGCACAGAAAAGCACAGGCTCTGCTTGGGACCAAAGGCCATGGTGGTGACAATGGGGTTGTGCCCCTGCCATCACACTGCAGGAGCAGCTCCGCCCAGGGCACGTCCCTGCCAAAGGAAGTGGCAAATGTTTGGGGACGCCCAGGCACAGTGTGGTGGGATGTGGCTCAGGGACAAGAAGCCTACAAAAGGAGAAGGACACAAGGAGCATTCTAGTGGGCAATGCAAGGCACGAGGCTTGTCCCTAATGCAGATATTGTTGGCACAGGTGAACTTCCAGGTCTGGAGAGGAAGGAGGTGTTTCCCACATAGGCTGGGCAATGGCACTGACAAGAGTGTGGCAGAGGCTGCTGCATCACCAAGCCCCATGTGATTGTTTTATTTTCCATGTGGTGGCCAGTAACAAAGAGCAGCTGTGCTGTGCTGTGCCCCAGACTGGCAGAACAAAGAAGGTCAATGAAATGTTCCCCAGGTGTGACACAGCAAGGATGTGACAGGCCAAGACAGCAAAGGCAGGGTGGGAATACCAAATCTGATGCAGTTTTGGACAGATGTGTGTAACTCCAAGAGGGGTTCAGTAGAAGCCACCCCTAACACTGCAAGAGGCTGTGGAAGAGCACACAGGCACATCTCAGACACAAAAGTCCACCTTCTCAAAGTGCCCACAAGGCTTCCCAGAGCCAGGCATGCATCCACCTGAGGTACAACTCAGCCTGCCTGCCCTGGGTAGAGCCCTCACCACCCCAGCTCAGGGCTGGTGGCTGTGTGTACAAGCCATGTAGGTGCCTGGGCAAAAAAAAACAAATAGAAACTGGGAAGTGGAATTTCCTTTGGGGTTTTTGGGGTGGCCAAGTGCATGAGCAAAGTAGGAAATGCTTCAAAAGGGATGAGGAAGAGACAGATGTTGTGAGGGTGCCTCCTCACAGGAAGGGTTAGAGCAGCTTTATAGCACAGTGGTGTTTAACTGCTGGCGCAAAAGCAGCCAGGGGGCCCCTCACTGGGCACACAGCAAGAGAACAAGACCCCAGCAGCAGCTGTGCATACACCACCCTTCTCATTTCACAAAAGCAACTGATGGAAAATGGGGTCCAGGTGAGTCTACTCAGACCCCATGGGTCACTGATAGGCCACATCACCCCATTTGACTGCTACATGGTGGAGACTGGCAAGGGACTGGTGCTGGAGCATCATACAGGAGCAAAACCCCATGACCCCTACCCATGGGTGCTCCCTCCATGGAGGGTGCTCACCTGGATGCAGGGGATAAATACAGCCTGCAAAAACACAGAAGAAACTGCGCTTGCTTGAACTGCTGCAAACCATGATGGGAATGTTTAAAAGAAGCTGCCAGGCAGGTATGATTTACTTGGCTTTTGATAAAATCTCACATCAGAGACTATTAAAGCACCTTATCAAAGGTTAAAGGGGCAAAGTCCCCATTTGGCAACAGAAAACAAAGACAGAGAACATCTGCTCCTTGAAGCAAAAATGAGCAAACATGAAGGCACAGCAGAGGTCAACACTGGCATCATTACTATTTAATACCACTTGTATATTAATGAGAGGCAGGAAGAAGACAAAAAAAACAAGGCCAAGAAAGCCAACAATGGCCCAAACTTACTTCACTTTGTCAAAAGAGAGGGAGGTAGGGAAAAAGTCACACTGTGAGATGTGCTTTACATGAGAAATCAAATTATCACACTCAAGTTTGCCAGTGGAAGTAGTTTCAGCACATTAAACCTCGTATTCAGCCCAAGTGGGGCTGAACCAGCTGCTCCCATTTCACCAGCCACTTCATTGTGAATTCTGAAATGAGGAAAAAAAAAAAAAAGACAAACACTTTCTCTGTCATTTCTTACCCTGGTTTTAATCAGCCAGTATTTCCTCATGTTCTTGTGATGCCACAGTTTCTTGGTTACAAACATTGCAGGGGAAGGCTGCATTGTTTTATTTAAAAAAAAAAAAAAAGTTTCTGCTGACATTTAAGAAACAGAACAGGGAGAGTTCAAACTCTGATCATTTTGTAAACACCAAGGATGCAGAACCGAGCCAGAAGCCTACATGGATCAGAAATATTGCTTAGATTTAACCTGGATGTGTACACAACAAAGAACCTTAGCCAAAGAAATCTGAGCTGCTAATAATACACACGCCAGGTCATCCATGGAAAAAAGACTGATGAAATGCAGGCCCTGCACCTGTAAAGGCTACACACATCTGTCACATCCTCAAGTCAGCATAGGAGGCAGCTGGCTTTGATGAGTGATCCAGCACAGCACAGAGGGCTCTACCTTCTCTTCTTTCTCCTTTTTGCACTTCCTAAGGGGTGTGGAGCAGTCCCTTCTCATGGCCTTGGACCAAATTGTTCCAATCATGGAGTTTCTGCTGGAGATGTTGGACACAGATGACAAGAAAGTCTTTGGCAGGGAGGGAGGAAAGGAAATTTGATCAATTTTTAACTCTAGAAAACCACTGTTGGACTCCAGGAAAATGTTCCATGAAGTGGTGGTTCTAAGTAGTGTGGGCCCTTCCCAGGGCTGCTGGATCCATCACTACTCTTTCAGGGTTTTGCTTATGATCCTGCACAAAAAGGACATTCCCCTGTGTGCACAGAATTCCCTTCCTGATCCCACACTTCCTCCAGCAGCTGTTCCAAGCGTGGAGCCCCTGGAGAAGCACGGGGCACGTGTGTGCTGGGTCAGTAACACACTTGAAGCTGCAGTGAAGAGGTGGCCTGCTGCTCCTCTTGGCTTGGCTTTCTTGGCAAAGCCACTTTTCTACCCCTTTCTACCCCCACACAAAGCCTCAGCTCAGCACAGGCAGCAGGGCCTGGTGCACACGTCCACTGGGACATGTGCAGATCCACCCAAGGATGCTCCATCATTGTCTGTGCCAAGATATTGCTTTTAATTAATCAGGGCTTCAATTATGTGCAATTATCATCTCTATACCCTAATCCTGGTTAGCTTCAGCTCTGCAGAGCCATATTTGTGCCAGTACTATTGAACGTGAATTTCTATGTATCCATGTTTTCTTGCAGCCCTGCTACCACCTGGAAATCTCAATTTATTTTATTTTCCTCTCTGTTAAAGAAATGTCTAGTCCTCACAGATGCGGGGGGAAAAAAAAAGAAGATAAAAATATGATCCTATTCTGTCTTCCCTATAAAAGTATCAGAAAGGAAAAACACATAAGTTAGGGCTCAAAATCAGCAACATTATCTCATGGTTTTCCTTATGCCTCATGTTTGTTTGGTGTTTTTTATAAATGAGGTGCTGGTTGTAGAGGCGATGGCTAAATGCTGGAGAAATGTTAGATCAGAGCACCTGATTTCCAGCTCTCAAGATACTTACAGGGTTTTTTTTCAGATTGAAATCATCTCTCAAGGAACACACAGACGTAATACGAGGCCAGTGCTCAGCAAAATCAGATCGATGGCAATCAGAAGATTCCGAGATCTTCCGCCTCCTCTCCATCTGGGAGGAGGGAGAGGCACTAAGGGGTTCAAATTCCAGGTCAGGACTGCAGATGCCACGTCCTCAATTCATCTCTGCTGTCAAAACCATCAGCCAAATGCCCCACAGCTGCTCACAGAGAAACAGCTTCTGTGTGTCGAGCTTGAAATGCTTTCAGAGAGCAACACGGAGGAGCCTGAAAATCAATTAATTATACAAATATTAGTGACTTCCTAAATGTGCTCAGTGCCGGGAGCTCCCATGCACCTCTGGACCCCGGCACCACCGTCCTGGGGCACTACATTCTCTGTGAGATAAAAAGAGTAATTAAAATCAGGCAAGAAAAGCAACACTTAAATTTTTTCTCTTTCTGCCTGTTTTTAGGCAGGACTTTTTCAAAGACAGTTGCACGAAAAGCAATCTTTGAACTAACAGGCAATCACTTAATTAGGTACTTAGCTGCAAATTACATGAAGCCAAGTGCCCGTTTTATCTATTTGGAAATGTAAACTGGGCCCTGTGCTATCCCTAACACAGAAACTCCCTCCTTTATCTAGAGAAAACTTGTCTCACATGTAAAGCAAGAGTCTCATGTAAATTCTGGCTTTAATCATTTGGGGAAAGGGTCTTTGGAAGTACAGAAAGCACCTTCAGGGAGAAAAAATAACAGAGAAGACACTGGAAATCAGACATGTTAAAGCCATGTTTGATTCCAGTGATTTATATATTAAATGCATAAGAAACAAATGGGATGCTTTGCAAATCAGTGATGGAAAAGGGTTGACTTGAGCAAGCAGTCTGTGACAATCCTGGCTGGTGGGTACTAAAACACGGCACGGCATCCTAGAGTTGTGCTGAACCCATCACCACCTGCGGCAAAACAGGATTACATTTTTCCTGAAGAATGCTCAAAAACACATTCTGGGTAAAAAAAGTCACTAGTTGATAAACCCAGCCATATGGCAGTGCTCCTGCTGTGGTACCTGCCGCCTTCCATGGGCCACACACTGATCAAACCCCTTTGAGATGACATCCAAGGAAATGACACCTCTATCTCCCTGGGGCAACTGTCTTGGCTCTGCATCAGAAAAAAAAATAATGTTGGCCAAATTTTGCCCATTTTCAGGTCCACTTGGCCCCCTCACTTTCCTTGTTGTCCAACATTTTGGTGTGACAAGGATCAAATGTGACTTTTTGTCCACTTTCTGGGCAAAATTCAGCATCAATGGAGGACCTGGCTCTGCAGGTGCCGGGTCTCCTCAGCTCTGGTTAAATTTCCCACCCAAATTGTTTCCAATTGCAGTTTTCATATTGAAGGAGAAGGTGTCAGAGCAAGGTGTCAGAGCAAGGCAGACTCATGGTTCTCAGGGGAAACATCAGCGTGTGTGAGGAAGAATTTCTTCACAGAAAGGATGATTAGACATTAGAACAGATTCCCAAGGAGGTGGTGGAGTCACCACCCCTGGAGTTGTTTAAGGAAAGCCTGGAGGTGGCACTCAGTGCCACGATCTCAGAGGTCTTTTCCAATCGATTTCTAATCGATTCCGTGATTAGGGGAAATGGCTTTCAACAGAGACAGGGGAGATTCAGGTTAGATATTAAAGAATTACTTTTCACTGTTAGGGTGGTCAGGCTTTGGGACAGGTTGCCCGGGCAGGTGATGAAGTCACCGTCCCTGGAGTTAAGTTGAAGAGGCGCCTGGGTCCGGCGCTGGATGATGAGGTTTGGTATTTAAGGGGGTTACAGTAGCAGTGCAGGGCTGGACTGGTTCATCTTAAAGGTCTCTTCCAACCTTGGTGATTCCGTGATTGCAGGAAGGGACCAGACCCCCCACACGCACCCTGGCTGCCCACACGCGCTGAACTGAGGGGCGAGGGGGGCGGTGTCGCGACATGTCGCGCTGCAACGGCGCGCGCCCCCGCGCGGGAACGCGCGTGGGATGCGGTGTGAGGGGGAGCGGGAGGGGGCGGGAAGCGCCGAGCGGGGAGGCGGGAGGGAAAGGGAGGGAAAAGCAGGGAAAGGGAGGAAAAGGGGGGGTTTAACCCCCCCGTGCCCGGCGGCGGCGGCGGCATTTTCTATTCAGGCGGCGCTGAGGGAGCCCGTCGCGCCCGGTGCATTGTGGGACCGCGCTGGGAGTCCCGTTCGCGGGAGGAGGCGGAGGGCGAGGAGGCGGCGAGAGCCGGTGAGAGGGAGACCTGAGGAGGGAGGAGGAGGAGGAGGGGGGGTGCAAGGCGGGGAGATTTAAAGGGGAATTCGCCTCCACCGTTCCCGCCGGGCCGGGCGCGGGGGGCAGCGCGGCGCGGCCGGGGCGCGGGGTGTCCGCCTGGCCCGGGCCCCGCCGCCCTCCCTCGGCCCGGCCCCGGGGGAAGGGCGGAGGAAGGAGCGGGGATGGGGGGGCAGCGCCTCACCGCGATGCGGCCGCTTTAAAAAAATTTGGACGCCGGCAGCGGACGGGTTAAATTTTTCGCCCGCCGACATTTTTTTTTCCCTTTTCCCTCCTTCCCCCCCCCCCCCCCCATTCCTCCCCCCACCGCCGTGCTTCCCTCTTTCCCCATTACGGAGTATCGGCGGGGGTGTTGCTCCCAACATCCCACCGGCCGTCCCCGCCAGCGAGGGGTGAACCCCGCCCCGGTGACACCGTACCTGCACGTGGGGACACGGGGGACACCGGGGTCGGACACCCGCGGGCTCCGTCCCCGTCGCACCTCGGGAAGGGGCCGCTGCCACCGCCGCTCCGCGCGGAGCTCCTTCCTCCTCGTCCTCTTCCCCCGCCGCCTCTCCGGCCGCACAAAGAGCGGCAGCGAAGGCCCCGGGTTTGCCTCTAAAGGCAGCGGCTGGAAATTTAAGGTGTCCCGGAGCCATGTCTGCCCGCAGCGCTCCCCGCCGCATTCCCCGGATCGATGGTGGTTGCAGCGCCTCGCCTCGTGTGTCTCGGGCGGTCGGGCTGGCGGTGGGTGCGCTGGGGTTTGTTCGGGGTATGTTCCTGGCTCCAGCTTTCCCTCCCTCCCCCCCTTTTCGCTCCTGTGCTCTCCTCTCTCTGCTGTTTAGGAGGGCAAGGGTTAAACTTTAGCTTTTAATATTTATTATGCCGCTCTTTTAAAGTAAGAAACGTCTGGGTTAGGAGGTGTTGTCTGCTGCTGGGGAGGGATGCTTGTCGCTCACGGGGCAATGCTGCGTGGACTGCTGGAATCGCAGAGTGTTCTGAGTTGCAAGGGACTCACAAGGGCCATCAGTCCAGCTGCTGGCTCTGCACAGGACAGCCCCAAGAATCACACCTTGTGCCTGAGAGTTGTCCAGACTCTTCGGGAGCTCTGCCAGGCTCGGTGCTGTGACCACCAGAGTCACCAAAACTTGGTCTTGTGGGGAATGTTGCTCCCATGGGAGTCTGAATTACACAGTTGTGTGCAGCTTTAATCAGATCTTTATTAGAAGAGTTGCCCTATTCTTGCACTGGGGATGTTTTCCATTGAATGAAATCATCTTGTTTGTTTCAAGAGTTGTTTGCGAACGGGGGATCTGTGTCCTTACAGTCCTCAAGGCTGCAAAAAGTTCCTGGTAGGCTGTGGCCTCTTCGTCCATCCTTGTGAAAGTAGGCAGGGGGTGCTAAGCTTACTGCACTTATTGGTTAGATGAAGGAAGATGTTTCCCTTGTGGGGCAAACTGCTTTTTATAATTTTCTGGAATTAATTAGAATGAAGTGTTAAAAAAGAATGGAAAAAAAAATCCCCCCTCTCCTTGAAAAGCTTTTGTCTCCCAATTCTGTTGACAGGTTGTTTTCCAGACACTTTTTTTTTTTTTATTGCAAGTGCTTAGTGTCTTGCACTGGAAGACAACAGCTAGGAACTGAATTCATTGCTCATCCAAAACACGTTCTTGTAACTAGAGTTTGGATTTCTGCCCGCGCCTAGGCTTTGGAAGATTTGTTTTAAATAAGTGCCACACCTCCCAGAGAAGGAGGGAAAATGCAGTGAAGGGGAGTTGGGCTGCACATCAAAAGTTGTCAGGGAACTTAAACTTCAGTTCCTACAAATCATAGTCAGTAAATTGACTTAAAAGTTTATGGAACAGATGTACTTGTTAATAAGTGCTGTGTAGGGCAGATACAGCACAGTCTGTAGATTTACTTCTTTCCTCCATTTAGCAAAGTTGAACTTGGCAAATACCAGTCACTTGCATTCTTCTTTTCAGCTTAACCTCATTAGGGCATGACCATCAGTATCAGGTTTTGTCAGTGATGCCACTGGACTCTGTTCTTGTTGCTGTTACACAGGATTCTTGCTTTCTAAGAAACTACTACTAGACAGGGTTTTTTTAGTAATTCCTGAAAACTTGTTCTCTGAGAAAGATGAATTGTATTTTATCGCAGCCGTTCCTGTTTAGAAGTCAGTGTCTCGCTTAGGCCTCTTATTAGTTTTGGAGTGTGGTGGATGTGAGTCAGAGTGGAAAAACGTTCTAAAATTAGACATGCATTGTTAAGAATTTTATTAAATGAATTGCATCAGTGTCTTTTTACATTACCATTTTAACGGGCAATTCTCTGATTCTCCGTATCATTAGTTGACTAAAAAAGGGCTGAAGAGGCAAGAAACTTTTCAGCAATTTTTGTCTGTAAACATGCTGATAGGTAAATTGGCATGCTTGTAGGTGAACCACTCTGCTTAGATACAGCCTCTTTGTTCTCCTGCTACCTGTACTAACAGAACACGAGGAGTGTATTTTCTCCCAAGGAGAACAGGTGTATTACAGAGCTTCAGCTTCTTACTTCAGGACTGAAGCAGAGCCATTATTTGAAAAGCTTTATCTCTTTTTGAGATTAATATGTTAATGGCTAAAATTATGACCCCACACTGAGCTGAGTACAAACAGATGTCTTCTGCTGAGCATGCTGCAGGATCAGGGCCCAGGTTGCCTTGTGGAAGTTGGCCTCTGTGGTCTGGGAACTATTACTGCTTTCATTACCTCTGTGTTAAATGAGGTCGGTAAGTGTGTTAGATCCTTTTTTTAACGAAAACCTTACGCAGCATATCTGGAAAAGAAGTTAATTCTCTGGCTCACCTGGCATAGTTATAGTTTTAAATGTCAGAAGGCAGGATGAGGAGTCATCCCTTTGTAGTAGTAGGGAAATGAGTTGTGTGAGTTGTGTACACCTGTCTTAACAGGTGAACAACAGCAATGAGAGCTTTCTTTTTATTTTAACTTGCACCATGTGGAAAACACGTTTTCTTGCACATCACAGGAATTTCTAATGTTCCTTTTTTTTTTTTTTTTTTTTTTTTTTTTTTTTTTTTTTGTTAATTGTTACTTTTATTTTTCAATAAGACTGATCAGCTGAGAAACTGATCCCATTGCTCTGGGGTGGGAGAGGCCGGCAGTCTGTGGGAGAGAACCATGTCTGTTCGGGAGTCCTTTAACCCCGAAAGTTACGAACTGGACAAGAGCTTCCGTCTGACCCGATTCACTGAACTGAAGGGCACAGGCTGCAAAGTGCCACAGGATGTCTTACAGAAACTGCTCGAGTCTCTACAAGAAAACCATTTTCAGGAAGATGAACAGTTCTTGGGGGCAGTTATGCCCAGGTTGGGTAAGTAGTTGCTGCTCTGGACATTGGTGGTCCTTCTGCTCAGTTTGCTCAGTGACACGATCACATTTGTGGTTTGTTTAACCAGTTTGAAAATTGTGTGTTTTATAATGCATGTACAGCATCCAGAAAGCTGAAGAATGAATCTCATGCTGTCATTTGTTGGCATCTGGGATACAAGAATATTATCTTAATTATTTAACATCCTGGAGTGCACTCAACTACAAAGGCAAAACACTCAGAAGTGGCCACTGTGATGGGCACATGCTTAGGTGTTAGTGTGCTCCTCCCTTTCCCACCAGTAGATGCTGTGCAAACTGAAGTCATGTCAGTTAATTTCTCAGTTAATTTTAGACTTTCATGTTCATGCATTGCATTTGAATGACTCCCAGGTGAATTTCTCTTCTCCCTCCCTCCCCTCTGTTCCTGGGTCACAGAAAGTGAGCAAGAGAACTTCCTTGCTTCAGCTGCCTGGGAGCGAATTGTTTCACAATTGTCATTATTCCTTTGAGTCCTTTTACTGTTCCCCACTCTAACTCTTTTGCTCACCTATAGAAGCTGCCTGGGAAAGGCTGCCTTTCCAAGACCTCTGTGTTCTTGCCAGCTTCACTTTCTCTTTGATATTTGCACAATGATGCAAGCAATAAGGGGAAACAACCTGCACAAGCCACCTACATGGGGAACAGGGCAAACGTAGGTATTTTGATACCAGCTACTGTACCTAATATTGATATAGATAAATTAATGTAGATAATGTGTTTAATGACACTTTAAATTCTGTTTGTCTATTTACTCAGCCCTGCATATTCAATCTCTTTGCAGTGCAGAATGTTTTTTTCCCCTCAACTTAGGAATATCAATGGAGCATTTACTCTGAAGTTATTTCATTATCAGTTTAGTGTTCAATAACCTTATTTAAAATTATATAAACATTGCTAATTGTCTATTAGTAAGCTAACAGGTTGCAACCCATTATTCTGGTAGAGATTGAATATAATGAGAGATAAGTAAGGCGCCCATGCTTTTGCTTAAACAATGGGGATCTTTGTATGAAATATCTAAGCAGCAATTGTGTGTGAAGCTGGGGTGGCACTATAATTTAATATTCCCTGATGGAGGACACTTCCATCTTTTTTCATCCCCAACTTGCTATTTATATGTATTTTTCTAGACTGAGTAAGTTGTTAACAGCAACATTTCAATTTGGCAATTTTCTAAAATCAGCAATAGTTTGGTTTTAGATTTTTTTTTCTCTTACAAACTTACAGGCTCTAAACAATAATGGAACTGCTAGTAGACTTTTCTTCTACAGCTATTTGAAAAGGTGTAAAAGTAGATTTACACCATCAGTGTGTTACTGTGATACTATGTAACAGAAAATCTGTTAGTAATAGAAGGTGAAGGTCTCTTTTAAAATATGCTTTTGTTATGAGTATCCCTTTAGCAAATGTGTCTTTGGATAAATTTGGTGTGATTTGCCTTTGATGTCTTGTGCTTAAAAGATATAGACAAGTAACTTTGCCACCTGTGCATGGGCACTGTGCTTTTGAAATGCAGTCAGGAGGGAAGCTGCCAGCAGCAGGCTCAAGCTCTCCCCTTTTTAATTCTGCAAGGGTTGTTACCCAGAGCAAACTTAAATATGACTGTAAGAAACTGCAAATCTGATGTTTATTCTCAGAGCTGTTGCGGACCTGAAATCAGTCGTGGCTCTGAGCAGATTTGCTTACCCTTAGCCTGTCAGGCAGTGCTTTTGCTGAAATTGTGGAAAAAGGCACAAGTGAAGTTGGTCTTGCAGCATTATGGCACAAATAGGTGAACTGAGGGCAAAACAGCTCCTGCACTTCTCTGTACCTGCTTATGGGCCCTTCCCTGGAGGCACTGGACATCAGTCATAGTGGCTTGGGAGCTTCTGTGGAGATTGAGCAACCCTAAAATACTGCTTGGGAGGTTGTCAGTATATGTTCTTTTCCAAGGCAAGATCTCCTGGCTCTCTAGGCAGGAGAGGCAAGATCCTCTCTGCCTATATACCACTGCCTGGCAGACCTGTCCCCTCAGTAAAGCTCAAATGACAGCACCTTGCTCCATCCCTGTACAGGACACTGCCATTTGTACCTCTGGCTTGTACCTCTTGCTAGGGTAGTGTGTTTCATTAATGCATGGTGAAAGGTTCCTGTGTGACAACTGCTCCCTAAAAATGGGCTATTTTGAAGACTCTTGCCCTGTGGGGCATGCAGAGTAATTCCAGGCAGCTTGCTGCCAGCCCAGGAAGGAGGTAAGATTCCTGCCGTTGCTGCAAGGCACAAGGCTATCGATAGGGGAGTGTGGCTCAGCCAGCATGTTGTGATTCGCCACCTGCCCCTTTGTTGTGGGCTCTTATATTGCAGCAAATGCTGGGAAGCTCTAATATTGCATGTTCTGTTTGAAATATCCACTATCAGGGAAAAGATTGCTCAGAGTTGTGGTTTTTCTCCAAGGAGTTCTCTATCTGTCAGGTTCTGTTACCTGCCTATGCAACCTTCCAGCCTTGCAAGGCGAGGTTAACGTGGTTGCTAAAGCATCAGGTGGGTGAATCATCTTTCACCAAGGGCCTGGGCTGTGACCTGTGGAGTTCTTGTTCCTTCTGAAGTGAGGGAATGTCCTTTATGAGATGCTGCGTCCATTCACAACTGTCACCGTGTTTTTGCTGAGATCAGAGTGACAGGAAAACCTATTTGCTTTTGACAATATCAGTGTACTTTGTTCCTCTTAACTTTAAATGTACTTACATAAAAGCACAGATGTTCTTGCTCTGCTTATGCTGCTGCAGAAGGATAAAGAACATTGTAGTTTATTTTTGCCTCCAGCCATTTGCACTTATGTTCAGTTTCAACTGGGCGTTCTCTTTCTTTGCTTGTTTTTTCCTCTTATTTTTGCTATGTGTTTTCTCTGATGAAGGAATTTGCCATGTCTGTTTAGGCAGTGTTAGGAGTTGTATTTCACAGACATGTTTTATAAACTCTTTTGTTAAGAGCAACAGATAATTCAGGGCACAGTTACCCACCTCACTCATGGATTTGTCTTTGCAGGAATTGGGATGGACACTTGCGTTATTCCATTAAGACATGGAGGTTTGTCATTAGTCCAGACGACAGATTATATTTATCCTATTGTGGATGACCCTTATATGATGGTAAGTTGGCTAAACTTGGTTCTTGAGTCTGTTGATGATTTGGGTTTCTCACCAACCTGATGGCAGTTCTGACAGTTTCTTCTAGATGTGCAGTGCTAATTGTGTGATGAATTGCATTCAGAGTCTGTCCTAAGTAGACATTAAGAGGGAAAGGCATAATTGCATCCTAGAATCTCCCATGTTGGCCAAGAATTCTGCAGTGCTGCTTTCTGTGTAGGTGAAAGTTGGGAGAACTGCCACCTTTAATTCAGATTTCCCTTCATCTCTTGTTCTGTGGGCTTTGGTTTGAAGAACCCAAAAGGGGGAAAAAGAGCAGCCTTTGAAGTAGCAGAGAATAAACTCCACTTACGAGCACAACTACATTGTAATTGGCCTTTTCTGAGGTATTGAAATAACCAGGTAACCCATTAGAACTGGAAATACCTCATGTCAGTGGTTAGCAATAGCACCTGGCAATTTCAGAGTGCCTTGTGAACACCAGCTTTCCTGTGGTGCTACCTCCACCTGATCATGGACACATTGAAATGACAGGTGGGAAGGTGTGTGCACTTTGGCCTTGGTTCCTTCTGTGTTCCTGTCACGTTTAGTCTCTCAGCAGAGATTCCTGCATGTGTGGCAGTGATCAGTATTGACTTGACCACATCCTGGGAAAGAAATGAGCTTAAAAAAAAGACTTTATTAAAACTATGAGGAAATGTTATATGAAAGGTGCTAGAATTCATGTTTTCTGTGGTTTGGATGTGACACCATTGCTTTTACGACTGTTGGTGTGACTGAATGTTTTATGTGCTGCTGTTGGTTTGTTTGGTCTGTGTGACCTGTCTGGTAGGTTTTGGACAGTTTGAGATTGGGACCATCTTTTTTTCTTTTAACATGCTTGATCATGTGTTGTGCACATATGTAAGCCTAGGTCCTGTAATTTCTCTTCCAGGAGAGGTCTCTTTCTGCAAACTGAGCAGCCAAAAAAATCTCAGGCTGGCCTCTGGAGTATGGAGTTGTTGAGCTCTCCTGAGAAATTTGATTCAAGTGGGTTGCTTTAATATCATGTGGGAACTTGTCAGGGACCAGAGGAAAAAAACTGTTTTGGAGATCTGTGTTCAAGTTCATCATCTGAGAAACTCTTTTCTCACCTTGTAACAAAGACTTGAGGGACAGTGTTAAAGGTTGTGATGAAGGGGGAGGGTTGCTTTGTTTGGAGATACAAAGGGTTTGTAATGCCACAGGAGTAGATAGATGGGCCTGTGCCCAGATGAGGTTTAGGTCAGTGTGGTAGGAGTGGAATGTAAATTTGGCCTTAGTCCAGCTTTAGTGGTTGCATCATAGTTACAGTCTGTGCTGTGATCCACATGCACCAGCAGCTGTAACCTTGTGCTGTCTAACTCTCAAGTCCTTCACTTTTCATTCTTGAGGGCATTTATTTTAATCTGGTGGCTGGCTCCTTCCTAATCTGTTTACATATGTGTATTTCTTCCTAAGAGCTAATTGAGGATGGGGATTCTGTTGCGAGGCTTCTTGCTGATACCACCAGTGATGATCCAGCAGAATTATTGCTCCTGGACCCTGTCCTCAGAGCTCTCTCTTGAGGGCCAGAGTACCCCAAGGGTCAGTATAGATTACCTCTTACTTGTGTGGACCAACATTGGTTAGAGGACAGTCAAATACAATTTGCCACAGGGTTTATGGTTGGTTGTTACAAGCAGAGGAATTGTGAGTCTTAAGAATTTTGAGTTGATGTCCAGGCTGTATAAAGGAGTGTGCTCTGACCTCCTCTGCTCAAGACAGACTGCTGCTACCCTGCTTCTCCAGCTGCTCCTTTTCCTGGGCTTCAGTCCAGATGTCCCCTGACCACACCTGTTGTTACTGTGTTACTAGCATCACTCACCTGCTGTGCACACTCTCCTTGCCCTTCCCCTCAGTCTCTTTACCCAGGCACTTCTAGTCTGGTTTTGAGTGGGTATTCCCTCATCTAGAGTCTCTTCCTTTTTTTGTGCACAGGATTTACCTGCAGCTCCTTATCTGATCTCTCTTCCTAATTGGAGGAGAGGAAGCAGAGGGAAAGCCAAAAGTGCAAATGAACTCCAAGCAGGGTGCTGTGACCAAAGGGATTAGGAAACAGCTGAGGAAGGCAAAACTGCTTGTGGACTCAGCTGAACTTCCGATTTCTGCTTCAGAAAACAGATTTCTCTCACTCTGGCACTGCCTATTTTAAAACTTAAGTTCTGCAGTTATATGCAAAATCATTCTTCCTTCTTTTCCTCCTCTTTTACTTTGGCTTTGTCCTTGAAAACACACAGTCCATGTGCAAAATTATCCCTAGGATGTACACCTGTAAAATCCACACCAAGCATAGGATTTATTCAGCTTAAATGGTTTATTAGAAAAGTCACAAGCAATTGAAAAAAGTTTTGTAATAAGTATCAATCCACTGGGACTAGTTCTGGATATTGGCCTCTGTTGTAGCACTGTGGAGACATCTCTTTGAGTACAGGATCAGGGAACTGGCTGGTTTGAGAGAGTACATTTTCCCCCCTCCACCCAGGAACCTTTTTGTTGCTGTTTTAAGAACTTTCACTCAGGACTAGAGATGAGTGTCTGATTCTTCATCCTTTGCCCTTACAAATAGTTCTTAGAATTGCACACAGATCTTTGTGTTTCAAGGCAAGTGGCCTGCAGGACCTGGCCGGGCTGACCCCTGTTGGGTTTGCTGCTGTTCACAAAAGCCCTGTGTTGTTCTCTCTGCTCCTTCGGACTTGGGAATTGCACTTCCCTGAATTTGTTTCCATAGTGGTTTTGTCAGTTGGCAACAGCATTATTAGACTGACCTCTGACTATCAGAAGTGTTGTCCTTATGGTTTTAAAAACTTATCTGTCATTCTTAACAGGGCACAAACCAGCAGTTTGCTTGGTAAATACTGAAGATAACAGAGAATGGCTTGATAGTCCCACAAAAGGGGAATGGCAGGCATATAGTACTTTAACAGCCAATAGTGCTGTACATAACTTTTTTCTTAATAGTTTAAGATTTAAATGATTAAAATATATTCCAGTTCCAAATATCAGAGGTTCCCCTGATGCCATCGAAAACTCTTGAATTTATGAAAAACTGTATTATATTTATTTGTGATTTGGAGATGTTTCATGTCATCACCAAGTGAAGTAACTGCCTGAAAATATTACCTTTTTGGCAAGTTGTATCAAATAAGTATGTTGTTGCTTTTACCATGGGAGTGTTGCCTTTGAACATAATGAAAAGCATAGACTAGAAGTCATAAAGTGTAGTAGTTTGAAGGCAAAACAAATGAGAGGCTCCAAGTCAGAGATACAATTTAATAGGAAAAAAGAAAAAAAGGAAAGAAAGTAAAATAAAATCGATGCAATAATACAAAAGACCACTGACAGAGTCAGAATACAACTTGAGCGTAGTGATGGAAGCAGTCTAGATGAGGTGGTCTTCCTGAAGCAGTGATCTTGTAGAAAGGTCTGGTAGCTCGGGTCCTCTGGGAATCCAGTGGGTAAGCGCCCCTCTGGTGTTCAGAGTCTCAGCTTATATCCAGGCTGGAATGCTTGGTTTCTCCCTCTGGGCGGAGCATCCCACAATGGGATGGTGAGTCATGTGATAAGGCCTGATGGGCCCATTAACAGGAGGTAGTCCAGGAGGGGGTTATCTGTGAGCTGTGTAGCAAAGGTGCTGATGGGCCATTAACAGAAGATAAGCCAGAGTGGAGGAGGCAGGGAGCACTGCCTCACCTGGTTTCAACAGTTCATGAAGATGGTGATAGAATATACTTCAACCCAGGACATTATCCACCCCTTATTCTATTACCATCTACATCATCCCAAATCAATACCTTCCTTAAACTACACACACACACACATATATATATAATGAAATCTTACACACAGTTCTCACTTAAAATAAGGTCTCCTTGTGGTACACAGTGGGTGTCCCCATCCTTTTGCATCACCCACCAAGTGTAACCAGGTCCTTGTGCAAAGACAACCCCACGGATGGGTTTGCCCTTGCCCGAGGTGGGATTAATCTAAACAGTCTTTTCTAACATACCTCTCATGTGTACCACAGGGACCCTATCTCTATCCACTGTATGCAAGGATTCAGACTGGGCAGGACCAGCTCGATTGATGGACCCTCGGGTATTGACCATCCAGGTGGCCTTCGCTAAGTTCTGTTTTCAATTTTTGAAGGTCCCTCCACCAAGTGCCTTAAGGGTAGTTTTAAGCAGTTCATTGCAGCGTTCCACCTTCCCGGCAGCTGGTGCATGGTATGGGATATGGTATATCCATTCGATTCCGTGTTCTCTGGCCCAAGTGCTTATGAGGCCATTCTTGAAATGAGTCCCGTTGTCTGACTCAATTCTCTCAGGGGTGCCATGTCTCCACAGGACCTGCTTTTCCAGACCCAAGATGGTGTTCCGGGCAGTAGCATGAGGCACAGGGTAGGTCTCCAGCCATCCAGTGGTTGCTTCCACCATGGTGAGCACGTAGCGCTTGCCTTGGCGGGTTTGGGGAAGGGTGATGTAGTCAATTTGCCAGGCTTCCCCATACCTATACTTTGACCATCGTCCGCCATACCACAGAGGCTTCACTCGCTTGGCCTGTTTGATCGCAGCACAGGTCTCGCAGTCATGGATAGCCTGGGAGATGCTGTCCATAGTAATGTCCACCTCTCGGTCACGAGCCCATCGATATGTTGCATCTCTCCTTTGATGACCAGAGGCATCATGAGCCCAACGAGCTAGGAACAATTCTCTTTTGTGCTGCCAGTCTAGATCAACCTGAGATACTTTCACCTTGGCAGCTCGATCTACCTGCTCATTGTTATGATGTTCTTCATTAGCCCGACTCTTGGGTACGTGCGCATCCACGTGTTGAACCTTCACGGTCAGCCTTTCTACTCGGGTGGCAATGTCCTGCCAAATCTCAGCAGCCCAGATGGGTTTTCCTCTGCGCTGCCAGTTGGCCTTTCTTTAGCGGTCTAGCCATCCCTACAGAGCATTAGCTACCATCCATGAGTCAGTGTAGAGATAGAGCCTTGGCCACTTCTCTCGTTCAGCAATATCCAAAGCCAGCTGGACAGCTTTAAGCTCTGCGACCTGACTCGATCCACCTTCTCCCTCGGTAGCTTGTGCAACTCGTCATGTGGGGCTCCATACAGCAGCTTTCTATTTCCGGTTAGCACCTACAATTCGGCAGGAACCGTCGGTGAAAAGGGCATATCGTCTCTCACTCTCTGGTAGCTCGTTATATGGTGGGGCTTCCTCGGCCCGTGTCACTTGCTCCTCCTCTTCTTCAGAGGATAATCCAAAGGTCTCACTTTCAGGCCAGTTTGTTATAATTTCCAGAATCCCAGGGCGATTCAGGTTTCCAATACGGGCGCGCTGCGTGATCAGGGCGATCCATTTGCTCCACGTGGTGTCGGTGGCGTGATGTGTGGTAGGAACCTTTCTCTTGAACATCCACCCCAGCACCGGTAGTCGAGGTGCCAGAAGCAGCTGTGCTTCAGTACCAATCACCTCTGAGGCAGCTTGGACTCCTTCATAGGCGGCTAAGATTTTTTTCTTTGTGGGAGTGTAGTTGGCTTTGGATTTTCTGTAGCTTCGGCTCTAGAATTTCAGTGGTCGTCCTCGAGTCTCACCCGGCACCTTCTGCCAAAGGCTCCATGACAGACCGTGGCTCTCGGCTGCAGAGTAAAGCACATTCTTCACCTCTGATCCCGTCCTGACTGGGCCAAGGGCTACCGCATGAGCGATTTCCTGCTTGATCTGGGCGAAAGCTTGCTGCTGTTCTGGGCCCCAGTGGAAATCGTTCTTCTTGCGGGTAACCAGGTAGAGAGGGCTCACGATTTGGCTATACTTGGGAATGTGCATCCTCTAGAAACCTATGGCACCTAGGAAAGCTTGTGTTTCCTTCTTGTTGGTCGGTGGAGACATTGCAGTGATCTTATTGATGACTTCAGTGGGAATCTGACGCCGTCCATCTTGCTACTTCACTCCCAGAAACTGGATCTCTCGAGCAGGTCCCTTGACTTTGCTCCTCTTGATGGCGAAGCCGGCCTTCAGGAGAATCTGAATGATCTTCTCTCCCTTCTCAAAGACTTCTGTTGCAGTGTTTCTCCACACGATAATGTCGTCAATGTATTGCAGGTGTTCTGGAGCCTCACCCTTTTCCAGTGCAGCCTGGATCAGTCCATGGCAAATGGTGGGACTGTGCTTCCACCCCTGGGGCAGTCGGTTCCAGGTGTACTGCACGCCCCTCCAGGTGAAGGCAAACTGAGGCTTGCATTCTGCTGCCAGAGGAATGGAGAAAAAGGCATTTGCAATATCAATGGTCGCATACCATTTTGCTGCCTTGGATTCCAGCTCATACTGAAGCTCCAACATGTCTGGTACGGCAGCGCTCAGTGGTGGTGTGACTTCATTCAGGCCACGGTAATCCACTGTCAGTCTCCATTCTCCGCTGGACTTACGCACGGGCCATATAGGGCTATTAAAGGGTGAACGAGCCTTGCTTACCACCCCTTGGCTTTCCAGCTCACGAATCATCTTATGGATGGGGACCACAGAGTCTCTGTCGGTGCGATATTGCCGACGGTGCACTGTTGCTCGGGCGATCGGCACCTGTTGTTCTTCAACTTTCAGTAGTCCCACAGCAGAGGGGTCGTCTGAGAGTCCAGGCAAGGTACTCAGTTGTCTGATGCCTTCTGTCTCTAGAGCAGCTATGCCAAAAACCCAGCGGTATCCTCTTGGGTCTTTGAAATACCCATTTCTGAGATAGTCTATGCCCAAAATGCATGGGGCCTCTGGACCAGTCACAATGGGGTGTTTCTGCCATTCTTTCCCAGTTAGACTTACTTCAGCTTCCAGTACAGTCAGCTCCTGGGATCCTCCTGTCACCCCAGAAATGGAAATGGGTTCTGCTCCCACGTACCTTGATGGCATCAGAGTACACTGAGCACCCGTATCAACCAGAGCCGTATATCTTTGTGGGTCAGATGTTCCAGGCCATCGGATCCACACAGTCCAGTAGATCCGATTGTCCCTTTCCTCTACCTGGCTAGAGGCAGGGCCCCCCTATTCCTGGTCATGGCATACATTGCTCTCTTCTTGTAAATATGTTTCTGAGGTTCCTTCAAGAGGATCAGTCATATCATCATTCCTGTACCGTCTGGAGTTCTGTGCACGAGAGACCGGAGCAACATTGATTCTAGATGGGCTCTTTGTGGTAGGTGTTTCTCTTTTCAGTTCACGTACCCGGGCTGCTAAGGAGGAGGTGGGTTTTCCATCCCACTTCCTCATGTCTTCTCCATGCTCCCGAAGAAAAGACCAGAGGTTACCTCGGGGTGTGTATCCTCTCTCCCTGGCTGGGGAGCGCCTGCTCCTAATGGCAGAGACTCTCATTGGCTCTGGCTGGATATGGTAAATTTCTTCCTTAAGTTCTTTTTTCAGTTTCTGATGGCCTTCTTCAATCAAGTTCCGGACTTGCTCAGCCAGTCTTGTCTCCACAGACGAGACATGGGTACGAACTGGGGCAGTGACAGTGTCCTCGTAAATTCTTAGTTTATTAGCCAAGACACCTACCCTGTCCTCACCTTCCCTCCATTGCAGTGTTGCCAGGTAACGTGAGTACATCTCGGGTCCAAGCCGTGCAAATCTCAACCACATCCGTGATGTGCACTGGACACCATCTGGGTTTTTAGGAAATCTCTCATCTTCTGAAAAAAGGATTTCCAACACAGCCAATTCCCTCAGGCATCGGATACCTTGTTCTATTGTGTTCCATTTTCCTTGGTGCACTTGGAGGTCTTCTTTACAAAGGTATCTATCCTTCACACTTGTTAGCAGTCGCTGCCAGAGGCTGAGAGGTTCTTGGCTTTTCCCAATCCCCTGGTCAATGACCACATCCCGGGACAATGATCCCAGTTGCCTGGCCTCACTTCCATCCAGAATGGTGTCATTGGCTGCAGCGTCCCAGATGCGGAGCAGCCAGGTCAGGATGGACTCGTTGGTCTGGCGGGTGAATTCCCTTCGCAGGTCACGCAGCTCACCCAGAGATAGAGAGCGAGTGATGATTTCTGGCTCTGTCTCTTCTGCTGATTGTGAAGGTCCTGCCGCACCCTCATCAGTCACTATGCGGACTGATTTGGTCCTTGATTTCTTCTTCTGAACGGGGGCAACTGCTACTGGTTTAGGCTGTTCCGGTTCAGTGATGGTTTGTGTGGAGATGCTGATGGCACCCTTAGTCCCTTTCTCCTCTGTGACAGTCTGCGTAGATGTGGACACTGTTGCCTCACTTTTGGCTTCTTTCTCCTCTGTGACGGTCTGTGTAGATGAGGACACTGTTGCCTTGCCTTTGGTTCCTTTCACCTCTGTGACACTCTGTGTAGACACTGATATCGTTGCTCTGCTTCTTTTTCCCTCTTCCTCTTCCTTCAGAACACGCTGTATCACACCATGTAGTGTTTTGATTCTAAGCATGGTGCGGGCCGTGCAGAGAAGACAAAGCAGGACTAACAACAACATCATGCTGTCTTTGGCATCCAGAGGGTATTCCATATTTTCAAAAACTGCTGTGTCATGCCTGAAAAGCTGGAAAAAATCATTCTTCACCCCTCCCCACAGGGGCTGGGTGAGATTGTTGAGGCCCCAGATGTAGCATCCTAGACCAGAACAAGAAAACAAAAGTGGGTGTATATTCTGAATAATGTTCATTGCCTCAGAGTTTATCAAGCAATGGACATAATAGACTACTAAAGCAATTTTAGTACCATACCCTGGTCTACGCAGGAGCATTAAGACTGGCAGATAGTACCCCAGTTGTGGAAAAATATAGAGAGATAGATATAAGACACATGTAAGCATGTTGAGCATCATAGCGAACAGGTGTCTTCTTCAATACAAAATTGTAATTCTGACTTTTCTCAGTGCCTCGTGCCCCACGTTGGGCGCCAAAATTGTAGTAGTTTGAAGGCAAAACAAATGAGAGGCTCCAAGTCAGAGATACAATTTAATAGGAAAAAAGAAAAAAAGGAAAGAAAGTAAAATAAAATCGATGCAATAATACAAAAGACCACTGACAGAGTCAGAATACAACTTGAGCGTAGTGATGGAAGCAGTCTAGATGAGGTGGTCTTCCTGAAGCAGTGATCTTGTAGAAAGGTCTGGTAGCTCGGGTCCTCTGGGAATCCAGTGGGTAAGCGCCCCTCTGGTGTTCAGAGTCTCAGCTTATATCCAGGCTGGAATGCTTGGTTTCTCCCTCTGGGCGGAGCATCCCACAATGGGATGGTGAGTCATGTGATAAGGCCTGATGGGCCCATTAACAGGAGGTAGTCCAGGAGGGGGTTATCTGTGAGCTGTGTAGCAAAGGTGCTGATGGGCCATTAACAGAAGATAAGCCAGAGTGGAGGAGGCAGGGAGCACTGCCTCACCTGGTTTCAACAGTTCATGAAGATGGTGATAGAATATACTTCAACCCAGGACATAAAGCCAGGTGTTGGTTACAGTTCTGCAGCTGTAAACCTAAAACAACTTTCATAAAATGCATGGAGTCTTTCAGAGTAACACAACAGAATTTGTCCTATATTTTAAAATATCTTGCTGTGCCTTAGGGCAAACCCTGTATGAGGAAGTTCTGCATCTTTATGAGGAAAGCTGATGTCTCATCTGAGCTGAGGTCCATACCTCAGAAACCCTGACTCAGATCCATTAATTTAGTAAAATTAGAGTAACTAACCTCATGCAATGCAAGTGATGGATCTCGGTCCTGTCAGCTTCCTGACTTAAAGGAATCTTCAGCAGACAAACAGTTTTATCTCTTGTACAAGTTTTTGTTAATGAAGATACTCACATACGCAACAGTCAGTAAAATTGTTGGTGCTGTACCAAATTTCAGTCTGATCTTGTCACCTGGAAAGTGACAGATCACACACAGAGAATCACAGAATCACTCTGTTGGAAGACACCTTCAAGGTTATCAAGTCCAACCCAGCCCCAATACGTCAACTAGACCATGGCACCAAGTGCCACATCCAGTCTTTCTTTAAACACATCCAGAGATGGTGACTCCACTACTTCCCCAGGCAGACAATTTCAGTACTTTATCACCCTTCCTGTAAAAAACATTTTCCTGATATCCAACGTATATTTCCCTTGGTGCAGCTTAAGGCTGTGTCCTCTCATTTTATCATTTGCTGCTGGGAGAAGGATATCAACCCCCACCTGACTATAATCACCTTTCATTCAGGAAGTTGTAGAGGGTGATAAGTCTGAGTCTCCTTTTCTCCAGGCTAAACAACCCCAGCTCCCTCAGCTGTTCCTTATAAGGGTTTGTGTTCCAGGCCCCTCACCAGCCTTTTTGCCTCCTCTGGATGTGCCCAAGTGTCTCAATGTCCTTCCTAAACTGAGGGCCCAGAACTGGACACAGCACTCGAGGTGTGGCCTCACCAGTGCCAAGTACAGAGGAAGAATGATCTCCCTGCACCTGCTGGCCACGCTATTCCTGATCCAGGCCAGGTGCCACTGGCATTCCTGGCCACCTGGGCACACTGCTGGCTCATGTTCAGCTGCTGTCACCAGCACCCCCAGGTCCCTTTCTGCCTGGGCACTGTCCACCCATGCTGGCGCCAGCCTATAATATTGCAGGGAGTTACTGTGGCCAAAATGCAGGACTTGGCACTTGGACTTTTTAAATGTCATCCTACTGGATTCTGACCACCCATCCAACCATTCCAGGTGTCTGCAGAGCTCTCCCTCCTTCCAACACATGCTCCCAGCTTAGTGTCATCTTACTAATGAAAGACCCAATTACCCTCATCCATGTTGTCAATAAAAATATTGAACAGAGCTGGCCCCAGCACAGACCCCTGAGGGACACCACTGGTGACTGTCCCCAGCTGGATGCAGCACTGTTCGCCACCACTCTCTGGGCCCCGGCCACACAGCCAGTTCCTAACCCAGCAAAGAGTGCTCCCGTCCAAGCCATGGGTTGCCAGCTTTTCCAGGAGTATGCTGTGGGACACAGTGTCAAAGGCCTTGCTGAGGTCCAGACAGACAACATCCACAGCCTTTCCCACATCCACCAGGCAGGTAAACACATCTCTCTCACTGTGGGAGTGGTGGGGATACACAGTTTCCCTCAGTGGTGGCAAATCCAGTTCTTGGGAGCCCTGAGCTCCTTTATTCCCTGCACATGCTGTCATGCCCAGAGCAGAGGAAGCAGCCCTGTGTGGGTGTGTGCTGGCAGCACAGCTGTATCCTCCGGGAAGAGGAGTTCTATCCTAGAAACTGAGGAGTGAAGACATGGCCTCCAGAGTAGTGCAGGGAATAAACATCTTTCTCATCAAGGACCTGTCTCCTGCATATTCTGATGCAGAAGTTCAGCAGTATGTGCTTTTTGGATTAACTTCCTAGCAGTTGTGAAGTCCATGCTATGGCCATCTCCATCAGGATGTACAGTTCTGTGCTAGAATAAAGTTGATAGGAATATACCATGTTTAGTAAACAGAGCTTGTTATCAAAGATGGACTGTTGATCTTCAGCCTCTCAAATTGAGCATTAAGTCTGAACTCTGGGATTCCTATTCCTCTGAAGTCAGTGGGACAGTGTGTTGACCAGGACACCTGGGATGAATTCTCTTCGTACCTGTAAAAGGAAGGATACCTGCACTTCTCGGTGGGCACATAACACATAAGGGATCATACCTAATCTCTGGCTGGGTTTCTTAATGCTGTGGAGTAAGAAGCTGTGTCAGTGCAAACTCACACTGGAAGCTTTGCTCGTGGAGGGTGTTTAAACATTCACCAACAGTGCTGCGGATTTTTTTTTCTTGTTTTTCTTTGTTTTTCAGGGACGAATAGCATGTGCCAATGTCCTAAGTGACCTTTACGCCATGGGGGTCACAGAATGCGACAACATGTTGATGCTCCTTGGAATCAGCAATAAAATGACAGATAGGGTAAGATTTTTGGCACTTCATCTTGATGAAAGACTCAAACAGCTAAATGTGCTTAGAATATATTTACCTTTAGTGTGTTTTCTCCTCAAAGTTTGAAGCTGTTTAAAGAAGAGATGGTCTTACTGAATGGCTTACTTCATTGCCTCATAAACATTCTGAGGTCATGTGCCAGAAGTTCAGTTTTCTGTGGCATTGTAATCTGCTGCCTTCATCCCCACCAAAAGGGGGTGCCTCCTTCTATCAAAGGCCAGCATTTGATTGCCAATTTATCTGTCAATCTGGATAGATAATTATGGGTTGGTTTTGCTTTTTTAAAATTATTTTATACTTTTTTTTTTTGTGGAAGGGATCAGCATGTATGTTTGTTTTGCTATAGCAAAAAAGGGATGTTTATTCTTAAAAGGATATAAGTTAAAACTTTGATGGTTAATGGAGCCCAAATACATCTTGATTAAATGTTGCCTTTCAGCACTACACTGCTGTGGCTGTACCTGATTACAGCAGCGGGATAGTTGCTCTGAATTTCCAGAACTCTGATTACTCTATAAGACCTTTTGAAGAATGTTTCTTCAGTGTAAGAGTGTCTTTGCACCTCGTCTACACAGAGCTGTAAAACCGTAACTCTGTGGGATAACATGCAGTTTTCAGGAGGCAGGACTCTTCCTAAGGGTTGCTTTTCTGTCATGAACTATTTGCTATGAGGGCATTTGGTTGGAGTGGTTAAAGCCTTGGATCAGTCTTGCAATGATTAGCACTGCTGTGTATGGAACTTTGACTTCTGTTTTGATCTCTAGGAAAGAGACAAAGTGATGCCTCTAATTATCCAGGGTTTCAAAGATGCAGCAGAAGAGGCAGGAACATCTGTTACTGGTGGCCAAACAGTGTTAAATCCCTGGATTGTTTTAGGAGGAGTGGCCACGACAGTCTGTCAGCCTAATGAATTTATAATGTAAGTTAAATCACTAAACAATCAAAGGCACTGGTCCGAGGGATACCGTAAAAATCCTTTAAGCACCGTGTTGTGATCTTGTGGTGTGTCTCCTGATGAATAAAGCAGTACCTTCTCCTGCTTGTGTTTGTCCTTAGCACTCAACAGATGCCACATCTCTTTGTACATATTTGCTTTTTTTAAACAGGATGTCCTTTTACTTCTCCCCACCCCCCAGTCCTTTTTGATTCTGTTCTCCTTTTGACAGGACAATTAAGCTTCTAATCTTTAAAGGTAATGGAGACTGTTTTGAACATAAATTTCTGCCACATTTATACATACATTTCTAAACCATGTCCCAGTTACCCTGTTGAGAACTACAGAACTGCTCTCCTTAGAGCATTCTGTCCATTTAACAGTAGCTGATTTTTAATGTCTCACTGTGGCATGTTACTCTATACAAATGTAATGATCCTTGTGCATGATCCTAGTGCTGGATATCTTATGCCCTGGGTAAAAAAGGTAAATTTTTTCTCTTATCCTCTCTTACATCCCCAAAAAATTGAAAGAAGAGTTGTAATTGGGTGTGTGTCTGACTGCAAGCATTGTTTTCTCCAAGAAAGAAGGATTAGCACTTTTTAAGCAAGTTTGCAACATTTTCCTTAATAATATTGGCAATGAGTCCCAAAGGGTAATTCTGCGATTAGTCAGTTTTTTAACTGTGCAATAAGATGTGTGGGTCTGTGAAAATGTAATTATCAGCACTTATTCCTAATAATGTGTTTGAATCTTGCTGTGTAGTTAATATGTGAATTCTTTGTTTCCAGGCCAGACAATGCAGTGCCAGGAGATGTGCTTGTATTAACTAAACCCTTGGGAACACAAGTGGCTGTAGCTGTCCACCAATGGCTAGATATTGTGAGTACACTGCAAAAAAAGAAATAGGGAAAAGGGGTGTGAGTTAAAGATGACCTTCCTCATTCCCTCAACATGACGAAGTTCAGCTCAGATGGGATTCATCTGTCACCTCTCTCTCCTCCTTTTTCCTTGATATGCTCCAGCCTTCCCTACTTGTGTGCAAAGTTCCTTTGGAATCAAGGCAATTTACAATTTTGTGCTTAGTGAGCTCATCTTCATTGCACCTAATTCTTAGTTATTTCTCAGGCATTGCTGTAATAACCAAAATAGTTTACTAACAGAACAACAGACTATCACCCTGGGCAACATTATGCCCTACGCCACCTGCCAAAGTAATTGGCAACACTTATTGATGGCAGTTAGGCCAAGAATGCTCTCTCTGTGTTCTTGGGCTTTCTGCTTGTGTACATGGAAGTTTATCTGCGTTTCACATGTATTGCCCTGTGCATTCAGTAAGAATATTTCTAGCAGCATTATGGGTGTAGACATACTTCCATCTGTTACTTCAGGCAAAAATGTAACTACTGAACTGAAAAGTAACTGCAAAATTGGCATCTGCTTATGTTGTCTGGCTCCCACTATGTGTCTTCCGAATTATAACTGCTCAGTTTACACTCTAAAAAGATGCAGCTTTTCTGCTTTTGGGACTCTTGAGCCAATAGACTGGCAGAGGAGTGAGCTGGAATCTACTTTGGTTTGGCTGTTGGCCACTGCATTGTCAGATGAATTCTAATTAACAGAGCTAGTGTTAGCAAAGTGGGAGAGAACCAGCTTAAAGCTTCATTGGATTCTGAAGTGTGAACAACAAGGGAAAAATATTTTTCTCCTTCTTCATAGGGTCTGGCCTAGCAATTCTGACCTCTTCAGAATCCCCTGTTTTGATCCTTTACAAGGATCAGGGCCTCAAATAATCTTGATATGAAAATGAAGTGAAACAACAAGACCCCAATTCCATAGTATGTTTTCCGGCTATAATCTTGCTTCTTAATGTATCTTCTTGTTGTACTGACGATCAGACTTGCAAATTAAGGCTATTCTGAATTTCCACATATTTCAAATACTACTAATTTCCTCAGCTGTCAAACAGAAAAACCTCCTGGTCTGAAGAATGAGGACAGCCAGGAAATCAATACTGCTATTATGTGTAAACAGAATATATCTTTGATTGTGGTAGGAAAATTTCTGAGTAGCTGTGCTACCTTTTCTTTAGCTTTGTTTTGTGAAAACACAGGGAAAGTGAAACTAGAATTAATTACCCATCACAAATCCACTTGTAAATCAAATTTTGGTGGGGAATTTGATTTCATATTAAAAATTGTGTGGGAGAAGCTATAGTATAGCAAATTAATGCATAGGCGAGAAAGGAAAACTGGAGTTCGATATGCATGTTTAAAGGCATGAAAGAGGATGCTGTGATGTGCCCCTTCAGAGTGGGTTTTCTAGTTCTTTGCTGTTGTCTACAGACCCTTCCTATTTGGAAATCCAATCTTGCTTTTATAACCTGTTTGGGAGTTTTTGCCCACTTTTCTGCCTTAATTCCCTGTTGACTAACCCCAGTATCTTGATTGCTGTAGTGGAGAGGAATTTGCCTCCAATTCATGTCTTGTGTTTGTGGCTCTTCTACCTTCAGCCTTGAGTTCTACTTCCATATAATTTGTGATTTCCACTGCCATCATCTGACCAGTTTCTGTCCTGTGATCAGCCTCAGAACTGTTTTTGAAACCTAACGCAGAATGACTGCTCAGGTTTTTTTCAGTCATTCCCAGAGTAAGAATAATCACTATTCTGTCATCTCTGTAACAGCCACATCTTGTTTTTTGACTTGGTCTCTCATTTGTGTAAACAAAAATTCTTTTCTTTAATTGGTAGATCCAGTTCAAGTTAATATCAGACACTCTGGTCCCACTGCCATCGTTTCTTGCTCTTTAACAATTTATTTATTTTGGCTGACCAGTCTTTCCCCATTGTGCCATTTCTGGATTCTTTCTTACACCCCTTGATGTCAGCACTCATTTGTTGAGACAAGGTCCTTCCCTTGTGTAGGATCACGGACCATTTCTTAGTCATTCCTGCACTTTTTGTTAAGTAAGATATTTGTTATATACATTTACTCTGTGGAATGGCAGTGTAGGTATCATGGCTTCAAAAAACCCTGTGTTTTCTGACTTTCAGTTCTCTCTAATTTTATTTTCATTTAAAAAAAAATCATTTGGCTTTTAAAAATAAAAATTAGTGTGACTTGTATAAATAAAATAGTTGCTTTGTTTCGTTCTGGATCTGGAATCACTTCAGCTTCAAATGGAACAATTACCCTTTATAAAGGTACTGTTTCCTAAATTGTTGTGAAACCCTTCTGGGACAAAGAGCATTTATGGGAATGTGATGAAGAGATGAGACCATGGCAGACACTGGAGACTGGGTGGAAGATGCTGGTATCAAATTGTAAAGGAGGCTTATGAAACTGCCTTAATCCTGAACTAGAGTGATTATATCCTGCCTCAGCATACCTTCCTCCAGACCAGGACTGGTGGATATCAGTGGTCCTTCCTCACCAAAGTGTCCAGGCGTGACATCAAGAACAGCCTCTTAAAAACCCACGAAGCCAGAAATTACAAATCTCAACATCCAGCAACAAAGTTCTTTTAATTTGGCTGTGGGAGTTCAATCCAGAGAGTTTCCTTGAAGGAGTTCTTTCCCTAGGGTAGGTTATTCTACTCCACTCAGCTGCTGAAAGTAGGATTTGAGGTGCTTAGTGCCTAATAGATCTTTAAATGAGCTTTGTTGGGGTACAGCAGACTAAGGCACAAACCTCTGACTGGAACATTTTGCCCCTCTTTAACTGTTAAAAAAAAAAAAAAGTACATTTTGTATTAAGGGTTTGGGGTTTTTTAAGTGGTCAGAGTGTGCTTGAAAATGTACAGCTGAAAATCTAAAAGAATCACCTTTATTTCATCCATTAGCCAGAAAAGTGGAATAAAATCAAACTCGTGGTAACGCAGGAAGATGTGGAACTAGCATACCAAGAGGCAATGATGAATATGGCACGGCTGAACAGGACAGGTAAGAAGAGATGTGTGTGTTGGGGGGGAGGGATTGTGAGTCTTTTCAATTCCATATCAATTTAATTTCACTGCCCTGGGGAATTGTGACACAGCCACTTTGTCCCTTTCATTCTGCCCCAGTCTCTGCTGTTCAGTGTTAGTGAAACCAGCAAATTAAAATCAAACGCCCTCTTGTAATTATACAGCAAAAACACAAAGCTGCTGGATATGATTATGACTCATGTGAGTGCTGCAAGTAATATCCCAGTGAGTTAAAGGATGTTTTAAAGGGAAAAATATTGGATTTTTTCCTTATTTTCTTCCAGAGAGAAGGCCTGACAGTAATAAGGCTAAAATAATTTGAAATAGCATAAAAAAAGGAAAAGCTCTAAACCTATGTAAGCTTCAATTTAAATTTTGATTTTTAATGTTGTTTTTTAATTCGGTCTTGTACTGTGCTTTCCACAGTGTGGAGTATGTATGTGGAATACGATTTTTTTTCCTGTTTGTCTTTTTCCTGTTCCTGTAGTGGGTTTTTTGTTCTGATTTTTTTCTTTTAATTTTGGTGGAGGAAAGGTTCTGCTTTTACCCTAAAAGTCTTAATCGAGGATTTCCCTTCTTTGTTCAAAGTATCTTTTGGCAGAGTGGAATTTTGAATTGTTTCCTTACTTTTCAGTTGAAGGCACAGGAATAGTTAAATATCTCTTTTCCCGTTTATTCAGTTTTCATTTCCTATGTCATCCCCCTGGTTTTTCATTCTTTGTCAAAGCCTTCCAGGGGAGATAAATGACCAGCACTGTCTTGTGGAAAGGAGCTAGGTCCTGCTCCTGTACTGGGGAAGCTCCCAAAGAAAATGAAAGCGTTCTTGGTTTTGTTTTTCTCCACTCTTGTCAGACACCTTTAACAACACTTAAATACTCCTAACTGGTGCTGTTGTCCTGCATGCAGGGGTGCCCTTTTCCCACCCAGGAGCTGCAAATGTGCAGGAATTTCATGAATGTTTAGGTGGGGAGGCTTTGGCCCTTCCCCCACAGCCGCAGGCTTTGTTCTTCAGCTCTTAAACTTTGACTGTCCACGTCTCGAGTTCTGATGTCACCTCACCATTGCAGGGCAGGGGAAGAGCTGTGAGAAGACTGAGCTGTGTCTGCCCTTAGTGGAGCAAAGCTAAGCTCAGAACCTTTCTGGCCCTTAGCTTTGGGAAGTTTGGATCTGAAGCAAACCCCTGTTTCTTAGACTGCCAATATAAATGAGTAGCACATGTCTAATAGGCCATGCTCATAAATGCAACTTCCATGACGGATTTTCAGCATGATTTAATATCTTAAATACAAATTGAATTTTTTAAGTGTTACGTGCACTACTGGTGAATTCCAGTTCTCTTCAAGCACGGTTTTATTTATTTTATTAATTTAACCCAGCCTGGTTTGCATTAAAGGTATGCAACTTCATTCGGACTGTGCACAATATTGTTAAAGTGCTTTCCTGATAATTTGGTATTTTCTGATTTGGTGTTCTTTCCCCCTCCCTCTCTTGTAGCTGCTGGACTCATGCACACTTTCAATGCACATGCAGCTACAGACATAACAGGATTTGGGATCCTGGGGCATGCACAAAACCTTGCCAAGCAGCAGCGGAACGAGGTGTCCTTTGTTATTCACAACCTCCCCGTCCTGGCTAAGATGGCTGCTGTCAGTAAGGCCTGTGGCAACATGTTCGGCCTCATGCATGGGACTTGTCCAGAGACTTCAGGTAGGTGCCTGCTGTGCTACCCTCTTCCTTCCCTACACCTGCACCTCAGAATTCCATTTCAAACACACAAATCGCGTGCTGTGCCTTCAGAGTCACAGTTGGTTTGGCACATGGCCAGGCTAATGAGCAGCAGTCACACAGCTGTTCACCACTAACTCCTTCAGCCTGACTTCCAAATCACCATCCTGTCCTGAATGTCTTCTGCTCCCTTATGGAACACTATTACAGAAATCCTGCAACGCTCCAGTTTGCAGTTAGAAGTGGATGATTCTGAATTCTTTTGAAACCTGTTTTTCTCTGTTAACTCCAGAACAGTGAATATCTAGAAATTCCACCACATCTGGCACAGTTTTCTCAAAAGCAAAGCCACTGGCAGTAGTTTTGCCTGACAAAGGATGGTGTTTTGTTTGTTACTATGAAATTTAGTGTTGGGTGGGCCAGTGTTGGCAGCTGAGGCCTTCTCTGTCCACAGCATACATCCAAGAATACAGCTTATAGCTTTTCTCCCTTACTTTTATGAAATCTGACTTTAGGGATTGTGACTAGCAGCAAAAAAAAAAAAAAAAACAAACAACTACTGCTCTCTGACCCATTTATTACTTAAGTACAGTAAAGCTGCCACTTGCAGTGACAGTGAGTACAACACACTATACTGAAAACCTGGCTATGGACAACATTTACAGAGTTGTCAGGTGATGAGAACTTCTGATGGTTTTTAAGTTGCTTTATTAAGAGTAGGCTCTTTTCTGATGAGCATGATCACTGTCGTCTGCTGGATGTCTTTCTACGTCACTTTTCCCTTGAACCTTCTGTCCTGTTTCATTTTGTTTTTTCTAATTTAGTCTGACTCTTTCTCTTTGGGAAATGGAGAAATGTAGCAACAAATCTGTCTTTTTCTCTTATCTCATTTCCCTGCAATCTTCTGGCACTCCAGAAGTATTAGCCACGTTTTTTGCAGTTCACAACAGAGGGGGCCCCTTGAAGCAAAAACGTCTGAAGATCTGGAAAAAAGCATCACAGTGAGAGCCATAAACTTTTCCCCTAGTGAATACATCACTTACCCTGATCTGCTGAGTTGTTCCTTGGCCATCTGTGCTTGAGCAGACACTCTGTCCTACAGAGACTGTGTGGTTCAGATGATGTGTAACAGGATATGGGACATGAACCCTTTCCAAATCCAGAGTCAGTCAGAAGGGAGCAGAAATATCTGGTGGCAGCTTGGCAAGCTGTGTCAGTAAGGTTGGTAGCACCAATCAGATTCCTACCACCCAGGAACCCACATAGCTGGAGTTCCAGTAGCATTTATTATTTGGAAAAAGCCAAAAAAACAGCATGACACAGAGCTGGAACTGCAGGGTTCTCTTCCAGGTGAGTGGCTGTAGTAGAGGTTTGGATAGTAGTTGGTGTGGGAATGGTTTAGCTGCAAACCGAGTGCTTATGTCTTCAGAGCTGCCCATCCTGCACCTTGGGGATACCCAGTTGGGGATACCCAATTCTCTTGTTACTGAAGGAATGTAAAACAGTGCAGATGGATGCACTGCTGGGAACTGGGAAATGCTTGACTTCAGAACTTCTTCTGGGACTGAGAGCAAGAGGTCTTTTTGAAACGCTGAGCTGCTTGCCTTGGGCAGAGATGGATGATGATGGGAAAAACAGCAAGACAGATCTGCTTGGTGGTGAGCTGTGGGTGCCTCCAAACACGTCTGTTTGATTTGATCACAGCACTGTGATCACAGCACTGTGTTTCTCACATTAGAGGTGGCCACAGGGACTTGTCACAGGGCAGTGCCTGCCAGATACCCAAAAGATCCAGAGCCACGTGGACACACTGGCCAGGCTCTGGAAGCTGAATAACCACCCACAGGCTTTGGGCTTGCCCTGCAGGGCCTGGCGTGTGTCAGCAGCGTGAGCTGGGCAGGCTGTGCTGGCATGGCTCGTTAGCATTCAGACCAGGCTGTTTGCACACCTCCTGTCCTGGGCTTGATTTATGTGAAGGCCAAGGCCTGCCTTGCTGTGCTGATCCCCAGCTGTGGGGAGGCCTGCTGGGGCTGCTCAGGGCTCTCCTTACTCTAACACAGACACTTCTCTATTGGCTTAAACTTCTAGACATGCTCTGTCTGTAGCTTCTTCATCTGGGAACAGATGTTTTTCAGCAGTGGGCAGGCAATAAGAAATTTACTGGAAAATTATTTTAATGGATTTTAAGGTTATTGTGTTGGGGTTTTTTTCCCTATGTGCATTTGCTGGGCACCTGTTGACCAAAGCCAGTGTTGAAAAGATGTATTATGTCATCTGTTCCATCCTTCAGGCACTCTTGCTAATGGTGTAGTCTCCTAAAATTGCACTTTTATATGATTCTGCACTCTCTTTTAGGGAACTCCTTGGTAATGGTTAAAGTTGCAGTCAGGCATTTGGTTTCAAAAGAATGAGTTGTTTGTTGGAGTGGCTACTTGCAGAGATAAGTCACAGAGTTACTCTGTTTGGGACATTCATACATGTGTGTATTTTTCAGTCCTAGTAACTTTTGGATGGTGTCAGATGACTCAGTGTAGTAGAGGTATCTCAACAACTTGGTATTTGTGGAGATTTGGTGGAAATAAGCAGATGGATGGAAAAGAAGGGCTGTGTCAGTGCCTGACAAGAGGCAAGGCTAATGATGTCATCCTGTTGTAAGTCATTGCAGGAGAAAGCCATTAGCAGGAGCAAGGACTTGGTTTTGGTTCATGAACTATTTGTATCTCTGCTCTTAATTACAGAGCTTTATCTGGCCTGCTTTTGAAGTGTTCTGTGCCTACTTCCCTGCTTGAAATACTACTTGTTAAAAGCAGCAATGTTCAAAGCCTCTTACAAAAAAAACCCCCTTTTGTTCTTAAAAAGATAAGCCAGGACAGCCACCAAATATCTGCATCCTTCCAATCTCCAAAAAAGCAAAGCAGCTGGGAATGCCAAGAACACAGACTAGCCTAAAAAACCGTAGTGGGGAACCTCAAGGACTTAAAAAAAGGGTTAAAGAGACTGGCCACTGTAGCAGAGAAATAACTATAATCCCTGCATACAGGAAGCCTGCTGCTGGTTGAGAGTAGCCCATAGCCTTTTTAAGCATTAGTGATCAGACTGGGATGTAGCCAGCAGGTGAGAAGTCATTTTTTTTCACCGGAAACTTTTTACCGGGATTTTGTACATGTTTTTGGTCTTGCCAGAGAATGATATGTGTACAAGTGAATGGTATGCATACAAGTGATACAAAATTGCGGGAAGAGAGTGTGTGTGAAAAAAAAAATGGGTGAAGATTACTTTTCTGCTCTTTCTCGTTTCCTTTTTAACCGTACTTGCACACCTCCCTTCTGGCTAGTTAGCACCTTCTCTGCACTGCCACTTGTAAACCTCTCCCCTGACTTGCTTGCACCATGACATAAGAGAATTTCAATTGGATTTAGAGCCTTCCATGGGAATGTCACATAATTCCTTTGCAATTGATTTGTCTGTTACATCTGGAGTAATTACAGGCACTGTCATTCAAGCTTAGGGGTTTTTTGTTGTTGTGTTTGATGAAAATACCAGGATGTTATTCTGAAATGTTAGAGAAATAGGTACTTTTTGGCTGGCACACTTTTCTTCATACAGAATCTAAAAAAATCACTTTTGCACTTCTACTTAACATTTTAATTAACTCCTTATGTTGAATAGCTGCTTCTTCATGGCCCTAAATGAAAAGTGTCTTTAGTCACCACGAGGGGACTGTGTGCTTGGAAGCGCAAACATCAGGGTGCTGCCAAGGTGCTGAGGAGTTGCCATTGGAGGAGGAGGAGGAGGAGGTGGCATCTGAGCCCAGGGTGACCTGCTCAAGTAGGTGGCCCTTTGCCCCAGAGCTGGCTCAGAGCTGGTGGCAGAACTTGTGAGGATGAGAATGCTTTGGGTCAAAGAGTAAGTGAGGCTCAGCATGTGCCCAAATTTCAGGGTGTGTGAATCTACTCTCTCCCTGTGTTCTCCAAACATTTTCAATTCACTTGCCAACCTACCTTTTTCAGTGCTTTGGGATTCTAAGAATGGAAGTGCTTTTAGGTTTAATTGTGGAATGGTGAGCTTGCTCACTGATTACTGTGCTACTTTGAAAGCCTTCATTAGTAAATGAAGTAATTTCATTTGTGTCGGAGAAAAAAAAAACTTACAGGAAAGGCTAAAAAGGTTAGAAAATTGTCAAAGGGGTCACAAGGACTGTCACAGGGAGCACTGGATCAAGCCTGCGTTTCATATTCTGCCTCTTGCATTCTCAGCAGGGCAGTGGTCCCTGCTTTGATGAATGATTTCATTGCAGGCAAGGGGATTACTCACAGAATCAGCTGTCACCAATATGTGATTACAGGTATCTGCATATGACCTTTATCCAAAGTGTTTCTGTGTAAAGGCACTCTGCAGTCCTCTGAGAAAGGTTACAATGCTGGTGTTGTTTCAGTATGTCATTTGTTGGCATCAGTACCAAGTCCTTTTGCCAACATCTTTTGTGTGTATTTGGCTTCATTTATATGAAACTAAACATTGCATTCAGGCACAGACATCTTGCTGTAGAGCAAGAGCTCGGACTTCCACCGTGTCTTTTCTTGGAGTCTTTGGAGTTCAGCACACTCCAGTGAAGTCACCAAGTGCTTGTCCAAGTAGGGGTCTGGCAGACCAAGGCTGAAATACTTTGCAGTCAGATGTTCTGATGCTCTGCTCTCTCTCTTTGCAGGAGGCCTCCTCATCTGCTTACCACGAGAGCAGGCAGCGCGTTTTTGTGCCGAGATCAAGTCCCCGAAATACGGCGAAGGCCACCAGGCGTGGATTATTGGCATTGTAGAGAAGGGCAACCGCACGGCCAGGATTATAGACAAGCCCCGGATCATTGAAGTGGCACCACAGGTGGCCACTCAGAACGTGAACCCCACGCCCGGTGCCACCTCTTAATAGAGATGAAATAGCTGTTTGTTTTTGAATAGATCTATTCCCTTATCATCCTACAATTTAAAGAACTGTAAAAAGAAAAGAAAACTTGTTGTGTCTGCACATCTGGTGGCCTTAGGTCAGTTTATGAGTGGATACAAATAATAAAATCCATTGCCTTTTTTTCCTGTTACATTAACTGAAGATGCACCTAATCTTGAGGCAGCTTCTGAGTTGAGAATTATATTGTTATCCAATACTGTTGATTCATTTTGAATCTTTAGACACTTATCTCTTGCCGCATAGGCTCTTTTTAAAGGTGCTTTCACGTAGCACAGACATTACCAGTAGTAGTGTCGAATAGCAGTTTGTGTCCTTTCATTATGTGTATATTTATCATGAATCTAATTTTGATGCCTTGAGTGATATTCCAGAAAGGCAATAAATTGACAAGCAACACAGTGGGTTACCCAGTAGTAAGAGGTTGCATGATTGCATTCAATCTTCGATTTTTTTAAAAATTTTATTTTATTTTCTAAATTTTTTTTGTAAGATTTAGTCTTACCAAGAGCATCTACGACCCTGGACATTGCTTGGTAGTGCACTCAGTTTAAACAGCAAGTGCTGACTTTTTGCATGGAAAGCGCTTCGGAGTCGAAGGAGTCATTTTGAATTTCATTATTTGTAGACCTGACAATATTTACTGTATTATCAATGATTGTTTTCTTTATTGATAGTAAGGACAAATAATTTTTTTTTTTTTTTTGCAAAGTGATTGGATGTGCTATAGTGCAACAAAGGTTTTGCAGACCAAAAGGAGGTTACTGTATAATATTCATTTACAATTCACTATATAAATAACTACACAAATAATTTTTAAATATAATCAAACTAAAATAAACCTCTGTTCTGTGGATGGTAGTGTTTAATACATTTTATATTTTGTATAGTGATTACAAGCCTTTTTTGTTTCTTTAAAAATCAGCAGCTGTTTAGTATAATTCTTAGTATTATTTTGTTCTTTGCTCAAATACAATTTTCTGCACGCTTTTGTGATCTGTGTTTAAAACCAACATTGCCAACAATGCAGCTTGAACTTAAGCTTGTTATTCAAAATAAATATTTAATTTTTTTTATTGCTCTTGTATAAGTGCATGAACTTTTTTGATTCCTAGCTGAATTATTCACTGAAAAATTATTCACCGAAAAATTGTTCACTGAAAGAGGAGAAATCCTAATTTTTTTAAATTTTATTGCATGTGTGATTATACTGGTAATTGTGATCACTCCTTGAATCAGTTCTCCAAGCTGTGATGTCCAGTGGTAACCTCGAGTAAAGCTGAAGGCAAGTAGGTTATCTCCAAGTATATTACCCACTTGATTTTGTCTATTTTACTTACCAGCACCAAGTCTGCAACATTTTGAATTGTTTCCCCTGCAAGTGCTCCTGTGCCTGCTGTCAGCAAGAGGAGGGCTCGTGGAATGGACGCTGGAGTCCCCCTTTTCCCATCCAGCAAGGGGAGCTGCCCCTTGCAGCAGCCTCACCGCTGACCCCGCTCTGCCCAGACACTCCCTGCTGTCCTGAACTGCACTGAACCCGCTCATGAAGCTTCTCCCAGCTTCTGGAATTTGCTCCTTGATATTCAGACCAGCAAGAAGAAAATCTTGGATAATTGTTACTGCAGCAAGAATTACAAAGGCTTCCATCTATAAAAAATGAGTTACTGATCAAGTCTTGTGTGTTATGCAAGGTTTAAATTTCCAGTCTTCCTCATAATGACATCTCTTGGAAAAACTTGGCTCATCTTTTTTCCACTCAATAGTGTTTTCAACAGACACCTTTTGCAAAGCTAGAATGTTGTTTTTTTTTTTAAATTCCCCCCTTGTGAGTAGCTTAAACCACACAGTCCCTCACACTCCTTTTCCTGGAAAAGAAGTCTGAGAGTTGTGGGTTCACCACAAAACCTCAAAGCAGTAACCAAGTTTTTGACTTTGCTTTGAGGAAAAAAAAAAACCCCAACAACTGGTAGGTTTTTCACGGCAGTTCTGAAAATAAAGTATCAAAAACCAGTTGTGCAAAAAATGCTGATTTAATTATTTTTTCTTGTTCCCCTGTTTTGTGATGTTTGTTCTGTTTATTTTCTCTATGGTCCTGGGCAAGACTGTATCTATATAGGTCATTTTAGTTTTAAAAAACCCTAAGTAGATCAATTGAGCACAGAATAGTTGAGTTCTTCTGCATGGGAGTGCTTGTTATAAATGTCTGTTGTAGCTAAAACTGGCACTGGATGTGTGTCAATTCCCCTCCGGCAGAAGAAGGTCCTTGTCGGTCGATGCTGTTGGGTTTTTTCACTTGTGATCATGGGCTTATCAGCCAGGTATGAAGTGCCCTGAACGGCAGAAGGTTCATCTCCAAGGGAAGGTGTCTGAAGGAGGCTGCTTACCTCTGGACTTTGGAGGAAGATTTCCTGTCCCGGGCGCTGGAGGCAGCTACTAGGAAAAAAAACCCTTGGGTGAACCGATTTAAAAGCCTCTGCCAATGCTTCCTGATGGCGCAGGAATTTAGATCCCAAAGTGCTTCCTGGTGCCCCGCTGAGTGGGTGATAACTTGGGAAGTCCTCTGTGAGCATCACCTTTGTTTACGAAGTTTTATGATTTGTTTTGCTAAATCAGAGATTGTAGATCCCAGTGAACTGTAGGAGGATATATTGTAAGGGACTGGCAAGTCCTAAATCCTTCACCATTAAGCAAGACACGTAGAGATTCCTCTTAAATGAAGGGATTTTTGAGATTCTGGTGTCAAAAGGCTGTGAGAAAGCAACAGTGAGCAGTTGTTTTTAGTAGCCATATCCAGTTATTTATACAAACGTGATGGACTTTGTTCGCATACGCAGGAATCTCTGCATGCACCAGCTCCCATTCCTGCTTGTAAAACTCCATCCAGGTTGGGAAAAGAGTGGAGAAAAATTTTCTTTTAAAAGAAAGCATTTAATAATCGAAATATTCACTAGGATAATCAACACATTTGATAAGTAGCATATATTTTTGGAAAGTTTGTAACAGTTGTTGCTCTTAAGCCTGTTTTTTTCCTCAGCGTTTTGCTTTCTCCCTTGCTTCAGGGAAAAACAGCACTCTTTAAATCTGTGGCAGTATATAAAGCCAGAATAGTTTGGTCCTTTTGGTTAGGTATTATTTTGATTTCACGTTCTAAAGTCAGGATTGGACCTTTTCTAATAAGGAGATAATAAAAATTAATCTGACTGCTGCAGTGAGAGGGTAGCAAACCTGAGTGACCATGGGGGAGTGGGTGGGCACGGTGGCTATTTAGTGGATATTTAGTGCTTCACTGATTTTTCACTGGAAGTCAGGTGAACAGTTGGGAAGAGTCACCTGAGTTCACGTCTGCATTCTGACCATGAGATGTGAATGCAACCCCTGTGACTGGTGCTTGAAAAGGAGAAAGATCATAAAATACCCTCTTGTTCAGCCCTTTGGTAGGTGTTTTTCCCAGCTGGGTGGTCGTGAGGGAGAATGGGATCCCTTTTGGGAGCTGTGGACATCAACAGGAGCAACATGTCCATGAGGGAGACTTTTCCTTTCTGACTCACTGGCTGCTGAGGTTGGCTGGCACCACCAGGGCCAACCACAACTGGGTTTTTTTATACTCTGCTCAGAGTGCTGGTGGATCCAGCTGTCTCTGGTATTTCCAAAGGGATCTGTGTCAATAAGGAATGGCTGGGCACCTCCAGGTGAGGAGTTTGGGACAGCCTGGCAGTAGCTCCTCCTTAAGATAAGGGTTGTCCAAAGCTTGGAATTCAGCAGAGGCCAGGTACTAAAGCAAAGCCCGAGGCAGAGAAATCCTTGACCCTTTCCATGTCCTTTGTCACTGTGCACCTTATTTTGTTCCCTGATGAATCCATATCTCCCTTTCCCTCCTTCTCCCTTCTATGTATGCACAGAAGCCCTTCTTGACTCCTCTGGTGATGAGGACCTGTGCATTGGTGGTGGATTTTGTTGTTCTTGTTATTGTCTCAGCAACATCTGTTTTCCCTGGCATCTCAGTTAAAAAAGCTAATTTTGTTGAGTTGCAGCAGCTGCCACTTCCCACCACAGTAAATTAAGCTTTCAGAAGACCTCATCTTTGGAATTACAGTTCTGATCATAATGTGGATTTTAATAGTCAATTGAGATGCTTATTAAATTATAAGACTGTGCATTAGGAATGTTCCTGTGCTGCTGAAGGAATCTCAATAGTTTGGTTTTTATTAGTTTTGTGATTTAATGAACAGAAAACATTAAAACTAAAAGCCAAATGCAAACCATCTGTATAAAAATGTTCTATAAAATTCAGGAAACTGACAGACATAGCTGTAAAAGTACTTTGCAAAGACACAGCCTCTCTTAAATGCCATCCATTTTAATACAATGATTAATGCCACCATCACTTTCCTTAACAAAGAAAATTTCTCCCTTATTTCTTTTCCTGGGTTCATGAGATTCAGCCTGTATTTCAGTGACGCTTATCAATGGATTTGAAAATTATTCACTCTGAACTGTTTAGATTCAAAGGATTTTTTTTTTTAGCGTGTCCACACACTTCTAATTCTAGAGGGTGTGGCTACACCACAAGCACCACCCCCCCATGTCACCGTGTGGTGCCAGCAGTGGCCGAGATCGATCTTTCGTTGTGTCAAAGTTCGATCCATCAGCAGGAGGGTGCAAATACCGGGCAATGACCTCGGCCACCCGCTGCTCCTGCCAAGGTGGGTGAGGTGTCCTGAATTCTTTGGGGTGTGATGGAATACAACAGGGGCAGTCCAGTGATATGGGAGTTACTGGTATCGAGGTTGCCAGAGAGGGTAGAGTAAAAAGGAATAATGGTATTTAATGCACAGATAGCAGATATTTTTGAGGCTCTTGTTTAAAAACGCATATATTAGGAAAAGGTTCTTCATCCAGAGGATGGCTGGGCACTGGGGCAGGCTCCCCAGGGAAAGTGGTCACAGCACCAAGGCTGACAGAGTTCGAGAAGCCTTTGGACACCATTCTCAGGCACAGGGTGGGATTCTTGGGCTTGTCTTGTGCTGGGCCAGGAGCTGGACTGATGGTTCTTGTGGGTCCCTTCCAACTCAGCATGTGCTGTGATTCAATATATATCTAAGAGTGCATTATGTTTATATAAAAGCATCTTAGATCTCAAACTCCTCAATCAGTACAGCCAAATCCCTACTTTTTGTTCATTTTTTTCAGGTATGAAAGACACCTTTTCATAAGATGCTGCCACATACCTGTGGAAGAAATATCTACATTGCAAACAAGTCCATGCCACAATAGGCACATGTAGTATTATTCTGGTTCATCTTTTTCATGGGGCTTTTACCTAAACTTTGAAACATGAAATTTATTGAAGTTCCTGTTTCAGTTTGGATTGTGAAAGCAATTGCAGCATAGATCTGAATTATATATAGGCCTTTCAATGCAGTTACAATTAGGAGTTCAATAATAAAGCTATTACTCTAGTTGGGTTGGTTTTTTTTTTTTCTGTTCTCCCTCTCTAGTTTGATTTGAGAGACTTTCATTAACTTTCTGTTTTCTTATGACTATGAGTTTTCCTATGGCTCGGGAGTCAAAGGTCTGATTTTGTTGGCAATGAAGGGTGCTGTCACTGCTGCTGCTGTTGTACCTTCACAATGCCTGTACTCTTGCCTCTGTGACTACACAAAATCATTTAGAGAGGGTTTTTTACTGGGTTTCCAACCTTATTTGTCCCATTTCTGTGAACAGTCTGGTCTGTTATGCCCCTGAAGGGAGTTGATTCCACCAAGCATACCATAAGAGCCATAAACACAAATGCACCTCAGACCAGAGCAGTTGGTAAACCTGCTGTAGTTTACTTAAATCAATGGGAGTTTTGCCACTGAGTTTTAAAGGGAACCAGCTTCCAGGACACAAGTTATGTACAGGAGCTCTTCCTGTCCATGTCTTGGCTTCTGTTCACCTGCAGCACCAACAGGAAACTCAGTGTATTGACAGCTGAGTTTTTGATCCAACATGTCACCCCAGATTCCAGCAAAACCTGTTGCAGAATGGGAGTTAGGCTTCCTAAAGCGGCTGTAAGCAGAGTTTTGCTGCACACCCCGTCATCATGAGACTGCCTGGAGCCACAGGAGACTTGTGATGGTGCCTCTTTGGGAGCAGGGCCTGGATTGTTCTTGAGTGAGGGTTTTATGGACAGCCTGGCAGGTGTGAGGTCTGCTTTCATACTGGGGCCGCAAAAATCTCGCCAAACATTTTCCTGGAGGGATGAGGCAAACTCTGACGGTCTCCTTAGAGACAGGAGATAAGGCATCGATCCATGCCGGCCTCAGCAATGCATTGTGCCAAGCGCTGCTCTCCACACGGGGCTGATGAAATCCGCATTCACTGCTGGCAGAGAACGGGAAAAAGAGGAGAAGAGGGAGGACGAACGTAAAGAAATCTGCTCGGAAAATTCCGAGCTCTCCGCACGCCCGGCCTGGCCTCCCTCAGGCCCTTCCCGCCCGGGGGCGCTGCGGCTCCCGGCGCTCCGAGGCTCCGTCACGGCTCCTCGCCCTGCACAACCCTCGGACCGCGGCTCCCGGCGCTATCCGGGCTCTGAGGGCGCCGGGTCCGCCCTGCCTTCCCTCAGGCCCTTCCCACCGCCGTCCCGTGTCTCCCGGCTGACCCGGGGCTCTGAGCATGCGGCGGCCGCGGCTCCGCCCCGACCGGGACAGCGCTGAGGGCGGCTGGGCGCCATGGAGCGGCTCGGGGAGCGGCTCGGGGAGCGCTCGGCGGCCCGGCTGGACATTATCCTGCGGCACCTCTCCCCGCGGCTGGGAGCGGTCCCGGCTCCTGTATCCTTTCTGGTGTGGGATCGGGAAGGGCCGGCAGCAGTGCGTTGGCTCCCCGTAGGTCGGGGCTCCGCTTCCCCCAGCCCGGCGCGATTTGCCCCTCGCTCCCCGCGCCCTTGTGCGTCCATGGTTTATCCTACAGGGACACCGGCCTGGGAAGGACGCGCAGGGCGAGTCCTGCCCTGTGTCCCGGTGCCGCGGGCAGCGCTTCCGGGGCAGCCCCGACTGGAATTTTAGGGTCAGCACCTGACCCACCCCAAAACCTCTCTCTGAGCTTCAGCCCGGCAGCCTGTGGGGAGCTGGGACGTGCATCTTGGCAGCGCCCCAGCACAGCCCCCCAGCACCGAGACAGAGCCTTCCCTACAGTGAATTTTCCTCCTAGAGATTCACCCGGTTTGGGGAGATAAACCCAGCATGACTTAGAAATTGCATGGCCAGTCACAGGTTTCGTTGGAAGGTACAGACTCGATTGGTAGAGCAGCAGCAGGAGAAACATCAGGGTTTGATTTGTGACTGGGAACCGAGGTGGAAATGTTGGAGGCTGCCAACATAAGGTGGAGGAAACCTGGGTAGAAATAGGTTTTTGCATTGATATGTCCCGTGGCTCCAAAAGTGAAGTGGAGACTGCTTGCTGAGAATATTTTTAAAGCGGCTGTCATAAATGTTGCTTTAAAAAAAAAGCTGCTTTTTCGCAGAGCATAATGCTGACAAGTTACCTCTGAATTATAATACATAGAAGAGGATGTGATCAAACAGTATGTAGGAGTCCTCAAATCGATTAAAAATATGAAGGCAGATGGATAGTTGCTGACTCAGACCGCCGTAACACAAGTAGGAGCACAAAATGAAGAATAAATGATAGGAAAAACACCCTGGTTGTAAAGATACAGGAGGTAAGGAGAGGTGCTGCACAACCTGTTTGTTTTTGAATCTGGGTCATGATGGAAATAGCTTTGGACAAAAACATGACTAAGCTGGGCTGGAGCAAGAAAAGTTTGTGGATAAAGTAAATGACAGACTCTAATAAGAATAGATTTATTTGATACATCAAATGGTACATCAGTTCACTGGTTTTGTTTTAATCTCTGCGCCTCGTGGTTTCAGTTGTCCAAGCAACCCAGACCTGTCCTCTGAGTGTTGCAAAGTGTCAAGAGCAAAACCAGAGGAAGAGGCACTGCAGAGCCTGAAAGGAAGGTGCTGAAATGGAGTCCAGCACTGGCTAGACTTGTCTGCTGTTCCTCCATTCAGGGAGGTGGAGGTGCTGAGGAGGGCCCCATGCTGGGCTTCAGCCAGTGCCTGTGTCTCCATCAGCTGTCTGTGGACATTTAGGAACCTGAATGGTCTGGAGCCCCATATTCACTGAAATTAGGCCTGAAATGTGGTGTGTGGAGCACTAGTGCCCTCATTTGGGGGATTCCTTGCTCTGGGACCTGCTGTGGCAGTTGCCAGCTGGTCTCTATGTTCTTTCCTCTGTCTTCCATCCAGTTCCCAGCACCTTTTCCTCCCTCTGGCTCATCATTTTTCCCACACATTTTTGCATGTGTCATATTTCTCCCACCAAATGCGACTCTTGACAAGATATTTCAGCTTCCAGGTGTTGGGGCCGTAGACACAGCTGCTGTGGTGAAACCTATTTCTTATTTCCAAAGCAGTCATGCTTTTATGAGCAGTAGAGGAAAGTCAGTGGTTTTCATAAAACCCTGAAGCAAACATGCATGTGGCAGACCAAAAGATGAGCATGAAGATGCTTGTTTTTGTTATGGATGACACTTCAATACCATGCACAAAGTTCTTGTGTGGCTTCTTTAACAAGTGGGTTTTAATTGCCCTGTTGATGAGAATGTGTCTCTGCATAAGAGAAAACAAATGCTTTTTAAAAGCCTGTTGAATTGGAGGGCAAGCCTAAAGCTCTCTTCTCTTCCTGTTATTCCTGTCATTTAGGAGGAACCTGATCTCTGCAGTAATTGGAGATAAGGTGAGGGTTTGCAACACTGTATGAGAATGTGAAACCTCAGGTTTACTCCTATTGCTTTATTGTTTTAGATTATTTTCATTTTTAGAATATTTTTTATTATTGTTTATTGTTATAGAAGCAAAATGAACAAGAACGTGGATTGAGTGTCCAGCACAGCACCTGCCTTTAAGATGAACAGCACTGTAGGATCAGTGACTCATGCCTGTAGATAATAATGTTCTAATCTATTTCGCTTGACTGTATAGTCCTTAATTCCCACCCCAGATAAGTGTTCCTACTTCAGCCCAAGTCAGTGTTGTTCCTCATTCAGGGAGGTTTTGGTAAGCTCCATCTTCCTTGGTAGAGATAAAAGCAAAGCAGCCTTCAGAGCTCAGTTCTTTCTTCCCCCAAGCACACGTGCTGGTCACTAGACATGGTTAACGTGTCCCTGTGTGTCCCAGCTACACCCTGGACAACGACCTGCTGAGCACAGAGCAGAGGCAGTTCTATGAGGACAATGGGTACCTGCTCATCAGGAACCTCGTTTCTGACCAGGACATTGAGCGCTTCAGGTACGAGGCACTTGCCTGACGTGCTGGGAGGAACTCTGGGAAGCTGGAGATCCTTGGGTTCTTCCAACATGGATGTTCCCTCTGGTTTGCAGGAAGGAGTTCACAAGGATCTGTAAAAGAGAGGTGAAGCCACCAGGAGTTATGATTATGAAAGACGAGTCCCTGAAATCCCAGTTTGGTCAGTCTGAAAAGGTGGTTAATAAAGTGCAGGACTTCCAGGAGGATGAAGAGCTGTTCAGATACTGCACTCTACCAGAGGTAAAACCAAGAAAGGGTGGTGGTGGTTGAAGAGCCTGTATGAAGGTATCTGACCCTGCAGGTCACTCCCTTAAGCGCACAAGTGAGGAAGGAAGATCAGGTTGGCTTTTAAGAGTGTTCTGCATGAACAGGGGATGGATGGAGGTTGGGGCAGAAGACTTAAAGCAGTGCTGCTGTGGAGCCAGTCAGGAATGTGACTTGGCCGAGACATGCCGGGCTGGAGGGACAGATCAGCAACGTGTTCTGAACCTGTTTCATCCAGGCAAACATCTGTCCCTGGGCAGGTCCAGCCTTGCATCCCATATGGCAGATTCATGTGGCAGATACAGCTCTGTGGGAGTGCCCTCCCCATCTTTTCCACCCCTCCCTGCAGCCTGCAGCACCGTCTTTCCTCTTGTCCTCCTCCCACCATTCCCATTTGTGCCATGGCAGATCCTGCCTCCTGTCCTGCATCCCTCCATGCTCCCCAACTTCCTCCTCCTGTACCCTTGTCCTCAGCCAAACATCCAGCTCCCAGTGCTTCCTCAGCAATATTTCTTCTTGTTTTTCATGTTTCTAATTTTTTTCTGATGTTTTCTTCCTTGTAGGTCCTCAAATATGTTGAGTGCTTCACAGGGCCAAACATCATGGCAATGCACACCATGCTGATAAATAAACTTCCAGATTCTGGTAAGGAAAACTTAGATTAGAGGAAAATGGATAAATCATTGTGTGTATGCCAGAATTGAACACAGTATTTTAGAAAAGCTGTAAAAAAAAAAATTAAACCCAAATAGCATTGAAAATTTATAAAGACATTTTTGTGATAGTTTGTTTTCTTTTTACCTTGATTTAATGAGACAAACACCAAGAGAGTTTTTGAGGCTGCACAAAGTCTAAATAGTATGGCAAATGAGGCAAGTAGAAATATCCTAACTGTTTCTGTTTAAGGAGCAGAATCAATGACAACATGAGTATATAAATTATGTATAAAAGGCTCTTTTGGTGTGGATGATGGTTCCATTTCCATGGGGGGAGAAAAAAATAACAAGCAAAACCTCAAGAATATTTATTTTTGTTTAGACTTCATGGAAAAGAGCCTCTAGGGCAGAGACTCTCTGTGGAGGCTGCAGTCCATAAATTGAGATTCTTTTTTCCTTTTTTTTAAAGAGAAAGCTAAATAAACATGAGCAGGGGTGCAGCACAGACAGGGTTGATTCTGCTTGCATCACAGCAGTACATCCAGTGCCTGCAGACAGCACAGCTGTTGGAAGGTCTTTGTGCTGGGGAGGTTTGTGCAACACCGTGATGGTTAAAGTTCTCAAAATTGGAGAGCAGCCTAAATGAGTGATGAAAATATGTGGTGGTGGTGAAGGCCAGCAAAAGGAGCCTTCTGAAGGGTCACAGAGCTAAGCAGCCTCCTGCCTGTCACTGTGTGACCCAAGAGCCACCACCACCATGGTCCCTTTTGGGGTGGGATGGCAGCTCACCTGCTTGGCTTCCTTCCATGGCTGGGCTGGAGCAGGCACCGAGTACACCAAGTGCCTCCAGGGAGAAGCAGCAGCTCGTGAGGATGTGCTGCAGTGGTTTAACAGGAAGGAGAAGGCTGTGTCAGGTTTGATGAGGCTGAAGGTTTCTGACCCTGTGTTGCAGAGAAGCAGACGTTTCTGCACCCCATGCACCAGGACCTGCACTATTTCCCGTTCCGGCCCGCGTCCCGCATCGTGTGCGCCTGGACTGCCATGGAGAGGGCGGACCAGAACAACGGCTGCCTGGTGGTGCAGCCAGGGACACACAGGACAGCCCTCAAGCCTCATGGTTATCCAGACTTGGAGGTAGAGTGTCATGGAGGGCTTGGGAAGGGTGTGCAGGAAGGGGATGTGTTCTGGCTGGGAAGGACTCACTGTAGGGGGAGGATGTGCAGGTCAAACCTGAAGTTTTCAGTGATTTTTTTTGTTCTTTTTTTTTTTTCTATATATGCAAATACTGACATTGATTTGGGAGAGAGTTTCTTGGGTGACCTCACTCCATGTGACGTGGGTCGATTTGCCCCTGTTCCCACCTTCACCTAGAAAATGTCCAGCACGTTGTGGCATGACAGCATAAACACATGCCAGTGTTTTCCACTGCCCTTGCCAAGTCGGAGGGCTCTGTTTCCTCCTGTCAGCTTGTTCCTGCCTGGTAGCATGTGTACTGTCCCAAACAGGAGAAGTGTGACAGTAAACAACTGGATGGAATAAAATACCAGGCGGTATCTTCCTCTTAAGAGTGTGTGTTTCCTGGCCTGGACTGTCATTGGTGATGGTTATGCCAGGAACAGAAGGCTGGACTCCAGCAGTGGCATCAGGCCACCCTTGTGGGGTTTCCCAGTGCTCGGCTCTGTTCTCTCCAGCTGAGAATGTCTTTGTCCAAACCAGCTGCAGAAAATACAGAAATACCATTTTTCTGTACATTAGGCTTGAGGTAGAAGGACTAGTAGGCGATAGTCTGACTTTTAGGTTGGGATATGGAATATTCTCTCCAGGGGAAAGCAGATCCATAACTGTCCCTACTGCCCTGCTGTGCTCTGAGAATCAGCACTTCCTCTAATTCTGGCTGAGTGATTTCAGTTCAGCCTTTTTTCTGTCCTAGGGTAAAACCAACAAACTTTTCCATGGGCTGCTTGATGAGGATGAGAAGATTCCCAAGGTTCACCTTGTAATGGAGAAGGGAGACACAGTGTTCTTCCATCCCCTGCTCATTCATGGCTCTGGGATAAACAAGACATCAGGTTTCAGAAAGGTAGGAAAACATCTCTTGATATAGTCTTTTATATTATTGATTAAAAAAAAAAAAGATCCAACTATCCCTCTTCCTATTTTTATCCTCCACCCCCTTTGAATTCTTTCTCAGTTCATGAATATGTGGATGAATGTTTTAAAGAATTTTTATTTTCCTAATGTACTTCAGCACTCTCTTGTTTTTTTATTATTTTATTTTAAAACATCTGTCTTCTGTAAGAAGAGCACGCTGTGCAGCTGCTTGAGGAAAACAGAACAGGAGTAGAAATTAGATGCTGAATCTACGTTTAAATTAAAGCCTGTCTGGCTGTACTTGATTTTCTGAAAGTTCCCTTTCAGCTGTCCCAGTTATCAGGACTTTCCATAATTTTTTTTCCCTGTCTTCTTGGTATCCCATCTCTGGATAACAGGACTGTCCATCATTCAATAAATAATAATTATTTATATGATTGCACAACCCATTTTTCTATAAAAGATTTATTGACATGCATGATTATTTAACTGAAACAGGCAAAAGTGTCCTCCTTTGAAGGCCTTGTCCTGTCTCAGAAGGGATTCATCCAGGCACTGCAGCACAAGCTGCTCTATTTTTATTTTGGTTTGCCTATTGTGTGGCCTGCTCTGTCAGCCTCTATGGCAATTTACTGGTGTATTCAGAATAAGTGGGTTGTGACCCTCTGGGTGCAGGAACTAAGAGCTCCTACAGAACACACAGGGCTGCCCCAGCCCTGACTTTCCCGGTTTCCACTCCAGCTGCTGATACTCTGAGATCAAGTAGTGCAGCTCATGCTGAGGCAGTGAGGGAGGGGGAGAAGGGAAGGAGGAAGAGCATGTCAGCAGCAAGAGTGCTTCTCCAAGGGGACACTCTCTGGAGCACTTGGAAAGGAGGAAGGGATTTGCTGCCATGATCTGTAAGGAAGGAGTGATGTGTCCACAGCCTGGAATGCACGAGGGTAATTTCCCAGCAGTTGTTTGTAGTCAATGTGACAGTGAGTGATGCCCACTTTCCTCACACAGAGCATCAGCTGCCACTTTGCCAGCTCAGAGTGTCACTACATTGATGTCAAGAACACAACTCAGGAGCACCTGGAGAAGGAGCTGCAGGAAATGGTTTCCAAGAAATACAATGCAACTTCTGTGGAGCTCAAGGTGAGACTTGGCTCAGTGCCCTTTGTTACGAGCCAGGTCAGTTCCCTTTCCCAAGTCTTTCCTGTGGCAGATTGGTGCTCTTTGCTGTGCCTAGGTTGGCAGATCAGGCTGTCCCAAGCAGAGGTGCTTGGCAGGATGAAAGACCTGATGTTCAGGGGATGACTGGCAGGCTTTTTGGGGGCCTTTTTCCTCATAATGCCTTGCTCTCTGGCAGCCTCTTCACATCCTTTAAGCGCCAGAAGTTCTTTCTGAAGTTCTGCTTGTAAATAAAAAAAATGTGGTCATTTGCCCCAAATTCAAAACTATGTGTCAGAATAAATTCAGTGCTTGTCCAGTTTGTATGTCCGCAGTTCTTACAGTTTCCCCTCCTAATGGTGGGTGGGTTTTCCTTTTAAAACAAGTAGCTACATCTGATCATGATAACAAATGGATTTTTTTTTTTTTGCTTAAATATAATCCCACATCTGTTTGTTTATACTTTAGGCTACAGCAGGTTTGTCAGCAGTGATACACATCTGGCTCAAAAAAAAAAAAATAAAATGAGACTAATGGACTCTTGCTGAAAAACTGACCATTGAGTAAAATAGAAAGCAAATGTAAATTCTTCAGGGATCCAGCCACTGAAAGAAAAATAAACCTTGTTACTGGGGTGAAAATGTTCTGAATATCTTAATCTGTAGCAGTTCCCAAGTATATGCAAAGCCAGTATCAAGGCAGTAAAGTCTAGATGTAAAAGCAGCAGTTTTCTTTTAAAATGTGCCTGTTTTACAGTATCTGGGGCTTTCTGGAAGGGGGGCTTTCTTTTTCACCCTGTGTGTTTTTGTGTTCTGTGTGTTTTCCCGCAGTGTGCCTGGGTGTGGTGGGGTGCCCAGCTGTGTTTTGCAAGCTGATCTTTCATGTCTGTAAAGCCACAGTTTGCTTGGCTTTCCAGTCCCTGGGGTTGTTTAGGTGCTTGATGAAATCCAAAGGGATGTGTAGTGAGACTTTCTCCTTCTGAGTGGAAATGAGGTTGTTCATACAAACCCCAGAGAAGTCTCTGTGTTTTCATGTAACTTTAAGGATTTTTTTTAGCCAGAGTTGGAGTTTTCTCCCAGAGGAGTGCCCAGGTCTTATTTCACCTTCACAAGATGATAAGAACTAAGTAGTCCTCTATTTCCATCTCTGTAAACTGGAATCCTGGTCACTGTTCTTTCTAGCCCTCAAGGTGCTTTTCCTGTGTCTCATTTTTGTTTTGAAGGATATTTGGAACTTCCGAGCACGGCTTGTGCAAGGGGAAAGAATCAACCTGTAGAAGACCCTGTGAAGAGCAGGATGGAAAACATGGGCCTGAGAATGAGTTTCTCTGAGGGAAGAACACAGACCCTGCCTGGGCAGGCAGAATTCCCTTTGTTGACCTCTGTAATGGTAACTTAGTCAAATGCTGCATTGCAAAATAGTTTCATGCTAATTCAGAATAATTGCACTGAGTTTGGACAGCTGATGTATGTCAAAGGAAACCTAACCTAGAAAAACAGATTTGCTGTGGGTGTCTTAGACAATTGAAGAATCAAATTCTTGAAAGAACATCTTGATTTTCTTGGTGTTTTCATTCTTATTTCTTTAAAGTTTTTAACTTTTAACACCTTTAGAATGATGCTATACCAGGGTAAGATTTTATGCGAGAATTTCCAGCATTTCCAACTTCCTTTCCTACACAAAAAAACCCAAAAATAAATCTGAGTTTCAGACAAGCCCACAGTGACATGGGGAGTTCCTAGTGTAGCTGATGAAGATGGGAGCGTTGGTACCAGCAGAACCAAGGTGTAAGGAAGTGGCTGAAGAGAAAGCAGCAACCACTCACAGAGAAAAATGGGATTTATGGACAGGAATATGATTGCTGGTAGAGTTCCTCCATGGCTTGGTGTGGCATCCTACCTGACCAAGCAGCTCTGGCACAGGTGAAATACGAGTCTGGCAGTGTTGGGAGCTACTGAGCCACCAAAGCAGCCTCCCACTGGCCTTGCACAACTAATCCAAGGCTTTGTGAAGTGAGGGAATCCTTTGAGTCTGGCAGGTCTGGGAAAAGGTGCCTTTTGCTGCTGCCAGGTTGAAAAAGTGTTTGGATGCTCCCCAGGATGCAGTGGTGGCAGGGTGGAGTGATGCACACTGCCATGATCCTCTTGCCTTTCACAATGTTCTCCCTTGCTTTCTGAAAGATTCTTTCACTTTCAGAATCTATTTTTTGAAATAAAGAATAAATCAGCAAAACTGCACTCGAGGGCTGTGTTGTGTCATTGCTGCTGCTCAGAAACACTGGGGGTGTCATTGAACACCCCAGTGTAAAGCATCAACCCTCAGCTTGTTCCACTCCCCCCAGTCCACCCAAAAAAGGTGCCAAAACAGCACCAAAGGCTGCAGTGATGGGATCTTGTGGCGCCTTCTGCCTTGATTCTTCATCTTTGTACAGCACCTCTAGGTTTTCATGTTTGTTTTTTAAAGGTGAGGTTTGAGCACAATTATTTAATAATTGGTCCTACACCCTTGGTGCTGGAGTGAGGTGTCTGGGCTGTGGTTCCCACCTGCAGACAGACATATCCTCTCAGCAGCCTCTGGTTTGACCACAACACCAAGAAGTCTGATGCGGATTCACTTAGGACAGACCCCCAGCCCAGCTCGGGGGGTGATTTTGGGTGTCCTGGTTCCCCATGCCCTCTATAACCCTGGCACTGATCAGCTCCTGTGGGGAGCATGGGCCCAGCTGAATGACTTCCAGTGAGTTGGAGATCCCTCTGCTGAGTTTGCTGAGTCCTTTCCATGGGATTTTCATGAGAACTTTGTGTATTCTGTGTGGTTCACAGCACAGGATTCATGGAGAGAATTCTCTGGCTGGCGTCGCTGGTGGAGCTGGGCTGACTGCAGAGGGAGCTGTGACCACAGAGAAGAGCTACAGGTGTCAACATTCCCAGTTTCAAGACTGAATTTCTCTTACTATAGCTAGGAAAGAGACGAAAAGGAAGAAGTTTAGCTTCATTTGTAAAAAATTACGCACCTCTGCCTATGGATTTTGGCTTTAAATTGCCTCTTTCAGAAGAACAAACCCATCAATGACCACTGAGGTCATCTAAACTCAGCAGTTGTCTGACCTGATGAAACTTGTGTCCTCATTCTTTCCTACACCTTGTTTGGTGACTGCCCTCTGGGGCAGGCTGTGCTTGTTCTGCTGGGCAGAACACAGCTGGATGAAGCTGGATTCTCCCAGAATGGATGTGTGGTGTTGCTGGATGCCTCCTCTGTAGCAATAATACCTTTGAGAAATAAACTTGCCGATGCGTTAGGCAGAGCTTCAAGAGACAGGAAAATGCAGAAGCTGTTGAAATGCTTGAGTTGCTGTGTATTTTAGTAAAGCAGCACTCACCTTATTAGAAAAGTTCCTTGAATTGAATCAAATCAAAAATAAAATATTTAAAGTTATTTTGGCAACTGTGTTTTAGTTTAGCCCTGGCTTGGTGGGATGTTTCTTCTAATTTGGTTTGCTGTAGATGTTCAGGTTCATGTGTTGGAGGTATGTGTGTGCTCCTAAATTGATGTAACAGCATGTTACAACTAAAACTTTCTTTCCAGCTAACTTCATGTTCCTGCAGTTTAGGTTAGCCACGTTAGCCCTCCTTGGACTATTTTTTTTTAATAGCAGCATCCAAGTTTCAACAAGGAGCATGTAAAAATTAGACATCCAGCTGCTTATTTGGCCATCTGCAGTTGCATGGAGCCCCCAGTGTTTCAGACACTTTTTTTTTTTTTTTTTCTTTTGCCTTGACTATTTCACGTGTGTTGATAACAAAGGCTTCCTGGAGCTTGGTAAAAGACAATAAACAGAGAGATCTTTTGCTTAGAATTTATGTGCCATTTTCCAGTCTAGCAGTTCAGAAATGTCAGATTTTGTCTGACTCCTGACCTTGCTGACAGCAGTTGCACGCTCAGTGCTTTGATGTGAAGACACTGGGTAGGTGCCAACGGAAGGATTTTGAATCCTGCCTTTGGCTTCTAGTGCTGTAGATCAAAATCTTACTTCATGTAAGAGAAATGGGGGGGGGGGGGGGGGGGGGGAAGGAAGTTTATTTAACTATATTATAGTTTTTTCAAAGTAGATTTGGCTCTATAAGCCGATCTGGGCTGTGGGAGATCCTTTTCCAGCAGTCATTTGTAATCAAAGTGGCAGTGAGTGATGCTCAGTGTCCTCACAGCTGGCACCTCACCAGCTTAGAGTGCTACTACTACAGTGATGTTAAGAACATGATCCAAGAGCAGCTGGAGAAAGAAGTAATTGAATTTGGACATGCAAAATATAAAGCAGCTTCTGCTCCAGACCTTGTACTAATCTTAAATCACTACCTTATCTTGTAACTCACAAATAATTTTGGTTTTTCTGCTGATTAGGCTTTTTGCTGCCTGCCTGCCTGTGCTGGAGAAGCACCCTTGGTCCACAGACAGCCCCTTCCCATCCCTGGAAATCAGCCCAGGAGCTCTGCAAATTCCTCCTCCAGCTCTACTCATCACCATTCCCACCTCTGGGCTGTCAAAATTGATTTCATCCACGTTCTTTGCTATCTTTCCAGTGCAAATCAGCCCAGGGAGGACGAGCTTGTGCCAGCAGGTATTTAGATAGGAGAGGCTGTTATTCAATCCTTCTATAACTGGATTTGCAAGAACAGGATGTAGTTTTTAAAACACCCATCTGAGTGCCTTCTCTGCTCACCACATCAATCCAACGAGCCTTTTGGGTTACACCAAGCAGGGTTTTGTGCATTGGAGCTTGTAGCTTTTAATTTATTTAGTGTTGTCTGTACATTTGTTTGAGACTTTGAAGAGACAGTAAGTTAGTAGGTATTTTTATGGCCAAACAGATCCACTCATACCAGGAACAAGCAGGAAACACTGCATTCAAAGGTGTTGTTTTCTAGCTTTGTTGTTGCTGTTATTTTGTGGGGGTTTTTTAAATGCAGGTGGTTTGGAAGAAGTGAGCAAAGGCAGTGCAAGGAAAAAGAATCAATATCTTTTAAATGACCTCTAATGACCAGGATGAGAAATCTCTGCCTGAGCATCAGCTTCTGAGGAGCCAGGTTCAGGTGCTTTTGGCCCCCTGTGTAAGGAATTTGCCCCAAATGCTGCCTCACAAAAGTATTTTATGCTAATACAAAATAGGTGCAGCAAGGCAGAACAGCTGACGGACTTCGAAGAAAACCTGACCTACAAAATCAAACTTGTCGCTCCTAGTTTAGGTTATCAAAGATTATAATGAGCTGTGCATTACTTATTTTTTCTAGTCACTCTCTTGATATGTTTTTGGACTGATATTCTGTTACTGTAAGGTTACTATTAATATAGTTGGTACAATCATATTAATATAAAATTCCATGTCTGATTATGTGTTTAAGCTTTTTAACATCCTTTTTCTGCACAAAACCAACCAGTGAATCAGTTTCAGTATGAGCTTACATGGGAAGCTATTGGTACAGCTGATGGACAACATGGATTTTATTTTGTTTTTGAAATAAAGATTAAATTGTAGCAAAACCAGCTTTTAAAGGCTGCACTGGACTATTTCTGTGGTTCAGCAATTCTGTTGTGGCTGGTATGGCTGAATAACCAAAGTGAACCCTGAAAAGGCAGGTGCTGGGTCTGAGGCAAACATTGGGGTGCTGGAGCTGAGTCACCCAAAAATCCAGTAACTGCTGGTCCTGCAGGATGTTTGGGCCAAACCCACTTTGGAGACAGCTTTGGGCAAAGCACCTGCCATTATCTCCTCATCTCCTTGTTGTGAACCATCCTGACTGATCCCAGCTTCCCTGTTGCTAGAGCTGAGTATTCAGGAAGCAGGGTAGTAGTGCCATCTCTGGCACAAGAAAAGCATCTCAAAATAGTGAGGCACATAAATTCCAATACATCCATTCCCCCCACTCCTTGTTTACTGCTAGAGCTTAAGCAAAGCAACTGGTTTGGTGTCTTCACCCTGTTTTTGCAAACAAGCATTGCTTTCAATCCCACAGAGATACATGTGTTACATATCCCAGTCCTGGAGGCATTTATGAAAATAAACATTAACCCTCCTTTGACATTTTAATTTCTGCAGAAACTCCTTTCCTTGGGCCCAAGAGAGAGGAACTGGAAGTGTGAATCTTTCAACATGCTGGCTGAAGGCTGCTAGCAACGTGGAATTTCATGGTGGGGTTGTGGACTCCAGGTGAGAAACTCCTGTTAAGTTTCCTTTTGTGATTCAGCACTGAGCTTATGGGCAAACAAAGATGTTGAGGAAGCAACTCATCCTCTTCCTCAGAGAAATACTATGCAGACCCAGGGAGTGTTTTATTCTGTACTCTATTTATTCTGAATGAGGAATCCACAGGAGACGTTGCCAAGCAATGTCAGTTACTGATTTTGTCACGTAGCAGTGACACCCCACTCAGCAAATGGTACCAACAGGAGACTGAAATGAATTCTATAGACCAAGTTGCACCAATAAAAGCACCAGTAAGAGATGAGGGCTGCCGAATGCTGAGGTGAATCTGTCCAGTTGCTTCAAATGAAGTAACTTATTTCTCTTCCAGCCTCTGTGCAAGAAAACAAGAGGCATCGACAAGACCGCTGGGACACGAGATGTTTAGTGGCACTTTGATCGAATCACTAAGGTTAGAGGAGGTTTAGGCACTCAAAAAAAAATAAAATCCTGTGATCCAACTGGGCATGAGCTAGGGGCAGGAAAAAGCTCAGTCCAGGAAAACCTGGTTAAATAAATGCCCCAGGCATCCCTACACCGATGTGCTGTCAGAAAAATGCCTGTATGGAGACAGCGTTTCTCAAGAGCCACCTCCTGGAGGGAGATTTCATCCTGCTTGGTCTGAGACAGGAACAGTAGCTATTTAGGATACCAGAAAAAGGGTAAAAGCTTTTAAATATAATCATTCAGCTCTTTAAAACAATTCACAAAATGGTGCCAGATTCATTGAAATGTTTTTCAAAGTGGGAGCTACAGGGCTGTAGCCACAAGAGCACTGTAGTGTGGATGGTGCTGCGGGACAGGGAGTTCTGAGTTTCCAGCATATAAACACTGCTGGCTTGCAGGGCCAAAGCCATGGAAGGGCTTTATAACAGGTAAGCCAGGGAAAAACTCAGGACATCTATTCCTAAGGGTTCACAGTGAGTAATTTTGAAGCCAATGGAGAATGCTCCGTGCCTACAACCCTCTCACACTCCTTGTTGTCCAGGAGCTGAAGACAGGTTGACATGAACACATCAGAGTATTAATTTCATAAGTGCTTATGGAATCTACAGTCATTCCCATTCATGATGATTTGTCACCTAATAGTGAGGTCACTCTTGTGCTGTTAGCTGGAAAGAACAAGCATGAATGTGCATTTCACGTGCAGTCTTATGCAGGCAATTATAAAAAGATTGAAGTTCAATATCCATGCAGGGGCCTGGTGGACACTTGGCAGATGATCTTTTCATCAAAAACTGACTCCCCTACTGATTCATCATTAAAACCTGAATCCTCTTGGCAGTCCAGTATAAATGTGTGTTTCAGACACGAAAATCCATCCATAAGTTGTGAAAAGAATCAACTCCAGGTCACTTAAGACTATTGAGAAATTTTGGTTGTTCTTCTCCTCTTGGTAAAAGTGTTTCTCCACCAATCTTCGGACCTTTTTTCTCCTAGAAACATGAACCATGGAGAAAGGAAGTTAAACATGTGGTAGGTGTCTCCCAAACACTTCTCTGGCAGAAACTGTGGTAGGGCTAAATTACCTGACTGAACATTGACAGACCCTCTAGGGACCTTGACATTCTGAATTCTTACAACTTTGTTCAAAAGCCATTTCTCCATGGTTAAATAAAACAAAGCTTTGAGGACAGAAGGCAAAAAGTGGAAGTCCATATATAACACAGCCTGCAGGCCCCTGTGTGTACCTGACAAAATGCAGAGCTGCTTGGCTTTGCTGGGAGCTCGTAAGGCACAGAACCAAAGAAGGGGACAAAAGTACCACAGGAAGCAGCTGGAGTGCTGAGGTGCTCAGAACTGCTGGCGCACACTTACCTTTAGCATCCCATCTCGCTCCCACTTGAAGAGGCCACAGTTACTGAAAGATGAAGATGGCATGTGAGGACCACTGTGCTGTGTTTGCTACACAGTACGAGGGGATCCTAAAGTAGCCCCACACCCAGTCCATGCTCCTTGGCACAAGGGCCAACATTCCCCTTTTAGCACACAGTTATGTGACTCACAACAAGTTACTTGTGAAGGGACAGTACCTAAGTCCCAGTCACTATTTCATGAGGCTCATTTCTTACCTGCAGGGCTTTTTTGGAAGCCTGTCAAGGGAAATAGCTCTGCTTCCACAAGGACATTTGAAAAATTTCTTGATGGCATCATGCCAGAGGTAGTCGTGGTTATCCTGCACACACGTCTCCAGAGGCTTGAAATAGGTGTAATTACACTGTCAGGGAGGAGAGAGAGAGCATATGAGACCTGTTCTGAGGGCTGGCAACAGCTGAATGTTCAGAGGAAAGCATCCTTGTCCTCTCCCATCCTGAGGAGACCAGCAGTTGGATCATGGCCCTAGGCTTTGTCACTGCTCCTTTTAATGCTATCCTCCCATTGCCACCACCCTGTGGTCCTGCTCCCAGCATTTCATGGGGCACCAATGTCCCTCTGAGCAGTCCCAAAACAGGCAGGGAAGTCAGCAAGAGGGAAAGTTCAGCAGGGGCTGACACTTTGGAAGTGGCAGGTAATGCTTCTCTTCCTCTCAGTACATTTGGGACAGTCATAAAGCTCCACTCCTCTTCCTGATGGCAAAGTCCCTGGAAATGCTGATAGATGATTCCTGTCCAGTGTTAGTGTTTTCAAGGACTTTGGTTGTTTTTTTCATGAAATTTGGGGAACTGAGGGTCCTGGTACAAAGCACTTCATGGAGGAAACAGAGAAATTCAGGACAGCAATAGCCATGGAACCACTGGCATAAGCACTGAACCGAGATGTTGAGCCCAGCACAAAGCCTTGCCATGCCTCAGTCACTCCATGCACAGGCTGCTCTCAGCAACAGGCTTAAGGAACAAAACATCAAACCCTGCACTGGAGCACAGCCAACAGAGTGACAGCTGGGAGTCTGCAGGATAGTCTAGCACCATTTTGTAGAATCCATGTTCCACTCCCCTGCTAGTACCCTGGCTCCCCTTCACTCACCGTTTTACAGGTCACAACTCGGCATTTCACTGCTTTAATGTTCCTCATCTTCTCTTCCAGCTCTTCCTTTTTCACCAGTGGCTGAAAGTATTGCTCCTGCAGTTCAGCCTCTGCCTGTGAGGCACACAAAATGGGTTGTGAGGACACAAAGAGGGAAGAAGTCACTCCATAAATGGCCTTAAGGCAAATTATTACCGGGCCTGCTTGAAGCAGACTGCAGTCTGGGAGAAGAGAAACACATTATCTCTTTTGCTCCAAACGATCCATTATTGTACACATGCTGTAGTTCACCAGCACTGAAACGAGCCAGGTCTGCACAAGTGGGAAGGTTTAACAACAGCAGGAAGTACTGAAATAAGCACATACCCAGGACAGTGCAGAGAGAAGTCAGGTAGGCAGATGTAATTAATGGAATGGGTTCTTAGCCAAAATATTAGTCCCCAGAAGACCTTAAAACAACTATGACTTCATGCCAATAAATGTCCAAGAAAAGAGCCCTGTGCCATTGGAGGTGTTGTAACCCTGGGAAAGTGCTCAGCAGAGACCCCAGTGTGACAAACCCAACCTCTCAACTTTCAGGGCACCTGATGGCATTTCACAGCTGACATGAGCCACAGATGAAGGTGGCAGTTGGCTTTATGTGGCCAAGATGTCAAGTAATGAGGGACGAAATAGGCATGTGGCTCATTTGATTTTAAGGCAGGGGGATTTCTTTGATTATCCACCAATAGGAAACTTCACTGATTCTTCCAAACAACAAAAAAACTGATGTCAGCTGGCAACATAACCATAACCTGGCTATGGCAACAGTGCTGACTTGCAGGTACTGTACCCTGTGTGTCCAGAGACACCCAGCCCTGCTCCTCAGGACAATCTGGAGCCTATGAGATGTTTGGGTGCCTGCTTCTTGCTGACATCATGAAGAGTCCAGTCAGCTCCCAGTTCTAAGCCCTCAGTCACATCTGGATTGAGGCCATACCTCTTTTAGGACATCTGTGTGCTTGGACTTGGCCTTCAGGATTTTCTGGAACTCTTCTGACTCCAGATAGGCCAGCTGCTCACGCCGTTTCTTTTGGGCAGGTTCCAGTTCATCCATTTCTAGGGAGACAAAAAGGGTCAGTCCTACAAAACAAGGCTGTGATGGCTAAACTTGCTCTCTGCAGGTGATTTTGGAAATCTCAGGTCTCTCAAGCAGATGTTCAGGTCAAACAGCAGCCTTTCATAGCTTGGGAACATGAAAACAAGTTCAAATATGGCTTCAGAAAAAATAAAAGTATTTTTTTAAAATAGCATTGCATCTTCTCTATAACACTGTACTAGGAATTTTCACATTACTCCCAGGAGTGCAAGCAGTGTTCCCTCTCTGACTGATGAAGAAACTTTAAAGGGAATTAAACAATTCATCCAAGATCACACAGTAAATCACCAGCAGGCAAACTCAAGTTCCCACAAAAAATTCAGACACCTTCCCAGGTGAGACCAGTTCTTGGTTTCCCTTGGTGAAGTCAGCCTTGCACTGCAGATGTTCAAGTGCCAGAAGAAAGGGAACAGAGATGAGCACAGGGAGCTATCAGAGATTATATTTCACACTTTCTCCACAGGGTTAGAGATTTTTTTAGTCTTTCCAATAAACCCTTGAAGTTCCAAACAGACCTAAATTGGCATCTTTTTAGCACAGCAATTATGTCCTTAACCCAGAGCAACTACTGCTCTGTCAGTAGGACAGAAGCACATTTTTTTCTGTTCTAGAAGCTAACAGTACATACCATTGTCTGCTTCTGCACCTTGTGGCTGAGCAACGTTTTTCTCAACTCTTTCAACAATTTCCAGGACATCCTCAGCATCAGTCCGTTTCCTCTTGACGCTGTTTGGGTCTGTTTTAGGAAGAATCTGGCCTTTTGCCCGTAGTCGTTGTATTGCAGCCAGCTGGAAAACAGGACAGGGCAGGGAAGTGTTGGTGACCTGTCTGGCTACTTCCAGAAGTAGCAGAGGAAAGCTGTCAACTGCAAGAGAACACCCACTGGCCTGAGCATGGAGCTGGCTGGAGAGAGGCCCAACAAAATTGCCAGCTCTGACAGACACCCAGCCCCTCGTGACTTCCCAAACTATAAAGTCACTTCTCCACGGGTGTCACCAGGCCCGGTGTCTCTGCAGCTGAGCTTCACCTGCTTCACAAATCAGTAAGTTTTTCAGAGAAATCAAATCACTGAGATTTCCATATAAACCGATAATAATTTGGAATTAATAGGAAATTTCTTACAACTATTTCTTCTCATACTCCCAGAATGCTAAGACTTCCTCATTCTAAGTGGAAGAGAAAAGTTTCTTTGACAAACAAATGAACATATTTTTGCCAAAAAAAGACGCAGGCTGTTTTGGCTAGAAAACAAAATTTTCCAGACTCATGACACAACACAGCTGAACCCGTTGCTTACCTGCCTGTCAAACAGAAAACACCTGCAATAAACTGCACTAGCAGTGCCAAAGTTTAGCCCTCCAGGGATTTTCAGCACAAATCCCTTGCCTTAAGAGACTGACTGCAGGCAAGATGGCAGCGTGGACTTTGGCACTAACAGCTATCAGGAACCACAGGTATCCTGTGTGCTGGAATATAGGCCAGTGTGATCCCACAAATGATAAACTCCACTAACACCAGAACTGAGCTGGGCCATATCTGACCAAAGACTCCTCTTCTACCACAAACCAAATTTCCCTTAACCTCTCTAATACTTAAAAGATCCAAAGAGCTGGTACCTTTTTGGCTTCTGCCAAGCTGTCTAGCTTTGGCCTTGGAGGTGGGGACTTGTCAAAGAAGAGGATATCTTCTCCTTCTGAAAAGCCTGTACCTAGCCTGGGCCTTTGAGGAGTTGGCATTTTTGCAGCTTTGGGAAACTCTGCCCCCGGCACTGGGGAATGGAGGGAGGTCTGTCTGGAGGAGGATGGCAGAGCAGGAGTGCTGGCTTTACCTGTATTCTGGAGAAACCTTGTAAGACAAGAATAATTAATTCAATTAGGGACACAAGTCAGAGATAGAAAGGTTTAAGAAACAGATAGGAGAGGATGCAGACTATGATTTTTTACTATTTGGCCTTTAATTGCTAAAGGAAACAGAAATTTTGGCATTCAGAAGAAGAAAACAAGATTGGTAAAGGACTCACTGGGTCACTGAAATCAAGAGTGACTTGAAGAAGTCACCAGAAGGAGTGAATGACCAGTTGTTTTCAAAGCTAAAATCAGAGACAGGCATCACACAAAGCTGAGAAGTAAGAAGTGAAAACACAGCTATCCTTAGAGCTACAATAACAGAACTCTTCCTGTGAAAGCCAGTGTGTCTTACCGCCTCTGAATCTCTTCAGATCGCTTTTTTCTGGCCTCCAGCAATTTCTGTTTCTGTTGCTTGAGCAGTGCTGAAGCAGAGATAGACTGGAAATTTGCCCCTTGCTTCTTTTCAGCATCTGGAAAAAAGAATAAATCGAAATAAAAAGCCACTTTGCTCAGAAGGAGGTAGAGTGATTTTAGAGTCTTTCTTCAGGCAAAAGGACAATACCTGTTTTGGTCCAGTGTTTGCAGAGATTTCGTGCTCCAAAAGTTGGCTGTGCCAGCAGTTCCCTGAATTCTTCAGAACACTGCATGGGTCTCTTTGCTGCACCTGAGTGGAAGAGGCAGAAATACAATAGATTTGAAGTGAGGAAGGGAAGCAGACCTGGCTTTCCAGATGTAAAATAGTCTAGGTTGGAAGAAGCCTTTGAAGGTCACGACTTCTCAAAGCAAGACCAACCTTTACATTATATTTGGTTGCCCAAGGTCTTGTCATTTGTCACAGACATTTCTATCCCTTCATCAACTCAGTCACTCAGTTCCTCATCAGCCTTGGCTGGCTGTGTTACTCCCACCATTCCCATTTTTAGGATGCTTGACAGTCCTGAAGCCTCCACACTTTATCCCTGGAGAATTAAGAGCGGCTAAAAGCTGCTGTGGACATACACCATGTTGTCTGAAATGGAGGCAACTGATGGAACTGAAAGATGTAAATAAGACTCAGTGGCATCTAGAACACAGTTTGAATAATCTGTCACCTGCTCTCCAAGGAGCATAAAGAGTGTAATATTAAGTGCTTTATAGAAACAAAACAGAGGCAGAGAAGACTGGTGACATCTCAGGGGCTAAGAAAGGAACATGCTTTGACACAAAAGAAAAGCACTAGAAACAAGGTGGGTTCTCAGGAGGTCCCCTGCATTGCAGACCTGACTGATTAATACTTAGTATGCCTTCGAAGCTTTCAAGGTTGACAGAAGTAATTTATTTTAATCAAATAAAATAAATTCTCTGGTTCAAAGCTCTTAAAACTTCCAATTCCCATTAATCTGGCAAAGATCTTCTGTCACTGTCCAAAGACAGAACAGGAGAGTTAATTTGGGGGCACTGATGAAAAAAAAAGATGCACGGAGCCACACAGTTGCTTAGTTACATTTGCCTTGAAACTGTGATCTCAAGAGGGAAGTGGAATTTTGACCAATTGAGGAAGCTGCCTGCAAATGACCCCTTCTGCAGCAAAGTGACTGCCAGGTTCCTTCAGTGACTAGAAGGGCCTTGGACACATCTACACATCGAGCTGGAAACATCTAAAGAGTGAAGAGACCACTTGGGTAATTGGGTACCAATTTTCTGCCTGGTTTCCTGGACAATTGCATCAGATCCTCTCACGACCAGGTTGGAGAGAGTGGTTTGAATCTTCCTTTTCGGCACAGCAGATGCAGCACTAGAAAGAGGAAACAAATCCAGAACATCAGAATTTTCCCATGCTTAGAGCAAGGACAGAAGCCTGAATACTAGCCCAGTGCTAAAACAAAACTCCAGCCACCCCAAGGGCCATCTGTGTTTTTTGGAAGGATGTGGTTCTAAATCCAAATTCCAGCATAATGTTTAGGATCTCCCATTTCTCCTTTTGTTGAGGTATGTATTTCCTATGCATTACTAAAAAACTAAAACATAGATCTAAAGGAGGAAAACGAAACATAGATCAAAGCTTTGCTTTGCCCACAGGTCATTCCAGGGATGGAAAGAAGGTTGGAATTGCTCCATTACTGTGGAGTCACACCAGGTATCAGAGGGCAGTGCTAAGGGAATAAAAGCTGTGGCCAAGCACAGAGCTGGATCCGGCTGTGACTCATCTTTCCACAACTGTTTTCATGGGATTTGGATAAAGGATCAAATCCTTTATTTGGGTAAAGGATCTGGGTCAGTCTTGTTTCCTTATTAACCCAGAGTGACACTGTATTATTTCAGCCACGGAAGACATGAGGAAATACAGAAAACACTGACTCTGGGATTTAATGCAGTAAGCCATAAGAAAGTACAGTAACAATCTCGGAGACTCAAATGCTTGGGATCTCATGATCTCAAAGTCCATAAATCTACTGAAACACAAAGCTGCCTGGCTTTACACCACAGTATTAATGTAGAGGTAAAAACAACCCTTACCACATCTTAGTACCAACTCAAAATTTTCCTGTCAAACAGCAGCTCTGTTACCACATGGCTGGTTGGATTATACCAAATGTGGGGCTTTATTCCTATTTGGTGAATGTAATTAAGGCAAAGATGTTCTTTAAATGAACAGACTCCCTTAGATACAGCTTCAGGCTCCCTTGTACATATAAGGGAAATTCTGTTCAAAAGCAAGGGAAATAAATCCTTTGTCTTACACTGAGGCTGCATATGCTGCTGAAGAAACTCCTCCATAGTAAAACCCATCCTGACACAACCTCTCCTTCAAAGTGGGATTTTTCCGACCAACTTTTTTGGGAATGCGGCCACCGGAAAAGGTGGACTGCAGATCTGCCCTCTTCGAGCTCAGCTTCTTGTACTGGGATTGTACGTGATACTGGCAATATTCACAGTCATTCTGAAAAGAAGCAGGAGAGGCCTGTTACAGAACATCAGCAATTACAATTTCCTTCATTCCTCTCACCCACATGCATCCTTGTATGGCTAAAATGAAGTAACACCTCTATTGTGGTACTCCAGCATTTGATCAACTGAGCAAAAATATGCCCACACTCAAGCAATGAAAAACAAAGCTAAAAGTTTAGTTAGTTGGAAGTCAAGATCCAGAAACAAGTAAATAAGTTAGAGTATCAGTACAAAATCAGCAGCCAGATTTTCACCGACAGCTTAGGAATGCCCTGACTACTGAGATACAGACCAAGTTCACAATCTGTGCACAAGGATCACCATTCTTCTTTCTGGCTTTGCAGGTGCCCATATCCAGAGCTTCTCCCATGAGGAGGATCTTCTGGGGATGATCAATGGACAAACACACCTAGACAGAAATCAGAACATCCTCTTTCTAGATGTCACTGTTTTGTCTCTGATCTGGATCAGTACTCTGGTAGTAACAACCTAGTCTTAAAATGCAGGCCTAGCTTAAGAAAGCTGTATGTCCTATTCAAATTGAGAAACGGCTCAGTCAAAAAGAAAAAAGTGAATTTACTTCTCTCACAAACAGATGAAAGACATTTTAGTTCTATGCTCAGAGCCTCAGGAAACCAAAAAACATGTAAGACAGTTCAAATTGTGCTGTAAATGATCCTGTACAGCTGCTTGGCTCTGATACCATCATGACCCCCACATCCAGCAGGGCATGGGAGGAAGAGCTGTACCAGGGCTCTCTGTCCTTCTCCAAATGTCTTGGTCCACTCAAAACTCAGTCCTGTGCAAGAAGAGTGCTTCACACAACCAAATGCACCAGGGACTGTGACTGTAGCCAAGGGATAATTTCAGAAGTCAGTTTTAATGTAGCAATAAATGTGAACATTTTAGCAACAAAGAGCTATTCTTGACAGCTAAATGCAGACCTCCTATTAAATCTAGTGTGTCTTCCTGCTCACCAACGGGACTATCTACTGCCTATTCATGCTAATTTAAGCAATTATATAGCTTAAAAACAATTAATGAGATCCTTAATTTTTCTATTTGGAGAATTTAAAATGCAGAACACTACATGATCAGCTACTAGACTGAAATTCCCCTTGATAGAAGTAACTGGAAACAGGTTCCATTCCAGTGCAATTAAAAATATATTAATTTATTAGCAAAATGAAGCCATCTTAAATGTTCTGCATGTTCTGCATTTAAAAATAATCAATTAAACAGATGAACTACTATGTATCAAGCAACATATATTTACATAACACGTTTGTTCAATAAATCAAATATTGCTGCTTCTCTGTCGTGATTTTTGAACCAGAAACATTTTGTAATCATATCTCATGCTCGAATTAGAAGAGAGAAATGTGCTTATCCACTTATTTCAGCTTTGAGAGACCTCTAGGCTGAAATAGGTGGTGCACTGAAGTAGTTGAATAAACTGAAATGAAAATACATTCCCTATATTTGTGGAAGAGCCAACTGCTACTGAGAGCAGATTAAAAACAGGAATAAACTTTGGGTTTAAATGCTTCATAGGACTTCTTGAATTTCAGTCTTCCAGGCGGCAAGGAGCAGATATGCACCATGCAACTACCTGAATGCAATTCAAACTGTTGGGCAGACTGCTGCAATTTCAATCTGAAGATGTGCTACAAAGCTAAATCTCAGCCAAATATGAAAAGGTTCAGCTAAAAGTTTTTATCTACAGCTGAATGAAAAATCCTCTCACCTCGTCTGAGCCTTCTTTAGGTTTCATAGGGTTGGCATTGAGCAGGCCAATGACTGTGCCTTGGTCAGTCTTCCAGTGCTCCTTGTGGACTTCCCCAAAGAGGAAGAGCGAGACGCACGCACTGAGGTCCCGCAGGTCATTCAGCCGCCAGATGCTGAAGGTCCTGCCCTGGAACAGACAATCCCTTTCCTCTCAGCTTTGCAGCAGACACACTGATTGCATCCCCTCTGCCTGTTTCTTTTAAAGAACTATCCTGACTTACCCCCTTACAAGGTTTTAATGATTTAGAAAAGCACAATTTGTAATCTCAGTAAAGTTTAGATACAGTATCTCCAGTCATCCATGTTTCCAGTTCTGGGGTTCTTAAAGGCCAAAACAGCAAATAATTCTGCTACCACCAACCTTTCTGGTATCAAAGCTGGGCAGCACACTTGTTTGTTGAATAAAGAGGTTTTTACCCTGCTGAACACACAAAACTATTTCATCAATTACTTTCTATAGGACACATACAATGCTGGATGAAACCAGACAAGCCAAGATCTTTAATAAAGAAGTTTTCCATTAACTATATGAAGTTGGCTGATTAAGTTGAAGATCTAAAAAAGTTTCTCAGGAAAGACCACCAGCGTTTCACCTGAACTGAGCAAGGGATAAAATGAAGTTACTTACATTATTTGCACTCTGAGGAGTGACCTTCTTCACTATAACTCCAAATGTTACCCAGTCTATTTCCTCCAGATTTTCAGTAGCAAGTTTGTTCTTCAGCTGAGACAGTCGGATGAGCTTCCTGTTTGCCATTTTCCTGTCCATTTCGGCTGAAGACACCCGGGGTTTTCTAGATCCAGGGGAAGCAGGTAAAAGACAAACATATCCATTGGCACAAATGGACAATTAAAATCAATCAGCACTTTCCTGGGGAGACTGCATCTTGCTACAAAACGCCTCTGTGCCTTACTTCACCCTGAGGTCGCTTGAAATAAAACCCTCCCAATATCAGAAAGCTACTGATGACACTGGTTTTTTGTCCAAATAGCTGCATTGCAACTCAGCCCCACGCCTGCATTAACTCTGCTCATTTCAGACTAACCAGGAATGGCTGACTGAGCTCAGAATACAGCTCGGGTTCTGGTGAGGACACTGTGAGGATTCAGAGTCCTCTTGTGGCCACACTGAGTATAGGGATGGTGAGTGGCTCCTGAGGCTTCTGTGTGCAGCAAAAACTGGCTCAACTGGAGCTCGGCTGGGCTTTGCACATGCCCACTGCTTCCCTGCTCTACCCCTGAGGATATCCCAGGGAAGGCAGAGCTCATGAAATTTGAGCTTTTATTACAAAAGAGCAGAGCTGAAAACAGAAACATGGTACTAAGCCTAAAGTCAATGTTACATGATTACTGATCAACCAGCCAGTGCTGTGGTTTTGTGTCACATCTCTTGATGACAAGTAACTAATCTGACAAGGTTAAACCAGGTATATACATTGTGTTTTCTTTGCCTTTACTGGAAGGGTTGTCCCCAGACAGGGCTCAGAGCTGGGCTGCTGACCTTAATCTCAGTCCTGAGAAGGTTTCCACAGACACTGGCTGTGTGGTTGCACTGGAGCATGCAGGCACATGAGAAGTCTTCTCTCTGGTCACCTTACTGGGCGTGTTTCCTACGGCAGACTTGAGGGGCTGGAACGCCAGGCTGAGTACTTGCCGTGGAGGAGGAATCTTGTTCTCTTTCGCAGAAGAAAAAAGGCATAGGTCCCATTACAAAGAATACAATAATTAAATGTAATAAGCTCGCTGCCACCAGACCACTCCTGGCACATTGAGTAGTATAACACTGCCCTGGGTGTGTCCACACCACTGAAGGGAACTATAAGCTTTTGACAGAAGCTCAGTGTGTTTAGTAAAAGGTAGACTGAGAATGGTACCTGCTGAGGATGTGTTTGATTTCTGCATTCCTCGCTTGGCTGGTGGTATAGGATTGCCCAGCTGGGCTGAGAAGCATGGCGACTCTTGCAGCTTCTGAACTTTCCTTTCCTTTAAGGGTGGACAGGGAGATTTACCTGGCCAAGGGAACAAAAAAACTGATACCTCAGGATCTGGACTCAGACTCTAAGCACTGCTCCAAACTGTGTAATTCCTGAATAACAAGTCCAAGCTACATGGAAAGTCCCACATGGAAACATTTCAGCCAAGTTGTCAGCTGAAATGCAACAGCTGAAAAAGCCCCAAAGACGCTTCCCCATGACAGTTTAAGACTTTGTATGTCATTGCAACCTCAAAGCTTTGGGAAGTAGAAACATCCCCTGTTTTGCAATCTTTCCATGAGGTTTCATTACTACATCCAACACACTATAGCAACAAACACAGCTGTATACACTGGGTGTACCATCATCTGCCAGGAAGAAGGGACACCTCCAGAAGAGTCTGGAGCACTTATGAAAGCTGTCCAATGTAGAATTAATCCATGATGCAGAGATCAAAACTGATCTAATCTGTAGCTGTAAGAAACAACCTGTGTGGGAATACACCAGACCACCATTCCTCCTTGCTACTTAGTGCCCACTTCAGGATTATTTAAGTCCTGCCTATAAAGTCACACTGGTAAGCCAATAAATCAAATTCATTTAATTAGTTTCATTACCAGAGGTTTTTTCAGGGCCTGAACTGGACTGCTGCCCAAGAGCAGTCTTCTGCAACTGCTCCTGTAATGTCTTCATCTGTTCTTGTAATTTTCTCAGCTCAGCTAGGAAAGAAAGGAGAAGAAAAAGGATAATAATGAAGACAGCAGGAAGCCATTGGAAACAGGGACTTATGAGATCCCTGGAAGTCTGGCAGTTTTACTGCATCATGAAAACTTAGAAAATGAAGACTTGAGTCATGATGCAGATTTACTTGATTCTACACAGCTCATAGTGAAGGCAAACTTTTCCATACAGCCTGGAGCTGGGTCCTCTCATAAAAATACTTTACTTAATTGTGGTATGTTCCTTCCCACGTTGAATAAAACTTTCCTATTCACCATAAGACAATTTAAATGGCTGATGATTGCACTCCTTAGCATAAAGAAGTACTTCCTCATATAATCAAATACACAGCCTGGACACAGGAAAGTTCTGGCCAGCTCTGCTTCCACAATGACTTCCACACGGGTAGGGCAGAACCTCCTGTCAATAAGCCCTGAGGGGGAAGGGACTGGTGTGCTGGTGAAAGGTGCCAGGATGATATCTGATGCCCTGAAGACTGAGGCAACATTGCTCTTCATCAGACAAGGTAAGGTACACAGGCAACCTTCCCTATGCTACTCAGCACAGCTCTGTTACTCTCCCTGGCTTACTTAAGTCCTCTGTATTTCTTTTGGGAAAACAAGTTTAGTGAGTTTGGCCACTGGACACTGAAAACTGAACTTAGAAATTTTCACAAGGTCTTTCAGTATTTCTTCTCCAGCCATCATCAAGAAGAGGCAGGCCATACCTCCTGCCCATTAGCACTCTAGAGACAGAATATATCAAACAAAACAGATCAAAGATGCTGTTGCAGAAACCTTGCAGCTCTTCATTGGTTTTCTCCTTCGCCTGACTTGGAGCTGAAGGGGAGACAGCTTTCTCTGTCTCCTCCTCTTGCAGCAGGTCATCTACATCTCCAAACAGTGTAGCCAAGTTCTCCTTCTGCTCATCAATTGTGGTGTCCTCAGCATCAACCTCCTCAGTGTAGGATGCATCATCTTCTGCATCAAAGAGCTCATCGTATTCATCTGGTTCCCCACCCTCATCCTCTGGAGCATCTTCCTCCTCAGGAGAATTCCTCTCCTCAGTTGCTTCATTTTCTTCCAGGAGGGAAGCCAACAAATCCAAGTCATCATCAGCTAAGGAAAAAATTAGAGTCAGAGTTATTTCTGGCCAGTTAAAGAAAAGCTGCTAAAGAATAAAAAATCCAAGACACCTTGATTTACAAGCTAATGACAACTGAAACTAGAACAGAGAAGCAAGTGGCATTTTTTTAAAAAAGTACACTTCAGGTTTAGCTAAAGGCATGTAGTGCAGCTTCTGGCTGTGAGGCCAGATGGAAATGTAGTTGCAGATGCCCTCAGCTTGTGGCATAGGCTGGCAAGTCAGCAGAAAACTTGCCAGCTACTCAGCACTGGTTTTTCCTCATGCAATTCCTTGAACAGCAGCTGCTGTTACACAGAAAAACCTGGAACCTGTAAACGTGTAGCCAACAGAGACACACACCCATGTAGCTTTTGTCAATGGAAGGGGAAGAAGAAGATGCAAGGCAGACAACAGAGCATATCCTCAGATATAGTTTGTTCATGGAAAAACAGGGAGAACAAAGAAATAGAGACAAAGGGACAAAAATAGAGAAGAGAGAAGTACAGAGAGACAAATGGGACAGACAGAGCAGAAATTAAAATCTGAGCAAACCAAGAAACTGATTTAGCCTTTGCTGCTGAGGAAAACACCAAATCAGGGAAGGCAGAGAGCAACCTCACAGGGGAATGACAAGAAGAAAAGCAAGAGGCAAGCTCAAAGGGCTCAGCAAATAAACTCAGTGGAATGTAAATTCCTTTGCTAAAAGCCTTACCAGGTTTTCTGAACACTTGAATTCATTAACTAACAAGCTAATAAGAAGACAGATTTCCCACTGAAAGGAATTTTCTCCCTTACCGTCCATAGTTTCACCAAGATTTCTTTAAGAGTCCCTCAAGGCAAAATATTCTGTTATGGGGAGAACAAAGGTGATACTGTTAAAGTACATATACCTTGTCTAGAAATATATATTGTGTTCAGGCTCCTTATTGAACAAATTGCAATCCACCAGCTTGGTTTTGTTTACAGCCGCAGATGAGGACTCCACTAAATTTAAAACCCTCACATACATTTTCTGCCTCAAAAGTCTGACCCATGCTAAACTCATTGTTTAGCAATGAGTAAAGACATTGCTTTTATTAAAAAAGCCCATTACAGACACAGAATTTAAGAAATGCCAACCACGTTCTCATAGTAATAACCATTTCCACCTCACCTGATTACACTGAGTACACCATAATTACCACTAGCATCTAACCAGTTATTGAAGTCTTAACAGCTGCTATTCTCAAAAGTGTACATTCTGCATTTCTCATCGCTTCTCCATTTCATGGAGAAGTGTCCGTGAAAAACAATCAGCACGGACAGACATGAATGGGCCAGGGAAGCTTGGGTAAGAAAGATCAGATATCCACTGAGACCAAATGAGTCACAAACCTAAACTCCAACTGTGCTTACAGATCTTCCTGCTGGAGAATCATTTGTTTCGCCCATAAACTCCGCATTTGATAGTTTTCTCATGGTCCAGAATATTTATTTTCAGCAACACTGCACAACTCGCAGGAACAGGGAAGGCCAGCGACCATCGCGGACCCCGCGCTTTTTCCCTCACGCTTCCCGTCTCCACTCGGCCGCTTCCCCCACCCAGAAGAACCCCGACCTCCTCCGAGGTTCCCTCCCCCGCGGCTCCCCGACCCTCGGGCCAGGCTCCATGCCCCGGGATCCCTCCTTGTGCCCCGCTCCCCTCATACACCCCGCTCCCCACTTTCCTCACCCACCCCGCTCCCCTAACACAGCCCGCTCGCCCCACACATGCCACTCCCCGCTCCCCTCACACATCCCGCTCCCCTCACGCTCCTCGCTCCTCTCAGGCTCCCCGCTCCCCTCACGCTCCCCGCTCCCCTCAGGCTCCCCGCTCCCCTCACGCTCCCCGCTCCCCTCACGCTCCCCGCACACACGCCACTCACCGCTGCCCTCACACCCCCCGCTCGCCGCCGCGCGCGCTGCCACTACCCGCCAGAATTCGGACCGGCCCCGCCCCTTCCCGCGCATGCGCGCAGACGCCATATTCAGTGCTGGCAGCCGCGGCGCTGCCCGGCGCCATCTTGGCTGTGGGCGGGCGGAGGGGAAGGTGCGGGTGCCCGCTGTGGGGCGGCCGTGGCGGCCTGGGGATCACAGAATAGATGGGATTGGAAATGTCCTATCGAGTCTAACCCATAACAGATCACCACTAGGTCATGGCACTGACTGCTACGTCCGGACTTCCCTTAAACATCTGCAGGGACGGTCACTCCACCACCTCCCTGGGCAGCCCGTTCCAATGTCGAATCACCCTTTATGTGAAGAAATTCCTTCCACTGTCCAATCTAAACCTCCCCTGGTGCAGCTTGAGGCCATGTCCTCTCCTCCTTTTGCTGGTTGCCTGGGAGAGGACACCCACCTGGCTACATCCTCCTGTCAGGGAGTTGTAGAGAGTGAAAAGGTCCCCCCTGAACCACCTTTTCTCCAGGCTGAGCCCCCCAGTTCCCTCAGCTGCTCCTCACAGGACTTGTGCTCCAGCCCCTTCCCCAGCTCCATCGCCCTTCTCTGGACACGCTCCAGCATCTCAATGCCCTTCCTGAGCTGAGGGGCCAGAACCGGAGACAGGATTCAAGTTGTGGCCACACCAGTGCCCACAACAGAGGGAAGAATTACACCCCTGGCCCTGCTGGGCACTTTATTCCTGATACAGGCTCTGGGTAAGGCCATTCAGCTGCAGGGTTGCCCGTGTCTGGGCAGAGTGGCCTCAGGGATCCGTCACAGCAGGTGCCATCCCCAACTGGATAACCTAAACAATGTCAACACTTGTGTTACACCACCAAATTCAATCCTAGTTATTGTCACATGCAGTGGACAAAATTTTGTAGCTTGGTCCTTTTTTTTTTGGTGCAACTATAATTCTGTGAAAAACATTTCTGAGAATGTACAAGCTCATTGCTGGACTGCAGTTAGTAATGACGACAAAAAATAATCTTCCCTGTAGCATGAACAGTTTCAGTGTATTGTGGCTTTATTCTTTGGAGTTCCTTGCCTCTCCTAATTTGTACTATTAGACCTGCTCTTTTATCTTTCTATGAAGACCTATCTCACCTAATGCCCATGTTTTCCTGTTAGCACTCCTGTGCTAACATCCCCTCTCAATGAAACCTCCTCAGATGATTCATTTTGGCTTGGCAAATGCATAAGTTATTCCTTCTCCAGCCTTTCACATGGATTTTCTGTTTCCATTAAGGTTAATACTTCTCAGATGAAATCAGCTCTGTTATCATTCTGTTAGTCTGCTCCTAACCTAGTAGCATTTCCATCAGATTTTAATCATTGCAGAATCCTTTAACTGTCACAAAACTCCCATAATAAAATGGATTTAGGGTAAAAACAGCCCATAAATCCTACTGTCACAAAGAACCAATTAAAAGCCAGTAAGAGATTGCATCTGCTGGGACTACTTGTAATTGATAAAGAAGGTTGCAATGAGGCTGACAAATACCTCTTCACAACAGTCAGCTCTTGTGTTACCTGAAATTATGGATGAAGCTATAAATGAGCTAGAACAGAAAATAAGAATCCAGAGTCTAAAAGTGATAATTAGAACAACAGTAACAACAAGCAAAGTACAAAAATTGCTTGAATTACAATGGCAAAAGAAGGATTGTCTCCCTTTTGTTGAGATAAAAACACCTGGGAGGACAAGAATAGAACTAATCCACTACAGTTGTTTCTACACAAGCTTTTCAGATACAGGAATTTGCAATCCTGTTTCAGTCTCCCAAGTATTCACAGGCACAGATAAGTTTATAATTGTAATAGATTTATTCTGATAGGGAAAATCCACTATACTCTTTTTAAATTAGGTTACATCCATCTCAGTACTTTCTACCACAATACTGTACAAGTTCAAATGCTCTTATTATAATAAAGAAAAATTAAGACAACATCATAAAAATTAACAGTTCTATAAAACCAAGTGACTTGAGTACACCAGGCGCTACATGTATCAGACCTAGCTGATCTGTTTTAAACCTTATGCACATCTGGCTAAAGCAAGAAGTTACATAAGCCATCAAAAATTTAACATCAGATTAGTATGGTCACAAGGGCAGCAGTGAAATGGCCATCTGGAGAAAGAGCAGGGTTCACTTCAAATGCTCGATGAATACAGCACTATTCCATTTTGCTGAAATCTTCTCAAACAGCTTTTTTTCGTGTATTACTTTCCTGGTATACAGTATATAAGAGATGAAGTATTTACAGGCTCACATATATTTGAGACATATATATATGTGTGTGTGTGTGTACATATATATATATATTTGATCAGCAAATATGTCATCTCTCTTCTGACTTCAGTGATTCAGCCCCATTCTGCAGAGTAGCCATAGAGCAGAGCACTTCAGGGGAATGTTCCTGAAAGGTTTCATAGCAGCAGACACACTGCGAGTTCTGTAGCACATCCATGTTGTTAATCTATGAAAACTCCTTCCCTAAAGCAGATTACAACAAGATTAGTGACTATAGGGCAGGGGAAGAGTTTTACCCTTTTCCCCTTGAATTAATAAGCAAACCCCTGAAAACCTCCTTCATAGGACATAAGAGTTGAGCATTATTTGAGCAAGAAGAAAAAAAACCCCAAAGTGTTTGGCAGGTAAAATTCCAGAAGACAAAGAATTGGAGGGAATCACTCAATTAATGCAGTCCATAACGTGAATCTGCAGTGTGTCCAAATCAGGTAGAATTTCTTCACATTTAGGACATGAATAAATTGAAATATTCCGCTGCTCTGGCCAATCCTGACTATTAGTTCCTGCAAGCAGAGAAGAAAAATTATTAACTATTATATTACCCAATTTTGTTCTCTGCAGCTACCCAGCTGCCAGAATAACCACAGGGAAGCTGTCTACAGCCAAGCAAAGCTGGTTTAACCTGAACCTGACCCTGAGGGCAGGAAAAGATGCTTGCAGTACCTCTTTGGACAAGGTGAGGTGAGTGCTCCCGATCCGGCATCCTGGCTCCATGGCGACTCTGCATCTCTGCCAGAGAGGTTCTGTGGATAATAAACAAGTCAAGGGCTCTGAAGACAGACTCCTGTCAATTGGTCATGCATTTAGTTCACAACTGCTGCTCAGAAACAGGACCTAGAAATGCCACTGCTTTGTGAGATCATGCCAGAGGTCTGCTGAAATCAGGGTCATGCAACTGACACCAGCAGCTGGATTTGGGCAGCCACACACCTAGGGATCTAGGACACACTTCTCTGGAAAGCTCCAAGGACTCTCAGCTGTTCAGGGATAACTGCAAATTTGCTTTAAGTAGAAAATCAAGTTATACCATAAAAAGGACTCAGTTTCACATTCAGTTAATGTGAAATATAACTTGATTCAATTACCACAGTACTCAGAACTGTGTACTCAGCACTGCCTCCTGGAGAAGCAGCAGATATCCCTGGCACATACACAGCAATGTTAGCTGCAGATTCAGAGCTAAAATTGACGCCAGAACTCAAAGAAACTCACAGGGAGAATTTACCAAGCATGAATCATCTGAAATGAAAACTTACTAAGGCACCCAACTAAGAACTAACACACTTTACAGAGATTCTACCAGAAAATTGAGAAGTCAGCCAATTCACTTTTTTCTTCCCCGTTTAAATTCAAATTAAGCAAGAAATGTCTGCAAAATTATTTGGCTTTAGAATGAGATGCTCACAAGACAATGTTGGTCAACACCAGTACACAGAGTAACACGACAGTGCAAAGGCAGTTCAGCCAAAGTCTGTTCTCACCGGCCAAGATCTTCAAAGTTTTGCTGCTCTTTTAGTAGGTATGCCAGCTGGACAGCCAACTGCTCCTTCTCCTCATGGATCTTCTCTCTTGCTGCCCTCTCAGCATGGAAATCAGAACAATAAACCTCCATCTGATCAGAGAAATGGAATCAAACTGAAAATTAACTTTGAGTGAACCATATTTGTATATGTCAAAATGACAAATCTGTATCATAATCTGCATCTACTCAAAACATGCGCACACTGCAAAGCTAAGACCTGCCCTTCTGACAAGGTGAAGGAGATCTACGAGTTTCTGCACTCTGTAAAAGATACTCCCAGCATCTTACCTGGGACACAGGTATTGCCTCTGCTGTACAGAGGCAGAAATGAGACAGACAAGCAGTGAGGAGGTGACTTGACTGATTACACTGACAAATCTGTGGTTCAGATAGTGGAACTAGGCCAAGATGCCAGGTCTGTGCCTTAAATGTGACGCAAACCCTTTTTAGTCACTTAACACATGCTGGTTTGAGTAAAATCATTCCTAAAACATATGCAGTGATTCTTAAGCCAGTGGTTTTAAATACACATCTACTCCCAACTTCTGTTTGTTGTGCCAGACTCCAGCATACACAGTTCCTCCTACAGAGCCCTAGAATATAGTGGGTAAAGGCTCTGCAGGGATCTGCAAGGCAAGCCAAGTATGCTTGAACTTGAGAAAATTAATATGCTTTGAACTTGAGAAAATGTATTCAGCATTCCAGAGTGATTTCTGAATATTGGGTGGGGGAAGTAGCCAGTTTGTGAAGAGCTGATACCTGAGCACGGAGCACAGACATAGTTTCAAGGTCCTCCTCTTGCTTAGCAATTAGCTGCTTCATCTCATCTATCTGGAGCTGCTTTGCAGCAAGGGCTTGTTCTGCCAACTCCACCTTTGCAGTCAGTTGTTCCACAACAGCTTTATCTACTCTGTCCAGCTGCAAAGAAGAACTGTGATTATGAGATGAAGTCCGAATATGACCCTTCTCAAAGTGAAAGTTTGCTTCTTATTCCTCCTGTCCTAGGAAAAGGTTCCCATTTTGGTCACCAAAGGAACTTGGATTAAGACAGCAGTGGTGACTGATACTTTATGTAAAAAATTAGTTTTGAGCTTTCAAACTACACAGTATCAAGTTGAAAGACAAGCCCCTAGTGGACACTGTAAAAGACCTTTTCCTAATTTCTGAAATTACACAGAACAATATGGCAGTTCCATTGTGGTTCAGTTCCTAACAAAACCTCACTGAGACAGGCATGTTATGTAAGAATACAAAAACGTTTAGAGATTTACCTTCCCGCGTTTTTATAAATGATGCTGCAGGAACACTGATGTATCTATCACTGCTGTCTAAGGACTGGACTCTATGCTGCACTGCACTGCAGATTAGATCTTACCCAGAAAACACCATGGAAGTACTGATGTGTGGATAAAGTTTTCTGTAACTGACAGCACAGGATCTATGTTTATCAGAGCAGTCCTGTTATGTTGCATGTAATTATGTAGAAGGGATGACAGTCTTTTCCTGCCCAAATCAGATCCTAAAGATGTTCCCCCATCCCTTCCCCCTCACTCCTAATTAATTATGATTTCTTCTTGTGATGAGTTTACCTCTTTGAGTTTCATTTCATCAATTTTTTTCATTGCCTCAGTGAGTTCTGGAAGGATTTTGCTATATGAATCTTGGAGGTTATTGTACCTTGCCCTGTTTATGACAAGAAAAGAGATTAAGGTTTGAAAAAATTCTTTGAAATCTAAATAATGTTAGAACTTAAAAAAAAAGCCTCTACCAGCTCCTTACAAATCAGTCTGCATTTCTGGTGAGAAAAAGTCATGCTCCATGTCTCAACATCTCTCTTCCAATGAGTTGTGTGCTGCTCTACCCATGGATTGAGTGCAAACCAATGTCCTTAGTGATCATCTGCATTTCATATTGAAGAATCCATCATTCAGTATTTTTATATGAAGCTCACAAATTCTGTTCAAAATATAACACCCCTCTTAGGAAGACATCCAAGTCTTGACTCAGACTTCAAGTAAAGGAGAATTCATCAGAATAACCAGACATGGGCTCCAAAGATAATGAGCAGCTTCTGCAGCAGCTGAAGAGGTGTCCTTCAGGAAGTTCGGCCCCTCTGAACAGCTTGGACTGACATTTTCACACTCCATACATGGACTGCACATGAAAGGGAGGAGGCAGCCAAAGCAAACAGTCTCTCTTTACCTCAGCCTCACCACACACTTGACTTTCCTAGTGCAAACATATTGTAGGGACTGCAGACCTCTTCATTAATGTCACTTTCCCAGCACTGTCACCACCTGACTTGTCCCTGCCCTGCAGGATGTGTCCACATTTACCCCTGGTAGTCAGTGGCACAGCTGTTGTCACTTCTCTGCTTCCTCCACTTGTATGTTACACCCAGCTCTATTCCACCTTTGACTTGATGATTAACGGAAGATACAAGTCAGAGTTGACAGTTCAAGTATTCCCAAGTGAGGGGTTCAGTAGATGAAAGAATACAGACTTCTACTTTATAATCAACAAACATAGCACAGTTTCAAAGCGTGCAGGACACAAAAGATTCAATTCCCCTTTGGCCAGATTCCCTTGGACTTCGCCTTTTCACTGACAATACCTTCCTGGAATACAAAACCAAGTCATACTCACTTTTCTTCATGTGTCTTGGCTTGTTCCAGCTTGACCTCTGCCTGCATGCTCTCCACCTGAAGTTCCAGTTTCTTGATGGTGTATATTAGCTGCTGCTTCTCCTCCAATTCCGATGCAGCAGCCACGCTTTTTCTTTCCAGTACCTGGCACCTGATAGAAAAGAAGAAAAGGTTGATCTCTTCTGCTCACCCTCTCCTGATGGGTATTTCCCATGAGGCATATAGCAAAAAAAGTACTTGTATGGTTCACTTTAAGGGCTTATTTTGACGAAGAACATGGAAAGACAAAAGTCTGTCTATACACAACCATCAGAAAACAAAGCTACAGAAACCAACACTTACTTTCTTACTATTATGAATCTCAAAGAAGTGGAATTTGACAGAAAACTAAGCAAAAAACTCAGGGTCTTGTAACCACTTTTATAACCTACACAATTTTCTTCAAAAGCCCAGACAGCTCATGTGAAAAGGTTATAACCAAGTCCCTTGGCTTTTTCCCCTAAAGCCACATTGATTATGTGAAGGAGAAAACAGAAAAGATTTTTCTTTACATCATGAGGGGATAAAACCCTAATCTTATAATTCAAGGCACTGAGGTTCTATTTGTAGAACTAGGTTGGCAGTTCAGATTTTTATGACAATTGCTATATTTCTGCACTTCACCACTTACAAAGAAGGAGCATTCTTTAACAGCACTTCTATGAAACAGTTATTTAAGTTGATATTTGTAGAAGCGGTGAGCTTCCCAAGATGAGAGTTGTCATACAAGTATGTACGGATGTCATGACAGAACTTTTGCTCTTCTGAGCCTTACTTTTCTTGAAGTTTCTTCTGAATCAATTCTGCTTCTTTTAACTTCTCATGGGCTTCCTGAAGCTCCTTAAACAGAGCACAAACTTGCAGATTCAGGGTTTCTACTTCACTGCCAACCTGTCAGAGAAAAAATAATGAAAATTACATATGGACAGTTCAAGATAGTAAAGTTACGGGCTTAAGAAAGATAAGCAGGAAGTCTCACTCTAGAGAAAACAGCCCAAGTTAGTTTGCACAGTCACAGTCTATACTCAGTAATAAGGCCTCATCTACAAGACTTTACAATTATTCCACACTGCACCCCCTCATTGTTCCACTAAAGATCTACATTTTACCACAGAGGCAGTTAACATGAGCTCTGGTGACAAGAGCCTCTGAAAAAACACAACAGTGTACATGGAAATGGCTGCCAGCGCAAGCACAAGTGCTGACCTCAGTATCCACTTCAACGAGGAGTTACAGCCTGTTGGGCACAGGCTGTAACTCAGGCAAAGTGGAGATAAGAGCACTGGAAAACATTAATTAACCGAGACATCAACTGCTTTCCCTAGAAAGGGCATCTCTTGACCTACAGACTGGTCTTGTTTAACCAACCCAACCCTAAAATACTTGTCCTGACCTTCAAAAAGGCACAGGTCTCCAGCAGGTCCCATAGCATTTCCAAGTCTCATGCAGCACTTCAGAAACTCACACACCTCACATACAAGCACTCTTATTTGCCTGTATTATGCAGTTGCACTAAACCAGCATGGACCTCCAAGGCTATGGGATTGCACTCTCACTTCACACAGAAGTTTACAGCTGCAGGCACAGAAGTTAAAGCATATGACTGGAGATGAATCCCAACCCCAGAATTCTTTTAAATCTTAATTAAAAACAGGAGGACTAAGTTTTTGCCTGGAACTGTGTCTCAATATAAGATAGTTATGCCCCACCATTGTAATCCCACTAAAAACGTGAACAAACCTAAAACAGGTGCCATATGAGCTCCACATTTAAAGTCTGTTTTACAGTATGCTGTCACTGGATTCTGATCCAAAAGCTGACCTAGGCAGCAGTGAGGAAATTCACACAGTCTAGATGACTTCTGGAGCTAGAAATTACTGTATTTGTCTCTGCTTTCTGGGCATGGCCAAGGCAATGTGATATAACTGCAGTTTTGCCCAGCCTCCCAAATGCTTGGCCCCCAGTCCCACCCCTTTGCAGCGGCTGGTGTAATTTGGAACCACCTCTAAGATACATCAAAGTTCAATTCCATTACCCATTCAGGAAAATTTCTCCTTGCTCCCTGACTGCAAGTGGAAATCTAGACCCTGAGGTTGGTGACCTCAACAAGTCAGCTGTTTGCTGTTGTATCTTGGTGAGGACAGGTACTTACAGCTTCTGAACTCTCTTCTTCCTGTTCAGTTTGTGTCCCACTCTCCAGGCAGTTTCTGGTCTCCTCCAGCTTGGACAGTCTGGAAAAGAGAAGGAGCCAATAATGATGGATTTGGCTTATGTTTCAGGGGAGATTGTGACTATACAAGGATTTCATACAAGTGATGTACTCTCTTTGTAACATCACAGCCACAAAAAAACCACAAGGCAGAATGGAAAGCACAGACATACAGGAAGGCCTGTACAATCATGGAAGTTCTTGAAGAACACAGGACAGTGTGTGTACATTTAATTAAAATGGATGCGTAAGTCTGCAGGTGTGATGAAGGTCATGACATTCAGTCCAAAGGGATTGATCTTTGGTACAGTCCAAAACTACCAACTCTTTGGAAATAGGTCACTCTGTTCACTGAATCCAGTGATTAATATTGCCTCTGTTCTCCTGGGGTATTTTCAGGGGCTGAGGTTTCTAAGAATTGTTTGGTTATGGCTCATTATGTCTTCTAGGAGGACCACATAGAAGCAATTACTGTGACACCAACCTTTCATCTAGTAGATAATGTCCAGGAAGTTTTACTCTGTCTCTCTGAAGTGGGGATCTGGAACTGCTTGGGCAATTTGCCACTCCTGAATAGACGTGATGATTTACACCCACAGAACAGAGCTGAGACAGACTCTCACACAGGTCTCACTGTGAAAACTCTCTCTCTTAGAAAAGTTTGGAATTAAACTTATTTTAGACATTTCTAAGGAGCTTTTGCAAGCTCACACACTGCTAAATGTAGCCTGCCAATATCACGAAGAGGACTATAATCCTGTTTTAGACATAGGGATTTGGTTAAGGCCCCACACAGAGATGATTCATACAAAACCAAGTAACTGTGGAGGAGTGAATGGAGAGAACAGCCCCAGCTAGTCACCCTATCTTTCTGAATAACCCAGGGATAGTTCAAACCCAAGAGGAAATGGGCAATTTGCCTTGATCTGTGGTGCTTCAGGAAATCAAAATAATAATAAAAGAGATTTCTTTTGCCCATGTAAGAGAACTGTGGTTTATCCCTATACAGACAACCACAAAATGTTATTACAACCTAGTGCTCAGGAAATTCCCCATCCAAATCACACTGATATTTCAGCTTATTGCTGATCATTCAGAGCTTGGTAACTGCAGCAGCCCTGAAAGAAAACAGCTCCAAATGTTACAGTGCACCTACTTCATACCTTTCTTTGTGATCCTGCAGTTCCTTCTCAAGATTTTCCCTCTTATGAGTTTCATTTCTAAGGCAGCAGAGCAGCTGGCTCACAGTTAGCTCCTCAGACTCCAAATTCTTAGATTCATCTGCAGATTTGCTCCTGCTTCAAACCAAACCAGATGTAAATAACAGCAGCTAGCCCTTTAGCAGAGCACTCCCTTAACCCTAATGCTGGGATCCAGTCTGAGAGGCCACCATTTCCCACAGTGCTGGAAACCAGTGCCTCAGTGTTCTGAGCAAAGGGCTCATTCCCAGTTGCCAAGAGCCAAGACCAGTAGTCCCAGCCCCTAGGCAAATGAAGGGCACAGGCAGTCCCCTTCCAGCTGAGGGAATCATATAGCACTTAAGCAAGGAAAGCAAAAGCAGTAATGTCAATACACAACCCAATGCACTTATTCTGACCTATTCTGCAGCCCTTTATGTAAAATGCTGCTGTCTATTTCTACGAAAAACATTTTTTGGCAATAAAGTACAGAATATTTCTTATCTTTGCCTCACCCCTTTAGGGAGAACAAAGCATATCCCACTAAAAATGGTCATCAGAAATCACTTTTTTTTGCAGAAAAAAATTTCTTTAATGTTTCTCTCTCCTCACATTTCACAGCTCTTTTCAAAATCATATTATGCTACTGTAAATTGAACCAAACAAATACAAAGCTCCAAAAAATAAGGCACATGATAAAATACTGTATTCCATTATATCCATTTTTATGGCCATCAAGACAGAAAGTCAAAATCCCCAAACTGTATGGAAGATAGGCAAGTTAGACTGTACATTTCAGAGTCTCATCTGTAAAACAGCATGTGTTAAAAATTCTGCTTTTGTAGTTCAGAAAGGAAAGCAAAGCAAAGAGTCTTCTGTGTGCTTCTGAGAGATAGAAACCTCTGGTGAGCAAAATTCAATACCCAAAAGACAGTGTTCAGCCAGGATATTTTAAGTAAATAACTTTTATCAGGGGATTTTTAGTGCAGTTCTACCCTTACAGAAATAAATCCATCCTGAGTGGATCACATTTCTTTGAACCTGTTAACAGCATCCATCTAAAGTTTCAGCGCTGGACAAAGACACGTGGTGACACTGGAAATACTTTAAGAGGTACGTATGCACCCTGTTCTTGTAGATATGGCCCAGATTCTCCCCCAAAGTTAAGCAAGTTCCACAGGGAATATCTGCTCATAATCAGTGTTCTCACAAGCCATAGCTAACAACAAGCTTAATACTTGCAGCTCGGCCTGTGGTCAGCAGCTCTCTCAGCTTTGTCCACAACTGTAACACCCTTTTTTTTTTCCCTCCTTCAACTTCTTATCTGCATGCTGAAGGACAAATTTCTATGATATTGCACTAAAGCACTGTTCTCCCTTGCAGTGACAACATGGAGCACACCTTTCTGGCCTGCTATATCCTTAGCATTTTCCATATCCTTCCCTTTCAAAAGCAAAGGCACAAAGTAAATAAGAGTTCAGCCAAAACCATCTAGCTGCTAAACTGGGCAGTATCCAAAATGGAAAGTTGAACAGTATCAGATATCTATGTCCATGAGGAGTAAAGGTTCAGCCAGGGGCAAGAAAGTCCCTTGTGTCCTGGAGCTGATGTAAAGATCAAATTTTGAGAAGTAACCTGAACAGAATGCTGGTATCTTCAACCCAGTAACCTGAAAAGCAAGGACTATATTCCACTGTGTGTCTACCCCATCATGGATACATTTCATACCAACCACACACAAGCAGGGTCAGATCTGAAAGACTACAGGACCTCTGACTCTTACCAATATCAATATAATGGAGCAGAGGACAGATACTCTATTAGATGGTCTCCAATGATTAGGAGGGAAGAAATCTCTGCAGCCTCTATCTTTGTCATTTCTGTTTGGCCTCCCTTAAAAGCTTGAAGAGCTGGCAAGTCAGAATGTCCCTAAATGCCTGGCCAACTGGCCAGAATATGCACTCCCTCTTATCAGCTAGTGAAAATTGGAAGGAAAAATGTCAGAGAGCTGAAGGCCTTACCACATGCTAGGTAGGTAGAGCTACTGCAATGGAGGGGTGCAAAGCCAAAGATGATTTTCTAGTGCATTCCTCATAGAAAGAAGTTCCCTTACATTGAACCCAAAACCCAAGGCAGAAGTCTGAACCACACATATCACACAGGAACCTACGTACATGTAGACAGCAACATTACTGGGCATTTCACCACTATTCTCTTGATGTTCCTTTGCAGTTCTACTTATTTCCCCTTCCTAGGAGAGAAAAAACCACTATTAGCTCAGTATTTGGACTAAGCAGGACAGGGTTTTATTTATTTGAGTTAAGGAATGAAGAAAAACAGGGAGAATTGCTATCATGGCAATACAGATAAATAAAAAAACCTCCTACAGATTATCGTCATGTTTGGAAATTCTTAATTCAAATACTTCACATGCCTTTCCCTGTATCTCCTCCAGCTTGATTAGAGAATAGGAACAACGAGATCTACCCTTCTCCATTCATAAGCAACTTCCACAGCCACTCTCCCCTGTGGAGATGACTGAGCACCACACAGCAAGTCAATGGCACTGCAGGTGACTTTCAATATAAGCCTAGAAATCACTCTCCAGCCTCCTAAAAGAACCAATCTTCTTTCCCACTACAAACCCCACTCCTTGATCTTTGTAGCCCAAAGGAAAATGTACCCCTGAATTTTCTCTGACAAGTCCAAACAAATTTTAATTACATTTTTTAAATTTCTTGTTGCACATCTACTTTCCAGAGAGAGGATATAAGGAATAGAGGGATAGCAGAGGCCTGAATTTTCACATTTCAGTTTGCCTGTGAAGATTTTCCAGATACAAGAAGAGTAAAAAAAATACATTTTTATGCCTCTAGGGAATACTCTCTAGAGTTCTGCACTTAAGTTTTGTTTGCCTGCATCTCTACTTATCTGTCAGTAGGAAGTAAGCCCCATTCTCAAAAGAAAAGGCTCCATCTGTGCACAGGTGTTGCCCCTTAACCAAACATGGTACTGATGTTCCCAGAAATTCCAGCTAAGACAAGACTTAACATTTTTAACTAGTGCAATAGAGGTTATGAAATTAATTTACTTAGAACTTTAAAGTCGAAGGACAAAAATTAATTCCAGGTCCTTTACCACCTTTACACTACCTTGTAATCCACAAGTGCTCTATGGCAAGTAACTTATATAAAAGACCAAAGAATGACAGAATTATTTAGGCTTGCAACTGGCTGCAGGTTACTTTGTTCCTTTTACTTACATTCATCCCAATCTCCACAAAGGAATCCTCTGCTGAGATGTTCAGCTTGACCTGAAGCTCCGAGATGATGGCGAGCAGATCTGCCTTCTCAGCCTGGAGCCGCTGCACCTGGGACTTCAGCTGCCTCACTTCCTTCTCGGGAGCCAGGCTGCCCTCCTGGGATAAACACATCCTGCATTAGCTGACCAAAAGGGATCACCAGCCAAGGAGCACACAGCCTGAACATAACAGTGTCCTACATCCCTTCTTTTCTGTTCAGGCTTGCCTGAAAACCCCACAGTTCAACCCCTAAATTATGTTTTGGTTCACTCAAGAGCAAGAAGTCTAAACTGTGAAATCAAGTTAATCAAACACTGGGCATCCCACTGCTGGAAAATATGGGAATGGTTCTCTGAATGCACAGATAATTGGGATGCAAATTTTTGCCTGAATCTATGCCTTTTGCTACCACACAGGGTATCAGTCAACCTCCAGAATTATTGCATTTTTTCATCCATATCCCTATTCCTCTTTTCCCAAATCTAACCAAGATTCAAGGGAGAAAAGACCACTGGGCAGTGAGCTTTCCCACACACCCCATTCTTAGCCTTTCCCCACCATCTAGCTTCTTTGTACCCTATTTCCATGTATAAATCTTCCCAATTCCTTGACCTTCATAAGAAGTCTCTGTTCCTCAGAGATTCTCCCCAAACTTCTCTCCTTCCAAACACAACCATCTCCTTTGCCTTCTGCCTTTTCCATTTCTCCAGGTTACTCAAAACTTTCTCTTAAGCCTCTACATAACCACCAAGACTCATTTTTCCCTTTCCTTTAAATGCTGCTCCCCATTATGAAACTGTCCCTGTGAGTTTGTTTCTTCCTCGTTTTGTAATCTGAGCCTCCACCTCCTGATAATGCCTTTATTGCACCACATACCATCAATGCAAATTCTGAACAATTCCTGGAGTCTGAATTACATTCTAAGCTATGATTATGCCAAATCTCCAAATATGTTGACAGTGTCTCTCATCCCACAATATCACTCTGCCCCTCTGACCTGCTGCTGCCCCTGATTTTATGCTTACACTCTAAGAAGATGCATTTAGAGCCAGTTCCAGGGAAGAAGAGATATTTTAGATTTTTCAAGCAGGCTGGAAAACTCTGGCAACAGCATACTTCAGGCATTCAAAGTACAAGAAGTTCTACAACGGATAGAAGGATTATAAATCCTCTACTTTCCCTTAAAAAATATTCCAGATTTATGTAATTCTAAACGATTTGTGAAATCCTGAATTTTCTTGACAATCCTGAAACACAACTTTTAGTTTGTAAAGATTGTGTAATTAATACTTACACAGTCACACTTTTTAAACATGACTTTCCTCCCCCTTGCATGTTCTGAGCTTACTGGTCAATTTTGATTTACATGCTGAAACATTTCTTACAGAGTTCCATAAAATATCCAGGAGGAAAGCAGAGTGTACTAGTGACTCTGATGAGAAAAAATTTAATACACTCATCCTTCATCAGACAACAGAGAATCCACATGGGTCCTGGAAGTACCAGACACCAGAATGCATCAGTTTGGCTCTGCATGGAACTCCTTCAGTAACTTTTCACATGACCATTTGGGACACAAAGCAGGTTTTGTTTTGATCGGCTTTGCCCACAGATGGCTTCAGAACCACCTGCAAAATGTTGCCTGGCTACTGTGCAACCACCTGCAACATTAGAAATGATGTGTAACAGAGCCAAAGGCAGGACACAGAGAGAATGCTCAGTCAGACTCAAATGGAACAGCAGAAGCACAGGTCTAATCTGACCTCAGTAAAAGAGCTTTCATAAAAGAAGACTGATACAAAGAAAAATAGATGGCATGTAATTATTTTTGCTTGTTTACATGTCAACTTCTCTCTGGAAACATAATACAAAAAGCAATTAAATGATCATGAGAGACAGATAATCTAACTAGTAATGGAATGGATAAAGAGATATCCAAGAATAAATGAAAAATTAGCAAGAAATGCTAGTTCTTATTTATTATGTAAAAAAGTTGAATTATTATTGTTTACTAAATGTTAACAAAAAAGTGAATTTTCTCAGGTGTGCCATAATTTTCTGTTACTACTACTCTGAAAGGCCTCACTTTATAAGGTAAGTCAGGTCAAGACCATTTCTTAGAGCTAAGGATAAAAATGGAGATTTTAACAAATCTCAAAACCATCCCAGTGTGATGAATCCCTGAACCACAGAAGGGGTGAATGCTCCAGACTTTCAATTCAAAAGCATGTCAATCTAACCAATTCCTTATTTACCATTTCAGCTCCTTCTTCTCTTTCCTTTAAGCTCTGAAGTTGCTGCTGTAGCTGTTCATTTTCAATGCACTTGGCCTGCAAGCACTGCTTTGCCTCCTTAAACTTTAACTCATAAAATTCTCGTTCTTCTTTCTGCTTCTCTCTCCAGGTGGAAAGTTCCTCATATCGGTCCTTCATAGCTTGGTTGTGCAACTTCATGGCTTCTAAATGGTAGCCAGAGAGAAGACATTGAATCACATTAATCCTCTGTCCATGAAACAGCAGATTTCCACTATACTGAGCTCAGCATTCTTCGGCATCAAATGGGTTGGCAATAATTGGGTATGAAATGTGAGCTTCTGTCTGGCGTACCTTAGATACCAAGCCAAAACTAAACTTATCATAGTCTGTTAACACTATAATAAATAGCTTGAAATCCACTGCTGAGATCACATGCCCACAGTCACTGACTTGACTTTTTCCTAGACCAAGAAGCCAGAAGGATTGTTCACAAGAGATACTTGGTATCCTGCTGAGAGATACTTGGTATCTTGCTGTGTGTGGTGTTTATGTGATCAGCCCAAATGAAACTGAACTGAGCTACTGAAACTACTGAGAAAACATCAGGCAGGGAAAACATCCTAGACTGGTAAATTACTGCATGGAAACAGATGCTATTAAATCAAATATCTCAAATGTGCCCAACAACGCTCCTCCCCAACATTTGGTTAAGATTCGATTGCAAGCATTGAAAAAATATACCAAACAACTTGCAGCTGAGTCAGTTCGCTGTAAGTAACAAAGTCAGTATGTAACAATATCAGTCTTACTATTGCAAAATGCTTACAAGATTTTTAGGCAGAATCAATGAAATTATTTTAGACATGCTTTTTTTAAAGCAAGCAATTCAAAGCTGGTTGCTTAAAAATCCTTGATACTTGTACTTTCCAGTAACTTCCACTAAATCCTGGTGTCATATGATAAACTTCCCATAAATCCTTCAGCTTATATATATATATATATATATATATATATATATAGTCTGGAGAATGATTCTGCAAGTTATGGGTTACAGCAGCAGTAAATATGTCCCAGAACACATTTACTGTCTTAGGTCTTCTGTAAGACCTTTTAGCAAAATACCAGAGGTACTTCTACAAACAACTTTCCTACTAGATTCCCGTGAGACAGAGAACTTGGACCAGGTCCAAAAATGATTCAGGAAGAATTTAAACACCAGTGTAAAATCACAATACAGGAGATATGCGACTCCATGCTCTGCTGTCATATAAATAGTGAGATACCTCTGTCTTCTATACAGAAAATTCTCAGTTTCCCTGGGTTTTGCTCTAACCATTCAAAGAAAAGCAAGTAACTGACACCTAAAGTCCAGATCCAGAAGTAAATCTATCTCACACGAAGGACTCAAATCATTAGGAATTTTCAGGAAAGTCTGCTGGTTTCTCCCAGATGTACCCTACCATAGCCACCACTCCTTTTTGAAGTATGGAAGGTACAGTACCCACCCCTCCTAATACAGCTTTGGCAAAATATTTGTGATGGAGCCAACAGTTCTACAATACAAACCAAAAACATCTTTCAGAGGTTGATGAGCAAATAGCACATCATAGGAAGAGATTTTTCACGTCACCTTCTAAAGTACAGGGTGCTATACCACTTATATATAAAACTCCAGAGCAAGTAAGTCCCCCTTGCCTTGGGCTGTTCTCCCCTTAATCTATCACATCAACTCAATTTGATGTGAGCTACCAAATATCCTATTGATGTGTCTTATCAAACTGGCATTGTCACGTGCAGAGTGGTTTATACAGCGAATGCTACCCAGCAAGGGCAAACAAGCACAGAATTCATACTCATAGGACAAAACAAGCTCTTCAGAAGAGACTCAGGGCTCTTGAATTTTAAGACCAGCTCACGTGCACATTCACCTTTTAACTCATTGTTCTCAGTGATTAGTTCTTTCATCTGCTGCACCATCTCTTCCGGGGTGTAGGTGTTAAGGGCTGGGGCAGCCATGCTGTCCACTCCATTTTCCATTTTACTCTTGGAATGCTCTCCATTTTCAGCAGGACGGCCCTTCAACTTGCTGGACATCTCTGAAGCAGCTGTTACAAGGTTTGCCAAGAGAAAACTTTCAATTTCTTGCCCAATTATAAAGAACGCATGATCACACATTCATTTTATTAACACATGCAAGCCACATGCCTTGTCACAGCACACAGGCAACTTCAATCGCTCAAACCCCGCTACACCAGAGTATCCGTGAGTTTATGTTAATCTCCCATGGGCCTAAAACACGTGATCCCCAAGACGTCTTTCGGGTTAACCAACCCTTCCTTAGGAGCACACTCCTCTGGGAACGAAACGAGACTCCCGCCTCGCCCACTCCCTTCCCCGCCCAGACAGCACTCGGGCCCCGCCGCCCGCCCGGCCCTGTCGGCGCCCCGGCGCCGCCTTTCACGCCGAGAGCTCGTTTCCGCTGATTTTTAACTTTCATTTTCGCTTTCTTGTCCCCTTTTCCCGTTCTCCTGCATACCCCGCCGCGGTGCTGGGGAGGCTGCGGCGCCTGCACCCGCCGCTGCCCAGGCACGGCCGCTCCGTCCCCGGGCCAGACCGACCCCCGGGAGCCGCAGAACGGCCTTTCCCCGCCTTGCCCTTCCTTCCCCGCAGGCCCACCCCGGATCCGCCGAGTCACCGGGCGAGCCCGGCCATGGCCACCGCCGCCCCCCGCTCTGGGCCGGCCTCAGGGTCCCCGTCCCCGCTCACCCCTCACGGCGAGCCCATGGCAGCAGCGGCCCCGCTCAGCTGACAGACGGACTGCCCGCCCTCCCCGGCCGTCCCTGCCCCCGCCTCCTCCTCCGCGGGGACTTCCCAGCTCCGCGCCTCCCACCTCCCGGGCACGCAGCGCTCGCTTCCTTCTGGCTTTCCCGGCTCCCGCCCCGAGGTCTGCCGGCGGCCAAGTCCCCCATGGAGCGGCAAGGTCGTGTGGGGGGCACTGCCCCTCGGGGAAAAATCCTGCGGGTCGATGAGGTTGGAAAAGACCTCTGAGATGTTCTAGTCCAGTTTATGACTGAGCACCACCTTGTCAACCAGGCAATGGCACTGGCTGCCAGTTCCAGACTTTGCTTTACAGTCACCTCCAGGGACAGTGACTCCTCCCTGGACAGCCCGTTCCAATGTCTAATCACCCTTTACGTGAAGAATTTCCTCCCACTATCCAATATCCCCCTTCCCTGGGACAGCTTGAGGCAATGTCCTTTCATCCTGTCCCTGATTTCCTGGGGACAGAGCCTGACCCCCACTTGGCTACAATCCCCTGTCAGGGAGTTGTAGGCAGTGATACGGTCACCCTTGAGCCTCCTCTTCTGCAGGATAAACAAAGCCAGCTCCCTCAACTGCTCCTCACAGGACTCATGCTCCAAAGCCTTCCTCAGCTTCATTGCTCTTCTCTGAACCCCCTCCAGCACCTCAGTGTCCTTCCTGAGTTGAGGGACCCAGAACTGAGCACAGCACTCGAGGTGTGTTCCTATAAGGGGGAGGAATGTCTTCTCCTGGCACGAGGCCTAAAAGACAGGATTGAGAGGTAGATGTGAGGTGAACAAAAGGGAACGTTGTTATTGCACAGGACATTTTAGTGATTTTTGCCACAGGATCAAATCAATTAGGAAGGGGTTTGCCATGCTGTGGGGATATAGCCCATTAATGGCTGTCAAACGATGTGGCTGGAGGTAGTGTCTGGCCCTGGAAGCCTTCAAATGCCAGATTGCAGGGATGGGGTTAGCTGGGGTCATTCACCCTGCACAGCCCCGGCGCTTTGTGACTGTGCTTAGCAGGATGCAGGCCTGGGAGTACCTCAACCGCCTGTTTTTAAGTGATAAAGCCAACCACGATGTTTTGGTTCCTTCCTTTACAATGTGAAGAATTATAGCCATTGCAGCTAAACTGTCAGTTTTTGATAAGGAAAATACCAATCCTTCATTAAAAAACCCCATGGCTTGAAAATAAGCTCTTTTGAATTGAAAATGCTGCTTTGCTGTCTCCTAGGAATTGTGAACTGTCTGTTGTTTAATGAAATCATGCCTTTCCACAGGCTGGTCTCCCCAGCTGCCCTCCAGGTGCCACGGGCAGGGATTTCCCAGGATGAGGGAGAGAAGTACGGTGCCCATTGGATGGTGGATGGTGGACACTGGTAGAGAGGAGTCCTTTTACTAGGTTCAGCATTAAAATGAGGTGCAGCTTACAAATCTCCCAAGAAATAAAGCCAGCAAACATTTGGGACCACCTATGTGGCAAAGAACAGATCTGATAGCAGATTTATATGTGCTGAGTCCATAATCCATGTGCTTTTTGCTTACACTGCTAAGAGAGAGAGTCTGTCTCTTTGATGGTACAGTGAGATCTTCACTGCATGAGGGAGTGTGATCTTGGAATTGCTGTCATCTCCCATCACTGCATCTGTGGCTGAATGTTAGACAGGAGTGTATGGGAGTTAGAGGGGCAATAAAGAAACCTTCTGAGAGACTGAGGAACAGAATTACTAGCAGCTCATCATGGCTTTTTATTTGAGCTCTGGTCTATGTCCTTGCAGAGAGCAAGACTTTACTGCATGTGCAGCAAAGAAAATTGAGTTTTACTTGTCAGGGGAGTTTAAATAAACATTTGCTATTTTTTACTCTCCTGATAGCTGTTTGTTCTGTCAGTAATCCCAGGTCTGGCTTTAGTACCCAGAATTAATTTTTGGGAACAGATCTTATTTAAGCCACAAATACCCAAGTTTTGGGGGAGCAGTTTATTTTTTCAGTGTGTGCTTTGCTGCCAGTAAGATTTATCTATCACACAATTCTTTGAAGAGATCCAAATGAAAGAATAGTCCTTGCTTGGAGTTCTAAAATGGAAGTGGGTTGCCTGGAAGCAGAAGTCATATATCTGGTTCTAATTGGAATGAAACACTTATGCCTTTTAAAAGCCAAAGAAAAATTAGAGTTCTTGTAGATACAGAAAGGAGAAAATAACCAAAGAAGCTTTGTGAAAAATAAAAAATATGAGATGATTTATTTACATGAAAGAAAAAATGGCTTCTGTCTAAGGAGATTAAAGTGTTTGCACAAAACTCCTGTTGCACATCAGCCTTGTGGGAATACAGGGGATAAAGCAATTGGTTGGGCCCACCTATTTTATACAGATATTTCTTTTTCACCACAGTTTCTCATGTGATGGATCCTTTTGTCCATTCTGCAGTTTACAGGTGACACACAGAAATGAAATGTGTGGGCCCCGTGTAGGAAGGAGATCTGTTCTGGCTCTCCTGGTGAGTGGTCTGAACTGCTGGGCTGAGTTAGGAGTAGCCCATCTCTCTATGCTGTACAGCACAGATAATAAATACTTGGAGGTAAGAGGTATAAAAGTGTCCAGCTTTCCCCAAACCACTCCATAACATTTGTTTGCAAAAAAAGACATTGGTTAGCTCTGGGTCTGAGGGCTCAGATGCAGTCAAGTTACTTAAGAAATCTTCTTGTGGCATCTGAGCCTTGGAAACAGTCTTTGTGTACACCCTGACTCCCTAGCTAATGTGGGATAATTCAGTTTAGCTTAGACTGAAATGATGGAGAATTGTGCTGAATTATCACATCAGTCTGGGCTAACATTTTAGGTACTGTTTTTGCAGTTATCTGGGAGCTGAGTCCTGAGAATTAGCCAAGGCTTGAACTTTGGAAAGCTTTGGTACAAAGAACACCTATCTATAAATATCTCTACATATATACACTCAAGGCTTATGATTTATCCATCTCTCTGTCTGTCTTGGATTATGGGGAACTCATGTGCCTCTGAGTCTCTTATGTTGGCTTTACTCTTCCTGTCTTTCAAGTCTCAGCATTGCCTTCTTGACTGTTGCTGCAGTAGCTGCTGGAAACTCCTGATTTTGGCCAGGATCCCATAGATAACATACAGACATAGCCCAAAACCTGACTTCTCTTTCAGGACACAGGGAATCCTGGTCTGGATTGTTTCCTCTGAGCAGCTCAGGTGCCTAAAGAGGCTTTGCTTTATTCTGCCACAGAGCTATCTGCATGTCTGTGGAAGAACTACTAACCTTGATTAATACCTGGGCCTCTTGCCAGCATAAATGCTGGAGTGTTTGCTGTGACTTCAGGTTTGCTGATTAAGCTTAATTTCCAACTGACAGGTAATTTGAAAACACCATAAAGATACGTTCTTTGCAGGCTTTGAGCAGATTAAGTGGGGGAGAGGGGTTGTTATAAAGCACATCCAACTTCTGTAGTCAGCAGTACTCTGTGATGAATGTCACCATAACCTAGAGAGAAGTAAGATAATGAAATGCATTCATTTCTTCCAACAATTAAGTGCTACCATGGCCTGGAGAGGACTCAGAGCCAGCTGGTAAAATTTACATTAAGTAGAGTCAGGCCTTAGATTATCATCTACAGTAAAACAGCTGCAAAGAGCATGAAAGTAAGATGTATGATGTGAATGTTTATCTGCCACTGACAGAAGGTATGACATGTTAAATCTGGGACCATCATGGATTTTTCATTATCAGTCCAGTATTGAACCTATTGCTATTGATACTGTTCTTACCTTCCAAGGTAAAATCATCAAAAAGGAAGTCCAGGAAGCCAAAAGATGACAGAAATGAGGTAGAAGAAAAAAAAAAAAAAAGACCCAAGATCCTGTTTTCAATCTAATAACCCAGCTGTGGGCAGGATATGTGAAGCAAAGGTAGTGTCAAAGAATGTGTCTAACTAACTGCTTTTGGCCTGTTGCAAGTTTAATGCAGTGTGTTGTGTACCTCTGTCCCTCCCACACACAACCAAATGGATAACTTCTTTTACAACTGCAGTTATATAACACTCCTGTGCAATGACACAGAAGAGTAAAGATGCTCTAGTACAATTTTTGGATGGTCTAATGCAGAAACTGCTGGCATGTAGGAGAATTGTAATGTCACGGTTTTATTTTTCAGATTTTTCCTTCCCCCAGTGAGTTGAGGTTTGATTGTGCCAAGTTGCTGGAATTCTTCACCACCAGCTCTGATTTCATTCTTGAAAGAAACTGATTCTGTCACCAGTCAAAAATTTTATCTGTAATTTTTTCTTTCTAATAGATTTAGTGATTTGAGTCAAACTAGCAAAAATATCCCACTTATCCTCAGTCTAGCATGAGCAGCAGTCATGAAAAGTATTCCACACTATTTCTTCTAGGTGTCTGGCCCTGCCTTAGAAGCTCTGATGACAAAGTCATTTTCTGCCCATCAGTAAGCTGCTTTAGAATTTTTGCAGAGGAGAAGAGCCAAATGGTAACCTCAAGTCTAGTGATTTTGTGATTTTGTTTCTGTCATTGCAGAGGAGATGAACTGACTCATGGCTGTGGAATAACTACCACAGACAGCACTGTAGGGTCCTTGTTCAGGTTGTCTTCTCTTTCGTGACTGCTCAGCAGACACTGGTGTCAACTCAGGACACAGTACATTTCACTCAACAGCTGCCATGCCAAAAATAAGATGGATAGATGTGCAGAAAAGCTAAAAACCAAACTGACCACCATCCTTGTTTTCTCTTTCCAACAGATGGCAGCAATTCTCTTTCTAGATCATCATCGGTTGAACGGGTCAGGAGCTCCAGAAGCCAGAAGAGTTTAAAAATACTTTAATACTTTAAAAACATTTAAAAGGGCATCTTTGCCCTTTTCTTTTGCTCTTTCTGAGTGCGAAATTTGCACCAAGAAGGCAGCAGACTGAGAAAATGTCTGAAGCCCTTGGAATGTGGCACTGCTGCCAAGTACAGCCATGACAGGAAAACACAGGCAGATCAACGAACAAACATGACCCAGGGCTCAGAGATAGGGGAGGCAGGTTTACTTTTGCCTAAGGATGATCAAAAGTAAAAGTGGGACTATTTTAGGTTTTAATTGAGAAGGAATTGGAGAGCCATGGAAGAAGGGAGTGGAATGTGAGGATTCCAGGTCAGATGGAGAAATCTTGGACAGCAAGGGAGCAATGACAGTGCACCTTGTGGAGGAAGAATCACACAGAGTGGACTGCCCAGCATAGCAGGCTCCCCTTGGACGAAGTGACTTCTTAATGTTTGTATAAATATTCAAGAGGAAATTAAACAAGAATGGAGCAGAGGAAGCCTCTCTTCAGAAAGCACTGTGGCAAAAATCTCTCACTGATAAGACGGTTTTCTTTATCCTGAAATGCACCTGTGTTCATCATTAGAAGAGAACAGCTCCATACCAACAGATGGGTCATGGGTAGGGATGAGCCAGGCTCCCATCATATGTTATGACACAAAGAAAGCATTGCTTCGTCGCTGCAAAGAGATGGTCAAAATAAAAATATTCAGGTGTAACGTTATTTTAAATGTAAAAAAAAGCATTATATTATTTTTAAAACATTATTTTAAAAAACATAACTCTCAACTATAGCCTGGAGGCAAATGAGTTCTTCATGAATTTTTCTGTTTAAATCCTTTTTTAAAATCTCTTTCTAATGTTTTCTGTTATACATACCCCTAATTTTCTTTTTACCTCGAATGTCTTGCTAGGATTTTTGGTTGAAGAGCTCTTTGACTCCACAAGCTGCTTTCCTGCTAAATGTGGAAAATGTCACTCTAGTGGGTTGTGCAATTGCACTCCTCACTATTTCTCTTTTTACACAGTCTGGAGGAGGGAAATAGTCCTACCCCAGTGAACTGAGCTGCACTGGCATTTTTGTTGGGATGCAGCAAAGACAAACCACTAAGAGGACAATTCCAGAACATTGTGGAGGTTGTTACAGTACAGAGTTTCCCAATAAGACACCCCAGATCACAGTCCTGATAGGAGCTAACTGTTTTTTTCTTCTAGAGCTTCTTCTGGGTCTATAAGCCATGAACCTTCAACAGTACTCCATGGGACAGGGGACCGTATCGTCATCTTGCTCTTGAGATAGTGTGGTTTCTGCTGGATGGAAATGAAGCTTGCAAGCACATCTCATAAATTGTAGTGTTCCCCTCATCATGTTGCAGCCTTGGCTTGTCTCTGTGATGACTGTAGGAATACCCCAGCATACCTGGGAATATAGCTGCTGCAAGGAGGCTTGGAGTGCACTTTGTATGGTGTTTAAGCCCCTTTGAGACAGCACTGCCATTGAAAGAAGTGCAGGTGGAGACATACATTTTTATAAAAAACTGGATCAGTTTTTTACCTAACACAGTTTCACTTGTGCTGATCAAAACATGCTCACACGGTTTTGGTAGAAGGCTGGGGAGAAGTAGCCTTTGGACCTGTTGGAACAGGTCCAGAAGAAGGCCATGAAAATTAAAAAAGGGCTGAAGCACCTCTCCTGTGAAGACAGACTAAAAGAGTTGGAGTTGTTCAGCCTGGAGAAGAAAAGGCTCTGGGGAGACCTTATTTAAGCTTTTCAATATTGAAAGGGAGCTTGTAAGAAAGATGGATAGAGACTTTTTAACGGGACTAGTAGTGACAGGATAAAGGAAAAAATTTTAAACTGAAAGAGGGTAGATTTAGTGTGTACATTAGAGTAAATTTTTTTTTTTTTGCAAGCAGGGTAGTGAAAGTGGGACTAAGCTGACCAAAAAAGCTATGGATGAATGCCCCATTCCTGGAAGTATTCAAGGCCAGGTTGGTTGTGGCTTTGAGAAGCCTGATCTAGTGGAAGGTGTTCCTGCCCAAGGCACTGAGAGAGCAGTGAATACTGGGAATAATTTGGTTTACAAGACAAAGTAGAGAAGGAGAATTTTTCTGAGGTTGTTTGAGGCCGTAACTCAGTCTGACATTTTGGCAGAAAACAAAGTGCTTTCCAGACAGCTGAGGGCGCTGAGCACTTCTTAAGTGAGGTTGGTGTTTGCAGGTTTGGGCTTTAAGTTCCAGCACTAAAATGCTCTAATAGTGCTGCTGGTGAGCAAAGCCTGGGCAGGGGTTCAGGGTCCAACATTGCCAATTGCTGAAAAACGAAAGATCCAGAGCTGGTTAAAAAACTGCTTATGTGTTTCTAGTACAGGCATAAATTTATTGCCTTTATTTTAATGACACCTTGAAAGAATTCTTTGATCCCTGATTTCTCCCTTTTAGCAGCAGGGTTTTGTTTATTTATTGCAATTTCAGGTAGCACCATAAAAGTAGAACTGGAGAAAAATGTTAGGCTCATTTACCTGTATATTTGTATTCTGGTCATCTTCTGTCAATTTTCTCTCATCCTGGTTTTATCCTTATCACTGAGATCTCCTTCTCTGCATGACACACGTCTGCCAGAATCACCACCTTTGACTGTCCCAAATTCCCCAGGAAATGGCCTCTCTTGTGGTGGAATCTGCATTTTGGGCACGTCTGTTCAGGTCTGGAAAAAAGACACAGTGATTTCATTTCACCCAGACTATGATGCATGATTCTTTTTAGGGATTTTTTAATATAAATCAGATTTCTCTGGATTCTCATTTATCTTGCATTGATTTCTCTAGCTTATTCAAGCTTCTTAAAATCGTTCTGTGTTTTTTGTTTATTCACCACTTTTTATTAGCAAATTCTTAATTCCTTAGTGCTTCTAAAGCTTCTTAGGACACGGAACAATGCTTCTGATTTGTTAACTCTTATTATTACCTCTAGTGGTATGAATAAAAAATTAGTTTACTTTGATGCAATACACTTAATACATACACTTATTTTATTAAAGTCAAGTAATTACTGCAACTAAAGTCTTTCTTAGTTGGATACTTCATGTCTTTAGAAGAAAGGTTAATCTACTTACTGTGACAGTCATTTCTGTATTTTTTTCAGCCCTAAAGGGACATCTTGGCTTAGAAAATTAAGAATTTTGGAGTCAGTCAATTGCCTTGTCTTCATCCACAGAAACTTTGATTTGCATTTTCAAGTACTGGTAATTAAATTAAAGGACCTGTGACTTGCAAGGCCTTTGACATTGGGCATGTAACTCATCTCTCTTAGATACATGTGTGCATGACGAATTCCCCACATGGAGATAAATGCCTTAATTTAGGGTTTGTGTATGACAATGTGGCTGTGGTGGTGTCTCCTAACTTGAGCTGTGCAGAGCCTCAAGGCATGGCATGTGCCAGCTCATTTTTTGTTCAGGTGCCCTGGCACCTAAGGCTCTACATTGTGTGATGGAACAAATGCCTTCCTCTTTGTCGTCTGTGACCATCCAGCCAGGCTGCATCTGGCATGGGACCTTCAGGAGGGATTTGCCTTTCATCCCTGAGCACAGGACTTGGCTCCCGAGATACTGAGCTCCTTGGTTTCTCCCCAGCAGAGAGAAATGATTCTGTGGAGAAACAGCAGAGCACTTTTCTCTTGTCCCATTACACTCTTCACTGAGAAAACATAATTTCTCAGTACTCATAATGCAGAATTCCCAACCCATCTCAGTATTCCCAATAATATGAAAAATGGCTTTAGCAACACATAAGTTCCTCATGGTAGAGCCAGGCAACACAGGGACCATCTATTTTCTCCTTATGAAGAATTACCTGAGTATTAAAGGGAGAGACATGCAGAAATCAAATCCAGTTGCCTGATGAGATGCAGACTGATACCCAGATGTCAAATGGTTGAATCCATGTTTCTGCCTGTCAGATCTGCTGGGGGTGATTCAAACTGGATTTCTCAAGGGGTAGCCTGTGGCTGTTCCCAGTGGCAAGTGATCTCTCTTGGGTATCTCCTACTTAACACATTGTCTATCTTTCGCCTTTGGGTGCTCTAGGCAGCACCATAGCTATCAGACCTACAGGGCTGTTTGAGGGGCACGGACCTCTGGGGGGGTCAGTATCTCACAGGTGTGACCCAAGAGATCTTTGGGATGTAACAACACAAGACATTTTATCCCTCCTGCCATCCTTTCTGCCTCCCTCTGCAACTTTGATCTTCTCTCTTCAGCCAGGACCAGATCCAGGTGGGGTTGATGGCTCTGTAACCAGTTTCTCCACTGGAGGCAGACTGTGCTTCCTGAATCAGGCAGCCTTAATGGCAAGTCGGGGAGGGGATGGATGGATGGATGGATGGATGGATGGATGGATGGATGGATGGATGGATGGATGGATGGATGGATGGATGGATGGATGCCACAGACAGCCACCAATTTAAATCCCTGCTGCTTCCTAAAGTGACATCCAGCCAAGGAACAAAGCAGATGAGGGAGCAGACCTTATAATCAGGTTTACAATTTGATCAATTACTATCATAGCTGAATAAGCTAGTTACAGAGATGGGAACAAGCTGGTGTCATAGAAAGCCAGCTATAAAAAGTGTGTTTCTAGACATGCTGAGTTCTGTGAGGACAGAGAAACAGCCTATTAAAATACCTTGTTAACACACAGGTTGTAGCCTCAAAGCTGCTGCTTGCTTTATATGTGTTTTATTTTTCCTCTCATTTTAACTTACTTGTTTCTTTGCTATCTTCTGTAAAGGGATATTGTTTTATTTAGGTAGATTATTGGATAATATAGTGTACAGGAGGTAAACACTTGTGGTTACTTCTATTTGCTTAGCCCCCTCATGGTGAACAGGACATGATGCAGACCCAAACAGGAACCCAGACAGTTTCTTTGCAGTAATTCCTATCATAGAATCATAGAATAGCCTGAGTTGGAAGGGATCCACATGGATCTTCAAGTCCAGCTCCTGGCCTTGCACAGGACAAGCCCAAGAATCCCACCTTGGGTCTGAGAGTGTTGTCCAAGCACTTCTTGAACTCAGACAGGCTTGATGTTGTGATAACTTCCTTTGGGAGCTTGTTCCCAACCACCCTCTTGGTATGGTGTTTACTGTCTCACCTACAGCCATCTCTTCTTATTTCTCTGTTTTTCCCCAGCTACCTCATTTTTCTGGTTGGCCATTGGGTTAGAGGATTCAAAGGAGAAAGGATACCTGGCCTAACTCCATGCTGAACAGAAAGAAAAGTCAGTCTTCTGCGTGACTGAATTACATCACAACTTCTGTCTATTCATTTATTCAGAAGACAATAAAATGGGAAGGAAATTCAAAAATTTTTAGGCAATTGCTCTCACTGAAGGGTTAGGATACTAAATAAAGATATTATTAGTTTGACTAGTACATTATTTTTTCTTTCTGCATTAATTAGCATTGCAATGTCAGAGTAGGGTTCAAATGACAGAGTTCCTGTCCAGGTCTCATTGCTTGGTTTAGCCTGTCATTCTCCAGGAAAGGAACCTGTGGCAAAATTTGAATCAAGCCCAATGTCAAACATCACTAATATCAAATATCACTGCCACTATTCCCAACAAGGTTTCCATTTAAGAGATTATTTCTACTTGCAGTTTTTCTATAGTGCAACGCCGTAGGGTCTGAGCTCCCCCTGATGCTGTAAAAACCTATAGATCTATACACAACCTGTTCTATTTTCTGCAAGGTTTTTTTCTTGGCCTGATAACTTTCCCTTTGAAACCATCCCCCTTTTTTATAGGCTGTGCTCTAGGTAGGGATTTAGTACAAATCTCTTTAAAGCCCCAGTAGTTGCTCCTTGAGGCCAAATCTGAGCTGAACACAGGTGCTGCTGAGTCACAGCTGGACATAGTGAGTTTTGGCAGCAATAGTGTGTTCCAGAGTAGAGAGAAAATATGGGAAGGTGCTTTAGGATCCTGGTGGATTTTTGTGTAGGATATGCAAACTTAGGGGTGGGGCAGGAGAGCTCAGGAAGGTAAACTTCTTAAGAGGCATTTTCTCTTCTTTATTCTTTGAAAGCAAAGGGTCATATAAGATTTCAGGTTGCCTGAGACTGTAGCCAGTGAAGTACATTTTGGGATTGAGCAGAGAGAGATTGTGTTTGAGAGAGAGAGCTGGGTTAATATATTGCTTTGGTTTTGCCCCTTGTAAGCTCTTCAGTGTGATATCTCTACATATCAAATCTCAAAGAACTTCCCAGATTACAGCCAGCTCCTGTAAAGGTACCATTTGCCCAAACCATTACCCCAGACACGTCTCATCCTTGAACCTGGGAAAGAGCAATAATGTTGAATTAATGTAACTAGAGGAATTCAAGAGAGAAAACATAACTTCTATGGGAATGATTTTACACAGATTAATGTATTTCATGGACCACTTGGATTTCAGGTGACTGAACTGTGTTTGAAGAATATGCTGTTTTCTCCCTGTTCCTGTGCTTGCCACTTCCATTTTTCAGCACTTGGTCACCACTAAGCTCAGTGAGGCAAAATCAATAATACTCCAACATTAATAATTGAGCAAAGTAGGCAGACAGCTGAGTAAACCCCATCTCACTTGAAATCAGAGCAGTTACTCCTGGCTTGAGCTAATATATCTGAGAATTAGGTGCAGGCTGAGGTGGAAAATGGGATAAAACCACCAAAATAAAATAAAAAAGCCAAATAGCCAGCTCCCCCCTGTGCTGTGCTGTCATGATTCTCACCAAAGTAGTGGCAGAAGTGAATAAGGATTGCTCTCTTGAATCATTCTATCGGGATGCAATCAGGCAGAATGGTTTGAAAGCATCTTTAGTTTGTAGGAATGAACTCTCCAGGGGTCCGAGTGCTATTTCCAGGTTTCATCCTAAAGCATAAATCATGTACTTACTGAGAGCTAATCGTGTAAAGTACACAAAGAAGAAAAGAGTCTGAGCTTTTAAGTTGGGGAGCGAAAAACAAAAAAGGGCAATAAACACTACTGGAAGTGTTTTTGAAAGGCATTTGGATACTCTCACAATGCAGGGTGAGAACCCCACTAGAATGTGATGCTCCATAACATGCCCTCACTGAAATGCTGGCATTTCTGGAAAAGACTGCACTAACACAGTGCAATACAATAACACCTAACACCCCTGGTGAAATTACACAGTGCTTAAGGGACAGGTTCTCTTAATCCCAGTAAACCATTGAGCAGTAGGACATCACATCAGACTGTCATACCACCCTGGTGGCTTCTGCAGTTTATAGATGAAAGTTGTCTACATTATGTCTTCTTTGAAAGTACTGGGTTTGGGAATCTCTAGATCAAACCTGCTCATAAATATTGAGAAGAGAGGGCTTCTCTGACAGATAGTCTTGTTTCAATGGGGCAGAATATCAGTAAAGGCATAAATCATATCTGAGACAGCAGGATATAGCTGGCAAAGGAATTCAATGAGAATTAATGCCAAGGTGTCAGCAATCCAGGAGATGCATGATAGTATCACTGCAGAGCCAACAGATAAAAAATACCATGTAAAGTTTTCCTTTTTTTCAGGGAATCTCCTGGGTTCCTTTTGCAGTGTGTTCTAGGAAAGGTGCTCTGAATCCTAAGTAGTGTGAGGAGGCAGACAGCCTGATTTAAAGGTGTTAAAATATTGCCAAGGGATGGGAGCATCCATGAGGACAGCACTCTGGTGTGGTGCTGAGCACTCACGGCATCAGGGCTGTTAGGCACAGCACTGAGGATGAGCCGTGTGATGCACCAAGTTATCCTGTTGAGAATTGTGTGCCATTCCTGGAAGGAGTAAAAACTGCCTGTCATCTCTGTAAGGGGGAATAAACAAGAAAACATTATGAACTGGTGCATGGGGGAATCCCACTACTATGTATCAAAGCATCCTTTAAAGGGACGACACGAACTCCAGATGGGGACCCAGTTTGTTAGTTGGATGAAACCTGTAGGAGTGAGTTTATGAAAAGCTCAGCTAGGGCTGCATTTCAGCAGGGTGGAGTTGGTAGCTTTTCTCCCAAACTGCAGAACAAGATCAAAACCTTTTATTTTCACGGCTTGAAATGTGGGGTTTCATTATTTCTTTTCCATGGGCTGCAACACAACAAGAGTTGTGGCATGAAGAGATCATGATTTTCAGAAGCAAAGGAAACTAAAGCTTTTCTAGATAGGACACATCTGTATCTCCTCTCTGAGCTCTATCTTTCTTTCTCCTTTGGCTTTCTGTGCAGCAGTTGGCAGTATGTGTAAACCCAGAAAAACCTTGCAGAGCCAGGGAAAACCCAGGAGATAATTAATTCATCTTGAAACAGCACAGCCTAAACAGTCACCAGTAACCTGGACTGTCTATACAGAGAGTTTAGGTAATTGTGCTGCCAACTTACCGTCAGGATTGAGTTTTCATGAATAATTTTTTTTTGCAGTGAGCAGCAAATATTGTCTTTGAATATATGAGTGAAGGAGCAATTGCACAGCTCTCAGCTGCACCAACCACTTCTGGTCTTGTGGGTCCTGCCCATCACCCTTCGAGTCCAAGGTGGCTCCAGCAGAGACCATGAGGTTGGACAAGAATCTCCAATCATGAACTCAAGAGGCAGAGGCTTGTTTGTCCCTAATGATCCATTGGATGTGTGCAACCTGGAGGTGCACACAACCTGGAATGAAAAATAAGACCATGTAGTGTGATTCAGCTGATCCCAAACAAAGGTTAAGGGCAAGGAATTCCTATGTGAGCAGAGGGAAGGTTTGCAGGGAATTTCCCCTGGCTGCTGGCTGGCTTTCAAAGTTCTGGTTGCTGCATATTGACCTGTGAGGCACTTGTTTGGTTTGGCCTTTTTTTTTTTTTTTTTTTTTTTTTTTTTTCCAGTTCTTGTCTGTTTTGTTTCTGAAAGAATGACATCCTGGCCCCTCACATTTCTGGAGGCAACACATACGTTCCTTGCAGCTCTGTCCTACCAAGACGACAGAAAATGTTCTTCATAATTATACGTGATTTGATCATTCCAGCATTTCTACCTCTTCCCAGAAGTTTTATTATCATAATTAATTTTCTGGCATCTACTTACAGCTCTAGGCATTTTCCCAAACCTTTAAACACACAGTTAGCAGTTCTGAACATTTCACTGCTGCATTTCTTTTCCTCAATTTGCTAGTTATAAATTCTTTGTTAGTAGTTTTTCCTGCAACATGAGCTTTATTCATGTAGTCCCTGTTACTGTAGTATCATCATATTCCAGGATCTCTTCTTCAACACAGCACTGTGATTAAAAAAAAAAAAAAAAAAAAAAAAAAGGTGTTATTCCTAGTTACAACTGAGAATCTGGGGTACAGTGGGAGTAAGATTCATCTTTTCGTGACTTGGCCAAAATGTCACAGAGGCAGGAAAGAGAATTACCCTCTGGTGTCCCAACTGCAGCTCATGCTAGGCTATTGCTGCCTTACAGTGTATTTCTCTTTCAGAAAACATTCTGCAATTTCCAGTCTATGTAGAACTCATCACTTTTTCAAATGCCTTTAAGGAAAGAAGAACCAAGAGGGAAGTGATCTTAAGAACCAAGGATTCCTCTTGGGAAATTGCCTTCTGACTTCTGGATATTGGGCAGAAAAAGATCTTTTGCCTAAGAGAGATCTGAACTGTGATCTAAACTGTGGAGTATTAATCATATCATATGTTCATCATATCTGTATATGATTGTACTTGTCCAAAGTAAGTTTCTTTGATCTCAGAGGGATGTAGGAGAGGTGATCACAAATAATGCTGGGTTTCAGCAGCCAACCCAAAACACATTAAAAACATCAGTTTCAGCCTCTTGTTTGTTTCAGTGAGGGTTGGTAGATTACTGAAGTGAGAAACTCCAATCACAATCCAGCACAACTCTTGGTGTGGCTCAGTGTAATCCCTCAGTCACCACACAATGGGCAGAGCTGTACATTAGCCTGGACTGCATGTCCCCAGGAAAAGCCATGTACTCCAATGGTGGAATTCATCCTACCTCTGTCATTGCAAATTAATTGTACAGGCTGCCAAAATTCCACAAATCCTCACTTTTCATCTGTTTTAACTCAACCCCATGTAATGCTCTTGACACAACTCACAAGACCCACAGGTATTCTCAGTCTGAGCACAGGCCACCTGTGCCTTGTTTGCTGGAATGGGAGCAATAGCCTGGAAAACAAAGCTGCTGATGGAGATGCCAAAATCGTGCTCTTTGTCAGACAGAAACTGAGTCAAAAATCAGGTTTCAACCTATGCAGAACTTGGCCAAACCTCACTATTAATTTGGCTTCCAGCACAAGCAGCGCAGCACTGTAATATAAAACTCCCTTGGTGGGTAAACCATTTTCCACATACTGTTGGATTATAGCTGAGTAGGATTAAAGATGGTCTGGTGTGGGCAGCTTTCTCCAAGGTCAGAGTGAGAGCTGAGTCTCCTGGCTCAGCACCGAGTCCTGGTGTGGCTCAGTGTGAGAAAGTGGTGAGCCATCTGGGGTCTCAAGTCCCATCAGGTTGTGCCCCTGAGACTGTCACAGGAAGGAAGTGGCCACCAAGTCCATCATAACTGGAGAGAGCTTGCCTAACTCAGACATGGTGAGTGGTGGTACCCAATAGTGTCCTAAATAATTTCACTTCACTTACTCCAAATATACTTTTACCAATTAACTGGGCAAAGCCTCAGAACAAACACGTCAACAACAACAACATAAAAACCCAAACTCAACCAGACAAAAACATCCCAAAAAGAAGAATAAAAAGGACTTCAAAGCATTTCACTTAGATTAATTAAGCTATATGTCTGTGTCAGTCCGTGTCAGCCAACAGATATTCAGCAATCCTTATCTCTACACCGCTGAGCCTGATAAAGGTCTAATTGCCTGAGAAAAGTACAGCCTTTGGGACTGCAGTGGCAAAAGCAATTTCCTTCCGCACAATGGAGCCTTAAAGAAAACACCTCCTGCTTAATGAAAGCATGGAAGATTAAGGGACAAAGGTAGGGGTGTGGAGCTGGGCTGAAGCCAGACGGGGTCTGCGTGGGATGGCTGAGGGCAGGAGGAGCCCCAGGCAGAGCAGGAGGTGCCTGTGCCGTTCCTGCTGGTGTGGGGGGCCCTGCCGAATGCCCCAAATACAGGTGACACCGAGGGGCAGCCCCTGCCTCCAGCTGCTGTCAGTCCAGCAAAGATGAACTCAGTCTCCACGTCTGCCTCCACTCGCCTGAGCAGAATCTGGCCACTTGTTGCAGAAGCGTTGGAGGTGAAAGGATTGGGGGCAGAAAAAGTGTTTGTAACAACAGTGGTTTCTTTGTTGCACGTTAAAGAGCCAAGTTTAATGCAGGATGCAAAGCTGACCCTGGGGTGAAACATCACTGAGCATCCTCAGAGGCTGCCCTCCCACACATCAACCAAACTCAGAAAATCTTTGATCCGTTAGTGCTTAGAAGTGAGGGAGAAGGGAAAAGCCCTACAAATTGTTCTAGAGAGAGAATAAAACAGCAGAAGCAGGAAAGAGAGGTTAATGTGGATTTTGCAGCAGATAGTGATGAGGGACAATTTCCCCATTTCCTTTCTGATTTAGAAATAAGATTTTATGGACTCGGAGAGAGCTGTGAAAGAGCTAATGAAGCATAAAGCTGGGTGAATCATGGCATCGTGTTCAGGGGGCTGCTCACAACTCAGAAAAAAAAAAGGCTTTCTCTCTTTTTTTTCTCAGTGCAATTTAAAAAAGAGGAGTTAACACCTGTGCTTGCTTTACTCTGCCATTTTTCACATTCGCAGTTGTTCTCAGGGGAATCAAAGTGACAGATTTATGCAAAGCTGCAGTTTGGATATTTTCTTGCCCCGGAGCAAGGCTTTTATCCAAGCTTTTCCTTCCCCCGTCATGAGGGGATGGTGAAGAGGAGGTATGCATCACACTTGAAAACAGCAAAGAAAAAAAACTTTCACAGCTGTTTCTAACAGCTGAGATATATTTAATCCAAACTAGAGATTAACATGCACCTCTGTAGAAGAGATATTTCCCTTCCCCCTGTAGTTGTTATCACCTGTGTAGCAGACAGGGCTCGGAGATGAACTTAGCAGCAAACTGATGGTGAGAGGATAGACGGCTGCAATGGGAAAGCTGTGAGCAAGTGACTTTGTGCTCTTATTCCCAGAAATTTCTGCTATGGCTTGACTCTCCAAGTAGAGGTGGACAACTTCTTTGGGCTGTCTGCATTATGAATGCCACTTCGAAGTGCTTCAGGACCTCAGGTTTGCCTGTGCCCAGCTCCAGCAAGCTTCTGTACAGCAGCGTTTTTAGCAGGGTATGTGCAAAAAGCAGATCTTGTCTAACTGTTGCATTGGAGATGGGATGAGCAGAGAAGGTCTCTCCCTCTGTTTCAGTGCTACATGCACATAGATGCAAATGAGTAATGGTAAATCTTCAGTAGCACAAGGACTCCTGCTGTCTCTTCAGGGCACTGAGCCATGAGCAGCAGTTTGGAATGTGCCCTCCTAGTGAGCACTTATGTTTTATCTTCACTGCACAGTGTGCAAATGTCCTGAAATCCCATCCTTGAATCTGTAAGGGTTTGAGAGGCAGAACTTGGGAGGCAGAACTAATAACACCTGTATGGACTTTCCTGTGGTGCTTGTCTCCATGTTATCCGAGTGCCTCAAACAAGTTAATGGATGTGAATTCACAATCCCTTTATCAAGTAAGAAGCTGGTACCCATGTGACCTACCAGGCTCGACATTTTTGTCTCCAAATCTTATCCTTCCAGTCACTCTCCCTCCTCATGTTTCAGACAGATATGAAAGTCTTGCCTGTACTCATAGGAAAAGTGTCCTAGGAAAAAAAAAAAAAGACTGCCCTGGTGAAGAGAGCATTAAAATCTTTTCTACAGGAATCTCACCCAAGATAAGCATGTAAAATGTGATATTTCAGCCCAAACAATTAATGCAATCCAAGGAGGAGGCAGGCAGCTCTGCTGACAGGCCATATAATCCAGCAAATCATTTGCTTTGGCTACTGCTGCTGGACCTTGCAGCCTTCACTGGCTTCAACAGCACCTGTTTTGTACATGTGTTACCAGCCCTTGAAATGGTGGCCAGAGGACAGCTGTCCTGGCCTAAAGTGAATTAGCCAGCCTTGCACTGGCTGCTGCATGTGTGCAAATGCAACAATCCCAGCACAGCAACATGTCCATCTGCCACTGGGTCATCAGCAGTTGTGTGGGTAGGTTTCAGCAGAGGCGGGTTCTAGAGTTGCTTCCTCCTCCTTTGCAATTCTGATGGTGTGTGTGAGCATCTCATTGCCAAGGAGTTTGGGAGCAGGACTAAATTACCAATAAGAACCCATCAGCAGCATTGCCCTCATCACAAGCATTCAAGTGAATCCTTCATGAATGTTGGTGGCATTGCTGACCCAGCTCCGGAGAAAAGAAATTCCCCTGAGTCAAGAGGACAGTTGTGCTCAGCATCAAGCCAGCTGACTGCCATGAGAAGGGGAGGATTCTCTGTGAGGGAGCTGGATCAGAGCCATTTCACTGCCTCGGCCAGTGCTTGGGTTAACTCACCGGGTTAAGTGCAGTCTTTTTATCCTTTGCAAAGGGTAATTTCTAAAATCCAGTGAAACCTCCTGCACAATGGTGGGGGGATGTGCTTTCATGTCACCTGCTCTGTGGATAGAGCTCTATTCTACAGCATAGCAGAGAAGAACAAGACCTACTTAAGGCAGTAAAATAGCCCATGTGCTAATAGAGCAGAGCCTTGACCCATTTTATGAGTATTTTTCTAGGTGGATTGATGCCCTCTCAGGAGCAGTTGAAGAGAGAAATGTGCTGCCTGGTGTTTGGGGAATAGCTGGTTCATGGGGTGTGGGCACATCTCATGTGAGTGCTGCTGGAAGTTGGTGGGAAGGTTATGACCCTGCACTGTCAGGGACACACCTTATGAGGCCACCTCAGAGAAGAAAACTCACCTCTCTCCTCTTGATACTTCATTTAAAGTGGCCTAGAAATTGAAATAGGTGTGGGGATGCCCATGAGAAAAAAGGTGGTTTGGGGGTGATGGTGGGGCTGTGATGGGGCAGGTACAGCAGCTCTCTGGTGCCAGGAGGGTCTGGAGCACAGGGAGCAGCTGAGGGAGGGCACGAGGCAGGGCATGACACTCAGGCTAAGCTCAGATTTCTGCAGGACAAAAGGCAGTGCAAGCTGGCCAATGTGAGAGTGAAGTCTGGTGTTACAGAAGGTCTGACAACTCCTGTGAGGATGTACAGGTTTCTCTGATGGGGTACCTCCAGTTGGTGGCCATGTTAAAAAAAAAAAAAAAAAAAAGCCTTAGGGTTCTCACTGTTCTTTTTTTCCATCCTTTTTTTTTCTTTCTCTAGTTTTACTATATACTGTTGAATTAGTCAATTCCTTCATTTGCTCCTTCTTTGCTTAAAATTTTCCCTAACAAGCTAATTCCCTTACTACGCTTTTCTTCCTGTCCTGAGTCTCTTTCTCCCACTTCCTCTGCCTTTTCCCCATTGTCTTTAGCTTTCTCTTGGGCTCTGCATCCCTCATTATTTCCTTCTCTGGAATGTCTCCCTCATTTCTCATAACTTCCTACCCCTTCCTCTTTGGGGGTTCCTGGGTTGCAGGGGCACTTCTAACCCTGTGGAAGTCTACAGTAATCTGTCACTCAGTAATCTGTGCTGCCTTTCCCCTCTTTGCCACGAGTCTCCCCCTCCAGATGTGCATGCACGTCTGTACACGAGCCACACACAGTCGCAGAGCCAGGAGATTGCAGTCAGACACAGTTCAAAGAAATTCCAGCTCCAGTGGGATTCCCCACTCCAAATCCAGAGCTCCTTGGGTGTTGAATCCGACATGGGATGGGAAGCAATAGTATTCCTTACCTCATCCCAGGAAAAATAATACTCCATTAATTAGTGCAGTTTGAGAGAAGAGAAACATGCTGAAAATTAAGCATCTGTTGGTTTATAATGGAAAAGATTTAAAATAAAAATGCTTTAAATTATATAGAGGTGTTTTGTAATAGGACTGTCATATACCATGAGACAACTTTACTGGAAAGAACATTATAATGAGAAACAAATCACACTGACCTTTGCTATAGGGCTTGAAAGCAGGTTTCTTTGGGGTTGTGTGGACTCATTTGCCCTCCAGCAGTGGAAGAATTAAGATGTTATGTTTAACATAAACAAGAGAGGTTTAATCCCAAATCCTTGTGGGAGAGCACTTTGTGTTCTCTTAAAAGTTCAGTAATTCCATAAGCAAGATGGACAGTTGGATTATTTTAGACTCAATGAAAGCAGGGGAGGGATAGAAGGGACGTCAAAGGGAATTAACTCATCAGAGTAAGAACCCAGTTGTGAAAACTGAGCAGAGAGTGAGTTCAATTGCATTAACTATACACGGTGCCAAGGTCTCTCATTATAAGATGCCCTTTTTCCCTTTTTGTTCTATCCAGCCAAATTGCAAGAAGCAATGTTCATCTACACGGGGTCAGCCCAAGCTGGGGCTGGGCAGCCTCCTGTACCCAAGTGCCCATTGCTCTTCAGACAGTAATAGCATTAGAGTAATGACTCTCATTTCCATTTGGGCTCTACACAAGACCCTCTGAGGGCAGGTGCTGGTTTCTGAGTGATGAAGGAAGAAAAGTTGCACAGGGACACTTGCTGTCTCTGATGACATCTCTGCTGGATCTACCTGCACATCTTCTCTGCACTGGCAAAGACAGAGTGAGCTTTGTTTGGGAGCATCAAGGCCCCTTTGAAAGGCAGCCCCTTCTACAGCTCTGGTGTGTCCTACTTCTCTTCCGCTGGGGGCACAGAGAGAAGTCAGCCCCAGCAACATGTTACCACTTAGTATACTAAACTCACTTTAGAAGAAGACTGTGTTGAACGTTACCTCCAGCTGTGATTCAAAAACTGAAGAAAATTCAACTCTCAGGAAACATAGGAGGGACAAGATATAAATCCTGAAAACTTGAGCAAAGACAAAACGTTTCACAGCTCTATGTTTTTATTTCCAGACAAGAAGCCAAAGTCCTATGACTGTTACATTAGGACTTCGATATGTAAGCATCACTTTCTTCATCACTCTCCTGTGATCCTGCAGCTGAAGAGAATGAATGTGAGTGACTGGGTGCTGGAGGGATCATTGCCCTGGCCCAAAACCAGGCCAAAATTGCCTTCACTTGATAAGTGAAGCTTGGACTGAAGGGCAAGTTGTACTTTGCCAATACAATTTTTCTTCAGGAGTGACCAATGAAAATTGTTCCATACTTGTGTAATGCTGGCTAGCAGAATAATTGTGGTTCTTGGATAAAAGAACAGAAAACCAAATAGATGCAGTGGTTCTGCTCTCTCCCTGGCTCTTTGAAGTCCAGGCTTTATGATCCTGAGTTCATCTCTGGTGTCTGCTGAAGAAAAGAATATTAAAAATCTGGGGCAATCCAGCTACAATAAGGGCTGGTCATCCTCTCACCAAGCAAAGGAAAGTGTATTCGATTTATTCAAGGGAATACTTGATTATTCAATTATAAATGCCAAAGCTGGGTATTATGAGAATTTCTAGTAAGAGGTTTTTCTTTTTACATAGAAGACAACACCATGACATGAATCCATGGATGGAATCTGAAGCCAGGCAGATCCAGAAGGAGAAAAAGCATAAGATTTTAGCATTGGAACAACTGACCAAGGGATGACCTATTTTCTCTACCACCTGAGATTTTAAAGCAAGAATTGTGTGTCTTCTGCTTTCTTCTTCTAAATTCAGTAATTATCATGACACAGGAGTCCCTGGGTGACATCATCAGTGTGGAGAGATTAGACTTTCCTAACAGCCCCCCTGCCTTTAAAACCTCAGATGCTTAAAAACTGCACTTACCTGATCCAGGGTTCACCCTAGGGACAGAGGAATTACACATCTTTATTCCTTTCTCCCCAGCTGTGGGCTCGCTCTGTTTGGATATCTTTCCCATCGCCAGTTGTGTCAGTGGTATGTGTTATGTGGATGTGTGTCTACTGGGAGCTGCGTTCAGACAGCACATTTCACTCTGATTTATGAACAGACTTATGAGCACAGAAACTTCTGGCCTCTGCTGACTTGGGCTGGAATCAGCTTGCATGTTGTTGCTATTCTTGTTCTTGGACCTGCAGTCACGGCTCATGAACCAGACGCTGCAGAAATGTGGAGCTGAGGAAGTCCTTGCCTCAGAGCTCTTCTGTAAACAGAGGGTGGAGGAGGTAGGTAGCCAAGGGAATCCAGGGAAAAGATGGGAGGTAAACATGCTCAGTCATGATGAGATGGAAAAGGACTGGGTGTGGTAATAAGTTGGATAGGCAGTGGTAGGCCAAGAAAAGATGCTGCAGGACTCCAGGCAGGAGACAAAAAAGCATCTTAGTTGTGTGAATGGCAGGAAAGGGAGAACGTCAGGGAGAGGCTACAGGGAAAGTGTCAACACAACCTTGAGAATAGAAGAGGGGAGTCTAAAGTGAGGTTGTCATCCAGGTTGTAAGTCCAAGTGATGGATAAGAGAAAAACAGTTCCCCTTCAGACATGATGGGTCTGAGATGAGGACCAGATGTCCCCAGATGTCAGGGAGCCAGGCTAAGATGGGAGTTTCAGTAGCAGAACACTGCTAACAGGACAGAGGTCCAGATCCAAAGGAAACTGCATTTGAGTTGATGAGCTTTGTCAGAGATCAGGGCAGAGAGAAAGGAGAGCAGGACTCAGTGATCACAGTGAGGGCAGAATGGAGATTGGTTTCAAACTGAGAGTAGGTTTATATTAGATATTAGAAAGAAACTCTTTACTGAGAGGTGATGAGGCACTGGAACAGGTTGCCCAGAGAAGTTGTGGATGCCACATCCCTGGGAGTGTTCAACGTCAGGTTGGACAGGACTTTGAGCAACCTGGTCTAGTGTAAGGTGTCCCTGCCCATAACAGGGGTGTTGGAACTAGGGAATTTTTAAGGTTCCTTCCAACCCAACCCACTCCATGATTCTGTGAAGATGGACAGGGGAAAGGGTAAAGGCCAAAGGGGACAAGAAAGATACAGTGAAGATACAGCCAAAGATCTACATCTATACCAACTACCTGATCCTTCTACTCACTTTTCCATTTGAATTCTAATTGATATTACAGAAAGTCTTTTTACTGCTGTGCATAAAATAAATCTTTCCTAACTCTTTGAGACAACAGTGTATTCCCAGCTGATCCCTAAAGATGGGTCCAGTTTCTTCATGGTCATGATTACTCTTCAAAAGAAAAAACATGAAGAACTATGGCCAGGAATGTGATTTTTTTGTTTTTTTAATTGGCATCATCCAACGCAGCATTGGCACAAAAATAGTTAAATACAACGGACCAAATGTCAAACTATGAGAAGAATGACTCAAATTAGAGAAGTATAGATAGAAGAAGCTAACAGAAATATCTCTTCCTGTGAGGACACTAGCACAGCCAAATACTCATCTTTGTAGGTCACCCAGTTTAAAGAGCATTGGGAGGGGGGGAAAAAATCTGGGTTTGATATTTTGTACCCTGGACTACAAAGGAATCACTGCAGAAATGTAAATAAAAGACAGCTGGGCTGAGGTTTCAGATCACCTACACCCATCAGAAAGGGAACCAGACTGAGCACTATGCTCTGCTGTTTGATACCTGGACTAATGCTCAACTCAGTCAATACTTTAGAGGCAAAGAGAGACAGAGCAGAGCAATGTTTTTTGCAAGGTTTGAATCACCCACATTGCCACAGAAACAGCAAAGAAAATTACATAGCCCAGGGGGAGAAACCTTTGATTTAAGTATCTGTAAAAATGTGTGGAAAAAACAAGGAAGAGCTCCTGCCTGGGAAAATCATGAGCCTGTCTCAAAGTCTACAAGACTATCTAAGCAGAGGAAGTGAATGAATAACTGTGGCACATGCATGGGTGGCTGAAAGTGCAGCCTGAGCAGTAATTGGCTCTATTGGTGCTCCTCTGATTAGCTGGTTTTGGCTACAGCACTTGTCAGACCCACGCTGAGTTCACAGTACAAAAGTATTCACACTGCACTGAAGAATGTCTCAGATCAGCCAGTGGATCCCTGCAGAGAAACAGCAAACACAGATCTGAAGGATGCAGTCTCCAGGGAGGGCTTTAAATCCTTACTTCATGTCACTAATTCCTCGTTATCTAGAGCTGGAAGAGAAAGGACTCCTGGAACAGATTCAGATGCTCCTGTTACTTTTCACTACCTCAGAAATGAAGGAAGAGAGAAGAAAATTGATGATGCTTCTGCGGAGAAAAATTTAAGAACAAAATCACTTTAATCACTGAATGTAGATGTTTTGAACTCTTTACAAAAATACCCATCTGAGAACTGCTAATGAACTGAAACAGTGAAGGGATCAACTTGTTGGTATGGGAAGGAAAGGTTACACACTGATAAATCTCCAGAGAGACTCCTGACAGGGAGTGGTCTCAGCTGGGGACATGTCACAGAGGGCACGGGAGAAGATGAGTCACCTCATGTCCTTATAGTGACACAGCACCACCACAGTTTGTGGCCACAGCACCAGCAAATGTGAATGGAAGAGACCAAGGAAATCAGGCACTTCCAAGTGAGACGTATTCTTGAGTGGAGACTTGCACACCTACTGTGTCTGCTCCAGAGTTATGGCTAAGATCTCCTTTCAGCTCATTCACCTCTGAAGTCAGCTCCATGGATGCCTGCTACAACCTCAAAATGCTGACATGGCCACTCTGCAGAATGACAGAGAAATTCCACTGAACATTAATTATGTGCATCCACACTCTGGTAATCACCACCAAAAAGCAATTTGGAGAGCATCAGCCAGCATCAGAATATGCCAACAAATGCTGTTGTGTTTTCTGAGCTGGCTCACTGATTCAAACACCCTGGTCAGATATAAGCAGTTTAGGCTATTAATAGTAGCATGAAGGAAAGACTTCCATATTCTGCTTGTGAGCTGCCTGTCCTTTCTCACCCTGTCCTCCCTCCCAGCTAAATTATATTATGTTATGTGGTGGCTAAATGAAATGTGAGGGACAGCAGAACAGATCACAGCTTAGATCAGATCTTTCCAAAGTGGCTTGAGGACAGTTGACCATTATTTACTTGCAACACACAATGAACAGAGATGAGGGTTAAATGTGAGGCTTTTCTACCCAGAAGATATCAATCTCGTATGTATACACGGAGGAAATAGCAACTGCACTTCACACAAGTTGAGAATTTGGTTCCCAGGACAAAACCAACCAGCCTATAGTTACAAACATCTCTTCAGCTTCTTGGGGCTCTGCCACCAGAGTACTGGCACTGAAGTAATAAAACACTCACATGTTGCTGCCCACACTGAACACAAGATTCAAGGGGGTGAAGCTGTCAGGCTCTGACACCTGTCATACCACTTGGAAAGACATGGATGGACATGGAGAGACCCCCTTGGATGGGCTGAACATCTCTCCCACCACACCTCTCTTTTTTCTTTGCCAGTATCTCAAGATACTATTTCTCAGTAGAAACCTGAGGTTTGTATCAAAGCCTCCATTCACTCTGGATTGCACAAAATGCCTCCAAAACTGCCTCAGCTTTATCTGAAGTCAACATCAGCCTCAATTCTTTGTTTTACTCTTTATTTTTTATTTATTTATCTAAAACCTACTGAAAGAGCCTCTGAAACCTTCTCTACCATTGTTTTGTACCTGCAAGTTCCAAAACAAAAAGTAGTTTTTACTAATGGTTAACATTAAGGAAATACTGAGATGGTTGGTCTTTTGGGATATCTTGAGGGTATTTTCTTTAAAAAAATTCAAAATAGTCTTTTAAACTTTTTTCCTGAAAGTTGGAAGCAATTTGTTGATCTTTGAGAAACAGGGAAAAAAATTAGAAAAACCCTCTCTGTCATTCTGAAGGGTTTTTTAGGGGAAAAAAATCAAAATCTGCTTCTCTTTTAGCAAGAATCAACTTTGCTGTTCATGCATAAAGCTATGGTGAAATATACTGTAGCATCTTGCCATCATGAAATATGAATACTACTTTGTTAAACTCTTCAGCACACAGAGGAGACTGATGGAACTATTCCAGAGGAAGACACTTATCACTGAAGATGTTTTGTCTCACTATTATGAAGTTAACTCAGCATTATTCAATTGATGATTCATTTTGCACATCATTTCAAACCCCAGTCCTGCACAAGGACCCTCCTATACCAGGCACAGCATGAACATGGAACAAAGAGGCACCCTCTGCTTTCAAGACCTCCTAGTCCTTGTAGAGGACTGGAGAGGCAGATGGAGACAGACAGAGGGTAAGATTAAGGGAACCAGTCAGGACATGCTGCCAGACTTTGAGTAACCTTTACAGCCAGGGAGAGATTTAACTGTGACTGTCTCCATAATATTAACACAAAACAAAAACACCAAAACCAACAACAACAACAAAAAGCTCCAAAATATTTTAAGCATCCCATGCCCATTCCTGACTATTATTCCAAGCAAGATCAGATGTGGGAAAAGGAGAACACTGAAATAGAAAGAGGCTGTTGGAGGCTGTGAGTGGTGCAAGGCCCCCAGGGATCTTTGGGAGAAGCTCCACAGCAGTTTGTATGTGGGGAGAGGGTCAATCTTTAAGCTATCTGCCAAAAAGTTGGAGAAGCCCCAAGCTGCATCAGTCTGTTCTAGGATGAAGCAATGGGAAGTCAAAATGTATTGAGACCAGGCTTTTTGTTTTACCTTGCTCATCAGATGTATTTTGGAAAATGATTGCAGGGTGCTAGGAAGGGTTGGTCTCCTACACTTGCGAGTTTTTCTCCAGTCTCATTTGAAGTGGGAGAAGTGGATGACCAGAGTTAGAAGTTTCTACACAAACACATCTTAAGTTTCCCAGGATTTTCTTTCCTAGGGGAGCTGTGCACAGCCCCCTGCTCCACTGGAACCCTTGCAGTTCCAAAACGCTACGAGCCACACCTTCACCTTCCAAAGCCCTGGGTGCCACCAAGTGCTCACCCCGGGTCCAGGGAGTGTCTGGCAGCAGCTGCCGTCATCCCGGAGTGTGACTGCCTTTCCCATGTCTGCTCTTCTACATCTTCTCTCTTTGCAGTCTCCGTCCTGTCCACCTCTTCCCTTTGCATTCCTCCTCTTTGCAACTCTGCCTTTGCATCCCTCCCTCCCCTTTGTATCCCTCCCTTTTCACCTCCCTCTTTGCACCTCTCCCACTTACATCCCTCCCCTTTGCCTCTCTGCCCCCTTCGCATCTCTGCCTTTCCCCATCCCTCCCCTTTGAATCTCTGCTCCTCGCATCTCTGTCCCGTACACCTCCTGCCCCTCGACCCTCTGCATCTTCGCCCCTTCGCGCCCCTGCCTGCTCGGCTCTCAGCCCTCTGGGCATCTGCCCCTGGCGCCCTCCACTTCTCCCTCCCGCCCCTTTGCACCCGCACCCTTCTCATCTCCGCCTCGCTGCCTCCCTGCGCTCTCGCCCAGCCCCGGTTTCCCGCAGCCCCCGGGGCAGCCCGCAGCGCCTCCGGGCCGTCCAGCCCCCCGCTCCAACGCGCTGACCCCCGGCCCTTCCCGGCCCGGAGCCGCCCGCGATGCCGCCTCTGCCGCTGCCGCTGCCGCTGCCGGTGCCGGTGCCGGTGCTGGTGCTGGGGCTGCTGCTGGGGCTGGGGGGCCGGGCGGGCGGCGGGGGCGGCTGCCAGCTGCCGGCGGAGTGGCGGCCGCTCAGCGAGGGCTGCCGGGCCGAGCTGGCCGCGATCATCGTGTACGCGCGGGTGCTGGCGCTGCACCCCGACCCCTACGGCGCCTACAACTACCTGCCCTGGCAGAGGGACCTCCCCGGCGGCCCCCAGCAGGGAGCGGGGGACCTCTTTTACTCGGCCGAGATCGAGCTGCTCTGCGACCAGGCGTGGGGCAGCATGCTGGAGGTGCCCGCCGGCTCCCGCCTCAACCTCACCGGCCTCGGATACTTCTCCTGCCACTCGCACACCGTCATGCAGGGCTACGCTTATTTCTTCTTCCTCCGGTGAGTCCCGGGGTCGGGGGGTACGGGGAGGAGTTGAGATGTCGCATCCCGGCTCCGTGGCATCTCCGCGGGCGGGGGATGCGCGCCCGCCCCTGCCCGGAGGGTTCGCTCCGTCCCACTGCCGCTCTCCGAGCAGCGCCTTCTCCTTTGCGCTTCCGCACACAGTTACATAGGGAAAGACAAACCCGAAACAACAAACTCCCATAGTATTCCAGCACTGTCGGCCAGCACATGCACAGGGAGCTGCTGTTGAGTAGCTCGTGGGGGCTGCTGCTTTTGTTTTTACGGCGGGACGGTCGGAGAGCTGGAGAGACGCCAGAGCCTGTTTGCCGAAGTTTGCCATGGGAGTTAAAAACCCATCCCCAAAAACTCACCCGATAGCTTTCCATCTACTCTCCCGAGTCCCAGCCAAACCCTGACTTTGGGATCATCGAAAGAATAAGAAAATAAACCACAGTGTGGGAACAGAGCCATCACCATGACCTTTCAATTCAAGAGCATTTGCGAAACACTGCTCAGTGGCTTGTTTTGAAATACTTGGTATATTCTTACACTGGGTGCGTAACAAAACTCATTTTGATGCTGTCTAGGGCTTAGTCTGCAGCAACATCTTTAAACACATTTCATTGACACAAGTTATTTATTGACTGCTTGAAGGAGTACTTAAACTCTGGCTCAAGGGCAAAATGATGCAAATTTAGTAGAAACTTGGGTGCAAAATACAGATTTGCCTCCTTCATGGGGTTTCACGGGTGTCTGCAGGGTGGAAGGAGCCTGTTTGGTCCTTACTGCTGCTGCCTGATCCAGTCCTTGTGGTGGAAATTGTAATTTTGTTGACTTACATGCCAGGAGAGCTGAGAGCCACTTGCCGGCTAAAAGTCTGTGTGACTTTTTATCGAGCCAGGCTGAAGTGTGACAGGTGACTTCTTGCAGGAGAGTGCTGTTCATTCTCACAGCAGGCTGCCCTCGCAATCTGTGTTCCAGAATGGATGAGAACTACATCCTCCTGCCACATGGAGTCAACTTCCAGGAGGCGATTTTCCCTGATACCCAGGAGAACAGAAGGATGTTTGCCAGCCTTTTCCAGTTTTCTAACTGCTCACAGCCACAGCACATGTTGAGCTTCTCTAGTGACTGGGAGATTCAAGAGGACAACCGGGTAAGGAATATGTTTTCTTTTCAGTGCTTGTTTTCAAAGTGGGCACAGACATCCCCATGTCCTTTGTGAACACATGCACATGAATGCAGAGCAGCAGGTCCATGATTTTCCTGTTCCTTGGGTAGTACCACTAGCAAAGTAACACACTGGTGAGGAAATATTAAACTGTTTTCAAAGCTGACCTCTGTGTTAACCTCTTTAGCTTCTTGCGGACCTGAGCAAAGCTTGGTATCAACTTCTCTATGAGCGATAGGTTGAAAATAGCATTAGTTGTGATCCTGTCCTCTCCCACCCAGATCATTCCTGGGTTTGCTATCTCTAGACCTCATTTTTTAATTTCAACTGAAATGTTCAGGAGCAGATCTTTGCTTTTGAACTTCTATGTTCATCTCATGTAGTGAGAGCAGTGCCTGGACCATGTCAGACTGTAAGGGATTATTCTTGCCTGACTCCACATAACAGCATAAACATCTACTGAACTAATCGCCCTGAGCTGCCTGTGTAGCAGCTGGGGAAAAATAGACTCTTGAGGGCATGTTTCATGTGAGCAGTGAGAGCAGGGCTCCTCTGAGGGATGTCAGCACTTACTTCTGAACAAGACAGATGAAATGTCTCTTTCTCCTTTCAAGGAAGGCCACAGAAAGCAGTTCACCCTCAAGGTGATCCTCCCTTAAGAATGTATGGAAAGTCAAAGATGCCCACTGTTGGTGGCTTCTGAGCCCCTTTATGGGATTGCAGAGTGTGTAATAAATGCAGGATTTAATAAATTCTTATTTGGCAGAGAGGAGCAACCTCTTGTCAAGTGTGCGCGTGTTCTGGATGTGCACATACCTTTGAAAAAGTGGAACTTAGAGAGTTGGCAAATACAGCCAGACCTTGTTTTGCGAGGCTGGTGGTTTCCCCTGGTAGCTGAGATCATTTTAAGCACCTCTCTAGGTCAGGATGGACAGGACAGGTGTCATTTCTTGTGTCTTCTGTGGATTCACCCAAGGCGTGATGTTTATATATGACAGCAGATGTATGAGTGGCTTGTTTGGGAGATGGATGCAGGGAATTCAGTAGCTGGCTGAGCCTTTTCCTTTCACCACCTGGCCAAAAGCCAGCATACAAAGTCTGAGCTGCTTTGTGGCCATCTGGCCAGTGACTCAGCTCCTCTCCTTGGGATGCCCCATGAGCAAGTGTTTTCTTGCTGCTGATATTTTGGAGAGGGAGTGTGGAATATATTCACATATATATGTATCAAATATATTAATATATATATGTTCAAATATATATGTGGGGACAGCAGAAGAAATTTGTGTTTAAGAGGAAATTAGTTATCCTACAATTAAATTGCAGAGCTGTAACCCTGTCCAGGCAAGAAGGGGGAGGTGGAGAGCCCTGGTCCCAGTCCTGCCTCCTCCCTCCCACCCCTCCGCTCCCCAGTGCCACAAGCAACATATTTGGCAAATAAAGGTGCTGCTGCTGCCAAATCCACAGATTTTTGTCCAGGGGAGCAAAGTGGCACTGGAGGACCACCAGATCCAACTGCCAGTGTCTGCTTGTGATGCCTCTGCAGTGTTTATTTTGTCATGCTGAGCTAAATGTAGGGGATCTTGATGGGCTGGTGCTCCTTTATGCCAGCAGTGAATTTCACCAGTCAGCTTTAATGGAAATCACCAGGCAGAAATCCCCAGGGTAAGTTGGGGCAGCCCTCAGAACATGTATCAAAAGTGCATTTCAGCTGTTGCACTCTTTGACCCTCGCAGCTGTGAGCGGACTGGGGGGGGATTAGAGCTGCTGGTCCCACAGACAGCGGCCGGGGGCTCTGCGTGCTTCAACCCCCACCCATCCAGTGAACAAATTCAGCACAACTGACGGACACTTTGTCTCGCCTTCATAATGAAAAGTAAAAGCTTCCTCTGCACCAGTTAAAAATAGTTGGGGCTGACTGTGCTCCCATTCAGCTCGTGCATCTGTGTTTGCCCAGCCGAGCGCCGGCTCCCAGCGTCTGCGTGCCCCAGCCTGGGAAAGGGATGACATTTCTGGCTGCTGCAATATCAGGAATTTGTTCCTCAGCTCTTCCCAGGTGCAACTCTCTTTAGTTTCCCTCCTCTCTCTGCCTTGTTACACGTAGTGGTGGCTTTCCCAATTGACACTGTGTGTGCTCACATCCCATCACAGTGTGAGCAATTTCTGTTTCCAAATGTGCTTGGCTGAGCTGCCCCATGCTGGCTCCTAAGCTGAAATGTGTGATGTGTGCCGGCTTCATGGCACAGACAGTGAACATAACTCAGAGCATTATTCTTGAAGTTTTTGAAAAAGAACCTCTTTGGGAGCCTGGGTACACCCAAAGGGGGGTTCTGTGCTGGTGTCAAGTTGGGAAGAGCTTGGACAGAGAGGGAAGTGTTGTCTGATGAGGCTCATACTGTAGTGAGGAGTCAGGGGTCTCACTAGCTGCTGTGTGCTGACATAAATTGCTTAAAATACATCATGGATGTTTTGTGGAGTCAGAGAGGAGAGGTGGAAATGTTGAGACATTCAGAGCAGAAGGGATGAAAGTCTCATTCCAGGAGTTCATAGGTAGGGTCCTGCCTCCAGGTCCCATTGGAACAGCTGCATGCAGGGACAACTTAAAAAAGCAGCAGGCCAGAGGAGGTTTGGAATAAAGGAATGATGATTTTTTCTGTTTACGGCCAAATCCCATACTCTGAAAGTGTTTTGGAATCCTGCTTTTGATATATTCCTGGGGTGGACACTTTAAGGGAGACTTTGGGGCTAGAAGCACGTGCAGTTGCAATGGGTAGTTTGTGTTTGCAGCTCTGGGATGCTCAGCCAGAATGTGAGAAAATCTCATGATGGATGAGTGTCTTTTCCTCATGCAATACTACTCCAAGCAAGAGATCTCTTCTGCAGGGTGTGCTTGAGCTGGACATGGAGCAGGTGACCTAGAAGTGACCACTGACATGTTGTCCTCCTGCTCAGCCTCTTCTCTCTGCAGTGCTCCTTGCATGCAGGCAGCCTTGGCTGGGCTGCCCAAGGGGTGAAACAAGAAAAACACTGACAGCTCCTTTTCCTCCTTCCAGGAAATATGTCTGATGATGCAAAAGAGAGCAAAGAGATGTTCAGGAACTTTTTGATGCACTGGGATGTGCCACCTGCCCTTTCCATCATGGTAAAATGCTTTTAATTTTCAGAAAGCCCCATGGCATGTGATGAAAAGAGGTCAGACCCAAGGCACATCTCATTCAGTATAATACTTTCCTCATCCTGGGCCTGCTGCTTTTGCTGTAAGCTAATTCCAGCTGCATTTTTAAGCCCTTTGCAGTCTGGGCTAAGAGCCAAATACTGCTTTCCATAGTTTTCCAATAACCCCACAGTCTCATAAATTCACTTAGGCGCTTGTTCTGGCCATTTCAGAGTGCAACGATAGCTCTTGCCGTTGTTTCTTCAGGCACTTGCATTTTGGCCTCCATGTTTGCAGAGGCAAACACCAATGTGGCTTCATCTTGACTTTCTGTCTCAGTCCCCTAGTGATGTTTGCAGATCTCTTGCTTGACTCCAGCTCGTTGTTGCAGTGGTTTCTACAAGGTTGTTTCTAAAACCAAAGAATGATGCAGCATGTTGGGATTGAAATCTAGCCCCCGCTGCAGAGTTTCACCATTTTAGTGCAAATCTGGGAGCTGTAATTTCTCCTTCTGGCCTTCTGCAGGGTTCTGTGATCTCATAAAGAGGACCTTGTTGCTTTGTCTGCATACAAGGGATTACATGAGGAGTGACTTGAGGTCCGGCAGCAATAAGGACAGTAGAAATCTCTAGCAGCACTTGTAGTTACTATTCAGAGGGGCTTGAACTGGTTTTGTCAACAGGTTGGTAAGAAATGTGTTCTTTTGGCCTCTCCCTTTATGCATGCAAGAGAGTTGAAAAATGACCCCAGCTGCATCACAACAAGGGATTGATGTCAAGATGTCAGCTCAATTGTGAGCAACAGTGAGAGCACTGAGATAAAGTCCATTGAAATTATGGAGTTCAATAACTTCAGTTAAGCTCAGACATTGCAGGGGGAGACTATACCTTTTATTAAGCCTCTCTCCCTGCATTGACTCAAGCAGCAGAGCCACAACCATGCTGTTACCTCAATTGACTTAGATGAATGGAGTTGCCTTCTGAGAGACCTCCAGAGCTTTATCTGGGTAATAATAGAGCTTTTATGAGAGTAGTCAGTGTCCCAAATAAAAAGAAAGGTAATTAGTGGGTTAGCCAGGCAGTCTACAAGTATCTGTTTTAGCATCTTTGGGTTTGGATCTTCTTCTCTGGTGACACCATGGCTGCTGGAACAGACTAATGACCTGACTGGGACACCTGGAAGACTTTGGAGCAGCTGAAAAAAGAACTAGAAAGAAAAAGCAGGGTAATTGCATGAACGGCCTTGCCATTACTGAGCAAAGCAAAAATTAAATTAAATTTCATTCTTCCTCTGTGGAAGTAGAGGAAATAGTTTCAGAATTGTCTGTATTTTAGCAACTCCTGTGTGCATGGGCTGGGAGCCACTGGGTTGGGTGAATCCCTGAGCCAATCTGTGGGCAGTAGCTCATTTGCTGGTCCCAGCCTGTCTCTTCCCTGATGCTCTCAACCAGGTGAATGATAGAGGGTCTCAGTCAGTGACACTTCACAGCACCACGAGGGCACAAGTCACAGAGAAATATTCACTTGTACTAAAGCTCTTTGCCTACCAGAGAAGGGCTTGTTCACATGATGTTTGCTATGGGGACTTGTTTTGATCCATCTCCCAGGCAACATGCCCCCAGAGAGGGGGAAAAAAGAAAGAAAGTTGGGGAAGTCCCTATAATTTTTTAGACCACTCTGATTTTGGAAGTGATTAAATAGTATCCTGTCCAGAGAGAGCCTGAGCTGCATTGGATGCATGGGCCAGAGGTTTTCCTGTGGTGGCTGAGATGGACATTGCTGATGCCAAAAGTGACTCTACTCTGTGAATCTTGCAAATCCTGGCCACTAAGAAAAATAAGCTGATAACTGTGTTGTCCATGTTATCCACAAAATTAAAATGAAAAGGTAATATTTTTATGTCTTTAAAGTTAAGAGCTTCTGCTCTTGCAGAGCTCCCTCTCTGCTCTGAGTGCTGGGAGATGTATTTCAAGACTGGAAAATGCTGGTCATGGAGTCCAGAGCCAGCAGTTTTAGGAGAAGCAGCAATCTGAAAAAAAAGCAGGTAGCATCCTGGCTTGGTGGAGACAGTTCTTTTTAATTCCCATGTACTGAGTTTTGTGTTTGCTTGTTGCATGAGCTGCATTAGACATTCTCCCTTCTCTGGTCTTAAGGCACCAGGGAAACACAAAATAATCTCAGTTGAAAACACTGCTACGTGGCAAGGGCAACAAGACCTCAAAATAGAATTAAAATGAGGTCCAATACCTAGAGGCTTGAAAAATTTCTTTTACATGTGGTTTCTTGCCCTGCCATTGGTTAGAGGAGTTGTTTCTCCATGAGCCTAATGGCATGATAGAAAGTGCCATCACTTCTGGGTTGTTTTCATAGTGATTTACAGCTCTTTTGTTTTCCTCCCAGAAACCCACCCAGGGTGTACCCCCTCCCTACAATCTGTGTTTAATTTGAGTACATGTAAGCAATATCAGATGTAATGGAGAATTGCTGACAAGTGTCTGGGGCAAGGGAAGACCAGGAGACAATTGATGCATTTGGGAAACATCCCCAGGAGTCTTCTGGCACAGAAATGGCATTGATTCTTTTCTGAATCTTCACACCCAGGCTGTGGTAGGGGACTCTTAGAGTTCTGATTGGCGTATCCCTATCAGTTTTCTATCTTTCCACATGCACACAGGCTGATAAAATGCAGAATAAAAGATCAAAAAGGAATACACAATAGCCTTTTCCACAGGATGTTTCCATTGCATATGGTCTTTATCATATTTATAACACCCAGAAGGTGTTCTCAGCAGTGCTTCCCAGGAGAAAAATGGGGCAATATCTCTGGTTTTCAGTTGTTTCTTAGAGGTGCATTATTTCTGTTGGGGGTACATTGGCTGGTTTTCATACACAAGGCAGGATGCATGACCTGATGTAATGTGGGAGCCTTGGCTTTGATATAATTTGTGAACAGTCAGAATCTGGGATTGAGAACGGAGCTTTCCCCCACACATCTGAACGCCTGTCGCCCATGGCAGCCATGGTGGCAGGGAAGTGCAGAGGTGAGACCCCTGCTTAGCACCCTCTTGATACCAACAGGGGAGCCCCAAAGAGTGCCACAGCTCCTGGTGAACGTGTCTGGACCAGCTTGCTGCCTATCAGGCAATGCAGATTGCTCTAGAGCATGGCTCTCTCTGGCTGTGTCTCAAGCACATCCAAGTACATAATATCCTTAAAAATATCCAGTTTCCAGCTCACTGAGCAAGGAAATGCCAAGACAACCAGGGGTATGTATGTGTGTGTGTATGTACTACTGCCTCCTCAAAGAGTGAAGCAGCAATCCTTCCAGGAACTGGCAGGGAAGGGAGACCCACATGGCTCCAGGCTGCTTTTAATTATCCAGAGTCACACTTTAATGAAGTTCTGCCAAATGCTCTAAATCATTCCATATTTCGTGGCACAAGGCTGTCTGCTGCTGTACTTGAACTTGGTGGTGAACAAGCATCTGACCCCAGCCCCAGGACACCTTTTGGGTTCTCCATCTGGCTGGCGGCCACGGAGGCAGTTGATAGTCGTAGGCTGAGATCTGCATGTCGAGAGACACAAAGGTGGGGCTGAAGGGACCCTGTTGTCCCTCCTCTGTTTCAGATCCAAGGCTGTCTGCAGAGATGTTGTACCCTTGGGCTTTCCAGCCCAGATATGGTTGAAAGACTTGCAGTGCTGGCAGCACAAATCCTGCTGCAGTGCGTTCTTAGCTGGATGAAGAGCTTTTTGGGAGCCTGTGACCCTTAGAAGCCTCTTAGCCAAGGGCCAAGGCACTGTGTAGGTAGGAGAGGTGGGACTTTCATTGAACTGGTCATGTTCTCTCTATGCTAACACAGAAGTGGCTGAGGGGGGTGATACCTCCATCAGGGCGGGGTGGGGGGAGGGGGCAGTGGGAAGGTTGAAGCCCACCCTGAGCATCCACATGTGAAGGTGGGCTGGAAATTGCAGCAATGTGGTGAGCGGTGGATCTCTCATCCATCCCCTCTGGAGATGACACTGCCATGGGAAAAGTGACAACTAGGAGACACGAGGAGGCTGACTTCAGACCACTGTTTCCTTCTCTGTGTGTGATACCTGTGCTTTCCTGCTCTCCTGTTCATGGCCTTCCCAGAGTGGAAAAGTGAGAAGGGACTTCCCACTACACGGAGACTGTGAAAGATGAAGGGAGAGGTGCAGGGAAAGGGTTGCTGGGGGTCCAGGCTGTGAAACTGGGTGGTGCAGGGGAATGGATTCTTGAAAGAGCTTGTGTCCACAGCCAAATCCCCTTCCTCAACAGAGGTTGTGTGCTCAAGGTTCCCCCCAGATACCTGGGACATGTTCTCCAAGAAGAAGGGTTGAGGTTGGTGTTCTTAAGGTGGATGTATAATCTTAACTAACCCAAGGCAAAACAGAATGTGCAGTCCAAAGAAGCAGATCATGGGATTTTTTGGATCCAGTCATGCTTACAAGTTAAACGTGTTCCATGACATTTCAGTCTCAGGGGGTGGAGGACTGACTTTGCCTGGGAGCCACTGAAAGATGCTCAAATCTGAGTCCTGGCATCCTGCTCACAGTAATATACTGCAGCTATTCCGGCGCTTTTGGTTGGGTTGGGAGCAGGAGGGGGAAGCAAAAATCAGAGCTGGCTGCACAGGGCTCTTCACCTGTTTGGATTTTTCTAGGCCTTGTTTTGAGCAACTCTTGGGGAATACATTCAGAATGAGTCTCAGGCAAAGTTTCTGGAACAAGACCTGCCAAAATTAGTGAGAGAGGTGCACATATTATGTGCTGTTCAACCCAGTTACGGGAGCCACCATGCCTTTCTGTAAATCTGTGAGTCTGTAGATGAGTTGGGTGGTTTTTGTGTGCAAATTGATACTTTATGTTGGGCAGCAAGTGGAAAAGATGATTCATGTAGATCAGCAGTCCTGGACCAGGATCTCTCCTTGATGAACATGATATTCCTGCCAGGCACTGGGGGCAGACCAGTCCTTTGGTTTAGTTGCTGGCTAGTGTTGACCGTGAACTCAGGGAATGTATTTTCTTTCAATTTCTGTCTCTCTCTCCTGACACACTTGTGAGATAAATATGGAAAAAGATGGAGCAAAACGTTTATTAAAATCAATGGGCACCAAAATCCAGCTGACAGCTGGCAGACAGGACACCTGTGATGCTGCCTATAACCAGATCAGCCATTGTGTCCTGAAGGGAGATGAGATCTTTTAATTTGGGACATATTTTCTCCCAGCCCATGCATTTTGATGTTTATTTTCACAAATGACAAGCCAAGTTGGCTCTGAGGCAGCAGGAGTTCGAGTCCCTAATGGAAGCTGCAGACGGAGCCTTTTAAAGCTGGTCCTGCCTCCGCCAGCCAAGTACCTTCCCAAATTCCCCTGGAGAAGTGTCCTTGCCCTGTTGTGCTCTGCCAGGAGCAGCCATGTGGTGCCAGGCCTGGCTTGGCCACTAGCCCTGGCAGCACTCAGCCCCTTGCAGCAGCTAATATGAAGTGACAAACCAAAGTGCCTGGTTTCAAGGGACTGGGAACATACGGTTTTGGTGGACCAATTGCAGCTGGTTGCTGCTCAAATCATTGCAGGTGCCTCTGGCAGCTGATGCAGTGACTCCCTCCTTTTGCTACCCCAGTCTGTCAACTTTTTTTGGAACAAGGCTGCTGCAACTGTTAGTCAAGTAGTCTGTAAAAGCAATGACAGCAGGGAAAAATATACTGAGGGAAAAGAAAGTTTCCATGACAGTGTAAAATACAAAAGGAAAATAATATGACTAAAAAGACAGGTCTGAATTTCTGCCCAACAAACTTAAGAGCAAGCAAGGAAAAAAATATTTCCTGAGATCTGAAAGCACTTAATTGACTTTTTCTGCAGTATTTTTGCATTACCTAGATCAGTAAGGAACCAGTAGCGACTGCAAGGGGGAATCTTGGTGCAATGTTTTATATTGAGACAAGATGTGGGACTAAAATGGAAGCTGATATTTACATATAGTTATCCTCAAACTGACCCATCTTCTTCACTATACAGAGGGAGCTGGAGAACTATGTCCATTCTGCAGAGGTAAAAGCAAGGCAGATATGCTGGGCTCTGTATCCCAATCCAGTGGAGACAATTCTTTTTGATCCTGGATTCATACCCTCTGGGATTGAAACAGAGAATTGATTCAGGCAGAAACAACTGTCTGAATATTTTTTTTTTTTTCTGTAAACATATTTGTCAAAATCCTCTGACCTTCCCCTCCATGACTTTCAGCCTTTTTGCACAGGTAGTGCTATACTTTGAGTAGGGAGTTTTCTTCAGGTGGGTGGGTGACACATGAGCAGCTGGGGTTTGGTAGTTTTTACAAACAGAGCACGTTGGTGGTATGAAGTCTGGCTTTCTTCTTCAGGTGGATGGTGTTTCATATCTTCTTCATTTCCTCAAAATGCAATGAGTTTATTGCCTTCATTTGTCTCTGTTGTACACCTATTTCAGAGCACAATTGTTTGTTTGGCTTTCTTTTTGTATTTCCAGAGCTTTTAAACAGGGTACAAACACAAATACGTTGTTCTGGATGTTGTTTATTGGAAGTTTTTTATTGCGGAAAGTTATTTACTTGCTTAATTGGATGATGGCTGGGGAGAGAAAGGAGGGAAAGTCAAAGTGGAGGAATGGCTTGTACTGGCACTGGCTCAGGATAAGAATGAAAATTCAGATGCCTTAAGTCCTAATTTCCCTTACATGGGGAAAGAAAGAAATAAATCCAGTTTCAGAGCCTGTGAAGCAAAAATACTGAGCCACATCCACTCAAAATGCTCCATTTTGTTGTAGAGTGAGGTAACTTTTCCACCCTTAAAGTGATATCCTTGGGTGCGGAAGATGAGCAATAATGAGGAAGGGGCTTAGTCACAGTAACCATAGGGCACCTCTGCCACGTGCCTGCTCATACTTTAAAGAGTTCTGAGATCTGGACTGGCTGGGAGAGAGTTTTTTCATGGTCTATAAAAGTTGTCTAAAGTGAGAATCTCTATGTACACAGCTTATCTGGGGGGAAGAGTTGTACTTGTTCTGTAAGTTCCTCTTCTGGAGAGTTGTCTGTGAGTAGAGACAAAGAAAAAATAACAGTGTAAATGACAGAAAATTAAAATAACTCATGGAAATAGGAAATGAAGAAATAACCCACCAAAATGTGTGGCCCACTGATGTGGTAAAATCTCCATTATTTACAAAGATCTTGTCAAGCTGGGAGATTGAGATGGGTCAGAAGAAGACATTCCTCTTTGGCTGCCTGCCTCTGGAGGAAGAGCCGTTGCATGGCTCATGGCATGGCCCTGGGAGGGGCTTTCAGAGCACCCTGTCCTGTTACTCTTCAAAGTGGATGTTTGTGCTGCTCCCTCTGGAGAGGGTTTATGTCTCCCACTCTGTGGCTGAGCAGCTCCAGAAGGTACCAAGTGGCATCCAAAGCCCACCTCCATCAGCTGGATTCAAAAAGACAACTTGGAGGTGAATTTTTCTAAAATTCACTTCCAAGTTCTCTGTGCCATGCTGGACATGAGTGCTGGTGTTGTGAAAAGCCTCTGAGGACTGGAAACAAACACTTTTAAGAAGGCTCTACGGAAGGGTTGTTACTACCATCAATGATTTGGGGTTTGTCCTTTTACACATTTTAGGTTCAGGCATGAAAATCCTAATTGAACCTGTGTTTTTTTAAGTCTTGGTTTCAAAGGATAGAGGAACAAATGTGATTCTTGATTCTTTTCCCAAAGGCGTAGAATCATTGATTAAATGTGTCCTGGGAATAATACTTTGTGCTTAAATCTTGCCTGCTGTAATAAAAATGGCTTGAAACGACATCCAGTGACAAAATCCTCCTCTATTTGACCCATGTCTGAAAACAGCTGAACTACTGATGGGAAATGTCCTGGTGCTTCCAAATCAGTGGCACTCTGGAGCTGCTGGAATGTATCCCATCCTCACAGACAGTCATTGCTCAAGAAACACATTACAGCTGTCGAGGATATGAAGGAGCAGGCACCTTCCATCAGAGCATCAGGCCAGAGAAGGGCTAAAAACAAAATACCAGACTGGAGGCATCCCTGAGGCATTTGCCTGCCTGTTCTGTGTCTGGACTTCAGGATCGACCTCTGGTTCCTGCTCATTGTCAGAAACGTCTGAAACAGGAGAAGCCTCCTGTGGTCTGCTAACGAAGTGGTGTTTATCACGCTCTGGTAATTGCATTTGCTATGGTATTTACAGCATTTCCTATGTTTTGAAATGGAGAAATCTCAGGCTAGCCCAGGGCTCATTGTGTACTTTAATCTGCTTCTAAGCCCACACATATCTTTAAACATTAACTTACACATTGGCAGTGTCCTGGGGCGGCCTCAACCCCACGGCTATCGAGCTGGGAACGTGGGTATTGAATTGTTAATGTTTGCTTTCAGTATTTATCAGACGCAGTATCCTTCCTCTTTTCCTTTTCCTTTTCCTTTTCCTTTTCCTTTTCCTTTTCCTTTTCCTTTTCCTTTTCCTTTTCCTTTTCCTTTTCCTTTTCCTTCCCCAGCAGTTTCATCTGAAGTCAGTATTCCTGACTTCTCTAAAGCAGCACAGGGATTTGGAGGTCCTTGCCCAGCACAATATGGGAGTGGAAAGATCTCCTGATGTTGCACCCAGTGCTGGGTATAGCCCTGCAAATAACTGATTTCAGATTCTGCTGGCCTTTGGGGCAAAGACAATATATTATTGGCAGGAACAGAGGTCATTTGAGCTCACATTATGGTCTGGCCTTGGTCTTGTATAAATTTATTTGTTCTAAATAAATTTGTTCAGTCTAAAAGGGACTGATGTGGTCCTGGGCCATTTATGCCATAACACCTTGACCATGACTATGGCTCTGTCTCACTGCCTTCTTTTCCTGGACCAGTTCCAGCTTAGAGTCAGTGGATGAGGAAAAGTCCTCAGCTTGAATCAAGTACTGCAGCATGCCTGGAGTCCTCCTTCTGTATCTATTGCTGTGTGGAGCAGGTGGCTTGAATTTGGCTGGAGCTTATGATGCATTTTGGAGTCTTTATCTTCTAGCTTATAAAGCCTTTTGGATACAATATGCTGAATGCATGAAGGATGTAAAGTTTTTTTGTGTGGATTTAAATCCAATCTTCTAAATTGCTTTAAAGCAATTCCTTGTGTTTTGAAATTTTGAAACCTCTGTCCCCCCCCCCTTTTTAAGGCCTGTGGTCAATCATGGACTGATATAGGAAATTGTGCAAAATGTATAAAAGAAATTTAAAAAAGAATGTTAGGAAAAGGAAAAAAAAAAAAGAGAGGACACATATGTTATCAGTACTCTACCAAAAGGGAACATTGTCTCTGACACAGAAAGCCTTTAAACCTTGCAGAACAATTGGAATAATCTCTCTAATGCAGTCAACATTATTGGAGCCGTCATGGGGCTGTTTGAATTACTTCAACATTGATTTTAGGGATTCTTCTGTTTGAACTTCAAGTATACACTGTAGATATTTTTTCTATGCATTTTATGAAAAATACTCCAGCTTTGGATTGGCTTCTTGTTTGGATGTATTTAGGTATTAGTTGAATGGAGTTAAGGAGCTTGTCTACTTCAGTATTGATCTTAAAATGTGAGGAAAGAGTGAATTTCATTGCATACAACATTCTAAAGTGCTTCAGCCAACAGCAGAGTGGGGTATAGGAGTGCTTTCGTTAGGTGCTTTATTGTCAGAAGTCCTCAAGTGGTGCAAAATGGCAGTTTTCTGAGAAGTTAAAGTAAAAGACTGTCAGCATTCTCCCCTGTCCCCATCCCAAGACCCACAGTATGGCAAGAGATACCTAAGTCAGATATCCATGGAAGAGTACAGGAAGAGAGTTCTAGCTGATGCAGTCCCATTCTTCAGTGTTTTCGGGTGAAGAAATCTGTGGTGAAGTAATTTTAATAGATTTATTTGTTTCTATATATTCAGTGACATCCAGTCAATTTATCTCCCGTAAAGATGCCCAGCCTTCTCTTGAGAATCACAACTTTTTGATTGCCTTCAACCTGCTTCCTACTTTATTATCTGATACTCCCAGCTCTTCTGCTGGAAGATGTTGTCAGTCTCTATTTTCTCCCTTCATAGCATTCATGGTTGTGTAGACCTTTATCCTCAACCCTCTCACAGGAGAAGACTCAAAATTACAGACAAAGCTTTATGTCTGAGCCTCAGAGAAGGTTGTTCCTCCCCTATCCTGGATAGGAATCAGCTACCACTAACACTCTGCAATGCAAGTCCTTGAGAAAAGAGGGAGTAAAGCCCCTTCCCTGGCTGTCTGGGACCTCCCACTGCTATTGCCACAGGGAAATTTCAAAGTTTTGCCTAGATTGTTGGAAGTGCCAACAGGGAAAGCAAATATTTGTGTGTAGGACTTAACCCCAAGAAGATTAAGTGCAGATGAATGTCAGTAGTGCCAGCAACCTGTGAGAGAACGTGAAAACTGAGAAGGATGTAAAAACAGAACATGGGGAAAAAAAGAAAATAAAAGAATAAAATGCAAAACAGATTAGAAGCAAGTCAAGGGGAAGGAAAATTTCAATGGGGCTTTTTGCTTTCCCAGAAAGGGCAGCATGAAGACCAGCAAGAGAAGCACTGCAACAGGGGCTCATCAGTGTTGGCAGGTTGGGAGGTTCCAGGGGTGAGCACGAAGTGGGGAGGGGGCAGAAATGAGGGATGCAGATTCATGGGATGCTACATGGACAGTAGATGCCTTTGGAAATTGGGAAGGATTCTGGAGGTGATGAATATCTTGCACGGTCTTTAGCTCCTACCTCTTGAGTTCTGGAAGTCAATTGCTAGCTGGGGAAATGGTGATCCGTGGGAAGAGGTTTGGTTTTGCGAAGCTTGGCCCATGTTCTGTGGGAGGAGAGCTGTACTGTTTGGAAAGCATCCATCTCGGGAAAATCATAAGTGGTAGGGCTGTCTAGACTAGTCAGGAAGGCGTGAACAAATAACCAGAGTAAAATAGAAAAAGAAGAGAAATAAGTGTGATTCCTCACCTAGAATTAAATTAAGACATCAGGAAAAAAAAAAAAGAAAGCTTCAAAGGATGCAAACAGAGGATGTTCTTAACTGGCTTTACTCTAAGGTTAACAAGGTGAGGAAATTAGACATGCTCATGGCTGGATTTACATGTCGCTGCTGGAAGCGGGTGGGGAGATGCGTGATAGGAATGTTACAATTAATTATTATAAATCTCTTCATAACAACTGTGTGGGCAGCGTGCAGGTGTGTGTGAGGACCTTGGCAGCCTGACAAAAATGTAATTATCGGTTATGGAGGTAGCAGCACTCACTCTTTGGCATTTTGTCAATCAGCAGAGTGGCAATTAGCCATTGCTAGAGGCCACTGTGTTCCTCTGAAGAGGAAAGTAGAACCTCCTCAAACACCTGGATGTGGTCTGGGTGAGAGCACAGGGGGAAGTGTGTCTTACCTGGGAGACTGCAATTACAGCAAGGATTTCCTGACTCAGAAATCAGCCAGAACTATTCTGCCCTAAATATTTTTCTTTTTTGACCTGCAGCTTGAAACTGGCAGCAATCTGCATCCATATAACCCAACCTAAATACAGTGGTTTTTTGAAGTGAAGTAGATCATTAATCTTTAGTTTGCCAGGGGTCATGATGGATTTTCTATCACTGAAAAAGAGGTTGGATCTCTTTTCTAGGAAAGCTATCCACCTGCTAAAGTAATTTGGTGGGCAAAAAGGAATGACTTCCAACAATTTTTTACAGGAAGTTTGATACAATCTGGTTTAAAGAGAACTGATTCTTGTTGCCCTCATTGCCTCATATTGGACAGCATGTTATTCTCCCTGTAATGGAGAATTCAGTATTCCTTCCCCAAAGCCCATTCTTAGGGATTTTCCTCCCTGTGGGTCATAGGAAATCATGTACAGCCATGTTTATAAAGAAATCTGAACCACAGAAGTGAATAAGAAGCAGCCTTGAGAGGAGGACCAGAAGTTGTCCAAGGCACCATCTTTCCAATTTCTACTCTAGCTGAGGAGTCTGGGTGAGAAAAAGCATTGCTGTATGGAGCCTTTTAGAGTTCCCCATCAAATGCAGTAAAACACAATACAGAGCAGCTTTAAAAACAAGGGGAAAACAAAGGCAAATAGATCTCTGACACAGCAGTGACAGCCAAGAAGAGCTTGTCAGGCCTGGGTTCCTTCAAAGACGTGCACTGAGTCCTTTCACACTCTTAGTGATGTTTGCCGAAGTACTAAGGAAGTGGGAAGGCATCCAGAAAACTGGTTCAACTCAGCTGACGCGATGGAGTTTGAAAAGGAGCAGGAAGGAGGTGGAGATCTGCAGCACACTGCTGACCTGCCACAAGCCGGGGACACAGTGATGCATCACGCTGGTCCTGCTGGTGCAGACTGTGCTCAGAGGTGTCCAGCAACTGTTGAAAGGGATGATGGAATAAAATCTTCTCACAGCTGCTACAGGGTTGGGGTTTTTTCGGTCCTGATGAAATAGGGAGACAGATTTTTGGGGTAGTCTTCAGGAAGTTCTTGACCCAGCTGGCTATAAGGAGTGAAAGTGCCCCTCAACACTCTATTGCCCTGGAAGACAGGAACAATCTGTAACAGTGAATTGATTGTAATTTGTCAGGGCTGAGCAGAGCTGTGTCCTCTTCCTCTGAGCTTTGCAAGCTTTGCTGATGCTGTGTGAGAATTACTTGTGAGCTGTAATGCCTGTATTGGTAAAACTCATCACAGACACACAGGGTGAAGACTGAGGAGTTCTCATTTGTGGTTGCTAAAGACATTCTTTGCCATGGCCATTACTGAAACTTTATTGTAATTTAACCACATTTTTAAGTCCAGGCAACCCACAATTGTAACCACTGTGTCACCACCCAAGATTCAAAACTCAGCTCAGAATCAATGAAGTTGTAACTGTGTATAACCCATTGCTGCAATTTACACCAAGGGGAGCTGGCACAAGAAGACACTTACCTATCTCGTCAGGTAATGCAGAATTTATTATAGCACCCCTCCCTTTTCCTCTTCCCTTTTATGTGGTTTTGTATAGCTCTCACAAACTATGAGTTATACATTGAAAGAAAAGTAATAAATGAGTTTGAAATATGAAGCCACATTCAGAATTTTTTAGATGAAAGTAGCTTTGTTAGTTTAGGGTATTGGTCTACTTCGAGAAGTGGTAGAGGTGGAACATTGCTTGTGAGATCTTCTTTCACCTGACCATTGAGGGTTGAGCCCAGTAATTGAATAAACTGATGTTTAAGTTGAATTATCCCTATAATTTTTGTGTTTCTTTATTATTGTTATGTACACATCTGTTCTAATTGACTGAAAAGTTTTTTGAATAATTAAGCTCTTTGAAATACCTGGGAATTATTCCATCAGCAATCAAAGGATGTGGCATGCATTTTCAACAGCCTTCATTAAATTTAAGTATTCAAGTCATTAATGTAAAACATGAGTTTACACCTTTGCAGCAATGACACCACTGACTCCAAAAGGCACAACTAAACTGTCACGAGCTGTTGGACAGATGGCAGCTTCTTTAGCTGCTACCACACTACTTTTGTTCTTCTTTCTGTTGCCATATTCAAATTGCTGCCTGATCATGTAAGCAAGTCTTGGACTCTCAGCCTTGAGTCCATAGCAAAGCATCTTCTCTGGTCTGTCACTCTCCAGCCCCAAAAACAAAAGGTCAGCCACATTTCTTGACATTTTTTAGTGGATCTGTACATCTGTGAAACCCAGTCCAGCTCCAACCTCACAGCTGTTCTGGTTGTATCTCAGGAACTCACTTCAGAACTGGAGTGTTTAAACAATTTTTACCTGGCTTTAAGGCATGGACCATGATTAGCAGAGCTGGGAGGCAATATCCTTGTATCTACTTACTTCTTTTTGCTGCTAGACATCTGCCTTCCTTCCCATGTCACTCTGAAACCAATATGCCTGTCTCTTTGCCTGTATTTCATGTGTGGTATTGTGCAGAGAGCTCATTACAGACAAGCTCAAGTGTAGCCAGCACTTAGTTGCAAGTGCAAACATATCATGAACGTCTGTGTTGCATTAGGATCTTTCCAGAAGGCATTGAAACACAGCCAAGGTGGCTTCACAGGCTCAGTGTTCTCCCAGCACTTGTTGGTTCAACTGTTCTTAAAAAATGTAGGAGGTTGGGCAAGCATGGGTGTCAGCACCAGTAAAGATTTGCAGTGCATCAAGAGGCAGGAAATAGGCAAGTTGATTTAGAACTTAGCCAGCTTCCTCTTTGCTTGAGCCTTCTACAGGAACTTCAGGGAGAGAAACGTAGTGAGCTGTGGTAGGAGATGCCTCTGGAGAACCCCTAGCTGCTGTTTCTGAGTTATAATTGATTTTCACAATCCTGGAGATGCCCTGCACATCCATGCCCACCTCCTGTTCTCAAATGAGTTGTGAGGGGCCTCCACCAGCCCAGTGAAACACCTCCAGAGCCTGGAGCTGGCCCATCAGGAAGGATGAGAGGCAAATGTGAAACCAGTTGCATTGCAGCCATTGCAAACGTTGTGAGGTCTCCTGTTTGAAGTTTCCCAAGCCACAGAGCTCAGGCAAAGCACCTGAGGGAGCAAGAGCTGTCTCAATTTGCCAGATGGGTCAAATCAGTGCAATCTGCATCATGACAGGGAATGAGTCTGGTGAGTAGGAGACACATAATTTTTCTTGACAACTGTTGGTTCAGTTCACAGAGAGGTTTTGCTGCATTAGTAGCTTCCTCCTGGGGGAAACACAGCCAGACTGCTCCAGATGCCTGTACGGTGTGCACCAGCTCCTAATGGGAACCTGAGGGATCCACAGCTGGTCCTTCACACATCTTCTGAACCCTTTCCCTGCCTGTTTGCTCACCCCAAGCACATCTAGAGCTTCAATCTACAGACACATTCCTCTTGCTCAGATTGACTTGCTCATGTGGATGCAGCCAACAGCCCCAGCCTTTTTGGGGTGTCTTGCCTGAGACCTTGAGTTTTAGGCACACAGGCCTCACTGTGGGTTTCTGGAACTTTCAGCTACTTGTCTCTTCTTCCTCTCTGTTCTTTTCTTTAAGCCTGTCCACCTGACACCTGCCCTGGCCATCTTACTGTTCAGACATGGGTCAGCCCATCATGGTCTGGTATAACAAATATGACAGAAGATGTGGAGAAGTACAACATTATCCATGGCTTAGTGAGGCATTTCTGTGTCTTTTTGGTAGAAAACATGACCACAATATCTTCTAACTGACCAGCATTGAACTGAATAATCTCAGGAGATCAGGAGCATCTTCACAGTATCACACCAAGGCGTTTGCTCTTCAGATTCCAAAAGCCTTGTGTCTCAAGCAAAACTCAGCTTTGTTTTGTCCACAGGCAAGTGCAACCTCTGCTTCAATCTCAGTTTGCATCCAAAGCATTAAAAAACATGGGTTCATCCACATGTTCATCAGTTTTTAGTAAGCTGGGATTCTGCTTTCTGACAGCTCTGTTTAGGCTGACATATGTTCCTGCCCTTTCCTTCTGTGCAGGAATGTGTCTCCTCATTTCCATGAAAACCTCCATGGTAAGGAGTTTCCTTTTATTCCTGCACATATCCTGAATTGCTTCATAAATTCACTGACGATGAGAGCTGGAATTATCTTCAGATTTTATAACTTGGCTAAAAAAATCTGGCTGCAAGCTAAATCTTGACGCATAAATCTCAGCCAGGAAATAATTTAGTTTCTCTCTTTCCACCAAAACAGCAAACAACTCGGCCCACTCCCAAACAGTTGCAAAGTTCTCAATGGTAAAAGGGTATTTTAGGAAGGGATTAAATAAAGAAATGTTACTAAGTGGCAGAGTCTCTAGGGTGAGGAGAATGTGGAAGGAAAAACATTTGGAATTATGCAATTTCTTAGGATATTTTGTTTTGCTTTTCTTCACTTGAAATGCCTCCCAAATATCTGGAGGGAGCAGGAGAGATCATCAGTTTGATTGAGTTTCAGTAACACTGACTGTCAAAAGAAGTGTAGGTGCTGTTTGCCAATACAGGGATGTACTTAATAACAGGATTAAACAGAGCAAGGCAGAACTGAGAGATCACCTGGATGAGGCTCAGATTAAACAATTTGGTCATCCAGTCTTATCAGCTGAGTTTGTGTTGCACTTTACATGTACTAACCCTAAACCACATCTGGCTTATGAAGGGAGGCCTCAAATACCTGCAGGAAGGCGTCTTTATCATTCCCTCCAGAGGCTTGGTGCCATGTTCTTGCTGTGCTCTTCCAGATCAGCTCACACTCCCATCAATTTCTGACCTACGTCATGAGTGAGAATAAAAGTTTTCTTCCATTTCTGTAAAAAAAACCTTGTGTATTCTTCTGCTGGCTTTTCTGCTCGCTTACTGACCCATAGGTCCAGCATAATAAGAGGAATGACCATTACCATGTTGTTGCCTAACCACTCACATCCATTTTGTTGGTGAATGGTGCCTAAGGAATGGTCTGCTTCGTTTTCCATGGCCCAATAAAGGCAGTTGCTATAAGTTGTCCCTTTGATCACACTTGAAACCTTGGTCTTGGGACCATGGACATTGCTCATGTATGTAAGCCATATCTAAGCCATGTTCACGAAGCCAGGATTTTCCCCTTCTTGGATAATGTGGACTTAAATGCCTTGATCAGTGACACAGAAAGATACAATTTTTATATTGCAAACTTGTATTGACTAAATCCCTCAATATTGAAAGTCCAATCAGTCATATGGTCCAGTGATAGGCAATTTGTCCAGGACCCTTACTGAACAATATGTTTCCAGATTGCAGGAGGCAAGGCTGCAGTTGTGGGCAATGCCTACCAGCACCTAAGGAAAAACCTGATTTCTGGGCTCATACTCTGAATTTGTACAGAGAAGCACTGTGGCCATTCTGCATGCAAGTGAAGTATCTGCCCATGAGTCCTGGCTCTGCTATTGCTCCTGTCCCATACACACTACTCAGGCATTAAATATAGACCTTTCTGGATTAGATTATAATGACTCACAAACTCTATAAATCACAGATGTTCTGTAATCCTTATTTTTTGAGACAGAGAATTCAAGCATAGGGAAGATATTTACTGGACCTACTCTCCCCTAACTGGTTATTGCCCTCCCTGTAGTGGAGACCCCAAGTCCCATTCCTCTGATTGGGAAAAGCATTTTATGTGCCCTCTTTGATGAGGTGTGAAACGCACGTGCTGCTTAATGAGAACAAGCTGTTCAGATAACATAGCTCAGAGTGATAGAGATTTTGTTCTTCCAATATATCATTGCCAAAAGACAGGGCAAGTGTTCCAATTATGGGAGTAGACTGGAGCCCAGGTCCTGAGTTCCTTAGGGTGGGTTTGCCACCTTTTTTTTTTTTTAATTCTGTGATGTTAATTTTTGTAGAGTTGTGTGGATGGTGGCTGGTGATTGCTACTGCAGGAGGGGCGTGAGGCAATCCAGATCATCTGCTCTTCAAGGCTGTCCATCCCCTGGCCCTTGCTATTGCTAGAGTGATGCAATACAAAGCTGGTGAAAGTACAGATAACTTCTGTGTCAGAGAAACATGGGAAAAGAATAACAAATTCCACAGAAGAATTTTGGACTGATAGAGAAAATTAATTTCATAATCATGTCTAAAGCTCGTGCATACACAAACAGTAACACAGACTTACAGGGGGATGCATTTGCTGCCTATCCCTAAGTATTTGGCCAGGAACAGTAAGAGATTTTACAGGTAAAAAGACATAACAGCAGGAAATTATGAGATTTTTCAGACCTCAGTGCAGTTATTCACAAAAGAGCACCATGTGCTCATTGTGCAGTGGTGTGGCACTTGCTATGTAATTATCTCTCTCCAGCACAATTATTAACATAGGATCAAATAGTTGAGAGCCACCACTGCAACATTAACCAGCAGTGGGGTGTGTGCTGTATAATTTAGATGCTTACAGGGAAGAGTTTACCACAGGACATCCACCAGCCCTGTGAGCATTTTATCCTGTGTAACTGGGGCTGCAATCCTCCTTCTCTTGAAATGAGGCTGGAAAGAGAGCTCCAGGCTTGTGTGTATGGGGAGGCCTGACTCATGCTTCCCTTATGACCTTATTTTCCACGGGCATTGTAGCCAGCCCTGTGTGAAAAGCTTTTCCCTGTATAAGGCAGTAAGTTGTGCAGCACACGCTAGGAGTTTCTGGTGCTTCTCTGTCTGTATGAAAGCCAGCAAAGCAGCAGGGAGAGATTTTGGCCACTAAATATGACACTGGATTTCAAATATGACCTTGTATTTCCCTGACACTGTATTTCTGTTGAGAGTTGAAATACTGGTCCAGGAATAGAACCTGATCTGGGGAATTGTACTAGAGTGAAAAACAGCTTTTGTCTCCCACAGAAATAATCTTTAATGCCCTGAATACTTTGGGCCATCTGAGCACATGCAAGCAAGAGAGTGGTCCTCTAAATACCACATCTTCCCATCTTGAAAACTGCCTATTTGCCAAATCCTGCCATCTTCAGAATAGCCTGTTGCCCATTTATCTCACCCAGGGTGGTCTGGGGGCCCTTTCAGGATTTACAGCCCACGCAGCAGCTGGAGCTGTGGACAGGCTGCTCTGGGCTGCCTGGTGGGACAGGAATATCTGTGAGTAGCAGTGAACTCCCGTCAGCCAGATGTTAGTGCTTGCAGCTTGTTCTTCAGAGCTGCTGATTAGTCTCTCAGGCATTTAGTCCCTTTTTCAGCACTGACATTATTCAGAGAGTGCCTGCAGATTGCAGATGTTTGTTTTTCCTTCCCTTTGTTTTTGCTTCTTCAACCTCACCAAAGCTTTTCCACTTCACGCCATGGCAACCTGTGACAGTTCTGTGCTTGAATGAGTGTTGGACCTGGTCCTCAGCCCCTCTGGCTGGGTCACCTCTCCCGAGGCTGCTGGCACGGGGCACAGCAAACAGCTCCTTGCTGAGGTCTCCTCTTTGCTCTGGGCTGGCAGAGCGGCTCAGGAGCAGATGGAGATGCCCTTTGTCAAGCCCGAGTGTTTCACCCAGCCTGACTTCAATGCTGCTGACGTCATTTCCATGCAGGTTTCACAAATCCCTTACTGCTTGCAGGGAAAGGCTTCATTAGAGCCTCTTGTCCTGCTCCTGCCATGACAGGGGCGTCTCCACCGTGTGCATAAGCACCATGTTGGAGTTGTTTCCTATTATTCAACTCAGTTTTAGTGCTTGATTCCCTGCTCTAAATTCGTTTCTCTGACTCATGCTCCAGAGGAATTTCTGTCTCTGTAAAGATTGAAGAAAAAGATCAGAAAGCCAATGTTTCCTACCCAGGACTGAGGTTATATATTTTAGCAGGGTGATGCAAAGAATACCACAAGAGACCCACCAAAACACAGACAAATACAAGTCTGAGAGTGGCCTTTTCACACTCCGTGTTTTTCTGTATCCAAATAGACTCAGAAAATGAAGTGAAATGTCTCCAGAAGTTCCTACAGATGCTCAGGAGAGATGTGAACATTCCCCCTCCCCAGTGGCACTGTAGGGCAGCAGGTTGCCCTGGGGCACCTGCAATTTCTCTTTGAAATCCAGAAGCTGTGCACAGCAGCAGGGCATGCTCAGGGCTTCCAGCTGAGCCTTCAGCCAAGGAAATCCTATCTGTTTGTAAAGGCAGCTGAGCTGCAGCAGCTTGTGTGCAGTGTGAAGCCAACACATCCAGAGCGGAGGGATTTATAGGGGAACTTGACTTTTATAGATGTTGCATTAATTTTGAACATTTGCCTTTCTCAGCATGGGTTCTCCCGCTGTGCATACAGATGCCCCTGGGTATGATATATTTTCTGGGGAGGAGACATGGCCTCCAATTACAGTAAATATCCATTTCTTTGCTTTCTTTGAGAGGCAGCATTTAGTGCGTTGCAGTCACGCTGTGGCCACTTGCCAATACCCACCCACAGCCTGCTGGGATTTGCTTGGCTTCTCTCTTTCGCCATTTTGACTTATAGGTGACAGAGAAACAAAGGTTCCCTTCATATTATACATAAAATGAATTTTATTATATATTAACTGATCCCAGTTCTTCCCTCCTCAGTGACAGAGGATGTGGGCTCTGAGCATTTGCACTCTGAACCTGCTGAGGGGTACAGAGAGGTCTGGCATGGCCTTACCCCCGGGAGGTCCTGAATTCCTTAAGAATCAACCTTGTTTCCATGTGTCCCCTGTTCCCCCAGAGTCCATGTCTCCCACCTGTTCTTTTGTACCCCTTACATCCATGTTCAAGTAAACCTCAGCTTACAGACATCCCTGCAGCACCTGCCACACCAAAACATCAGTCACTTCTGTCAGGACTCCCAGGGAACTCTACAAGTTGTAATACATTAGACTGAAGTAAATCATACTTAATGTAAAGACCCCAAACCAGGTATAATGCTACTTTAAACCAATGTTGTTGTCATGCAAATTAATACTGGTAAAGATAAATATTTTTCTTCACCATCTGATGCTGGTTCTCAGCTTCAGCTGCATCTGGGGATGGTATATTTGGATATACTGTGCTTCCCTCACTGCTACTGTGCTATAAGGTCTATTCCCTCTACTTGGCAGGACCACTAAAACAAAGGAGGTTTCTGGACGCTGTTGTAACACAAGGTAAAGGTCAGTTCATTCAAAAATTTCAATAAATAGGACAAAATCATAAGACGCCTGTGCTGCTCTGATCAGCAGTTTCTCCTTTCTCTGAGTTCCCACCAGTGAGAAGGAAGGACACAATACACTTTGATTTTGGGTCTTGCTGGTTTTATCCCTTCCTTGGTATTTAATTAGTTCTCTGTGTGTATGTGTGGGGGGAATGGTGATCTAATCCTATTGAAATACAAGCCAAGTAAAATAAGTTTAGATGGAGCCATGGTCACACAGCAACTTTCAGTCAGAGAACAATACACTTGGGGTAAGGTATATTAGCAAAGTAGTTTTAGGCATTTCAGACCTAATTGCTTTTATTGTGACAATAGTAATACTAGGTGGGAAAAAGCTGAGTTGAAAATTAAAGTGAATAGCAACTTTTGGTAACTTTAGTAGCTGTGGTAATGGAAAGGTTCTGTACATATTGTTGGTGGCAAAAAAGCCTCTTACAGAGACTTTTGAAGCCCTGCTGAAACTGCAATCAGCTCTGAGAAAAAAAAAAAAAAAGAAAAAAAAAAGAGGAAGAGAAGAAGTGACTGTAATTTGGACATTTTCAGCATCCAGGCAGAGCGAAATGCAGAAATCTCTGAAGCAGCCTGCCTTGTAAGGTAGACTTAAACACACATTTACTTGTTAAAACCATGGAGGAAAGATTTTGTTTGTCCTTCCCCAAAACATTTCCCCTTAAGCTCAGCTGGGTAGTGCATTTTAACATTCAGGATCCTTTACCTATAACTGAGCAGCTCAATCCAGATCTGCACTGTGTGCTCCTGACCAGGAACAGGACAGAGGTGTATTGGGAATACCCATCTGCCATGTGTGGTGTCTATAAAGAACAAAGGCAGGCACTGCATTTGCTTGTGTTGTGTCTCTGCCGTGCAAACAGCTGTGCTGCAGAGCCTGTGAGCTCGCTGTCCTTGCCACGAGCTCTGTACATCCCCCGTGACAGGGGTGGAGAGCCAGGGGTGGTGTCCTGGCTGCTCTCTCTGCTTTTGTACACTCTGGAGGCATGTGCCACCCCACGTCCTTATTCCACGGGCCACCCTGGGAAGTTTTGGTGGAGGGAGTCCGAGGAGGGTGGTGTGAGTATCAGCAAAGAGGCTGGCAGAGTTGCACGGGGGCTGATAAACCCCTCTGAGGGCTCCAAGACCCTCTGCTTCCCCAGCCCTGACCCATCTCGGCAGGTGCGCATTGCTGGGAGCGGGGCTGGGGCTGGGAATGCAGCAGGCACAAGGGATGGGGCAAGGGGCCTGAGCACCGAGCTCAGTCGAGGAGCAGGAGCTCGGCTGCTCCTGCTAAACAGCTTAGTCCGAAACTTCCCTGCAGCTCCCCTCCCAATTCCCCACCGCATTCCTGCGGCATCCAGGGCGAATCGCTCGGAGGAACGCGTTCAAAGAAGCCCGGCGGGAGCGGCGTCCCTCCGCCTCAGCGCCGGGGGAAAGCAGCGGGCCGGCTCCTGCGTGCCCCCCTTGCTGACTGCGTGGTCAGTGGGCAGGGGAAAGGAACTTGGACGTGCCCCAGAGTGAGGTCGTACCCTCTTGATTTATTTTTCTCTTCCTGGAGACCTTCTGTCTCCCACTGCCTGGGCAGAGAATTTAGGGATTTACTGTCAGGACTGACTTATCTGCTCACTTGGCACGAGTGAGGTGCCTGTGGTAGGCAGTCTGGCTCATACCCTACACCTTTCCCCCCCCCCCTTTCTTGTCTTCTTGATTAGTGTGGTTTCTATACTCACTAAACCATTGACTTTTTCCTTCACAAGTATAGGGAATAAGGTGTTGATCCCTTCCTGGGCACTGGCAGTGACTGTGAGAACATATTCCCATCTCCATTTCCAGTCCTGGCAGAGGTAACTTGGTGTGTCTGTCACTTGGTATCTTTGTTTCCATCCTCTCAGCAGCATCTCAGGCCTCAGGGCTCCAAGTGCCAGGGGAAAGCAATGCCTCAGGACAAGCTCTAGATGTGGTTTTGGGGCCAGGGACCTCTCTTCAGGTACCTCCATGGCTGAGGCTCTTTTCTCCAGTTCTCAAGTGCCCCATAAAGACCCTGCATCCTGTAAAACCACCCCCAGCCAGAGTAGGGGTGTAAGGGCTGTGAGTTTGAATGGAAAGTGTGGGGCTTTGAAATGGACGCCAGCAACACCCACTGCAGATAAGAGCCACCAGCAGTTCAGATACCTTCACACCAAGCAGTGGTTTGATGCAGCTCAGAACAAAGCTCTTTTTAAAGTCCCCAAAGTGCCCATGGACATGGATTTGGGTCTGTCCCCAGGGCAAGCTTCTCCAAACTCCAAGAAAATTATATGCATCCTGCCCTTTATCCTGCCCAGGGAAGTCAGTGCCATTCAAATGCCATTCAAATGCCATTTGATGGGACTCACAGTGAGATCCATCCCAGTATGAGATAGTTATCTAGGCAGGAGTCTCCAAAGGTGGTCCACTGAAGGGAAGTGTCTAGGGTAGACAAGATATCTCCTCTAGGATATGTCCATTCCTTTCTGATGACTGTTGGGAAAGATGATTTCCCTTGACTAGCTGCATCCAAGGAGCCTAAAGAGAAAATCTGCTTTTAGTGGGGAGTGAAATGAAGAAGAAAAGGGGTGCTGAGACACCTCAGGGTGGGTGTAGCCTGGCAGAAACCTCCTGTAGGCAGTGCTTCATACCCCAAAGAAATCCCCATCTCTAATATTTTGAATTAACTGGAGAGTTATGCTACAAACATTACATTTCCTGTGGCAAATGCTGACCCAGCATTCAGCAAGGTAACAATGGCCACAACAATTTCTTTCTCCATCCAGGTCCTATGCATCTTGCTGATTCATATGAGGTCCTAGGGTGAAATCCCAGCTCATCTCCATTAATGCCTATGCTTGGGACCCCAATTCTGTACCCCTAAAGTGCTGTTCTTGCAGTAGGCAAAGGTGGTTTAACTCAGCACTGCCATGCCCCCAGCACTTCACCCAACACGATGCTTTAACAGTGCTGACAGGGACTTTTCCGCACTTCAGCACGAGTGTTAGTCTTGGCTGAAAAATCCCAGGAACTGGAGGTTAAGTCACTCCATCCCAAACCCAATGCTCCCCTCTGCCAGACCTCTCCCACTATTCTTTGATTCCTCATTTTTCTTTCCATGCAAAACACTCACTCACACAGGAAAGACTTTTAGGTAGTGGGAATCCAGTGTTTTTTAGGAGTGTTGCCATAAGGAGTATGCATGAGGAGACAGCTGGGACTCAACACCTCTCCCTTGGCTAGTTGAAGGGCAAGACTTGGGTGCCACTGCTGGGTTTTGAGTGACTTGAACTCTGTAACACTAACTTCAACCACTTATGGACATTTTGTGGTGGATGAACACTACCATCACACCCTTATCCATGGCACCTTTATCTACTGTGCCACTCAAATCAAGCTTGCAGAAGGCTGGTGTGTGTTTGTCAATATAAAAATTGGATATATATATATCAGTTCAGGGTGTTTGGGAAGGGGTTTGCATGCCTATAATGTGGTGCTCCAAAATCAGTTTGTTGGGTTAATGATTGGACTGGATGATCAGAATCACTCAATGATTCTGTGATTCTATTCTATTTATTACAGTGCTTATTTCTTTGGCAGGTTTTGTAACTCTCCTAGATATGGTGAAACTTTAAACTCAGTATATTTGTGATACGGTCTCTCAGACAAATACTCAAATATATTTAATATTCAGTTTCACAGCTGTAGGCTGGCTGGGATAAATCCTCAGGACCTGTATGGTTCTTGTGCCACCTTTCTCATTACATCTCCTGGTACTGCTCTGAACTTGAGTGTACCACTGCTGAGGATGTCTTCCTAACAAAACTGTGGAACAAGCAGATGTGCAGACAGATCTTCAGACCAAACAACTCTTCTGAATTATGGGTCATTAGGGAATTCAGATTTTGAAGGGAATTTGGAAAATTACCTATAAGGTTTGCCTAAGGAGCCGTTTCCTAATCCTTCTCTTCATTTCCCAAGGATCCAAGTAGCAGCTTGGACTGCTTAACTTCTCACCAGCTTGTTCAGCAGCTGGGTTGGTTATCCAGGCTGTGCTGAGCTCACAGCTGTCACAGTTACACAATTCTCATCATCAGTTTAAGGATGACTTGATTGCAGCCAGGTGAATCACAGGCCCAGCAGTAACAGCAAGGGCAGGACAGTGTTCATACCTAAACATCATCATTACCATCATCAGCATAATTCCCACTGCAGACTCCTGTGAAAAATGCTGTTTGTAACCAGTGAGTGAGAATGAGAGGACTCCACCTTGTTATTCCCCCCCCCCCCCCCCCCCCCCCCCGTAGAAGGAACAAAGTGTTTATTTTGCAGCTGGTAGTCTTGCAGTTGCAGGCAGGCATCCAGTTATCAAGCTGAGCTCTTCCTATCAACTTCCCTGTTGGCAAACAAAGCTGTACATGTCAGATAGTACCTCAGTTTTTTAGAACTGTGCTGTTTCTGTGATGTCTCTGGCTATCTCCAGATAATTTAAGCACTAAATTGTGTGTTTCAGACTGGAGAGTGAGGACTGTAGAAAAACAGTATAAGCAACTGAGCTGGTTAGCTTTTAGATGGTGTTTGAGAATTTCTGAGTGGCTCAGTAGAGTAGATCTAGCTCTGCTGACAAGACCAACCTCAGAATGTTTGAGAGTGTCTCTGGGATGAGGATAATACTATCCCTGATGTCTGCTGCTCCCCCTCAGTCAGCCCAGACAGATGAAACGCAGTTGGGTTCACACAACCTCCCACTTCAGCTGCATGAAGTGTTTGTTCCTCTGCACTGGACTCTGGCATAGGCCATGCCTATCACTGCATCCATGGAAAATCCAGGAAATCCCTCGTGAAGTAGAGTTTCCACCTCATGTCTTCCCAACAAACATATTTCCCTAACTCAGTGTCCTCCTTTATGGGTATTTAAATTCAAGAAGTGTTCTGCTTGAGGTTTTGCAAGGGTTTGGCAAACACAAAAGCCAAGATGTGCTGGCTGTTTTCAAAGAGCTCTTGGACTAAACTGTGATCAAAACCAAACTCTCTCCTTTTCAACACAATTTCTGGCCCTCTATCTGTGAGCTCCCCATCTCGCTAGCCTGCATTTATAAAAGAGCCCTAGTGAGAGAACACTTGGGGCAAGAATTTCCCATATAGCAAAACCCTGCAGAGCTTTTGCACAAGGAACAAGAGCTTCCAAGGGAGTGGAAGCAGTTGCTGTGTTTATGTTGACTGGCCATGGTTTCCCACTGCTGGGGGTTTCCAAAGCAAATGAAATGTTATTCATCAAGGCACGCTCCCTCCCCAACTTTCAGTTGTTGAAAATACTACAAAGTAAGATGGAAAGAAACATGTAATCCTTCATCATCACAGTCAGGATTTACTTGTTTATTTAGATTCCCTGTCTGTTCCAAATGTTCTGCCAGAGAAAGCCCATCCAGACTCCAGGAGTGCTTGACACACATAGAAAAATTTCTAGACTTATTTAGTAGATAAATCCAGCAGAATACACTGCCTGTCCTTACAGTGCAGCAGCAACATGAAAGTCCCACATGCACAATAAAATATCTCAGGATGCTTTTTGTAGGAGATTAAAAAAAGCAGAAAGCACCTGAGGAGAAATTGATTTTGATGTGGATCTTCTAAATCAGAAACTTTTTGGTGGAGCTGCCCTTGAGCTCCAGGTACCTCCTCTTTTTCTGCCTGGAAAATGTGTTCCAGGTAGGAAAAATAATGGAACCTGGTGTCTTTGTGGTCAGTCAAAGGAGAGGGTTGTGTTCAGAGGGTGATTCCACCCTCTGCCCTAGGAGGTGCTAATCAGCCCCTGGAAGGGTGTGTCTCCCTGCAGACATTACAGGGGGGATGCAAAGAGAGGAGCCCAGACCCAAGTCTCACTTTTAGCTGCTTAAGAGAAGGCAGCTGAATCCCACCCCAACAGAGACTGTGTTGGGGACTGAACTCCTTTGCATTGAAACTACCCAGCAGCCCTTGGTGCTGGTGTTTTTCATCCCACTGCTGCTGCTGCACCTGCAAACAGGAAACAGTGGGAGACCATAAATGTACCCATGAGATAAGAGAGATCTTTTGGGTCATCCTAGGATGAAGTAGTAGAAGATGAACACTTGTCCAACAAACGTTTTGCAATTGTACCATCACCCAACCCAGTGGATTTGAAAATGACCTGTGAGCTCCTTTTCTAGTGATGCCTTGGGGGCAGCACCTTTGCAACTGCCTCTCTTGTTTATTTCCTATCTAAGAGCCACTAGCGTGAGTGAATGTCAGGAACTTGATGTCCCTTCTGGGGGCAATATGCAGTAAGTCGTATAGGGTAGAGTGGGAGGGGCAGTTTTCAAGCAGTGACCCCCTAAATAATAACTTCTGTTAAAGTTATGGGATCGTGGATGCTCCTAGGGACAGCTGAGATCTTACCCTCTAGGGTTTTGTCTTAAACAAGCCAATATAATGAGGTGTTTAGGACCTCTGTTCTTGGAAAGGCAAAATAACCAGTTCTGTGTTTGGCAGGTGCTGTCCTTATTTCACATGTTGACATAAACAGCAAAGGGCAGGCTCTCGTCAGAATCTGGGGTTTCTGAAGGGCTGCTAAGCTGAATCAAAACTAGCCTTCCAAAAGTGACACCCCTTGACCTGAACTCCAGTTTAGTACCAGAATTAGGGCAGCCTTTCTCCAGAAACTCAGTGTAGCCTCAGTGCACTGGACAGGTCTGACAAAACTGTTCATAAAAGTAAATTTGAATCACTTGTATTAATAAGACTGACCATTTTGGCTCCTAACTAAACCCATAAGTGAAAGAGAGGATTTTACTTGGAAAGATATAAAAAATGAAGTAAAAGTTCCCCCCAAAAAGCATTCTGCTTTTGGAAAGTTGTGAGGTATTTTCTGCCATGCCTGAATTAACCCTTGCTATGATAGCTTTTTGTGTGAAGCTCACCTGCTGCTGTCCCCACAGCTCATGTGCTCCTCGGTGCAGAAGGCCCTGTTTGAGGAGGAGGACAGAGTGAAGAAGCTGCAGCAGAAAGTGGCGACGCTGGAGAAGCGCAACAAGCAGCTGCGAGATCGAGTGAAGAAAGTCAAGAGGTCTCTCCGGCAAGCCAGGAAAAACTCCAGGCACGTGGAGCTGGTGAACAGAAAGCTCAGTGAGAAACTTTCCTCTGCAGGTGGCCAGATCCCCTATATTAACTCTCTGAAGCAGGAGAACTCCCATGGTACCTACCTTAAAGTATAATGCAAGGGTGAGTGCTCAGACCAACGGTAGTGGCAAATTTTGTCTGCATTAGATCAGGGTCTGGCCCTCACACCTTGTCTACACTGTGCTTCAAACCTTGCATGGAAAATGAATCTGAACCTGCTTTAGACACAGTGCCAGTTTAAACAGGAATGCCAGCTGGATTTGGCACAGCCCAAAGCCATGTCCTCACTGTTCTCAGTGGACACAGGGCCAGACAGTCATCTGTGCCTCTCCTCCCTCACGCACCTCCACCTCCACCAACTCCAGGTTGTCTTTGATGGAAGTGCCAGCCCAGCCCTCTGGGCCTATGCAGGCACTTGACACAGGAGCTCTTCCTGCCAGTTTACCTCCTCCTCATGGGCTGGGCAAGCATGGCTTGGGATCTAGAGATGGATGTGGTGGGAAGGATGAAGGCATGAAAGCCTTATCCCTTATCCCCTCCAGGCTCTCAGCCTTGCTTGAGCTTGACTGAAGTCTACATCCAGTGCCTGGGCATAGGCTGTGTCCAAGACTCAGGCAGGTTGTACCTCTCTTCAGCACAAAATACAGATGTGCCCAAATTGTCTTAAGACTGTTCCTATATATCCTTAAATATTCTAAACCAAATATATAACAATTTTATTTTTCCAAGAAGTGCCTCAAGGCTCTCAGTAACACCCTCAGGTGCCTTTATCATTGGTGAGCTAACTGGGTTGGAAACCACATCATTTTGGGACTGTGTCTAAGACCTAATCCTGTAGTCAGGAGTGGACTTAGCCTATGAGTGGGTGTTGGATCAGGCCCAGTAAGCAACTTCAGATCTCATTCTCAAGCAGGTTTAAGTTACAGTGTGGACAAAGCTTCGAGTTTTGTAGTCACTGTTTGAGGTATAATGGAGGTTGCTGGGCAGCCTCACATAGTTACACTTAAAACCTGTAAAGACCACATCAGTATCAACAGGGCATTAAAAATTTAGGTAGTTTATATTATGTATATATTTTTAAATCCTATAGAAAATATTTTTATTACACATTTGATATAGTCTAATTTCTTAAAATATGAAGTAAAACCTGTTTCTTCGTTATCTCACAAAAAAGAAAAGTCCATCATATCCTTTATTAGGCATTTACAAACTGACTTCTGCTCAAGTAGTGTGGGTTTAATCATCAGTATCTGTGATAGTTTCAATGTGATAGTTTCAATGCTTGAAACTATCCCTGCACTTGGAAAAGCCCATATCAGCTTTCAAATGTGAACTTCAGTACAAGCAGAACAATGAAACTGACTCTCATTACCTTCCAGTTTTGCTCCTTTTGGAAATACTTTTTTTCCCCCTCTTGAAATAATATTGGCATTTCTTAAGATTCTGGCTCCTCCACGAGCTCCACTGGTTTCAAAGGCTCCACCTCCCACATCACCACAATTTGAATTGTTTTCTGCTGGAGTCAGCAATGCTGTTTCCTGAGAATTGCTACAGAACTTAGGCTTCCCTAGCAGCTATCAAGAGATTTTAACTCCAAAATTTAAATCCATAGAAAAGTAACTACTTTTTATTGTTTTATTTTCTGGTTTCTAAACTACTGTTTAAATAAATGAACTGGTTTTCCTGGGATAGGTATTAAAAGCTTGTGTTTTAATTTTTTGTTAAGAAAAATATTCCCTCTGGTATTCATTCATGTTTTATAAGTGTTTGTATAAAGCTGAGAAACTATAACTAATATAGTTACACTTTTGCTATTCTTACAGACTTTTCAAACACAGTGTTTAATTTTTTTTTCTTTTGGCTGGTGTTTTTGTTCCTTGATGAAAAAAGTGGAATTTTCTTCCTGTTTCACCCTTTGTCTTTCTTAAAAAAAAAAAAAAACCAACCAACCAACCAAACAAACAAAAAAAAAAAAAAAAAGAAAAAACCCTTTTTGTTCTCCTTGTAAGTGTTGTGAGAATTTTGTTTATCCTGCAAAGAAAACGAAAAAACCCTCCCCAAATGCAAAGTCCAAATGCAACCCAAAATGCTCCCACTGGCTACAAAACCCAAAAAGGTTGGCGTTCTTTGTTAGCTTTTTCCCTTTCATTCCTGCTTGGGTTTGGATCATTTCCAGAGATAAGGACTAGCAGTCAGATCAGGTCACAGGTTAACCATCTCAACGAGTAACAGGGAATGTCAAACCTAAATAAAAATGCCAGTAAAGTGTCAGCATTGATTGCCTGTCCCTGCTGGTGACACTATCCAGAGAGTGACCAGGAAGGCTGCACATGCAGGAAACACAAGTGGAATGAGGAATTTGGGTTATGTCTACCCGGGCTGGTACACATCACACAGGGCCTACCTGACACATGTTAAAATTTTTAGACCCACTCCGTAGCAATTTCAGGGATCAGCTCATCTGGAGACCTGCAAAAAGGGCAAAATTCATGCCATTTCCAAGAGTAATGGGAAAGGCATGACTGAGTAAGTTCCTCTTGAAAAGCTGTGAGGGAAGGACTGAGATGCAGAAATGAAGAGGAGGTTGGCGAGCTGGATGTGTTGGCAAGAGATGGTGTAGACCCCCAAAAAACATCCTGGTGAAAAACAGAAAGACAAAAGAAAAATCCCCATTTGGTTAGAAACAACACCAAATGTGTCAGCCCCCCTTGAGAAGTTCAAAGATGCTTTACAAATTAGTAACCTCTGCTTTTCCAAAACATATCAGGAGCTTGGAGGCTGCCAGAACATCTGCAGAAACAATGCTAGGGGTTTTCAGAGCAGCTGGACACCACTAGAGACAAGGATGGGATTTTTGGCATCTTTGTTCACTGTGGGGATGTTTTTGTGGACAAATAAATTTTTCCTGATGCATACAGAGGATGACAAGAAGTGAAAGAGCAAAATTAATAGTAACAAGACAGAGTAATTGTAAGAAGGATGGAGAGGAGAGGAGAGGAGGGGAGGGGAGAGGAGAGGAGAGGAGAGGAGAGGAGAGGAGAGGAGAGGAGAGGAGAGGAGAGGAGAGGAGAGGAGAGGAGAGGAGAGGAGAGGAGAGGAGAGGAGAGGAGAGGAGAGGAGAGGAGAGGAGAGGAGAGGAGAGGAGAGGAGAGGAGAGGAGAGGAGAGGAGAGGAGAGGAGAGGAGAGGAGAGGAGAGGAGAGGAGAGGAGAGGAGAGGAGAGGAGAGGAGAGGAGAATGACAGAAAGAAACAGGAGAGGGGAAATTGCTCTCTTAGGGATTGTCCTCTTTTAACCATTAACATTTTAACCATTTAACACATCCCTCTTGTACTATTTCTGTCACAACTTTTGCAGGACTTGTGTGTCTTACACCAGAGTGTAAGCAGTTAATTCAGATGGTGATCACCACCCAAAAACACCTTGAGTTTTTAGACTTTACAACTGAATTTTCTGGTTTTTTTGAAAGTGGATGTTTAGAGGACAAAGTGCATCAAATAAACTATTCTCATAAATCCCAATATCATCCTGATTTAAAAACCCCACATGAATAACTGGGGAAGAACCACAAAGTGAGGGAGGATTTATGGGGAGCAGACACTGTTAGCAGCTTTCTTTGCTCCTTAATACCAAAGCCATTGAGAAAAAAAATACTTCCTTATGTTTGAATAATAATTTAGGGAAATAGCTATGTTATTCTGTTTGGGTTTTGGCAGAAGGGGGTTTTGGAACCAAAGAGCACATCAGTGTTTCAGAGTTGTATCAGTAAAGCCCATTTCTAATACACAAAACCTCTCGCCAAACTAGGTAATCTCCCATTAATGAGGCAAAGAAGGCCAAATTAATTTCTGAAAGTAGGAGAAAAAACATAGAGGCAAAACTGTAGAAAGCAGATAAAACTGAAAACATATGTCATTCTTTCTTATAACAAATCCAAGTAATTGCAAGGAAATTTCATTTTCCTCCCTATTTAACCCCAATTATTTTCATTTAATGACAGAAATGCACCTATTTCCCTCCAAACCAGCCTGCTTTGCGTGTGAAACATCGTTTCCAGCATGTGCTTGGGTTCAGGCATGTTCCTAATCCCCTAAAACAAACACAGCGAGCAGGACAGCACGTCCCAGCACATGTGGCACTGTTGGGAGGGCTCACTGGCTGTGCAGGAAACCAGGCCAAGCCATCCCAACAGGGATGTCTGGGAAGGCAGGCACAACTGGGATTTAGTGGGGCAGGAGCAACTCTGTCTTTCTGAGGAGTCAGCTTTTAGGGATCAGGATTTGGCACAGATGAGATACCAAGCTGGGTGAGATTAAAGAGTGTTGATTTCATGGAGGGTATCCCAACAGAGATGGACAGGCTGGTTCCATGGGCTGAGGCCAATTGCATGAGATTAAATAAGGTGAAATCCTGCACTTCAATCACAGCAACCCTGTGCAGCACCACAGGCTGGGGGAAGGGCAACTGGAAAGATTTCCAGTGGAAAAGGACCTGGGTATGCTGATCAACAGTGACCAAACATGAGCCAGAGAGTGCCCAGGTGGGCAAAAAGGCCAGTGGCACCCGACTTGTACCAGCAACAATGTGGCCAGCAGGATCAGGGCAGTGATTTTGCCCCTGTACTGGCCACTGGTGAGGCCACACCTTGAACCCTGCGTTCAGTTTTGGGTGTCTCAATTGCAGAAAGACCTCGAGGTGCTGGAGCATGTCCAGAGAAAGGAGTTGGGCTGGGAAAGGGTCTGGAGCACAAGTTTAATGAGGAGCAGCTGAGGGAGCTGGGGACCTCAGTCCAGAGAAGAGGTGGTTCAGGGGACAACTTATGGTTCTTTACAATATCCAGAAAGGAGGCTGTACAAGGCTCTTCTTGCAGGTAACAAATGAGCCTACAAGAGGAAACAGCCTCAAGCTGTGCCAGGGGAGGGTTGGCTTGGATATAAGGAAAAATTTCTTCAACTCCAATAATTATCATGCCCTGGAAAAGGCTGCCCAGAGAAGTGGTAGAGTCACTGTCACTGAGGGTATTTATAAGACATGTAGATGTGGTACCTGGTGACACAGTTTACCTGCTGAACTAAATATTCTTAAGGGTCTTTTCCAACCTAAAAGAGTCAATGATTCTATGACTGGGTTGGTTTTCCATTAGTTGGGTTTGGTGGCATCACACCACTCCTGAGGTGCCTGATGGTTTCTCCTGGTGAGAGTGTTCCAGTAATTTCTGGCTGCTTTGGTTAATGCTGATTGCATGCAATGGCATCTCCCCCTCTGGTTATCTGCTTATGAATAGTAATTTTCCTTTTTGCTGAAATTTTCCACAAACACATAACTATTTCTCAGAACAAATTTTAGGTGGTATATAATTGTTTTCCAATGTTAAAATATAATCAGTGAAGTGGCAAACTCCCACTTTGGAGTCCTGACAAAATTTGGCCAAAGTCCCTTCTATGTACCCCTTGCACCAAGAAAAATCAGCAGGAAGCCTTTGAAATGTTTTGGGTTTGCAATGCACACATGCTCAGCAAAGACTTTGTAGTACTGCATGGCTAAAATCACAGCAAATGCACTAAATGAACCTTCCTGAGTCTGCCCTTCCCGGGACAGTCCAGCTGCCATAGGTGGCAGCACAGACAGCCTTGCCAGGACTGATAGAAGCAGATTCTTATTTCATCTTAATCCCCTGGATGCCTCTGCAGTGCCCAGGGGTTTGTGTATGTGCTGGAGGTGATACCTTAAGGATGAGGATGCTCCAATAAGCTCAGAAAGGACATGAGGAGTAGTTACAGGAGAGACACTGGAGCTGGGAACACTCACAGGGCCGGAACTGCTCTCACAGAAGTGGCCACCAGTACCTGGATTGGAGGCATGGAAAAGGTCCTGGAAAAGGGGCAGCCATTTGGGGTACACTGTCCATCAAGAGTCTGTGTAAGGGAGCCCAAGGATCCCCACCAGGGAGAGAGACAGCCTCTGTCACTCGTGTTTTGTATCAGCAGATGTCCAGGAGCCGCACAGCTCCAGTTTTAGCTCCAGGAAAAGGACCAGGCTGGAGAGCAGTGGATAAATGATTCCTTCTGTGGTGGGAGTGGCCCAGGCAAGCTGCTGACCTAGAGACATTGCTTTTGGGTGGCAATCTGGCAGCATGGTGAAGAGTAGAGGTGAGCTCAAGCCATTGCTGTCAACATCCAGAGCACACAATGTGGCCTGGCCCCTTTTCTTCATTTCTACTTGCTCTTACAGACTCTTGAGATCTTTTCTGCAAGAAAAGCAGCCAAAAGGAAACCAAAAACCACATGGTTTTGGAGGGTCACCAGCTGCCAACGTGCAGCCTATGTATCGCAGTCTGGGAACAAACGCAACAAAATACTTCATCCTTCCACTGAGTACTCTGGGCCTTTAAAATGCTCTAAACTAGGCTTTGCATGATCCCTCTCCACTCAAAGTCAAGCAAAGGCAGCAAGATGCAGGTAAATCACTTAAACTATACAACAGTTCAGTGGCAGGCCTGCATAAGAGAATTCAGGGGCTCTTGACTTTTGGCACCTGCTCCAGTTTCTGGAACTGTCACCTTCTTGAGTGGGGCAGGGAGGGGAGGTTCCAGCACATCAGAGATGTAGAGCCTTGCAGAGTGTGAATCAGAGCAATCTGCATTAGGTGCCGAAACTTGGATTGCTTATTTAGACAGGAAAGCAACTATCTCAACAAAAGGGAGGGGACAAATGTCCTCTTGGATGGAGCAAAGCCCAGAGAGGTCTCTTCTGTTTTCCAGTGTCAAGAGCTCTTTTGACAGCCTTTGACTTTTGAAAGTTTTTACACAGTCCCCACACAGAATGTGAGTCCTTCCCTGGGACTGCCATGATCTGGCACTTCTTATACACCCAGACTGCCTGGAAGGAGGTAAACTGGGAAATCCTTCCTGACAGGAACCATGTGGCCGTGCACAGAGGATGAGGAGCACTTGGGCAGGTAAGCCAGCACTCCAGGTGGAGCCTCAGGACAGCTGACCAGAGGGGCAAAGCCACTTCTTTTAACCTCCATTGCCCAATTTCTTCATCCCTTTCTCACCCAGGAGGTGAGAGTGAGACTGATGGGTAGATGCTCCCATGGGGTCACTGCTGGCTTGGGAAGAGGTCAGAGGGATCCTTGTATTGAGTCGTGCCAGAATCCACCAGGGAAGGGCTAGACCAACCAAGAGGGGAGGAGGAAAGTGCAGACCAGCAGGTTGTCCCAGATGACATTTCTGTTCCACTTGTGCTGCCCAGAGAAAAGCAGAGAGCCTCCAAGGTCAAAGGCATTAATTTATCTGCCAGTAAACCCCAGAGAGACCACGGAGAGGATGAGATGCCTGATCTCTGCTCACCATCCAAGGACAAACACATGGCCACATCAGAAGGGGTGCTCGCTTGAACTCTTCCCATGCATTTCCATGGGAACAGGGCAACTGTTTTGTTTTCCTCTCTTTAATATTTCTCTTAAGATTATTTCTGAAACACTCTGCTTGCTACAGACTTGGCCTAAAGAGATAAGAGAAAATGTCACAGACTGTTGTCAATGAATTATTTTTCCCATTTCTTGATGCCAGGAAAAGCAGTTCTTGCTGTAGGAAAGCAGATCGTGGGTTATACTGTCTTCAAATTATTTGTTTCAGAGATGTTAGAAATTGCAATATGCACCTATAAGTACAGTGTGTTACTTGGAAGATGGCAGCAATGAAAACCATTTCTTTAGTAAAAAGAAGATATCTCATAACCTGATATCTCTTTTCTTGTCTATACATAGGTGATTCAGGCTCATTTCAGGATTACAATCTATTATTTTTTACACATACAAAACATTTTGCTTCCCATGAACACAAGATGAAGAGCAAACTCCTGCCTTAGGAAATGTGCCTTATAATTGTGTCTGGAAGCAGCACTGCTCTCCAGGAGAACAGGGCAGTTGTGACTTTACATTTTCAGTAGCTGTATTGACACTGCTCATGTTGAAAGTTTCTATGCTGATGCTGGTCTCTGCCTCAGTGCATGGAAAAAGTACTTTCTAAACTGTCAACTATTTGCAACTGAAAACATTTTCTTTTTCTCTAAACATTTTTTGCTGATATCTAGTCTACTACTTCTGTGGAAAATCCACAGCAGTTCAGGCAGGTTACAATGAATGGCTGAAAATCCTTCAGCTGCAGACAGTCAGCCAAATCTCCTTTTAATCACTGGTCACTGGATCCCCAGCTTTGTACCATGGCTGGGTACAGTGCAATGTGATGGTCCCAGTGCTGCCACTTGCTAACAGCCTCTGCCAGAAATCGCTGTCTGTAGTTACATCCTGACATCACTTGGGAAGTCCATTCTGTAGCCACATATTTGATACCTCACCCTATGGAGACAAAAACCACCGTCAATCTGAAATTGCTCCAAGACAGAGTGCATGGTCAAAAAATAAGGAAGAAATTTTTTCCTGTGAGGTTAGTGACTCATGGGCACAGGCTGCCCAGAGAAACTGTGGATGCCCCATCCCTGGAAGTGTTAAAGGCCGGGTTGGATGAGACTTTGAGCAACCTGGTCTAGTGGAAGGTGTCCCTGCTGAGTACAGGGGAACTAGAAGTGCAGTCAGAGCTGTGGGCAGCCTGAGGACAGGTATTTGGGTTCCAGATCCAGCCCTGACCAATGGAGAGTGCCTGTGACACGTACTTTGTTCTGTGCACTGACTCAGGCTAAACGGGCTGGAGAAAGCAAAATGTAATCACACTGTTTAATTAAAAGATAATGGAAGCTTTCCAGTCACATTGTTACAGCCCATGCAGAGACAAAAATCTCTGTTCTCCTAGAGGGATAAAATAAAATGCATTGTCACACTGAGGATCAAGCTGATCTGAACTTCATATTCCTCATCTGCTGTCTTCTTAATTCTCATTGCTTTTAATTGACTGCAGATTTTCTTTGGTTTTGCAAATTCAGTTTTGAAGCAGATTCTTTATATTCTTTATGGAACAGGCTTCAGGGTATATGAGCAGGGCTGGTGGGGGGCTTTGCACTGCTGGTAAGTGATGATATTTTCTCTGCAGCAGGAGCCAGGGTCAAGTGAGATGCAAAGTACAGTGTTCACTGATGAGCAAGGAGCAGGAGGAAACAGCATATTTCCAGCCATAAAACAGGGGGACATTAAGAAGTTACAGGCAGTTTTGGCAACACAGAGCTCATTAGCCCAGTGGGTAGAAAATGCATTGCAGATTCAGCAGCCTTGCTGGAAATCCAAAGGGGAAGAGGTGGAAAGGAACTGCAGGCAACAGGCAGCTGCCAGGGGTGATGGGGGGCAGCCACACCCATGCTTCTCATGAATGTCACAACACAAAACAGGGAGAAAATTGTCCTTCTCATGGGTAGTGCTGAGTCCTCTGCCTAAAATGTTCATCTGGGCACCAAACTGACAGCAAAGAGAACAAGGGCATGAGTCAAACTTTTGGAGACATGATGAAAGACCTCAAAACCCACAGAGATTTGGGCTCTCAGAGCAGGAGGGATCCCAGCATGTACTCTAGCCACTGGGCTGAAGTTCAGTTTTGGGATATAAGTAGGTTTTTAGGTCTTTTCCTAAATGACTTGCTTGCAAAATTAAAGGAAATCTGAGAAATGGGAACTGGAACCAGGTTTTAGCTCCATATTTTACTGTTTTCTTCCTCTCATTCTTCTTCTGTGGTGATGTTTGCCGAGGTTCTAAGTTTTCTCTTTCTGAAAACATGTATTTGGAGGGAGAGCCAAGGACACTGCATATTGATTTTCTGAGTTTTGCTCAGACTCCATAATATAAGTGGCAATTTAGTAGGATAAGCTCATTCCTTTTTTCACTTTTATGGATTTCATTAAGAAGTATGAACAGGCAAGAATTCCTCTAAGCAATCGTATTACCAGCCTAATTTGCTAGACTTTCATTAAAGCAATTAAAGATAGAATGATGCAATGACCCAGTTCAGGACCCAATTAAGACTGAATCAATAAATCAGTAGGTTTAAATCACCACCATAAGGCCACAGATAATCAAAACAAGTTATGAGGCTGAAGCTGAACAGAATTACTGTATTACATCACCATAGGAGAATTTAAAGAATTAAATACTTCGCAGTTGAGGTGCTCAGCTTATCTCACTACAATCAACTTGGTGGCAATGGGCACAACCTGGTACAGGTCCACCAGCTGCTGGGGGCCATGGCCTGGGTGCACAGCACAACAGCCCTGCCAGGCCATCGTTAGCTGTAGGTATCCCTGGATACGGTGACTTCCAGGAACAGGTGTCAGGACCCTGTCTATCTATTCCACCACATTTGGTGCTAAATCATCTCATCAGTCTGTCACCACCTTCCTTGCACCGATAAGTGAAGCCCCCAAGGCGTGCCGCTAACAAACCCATCTTAACCACAGCTGTTGGCTCTTTCCTGGAGGTCTTGGACTTTCTTCCAGAGGAATTGCTGGACAGTCGGTTCTTTCCCTAGATTTAATGGGAACCATCAGTAAACTCAAGCACGTGGTGCCCTCTGTGTACTGCAAATACTTAGAGAGGGAAGAATTTCCTCAGTTCAAGCCTCCAAGGTGATTGTCAGTGGACTCAGCATTGAACTTGATATTTGGTGGCAGCAAAGCCACACATTGTCTCCAGAATTCAGTCCTAGCCTGATCGTACATGAATTCCCTCTTTAGATATTGTGACCAAAAAGTAACTGAAATACATAGTAAAATCCTATCATTTGAGTACTGACAAGGCACAGAAGAATTGTACGAAACCTTCAATTAATGCTGTTTCCCTCTGTTTTGGTCTGGTAGAGACACTATAATAATATAATATTGTATAATATAGTACAGATAATATAATATTGCATTCTATTGTATTGTATTGCCATATATTATAACTCCAAGTGTGTGTCCATCATGTAGCTGTGTTCTATTTTTTGAGAGCAGGAGTTCATCTGTCAGCTCCAATTGAAGGTCAGTATGGGCTCACCATGACTATAATTTTGGCTTTTCTTCATAGTGGATCAGGGATCTGATCCACTTAGACGCTACACTGAGCTGCATTGTGTCAAAGACTGGGAGGGAAAGTTACATTTCAGATGCTACTTTAAGCAAATGCAAACTTGAAGATGTGATATGTGATTCTTAATATTGTTGATACCTGCCCAGCTGACCTGCAACAAAAACAAGCATTAGTTTGAGATTTATTATGCATTTCTGGTCACTGTTGGACTGCAAGCTGAGGCACAGATGTGAACACAGCTCTTGCTTCTGCCCTAAAGAAAGAAAATGAAAAACATACAAGAGTCTATATGGCGCCAAAGAAAGCACAAAGTTCATGAGTTTGATGGGAACAGCAAATTGCCTCTCAGCTCTATTATTATTAATTCCCCTAAACAAAACATTTTCATGAAGAAGGTAAATGAATCATTAATTGACTGTAACTTTATCAGCATATTGAAATTATAGAAAGAAAACCCCCAAAGATTAAAAAAGAAAAGAAACTCTTAAATTCAGGATAAGCAAACAAAGTTTGGAAGTCAGGAATTTATCCCAATGTAATCCAGAAAGCCCAAATGCCAAATAATCTGGAAATACTCAATCGAATACTCACAGTGATAATCCAGATGGTCCTTCTTCCCCACCCCCACAGAAACAAAAGATGTTTATCACCACAATAGTTCAGCATGGTTGAGAGGGCCCACCCAACAGGGACTCACATGTGCTAGGCAGGGCACACACCCACAGTGATGGAGGTGGATTTTCTTCCTGGGAGATGTCCAGAGTGGGGAGGAAGCATAATACGATGGGAAGAGTGCATCCTCTTATCCCTATGACAGCTTAGAGTGTCCTGGGAATGCTTTTGGTCAGTGCAGGCCCATGTTGTCCTCCCATGGAAAACTGCCCAAAGGGATCCTCACAAGACCAGTATGGTTTTGTGGATTCACGGAGCTGGGAAGGTTTGGCCTGAAGGCAGAGATTTAATGTAGGCATGATCACAGAGGGTGGGACTGTTTACACTGCACAAGCACTGATTTGAAAGCTCTGTGCAGAAAGGATCTTCCTCAGCATCACCTGCTCCTGAACCACAGGGGTCTATCCCTGCTCAGGTTGGATGGTCCTCGAAGTTGTTCACCTGCACTTTCTCTGCTTCAGCAGGTATCACTCATTCAAAACTCCCCTTGGCTTTGAAAGAAGAGCTGCCACAGCCCCCTGTCCCAGCCTTGGTTCTGGGAAGGGACAGTTCCGAAGAGCAGGAGTGAGAAATGGTGTTGGTGTAGCACAAAGAAAGGCTGATGTATGGCATAAGCCAGACCTCAGTGCATATGAACACTCTGAAAGCCTTCAAAGCAAGGACAGTCCCCTTCCCTCCAGTGCAAACATGGCTGTGGATTTTGGCAAGGTTGCAAGCAAAATATTTTCTACAGTTGCATCTTGGTCTTGTCCCTCTGGCTTCCCTGATGTTTTATCTCCCTTGTTGCAAAGAGCAAAGAATTTGTGGCTGAGCACATAGAAGTGATGAAAATGTACAAAGATTAACTGAATATTGACATGACATCACCAGGATGTCATGCATGAGGCTTTCAGTGGTCCTGGGGTGATCTTCTGCCCAGTCTCACTGGGAGCTTGGAAGAGCCTGGTTCAGTGACCACTGAACCTACGGAGGAACCCATGACACTAAAACCAAAACATGAGGAAATTTTCCTGGCTGAGATTTTAATTCCATGGTGAAATGTGGGATAGACCTTTATCTACTGTAAGTGTCAAATCTGAGCTAAATCCAGCTAACTTACACACAGCTGAAATTGAGGTCCTTAGTCTAAAAGGAATGACAAGGTCAGGCTTATGGGGAAGACTGCACAGTCTTTCTGCAGGATCTGCTGCTCCTCCTGACACTGCAAATCATGTTTTGTGCCTCAGTGTCACACACCACCTCCAGCAAACTTCCAGACAGCATTATTGTACATGGATGTACTTTTCCAATCATGCATCTTGCCATGGATGTGCCTTTTCCAGAGCACAAATCAGAGGTTATCTCACCTGTCCTGATACAACCTACCATCAAAATCTAATTCTGAGAAACACAGTTGCTCACCACTGCTTTCAAATACTTACCATGCTAGTTCTGAAGGTTGTTTCTTCATTCACAAAATAAAAGCTTTATAAGTAATTTGCCTTTCTCTTTATATTGCTGTGAGTTGGCATCATCACTGCTGTTTGTTGCAGCTCTGTTACTGAACCAGGTGTCTAAAATCACTTAGCTTTGGCCTCCAGCACAGGCCCAGCTCCCTGCTGGGCATGTTGGTTTTGCCACCTATTTTAAAGGGGGAGGAATTCTTGTGTGCCAGTGGATGAAAACCAGAAAATAAGGAACAACAGTGGAGAAAAATAGGAGGAAAAAATGAAAAGCAAGTCATAACTCACTCCAGGAACATCACCTGGAAGAAAATTAGGCCAATGATGGAGCACATTCAACAGTCTTTGGAGAGCATGGCTGACTGCAAAGGAACTTAGAAATTCTCACTGATGAAAATCCTGTCTCCTTTGATCATTCCCATCACAGGGTGTGTAAGTTACCAGGACCAACTCAAAGGTGCAGCAACCACCAACAAGAACATGTCTTTTCCCCAGCCCTACACATACATTCTCAATGCCCAGGAGACAGCCATGTCTCCATATGTCGACATGCAATACCATTTTCATCAACAGCTTTAGGAAAAATCTAAAGGACAAACCATCCTTTTTATTCATTTCCCTATGGAGTGAACTGGGGAGAAAGAAAATCTTATTATTCTCCTTTGGGACATAAAGGAACATCATTGCATAAAACACAACAGGGCAGTGGAGCAGCCACAGAAATTACTCACTCCCTTTCTGTATGTGGGTGGAGACTCATGCACTCAAAATCATCAGACTTCACATCAGGCTGATTTAATTGGATTTATTGGAGGAAAACAATTAGTCATCCCTTTAAATTGTCATTATGATAGAAATCTCGATATGTATACATGATTGTCAAGGCAAAGAACCACTTGCGATGTAGCCCCATTAACAATTTGCAGAACTGCAAACTCATTACGCAGATAAAACTTTTGCAATGCCTTAGTACATGCATGGAGTAAATACACATTCTCCCTTCTTTTTGGACATGGATGCTGTTATGAACTTGTTATCAATCACAAGACCTGCAATATTAGGCACACTGACATTCCTTGATTAAGGTTTAAGCCTTTGTAGAAAACATGCTTGCATTTTCATTAGAAGTCAACTGAGAGATGTTTTGCAGTTGGGGATATTTGGGGAGTCACTATTCTGGGCAGACTAGGCTTTTTTTTTTCCCACTGTTTTCTGGCTCAAATAAAATATCTATCTAAAAAAAGGCCCAAACGGGCCTTTCTCAATTGTTTCTTAACTAGAGGTAAATGTACAGAAGGTCACTGGTGTTGTGTTGACCAAAACATGAGTTGCACTAACTGAGCTGCAACCTTCCACACTCTTCACTTTGGGGGTCATGCTTGATCTAATAAGACTCAGCATGTGTGATGCCATGCTGGGCTCAGAGGATGCAAGATGAGAGATGGAAAAGCTCAGAGCTGTTCTGAGCAACCCTCTAGGAACTCCCACCCACCAGGAACCACAGCACACATCCACCTCCTCATGGAGCCTTGCCAGATGCTGCCTCAGCAGTCTGAACTCAGGCTGGTTTACGACTGTAATTGATGATTTGTTGTGCTGCCATACAGTGATTCAGCAATGGCACAGACCTGGCTGAGCATGAGCCTTGAAGGGGGGCTCAAGACTTCTTGGTGTTTTTGGCCACCATGGAGAATAATTTCCAAGGACCATGCCACCAGCATGATGCTTGCTTCCCAGGCCTGCTGCTTGGCATGCCGTTGCCAGGAACACAGATCAATTTCCCAGTCCCTTCAGATAGACTCTGCTTTGAGTGTTGGGAACACGAGCATCTTCCACACAGCAGCCACTCAGGAGCTGGGACCAAAGCCCTGCTGATGCCCACAAGAAGTTTGGGCTGGAGCTACAAGTACCATGGAGCCATCCTGTACCCTGCCTCGGAAAGAGCACCACACAAGAAAATGGGTCAATAACTAAGAGAAGAGAAGGTAAGGGCATGGTTTCCACGTGGAAGAAGGAAAAGTACCACACCAAACTCTTCCATGGATAAATGGTATCACTTGGAGGTTCAGGGATTAAATGGTAGTATTAAGGTGGTGATGCTTTGGAAAGGATGGGGTAATTTAGCTCAGCTCTCTGCCCTATTTTGTGCAGGCAAAGAATCACAGCATCTTGGTCCCCAAAATGTAGTTCATACTTCAACAGGTGAGAAAGAGCTATCTTGTAGGAAGGTAAAAATACTAATTGAGTAAACCAATCTGAATTTTCAATAGAAAAAAAACAAACCCAAAGGAAAAAAAGAAAAACAAAGAGACACACCAACATGTTGCTTGGTAGCTCTGAGTGTTAGTGACCCAGGGAAGGAACTTTTGATGCAGATCAAATTTGTAGGTGTTGTATTAAAAAAGGGATTCTCACCTCCCCAGCTCCCTGCTTCTACACCTGTGTATGTGACTGCTGCCTAATTTTAAGCTGCTCTGGATGGTGACTCTTCCTGTACATGCTGCGGAGCACTCAACAGAAAGACAAAATACATTACCAGGCTTTGCAGTATCTTGTTTACAAAACATCAGCTTTTGCATTTACTTAAACTTAACAATGGATTTCGAGTTACAGATACATCAAGTCATTTAAAAGCGATACATAGAAGTAATTCCCTCAGAGAGAAGGTTGGGTTGAATGTGCATAAAGAAAAGGCTTGGGAAATACAGAAACAGTGAACAGCAGTTTAATACATGCAGTGCAGTATCATGCATTTATTGGACAGTTGATGCCATCATTAGTTCAGCAGTGTTTTTTCACAACGCTTGCGTGCGCACAAGCCCTGATTCCACTCTGGAGTATGGAAAAACTGTAAGAGCCATTCGACTGACCTTGGCATTTATGAAGAGGAGGGAGAAAAAAAAAAGCTACCTGGACAGATAAGTGGCACTATTTGTGGTGGGGAAGGTGTCTTGAAATCCAGAGTCCAGGCAAAAGAGCCTCTATCCTCTGCTACAAACACTATTTACACAGCTTTGACCCAACCATGCAAAGTCAGACCAAAAAACCTGGACCAACTCCTGATCACCCACCCGAAGGATCTGTGACCCTTGGGGCCACAATGTGCATGTGCACACACAAACACCCACGTGTGTCACAGAGACCAGAGCACCCTGCAGACAGGGGGGGAAGGCAGGACTCTGCTGCAGGGATGTGAGGGAAAACAAAAGGGATTGAGTAAAACTTGCTGCTGGGCATGATATATGGGATGACTTGTTTAGCAGGGGAAACGAGTTCATGCAGTGTTTGTGAGCAGGTTGCTGTTCCCTCACTCAGCCATTGCTGACAGTGATTTGCAAACTAATCCTCCACTCTTGGTCTTGGTGCTGTTTTCCTTGGATACTGTAGTCTCCGTGTGTGTTTCTGCTTTTTGCTTGAATGAGTGTTCGGGTTTCTGGTGCGAATAAGCACAAATATGGAAGGCAAAACTCCCTTCCCATTAATAATTCCTGGGATGCGTTCAGGCCCCAATTCACATAGGTAAATATGCATGGGAGCAAGAACAGGAATAATTGCATCAAATGAGAATTTCCATATGCTGAATAGAAGTTACTTTTGTACCTTAAGGCTCAGCCTAGAAACTGTTATTTTGCCAGCAGACGAATCCCCTGGTTCTTTGGAAAGAGCAAAAGGAACAGGCTACAGCCTGCATGATCTTGCTGGCAAAGTCAATCTGGTGTTTCTATCTGGTGCTCATTCAGTGCTGCTCAGGGCTGGAGCTGTTATCACAGGAGGAAGTAATAGCACAGGTTTCCCTAGAGCTGATCTTGTTAATGCCAAGTTCACATCAAAGGGCAATATCCTCTCTGCTTGCCAATGGCTGAAAGCTATCTGGCTTTCTCTGGCAGTTTGCTTCCCTAAAAATAGGAAGGGGACAGCCTTGGGGCCAGCTGCAACTACATTCATGGGCACCCTGGAGGCCCATGTCCTGGTTTGCAGAGGGTTTGGGGAGAAAAGCCTGAGATCAGGGGTTATGCTGGCCCTGGGACAGAAAAATTCTTAGGACAAGACCTGAATTTCATCAGGACTAGGCAAGAACCCAAAAGAACTGGTAATAAAAGAATATTGTCAGTGGCCATGGAGGTATGCAGGACACATGCACAGCAGAAACCCCTATCCAATGTCTACAGCAGAACTACATGGAGATGTATACCAGTGGAATCACACTCCTTTTTGTGGTTTGATTCATGTCAGGAATAAACCAAATTTCTTGGTTTTATTTCGGCACCACAACCATAATAGACACACAATGCATAGGTAAAATCCTACCTTTTTTTTTTATTATTATTTTTTTATTCTCACTACTCTAATGGCACCTGTACAACAGCAACCAGGACAGAAGAGACAGCAGCAGCAGAGTGACACAGTCTCAGGAAAGCAACACTGCCGGGTTTTCCCCACACTCCTACTTCCCCACTAGCCATGTCGCAGGGCCAATATCCGTTTTGTGCTGCAGAAGGGGTGATCCAGCAGAGAGTTAGGATGCACTGGGAATGAAGTCACATGCAAAATCATCAAGAGAAGCCCTTGCCACTGCAATACTGACTTTCAGCTCGCAGAGTTCATGGGCAGCCTGTCCTCACAACTTCTTCTGCAGGCTAAGGGGCCTTCTGGAGCTTTTCTGGATTTTTTTTTGTTTTGTTTCATTTTGTTTTCCCAGCAAGAACACTGCTGTTGGCATCAGAGATGGCCTCTGTGACTCTGGAGGTAAAAATCAACAATCAAAGCTGCAAGCAAAGAAAAAGAAGGGGAAGGAGCTGAGGAAAACAAGTTGTAAAGGAAAAACACATTGGTACCAGTAAAGCAGAAGAGGGTAACAAGCAGAGTCCAGGCTGAAGTCCTCATGCAAGCAGCAAATCACAGACTGTTTAGTAGGACAGCTCATTGGAAAAGAGCCCAGAATGATTTTTCTACCTAGTCCTTCATGGCAAGGCCAGCTGGGATTTGTTTTGAAGATTCTACTGTGGGGCTATTTGGCTGTTCAGCCCACGTCCACATTATTTACTCTTTATTACCTTTGCATTCTCCTGTGAGAGTGGCTGAGCAGAAGCAGGCTGGGACAGGGGAAGGACATGCAAAAGCACTGGAGCATCCCTGGCAAGCAAGGCTGGAGTGTTTGCCCTAACAGGCTGTGCTGCCAAGGGGCAAATGTCTCCAGCTCTCCTCCATAGATCTGGCCTGGGTGCTGCCAAGTCACCCCTGTTAACAGGTGTACCCAGCTGTAAAATGAGAAGTTTTAACCAAGTGATGCTTCAGGAGAGATCTCTAAGCATTTGGTGAGCCTTGGTCAGGTCTCCAGCTGTGTTTCACAGATACCAAATAAAAGCTCCCCACCACCAAAAGTGTAGCAGAAAGAAACAAATTTGCTCTTAAGTGTTTCTGTTTCTTATCTTATGATCCCAGCAGTTGATAGCAAGTCAAAAAGAATGGTGATAAATTACACAACCAAGGCAGAATATTACCTGCAGTAACAAAACCAAATCACACTAATTCCAACAATGGAAGGAAAGAATACCCCTCCCGACAAAAAAACCCACAGAAAACACCCAGCAAGGAAGGGCAGCCAGCACATGGGAACCCCCCATCTGCAGGACAGCATGTCTGTCTTTGCTCCTGCCACTGCCCTTTATTCTGGAGAAGAAAATCCATTTGCTTTTCTTTTTCCTGCAAGATTCATTTGGATGCTGTATTTTGATCAGTGGCCACAGCAACTGCTGAGGTCAAGTTCAAACCAGACTTCAGGTTTCAGAAGAGGAGGTGCAGAGGGAACACTTGAGCCCTAACCTTTAAAATTGCTCTACAGAGACAAAATTATTCCTTAACTAAATCCTGCTTTTGGTTGCACGTGTGTAAATGTGGGGAACTCCACTGATGCCAAACTGGGAGAGTGTCTATTTACAACCTGCAACTGGAGCAGAATAGGGCCAACTGTGCTTATGAAATCATAGGGGCTCAAAATCCCTTGAATGTCTTGGAGTCTCTCAAAACTAAAACTTCCTTACTCAGGCTGGTAAAATAAAGTATCCTTAAACTGAGTTTAAATTGTGTTCTACTCATGTTTTGATGCTTTTGCATCAAGACATAAAGAGCTCAGATGTAAATGCTGATAAAAAGTGTATGGTGGCAATGGCCAGGGTATGGGGACAGGAATGTGACTTGCAGCAAGGAGACCCCTTGCCCTTCAGTCTGCCCAAATCTTGCTCAGAAGTCTTCACTGTGGAAATTATATGGAGCTTTGCTATAAAACCCCTACAGTTCAGTATCTGCTATCTTTTCTAAAATGAGAAGTTGAAGTTGGAGCCTTTTCTGTGTGAGCAGCCATGCCAGCTGAGCATGGTGGGGTGCACAGGGGGCTCACTCAGATGTGCCACAGCCCTCTGAAAACAGGGAGCAACTTAACACAGAGGAAACTAGAGACCTGGTGCAACAGCTGTAAGTGCCACCGAAGGAGTGGCTGTTTCAATCAGAGTCAGTGCTCACTGCCACCTGCTTTTCCATTATTTTTTTTTCTGTTTTTTTTTCTCCCAAGGGTTTCTGTAGTATGATGGATGAAATCCTGGCTCTGCTGTGTGAAGCCAACCAACTAAAGCTGGAGCTGGATATAGAAGTCTCAATGAAAAATACCTGTCTCATGGCTTTTCCCAGCACAGGCACTATTGCCTGATACATTGAACTCTGTCTGTGATTGGCTTTCACAATTTCTTGTGCAGGAAAGTGAGGCAAGTGTGACAACAGAGCATGCTGCAGGGAATTGTGTCTCTGGCAGGGATGGACGTGTCTGGGATGTGTGGGGCTCAGAGTGCCTAGTGAAGGGCATCTGCCTCTGCCACCTGCCTCCCCTCTCACTTCCTCAAAGGAAAATCAGATGGGAATTTCATTGAGGTAACCTGGAGGGAGTCCTTTAGCAAACTGGGCAAATTTGCCCTCTTCTCTGTTTCAAGCTGCTTTAATGCACAGCAGCACAGCAGTTGTGGTGGCTGTTCCTGAATGATGCACCAGCAAAAAGAACCTGGGAAATGCATGCATTCAGTAATTTAAAAATGAGTAAATTTGGCTTGCTTTGGTATATGAGCTTCTGGGGAGGAGGGAAAGCCAGTGCCGCCACTGCCCCAGCTGTGCCTGTTCCTTTCAGCGAGGTCCTGCTTTCCCAGCTCAGCACTCCTCAACCCTCCTGATGGAGCTCAGCCTGATCGTGATGGAGGTTCACTACACCAGATCCTGCACTTTGCACCCAAGAACCTGCCAGTGCTTTACAGAGGGCTTCAAGCACCACTCCTCTCCTCTCCCTACTTTTGGCTACTCTGGGAGGTGCTGAGTATCAGCAATGCCAGAGGGCACACTGCAGGGAGGCTGGTGAATTAAATGTCTTGCTTGAGGGCAGCACAGCCAATCAGTGGCAGAGGACAATGATACCCACCCCTGTATCTTCCTTTTCTTTCCCTCTGCTCACAGCACACAGAGACTCGAGGAAGATGGGATCTGCAGGATGAGACCATGTTCTGTCATTTCCCTTGCACAGCTCTGGCCAGCTCCTGCCTGACTCTGTGTACCTGCCTCTCCTCTGAAACAAGGGTGCTGATCCCCAGACAGAAATGAGGCCAAGATGAGCTGACTCCCAGCTGGTGGCAATTTAATTCTCTCCATGGCTTTCAAGGAGGAGGATGGGGGGGAAAGCAGCAGTTTCTTAATCTGAGCAGTAACAGCTCTGCTAAAGCCAGACAGACTTGCAGTCCAATTTGAGGAGCAAGAAATGGCATGCCATTGAAATCCTCCCATGTTGCAAAGTTAATGCCAATTCCTACCTACAGAAATAGCCTATCCCCCAGCAAACTGGAAGAGGGACATTACTTGAAGTCAATTTTTAAAAGAAAAAAAATGCTCAGAAAAGTATTTCTATTTAAATAATCCAGTTGAGATGTTTGTAGTTAATGGAAAAAAAAAATACAACATATTCTGTTACCTACACTGAGAAAAGAGTAAATCACTGGGGGAAAGAATGAATGTTCATTAGTCAGAACATTGCTAGACTCACATACATATATATATTTATATATATATATATGTATATATATATGTACAGCACCAGAGACTGTTAGATTCCGTTCCTCCTGGAGTCATTGCAGTTTGTGATAAATGAAACATTTCAGAATTGCAGTATAAAATATGGCCATAAAAAAATCTTCTTTCTTCTAGTCCCTTCGCCGAGCAGGGTGCGACGGCCCGAGGCCGCCTGCCAGCCCCGCCTCCTGCCCGCTCCTGGCCGCCCCGGCGCTCACTTGCTCCCTGTGTGCACTGTGGTCACCGTGGTGGCTCTGGGTCTCCGGTCCCCTCCTACCGCAGAAACGCCTGAAGAAGCAGATGAAACAAAACTACAGAGAGTGGATGGAGACATACCTAAAAGGAAAGCCAGAAATACAGTTAGAAATGTTATTTTTGGAGGCGGGGACTTGGGCAAAGCGGAGTTTGTTTCGTAGCGCGCTACGGAGCGGAGAGGATTGAAGCTGGAGAAGGGGCTGCTGCTCTTCCTGCGGTGGTGGGTTGGCTGGGTGGGTTGGCTGCAGTGGTGGGTTGGCTGGGTACCTCCACAGGGCATCTTCTGCCCACGGTCTTTCACCTACTGCCACCAGCAGCAGTGCACACACATCTCACAGGGACTCAAGGTCTCGTTTCAGTAGGGGCTCAGCCACACCGATGCCACAGTTCCAGGGCTGAAGAGAAAGAGTTGTGGGATTCAAAAATCCTTCCAGCATTGTACTTGCTCTGAATAATTTCCTCTTGGGCTTTTTAAAAGATGATTAAATATCTCATCATGACCATCTAGCTAAACAATCAGACTGCGCACCTGGGCATCCTGGGAAGCTGCTGATAAAGAAGTACAGTGGGTGAAATTCGTTGCTGAATTCCAGTAAACCTAGAGGGAATGTAATTTTGTGTGACTTGGACATCCCTCTAGTGACAGCTCACATTGTTCCAGGCTTTGCTGGGATGTCTCCAGGACTTCCAGCTGAGATGTAGGTTGATGTGAGATTGAGTATCTCTTGAGTACAGTATTCTGGTGCATCAAAAGCTGTTAGGTGGGGACCTGGCGTGGTCACCTTGCTCTGATCAGATGCAGGCTCAGAGTGATTAGAAATACAGTTCATTTTTCCAGACTGGTGAATAAAGAATGGATGAACCCTATATTAATATATTCTCAGACTGAAGTTTGTCATGGCCTTTTGACTCTTCAGGACCTTTTTGATACTTGCTAGGAATTTTAACTACTTTTCCATGCTTCAAGGAGGCATTTCAATCTCAAGGATGACTATGCTGTACCTATACTTGGCCACACCATTTCCCATTGACATTTGACAACTTGGCATCACACTGCAATTTATCTATTACCTTAAAAATACAGAGCACTAGGATCTATAAATAATCTAGGCAGTCCAATCATGACTAAATTGAATAAACCAGCCATGGACTGAGAATCAGGCCAATACCCTTGAGAATCCTGCCTGATTCCTTTAGGAATCCCTTCCTGTTTCCTGACAGGTAGCATAATCCAGCCTAATGCCTGATCTCTGCTCTGCCCTGCTGTGGAGGTTTCAGATACAGCCTGACATAACCTACTCTCAGCAAAGGCCATACTTAATCGTCTTCAGTGATGTGAAATTGCTGCCTTTGAAACTATTTGGAGAGTTCATGAAGTGTCTGTTAATAGCATCAGGCAGCATTTCATTGTGTAATGGTGGCACAGCTGGATCATGTAACTTGCTGCATGGGATCTTTCTCGTGCACGGAATCTGTACCCAGAAAAAACCGCTGAGAAATAAAGAGGTAGGACAGAGACCTCAGAGATTTCTTTTTCCTATCAGGAGGTATTTGGTGCAATGTATTTGATATGTCAGCTCCCTCCTAACTCCTTGTGTTTGTTGCTGGCTCTCCTCATTGGTTCTCTGGGACTCCAGCATCTCCTAACACTTCAAATGATTTCTTCGAGGAAGGAAAGCTCTTCTGCGTTGTCTGCCAAGCTGGAGTTAACCTGGGATGCTTGGAAATCTTCCAGTATTTTTCTGCCTCGTATTTCTGGCATGTAAAAACTCATCCTATCTTAACACATCTGGTTTAATCCTTCATGTCCTGGATGACTTCACCACTGCAAGATGTGGTTGGATTCTGCACAGGGACCTGCTGGTTCTGTAGTGGTTAAACAGATTTCCTTCTCTTCCCACCCTTCCACATGTTTTAACATTTTTCAGACTACTAATTGCCATTAATTAATACCATTTGAGATTAATCAAATGGATGGATGGCAATTAATCACCCACCAGTTGAACTGCATTAATCATCCACCAGTTTAGCAGCAAAGCATTCATCAGATGCTCTAGACCTGACTGGAGTCCAGCCTTGCCATACTGCAACAAGAACAAAAATCAAGGGACATTTCTCCTATCCAGCAGGTTTCTGACATTGCTGCATGGCCAGTGCATGACTCGAAGTGTTTTGAGGCTGGTCAGCATCACTCCTTTGCAGGTGTCAGGTGTGTGCCAGGAGCACAGTGATATTTTTTTTTTGACAGCAGCTGTAGGATTTGGCGCTGGGCATCAGAAACTGGACACCGGGTATGACCCCCACCAGGCCCAGTATGCAGAGGGAAGGGGCTCTCCCCTGGCTCAGCACAGCACAGGTTGAAAAGGTATCTCACAGAGGACCCAGAAGGCAGAATGCACCCCAGTTGTGGGGGAAACAGTGCCCATGGCAGCAAGAGCAAACAGCTTCCACTCAGAGCCATGGGGACTGTGGCTGGTGTCATGTCCTCATCAAGGAGCATGGGGTGGCAAGCAGGGGTGGCAGAAGCAGAGAGCAGCATTATCCTAAATCCATCCTAAGTAACAGGAGCTTTCAGCTCCAGGTACAGTCTAGAAATGACTACTTCAGTCCACAGCAAACCATTTCTTTTTAGTGCTGCACTTTAAAGGAACTTCCCTCAAATGTAACACATCCCTCCATTTCATTACATAAAATATCTACAGATGGATAGGAGAGGATAAAAGAAATGCTCAGAAGCCAGAGAATAAACAGGCTTCATTGCAAAGGATGCATTTCTGTCTTCCAAATAATCCCTTTGCTGCCATGTCCCCTTCCCTGGCATTCAGAAAAATATATATCCCAAACATCTGAGTCCAGTGGGCAGCTTGCAAATATCAATTATAGCACAAAACAAACATGGCAGAGGGCCAAGTCCCACAGTGGTGCACAGAGTCTGAATCCTGCTCAGACAAAAGAACCTCCTTGTGCAGGAGCTTAACTTGGCCCAGGAAGAGAGAAGCTGGGTCTGACTGGCAGGATCAGTCTTCTCCATGGAAATGGAAAGTAAGGCAATTTTTACAGAAAAATGGCCTATCATAATACTGTAAACTCAAACATAAACAGTTTGAGTAAACTTTTTCAAATTTCAACCAAATATAAAACTTTGTTGCTGTGGGGGTCTGGATCTTTTTCCCAAGCAAAAGCCCTTTTCCTCCAAAGGATACTGTGATTTTCTCTCAAAACTCACCAAGCTAAAACCTCTTTTTTTTCCTTTTTTTTTTAGTGCATAGACTTTTCCAATTGAAACACTATTTTTCTGGCCAGCCAAAAACAATGGCCCACTTCAAATCCTCATTTTAAACACCTGCTTGCACAAAGCCAATCCTACAGGCAGCGAGGACTGCAGCCTGGGGCTCAGGGGAAAATGGGGATCCCGTGGGTTTGCCGGGCTGCTGGGAGCTTTCCCGGGATGTTGGCTACTCACAATCTTTCCGTGTGGCTGAGTCGGGGAGCGGCGTGGCGAGGCTGAGGGCGCTGGACACGCTGGCGCTGGCGCTGTCCAGGCTGCTGCCCAGGTGTAGCCGCCGCATGTGCCGCACCACTGCCGTGGCATTGAACGCTTGCTGGAGGAGAACAGTGAGAGAGAAATCAAGAATGAGAAAAAGCAGAGGTGGAAGGGTTATTTGTGCTCCTGTCCTGGCTGTCCAGCATGTCAGAAGGGAATAAGCTTGTTGTCTTTCAAATTTTTCCTGAATTCTAAACTAGAAAGTGCTTTATCAAACCTTTGTTCTCCTAGTGCTCAGCTGGGATGCAGCAGCCTACAAGAAAGTAATATTTGACAAATCCATCCCTGCCCCAACATGCATTTCTTCATGTCCCTGCATGGTCCTGACCCTAACTCCACCAAAAACCACAGCTGCTATGAGCAGCCTCATCCCCATTTCTCACACTCATTACTTTTCTACTTGGCAAACACCATCCTATACAAGAGGCCCTGCAGGGTCATGAAATCTAAGCCTGGACCAACCATTTTGACCACAATTTTGGGCCATGAAAGCACTAGCCTGCCACAGGGGTGGTTGTGTGGCAGAGCTGTCTGTCAGTGTTACCCGTCACTTACTCTCCATTTGCTTTTTGCAAAGTTCTTCCGGATCTGAGCGCTGACCGACTCATGGATGTTTTTGTTGAGTGCTGTATCTCCAGCGATCCTGAAATGGACAGAGCAAGCACATTGTAAGAGATCTTTTCCTCCCCTTGAATACTCTTTTTCCCCTCAGCAGAGAGGCTGCTCCCAGGTGTGGCAGCACCTGCAGTGACAATGATTTCATTCACAGATGGGCTCAGACTTCCCATGGCTGTCTCTGCTGGCAGCTGTGGTGGAAAATCTGGGGCAATAAAAGTCAGTGTAGATAAGGGCTGTAGGTCTGGCAGCTACAAAGAGGTATGGGCTGATTTTGTTGGTGCATGGCTGTTTTCCATCACCATTACAGCCACAGAAACCTTTTTGGTTTTTTGTTTTTTTTTTTTTTTTTTTTACATCCAAAGATTTAACATCAACAGGCTGAGACTACTTTTAGCCTCAACTATGCAGAAGTTTCCAGAGCCACTCCAACCTGTCTGATTTCTGTTTGCACTGGAGATTTTCCTGCCACCCTGCAACGTACGTAGTCATTCATCATGATTAATGCAGATTTACAGTAAAGCAGAGACATGGACACTCATTGAAGCAGCACAGGCTGCACAAAGAGATTAAGCTGAGCAACACTTAAAATAATTGATTGGTCTTGCATAGTTACTTAAACAGATAAAGATACATTCAAACCTTCACTAAACTGCTTTATTTCAAGGGGATTTTATTGATTCATTTAACTCCTCAAGGCATGAGATCTGTTGGAAGAGCAGGCACTGCAGTGAACTGATGCTGAGCCATGTGCTGGAATATTTAGTGCTAACTAATGTAGGTGATGCAAGGAGGCAAAGATTGCCTTGTATGTTGTATGTGGTACTTTCAGAAATCTATTTTTTTAGCCACAGTGTAGAAAAACAATGTGCATTAGCAATAAAAAATGATAAGAAATTTAACAATCCACCAGGACCAGAGTGTCCTAGTCTGGGGAGCTCCTACAGGATAATCAGAAGGTCTGGGGGACTCAGCAGTCATCTAGTCCTTCTGACCACCCCAGCTCTGTCAAAATAATTTTGACAAATATTTGACAAACCAGTCCCTAAAGATCTCCAAAAGATGAAGACTCCTCAGGCAACCTAGTCCAGTGCCTCACTATCTCCTAGAAGACATGGAAAATAGTTTATTCCCTTTGTCTTTGAAGCATCCTTTCACATATTTGAAGACTGTTATCATGACTTCTCTCAGTCTTCTCTTCCCTAGACTAAACAAACTGATTCTTTCACTGTTTCTTCATAACTCATGTTTTCTAATCCTCTGATCTAGTGAGCTCCTCTGGACTTTCTCCAACTAGTCCACATTTTCCTTCGAGGGCGGCACCCGAACTTTCTCTGTTTTCCAACTAAGGCAGCAGAATGGCAGCACTGCTTTGTGCTTTTAAAAGACAAAATTCTGCTTACATACCCCAGCCTGCTGCTTCCATTTATGTGTCCTGTGCATTGCTTTGCCCAGATCATTCCAAACTGTAACCCTGTTCTTCTAAGGACATGCTGCTTTTGCTGCCTTCATGTCCTTGGCACATCTAAGAAGTGTGAGACCAGCCTTCTCCAAATTGCTGCCTGCCTTCCAGCTGACAACAGCCTCCCAGGATCTTCATCAGAGAGATGAGAGGAATGACTTACCCTTGGGAGGAAGGACTAAACTCTCATGTCCCAAGAGTCGAGACCCACCAATCCCATCCTGTTGCAACTGAGCTCATCTCTATTGGGTTATTCAGGAGTGCTGGAGCCAGCAGGACTGTGGGCAGGAAGGAGCAGGGCTCCCATTCAGGGTAACTCTCACCCAGCTGGGAAGTGCCCTGTCTTACTGCCACTGCATGTACCCTCTGCCCCAAGCAGACAGAACTGGGCAAAGCACAGCTCCCAAATGGCACCTGACTTCCTCTCTTGGGTCCCTGTGCTGTTGCTAGAGAAAGGGAAGTGTTTGACTGAGAACTGAATGGTCTTCAGATCTTTCTTTGAAGATGATTCCTTCTGATCACCTTTCCCACTGACAGCAAGGCAAGTTGGATTTCCTGGATTTCCCACTGGGGCCAGGTGACCAAAATCTTTGTGAGGCACAATCTGGGTTAAGCATCATGTTCACTGTTCCATCCTCTGTCCTGCACAGTGAATATTGCCAGGCTCAGCACAGACCCTGATGGATCCCGAGCAGTCCACAATCCCAGACAGCAGAGTTTCCTGGTGGGAACGCAAACTGCTAGTCAGAGTCACTCCAAAATGTCATGGGCATTCTGCTCTGTCCAAGAACACCTCCTTGGTGAAGGCAGGTGCTCTCAACACACACCAGCTGGGAGCACTGGCTGTCACACTACAGATCTCAGAAGAAACTACAGGCCAAACCATCCCTTCAGCAACTGATCAAAGAGACTGAGACAGAAAATTCACTTACACTTGCAAAGGACATTTTCCCAACAAAGCTAATGACATTTTGCTTTACTAAAACGTTGGTTAACAAACTCTATAAGAACAGATCCTCTTTCCCACCTGTCAAATCTTATTTTGGAAACATAGATAGAAAAAGTTCTTGGGGCATGATGTCCTTGTCAGTTCTTCCAGAAGATTGTTCTTGCCAGTTTCCACAAGGATTTGAAAATACATTTTTGTCTTAAAGCTCTTGATTGGGCACGTAGCTCCAATACAGGCTGTTTTTTTATTATTATTTTTAGTTTAGGGATCATTTTCTGAAACGCTGGTGGTTTCAATAAGAAACTACTGGTTCCAATAGTTCATAAACTGCTTCTACCACCCCTAACTCTATGTTCACTATGCAATTCTTGTAATTCCAGGAAAAAGGTCTTGGTATTTAGGTGTTTTTCAGATAGGCAGAATAGTATTTGCTTGCTTCACAAGGAGAGGGACAGACATCCTGTGATGCCCTCAGATGCTACAGCAGTGGAACCATCCCATATCTTAGGTCTCTTCAGCAACATTAACACCTTGTAGATGATAGTTTCTAATCAGATCAAAAAAACAGCACTGCTTGGGCTAATTTAGTGCAGCAGGAGCTGTTCAAACACGTGCTGGTATGCTGAATGGTGTGGCTCAGAATGCAGCCTCAGCTGCCAAAGTCAGGAATGGGATTGTTCTCCAAGCCTCCTTTGAAGAACTACTCTGTTAATCCTGCAATGCTGCAACACGAGCACTGTGCTTCCAGACTGTATTTTGCACTTGGAGAATTTTGTAACTTTTATGAAATACTTGTGGTGTTATAGTGTTTATAGTATAGTTTTACTTCCAGGAAAACAAGAGCAACGTTATCATCCCTTCGCTGTTGCTGCTTTGCTGGAGATGTGGGAGTTTCAGGACATGGAAGAGGTGGAAGTGAGCAGGGAGAAGTCACGTCTTTTGTACTCTCAACTGGCGGATATGAAAAATGAGATATGCTTTGGACACACTGTGGTGGGTATCATGAGCATCCTCACATATATACCAAATGTATTTAGTAATGAACTTTAGTTCCTTTGCTGAAAAGAGAAAGGATGAAATTAGTAGATACTGGGTTTAGTGCATTAATAATTTCCCTTCCACATTTTCCTAACTCTCCAAGTCCAGAGGCTATAGGCCATCTCATTTTTTCTTTTAGGACAAAAATACCTTAGTATATTTCTCTCTCTCTCTCTTTTTCTTTTTTTTTTTTTTTTTTTTTTTTTTCCCCCCCCTCCCTCCCCTTCTAGCACAACATATACTTTGCCTCTAGGAATCAGCTCCATTTTCACTGAGAAACTGCAATCAACTTGAGCTAATCAGACTGATGCTTATCTAGTCCTGAACAATACTTTCTGGCTTTGCAGTTAAGTTTGAAGTTAACTATGTCTGCGCTGAAGGTTGTTTTATTTTTTTACCAACTGTATTACTTAGCCCAGTAAAAGACATTGCTTCTACCTACCCTACACATATACAAAAATAAAATTAAACAAATCAGAATAATGCATCATCTGTTATCCTGCTGAGCATCACCCAGAACCAAGCAAGGACTGATTACTCTAAGTGGAATCTGGATTTTCGCTCAGGATTCCCATTTTGCAGCACCTGAAAGCAGCTGCATTCTAACAATGCTTTGGGGAACTTTATGTGGAAGCTGGTTTTACAACCAGTTGTAAATATATAACTGTCTCAATGCAAAGAATTGATACCAAGAGACCAAGAATGATGGCTCCCCATCCCAAATACATTCACTAAAGCTAAGAAGGGTATTTCTCATGAATAACCATAACAAATCTAATTCTGCACATGAGAGGAATCTAATCTAATGATCAAATATTATTCCATAGTATCTAATTTATTTTAGCTCTCTAGCTGACTTCAAACTTATCACACCAATTTCTCTGGCCATATCACTTCTAAGCTTTGAGAGGAACCTCCAACAAAGACAAACCCAGCAAATTTCCTTTTGGACAGTTCTTCATTAGCATGCTGCAAGCAAATGTCTCTCTCATCCTCCCTGCCCACAACGGCAGGCAGAGCCTTTCATCTACCACTATTTTCTAAACCTTCCGTCTGAAGGCAGCCAACTCAAATGCTGTGCTGGCAAAAAAAGTGCTTGGAAATACTCCTGAGTATGATGATAGGAAACATGGAGTTAGTTGTAATGGATAATGCTGAGGGATCATAACTTTCCTCTATGTACACACACGCGTACACACACACACTCATCCATGCATGTATATAAACATACACACACGCACTGTGTGTATATGTTTACACATGTACTCATTTATATATGATGTTCCAAAATAAATAGAGTGCGGGGATGAACTCAATAAGAGTTTGATTTAATATTGTAAACATCAGCAGTTCTCTTCAGAAAGGCCTTTTCACACTTCAAACAATATTGTCTGAGAACTGAGCTCTTTGTAAACCATGTCCTTTGCCTGGGTGGAAATTATTATCTGGTTTGTTCTCCGTGGCACGTAATAAACACTTGGAGAGTGTTTATTACAATTTGCAGAGGCTCAGTCCTTGACAGAGGTTTGTGATTCCTCAGTGTAGTGTGGCTGGACATTGGCACATCCCAAGGATCCTCTCTCCCTTTGCTCAAGCAATGGGGAAAGGCCAGGACCACACTCCTGCCTGCAGACACTGGGGTCTAACTTGTGCCACAAGCTCCTTCTCCCTTCTACAGTTTATGTATTTACAATCTCTATATGGAGGCAATAAATCCATCATCCTTTTATTTAGATGTCCCAAATTGCCTTTGATGCCGTAAGTGCCTTCAGCATACAGCTTTAAATTCCATTTAAGTTCACTTGTTTAATTCATGATGGAGTAAATAAATTCATGGCAGCCCTTCTAACTTCTGTATTGGCTTCCTAACTGTTGGCCTATGTCCTCACCCTCTGAGCACTGTTTTCTTTCCCTCTGGTCCGAGCCTGGAGGCTGAATTTGGCTCTGCAGGGCCTAGTTTGACCTGATGGGGAGCACATTTTGATAATCCTTGTGGGTCCTTTCCACCTCAAGGTATTCTATGTTTTTATGAGTCTATAGCTGAAAAAAACAGGTCCTCAGGTTTCTGCTGCTCCCCCCTAATCACTGCAGACTGAGCCACTGCCCTAAGCAGGATGTAGGCTCTGACATGGCAATATATTTAATAAACTTAATTGCTGTCTTTAATATGAGCCAGGGAAACATTAAAATGTATCAAGCTGCAGCAAATCACCCCATTCTTTTGTTACCTTCATTTTCCATGTCCTTTTTGAAAAGTCACAGTGGGAAAAGCTAAGCAGAACATTGCACCTTTGCAACACACCATAAACAGTGCAAGCCTCACTGAAAGATACATTATAAAATAAATAACTTTTCCAGTGGAAAGCATAACTCACCAGTATATTAAACTGGAGAAATCTGTATAAATGGACACGCAGGGCTGGAGTCATTATACCAACAAGTCTCACCTATTGTACTGTTTCTGCTGCCATACTTCACTGCAATTATTAGCCTCCTTTTCTGCCAGCTCCTAGTTTAACATACCATCCCCCTACCAAGGCCATTTGATTATAAATAGCAAGACATCACGTAAATGCAGGCATGTGGCGAGCAGATACACTGCAGAAAAGTGGGCCATTGGGAAGAAGTATTTACTTTTTTTAGGGTCTGATCCTGTGCAAACATTTAGTCATGCGAATAGCTGTCTATTCTGGAGCAGCTTCCCAAAATTCAAAGATATTATTAACCTTAAAGGCACAAATGTAATATCTTGTAAGATCCAGTTCCTGCAAGCCCTATTTGGACGGTTTTAATGAAAACATGGTGATTAAAATAAAGGTGTGTTTTAGAATCAGTTTGTTCTTCACAAATACTGCATATGGAAACAACAAAATCTCATGGCCAGGTAGCCTTGTCATGCATAGTTAACTACTTTCAGCACAACCAGATTATAAAATAAGTGTTAATTATTCATGATTTGATAGATTTCTTCTTAATTTGTGAAGATCTCAGTGATTTGATACTGCAGAGGAAGATTTCACAAGAGGAAGAAAAAGGGAAAGCTGGAAAACCTTACTACATGGAGCCACCTCACTATATATATATTAATTATCTATCATTTGCACAGCACCCATGACCCAGGGAGGCCTGTTTGTTTCTTGTGAAATAAGGAAAAAAAACCCAGCTCTCACTGAAGTCTGGCAAAACTCCCATTAGCCTCAGTGGAATCAGGATTTCGCTGAGGCAGTTTTTCAGATGCCTCACTGTTCCTTCATGGTTGCCAGAAACTGATGCCCTGGGAAGGCTGACCTGGAACAGAGACTGGGCAGGGCTAGAGAATAAAGTCGATATTTATTGAAAGGCCTCTAGGACACACCTTGGGCAGGAAAAGAGCTTGACCAGGGCTACACTCAAGGTGGACTTAAAGTGGTCACAAAATGGACAACTGGTCATGAGGTCTCACATTTTTATAAGTTTTGGTTCATTTGCATATTGGTGTTTAATTGTCCAGTTACAGCTTCAGGTTGTGAGGTCTCATCCTTTTTGTTTCTCTGTTCAGTCCACAATTGTTTATGCTTTTGGGCCTGAAAGGAGTACTCCTTATACTCCTTGTTCTTGGTCTTCAACAGGAAAGGATTTGTTTTGTCTACCTACTCAGTGAAGAGACCTGACTAACACTTACTATGGGGCTCAGAACTACACCCCTAGGCAGCGCAGAATCTGAAAAACATGAAAGCTAAAACTTAAGGCATCATCATGAGAATTCTAGGGTTCAAAGATGCTTCTCCAGTTATGTTGCTTGTGCAGACAAGAAAAAATACCTTTTATGAGATGCCATCAAGGGCTGCTTGCAGTGCAAGCACTCTGCAAAAGCATATAATTTATGGGACCACTTCAGCCTGCTCTGATCGTCTCTTCCCACTAAACCAACAGTCTTATGTACCTCTGTGCTTCTGATAACACACAGAGAAGATGCTCTCTTGGCACTATGGAAGGTGAAGAAGCCAAGGGGGATGTATGCTAAAGAATCCATGCTCATCTGAAAAGGGGGTGTGGGATGATACAAAAGCTGTGGCATCCTCTCTCTGCTGGCTGCACATGTGCACCCCTGTCTCCAACTGCTGCAACCCTGAATGCAACCATGAGAGAGAGGAACTCAGGCCTGGAGCTGTTGGAAACTTCAATATGCCCAGGTTGAGACAAGGACACAGCTGACCACTGAGACAAAGCACAGAACTCTCTTCCTTCACTGAAAAAGCCTTCCCTCCCTTCCAGGAGAAGGAAAGGATGCCACTGCCACAGATGTAATGGCATGAGAAAATTAATAAATTCTATTAATGTAATAGAATGAGAAAAGAAACAGTGAAACCCTCACTATTTCCTGACATAAGGAATCTGGGTGGAAAATGCTCCTTGAGCAATGCTTTGGCAAAAGGACATCCTATCCACTAACTCCAAAATAACATCTGGGTGAGCAGCCATGATTATCCAAAAAGGCATTTATCACTACAGCATCCAAACCCTCCAAAAAAAAAAAAAAAAAAAAATCACTGCACAACTCTCCAGAGAGGTCCAAAGCTGCAACATCCATGTTACAGGAAGCTTTTCAAAGCAAGGGGGAATGAGACATGGAGTGCTGCTCATGAGCACACTGGGGAGGACAGAGGCAGATCTGAAGCCATAGCTTTAGAAACCTCCATGCTTTGTTTTCAGTACAGCTGTCCTGTAATCCCCTGGCACATGTTGTCTCTGTGTCAAAGGGAGGTGGTGGATTCAGGATGTGGAGTGGGAATATGGTGAATATTTTCACCCTCCCTTCTGCAGTGCCATTTGTATGTCTGACATTTCAAAGGCTGACTCTGAGCTGTGCTGGGAGCTGTGTCAGAACTTGAAGCCTTGAAAATGAAGCACTGGAAGGCAAAGTCAGCCTGGCAGAAGAAGACCCCCTGCCACAGAAATGGAACCTTTTGGGGGGGTTGTTTTTCAATAGAAGATTGGATTCTGTGGAAAACAGTACGAATTATGTAGCAGTCTGTGAGTTTCCATTGGCCCTTGGCCATGACATGCAAAAGAAAAATAAAACCGCACAAAAAAAGGAATGAAAACACTTTTTATCATTTTGTTCTTTTCAGAGGGCCCAGAAGCTGTGTGTGTTACAAGTACCACGTTTCTTTCTTGCACTCCAGTCACCAACACACATGTAGCAGGGCCAGGAACTGGATGCTTACATTTTGTGTATCTTGGATATAAGGCTTTGGAAAATCTATCTCTGAGTTGTACAAATGGTCACCTCATTCCCTGCTGGGAGCTGCACTCCCATTGTTTACTCTGCATTCCTAATACTGACTTGTTTAATTTCCCGAGGCTCAGGTCAGTATCATTTAGAACCAGTTTGGGATTGTTTTTTCATCTCACAAAAGCGGGATTTCATTTCTCAAATTTCCTTTTTGTAGCACAGGCAAAGCAAAAGGAAATGGCATTTGGGGCAATTGTGATAGTATAAAAGCAGAGTCTAATGCACACCTGGGGTGAAAATGTCATACCATTAACTCTTTTCTGTTGCAGCTATTATAGCAACAAAAATAATACTTCACCTTGCTTATATAATGTCCCCTGGCCTAAAAGAGTTAGATCCAGAGCCCGTGTGTGGGTGCAGCTGGTAGTGTGGGATGATGCTCTCAGTCACTCAGGGCTGGTCAAAAGTATATGAGTCACCCTTGTTCCAGCTACACAAACCTTGGGTAATGTTGGTGAAGTCACTCATATGCAAAGGCATTTAACCTAAAGCACTTTAATAATTTTGGCACATCCCACTGCTGCACTACAGTCAACATACATAATTCAGCATTTTACTAATCCTTACACAGGTTGGTGCTTCAGATTAAAGTCTATTACAGTTTTCCAGAAAAATCTGGCGGTCAAAGGCAGTGGTTGTAAGAATAAAAACACAGAGTTATGTAGCAGAGGTCAGTACAATATGTGACAGACAAACCACTTCCACACATGAATGCAAAAAGGTACTCTGTGTCCTGGGGGCTTCTCAGAGCACTGAGTGCTGCTTACCAAGGGTGCCGTGCTGCTTGCTCACAGGTGTATCTTTTATTAGGGTCCTTCTCCATCAAATTTCGGATGAAGTCTTTAGCTGGAAAAAAAAAAAAAAGAAAAAAAGAGAATGATTGAAAGCAGTCGAGTTGATGTCCAGTTCTGCTGCCACAGGATGAGTCAACAGCACTGATTAGGCTACCAAGTGCCATCTGGCCACAGCACAAGAAAACGGCCCTGGGTCAGTTGTCATTTATGAGCACAGATAGAACCAAAGTGACTTAGGACCAAATTCAAGCTATTTGGTGTACCAGATAAAAGCTGAAGGTACAGCTACTCCTGCAGGTATATTTAGGAGTGGGGTGGATAATTCAGAGTTAGCAGAGTACAACCCTGCCAGCTCCTGGATCCCTGGTCAGCCATGTGCTGCATCATCTTAGTGGTCTGAATCTGGCCCTGGGGAGGAGGTCAGATGCCACAGTAAGAGGAGCTTCACATTGCTCATTCCAAGCAGTCACACACATGGACAGCTGTGAGGACATGTTGCCTATTTAAGAGGAATTCAGCAAGGAAAATGGGCTCCCTGGAGCAGGAGGCAGTGTGTTTTTAATCGACGCTATAATGGAAGGAATGGAGATTGCAGCATGGCCTGAGTCCAGCAGTTTTGGGACAGTGTAGCTGAAGGAGCCACAGCAAAGCCAAATATGGCAGGAAAATCTTTGTGCTGATTTAGGTGATGGACTTTCCCCCACGAGGCAGAAGGGTCTGCCAGCAGACCTTCATATTTTCTCTGAAAATCCTTGTTAGTTAAAAAAAAAAAACTTCTCATCACATATATTTTTGAGCAATCCATCACAATGATGTCTGGACTGCAGATGTAAGCAGCATAAAATGTTGCTTTGTGTGGAGATAAGAGAATATATAATCATCTTTAAAATAAAAACACTCCATTTTTATCTCCCCTGCCTCAATCAGTAGCACTAATAAATCAGAAAACTGTATTTATAGGGATATTTTTACATGATGGAATATTCCTAGAATTAATTTTGTTTTCTGTATGAATTAGTAGATGTTTGCCTGGGTTGGACAGAGCAAGGATACTGAGCTTGGGTGACGTCTTGGAGAATACACAGTGTGTCAGGGACACATGCAGGTGCAAGGCTGAATGTCCCCTGCTGTCACCCCTAAACACAGACCCACAGAAGCCCTTAGGAACGTCTGCCTGTAACACATTTGGTGTATCAGCCCCTCTGCCAGGCTGACTGGAGCAGGGGCAGTGGATACCATGGGTTAAATGTCTCCTGCACTGGGTGAGGAACATCCACCTACATGGACAGTCCTTCCAGCTTCTCGATCTGCTCATCTGCCTCATTTGAAAGCCATTAATTTCTTGGTTTTTTTTGCTGCACAGACTGAGGACTTGCTTTGGAGCTGCAGTGAAGTGTCAGCAACAGAGCCAAACTCATTTGCTACCTTATTACTAATGAGACATTAACAATCTGCTTTTCATTTGGATACAATGAAGAAAAAAAGCTGCTTTTTCTTCTTGGGACAGTCTTCTGTCATCTTTATCTGCTGTTTGAGCCATGTTTTAGTGCTTTGTGTGTGACTGGACAAAATAGTACCTAATTTGTCTCCCATGAAAATTTGAGCCAAAAGAAATGCACATTCCCACTGGTGTTCAGTTAGAAGGATCTCTGCACACGATGGAGGGTGCATTTCCATGCCTGGGGGAGATGCATGCAATAGCCACACGTGCATGTTTGTTGCAATATAAAGAGCAGTAGCTACTTACCAGACTCGGAGATGTCATCCCAGTATGGAGAGTCAAACTCATACTCTGCCTTAAGGATCTGCTCAAAGAGTTTGGAGTCGTTTTCATCATAGAAAGGGGGATATCCACAGAGCCTAATGGAGAACAAGAAAGGAGAGAGGTGACCACAAGACCCACCTCTGTCCTGAAGGTAAGAAGCAGGGAGGGAGAAGGAGAAACTCTCACTTAAGGCTTGCACCAGTAAGTTTTCAAGCAGACAAGTGCTACCATGAGAGAAATTTCTTCAGGGACATGTAAACCTGCTTCTGAAGATTGCCACTGTCCTGGGCAAAGTGGAATTCTGCCTGGAAACCTGGTGCTGTTGACCCCATGCTGACTCATGCAGATACCCTGGCCTCTCTCTGCATGCTTTTGAGTGTTTAACCAGAGGCATAGTTTTATTATACAGACATGACTCCTGCCATCCCCTTCTGTACGAGCTCTAAGAGGAGATTTCATGAGCTAAACCCTACATCCACAGAGCATCAGTCCCTCTAATCCCTCAGCACATCCAGAAGATCCGGTGCAAAGCAGGACAAGGAGCCCTGCTGAGCTTTCAGACAGAGGGTATAATGCATCTGTGGGATGTTCTGGGCTCTGTGTCCCCAGGCACAGTGAGGAGGATGCCCAGGAGCCCATCCACCTCTGCAGCAGAGCTTGCAAGGGCTGCACATGGACCTGCTGCTGCTACAGACACAGAGAATGCCTCTCTCCTTTTCTCACTCTTGCAAGTGATTTTGCTGACCACATCCAATTGCCTGCCTTGCTTGAGGCTAACAACAGTTCTGTCCTGGTTTTCAGTGTTTATAGCCAGACTTCTCAGAAAACCTAGCCCCAGGACAAGCAGGACATTGAACATTATTTGCCTAGTTTGAGCTCATACTCTCAGGGTGCACCCTTCCAGTGCTGCAGAGCAGGACAGCCACGATGCTGAGGCAGGGCTGGATGTGGAAAAAACAAATCTAGCACTGAATTAAGCAAGCGCAGTGATAAAACTCATGTGTCAGAGATCCCTCACACCCAGCTGGTGCTGCAGGCAGTATTCTGTCCCACATAGCACAGACTTGCCAGCAGAGACAACCCTTCTTCAGGTTTTAACACCAATGTTGCAAAGTGCCAGATTTACCTCTAAGTCTGGCCCAAGGTTTTAGCAAACTCACTCTGCTCACAGTTGAGCAGACCTTCCTGCCTCTGTGTAGAGATGATACATCTTTTTCCTCTCATTGCTGGTCAATGGTCTAAATCATTCTTTCACATACTTTGCTGGTATTTAAATGATCTTTTTCCTCCAGTTTTTTTAAACTCTGAGTCAATCAGTCTCAATAAAGCATTTAATTGGAGAGAGCCAGCCATTACAAACAGACTGTAGATCTAGCTCAGAAGCAAAAACAGAGCAAGGGGGGGAAACTGCAAGAAATTAAATACTTGAGTTATTTATAACCCAAAGCCAGCCGGCTGCCCTGTAGGTTATTTGAACCAACTCAACACTTGAGGGTGAAAGGAGCAATGTTTTGTTAGCTCTGAAGAGCCAGTGTGCTTGATAAATAATTTAAATACTGAGTGAGATGTTGGTCTGCGTCACATCCACACTGACCTGGGAGAACTCTACTGAAATTTGCGGCATGATAATGAACCCACTGTGGTTCAGCTGGACCAGAAATCTCTCTCTTTATCTCAGAGAGCAGATGAGACACTCCTCATTTGTGTCCCACTGGATGACTGCCATTATCAGTACCAGTAAGATAACCTCATGTCAGACAAGTGTGTATGTCCAGAGCAGGACTGGGCACCTACTTAATGGGCACGTGCTTGTGCGTGGGGCTAGGTACTCCTATTTGAAACCCCATGGTGCAGGGGGTGTATGAGAAGGGTCCTTAAAAATTCTGAATTTAGGCAAATGCCAAAAAGCCACTATGTACACAAACAACAGAGGAAAAAGATCTGGTAGCTTAATGAAGAAACTGGATCCACAATCAGTGTCCAGCTCTACAGGCATCTGTGAAGAGCTTATAAATGTCTTTTTTAGTGTAATAATTATCAGTGTTCACATCCCAGAGTCTTGGTGTGGGATGCACACAAACTGATTTTCACCTTCCTCCTCCATTGTCACAACCCTCAAGATTTTGGGTACTTTACTGAGGAGAAATGATAGAGCTGACAGCACCAGCACTGCAACTGCTAGGATGAGCACTGGGGTAGAGATGCCCAAGGTGGAGCAAAGAAAAAAAGAGAATAAAGAAAAAAAACCCAAACAAGCAAAACAATTGAAGCCATTGCTCTGTCCCCTCTTCCCTGTGAGACTCAAGGGGCTACATGTAAGAAGCCTGACAGTCCTTCAATTAGTTTCTTGCTTTCCTCAGCACTTTCCTTAGACAAACCCAAAATGCTCTGATAAAGCATTTTAAGGCGAGCAGACAGTGCTGTGCATGCTGAGGCTGCTCTGGAGAGAGAAATAACTCTCTTCAAATGTGCACTATACTAATTACCTTGGCAAAGGTACAACAGCACAAGTTAGGACTGCTGTGATTTATACGCATTTGTGGCAGCTAAAGGTAGGAGCAAACTGTTGAGCAGCACAGTGCTGGAGGGCAACAGCCCTGCAAGGGGGGAGCACAGAGACAGGAGTCCCAGCAAGAACCCCAGCCTCTCCAGAGCCTTTGAACCCAGCTCTTCCGCATGTCTTGAGTATCTACACGTCTGGGGAATCAGCCTCTGTGTCCAGGAGGTCACTGCAGCCCACGTTGATGCACAAGGAGAGACAGGGTCATGCAGAAGAGCACCAGAACTGCCAGGAGCTGGGCACAGGGTGGACAACAGCTTCTTTTGACACAGCTTGTCTCTAGCTAGGAGGAGGTTGAGAAGTGTTAGTTGCTACTACAGGTCATGGGCAGATAGATCCCGAGTGAGAGCAGAGGAAGGGCTGATCCTGGCTTGGCCAGGGATGGGATGAACCTCCTGCATAGGGGGATTCAAGGATGTTCCTCTGGGAGGCAAATCAATGAGGACCTACACCAGAAAGCACGTGAGAAGGGAGCAAACGCTGTAGGTCAGAAGAGGTGGCATGTGGGGTACCCTGGCACAGGGATGGGTTGAGAGTCAAAATACAGGTCCCTGTATTTTATGTACAGCCTTGCTGCCCTTTTCCTTAAAAACAGAGCTAAGGAAGACAAAGAAGTTCTAATGTTACTTAAGGTTTAATATTATTGGCTTTGCAGAAGGGATGGGAAAGCCCCAGCAAATCAGCCTATCTTGCAATTTATGGCTGGAGGAAATCTTGCTGGACTTCCAGCAACTGGGCCACTTTCCAAAGTCCATAATGAGTTTTTTGGTTAATTCTTACAGCATCAAAATCCCACCGACTTCATTTCCATCTGCTGGGATGTTTCTGTGTGAAAAAAATGACCTCACTATCAGAGGTTCTGCTGCTTTTCTTTAGATATGCAGAAATGCAAAAATAACCCCTCTGTCTTCGATGTGAAAAAATCCTGCACTGTCCTGGGGGAGTTTCAGGCCGCTATTAGTTGTCATCATTTTCTTGCAGTTTCACCAAATAAAAGGTTTTCAGAATTATTTAGGAAATTTATCACGTAAGCAAGATATTTTCCCCTAAACTCCTATTCCCAGTCTTGCTTAAAAATAATGGGATGCAGATAAGAAAAACACAGGTGGATGTACAAGAGAAAGATAGTGCCAGAAGTAATTTCTAAAAGTGATCCTGAGAGCACAAGAGGAATAGCAGGAACATCTTGTCCTCACCAGACAGAGAAATCAAACCCCTGCAAGCTCCCATTACATATTGGGGGTGATACTAAGGGCTAAATAACTCATTCATATGGTCAGTGTCCAGTCTGTAACACAAGAGGCCCCAGGGTTGGTTTCACAAACAATTTTACAGTTAGATTAGAACAAAGAATTCAGTAAGTGCTCAAAGACCTGAGATGTATGGTGTGGGAAGTCATCCAAGAACTATTTATAGGGATAAACACATGTATTTCTTTGGTATATTTTAGGAACAGTCCCTCATGTTGGCTGACACTGGTGCCCCCACAAAGCTGTGGACAAGGACATATCAGCATAGGGAATCACAGACAAATTAAGAAGCAAGCAATGAGGAACGATCACTTGGGGTTGTTTTCCCAATGTTAGCTGAGTTTTCCTGAGCAACCCAAAACACTTGTACCCTCTGCTATCACTGTTTCTCCTTCCAGTGCCAAACAAGTAAGTTATTCCTCACATTTTTGCTTAGGCTTGTGTGTGATGCCAAGCAAGCAAGATGACCGACCACTTTATCCCAATGAATGACTCCTAGGGTGGTGGTGGAAACTTCTTTTGGCATAATATACTTTGCACTGTCCCTGGTTAATCCTTCCATACAAACATCACTGATGATTCATGCACATCTACTTGAAAATCAAAAGCAGCTCAGCAGCAAAGCGTGAAGGTATGATCCAAGATTTATCTCCAGATAGGTAATTGTTTATAAACAATAACAAACCAGTAACTCTCTGTCCAAACAGTGAATGGAAACAGAAGAAAATTCAAGGCAAAATGTGTTTGACCTATTGCAGTAGACTGTGAATAGCCAGGGGCTGAGGCAGAGCATTTTGTGTCCCTGGGTTCCTTTCCAGCTTCAAAACATGATTTTCTATTTCTTGCATAAATTAACCTAATCTCTATAGAAGGTATGCATGTGATCAGTATTTTAGTTCCCAAGCTTTTATAATCCCTTATCTGACCCAGAAAGGTCCCAAATCTAGCTGCTGGGAATCCAGTGAAGTCTCTTGCTCTTCTTATGCTTTATATTTTTAAGCAGGACACATTATCAAAACTACCTTGTGATAAGTGGAAGGCTGAGCTCAACAGTGAGGCTGTTTCAAATTGAGAAATACTGCAACTGGAATAACAGGAAATTTCAGGCTCTAAAATTAGTTTTTGTGAATAATGACTTCTCATGCAAAACAGGTTTTGATAAAAACTCCGCTGGTGTGGCCTCTGCAATCTGTCTGTCATTAACAGCAGAGAAGCATTAGAGGCTGGCATTGAAACAAAGGTATTCTTTCCCAAGATATCCTTGCATATCACGGAAACAAATATTTCTCTACAGCATTGGTGCCACAGAAACAGTTTGTTCTTCCAGTGTCATAAACTGAGGGCTCTCAAGTGAGACCAAGCTTGGGTCTGGAGGCACTCAAACCACTTGCAAGTAAATTAGCTCAAAGCATCTTTAATTTATGCCTGACTTATGTGCTGGTTTCCATTGAGTTTCCATCTTCTTAAGTGACAACAGTCTGTCCAGAGTGGCAGTGACGATCTGTGGGAGAGGTGAGGAGATAAGGCAGGATGTTGTGTTTGGATTGCCTCATGCAAAAATGCATCTCCAACTGGTTTAGGCATGTGCAAGTAGCTCCAGCTGTGCTGATTGTGGAGCTGGAAATGGCATATCCAAATGAGTGCAGCTACATATTGGAGCTAATAACTCCTGCTCAGGGCAGGTTTAACTGCCAGCATTTCACCAGCTCCTTGTGCTGCTGGTCCTTGTGGCATTTCAGTGCAATGTCACACTGGGAGCCCCTGCTGGCACTGCTGCCTCTGGTGGTGTGTCACTGCTGAGACCACAAACCTACATGTTAAACCTATCACTGGTGGTATCAGACACCCCCTCCAGCTTAGGGAAGGACCCTCCTCTTCTCTCTCTTTTTACTGTATCCTAGATATTCACTTTCTTAAAAGACCCCATCTGCAACTTCTGGCTATGAGGCCAAATCTGCAACTCCTGGCTTTTCCTGGAAGCAAGGATGAGGTCCAGACCATGTCTAGGACACATGAGATGTGGGCTGGGTTTCTGAGATCACATTGCACTCAGCAGAGATGGAGTCAGGGGAGGCTGGAGGGTGATGTAAATGTACACAAGGCAGATGAATCCACCCTGTGAAAGCAGGGTTCTGAGCAGGGAGCAGGGTGTGATCCAGTCACCTCAGCATGAGCATCTGGTGCTGTTTGACATGGTCCATGGTCTCTGGCTTCAATCCATCTCCCTCTCCAGAGGGTAGGTCTCTGCAATGTGTCACATTTTCCAAATCCATGTGGCTGCCCTGGACCCCCCAGCCTGGCACTAAATGTGCTCGTTTAGGCAACTGAACAGCCCACCCTGGTGGAATGGCTGCTTGCACCCACTCAGGCTGGTTTGAGGTGCCAGGGACTCTGGAGAAGCTGGAGTGCACAGAGCCCCTGATGCCATGGGCTGTGGGGGGCTAACCAAAGGCAGCCCTAGAGTGCTGCTGACTGCTGCAGGAACTGAAGGATGTGGCTTACACATTGAAAGAGCTGGTTTGGTCTCAGACCCAATCCCACCCAAGCTGTAACGGTCTGGCAAAGACATTAACAGACTCCTACAGCAATGCATTCTTGCCACTTACTTGGGCTGTACAAAATACAAATCAAGACCTAATTACCTGAAGCACAGAAACCCTGAAAAGGTTTCCTTGTCCTGCAAACAGGAATTCATAGAGGCTCATTCTTACTGAGATGATTTAAGCCTTCTGGGTTGGGAATTCCCTGTATAGGGAATAGGGAATTTAAATTTGAGGAGTGTGCATGCCTCACTCGACAAGCTGAGCACATGCTGATTTGGAAAACGGAGCAGGAAACAGAGCTGAACCTTGCAGAAAGAGCAGCCTTGCTTAGGAAGGGGAGAAGATTATGGAGGAGATTAAAATCTTCCACCTGTTGAAGAAGTGTTCATAAACTGGATGTGGAGCACACATTGCTTAGCACTGTCTCACCCCTATTCCTCAGCAAGACCCATGAAGGCAACAAGTGAAATAAGACCACAGTTCTGCCAGAACAAAAGGCATTTGGTGCATGAGCCATTGACACATGGGACTGACAACCTGGAGGAAAGCAGAACCAGGCTTACCTCTAGGCAGCCAGGTGCAACAGTTCACAGCCCTCCCATGGGCTGCCAGATGGACAGATATTTTCATGGTGGATATTTGTCTATAAACTGAACCCAGGAAGAGGCTGAGCCTGGATGTGAGGCAGAGTAGTAGCTACATCCCACCTGCATCCTGCTTTTTCCACTCTCTGAAGCTGGTGCTCAGCAAAGTGCTAAAAGAGCATCAGAAAAGACTCCAACTGTGTCCTGCCATGGTTGGCAAGGACTGACAGTGTCAAAAATCCCAACCCCTAGGACTTCCATGATCAAATTTGCTTGTGAAAAAAGGTAACTTTGAGTCAACACACACCATCCTCATCTAAAAAAGCACCAAGGAATGGTTTGTGAAGCAGCCTGCAAGGTATTTTGCCATGTCTGTGCTCTTCCTCACTGCTGTAGTAGGTCTCACTGGGCTTTGAAACAAAGTCAGAATCTGCACTGTTGATTTTTGCTTTGTTTAGCAAAAGCTTTTTGCATCCTGCTATTGATGGCTGCTCCAAGAGAAATGCATTCCCATGTAAATTTTGTGTTCAACAAGTTTTCAAAAAAGTCAGTCATAAAACTAATGTTTTCAGGCAGGATTTTTGTTTAAATAAATAGACACACATGCAATAAACAAAGCCACCTTCCTGTAACATTTCATATAAAACCTCCCTGGTTTGGGTAGCATATAAATTATGCAAATATAATGCAAATGTAAAGAATGAACACTGTAGAGAGTGGATAGCACAGCAATGAGGTATGTCCTGGCAAGAATAGTTCTACAGCACCATCAAAAAGTTATTCATGTTGACAAGCCATGAAATGTCTGCATAAGGAAAAAGGGAACAAAGTAGGAATGCTTTAATGCTGTGCCTCATTGGAGCTGCTTTTTCCTTTACTCTTGTATAACTGTGACTGTTGTGTAAAAGGGAAAAGTAAAAAAAAATACAGCAGTGGTAATTCTGTCAGGAAAAGACATTTGTTTCTTTGGCAGCTCAGTGGACACAGCCAGATTTGTTTCTTCTCAAAGCCAGTCTGAGCAGGGGACAACAACAACTTCAATAATGTCACAACCTGGGCCAGCCCACACTACTGCACACAGTGTAGTTCTGGTGGGAGCAAGGATTTTGACAGTTGCAGGGTACTAGTCCATTTCCTACCACTTTTGCTCAAATTTCAGCCTTTATGCAACTGGGAGGTGTCCAGGGTACATGCTACCCTGTGTCACGAGTGTCAGGGATTAGTTATTTTGCCCCAGGCTGAGCAGGTAACTCCTTGGAGGGAGAGCAAGCTGCAGGTCCCAAAGGTGCCAGCACTGGAAACTCAGGAGGTACTCACAGGATGTAGGCGATGACCCCGATGGACCAGCAGTCCACAGCTTTGCTGTAGGGCTTCTGGGCCAGCACTTCAGGAGCTGAAAATAAAAAGCCAAACAAGCACATGTTATAAGACCAGGTGTTTGGATATGGTCAAAAGGTAGGACTCTGAAACTTGAACACTCCCAAGACCTTGTTTTGCTCTCCACATACAGCCCTTGTGTTTGCAAATGTGTCCTGAGGTTTTTGAAGGTCATATTCTCACGAGAAAGATGACTCCTAAAGTAGAGCAAATTCACAATTTTTTTTTGTCTCCAGGCATGGAAAACAAAACAAAGCACAGAAAAATGCGTGAGAGGCAGAGGGCCATCACCTCCCTGTTTAGGAGGAAAATGAGGCCAAACTTTGCACGGGTGCAGAGATGCACATTCCCCCTGACAGCACCACAGCTCCGCCGTGTCCTGCCGCCAGAGAGGGGAGTTCCAGAGGCAGCTCAGTAAGGGCAGCAAGTCAGGGAGGAGATAAGCTACATCTGCAGGAGAGGAAGGAGAGCAGTCACCACTTCTTCCAGCAGCTGCTTTCCAAAGCCTGCTGGATGTCAGAGTCAGAGGGAGTAATTTGTCCTTCTGTCTCTGGGAACACAGACACCTCAGAGGGAGAAACGAAAAGCAGCAAGAATTGGACATGTGCACAAAGGAACTGAGTCTCTTGCCTCTATACAGCCACCATAGTATGAATTTTGCTAGAAGCAAGAGCCTGGGAATTCAATGAAATTCTTTGAGGGTCTTCTTTACTATCTTATACTACTGAGACTTAAAAAGGCATATTTTTCGTATGAGATCCTGAAGTATGTTTTCCCTGTTGAGACCTTGCAGTGCAAATGCTTAAACCTAAATTTTAAAACGCTGTGACCCTAATCTTTTTCATGTAAAGATGCTTTTGCCTTTTTCAAAGCAAAACATCCACAATAATGCAAGAAATCACTGACTGTGGCATTCCTAAAACAGACTTGCCATTCAGGGTTTTAAAAAGTACCATATTTCCTTTGAGTAATTTGGGGTTCAAATGCTGGAAAAAATTCATGAAGTGACAAGTCCCAACACCTTCCTCTGCTAGGAGTCTCACCAACACCAAAACACGTAGATACTTGAAGAAGAGCAAAAAACAAATTGTGAAGCACAGAGATGTATTAAAACTTGAGCCCCACATTTAGTTGCTACCTGTCCTTTGATGTACTGGTAGGACTCTTCAAACACTTATCTTCTTAATCCAGACAAGCTAACAAAACCAAGGTAAGTACTACCAGCAAGGTATGGAACAAGAAGAAATAATGAGAATCAGAAAAGACTTTCTGGTGCTTTGGCATGAGGGCTCATGGCAGGGACTGAAGAAACACAGTGCATGTGACAGGTGAGGGCATCTGCATTTCCACAAGCAGAACAATGATGGAAAGGGTCTAATTTCACCAGGGACACATTGCAAAAATGAAGAAAATTCAGGGGAATGTGGGTAAAATTATAGCTGGCAACCAGATTATGAAGACTCTTGAAGATTGGGATATGTCCCAGTCTGCAGCACAGGTTAAATACTACCTCAATTTTCAAGTCACTCAGCAAATTGGGACCACTATATGTTAATTGGAAACCGGGACCTCTGCATAAGAAATGAGACAGTTTCCTGTTTTGTTCCATCCCTTGTAATCAAAATTTGTGACAAAATTTGAGGAAGAAGGGAGTTAATGTTCTCCTGTCTCTAGGTGCTTAGATGTCTTCCAGCTCTACAGTTGTTCCAAATTCCCAGCATTTTATTCACATTCTCTTCTACTTTTGACTGTCTGAGCCTGTTTACACAACTTTCAAGACTAGTAAACATTACACATCTCATAGCTCCTAAAGAAAATATTATGCAAATGGATGCTGTGCACCAGTGAGCTCCTGACATTATACAGATATGCCACATTAACATAACAGAAAACAATTCTGAGATGAGGGCATGTGAACTATATAAAGATTTTCCCTCTTAAAACATCAAAGCTGTGCTGGGGCATTTCTCTCTATTTTAAAGGAGTGAAGAGCACTGATAGCTGTTGCTGTGGATGGCAGCTCTGAAACAGGTAAGAACAATACAGGGTAAGCATTAATGAAGAGAGGTAGGAGGTTCAAATACTTCTTTTAAGGCCAAATGGCTGCTTTTGGTTTTTGTTCCAATAAGCAGACATGCAGCAGGAACAGGATGACACAGCTCAGCATCCTCTGTCTCTGACATACGGAAAAGACGGAAATATTTAATGAGCTGAAAAACAAGTCAAAGAAGCTCTCAGGAATGACAGCAGATCAGTGCCAAGAGGCAAAAGCAGGAGACACAACAACAACAACAAAAAATCCAGGATCTGACAGCATTAAAGGATCAACACAGACTGCTGCAGGGACAAAACAGCAGAAAGGAGAAGGGGAAAGCCAAATCTCCCATTTCAGGCGCTGGGGAGATGCCAGCTGAGCAATGGCTTCCACTGTCACACATCCCGGGGAATCACTCTGGACTCAAATCATATACAATGGTCATCCAGACAGGGAAATCAATGGAGCAAACCCTTCCTTCATATCCAGGTAGGTGTTTCAGGCCAAATCAGCATTTCAACAGTGCCAGGTGCAAGGTGGATGCTCATTCCACCTTCAGGTACATGCAGATGTTCTTCCCAGGGCAGATGATCCTGCTGTCTTACAGTTAGCTTTTTCTGGTTGAGCTATGTTTTGCTTTTAATAAGAGAAAAAATTCAAAGGCTTGTTTCAAATGGAGGTTTTAAGAAAAGGTACAGACCAGAACATTTGGAACCCTTTCAGAACACTATGCCACTACCCTCAGAGAGCACAGCTATGCTAATAAGCCCCCAAAAAATGCAACTGCTGGATGCCAAAAACTGCAGTCCATGTTCCTGCAAAGCACTCAGGTGATGGGGATTTCTCTGATACTTTAAGCCTGTTGATCACACTGTACAAGTCATGAGGGTGCCTGTTCTTCATAACAGCCTGTACTGCACAGGAAGGGCCAACCCAGCCCCTTACCTGAAATCAAAACCTACAAAGTACCCTCCTCACAGTGCAAACAGGCGGAGATGCACATGAAGCAGCTTCACCACAAGACCAGAGTCCTTCTTCCACTCACTCTAGGGGTGAAAACCACTGCTTTCCATTTTTTCACACATTCCTCCAGTGTTAATCTTGTTCTGGTTGGCCAAGACTTTGAAGTTGGAGGCTGTTTCTGCAGGACAGCAGGGTTTCACTGCAATATTGCTGACTTTCTGTGCTCTTGTTGTTCCTATTTCACATTGCTGAGTCAGATTTAGATATCTGCCACGGGTAGCAATGCAGTTTATGTTTAGCAGAGGGTAACACAACTCTTTGTTGTGATACGGCAACAGAGCTGAGAAATTGCCCTGTCACAGGCTTCTGCCTGATCAAACCTTGTTCAGAGTGATTCCCATACTTTATTTTCACTTGATTACTCATGATACTGCCTAAAGGCTCCTGAGGCAGCTTATTGCTAATAAGAATATTCTGAAGATTTATTGAAAATTTTCCAACCTTTGACTCAAAGGATACCAAATGGGTCACAATTCAATATGGAAATCTATTGCTTACTTAAATACTGTGGTCTTGCACAGGGCTAAGAGGAACACAGGCTTTGGTGAGATCTGAAACTACTGGATTTCTGGCAGAGCAGAGATGAAAGTTGTGAAATGACCTTTCATAAAAGCACTACAAAAAATGCAAACAGTGAGTGAGGTGAAGTGAGGTGTACAGGGACCAACCACATATCCAGGATCCAGCCCAATTTGTACGACAGAGAAGTACAAGGAAATTTTACTTGATGGGGATTGGGACTCAGAGCAAGAATTTTAAATCTCAGTAGGATTAAGATATTAGTCAGCCACAAACACAGCTCATAATTCAGTGTTTTTGCAAAAGGAGACCAGATTGTCTCAGACAGGTTTTCTAACAATTTTTTCTAACTTTTCAGGCATCTTGAAAGTCTAAATTCCATCTGCAGAAATAACCAAAACTTTTTGAGGGACCACCTCTAATGGAAAGCCTCTCAGTCAGACCCAATTCCCAAATATCCCAAACCTCTTTAGAAGAATTTGCTGAGTGACTGGAGTCGCCTCCTGGTGGGTGCCCAGCTTCACACACCACAGGGATGGTTCATTTTCAGGCGGGTTTGAACAGCTCCTACGTCAAAACTGAGTTCTTACATAAAGTCAAGAGCTGACCAGCCCGAATCCATGATGTTTAAAATTATAAATCACTAATGGCTTATTGGGATCTTGTCCATAATCATACACATCACTCAGGGTTTTGAAAGCACCACTTCTTCTCTGCATTAGACAATGGGTTCAGACCCATGCAGGTCAGTCCTCACACCCAGTTTGCAGTGAAATGAGCCACACAAGCTGCCTCACCTTTCCCAGTTCAGGGGCTATCTAAAAGTTGGGTGTCCAGTCCCAGCTTATCGCCCAGACTCTTTCCATAAAAAATGGGGATAAGAATGGCGAGCAGATAAGGAAATGCAAGATCTTGTTGGAAGAGGTTGTATTGTCAGATCCCCTTTTCAGTAAGCAAACATTTGGATTGACCTCTTAACAAAAGTGGCTCAGATAATTGGGTTAAATTACCTTAACCATCAGCTTTTCATCACAGGGCCAAAATCTCTGTCAAAACTCCTGAAAAAATAAGAACTCAGAACTCTTGACAGTAATTTAATCTGCGAGGCAGAGCTTTAAAAGCTGAAGTGCTAATGCACTACTGGTCATGCACATTTTAGATATAGTCTAATTTGAAAAGTACCATTTTGATTTTCAGAAAGAAAACTGATATTTGTTAAGGAATTTAGTTATAATTACACCCTTCATTATTCAATAATTTCCAGACCACATGAACAGGCATTTAGTGTCATGGATACTACTGTTCTTTGCAGATGAAAATTTAAAAAGTTGAGATAAAAAATGAAGCACAAGGAGTATATTCTGAGAGTATATTCTGATCAGGGAAATTAGACAGAAATGACAGGGGGGGTTGCATAATTGCAAATACTTGGGCAGCAGACATGAGTTAAGATCAGGTTTGCTTCTGAGTCAGAAGCTTGTCCAGCACTTTGCAAAGTGGGATCTGAATGGACCCATTTCTGGAGATGAAGTATAAATAGTAGCAGATGCCAATGACTTCTTAACAGAGCCCTGGGAGCCTTTGACATATGATATGTCCCTATATCTCTTCCAGCAATTTAAAAGCAAAGTGGTTGAACTGATAAAAATAATTAATTCTAGTAAGATCTTAGAAAACAGGGTGTTCTACCTATCTCTCATGAAAAACACCAGGAAATGAGTTTGAAGTGATGGATCTCTGAGTGTTACTTAACCTAAGGTAAAATACATGGGAAAGAAAAAGCAAAACACAAAAAAGAGGTGGCAGACAGGGCACTTCATGGGTTGGGACTGTGGCATTTGTCTACCTTAGCCAGGCTGAGACTTCTATTCATGTTGTGCCATTAGGAGGAATGATTCTTCCATTGCTTTGAGAGGAGTTGGCAGGTGCTGCAAGTTGGAGTGACACTGAAACTCATGAAAGCTTTTGGATGTGGGAAAATTGTGGACCACCTATGCAGAAGCCACAACATCAGGTGTAACACTCAAGGAGGACCATCTGTGGGACCATGACCACAGTGACTGGCAACAAAAATCTTCTGTGCTTGGAAAATGTTGTCTGAGCAACTTATTACGTTTTTAAAAAAGTACAGCACTAAAGAGGAGGTGCATCCTGCACAGAAAAAAAGAAAAAAAAAAAAGAAAAAAAAAAGAAAAAAAAAAAAGAAAAAAGAAATAGAACAAATATTTAAAGCTGTTGTCTTTGTGAAAGAGGGGGAAAAGTCCTGTCAGCACTTCTGAAATAAGTGGCCATGACCTCTTGAACCAGGATGAGTAAATCCTACCTTCAGTAAGGTAACAACAAGCCTTGGAGGCACTTGTGCAGCCATCAGAGGCCAGACCGTGGGTAATGAGAGCTCTCAAACATCTCTCAAAGCACTCCAGCTCCTGTCACAGGCTCTGAGAGCCTCCTCTCCAAAACAGCAAGTTTTCTTGTGTAAATAGCCATGATTATGAGAGGCTGCATGAGATCACTCAGAGACCAAGCAGAGTCACTCCCTCATTATCATCAGCACTTCAGCAAACATTCTAAGCTTTCCTGTGTCTTGAGACTTATTCTAGTCAGTGCCCATTCCAGAGCAAAATAAAACATGTTTGATAAGGACAGAAGAGCTGACAGCAAAAGTTATGAAAGTTGCTGTCTCAGCTCAATTCCTGCTACTGCTTTGGAAGAAGATTTCCAGTCTGGTGTGATTACACAAGACTGCTACTCAGAGTGCATCCTGGCCCATGTCTTAAAATAAAACATTGATGGGCTGGCGGCTCCACAATGGGAAAGCACACAAATCTATTCCTTTTCCTGATTTTGTTGGGATAGAGCGTGTCTGCACAGTGTGACGATAATGCCCATAGAAAGTACCTGTGACAAATCTGTGTCACTGTGCCATAATCACCTAATCTGAGTTGTTGTATCATGATATCATCAGAACTATGAAAACAGGTGAGGTGGCACCTGCAAAATAAAAACAGCTTCTGACAGCTGGAAAAGAGAGCTTCTGGATTGCTGGAAAGATCTGAGACAAATCTATCCACTGTCAGTTTCCTGAATTTCATGGATATCCCAGAGTTTAATTTTCCCACCTCAGCTGATGTTCCTGGTGTGGCAGGAGGCACAGGCTTGCTGGATGTCTTGTACATAAAGGGGGCCTTTTAAATAGTGTTTGCTCAAAGACATCTCATCACCACCTGCCATCTAATGCTCACTTTCAGCTGCTTTAACTGTTTTTAATGGCTGCTGGTAAACATGCTGCTAATAGCTAGCCCTGTACAATCACTACCAAATGGACAGAAGAGCAAAGAATAAATGATAGAAAACAATTTGACACTGTCCAGAAAGGTCCAAGGGTCTAAAGAGCTTTTGCATTTTGACATCTGAGTCAGTAACTTAACATGATTGTAACAGAGGATAACTGAACATGTCTGAAAAAAATGCAGCTCTTTCATTTTACTGTCTTGCATCAGAGGAATCAGGAAAATGTTGTTCTTCATGATTAAAATAATGCATTTCATTAGGTAAAGTTTCTTGGTTTTCTAGGTGCTTGCAGAAGCAATACATTTGAGACTATTCTTCACATGCTCGTGATGTAGCTAAAGCAGTGTCTTTGAGAACACTCATTCCACGAAGGACTGAAAACATGAACATGAATCCCATAAACCCAGAGCTGGATTGCAGGATTGCACCCCAGAGGGGAAGAGCACACAAGACAGAGCACAGGGAAACGTTAAAAATCAAACAAATATCTGTAAAGTCTCCTCCCGTGCACCATGTACCAGCACCACAAAATTAGTATTTTTTCACTAAAATATAAGCAAACCTCTTACCAACATAGCCAGGAGTTCCACAGGCTGTGGACATGACATCTCCTTTACCCTCCATCTTCGACAATCCAAAGTCACTGATCATGATTTTTGACTCTTCATCCTGGCTGTAGTAAAGCAGGTTCTCAGGCTGGAATGGAGAATAAGCACTATGAGTTTTGAACATGTGAGCTCAGTAACAACACCTGTTGAGCCATGCATTGCATTTAATACAATCCCTAGTCACACCATACACAAATATAATTTGGTTGCCCTAAGCCTAAAGAGTTGTTCTTAAAACCTACATGGAGATCCTCTCCAGATTCCTGTAGGGCAACAGTTGGAAGACCCTGACACCCTGAGCTTTGAGCAACTTTTCTGGGATAACAAACTTCTGGCACCTCAAGTAAGACTCATTCCTTACTTGTGAGATATGTCTGATGTACTATTACTTTTGAGTAGTGAAACAGAAGGATCCGTTTGAAAGCAAGTAAATATGGCAAATACAGGTAGTGTATTAAAAAAAATTTATACAGTATTTGAAAAAAGAAAAAGGAAAACAGGAGGTATTAGAGAATTTTTCTATTTTTTTCACTGGAAGCAAATTGTATTGAGAAAGGAAATGCCTTTACAGTTAACAGACTTGAAGAAAGAATATTTCAGCTAGAGCTGATTAGGAAAAAATGCTGAAGGAAAAATGTGCTACAGCACTTAGCCCAGCAACTTGTTTATGGCAAGAGAAAACAAGGATCACTCCACAAAGCCCTGTAACTTTTTATACCAGTGTCAGGCGGGTTGGAGAGCCCAACCAGCCTCCATCTGCTCCAGACAGTCCTGCATCCATGTGTTCTGAATGTGCTGCTGCACAGCAAAGCTCTTGCTGGGTGCTGTGAGAACCCACATCTTCCCCTACCTACCACCTGGGCTCATGAAAGGCTCCACATCTGCAGCACTCAGCCTGGTGGCAATGGGCCCTGCACCTTTGGGTCTTCACCTATAAAAGTGATGGGTACCCAATGTTTCCAAATAGCTTGGTGGAGTCTTTTGCTCAAAGCTGGCACAAATGCTGACACGCAGCCTGCTGTGTGCTCCAGGAAATGGTGAGGAGCAGCTGCAGCCACACAACATCCTCAGACTCCCTGGGACACATCCAAGCTTGGATTTGTAAGGAGGAGAAACTGCAGTTCAGCAGCACCAGCATCCATCTTCCCCTTCTCCATCTGCTCTGGGGAAAGGGGGGATGGAGGAGTGCTGGAGGGCGATGTCCCCATTCAGGAGGTTAAAGCATTTCCTGGCTCCCCAGCCCCAGCAGTAAGTGATGGTTTTATCCATGGGACATGTGGAAACATGGGACACAATGGCCACAAGAGGATCTGCAAGCCACAGCTAAAGCTGTGGGCCAGCAGGGCTGAGGTAAAAAAGGAAATGATTCGGTTCCTAAAAATAAATATGCAGCTGTACCACTTATGTTTCTTTTTCATGATACCTCACAAGTCCAGTGCTTTAATCTGACTTTAAGGTGTTGGCACTGTTTTAGGGACTACAGTTTCATGCCATGTTCTGTTCTAGGCTGGAGTCATTCCTAATTTTTACTACTGCCCTTGTGATCTGCTGAGGGCTTGGTAGACTTGGAATTAAGGGAAAAGCAGTTACTTCCTAACAACTTCTGCTAACTCACCTCAGGTTCCCAAATACTCACATTTAGTAAGGCCAAGAAACTCACACTTGTTTAAAGAATTCTGTTTCCTCAAGCTGGTTAATTCAAAAAGCATTAACAAGGTGGCTCTGTACCAAGTGGAGCTGCTTGAGCCTTTCAGTCCTTTTGTGCATCCTTGACTTCCCCCAGACATCACCTGCTGCCATCTCTTCTAATCTGCTGTTGCATTACTTAGGTTAGAGACTTGAAGCCCAGACCTGTTTTTACCAGCTACAGCAACTACTCTTTTGGTATCTGAATAAACACGTAATTACAATAAATAATTGTTATGGATGTTTCAGGGGTTGTATTTTTGTAGAGTGGATTCTTTCCCAGAGTTTCATTTTGAGCCTTACCCTTATTTTGATATTTTGAGATGATAAAAAGCCTTATTATATCCCCATTTTTCTCATCATGGTATGTTTTTGCTAACAGAAATTCACAGCAGGGTTCCTCATATACTGTATTTTATGAGTCATTTTGACAATTGATATGGTACTGACAAAAACCTGCAAACAAAAGAGAGAAAAAGAGCTACTCTTTGCTACAAAATACCACTGGAGAAGGTTGGTTTGATCTCAAATCAGCTTGGCCTTACATAAACTCTGAAAGTAATTTGTACATGAATTTAATTCCCAAAACACCATATCCCATATTTTATTACAGAAACTTTAAAATAAAATTATTTTTTAAAATGGGAGGTATAACCTGCTTTAAGTTATAAAGAGAAGAATACCAAGATCTTGTACAATGGAATATCTGAATTAAGAGGTCTTGGACCTCACTCCAAAAATGCTGGTGGCAGAAAGAAGCCTGAAGTTATTTCCTAAAAGTTGAATTGGGAGCAAGAAGATCATGTTAAATACAGCAGTTCCATACTGGAATTCTGTGGAGCTCTTATAAGTATGAGAATGTTTCTATGTACTTCAGCATAAGGGCAGGAAATGAACAGGAGCTGAGGGCAAGATGTGGAGACTGTAGGAGATGGAAGCCTAACCAGTACCTCCTTACAGAAACCCATTATTTGGGACTGCCTGGACTGGACTGGACTGCAGTGCCTCTTGACTCTGTTGATGTTCATTAAGCCTTTTTATAAGGCTTATATAAGGCTCATAACACGTAGCCAAATTCCACTTTCTTTACAGGGGGAAAATACAAGCTCTGCCTCAACATCCAAGGAAACTCCTGTTCGGAGCATCCCTCCAAAATACAAGCAGAGGTGTTATTTCCATCCCTCAAGTCTTCATTTCTGGCAGTAAACTTTGGCAGAATTAACTAGCTCAGGAATTGAACCCACAGTTTTCTTTTGAAATTTGTATCTTTTTCTAGTATCTTCTGCTAATTCATTGTTAAAAACACTAAAGTGCTGTCAAATCCAGGTCTTTCTGTTTGTCTTAATGACAGTTTAAGATACTACAGGAAAACAATAAAACAACGATGTTTAGGGAGCTTTTTTTACCTGAAAAGCTGAGAGGTTTAGATGTGACAATATGGTGCAGCTGAAAGGAAAATCATCTAAATATCACATTGGCACACAATGGTTCTTAGGAGAACCCTTGCTGTTAGTGTCTCCAAAAACCCTTCTCCAAATGATAGGAAATCACCCAACTTTTCCCCACTATTGTTACCAGTTATTACTAAGTAGAAGTAAATATAGCACAGAAAACCTGCAAAATACTTTATAGCAGTGAACACACCTCAGGTGAGATGGGATTTCTACCTCAATGTAACATTTTGGGGGTTAATGGCTTCTCCCCACATCATATGTGCAAAATTCCCACTCTAAGTGCCCTGACTGCAGAATCCTCATTAAAACCAGTTAAATGGGGAGGCTTTGAGACATCTCTCCTCAGGTAAAACCTTACTGAAACAGCCAGCCCTGGAGTACACGTTTGTTAAGCTCAAACAACGACACAACCTTCACTGACACTGCCCAGGGGCCCCAGTGGTGCTGTTGGCTGTACCTTGAGGTCCCTGTGCACGATGCCCATGCGGTGCAGGTAGTACACAGCGTCCAGGACCTGCCGGATCAGGGTGCTGGCGTCCTTCTCCGTGTAGAACCCCTTCTCCACAATGCGGTCGAAGAGCTCTCCCCCAGACACTCTGGAAAGCACAAAGGGAAGCAGAAGCATGAGGATGTGCTTTGTAATGCCCTTTCTGTATCACTGAAGGGTGGTCAAGGCCATGCACTAGACAAAGGCAGCCAGAGCAGATCTGCCTGCAGCTCTTGGGCTCCCACACTGTCCCAAGGATGGCCATGAGGATGGTGAAGGGTCTGGAAGGGAAACCTCATGTGTAGGGGCTGAGGTCACTCGGTTTGGAGAAAAGGAGACTGAGGGGAGACCTCATTGTGCTCCTCAACATCCTCATGAGGGGCAGTGAAGGGGCAGACACTGGTCTCTTCTCTGCTGACCAATGACAGGGCCTGAGGGAATGGCTGGACGCTGAGTCAGGGAGGTTTAAGTGGAATATCAGAAAAAGATTATCCATCCAGAGGGTGGCTGGGCACTGGAACAGGCTCCCCAGGGAAGTGGTCACAGCGCTGAGCCTGACAGAGTTCAAAAGCATTTGGACAATGGTCTCAAGCACAGGGTGTGACTGGACTGTCCTGTGCAGGGCCAGTTGGACTCAATGATCCTGATGGGTCCCTTCCAATTCAGCATATTTTATGATTTTATGAATTAAGTTTGATTTTCTCCAAGTACTGGTCAAGCTATAATAGAAATTAAAATCCATCAGACATCAGGGACTGGTCAAAGACTCACTAGCACTTGCAGAGGGAATCATGATCACACCCCAGTATGAGCCAGGGGAGCAGACCCTGCTTTCCATGCTGTGCCACCCTAGAGAGCCTTGCATAGGCAGTTCCATCTGCTGGTGCCGGCCCACTCAGGCTATAAAGCTCCCACCTTTTATGATCTCTTGGGGTTCACTTTTCACTCCACTGACCAAGGCTTGGGGTTTGCCCTGGAGAAATGGTACCATTCTTTCCTCACTAGCAAGTGAAATGCATTCAGGAGTTGCTGCCACTGCCTACAGAGCATTAGTTTATTAAAGTAGCCTGTACCTCTGATAATTTTAAATGCGCTCAGAGGTCCCCTTCTTTACTCATACATGTATGTTCATCTATCTGCAGTCACAAGCTCTTCAGGCAGAGCACAGCCTCTGCCTGGCACTGGTAGGAGACAGTTATTGATGAGGAACACAGATTATCAATGCAATTAATCACCAGATGACACAAACGAGGAAAGGATTCCACAACTCAAAGAGGAAAGAAAATAAAAACCTTGACATCCCACTATTTAATGTCTGCTGTATTGCACTTTTTCCCTGCCTTGCTAGAAATAACACTTTCTGAACCCAATCCGAAATAAAGAATGGCACATTAAAACTCCCTGGAGGAGTGTCTGAGGAAACAAAAGAGGAAAGAAATGTCTGAGTAATTGAAATAATAAAACTGTCAGCAAAAAACTGCCCTACTAGGGTAAATAAAAAATTTCCATTTTAGCAAGCAAAACCTATTAAAAATAAAATGTATGCGATATGTTTCTTCAGCAAGTTGCACCACTTAGCATATCATAAATGGCACAGTAAAACTTTCTTTAAAAACAAACCTAATAAAGGGAAAATAACAAATGATTACAGTCATAAAATGCATATGGACTGAGAGCTTGCCATTACACGAACACTAGGTAATTCAGCCACTCCAGGCAATAATCTGCTTGAATAATAACATGAAGTCACTTCCTAGGTAAGTTTGGAGCCTGAATGGGAGAGAATGCTACCACTAAAAATGATCACATTCAGCTTTGAAAATGAAAAGCAACCTTGGAAGAAAAAGAAAGAAACCAGATAATCCTTCTGTTAAGTGCTAGGCAAACAAAACAAATGGCTTACTAACATACTGGCACTAAATTGAAACTGCAGGAAAAGTGAAATTCACCCAGGGTCTGAAGTCCACCAGCAGCCTGAATTAAACCCCCTTCTTTCCTAGTTTCTCAAAACAGGAGTTGTATTTCTCACATACACATATTTATATATACACGTATGGGGCAATACACAGAGTGTTGCTCCAAGCCCCTCTTGGCCCGACACCCACTGCCCAGCCCATCTTGTGCCCTGCCAAGGGAGAACAGACACCTCTCACTGCCCACTGAAGGCAGATACAATTTTATTGAATATGGCTCCTATTAGATGACTGCCTTTTTATATTTCCCTTGCAGTCCCTTTGTTTCCTGTGGATTGATTGCACTGAAAATTGAGCCCACACAGTAATTAACATCACTGAATACAGCACATTTCCCCGTGAAAATGCAGTGTGTGCTGTTTTGCAGTTTCATACAGTTACTTTTGTTACGTTCAAGCAATGGACTGCTTTGGTAGATACCAATTTACATCACGTGGTTTCCTGCACAAGGAAACTCTCCTTCGATCTTTGGAGAAAGTATATTCCCACAAAATATTTTTCACTAAACTGACAGAATTTCCCTCCATGCCAGCTCACTCCCTATCCCCCTTAAGCCTCATTCTTTAATTGAAAGCTTTTCTCAGATTTAGTCCAGTGGATCTACTGTACCCGGGCTCAATCTGTTTATAATTTTATTTCAACACACGGAAAATATTTGGAACCTCTTAAATGATGCACTGCAAACCAGAGCTTAATCCAAGCACTCGGGAGGAGCAGCCCTTACATTTGCAGGCACTTGCTTATTGAGAACGTTGACAGGATCCCAGGTAAATGCAGAGAGCCAAGGGTCTTGTGCTCCGATTTATCAGTGTGGTGACTCCATGTTATGGTGCATTACACGTTTGCACTCACCTCTAGAGTCTCCCTGCTGTGGGAAAGATTGCTGGCCGAGGTCCACCTCCCTGGGATGCTCTTCAACTCAGCACCCAAGGCCATGGCTACTTTCCATGTGGAGCTTATATCCTTATGGCTTTTCTCCTCCAATATAGGGTTAACTGAACCGTAATGTCATTGGGAATGCTGCTCCCTGCATGGAGCCCAAGTGCTGACAGAAGTCAGTGCTGCTACAGGAGCAAACCAGCAAAGGCAGCTGTGGGAGTGCATCTGAGCTCTAAACTCATGGTGGAGATGTGGCCTGTTTGCTGGTCTTGATCCCAGCCTCCTCTGCCCTGCTGAGACGGGACTTGGCATCTGCTCTGAGCAGACCTGGGCACTCACAAAACACTGCTGCAATTTGTTCCAGTCTTTAATACTCTGGAATAATTATTTTCTTTTTAATGGAACCATCCAGCTTTGCCCTTTCTATGGCAGTTTTGAGGCAGAATTGAAACTGCAGGCAGTAAGAGCAGAATTAGTTCTTTGTCTTAAAGAAATTTAAGACAGAATTTTCTGTCCAGAAAGAGAGGGTAGGAGGGATTTCTCGTTAGTGGAAATTAGAGGATTGCTCCTGCTGGCACTAGCTCATGGAGCTGGACACACAAACAACAGCAAAAGGAACCTTTTTCCCCTGATGATTTCAATCTTGGTTCCCAGCAAAGAAAAAAGTCAAAGGACAACTAGCCAAGTTCAGGTACTTGAAAAGCATTTAACTCCGGAGCAGCTCAAGTGTCACACTGTGATCCAGAGCAGCATCAGCCCTGCCCAGGGACTCAGAGTTGGGCAAAACTCAGCAAAGCAGCCACAACTGCCTCTTCTGTCTGGATGTGTCTGCTGGGACTGCCTGGATGGAGCGTGTGTGGCTCCAACCCTTGGTCCTTGCTCAGCCACTGAGCACTGGCTTTTCCCTGGTTCTCCAAGCAGCATGGGAAAAGCCCAGCACTTGGAGAAGGGGTTGAGCAAATTGTCCCCACAGCACATGGACACCCCAGAATATGCCTTGCCTTCCTCCAGCAACAGGAAACAAATTCAAAACAATTACCAGAAGAATAATTTAGTTTAGAATGAAAAAAACTACAAGCAAACCCAGCCATAAATACGAATACTTTAACTCCTAGCACATCTTTTACCCAAGACCATATGCCTTTAGAACCTATTACTGACTAGCCACATGAAAAGGGCCAGAACAAACATTTGAGGTGAAAGGAAATAGGATTTGAGGGGAAACCTCACCAGTACCCAGTGCAGAGGGCAGTCACTGCCCTGGTCCTGCTGACCACACTGTTGCTGGTACAGGCAAGGATGTAATTCCTTTAACACCTAGTTTGAGGAGGGACAGTAGAACCCAACTTGACCATATGATAAAAGAGACATTATCTGCAATTCCACTGGGGAAACACAGATTGCACTCTGTTTCCAGGGTTTCTGAGATAGAAGCTTCTGGATCTAGTGTTTCATTAAGGAGACTTCATGTGTCTATCATGCAGATGATACAAATCTTTCAGAGGACCTAGCCTGGTGATGAAATATAAATTCCTACAGTTATATTTATAATCTTTGATTTTCCTGACAGGATTTGGGGGTTTTGCTACTTGTTTCTTCCCAGTTTGATGTTTAAATGGAGATCTAAACCTCCATTACAAGCTGCCACTCTGAGTGGCTTGGTTTAGGACAGGTTTCAAAAAACTTTGAAAATACCAGTGGTTTTGTACATGGACAAGTTACCTTTTTAATTGGGCTCTTGGTGTGTACACTGTTGGCTGAACACCCTGCACAGACAGTAAAAAAGGACCCTGCAAGACCTTGCAATTCTCATTAGAGGCAAAGGAAAGGTCACTCTAACAGTGTCCTAGTAATTACTCAGGCTCTGTTCAAGGACTGGTGTCAGTCCTTGACACTACAGTTTCCACATTTTTGCAATTTCTAATTTACAGATGTAACTTGTGACAGATGAGGAAACATTTCAGCATTACTACTACACCTTCCCTTTATATTAACCCATTTCACCATCAGTTCGTCAGGAAAGAACCAAACTGGCAAACACAAAGAAAACAGCCCGTGCTCCAGGTAAAGAGAAAGGGCATTATCAACCTTTTTCCAAAGCATCCAATTCCTCAGCAGTACCATCAGGAAAGCAGAACGTGCAAAGTTTCAAAGAACTTCTTTGATGAAAAATGAGAGCGGATCAAAAACTCCCTTGTAATTTAAGGCCCCTAAACTCATAAACAGAAAACAAGAGCCCATGTCTCTGAATTTCTGGTGGTTTTGCCAGCAGAGTGAAACCTGCACCCGCACATTGCAGGTCACAGTACCAGGTACCTGCCAGACTGTCACCTCAGCAGGGCTGCCTGGTGGGGGACATCCCTACGTATGTTAGCCTTCAGGTGAATAATAGAACATGAATAAAAGAACAAATAAACACTGGAATTAAAAGTAAGTTAGTCATATTAATATATTCATGTCACTCTTTCTTTCTCTTGGTGGGACTGTCTGTGTGTATAGATAAATCCTCTCACTTCTTCACCCCTGCCTCCCCTACTGTTACTGAGTAGAGGAACCTTTCTGCTTGTTTTAGGAGATTGAAAAATAATACCCTTTGAAATATCACTTTGACTTCTTTGCCATTTGGCAAAACATTGATGCTTTTCTGCCTCTTTTGTACTACAGGCTGGAATTGCTCTGGATCATTTACTGCTTGACAGTTTAATTGCTTCTTATCAGGAGCCTTATTGATGAACTCATCAGTGGTGGATTTACATGAACAATCCCAGCAAAGCTATTCAGAGTTTGTCGGCTTTTTCCTCCAGAAGGGTGTTAAGTTCACCTGATGCTTCCATGCAGTTCAAGTCATGACCCATTGGACAAGTCACCAAGGCACCACACATCATGCTGGATTAGAAGAACCACCCTGCAAAGGCAGACACATCCCTGGGGATTCACTAATATTGTTTAAACTTGCACATTAGGGATGCTAAACAAAAAGAGGACTGATTTCAGAAAGTGGAGCAGGAGGCCTTCCAGGACAGTATGAAAAGCAAGTTAAATATGAGCACTACCCTATAATTGTGAGCAGCTTATTGATCAGAAGTTACCCATTCATGGTTTCTTACAATATAAATCAGAACTAGCACAGAACTCAGCATGAAGCTGAAGTGTGAGGGAGACATAAGAAAGACTGAAGGGACTATTACTGAGAAGTTCTGCCTTTGAGTATTACATCTCTCTAATGAAGGAATTGTTATTAACACAAATACTTCAATTTTTAAGATGTACTTTGTTTTTAATGGAGGGCTTTTCTGTTTGGCTTTAAACTTCCTCTGCATTGTGAAAAATGCATGAGAACCAGAAAGCAAACCTGACCAATGTGATGTTCTAAAGGAAAGAGAAATTGGCCACCCTCATCTCATTGTTCAAACCAAGCAACATATAAAAGGAAAATGAGTAAAGAGGTTAATAGATTTTAGACCCAGAAAGGAACATTATGATTATTTAGTCTGATCTCTTGCAAATAGAAGAACGTGATGAAAATTCTCCTTGTACCAATAATCAAGGGTGTTAATCAGGCAGGGACAGATATTGCTACAGAATTACTGTGTGGCCTACAGAGATTTGCTTTATTCAGTTAATATGTCAGAAAACTGCCCTGGCTTTCTCATTTGCAGCCCATCATAAAATATACAGCTTGAAAAAGGTGAGGACTTTCCTTGTTACTGTATCTTTAAATCACCCAGCTTAAAATGTCTTGGTGTGCTTAAATATATGCTTCAAGGCCACCAAACAAAGGACACAGGGTTAGTTTTGGCTTATTTTTCTAGAATGCAGGTGTGTGTATATGACAGGGAGGGAGGGATAGATGTTAGCACCCTCTCCTTTGATAGTGCTGTTCAATCATAGAATCATTCAGGCTGGAAAAGACCTTCAAGAACATCAAGTACAACCTTTGACTGAACACCACCATGCCCACTAAAATATACCCTGAAGTGCTACATCTACTGCCTTTCTGAGCACTTTCTATGATGGCAACTCCACCACTTTACTGGACAGCCTGTTCCAGTGCTTGACCACTCTCTGAGCGAAGAAAATTTTCCTCATATCCAACCCAAACCTTCCCTGGTGCAACATGAGGCCATTTCGTCTTGTCCTATCAACAGTTTCCTGGGAGAAGAGATCCCACCTCATTACAAACTCCTTCCAGGCTGTGCAGAGAAAATGCAATGCAACATTGCCACAGTATTTATTCTGGTTTTTCAGCCCTTTCACCCCTGTGATGATTGCTGCTCCAAAGGCCTGCTCCCCACACTGAGGGTTTGTTTAGGAAACAATTGGGCAAAAATGCTGTGGCCATTTTTCTGAACCAGGCAGAGCAAACTAATTTTCACCCTGCATTAAAAGTTTAATGTGACATTTGCTGAGCAGATGTAGTGAGGTTGTGCTTTGGAGAACAGACCTCTGTTTCCACTGGGGCAAAACTGTTAAGTCTCTGGAAAGCTCTGCTCTGGGATGTAATACAGTTTGGCAGTTAAAATCTTTGGAGACAGCATTTTCCTTCACAGAATCCCTACTGCAGAGATCTTTTGAAGTCCATGATTCTTCAAGGTCATTGCTGTCTTGTTTTATTCAAAATTTTATTCCATATGCAAAGATTCAACATTGTATTCAAAATTTCCCCTAGTTCCATCAGCTGTAAAAAGTGACTCAACCAAGGGCAACCAAATGACAAAGGACATCAGGGTTTTAAGTCTTTTGTGATTACCCTGTTCTGGGTGACAGTTTATGACAGCCCTTCAAATGCCAGCAGCCGACTTGCCTCTGTCTATGTTCACCCTCCCAGGTAGCGGTGCATGGAGGAGATGTGGGACCTGCCACTGACAGCAACACTCCCTCAGTGCTGCCATCATTATGAGGCACAGGAAAGAAACCAGTGCTTCCACTGAAAACACCACTGTTGGCAGTCAAATCCTAAGAAATATCATAGCAAAATTTCACATCTCCAGCACTCTGCTGAGGTCTGCAAACACCGTGATGTGCAGAAGATGGGCACATCCTTTTATCCACTCTTCTGAGCTCCTATAGTACAGTAGGCACCTCCACAGGAATCAATGAATCATCCCAGGATTAGCAGGTGGATCACACTCAAGTGGGCTCCTTGAAAAAGGACCTTAGGAGGGTGGTGAAGCATTGCCACAGGTTGCCCAGACTGGTGGTGGATGTCCCATCCCTGAAAACATGAAAGGTTACACTGGACAAAGCTCTGAGCAACCTGATGTAGCTGAAGCTATCTCTACTTATTGCAGGAGGGTAGGACTGGGTGACCTTTGAGGTCCCTTTCAACCCAAACTATTCCATGAATCTATGACAGAGGCTGGCACTTCAGCCTGTTTATCGTCATGGTTCTGCATGAAATGGAAAGGCAAAGCTGAAGCTCAGCAGTGTGTGTCAGTCAACAGTCTGATATCACCACATCCCTGCAATCAATGTATTCAGTAAAAAACCAGCATTTTTTAAAATGTCATTAAAAAATACACAGCATGTATTAAATATCTCAAAAGCATAGTTTTAAAAGAAGAAATTGCTCACTGGTTTATTCACTTCCTTCTGTGGGATGTCAGTAAATCAGCCCACTCTTGCTCGTTGTATATACATATATACATATATGTGATCTTGTTACCTCAATCTTTTTCACTTAGCTTCTAGGAAACAGAAAAGTACAGCTCTGTAGACAAACCACTGCTAAAATATATATTTTCCAGTATCTGAGGGCTGGAACAATGTATTTCCTAACTGCTGTCTTATTCCTCCGTGTCCATAAAATAAGGGGATAGTTAAAATCTGGAGGAGATTCCTCACCTGACAACAATTTAAAACTAGGTCATGTTTCAGCACTAATAGGTTTGGTTTATTTTCCTTCTGACTTGCTTCCCAATGGAAACCAACCTCGATGTCCTGCCAGCATTAACTAGGAAGAACAGACCTAAAAACAATGAAAACTGATGCAACTGAAAATGGATGCTGTAAATTACCCAATATATAGTAAACAATTTTGAAATATAAGGTGAATGCAGCACTGAGAATTGTTCTAAATAATGAAAAGGAGCAAAGGAAAATGCAATAAAGTCACTCTCAGCTAGAGCTTAAACAGCTCAGATTTTCAGTGAAATACATTTAATAGAAATTTGGGGTGGTGTGTACATTCCTTTTTCTGAGACTGACTTGTTTACCACTTGCTTTCTCACAGATAAGTTTGCAGGCAGATGTCATCATAGAAATAGCCAGTGTAAAGATAGTATTGACTCAGTGCAGATAAAAAGATATACTTGTCTCAGTGCAAAAAGAGCTTTGGAGATCCTTATAACCTCTGTATCTCACATAAATTCTACTTTTTTTTCAGCTTATCTGTAGGATTTACCACATTGAGCCATTCCTCTGTCCTAGAGAAATACAACCCTGGAAAATTTATTTTGCACCAGAAAAAAAAGAGAAATTCTGTCAACTGGTCAAGATACATTTTTGCGGATATCAATTTGCCAAGCAGATTGCAGAAACAATAAATTGGGAGCTAAAAATTAAAACCAAACAGACCAGCTTAACTCTACATTGTATAGGTATCTTGTTTTATCAAACAGTTGCAACAACAATATATACATTTAAAATGTCATTATTGTGCTCTCCAGCTTTCGAGTGTCAAGAAAGTTGCAGAGAATTAATAAAGAAAGTTTCAGAATTCTAATTGCTTGTAATTAAGTATTTCCTAAGAAATGTGCAAGTAGCTCAAGAACAAGGAAAAACCCATTTTATTCTAAATGCACTATTTTAGAATATATGATCTCTATAAATATCAGGAAGTATACATTGGAGTTGAAATATATGTTGGAGTTATCAAGGATAAATCCCTGAAACACTCTGTGGCCATGAAAAATCAAGCAGACAGTTTGGGACAAAAATGAGTGCCAAAAAGAAAATAATTTGCCCTCCTAAACATTCATGGAATGCTCCCACTTTCAGTACTTCTGACAAAGTTCATCTCAACAAATCTTGCACGTTTAGACAGTAAGCACCTGCATGAGAACTACCACACTCTTCTCCTCCAGCCAACACAAGGAAAGGAGCACGGCTAGGGTGTGAGGAGCAGAAATGTCCATTTCTGTGCTCATTTGGACAAATCCCACCTTGGTGATCTTTATGGAAAGAGTCCTCAAGATGCTTTGGCTAAAAGTATAACCAAACTTGAGGAAGGCGAGCAAAGAAAAGCAAGCAGGACCAGAGAGATTCTCTGTGAACAGAGAGAACGTGTTTTACAAAGAAAAGAGATGGCAGAGGAGAACACTTTACAGAATCATAGATCCACAGAAACATGGAATTATTTAAGATGGAAAAGACCTCTAGATTACCAAGTCTGACCGTTAAGCCAGCACTGCCAAGTCCACCACTAAACCATTCACGAGAAGAATGGACAAGGGAAATATAAAGAATTATTTCACACCACAGATGAGAAATGGGGGACCTAATGGAATTTGCAAGTGGTGGATTTAAGACAAAAGCCTTTGTCAACTGAAGAGCCATCCTGGAAGAGAGGAATCTTTGGTATGACCCAATAAAACTGCATTCATGTTCTTATGTTTGTGCTCATCAAATTAATCATTGAATTATTCACTCAGCTCTGGTCTGAATGTACATACCTACATTAAGGGAGTCTTTTGATTCATTCACTTAAAATCAAATATGACAGATTCATAGATTTTAAAGCCATTATGATAATCTAATCTGACCCCAGACAAAACAAAGACAGTACAATTTTTGCCTCCGATCCACTGCTCCTGGCTGGACAAAAGACTATCATTTAGCAGTGTAGACAGGCTTGACTTAGAAGATACCACTAATCCCCTATCTGCTTTGTCCAGTAGTTAATTACACTGACTAATTACACTGAGGGTTTTTTCCAATGATAATTTCAGATATTCTGTCACTGGAAGCCTTTCAACACTGCCTGCAGACTCTTTAGCTGTATTAGAGAAACTTTATTTAGGTTTTGGTAACCGCATTCTTTTTGATTCTATCTGAAGTTTCTCTCCAAAAAAGGTATATTCAAGAGCCACCTGAGAAGGTATCCATTGAGAAGAGCTAACTAGAAGCTGAGTGATGCTCATTTTCAGTTCCTCATTTGGAATGTTAAATTACCATGTTAAGTATCTTCACTTAAATATGCATCAATAATGAGCTAGCTGTTCCTGGGCAGGATATTGACCAGTGTTTCAGAACTGAACCAAACAAAACCTAAACAGAATATACAGTTTCCAATTACTCACTTCTCAACACCATTTAATCACTCTACTTCATCTTGTGAGTTTATCTCGCTGCTGTTCAATCAAGACATTCTTGTTTTCCACAGTGAAGAGTGAATTTCTGCAATTTTGAGTGGTGTAGAGACACATCAATCTAAGTTCTTACAGCTTGGATGCAATCTCAGCTAAATAAAACTTACATGATTGTTAAGAGCAACACTATGTATTTAGCCAGTAAATCCAGTTCCAAGAGGCCACTTAGTAACATCTCTGAAAGAACAGGAGAAACAGGTATTGAATTTGGAAACCCTAAGGATTGTATATAAATTGATTCACCTCCTGCCCAGTCATCTCTGAAGAGGGACAGCAGGCAAAGGCCATGGTGAGTGAGGATGAGCCACACACAGAGCCAGATCAAACCTGTCAAAAGCCTCAATCTTTTGGGCATAAACTTTTGCAGTTTATGGCAAACACACTGGTCTAAATCCCACTGCTTCAACCCCACTGTAACCCACGATGGCTGAGCTCTCCTTGATGTGTTTCACCTGAGGCTTTCACCTATGTATGAACCCAAATTTTTCACATCACCCACTCCTTTCCAGCTCCCTCTGTGCACTAATCCTATGAGTAGGTTCAGGATGCTGCTTGTGTGTGGCTGACAGGCCAGGAACAGCACAGGCTACTAAAGCTTCACATTTATTTACAGATGGCCAGCTGCCCTCTCCCATTAACAACAGCTAATTTCCAAGCTGAGCCCTCTGCACAGATAACGCACAGCAGGGACCAGAAGGACCCGCTGATTTATTGTGGTTTGGCTGGAGGGTGGGCAGCACAGAGATTCTCTCACGGCCTTGAGGGAAGATTTATGATGTACAAAAGAGGCAGTTTCTTTAAAAAAAAAAAAAAGCATCTGGTCCTAATTCTTGATACACTCAAAAACCCCCTCAGAATTCAGGCATGTGAAACAGGATGGCTCCTGTGATTTCTGCTCTTCAATTACCATGGGATGAGCTCTCAAGGAAATGCTGTCCATGGCATCCCCAGGAGAGATGGGAGGAATGAGACACCACCAGCAGCAAATGAAACACAGGCAAACCTGGCCAGCAGAAAGGACAACCTCCAAAAATGCTGAGAAATCATGAAGGAAACCAGCTGGGCATGGAGAGGGCAGAAAGGGAGATCCTGCCAACACCCCATGCTTGCTCAGTCTGTGTTGGCTGCCTGGCATTAAAACCAGGTACCATGGCCACAGATTTACTGCTTTTATTCTGTGCAATAGCTGAATTTACTCCCTTTAGAAGGAAATAAACCCCAACCTTCCAGGAAGGCAAGTATTTGTTAAAAGATCTACTATGGAGCAGAGCTCACAGAAGAGAAAGTTTCCAGAATGTTCTACATAACACAAATGTGCCCCAGGGTTTATTTTAATAATTCCTCAATTATTGCCTTGCTGGTGTCTGTTTTAGTCCAGGCCATGGAGATGTTTCTAATGGAAATCATCAATTCATCACAGAGACAATTTCCAAGAATATAATCACAGAGATGAAAACAGACACATGCTCATGCTAATAATGAGGACTACAGAAAAAGTGGGAAGATTTTATGATTCTGGTTTTTTTTAATGGCAGCTATTTGCTCCTGTGTCTTAACAAATCAGGCTGGACAACTGCCAGGCATTCTGGTTTTTACTGGGACTGTCCCTTGGCCTGGGGAGAGATTTTAAATATCCATTTATACATTATTGCTCCAAGGCTGCCATTTATTCTAACACTTTACATTTTCCTTGACACAGAAAATGCAAGGCTCCAGCTATTTCTTCGTTAATCAACCCAAGTAGCTCCACAGTAATTTTATTTTCAAGACAGAAGAGTGAATCGATGCCAAGAAGCCAACCCTTACAGGTCATGCTCAATATTTTAGGAGTTTGTGTTACAATTGCCTTGTCTATTTCTGTAATAATTTTTAATGGATGGATTAGTGACAAGCTGTAAAAGCTTATGTTTGCAAAAAGTAAGCCCGTGATTGATACAACAAATAATCACAGTTAGCTGGGAAAATGGAGATAAACTTAACCAGACTGTCTCACATGCAGAAATCTGTGGGAGCTACCTCCAGCACCAAAAGTCCAATACAGTGCTGTTCGAAGACTCTTCTGTGTCTCACAGCAAACCCCTGGGTTATCTGCTGGGGCAGGGCACAGTGACACTCCTGCCCATCCCACACAACAGGGATCCTAAAAATCCCTCTCTCAGGAGTGGCACCCCAAAGGCAGCTCCGGCTAATCTCCACCCTGAGGCAGAGTGGGCAAAAAATTAGGACATGGACCTCATTCCCCTCAAGTTCCCCAGCCTCCAAAGCATCCAACAGGATTATCCCAAAGCCTCAAAGAAACCTTGTCGATGCCTCCTGTCAGCCATGCTCTGTGCAAAGCTCTTCCTTGAGCCCTACCCCCTGGGGATGGTAAAGGATTTAATTTCCCCGTGTTTCACATTTCATACTTTAACTACCCTGTAAAATCCCATTCACGAGCAAGCCCCAAGCAACAACAGAAATACAAGCTGTAAAACTGCATCAGCTTCAGGCTACAACCATGGGAGCGCTTCTCCCAGCCCAGCTCCTGGGGAGGCCCAGGGCAGGACATGACTCCAGGGGGGAGTTTTCTGCCAGGCACGCTGGCCACAGATGAGCCACGTGCCAGCACAAGTGGTTTGGGGCCTTATCCCACTTCTGGAGGATCCAAAGGGTCATTCTGAGCTGGTCTGAACTGCCCCCCCAACAGCCCAGTCCATCCCATAGGGAATCCTTGGCATTAACATTTAATTGCTGTCTACTTAATTTGTTAAGATCCTGGGCATTCCTGCTGACAAAACTACAAGACCTCATAATTTCATGGATTCAGCAGTGACTTAAAAAAATAAGTTTGTAATCTTCCTTTTCCATTTCATAGGGATACTCCTAGGCCCTGAAGTATCCCAATATCCCAATATCTCCAATCCTGGCTCCTAAGCATCTGTTGCGTATATAAAACATACAGAAATCTGAAAATTAGAATCAAAACCTCCATCTCCAAACTGATCAAACCTGAAAAATAGTCTAGCAAATATAACCCTGGGATGTGTGATTTATATACTAAGAACATTAGGGAGTTAAAAAAACAGATGGACACAGTTTGGGTTTTTTTTTTCCTAATACGGTAGTCAAAGAACATTGCAAAAACTCATGGACAAAAATGAAATGCAGACTTTGGCTACAGGGCTCATCAGCCCTGCACAGCAATCCTGAGTGTCTAGATTTTGGCAATAGCATCCGAAAAATGATGTCCAATGCACTTAGCTGAAAAATAACACTATTTTAACTTTTTAAAAAACAATCTATGCCCTGTATGTGCATATAACCCATGAGAGAGCTTTTCTATGGTCCTTATTTTTGTCAAACTGTTGCCTCCCACCACTTTGGAGCCTGCACACTGATGCACAAGTATTAGAATAAAATTATCAGTGTAACTGCTTTTCCGCATGAGGAGGATTCAGAGATTGAAAACAGAAAAAGATTTTAAAAGTCAGTGCTCTCAGTCCAGGCACTGCCAAGCAGGCACCGTGTCTCCCTAAGCCAATGGACTCAAGTCAGTGAACTGCTACCCTGCAGTTTGGTCCAAAGGAAGAGACCAAAACAAAGTGCTAAGAGAGTAAATATCCACAGCTACATGCTGTGACTCCTCTGCTATCTTTTGTTGCCTACTTACCAAGCAAAGTTTCCCTAACACCAGACATGGCAAAGAAATTACTGTTACTGCAGTATTTACATCTGATACTCACAATGTGAAAGCTACCACACAAGCCCACAATTCCGCCCAGAATGCTGGTGCCAGTGAATGGGAGGTGTGAGATATTCAGGATCACTGCACTCCATACAAACACGAAGGCTTGGCCAAGGCAAGAGCTTCACCTTGGGGATCTGCCTTTAACCTTTGCCCTGCCACACATTTCCTCAGCAATGTGGGGCAAGTCAGTGAAGGATGACTCTAAAAAGGGACTTAGGTCCTTGGAGAGGGAATTAGGGTTTGGGTAAACCAGGTGCTGCTGCTGCCAGAAAGTCAGGGTGTGACAACAGCGAGCAGCAAAGCTCCCAGGACTCGGGGCACGAGCTCTGCTCCCTGTTCCAGATGTAAGAGAGGAGAGGGGAATCAAGTCAACAGATCCAACTTTTGGAAAGTGCCCTAAACCACAGGATGTTTTCTATACTTCCTTCTGAAAATATTTCACCGTTCAGAAAATAACTCAAGATTCCCTCAGCACCTCAACACTTCCTCAGCAGTGTGACTGCCATATTGATGCCAATGTCATGGAACAGTAACAGGGCCCATTAAAGTGAATGTCAGATGTTCCCTTAACCTTTGCAGGGAGACAGATTAATCCCTTTAAGAAATATGTTCATCCTGTCATGTTTTTATGAGATGGTAATGTTAGTCCATGTCTTCCACAACTAAAGGAAAAGTCACCATGCTGAATTTGGCTTTGCAGCCAGAGTGTGCCCGTGTCTCCAGCAGGAAAACCAGATGTATTTGTGCAATGGAAGAAGCCATTCACTCTCATTGTGTGCTACAGACCAGTATGGAAAACAGATTTCACACTGATGATTTATGAAGTGCTTTAGGCAGCCCTTAAATAATGAGTTATTGCCAGGTATGAACATCCAAAGCCACTGATGAAAATGCTCTCCTGCCCTTGCTGCGTTATTTCTGCTGCTCTGGTTGCAAGAGCTCAGCCCCCTGGTCCAGGTCCTCAGCCCAGTGCCAGAACTGAACCTTCTCAGTGCCACAGATGTCTGTTTTCTATTTGGCCAGTGGTATTCCCTGTGCAATATTAAAATGTCATCAATTCAGTTTAATAGGCCAAGTAAAGGCCTTAGTCAACCATTTAATGGCTAAGTGAAACATAGGGCAAATACATATCAGTCCAGGGACTGCATTAAAAGTTTAAGGGTTCAATTAAGAGGAATCTCGCTGGTGTGTTCTCAGGAGGTTAGGAAAACAGAAATGCCAAATGTTTCCCCTGTTGCAGCTGTAAAGCACCAGACTGGAAACCCCTTGTTAAAGTGCTTTTTGTTACAGTGCTATTCCAGTACATTAAAAGCACCTCTGTATAATACTCCATTAAAATAAACTATTTATTGCAAAAATGGAGCTGATATTTTTATGGTTTGGGGGTTTTTATAATTGTTTTTATTGTTGTTGTGCTGCAAGGTCCTGCCTTAAGTCCCACCTGAATGCAGAGGTGCCCAACCCTCCCACAAGGCAATGCCTGATAGCCCAGTGCTCCCAAGGCTGAGAGTTCTAACACAAAACCAGCTGAACCTGAGTTTCAGAGCTGCCTGAAGTCCTATTTGAAGATGCAGAACCAAGCTGCATTATTACAATTTTTTCTGTACTTCAGCATCCTTAAGGACATGGTCACCCATGAGAAAAAAAATATTAATTAATAAGTGTTTTCAGATTCAAGCAGACACTGACAATATAATGGACTAACAACATTGTTGTAGAATAACGGTCACATCCCAAAACAGCTTGCAAGAACAGACATCCCTTGGGTTGAGTACAAGACACTCCAGGTTCTGGGCCTCAAACAGTCTGATGTGTTCATCACACAGCCATGCTGTGCATGTCCATACAGACACCACCACAAACCTGGCCCAGCAGAGAAAATGACATTGCTGCTGCAATAAAGTTGTCCCTGCAGTGTTAGACCCACCCTGGGACCCAGGGTTTCTGCACAGGACTTCTTGGTCTTGTGAGACCAAGACCCCCACAAAAGATCAGGCTGAAATGCCATGCAGAGACTGTGAAAATAAGCAGCAGCTCCTTGGTGGAGCAGTGAGATCACAAGACTGGGCTTGCTCCAGAGACAGACGGCACAACAATAGTCACAATTTCTGCTGCCGTCGTTATTTATAGGCACAAAAATGTAGATCATTTAGAAACTCAGGGTGAGCTGCCAAACTAGACACAGCAGCTGAACCCACTGCTGAACAGCCAGCCGTGGTTCAGGATATTCCCTCCTGCAGCAGCAGATGCAAACACTGCAGGGCAGCAGCTCTGGGGCAGGACAGTGCAGTTCTGCTGGCATCTGGTCCACGCTGGCACATGAGCCACCAGCCAAGGCAAGATGGTACATTTTAATATCCATACTGAAAAAAGCAGTGAGATGCTGAGCTTTGAATCTCTGCAGTCAACTGGCATTTTATCCCCTGACTAAAAAAAATGCTTTGATTTTGGCCCTAAGGTCCTCAAAAAGCAGATGGGACACGGCATAAAGATGTAGTTCCACAAATACTCTGTGAAGACCCCCAGCTGCAGGAAAAGACAAATACAACCACCTAGAAAAAATAGATAGGGGTGATTTCAGCAGGTCCCAATACAGTGAGTGGGGTATTACAGACTTCCCAGGTCTCCTCTCTGCCATGCTGCTCTGCCCTGTCACTCTGATGAAGTTTCCTCTCCTGGTTTAGGGCACTGATGATGGTCAGAGCTTATCCCTGCTTCTGTACTGTGCTCCACCTTTCCTCATAGCTCACTGAATTGGGGAGGTGATCTCGTCCCCCTGTCCTCCTCACCCCACTTGGGAAATACCCATCCCACATCCCATAATGCTGGGGGGTTCAGACCACAAGCTGCCACCGTTCTCATACTGAACAAAACACTGAAACTGAAAATTGAGAAGAATTATCTTATTTTTTGCTTATTTTCTGTAATTTGGTACAACTAAACCCAAACATTAAAAGTATTTTCAAACAACAGTCATACTGGGAATAGATCACAGGGCACAGTGCAAAAGCAACCAGCAATTCAAACATTAATGCATTTTATTAAACAAATAAAACACTCTGACAAATGCCTCAGAGTCTACAAATTATTCTCACAACTATGCAGAACTACTTTATGTTTCAGCTTTGGGGCATTGTTTAAAATTTACTCTACAGTTGTTTTAAAGAAAAGTCAATTTATTTCACACAAGTGTAGATTTAAGACATCAGAGAGCCATCTGGTGGTTTGATTGCCTTCTAATTAAAATTCGTCTCTTGGGCTCTTCACTTCCTCTGATGCAGAGCTAAGTTGTCTGCCCCAGAGAATAAAAGCAGAACAATTAAGAACAGTAAGACGTGTGAAAGTAAAATTTAAGTATACAGAATTTCAGAAAATATTTTTGCTATTGATTTGTAAAAATGAGCAGTCCACAAAGCACTGGTGATGTGTTTTCTCTTTGATTTATCTTTTTTACAAGATAAGAAGTGGAATAAAGTTTCACAAAAATCATTCTAGGATGTAAAAAGAAAAGTATTAAGTAAGCTTATGCTGTATTTCTATGGAATCGATGTTTTTTTTCTTGGAAAGCTTCACGATTTTCCCCTATGATTTCACAAATCCTGAAAGAGAACTGTATCCGTGGCTTTGGGAATACAGAAAACAAAGAGGAAAAAAAGAAAGAGAAAAACCTTCAATACTAAAATTAAGCATTAAGCTGGTTCAGGCATTCCCCTGGCATTTTTTTCCAGGAGGGAGTCAAAGCTCCATCACCAGTGTCTGGATGGGTACCCACTGTTGAAGCTGCTGTGGGAAGAGTGGGGGTCCTAGCCTGGCACAGAGGTCTGGAACCAGCAGAAGCTGCAGCTCCCCTTCCTGTTAGACCTGGCCAGATCTGTGTTAGGTGTGCAGGAGTCTGGCTGCCAAACCCACCTCGCCCAGGGCTCAAGCAGATGAAGAACTTGATAATTTAGCTAATTAAGTTAGTGCTGAGCTCATTACTGGTCAGAGACTGGAGTCAATAACAAACGGGCAACTGAGGAAGCTCTTCCCACCCTCGGGGATGGCAGCAGCTGAGTGTCTTCATCATGACAGGTTTGACTGTCAACCCCTATATTCCAGCTAAATGTAATTTAGGATGCCCAAATCCCTCCTGGCATTTGGCCCTTACCTCTCTATTTCTGCACAGCCTGGTCCTTCCCTCTCCATTGCTGTACAGACTGGCCTCTGCAAGTTTTATTCCCAGATCTGAACCTCCTAAACAGAAGTTCAGGCAGGGCCATAGTGGATGTGCAATACCACTCCTGTGACAAATCTACCCTCATGATAGATCCCAATCTGGATCAGGGTCACCACCATCACCACTGGGGTTATGACAAACTAATCCAAGTGCTTTGGTGAAAACCCAAATTTGCAAGCCTTTATTGAGTAGGTCTGATTAGTAACTGTGCAAACCTCTCCCTATGGAGAAGTGTTAACCAAGGGCAGGGAAAGATGGTGACCAGGCAGCATGTCCTCTCTTGGAGGATACACCAGATGTCATTCCCAGAAAGGGTGGCGGAAGTCACACCTGAGCCGCAGCAAAGCAACCCTGTGCTGCTTTCTGGAAGGCAACAAAGCCTGAACTCTGGGATGCCGCGGTTTTCCTGGAGCTCACACAACATCATTATCCTGTCTGTGTTTGCCTGTAAAACGACCCAAACCAACAGAATCCTGATTTCAGCCTGAATCCGTGCTACTGCTTCCAATAAAAAGCACAAAGGAAAAAAGGTTACTTAGAAATAAAACAGCAACTTCTGAGGGTTTGAAGCAAGAAGAGGACAGCTATTGGATTTGTTTTATATATTTGGCAGGGATATTGAGTGATTCATTCATCCTTCAGTGTATAGTTGATGTTTCTCTTCCTCCCTCAGCCACTTTTTCTCCTTATTTCTAGTATTTTCATCCTTTGTATTTCTCCCTGATCCCCACAGGAGGAGCCTCAGTACCACATTAGCAGGCAGAATATGAGACTGCCAAAGAGCTCCTGCAGTTTCACCCCATACACACGGCTGTCCTTCCAGTTATTAGCCAGGAAAGATTTATTTTAAATTACTGTGAAATAGCACACTGATCAGTCTGGAAAGATTTTCTAGGGATATTTTCCATGGACTGAGATCCCTTTAGTCAGAGCCACTTGGCACATCAGGAGCTATAATCTGAGAATGTGATTCTCACCTTCATGTGTAGGGGGTTATTTATGGGGGCAAAGTTACATCAGAAAGCATTTGCAGGATCACAAGATGAAATATACCTTTAACACCTTCTCTTCCAGCAAATCACAGGAGATTTCTGAAGTGTTGGAGAGTAGCTGGTTATACAGTTTCAGCCCAGAAACGGGCAAAGCTGGGTTTTGAAAATTGTGCCTGTCCGTTTTGACACCACCACCGGCTCCTTCTGTGCCCTACAGCACATTTTTCCCTTCCGAATGTTTCACATCACCTTCTACTGTTTTTCTGATCCGTGAGCTCCAGGACTTGTGAGATCTCCAAGGTTAGAGGAATGTACCCATGCCTTACTAACCTCTCAGCAGAGAACATCACAGCATCCCCACAGTCAGGCTGGGAGCACGGATGGATCCTTCCCTGTTCATCCTCTCAGGTTTTCCAATCAAAAGAGGATGGGATGCATCACCCCACAAACCAGGATCCACCTAAAGCACATCCATGGGTCCAGGATGCTGGAGATGCTCCCAGGGTGCCACCTTAGATTTGGCCCTTGTGCTAAGAAAAATCTCAGCTGGCCTCTGGTTTCTGTTCTGGAACAGGAAAACAATTAAACCCTATTTCTCCAATTAAAATTTGCTGGTAGTAGAAACAGTTGCTGGAGCACCTTCTTCTCAGTGCTCTAAAGCTGGTTAATTAGAAATCTATTGATTGATGATATATGAGAAATAAGAGATCTTTTATTTTTCAGATGTTTAATTATTAATAAATTAATGAGATGGAAACTGAAGTGCAAGGAAAAATGGTTCTTAGTCTAAAGGAAGTTAATACAAAATCTAAAATGCATTCTCTTCCACCTTATTAACTTTGAGATTGATGTAATATCCTCAAGAGGTTTAGTTGGTCTCTTCCCTTAAGTTTATATTCAGATTTGCACAAAAGTAGTTTCCATACTCAGACTAGATCTTGAAAGAGTTTTCTTTTATAGAGTGAATTTTCCTATTTGGAAAAAGGAAAACAGAACAAAGCCATTTACAAAATGTGGTAAAATCTGAAGACAAATATTACTCAGAAAATTTTACTCCAGAGGAGAATCAGCCCGAGCCAAGTTTTCCATCACTAAAACACAAAATGTACTATGCAAAATTTTAGGAGGAAATTCATTATATGGCCCATTACAGATCTCAGGAAACCAGACCCAATGCATCTGCAATATCAGCCAGTTTCTGCCCTTATTTTTTTGGCATTAGAGGAAATTTCAAACTGCACTAGACAGAAGCAGGGAGAAAAACTCCTGCATCATTCTGTCCATCAAACTTTTAATTGTTGCCTCTGAGTTGCAGAATTGCCCTCCACTTCTCTGTACTGCTCAGCGTTGAGTGACAGATCTGCTCACATTTGATCCAGAGAACTTCAACTACTAGAAAAGTGTGTCTTCATACTCATAATAAAGATTTCCTTTCTTTCATGCTTCTCTTCCTTTCACACCATTCCTACCCTCTCTGAGGTGGATGTCTCAAACCCAGTACCACCATGGAAACCTCGGCTTTGACGTCCTTTTGGAGTGTGGTTGTTCCCTAAGGTCTTGCACCCAATGGGATGCTTCCCAAATTGTCCTGCTCTTCCTCTGTGAGCTACCATTGGAATCACCACTGCTGTGATACCACAAACCTGCCAGGATCTCCTTCTCCTTCTGAGGGCATCTGGAAACCCCATCACTAACACCCGAACCACAAACACCTCTTCTCTGCCACTGGGAAACTCTGAGCACACGTTACTGTCTTCTAAAATTCAAAAGAATATGTTAAAATTACCATAACTTAATGTCAGAGGAGAGATGAGCTCCAAAGTTTTCTTTGGAATTTCTTGCCGAACAGAATTTTCTGCAGCCGGTATTTACTTTTCCCTGAAAAAATGGATACTTCCTTCTCCTCACCTCAGTAAGAGCCTGAATCACAGCTCACTGAGCATATGGAAAAACTCACTGTGACTTCAATGGTTTTGAGCAACGTCCCACATGCACACGTAAGCTTTTCAGCCAAATACCCTCCCAGAACATGGTTTTACAGAATCACAGGATTGGGAGGTTGGAAGAGACCATCAAGATCAACGAGTCCAACCCAACCCTAACACCTCAACTAGACCATGGTACTGAGTGCCACATCCAATCTTTTCTTAAACACATCCAGCGATGGTGATTCCACCACCTCCCTGGGCAGACAATTCCAGTACTTTATCACTCTTTCCATAAAAAACTTTTTCCTAATATCCAACCTATATTTCCCTTGGCACAGCTTAAGACTGTGTCCTAGGCTGGGGGTTTGCTGATGTTTCTTCTTGAGAAACAGAGACATCTGCAGAGCTATACTTGCTGCTGCAGGTTAACAGCACCAGAGGAATTGTCTCCTGCCTTTTTTAACACCTGCAGTCAGAGTTTGGATTCAGAAAAGTCTGTCACTGTTTTCCAACAGCAGCCAACTTCTCTCCCCTAACAGCCTGCATCCACCACATACTGTGCATAATAAACCCTGTATTCACCATTGCTTGGTCAAAGTAACCTTTAGAACTCTTAAGGTTACTCTTCTCAGGCATTTCTGCCAGCCTCTTAAAACATTTCTGTACTTCTTGTCTCAGATAGTCTCAATATCCTAATGCTTTTTCAAACACCGTGGGTGATGCATGAAACTCTACATTCCCCTGTCAAGCCCTCAAAATAACCACTCTATACTTGGAAAAGGAAACACTCCTCTGTTCCAGTCACCAGGAAACACTGAGCTGTTTATGGGGCACATGCTACTTCTTTCAAACCTCACAAGAATATGTATTTCCTTCTGTTGACGGCACCGTTGTAGGATCTCTCTTTAGCAGGGAGATATCAACACAAAACACACAGGGATCCACTTATATCCAAAATATAACTCTACTCCTCCATCAGATGCATCTCTGATTAGCCAATGGTTCAAAAATTTTTGGGAGATATGTGGGGAATGAACAGAAGAGCCCATGTTTCTCTCTGGGAAATCAGCTTAAAATGCTGTAAGTAACACATGCAAATATCCTTTTGTGTGTTAGACAATTTAGTTTAGAATTAATTGCTGAACTGAATCACTTTTAAACTGCATAGTAAAATGAATGACTGCAAAAGCCTAAATGTACGAGTATAAATACCTTTTAAATATCTTGAAAATTCAGACAGTGAATCAAAGACAAACAGAGGGATACAGTCTTATTTTTAATCACTTTTCTACTACTCAAATTATAAGAAACAATGAAATACATCATAAGATACATCCTGGAATATTTTGGCATGCTGCTGAACTGAAATTCAATGGCTTGACATGCTATCTTGGATAATTTAACTTTGAAGCCTTTGTTAATTCTTCTCTGGATTACTGCCGAACATAAACTTGATTTCAAAGCTCAGCCTGTTTAGCTTTGCACGTTTGAACTGAGAATGACATAAAACACATTAAGTAGCTCCTGGAGAACTCTTTAAAAGTGTTATTGGTCAGAAGAGTGACTGCTGGGTTGGCTGTGTGACTGCCAATGAGCCCACAACATGAGGGCTGAAGGGCAGCAAGAAAAGGAAACCCACTGGATGCTGTGCTGGAGATTGCACATCTTGCTGGGCTGCTCTCAGCAGCTCGAATGTGGTGGTTTGATCCATGCTGGAGGCTGAGCCTCCTAACAGCCAACCATGATGTCAAATCATGATTCTCAGGGGCGTGAGACAGCACACAACTCCTGTGCACTACAGCCTTCCAGCATAGTCTTCTTCATCCTCGTATGCTCTGCAAGACCAGACACATCCCATCAGGCTTGAAGTCCTCTGACTGGGGGTCCTGTTGGTTCTCTCTTTCTCACTGTCTTAGAGCATGGACTTTTCCCAGAGACCACCCGCGTGTCTCGCTTTTCCCGCCAGCTCTGACTCAGCCAGCGTAGGACTGCCAGCAGCGATGAGAGGCAGATCCGTGACAGCTTCCTCCCAACTTACTCCCTCCTCCCCTCCCTCATGGCCCAGCAGCTCTTCACACCACCAGGGAAGCACAGGATGCTGCCTCAGCACTGACTCCTACCCACCAGCTGCTCTTCTCAACTCAGGATCGGCAGTGTCCTCTCTGCCCTGGAACATGAGCAACCAGCCCAGCCTCCAGGACCACAGACACCAGGTCCCGCCCTAAGACCCCCTCCTCCTCAGTCCTCAGATTGACAGGGATGGGAGACATGAAGGTCCTCTCAAGAAGGTTGTGGATTTGCTTGAGGATCTGACCATGCCGATCCACTGTCAGGACTTTGGGGTCTCCCTCTGCTTGGAGGGAGATGTAGGACACACCTACAAATGCCAACTAAAGAATGGCTGGGAAACGAGACTAAGCACTCACTTTGGCACGGAATGCATGAGGTTCAAGGATTCCCTTCTAGGTCACAGGATCCACACCCTGGCTCTGGTTTGGATCAGTACAACAAGATCTCTCTCCAACACATTCCAGCTTCCCATACTGGTCACATGCTCTGTGCCATGCTGTGAAAGTGGACCGCAGCATGGTCCTTCTCATGTTGTGACACCCTTTGATCTGGAAAATGCCCATATTGATCAAATTTGAGGGACATCATAGCACCATCAGAGGTCTCAAGGAGACAAGGGCCACTGCTCTGAGCTGTGGATGTAGAAGAGGTGGAGAGCAGCGGTGAAGTTTGCCCAGGAGTCGTGAATGAGCCCTTTACCCTCTTTGTTTAGCAAACCTGAACCAGATAAGCCTGGGAAGAATTCCTTGTCCAAGCAGCAGGTTTGGTCCACTCCTAGCCTTTTATCTACAAATTTTGTTCACTGAAGTATTTACTTCCCTAGCTTATCACAACCACTCTACCATCCTGGGCAATGCTGATTTGGTTTTATTGTGGTGGTGGATTTTTTGGTGTTGTTTTTCTGGGGTTTTTTTTTGTTGTTGTTGTTGGTTTGTTTGTTTGTTTGTTTGTTTTCCAATTATTACAACTCCTTCCAGAGGAGAAACCTAAGCTTTCACCTACTGGACTGATTCCATCAAAGTTAGCAGAAAATTCCTAGCTGAACTCAGCCACAGCAAGTTGTGCCCCTAGATGTGAGCACGGACACACAATCTCTGCATTCTGCAGGGTTGAGAAAGCTCCAGGCAGTGTCAAAGCAGATACCAACCCCTTGTCTGGGTACATAAAGCAGATCAGTGCTGCTCACCACCATCCTCATCCCACTAGTCCTGTTTATTCTCTGTCTCTCCACACAGGTCCCTTTAAGGCATTTGGTTTGTACCAAGTAAAGGTAAAAGGAAGAGGCAATTCCTTGCTGAATGTGAAATGAAATTATCCAATGGCCCCAGATGGTTTGATGGTTGTTAATTTTCATCAGCCTATGGCTTAATGCAGTTTTGACAGGAGAGGGAAGTCTTTGCTCAACACAGTTGAGCCCAGGGGCCAGATCATGGCAGAAATCACCAGGTCACTGTCATTTCAAGACACAGCTGTAACCCCTCTGCAAAACTGGTAGTAAGCACCAGATCACTCTAGCCAGAGAACAGCCATTCCTTGGTTTCTGAAGGCAAAATTTACCCTAATGCAGACATATGGTGCTTCCTCTGCACTGCCCAACACCTGTGGTCACTTGTCCTGGTCATTTGAGAAGTGGTCTTCTTAAGTGTACTACAACAAGTCATCCACCAAATTACTTGTAAATCAACTGAGGAGTGAATTTCAGAGGAAATAAAGAAAGTGCAGCTCAAGACAGTACTCAGAATAGCCAAAGATGAAGTACAGTCATTCAGATCAATTTGGTGCAGAATTGTTATATCTGGTGGGTCTGTGGTCTCTGTCCTGTACGTACTCTACAACTCCACCAATGTGCAGCACCACTTCTCAACCTCACTTTAATTTGTTTTTGTTCTATACCATGACTGTTAACAACTTCCTGCAAAAATCATATCCAGGGGATTACTAATCTTGGTAATCTATGATTTATGAGATTGTGGGGTTTTGTTTCCTGGACAGTTATATTTTAACTTACTGCTTGGGCCCACTAATGCACACGATAGAAATAAACCTATTCCTCAAACGTACCTCAAATTTGTAAAGGGCCCATTGAAATGATAAGGGAAATATTTAGAAAACTGCTGGAAAAGTACAAAGCCATCAGTTAATTAACATTAGCTAAGGAACTGCAGGAATAACTGAATTAGCTTATTTCCTTGCTGTAGGTAAAGATTAAAATGTATTCAATTCATGGCAGTTTTCAAGTTGCTAAGGATTATGAGAACAATGCACACTATTTTCAGCTTGCCAAGGAGAGTGAATCAAATGCAAGAGCCCAGTCCTTCAAAAACAGCCCTTCAGATGATTCATCTGCAGAAGCCTGGCTGGAGCACCCTGCGTGGCCTGACACCACCACATTGTCTCTCTGTGGGAGACAAGGCAAAGTCCTCACCACACATTCAGACATGTAATTAAGAGACTGAAAATGTTCAAGGTCAGGTTGGATGGACGTTTGAGCAACTTCATCTAATGAAACATGTCCCTGCTCAATGGCAGAGGTGGTTGGACTAGATAATTTTTAAAAAGTCCTGTCTGATTCACACCTTTCCGTGACTCTACAGCTTACCAGAAAATAACATTTTAGGATCTTCAAAAGAAATTCTGAACATATTGCCATAAGTAAAACCTTACAAGAAACTGTATTTGCTTTTCACCTCTCTGTACCAATGAGTTCTACAGGGCAAAGGCTTCACAGCTTAAATGTGCAAGACTAAGCTACCCTGGAATCTGATGCTATCTGCTGAGTAAGAATTCATGATGAAGGGAAGCAGGATACCTTTTGGTTTAGGAATTTCTCTGAAAACCACAAAGAATGTCCAATTCTTTAAAATGAGTCATTGCATGAGGGGTAAGGCTTTGGAAAGAAAATGTTTTTTTCTGAACGCAATGCTAATAGTTACATTCTAAAGGGCACTTGTGTCTTCAGACCGAAGAAATGGACAATTTTATGCATTCAAAGTCCAAACAAAATAAAACCAGTACGTATTTCCTTTGCCTTGCAAATAACTATTCAACAGGAACAGGAACTGGAGGCAATGAATATAATTTACTACCAAGAGGCTGTAGATTAAGTAAACAGCAAGGAAGTAAATTTTGCATTCACAGCCACATGCTGTGGTATATGCATGACTGAGGGCACACCAGACAGTGTCTCAAACCTAGAGGCAATTCTCCTGCCATAGAGCCAATTCTCTTGCTGCTAGCTGGGGTTCCCTCTCCCATTTCTTCTCCTCCTTGCCCTGCCCTTGGGAAAGACTGAATCACCAAGCAGATGTACCTGTGGCAAAATAAGGACTGGCATCCACAGGTGGGAATTAGGTGCCAGAATGTGACTCTGCAAACCACTTCTGAGACCCTCATGTTCATGCCAGTGGTGAGACTGTGGACAGGCTGAAGATTAAATTGTGTCAGAAAGCTCCGAAAAGAGCATGCCAGAAGGAGCTCTTGGTGCAGTGATTTGTGCCACAGGGTGATGGAGAGTGGTGCCAGAACAACACTTAATGGATAAATGGAGTTGTTCCCACTCTGAAATCTAAAAATTCAAACCAGGAGAAAGCTTTTAGATGCTTTTCTTTTCTTTTCTAATGGCTTTTTGGTGACAGTATCCATATTTTTTGCAGAGAGGGAGCAGGATTCAGACGATTTATTTTGAGAAATCCTTTGAAATGGAACTAAACCAGCCTTTAAGCAATATCACTGTGCCAGAAGTTGTACTTTAATCCACTTGGTGTTTGCACAATATATTTGTCTGAGGCACTTACATGCCTAAACTGATATTATTATCTCAAAACTTTGTAGAGTTTAACACATTTATACTCACAGCATCCACATATGGCAGAAAAGGCTATTAGTTTCACTTCCCAAAAGAGGAGCAGAGGCCTGGAGGCTGTGCCTGGTCTGTCCCTGAACAGAAACAGGACACTGCCCCACTATTGCCCACACTGACAAGGCTGATGTCACACTCCCCTGAGCTGGTTTGCCCTGAGCCAGCCATCCTTCTGGCCAGTGCCTGCACACAGCTCAGTGGAGAGCACCAACAGATACCTTTTGTATTTACTGGTAGGGATTGGAGTCAAAAAGACCATTCATACCCATCCCCAGAGTGGGAATACGATGCCCAAGCACACCCAGACAATTTTCACAGCAGGGTTGGTGGGTCTGATTACACCTATATGTTAAGTGTAATCTTATGTCCCCAAGCACCCTCCTCCAAAGGCCCTTTCTGACTTATTGTCCTAAATAAAGGACAACAAGTATTTCAAACACAGAGCTGCTAACTAGTTGTCTTACTTGTTATTGCAATGCATCCCGGGACATCAATTTGAGCCTAATCCTTACCATGTACAAAGAGAGAGATGGGGATGAGACACAAGTGTGGCCTTCCTTCTGAGCTGGTGGGCACCTGGTCACGCTGGAGTTTTTCAAATCACTCACCACACCTTGGCCCCACAGAGATCCAGTCACACTGCACAGGGGGAGCTTGAGCAGAGGTGCTGGAGCCCCCCATACCACATGCTTTGGCACATTGCTTCTACATCCCCACATCTGCAATAACCACTTCCACCTCCCTGCAGCACAAAGAAATGGATATTAAAATTCAGGATACTGCTGTTGAGTTTCTACCCAGCCTGGGTTTAAGCTGCTGCTTTATAGCTCTTCCTTACCAATTTTTAACTGATGACTCTTTTTGTTTCCCTCCATTGATGGTATGATGCATTTGGCTGCCCCCACATCTATGCACAGTAGGTGAAATCCTGGCTTTATGTAAGTGGATTTTAAACTCTGGATGTCACATGTCTGCTGCTTGAGATTTCCACATACCTACATCATAAGGATAAATAAATCTATGCAATGATGATGGCCATCACCAGTCATGCTGTTACTCTGAGTCACCAGGCAGCCTGGGTTCTGTTTGCTGTAGGTTTCTGCACAGACGTGGATGGGATGAAGGGATAAAGCCACTGCACAGCTACTGCAGAGTGTGGGATTAAGGCATGCCTGAAAATGTTTTTAGAGACAGTCAATAGGTCCTAGCAAACAAGTCCATTCACTTTTACACAGATTGACCACAGTGCTCCTCAGTGAACCATACCAGAGGCTGGACTTCAGTACTCTTCTTTTAACCACTTACTCCATGAAGAGCAGCACTCACTCAAGAAAAAAAAAAATCCCAACAAACAAAAAATCAATCAATCTTACCCAGAATTAATTAGGAAGGTATTCTCTTTCTGTGAGCAGGGAAATTAAAAGACAAAGTAGTCTGAGAGCAGAATGTAAATCAATGACAGGGTAAGAAAAGAACTCCAGATTTTCAGATCTGTGTGCTCCAACCACAAAAACATCCTCACAAGACTTCAAGAGCAGCAGCCGCTGGTTCCTGTTGCACATTGTTGGTAAACAGGCTAGAATATTTTTCCATAGATAAAAAGACCTGTCCTTTACCCACGCTGCTATATTTTTCAGCTTAGAGAGGAATATTAGAATTCCTTTAGTAGGATAACTCAGGCTTCCCAGCACGTCAGATACAGCCTAATGAGCACCTACCACTGAGATGCTGTGTCTGCTTCTACTTTCTCTTCCATATGGCTCAGCTTCTGCTTTTCCCTCCTCCTTTTTGAGCCATGAGCTGCCTCCTGTGCCACTCTTCCTGGGGTTGAATTGGGAGCCCCTGTTCCAGGGACTGTGCCAGGAGCCACACACCAGAATTTAGAGCCAAGCAACCCTTCCTGACTCATTCAGGGCCCACAGGGGTTTGCAGTGGTCCTTCACAATGGTAGAGGCACACCTTTATGCCATTTGCCTTGCCAGAGGCTGTCACACACCAGGAAAAGTGACCAAGCAATAAAATATACCTGTGCCTGCCTCCCACCAGCACTCAAGGCCTTGTACATACAGACCCAGAGCAGAATATGAGACAAGTAACAAGAAAAGCTTCCAATGTCTCTGGCCCACCATGCTGCTGCAGTTTTGGGGAGCAGCATGTCCATCCGTGTGACCAGGGAAACCTGCAGCAAAACACCTCGTAGAGGAAAAAACCTTTGGATGAAGACACATGTCAAGTGGAGCAGGCTGAGAGCAGGCTGTGCTCAGGAAAGCTCAGCCACAGGTGAGAATCTACTAGATGACTATCACCTGGCCACATTTCACAGAAAGTTGCAAGGAAATTCAGGACAGGGAGAAGCTCTAGACTTTCAGCCTAGAAAAAACAGCAACTCATCAGTTATTTTGTTATTTTTCCTTTCATTCCCACCTGTTTCACCTGTGGTGTTGTGAAAACTGTTGCCTTTTTTTTGCTCTAAACTTTCAAACATACATAGCCATTAATGTAGTAGCAATTTTTTTTAGTTAATTCAGCTCAGGTGGGACCAGAATTAAAGGAGAGACTGTTCAAAATCAGTCTCTCTCCACCTTGGTGTGAATCATTTCCAGCAGCAACCGTGCCTGCCCCTGTCTGTAGGCATGAGCAACCCTGCACATGTCACGAGCACTCCTCACTCCCATTCCATTATAAAATACCCATACACATCAGAAGAATGCTCTTTCCCAAAAATGTTCCCATTTGCTCTTTCTAGGAGCTGCCATGGCTCTCCTGACAGTGGTCACACATCAATAGCAAGGAGAGGGATTCTAGCTGCAACCATGTTAAGCTGTGGAGGAAGAGAGCACAAAATAAAATGCCTTTCTCTAGGAAATTTGCCTTTCAAAATACATTTCATCTGATGACACAATCTTCGGTGACAGAGAGCTAACCTACATTTCCCTCGCCACCCTTCAGACAAGGCAGGACAGCACCAATGGGGAGCAAAACCTCTCTACAGCAAATCCATCTTCCAAAGCCTCTGAAAAGAGCAGATTTAAAAGTTTCTGGCAGGGAGCTTTCAGCCCCAAGAGGCAAAATGTCAGAAGCACTTTCTGCAAGTGGTCCTGCCCCATGCTTACAGGAAAACAAGCTTTAATGGATGGGCAAGACCCTGGGCTGCAGTGAGATAAATAATCCTGCTGATAAGCCTGGCGAGCAATCAGAGCAAGGTAATTTCCCTCTTCTCTGCTCAGCATTGCTTAATTATGGTTACACCTCTCCTGTCCCATGGCACTGGGTAGTGTTTTGCAGCATGGTGACCACGCACTTTAGGACTGAGTACATTTGACATCACCATCACAACAAGGAGCATCACAGCCACGGGAGAATGGATTCTTAGCTCTGTTTTCTCTAAAGGAATAACCCTTATCTGTAGCTGCAGGAGACCCACAGCAAATTTTTCATGGCAAAAACCCTAAGGCAGAGAAAAACAGTTGCAAGAATTTTAATTTTCTACCTGATTTTTCATATTATGGATGCCAAGTCCAGTTTTTAATAATGCTGCCTCTGTTCGTGCTAATGTAGGTCTTAAAATCTCAACTCTCTTTCACTGGATTTCAAACTGTATTTCTGACTCTTTCTTTACAATGCATTTTGGAGAACTGTATCTTCTTTCCTCAGGGATATCTGGACATTTAAAGGCTCCACTATGTCTCTCTCAAGGATATCAGTGCTCCTTAGAGTATCATCAATGAGGGATGAAGAAAACACAACTACAGAGTGGTTAAATGCTCCTTGCCAACAGAATAATCAGACAGAATAAACACCAAACTCCTCCAAACCATCTTCAGAACTAGTAGAGAAAGCCTTTTACAGCTAAACCAGGATCTCACAGCCCCAAATGGGAATTTTGTCTTGGAGAAGGGAAACGATGACAAATATTTGGGTCTCTCAACACACTTTTCCTCCAATTTAAGAGAAAAAAATGGCCTTTACAGGCTAAGATACAACCATGTGGCATGAATCAGAATGAAATGAGCACATGTTCTATAAATGCATCAAAGAAAGGCTTCACCAGCAACAGTGTTTTCTTTTTCTATAAAATGCTTTAAAAAAGTAAAAGTTTGGCTACAGCAGACCTAACCACTGTTTCAGGAAAAAAGAAAAAAAAAAAAAAGAAAAAGGAAAACACAAAATCCTTCACATTCATTTTCCACTGAATAATTTTCCAGGGAGAATGTTTAAAGCAGAAACCTATAGCAAGTACTTCTACAGTCCTATGAAAATAGTTTCTGTAAGGGGACATAACCACAGTACTGCAAAAAGAAGTCAAAACAGGGTTTCAAACAGCAACCTGTATTTTCACTAAAAATTCTAGGTTTTACACTCTCCTGTTTAAGGCCTTGATCCCCAGCCAGCCACAGAAATCTATATAATCAACCTGCCTTTAAAAATACACCCTATGTAGAGTTTTTGGGGCAATACAGACAAAATGTATAGTGAAAGATCTTTTCTTTCAGTGTGGACATGAATGGGATGATAATGCTTCATTATCACCTGCTACAATACAATGCAAGTTAGCCCAGCACTGACTCTGGAGTCACTTAGAGGTGCTTGACCAGAGTCACCTATCTGACTTTACAACCTAGAACATGGGCTGGTGCTGAGACATGAGCATGCTTGGGAATTGAGCCTGTTTTTCTGCCACAAAATCATGGAGTGTCTTCTGGAACACACTGACACGTAACAGCCGTCAGCCTCCTACTTTCCCCTTCACCACAGAACCTTCCTCCAAAAGAAAAGTTTTAATAATGTTTTCCATGTAAAAGAAAGGACTTGGGGACGCCCACGTTCATTTTGAATCTTGATTCAATGCTGTGTTATTTCACTTCAAAGCTTTGCAGGTTGTTATGAAAGGCCTTTTCTGTTTAAATAAGTGTAACCATTTAATCAGAATGACTCCACGTCATGCCTGAGAGAGATCCTACTGTATCATAATGAATTCTCACACTGTGGCATATATGGATTTAACATTTATTATATGCCTTGGTGCAAAGCCCCTTCCACCTGAATTAAATACCAGCTATTTAATTGACTTTGGTGCACCACAGTGTAAATTACCAGGAGTTGAGAGAAGCAGAACTAAATCTAAAAGACTATTCAGTGACTACGTGAACATCAAGTAACCAGCAATGAAACTTGTGGGCAAAGCATGAAAGGAAGGAGATGCTTATCCAAAGCCAACAAAATGGGAAGAAAATTGCTAGGGCTCTAAATAGCCACCTTCCTGCTGTTTGGAGAGAAAAGCCTCCCTCCAGCTCTCAGGGAAGCAGTGACATTATACAGGATTACTGGCAGATATGTGTTGCTGCCCCATCAATTGCCTGTTCCAGACCAAGCTATACAACACGGACACATTACACCCCCATGCCCAGCTGCAAGAGAGCCCTAAACAGGGACTTAGAGAGGCAGCTGCTGCAGGGCTGAAGGAAGGAACTCAAGCTGATGCTGCCAAAACCTACTTCTATTAAAAAAACCAAACAATCAAGGCACATACTGTCACCCTAAGGATTTGGTACCAGCCCTTTCTGGGGAGTGGACATTACACCAAATAACTCTCAGAAAGTACTTGTTTATTGTAATTACCAGCATAGGAAAACAAGCAGATTTATGAGGCCTTCAAATCTTTCTGTAACTTTAAAGATTCATATACTAGAACAAGTTTATTTTGAATTTTAGCCAAACCTCTTGTTTTCTTTATTGACAACAGCTGCTTTGCAAGAATAGATACCTTAAAAGAAAAAAAAAATCCATTTTCAGCTGAACTGTTCACATTTGTTTAAAAGCAAACAATGTTATAATGCTGCCTGTTCAATGAAAACGAGAAAAGTTTTCTCCATTACCTCTTCATTCTCAAGGCTACAGGGAAAAAAGATAATCACTCTCCATCCAGAGTAACCTGTCACTTTGATTGAAAAAAATAACCCCAAACCATCAGCGTTGCCTTGCTAATAAGTCGTTACTGGGATGTTTTGACAAAGGTAACAATAACGAGTGCAAGCCTTGGAACAAGGATGTTGACAATTGTCTACAACTGTTGAAGGTGGCAGAATATTCTAAGTGGTTTTGGAAGTCATCATGAGAAAGTTATTTGTAGTCTCCTAGGTGAAGAACACTCTCACCATTCTTCTGCTGCTGTAGGAAGGCTGGGCTGCTGCCCAGGGACTCTAAAAATGCCTGGCCCTAGCCACAGCTGAAGCACAAGGAAGCAACAGGACTGCTGCTCAGGAAAAAGTGCTGTGTTTGGTTCAGATATGGAGAATAAAAGTTACCAAAAGTTCTGCCACAGCCAGAAAAAACAAGAAGAAAAACAAAAAGTGCTGATGCCAGCTAGGAATAGCCAATGAACACATTCACATTTTCAGGATCACACAAAATCCACACAATTACAGGTGTCTAAAAGCCATTCTGGTGGTCAATCTGTGGTCCATTAATTTATTACCAATAAATTTGCCCATGCCCTGATCTCTACACCAACATTAATCTTTTCCAGTCTCCTTATAACCTCTCTGCCATTGGAAAAGGGGAGATTCTCCTTCGTATTTAGCACTGACTAGTGTAACCCAACAGGTGGAATAATCTTTTTTTCCACAAAGGAAAAGATGTTAAATTGATGCTGGATTAATAACTGCTACCTTTCTGCTCCTGAAGAACCCAGTATGCTCTTATTATCCATTGGTAAGGCCCTGGAATAGGTTGACCAGAGAAGTTGTGGATGCCTCATCCCTGGAAGTATTTAAGGCCAGGTTGGATGGGGTTTTGAGCAACCTGGTCTAGTGTAAGGGGTCCCTGCCCAGGGCAGGGGGTTGGAACTGGATGATCTTTAAAGTCCCTTCCAACCAAAATCATTCTTTAGTTCTATGATATAAATTCCATTGTGAATGCAGAGAGATTTCCTTCTGTCTTTTGCATAAAGCTTAGACAAAAACCCCCAAGCAGGGGAATAAGCCTCACCTAAGGAATGTGGCACGGCAGATCTGTGTTTTGCTTTAATTAGCATCCTGATGTGATAGCGGCTTGGCGTGCAGATCGCTGTTGTGTAACACACCGAGCCCTCGCTAGACTCCGTAAGGAACCTGGCAAACACAACATTTCCTTCCATTGTCTGTTGTTTTTCTTGGAGGCTGAATATTTTCATTGAAATGTCACTTACATACACAGCTCATGCTCGGCTGCTCTCGGAGTGCACTCAGGCATTGGGCTTTCAAAAAACAAAGTGAATTCAGCACTTAATCACAGCTTAGCACTCTGCTTACTTATTAGCAAAACATACAGTTGAAAGGCAAAATCACAAGCAGAGTGGTCCCAGTAATAACAAAAACTTGTGCAGATTTTACCACTGGTGGGTACCTGCCTGTTTGAGCTGCCTCCCAAGGCATTGCAGGGTTATAAGGTGCTTGTGTCTGGCAGGGTAGAGCTGATAAACAGCAGGAAAGGGACACGGGATTCTGTGCCTGCAAACTTGTGGGCAGAGCTTTCCTCAGTGCGTGACTTGCACCCAGCAGGAAGGAGCTGCTGTCATCTCAACTTTTCTGTGACAGAAATCATCTGAATAATTCATCAGAGTTAAGAGACCAAGCTGGAAAAACTTCTGGGCTGGGGGTTTTGGCTCAGCTTGGGCTGGGTTTTTTTTGCAAAGGTAAGGAGAAGTACTTCAGGGTTGGGTCAAATAGGATGTTCCTCCTAAAAACTTGTTCTTGGCAGAGATGCCAAAGCCTCAAAAGACATGACACAGAGAAAATAGTCTGGTTTCTTTGGAGAACCAGAAACAGCAGCTGACAGGATCTAGGTAAAGCAGTCCTGCCAAGGGGATCAGATCACAGGTGCCCCAAAGAGGTGGAACAATATACCAGACAGGCACTAGAGTTTTCACTTTGTTTAACTAGATCCTAGTATTGATAGGAATTCCTCTGGATTTGTCAATATTCCTGACTCTGCAAAAACTTGCAATGAAACTCAGAGGTGGGTCTTCAGCTTTGACCATAACTTACATGGCTACACACTACCCTGGGCTGCTCCATATGTTTTGGAGGTGCCTTTTAGACCCATTTTTAGCCTGTTTTCCAAAGGCACTGAGGCAGTGTCTCTCCATCCCAGCTTGCCAGCCCTTAGTAATTTCTGACCTATTGGGTGAACTTCAACCAACTTTGACGAAAGAGCAGAGGTAGCAAAAATGCTAAGTTCCTACATATTTTAAGCAAATGTGGATGCATAAAGGAGAAAAAGGAAATTACTGCTTTAATTGATTTTTCACATGATCCCATATTCTTCTGGAGAAGCAACAGCCCCAGTCCTGTGACTTTGACTAGTACAGGTTACACAAAAGTCTCAGGGAAACCAAACTCTGCTGCTTCACACTTTAATGCACATGAACAATAGAGATGAAATCAGTCAAGTCTTGGAAATCTGCTCTGATGTACCCAGGCAGCACAGTCAGAAACAGCATCTGCAAAAGGACCTGCAAAACTCAGGTGCAAAAGACATTTAGATTGGATTATTAGGAAAAATTTCTTCACTTGAAAGGTTGTCAAGCACAGGAACAGCCTGCACAGGGATGTGGTGGAGTCACCATCTCTGGAGGTACTTAGAAGATGTGTAGATATGGCATTTGGGGACATGGTGGGATTGGCAGTGACAGGCAAATTGTTGGACTCAATGGTCTTTTCCAACCGAAATGATTCTAAGATTCCATGTGTTTATGTAAATCCATTTTTATGCATGATTTTCCAGCATGCGGAAAATGAATCATCAATACCCAAAGAGGCTGATTATACGAATGAAACATTAGTATCTGACATTACCAAGCACAACAGATTATCAAGACTTTTCCCTATACTGATGGGTGAAGTAAGGCAGATCACTTGTAAGATACAATAGGGTAGGTCTTACCAAATGGCACCAACAGCAACCAAAACTCCTATAACTGCTCATTAACAGAGCTCACTGTTACACTAGAATAGTTAAATACAAATATTTCTGAAAGCAGGTTATTGCCTCTCTCTTCTACAATATCCTCTGGGGATATCTCAAGCAGCATCCAAAAGGAATGAAACTTTCAGAATTTCATTTAAGTTTTTGTCTGTTGCCTGTGTAGGTCTTAACTGTGCTATAGGAAATCCAAGCTTGGGAAGGAGCAGAGTTTTTCTTGGTTGGAAAGCACATCACTCTCATGGAAATACAACAAATGTTCTACAGTATTTTTCTATAGTTCTTGAAAAATTTTGGCAGAGTCATCACAGTAGAGGCAGGGATTATCTACATTTGCAGCTGCACCAGTAACCACCTCACACCAGAGCTGAGCTATACTGCAGGTTGTGAAAGACAGCAAGGAGTTGTCCACCTTGCTGAACTTAGAGGCACTGGGTTGGAATATCTTGCATTTTGGGAAAATAAATGAAGAAAAACAGCCCAGGCTATTCTAAGGAACAGTATAACCCCTTGGGACAGCACATGAAATTCTGTTCCCAAATCCAGGAATCTCCAACCTGGACTTCTGGTCTACCTTGTACTGAGAGGACTCTGTCAGTTTGAACAGTTCTGTCATGGCTTGTATAAAAGATACGTGAGAACAAGGTGGTGAAACCAAAGCCAGAGATCTTATTTCCCCATGAACATGGTGGGAAACACACAGGACAGATTCACCAACGGCTGCATAACCCTGGGATGTGCTCCCAGGGGGTACTGGCAGGAACAAATTAAGTGTCAAGTAGACATGGACAGCTGCCTCTTAACGTCCCTTCTTTCCAACTCCAGCAGACACTGAGACATTTACTTGCCCATATCTTTGACAGAATAAATGAGGTGTGATATTTATCCTTCAAGCTGGCCTGCTAACAAGCATGGCTTTCGTGGAAAAGAAGATGCACTCAAGGACAAACTTAAACAGGGAGGCTTGGTCTGCCTTCAAATACCTTCTCCCACAGAGGTGCTGCGAGATGCTCAGGGGCTGTAATGTGAATTTTCCGCATCGTAGCAAGGAGTGCTTGAAAGGTCGGTAATGAAAATTCTGTCCACACCACAAAATAATCCTTGGGAAGTATTAACTAGAGTCCACTTAGCAAGCAATGACCCAGGGAGAAGGGCATATGGATTTGAGATTTTTGTGCTCAAGATACTGATCTTTGAGTGGCCCTTATTTTACCCCTTCTTTTTTTCTGCAATCTAAATATGGCTTTCTCAAAGCTGTTGATCAGAACCCCTTCTGCTTCACAGAACCCAAGTTTTAAAGGTAGGCAAAATTAGGAGAAGTTGTTTAGGAGAAATACACAAAAATAAGAAGCTGAAAAACCCACAAGGAATCTAATAATAATCAGGGCAGAAATGTAAACAAAAAGATACTTCATGCTGTGCAATGGTTCACAGCCATTGTACCAACAAATTGGTGTTACCTTGGAAACAAGAGATTATACATACACGCCTTCTCCCAAACAGGATTCCATTAAAGAAGGCATGCAAAATGGATTTTGAGCCTCGTGGACTTTGCAGTGTTGCCACCCAACTCTTGATACCAATTGATCCCAAGCCTAAGTATTGAAGAAAACTCAGAAGCAGTGCAGAGGTTGCATCATCCTTCATGTGACATCCAAAGAGATGAGGGTGAGTACCTGGCCTTCTTGTCCTCTCCACCTAGAGATAGCACTTTCCCAAAAAAGTGCAGCAAGATCATTCCTTCCATTCAGTTCAGTGCACTTGGTCTATCTTGTAACACAAAGCACAGCTCTTTGTTGGGACTGGGAACTGCTTGGAGCTGCCACCCTAAACGCTCCTGATGGGCTCTGGCTGCTGGCTTCAGCTGGGCATCTCACCCCACTGGGCATCAGTGAACCTATGTCCCCCTGGAACGGTAAAATTCCTGGCCTTCAGAAAATTAATTGGCTGAGTTTACAAGTACAGCTATAACAGAGAGGATAATTCCCTAGTCAGTGCTGAACAGTGAGCAAGTAGAAATTTATACCAAGATGTAATCAGTGTCACCTCTCATTACAGAACTATGTTTCAGATATCCAAATATCTGGATGCAAGGATTTTATAAAAGTGATGGTTACAGTACATTAAACAAGCTAATAATAAGTAGGAATAATAGCTATTTATTTTTAAAGAGAGATTTAACAAAACTAAGGATTTGTAAATCAACTTATCACAAAATTGGTACTTCCCACAATCCAGCTGGCTTATTGGAAATTGTGCAGCTCTAATGTTCTTGTGCAAGTCCTTTTGCAGCACTCTGAACTGAAATGTAGGGCTACAAAAACACACTAAAAAATTTACAGGGCACTATTCTGCCCACAATGCCAGCACAATAGCTTCTGAGGACATCACCATGCCTGGACCTTACCAACAGACAAGGGACCAGCATTATCCCCAAGGGCTTCCCCGAGGTATTTAACCCCAGACCTGCCTCTGTCAGATGCTCCAGGCTTCCCTATGGCTCTTCTCAGCTGTAATTTACTCCCCTTCCCTGTCTGTCTGTTCTGCTCTTTTTTTTGATGCAATCTCACAAAACCACTCTGGTGTGATTTGGGTGAGACTAGTCACAAAACAATTTAATTCCCAATTTTACAACACAGCACATCACAACTAGAGATCTGGCTTTGACCACTCTCTAGGGATTTTGCAGTTTGTAGCACACAAGACAAATACTTCTTACATATCCCATTTTTGGGTTAAAGAACAAAACCAGAACAAGAAGAGTTTGCAATTTTGATATAACACTTCATTAGTTTCAGTACTTACAACTGCATGACCAAATATAAATGGTTTGGGCTCTCATAGATGTCTTCCAGAGCAACTATATTTTCATGCTTGATCCTGAAAAAATACAAGATAAGATAAGATGAAATAGTGATTTTAATTTTTTTTCAGGACTGCAAAACATGAAACATGAACACGAAACACGAACATTTAACTATTTTTAGTTAAATAATGCTTGTCAGTGTTTTATTCCACATCATAAACTTTTTGCTAGGACATATAGTGATAGAATAAGGGATAATGACTTTTAACTGAAAGAGGGTAGATTTGGATTAGATATCAGGAAAAAATTCTTTATCGTAAGGGTGGTGGGGCACTGGCACAAGTTGCCCAAGGAAATTGCAGAAGCCCTATCCCTGGAAGTGTTCAATGCAAGGTTGGACAGGGCTTTGAGCAACCTGTTTTAGTGAAATGTGTCCCTGCCCAAGGTAGAGGCTTAGGAACCAGATGATCTTTAGGGCCCTTTCAAGAAAGGTAAGCAGTCCAAAGTGCTTCACAGCCTAGAATACAGTAATTATTCAGAAAATTTTCTTTCGATCATCTCTGAAGCCAAAATGTGTAACAGTTAAGTATCTGAGGCATTAGAGGTATGGAGTTCCTGTGTCAGATGAATGGTTGGAAGCTGAATTCTCAGGACAACTTTGATGCAGGGTGCAAGAGAGTGGCAGAGGCAGGGTGCAGGCAGGCAGAGAGAAAACAGGGATCTGACCCCGTGAAGAAGCTGGCCCAGGGAATCAGCAGCTGTATGACAGCCCCACACTCCTTCCCATCAAATTTGTGCCGCTCTGATGTTAAGCCTGGTCTTGACGTCCCAATTTCCCTGCATTATTAGGCACTGAGTGCAACAGCTCCAAGAGTCTTCATGGCTTTTCTACATCCTCACCATTCCCACCAGGCCTCTTGCCAAAGCCCTAGCTTTAAAGACAAAAATCATCTCTACAAGCACACATCTAATTAGCTACTTCAGCAACACCTCTATGAGTTTGTTCCTTAAATGTTTGCAAATAATTTGCAAAGGATATATTTAACTTGTGCAAACCCTGCAGAGACTACCCCAGTGCAAGCCCAGGGCAGAACATTAATTATACCAATTCCAGACAATATTTTAAGAGCAAGGGAAAGATGGAAAATTCTTAGAAGGGGCCACTCATTAAGCAACAGATGGGTATGTTCAGAAGGAAAGTAAACATAAATTGTCAACAAATGCAAAACTCTCTACATGCTTCTAGGTTCAAGTAGCTTAATTAAGATGCTTAATCATGCATCAGGACTTTATCCTCTATGGTCACAAGTGTCCTAACACTTGTGTGATGACGTGGGGAGCAGAAGGTCCCTTGTGCCCAACAGGATCTTTCCTGCAAGCACACAGACTAATTCAATTTCCTCTGAATTCACTGGAAATATTATGACTGACCTGAATTTATGCCCATAATCAGTCATCAAAAGCTGTGTTCATGCAAGGACTTTCACACACAGGAAATTTAACATCAACAATAAGCAAACTCAAATGTAATACACTGCAGGATGTTCGAACAACAAACACATGACTTGGCTCTTCATTCTACCTAAATAGCTGGAAAATCCCATGGTACTTTAGCAAAATTTCCAGGTAGATTGCATCACAAATTAAATTCTTAGTATTTGCAACAGGAAACCAATACACTCCCCACTTGGCTTTACACAACAAATGTTTGGAAACATTTATTTTTTTGTGCAGGTCTAGTGCCTGGTACCTTAAAGGTTAGTTAGGACAATGGCAGGTTTACCTTGTTTAGTTTAGTTGAAGGTATGTTAGAAATGACATTTCAAGCAATTAGTGATTTTTAATGAAAATTACTATATTTATTTATCCACTTTCCTTTATGCACCATACACATTCACACGATCCTTTGCGCTCCTCCTACCATCATGATGATGGCAGTTTAACATAATCAATCTGCCACAACGTTGAAAGCCTCCAGTTTAGTCTGTGGTATGGTTTTTCACCACGCATACACTAATGCTTTGCATTTCTATTTCTGGAAAACCCCAGAGGTTCCCCAAAGCAGCCTCACCATCACACGCATGGTCACCCATGGCGAGCAGCCAGGGAGGCAGAGGCCAGGGAAGAGTTCTGATCAGAGATGCCAGGCTGAGCACCGGGGCTGCCGCAGGACCCTCTCCCCTCCCTGATTTGCAAACCAAATGTCACCGCGCCCTGTGCTCTGCGAGGGACAGAGGGCGGATAAACCTGCTCGGTGGTACAGAGAACGGGGAGAAAAGGTTCAGTTTTAGACCCCAGCCCCGTGGGGTCCTCTGTACTGAGCCCATCTGCCCCCTCTGAAATCAGACGCGGGACGTGAGGGTGTGGGAAGAGAGCAACTATGAAGGGTAATCTGGGAGAAGACAGCTGAAGAAGCTGAATCACCCCCAAAGGACACACAGAGCAGTGCCTCATAGGGGTGGTGGCGCTTGGAGCACGATGTCCCTTGGGGAGGTGGTGTCTGAACGTATCAGCCACCCCAGCTGCTGGTGGCTGCTGCACTCCAGGGGCATGAGAAGATGGGAGGAGGAGTTTTTCTCCTCTTTTTCTCAGCCTCCCCAGGACCAGCAAGGCCTCAGTCGTGGCATTTTGCAATATCCCTGGAGAAGTGCACATGGCACACCTGCAAATGAAGCAGCTTGTCCTGCACAGCATTTCTGTACTCAGAGGAGCTCTCAAATGACAAGCTATTAAAAGGAAAATGGAATTCAAAGCTAAAAAATCAACGACATGGAGAGTACTTGGGCTGAAGCCCACAGTTTAGACAAATTTGTGGGTTGTGTTGCTGGAGCTGGACCAGAGCAGCCATGGGGTTCCCAGCAGAGATCACTGCCATCAGCAGCAGCTCCTCTGCCACTCACTCCAGAAATTCACATAGAAATCCATGTGCTCCTTTCTTTAAAGCATGAGCATGCAATCACTTACAGCCCTGATACACAATAATTAATCCTTCAAGGATGAACAATGTTCATTTCAATAACACGCTGGGTTTGGGCAAGCAAGTGCGGCATCATCACAATGTTTTGGGGATGGAGCAAATTTTGTCCCACTCCTCTGCAAGCAGATCAGCAGTGCTAGACCCGAGTAACAGGCAGACACTCCTGGTTTGCAGGGATACTTGGGTACATCGAGAGCCAAGGAGAGCACTGTAAAGTGGCAGCTACTTGCTGGTCACGGATCAGGAGGGATTTGGGGATGGGTTAATTAACTCCACTTTTATCCCCTTCTAGGAGTACCAAGTGAATCTCAAAGGTTCAGAGGATTCATTCTGCTAAGCCTCCAAATGCCTGCACGCAGCCCTGCAGAAATACTCACCGAACTGTCTGATCTACTCAAGACCTGACAGGATTTATTATTTTAAAAGGTGCTGCTCTCACTTTACAGAAGGGGAAGCACTGTGCAGAAAAACCACAAGTTTTTCTTTTTCTGTAATTACAAGAGAGAATGAAGCAGAGAGGGCCAAGATTCCTCAATCCCAGAGTAATATCTTAATCAATGGGCCATATCATTTCAATTCCTTCTCCTTCCTATCTCGGTAAGAGAATCTTAACCCCACTTCTCTGCAGATCTTTTCTTCCTTCTGTCCTCCCTCTCCAGACTCCTCCCTTTCCCAATATGTGGCTCCCACCCTGCAATAGATGAGTCTGGCTGATTAACTCTGCACAAAGCAGCTCATTGACGCTTTTAGGACACATGATAGTACAATATTAGGGCTGTAGCATGGGCTGGGGTGACAGCAGTTCCCAATACTTGTTTCCAAAGAAAGGAAAAAAGCCCTGGAAGTGAACATCAAAGCATACACTTGCTTAAAGCAAATTAGATCTGATTACACAAATTGATATGAACTAAGGAAAATTGCCCTTGCCACCCTTTCAACCTCCCTTTCATCACATTTGCTACTTTTCCTGACACACCCCCTCCATCCTGGCAAACCCCATGTGCTGCTTGCATCTCCCACATCCCAATGTGTCCCTAAAATTCCTCCTCCTGTGGCACAAAGGGCAGGTGCCACCTCCAGCCACCACATTTTTGTTCAATTTCAGGAATATTCTGAGGCCATTAGACAGGAAGAAGATGTCTGGAAATAAAAATACAAATAAAGAGAGGCTAATTCTTTTTTAGACTCAGCACTTTTCACCCTGTAAGTCTCATGTGATGCTGCAAGCTGTGGGAAAAATAAGAGGAAAATAAACCTAGGAGTGAGAATCAAGGGAATTTAAGTGTACGAAAAAAAAAAAACATAAAGAGGGATTAAACCTGGTGAGAAACTATGAAAAGTTTAGTATAAGAAAGAAACTATAAAACTATGAAAAGAAAGGGTGGATTCCCCCTGTTCAGAGCAGCTCTGGGTTGGACGCTGTGCCTCAGGCAGACACAAACCTTGGGCTGGAGGCAACCATGCAAAATTATCAAGCTTCCCCTCCAGACTTTCAGTCTATGATTCTGCCATGTGCACTTACAAAGGTGTCAATGATACAAATGAATGAAGGCAATGTTTAATATTTTTACACATGGCAGGCCAAGATTTAAAGGAGCAAACTGAACTGAGCAACCAAGGACTTCAAGTGAGTTTTCTGGGCATGGCAGCTGTGCAAACAAGGGCTGACAAAAGAGTGCTTGATCTGCAGCAGAGCCTCAAACACAGACTGGCCCCCTTTGCTTCCTGTGGAGTCATTGCATCAGAGCATTGATAGGGGAATTGTCATTTTTACCTGACTGCTACTGCTGAAACACAGAAACATCCACCTCCAAAGGGGTTGAAATACATACCCGAAACAAGACCTGACATGACCAGGAGTGACATTTGGCCCTGCTTACCAGTTCCCATCACACCAAATGGGCTGTGCTGCAGTGCTGGAGTGGTGATGGGTGCATGGCACCCCAGTGATGCTAAAATCCTCCCTTGCTGCTGGCTGGCACAGAGACACCATGTCCCGCTCACTGTCACCAGAAGTGCACAATCTCCCATAGGTCGAGATCTAGCTCTAATGGACAGTACTCACTTCAACGTTTGCCAAAAAAAAAAATCTAAAAATCAATACATTCCGTGGTCTTTGGCTGGAGATTGCTTTTAAAAAGAAAGGGATTAAAATTTGAAAGTTGATGTACAATAAGGGAAACGAAATCCTTTAATGACTGAGCTTTCTGTACATCTCTGCTGGCTCCTAACCATCCCAGAGGCCAAAGAGCTGGCATTAAACCAGCTGCGAGCTGCCGTGGATCATTAATTAGAGGGGCTGCACTCTGCACAGATAAAAGCAGAGAATCCAGATTTTGCTGTTGCTTTGGCTGCTGATCTGCCATGAGAGCATGTGAAACACCCCAGCTACAAGCCACAATTGATTCATTTCACTAATATCTATCATATTTAACACCAACAACCAGGATCAGGTAGGAGAATACTGTACAAAAACCTTGGGCAAACACAAGAGCTGTTTAAGTAGGGCAGGTCCCCCCCACAACAACTCTTTCCAAGTCAGTGTTACATTTGCAAGACGTGACATTTAATGCTGCACCTCCACGAGCAGCACATGTCACGGGTAAAATGCCACAAGAAAGCACGAATAATTTTGCAAAAGCCAGAACTAACAAAGCGTGAGTCTGTGAGGATTCATGGCTTTGAGGAACCAAAGGTCTTTGAGAATCAATGCTCCATTATTCCCACACCTACCCTGGAGAGAGTTTTGCCAGCAGTATGAGGGTTGATGAATTCACCAGTTGGCCAAGGGAGGTGTTTAAATCACAGTTTCTGCTGTGGAGTACACTGCAAACTTACCTCTGCTCAGCTGTCTTATTTGTTTGAAATGAGTCAGTAATTTCAACAGATAGTAGGATAGTCTCACACATGTTCAGAGGGAGTGATCAGATCAGATTGCTTTCCACTTGAAAGAAAACCACCAAAAAATTTTCATGATGACTCAGAAGATGTGAGGATGAATGGGAACAAGCCAGCCTGATCTCAAGGAGAAACTCTGGCAATTCTGCTGAGAGGGGAATGGGGCAGAGTGAGATGGCAGGGGTTGGTATGGGGAAGGAAACTCGTGGCTGTCCTGGAAATGGTTGGCTGGCTGCAGCAGAGCTCTGCCTACCATTCCTGCTCTCAAAAAACATTCCAATACTGATGCTGTGAATGAGATTTGCACTGCCTTGCCTCAGTGCCATTCTTGTAGAGGGGCCCAAAACTGGCACCATGATTGGAGGTGCAGCATCACCAGTGCAGAGTACAGAGAAACAGACACTGCCCTGTTCCTGCTGGCCACATTATTGCTGATGTTTGGGATTTGAAAGGGGGGGAGGAGAGTGTGGTGCCTCACATCATACGTGTCCAGTTGATTTTCAAGGGTCCACATTGTAAGAGGCCACCAGATTGATGTCACCAAGTCAACAACCTTCCCCTGAAATGGACGCCTCTGGAGATGGCTTTAGAAGAAAGGTGGAAGGTTAATGACCTTGACATTAATTTCTATTACTTCATATCGCACACAGTGTCCTCCCACTGCAGTCAACAAGAACATGGTCCAGCAGTGGTGACAGCTTCTCTGCAGAAGGGGCTTTGGTTCCCACCATCTCAGGGCAGCAGTCTCCCCCTCTCTCACTCACAAACACGCATGCAAATAATGCAAAACTTAGAGAAGCCTCAGATCAGACACAGAGCAGACATGTGAACAAAACCAGGCAGATGTCAGTTCCTCAGCAAAAGGTGGTTCTACAGAGTCTGCAAATCCAAAATACCTGGTTTTTCTCTCCTACTACACTTGGATTGCCGGCATGTTTTTGAAGTTATATCCTTAATTTGCCTATTGGAAAGAGCTGGAGGAGGTTTACTGGGTTCAGTACTGAATATTCCCTTGCATTAAAAATAGGAGAGCTCATTTTTATGAGCTGTAACATAGAAATGGTGCTACATCCCCATGCCAGACGGTGTTTTTCGACCTCCTCTGATCTCCTACCACAGAGATACCTTTTGTTCCCACCCACATTACATATCTTGCCTTGCTTCATCTAACAACTGGGTAAGGGACAGCTAATTCCAGCTCAAAGCCAGATGGTTCAGTGCCCATATGCTGACTGCCTGGCCAAATTAGTTAAATCTCCGTGGCTGGAAGGACAAGGAGTTGAACTTTGGGGTCACGTGGGGGCTTCAAAACACAGACTGCTCACAACACAGGAAGGAAATTAATGTCTTCACTAATATCTTTAAGATCTCTATGCTTCTGTCAGGTTAATTTGGTCTGCTTTGGAAAACCTGCTAGAGGAGAAAGACCCTAGATGATGGTACACAAAGGTAAGCATGGAGGGATGAGCCACTTCAGAACCTTTCCTCAGGTGTGACTGAAGAGGAGACTGTGACAAAAACTCCACTGTTGGTAGCAGGCAGCAAGTGGCTCAGAGCAGGTGTCTGAAGGAAGTAGGAACAGTCAAAATTCAGGAGAGGGATGCCCACCAAAAGACCTACTTCTATTAGCCTTAGAAGACAGTAATGATTTTAAAATTAACACGGTTTCCAGTTTAGTTTTTTCACACTTCATGTAATTTTCTGTAGGCAAAGCAATGGGCCAGGATGGGATTTGTCCTGATCCAGTGTCCTAGCAGGAATCTGAGTGGTTCTGCTGTCAGTGCAGCTGACACCTCTGGGTGTCATGAGAGGTATCAGGACACCTTGTCTCATGATTATACAACTCAATCTCTTGCCATTTCATTTTCCAGATCCTACCCATCACCTCTATAACCTCCTGTTACTCAGGAGTGAAGACCCACAAGCCTTTCCATCCATTTCAATGGCCTTTCTTCCCTAGCACTGCATGTCCTCTATAGCAAATCCTAGCCTTATGTACCACGTGCATAAAATGTTCTCATGAGATCTCACAGTGATAAAATCAAGCTGGAGACATTCCACAGAGGGAAACCTGAGCTGTGTAGTTAATCACCTGTAGCACCAACTGGCTGTGTCAAAACCTACCCACATACACCTTGAAATTTCTGATGCCTGCCCTATCTCATGTTGTCCTCCCTAGTGAGGTCACAACAGAGCTCAGACAAAGCTGAACAATTTCAGCACAGAATCATGGGTTTTCACCAAGCACTGGTGGAAATCTATAACCCCCCACAAACATAACAAATCAATTTAAGTACTTTGAGAATAACCATGAGTGATTCCTGGATCACACACCTGGATTTAGGTGCTGATCTTTTGCTCACTTGTCTCAAACATTTTCAGGTGAATGCTCCTCAGCAGCCATTCAAGGGGAAGAAATTCAATCTCTGGGTCTTCTACTACTTAAACTTCCAACTGTAGTGTGAAGACTAGGTCAAAAAAACCTTCTGGAATGCTTGTATTGCTGCAGTTCCGGCAGCCCATTCAAGAACAGGAATATCCCCTGTCAGTACCATGTCAAGAATATCCCTGACTCCCTCAAGAAGCAGACCACACCATGAGAATGATGGGTTCCAATTGGTGGATTCCAACTGACAGTGATCAAAAAGGCTCACAAAGCTTGAGCAGAAGCCTCCAGACTGTTTAATGTGAAACACATCAAAACAAATATTCATGATTAATTAATCATTAAAGGTGAAGAAGATAAAAGCAGTGTCTGCAAGGATTTATCTCAGACAAAACCAGTGTACCATCCTTTAGTTCTTGGCAGCAGCCCTGTTTTTGCACTGTGGAGGACTGTGGATTTACGTGTGCAGCCAGTAATTAGGGATGATTCCCACTCCCGTGCCTGGGAGACTGAGGAGCCACGTGTGAGTGGTGAGCAGCTCCTGGGCTGAGGTGGGTTCCTCTGGAGGTGTTTCACAAACATAAAACCAGGGTCTGCTTGCAAAACCCATGAAAAACAGGAAGACTGACACTCTTGGAAGGGTGATCTGGCTGCAGTCAGAGCAACTATCTTTGTACATTGCCTCACAAAATGAGATCTTATTAGTTTCCAGTGAATGAAGAGCTGAATAAGTGGTGTAACACTGTGTGGCCTCCTGGCTTTCAGAGGAGTGCCGTGTGTACACATACACCCAAGTTTCTATTTGAAACCTGGCAGCAGACACTCCACCTCTGAAAAGAAAGCCCTGCCATCCGTGAAATTCCCATTTGAAACAGACGCAGGGGTGTTGTTGTCTACTGTTATCTCCTTCACTGGTTTGAATACACACTAATGAAGGGTGAATGCCATAACACCCACACACCTGAACAGGTAAGTTACACGGGAGCATGGAAGAAAACACCTATTCAGAGAAGCAGAGAGTTGAAAGACATGACAAAGCCAGGTATTTCATTCCACCATATGGGGAACAAATGTAGCTGCCACCCAGATGTGACAGAGCTGGGACTCCCAGCTGTGACTTTTACAGCATCTATATCGAGTTACCCTAAAAGTTAATGCATATGGGTGAGGTGGAGCTGAACTGCTGATGATAAGAACAAGTAACAGCACAAAGGCAGAGATGTTTATGTACTCAGAAAACACTGATATAACCAAAAAGACACTTTGCCTCACAGCGGGAAGCAGGGCTATGCTCCACAGTCACATCCAAAGAGGTTTATGCCTCAAAACCACATTTTCCCCACAAGAGAAGCAGAAAATGGGCAACCAAGCACAAATGACATTGTGAACACAAATTTCTTGTCCCTCAACAAAGCTGAGTCGTCCCCTGCATGCTCATTTCTGCTGACTGTTGCTGGGCAGCCTAGGAAATCACAAGCTTTGATTGAGTCTCGTTAGACTGGGTGTGCATGTGACAATTAAAGCAGATTACAGTTCCTCAGTGCCATGCCAGTGGTCAACAGAGTCACACTTGCCCAGCTGCAGGTGTCTCCTGCAGTGAGGAGCAGCAAATGCCCTCCAAAATGGGTTGGGGACCCTATGTGTGCAGGTGATGTGTTTCTGCATGAGGCCATAGTGGTTTTAGCCCCACAAAAGTGCATCACACTCCTGAGGGATGCCCGCAGCCTCAGAAATGGCTCATGAAAGTAGCGAGATGGCATGATCAGAAGTGTTTGAAAAGCAAAAGGGTTTAATTAAGACAAAAATAACAAACTATACAAAACAAAAGTGGTTTAAGCTGTGCACAGTTCAGGGAGGATCCATACACCTGCTATCACACCCTGAAAATGCCCTGAAAATCTCTGTGCTCTCCCGTAAGTATTCAACGACCAAGGAGCGGTTTTTGGCATGCTGCCCGATAGAAAATAGCTACAGTTCTTGAGGTACAGCTCAAGGATCCAACAGGTGCCTTTGTCCTGGCATTGGGCCGATTATGGTGAGAAAAGCATAGAAGTTTCTAGTTCTTTTGGTTTATCAGGGGTGAAACTTAAACTCTTTCCTTTTATGGAAACACCTGCTAAGGTTGGGGGTGCACTGCTACATGCAGGGGGTACAGCAATAACCACTTTGCTGCTCCTGGCAGGTGTGGGTTTGAGTTTTGATGTGTCTCAATGTGTTTGTGTCACTGGGGCCACTGTGCATCGGCGGTGCTTGCCTGCATCCTGCCCACCTGGCTGGCCCAGGACCACGTGTCCAGGGAGCAGGGAAGCCTGGCAGAATGGGGTGCAGGAGCAGAGCTCTCCTGGGGCTCCTCGGCAATCCTTAGCTGGCATCCAGGTAGTGGCTCTGACTCAAGTACTCAGTCTGCCAGGACAAGCCACATGACAAACTCATCAGCAGCAAGCTGTCAGAAAACCCCCTCCTTCCCACCAGGCTACTGGGAAGCCAATTTTATTTTTTTTTTTTTTTAAATTGAGACAGAAGTATAAGTTAGAGGCTAGGCAGGTTTCCACATTTCATCATCACTGTATTAGGATACTCCTACACAGAAGACTGCTCCCCCAGTTGCCTGTGGGAAGTGCCAATAGCCCTCGGGTGAGTCACAGACACCCTGCACCATGAAAGAATAAGTGGGAAAGCTCTGCACAGTGAGGGATTGATCCTGGAGGACAGACCTTGCCATTCCATGTTCATTATGAGTTACTGTCCTCAATCACAGAGCATAGAAAAGCAAACTCAAAGGCAGAGCCACTTCTCCTGACACTTGTGTGAAAGCAGTGGGACTCCTGAAAGTCCCGGCATTGCTCCAGTGCACAGCTGGGAAATGACAGAGGAGAACACGGCTCCAGCCCTCCATTACTGAACCTGACACTTCAAAGCCACAGTGAAGGCTACTGATGTTCAAGTCTGGTTTATTTTCAACCTGCCCAGATTCTAGGGACAAAAAAAGTCTTCTACTTCCACTGCCACTTGGTTTGCTTTGCATGTGGTCTTCAGGAAAGAAGCAGAGGGAGAGAACAGGAAAAAACCCTTCCAGCAATGGGCAGAATTAATAATGGAACAATTCAGCTGTGCCAAGTCTTGGAATCTTTAATCAGGCAAGATTGCTGGGGGTCTCACTTGGCTGGATTCGTATCTTGGCAGCATCACTGTAAAGTCCAAAGTAGACTTGAGCTCAATACATCAAGTGACAGAAAAGTCATTTAACCAGAACAATATAATTAGCAGAAATCCATTTTAATAAGGATGCATTTTGCTTGTGTATAACAGCTAATTGGTTTTTAACCAGGTGAGAATAAGTTTGAGAAGCTTAATCTCCCCAGTTTTACAAAGGATATCATAAAGGGGGGTCTAATTAAAAATTAAATCATGAAGTTCATTTATTCCTGCTGCATGCATCAATGTGGAGCCTAGGGACCCTATGTATAGGTTTCTATTTTTAGGAGAGAAACCTGGATTCACAAATGTCCCCAGAGTGCCTTTGGAGAAGTAACAGAGGAGTTTAAAACGGAAGCCAGCTCTCGACTTGCAGCCACTTGCCCAGAAAAGAGGACTATAAGCTGTAGTTCCCTCTTTTCTTATGGCATGGAAATATAATTTTTAAAAACAGTCACTTAGTAGGCAAGGACCAGACTTCTAAAGATTATTAGGTACCATATGATGCAAGTAACTTCTTACAGTAGCAAAGCATCAAAGTGCTTTCAAACTTCCTCCTGGGTATCTTCAGACAGCTAAATATATTAAAAATATATATCTAAAAGATTTTTAAGAGTGATGTAGGCATTGAAGGGCTGGAAGACTGGAATATTTCCACGGTTTTAAATCTCTTAATAACCACTGCAGAAAGAATTTATGTTTTTTAAATATGTCACTGTGGCACTGTCCTGCAACAGAGCTTAGAGGTTAACAACACCAATATTTCAGACAGCAACAAGCACAATATTAATGTCATAAGCAGCAATTAGTGTTAAAAGACAGCAAATCCTTCATGTAAAATAAATGCATGTCTAGCTGTGGGAACAGTAGGGCTAAAGAGCAATACTGCAATGACATCTGGTTATTTTTCCATTATTCTAGCTAGGTTTTACCATTGCCCACTGACTTTTTGCAAGGATGATGAAGCAGAAATGGGAATAAAAATACTTTGAAAGTAGGAGTTAGTAAATGTACTTCAAAGGACATTGATAGCAAAATTTCTCTTTGTCAATTCCTTGTTTTCATTCATGCCATTAAAAAGAAATCAGTATGAAAAAGTGGGTTGTTTCATGGCATTCAAGAAAATGTTTTCTAACCACCTCGCTTATAAACTACAGTTGTATAGATTTCTAATATTTTATGTAGCCAAGTCACACATACAAGTCACATGTGGTGACTCATTTTTTCCTAAGCAATACATCTAATTAATTCAAGGTATTTAGAATGAAAGGTAGCTATTAGATGAAGACTAAAATAAATGGTACTAAATAGAGCCTTAGTGATGATGGACACAGGGCATTCTGGTAACATCCCCTTCTCTGCTGTGCTAAAAGCTGTGTTGCTCCCCATGAATAAAGCTGTATTAATAAATGAAAGCTGTATCCTGCTTAAAGAGCACTGGCCAATAGAGCTTGTCAGGATGAAGCTGGAGGACCCCTAGGACACCAAATACATTTGGTTTCACAGTTTTGACCTGGGTGGAGCATGTGTGCGGGGAGAAATTTTCTCCAGCTCAGCCTTTGAGGCAACTACATGCCTGGCTTCTCCCAGAAAAAAGAGTTACAAAGCAAGGGGTGTGATTTTATAGCATTCACTCCTGCCTATTGTCTGTTTAATTGGAGTGATGCATTCACTTATGATACATCATGAAACAGTCATCACCCCTTCTTTTATCATTACCTCAGCTTTATGTGGCATCAATAAATCCAATGCCTTGTCACAAATTGCAAGTGTATCAGTGCTTCATAGATGCTGAGCACAACAAGTAGAAAATGCTGGGAAAGTAGCTGGTGATGTGATTAGCATCACAAACTGATGAGGTTAGGAGTTCATTTCTAGATGAATGTACACATTCTCACGGGTCTTATCATCTGCGATCTGGTGATCTCTCAAGAGCTGGATTTGGAATGAAATTTACAGAATGTCTCAATTCTGAATGCAACACAAATGTGGGCACAGATGTTCCTATACAATTCCTAATTTGTGCTTTAGCTTAAAACCTAGAATTGCACAGGTCCTTATCAATTATGTGTCTTCTCATGTGTCACACTCTCCTGCACAGTGCCCCTTGAAGTTCAAATCCAAACTGCATCAGAGTACCAACCTGACCAGCATCCTGTTCTAGGCTTTTTGCCCTGTTTTATTGCTTTATCCATCTAGTTATACTTCAACTTGTGAACTACTGCATTATCAGGTTACTCTGTGTTCTGGTGGGATTTTAAAATAACAACCTATTTGATGCAAATAATTATTTCCTCCAGCCAGGAGGGCATTTGTGTGCTCTCAATAGGATGGTAAGAGGGAGGAAGCTACCTGCTGAGCTAATGCTGTGGCTCCGAGTTTCCATTAACCTTCTAACTTCACCCATTTTTCATTATGAAATCATGAACTTCAAACCAAGCACACAGAAAAATGTACATTTCTCCCCCACTCACAGAGCTCTGACGTATGACTGGAAGCGATGTTTTCACACTTTAAAAAAATCCACATTTGACCTAGGACTGAAAGCCGAAGTTGGCAAAGCCGATGGAATTTGTTGAAGAAGTTTTGAGGATTTCCAAGGGGGCTGCAGTTAGCTTGGAAATATGCTCAGCCTGGCACCAGCTACCAGCAAACACAGTGAAAAATACTTTGGAAATGTTTAGGGGAAAACAAACATGAATCCATCTGCCCAAAATACATTTGGGCTTCCATGTGTGGCATCACGCCAACTACAGGGCACATTGAGAGGAGCAAACTTACTGCCAAGAAATCAGCCAGAAACCTCCAGAGACACCAGACACCAAGGAATGTCTCTCTGGCACCTTATTTATCTTTCTGAAAGGTACAACCAAGTAGACCCAGTCATTTGGAATGGGCAGGAAAGTATCAGTCCCTACTCCAAGAACACACGCTTGCAGACATTTAGATGGTAAAATAACCAAACCTCCCGTCTCTATTTACACCTGAGCTGGTCCACACAACGGCGGTGTCAGACCTGTGAGCTGGTTCTGGTGACACCATGAGGAACAAGTCAAGCAGACTCACTGGGGGACAGACAGGCTTCAGTGGCCTCTAACCATGCCTATAATACCAGTGAAGTCCCACTGTTGAAATCCAGTGTACAAAATCTGAGCAGTTAATGCTGCATCAGTCATGCATGTGCTCAGTTCAGACACAACTCACTGTTATCATTTTGATTAATAGACTGTTGAACTATGCTTTGCAAACTCCATACCAGATACAGGTGGAGCAGAAACAGTGGCTCTGTTTCTAAAATGTCGCTTTGCTTTTGACAGACATAAATACACTTCTGAGTAGATAACCAGAGTTGCCAAATCTCACAGTACATAATCACGCAGTGTGAAGAGTTAAAACACTTAATCTCACAGTAGTCTAATTGTTACTCAGTGTCTCCTGCTTCATCTGCATTTCTGGTTTTGTTTCTATGTCTTATTTTCTCCTCTGCTTTGAGCTGCTTCCCCCTTCCCCCATCCATTTACTCTTTGTCAGAAGCACACCTGAAGGTGGAAATCTCTTCCTCCCTGTGGCAGCTGTCTCACACACACAAGACATCTCTGTGGCTGCTGCTTGCACCACCCATGCCATGTGATGACAACAGGTCACAATTTACAAAGACCTGTGTTTCCATTTGTGCTGTTTCTGAGACCCTGCTCAGGGGAGCAACCAAAAATAAAATAAAGAGAAAAGAAGAGTCACAAACTTGCAGGTTCAGTTACTTCAATCTCTGGCCTTTTTCATTCCCCCACACTGCTGCAAAGCACATTTTCTAGTCTATGTTTTCGACTGAGCCCATCTATGCAGTATTCATTGCCTGTTCTCTGGCCATGATACTTTCATTTATGTTTTTAAGGACCCTCTTAGCCTATTCCCATCTTATCTGTTGCTCCTCCTGACCCTTGAATCCTGTGCTCCTGGTGCTACTGTCACTAGGAAAGGGTGAAAACACCTAAAGCCAGGAGGCTCTGTAGCCTGGTAGGCAGCAAAGCCAAGTTAATGGGACCTGTGAGCTGCCAGGAGTCTCAAAAGGAAGGGAGTGCACAACCACAAGCAGGAAGCCCCTCTCAGCTGGATACCCACCTCCTGCAAGGACAACAGGGCTCCTGAGTGAGCAGAGGCTGCTTAGGTACTGCCCAGAGGTAGATCTCTGAGCTCCAGCAAGGGATAGGAGCTGCAGCACTGCCTTTGCATATTTCTGTGCATGTCTCCATCCAACATTTTAACTTTCTGGAGGGCCGCTCTCAGGCTCCCAGCTCCCTCTGCAGATCATTTCCTCAGGCCTTGAAGCACATGAAGGCAATCTGCATCCTAACCTGGCTCTCGGGGTTTCCTTTTCCTTCCAAATAACAATTCTACAGTTAGAAGGTGGGACTTGGTCAAAGAGCTCTGCAGATAAACAACTTCCATCTCTTTTTTTTTTGCCAAAATAACTGTCCTCTTGGGAGGAAGAACACAGATGCCTAATGGCCCAAAGGAACTCAACTTTCAGTTGATTAAAATAAAAATGGCCCTTGAAAGTGGAAAAATTCACCCAGGGAAGGGACTTCAACCTTAAAAGGAACTGTGACCTCTCAGCACCCACTCAGAGGGATTTGCCAGCTGGGAACAGGGCCTAAGCAGAGCCTAACCTGAGGATGTGCTGACACAGCAGACCAAGGGCACAGCTCCTTTTGAAAACCTCCCCATCCTTGCAGAAACCCCAAGGAAGGAATCTGCCTTCTGAAGATAACTCTGTCAGCTGCCTCCCAGGATGAATCCACTCGCTGTGCAAGATCTGTCCTAGTTCTAGACTTCACCTGGGTACATGTCTGCTGAGGATGTCAGCTATGAAAAGCATTTCTAAAGATGGTCAGAAAAAAGTTAGAACATAACTCTCCATCAAATACTGCTAACCTCTTCCAGGACTAAAACATCTCCTTGTCTGCCCAGATTGACCACAAAGACACTAAAAAGAGCTTTCAAACAGAGAAATCTGAAATTAGCTACCAAACTTCAAGAAGGTATGTCTGTGACCTGTGTTTTATAAGCCCAAAAGCAAAATGATTAGCACCTCTGTTGAATTTGCCAGAAACTGGCAATTCCTCATCCAGTTGATGCATTACTCAGACACTGTGGTGATGGTTTGCAGTATGAAACAAGACAGATATGTGCACACCCTCTCTGCTCACTGCAACCCCTTGACTACATTAAGCCTCCATTCCAAACAGGATTTACTTTTCATCATTTTATAAACAAACTGAGTGGTGTTGAGGATGAAATCCTCAGCAGGGAGTGAGGCCAGCAGCTGAAATCAAGAGGCCACTTTACTCTCTGAGTTTCAAATCATGGTCCAGAATTGATGAAGAAGGGTCTACTTCCCTGTCCCTCAGCATGACCATCTGCTCCCATCTCAAGAAATCTCACTTACAGCATGACTTTTTTGGTCAAATACTCATGGATTTTTAACACAGAAACCTTTGATGTCCAGGTGAAGCCCTTTGGAATGGGAACTGTTACACGTTTTACAATATCAATGCATTTTTTTAAGACTAAAGCATATTTTAAATTTCTAAGGATTCACTATGATTAAGTGTGCTGTTATATAAAGAGGATCCCTCCCATGAGTAGTGCCAGTGGTGATCCCATCTTTCATCCAATGAAAAACCAAGCAATATCCTTCTCTGTAGGGATCCATGGCTCACATAAACCTGCTAAGATGGTACAACAGCTATTTTAAGACATTTTAACAGAAAATATGCCTTTACTTCTCATAATCATAAGCTTCCAGATCCTCTGGCTGATCCACACAAAAAACCTTAAGAATCCCACTGGCACTGTTTGCAAGCAGCTCAATCTTATCGCTGATTACATCCAGTTAGATTTTATTTCAGAAAGAACCTTGTTGAAGTAAAAAAAAAAAAAAAAAACCTAAACAAATGTAAAACTACTGCAACTAGGAAGAGATTTAGAGCCTGATTCTCCAAACAAAGTATTCTGTCAGGTAATTTTTTAAAAGGAAGGTGATACAGTACTTCCTTTTGGTAGCATTTCTTATTTGTTTAACTAAAGGTCAGCAAAAATAATAAAAAATCTGTTGTCTCAGTGACTACAAAGGTAGATATCAGGCCTGGGAATCTGCTCCACTTTAGAAGAAATAAATTCCTGTCAACAACCAGCACATTTTGCAAAACACTTCTTTCACTTCTCCCACCTCTCTCTGGGTTGAAGGCTGTTGGCTAAACTCTCTTGCCCCATAACTCCATCATGCAGATTCCTTGTTCTCCTGACACTTTCACACAAATGGTCTTCCACTTCTGGCACCTCTCAGCCCTCTGTTTTTTTTTTTTTTCCCCTGTAGACACTGAATGTGGAAAATACTACTTATTTTTCAACTGCTCTGTGGCAAGCAGGAGAACAGGCTAAAACCTGGAGCCCACCCACCTTGAGAACCTTCGTCCCAGCACATACTTCTGGTGGAGATTCCTTGACAGCACCATTCCCCAACTATTCTGCTCCCCCCTCAGAGCCAGGGTTATCATATCTGTAGCAGCCCCTTTGGTTCTTTTAATTTCGAGAAACCTTAGCTTTGCCAATCTACTGAGAGCTGAGGAAATCTGTGTTTCTCCACTAGAAGCCCCCTCTACTCCCTGTTTATTCGAGGACATTTTCTCCCATAGTGCCTTATCTTTGCCATTGTTTCATGGTCTAATTACTTCCCTTCTGAGAACTTAATTTAATTTATCTCCTTGGAGTCAGGCAGGATCATATCCAATATGTAAACTCAGCTGGGCATGACATTCATACAAACAATGGCTCCTCCTGCACACAATTCCTGCCCTATCACAAGCAATCCCACTTAGAAAAGGGAATGAGCATTTGTGAAAGTCACAATTTATTGCCATTATTGCAGCAATCTTGTACTGTGAAAACTCAAGCTACTCCTAGCCAAAGCATGCTGCAGTTTCCTCAGAGGAAACAAAAATATTTTTGGATGAAGAATAAATAATCAGCTTGGAAAGGCCTGAACAAAGAAGACTCTGACTGAATTCTAATGGAAGGAAATTGTTTAAACAAGTGTTTGTTTTCTGAAATGTTAACAGGTTTCTGGTGGTGATCTGTACTGATCCATACAGTGCAGTACAGCTAAAAATGACTTTTTCCCCCACCTTCTCTGCTCTTTATATTCCTGTGCTCTTTGCTGAGTGTCTCTCTAGCTTGGTACCTCGAGTGTTGTTACTTCTGGCCCATTTCTGGATGTGTCGCCAGGATGTTGTGGCTGCAGTCAGTGGTACCATTCCACATGCTTTGTTAAAACATGGGAGAACAAACCAGATGACATGGACTTTAAATGAAATCTTTATTCCCTCTCTGTTACTAATATGGGCTGTGGCAATCTTGCATATTGGGATGTTGTCTAATAGTTGCTTTCTCTAGGCAGCTTATTTTCCCCTCAGAGTGGGAGGAAGAGGGGTTTATGTACACAAAATGAATAACATAATTGACAGAAAAAGTCTCTACAAATAGGAGGAAAACAACCTCAACCTAGATAACTAGAAGGAAATTTCATTTAATTATATAGCCAATTTTTGACTAAATAATTTCAGATTTTTTTTAAAAAATGAAAGCACAAAGAGCATTTGGGAAATTCTTTTTAATTATTTATAATTTATAAATAAAAAAAATTAATTATACTCATAATCTCAAACATGCTGAATTAGAGATCTTCTAACTCTACTAGTCAACACATGGAATAAAAAAGTGAGCCCAAGTTGAAGCTGCTGTTGCTATTATCCCCCACAGAGGAGAGCAGAGTATGCTGTTGCTCAGCATCACTGCTGGTGGCATGGTAAAGGTAGGGGGTGGCAGCTGCAGGAGAATGCACACAAGACTTTAGCAAATGCCAACTTGTCTAGTGGTCTGCCACTGAAACCAGATTTGGCTTAATTTCCATCTCACACTGCAGAAATCAGAACAGCCTATTTGAAAATAAATATGTCATTGCTGAGGCCAATTAAATTTTGTAAGCTGTGACCAGGGGGAGAAGAAAGGATGAGAAGTTTGGCTTCATAATTAAAGCTGACTGCAATCTAAATTACTAAGATATTTTGGCTTGTCTTGATTGCACATTCCCCAAGATAAAACTCTAATGACTGCCTGATCTGGACCTCCCTCCATGTGTGGTTGTCAGGAGCCTGTTACAATCCCTCCTGCAGAGATGGGCCCTTCCAATTTAGGCTGTAGTGCCTCCTATCTTTACAGGGGAGCCCTGTTCAGTCCCCAGCTGACATAACAAGTGCTCATCTGCTAAAATATGAATGGGAAAAAGGAAATAATAAAAGCAAAGACCATAAAGCAGAGGCCAACTGATGAGCAAAACACCGTTTTTGCAATTTGGGCAGACACTAATCCCTGAGAAGGATCTTTCCTTAGAAAATCACACCCAAGATCTTACTTAATTCAGGGCAAGCAAAGCAGCATGCCAAGTACAAAGACAAGTTGTTACAACTTCAGGACATTTTTTTCATGCCAATGCCAGTTTGACATGTGTCCCACCCTATAAAATTATTTTATATTGCTTCTTCCTGTGTGATACCACCTTTAAAACAGTAATTAGAGGACGTGTTTGTTTAGAGGAAAACAAATTACTTCTTTGCTTCAGGGCCTGCTTAGCATGTCAAGTTCTCCTGGAACCAGAATAAAATCATCAGTGAAAAATAAATATTCTGTGTACAGTTTCATGCAGAATGTAACACCTCCCTCCAAGGTGCTCATGCATCATTTAGTGCTTAACACATTCCCAAGAAGCAGGAAATAACTCAGACAAGCATCAGCACTTAACCATTTGAGGGCAGGCATCCTACTGCAGTGATGTCTTGAGCAAGGTGGAACCATTTCCAGTTCCCAGAAAGGAAACAAAAGGACTTGGTCCCCACCTTGGCTCCAGGTGAGCATATTTACCTTGCCAGTCTGATCAAGGAGTTCACAAGAAACTGGGCTCAGTGCCTGGTTTCATTCTCACCGTGGGTCGTTCAAACATTCGTGTGCTGCATCTCACCACAACATTTCAGCCTGTGCTGGTCCCCTGCTCTCTAGGCCATCCAAGAACAGGTTTTAGTACTAATTTAAGGAATTTATATACTAAGTTAAGCTTTTCTTACCCCAGGGAGCATCTGCCTTTCTAATAGACTCAGATATTTCAGCTATGGCAGTCAGACACAAAAGGTTTGGCAGGTACAAGGAAAAGGGACAAACGGTATCCCAGTGGCTGAGCCAACACTGTGGAAGAGCTTCCTGGAGGTGAGCAGGAGGACACACAGTGTTTGTTTGGGCAAAGTAATGGTTTTTTTCTACATGAATCACTATTAAAGGATATTTGTCCAGGGTGGGGTCTCAATCACCACCACAATCCAAACGATTTCTAGCAGGACTCGTGTTCTTGCCGTCATCAGATTTGCTAAAAGATGTGTTCCCTCATCAATGCTTTTCTCATAGACATTAGTAAAACATTGCCACCTCTTCACAGGCAGAGAAGGATTTTTTTTGTACTTCATTGTTTTCAGTGTTGCAAACACAGTGCCAAGATACCACAGTGAGAGATAGCTATGAACTATGATGATAAAGACATTCCTTTGAGGCTAAGAAATGCACACACAAAAGGGTTTATAATTTGGTCCATACCGCAATGCACATCATGTCATAGAATCATAGAATCACTATGGAAAAGACTTCTAGGATCACCAAATCCAACTGTCAGCCACGTTCACCACTAAACCATGTCCTCAAATGCCATATTTTTATGGTTTTCAAACACTTGCAGGAATGGTGATCAATGACATCTTGCATGTGGCTTTTCTGTTTATAGCAGACAAGTCAGTTGAGTGAGGAACACCATTAACTCCAACAAAGGCATGCAAAAATACTGGAATTCTTCATGGGACAACACACCCAATGCTACTGCAATCATTTGGGTTTGAGCAGAATTGCCAGCCGGGGACTGGAAAAGAAGGTGTTAAGGTATCTGGTGGGCAGAGACAGCTGTGAAATGGCTTAGCCTTTCCTAAGTCAGAAATACCACATGCAGATTACAGAAATCACAGTGTTGTCTACTCGGTGGAGGATGTCTCCTCAGGGCTTTCTTTCCAAGCAGCCTGAGCCACGGTAAAGGTCAGCATGGTTTACAGACAAATCTATTTTGTAATACATGGAGCACACTGTGCCTCACACACAAAACTCACTGCCTTGGATCGACACAAATCCTCGTGGGCATCTCCCTGCAGAGCAGGAAGGACAGGAGGAGCTCAGTCAAGCATCAGATTTGCCATCCCTGCACCATGCACACATGGGAAAACACACCTGGGTTAGCTGGTGGTATGAACACCTGAGCCCCTGTTGTTCTGCAGCCTGAGGGCTCATTGATCCCTGTTTGGATTTGTTTTGACTCAGGCAGTAAACACTGGGTAGGTTCAAGCTCTTGTGCAAATCTTCCTTCAGCCATGACCACAACATTACATCTGGCCATGAGTCTCAAACATATGGATGCACTTGTGACAACATTTGGAAATAGCTTCCTTGAGTGCAAGGATGATCTGGCACATACCTTCCACTTGGCTGTTTATAGCTTTTAAAGCCTACCTGCAAAACTCCTCTGTCTATGAAATACTAAAGGCAAATTTGAACAAGATGTAAGCTTGCAAGGGGGTTCACAGTTCCCCTTCAAATTCTTGGCATTTGCGATCACTTTCAGATTTTTTTTCTATTTTAAGTGAGAAGTGCAAAAATATGCAGCAGGAATTAACTGTTTGGGAACCTCTTCAGCATCCAAGTTGGGGAAAGCTTCTTCTTGAATCTTCTCATCTTTCTCCATTCCCACTTTCTCCTGGATTACTCAATCTCAAAAGCATCCATGTAGGCATGTGTCATGCTTAAATATATTTTTTATTTAGAGTGACGTGTGTGTGCTGTGCCTCCAAGGGAAGGGGGGATTAGTAAATCTGTAATGATCCCAAGCAAGGAGCAGTTTTGGTCTATAATGGGACAATAACTCCTATTAGCAGAGCTTCTGGAAAAGCTTCTGGTCCCACTACAGCAGACCCAATGCAGCTTCTTTGATCAGCAGTAGAATTCTTCACCATTATCAGAAGTAAAGAGGAGAAAATGTGTGGAAAATTTGTTTACAAAACAGCAAGACCAACTGCTCACAATGTTCCACTTTATTTTTAATACAAGGAGAAGCACAGCACTGCAAAGCAGTTTTTAATTCACTGCTTTCTCCCAGCAATACTTTTGGCTTTGTACAACAGTGCCACGTGCTGATATTTATGTAACTCAGTAATGGCTATGATTTTGCTTCAAAAATATTATTTCAGTGTGGCTATGCCATCACCCAACCAACCCTGATGCACATGTGGCTTCAGGAGGAGTCTTGGGGAAGAGATAGTCTTTCAGGACCCTCAAATTAAAAGTTTAGTCTGGAATAGGCTCAAAAGAAAGGAACTATTTTCTGAGCTTCTTCCTCCACTTTGGCGAAGGGAAACCATGGCCAGGACCAAGCACAAAACTACAGACACCAACACTCTCAGTGGCACCAAATCCTTTAGCACCATCTTCTCCCTTGTAGAGTGGCCACAGCACAGCAATGGGTAAGGACTGGCTGAGATTCTTGCAAGGCCAATTAAAAGTTATGTGAGCTCAAGTACTTACTTGAAAAGAAAAGTTAATATATGGGGATTTACTGAAAAATGTATCCAATACTGACTTCTTCACAACTTTGCTACTGGAGGTGCTTTAACATGCCACAGTTAGCTTCTGCTTTCTCCTGTTACTTTATTTGGAGAGTTTTTGGGGTTTTTTTTCATTCCTCTGCACTTCAGCATGGTGGTTTCCACCCAGGGGAGTGCAGACACTTGGGTATCTGTGGGCTTCACTGGGTCTGTAAAGGATAACTTAAGTAAATCCATCATTCAGGAGATTCAAATTAAATTGCTGTGGAGGAGCTGGCTCTGATACTGGAAAAAAAAAGTAAGTACCTGCCTATTCAAATGGCTGAAAGCCATTATTATAAAGCCATTTCCAGAATAAGCTCTTGGGCTTTTGCTCTTTCATTTTCCTAAAAATGAGACACAAATCACCCACAGCAGTCAGAGCACTGATTCCCCTACCAAAACCCCTCCTTTTGCTCCATTTGCATAAATTTCACGTGCTTGGCTATGTGTCCCTGCTGTGTCTCACCCACACAACATCAGTGTGCTCCCAAAATCTACCCCTCAGTTAACCTAAACTTACAAGGGGAATAAATGGATTTATTAAATGGAGACAAAATCTGGATTATTACCAGGAATTATTGCAAAATCAAGCCCTCTCTTCAGGATTATCCCACTCTAAAAATGCTTTTTTTCTTCTGCCATGCTCCCTGTAAATCACTGCTTGCCATAGGAACACTTCCAGTTACAGAGTATGCATGAGGAATGTCCAAAATATTCTCCAAGTACCCAAGGGTGTCTATAAAGAAGAACCCTGCACTCAATTCTGCATAGTAAAAACAGAGATTCCACAAGACAAGGACCTATATAGGCAGAATATTAAAGAAACATTTTTTATACATTGAGAAATATGTCCACAAGTAAATAGAAGTTAAACCCCGACAAGTTCCCTGACAAATGAGAGTAATTGAGTATTTTTTTGGAAGGAGTATATGGGATGCTTTTGCAGCTCTAGTACAGAAGCAGGAGACTCCCAGAAAGGCTGGTACCTTTCTAACCACAAGTCAAATCCAGTTATCAAGATCTACATAGCATAAACAGATGAAAGAAGACAGCCCAGTTGCTGTGGTGGGTCAGATCAGGTGAGCAACTTTCTCTGTCCAGAATTAAACACAGAGTTTAAAGGTGCTGAAACACAAAGTGTAGTCCAAAATGGGCCTGAACTTTTGGGCAGTTTGGGTACTGTTTTCTTCTTGGAAAGGTCTGTTGTTTTCTCACAAGAGAGTCTTACAGAGGTTTCCAAGATGGTTCAAGGCCCAGACCAGCACTGACCTGAGTGCTCCCTCTCAGGACTGACATTTCTTGGTTTGCTGTTCAGGACTGGGAGAACTGTCTTGGATTACCTGTGACCAGAGAACAGTCATCTCCCACATGGATGCTGTAGGCATGATCATGACACAGGAAATTATATAGTTGACTAATCAAATCTGTGAGGTCTTCTAATGTCCTCTAGGTAGGGGATTTCAGTGGGATCCAGATCACTGTCCTGTGCAGATACTTTTAAAAATGCCACTCAGGTGTGCTTGAGATACAGATGTGACAGTGTCAACACAGAATCACATCTCTAAAGCTTCTAAGATTTCCCTGTGTGTAAACTGATGCAAAGCACAAGCCTCTACACTTGCTGGCATCCTCTTTTTGTTATTTACTAAATCCTCCCCAAACCATCCCACTAATAAGTTTACCTGTATCAGCTACTCTAGGAGTATATACAGCACTAAAATAAAACAAATCTAATTATGTTAAAATAAAATGGTGTAGGTGTTCCAGCTTGAATAGTCATTTAATACTCAACTATGGGGAAAGAAACACAGTGAAAGACTGCCAGAAATACTGACATCAATCTTCCATTTCAAGAGCAATTCAGAGTGATTCCAAATATAGTTGGTCCTATTAAGAAAACAGCTCTTGGGTAAGAGCGCAAACTACGTCATCATAAGAAAGAAAATCAGAAACATATGGTTCTAATCGTAGGAGGAATTTTAAACAAAGTCAGCAATTCAGTGTCCTAATAGTAAAATCAGAGAAAAGAGGGGAGAAAATCCCTGCATGCCAACCTAATCCTTTCAGGGTGAAGTTTCATGAGCTCTTGTCTGGTCTTTCAGTTTCTAGAAGGAGAAACAACTTAATGACACCAGCAGGAGCAAGCCCCACTAGGTAAGACACAGACCATGTTCCCCACCCTCTCACAGGAGCGCCCCTTCGGATTCCCTTATCCAGTTCTGTGGCTACATGGAGGGAGGAGAGGGGACACGGCCAGTCCCCGGCAGATTCTCTCTCTGCAGGCTGAAGTTTGGCCTCAGCCACACCAGCTGAAATCAGCAGCAACACCATAGAACACCCACTGTTCCCATTCATAATCCAGACACGGCACAGAGCTCTTGGTGGGAAAGCCAGGATCCTGTGTGGGCTCAGCCAAGCCTGAGTAAGGAGGACATGAAAAGGAGCAACCACCTTTGGAACAGTAAATCTCTATATGGGCTATGACCCTTTTTTTCGATGTATCAATCCAGGAGACACTGAGGAAGAGGAAAGGAGGCTGTGCAGCATGTCTGCTGTGTATAAAGCTCTGAGTCCACACTGCACAACCACACTAGACAAAGCCCTGCAATCCACACGGGTGACCTCAGCTCAGGCTTTCTTTTCACTTTTGCTTTGGGCCAAGATTCTCAAGGGAGCCTCAAGGAGTCATGTAACCAAGTTCAACGACTTTGAATTTTCCTATTGACCAGAATAGCATTAGATCATATTACCCATGCCTATTTGTTAATGACGAGTGCTCGTTTACCCACGCTGGTGCTACATGGCTTGGACGTGTGTGTTGGACACCATAAATGGCAAGGATGATGGCTTCAAGACATAAACACTGTGGGACATGCAGGAGCTTCACTCAACAGCAGTTTTCTCAGGAACACACAAAAAACACAGAAGGAAAAGTTTCAAACTTCAAATTTTCAGCTTCCCTCCCACCAACCCTCTTGTAGTAAATATAAACCAGACAGCCGCTACTATTACTGTAACATAGAAAGGGGAGAACTGGCATTTCTATCTAAAAATGCCAATAAAAGCTGCATCTTTTTGGATCATGTCATATCCACATATTTGTTGTGGCTTGCATAAGAGAGCAGATATAAAACAATGAAAAAGCCCTTTCCTCTTCATTTTCAGTCAGAAATCCCCCATTATCCTCTTTAAGAGCAAAGCTGTGAACAGCCGCTGTTTTCTCTTCTAATTATCAAGTTTACAGCAGACATGAGAGTGACCAGATTGCTTTGGTCTGGAGAGATGCTTCTTGACAAAATGTATTATGCCAAATGCTGCTGCTGCATGGGAATTCTGCTTTTGGTGGAGGGGGAAAAAAAAAAATAAACAACTGAGAAACAACCCCACACTTTTGTGGAATTTTCAAACCAGTATTTCAGCACAAGTTAAATATTGCACTCAGAGCCCAGTCCACCAAAGCCTGAACCTATTCCAGTGGCCTGCAGGGAATGGCTGCTTAGCTGAGACTGTAAAGATATGTATGTGTAAGTCCAAAAAGGTCGCAGTTTAATCCCTGGTGCGTCAGCCAAGACAGGAGATATCACAAATGTATGAAGATATTTGAAGCAGGTTGGTTTTTTTTGGTGGGAACCAAACAGATTATATATAGATATTGGGACTAATCTCAGAAGGGGACACTGCTGGTGTGCAGAAATGTATCTGGCACAGTTCACTGCTTACTTATTTGTCAGTTGGTTGTTTTGGTAGAGTATGGACACGTAATACATATTAGATTATTTGCAAAAGCTTCCTACCAATATACCTGCTCAAAGTTTTTGAACAAACTTTCAAGAAAAAAGAAATAAATTCTGTTATTTGTATGTTTAAATGCATTCAAAGAAGAACCTATTAACCCTAAGAATTAAGGGGTAAGTCAAGGAGGCAAAAGCATTCCTGTTTGATGTAATGCTCCATAATTTTCATTTGATAAAATAGCTGGCAGAGTAAAAGCTGACTGTCACCTATCCTTTGGGAAATGATTTCATAGTCCACATACTGATACAAATTGTCAGTATTAAAGCTAACCCAAAGGTTTCTGCACTTAGAGAGATTAAAGACCTGGGCAATATAACCAGATGCCTCTGACAGCCAGAGACACAGAAACATGGATGCAAGCAAGGAAAATATTAGGCTTTATTTTGAAAACTGGTCTAATAGGCTTAAAGTCCTATAGTTGCAGAAGCACAACCTCTTACTAGAGACATTCTTAATTCAAAATAAAAGAAAAAACTATTCTGATTAAGCCAATGCCTTATGGATGTAAGACACAGTTTAAAAAATTAGAGTTTCTGACTTTAAAAAGATAATCAGGGTTCAATTTGGAACAAAATTATCAGCAGCATTTCCTTGGTCAAACTGATCACCAGGGCAGCCCCCAGACTAAATGAGTGTTTTATATCTGCCTTTGTCAAAAGATAAATTCTCTACATACAAATATTTTTTCCCCTTAAAAACCCTAACTGAACACAAACAAAGTGTTGTATATGAGTAAGCATTATAAGAAAAAAAATCAATGTGTATCACAGGTGACAGCTGCAGACTTAGTTGGTCAAATAGCAATTAATTTATGCAGCTGTCAGTTTAGGATGTTTTGGATATATTCCAAACACAGAGGTTGCTGTCAGGTTTAACCTGATGAAGCAGAACATGGGATAGAATACAAATATTTCCCCATTTTATTACGGTCAGAACCAGCCCACTTCTGCCAAACTCTGGTTTAAGACACCTAGAACTGTTATCTTAATGAGACACAGAATGTAATCGTGATTCATCTTCTACAAATGAAAACAGGAGGTGTAAGTTGCCAGCTGAGTTGTTTTAAATTCACACTGGAGTCTCAAAATCTGCCCACTGATAACATTACTGTCTAATTGCATACAGTGAAGGTCAAAAAAACTTGTGTTTACAAAGCATTTTAATATGCAACCAAGAGCAAAAAAACTGCTTTGGACAAGGAGTACTCAAGAAAACTGTCATTTCTGATAAGATTTCTGTTTCTACCTTCTTGAACTGACACTTTTGGAATACTTGTTTATCCTCCCTGTACATTCTGATCCACTTAGAAATGCATATTTAATGATTTCCGTAGCCAGTGAGTTTTGAGCTTAGATGCAGCTGTGTAACTGGAGGATGCTTCCAGCTGGCCAGATGATTCCTACCTTGCATTTACTTGTTCTCTTTATGCAGTGCTTCACAAATTATAATTCTACTTCACCACTCCAACAGTCCAGTGTTTTATGAGTTACTGATGTTAATAGCATGAAAGTAAGATAAAGGATTATTCATTGACTTGCTTGGATTGTGCATCTAAAAACTACCCATCACCAAAATATGGTCACCCTGAGGTTAGAAATTAACTGGTTCTCAACAGCACATCACTACAGCTTATTACGAAACATTGAATTCTTCCAGTTTATGTTTCAAGACAAAAGTGGAGAATAGAGACAAAATGCAACAGGTTGATAAAATTTAAACAAGGACATCTTCACTTCCCTAATGTCATGAGATGTTTAAACAGCTTTTGTACTTCTTCCAAATGAAGAAATTATTTCCGTGGAAAAAACCCAAACCCCTTAGTTTTGGACAAAACATTCCAGATTACCTATAAAGAATCTTGGGAGAAAAAACAGAAGAGGAAGTACTTTGCCTAATGAAGCCACCTAGGAGTACATTGAGTACATCCTTAGCTGCTTTTATGCACCAAGACACCCTTGAAGTTTTGAGCTGCAAGCCCTGGAGAAAATGCTGTCCCTAGTACCAAAGCCATGTGCTTGCAAATTAGGTAACTCTTAGGTTTAAACATGTAACAGACCTTATGAATCTAGATTTAAAGCTGAGTCACTTATCAAACTTCTAGATCTTTCAGTCTTTTAGATTAAAAAGGCTTTATGCATCTTCACAAGTCTTTTCTTTTAGGTAACAGACAAAGGCAATATAATCAGATATTTCTACCACTGAAACACAATCATAACCATCTTCCTGAGAATTACATATTGGAAAATAGGTCACATATTCTCATTCTTCAGCTAGGAGCTCTGAGAGGACCTTGGCTTTGTTAATTCCACCTGTGCAAAAGACAGGCTCCCCTGGAAAGTGGTCACAGCACCAATCCTGCCTAAGTTCAGGAACCATTTAGACAATGCTCTCAAGCACAGGGTGTGACCCTTGGTGTGTCCTGTACAGAACCAGGAGTTGGACTAAATGATCCTTGTGGTTCCCTTCCAAGTCAGCATATTCTGTGATTCTATGTGGCACCACCTAAGGCTGACACTCTAAACTAAAACTCACTCTGCTACTTTGGACCCTTCTTAAAACTCTTTCAGAAACCAGCTGTTACTTCCTGGAATTATTTTAAAAGTTGGAGCATTGAGTGACAATGTGCTTCCATGTCCTTCTTCTAACATGGATATGCCATTTTTTGAGATGAGTCAAGGGTATGTGGTGACCTTGGACGACAATAGTTGTGCCAGTGAGATCTGGTAAACCACCACCACCACCACCCAGAAGTGAGGACAGCTGTGTCACCCACCAGCAATTACAGTGAAATCACGCTCTAACCTCCTTGGAGGATCACAGCTGCCTGGGTGTGCAGGGTGTGAAGTTAGGCTGAGACACAGAAATGCCACACACCATCCCTGAAGCCTGACCCAGCACACTGCACGTGAATGGTTCTGTGCAAGACCAGAGAAGATACAAAGGATTCTGTGATTACCACTTCAGAGGGGATTTTTCTCTTTCTTTTAATGTACTTTAAGGATTTTTTAAGATGCCTTGATCTGTTTCCCTACATCTGCTTACATCTAATCTAGCATGAAATGCAATCCAGGCAGTCCCAAGTCTTCCCCTGCAAAGTTTCCAGCATCTTAGTGATGAAGAACAGTGTCAGCTTTGTTTCAGGTTTCACATTTTTTTCACTGGGATGAATTCTTTGCAGCAAAACTATTTGCTTAACACTGAGCCAACTGCGAGTGCCAAGGCAGAGCTGCCCTGTGCCATATCCACATATAGACGGTCAGATTCCCTTTCCCCTGAAACCTGAGAAGGGCAATTCATCCAGTCTGCATCTCCTTGATCCAGGAGATGATCTCATGGTTTAGGCTGATGTCAGCCTCCAGGCATGTCCAACTGTCCCCCTACCCTGAGTTTTGCAGATCCTGGCTCCTTTCCACTCCTGCCTGCCTCCCTAGCAGGGATTTCTGCAGAAGTTCACAGCTCTAAGGGAGGCTCCACAGGTCCCTCCAGGCATCCAGATCAGCCTAAAAGATGTATGAGGGCAATGATGAAGCAAATCCATGCATGATGCCAACAAATATATTCTTGTAAGGGCCCTACCTTGACACCATATCAACATCGTGAATGGTACCACAGGGTATCCCACCCTAGCTGGTGGCTGCGCGTCTGAGCACCCGGAGCCATCCTTGGGGATGCAGGGCCCCACTGAGGAGCAGGTTTTTGAAATGTCCTGGATTTGCAGTTGGAAGGGCTTGGAGCGTGGCAGCACAGGGAGAGCAGAGTCAGCCTTCTACCACCCCAGCACAACTGCAGTGGCATGAGCAAGCCAGGTTTTAACAAGTAAATCTACATAAAAGCTTTCTCAGACAGTGATTACTTAATATAATAACCAGCTGTCTCTTCAATTCTTGCTGAGGCAGCCGATTCTTTTCACCATTATTCACAGAGGAGAAAACAACAGGGAAAAAAATAAAAAAAAAGAGCAACAAGCCTGTTTTGTCTATAGAGTAAGCAATGCACCAGAGAAATTATGATACCTGACAGAGAGAGATGTCAAGTGCTTTTTTTTTTGTTTTCTCATTTCTTAACCATCTCTCCATTTCTTGACAGAAAAAAAAGAGTTCTTACTTCCAGGGTGCAAAGAGTTAATTAGTCATTAACCCCTTAAACGTCAATCCCACAGCTTTTTGTACAGCAGCTACACAATTTAATTACCATCACTTTTATGTTAGCACTTATCAACACATGATCTGAATGTCTCCTCTAGTTCAGCTGGCCCTGTACTCTGCTGTGTAACCTTGGACAGAAAAACAATTACCACAGGAGAACATCAGTGGGCACCAGCAGAGCCTCCAGACTGGGAAACTGGAGTTTGGGACCACCCAGGCCTGCAAAGGCTGTGTTTTTTGACCCAAAGACAATCGTGACTTGAATAGATGGGTCTGTCCCACAGAGTCATCCAGGAACATTCATCTGAATTAATTAAATGCCTGAATTTATGTTAGGGCAGAGTAAACTTCTGCATGGCCAATTTTATTCAGAATTAATGCAGCCTTTGATTCCAAGTTAAATTGCACAGAAGAGTTTAATAAGAGGTAACTAATGGGTTTCAAAACTAAATTTAGATTTGCCTTCCTGGAGGCTATCAGGTCAGCTCCGAAGGGATGGGGCATAACAGAGAGAAGAATCTGGGACAGAGAACTTTTACAGGGAGCTTGTCAATGGGCTGCTGAAAAGGAGCAAAGAGGTACAATTTTTTAATTGCCCCTGCAGCCTTCATGTAGATCTTGAGAAGGGGCGATTCTTCCACATTTGTTATCTTTAACATGAGGAACAGCACTGCCTCCTGGCATGGAGCAAGGGGCTCCTTTGACCATCATCTGATTTGTGGGAGAGCAGGAGCTCCCACAATTCCACACACATTAAGAAAAATTTTCACTGCTGTATTTTGTTTAGTTTTACTTTGTGTATAGCCCTGACCTCTCAAGCTTTGCAGGAGGACACCTCTCCTCCTCGCTCCCTGCTCTTTATCCCAGCAGCAGCTCCTGGTCGTAGGTGCGGGCATAAAAGGAGTGAGGCGGTGCCTGGGCATGAATCACTGCCTGCACATCGTGTCTCCTGAGGAAACAAGGATGGAAAGCACTGGCAGAAGTTTAGCTGACCTGCTGCAAACAGTTCACTCTGTTTAACAGGAAAAATAGCCTCAGACCTCAGTATGGCAGGGATCTGATTTGTAATAAGCAATTTAATGATGCTTCTTCCAGAGGATGTAGGATAGTAAAGAGGTGGGGGAGAAGGTAAGAGATATCTAAATAGGTTAGAAATTACTTTTTAAATCCCTGTTCAGCAGGAACTAGCTAAAGCAGAGTATGATTTGCTAGCTAGACAGTATTGCTTAACAAGACACATGTGCACATTACTGCCATTAAGCAATCAATAAAACTGGATGCTGGGCTACAGTTTATTGTTCCTCCCCTTGCTTTGCTCTGACTCAGCACTGAGTCTGTACAATTGGGCAGGTATTACACAGGCAGCAGTGAATTTCTTGTGATAAAGAGTGGTGTAGCCAAAGGAAGAAAAAAAATACCAAAAAACAGCCTCACAAGCAAATCAGGCATATTTTTATCTATCTGACTTATAAGCTTTTTTTTTTCCTCTTTAACTAGAACCTCAGACTGCTGCTTCTCTGCAGTCCAACTCTTCACACTATGCACTGCCTTCAAGAACCCATCTAGCAGACGATTCCTCTTTCAGCATGTTCACACCTGCTCAATTACCATAAGTGGAAGAAATTTCCTCCATTCTACAGCAAACAATGGAAAGGATTGCATTTCTCTTTCTGCTCAAAACCAGAACGCAGTTGCTTTCAGAGCAGGTTATGAAACTCCTCACACATCAGTTCAGAAAAAGGCTGTGTCGCACAAAGGTGACTGTGTGCTGTTGTTCCCCACCAGCCAGTTAATGGAGCTGTGACAGTCCAGCTCTAGAAATCCCATTTTCTTCCTCAAAGATATTCTAAGCCATTCTGTCTTCCACCTATGTTAATGTCTTAATTGAAGATATTAAGAAAACTCCCCTCTTGACGCGGACTAAACACAGGTGCCCGTGGGACCCTCCCCCTTCTCTGAAACATCCAAGGAAGGGGAACTCAGCCACCTCACCAATTTCACTGAACTAATTACTGTCTGAAATTAGGCACATGCTTAAATGCTTTGTCAGGCCCAGGCTCCTGGATTAACTGCAGACTCAGTCTCTCCCAGCACATCACTCGACAGTGAGCTCCTTCCCACTCCGTCCCCACCCATCCAAGTCTTCGGGGAATGTTGCCATGGATTTCCACGGGACACAAGAGTCCATATTGGAAGAACCCTGTTAAGGTTGCTAGGCATAAATATTGACTTAACGGCTCTTCCGCCTTTTTTCTTTTTTAAGAACGGATTTGTTGGCCATGGCTGGAAAAATAGAATTATGGAGTGTGCATGATTCACTCTGGCACTCACACAAACATGCAGATCAGTTGGCTGGCAGCTCTGCTCCTCTGTTCGCAGAACATCGCTCTGAAAATGTGTCATTTTGTTTTGGCAGCAAGAGCATCCAAGCCCACAGACAGAGAGATAAAATCTCCTACCTTCCATGTACTTCACATGGGAGTCACTGACCTTAGGCTGCACAGAATATTGGATTAATATGCCCAGCAGCTTTTTAGGCCAGACACACAGAAGGACTGACAGAAGTTTTGGTTTCACACTAAGAGCCTGGCCCAGAAACCTCCTCTCTCACACCCACTCTCCAGGGTCTGCCGACACAAGAGAGGACAGGAAAGCAACTGCAGGTAGAACTGTTTATTCAAAAGGCTTTTCAATAAGGGCTGTTTCACAGCCAATAAATAGTTAGACAGACAATAACTCTTGTGATAGAAGGAAAGTAGCAGAGATGAGAGGGGACCCAAAGCTTTTGGTCACTGGATTCATGTTTTCATCAGCAGAACTCCATACTCAGACTTTTAATCCTGCCTGTAAAAAATGCTCCTCGAAACATTACTTCAACACACAGCATCACTCAAACTCTCTCCTGTATTGGTTCTGCCAGATCTGAATAATTTGGCAGGACTGGCAGGGGGATGAACCTTCACCAGAGATGCCTGAGAGTACAAAGTATATGGGACACTGTGGGCATTGATCCTGGACATCCCAGCACAATTTCTGACTGTTCCAAAATACCTGCTCACCACACACAGGGGCATGAGCAGCTCACCTGAGAACTGGCAGACACTGCAGGGAATATATTTGGGATTTCCTACCAGACCTCAGTTTGAAATACAGCTGGGGGAAACTCAGTTGTATATCAAAGGTTGCATTTCACAACCCTTGGTAGAGGTCTACCATAAAGCACAGAGCTTGTCAGGAGGAAAACAAAACTCTAATGATTGAAGATAGGAGGAGAAAGTCCAGTGTAAGACAAGAGATCCTTCTCTGAAGGATCTCAAGGAGTTTGCCTGCATTTTATTCAGGCAGGGTGTCTTTGAGACTTTTGTCCCATCACAGTTTAGGCACCCTCAAAGGACATAATGCAAAACCAAACCAGGAGACTAGGATCAACACATGTGCATATTTCTATTTGCTTTTCATCCATCACCTGTGTCTCTACACCTTCTCCTAAGGGAAAAGGGACCAACTACTCCTGCCAGGCATCCTCTGTGCACATCCTCCAGATGAGGTGATTCAGTGCATGGTACATTTAAGGCTGTGGCACCTCACAGCTCTGCAGGGAAGCCCAGGGCTCTGGGGTCGCACCCATTCGTTAGGCAACACAAGAACTAGCCATTCCCACTCAGTGTTAAGCTACAAGAAACAAGAGCAGGGGCACTTAGATGGAGCTTAGCAACAGCTGCTCAGGATCCATTCAACCGCTCTCAAATCTATTTTTACTGGCAGCTTTTGAAACAGAGAATTCATTGAACAGAGAAACAGGTTGATATCCCTTCTCCTCAACTGTAGGCAAAATTTAGTTTGTTATTTTCTAATTGTTTCCTTGGTGGCTCATGCAAATTCAATACTGCATCTGCAAGCAAGAATGTCTATTTTCGGAATAAAGACAATGACAGGCGAAGTTTGTATTAGCAACAGCTAAGTAGAAGACACCAGGGGATAAAAAAGGGACGTTCTCTTTTAAGGTCCTAAAGTGCATAGGACAAGAGATTGAGTAGATCTAATTGCATGAAATTAAGGAATTTTCTGCCCACTCACTCTCCTGGCCTTGCAGCTGGAATAGCACAGCCCGGGTGCTGCCTCCTGGTTTCTCAGGAAATTGTTTGCAGGGAACAGAAATGTTTCACAATGCAGAAGCAAATGATTTCTCTGCTCTACCAGCTCAGGATCAAGGCTGATGCAAGTCAGTTCTTACTGATCATGGATATTGCCACTCTTACACCCCACACGACTACCAGGAGACAAACCCATCAACATAAAGACTTTCAAGCTGTGGTTATTGCCCATTATTGCCTGGTTACAGAGATGGCAATGCCTGAATTTTATGACAGGTTCTCTATAACACTACACAGCAAGACAACATGCACCATTTGTCACTGGGTTTTTTATATTGCACTGACCCAAGGTGGGCTCAGCAATAGGAAGGCACTGCTACAAAGAGTTGTAGGTGTTTGGAGGCCCATTTATGTCTCTCCACTGAAAAGGATCCCCTCTGCCTACTGAGATGTATGAATTTACCCTTGAACCAGCTCCTTTGACTTAGGCTGTCTGAGCTCTTCATCCAGTTAGTTTTTAGGATCCGTTTTGTCATGTGGTGCCCACATGATCAGCCATCAGCTGTGACCTGACCAAGTATCGGGGCAAGAAATCCTACTTGGGACAGAAGTGCAACAGGAATAAGAGCATCCCAGTCCAATGCAGAGTAGCTCTGTATAACTGTGCTACCTTTAACTCAATGAGAAGAGAAGGTACTTTTAGAAGTTTAAAACACACTACATGAACCAATCCTAAAGTAAGCAATCTCTTTCTATTTCCCAGAATGAAAGTCAAGGGTGATAAGTTCAGATCCAAATGTCTCAAGTCAGGTGAGATGAATCCCACCTTCAGGGCATAAGATGAGGAAGAGGTAAGGATCAAGCCTCTAATAACTACAACGAATTCATAGCAATTGTGAAATTAGTTTTTCTTATCCATGTATTCCAGCCAAAGTAAGGACAAAACACATGCCCCTTCCAGAAGTACAGAGGTAGCACTCATCTGCATGGCAGAGGTTAACACCATCTCCTATGACAATCCATAGCAGGTAATCATTTTACAGCAATTAGTAAACAGACTGTTCTAAGCATTTAAAAATTATAACCCTGCTTCTGGTCTCCTCAAAGCCTGTGGCACAACTGCTGACATTCTTAGTGAATAAAGTCTTTCTATGGAATTGTAGACTTACTCTAGTCTAACTCCTCTTCTTTCCCATTTTGCAGTTATCTGGCTGCATTAATATGAAAGAAAAGAAGGGCATTTCTCAAAACATTTTCAGCACCATTTAAATTTGCATGATCTTGTCTGCCTGTGACGGGCTGAACAACTTTTCAGTCACATTTGTCAATCATTGTTCCTCAAATGCAAGAGTCTAACGGAAGCAAAGATGCAGAAATGAAGGTCTGGTACTCACTTTCTCAGGACTGCTATTTCATTCTCTATGCTGCTTTCCTTTCCCTTCAGTGCCTTCTTGGGAATGCATTTCACTGCAAAGAGTTTCCCACTCGCTCTCTCTTCAGCCAAAACAACTTCGGAGAATGCACCCCTGAAAGAAGAGGAGAAAAACCCTGATTTAAAGTGGGGCTTTTTCTTTGGAAGCTGTTAGCTGAAACACAACCATTGAATATAGTTCTTCTGGTGTCATTTGGAAGCTGCTCTTGTTAAAAAAATGACATTACAAACATCTTTCTTTGCCTTTACAAACATATGGAGACATTCACACTCATGAAAAACATTAAAGGCTTACCAAACACAACAATTTTAATAAAGAACCATAGTCCAGCAGAGATATGAGCAAAGCTTGAAAATTAGAAAATACCATTTCTGTACACAGGGGCATGAACCATAGTCTGGCTGCTGACTTGCTGGATGATGTACTTTTCCTCTTTCTGGGATTTTTGGAGGTTTAGTTCACAAAGCAGCACAAAGCCCCCAGGACTAAGTGACACACCAGTGCCAGGAGTGCCCTGGTTCCTCAGTCACCACAAGAGGTCAGGGCCCCCACTCTGGTCCTCCCAGGGCTGCCCAGAGCTTCTCCTCACCATTGGATCAACCCTGACTCAGACTGCATCGGAATTTCTCTATGTATACAGAGTTATTCCACAACACAAACTGATGTGTGTAACCACTACAGCCAAATAATTGGATTAAATCACAACTCCATTGAACATTGGCCTTAGCAGCAACCTCCCTATGGTTACCCCAGAGAGAGTTACACAAATAAAGAAACATCATCACAGCAGCCAGTCACTAATTGCCAAGAATGGGCCGTGCCTCTCCTTCATTAGGTTATTTCATAACAGACTATTATTTCTTGCACTGTCAGTGCTTCCTCCCAAGCCTTTGGACCTGACCAAGAAGAGGCCAGGAAAATGTTACAACCAGTGCTATACACACACTTTTTCATTCCCAGATTTTTTGAGCATCTGAGCATCATTCAGACTCTGCTACTCTGGACAGACTTTGCAGTGGTACATTAGGACCACCCTTATATTCTGGAACTTGGTACTGGTTTAGCAGCAAGGTACTGGGCAAGAGAGAGCATTGACCTGATGAGGAGCAGCAAATAGTAGTTCACCAAAACCTCCTCCTGACACACCCACTTTGTCCAAGAGAGATCAGATCCAAGGACTTGTCTAACTCAATGACAACTGAAGGATCAAGTTGAGCAACCTGGTCTAGTAGAGGGCAGGGGGTTGGAACTGTATGATCCTTAAAGTTCCTGCCAACCCAAATCACTCTTTGATTCTATGATCCACCAACTGAAGGTTTGTGTTTAATTTATAAGAAATAAAAAGTCTTTCCTTTATTATTTCCCCTCATTAGCAGATTGTTCTACTCTCCTACATAGCTCACTCTGATAAATACTCAGGAGGGTGATGAGCAAATCCAACCATCTTCCAGCCCACTCTTAAAAGGTTAATGTTTGATCACAGCCTCATCTGGTTACCACCAACTTTCTCTGCCTTTCATTCCCCACAACTGCTGCTTATCTAGATGTTTTGTAGATAAGCAAAAGAATTTCCTTCCCTGGACAGGCTCCTCCTTATTAAGTCATGCACTTGGATGACACAACCAGGCTGCTGTGACCTCACCAACAGCTCCTGAGTTGCAAAACAGCCACATGAATCATTATGTGGGTAAGCAAAAGGAAGACACTGCTGCTCTGGAAACAAAGTACCTGTTTACCCAGAAATGCTTTTGTAGCCAGCAGATAGGGAAAGAATGACAGGAAGTCCATGAAAAAAGACTTTTGCATGCTGTTATACAGCAGATGTTTGACAGCTTGTCCACACGGGGCAGTGATCCTCTGAACCAAGAAATGTTTTGCCTCATTTTTTGCCTCTGAACCAAGAAATGTTTTGCCACTTGGAGTAGCAGAAGGATTCCCTCTTCTCTGCTTTGTGTATAATTCACCACAGCATGTCAGAGCATCACAGGCTTCAATGTAGGGTCCACACAACTGATCCAAATGGTTTGCACAAATAAGCTACCCAGAGTGTTTTCAATTGTGTTCTTTGCTTTCCTGTTATTGACAGCCCTAGCCATTCAATTTACCAAATAAGGTTTTCATCCTGACTCTCATGCTTGGGACAGCCAGACCAGAACTGCAATAAAACCCTTTGGCTGGAAAGCCCTAAGACCTCTGGGTGCTTACCAGCTTTGGTTGCAGACCAGAGGGCTCTGAAACTCACAGGGCTGCTCCCAGCTGTATTTCATGAACCCCTCAAGTCCCATCTGCTTAAGCTTTCAGCACTGCACTTTGCTCCAGCTGTGCCTTGAACAAGCTCCTTGCCTTCAGTTAAATGGTGTCAGAAGCTGCAATATTCTCACCAGTCATTTACTGACCACACAGCTCTCCCAGTGTTTACAGTATCATAAAAATACAGGGAGCTACCATCCCAATCTGCACTTCATTGCTGATCTCAGACAACAAAATAGTGGAATTCCCTTTATTTTCCCTCTGCACAATATAATTAACTTTGTGAAGCACCTCTTTTTCAGCTGGCTCCATCATTTTGCTGGATTTCTTCCTCCACTTATCAGGACAGACATGGTTTCCTTGGTTAGAAAGAGCCTCTGTGAATTTAAATGAATTTTTTTTGTGGAGCTCTGCAATACTCATGAAACCCAATTCCCTATCTCCTTAACAACCTTCCTCATTATAGCATGAAATAACCTGAAGCTCAGCTAAAGCATTTGGTCCCACGTCAATCCCAGGCACGGACAGGGTGCTTTATATGAGGCCATGGCATGAAATTGCTAATGCTGGGAAGAGTTCCTGGGCAATGGGAGGGGGAGAGCTGGGATGGAACTGCTGGGAAGGCAGGAGGGAGATGTGAGGAGGCAGAAGTGAGGCGGTCTGCACTATCCTGTGCACTGTGAATGTTCCTGTACTCACAGAGCAAGGGAGGGGGGCAAAGCAACAAGTCAGTGCACTAAAGGAAGAGAAGTGAAGTGCTGGACGGAAAGAGAAGGAAGGGAATAGATGCAGAGAGGGATCAGAGTGTTAAGCAGACACTCAGCAACATAGGGCAAGAAGAAAGGGTAGGAGGGAGCACTAGCAAGGGAGGGGCAGCAAAGATACTCCTGGAGTCTGCTGGAGTCAGGGAAGAGTCAAAAATAATACTGAATAGATGGGCAAGCAATTATAATTTCAAACATGCAGCTGAATTCATCCAACCTTAATGACACAGTCCAGCCTCCACTAAACCCCTCTTGACTCAGGCATGAATAGGTAAATTTCAGAGAGAAAGAAAGACAAGGCTGCTCATTTTCTTGCTAACAGCAACATATCCTACAGCAAATCCCCACTGCCTCAAAAAAGTTCCCCAGAACTACCAGCTCAGCAGGTCTGCTAAAAATGTTTTCTCCCCAAAAGGATTTAATATTACCTTTAAAATCATGATATTGATGAATAAGGCAATTTATCTCTAAGAATTACAATTCTTTACTGAGGTTTAAACTATAATTATGTACAAAGTTTTAGAAAGATGTTTGGAGTAGGAAAACATTGCATCTTACACCATCAACATGACATGACTTTTATGAAAAGGGCATGGCTTTCATTAAACATCATCAAGCAGTGTTGTATGATAAAAAGGAAGAAAACCAAATATCACACTGTGATATAGACTTTTTTTTTTTTTTTTTAATTGGGAAATTGTAAATGTGTCTGCAATGGTTGGGATGCACCATTCCCTTCAGCTGGGAAGGAGGTAATTGCAACCTTTCCAACATGCCCAGGGACAAAGTCTTTGCCTCTCTGAAGAAGAGCTTCAAGATCCTTCAGGAATTTCCCTGTCCTGCCTGCAGATGATAGCAAACAAGTAAAAAAGAATCATGGCCTTGAGGAAGTAGGACAGTGGTGGAAATGCGTAAAAAGAAACTTCTGCGAAATGAAGCCCCTTTGAGCTGCCAAAATCCGTGTATGGCAACAACCTATTTTTGAAAGTTTTGACCATATTATAATTTACCCTGGAGGGGTTTGCTCTTTTCAAATATCTAATTAAGGCAAGGAATAATTTTATGATTTAGGTAATTTCCATATGAATTAGGAACAACATAAGAAAAAGAAAAGAGGTTAAGGGTCTTGATGAGTGACATTGAGATAATGGCAAATCCTAGAAGGTGCTTGAGATGTTTTGACTCCTCATCCCTTTGCAAACACCTGGACTATGCAGGATCCTATGAGATGCCAATCTTTCAGAGTTTTGATTAATTTAAATGATTTCTCATGCATTATTTTTCTTTTATATAGATTTAAAGATTATAATTTTAAGATTAACATTAAAATATGAACATTATTCATGCCCAAACTGTATTTTCTATGAGAAAGCAGCAGCTGCAAGGCTAGGCTATCCTGCAGATCAAAGCAAAATAAAGAACAAGTAAGTTTTTCCTTCTTCTGTTGGAGCTATAATTTAATATGAACATTTAATTTCTGAAATACAATGAACAGCATATACTGTGACAGTAAATCTGTCCTCATTCAACAAAAAAGTTGCTGTGACAAAAAATACTGACAAAATGAAGACAAAGCTGATGGAGGGATGAAACCTCATTTTTTCCATTCAACCTCCATGCTGAGCAGTTTTCCACTGCATTAGCAGGTGCTCTGTCACACTAAGTCAACAGACATAGCCAGGAAAGAGATTTCACATCTTCGGGCTGCATATAGCTAATATTCTTAATTATGATACAATTGGCTTCCCATGTGTACTTTGCCCTCGCCAAACCAGGGGGGAAAAAAAAAAAAAGGAACACTCGACATCTGGAAAATATACCATATCTATCCACCCTGAGACAGGAGACTGACCGAATCAAAGGGACACCAACCAAACTAAAGGTTATTTTTGTAGTGTGGCTTTGGCAACCACACTCAAATTCTGCTCCTTGACTCTCCTGAGAAAGGTGACTTAGGACTGCATCACAAACAGAGGGAAAAAAGTCTTTGTTAGCACTTTCATAGCTTCTTCCATGGGCCTCAAGGAGTTAACAGTGGGATGAGCTCAGGCTCTGTGTAACACACCAGGGAGATTCTGGTCCTGCAGACCACTTTTCTACTGAGCCACTTTTCTTCACAACTCATGTTCTCTCTTTTGGGTTTTCTTAAAATTTTCTACTCAGTTGTTTTTGTAAACACCTCCTCACTCTCCTCACACATCATCCAGGTGCGTCCCAACACAATTTTCATTCCAAAGTCATGTCCATCAATGTTTTGACAGCTGCATGAAAATGAATTTACAATTTAACTTTCAATAGCTTGGTGATGTCTGAATGCAAAGTTAGCAACACCGAAATCTGGAGAGGGTTTTTAGCCAGCCAAGAAGAAAGGAAAAGGATTTTGGGACTGTGCTACACATGATACAGAAATCAAATTCCCTACATATTCCCAAGAACTGAATATAAATTAATGGGAAAAGCTGACTAATCTGGTTGCAGCCATCTATGCTTTAGAGCACAAATACTTTTTCTAGCTATTTTCATTCATCAAACACACAGTTCCAACCCTGCAGCCCCTTCTATGGCAATGCTTCCTCTGCCTGGGCAAGAGCACAACAACTGGGATCACTGTATTAACACCAGTATTTTTAGCCTCCCTACTCATTTAATTTCCACTAAGCCTCCCAGCCACAACTGAAAATGCTGTTTCCTACCTTGGGGCCCCATGAATGCCTGCACTAACACCAGACATGGCCCTGCCCTGGGCTGTGTCTGACCCCAGTTCCCTTCTCCAGGCTGATGCCAATCCCGGCCCGCATGATGATCCCATGGAAGTCCCTAATGCCACAGGCTGGGGCTGCTATTAACCCTTTACAGATGATGAACAGCACTTCCCACTATGCCAAAATGCTGCTGCTGTATCCTGATGGACACTCCAAAAACGGGAAGGGGCACAGATACGCTTTGCTGGGTGTTCCTGCAGCAAGAAGCTCCTTTCTGGAGCACTGACACCTTTCTCTGTGCCCTGAGCCATTGCCCCATGCTCATTCCCTCAGCTTTTTGTCCAAGTTCAGAGATATCTTGAAACCACTGTGGGCTTGCAATGAGCAGTCACAGCCTGAAAGGACCCTGGAAGTCACCATGCCTAGGGATGGGAAGCACATACCCAGATCCAGACTTTTCTTTCCAGTCATTCTGCTGCACCCCTTTAACAAAATGTTTAGGAGGAAGTAATGTCATCAATAATACCCCATCAATAACCAGATCTCTGCTGGGGCTTATAGCCATGACCATAACAGAGCCACCCAACAATATCACACGCCAGGCAGAACTTCTTAATTCACTTTGTCATAAACCAGTTTGGTTTCCATTTACCATTTCAGTCTGCAACAGAATGAGCAGCACAAACCTTTGATCTTGTGTAGCCACCAAGAGTTTTCCTATTTGTTTGGATTTAACTTCTATTTTTGGGGGGGACTATTATCTACAGTTACAACTGCTTAGTGTTTTGGGAGTTTTTGTCACCAGAGTCAACTGCAAGAATTTTAATTCTCGTTTGAGGCTTATAATTTCTTCTAGTTTAGCTGCTCAATATTTAAAAATGTCAGGAAAAAAAAAAAAAGCCCACCCACTAAAAGAACTAGGATTAAGATTGGAAATCCATGCCAGCTACTTATAGGAAAGCTACTTAGAGGGAAGAGACTTCTATGAAGCCAGAAAACACCAATTTAAAGTTGTACATCATAAAGCATGAATTTATGACAGTATAGTCAGGTGGTTTCCTTCACAAGCCTGGACTCCCTTCACCAGAAGGCAACAACCCCCTTAGAGGGCAACAACCATTTTCACTCAAGGAAAACATCCCTGGAAATGATGTGAACCATTCTTTAGCTGGAATTAGTTCTTTACTCCGGGATGAATTCCAAGGTCACAGCAGGGCATGGCACATACCACCAGCACCTCTTGTCACTCCACCTCACACACCAGCAGGGTGAAGACACCAAAATACACAATCAAGGAAACTTCCAGGCAAGAAAAGCCATCAGATACAGAGCAGAATGAGGCATGCAGGCTTCAGTACCATAAAACTTGGGTTCAGAGATGAATGAACCACACAAAGCACAGAAATTAAGCCAAAAAGGAAAGTTTCTGAAGAACCTCTTCCCTTTTAGAGATGAACTAATTTGTTTGAGCTGCCTAGTGTATGCTAATTTAATAGGATGCTATGCAGTCTATTCTAAGACTAAGTAATGGATGGGTGCTAAAAAGGGAAACTGGCCCAGCTCAGATCCCCAGTCAGGTTTGTTATTACAGTCATCTTCTTTCCTGAACTGTTTGCTCCTTTCTGATCAATCCTGACCCCTGTTAGAAAGGGAAGTATTGTCTTTAAAGGCCTATTGCAGTAACATTACATCCTCTGTGGCAGTCACAGTAAAGCTATCAAGAAAAACATACAGTTTTATGTGCTGAGATCTTTCTTCCATTCTACACTTCACAAATGAGCTGTTAAGCAGGTTTTTTTCCCCACTGAGGACCACTTTCTTTCCAAAGTGAATATTTGAGTACCATTTTTCCCACTTTCATCTTATGAGTCAAAAGGAGCTCATCATCTCCCAGGATTTATCTGATGGCAGCATCCTCACAAGAAAATAATCTTTTTTCTTCTAGTAATGACCTCAAACCTTTCTAGACGCATAAGTGATCTCCATAATTTGTTTTTTTTTTCAAAGCATTTCCCTATCCTAGCACTGACATATGCAGGGTCTATTATTCCTGGAGATATCTGGCCGTATAAAGTAGATTACACCAATTTGAAAAAGCCTGGTTCTTCTTTCTCCACGTGGAAACTCAAGAAAAGATCTGGCCCACTGTGGCATTCTCCAAGAGGCTGAATCAATTATGGAACAAGTAGATGATTTGTAGCAAAGCAAAACAAGGCAGACAGTCTAGTTTTGCTTCCAGCAATTCTTACATTCCTTCTACAGAAGTCTGTAGTGAAGGTGGAACGATCCTAAAGATCAAATAATTTTTCAGTTGTGACTAATCCTAATGAGGGTTAATGGGAAATTCCCATTTAGCCAAGAGTTTCACCTAAAGGTGTCTGGAACTTCACAAACCCAAGATGCAAAAGTCTGCCCAGCACCTCATTCATTCAAGTGGCATTTCTATCTCAACAAACTAGAGCCACGGTGTCAGTTCTGGTAGCCTTCCCCAGTGATCAGAGGCCAAGGATTGTATCCCTTGAGCTGTGATTTTCAAACACCAACCCTGGCTTTCATGAACTGCGCTGCCCATTCCACAGGTGAGGGACTTGAGGAACAGGAACTCCATGGACTGATGTGGTATCAGGGAACATGGTTTGCTGGTGAAGAGGGCAGCATTAACATCTAGACTCCGTGGTCTTGGAGATCTTTCCCAACTTTAACAACTCTGTGATTCTTATTTAATTTAATGACTTAAAACCTGGGAGCTTTGCATCATCAAAAAGTGCATATTCCTGTTGTACTTTGGAAAGCATCTCCAGCAGATGCTTACATCCTACCCAAAATTAATGACAGCACACTGTGTGTCTGTAGGATCCCTGTCAGCCCAAAACCCCCTGCTCCATTTGCTGCACACCTTAGGTAACAGAGATCACCTGAGATGCCCAGACATTAGTGCAGATGATCACAGCGTGGTTCCCACCTGTTCTAAGGGTAAATTTAGGTTAGATAACTGCACCGTGAAACCAGTGCACATCTCCTAGCATCTGCCTTTTCCACTTTAATCCTCCAGATTCAATGTAGAGCCCCAGTCAGGAAGCACCTCCAGGAATGTGATGAGCAGCCACCGAAAGAGGAGGCCACAGGGTTCAGAGCTGTGACAAGCACAGCTGCACAACCCCCATTGTCTAAGAGCCCTACTGTGGCTCTGTGAAACTCTAATTGGCTTGTTCTCATCCTGTTGTCTCAGCCAGTCCTGCATATCCATTTTAAATATCTGGACTAAAAATGCGTTTTGTATCCTTGCCCACTCCAAGTTGCAGACTAGAATTATGAAGAAAAAAAAAAGAGAGAGAGAGAGAATGAGAGAGAGAATTCAGTATGGTGGAATACAAATAAATTGTTTTACAGCTCAGAACTTAGCTCTGGTAAGAAAAGGAACTGCAGGATATTCAGAGCTTCATCTGCATCTTTACTCCCAATGGCCACTTCTCAAAACACTGGGAAGAGCCTTTGCTTTTCTACCCCCCAGCCTCTTCACTCATGTATCCACACGAGGCTTCATGTCTGAGCTGAGGTACAATAAGAAACTCAGCAAACTGGTTTGCCTAGCAACTGGCAAGCTTGAAAATAAACACTGGCAAAGATTATTTTGGTCTAACTGTACACAAAGTTACCAGGGCCTTTGCAACTCACAGATACTTCTGCAAAAAGAATTGCCACACACTTTCCACATGTGCCACCCTCCGTCATTCTCATGAAGACTTAGTGCAAAAAGCCAAAAGGAGGTTTCTTTCAGCTTCTGCTGATGAGGAATTTCTCCATAGCTCTGTTTCTATGGTGCTGTGTTGAGACTACTGAGGTTATTTGCCAAATAGATTCAGCACCAGCACACCTTTCCTCCCATGAAGTCATTGTCACAATCCTGCTCACTGCTCTGAAGGCATATCTTTGGATGTCATGGAGTTATACAGGGATTGGCAGAAAAGAAACTCCCCAGGGAGATGTGAGGAACCAGAAGCTGTACCAGCTTCCATCCAAATCCTGCCCAGCCTAAGCAAGGATCCAGGTGAAGCCAGGGAGCCAAGAGGCCTGGCAACAGTGATCCTCTGAGCTCATCCCATGCTTTTAAAAGCAGAGAAGGGCAGTGACCCCTGCAGTAATCCTGTCCCCTAAGGATGGGAGCCATCCCTGCCTTCTGCTGCCTTGCCCATGTGATGTTTGGGAAGAAGACTGGGAATGAGGGAATGAGCCCTTTCAGCATGGCAGAGCTGCATGAGAGCAGCTGAGCACGTCAGAGAATCACAAGAGAGAAAAGGTGCTGGTGTTTCCTGCATTTCATCTGAAAGAAGGACACACCTCCCCACCCAAAGAAGTCAGTCTGGTCCGTAGAAGCAACATGTTGAGATGGTCCATGAAGACTTCAGCAGTGAGACAGACACTAATATCTCTGCCACACTGCTCATAAGGTCTTCAGATTCCTGCTTTAATAGGAACCGGTTTAGACTTCATAGAGAACCATCCTAATGTATTTGCCAAATTTGCTGTTAAGGAGAAGGAGATTAAAGTCCTACAGATTTCCCAGGGCAAGCTGCTGCTTCTGAGCTTCACCTGACTCACCAGAGTCATGACAGACTGGGACTGCCCATAGCTCCAGCACACAGTAAAACACATGCAGAGCCAGGCTACTCCTCCCTCAGCCTTCCCCTGCCATCCTCCAGTGAGCAACAGCACAGGGGGCACCACCTCAGTGCCTCAACCAGCTCACAAACACCACCCAAAGCCAACTGCTGCATAGGGATGTCCTTCTGTGTTGGAAAACTTCAGCAGAAACAATCTGACAGCAACATTGATTCCCTTTATCTGAAATGTAATCACAGCACATTACAGTCTCATAATACAATGAGAGTTTCCTAGGAGATGACTGCCACACGCCCTGACTATTTTTAAAAATGAAGTTTCTCAGAACTAATTTCCATCTGGGGTTGACATGCTACACACACACATTGACAATGCCACTACTGTGCTTCCCATCCTTCACGTGGGTCCACATAACGCAGCCCAGACCTTGGAGAGGCACCATAAAATGGCCCAAGAGCTGATGAGGGTGGGAAGGGGAGAACACAACACTTCAAACCTGATAGCAATAATTTCTGTGTTTCTTTGGAAGCTGTTGCATAATTTCATGGACAGAAAGGAAGGAGCTGATTTTCCTCCCAGATGACCTGCACTCCAGAAGTTTAAAGAACCCAAAGGGATTGTAGGAGAACATGGCCAGTGCAACAAGTAACAAGCAGGACTGCAGGAATCTCTCTCCTATTGCACTGCAAAGGTTACCTGAAAGCAAGTTCCCAAAAATACTGCAAAAAACAGGCCACTGGCAGCAGGCTGAGGAGCCAAGCTCTGCGTGGTCCAGCTGGCAAAAGCTGCCACAGGTGGTGTGGGGTACAAATGTGCTCTGGTTGATACACCAGCCCACTGAAAAGATGGGCTGCAGAGTATTCAAAACAGGTTAAAAGTTGATTAAAGAAAAAAATGAGAAGAAATTTGGCTGCCCAGGGAGCTTTTGTTTATTGTCATTGAAAGGGCTTAAAGGGGAAGAGGGGTTGGACACTCGATGCTGACAGCAAGGGCATAAGTTGATCCCTGGAATTTAGGAATAAATCAAAACGAGACAGCATCTCTGCCCACCATGATCATATGGGGAGGTTCACCATTAAGAAATAACCTTTGAGTCCATTAAAACACAACCAGTCAAAAGGATGTATGTGAAACTGTTGGAATAGCAGAAAAAACATGGTACTTCCTTGGGGAAAAGTTTTGCTTTCTTCCAGGGGTAGAAGGAATTTAATTTTAACAAAGAGCATAAGAAATGAAACTCATGTAGCACAGGGCTTTCTCTCACCCTATTTATCCCCCAGCCTCCAGCAGTCAGAGATCCAGGAAAGGGATCTCTGTTCAGGGGACAGTTGGACAGACCCATCATGTCTCAGCTACCTGTCCTGTACTAATCTCTGCAACTCATTTTCTCCAACCCATTTACACTTTAAATCTCAGTCTCCTGCAGAATTAAGCACAATGAAGTACAAATTAAATGAAAAAGCATACTTCTTTGTTCATTCTAAATTTGATTAGAATGAACAATTTCTTTCCATAACTCTCCAGTGAAAGACATTTTAAATATGTTAAGTAACCAAATGCTTTCCCATGTCACATGATGAGTTTTAATCACAAATATACTGAATGGTTTTTAAATGGTTTTTAACCTACCGTTTACATCTTAGAGTCCATTAAAACATGACCAGACAAAAGGATGTACTAGAGGTTGGTGCTAAAAACAATCAGCAAACGGAGGGTGCAAGAACTGGATTCCCCCTCACTCTCCATGGAAAAAAACTCTCAACCTATAGTAGGAAACATGAGACAAACCTAGAATTCTTAGGAAGGAAAGTATTACTTTTTACACTGTGTTAAATCTTCAGTGATGTGTGTAGTTTTAAAGGAATACCTGTGAAAATTAGTAAAGTTGTTAAAACAAGAAGTGAGAAGGTCCTGAGAGACAGAACCAGGAGAGCTAAAACTTGCAGGAAGCATAAGCACTGTTTGAAAATATTGATGGTGGAAACACAGATCAAATATTTATTTACCCCAAGTAAATAAATTCTTGAAACAGAGAAGCCTGGCAGGCTAAGCAGCCAGGCAAGAGAAAGTGTGAGAAATAAGACAACATCCTCAAACCCAGAAACTGTGTGCCCAAATGAGGAAGTAAAAATGGATTTCAAGTTCCGGTGGCTAAAACATAAGAACTTCAAGAAGTGGGGGAAAGCACCTTAAGAACAGTTATATCGGGCAGGGAACTTAATGAAGACTCATTCTGCACATATAAGAAGCCAGATGTGTGCCAGATAACTGATGGACCAGGAAGAAACCAACTACAGATGCAGCAAGAATAAACCCACACGACTATTGCAAAAAAATTGGGGTTTTTGTCATATGAGATCATTGCAGGGAGATTTGGGAAGGTTCTTACACTGGAAACCTTCTTTACAAGGTTGGTAGAAGGGGTTATAGACTGGACTGACCCAAACATTCTAGGGGAACGTGGGCATGAAACTAAACACAGGCTGGAGTCTCACTCTTAAAGCTTTACAGGTACACAAAATTTGGAAGGCAGCTAACATAACTTGATGCAAAGGAATAATTCAGGAGTTACAGATTAGCAAAACTGACATCAGCAGGTCATTAAAAACTATATGGAACATACCCCTGTCACCAAAGATATAATTACTGAACACTTTGAACCATCTGATAGATTGAGGCTTTAGAACAGGAAATCCAGGCTTCATAAATGCACTGGAATACTCTGGAAGGGTCAACAACTCTTCCATGCAGATGGGAAAATGCTGTTGATGTGGTTTATTCAGATTTCAATGGGGTGTGTCAACGCAGGACCTCCGAGCAGATGAGCTGTAAGGGGATGGGAGGAACTTCCTGCAAGAACAAAGTGGTTAGAAGACAGAAAACAGCATGGAATAAATGGTAAATTAATTTAATATTCAGTGTTAGGGGTCACTAAGAAAGTGATTTGCCACAGCCTGAAGGCTTTGTGGTTTTGAGATCCTTCTCCTCGCCTCAGGATATGGCACCAGGGAGGGTGACACTGGAGATCAAAATTATGAAACAGGGACATTATGAGGAATTACTGAATCAATGCAACTTTGCAGCCAGTAAAGGAAAACCGAGGGAGGCAGAATAAAGCTCTCAGTGGAGCAGGGAAGGTGGCCACTGTCCCTTCTACGGCAAGCATGAGGTGACAGCACATGAGGGTAGGTAGCAAGGATACACTTCAAAACACTTCATCCAGCTTCTTTCCATAGGACACAGTGGCCATTAACAAGGATTCAGGAAACAGCTAGATAAATACTGGTTATAAAATTCATCCCAGACCACTAAAGGTACTATTTGAGTGCCAGAAAATGCCTGCACACATCTCAGAATACTAGGGGAGTACCCACAGTATTATAATTGCATTATTGCTAAATGCTGACCTGTACATTCCTCCCCAGACATGGTCTGCAGGGAGGGTGCACTGCATGAACTGCATTTTTGGTCTGACCCAGTACAGCTGTTCTTAGGGTCGATCAATGCAGCAGAGCAGCAGCAAACAGCAGCTCATAAGCATAAATGCAAAATGCATGGACAGTGAAGCAATCACTGAGACAGACAGGAACTCCCTTAGGGTTAAGTCATGGCAAAAAAACCAAGGAAAAGTGCATTTAAAATACTACCTAATTCCAATAACTGCATTTTCACCTAAGCAACCTAGTCATCTAGTCGTACATCAAACACATAGTAATAAAGACAACCTCCCACTTCAGAGGATTAGCAGAGAATTACCACAAGATGTCCAGGGAAAACACAGTTTTGAAAGCTGCAGCAAACATACATGGAGGAAACAGTCTCTGTGATCTTCTTGGACTGAGATCTGTGGAATAAACAGAGCCCCTGTCTTTCTTTATCTTTGCTGTAAGTGATAGGCCTTTTATTAGCACTGCATATAACAATCATCTCTTCCTTGTGGGATCAGAACAGTTAAACTAAAGTTCACTGCCCAAGGTTTAAATGCCATGCATCAGTCTGCCTTTGCATCCCTGCAGCTAGAATGGCCAAAACCCTCACAGTTTCTCATGCGTTTATCCTTACAGCACCCTCTTGGGATTAGGCAATGCTGTCACACATATGAAATACATGGGAATTAGGGCAAGGAAGGTCACAAGACAGATTAACCCCAGGTCTCCCCAGGCCACAACTCATCACTGAACTGGGAGACTGTCTTCACATGCTGCCAGATTACACACAGCCTCTACTGCCTACACCTTTTGCTTTAGCCCTTCTTCTGTATCACAGGCCCCACACTTTTATCATCTGTGACAAGACTAAAGCTCAGCTCTTCTCCAGAAAAGAGATTCACTAAAAGGCTGGCACCATTTCCCCCCCACCCCTCCCATCTTGCCATGAAAATTTAAAATTGCAGAAGTGTTTTTTGCTTTCTACATCACACGCTGCTAAAGCTGCAGTAAACAAGCAGAATCATCAACACAGTGAGTCAACCAGTAAACTTGTTTATTGGACCCCCATGTTTGGCATTGAACTTATTTTCCTAACTTTAGCAGGGTAAATACCCTTTGGCTGAGTTGCCATCAGAGTCTTTATAAAGAAGCAAACCTTTCCTGTTTGTTGACAAAAGCCTCAGAGTGGCACACACGAATGTTAGCAGGTGTTCATATTTAACTTGTCTTTGTGGTTTTTTAAGCCTGAGATGCATATAGTGATTGAGAATTACTGTTTATTCATTTCTGTGTAATAGGAGAAGCAGCATTTCATCTGTCTCATCCATATTTAATAGCTCCAGGCACAACAACCATGAGAGGTCTATTTTTCTCCCACTAGGGAAAATATTATTATTATTATTACTACTACCCTGACTATATCTATATTCTGTAATTATTCATCCCTGGCTTTCTATATTATTTCCATGTTATCCGTGGGCCAGGTCCTTTCCTTGTACTTATCTGAGTTACTGTGCTGATGAAGCTATACTGATTTATGCTATGCTGAGTCACATCAGCAAAGGACAGAGTCAATTCAAAGCTTTTCAAAGCTTCTTGGCAATATAAACCAGACTGAATTTTGCTGCCCTAAGGATGGGAAGGAACCCTTAGAAAGCTACCCATTTGCTGCTCCTGCTTTTACCAGGAATATTGTCTAGGGAGGTCCATTCCTCCCACCACAGGTCTCTCCACCACGTCCATTTTCACACTTACCCATCTTGGCAGACACACAGGGTGGAAAGTGGGGCCAGGGATGGTCTCTGCAGCTTTTTGATATGTCACCCATGCCTAGAGAACACCTCTGCTCCCAAAATGGCCATTAAATATGAAAGATGGCACCTAATTTCTCCCCAGAATAGTAGGGCAGCTCAGGGTCTATCCCGACAGCTCCAGCACAGCCCAAGCAATTAAACAATGCCCTGTTTAATCCCAATTCCAAGACAGGATGCAACTCCAATAAACTAGAGGCATCCCTCCAAGCATCATCCAATAAATCACACCAGCCTGGACTAATAAATGGTCCAGAGTGCCATTTATCCACTTAGGCAGAAACAGAGGAGATATAATCATGCAAGCAGTTTTTTCCCTTCCCAGTGATAGAAGAGGACCTCAACGAGCTCCAAGGAAACCTCTTCTTCCCTCAGCTGACCCTGGACAGACTCCAGCACACCTAGCAACCATGCCGTGCCAATTCCAACCACAGAAGCAGTTAAGACATGGGGGTTTTCCGGGTATTTGTTCCTGGGAAAAATGTTCCCTGAGCGTACCATTAAAATGTTAATCATAAAGCTTCTGAGGGCCCCTTCTCTCGGAGGTCACTTGTGCAAATGCAGACAGTGTCAGCAGTCCCTGGCACGTTACCACAAGTTGTTTACCCAACAAGAAACAAATTTCATAGATTCAACCCAGTCACGTGCTGAACCTCTCAAGGAACTGAGATAGGTTTCTCAGGAACAGCAGCTCTGCCAGGGAGCTGCAAACACATGGGCAGCTTCACACAGGGGGTTTGCCCTTCCCAGGGCAGGACTGATGAGTGCTGGTAGCACAAGGGTGACACGGAGGCAGGCACCAGCAGGATGCTTGAGGCATCCAGAGTCACCTGTTTAGTCTTAACTCCAATTCAGGAAAGGAAAAACTCACCCAATTTCCCCCACAATGTTTTTAGCTTTATTGCCTGAAGAAGCTAAAAAAACCCCATGTTAAACACATTCAGGGGCTGAAAGTTATGATGAAAGCAACAGCACTGCAGAGGATATATATATACATACACACACACATATATATATACACATAAAAAGAGACACCTCTTTTTTTCTATTACTTGTAATTTGGAGAGAACGAGGTTGGGGGTAGAACACTTGTTATCCCCTTTCCTCTGCGTGTGTAGTTCTCATTAGGGCCTATTAGGATGATAATCACATCTGAAAGGAGGCTACAAGCCAATCCACGTGATCAAAGCAGAAGTAAACGCAACTCTAGGGAGCTTAGGGAGCATATGGTTTCCTCTCCCAAGTTCTCCAAGCTCCTATCTGGCTTGGTTCAACCTGAAAGCTCAGTCCTGTGCAACTTTATTTGGGAGAGCATCCCACCTGGGAGGAGACGAGGTGGTACCATGGGTCTTCAAGGACCCACAAACCTGTAATGTCTCAGTGTGTAGGAGAGAAATTAATTGCTCTTTCCAGTGTTTTTTCCATACCTAGCACAAGGCATTACAATTTCTACATTAGGAATCAATATGTTGCTTGGGGTGAAGTTAAAGAGAAAATCCATCTGAGTTCAGTGAAAGCAGACTCTGCACTCAGATCTCAAATGCCTTTTCCACCCTCCTTCCCCAGGGTGAAGTGGTGAATGCAATTTTAATAGGAAAGTCTGGGTGAGCTTTCTGCACACTGGTGCTGCCTCTGTCACCCCCATCTCTAATATCTGCAATGCCTTCCCCATCCCAGCTGCCTCCCAGGTGACTCCGTGCAATTACATTCCTAATTGCGCCACAGTGGTGCTCTCTGGGATGTTACACCGCTGTTTAATTTATAAATGTCAATTTGGAAGCACAATACAGTGAGAAATTACCCACATCAGACACAGAGCAGTTCCCACTTATGAATAGGTAAGAAGGCAACAAAAACAATTAAGTACTTAACAAAGAGAGAAGATGAGGGAATGCAGGCATCCCTTTAGTGCAACCCTTCCAAATTTTACACGTGCTCAATTTTGAGCTGTTTAAATGGAAGGGCAGAGGTAGCCAAGTGCCAGGTTTAATATTGGACATGACATTGCACAGTCTGTGCCTGTTTGAGAACCTATTTCATATTTAAATCTCAATTAAACAGTAGGACTGCCTTGACATTTAAAAGTCCAAACAAAACACTTCAAGCACAGCTCTACAAAAAGCATCTGTAAAAGCATCTTCTTATTCCACTGTCCTGCTCATTCTTTGCATCCTGAATAGCATCTTCAGGATGAGAAAAATAAAAGAAAATCAATAAATGTGTTGATTTTACCACCATTCTCTTTGAATAGTCAGTCCAACTAAGCAAGAGTGCATTTGGTCCTTCTTGTACATCATCAGCAGAGCACCTACAGAGATATCTGAGCTTGTTTTGAACTAGGAAAAAAAAATTCTTTTTGCAGGAGGAAAAATCACCTCATACCATGCTCTGAATTACCAACAATGATGCCTTCAGACTATCTTGTCCTTCTATACAGTTGATCCCAAGTGACATAAAACATGAGAAGAAGGCAGATGCCAGAAGCAGCATCTGGGGAAATGGGAATGGAGGAGCTGCATGGATCATCCTTGGCCATGGACACAAATAAACAAGATTTGCCCACCCCAGTCTGCCACAGGCAAAGTCACAGCACAGGCTGCAGGCAGAGCTGGGCCAAGGAGCCACCTTTTCCTGGGCTGACACTGCTCCTCCTGCATCAACACTGAGACAACATGGAGAAGAACGTGAAGAGCTCCAGAGAAAAGCACCAGGCATGAGGCAGATCGCTATAGGTCCCAGCATTTTCTCTGGCTGCAGGATTATGGATATTGCTGTAGCATGGACAACTTTCCACTCCCCCGGGCTGGGCTGGTGCATCCCTCGCTGCCTGCACAGACCCACCGTGTTCCAGCAGGGCCTCCAAGGGGGCATTAACAAACAACCTCACATTTAAACTTTCCTACTGTCGGCTTCTCAGTGGCATCACATTAAGTATGCTGGTGGCTGCCAGCCCAGCTCTGTATGCCCTGCTCAAGGCTCCCGACACCATGGCCAGGCTTGGAAACAGCCTCTTGAGAAGCTGTTGCTTGTCAGCCACAAAAATCTCAGCCTGGGTTTCTCATCATTTAACTGCACAAGCACAACCATAAAGAAGCTCATACTCTGCAGGTTTCCAGCCCTTCTCTTTTCATGTTTATCTCTAAATGCTATGTGCAGTGAGCAACTCTGCAAAGGGTTTATCCTCTTGCCCGAATGAAGATCACCCTGCACTCACCCTGCAAGGCGAGCACTGTGGTGCTTACACACACAGAGCCACAAAAGTTAACCTGAGCAAGAGAGATAAAGTGGCTTCAGTGCTTTCTCTTTTGTCTGCCTACCATGGAAATTACAGATTCCCCAACCACCTGTCTGTATGGAGGAAGAGGAGGCCCACCACACTGGGTCAGACCAAAGGGCAGTTCTAGCAAAATGCCTCCCAGCATGTAACAAATACCTGTATAAAAAGCATTAAAAAATGAGAAAATACAGAGATATCCCCAATTCACTCTCTTGATCTCTCAGGATCAGCAATTCAGAGGCTTCCAGTGTGCAAGGGTGTTCTGGGACCTCTGTGTACCCACCGAAGCAATGGCCCCTTGCACACAGATGACACATTTTCTCATACACACAACTTGGCAGGGGTTTCCATGTCCTGCCAGCTCTCAGACAAGCAACATGCTGCAACTCTGCAGGGAAAAGCCAAAGAAGTGTCTCAGCTGGTGCCAGCTGCGTGCCATTGATGCTAATGGACTTGCTCTGCTTTATACCAGCTGATGATCTCCCTCTTTACCCTTTCTGCCTTCTCAGCAGATTTTCTGGTGCTCAGTATATAAAATATCCATCAAAAAGGTGGATCTAGTCCAGCAAATGCTGTGACACTGGTTTATGTCTGTTACAGGAAGGTGTAAGAGCACTGCCATAGGGCTGTCACAGAGTACCCCAGCCCCGGGAAAGCTTTGTTCTAACCCTCATTACTTAAATATTGGCTTATTCCTTCAAGATGGGGCTTTCCGTCCTTTGAAATCCCTTGGGTTGTTCTCATTCCTGCTAATGCAATGGCTGATATTATGCCAGGAGAAAAAGTGGGGGACACACTATAGCACCTCATCCCCCTGAGCACACTGTCAGTCCCACTAGGGACACTGCTTCTCCATCCTGCTTTAAAGAAAGCACCTGCAATTATTCCCAGAAAAAAAATCAAGTAAATTTTAAATCACTGATAACGTCAGCAAGCTCCATTCCAGCCACGCTTTCTAACAAATCAGTGACCTCAGTGAAAGATGAAGGGAAGATCTGAACTCATTTGGAGACATGACTCCAAATTTCTGCTTCCATCAGTTCATTACTCAAGATGACTTTCAGCCCTCATGTGCCTCCTGTCCCTATTTCCAAGTCCTGGAGTCATCAGGGTGCAAACCACGCGAGGGTCTTCCCCAAACTGAAGTGCTGATGATATCCCTGACTGGTAGGAGGATTTCAGCAGCACCATCACCCCCACGGCAAGTCATCACCTTGGCTGAGCCCATTTCAAGTCCTTCCAGGTTGTTTTTGTGTGCACGCTGTGCTAACATGCTCACTGGAGAGCATGTCCTCCACTACAGAGTGAGCCACAGAAACACTGTCACAGAAAAGCAGTTTTCTCATTTCCTTATGACCAGGGAAGCCAGCTCCATTCCCCAGCTCTGATGCAAGACGTCAGCAGGCGAGCTATTAAGTATTTAGGGTGGGAAGCTCCAGCATCAACCAAAAATATTTCCATGTTGACAGGACTTACAGGATCAGCCAGTATCTGAGAGCTCTATAAACCTTCACCAGAGTGCAACACAACACAAAACCAAAGGGTTTTCCCTAAATCAAAGATTCAGAGCAAAGTTCCTACTTTTGTCAGCTGGTGGGCTCAAGTTCCCACACTGATCCATGCTTGGCAAGGGGAGAAAAAAACCACCTTATTTTTCCCACCCTCTTTCTGTGTGTAATTTAGAGATGGGCCCAGGAGACACGGATTTGCTGGTAAAAACCTGCCCTTTGATCAGTTTAGTGAATTCTGAGAATCTGCAGTTAAAACCTCCAAGTCCGGTACATCCCAATTAAAGATAATCCTAAAATATAAGGTTTGCATAAAGATGTGAGCTTTTTCTGGTGCCTGGAAGGGAAAAAGGGGGAGTTTTTTGTTTTACTTCTGATGCTTATCCTGTCATATTTCATACCAACAACTGAGGTCATGTGCTGTTTGCCCTTCCCTTACTTTATGAAGAAGAAAGTAGAAGGGACACATTTAGAACAGAAAAGAAACCCAAGTAGAACACGGGTCAAATGAAGTTTGGTGCCTATTTTTCCCACAGGAAAATTTGCCGAAGAAAAAGAAAAGTAAATCCAAGAGGCAAGTACAATGCTCTATATGATGAAATTCTTTTCCAGCTACTTTCAAGGCATAATTTCATCATGCAAAATGAGAAAGAGAGATAATATGTCTATCTTTGCTCCATAAGTCTGTCACTAAAGAAATTTTCAGCTGGTTTATTAATTTTCAGGCTCTCTGCCCTGATCTTTCTTTCTCCCTTTTATTACCTGTGTTGAGGCTGCAGTGCCACTCACTCACTGCCGAGCTGCAAAGTTGACTCACTACAGCTCCTTTTTTATTTCTCACTGATCTCATTGAATTATTGAAAAGGGTACTGTCAAGTTGAAAGGAATATATCTTCAAAAATAAAATAAATTTTCTTTCCTGAGTTCCAAGTGGCACCTTAAACCATATACTCAAGGACAAAAAAAAAAAAAAAAAAAAAAAAAAAAAGTAAGAATTTGCAGGGGACTCATTTTCTTAACATTAATAATGCCCTTGGTTTTCTTTTTGCACATTTCAGTCCAGACAACCTGAGTTCACCATCAATTTCTAGACAACTTCACTCTCTGCTTTTCCTATACTTGCAGTAATGATATTGCCAAGTGTCTTAAGTTTGTCATCAGCCTTTGGGTACTTGTGGGCATTTTTTGTAAAGTCTGAGTTTGTAAAGACATGAGTAATGCTGTGTCTCAGCTCTCATTTTTATTTTGTTTTATTTTGGTATCTGTTAGCCTTCAGGCTTACAGGGAACAGTTTGGCTGCATGGCTCAAGTACACCCTAAAGGCTTGAAACCAAGAACCCAACTGAAATTTTTATATAATCTCATTATTTTTAGAGAGATTTTTATGATTCCAGGAAGACTGAATGATTTCTTGGGTTTTTAACTTCGAGACTTGGCTTCTCTACAGTTTTAGATTTAGCATCTGAATTTCTTTTACGCTGCAGGTCCTCATAACCAACATGTAAGTACAAAATGTCCAGAGGTCAAGACCTGTTTCTTTTTCCTTCCCTTTTCACTTGGGGGCCCAACATCTCCCTGGCTGATGGGAAACCAGAGCACTGCAGATGCTGTTGATGAAATTCCTCTACTCTTTTATCCCTACTGAGCACAACCTAAGTCTAAGGGTGCTCATTACCAGAGCCAGACACCATCGAGAAACACTATTATATTAAAAATAGGCAAAATCTACATTGTTTGTCAGGCCATAATTTTTAAGTAATTAGACTGGTATAAAATGAGCAAAACCACAGTGCTGCTACTCAATCCTTAATCAATATTTGAAGAGTGTGCTGAAATTCCGGGTTTATAGGCTAAAGGTGTGAGTTTGTCACAAGCATTGAACACACTGGTGACAACAGAAAAATGCTGGACATTAGCAAAAAGACATTCATAAAAGCTAACATGAATTGGTCAGGTATCTTTATATAAAACCCTTACGAGAAACTGTGCAGTTAAAATACAGAACCTGAGATGAATTGAAACTAAAAAAAAAACAAACACCTTCTCCCCACCCTAGAGTCCACACTTCTTTCCTTGTTAGAAGTTTTTTTGGAACCTTGTTATAAAATCCAGCAGTGCATCATCTCTCCAACAAAGACTTTTCTCACAAGACTCCAGGAATAAAAAAAAAAACTACAGTTCAATCAACCTATCTCTAGGGCATATTTACACAAAGGTTTCTATTGCCTTTCAACTTGATATATTGTTTTCAATACCTAACTGAAAGGTAAAGGTATTACAATATACATTGCAGTGCAGTTTATTCCAGAAGAGCATCCTGAGGAATGCCCATGAAGACATCCAATTGCTGCTTGTTCCAAACCTGACCCCAGCTGTGTAACCAGGGCTAAAATTTCAGACATGCAGCACAGGAATTAAATTCTTCATTTTCACTGCAAACCTGGTGCAGGAGAGAACACTTCAAAAATTGTTTCGTTTCCTCTGATTTGAGAAACTTTGGGCCACGCTCATTAAATCACTTATGTGAGTTGTGGGTATGTGATAAGAATGAAGGTGATTGCAGACAGAAAAGAAATAAACTGTACTGTTTTCAACAGGTGTGGGTTGAGGGCTGTGTTTCCCTGGGCCAGGCTACATACCACATCTTTTGAGAATTATTCAGATTCAGTAAAAGCCTTTCAAGATCTTGTTTTACCTACTAATAGCAGGGGCTTTAAAGGGATAAAACTATTCTCTTAAAGATTTTAATTTCAAATTTTGATAAAAAATCAAATGACAACTGACTGAATGAATCAGTGGGAACCTGAGGCCGGCGTTACCCTGTTCACCTCCTCAAGTGAAGACGTAGCTCCACCAAGGCTGTCCCACAAAACTCAACGCAGGTTCTGCCATGGCAACACATCTTCAATGGGCATTGCTCATACATGGAGGGCTCACCCAAAACCAGAGCTCAAGCACCTCAGGCCTCCTACGAACACACAGTTTCTCCATGAGATGTTTTAAATCTCAACAGAACGACAAAAAGGTTCAAGATACACAGTGAGGTTGTTTCTCCCATGAGGTGGCTCACAGGGCAAACTCCAGATGTGGCTGCTACTGAATTAAGACAATTAATCCCTGGAATGAATGTGATGTGATTGCTGGGTGTGGGAGATGTCTGCTTCTCTGAATCAGCAGGTAGCAGCCATCCAGAAAGGCCCCAGAAAACGCATCAATCCTCTTGGGTGCACAGACTAGACTGGCATGGACAGAATCATCTTCCCTTCAAGAATTGTAAAGGCCACATGGTCAAAACATCAATTGAATTTCCATTTTTCACACAGTTGCTATTTCTTGTTAATATTTATGTTAACATACACTTGGTCCACTTGATGCCATCACTGATTGCAATTAGATGTTCCTAATCCAAACTTCAGCATGACACAAATTGTACTATTCGTTAAAAAATGTCCTCTCAAGAATGAATGTACATCTCTTCTTGTGCTCTCTCCCTTCATAATTCTCCACAGCCTGTTGCCAGCTCTCATTATGTCTGGTCTTCTCATTTTAATTGCACCCACTGTGCAATAAGGACCTTTCTAATTGGTTTTTCTGTAGAGCAGAACGTGTTGTCACTCACAAATGACAAAGAAATACATGCAAACATTAAACATTTTTAAAATGGGTAGGCATCCAAAATAAAATGATACTTTAGAGAGTCACTGGGTACCAACTGGATAAATCCTGTCATTGTTCAAGTTAATAAAACAAATTTCTTGACAGGTGTTAGGCAATTTTTAGCAAAGTTACAAGGGTGTCACTATAGCTAATGTTATTAAAAGCTTTGATTAGTTATAAGAACAGACTCATAGGTCTAAATCAAAGCTGCTTACTGAAGCTGGGGAGATAATTGATATTTACAAACAAAAACCCAGTCTTTAACTCCAAGAAAACTCTACCTAAGGAAGAGGACACATACACTAGAAAGTAAGATTATATACATGACTTTTTACATGCTTTCTGGTCCATGTTCAGCTGTGACCCCATCAGAGAAGAGACCTTTGGAGTATGCTCAGGCTGCAAAGAGATGGCAGGATTGCTGCTCACCCAGGTGACAGCAGCTGGTGTGAGCATGTAGTCCTGCCTTATTGCACTTGGGGCATAAATCACATCTTCTTTAATGCATTTACTCTTGACAAGGAGCTGTGTTTTCTGGGTGCTGTGGCAGCAGAAATAACACAGCACATGACAGAAAACAATAACAATAAAGAAATACATATGAAATAGGCACCTCCTGAACCACTTGCAGTGCAGAGGACACTGTGCAGCATTTAGATGAGGCTGATCCTCGCTGCTTAATTTATGAGTTAACATTATTTCTTCCTATGCAGACATTTGCATTTCACTCCTTGGAGAACCTCCTTGAAACGCAGAAACACAGCCTCTTTCCCCACGCTTCCTAGGAACAGCCCCTTCTGCGAATGTCCACAGTGGCTTAAAACTCAAACCAGTTCTGGGGCATGCCCAGTGCTCGAGGGGATTATCCTTGTTCGGCTGCTGACCCACCCTTCCCTGACACACAGCCTGCACTTTGGAGCAAAGAGAGCAAATCCATAAGCAAAGAAAGCAAATCCGTAAAGAGGAAGGAGTTACACTGGCTTCTATTGTCGGAAATGTGAGTCCTCCTGTGGAGCTGACAATCCCTCCAAGACCTATTTTCTAGTGCACAGCCCCTGTGACCCTTCTGTGGGGAGAGCTGCAGACAGGACTCCATTTGAGTCTGGAAAAGGGAAACAGAGCTGGGCAAGAGTCTGGAGCACAAGTCCTGTGAGGAGCAGCTGAGGGACCTGGGTTTGTTTATCCTGGAGAAAAGGAGGCTCAGGGGTGACCTTATTGCTCCCTACAACTCCCTGACAGAAGATTGTAGCCAGGTGGGGGTCGGGCTCTGCTCCCAGGCAACCAGCCACAGGATGAGAGAACATGGCCTCAAGCTGTGCCAGGGAAGGTTTAGGCTGGATATGAGGAAGAATTTGTTCACAGAAATTCCAGACCTTGGAACAGTCTGCCCAGGGAGGTGGTGGAGTGACCATTCCTGGAGGTGTTTAAGGAAAGCCTGGACATGGCACAGTTGACAAGGTGGTGATCAGACTGGATGGTCTCAGAGGTCAATTCCAACATGATTGATTCTGTCATTCTGTTATGCAAAGGTCACTGGAAGGTACAACCCATGTCCTGGGTCACTGAGCTATACAGCCATACAACAGCTGAGGGATGAATTTGGCCTGAGTTAATTTTATAAGCCATTTTTAGAGTAAATAAGTTTCATTAAACCTCATGCGAAAAGCATTCAACCAAAGGCAAATTCACATCAGTGTACTTGTTTATCCTTAATTACATTATTCCCTTCTTTCTGTAAAGATGCATTGCTCTCAAATATAGAGGGATAAACATGATGATGTAATATTAATTGGTAGTGAGTGATATAATTAGTTACTTCTCAGTAAATGTGAAAAGATTAGGAAAATCACATTGGTTTGTTCAGTTGACAGGTGGAAACTACTGCTTCCTTTCACATCTCTGAAAAATTACAGCAGGTAGCACACTTCCTAAACCCATTTGCCTTGATTCAAATAGACAGATTAAATAATTAACCAGAATTAGAAATAACATCTAATATGTGCAGAGTAAGGAACTACAGGTGTTCACTGCAGGCTATGTCTGCTCTGATTTTAAGATGCCCATGATATCAAAAATCCAAATTCACGTGTGAGAGTGCACATAGTGTATCTTGGGGTAATTTTCCAGGAGACATATCTGATAGATCAAAGAATCTTCTGTCATTCCTTGCACACCTCTGAAAAATGCTCAGCAATCCCTCCAGGTCTAATCTTTGTTTCGACAAATAAAGAGCTCAATTAACTTCTAAAACGAATTTTTGAATTCTTTTTGGAATCAACAGACTCTGATATGTCTTGTATGCCATATCCTCCAAACAGGGCACAAGGAACAGGTAATATCATCCTCTTGCTCCTGTTGTTACTTTTTCCTCCCTTAATTTTAGCAAGGTCTCAGGACCAAACAAATGTTCAGACGAGGTTTACACGCGCCTGACAACACTGATGAGAAGCAGCACCACCTTTCTGCTGTGAGTCTCAGACCTCTTTTGGCAGGCGTAAAAATCAGTTTTCTCTGCTGTCATGATCCTTTGTCCATTTGTAGAGGCCTCCTACAGAGATGGCAATGTATCCTCCTGGAGATGAGAGCTTTGCCTTGTGGACATTCCATCCTCAAATAAATTCCGTGAACTGTGACACAGTGATGACTCCTCTAGTCACACACTGCTAAATGTAAATTGATATTCTACAACAAGACTACCAAGGAGACCAGTAATTTAGAAGAATTCAGAGCCATATACCAAAGGCAAAGGTAAAACAATGTAAGTAAGTACTTGGTCAACCTGAAATCCAGTTTATGCACTCTGTCTTCATCTCCAGTATTACACAACCTTAAAATTGAAAAAAAACCTGCTGCTAGAAGCATTTTTGGAATAAAATTGATTCTGTTGTTCTTCCATCCAGTGTACAGAAATCAGTGCAATCAAACAGTCAACTGTAAATCCAGAAAAAATTTAAAGGCATAAGTATAATAAGATGATTTCAGCAGATCACTCAAATAACAGCTCATTAAATCAGCAGAACAGAGAAATATTTGTGCAGGTCATTTATCCTCAAAACACCCTTATTTTTTTTTAAGGATGGTAAGAGCAATACTCCCGGTAAAAAAGACTTCTTGTATCACATTTCTTGAAAGTCTAATTTGAGAAGTCACTCTTAATGTAACTTGAAATGCCCAAAACTGAGGCTGTTCCTTGGCCACAAGAGTAAAAAGGCATTTTTAAAATTCATTATTTATAATGTCTGAGTGTGTATGTGTGATATGATATATATGAGTCTGTAGCAGCAGGGCTAGTGCTTGCCAAATGCAGTCATATTCACATCTCCTCTACTTGATTACAGTGAAAAAATTATTGCATCTTACTTCACAGAGGTGTTGTAACAGCCTGGATTTGTCAAAACTGTATGTACTTTAATAAGTGAAACTCAATCACATCCAAATCACAAATGGGTAAATGTAAAGGATAAACATCATCAAACAGAATCACTCTTTACCCATTTGACAGTATACTCAATGCCAGCAGGTGGTGAGGGATGGTAGCATGATTCATGTCTTGGCACCTTCTCTCTTCCAAACCCTAGAAAAGAGCCCCAGTGATGCTCACCCAATGCAGACACCGGCACTGACGCAGAGAAAAACTTTTTTCACCCTTCCTCAGTTCTTCCATCTGAAACATGGGGCACTCAACAACGACTGTCTTGTCTGGGGTCAAGCAGAAATGGAGACTTGTACTGGTTTTGCTTGGGACAGAGTTAATTTTCTTCAGAGTATTTTACACGGGGCTATGTTTTGGATTTGTGTTATAAACAGCATTGATGACTCAGGGATTTCATCATTGCTGGGCAGGGTTTACACAAGAACAAGGCCTTTTCTGCTCCTCACCCCACCAAGGAGGAGTCTGGGGGTGCACAAAGAGTTGGGAGGGGTCACAGACAGGGCAGTTGACCCCAGCTGAACCAAGGGATAGCCCAGACCATACAGAGTACGTCCAGTTCATAAATCTGGGGGAAGAAGGAAGAAAGGGGGCACATTTGGAATGATGGTGCTTGTCTTTCTAAGACACTGTTCCATGTGATGAAGCCCTGTTCTCTTGGGGATGGCTGAACACCTGCCCAGGGGAAGCAGTTTTGTTTTCTTTTTTTTTTTTTTCTTTTTTGTTTTGTTTTTTTGTTTTGTTTTTTTTTGTTTTGTTTTGTTTTGTTTTATTTGTGTGTACAGCTTTTGCTTTACCCAAAAAGACTTTGAGGTGAGTCTTTACCACAACTTCTGAGTTTTCTCACTATTTCTCTTCTAATTCCACCCCCTCCTCCCCCCATTCCACTGGGGGCAAGATGAGCTGCATGAAGCTGGGTTGTCGGCAGAGTTAAACCATGACAGTCCTTTCTCTTGCCCAACATGGGGCTCAAAGAGTTCAAGATAACAAGAGATTTGACTGAAATATGCTAGATCAAATTTATAGCTGTCACTACTGATTACTCATTAACTGGCAGACTCCTGTACTTGCCATGGGGCTTGCTTCCCTCACTGGATATTTGAGCCTAGTGCTCATTAGTGACTGCTTTTTTGCTTTCACTGTGTGCTGTCCCACCGTGTGGCTTATCATCCTACTCTGCAGTGCCTGGGAGCATTCTGATAACAGCAACAGTGATGCAATCAGGCTGGCAGATGGCCAGGGCATTGCTGCTGCTTCTGTGCTGCTGTACTGGACAGGCTGGGACCCCAGTGTGAGTTCCAGTCAATGTGACCTGTGGGTGAGCACACGTGGGAGCAGGACACCCCGGAGTGTTCACAGCCATAAATGTGTCTACACCAGAGCAGGTCCATCTCAGTTATGTCAGTGCCATGGTGGTGGCCCCTGGGGACACAGGTGCACCTCAAGGTGACTGTGGCTGTGGGTAAGTCTGCACCACAGCAGGTACGCCCCTGGGAGAGGCTGTGGCTCACAGATAAGGTTCCAGGTGGAGTAGATACACTCTCAGGGACATCAGTGTGTGGATAAGAGCAAGCCAGAGCAGGAGCAAAGGCTCATTACGGGGTCAAACACTGGCCTAAAGGCACCAGTGTTAGAGGCTGTAATGGAAATACCTTTAAATTATTGTAAGCTGTGATTTGAGTTGTTAAAGGGATTCCTGTAGCTTGGAGAAGCTTTACAAGAAGCAACCTGACCTGAGCTGGCTTTGGAGCCCCAAAGTTCCACACAACACACCACCTCTCCTGTCCCAAGTGAACATCACGACAGATGGACCCCAAAGTCACAAGTTCATCGAATGAACTCCACAGACATTTGATGGACATTTGTGCACATTTTATGGGAATTCTATGGACCTTCTAGAGGGGTGGTCCATGGACTAGAGAAATGACACTTGTGTGTTATGTCAAAAGATAGGAAATGGGGTGGTGGTTAAAGAGACTGAATTGGATAGGGTGGTACCTGTGCATGATGTAAATGGTATGGAATAAGGGATGGAGAATCTGCTGTTCTTCCCGTCCAGTGGTGAATGAATTCCTCCTTTGGTTTTGTTCACATGCTCAGCTTTATTTTACCTATGGAACTATCTTTAGCTCAATCCACAAATTTTACCACTTTTACTCTTTCAAATTGCCTCTCCCATCCTGTTGCAGGGCATGAGAGAATGGTTGCGTGGGGATTGGTTGCCAGCAGGATTAAACCACAACAAAACCATTACTGTTCTTCACTCACATCAAGTACTTTCTCCTTCTTGTCGTTCATGCTCATCATTTACCTGGTTTTGGACTGAGTGCTTTCGTTAAAGGGTTGATTATAGGATAATTTGAAACAAGTATATTAATCTCACATTATGCCTAATTGCATTAGCTTCAGATGTGTTCTTTAAGTATGATTTACATTTTGAAATATGTCTAAGACTCTTTTCTATCATCTCCTTTAATGAGATCCAATCTCTGAGGCCTTTTTCTCTTTCTGACTTCTTCATTTTCCATGAATTTTCTTTCTTTTGGAGATACTGAATTTCTACAAAATCTCCCTGAGAATCTTTGACACTGACAGGAAAATAGCACTAAATCAATAAACCACTAAATAAAATAACCATAATTAACAGTACTTTCGTTTACTATTTTTTTTCTTAAATCTCAAAGAGTTTTGCAAAAGAGGGCAAATATTATTACATTTAACTGATGGAAAAACAGAGGCAGAGACGTACCAAACATCCCATATTAAATCCCAAAAACTGTAGGGACAGTGAGTCCCGTTAGGAGAGAAGACGGGTTCCTGCCTGAGGTGATGGGGCTGCTCAGTAAAAATAGTAATAGACAACAATTTCATCTTTTTCGCCTCTAACTTTCTCAGCACGTTATTTCTTAAGCCATTCAATAACTGTTTATAGGTGCCAGACTCATCAAACCATTGAAATCATGTAACTCCCAAACCTGTCAGAATAAAGTATTGTTCTTCCCACAACCCCATTACTTTTAGTAACCACTTCCAAACCAGCTGCCTGTGTGGGAGCAAGCAAGGAGTCACTTCAGTCAAACAACTCTTCCAACACACTCCTTCAGAACTATTAAAGCCAGCAAGGCCTATTGGGTGACCATTTTCTGATTTGTGAGATCCTGGCTGGACTGATCACAGCATTCAGAGAAATTCACAGGTAATATTCAGAACACATCAGGTCTCAAACGTTCCCAGCAAAAAGCCAAAAGGAGAAAACATTCACGTTACGGCACAGAAATTTCCAAATCTCAACGTCACTGAGTACACTGAGATTCCTCCACACCTTGTGTAGATGGCACAAATGACAAAGGGGGATTAATAACCAGGAATGCCACCGCCACCGGCATTCACAAAACGCAACAGGACACTGGAGAAGCACGAGGGAGGCGCTGACAGCTCCAAAAGGAACAGCTCTATTTCACAACCCTTATCTCACCGTAATTAATTTTGAAGCGAGCTATCTTTCCCTGTGACACTTCCGCACAACTCCCAGCTCAGAGAATGCAAGCCCCGGAGCCTACCAAAGAAAGATGTAAAATAAGCTGTCCTGGGTCAAATTCCTCATGACACGTGGTTTGATTACACAGGAAAGATGCCCTGGTCTGCCTGCCTCAAGTTGTTTTAGCTGTTCAACAATTTTTCTTTCTGGGTAGATGCTGCCAGATCAACATAAACCCGAACGTGATTATTTTACTCTGCATTTGTAAACAGACTAATAGCAAAGCAAACCATAGTCACAGAGCGTCCTCCAACCCTGCCATAACATCAATTTTTCCATAGAATTCTGCATCAGTCTGCTTTTGAAAGTAGTTTGAGTTAGCTTGTGTGACGTTGAAAAATTTGGAAGGAAAATCCAAAGTCCCACTGTGAGCCTTAGACCACATTCACCATGCTATTAACCCTATTTTTGCCAGTTTCCAATGACTTTCTGTTGAGCTGAGAGGGTATGTCAGATTTTCCAGGGCCATGACTGTCATGAATCACCTGTTAAGCATGAAAATGAGCATTTACCTATTATTTATGTATGCAAAATTACTTTTCCTGCTTGTCTCCATGAGGTATGGTGTGACCCCTGGCATCAAACAGGATGCTCCAAAAATTCTTAAGAGCAATAAAAATCACATTTTATTTATATTTTTTCTTTTTCTTTAGATTCTGTAAGAACAACTATTTCAAAGCGTGCAATACTGAAAGTCAGTGGGAGGAAGATAAAAACAGGAAGGCAGATAACAGCACAACTCTGAACCCTCACATGCTACATGAAATATGCACAAAGCCCTGTGCCACCACATCCCATCCCCCAAAGCAAGGTCCTATTAAAGATCTGGGAGACCCAAACTGGACCCACCTCATGCTACCAATTTCCTCAGAAAATTCAGGTGGTCAGTCTAATCCTGGTCTTCCTTTCACACTCTGGACAAACAGAAGCAGAGACCAAGAGAATCAAACAATGAATATACATGGCTGAACAAAACGCCAACGTTTCTCTGTTAACAATGACAAAAACGTGATGAAAACATTAAGAATGTCTGCAGAAGCTGAGACAAAGGTGTCTCCTATTCTTTCCTTTCCTGAGAAGCAGTCGCTTGTCTGGGATTGAACAGGTTTACAGGCAGAAAAGCACCCACCTAGATACTGAAAAAAGTTAAGATCAGTTTTAGGAGCAGCATCTGCAGATACTCAGTCTGTGTGTGAGCTTCTGTTGGCCATGGAGAAGCAAGAAAAACCAGTGTCAACCTGGCTGCTGATGACCCATTTTATTTTCCACAATCCTACACACCACAGAAGCGCAAGAATGAACATTCAGCTTCCTCAGCTCATTATCTTCAGCAGGCTGTGCTGTGTCAGAATTAGCAAAGGACTCAGGGCTGTGTGCGGCCAAGTCCCCAGAAACACCAGGCAAATCAGATACAAGGGACATAAGGGGCAATGCCTTATTTTCTACAGATTAATGAGTACAGAGGGAAAAACAGGATGCTTTACACTCTCTTTCTCCTATTCCCTTTGAAGAACCATGGACCAGAGAAGAGAATTCATATTTACATCCAGTAAATAAATGAGAAGCCAATGTGTTCCTAGGCAATCTGCAGTATGAAATAGCTTTCCTGGACAACTTTCAGGCTTTATCAGTTTGACAGAACTGTTTGATACACTTGGGACATGTGTTCTCCCTGAAGAGTGCCATGGGACACTGACAATTCATTCTGTCCCAATGTGTAAAACATTCTTCCTACCTCTGACACTCCACCAATGACATCCCCTCAATGACAGATATTTGTCCAGTTGCCCTGGTTTAAAAAAAGTCTCATCTTTCAACACATCTCTTTGGTAAACACACTGGAAAAACTAAATTATCAACATCAACACTGTTCACTTAGGGAAAAAAAATCCCACCAGTAATAACCATGTAAACTTCTGTTAGATAACAGTAATTTCAGAAAAAGTCTTGGTAAGAGTTTGGCCAGGAGATTTAAGATCACAACCTAGTTTTGAGTCACACTTGTTTTGCTGAGTGATTCTGGACCTTCTGGGTGTTTCCCTATCTGAAGACTATAAATAAATAAAAGTACTTTCATGGATTTCTTGGTGATCATAGTATGAAAAGAACTGGATAAGAGTTGTGCTATTATGTTTTTGCATTGAACTTTCCTGTTTTGCTTGGTCTGAATTATCTTTCATTCACAAATGATTTTGTGGTGTGACCTGGAGGAGGGCACTGAAACTCTCTGCAGGATATTGCCTAAAGGCACGATATCAGAGATCAGCCTGTAAGGAAAAAAAGCAGATTCTGAGGAGATGGAAGTACAACAAAGCTGTACTTCATTAACAAAAAAAACCACTGACTTGTAGCTGAGAAAATCTGCTGGAAATGACCACAGTGTTACCAGGAAAGTTATATTCAGTGTCTACTGTTTTCCCCCCCCTTTGAAAAAATGAACGAGACTGCATGATCATCTCTTATTACTGGGAGCTGGTGCATGTCCAACACTTAAGAAAAACTGGCCTGAAGTTTTGAATCACCATTTTTGGAAGGGAAAGTTGGTCTTGTTGTGGTTAGACGACTGAATTCAAGAGACCTGGGTCCAAATCCCATTGGGTTATTATCTTTTCATATTTATTTGCAATGGGCTTTAATTTCATGTGGTTCTCCATGCACAGCTTTAATTTGAGTTACATTTGCAGGCAGTACACACAAATCTACGTGAGCCCTAACATTCTTGAAGAAAATTTCAATCTCCTATGTTTCCATCACATACATCAAAATGCCAAGCACAAATTTCTCTATTTCCGACATCCTTGGAAAGATGAAGAGTAATAGTAAGATATTGAATAATATTATTCATATTCCTGTTATTAAAAATAATTAAATATAGGGCTCTCCAAGAAGGGAAATGAGTGTAACTATGAAATTAATCAGTGAAGCTTCTGAAGTAAATGGATAGGTTACTACAGAACAGCACTGAAGCAGACTTAAGAGTTTTTTCCACAAACCTTTATATGAAAAACATGGATAGTACTTGATAAAATTGCATCTTCTCTGTATTTTTACAATATACAACGCAGAAAAGAAGCTAGACTTTTGATAAATATTTCTGAGAAAAATTCATGTTAGTTTTCATTTTCAATTAAAACCCACCTAAAAAATGAGGCCTATAAAATATTGACTGTTCTTACTACTAAGCAAGGAAAAGGGTTTTCCATCTTAAAGGGCTTATGCCATGGCAACAAAATTATCCTTCAAATAAGCGCAAAAAAATCCATAGATTTACAGATAAACTTGTCTTCAGCTTCCTAGAAAGTTTCTGCCTGCCAAAGAAGGCTGATTTCCCTAAATGTTGAACAGCTTCTTCCCTGGGACTGCACTGTTTTTGCACAACAGTGACAGATGCCCATTTCTCTGACTGACACTCCTGCCCCTCACATGGTCCAGCGTGTTCCCTGCAGCCTCCCCACATCATTTTCCACCCAGGATGCTACACCCAGGCTGATGAGAAATCAAACTTCACAGAAACACATCACTGCTAAATTCTCTCCCTTGTACAATCCCTAGCAAGTAGATTTCCCATTGGGAACCCTGCTGGGACATGGGCATGGGCTCCTCTCCTTCCCCCCACAGTGTTGGGGTGGCTGCTGTAAGAGCAGCTCATCCAGTCCCTTCAGTGCTCCATGGAACACAAAATGAGTGCCCATGTTATGGGACATGTCCATGCAGGTTTGACATGGTTCTTACGCATCAGCCTCCTGCTCTTTGCAGAAAATGCCACTTCAGCGACACCCACCCCTGCAGAATGTCAATTCACAGGGGAGCAAAGCTCCAAGCAGAGAAAAGCCAGAGCTCTGGGCTCACAAGCACAGAGCTGCTCCTCATTATCACACAGCCAAGCTACAGCAATTCCAGACACCCTCAGGCTTCCTACATCCATGCAAAGGAGATTTGCTATTAAAAAGTCTTTGAGACAACTACCAGCCTTTTACCTTTTCCATTTTCTTTTTCTTTTTCTTTCTCTTTTTCTTTCTCTTTTTCTTTTTCTTTCTCTTTCTCTTTTTCTTTCTCTTTTTCTTTTTCTTTTTCTTTCTCTTTCTCTTTCTCTTTTTCTTTTTCTTTCTTTTTTTTTTTTTCTTTTCCTTTTCCTTTTTCTTTTCCTTTTTCTTTTTCTTTTCCCTGGCAGACCAGGGCTCTGTTTCCTTCTTGGAAGCCACATCTCAGGGCTCATGGTCCCCCCATTCAGGGCTCTCACATCTGCCTGCCATGGCAAAGTTCTGGCTGTGGTTTTAGTGGTGTTTTTATTCCCGTTGGATTTCCTCTTTAAAGGAATCCCTTCCCATCACTGTGACATCTCAGTCCTGAAGCCAAAATTACATTAACCCTCATACAATGGCCCATGCCTGGGCTGGTTCCTTCAATCCTCCTCCTGCGGAAGGCAGTTCAGAGAGAGTCCAAAGCACCGTCCCAGAAAAAACCCTCACAAACCACTAAGCCCTGCAGTGAAAATACACAGGGCCAACTCCAGAGCTGCATCCAGCAAGGGATGTGGTGGTCAAAGGGAGGTTCTCCACACAATACAGCTATTCAGACTGTATGCAGACATTCAGGTAAGCCAAGGGGGGGACTGATTCTTGCCTTGAGGTGGTTGCTGCACAAAGAAACTCTGCAGCCCTGCAGCTGGGTAGACACAGGCTGTGTGTCGAGCTGCAGGCAGATTCGGTGACCAGCCCTGTGTCTTACCCACAACACAGTGGGGCCAAGCTAGCCACTATAAAGACATTTCAGGAGCATCTGAACCAGCCCTGATCCCACCACTGTGGCTCCAGGGTAGCCTGGAAGCTTGCAATGGCTCTGATGATGAGTATCTGGTAGTCAGGCACTGTAAATCCATCCCTGCTCCTGACTGTTCCTTCCAGAAAGCACAGACCTGTCCCTAAAGATACTGGAAGCAATCAGGCTCAAAATATGCCAGCAGTTGAACCAAGGGAAACTCCACTGCACTCCGTTAGCCAAATGCACACTTAATAGGGAAGTTTATGCCTAAAGTCAAATATTTTTTGAGGTCCCAACTGCTGGGGGCTGACCCAACACTTCAAAACGTATCTGGAAAAATGGGAGTTTCAAAGAGCAGCCCAAAACAGGAATCAGAGCAGAGAGCTCTCCTAGGTCCTGGTCAGATCTCAGCTGCCTCCGACAGGAGCAGCCTCACTCCCAGAGCCCAGGCACCCTCCGTTGCAAGGCAAGTGAAATAAAACATACACAGCAAGAAAGGGCAATAAACTGCTGTGACAGGACATTCCAACAGCTAGCATTGTCTTTTGTTTTCCAGCAGCCGTTTATATAAGACTGTATACATATATGGATTTATAGACTTTTATAATACATGCTCTATTTCAGAATACTCATCATCAGCAAAGCAGTTAAATAAAATACATGTAAGGAAGAAAAATAAAGTCATTACAAAAGAATACATAACTGCCTAGATATATAAAGCTCATGGTTCCAGCCCTTGTGGATGGGCCCATCTGGGACAGGTAGATAGCAAGAGATCATCAGAGGTGAACCTGGTCTTCTGTGTAGTACAAAATCCTCCAGCAATCACTCCCTTCTCTCGGTCCTGGTACCTTGGGTGCTTTGCTGTGTGGGGCTGTTTGGCTACTCCAGACTCATTTCCTATACAGTCTGTTCCAAAGCTCCCTTCTCACAGAATATGTGGGATTGAAAGTGGATCCTTGAACAATCCCAGCTCAAGGAACACCTCTCCTTTACTCTCTCTGACCCTGAAGAACAGAAAGCTGGCACTGCTGGCACTCTACACCCAGACAAGATCTGGCACAGCAATACACCTCTGCAGCCACAGAGCTTTCTCTGGGTGACAGGATCTCAATGTCACTATGGGAGCACGTCAGTCTCAAGGATAACACCCATACGCTCCGACATCATTCCTGAATTAGTCTTGCTGGGAGAGACAGAAGAAACAGATAGATAGATGCAAGTGGGCAGTTTGAAACTGCCAATACTCAGGAGTAGGGTCTGCTCTCTGCAGCAGCTGCAAATGAGGGTATGAGGGTACCTCATCATTGTAAAATAGCAGGACTGGGGCTTAACCTCTTTTAAGGCTCAAGAGAAATGTATTTTTTCCACACCATCCTGCTGGGCTGCTGGTTCAGGACAGAAAGAAAGCAAACAGAAATTCTCAATTACTCAATTGAATATAGAAGAAGTTTGAAATCCTAAGCCTTAAAAGCTCAAAAGTCAATCAGTGAACACAGAGAATCCAAACAGTATTTATATGCCCAAACTCTCGATTTTAAATTTTCTGATGAGTTCTCTGTGAACTAAAATTCTTTTTTTTTTTCCTTTTTTTTTACTTCCTATACAGAGAATCCTTAAAGGAGGAAGGGAGACCTCCAAAGTTTGCACTCATTGACACTGTCCAGTGAAGCTGCACACACAGGATATACATGAGAAGATACATTAAGAGGTGATTCTTACCCAGCATTGAAATCTCTTTTTAAAAGAACACAGAAAGACTCTTTCCTGGGACTCTTTACCTGGAAAAGATTCAATTTTTCTGGCATCAGCATGGAAAAATGCAAACTCTCAAAGGAGTCCTTGCCACAGCTCTCTGTAGGGCTGGCATGGGCAATTCTGCTGTTCTGAAATTCTGCATTTAAAAATCGCTGTTCACCCCAAAACACTCCCTGAACTCCAGCACTTATAGCTTAAAGTGCAACACAAACAGAACAACAATGACTAAGTGGCAGAGATCCCAGAAGCTTGGTCTAACCTCTTTTACCACCTGAAGTGTCATCTTAACCTACATCTCACGGAAAAAAACTTCGACACCTTTGTTCAGCCACAGGCATGCTGAGAGGAGCCAACACCAAAACCAAACCCCCTGACCTGTGCATGTCAACATGTGAGATTCACACAGGAGCTGGCCTCAGATAAGCCTTATGAGGGGATGCAGACAATTGGAAACAGATTAAACACAGGTTCAGATGGAAGGGGCTGCCAGTGCCCACAAAGGCAGTGCTACAGGGTAGCTGAACTCTGGAGCCCTCTTCCTGAAACTCCATTTGGAGATGGAGCCCAACTAGCAACTTGGGAGAAGGAATTGATGTTGGTCACAGTGCCTGAACTGCAGATCACCTTTTTTTGTTTGATTTATGAACCCCTTGAGTCTCTCATGCAAAATGCATAACCACACTTGGTCTTGCTGCATTATACTTGGCTCATTATTTATGAGTGGACTTTGTCTTTCCTCACATCAATAACCAATCACATCATGAGTAGCTATTGGCCAAATCAGTGCCACTCACATCAGCAGCTCCCTTGAAGGTGGATTCGGCTGACAGTCAGCCAAGCAGGGCTGGGAGCCTGTCTCTGCTCAGGTGCTTCATGAAGTACCACAAGCACTACAGAAAGAAACTGATAATTGCAAAATGTAGCAGCTCCTGGGACACAGGGTGGTGGAAAGGAGCCTGGAACACCCACATTTTCAATTGCTTTTCCTATTAATTATTCCTATTAATTATTTCCTAGTAATTGAAACTTTGTGACTTAGTATTTGTTTTTCCATGTCCTGTCTACTATTTAGATTACAAACCCTACAGGGTGGGGACCGTCTCTTACTATGAAGCTGAAGAAAGAAATAAACATAAATAAAGTAGGATTCCAGACTGAACAATAAAAACAAAGCAGATGACACCCTCAGCAAAGCTCTGCTCAGATGCTGATGACAGACAGCATCACAAGATGAGTTGGCAAGTGGAGAACCTGGGTTTTACTCTAAAATTTAAAGTCCCACATTTCTGTGTCAACCATATTTTCTAAACAACTAACACTACTGATTCCCCACAGAAACAAGTTGAAAATAATCTGCCCATGCATATGCTATGGATCTTTTATTCTTCTTTCCCTCCTCTTTCTCTGTTCAAATATTTGTTCATCAGACTTCAGCACCAAAAGATGGAAGCACGTCATTCTGCCCTTCTAGTATTTTATAGAATACTGCATTTATTTGCAATTATATTCTCCCAATAAAAAATATGGGCTTCAAAAAATCTTCTTCTAGTGAAATTTTATGTATTCTGGCTAGTTTTTTACTGCAGAATTGTTGTAATAAATTATTTTCACTTGCAGCTTGACCTTTGGAATTTTCATAGTACAACAACAACAAAAAAGTATTCTCTTTGTGCAGATGTACATTCACAATCTGCTAATCTTCTCTTTCCTCTGTATTTTGCAGCAAACAGACACTGATGAGGACAGCTGCTGTACAAGCTCCTCAATACCCTGATCTGGCATCTTGAATAATGGCACCTGGGCCTCGGGTCCCAGGGAAATCTTTTACACTTCTTTACAGAAAACACACTTTTTTTTGACTGAACAAAGTATTTACAGTGCAAGCTTCGATCTAAAGATGTCTCCTGATCTACCATTAGTTCCCTGTTAAAGATTCAGGCTCACTAAAAAGTGTAAATCACATAATATTAAAGATGCCTTTTATAGCCTACCAGTCACTGAGGCTCTATGTATCACTCCATGCGCCATCCAAACTGGGAAATACAAAGCAGTCTTATCCTTTCCAGGTAGAAATGGGAAGAGAAGGGGAGAGGAGGGAAGGACAGAGAGCTGGGAGCTACAACAGTAAAGATACTTGCATTTCACATTTTGTAAATGGTTACTGCAACATTTCCATATTGTCTCTAATATCCTTACTTCCAAGTTTCCCTCATTTCTGTCTCAAATTTAAATAATAACCAACTTTTGAAGGTATACATTTCTAGCACTACTTATTTGTTCCACTTCAGCATCCCATTCTTTTTCTTGGACCTTCCTACATGAGAGCTGTGTCTGCCTCTAGAAAAATGCATTGGCATTGGCAATGCCTTGGCATTAAGAAAATTCAGATCCATGCTATGGAAACCAAACAGGATAAAATATATTGCTCAGCCATATGGACTCTGTAGTGAATGTTTCCAGCCCAAGAAGAGACAAAAGGCTTAATCATGGCTCAAATCACACTACTGACATAAATGTTCTCACCTGGGCTCTTCTAGAGCACTTTCCTATGGATCTGAAAGAATTTTGTAACAAGAACACAAGCTTTAGATTCTCAGAAAATTCAAATCATTCAATTGAGGACATTTAAGATCAATTCTGGGATAAGAATTCAGGGTTTACTAATGCTTCCTTAGGTCACACTGCCTTCCATAAAGCAGAGTCACCCCTCAAAACAAAATTAATAAACTTCATCATTACTTTGTTCCATGTTCGTTATTTCTGGTAAAGGAAAGGGCATTTTTCAGGGAAATCTTGGGGTTAATTTGTTACATGTATCTTCTGTCATGTTTTTTTTGGCAAACGATCAGTGAGCTCATTAATTTCTATATCTAACTTAGTTTCCGTTTCAAAGTACTAAAAAAGAGAAACAACCAGACACTCATGCCAAAAAGTAAACATTAAAGAGAATGAGACTATAAATGGTCCCTTTTAAAATTGATTCAGATACAACATAAAGCAAAAGGCCATCTTAAAACTAAATGCTCTTAAAATAAACAATGAAGATCTCCTTACCCCCCCGCTTCAAGTAAGTATTTAAGCTAATGAGAGCTAGGAAATCAATGAGTGGATATTGAATTGCTATCCAGCCAGACTTCAGACAGATTCTGGTAAACAAACACAAATCTAAAAATAAAAGTGATGGGGAAATCTTTTTTTCAGGAAATTGCACATTTAAAAGTTGAGGGGGGGGAGTGGGTGGAAAGAGATACTGTAAAAGACAAGTGATGAGGAAGAGATCACACTTGAGATTTTTCCACCTATTGGAAAAGATGCTTAGATCAGTATCCAGTTTAATAACTGAGACACATCACTCTCCATGTTGAATCTATGGCTTACATGCCTTTGGCTCACATTTGCACACTCATGTGCAGGTGCTATTTAGGACCCCAGAGAGGGGGACATAATTCTCAAGAGGAGCCAATGTGGATGCAACTTCCTGCATTAGTGATATTAGTTCACTAATATCACTAATGCTCCTTGTTCTGAGACCTGCTTCAAATTTCCTTTTGCTTCATTTTGTATAACTGGCTGTTCTACTGAGAGGCTTTGTTGTTTTAGAGAGCAGCCTGCATATATGGTATTATAGGAGAAAATCTAGATTTCGTAGCAACACCTACTATCACTACTCTCAGTGCTGTAAAATTTTTCACTAAGCTGAGAGTTTAGACACCCCACAGTCGTGCCACACATTCATAACTTCACTTGTGCCAAAATAAAGTGCTGTTCTCCTGGGTTCGTGGCCATATTTCTCCAACAGAGCAAAATGGTTACGGCTGGAGTTGCCATATATTGCCATATGCAATACTCATCTGTGCACTTCTGGTACTTGCAAAGACACAGAACAGATGATTCCACTGGATAGCTGCAGTCACCTTCCTCCCCTCCAAATTGCAGGGTATGCAGGAGGTTTACTGCTCCCAGCCCTGAGTCTTTGCCCAGCTTTGTACAGATCTCAGTGGCAGCACTATGACATCTAAAAGAGCCCAGCCGAAGCATGAAGTTTTAATTTAGTTTGGAAAGAGATGAGATCTGATAAACTGCAGCAATGATTCCCATACTTTTTGTTCACATCCTGGGAAAATCTTTTATGCAATGGTCCATCTCCAGTAAAGATTTCTTGCAGTAGGCCCAGGGGATGAACTGGATGATGTGCTCGATGTGGAGCCAGGGAGAGGGCAGGAGCAGAGGCAAAATATTCACAGGCTCACATTGCTAAGGAGAAACCTGCTGGCCAATATTGCAAGTGCACACATTAGGTCTCTTTTCAGGGAAAAACATGAAAAGAAGTGTCCTGAATCTGCTAAATTACTTTTCATTGTGAATTTTGACTGATGCTCCAAACCGCAAACATAATTTACATCAGAATATCAAGTCTTACCACCTCTGACACTACTGAGTGCACATGACTTAGTTCACCACAGACACAACCAAGTACGCAACCATGGATGAACATGGTTCGTCCTGGCACTGCTGCCAAGGAACAGGAAAGATCTTTTTTTTTTCAGCAACCAAAGTGGAACTGCACTATAAGCCTAAATTTCCACACCAGCACTTCAAGGGGCACCAGCTGGGCTAGCACAGCCTCTTTTGTGCCCTTCACATTCTTCTCTGAACAGAAGAAACTTCTTGTCTATGTTTGGTTTAACGGCAGAGATCAACTTCTGTCTGCAAACCCACTGACTGCTGCCAGACATGCAGCAATCTTTAACAAACTACTATTTCTGCAGGCAATTTCAGAGAATCAGATAGAGAACAAAGAGGCTACCAAACCAACCATAAAAATTCAGATGGAGAAAACATTATAATGAATAATATTAGAATGGTTCTAAGTTCAGAATTGGTGTCTCCTCACCCTATAAAAATTCCATTACCGTGTGCTTTTCTCTGAGATGTGAGGCATGCACTGTAACCCTTTCCATGACAAGATTAACAAAATAGTTTTCAGAAAACATCTGCTTCAAAACTGAACATTTCTACATAGAATACTTTCTGGATAATTGAAAAGAGTATTCTTATGCTTTCAAGACAACTGTGTTCTGAGCAGACAAGTTACACAGATGTTGAAACAGTAGCAGTGGATTTCATTTTTTTTCCAAATTAAAAGGGCAATCCTGTTTAAGCAGACATTTATTTTGCCCTTGTGTGAGAAGGGCCGGTGATTACACAATGCCTAACTGCAGAGTAACATATTTTAGAAAAAGGAATCAGGTGGTTTTACCCGGAGATAGAATTGACTAATCTAGAACTTCCTCGACAGTCCACTTAGTGCTCTCGCAGACAGATACTAGAAATGAAATAAGATGATGCTGCTACTGCGAAGTTTTACTTCCAGCTTTGCTTTTTCATAGAACTACATGCAATTTAATTGTATGAGCCCAGATACACCCCTTATTGTACTGTTTCCCAAAAGGGTATCAGAGAAATTGTGAGAGAACCAGGATAAGCCACCAAGCAACACAAAACTAACTTAAACCTTAGCTGACAGTCCAAAGGAGGTCCAATCCTCCAACCATCCCTACAGCTGGACAATTTACCTGGCACAGTGCTCACATGGGCACTGCCAGCAAGTAGGAAATTGGCCAACCACAGTATTCCTTAAAAAAAAAAAAAGTGTCAAGGAAACTAAATAGAAGGGATTATAAAGAAAAGAAAAAGATAACAGGTTGGATTATTTTCAGGGCAAGAGCCCAGTTTAGTTGCCTGATTTTTGTTTTGGCAGCTGCACATCCTGGGGATGCCTATTTAGGGACAGATTTTACTTAAAGCTTCTGCAACGTTGTGTATAGAAGAAAGAGGAACGAAAACATGTCTCATGGACACGAACATTTTTAGAAACCCAGAGGAAGTGAGCCACTTGGGCAGCTCCCAGGCTCATGTTGTTTGGCTTTGATTTCTTAGTTTTGAACTCGAGTGGCTTTTCACACTGAGTGGAAGTGGATCTGGGAAGAAAACAGCTTCTCCAAGCACAGCTCATCCAGACAAGGGATGCAGAGTTTCCACTCCCAGCAACTGCTTTGGAGATCAAAGCAGCAGCGAGTCAGAGGGAGCCCAAGCATTGTTTGCTTCATAGACTCTTACGCACAATTATGTAACGTCATTAAGAGGTGTAATTATGGAGCCCAACCATGCATTTTTGTTGTTGAAGCCAAAGTATGCTTAATGGTGTAATTACTTTTAAAAAAAGAGCTCCCACGACTAATTACATCCACAGGGAGACAAGCAGCAAAAAGCTTCATAGTGAAATATTAGGAATGAATTATATGTCTGGTAGTTTTACTCCTTATTCCAAGCACAGCAGTGTAAATACTACTGGCAGACCCCTCAGCTGCCTGTGCCTTCCACAGCATCAAAATTATCATGAACAATAAGACCTTGAACAGCAAAATCCTGTGAATAACAGCCAAGGCCAAGTGACCTTCATGCTGCACAGGAATGATCCCATTTCACCCAAAAATGAATAGGGACATGGCACTGTTGGGGTGTGCAGGCTGTGATCAACCACCACAATGCCACACAAAGAAGTTTATGGGCGACTGATGAAGTCCCCACCATGCCCCTTGTGCCTCCTACCTGTTCAACCTTCCTGTTGTCCAGGTAGCTGTCTGAGGTTGATTGAAGTCACAGGGTGAATGCAAGGGGAAGACCTTGGCAGATGCTTGCTCAGGGCCAAGCACCACCTGCAGCGCCAGTGTTGTACTGGCCACCAACCCCCTCAGGGAACAGTCACAGGATGGTCTTGGCTGCTCAAAGAGAGCCACATCACAGACCAAGTTACCTAAATCCAGCTCCTGCCAAGCACCCACACTTCACTCCCATCACTTCTAAACCAACAACAGGAGGGACTGGCTGCAATCCACCTCTCTCTGCCAACCTTTCCCATCCCATGCCACTCATTAACTCAGGGCAGATGGGAATTTGGCCTTACCCCACCCAGGAGCCGTCCCCTTCAGCCTCGTCAGTGAAACACTGGAAAATACAGATCTACCCAAAACACTGGTCTGAAGCCAAGGAAGTATTACAGTATTCCTCACATCCATTTGTCTTACTGCCTGAGATGGAATTTATTACTAGGGTGTTGTAGCATCATGAAGTTTATGGGGAACAGACTCACTCCATCCATCCCAAAGAGACAGGGAACAATTAGCACCTCCTTATTCCTGATCCTACTCCCTTCCGCTTTTGGCTTGTTCTATTCCACTGTCCTTCTTCATCCTCCTACTACAGAAATATCAGAGTACAACCAGCATTTATCTTTTTTTTCCAGACAGCCTGTAAGAGAGCAGAAAGCCTCCCGAGGATGGACGCTTGCCGTCCCCAGCTCCAGCCCCAGGCTCCAATGTTCAGCTCCACAAGCAGAGATCTGCTGCAGCTATTAAAATGAAATCTGCTGGGTTATGCCTGGAAATGCATTTCACTTTGCTAGCATGATTCCAGCACAGTTTATAAAATTGGGAATGTGTAATGCCTAGCAGAAAGCCTGAGTGTTCTCCTAACAGAGCTTTGCTAGCCAGTGCCACATCTCACTCAAATTACTTCTGCAAGTTCCACTTAACATCTACAGCATCTGCTCCCTTCAGTGCTTCACAGCTCAAATAACCTCTTGCCCTTTAGTTTTGGGAAGAATATTGAAATTGCCATGATCACACAAAAAAGGCTCTCTCACTTTGGGGAAACCCAGGACAATTCCAGCTGAGCTGTCTGAGGAACAAGTGGGTTCATGTAATTTGAGGAAAGCATCTTGAAAAAATGATGGTTATGTGAAAACCCAGAGCCTCTCAGTTGATGACGTCAGGTCAGTTTTGCTGAGTATCAATTTTACTAGTAAGTAAGCTGATTTTTTTTTTCCCCCCTTCAATGGGAGCAAAGGATGATGCTCTTCAGGGCTACAGTGAATTAGGTGGGAAATGTGGAAAAAAACCTGGGATAAGAAGAAATCAGTCCAAAGGCAGGACAGCATTCCTTGCTGTGCTGGGGCTTCATTATGCTGAGGCCAGGCAGCTGCCACAAGTGCAGGACAGCCTACGTGGGAGGACTGGACACACAGACTTTGAGGGAGCAGGGCAAGGCTGAGTTTGGGATCCAAAAAGGAGAAAAGCTAAAAATACAGGTGCTGTGGAAAAATTAAGGAGATTTCCAATTTTTTCCCCCACAATCCTCCCTGCTGATGTTGATCATAAATAATGGCACAAGCTCAATTTAGTGGTAAATCTCTCTCTGGTCCCAGATAAATTCTTTTTAGGTTGAACTGATGGGTGCCTACAGTACTTTGTAATTTTTATACAAAGTAAGTTTCAAAACTCCAGTTGAAAACATCGCGAAAAATATTTTGCCTTTTGAAAACACGAGCTGCAAAGCTCCTCACAGCAACTATGGAGCAGCAAAGGGAAATAATAAAAGCAGACATAAAGCTGGTAGACAAGAAAATCCATGCCAAATATTTTTAAGCGTTTGGCTGAGGACAAGTGGATGGTTAAGCAACCAAACGAACTGGCCGCATTTTCAAAATGTGAAAATTCAGCTTGTGGATATTGATTTCCAGGCAAGCCTGATTCACTTCATGCCCTAGGGCTTAGCTGCCTTTGAAGGTCTTTAAGAGCCTGTCCAGAAAACATTTGCTTACTTCAGTGCCGTTTTAACCATGCGTTATTTCTTCACTCTGAGACCACCTCAGCAATACACTGATTCCAAAGAAACGCTCCAGCCTTCATTGAACGCCTTTCCAATTTTGCCTGCAATATTGCTCTCCTGGGCACATTTTAACAACCACACAGCAGGACACGGAAGTGGCATCCTCCTATCAGCAAGGAGGAAACTTCCAATTTTGGTATAGAAAGCCCTGAACTTACTGAAAAAATAGGATTGATTTAGTTCATGTCTTCCCTCCATGCCAAGTTCTGAGGTCTCTCTTTGCACTGGCATACATCTAAAAGAGGCAAGAGCCTGGGAGCAGCTGAAACAGGCAGGAGAGTTGGGGAAGCAGCTGAAAGGTCCTGGCAAGCTCAGAGATGGGTCTGGAATGCCCATGTGGCTCTGCTGATGGGGTGTCAATAAAACGGTGACACTGAGCAGCTGGTTGGTGTGCAGGATGGCAGCTGGAGGCCAGCTCTAGGGCTAGGGCTCCAGGAGCAGTGCTCAATATTAGCCAGAAAATGCAACATCCTTCAGCTACCTGAAATAATCAAGGAAGCAAAAAACACCAGAACTGGGCTTGCTAAATAGCTGGTAAAATCCCATCAACTGTGCCCTTGCTGGAGTCAATGTCTACTTTAGGTCACAGCAGGACTCCTCTACCTCTTACCAGCCCATCCAGCCTCCGACCCCAAGGTCCTGCCCCACAGCAGGCATGGTGCCATGTTGTGGGTTGCTCATTCCTCAGCCCATCTGTGATTTCCATCTTCCTCTGAGACACCCACATCTACCCTAATTTAGACACTACTTGATCATACCATGAGCCCAGACCATCAACACAAGGTGGGGGAACCAACCAGGGAGAGCATGCTATTCACCTTCTGGGTTTTGAATCTTCAGTGGGATTTGTTACTAGCCACAGTGCAATTTTAGTAACCCTGGAGGTATCTAGTCTACCCCACCATGTAAAACACATCCAACTAGATCCTGTGCTCAGGGCCATGTCCAGCCAAATTTTGAACATTGCCAAGGTGGAGATGCCCCAGATGCTCTGGACAGCCTCCACCATCTTATGACATCCATGGTAAAAAAAAAAGCTTTTCCTACTTCTAACTGGAATTTCCCATCTTGCAGCTTGTGCCTGTTGCACCTAGTCCTGTCACCAGGAACCTCTGAGGTGAGTTGAGCTCCTTGTTCTTTACATCCTCCCGTCAGGTGCTTGTAGACAGGAAAAAGGTCTTTCTTGAGTCATCTCCCCTCCAGGCTGAACAAAGCCTCCTCAGCTTCTGCTGGAGCACTCTGTACTTCAGCCCCACAGCACCTGAGCAGCCTCTGAGTGAATCAGTGTTTGAGGGGCACATTCATATCCATGGAGCCCAAAAATGGTGTTTTCCCTCTGGCAGTACGAAGGCACAGATGTACAGCCAGGATGAAGGACTTGCTGCCTGGGGAGGTACAGCTGAGCTGCAGTAACCAGCTGTGTGCCCACTTCTTCCCTCACAGTGGGAAGTGAAACCAGACAAATAAATCCTGAAGCCAGCAAACAGCAAACAATGGAGAGTAACTAAACCATGGTAACACAGCCACTTGTGGTCACAAACCAGAAACTGCAACATTTATTTGTCCTAAACCAAACACAGCACTAGACCTCTTCAACAAGGACCAATCTGGGCAAATCTTCCCCCAAAAGCCTTTTTTTCTTTTCTGCAACCTTTGATTTTTAGCTATTGAAGTGAATTATTTTTCTGTCTCTACTCTGGGTTATATGTTTGGGTGGTGAATGTTGAATTTCACACCAAAAGAAGGGGACTATGTGCTAGGTAACTGTAAAAATACAATCAGATAAAAGATTTCCTCTGCTCAGAAAGGAAGGCTTTGGAGGGAGTAACCTGTGGCTACAGAGACTTGACTTCACTCACTAAAATTCAGAGCAGCTGCAGCATCTCTTTAAAGTTGGTTCAGGCTTTCAGTGAAGGTTCACATGGCTCATTGGGGATGTCAGGACTCACTGTACTGGGTGGGCACAATGAAAGTTGATGGTAGTGCTCTCCAGAAACTAATGCACCTTCATTTGCAACACAAATGATACAGGGACATCATTATTTGCAATAAATATTTTTAAGAGCATTATTAGCAGCAGCAATGACTGTTTGGAGATATCAGTTGTTTAAATACAGCAAGTGTGGCAAAGTGATTGTTCATTTCAGGAGAAAGAAGGGTGAGACAACTGCGCTATGCATCATGTAATTACAGCAGCAGGGCTGGGTTTTTTCTGGTGATAAAAAGCTCCACAGTAACTCCAAAATGTGCTCTGCTGGTTTTTATTTATTACTGGCATCAGCACAATCTTTCTTAACCATTAGAAAGGGAAAAAAAAGTGAGAGTATTTCACAAAATTCACTTACTCTTTTATGTGTGACCATTAATGTGTCTGAACACTGACTTCTTTTCTTTCTCCTTTTCATTATTTCATGTATAAGCATCTCTGAACATGCTGAATGTGGGAATTGAGAACACTAGGGGAGCTCCTGGTTCGAAAGTTATACCAAGGCAACAGAAGTCTTAACCTTATTCTTGAAAATGTTTCAGAAACAAAAGATCATATTCATTCTAAGAATAAAATTCGCTTGATCTTGCCATGCTCAGACATATGACTTAGGTCCTTGATTCTGAGAGCATTTATAAGGATCAGTTCAAGGCTGAATCTAGGACTTCTTACATTGTACAAAGCAGGAGAAGTAGGTGCTTTATTTTTCATTTCACCGTTATTTTCTTTGGCTGTTTGCACAGGCCACACTGGGATGGTTATTAACATTCAGTTTCTTTGCTAAAGGCATTCCACCCAGCCCTGATCTCCTCCAAAGCTACTATAAATGGATTTAATTCAGACCCTGATACTGAGCACTGTGTAATGAGCCCAAGATTTTAGTGGACAGAAGTTTTACAAAGTTCTGACAGTGGCACATTGGCTCCCAGAGCAAGGCTGGCTTAAACAAGTGGAGCTATTCTCAAGCTGTGTTTCCATCCCCTTGCTCCTTATTCCACACCAGTCCAGTGATGGTGTAAACTGCTCTTTGTCAGGAGGTAATGCTTGGTGTGTGAACTCTGCCTTATGTCAGCCCGGAAAGTTTGGCTTTTTGGGGTTTTACCCCATGTAATCTACATAACGCGCTTTTTTCTTTTTTTTTTTTTTTTTCCTGGGATTCCTTTGGTCCACTTCTTGCTTTGCTTTTCTTGGTTTCCTAACAAAAAAAAAAAAAAAAAAAAAACCCAGATGCTCCTGTGATTTTCAATCTGTTGGAAATGACCCGTACAGGCCTATTCTACTGCTGATTTTCTTCTTAAAAAATATGGATGTTCTCAGTTTGTACAACCCTCTAAGCTGGTGTAAATGTTACTCTCCTAACCCTATGCTGGGTTGTATAAGACCCATCTCCATCTTGCCTAATGTAAAGCTACCAAGTTTCACTATATCCTGCTTTCTCTTTTATGAGACAAGTCATCATCAAGTCATATATAATTAATAAGCCCTGACCCTCAGTTAATAAGGAGTGAGAGTACACAGATTTACAGGTGGCTAGGTGTCTGCTCCACTGGTTCTGGCTTTGGCAATGTTTCCTTCTCCAAACTGCAATCCCTGTGACACAGTCACAGCCCATAAATTCCCGAGGCAAGGCTCCTTGTTGACCCACACTCTGCAACATCACCAGTGCTCTGTGCCATTGCTTCTCCCCATTAAAGTCAACTTCTCATTATTTCATAAGTAACACAAAAATTAAACTGCACCTGAGGCAGCAGGGAAATCAGTCTTCTCCAGAGAATCACTCCAGTTAAAGAATTCAATATATCTTTTATCCATTTAGGCACTATATATATTTTTTTAAAAAATTGTAGCAAGGATGCACTTAAAGAGAAGGCAGAAAAAATATATCCCTTGTAGCCAGCATCTACGCTGCAATAATATTCTTCTTTATACACTCAGATAAGTGTTTTTAGGAAGACAGATGATGTCTAAATGTTCTTTCTTAATAATTTCTTGTGTGCTTTCAATTTTCTGCAGATAATTAATCATTGTAATAGGAGCATTTAGACTTTTAAACACACATTTTTTCCTCCCCAAAAAAAATCAGTCAGGCTGGTAATGTGATAACTGTTCTCCAATTAATTAGATTTTCAGCGTGAGGTATTCTATAAAAGTACATCTATTCAGAGACGTGGTGTAACACCAAGCAGTCTTGCAGCTAATGTTGGGTCTTTGCAGATTTAAATGAGGCTGCCACATTTCATCTGTGATTCTTGAGCTAAAACATTCAACTTTGTATGGAAAACCCAGCATTCAGCCCTACATTCCCACACAAATGCTGATTATCTATGTGACTTGCTCCAGGAGCACAAGTTTGACAATCCCAATCCATTTTAAAGACTCAGGAGTAAAACAAAGGTAGTGTCTAACCTGATCAATGAGAGGTACAATATCAGACCCTATTCCCCTTCTTAATTTGAAAGTTGGTTCAGGAATCCCCGAGGATTCTGCTGGAGCGAGAGCTTTCAGCAAATCATAACCTGGCAACAGAACTGGGGGTAGTTCCTTTATATCCATCAAGAGAAGCAGCAGTTTTAAGGATGGCTCCAATGCCCTCAAAATAATGAATCCTGGGCTGTAGCATTCTCTTTCACAGCTTCACACCCGTCAGAGCTGGAATCAAGAGTTTTTTGTATGAGTAGGTCACGTTTATGTTGTGGTTCCCTACTCTTCCCAAGTGGGATAAAATGGATTTGGGGGAAAAGACCAATATCCAGAAACACACTTGTTGCCTTAGATCCCTGAATATCGGTCAGCAGTGTCTGTAAATCTTCATCCACCAGCACAGCACCAAAGCATCCCAAAGGACACAGGAATGTGTTTTACTGCCATTCTCAGAGGGAGCCAAGGTTGGCAGTGTCTGTGTCACTAAGACTGAGCAGTACCAGGGGCATGAAGCAGCTATGCCACAGACTGGAGACCATTCCCAAAATGCAGGGTGTATGACCATTTTCTCAACTTTTGTAGCACTTACAGTTACTTTCATGGAAATTTTACAGCAACAGCGGGACCCTTATCTTTCCTGGCAAAGCCAGAACATTTTTTAAGAGCCTGCCTAGCACAATATGTGGGTATTTTCTCTCTTTTCACCTTGACAGCTGCACATTGTCGCCCTTACTCCTGTTACATTTATCCCACTGGGAACTCTTAGATTAAGTAACTCTTAGGTAGAAGTGGGAAATTAGTCATCATAAACACGTGGGCCCAATGAAGAGCTCCAACTCTGAAACAGCAAAAGAGCTTTTGCTGCAGTGCTAACACTGTACTGAACTCCACAACTCCTGACAAGATTGCTGTTTTTTTGGTGGGGTAAAAAGCTTTCAATCAGCAAGTAAGAAGTTCTCCCAGGAAAAGAGTTCCTGTTGCTAAAGGCTGGAGAATTATTTTTTTTGTCTTTCAAGATGTCTAGGACAAAAAATAATTCCCAGAACCTGTGTCTACCATGATTTCTGAGCAGCACTGCATTATTATGGGCATAGTCTGATTGGTTTCAGTAAGAGCATGGAACAGTCTGGTCCTGATTGATCACTCAGCAGCAAGGGCCTGAATTCACAGATTTTCTGATGACGCATGAAAGCCCACAGAATATGGAAGGTAAATTGGTTTCACATCTTTCTAACCTCGGCATTCACCACACAAACCTGTTCTCTACCTAGAATTGTGAGTTCTTACGGGAAGACTTTGCACCTACCATCAGAGCACTTCAGAGATACTAAATTCATTCAAGCTCATAATCCTGCTGTGACTAAGAGATGTTGTGGTCCCCATTTTACTGGTATGGAAATAGACATCTTCAGCAGTCATATTTTTTGGACACGGGAATGCGAGGAATCACTGCAAGAGACAGCAGTAAAGCTGAAATTTTCTAGCACCCAGTCTGTGCCTTCAACCTTAAAAAAATACATCTGCTTTAAATGATGAGGTTTTGGATGGATTGTTTAAAGAAAGATCTAGGCTTTAAAGGAAAAAGCTGCTGTTTGTTCTGATAGCCCTCTTGCCTCTTTCACACCCTGGAATCACAGAACACGTTGATTTTGTACCCACACAATATGCAGAACTCCCAACCACTCAGCTCTTGGCACTTTTGTGCCAAAGCTGAAAAGCTTCTCTTGCCAACCAGAAGTGCTGTGCTATTGTTATTATTCATCTGTACAGGCCACTGGTGTGCAAGGACGTCATGCTGGAAATGCTCCCTCTTCTCCATGGCTGACCTGTTGTAGAGAACTTCCAAAAGCAGAGTAAATTATGAGCTGAGTCTACTGTGCTGCCAATAACAGCCTCGTGTCTGTGAGGTCACTGTATCACATTCTCCTGTTTACTGTAAATGGGTAACTGCAGAAGTGGAGAGCAGCTTCAGAGATGAGCCTGCACTGAGGTTTCCACTTAAAGCAAGGGTTCAGCCACTTAGTTGTTTAGTAACTTTATAATAAAACTCAAGAGATTTCATGGTTCCACTGTTAGTTGGAAATTAACACAATGTAGGAAATGAGGAAGAGCTTTGCTCTGACAGTTGTTTTCTCTGTGTTTTCCATGAGTAGAACAACAATAATTGGTCCAGAATTAATGATGTTTTGGCCAAAGCATGTCTCCTCTGTTCCGCAGGCAGTGGGCCTGTCAGCAGGGCACAGGAGAGAGAACCAGCCCAGTTATCCCCCAGAGGCCAGGTCCTGTGCTGCCCTGCTGCATGGCCAACAGCAGCAGAGCATCTTCCATGGGTCCCTCCAGTGAGCTTCCCGCAGTACGGACACCCGGCTGCTTCGAGCAGAGGGTTGTGACCTCCAAACCACTGCACAAAGGCCGCTGGCTTGGGATGGCTGCTGTCCCCTGCCAGCCAGGGCACACCACAACGATTTCAGAGACAAAAGGTTCAATATCCCAACCCCAGGGTCGCTTCCACTCAGCCCTTTGTCCCATGGATGTGTCGATAAAACAAATGATCCACGGCCCAGTGAATCGGCACAAATGCACCACGCACAAAAGCAGCTTGTAGCTCAAAGAGCAAACTTTGCAGCTAAGGACACTAATGACTCACTTTGGTTACTCTGAAAGCAGCTCTTGTGGGTGGTAAGAAATGGATGCAGGCACCGTAGAGCCTGGCAATGATGACAAATAACCCAGTATGCTTCGAGTGTTTGTGCTTGATATGAAAAACAGAATTTTTGCATATTTTCCCATATTTTCTGGTTATTATAGAGCCAAATTCTGATGATCCCTGTTGTTATATTGTTTATTGTTATGTATGCGCATATTATTTTGTTACAGAAGCTAACTCTGTTTTTAAAAGTTGGCTCAACTCACATGGAGACCAACCTGTAAAAGCAGCCTATACGATTTGAGCTGCCATTTTTTGTGGATTCAAAAAATTACACACTGAAATTCTACTGGACAATCACTATGCACTTTATAGAGACAGCTCCTGGCCAGAGGGATTTGCAGAGCAAATAAATGAGTCAGAAGGTCAGATGAACATGGAAAGACTAATGGAAGTGAGACGGGGGAATATGGATAGTATGTGGAATATATGTATGGGAGGAAGGTACAGCTACATCCTGGGGATTGCACCCAGGTCAAGCAGATTTCAGTGAAAATACTAGAATTTTTAGGAGGAGCAAAAGGTGGTTTTCTGACAGACACTTTTCACTGTTCAGCTCTGTCCCCTAGCACATGCTCAAAATGAACCAGAGCTCTCCTTGGACATGAGAACGTTTTCCTTTCTCCTTCAACTCATGCACCAGTATCCTGTAATGTTTGAGGGGCTGCACCAGCCCTGGCAAAGCTCTGGGATCTCAGTTTACCTGGGATCTCTATCAGGCAGGATATCCCCAGGTGATGGCACTGAACAGCCTGTCCTGTCACATCCCTTGCGTGAAGCTTGGAGCCGTCCCAGGCATCTTGGATGGGTCCTCCAGGGCAACCATTTATCACCATTTATCAACCATTTATACTGCAGCTCCTCAGAGGTGGCAGCTGTGTACTCTACATAAAGCTTGCCCAGGAAAAATCACAGAGTGAGGCATCATTTTGTGATCCTTGGCTGTAAATTTACACTTTCCAAAGATGTTCATATCCTACTGAAGACGTAAAGGAAAGGCAGCTGGAAATTGCTGTCTGCTGAGTGATTGCAGTCTGAAGACTCCTCCGAGTATAAAGGAAGGAAAATATTGCTCTCTTCAAGTTTATGGATCTCACCAATCCAGGGATGAGCTTCAGGGTCAGACAATTTCATGTTTCACAGATGAGTCCTCAGAAGCCCAAGAAGAAAATGACCCTGGTGTAAAAAAAATCCCCAAACTAACCACAAGCACCTATTCAGCCAGTGCCAGGAGGGCTGTGCAGCCTCAGAGAACTCATGAGTTTAACTGCTGCAGTGGAGCAAGAGCTGGCTCCTACTAAGTACTGGCAAAAACTTTCCCGTGGTATCCACTTGTACTGCCAGAGCTCAGAACAGAGGTTTCCATTTCCACTCCCAGGGGATATGAGGGTGAGATGGGACACAGAGCTGGGCCAAAGCAGGGAGTTGGCACACACAGTCCCTGCCCTGCAGACAGAGATTATTTTCTTTTCCAACTTATCTGTAAAATCTGTTATGTGGGGACCTCTTTTTTTGCAACTGCATTTTATATTAAAAATAGATGTCTCGGTGATCTTACAGTACTTGTTAGAAGAAGTTGTTACCAGCCTGAAATAACAAATAAGGTTTGATGGAAGGGGTGGTGTCCCCAACAGCCCAAACACATGGACATATTGACATGGTCTAATCCAGCTTCTGTCCATCAGGTAAGCACTACCCACGTTGCAGCAGCCTCCTCCCATTCAGTGGGAATTTTGCCTTTTTTTTGAAAAGAAACACAGCTGGGCTATCAGTCCGGGTATACACATCCCATGAAGCAGCAAATGAGGTAATTCAACAAAATAAAAAAAATGCCCTGTGGGAAGTTTGTGCCTCAGAGGGATGGAGGAAATGTAGCCCTGGGATATGAGGCTTTCCATCCTACACCACCCTTGTGACAGGGAGAGGCCCTGGGCAATTATTTTAGGATTGATTGCAAACTCACCCCATTACAAGTGGCTGAGCAGCCTGTCTTCACCTCCCGGTACTGTGCTGGCTATGAACAGCAGGAAGAGCAGGACCAGCCTTGGGGACTTGAACTTGGAAGGGAGGTTTAAATGAGGTAAAACTAACTTTGGACTGTAGATTGGGGATGAATTTACATCCTCCCTGGCATCCTGGAAGATGTAAGAAGAGAAGCCTTAGGATCCCTCTCACTTGAGTGAATTTTGACTGCTTTGGACAAAATGATGGAGAATATTTTGCAGGGAACAACCCTGTGGGTGGAAGGGATGATCTCATAGGTCTTTTCCATCAGTGATTTCCAGGTTTTTTGTGCCTCTGACATAAAACCCCAAAATAGCAGCATTAGTCTAGGTCAAGATAACACTAAAAGCGTGTGTTTAATTTTACATCTGGAGAGGAGTAGAAGTGCCACACAGCAGCTGTGTGAGTCATTCCCAGACACTGTATACCACCCCCAGAGCAAGCCCTGGGATGAGGGCTTCTCCTGAGCTGATGGAAAACCAGAGAACACAACACAATGATCACAGGTATAAATACCAGCATAGATTCTGCACAACAACCAGAGAAACTCCTTGACAAAATGAGGGCTTAGCAAAGCCTTCAGGCTGCACTGTTCTCCCTCCACAGTTGTTTCTGACAGCTTTGGGAAGGCTGGGGCATGCAGTGGGGCCTGAAACCCAACCTCATGGACCTGAGCAAACCACCGGGCCAGTTCCCACATCGAACACTGGAAGCCTAGAAATGTTACAAACACTCTCACTAAGTCGTGGGAAATGTGCACACACATAACCTCACCTGTATCGGCGTCATTACCTCTCCTCTCAGGATAAACCTGAGGAAATTTCCTAAGGAGGTAATTTCCCAGCAGCTGCTCAGGTTAAGAGGACACCCACAGCCCCTCTAAGAGCACAGCTGAGGAGAGGTGTCATGTTGAACCACAGCACCCTGACTGTACAATAAATCACTTACTTTGCAGCAGGTCACGTTATTTACCCACCAAACAGGCGACAGTTCAGGTTTCCCATCTTGAAATGAGGGCAGTAATACTTGTTTTTACCACACACCGAAACTTAATGAAGACAAAAGCATTCCAGAAAGTGTGGCTGTCACGAGAGACAATCTGTGGATTGAGCATCACAGGTCATTAACTAATCCCCTCCAAATGCACAAATAACTCTTGTTATGGTGAAAGAGCCACAGACACATCAAGGGAAAACCAGTCCCCTCAGGGATCAGCAACCACTGTCTTACTGCAGTCTTGTGGCTCATACAAATGGCAAATAGGAGAGGAGGTTGAGGCAGATCAGACAAAGTCAGTCTTTGAGTGCAGCAGTGAGAAAGCCAGAGAAGGCTCACTAAATTTTCTTAGACGTCGCGCAAATGCTGCCCTGAATGTATACAAAGGAGAAAATTGTTTATTGGAATCATTAATCCACATAAAACATGATAAAAATGCACTTTTACCATCTGGCTTCAGTTGGTGTGTTTATTAGCAGGGGATTTGAGGCAGCGCCAGCACTGCCCACTCCTGTGATTCCTGGTCCTTTTCCAAACACCCTGGCTCCCAGAGCGAGCCTTCCAGCAAAGCTTTCTAAGCAGGGTGGGGGAAAGTGGGATGGCATGCGCCTTTCTTTTTTCAAGCTCCTGATCCCCTCTGAAAAAAAGAAAATTCAAGCACAGAAAGCTAAGTTCCATAGCTCAGAAATTTAATTTGAATTATAAAAATTCAGATTTTTAAACTTTTTTTTAGATCTTGTAGTTTTGGAGGCATGAGTTATGAATATTGATGATTGCCATAAAAGAACAAAATCAATCCCAGGTAAAACATTCACTTCTGTTTTCCTTTTTTTTTTTTTTCCTTTCTTGATCGAAAGGAGTCTTACCAGCAAAATCTTTCTCAGTGGTACAAATAATTCTTTTCCATTATGAGATTCTGATGGAGTTGGCTTCCCGTTTTAGAACACCAGTGCATACTAATTTAGAGTACGAACAACCAAGGAGTAAAATGTACTAAGAGTTGACTTTGCAAAAAGGAAAGAAAAAAAAAAAAGAGGCTGTTTTGCACATGTTTCTATGGATAGGATGCAATTGATACAGCTGGTTGTAGAATGAAATCAATAGGCATCTCCTTGTAGAACCCAAGGCAATCTAAGCTTTTGGGCTGGTTCCTAGGCTTAACAGGGCTTGCAGCAGAGTTCCAATTCTAGTCCATCCTTTATCATTGCATCTAAACATGACCCACCTCCCACAGGCAGCAATGGACTCGCCACCGTGGAGAGACAGGCTCATTTTCCTATCAGCTCTTGTGGATTTCAACAGCCCACATACACAACATTGGATTTCCACCTAATGCTGACTCACTGTTTGACTTGTTTGCAACCCCAGAGGCTCAGTACTAAAGCTCCCTGTTCCTTAAAGCAGGAGAAGCCAGCACCCATGGCAGATGAGGGGGCACCCAAGGAGACCCAACACGGATCCATCAGCTTTGCCCCGGGCTGTCAATCCCCGACATGCAGCTCCTGCCTCTGAGTCATCCCTGTGCCGTGCACACAACAGTACAGGCTGATGCCAATTTATATAACTGCAAACCCATCAGGTTTAGTCACCCTCTCCTCGTGGCATAACCCCCACACAACACAAACCCTGCTGTGTGCTCCAGAAAATCAACGTGGCTTGGGAAGTCAGTGCTGGGGTGCAGCTCACCCCACCCCAGGCGTGAGGGCAGCACACAGCAAAATTATTTTCCCTGGGGATTAGAGGGTTAAATTCAGAAACTGACTCCAAACACATTCCCTGGATTGTTTTGAGGATTGAGAGGAAAACAAGTATTCCTCAGAATTCTCTCAGTTTTCTAAATGACCTCTGCAAAAGATCTTAATCTGGCTTTTAATAGGTTCAGCAAAGAAATCTCAGCTCAGGGGGCCAAGGCCAAGTTGGAGCTGGAGTTAAAACCTACCTCAGATGAACTGGCAGAGGGGTCTCTGGAGATTCTCCCCCCTTTGGAAATACTGCTGCCTTTTCACTAATGAAATACATCCATCCCCAGAGACCTAAGCTTATGAACCACCATTCAGGTGAAGGTCTGCCAGATGTGTCATTGTGATTCAGCAAGGGCAAGAGTCAGCAGCGCCAAACACAGAGTGACTCCAGAACTTTCCTGTGTGTCCATCTCCCACCACGAACTCCAGGGCTGGGGAATTGAGCTGAAAGCTCAGGCTTGGCAAGACAAAATTTGTGTTGCACAGAACAGCATAGCTGAATTTCTGTTTCTAAAAAGGGCAGAAAATAATTTTCTTCCAAGATTACTAACACTTTCTCTACTGAAAGCACATTTCAAGCTTCTGGTTTACTGTGAATCTGCTCAGCTCCACAGGGAATGGGAGTGCTACACTGGCTGGCACCACTCTCTTCTGTCTTGGGGAAACCAAGTTTGGGTCATTAAATTTTGGCTAACTAAACTGTCTTTGTCCTCCCATAAAAGAAAGAAAGTTTTACATCTATTGCCACAACCTAGAGATAAGCAGGATAAAACCTGTCTGCAGGACAGACAAATCAACTCTTGCACATAGTCAGGGATGAGTGCAGTCATCAAATACAATTCTAGATACTAGGATCACATTTCCAATTCTGTCTCTCTGCCTGCAGTTTCTATGTAGTCTTAAGAGGATACCAATTACTTAAACAGTTCCCTGCTCACTGCACCTGGACCAGAAGCACCATTTCATTTTACAGTCTGGGCACTAAGGCATAAGGAAACGTTGATCTACTGTACCCCCCACAGGATTTCAGAGTGTAAATCCTATGGATTTATGTTGTTTTCTCCAGCTCAGGTGAAATCTTCAGTTTCATGAGACCTTTTCTCCCTGTGTCCAAATGAATTCATGGTGGGGCCATTACCAGCTTACAAAGTCAACCAAAAACTGGGCCTGAAATGTAATGGCAGAACTGCCTCCAAAAGTGAAATCGGATGAGGAAGAAGCATCCACAAGGGAAGACTCCATATAAATAGATACTGTGACACATTGCTTTCTGGAGGGTGACAATCCTTCCCCAAGGTCAGGACAGGGTTAGGACATGAGGGGTTATAGTGTTGCATGCCTGCCTTTGAGGCAGTCCAGAGCTCTCCACAAAGCCAGGGTGGAATGGCCTCTGCAAATAGGGTGGTGGCTTTGCACGGGAACAGCTCCAGGGATGAGCAGGGGACATCACCCCCATGCTGAAAAGCAAACCAGCCTCCATCTCCCTGCCAGAGCCAAACACACGTCCTGGATTCGATGCACGCTGCAATCTTCAAACTCTCATTGGTACAACTGTCTCCCAAAATAGAGACACCATGACACATCCTGGAGAGCAGGACCCTGGTGTGATTTCCACCGTGGGATGAGAGCCACCCACCACAGGGTTCATCCACACACAACTCACAACCTGACTCACAGAGGCTACACAGGGCAAGGCACAACGGAGCATCGCTGTTCTGGGGTGTGCAGAGGTCCATGCAGGAGCCAGCAGCAGCACACAGGGAATACTCCTTGCACCCATAGGAGCTGTGTTTTTGTCTGCATTTCTCAGGGCAGCTCAGAGAAGCCAAAAAAACCCTGAAGGTTCCCATGAGAGAAGAGATGCCAGAGCAAACCTCATCTGGGAAAGTTGGAGAGTTTGCTTATGTAACAACCTGATCCTAAGGTAAGGCAGAAAGAAATTCCATGCTTGCATGACTCATTAGTTTATTATGAGCAAGCTGACTCTTACAGGAGGGCTTCCACTGAAAACCAGACAGCTGACAAAGGTCCACAGGCAGCCAGATACCACAGACCTGAAGTCCAAGGTCAGCCACACCATGCAGGTTGCAGGGAGTCAGGAGGCTCCTGCACCCTCAGTGGCAGTGTGAACGTCCAATTTGGACTCCTACAGATTCTCAGGTTATCCCCAACCTCAGCATTTCAGCCCTCACAGGGGGTGAGGGTTGCCAATAAAAATTACTGCAAAGCAAGGAAAGAAGGTAAAAACAACAGGGGAAGCCAAGGGAAAACGCTGAGTTTCCTGGAGGCTTTCCATTCCTGCCTGCTTGGCCTGGTGGACTCCAAGTCCTCTGATCAAAGGGGCAGGCAAGTGGGAAATGAAATGGCTCTTTACTGAAAACACATTTCAGAGCACTGTAACACTGATCACAATGCAGGCACTCCCACACCGCTTCTTTCTCTTTTGCAGTGGTTGGCCAAGGAACTCCAAGCTGACCCCAACACCACACCAGCAATGGCCAGGAGTGCTGCACTTCTGCTTTATGTGAGAAGCACCCCCTGAGGCCATCCACCCACCAGCTGAACAGCCACCAACCAAAGGGGTCTCTTCCACTGTTTGTTCTTGGTCATCCTTAAATCCCACCCCTGCCCCAGCCATTGCACAACCCTTCACAACACAGCCTCCTGTTTCTCCCCAGCATGGTTGCTTAGCTGCACCGGAGCCCATGACCCTCTCCTGGCTGTTTGCTATCAACACACTCTATTAAGAGCTTTCTCATCAGGAAATCGCTTTCCTATCTGCATTAAAATTAGTTTTGGGGGTGGGCAGACTTCTCATGGCTTCAGCATTAGGCAGGATTCATATGTTTGCTTTCCAGATTTGACTAAGCATCAAAATAGTTTGCTTTAGGAGCCTCTAGAACACCCAGTACCAGCCAAGTACCAAAATCCTGATTTATTAAGGAATCAGCTAATGCCCCTTTACTACACAACCTCAAACAGGATATGTATGCACTGCAGTCTAGTGTGGAAGTGGATGGTCCTAAATTCCCACCATACTGGCTTCTTCAAATGGAGTAGAATTATCTCCATAATACAGCCTCCTGTTTTCCCCCACTCAGCTCCACACCAGGACCCTCTGAGACTCCCTCCCCATTAACTTCTTTTTCACTCTACCCTTTCCACACACTGTCTCAGCATAACCTGGAGCATTGGCGTCCACACTATCCTAGATGCCGTGCCCTTCTTATATAGATAAATAGGGGTCTTTGCACAGCCCTACTCCAACCAGCTCCATCCTCATTTCCTTTCTGTCCCTTAGGGAAATACGGGCAGCAACGTTTTAATTTGCATGAGATCATGATCGTAAAATAAAACTGATGAGAAGGCAAATTATGCTGCAATGCATCAACAGCTGCCATCATCTCATAGCTGTCAGATTCCTGACAAATTTGGTGGCCTTTTACAACAGGGTTACAGCACTGTTGGAAAAGGGAAGAGCAACAGACATCATCTACCTGGGTTTGCACAAAGCATTTGACATTGTCCTCCACTACCTCAGCAGGTTTGCTGATGACACCAAGCTCTGTGGTGTGTTCAACACAACAGAGGGAAGGGATCTTGCAGAGGGACAGACTTGAGAGCTCGGCCTGTGTGAACCTCACGAAGCTCAACAAGGCCAGGTGCAAGGTCCTGCAGTTGGGTCAGGGCAATCCCAAGCACCAGCACAGGCTGGATGGAGAATAGATCAAGAGCAGCCCTGTGGAGAAGGACTTGGGAGTGTTGGTGAATGAGCAGCTCAACGTGACCCATCACTGAGCTCTCACAACTCAGAAAGCCAAACGTGTCCTGAGCTGCACCAAAAGCAGTGTGGGCAGCAGGTCAGGGGAGGTGATTCTGCCCCTCTACTCTGCTCTCATGAGACCCCACCTGAGTACTCACATTTGGCACTGGGGTCGCCAGCATAGGAAGGACATGGACTATCTGACAAGTGCAAAAATACTTTCTTTTAGCTGGATTACCTTCTTTTCTTCCCTACTTCGAGTTGGATGCTTTCAGTTGGATTAAAATCACTGTATATTAATCCAACCACCTGCTAGTTTCAACATACCCCTCATGTGCCTTCTCCATTTGCTTTGTGGCTGAAGACCCAGCTCATGAAATCTCTTCACATGAGGAACTGCTGCTCCATCCTCTCAGTCGTTTTAGTTGCTTTTCCCTGGATCTTCTCTACCTCTGTCCTGAACTGCACGTGCATTACCCTGGCAGAGGTACACCTACAGCAGCAATACACCGCCACACATCTCATTCTCAGCACCTTCCCTGACCACGCACAGGGGGTTTGCTTTGAATCCCACTGCACAATGAACACATGATCCCAAATAGCTGCCAACCATGACTCCAAGATCTCTGCCACAAGATACCAGTGGCAGTTCTGGAGTTTAGCATCATGAAGGCATGGTTTAATTTTCCCTTGATGGATTACTGTACATTTATCTACACTGGAGCTCTTGTGCCCCATTTTTGACACTCAGTCATTTTTATGAGATCTGTCTGGAGTTCCTCACCACCCCTGTGGCATCTGACTACACAAAGGAGCTTGGCTTCATCAGAAAATCCAATTTTCTCTTTACACTTGACCTAACAGATTTTACACCCTTCCCCATTCTCTTCATTTGAACAAGATTTCTATTTCTCATAGGCCAGTCATCTCCTGTGATATGCTGCCTAATTTTCCTACTGATTCTGCTAGCGATTTAGGGGACAACTGGGGGTTTTTTAGCTTCTAAGACACTGTTATTAACACCCTCCAGACTCCATGCAAGTTTCTTCCATTTTTGAGCTGCACCCTCATATTTACCGTATTCCTCTCTTGAAACTAAATATCTACATGCAGATACATGCCTTGCTTTTTCCTGCTGTGATGTTAAAACCAATTGTATTGTACTTGCTACCAATGAGCTCTGCCACTAATTCCTCCTGGTCCTGGCACCACTTCAGGCTAAATCCAAAATAGCGTCTTTTCTTGCAGGACTTAGGATTAATTGTTCTAGGAAGCAACTATGTACTTACTCAATTGAAAACTTTCTCGCTACATCTCATCCTGATGAGGCACTGACCCCTTCTGTGTATGGACAGTTAAAATCTCCTTCTATTAATACCTGTCCTAAATTTTCAGCTTCTTTAATCTCACTTAATATTTCCTGGGGGGGATGTGGGGGGGGGGGGGTGTTCCTGTAGTACAATCCTACTACTACATTTATTATTAGAGTAGAATTTCCACCCACAAGGATACCACAGCACTTCTCTTTTCCCATGACACTTCTACGCTGCTGCATTTTGTATTATCCTTCACTTGCACTGTCACACCTCCTCCTATACATCCTACCCCAGTGCTCCTATAAATCTGGTATCTTGGCAACACCCCATCCCTCTAATTACTTGCTCTCCCCCAGGTCCCCAGGATACCTGTGCTGCGTTTGGCTGGGGTAGAGTTAATTTTCTTCACTGTGGCTGGTGTGGGGTTGCATTTCGGATTTGTGCTGAGTACAGTGTTGATAATATAGAGATTTTTTTATTGCTGATCAGGGCTTACACAGAGCCAAGGCCTTTTCTGCTTTTTACACTGCTGCACTGGCAAGAAAGTTGTGGGTACATGGAAAGTTGGGAGGAGACATAGCCAGGACAGGGATATTCCAGACCATATGGCATCATGTTCTGCACATTTGGAGTGATGGTGCTTGTCTTCCCAAGTAACCACCACATGTGATGGGGCCCTGCTCTCCTGGAGACAGGGCCCTGAACTCCTGTCTATGACTGTGAAGCAGCGAATTAATTCCTTGATTTGGTTTGCCTGCATGGGCAATTTTTTCTTTCCCTATTAAGCTGTCTGTATCTCAACCCATGACTTTTCCAGCTTTTACCCTTCCAATTCTGTCCCTGATCCCACTGGTGTGGGAGTGAGGCAGGGCCTGTGTGGTCCTTGGTTGGAGTTAACCCACGACACTGCCACACCTCGGTTGCCAGTTTTCACCAAGCCCTTTCTTCCCGTTTTTTCAAGCTTCCATCACTGGGTGAGGGCACTGGTGTGTTTTGTCTTCACTCCATCACCTGAGAGTGTGCACATCACTCAGTTGCTCTTGCAGACATTACTTCATCCCTTTAGCAACCACTGTAGTTTAGATACAGAACCAAAGTCCCAAGGCTTAGGTCTGGATTCACATTTAGACACAACAAAAGAGCTACACTGCCTAATTCAAAGCCAGTCTGGATTCATATTCAAACTTCCCTAAAGGTCAAGCAAATTTGAAACCATTACTGCTACCAAATCCACTTATCCACGAAAAAAGATGATTTAGAATGGGTGTATTATTCTACATTTTCTGGACTTTTACAGCTATCAAATGCAGTATAAGGCATCTGTAAGCTCTGTATTTAATTTTTATTAATTCTGCATCACTTCCATGGTTTTTTCTACTGTCTTTCAAGGATGGAAGGTAAAAATGGGCCTGATAAGATAAAAATTAGATACACGACTTGTAGTAAGATACACCCAGCTACAACTTGAAAAGACTGCACAGAGTACACAGAACAGCTGAACTGTAAGTGGGTCCACTTCTTCTGGATCTCAGAGCCAGAGAGCATAGCCCTGGCTTTGCTGTAAGTTTATAGAGTTGTAAAATACAGCATAATCATATACCTGCTTGCTGAGTGGGATGGTAGGGGAAACTTATCAACAGTCTCCCAATTTCAACCCATAAGCACAGCTAAAAGTCTCTCCTTGAAGGTCTGATCCTTGCAATCAAATGAAGCAGTGTTAAGTGGGCAGCAAGACTGGAAGTTACTGTGGCAACAGAGACCAAAACCAGAGACTGTAGGTAGTAGTTTGCTCGCCCGTGACAATTTTCTGCAGCATCTTCCTCGTGCCCGAGTTCCTCCTTAAACGAATGAAACCTCTCTAACAGGCACCCCTGACTTCTTCATTAGAAAAAATAAATAAACAAACAATCAGAGAAAAAAACCCCAAATCAAACCAAAATCAGCATTAGCCATTCAGAAAATCCAGTAGGCTTAAGGGTGAATGAGTTAGAGCATCCCAATTTTTCCCAAGATGCCCTCCCAAAAGGCACATCGTGATGGTTAATGAAAAAGGAAAACTTGACTGAAGGGAAATCATCCAAAAGTCTGAGCATTGTTGACAGACCCTTTAAGAGAACTGCAGTAACACAGGAGTTACAAGACTCATATCATCCAAACTGTCAGCACCTCTCCTCCTCACAGTATTTTTGTCACCCACCATATAATCCATTTGGACTTAAACACTCATGATACAAGACTTGCTTGGTTGTCTCCTAACAGAGCCCTTGGATATCAGAAGAGCAAGTTCTTCTAATTCGGCTCCAACAAGTAACTCTACAAAGCATGTGTGAGAAGGTAAAAAAACACCCTATCAAACTATGAAGAAATCTCTGTGTTCCCTGAAGTGCACCTGCAACTAAAATGTCCACTGCAATGCCAACAAGACAAGGAGAGAGGCTCAGATAAAGAATCCTGGAGTGCTCCAGGGAGAAAAACAACAACCTGACTACGTAAGTCACCAGCAAGTGACAGACCTCAACAGACAAGTCATTACTGTCCCCTGTGACTGTCTCTGCCTATTAGTATAAGCTGCATTAAGGGGAGCAGAGCTGTAGGGAAGTTGCAGAGATTAACTAAAAATAGTCAAAGAGCCAGGGAGGCACACTCCTGCTCTAAACTCTTTATGAAACTTAAAATAAAACCGCCCCCAATGACTGGGAGATCCATGTGTGAGATCCCTATTACTAGAGAGGATGAACTCTGGTAAACACACCATAACTTTCACATGCCATGGGGTTCAGGGCTGGAGAGGACCAGCTGGGGGAAAGGCTCTTGTCTCATCCAGCCCAACATATACAAAGGAAAATCTGTTTATTTAGAGAATCATTCATTGGTTTCAGTGTGGAGGGAGGTTAAAGCACTATTTGTGATTCTCTAAAACCACTTGCTTTTAATTCACTGCCTAATCCTCAGGAGGCATGTAAACCAGACATTTTTTTACATCGAAATAAAAGAAGCCCTTCAATTACATTCAGGCTGTGTTGAAAACAAATTGGAACGGTACGAATGAGCAAAGACCGCCAAATAAAGGAAATCCCTTCCAAGCGCAAGGCTACCAGTTAAACACAGCCCAGAGAGCAGCTAAGGCCCACTCTTACAGGTGCCTCCCCTTGTTCTCCACGTGCCATACACCCCAAAAATACTTCAGTGTTGTACATTTATGCATGGATTACAATGTGTTTAATGAGTATTGAATTTGTACACATTGTATTTGCAGTAAGACAGGGGGATCACATCCAAGCCCAACGCAGTGACCAGCTAACAGCATCTGCCGGATTAAAATTCATCAGACCAAATACAAAGCAAGAGATAATTAAATATATGTACGAAACGATGGTACTCTATGATATTACTGGGCACTTATACAGATAACAAGACTAAGCAGAGTTACAGAAAATGATTAAACATCTTTTGAATGCATTTTAAAGGTCACATTCAGGGCTTATGCCAGGCTTTGAAGCATAAGAAATCAAAAAGGGCCAGCAATAAGGTGTGATGGGGAGAGATCATACCCTGCACAACTGCTTCTGGTGAAGGACACTGCCAGCAACAAGAGAAGAGGAGAGACAATGCAGTGGCAATGGAATTAATATATCAATAGCAACAAAAATCATTAGGAAATTACATGCATGGTCAGATCCTCACCTTCCCCCCATCTCACTTGCTCATGAATCCACATATAACTTTCTTCCTACTACAGCTACAAGCAAAACTTCATACTTTATCACCTCTTTAAACCTCTTTGATCTGTGTTTAAAGGGGGAAATTCAGGAGGATGGCACCAGGGAGAAAATTTTTCTTTCCACAGACCGCAGCTACTGCTCCTCTGAAAGCCCAGACTGCTGCCTCCACTGCTGCAGTCAGAATATGTCACCATGAGCCAGGGGCCACATGCTGGCCTTCTGCGCAGGAATGTCAGCTTTGCCCATTGCTTCTGTTTGGTCTTTATCACCCTGGATAGGATAAGCATGGGTCTCGTCAAGAAGCACTTGACAATGCAGGGTATCTTATCAACAGGCAGAGCTCAGCATGGAGAAAGGGCTGGTAGGAAAACAGGAACAGGAATTGGGAATAAGCCCCCAGCCTCTTCATTTCTCCACGTGGCCCTGCACACTGGCCCTGCACGCTGAGGAGGGATGGCTATCTTCTTGTCACCCTGGAAAACAAGAAACCTGGACTCACAAACAAGGGTTTGGGTATCCCAAAACTTGAACCTTCCCTGCAATGGGTTTGACTCTGCACATTTCACTCACTACATCTGCCAACACAGCCCTCTCCTGGCTTCCAGCCAAACTCTGCTCTCCCTTACACCATTGTAAAAATTAAAATAACAAACTCCATTAAAGTCAATAAGCTGCAGTGGGATCAGAGGCCTGTGTTTCAGAAATGCGCCAGTTATGCCTGTGCAACCCAGAGTGGAACTGTTCCTCATGCAGCAGCAAATTTGGTGGTGCACAGCTCCCAGTGCTCCTCAGTGTTTCCCAGCCAAGTCTAAATTCAACAACCCCATTATTATCTCCTCGGTCATTTCAATGCAATCAGAGAAGCAGCCACACTTCAGCACAAGGAACAGCTGAGACCCCAGCATGTGCCCCAAAAACTGAGCAGAGACTTTTATGCTCATAAAATCCCTTCCAAATCAAATGGGAGATTAAAATTCTTTGGGAACTCATGCAGGCCTGAAACTTTAAAAGTGTAAGGGCAAACCCTCTTAGCTAGTATTTCTGTTCTGCTGACAAAAAGGACTTTCCACCTGGATTTACAGATAGTTTTATTAATTTGAATTATTCCCTCAACATAAAACTCCTGTGCTGGCATTTTTGTCTCCGTGCCACAAATATAGGAAAAGATTACATAGACAAATTGTATTCTTAATATGTGGTTTCCAAAACATGCTAAATCCATAAAACTGAGCTCAAATTACATAGGCGAGGATGAGGTTTTCAGATAAACATAGCCACATGCTCTAAGCAACACCAGGAAAGAAAATACAATGATGTCACAGTCCCAGCTCTGGTTCCTACATTCCCTCTTGTCTCCTCCTCCATCTCTGCCCTGAATTAGCCCAGCCTCCAGTTATTGTGGTAGGAAACTATGGGCAGCAGACAGCCCTCAGTCATGCGAGAAGTCCTTTTTCCACCGTGAACTTTTACGCTTTTATCTTTAGCTCTCACAACCCTCAGGTTGACCCTCGGGCTTGTTCTCTTCCCCAGGGAGGTTTTGGGGTAGCCCTGGGAGTTCCCAAGTGCTGTTGATCTCTGGTAGGGAAGGAGTAACCCTCACCCTGTGCACGTTTGGGAGATGGTTGTGCAAAGCCCGGGTGTGCTGGGTGAAGGAAACACCACTAAATGGGAAGTAAAAGCTCTCAAGCTCTTACAGCATCCCAAAGTCCTTCATGCTTCCTTGTAGGTTGGGTTGGGCTTGGAGACACCTGGTCTAGTGGAAAGTGTCCCTGCCCATAGCAGGGTCTTAGGCTGATGATCTTTAAGGTTCTTTCCAACCCAAACCATTCAGTGATTGTATGTTAGCTGAGGGTGGCACAAACTGCAGAGGACAGAGACCCACCACACTGTGCTCACACACCCAACAGAAGACGGAGCAGCCATGCAGGAACAGCTGGTCTTTGCCAGCTCCTCAGGACAGGAGAACTTCCCTGTAACACATCTGTATTCCCATTGCTGCAGGTAACTTCTGCAGTCACCCCACGGCATGAGAGGATAGAGGCAGAGGACACCTCTCAGCCAGCACTTGGATGAATGTGATTTTCAGGCTCAAACCTACCTAAAAATCATAAGGGAAAGGGTATGAAATGAAAAAGCAGATCTTTGAACACTCGAGCTGGAAGAGCAGAGCAGTGCATTAGCTGAAGACATGGGCAAAGGCCAAACTCTGATTCCTGCAGTTACAGGGTGAAGAGGAACCCTGACCAAATTCATTGATCACGGCTTCAGTTTTAGGTTATTTCCCTCCCGAGATTCCCCACAGAGATCCTCCTCTCTGTCTGGAAATTTTGTCTCAGTGCAAGAAGAGAGAGCTGTCAATTTGTGCAAGAATTTTTGGGACATACAAAACCTCAAAAGTCCTGGTCAGAATGGACTCCGTGCACGCAGCTCACACGTGTCTATAAAAAAAACCCAAAAAAACAACAACAAAACAACAACAACAACAAAGAAACCCTCACAACATTGTACAATTTCATCCAGCACATTGAAACCCCAGCTTCAGACAAGAGTAGTAAATCCATCATATCCCAGGTGCAGTGGATATTCTTGACACAGCAGACAGCATGTGCACACACGTCCCAATTGAAATAGCAGTGCTTTAACTTGTTATATTTGGTGTGTTCCAGGGAGAGGACAGAGGAGTTCTGAGCTGTAGTCAACCCTCTTCATTTACTAGGTTGTAAAGTGAATTTTTATTTCTATCATTGCTTCCCCTTTTGCAGAACATGTCATTCTAGGATCATTAAAAATACAGGGACAGTCTATGTCACAGCTTCTTAATTCATACCCAGTAGACTGGAATTTTTTAGAATTAAGATTTTATAGTGAAAAACCATGTGAATCCACCTAATTTCTCTTCTTTCCCAACCGGCTACTGAAACAACAACAAAAAAAAATGCAAAGCCAATTTACCTTTTTTTTTTTCCAAAGCAATCAATTTAATCTGCTTAAAAGAAAATAATAATTAAACTGAGCCTAGGGCCAGATCCAGATGAACCAGATCTGACTTCTCAGCACAGGCACCTGAGCAAAGTTGTCCTGGGGTCAGGCATCACAGCTGCTCCCAGCGCTGTGGCCAGTGCACAAAGCCTTCACTCCAAGAAGATAATTCCGATAATTCAATCCCCACTGCTGCCAGCCAGGTTGGAAATCAAAAACTTGGAAAGCCAGCACACTTGTGGCTGCCTGCAGCTGAGCGAGGCCATGGCCCTTCCAGGGGCTGCTTCCTGCTCAAGGGGATCCACATGGCAAAGCAGGGCCCAGTGCTGGCCCCTGACCCACAGCAGATCAGCACAGCTGTGAGGGAAAGAAATACAAAGTACGGCAAGGGGCAAGCACTGAGGGATAGTGAAAATCGCTCAGCTAGTGTTTTCATAAAGACTGACATGCAGGAGACACCTCTTGATCCCTTCCTCCTCCCATGCTGCTCACTAACTTCAGGAGACTCAGGAGCAGGCTGTATTCTGCAGCCTCCAATCCCATCATCTCTGCAAGAACAGTTTGTGTCTTCAAGTCTGTCTCATTAAATGTTACAGAATCTTCAGCAGATTCACTCCACCAGCTGCGTCTTCTTTGAACTTTGCCATTGCAGATTCCCCAGGATACCCACTCTGACACTTGTATGGTGCAAATTTCCCAGAGTCAAAACAGATTTTCCTACTCAGACTGGGTAGCAGAAGGTATGGAAAGTGCTCACCAGTTACTGCTGAATCTGGCAAACAACTTCATTTCTTTGTTTCAGCTGCTACTACTCAAAGATAGACACATCTGAGCTGTTGCTACTTCCCAGCTCCACGCTGCCGGAATTAAACGTCCCCCTGGAGGTGGCAACTTTGGGCTATAGAGAGAAGGAGCCTTGGATCCACAACCACAACCTCTGCTACAGGGTTCAAATGCTGTGCAATGACAAAACTTCTCCTCTGCTCCTTCAGAATTATTATTTTCTCTTGTTCAAAGGGCAGGCTGAGCAGTAAAGTGATGACTTTTCACTCGGCTGGGGCACAGTGCATCCTCACAGCGTTTCGCAGACAGACGGGAGGTCTCCCAGCTGTGCCCCATGCCAGCTGGACACTGGCCAGCCCTGAACTGGAAACCATCTAAGAACACACTCGGAGCTTGCACAATCCTGGAAATGAGGATGCTGATCAGTGCTTCTCACTTTTCTGTAATCCAACAATGGTCAAGCTTCTTTCTATTTTTTTTTTTCAGTATTTTCTTTTTTCTCTTCTTCCTCTTTTTATTTTTTTCCCCTCTTTCTCCTCCCTTTTAAGGTTTGGGTTTTTTTTAATTGTTTTTGTCTTCACCTTTTTTTCAGGTCACAAAACCATTTTATGTAGTGATTTTCCTTTAAAACCACCCACAAAGCATTTAAAACACAGTCCATCCAGCTACAACTCACACTTTGCCCCATTCTCCTACCCCCGTCCAATTTTATTTGGCTAGATTTGGGGGATTTGAGGTTTGCTTTTCCAGTTCTTGTGGGTTTTCACCCTCTGGCCCCCAACCCCACACAGCATAACACTGGTGCAGCAAGGCTTGATGCAGAAAAGGACAACAGTAACACAACTTCAAAGCCAAGTGGGCACCAGCTGACCAAAACCAGCCATCGCCCCTGTGCTTGACCATTGCTTCTGTCACTGCACAGGCCGGAAGATTTTGCCAGCTGGAGGAGGGTTCAGAAAAAAGGGGGCTGAGGCATGCCCAGCTATGGAGTTGGAGTTTCCATTTCCCACCCACATACACTGCTGCCAACAACCCACATTTCCCTAAAGAACCACCCATCCAAAGCTGTGCAGGGCCAGCTGTGTCTCTGATCTTGCTGATTTTACCATCTGAAGGCAGAAAACAGGCTCTTCCATCGCCCACTTGCACAGAAGCATTAAAAATTCCTGTTTTTTGCGTAATGACCCAGAAGTAATTCCAACCAGAACAGCCACACTGATGTGAAACTGCAGGAATCAAACCACCTTTCAGTGTAAATACCAGCTGAGATAAAGAGTGGGCAAGTACTTTAAAAGCTTATAATCAGTATCCATTTAAAAAAAAAAAAAAAAACAAGTGCAAAGAGTAATGATGACAGTTCTTTTCAAGCAAAGGTAGTTAATGTTTAATTACTCTGGGAACTGCTTTTGCAGAACCAGTGGATCACGCTGGTTTCAGTGTGTTGTGGTTACAAACCCAATATGAAATTCTCACAACAGAGCCCGTGGTACACGTGGGGGTGTGTTCTACTATCTTTTTGCAAGAGCTCCTTTTTAAACTACCAGTATTAAAAGAATGTCTTATTTGTGCCAAAAGCAGGGAGAGAAAACAGTGCCACCGCCACCACAGAAGGCTGACAAAGGTTATCTTCAGTTTCCAAAGACAATTTAAAATCTGGCAAATGAAGCCACAAGTGGAGAGAATACAATTAATGTCAAGCAAAATAATTTTGACTTTTGATGACATTATTTAATGGAAGATCTTACGTGCAGTGAAGGGACTGGACATAACCAAGAAAGAAGAAGCTGCTCTACCCAACCCATCCCTGGGACCCCATTCTTCATAAGCTAGGCTGCCACAACAAATTACAGTGAATTCTTAAATTTAGGCAAATGCACCTGACCCCTGTAGGGGCAGTGAATGCCACCCAGCCTCTTCATTGCCTCTAAAGGAACCAGTAATTCCTGGGGAACTGCAGTACTTCTCACAATCTCTGCAGATCCTGCAATGTACAAGGTGAAGGGATATTGAGTCCTTTCTTTTATTCCCTCAAGACTTTGAAAGACCGCCAAGTTTTATACTGTCCACATAAAGCACAGCCTCAGAGGAGAAGAAACCCAAATTACAAGCAAGAAATTGGTTTCATTCAAGGCCCAAATTATTGTCTTGGGTTATTCTTTCTGCTACCGTCCTCTTCTCAGAAAAACTAAAGCTATCCAAAATAAAAAACAACACAATTTCTTTTGCCTGTGATGGAGAAAGTTACTGTTCTGAGTACCCAGAGCTTATTTTAAAGGTTTGCTTGAATAAATAGGAACCTATTAATATATTTAGTTTTCTTGCTGCATTTTAAAGGGCATTTCATGAAGGCTGGTGTTCCCTCATTGCAGTTTTTATGGAATGGAGAAAAATATTTATGGTGCACCAACAGTGTGCTGAGCTAAATAGGTTTTTCCCTCTCACCCTGCCAAGATTCTCCTGCAAGGATGTTTCACAGAGTGGCTCAGCAGGGCTCTGACTGGTGCTGGTTGTGGTGGTGCTGGGTGGCTGCAGGACACCAAGGCCAGGACCTCACCAGCTGCAGCTGCTTCTGCCCAGATTGGGCTGCCCCATCCAGGTGGTGGCTGCCATTGGCATTGGTGTCCTGGCAGGGCTGAGGTCTGACCCACAGCTCCCACCCCACCCAACTGCAGTGGATAGAGAGGGAAAAAAAAATCCAGGGGCTTTTTTTGGCTGCTGTGATGAGCTCTGGGTGCGATTAGCAAAGCTGGTCCTTTGCATTATGTAGAAATGTACTGAAATACAGAGGACAGTCACTCAGGGAGCCCTTCTTGGTCACCTTTCAGCAGTCCATACCTAGTAAAAAAAGACATTAAGGGCCTAATAATTTGGCTTCTGCTGAAATCCCCTTGACTTCACACCTCTAATAAGACTTTAGAGTGAACACATGGCACTATGAATGAGCAAAGTAATCACATACTAAACAGGGTGAAGCTTTAATAAATGCTATAGTGAGTTATGGATTTCCCTAAGTCACTAAGGAAATTTCACTTCAGGAAAATCTCTACACATGTGAAGTGCAGTAACTGCAAGCTTTGTTAGTAGAAGCGTCTTGAAGAAGTATAAAGCTGCACTAATAAAATCTGAATGGAAATATCCAGATATTGGGATCCTAATTCATGAAGATGCCAATGGTTTTCTAACACATTTTTTGAGAACCCACATGGCTTCTTGAGTACAGCTGCTTTCTTACCCACTGTCCAGCTAAGCATCCTTTTCCCTTAGGGCTTAGAGAAGCCACAGGTTGAACAGTGAGACCTACAGCTATTCACCTTCCCTGCAAGTTTATGAGGCATTTGATGGGACATCCATCATCTAGCCTGGTTCATCAAAGTGGAAAAAGACAGAGTGTTTTACCTTCCAACTATTTAACTTTGCATAATAAAACTGTTTAGACTTGGAGATTTTTCTGATGAATGCCAAATGCTCTACAGCAGCAGCCTTCACCAGCAGATCTAAATCACACAGCTTAAATGAAAGCCTGCTTGCCAATTTATGCATGAACTTTACTTTTTTCCAGAATCAGAGAAAAAACCTGAATGCACTCTGCCTACAAAAAGACTTTTTAAAACAGTACTGCTGCAGTGACTGGAAACACAACTCTATTCCTCTTGCATCTCACAGGTACAATTTTTTTCCCCCCAAGAAGACATGGAAATGAAGGCATTCCTACAACTGCTTTCATTGGTTTTTTGAAGGTGTTTCAAAAAGCTTTATCACTTCAGTAGCCACTCACCATGCTGGCTTTAGCTACTGATTTTCAAGAGGTACAAACACTGTGAGACATTAAAAAATATAATTAGCAGATAACACACGGCTAATGCTACAGATGTGTCTTCAAGGCAAGACCACATTGTCTTATCACTGGAGGGCTCTTCAGGGCAGCACAAATCCTTATCCTGCTCTGCAAATCCCACTCTATTGGCAGCATGATGCTAAAAGGGCTGCTATTTTCTGACTCCCACTTAGAACATGGACTGCACAGGAGGGGGAAACTGCCTCACAGCTTCACAGTTTCTTACAGGTGTCTCCTCAATGTCCATCCACCTATGAACCTATACTACAAAACCCATCACTGGCTGGTGCTGAGTGCTCAGAGACATTTCTGGAAGGTATTTCTGCCTTGCTGGGGTTCCCAGCACACTAAAAGACAGGAACATTTTCAGAAAAGAAAATGCATTTCTGTTGAGTTTACTCTCTCATCCCATTTCTAATGTTTTTGAGGTGGGGCTGTCCACCTCTTTTTGGAGTGGTATTTTTAGGAAAGGGATCAGATTCTGGCTTTGTGTTCCCCACAACGCATCATCAGCCAAACACAAGCATTGCAGCTCAGTTCCCAACATATTTGGATACAAGAGGGGAGATTCTTACCACATTACCATGACAAAAACAACACCTTGCACAGTACATTCTGAACATCTCACATAGTAAGCTTTAATGAGTTAGATCTCAAAGTGAGTTACAAAGTAGGTCGGGAAACGTTTGACAGATGGGGAAACCAGGACAGTGAGGTGCTGCAACTTCTCCAAGGTCACAAAAAAAGGCCAGTGCCACAGTCAGACACAAAACCCAAGTCTCCCAAATTGTTATCTAGGGCTCTTCAACCCAATACATGTCTCCGCCATTAGTCCACATCATCCCTAAAGCTCATGACTTTAAAAGGTCTGATTCCTGAGTGGGTACCAGCATGGGAGCACCAGTCCTGCAGATATCAGCAGTGGAAGACCAGCAACATCAGGGACACTGGGTCAAAGAAAGTGACTGGCAAAGTCAAAAGAGAACCTGTACTTTTGCCATTACTTTCATGTGACCTCTAATACACATGCACAGCCATGAAGGCTCTCTGTAATTAAGTTTTCACCCAAATCCTGCCTGTGTAGCAAAGGCTACTCCAGCTTAAGGACAATCCAGCCCTACTGGGACACAAATATTTCAGACTGGTAGTCCACCTGTACTAAAACACTGAGCACACCTCTCTCCCTGTTTTCAAGGGTATTTGTAGGACACTCATTTCTCTGCATGACCCCGCTTCTCCCTGTCACCACTGCATGTGTGAGGTGTGGAGAGGTAAAGGGGTCATAAGCATCTCAAAACTGGATGAATGCTGTCTCATTGACATCAAAGGCCAACTCTCACTACTTTTATTGGGAGCAGAGTTAGGCCACAAGAGATATATCCTGACCTATATAATTTTTGATGCCTGCCTGCACTTGTCCATGAGCAGAGACAGGGTGTGCCAGGAAATGGAATTTCTATTGCATTTCACAGTTCAGACACAGACACAGCAACTGCAATAAAATCCACCATAAATACTGATTCTACCTACTAGGAAGGACAGAGTGGAATATGGAGAGCTAAATCCAATAGGACAGCAGTCTACTCAAAAATAAGAATTTTGTTCTGGACCCTCAGGAGACAGCACATATTTTCCTAGTTGCACCCTCAGCAGATTCCTCATCTAGTGCATATCCAGGATTGTTTCTGCCACCAAAATCTTCACACAGAACATATCTAGCTATGTTAAAGGCTTACAAGAAGACCAACAGCTTTACATATACAGTAAGTGATGTGTTAGCATCACTTATTTTGACTATTTGTTAGACAATTTTATGTAAAGGCTTCGGAAAGATCTAGAAGTGCATTCCACATCCCTCCATGATCAATGGGGGGACAAGTATAAAGCCAAAGACTCTTTTTCTCCCAAGCTGCAACTTTTGATATATTTGCAGACACACGAACAATACATTAAGAGAGCCCAACATGGACAGAGGGTCTAATTTTTGCCTGAAATGTGGTTTTTGTAATAAACTGTATTAATCTAGATATTAAATTATGTAGGTATTAGGTTGTCCAATATTCAAACTCTGCTCTGATTTATTTCAGAAACAAGAAAAGGATGTAACACCTTGCTGACACTCTGTAATTTGTCCTTATAGGCCATGATGCACACAAGTATTTAGCAAGAGCCACAGCAGAAACAGATGCCAGCAGATGGTATTATCCTGAACCAAATCAATTAAGGACATTTACAATATGTCAAAAGTGCAGCTACAAAAACGAAGTGTAGACCTGTACATCTGTTTCTTAATGAAGCCATGAGTATTTGACAATTAGCCAACAAAGCACAATCTAAACACTACAGCAACACCAATAATAGATAAGGAAGTACCAGACATATTCAGATTCTTCAGCAGTCACCACAAAATACAAGATGTTGAGCAGAAACTGAATAACCAGATACTGGAAGTCCATATGTCATGCATTAATGTAGCTAAAATATAAGCATACGAGTTTTCAGTATCACAGATTTTGTAAGGACGTGATTTGCACAAAATTTACAGTTACAGGAGTCACGTGGCAATGATAAGTTAAGAAATACTGCTCTCTTTCATAACGTTGTCCTCTGGTGTATTTAAAAAGCTTCTTGGAACCCTGTCACCTTGACTGAAATAAAAAGAAAAGCATTCACAATTCCCTAAAAGTTGTTACGACATCTCTGTTGAGAACACGGTGACAGTACAAGAGGCATGATGAAGTACACAGCCAGGTATGTCAATGGCATCTTGTAGATTATACAAAACACAAATGGACTGAGGGAATTCAGGAGTTATTTGTGCAGGGAACAAAAATCTCTGAGTTCCCCAAGAAGAAGACAAGAGGTGAAAACATTTCATATGGGAGAAAAATATTATGTCTTCTGTGCCACAGCTTCATTCAAAGTACTGAGGACTCATTTATGGAAGAAAAGACCAGTGAACAGCTGCTGCTGAAGATGGCACTTAGTGCCCACTGTGACAGCTGTTATCAGTGTTTGCTGCAGATTTCCACCACCATGAACAGGGGTGGGACCCATTCACAATCTGCTGCAACACGATGAAAGCTCTGGTATTAAAAGAGGTGATGGTATCAACTCCATGTACAATGGTTGTTATTTAGCTCCTAGGGAACTCATACCAAGTTTCTCCTACGTTAGCTGCCAAATGAATAAAATATTCAGAAATATTTACATTAAGTGTTAATAAGGGCTGAAGGATGGGTTTCTTTAACAATCCTGAAAAAATGCAGCCTTAGTAGTGAAAAACATACTTAGAGTGTACACCAGAGCAAAGCATCATTCATTTTTACTGAGGCCCAGACGACAGTCTCATTAGACCAGAGATGGATTAAAGACAAATGATCTGGTGAATAATGTCACTATGGGCCATGTAGCGCTTCATCCAAGTAGTACCACTGAAAACAGATGACTGGGTCGAGATTGTAAGGATAAAAAACATAAGGCTTTAGTATGGAATTCCTGAGGGGGGACAAAAAAAAATACAGTGCGGCATATTTACATTTGATCTGCTTCATAAATTGATTTTTGTCATGTTACCTGTCAAACCACTGAACAAACTGAATAATTGCTTAAGCAGCACTGATAGAGAAGTGACAGATTATTCAAGCATTGTGATTCTTTGTTCTCATGTATCTCATTAAGAAATGATGATTGGTTCCATTTACAGCTCTTAAGTTGAATTCAGTAACCACTGGCACATGAACTCAACCTGGCATCCACTAATTTTTTATTGTTCTCAAGCAGAAATTGTTCCTGGCAAAGTCGCTCTTGCAAACCATTTCAGTGCAGTGGCTGATGATTTTTTAACGATGCAACACAGAAGGGGAAAAAAAACTGCAACTGACTTCTCCACTGATTTATAGCATCTATGGAACAAAAAGAAACAAAACTTCTTGTATTCTGTACTTCTCCCCTTCCCCCACCTCCTTTTTAGAGAACTATTTTTAACCTGTGTCGTTCCATTAAATAAATTCACAGCAATAACTGAGCTGGCAGAGGAGGGGAACTGTCCTGTGGGATGTGTTCAGCCCCTTCCTCTTCTGTTGTGCAGTTGCAACCTGTCCCTTCATAGCCTTATAACTTTATAATGATGTTTGAAACCTGAGCGTGAGGAGCGTAAAACGCTGCTATTCCAGCCTGCTGCTGAGTGGTAGGGGCTTCCCTTGACTCACACAGGAAAACCTCCAAGCTGTGGAAATCAAGGACAGAATTTTACAGCAACATTGAGATGCTACAAATTATTTAAGAGAAGATGAGAGAGAACCAGTTGTACTTTTGCGTGCTACCCTCTGACTTCAGGAAGATCTACTGTGACCACGAAGCCAACACACAAGGAGACTTTTAAGTACACATTTTACAGGCACCCTCCAAAGCTAAAACTGCAGGTTTTAGACAAGAGATGGAAAGCAGGGATTTTCTGTAGCAGAGGTAATGTGGAGATGGAGGACAGGAGGAGAGGGAATGACCACTGTGCTTTTAACTTCTGATTTGTCTGGGCTCATGCCCATCAGCTAATTGACCACAGGGGCACCACACAGTTTCTGCCTTGACCTAAATGTAACCCAAATATGAAGAGAAATTCAAACTACAGAATAAATTAACAACATTCACAGTGCTCTTAAACAGCTTTTGCCAAATGGCACAAGTCATTATCTATGCTTTCATTATTGAAGTAAAACAATGTGCTGTTTGGCAAAAAAAACCCAGTGCTATTTATCGCTGTCTATCTCTATACATCCCTATATAAAGAGTGTTTTCAATATGTGAGTATACATAAATTCATATACATTTTATATTTATATATATGTATACATACATATACACTGTATCTACTTATGTGCATATAGAGGGTTCCTCCACCTTCCTCACAACCACATGGAAATGCAAGACAAAGATGTCACAACACCACACAATCTCCAGGGCAAACACTGGCACTGAAGCTGCCAGTCATTTTAGTGGTCACTGAAAATGATGAAAGTGTACTGGTGCAGTACAAGCTGTCCTTGTAAAAGACCCATGTCCATGAACTTTTCCAGCTCACGAACGAGGAAGGGGACTTAAAAGTCTCTCGAGTCAATTAAGCTGCAGCTACATCCCATTGCTCTGCTTTGCCCCAGTCCTCTCTTTTCATCTTTCCCCCAGTGCTTCTCCCCTCACCTGCAGAACCAGCCTGTTCTCAGCTTTAGTGCTTGTTTTGTTCCCTTCCAACAGTGGCAAAAGGGCATTTTTGCTTCCTGGTCACAAATCATCTTGGCTGTTACTCAGGAATCCTTGAATCCCTTTCATTGTTTTCCATTAAAAATACAAGATGCATCAGAGACACTCATCCAATGGACTTGCCTACAAAGCCCTGCAAGATTTTTTTTTTTCAGGGTCTCTGTCTTAAAAGCATAAATTTATGTCTATGATATAAATTGCATGGTTATGGACAGGAAAATTAGCCAGTAAAATTACTCCAGATAGACCTTAACATGGCCCAGAGCAGAAGCCTCCCTGCAGCCTGCAGTACCTCTATGCCCTGTGTCCAAGTGCTTTTGAGAACCATTTTTTTCAGCTCATTTCTTGGTACACTCTCCCCTGACATCTAAATATATAGCCTCCTCCTTCCTAAAAGGCATAAGTCAAACCTGTGACAGGAGACAGGAGATTTCCCTTCCTTCTAAATTATTCCTCTTGTGTTCCAGTGGCTGGGTCATTAGGCCAAAAGGAGTCACACTGTTTTTCTGCTCCATTAATGTTTTATCTAAGCATCTCCTCATGGTGCTTCAAGCAACTTGGCTAACAAGCTGTGTGTTGTTTTCCCCCCCTCTTCTCTCCCGAGAAAAGAGGGGTTTGTGCTGTTTCATGGTGCTTTTTTTACATTTGAGAGTGTTTTATTTTGGGAGGGAAAGCTTGTTTGCTTTGCAATATTCAGGTTGCTATGTAATTATGCTAGAGAAGGTGTCTCAAAACACCATGGCTTGCACCCAGAGAAGGAGGTGGTGTTTTTGTGATGCTCATCATCAGCCCATGGAAAAGCTTAACAGTGTCAGATTTTCCCCTCAAAAAAAGTTGAACAAATTAATTACACCCCTGGGGCAATAAATCCCCACACCCAGAGGTGTGAGGCTGACCCCTGAGCTCTAGATAGTCCTTAAGATATCTCAGGCTGCAGCTACAAAATGTCCCAAAGTAAAAGACAAAGCCTTTGAATTTGTACAGGTGTTATTCTAGAAAACAGTGCAGAGAGCACAAATCAAGTTTAATGAGCTCACAGTGTCTTGTGCCACTGACAGCACACACCAAGCACTTTGCTATGCCTGAAATTTCCAAAACATCGCAGGCTTCATGGCTGGGCACATCGTGCTGAGTTACTTATACTGAGAGGACGAGTAGACAAGAGTGAGCAGTGGGAGGAAATCTCCCAGCCAACTCAAAATAACAGGGAAGGATTATCCAGGGATGCTCCAGCAATCTCTCTCAACTATGGCTGAATTTGATTAGCAACCTGTGCCTTCCCCAGAGGAGTTTTGCATATGGCTGCAAATCCTCTAAGTGCTCTCCTCTCCCTTCAGCTCTCTTTTGTGTTCTTTGTATTTCCTATGTAATTTGGGGTTTTTCACAGTTTTTCATGCAATAGCTTCCATCATTTCTGCCCTTGCCCATCACAGTGGGGCAGTAGGGTCACAGTTGGTGAGTTTGTATGGAAAACATGCCTGGTTGAAGCTTGGTCCCTTGAATTATTTAAGCTGGGCTGGGAGGATGGGATCCTGCTGGGAGCAATCCCACTTCTCCCCAAGAACTGCCTGGACTGTTCCAGCTCTTTATAGCTCTGGGCAGACCTGGATTCCTCTGAGCAGCTGAAACAACACAGCAATAAAGCGCCCACGCTGTTACCAACAGCACAGAGACAGTGCTTTGCATCTTCAGACCTTAACTAGCAAAACCGATTTAATATGTGACGACCCTCGGTGAATCACATACAAACACACATATTTTGAGAACACTGGTGCTGACACAATGCCCGCTAACAGAAGCAGGACAGTCCCCTGCATAAGGCTGTAGCTAAGATTCAGGCTCAGCTCTGAGTTTACAAGTGTCACACTTCCTTGTCTTTAACAAATCAGCGTTAGCATTTTTGTGTTATTTATTTAGATTATAAGTTCTCATGGGTACGAGCAGTCTTTTACTCTGGTGTTTGCAATAGTCCTTGCTCAACAGGGCCTGATCTTGTCTGAGGCCAGTTAAAGGCACAGTAAAAAACCCCAGGTATTTTAGACCCTTCACACTTCCCTTGCAAACCTCCAACCCTCACATATGCACTGGCTTCTCAGCCTCTGCAAATCTCTACATTTAAGCAGGAGTGGCTGTGCTGGTTTATTTTGTACTGCAACAGAAGCACATCCATTTCTGTGACCAGAGACACAGCTGGTGGAGAGGGGCAGCCACATTTCCCAAGTGCCATGGAGTGTCAGGCAGGTTTTAAACACCCTGCTCACCTGAAAACAGCCAATGTCACACAACAACTCCATGACACTGGGGGGTTCAGTCTTCAGGGAGATACCTGTGATATCCTAGAACCTTCCTTTTGGAGCTCCCAAGAAGACCTGCAGACCTTCACACTGCACCACTGATGAGCAGCATTTATTACTCTCCTTGCTCTCTCAACTGCTACACCAGCCCTCACCAAAACAAACAGGCAGGTTCAGGGCTCCCAGACCTCAGAAATTCCACCTGTCCTGACCTCACTTCACTCCCACCAGCCATGGATGAAACTTCTGGCTCTACTGCACTCTGGCAACTGAGCCTGAGAAGTAACTCCCAGCTTTTGGGTGTTCAGGCTTGAAAGAACATATCCTCAAATCCTCAACCTTAATTAGAGCATTAAGAGCAGAAAAATGAGAAGAATCCTGCAGAAAAAAGTGCAAAGGAAAGATGTAGGGGAGAGATGCCACAATTCTTCACCCTGTTGCTGCTCATGTTCATTTGCATCATTATAAGTAACTCCTTTTTGTTCCTCCTGGAAACTATGAGAAGACTGAAACTGTTTGGTTTATCTCCAATTGGGGATATAAGAAAACCAAAATAAAAATAAAAATAAATCCCCAATACTTCTAAGTCAGCATGTTTTATCTCATATGCTTCTTCTCATTTCACTCCTGAAACAGGTATTTTAAGAACTAATCTTATGGAGTTCAGTTGTCCAAAACTGTTGATATTTTAACTGTGACACATGATATTGCTCAGGAAAAGATCAAGCAAAATCAGTGAGCTATTGTTACAGAGGATTCCCAGTGCTGTGTTCAGTTGTTCTACACATAGATCAGATCCAAAACAGAGCTTCCCAGTAGCTTTTTCTTAGCACATCCAGTGTGTTAAAAAAAAAAAAAAAAAAAAAAAAAGTCTTTTTAACTCAGCCAAAAAATTCTGCTTAAGAGTATTATTTTGATTTAACCTTATACAATCTGTTTGGTGAGTAATTCTGGCATAAAACTCAATATGCAGCTTTCAACATGGAAACATCAGTGAAAGGGCCTTCAAAAGTTTATTAACAATCTGTTATTTATAGCTTTCTTTTTCAAAAGTGATTGGCACAACATTCAGAGGAAAATTATAGGAACCGCCAAGTCAGATAATAAAAAAACATATTGGTTTTTTTGATGGAAAGATTTGATGGAAAGGTTTTAAGGAACACTATGATTGCTAGAAATGAGACATATTCTGATTGCTAAGCCAGATATTTGTCATTCAACAACAGCCCAATCACACACATATGTTTGCAAATTATTGTTATTGTTGTTAATTATTATTTACAGAGAAGCACTGAAATGCAAGGTGGTTTGAATTCCCATGAAAATGACAGATCACTGCCCAGAGGAATTTTTTATCCCTCCTTTCACTCATTACCTGTTTACTAACAGTACCCGCTTAGTTCCAACTTGTTTTCCTGCTATCTAAAATGACTAGAAAATTAGGTCCTATTAAGTAATCATGAATATAAACTGTGAGTCACCGGTTAAGTGAATACCATTACAGGCAATAAATTCAGAATCCTATTATAAATGACTGTTATTGTCAAGCAAACCAAAACAATACCACTTTATTCAATATTAATTGTATCCTTGGATGCTTGAAAGGATTAAGTAACCCCAACTAATATTCCGCACGTAGTCAAGAGAACTGTGTGTGAAGGACAACAAAAATAATTGAGGTCAGTAACCAAGGTGGAGAGAAAAAGAGGCAAAAAGGAAGGAAATCATACACAGAGAGATATTTCAGCTCCTGTGTGAAAGCAGATGGAGGGTGAAGGAAGCAGACAGGCTGCTCCAGATGGCGGGAGCGGCGGAGAAGAAGGCTCTCACACCCACTGTGTTGTGGCTGTGATGGGAACAAGAGACTTTTGGTTAAAGGGTTACTGTAGGGCTCTAAAGAGTTGGGTTCAGCTCCATCCACCACCTCCCCATCCTCTGGGTTTTGCTTGTTGGGCGGTTTTGGGGTGTCAGCTACCTCGGTGGCTGCCAAAAAACACTGATGTTTTTATGCATGCTTTGCCCCACACAAAGAGAAGTTGTGGAATAGATACTTGATATACTGAAGTCCGGAGGACTGAGATTAAGAGTTTGCAGAAGAAAGGATCACATTTTCCTCAGCAAAAAAGAGCAGGAGAAAGCCCAAACTGTCTATTTCAACCCAACCCAAATATCTTACTGTCACCTTGCTGGCCAAGCACCCTCCTTGGCTGCACAGGCACACAGGGGAGCAGGTATCCTCTGGCAGCAGGGAGCTCAGATAGGACCAAGACCTACTTGAAAGAGACTATCCACAGAAAAAGAGACAAGGCAGGGAAAAAATGAGGTGAGGCATCAAAACTAGTAGACAGACTTACAAAGGAAGTATGAGCACATATGTGAACTGACAATACAGCAGCTGTGTGCCTCCAGAATTATGTATTCACCTGAAAGCTTTTGATTATTGAGTATTTTGAAACCCTAATTTCAGATGATGAATGAAAATTGGCCTTTAGGTTACACTGTTGCCCCAAACAAGCACTTTCCAAAATGCACCTGTGAACCAGAGCTGGAGAGCTGTCAAAAATCCCTCCCCACAAACGGCTGCCAATTTTTTTCCCAGTCCTCACCATAAGCCTTTAAATCCATTGGCAATCTTACTTTTCTTTCTTTCTTTCCCATTTCAATTCCAGCTGAACCTTCAAACCTGTTATTTTCTGTAACTGTTCAAGGAAGACCAACAATTTACATCAAAAGATACCAACTCATTATTTTTAAGCCTTCAGGAACAAACTGGATAGAAACATATGCCAGGCAATAGCAAACAGGATTACTTGGTTTAAAACCTTATAGGAGTCCTAACAGTGTTTTTCTGCTTTCACTAAATAGAATACACAATCTAAAACATCTGAGTTGTTTCACACCACTAAGTTAAACATTAATATTTGGCCCTCAGCTTCCACTCCTCCCATAGATGTGAGGGAGGTGCTATAAGCACCTCTTGGCCCCATATGGTCTTGACAGCAAGATTTCCAGAGTTATGGATTTTAAGGTCAGAAATGACCATGAACTATCTCCCTCTGTAAACATGGACAAGAGGCACTTTCCTGCTGCTTGAAGCCTGAGAGCTTTCAGAGCTCCTAGAAAATCATCCCAGAGGAGATGAGATTCACTTGCCTTCATGGTTTACTCCAGTGGTTCATCAAGTTTGCTCCTGAAAACCTGCACCTCGACTTCAGCCTTTTGGGATACTGCATTTTCTCCCCTCAATATTTTTTTTAGGTTAAATGTTTCTTTAATTAAAAAAAAAAAAAAAAAAAAAAGATGGAAAATACTGAACTGAGCAAAATATGAAATGATCTGACAGAGCCACTGCTGCCTCACTTAGGTGCCATAAAAGAGAGGCAGCAATTGCTGGCAATGTCAGCAGAAACTTGAAAATCAGACAAACCCCTCAATCATCACAGGGGGCATCCAGCCAAGGAAAACACAAATATCAACGTCTTTCTTTATGTCTTAAGAACTTCCAAAATCAGAAGGGAAAAACTGATTAACTTGCATGATGCCTCAAGGTAAATGTCTAAACAGGGATGATCTGTTTTGTGATCCAACACGAGTGCTTTTGGCACCCATCTGATGAAAAGGCAGGATCTTTGACCAGAGGCAAACAGATCAGGAGCCCTCTGGTTCTTCCCAGCACCTCCCCTCTAGAGAGGGGCCCCTGCCAGGACCTGTCCTTACCACCAGCACCTTCTAACTGGTGGGAGCCAAGGCTGGCCTGAGGCACAGACCCCACGAGGGTCTGAGCACCCAAACACAGAGGAGAGCAGGGGGTGGATCAGCTCGTGGAGTGTGCCAGGCTGAGGCTGCACGTAGGGGAAGGCGTCGTGAAGGACGTGCGAGGACAGAGACGCCGCAGACGGCACGTAAGGGTTGGTGACTATGTGCGTGTGTTTGTGTGCACGTGGGTGTGTGAGAAAGAAAAGAGATGTGAGAAGGAGGACGAGGAGTGACTTCATTTCACAGCATGAACGAGCACGTACTGGTGTGTGGAAGAGCCATGGAGAGTGCCAGGAGCCCATCAAATGGCGTAAGAGGATGAAAGTGACACAGACGAACCAAAAATTACCACAGAGCCCCTGAGAAAAACAGAACCACCCATATGTTTTCTCTATACTGTATTTTAGGAAAGTACTGGAAACTCATTTGAAGTGTATTTGTCTTCCCACCCAGCTCTTACTATGTTATGGCTATATCCATGCAACTCCCTCTGTTATCCTTACTAAGCTTTAAGGAATCTACCACATCATTTTTAAGGACAACACCGGTGTTTTCATCGTTACTACATGTAAGCCTTTCTAAATACTAGAACTTCATCATAACTCTGCTATTAATTAGACCTAATTACAGATATCTTAGAAATGTGGGGTTGATCTAATTAGGCAAACCAAGTGATGGAACCTTCCTCTTTGACTACTGGATGACATGGTGTTTCCTATTATTTCTCGGATGTCAAAATCTAAGGTCTAAAATGTGTTAGACATAATATGCTTTAAATGTGGAGGGGGAAGAAAAGTCATATTTCTGTGATCACTCACCTTACCAAATTCCTGCTATTATGAAACTTCACATCTCTCAAGGGCTGGGGTAGAAATCCCCCTCTCCAGGCAGGCCCTCAATTCCCCTCTCAATCTGTCTTCCAGAAGAAACTGATAGAGCTACTGTAAGTGAATTAGTGGAAATTTAAAGAGAGAAAAGTCAGGTCTTCTTCTTTCATCAAGCACACCTGTCTTGACTTGTGACTCTAAATGACATTAGTTGAGGATCTGGCCCATTGCTATGCATTTATTTTATCTTTGATTCATTTTGCTTATTTTTTTCTAGCTACTTTTTCAGGATCTGTAATTTCACTGTCAATGGCTTGGCAGCAAACAGATCCAGTTCCAAGATGGGTCATTCAATGGACCTGTGCATATGGAGTGTGGTTCACTGTCCCACAGGGACTGGCAAGGCCCAAGAACAGATCAGGACCATAATGCATATTGTAATATAATAACATAAAAACTATACCAAGAATCAAGTATTATAAAATACATTGATTAGTATTACAAAATCTTTTGTTGACACTCTGGTACCTGAGAGGTTGCAGCCCCCAGAGATGATTGCACATGGTTTAATATCTGCATAAATACAGAACAGGCTAAATACAGGTTTGGGTACATGTGAGCCAACCATTGCTCTGCTGGTACTTCTTTAGGAAAACATTATTGTCCAACAGCACAGAGCGGAGCAAACAACACAGACCTCAGCCACCAAAGGAAACAATTCTTTTCGTGGAAAAGGGCTGCTTTCTTACATCTGGACATGACATCCAATTCAATTTCAGCATCAATGTGGCTGGACATGATTTACGGGGATGTGTAAATAATTTATTCCAGCTCTGGAAGGGAGAGCTGGGTACTCATTAGAGGTTCCTTGAAGCCCAAATGATGTAATGATTAACTGACTTAGGATCATTTTAATAATTCCAGCAAATTTCAACTCTCCCTTGTTAAAGCTCTGCAGAAGAGCTTTTGTTCAGATGAAAGGCTCTTTTCTGAGAACAAATCATTAATAAGGTGTACACATAGATTTAACATTCACAAATCAATGCACTTGAAATAAAATATGCTTTTAAAGTTTCTTTTTTACTTTCTTCCCTGATTTGGGGGTTTAGTGCTTTACTTTCTCTAGCCAATTTTACCCCAGGCAGTTAAGACAGCTGCATGAAAAAGGACTGTTTTTCTGTTAAAAGTGCTTTTAGCACTTTGGCATCCTGAAATGGAATGGCAGAGAAATGCAAAATGCAGCTACTACAATCCAGTACATTTCATGTGACATGCCAAGTTTTTCACTCCATGCTAGAGAAAAATCTATTAGACAGTGAGAACAAATGTTGGCTGTCCAACATGGTTCAGCATTACAGTGCAGGAGGGATCAAAGCAGATTTTAACCCTGCTCCTAAATAAAGCCAGAGGAAAACATTTTGGTACAAATACTTGAAAGTTATTTATACTTATATAGCTTAATTCCTATTTAAATACTTCCTTATCAATAATTGAGAATGTTTCCCGCCATTTGGGCTCCCAGACCCTGTGTATCTGCTGCTCAAGTCAGTGAACCGCCCTTCACTGCCTTCAGTGGAAATGGAACAGGCACTTTAATGATTTGCACAGCAATGGCCTACATTTTTTAGAAGCTTCACATCCTGGTAAGTCACACCAGACCTGGTAAGAGCTGCAGGTGCTGCACTGGTGGGTGGCCAAGGACACAACCAAAACTCAGATTCAAATCTTCTAATTATCAGCCTGCCCTTGGAAGCTAAGGAATGCACAACCAGAAGGCAACCCACGTGTAGGCTGTAAAACACACATATATCCATAACTAAATATAGCTATATCTGGAAAAAAAAACAGGTCTATTTTCTTTATATGGGCCCAGGTTCACAATCCAATTATTTTGATTTTCTAAAACTTTTTAGATTGACTGTTAAGTTTAAAAAGTTCACAGCTTCCACTCCCATTATAAAGGACTTACCAAACTGTGAGGGTCAGACAATGGTTAATAGTTTGAGACACTAATTGGCCATATAGAATGAATTTCATTTACAACAGCCATGCTAATATGCATAAATATTAATTCTGAACAGCTTTACCTTCCTTGGGACCTACACCACTCTCATTAACTACAGTGGGATCCAGATCAAGGCCACAGCATTAATTCTTCCTGAACTTCTTCAGCAGCACAAATTAACCCTCTTAGGTGGCTTCAATGCCACAACCACAAGGATGACAGAGAGCTGTACAGTGGGAACCCCAGTGAATTGTCCTGCTGCTCCAGCAAACCTCAGAGCATTAAAACTTTCCTCCCCAACACCCCTTTGCTCAGGAAGGGAACTGCACCCCTAAGGTGACAAAGCAGGGCACGTTTCTCCCAGCATTAAATTCTCACAGCAAAAACTCAATGAAGGTGACAAGAATACATCACAACACTTGGCTCTTACATTGCATTTTGCTTCTTCAGAGACCTGGTCAGACATTAATTTGATTTCCTAAGTCAGTGTTTTCCTGAGGGCTGTGCTATCAAGCCCATCACGGCGGAGCTGCTGACCCTCCTCCATGTTAAACCACCAGCCTGGTTCCTACTCACAACCTGTTTATAGCAAACCAGCGAGCCCACGAACCAGAAATACTCTGTTTATAGGGAGCCCTCCCTTGGAAGCAGAAAGAAACTCAAATATTACAGTCAAAACTTGTTCAACTGTGTTTTGGAAGTGGTACGGAGCGTAGGAAAAGCACTACTCGGCATTAACAACGCTTCGTTTTGAGACACGCTTGAAGTTTCAATTAAAGCGGTGGGGACACAGCTACGAGGAGCGCTCGCAATCCAACACAACTCTAATTGCAACGTATACACACACAGCAACCCGTGCGCTGGCTCCTTCAGCACTCCCGGCTCCCTACCTTTACAATATCCTGAGTACGAAGATTAGTTATAACAAAAATAAAAGTCTTAGCTCAGCCAAAAAGGCACCAGCCTGTACCCCGCTCCCTTGCACCATCTGTGCGTGTTTTTTCTCAGCCTTCAAAAAAAAAAAAAAAAACCTCACAAAAAAAACCCAACACTAACGTTTTACTAATCTTTATGCCCCGCCACTATAAATAAAACAAATAAAGCCCAACAACAGTTAAGCATCGTAGCTAAAACGCATCCAATCCACTCCGATTATTTCTGCTCGTCTGTCCACGAATTGCTGCAGCCATCGGCTTTAGGGGAAGCGTGCAAGTCAGACCGCATTTATTTACAGTTGCACTATCGAGATAAGACCTTCTCCTGTCTCCTCATTCTATGAATATTTTAAAGCACTTGGGGGTTTTTCCTTATTATCGCTTTTTTGGGGGTTATAGGGGGAGGGTGAGGGGTGATGCTAGCCCAGCTCCTGCCCCACAATTCTGTTTTCCTCCGTGTTCGCAGGTCGCTCTGACTTCTTGCTCGGATGGATGCGCGGGGCGCGGAGCAGCACCCGCGGGTACGCAAATGCCCGCGCAGAGACCCGCACCCACCCGCGGGAAGGGACCGCGCATCCCCGGGGGGAGAGACAGCGCCCGCGCCCGGCCCCGCAGCCAAACCCCGGCACCTACGTCCCCAGCGTCTCCTTGAACTCAAAGATCTTCTTGATGTCCTCCGCCTGCTTCTTCCAGGAGCCGCCGCCGTCCCCGTTCTCCCGGGCCATGGCCGCGCCGCGCAGCCCCGCGGATGCCGCGCCGCCGGCTCCGAGCCCTCGGGCGGCTTTTGCTTTCTTTTCTGCCGCGGCGGCAGCGGCTGCTGCTGTTTCTTCTTCTTCTTTTTCCTCCTCCTCCGCCTCCTTCTTCTCCCCTTCCTCCTCCTCCTCCTCACACTTCCTGCCCGCCGCCGCTTTTATTTCCTCCGCGCTCCGGCGGGCTCCGCGAGTGTCACTTTTCCTGGGCTATTTCCTCCCAAGTTTCTCTTCCCCCCCACCCCCCCCTCTTCCCTCCCCTCCTCTCCCCTCCTCCGCGCCCCCCCCGGGAGCCGCTGGCGGGGCTGCCCCGTCCCTCGGTGCTCCCGCGCCTAGCGCAGCAGCTGCGCGCACCCGCGTCCCGGGGTCACTTTGCTCCCTGACTGACCCACCCGGCCGAAAAGTCCCTCTTTTTCTGCTTGTTTGTTTTTCTTTTCTTTTCTTTCTTTCTTTTTTGCTTCTTTGGTTTTTGGGTTTGGTTTTTTGGTTGTTTTCTCTTTTTTTGGAGGGAGGTCACTGTTTCTCTTCCCCCACCCCCGTGCGGGGCCCCATGGGATGCTCAGCCTGCCGGGCGCGGTGCGGTGCGGAGCGGCCCCGCGGGCGCAGCAGCTGCGCGTGGTTGTTATGGCAATGGGAGGAGGAGGAGGAGGAGGAAGAGGAGAAAGCGGAGGAGGAGGAGGAAGAAGGAGGAGGCAGCCCCGCCGTTGCTCTGCTGCCTGGCGCTGCCCCTCCTGACTGAATGAAGATAATTCGCATTGCACCAAAACCACGCACGTCAAACGGGAGGGGAGGGAAAGCAGCGAGGGGAAAAAAAAATAAAAAGGGAAAGCCAGGAGGAAAAAAAAGAAAGGGAGGGGAAAAGAAAAAAAAAAAAAAAAAAAAAAGGAACATTAAAAAGGCACACCACAAGCGGCCGTGCTGCCTGGACGGACTTTGCGCGGGGCTGCGCCGGGATGCGCGGGGGTGGCGGTGCCCACCTGCCTCGCACACGCACACGCAGTCCCGGGATGCAAAAACTCGTCCCTCAGCAAGGACCACCCGAACCCAGCACAGCCCTCGAAGCACGGGCAGCTGAGAGGGCTCGGGGAGCCCGGGGGTGGCACCGCGCAGCCCCGGCCGGGGGTCCGGCCCTGGACCCGCGCCCACCCCGCCGGCACCGCCGTCCGAGCCCGGCACGGCTCCGGCCTCTCACACCGTCACACACACGCGTCCCTCGGATTATTGCTAAAAGAAGCTTTTTCTCAGCGACACTGAGACCTCTAGCGTCGTCACATCGGGCATGGGCTGAGCTCTGATGCGAGGTGACAGGCAGAATTCGTCAGACATCAGAGAAAATTATAGTCTGCACTAACTGAGACGTGTTTTTAGTTCTTAGAATATGTTCTTTAGAATATGTACGGCACTAAAAAAGTGCAATTCTTTTGGGACACCCAAGTTAGGTGACCGAATGAGCGGCTTTGCTATTGGCAGTACAGGCGCTTTGGTGTCTCAGGGCCAGCCCCAAACCTGACCAGCTCCAAACCTGATCATCAAATCAGGACTGAAAATAAATCAAAATACAAGGAGGTAAATAACATTGACTTTAAAACAAATGTGACTGTACGCACTTTACTATTTAACATGTATTGTGTCTTTTAACAGACTCCTTAAAATTCTATTTGGGGAGCTGATTTTCCATATTTCTTATAATTTATGAGCAGAATTTGCACAGTGTCAGCCTATGAGGCTTTCCCTGGGTCTGGGGTAAGATGTGCCTCTCATCTCAAAGGGGCTGTGGCCGAGGTGGACATTAGTAGGTGCGTTAAAGTGTAAACCTTGAGTGCAGGTTGGGGTGTTTGGTCAATGCTACCCTCTGCTGGGCAGAGCCACTCGGCTTTGGGTGTGCCAGCTCCTGGGGTTTATTACTGCACCTCTCTGATGCCTTGGTGACTATCCAGCCTCATGGACTGCCCAAACATCTTGGGATTTCCTACGATGGATGTCCGTGTGCTGTCACAGCAGGAACTTTGGGACCGATTTCCTTCTGCTCCTGACTTACTTCCATCTTCTCACTACCCTCAGGATTTACAGTCTACTTCATGGGAGTGTCACCAGGAGTCCCCAGGCAGCCTCACAACCCCACTGTGTACCTGGGAAATGAAAGATGTGACTGACCTAAAAATATGCACCTGACTACCAAATCCACGTTGCCCTTCAAACAGCACCACTGTGACATTTTCTCTCTCTTTCACGTGTAAATCATATGGTATTAGAAATGCCATGCTCCTGCCTTCAGGAGAAGATTGAAAGAGTGTGAAGCCAGGAAGGGCAAGTGTGATGGTCTGCCCTGACCTCCAGCTTGGTGGAGGCCAAAGAGTTTCACCCATCCAGAAGATGAGCATTGTAACTTTCCTTGCGGCTACGGCATCCCAAAAATCATCCACCACTTTTATTTATGACACCATATTGGTCCCTGTGGCATCACATTAAAATCTCACTGCACAGTGTCATCCACTTCTAAATTTCGGCTTTCAGCAAGCAAAATTTTACTTAAAATTGCTCAAATCCTTGCCAATGCTGCAATTTCTCAGCATCAAAATTGGATAAAATCTAAATTCTATTTTCCTTATTTATACTATACCTTTAGTGTCCAATTAATGTGCTTTTATTTTTTTTTTTTTGTGATGAAATAGCTCACATTTGAAGTAACTGATAACCTAGAAGTCTCTGAGGCCATTACAGTTTTAATGAGAAGTGTAGGAGATGCTTCTGTTAGTCAGGGACCACTGGCACAATAGACCATAAAAGCCCCTTCAAAGTCATTACAGTCTGTCATGTCAGCCTGAATTTAGGGAGTCTGTAATCTTGCTTGACTGACAGGCTCCTGCAGAGGTATTGTAGCTATTTGAAGAACAGGTATTTCTAAAGAATTAAAATCTTACGTGGAAAGTTCTCTCTGGAGTGGCTTCGAGGAGCAGCGTGTGCTGCAGCTGCGGGGATCTGCACGGCTGCATTCAGTGTTTAATTACACACAACCCAATCACAAGACCAGTAACAGAGCAGTGAAATGAAATGCACAGAAATGCCAGCGTTAAGACTGACAGTAAAACATCAACTCAAGCCCTTTTAGTGGCTGCAGAGGCCATCTCTCATTACCTGGGCATGCTCTGCAGCTCTGCCAAGGGTTGTATCAGAAAATGGCTAATGAGCAGACGTGGCTGATGTGTGTTTGAGACAGCTCCACAAGCTGCACATGTACCCAACCACTCCATGCAGCAAAACACCAAACCCTTGCACTGCAGATGGACACGTTCCAACTGTTTTTTAAGGCCTTCTCTGGAAATACTGTAAATTTAGGGGAGAAATTCAAGATCGACTTCTATATGAGGCATTTTATTTCAAGATAAAGTGATAGGATTTTTGGAGGAGTATTTGGAACTGTATTTTTACTACTTGGTATTTCTAACTGATGTTGGGGTAGGTCATGTATGGCGTGGCTGTGCTTGGCCACGATCACTGCTGACCCTTAATATAGGCACTGTGCAAATCAGTTTATCGTGAGCATAAATAAAGGAGTCATCTCTGTTTTTCAAGCTTTTCCACAGCCAACCTGGTTTTCCTGTGCTTAAATACCATAATATCAGACCTCTTTCCCAGCGTCATTTCTGAGTCATACAGTATCATCTTCCTTTCCAATTACAAATCAGCACTATTGATGCTTTTCTGCAAGAACATCAGAAACATGACTGTGGCTCAGCTGCTGAGGACCAAGCCCAGGAGAGGAGCACCCACACGTCCATGGCCGTGTTTAGGGTTAAAACCTCATGTTCAATCTCCAGAGCAGCATCAGTGTAAAGCAAACAGGACTGAAGCCCACAGCTGTTCTTTGCTGCCTTCCCTACCACGTAGCAACCTCAGATAGTGGCGTTTCTGCTTATGACAGAAAAAATTTGGGCCAATCCCACTGAGAAGGTGGATTTTTGGTGTCACACACGCATAGGAGGAGCCAGGTTTTAGTGCTGGTCTGCTCCCACAGGCAGTGATAGCAAAGCTGTCGTACACGAGTGTAGACCTTGGCAAGAAACTCAAAGCAAAATGACATCTTGGATGCTTCATAGCCTCTGAGACAAGCCTGAGATGAAGTAAAATCCTGGGGCAAGGCATCTTCAAATTTAGCGGCACAGGTTTTAATTTTTTCAGGTGCCAGGTCTGACTAGCCCGGTAATAATTCCATCCAAACTCACGGCCTTTCTTGGCATTTCCAATGATGGCAATGCTGCAGCTCCAGTCTCTGCCCCATTTGGAAATTTGAAGGAAATCCTCTTGGGTATTATGCTTAGTCATGAGAAAATAAAATTATGACAAGACTTGCTTGCATAAGAGAGAGAGAGAGAGACAAAATGGCTTCTCTTAAACAACATTTTCAAATGTTTATTTAATGAAAAAATGTCTAATTTAAAAAAAAAAAAAAAAAAAGACTCACTGCTATTTCTTTAATTGGATAGTAATTTTAAAAACTCCAGTTGGAAAGGTACACTTTCATGTGGAAGCACAGTTTTTGGATTTTCACCATAGGTGAAACTAGTGGTTATGATTGGGTTTTAATGCTTACCAGATCAGTTTTGACACCACAAGTTCGGTGCAGAAAATTATAAACTTGGCTCTGAGAATGTCCACAACAGAAGGCTGAACCTGCTGCTGCTGATGCCAACAGGAGTGCTCCTTTGAGCTAATTTAAGACTTCTCAGTGATTTTAGGGGACTTTAACTTGTTCTGTACATCAAGAGGATGCATGTGAAGAAAGGAACACAAATCCATGCCAAACAAGAGACTTCTGCCTGTCTTAGGTACATGGTTGTTTGTGGGTTTTTAGGGTTAAATATAATCAATGTCCTTCCACCACCTCTAAGCACATTAAAGCCTTAGATCAGTTTAAGCCCTCTAAGATGACCTAAGGCCCTTACTCAGATAGGTAAAACACTGTCCTAAAACATCCAAAGCAAGGGAGAGGAAGTGGTAAATGGTTGCTGCCATTGCTGCTTTTCTCAGAGGGAGGAGGGAGCTTAAATTTCTGTCAGGTTTTTAACCATTTTTGTAAAGAGGAATGAACAAGAGCTGATGTAGATGTGAATCCTCAACCTGCAATTAATTGCCTGAAGACCATCTGGTGCTTGGTTAAGCTCCCATGTGTTTATATTACTTGTGAGGTTTACAGATGCCAGCCAATCTCTTTAAGTTGCTCGTCTTCCCTGGTTTTATTCTCATCAGAATAAACCTCAGAAGTTAGAGGACAACAGTTTTGACAACATGAGGCTGCTTGTTTCACTTTGGAAAAATTGCAATATAAGAGAATAATAACCGGGCTAAATACATCACTTAGAGGCTGCTGTGCCATGTGTACATTGCAATAAATCTTTAAACCCAGGGTCGTAAATCACGGTCATATAAAAGTGTAGTGGGAGGAAAAAAAATCCTATCACTGCTGAAGCAGGAGAGAGAGAGGAGTAACAAGGAGATGTAGATGGATTTGGGCAGTGGGAGACCTGGCAGGACACAGACAGGGAGCAGGGAATAGATGGGCAGGACAGAGGGAGGAGGGACAGGAGACGTTCCCACGGACAAAAGTTAGAAAGGGCAAAACCACACACCCCACTCAGGTCCTGATGTTGAGCTCTGGGGTCCCAAATGTGGATGTTTCCCTGGTGCCAAGCACCCCGTGTGAAATCACTGGGTATATCATAACCTTAGAGAGCTGCCTAGCCAACACAAACCCTGCTCACACACCTCCTCTCTCAGTCCCTGGGCTGTGAAGTTGGTGGTTTGGCTCAGGATCCAACAGGCTGCACCCCACCAATGAGATAAGTACTGGTAAAAATCAGAACTGGATCTTTCTCTAGTTAATTTGGCAGAATTGGCCTTGCACACTTGGGTTTTGAGGGGAATACTTTGGGACCTTACATCTCAAAAATTTATATTGAAAGAATATTGGGTGATGAAGTAATGACGGAAAAGCTGCAAAAATATCAGAAAAACAAGGTTCCCAAAGACTTCCAATTTGACACTGTAAAATTATTTAAATTGGAAAATATTTTTAAGATCATCGAGTCCCAGTACTCTCAAGGCCACCACTAATTTTCCTGAATGCTACATCTACTTGTCTTTTAAATACCTCCAGGACTGGTGACTCAGCCACTTCCCTGGGCAGCCTGTTCCAGTGCTTGACAACCCTTCTAGGAAAGAATTTTTTTCTAATATCCAATCTAAACCTCCCCTGGCACAAATTGAGGCCACTTCCTCTTGTCCTGTCCCATGTTACTTGGGGGAAGAGACAAACCCCCACTTGGCTACCACCTCCTGTCAGGGAGTTGTAGAGGGCAATAAGGTCTTCCCTGAGCCTCCTTTTCTCCAGGATAAACACCCCCTCAGCTGCTCCTCATCAGATTTATGCTCCAGACCCTTTCCCAGCTCCATTCCCTTCTCTGGACACACTCCAGCCCCTCAGTGTCTTTCTTGTCATAAGGAGCCCAAAACTGACCCCATAATTTGAGGTATGACCTCACCAGTGCTGAGTACAGGGAGACAATCACTGCCTTGATCCTGCTGACCACGCTATTGCTGGTACAGGCCAGGATGCCATTGGGCTTCTTGGCCACCTGGGCACACACTGATGGCCAATAAAGGTTTGATTGGGTTTTGTTTGTTTTTTCCCCCCCAGAATTTCTCCCTTGCTCTGAACAGTTCAGCACAGGAAATTCATCTGCACAGCAAAGGAGCTGCCCAAAAAGTTCTCCTTCCTATTCCTGCTGCCTCACACAGGGCAGTCAGGATGGATCTGCCCCGGGAGACAGGAACAAGCCAGCGGGAGCTGTGCTTCAGGCACACCAAGCGCAGCAAAACGCCGAGTGCTGGGGAAGATCAGATCCTCGGTGCTGCAAAGCGAGCACCCAAAATTAGCAAGCTCGTTTGATCATTTTGGCCTTAATCTCTGTGTGGTTCAGTTCCCCAGCTGGTGATATGGCAGGAGCGCTGTGCAGATAAAGGCATTAATATTGATCAGGCGCCGGGGCTTCGCACAGGCGCTCACAAGGAAATTAATGTTGAATGCAGCGTGCTGTTTGAGCAGCATGTGCTAATGTGGCCTGGAGCAGTCTGCCAGATTAAAATAACCCCGAATGATAGGTGATCAGATAATTAAAGGATGCCTCCTCACATTTGATGTGCAGAAAGGCCTACATTGTGGCTGTGCAGGCTGTTAATTCTGGTGTTTCCTGGCTCCCGATAGTTTGACTTTACAACCTGACTGTCTTCTACAAGTGGGGTTAATAGCCCATGCCCTCAGGAAGGGAGGATTATCTGACCACACCTCTCTCTGCACCATCTCTGTGCATGTGCCTGTTGGTCTACTCCACTCCCAACTAATTTTGACTTTTGTACCCGTTCCCATCACAGACCAGCCCAAAAAGAGGAGTCTGCTGAAAATGAGAAGTCTACTGAAAATGAAAAGTTAGAGTAGAGAGAATAGATCCAGTTATTCCTCCCTGGACCCCTGGGCACGTTCCCTTGGGCATCAGGGAGCCCTGGAGAGGCTGCAAGCACAGAAGAGGACTCAAGTGTGTAGGATGTGGGGCTCGGCCGGTATAGCTGCCCACTGCACTGTTCTCTGTCCAATGGATTATCTGTCAGGGAACTTGGCTTGTGAACCTCAAAATAGTACTCAGAGGCCACATACTGCTGCCTGTGAAGCACTCAGTAGTCAGTTATGCTGATTGGAACCATGGAAGAGCCTCTCTTCCCTCTCCAGCCTGTCCCATGCTTGCACTGGGTCCACATTTGCTCTGAGGATGCACCACACCTCCTTAGCTTTGTGTGATTTCACTGTCAGAGCTGTAAATGCACTATGAGATCTCATCTTCCTGGGCCTGATGTGTTTTTCTGAGCCGTGTGAATGTTGCAACAACACAACTCACTTCCAGGGGTCACAGGCCAGACTCATCCCATCCAAAGGAGGTGACTTATTCTGGATGTCACCTCCACTTGCACTGAGAAGAAATGTCAATAGCCTCCAGCACCATCTCACCACACCAATGGAGTCAAATAATAAAATTGGAGGGAAAAAAAATTAAATGACAGAGGCAGGGGAAGAAGATATGGAAAACCATTCACTTGCCTGCGAAGTAATCACTTTTTTCATTTAAGCAGAACACTCAGCTATCTTTTATATTGTTATTGGTAAGGTCCTCTTAGAAGCTGGAAATTGATTTTTTTTAATCTCCTCATTTTCTCTTTTTTCCCATTTGGTGAACATTGCTATTTTTCCGGGTTTTTCACAGGACTGAAATGAACTTGGCTCATTTTGTTCTTTCCTTCCGCAGACATTATGTTGGTGAATAACAACAGGAGAAGGAGCTTTGCTAATTAACTTCAGTCACCACATTAAGTCCAGGCTGACACTCACATGCAAGGAGCAGCACAGTGCCAACAGTCAGTGATGGGCACATGGGACAAGAGTCAGAACAGAGTCCTGCTGCCCAAAACAACCCAAAAGAGGTGTTTTAGTTTTTGTTAATGGGCAGATTCCCCATCCCAATATGTTATTTAGGCCTGCAACAGGGTTAAGTTGCAGGAATGACAATGGAAATGCGACAGAAATGTTCCTGGATATATCCTGTCCTCTTCCAGCCCTGAAGTAGCTGAGTGAACCTTAGCAGGCCATGGGAAGCTGGAGATCCTCAAATCCAGGGTGGGACCAATTAAAATCTCATTAAGAAGTTGAAAGAAAAAAAGCTAATGAGTAAAAAGGACCTAAGTGAGAAAGAGGGCCAACTGTCTTGGAAGGGAAAAGCAGAGTTTCACATAAGCATGAGTTTATTCTAATCTGAATTTCTGTTCTTTACATAAAACATGATTTTGCAATGGGTTTAGGCCATGTCATAGTGCTCCCTGGCAAACAGACCCCAAATTCAGTGAGTGCTTCAGAAAAAGCATGGGAGCTTTCCTCCAGGACAGGGACATCAGGACTGCCCCGAGCTGTGCCTGGAGCTCAGCTCTTCCTCCATGGAGGGTAAATATCTGAGCTCAAACCTGCCAGCTGCATTGGCAGAGGACAACTAATACAGGGGATAATCCTGTTCACAGGACCAGGCATTACTCATGGAGTAGCTGTAAACCTGGGATGAACTTTTGGATCTAGGCTTAATCACTGTCTTGCTCTACACAGAGCAAACATCCCCATCAGCAAACAAGTGATGGAGCTTAGCTGAAGTTGCTCAAGGGCTCAATCTGTGCCCTCCACTTTTGCAAGCCATACTCCATTTACACAACATAATTACCAGATGAGCTGCCAAGCAAAGAAGAGATCCAGTTTTGCAATTGTAGCCAAAAGCCTCATTCACTGCCAGATCTGAAAAGAGAAGTTGCCCGTGTTTAGCAAAATCAAACATTTTTTGGAAAGTTTCACTGAAATTCCTGACTTTCAGGATGCCATGGCCAGTGTCAGCTGGTGAGATTCTTCCAACTGTGCAAATTCATGCCTGCTGGGATGTGAGCAGACTGTGAAAGGACCTCCAGAGGGTGACCCATGCAGAGTTTGATGGTGAGGGAAAGGTTTTTAGTAGAAAGGTGAACCTCATTTTTCAGAGTTTTATAATTCAGCTGGGAAAATGTGCTTTCACATAATTGTTGCGAAAGCTACAGCCCCACAAAGGTTGCTACAAGGTGTTTAATCAAACCTGTGTCTCCAAGCCTTGTGCCACATTGCAGGTGCTTTTCTCTGACAGAACTGGAGTTCACTTTGTGCTCTTTGAAAACTCATTTAATTGAATGGCATGTTTTAGGCACTCTCCCTTAATTAAATTTGCACGGGCATAAAAAGTGAGGAAAGCCAGAATACTTTATCCAGCTTTGCTTCTTTCATTTAGTAATACTCACTTTTCCCCCCACCATCAAGCTGCGAAACTGTCTCTCAAGTCAACTATGGGCTGAACAATGCCTTCACAAACTCTTGTTTGCCTGCCTTCCCCCGTCTCCCACACATGCACGGGGCTCTGAGCAGTGGCTGCTGTGAACACTCTGCTCTTCAGGCACATCAAACCCCAGCAGCTGTCACCTCAATTTTGTGGTAATTTCTGCTGGAATATGATGGTCTCTGTCCTATTTGCCATCAAGGCTCTTGTCTTGATTTATCCTCCCTGCGTGCTCTTTGATAAGCATCATCATCATCCTCATTAATGAGGGGGAAACTGAGGTGCAGAGAAGCTGGTGGCCTCATCATCCCAGTTACTGGCCTGCTCTAATCTGGTTTAGTCTCACTGAGGCTCATGGGCCTTAACACAACCCTTCACGGACACCTGAACTTGAGTTCCTGTGTCATTTTGTCCGTGTCTCCAACTAAACAGAAATCCTGGAGTGAATGTTACATCTCTTCACCAGCTGTTCTCCCACCTCACTCTGTTTGATGTTAACTAAACAGTGCCCCACATCTCTCCATGGTTCTGTGATCTGCCTGTGAGGCTCCATGGCTGGGCTGGGGCCTGGCTCTGTGCAGGAGAGGTGAGCCAGATCTCCTGGAAAGTGAGCACCAAAGCAATTGCAGAAAGAGCCAGGAATCACTGGGCAAGAGCAACCTCCTGCCAGATCCCTACCAGCCCCAGGCTGTCATTGCTCCAAAAGCATCTCCCAGACAAAGCATTCACTCTGTATTCCCACCACCTCACTGTGCTCATGAGGACACCACCTGACTGCATCCTCATACCTTACTCTCCCCTTGTCCTTCTTCCTCTCCCAAATCCTAAATGCAGTTGTGGGTTTAGTCTTTTCTCCACACATGCATCTCCCAGCTGATCACCATCCCACCAGACAGGAATGCAGCCACTGTCAGCTCCCATGGGTCATGTTTTGAGGGGGACTGAGCTGTGTTTTACTGTGCCTGTGTGTTTTCTGTGCCTGTGAAGTCAGATAAAATCTAATCTGGGTCCTGAAGGCAAGGTTTTACCTTATGCACCAGCATCTTCCTCACTGAGCCTTTCCATGTAAATTCAATCCCCTCAACTAAAAGCTGTCTGTCCTATGTGGCCCTTGTTTTGTCCCTGTTTAACCACACTCAAGTTTGCCTGCTGGAGAGCAAGTTCTGTCCTGGTTTCATCTTCATGGTAAGACCTCAAATACTAGAGCAAAAGTTTCCCTTACCAAATGGACCTTGGTGGACACTCTGTAGGAGAACTGAAGTGTGAACGTCACCTGTCCAGCTTCCTAAAGTATCGGAGCCCATGAGTTTCGGTGTCATTTGCAGACATGATTTGACTTGAATCATTTCCATCCTCAGTCAATGAGCAGGTTGAGTTTTGGATGTCAACAATCCAGTTGTCAGCTGCTGTTGTCAGCTACTTCTATGTTTTAAAAAATCATAGAGAAAAGTGATAGTGTCCACCAGATTATCTCTCATGTAAGCTGTCATGCTCAAAGCCTGTTCATTTTAGGACTAATGATGGCCCAGACTGCAGACCCTTGGAAACATTATCCTGCCTCATCCAGCTGGATTGTGTGCACCACAGGAATGTCATACAACAAGTTTTCACAGTTTAATCAGCCTTGATTAGGAACGCTGGGCCAGAGTCAAATAAGGAGTTGACAGGAGGGTCTATATCTGACAGAGATACCTGAACACAGATAATCACAGATCTATGGGCAGATGATTTCACCAGTGCAAGAAAAGCCTGGAAATTAGGGTGAGCTCATCTTACCCTTGTACACCTGCTTCCAGCCTTCTGCTAACTTGGGAAAACAAACATCACCAAGCATTGCAGGGACTGCCTGGAAAGATTAAATTTCAGACTTCTTGGAGATTGTGCACGCACTGTTCATGTTCAGCCTTAGTCTTGGGTGTATCTGTGAAGATAAGACCATTGTTCCCTGTCAGAGTGGAACAACTGGGAAATCATGCTGTGGATAAAGGCCTGGAAAAAACAAAATGCATCAAAGACAGACCTTGAGCTAATACCTGCTGCTGCCTCTTCCTTGAAAACTTTGATTAGAGTCTGTTTGACCCAGTTTATTTGACTCTTAATTTATGCACCAAAGGGGAAAATGAAGTTTAGAGCAGGTGGGGTTATTTTCCAATCAGGGGCTCCTTTAGTTAGTGAAAAGGGTTGTTCCAGAAATGCCTGCCATTCTCCTGGAGAGGGATGCAGCTTGGTGATGGCACATCTTATTATAGCACTGTGACATGGGTCTTCTTGTCCCCTGGGTTACTCTGTTTGTCAGGGGCTGAGCACACAGGGTGGCTGTTCAGACAAACAGTTCCAGGAACCCGCTGCACCAGCAACCCTGGAATAGCCACATCTGTGATGTTTTTGAACCAACACAGGCTCATTTATTTTTCCTGTTACCTCCTAGCACAACAGTCCCATCTGCCCTGCCATTGCTTCCCATCCCCCAGCTCTGTGCCACTTCTTCTTCCAGGAGGACCCTCTGCACTAACACACATAGAGCCTTGCTCTCCTTAAAAATCACCTCCCAGACAGAAAAAAAAGTTCCTTTTTTCCAGAGAATGGTTGCCTTCAGAGTATATACTATGTAAGAAAAAAAAAAAAGGCTGTTTTCACTCTTTCCTATCTTTTCCTTACTCCTCTTAATATTCCTCCCTCATCTGCCTGTACACTGTCATAAGAAAAACAGTAAGTTCTCCTTGCCTTCTCCCTTAAGAGAAGTCTGGATTAATTTGGAAAAACCAAGCTGATAGCTATGTGGGCATGCATGTGTATGAGCAGTGGGAATATTTTCCTGTTAGGGAGCAATTTTTATTTAAAAAACCCAAGGGGTGGCTGTGGTTTGGGGGCAGTGTGTGCATGGACTGCTTGTGCAGGTGTAGATCTTGTGGGTGTCAGTTTGGGACTGCTTCTCCTTATGGTATATTTGGTATATATGGTATATATGGTAGAGATTGTGGCTGGGGCAGTTTAATACCAGGCAACTTCACATCCTGATTTTATCCAGCTGTGCCTGATGGTTCCTGACTTCAGCATTCCAAGTGCCAAGCAGTGACCAACAGGTCTGAAGGTGGCACATCACCATCATCATCCCCTCTCCAATGTCAGTTTGAAGCCAACACAGTGTGATCATGGTAAAATTCCAGTGGAGAATTCAAAATGTAGCTATTCCCAGTTTGGCGTGGTGGAAACCGTAGAATTGTAAAGACCTAAATAAAGAGAAATTATAGAGATATTCAGAATTGGCACTACCTTTTACATACTGTGCAGGAACAAGGGACATTTTGGGAAAGTTAATTAAAATTTAGTAAGAAAACACAATTCTTAGGACAGAATTCAACATTTCTTCCATCCTTGGCTGCTGGTCCTGGTGAAGTGTGGCCGTGTGGGCACCCAAAGGGCTTTCACACTTTCCCAGTCCTGCTGTTCAGCATGGCAGGAGCAGAAAGGACTCTGTATTTATGTGTTTATGGGTTTTAAGACAAACAATTTTCTACCCATTTCCCCTCTTTTCTAGCAATGCACTTATTCACCATTATTAGTTTCTTCGGTTGGGCTATTTTCAGCCTTGGTAAAATGAATTTACATCCAAGGAAGCATCTTTTCTGCTTAATAGCTTGGGGCAGTGTGGCCTTGCTAGGGATGCGCTGCCACCCTGCTACTTATTGATGCAAAACCAGTATAAACCACAGCAAAAGGGTCTCACACAGCCTGTTTGTGCCTCCGATGTGCCCTGTGCTGAACTGAGAAATCAAGGACTTGCTTTGCTTCACCCTGCCCTCCCTGCGGGAGTGACGCTCCCAAAAATATTCCTCATTCAGCAGTTTTCTCAAAATTCTGCCTCCAGGCCTCCTTTGCTGCAAAAGTTACGACAAACATCATCCTAATTTTGCAGCTGGGATGAAACAGGCCTGTCCAACCAGGATTGCTTTATATGAACTGGCTGCACACTCCTCTTGTCCCCTGGAAATGCTTTGGGGTGAAAACATCACCTTTCTGATCATCACATAATAGAAGGAGGAAAGTCAGGGACCTAGGGCTTTTTTTCTACACAGCAGGTGGCATTGCACAGAAAAAATAAAAAGGGGTTTTTTCTTTCTTTTTTTCACTTTACATAGATAAATTGCAGGCATGAGCCAGCAGCTCTGGTCCCAGCATCCCCCTGACCATGCCCAAGCATGAGCAGCCAGGCACCAGAGCCAGCCAGGTGCCTGAGGCTGGGGAAGGATGGATCCTAAGCAGGTTGTTTAAATGCAACACAGGGATGGCTTTGAGTGCTTGGTGGATCAGCAGGAGGGCCTAAGGTTTAGTTTTTATGCAAAAGACCTGGTTTGCATGGAGAGCTGCCCCAGGTGGCACCGAGATAAATGTGAGCTGCTTCCCCAAAACCATTTCCTGCACCTTCCCTGCTCCCCAGTGGCCTTCAGCTGGTGTTAAAAGAGCCACAGTGCTACTCTTTGAATCACTTCTGCCTGTAAAGCTGTGGTCAGCATCTCAGAGGGTATAACTTTGGAGCTGTGCTGATTTCTATCAGCAGAGAACATGGTTCTTTAGGGGTTTTTTGAATGAGAGCAGATATGTACTAAGAAGAACATTTCTTTCCACTTTTGTGTCTGAAAGGCAACTATTCTTGTTTGGGGAGAAAGCCCTGTTGGTGGCTCATTCTTAATGCATAAAATAACAGTTTATCCTTCTAACCATAAGAAAACATTGTTTTGTCCTCTTTCTCTGCACAATTGAAAATGTGAATTAATGACTCATTTCCTACACTCTTGACTGAGAAGTCCAAATTTTTTGGTTTTTGGGTTGGGTTTTTTTTTGCCTTTATCCTGAGTGCCCAGCTCTCACAGCAGGGACAATGAAATGACATCCCCCCTGATCTGCTCCACAAGGAAGGCAGGGCTGCAAGTGTTGCCCATGCACTCATTAATTCACACCACAGGAAAAGTCCTGCTGCTGCTGCCATATATCCAGAACTCTGGAATTTTCATGCCTACAACCCCAGGAAACTGTGCTGGGGTTTTGCTCAACAAGGGTCAATATTTCTTTATAGACCCCATCAAGTTTTCCCAATGTTTTAGAACATATCTAAGGAATGGTGATGCTTTAGTAACTCAAGGGCTGTAGCTGATGCAGACTGCAGACTCCAACAGGACTGCTGGAGAATAGCTGTTGTATTAGAAATTACACAACCAAGAGCATTTATTAAAACATCATTTGGTTCTGGATATCTAAAACCTGTGGCTGTTTTAATGATTTAGTCCTTCTTCAGAGAGAAAAGCAGTACAGCTGGTGCAATGGTGCAACATCATTATATTTATATTAATTCATATGAGAAAGACAGAAAAAACACACCCATCTGAAAGCTTTCATACTCCTATAAAATCTGAGACCAAGTTTGTGGACTAAACCTGAAATCTCCATTTTGACAGCCTGTTCATGGGGCCTTTCTGCTGTGAGAGCTGTGCTGAGATTTCTCCCCAAGGTGGGGATGTGCTGCCAGCCCCACAGGACCCAGCCCTACACATTTGCTGGTGCAAGGCTGTGCTAAATGAGGAAGTCTTTTGGATTCAGACAGGCTTCTGTGCTGCAGCCCAGCACAAGGCCTGTGAGCAAGTCTGTGGGTGTCCTTCTCCTTCACCATTCCAGCTTTAATAGTGTTTCACAAGAAATATTGGCTTTTGTGCTCCCTTGGATGAACTGGCAGGCCCTAATGAGCTGTGAATGCAATTTAATAAAGCTCAGTTCGTAGGACAGAAACAGTTCTGTGGAAGGATGGGAAAGGGGAAGGAAGGCATAGAGGTGCACGCCCTCAGAGCATGAAAAAGCCAAAGAGGAAATTGTTACAACTTGCAGAGGTTTCAGAGTTAGAAACAGCCAGAAGGGAATATCTGCTTCTCCCAGTTAGATTTTGGGAATTGTTAAGTTATTGGCTAATATTAAACTGCTAAGTTATTGGCTCCCAAACAGGCTCCAGGAGCTGTGACAGGAATGGTAGAGGTGAAATCTGGTCTAACACACCTGAGACCTTTGCAAACAGGCTCGATGCTGCAGGAGAAGCCACAAGGAAGCAGCAGTGACAAGGGTGAAGCTTTACTCCAGAATGGTGCGGTTGGCCTTGCTCTGAGGTGAGCAGCCACACTGCAACACCCCAAACTGGGGGGCTCACACCTGACTCTGGGAGTGACAAACCTGGGAGTGAGATGTCCAAGATGCCAGGGCAAGCATCACAAGCTCAGCCCAAGACACTGATGTGCTCCCAAAAACCCTGTACCTGTGGCCAGCCCCTGCCAGTCTAAGCCAGAAGCTCTGACACTGCTGTTGAGGGCTGCAAAAAGTGTTCCAAAACACATTCCCTCAGCAAATTTGCTTTGGCAGCCTCTTCCAGCACAGTACCAACTTCTGGGATGTAGCCATTGCTTAGCTGGCCTTTATTACTGTACCCTGAGCATTGGGATTTCTGAGCATTGGGATTTCTGGCTCCCTCTGTTTCCTCTCTCACCACTCTCCAGAGCAGAAGTTGGCTCCACACACACCTCATTTGCCTGATCAAGCACAGAGGAGCAAATCAATCACTTTAGACTGAAAATATGCTTTGCTTTCTTGCTTTTCCTGCCTTTTTTTTTTAAATCACCTTTGTAGGATGTTCACCCTCAACCTCAAGGACAGGTCAGTTCCCAGAGTCTTTGGACTGGATGATGCCATCTCATGGACAGCACCTCCAGCTGTGGAAATAAATTGGATTATTGCAGCATTCATTTACATCACTTAGCACAGTACCATGTAAATCTGCTCCCTTCTCCTCATTCCCCCTTGGGAATGAATCCTGGAGAAGGTGTGAGGTTTCTGCAGGGGGTTTTGGTTTCCCAGGGTGGGTGGGCTGTGCTCTCTCTGTGTTTCCCGGGATTCCTCTATTTAAGAAACAAGCTCTTGCATAACTGTGCACAAAGCCATGCACACATTCATAAACCATCTCCTCCCACACACCCCAGGCACAGCTAAAACATGCAAGCTGGAACAAAGAGCCACCTTACACCACCCTGGAGATACATAACTGCAAGAATATTGGCAATAACGCATATTTTATGCTTCCTTTTTAATTTTTTTTTTGATGTCAGAACACCAAACCTGGACTAATTAGGTTTGTATCCAACTTGCAAGAAATCTTGCCGTTGGAAAAGCTCAGCTCAGTAATTAGAAATTCACCACTGCAAAATGCATGGTGTCATTGTCTATGACAGGATCGAGTTCAATAAAAATTTTCAGCAAGGTCAAACTACACACAAATATCACTTGGACTGAGTTAACAATCTCTCTCTAGTTCCACTCTTCATTTTTACCCTACATTCCATTCTAGCAACTCTCTGTCCCTTATTTTTATTTCTCCTCTACAATCCCTCTTAGTCCTAATAAACATCATCTGAATTTCAAACTACGGGAATTTACTGAAATGTGACATTTCACAAAGTTCAGCCTTTAGTTACTGAAGTACTAAATTATTGTCCTAATTTTCCCAAAATTCACTATATTTATTTTTGCCAAAAGATGGTCTTATGGTACATATATATATGTGTGTGTGTGTGTGTGTATATATATATATATATATGTATGTATATATATATATATAGAGAGAGAGAGCGAGAGAGAGAGAGAGAGAGAGCGAGAGCTGAATGCTATTGTAAAAAAAATCATAAAACAGGAAGAAAAATGTATAGGCTAGGATCTAAATGTCATAAATTGTACTTTAATTCATGTGGAAACCAAACATTCTGAAGATAGCAGGTAGGATATTATCTCATCTTCATAGTATTTTGGGTTTCTTACTTAATTTAACGATGTCTTTCACTTTATTGATGGCAAAACGTATCCAAACTGGGAGAATTGCCTTTAATTAGGAGAAGCAAGTGCTGGATCTATGAATGGAAGCATTTGTAGGAAGTATGCAGCCACGATTATCCTATTTAACAAGCTGTTGGAGGCTCATGGAAAACGTGGTGAAATGTTATGGGCTGAGCACCAGCTCTGTGCACACAGGACTGGGGGCAGAATGATGGATGCAGCTCCAGTGGGAGACAGGGATGGGAGAAAGGTGTGTCCAGATGTTGAGATACAAAACACACCCCACATTTTAACCTCAAGGGCTTTTGTGACTGCTCTGTCTCCATCTGTGCCCACAAGTGGCCCATTTCTATCAATTTTGACAGCTAAAAATCAAATACATCAAATAGCTGCACATTTTGTGAAAAACAGTGGTTGGGTAGAGGAAAAGGAGAGTGTGAGATCAGTGCCTCCCGTAATGAGCAGCAGTGTAAGGGCAGCAGGAATCTGTTCTGCTTGTCCCTCTAGCTGACCAGAGAGACCAGGAGCTGGAGAGCCCAGACAGCTGAAAATTCCCCACAGGATGCTGTGCTTTGCCCATGGCTGAGGGACACAGAGAGAACTCTGAGGATAAGCTTAATGCAAGGGACTCTGTGTAAGTACAGAGGATGCAAAATTTGAAAACCAGAATTTATTTTCCTACTATTTGCAGAACAATTTACTGAGCTTATTTGTTTCAGCCTCTGTTTTGGCTCCTTCTGGTCCCTTTGCTACAGGGATACTCAGCCCTGCAGTTCTTGCCTGTGAAGATCTTCTCCCTGCACTATTTGGGGTTCTCTGGGTGCAAGGTGCTTGCTGCAAGTCTTGACTCCCATAAAGGGATACCACAGGAGATAAAAGCAAGCTACAAAGGAATATCCCATTAGGGAAGACTTCCTTTTCCCTGCTTTCAGCTGTGTTTTTCAGCCCATCACCATGGAGTCCCTGGAGGTCATGAATGCAATCTTAGGTGCCTGTAAGGGGTGACCAAGGCAAGCAGCACCAATTTCTCATCTGAACTACTGCACTTCTGCTGGAAAAGCTTCTGTGATTGAGAAGGGCTGAAAGTCACTTTTTTCCTTGTTCTACAGCAGCCTCTTCTGTCCTGAATCTCTGTAACACACTCATCCTGCCACAGTGCCTCCTCTTTCCCCAGGTTCCTTCCAGCCTGGAAATGGGTGGGAGAAAACCACTTGAGGAGCTCCTGTTGCTGAGAGAGACCCCTGCAGTGAGCACAGAGCACAAGGGAGAACCTCCTGCCCAGGGAGGACCTTCTGCAGTCAGAAGTCCTTGCTGAGGAAGCCTCAGGAGAAGATGCCTCAGCAGCAGCAGCACACGAAGGTGTTCCCTGGCTCCAGAGGTTCCCAGTGGCTGGGTAATGCCATTCCAAACAGAAACCTGCTTCCCCAGCTATAAATGTCAGACACCAGACTGATGGTTAGACATGGCACTTGCAGGTGTCTAGAACAAGTCAGGTTAATTTATTTCAGGGCTGAGTCCTGTTTTTCTCTTATATTAAATTTAAAGTGGGCTTTGCAACCATGAAGTCAATACAGCCCTGATCTCCTGACGCATGAAAGCCGTAGGCTGAATAACTTATTAGCACCCTCAGTAATGAAAAACACGTCAGTATTTAGGACTAACACAGATTTCCTAATGAAAAAAATATATGTGAACAGCATTTGCAGCCATGTGCTCAAGGTAATAATTAAGGAGAATTATCTTGCTATATGTATTAAAACAACATAATTGAAGATTATGTGTCCATATTAAAGAGAAGCAGATAATCTTTTGCTTAGGAAATTAACAACAACTGCAGTAACTGATTCCTTACCTGAAAGGATCTCAGGCTGAATAAGAAAAATGGGAACCAAATGCCCAAATATTACATACCAGTTTCTGTTTCCACCTTAGACCCCAGTGTGGAGCAAACTCCATCCTTGGGCAGTGCTCCAATTTCCTCCTCGAATGCACATGGCAGAGGCTGTGTACAGTGGGGGTCTCAGATGTTCATGGATTTATGAAAAAATCCTATTTTAGGAAAAAGTTTTATGAAAAACCCTTTTTCCTAAAACACCAGGAGAAACGCTGAGTGTGATCTGAGGAGCCAGATGTAAAAAACTGGTTGTTACTGATTGCCAAGGTATTTAAGATGTCGAATATTTTATTAAGAAATCCTTGATGCTTCTTTAACTGCTTAGCCGGTAAATAAATCACAGGCACTGGAAGGAGGCATCATCAATCACTGCTTGGGGCTATACAGGCCTGACTGGTGAAAAAGCAGCAATTAGCACTTATTAATTAGCACTTATTTCCAAGTCTTCTCCATGAAAAAGGGTCATCCAAAGCAAGTTAAAAGTGTCCAATGTCGAAGTTCTTTGACAGTTTAATGTTTCTGACTCAAACTCATTTGCAGTTTACCTGCAAGGTGGCAGAATGTAGGCAGGGCCTGTGCAGACTTGGGTTTGGGGGTTTATTTCTATAGTGACTCATAAAAGAAATTTGTGCTGAAGGTGTTCCTGCCCTCAGGGCACTTGCAATGGATTTGCACATATTTCTCATGGATTCCCACACATTTCTCATGGATTCATTACTCACTGCTACAGAAACCACCACTGCAGCTTTTCCTTCAGGAAGGGGCTTTCAGAGCATCTTACCCCTGCCCATCTGATGCCCATCTCGCCATCAAGCTTCTGCTTTTATGATATTTAATATGTTTAAGAAAGCTCTTGATCGATTTAAGTTTAAAATGGAGATCCATGATGTATGATTCCATCATACTTTTTCTTTGTTGTTGTTCCTTTCTGGGGGTATTCACACTCCAAAGAACACCAAATCCCAAAGGGCAAACATTTTGAAACAGGGGCCTTTGAGTACGACACTTCCTCCCTCTACATGCATGATCCCATCCCGCATCTCCTTTTCAAAAGATCTGCTATCCCTTTCCCAGGTGTATGCAAGTACAAAGGATACCAGATGAGCTTTCTTCCCCTTGCCGTGAGATGAGAGAGAAAAACCTGTCTCCAGACGATCAGAATCTGTCACCGAGCCCACCGGGTCTTTTGGGAGCTCAGTGATGCCAATCAAATGGTTTCTATGAGAGACAAGCTGCTATTCCTGGACTCTGGATGACTTCTTGCTGTGGATCATCGCCTCCTGGAAAAGGGAGAAAACCCAAATCCAACTCCAGTGCTGGAGCTGAACTTCCCTTCCCAGCCCTGTGCACTGAGAAGGGCTGAACTAGCACATCCCCAAAAGAGATAGGAAAGCACCAGGGCTTCCACCTGGAGTCAGTGAAATCAAGCATGGATTCCTCTTTGAAAGGGCATGTGGCATCCCTAGGTGAGAACTGAAGTTTGGGGAGGGTTGTCTCGCTGGATAAAGCAGAAATTTTCCCACCACATGGAAAGTGAGGGAATAGGATCAGGAAGGGTCTCAAGTAAGACTGAGCATAATCAGCATTATTCCTGCAGATTCCCCAAGATGTCTTTGTAGCTTGCATTAGGACTGGGATTATTTTCTCCACTGAGGGCTCTCACTGCTCATCTTTGCTATGTATTGGCTGATTTCTTTTAGCAACAACACAGAGCTCAGTCCCTTTTCCCACACTGAAGAAGTCCGATTTTGCCTTTTCTAATGAATCACATTTTCTTGTGATAACAATGAGTTATTCCATGAGCAAAATTCTCCCAGAGAAGAAAGTCCTTCCTGACCCTGGACCCAGGGTACAAGTGGCCAAGTGCGTGCTGAAAAAGCAGCAGGCAATAATTAGCCAAAACTCTCATTGAAGTGCCCAAGCAGCCCTGGATGGGAAGAAACATGAATTTGAGGAACAGCAGGGACTGGAGGCAGCTTTTAGTACACAAAACCAGGACACAAGGGGCATCTTGCTGTTACAGAAGCAGCAGGCAATAATATGGAAAACACAGCTCGAGAAGGGTCCCTTCTACCCTGCACAGGCCTTCAAAGATGGTATCACAGGGCAAGCTGTTCCTTCTGGGATTAGAACCTGGCATCCAGTGCAGTTAGAAAAACATGTTTCATGATTACAGTAGTTTTTTCTAAGCAACTTGAGTTCAAAGTTGTCCACCATTTCTAGAGTGCTCCTTGGAGAAATCTGGCACTAGAGCGTCTCTCCTGTGAGGAAAGGCAGAGAGGGCTGGGAGTAATCCATGTACAGAAGAGAAGGCTCAGGGGGATCTTATGAATCTACAGAACTATGGAAAGTGAAATATGAGTCAACAATGTGTTCTGGCAGCCAGGAGGGCCAACCATGTCCTGGGATACTTTGGGCACAGCATCACCAGACAGGTAAGGAAGCAGATTGTCCTTCACTCTGCTCTGCTCTGAACTGGGGCAGCCTCACTTCAAGTCCTGGGGGCAGTTTTGGGCACCACAATGTAAGAAGGACTATCAAATTATTCAAGTGTGTCCAGAGGAGGGTGACCAAGATGGCGAAAGGTCTGAAGGGCAAGACTTGGTTTGTTCAGCTTGGAGGAGAGTAAGGAGAGACTTCACGGTCTGTACCTCTCTCATGGGAGAAGGTGGAGGCGCTGGTCCCCCCTCTCTGGTGACCAGCAACAGGACATGAGGTGATGGGAAGAAGCTGCATTGGGGATTCTGTCCAGTGTGAACTCTGAGAAAAACGGTTCTTCACTGAGCAGGTGGTCGGGCACTGGAAGAGGCTCCCTGGGGAAATGCTCACAGCACCAAGCCTGACAGCATTCAAGGAGGGTCCGCACGATGATCTCAGTCAGACAGTTTAGCTTTAGGGAGTCCTCTGAGGCACAGGGAGCCAAACTCAATGATCCTTATGAATCCCTTCTAACTTGAATTATTCTGTGATTCTTCATTCAATCCTGGCTGCTCTCCAATGACCAATGTACTTCTTGAAACATTGTGCCCAAAGTGACACATCTCACTACACCATCCTCTCATCAAACAAAATAACCTCATTTTTTCCATCCCTCTCTCCTGCTAGCCCAGAATGACACCTGCCTTTATCCTCCCCCAACAGCTTATTATCACCTTGCATTTAATGGTCTCTACTGTAACTTATCCACTCCCACTGCACTGCTGCTCTGCCAGCTCTCACCCATTTATACTCAAATGTCGATTTCTCTTCCTAACTACAGCTTTTTGCACTCTCCTTTATCAAATTCCTTCTCCTTATTTCAGGCCATTTTCCCTGTGTATTATGGCCATTTCAAATTCTGATACAAACCTCCAAAGTGCCTGAGTGTATTCTCAAGTCACTGCCAACCATGGATTTTTATACAGGCTATTTATTTCATTGCTCCAGCCATTAATGAAGCTATGGAAAAATACAGACACTGAAATAAAATGTATGGTGGTCTCACAAAGCCCTCTCTGGCTTCAAACCAATAGCTATTCCAAGTGCAATTTTTCTGCTAAATTGTGTTAATTTGCTTCATTTCTTCTTTCCCTTGAAAAAGGAAAAAGAGCATAGTGAGGCAAAGAAAACATTAACAGCATCAGTTTTCTCTGAATCATCTGTCATTTTTTCTCCATCCACTCATTTTTTCACACTTAATCATGTGCCTTTCCTTCAGATTTCTGCAGTTTTCATTTTGATTGATCCTTATAAGCCCCTGCTGTGCCATTTTCCCTTCACATTAGGACACTGCTGACGGGCCATTAAAAAAGCACCTCTCCTCAGTTATCCCACCCACTTCTCCCAAATGGATCCAGGCATCGACACCCACACTTACCAAAACTGCCTTTTGAGGTCCTTATTCTGCTTCTCTCATCTCCCTGCTTTCTCCAGAGCACCAAATGCCAACTCCACAGCCACTTCCACCTGAATTACTTCTGACTTTTAAAGTTTTAAGCTTCAAATAAGCCTGACTGCAACCCAGAACAGTTAATTCTAGAATAACAATACCCTGTACCTTCTGAAATACAAACTGTCCTCTGGAAAAAATTCCATTAACTCTCTGTCTTTTCAAGTCTTCCCATGTTAGGTAACAGATTCTAAAGTATTGTTTGGAAATACAAGCGGATGAAAAATTGAGCACAAGCTGGCCATATGCACTTCCAGCCCAGAAAGCCAAATGTGTCCTGGGCTGCATCCCCAGCACTGTGGGCAGCAGGTCAAGGCAGGGGGTTCTGTCCCTCTGCTCTGCTCTGGTGAGACCCCACCCGCAGTGCTGCATCCAGTTCTGGAGTCCCCAATACAGGAAAAAACCAGACCTGTTGGAGCAAATCCAGAGGAAGGCCACAAAAATGATCCCATGGCTGGAACACCTATCCTTTGAGGAAAGGTTGAAGGAAGTGGGGAAAGCTGGGAGAAGCTCTGGGTAGACCATATTGCAGCCTTTCAGTACTTAAAAGGGGCTTATAGGAAACAGACTTTTACCAGCGGCTGTAGTGACAGAACAAAGGGCAGCAGCTTTAAACTGAGAGAGGATCGCTTTAGACTGACATTAAGGAAGAAATTTTTCATTATAAAGTTGGTGAGACACAGGAACAGGGTGCCCAGAGAAGTTGCCCCATTCCTGGAAGTGTTTGAGGACTAGAAGACATTTACCAGTCCTTTCCAACCCAAACCATTCTGTGATTTCCAAGCTTTGGAAATACACTGTAGGTGTTCAGCATGGTGCCTCCAGCCTTTCCTGAGCGACAATCTGGGATCCAGTGCTGCCGTTTATCTCCCAAAGTCACTGAAATGCACATCAATCATTTCTGACACATCCTGACGCTGAGCTCCTCCTGTGTATTCCTCACACTGGTGTACAGACGTTTTAGCTTCACATGTTCACTCTCTCTCCTGGATATTACAGTCCCAGCTCCCATGAATAATTCATTTACATCAATGAAGTGCTACAGTCTGTCAGGATAGTTTCACAGCAGAAGCCAAGACAGAACCCAAAATTTCAAGCCCCTTCATCTGGATCTGAGCCCTAAAGACCAGCAACAACCATTGATTATTCTTTCTCTTTTGAACAGAAATGCTGTTTAGGAGCCACAAATCTCTCCTGGAAGTTCAGCTGTAATTAGCAGCCTGCCCCGAAGAAAGGTCCTGAGCAGTCAGTGTTTATGACCAAACAGCCAACCAACCCTTCCCTACAAGCTGGTAAAGAACACCCTTGGCAGAAGCCTGGCCAACTGTTAGGAGGACATCAGAGCAGTCAAAACACTATTGATACCCAGGTAGGACACCCACTGCTGCAATAGTTTGCATGAAGAAATGTAGCAGGATACCTCCCTCCCCCAGTCTACCCTCCCCAAAAGAAAGAACCAAAAAACCCCAAACCAGACTTAATGCAGTGCCAATGTCATTATTACTACAAAATCCTGTAATCACACAAAACTGCTTAAGTGCCCTGTATCTTTGAGAAAGCTTCATGATTACACAAACCATAGCAGTTATGGCAACAAGTCTTATTTTAGCTCTATATAATGTCAGCGTGACCACAAATGGGAGATTTTCTCTTTACAGAGGTCATCAAATTCAAATAGAAGACACTGCTAATTCAACATCCAGACAAACTTTTACTAAGGGAGATGCATTAAGCCTCTAAATACCAGTGTTGTTACAAAGTGTCCTTAATGAATCAAAAGCACCATGGTCTATTTATGTGTTACACTTGAGGTTTGTCTTCTCTTGGCCAAAAAGATGTATTTTAATTCATTATTTCTTGAACTAATGTTCAAAATGTAACATGTGTCCAAATACAACCAGATTTGATACTTTTGGCCTCTAAGGTTGAAATCAATCACCAGTAGCCAAACTGATTTGCCTATTTATGCTCACCAACAAACACCCTGTGCTGCTCTCTGGCTATTTGACACTTCAAATTTGGAACAGTTTGTAAAAGCTGAACTCAGCCATGCACTAAGATACAGGATTTTTACACAGGTTTGTGCCATGCTATGACTCATCTCCACACTGTCACTGATGTGTTTTGGGGTCCTTTCAGCTGGCAATGCTCACCTGAAAGCAGAAGTGTCTAAGGGTCTCTGTTGCTCAAATGAGCACCAAAACTGCATCTCACAGGGCACCTTTTCTCTGCATGCTGGAAATGAGCAACAGGTGAGCATGTAACGAGATAGATGAGATTCCTAGCTAAAGGTGTCAGATGCAGTTATGTGGATATTTACAATCTGTGATCAGCATCCAACAACTGCTACTGATTTTGCTGAGACTCAGACCTGGATACTACTCCCCTGCTTTTGGAGTTTAGGGGGGGGTTTAGGTAGTATAGAGCACCACTCAAAAACATGTCTTTGTAAGAGGAAGGGAAAAGTGGATAGAGAGAGGTTTTAAAATTCAGATCAGTACTACCCATGCTCCTGCTGCTACCAATTCTGATCTTAATATTTATCCAAATAAAAGGCTGAGGGGTGAGGAAAGACCTGGACAACACCAGAGAAAGAAGAGTCAAAACAGAACAAACAGCATGGACTGAAGTCTGAAGCCCAGAAGGACAGGAGTGTTACTCCAAATCCTGAACTAAGCCAGGACATGCGAACAACTGCTACTTATGGGGTTACAGGAATCCCGATCCCCACTATCCATCTGGGAGATTAAATATCACAAATATTGGCTGTGAAACAATGAGGACTTTTCCTTGGCACTCCTGGCAGAGCTGCAGCCCAAGAAATGAATCTCACTGCTGGAGCCATCAGACACAGCCAGACTTCTGCAGGCTTTGGCAGGCACAGATCTGTATAAAATGACTGCATGTTACCTCCCCCTAAAACTTCTGTTTGTCATCTAGATGAGACTGCAAATATCTTTACACTGTTTTAAGCATATAATTAAGAATATATAGTATACAGTTGGCCCTTACTCAGCAAATGGTGATGATATAATTTAATCCCATGAACAAGCACCTGAACAACTGGAAATTTGTATTTTCAAATTTCTATATATGATGGCTAGAGGCAGAAGCTGCTTTTATGATGAAACAGAAAAGCGTCATGTACTATTCAGTGTAAAATTGATCTGAAGCATTTTTAATCTATCAACATTAGCTCCCTCAGCTCCCCAAAGGGAATACATTTGTTAATTATCCTAGGAGATCAAAAAGGCATATAGAGTGAAAATTCTTTCAAAAGAGGAATCATTAATTTAACAGCCAAATAAAATTCACTTACTGGTTACCTGAAGTTGGGGGAAAAAAGCAAAGTACATCTACATGTATTTAAACTGTATGGATATGGTATTTTGGGGGACCTGATCCTGTAGATCATATTTTTATATTGGGGATTGTTTCTGCACCAGTTCTGAACTTGTGACCAGTATTTTTGCTCTGCTACCTTTTACGGTTCTTCGCTACAACTAAGCCCAAAGGAAGCAGGACAAGTTCCTGCAACTCTAACCTGCAGTTCATTATCAGTGTTGGATAGCCTGGCTGAGCAGCCTGTGAATTCAGACTGGGCATCTGTCAGCATTACACACAAGAGAAAAACTCCAGCCTACCCACCTAAATGGACATCCCAGAGTGTACAGGGTCCCAGCAAACCGGTCCCATCACCAAATATGTGAACATTCAGCGAAGACAGCTGAGAAAGTGGTAAATTAATTTGTGGAGCCCACATGGAAAAGGTGAGAAACTATCTTCCAGCTTTAAACTAAGACTTTGTGTTTTTAAAGACAATACTCTGTAGTTTAGAAGAATTTATGAATGTATTGGAAGTTCCAGGGCATCATCTGTGTAAAGGAAGTGTGGTTACATCATCACAACACTTTAAGTTATGGCTAGAAACTTTAAAACAAAGAGGGAAGTTTTGTTAATTTTTTGCACTTTGAGGTTCCTACCCCATTTAGAGACATTTCTACTCAAATTATACCTCTGATGAGCGTGAGAAACACTCATCCAAAAATCCTGCAGTATGGCAGGATTAGCCCTGCCCAGCCCTGAGTTAATGATCATCAATTTTGAATACAAAAAGCTGTTGAGAAGCAGGTTTCAATGCTTCAAATGCCGGGCAAACCTGTTCTGACTCCAGGAGCTTTCATCTATGATGTTTCATCAATGTGTGATTCTTAATCTGCATAATCTTTAACTCGAGTAAGTTTTCATTCAAAAGTGAAGCTAAATAAAGACAGTAAGTAATAACTTAACAACTTAGCTCAGATTTAACAGCCAAGAACAGATTGTAACCAAGCACCATTCCAATCTGACCGCAAAAGCAAGGCAAAGAAACACAAACACCTTTATATACACACACACAGGGTACCACATAACTGGTTTGAAATAGGAACCAATTTCCAGGGGTTATGAGCTCCTTCAAATGTCCTTTTGTTTCAGTGGGAACTCTGCACACTGTTAATAAATTTCTGATGCCATACAAACACCTATATCCAAAAGTCAGCTGGTGATTCACCTAAAACTGTCCTCCCCCACCTCCCAAACAACAGCAATTGGTAACAAGAGCTTCTGTTTCCCCAGATTTAGCCAAGCTTCCCTTTATACAAAAAACATGAAGTACCAAATGAATACAAAATTTTAAGAGCTTAAAGAATAATTGCTTTCATAAGGAACTCAGAGATGTGACATAAAAAAAAACAAGACTGAGTCTGCGTATAAAATTATAGGTTGATGCTAATTATGTATATTAAAATCACAGATGATGTCTAGTATGTAATCATGTTAAAAAACAGGTTTCAAGAAAGCTTTACTATGAAAATGAAATTAAATTTGGTGAAGTTAAATCAATTTTGTTGCTTTAGCGACTGTGAAAATATTACTTTACTTTAAATGCATTCAGAATTTCAAATTCCCAATATGCAAAATTTTCAAACCTTAAGTAGTCTACTATAGCTATAGCTGTTCTATGAAATATTAGTCCTTAAACAAAGGAAAAATTCCTTCTCCATTTTTTTATTTTTTTTTTACATAAAGGATGAGAAGTGCCCCCAAAACAAAATCAATTTACAATTTTAGAAGGTTACTACAGATAAAAATGTACATTCCTTTTTGTGTACATATGACTACATATTTGTGACTACATATTAAGCAAGACTGTGCCCAAATTCAGAGAATGCTCCATGTTTTTACTGCACAAGCATTATGTATTGCCATATTTACGCTGGGGAGTCCCAAGGAATAGCTCAGTGGCATCAATCTTCACATTATGAAAAATGGAAAGCAGTTGTTCAGCTGCACTCAGGCTGTTGCCTCTTTGCACCTGGAATCCTGTGAGAACTCACCCTGACCTTTCGTGTTTCCCTGAAAAAGCTTCCCTACACTTTTGTATAAACCAACAGACACAGAGGATGAACAGCTCTTCAGTTCTTTCATTGACTATAAAAAGCAGGTTTTCTTTAAATCAATAGTTTAATAGTTATGCTAAATACAGCTTATGCCACATTTCTTGCTTGTAATTCAATGTAATGCTTCTGGGTACCTCAGTCATCATCTTGCTGATTTCTTTTCTGTCAACAGAACAGGAGAGTTCAGAGTTTTAGGACACAGTTATCTGAAATAAGAGCACTAATAAATCATGACAAGTGTTCCAGATACAATGGATTAGACAGTGACTGCATTTCTAAGTCATTTTTTGGAACAGTAAGAGATAACACTTCCAGCAAATAGAACAGAGCAATATCAACCCTCTCTCATCCCAAACGACAGGATTTTATTTCCAGTAAAGAACAAGATTTGCCTTGTCCATTAACTGAAGGAATATACAAGAACCAGAAAACATGGTGGTGGCAAGAGTCAGTGATCCAGATGCAGGTAACCTCCCTTCCCTACCTTACAAAGACGTCATGTTTTCATGTCACTGTGCATTAAAAGAACAAAGAAAGCGGACTGAAAAAGGAACAACTCTTTCATGGTTTTTCCTAATATATTTGTCTTGTAACTTTTAAAGAAAAAGGTTAAAAACATTAGAAGTTAAAAAGCATTAGCTCCAGGCATTCAAAGAGCACATTTTCATTCATACTTACATCTCAGTAAGAAAGGAAACAGCTCAGTCCTACAGTAAGATGTGTCAAACTACATTCCTTGCTTCCCATAAAAATAAATGTATTTAAGCCAAGTGAAAGCCATAAAAAGCTTGCTCTTCATCACTCAGAAACAATTACCCCAACAATACATTGTGTGATGGCTTCATACATTGCTTTTTCTGTAATTATGTGCTCTTTGTCAGTAACAAAAGCAGAGATCCAGGGACTTTGGTGTTCCCATTTGACAAAGGTGGAAGGTCAGAGATTTTTTATTTCTGCTACTTCTTACCAGTTTAAGAAAATCAATCAATTTGTGAACGTCTTCTCCAGTGGAAAGGTCCACAAAGTCCTTGGGCAGTCGGTAGCTCAGGTAGGGACTGGGCTGGACGGTGACTTTGCTGTTTGTACAACGGAACACTGGATAATCCTTTGGAAGAGACACCAGAGATAAGAACAGTGGACATGAATAAAGCCAGAAATGTTTCTGGGACTCCTCCATGAGACTGAGTCACGTTGCCAGTGAGTTTATTTGGCACTCCCTCAACTAAACTCGCGCTTTCTAAAAATTATATCTTTCTTACAAAACCTCTGCCCACTTAGGAGCAATTTAAAATGTCAAACATGTTAAACAGTCAAATAATGGCTTTCATTACCTCACTTTAAAGTTTTCACAGTGCATCAGTTATTAATGTATTTAATAAATTCATGCTTGTGACAGTGCTGTAATAATGCAGCTATAAGGAACTTTGGGCAATAGTATCTAGATACATATCTGGATAAAGAAAATCTTTTTGATAGAATCCCTAAACTTCTCTTCACTGTTTCCTTGTGTAAATACATTTTCAACTATACCCTTACTGAAATTATAATTTAAGCTTTTCAAGCAATTTACTTACTGAAGGAAAAAAAACACCTCTATAAAAGGGCCAAAAATATCTCTGAATGCTCGATTGCAGCAACAGGTTTTGAGGAATGATATAATTTTCAGTTCAACCCATTGACATGCCATGCACTTGCCAGCTGTACAGCAATAAACAGTTTCATTTTACAAGAGATCAGCAACTTTGCACCAGATTCTGTGACTGGATGTAAGATGAAACATGAAGACAAGTTATTCTACTTTTCATCCAGGATTGCACTACAGAAAACAGTGTAAAGCATCTGGCAATGAGAAAAAGAAATCCGAAATGAAAATTCGCGTGTCCCACAGACAGCTGTAGAATTGGGAATGTGATTTAACAAAGAAGACAGCTTTTTGCAGGAGGGCTTTTATGGAATGGGGTTTTTTTACAGCAACAGTCCCACAGTGAGACAGAGGCAAAGGCCTGAATGACAGCCTGGTATGGGGTTTCCTTGTCAATGTGTTATGGAAAGAGCCACAGGACTAAAGAAACTCTCAGATGTTAAAATCAGCTCAACGAAGTTTGCCATTTCAGTGACTTCCAATGCAGTTCAACAGCTAGGAAATAAAGAAAAGCCCACACTGGCCAGCCAACTCTCCTCAGAAAACATCAAAGTGTTTCCCAAGATCCATTAGCACATCACTTTCTATCTCCTATCCAGCTGTCCAAGGACTTGTTAAGATGTGAAGACACTGTCTCAAGATGCAGTGAGAAAAATAAGCTGGAATACAAAAAATGAAGACTATTCCTCCCTTCCTGCATTAAGGGGAAGTTCCTTGTTTTTACAGAGGAAATGCTGCTTGGAAGAGGGAAGGAAAAGCCTTGTTCTGCAAGTCCTGGGAGTTCAACCAGAGGACAAGGCTTTGCTAAGGGTATTCCAGATGAGGAAGAGACAGAAGTTAAGCTTCTGTTTGTCTCCACCCAAGCATAAAACTGGAGACATGAGGAACTGCATGACATATCAAGAACCACGCAGAAATTTAAATGATTGTATAGAAAAGTAATAAATTTGAAGAAAAACTGAAAGGAATGCATCAGAACTGTGTAAAAGCAAGTTTCCACGCATCTTCTTTGCAATGGGGTCAAAACTGCAACACGGGCTTGTGCTGTTTGAACTAAAAATTCCCTTGCAGGCACCTAAAACTAGCAGGTGATATTTGTTAACTACTAAGGTAGATTCTACTTACACAGAGCTCACATTTCACAGGGGTTTCATTTACTTCAATGGGATTTACATCACAATTTGATTGTAACAGCAAAAGAAAGAAAAAAATAAGGCCATAAATCCTGTTGGATATTATTCAACCTCCCTCACCTGTTCTGTTGCTTCCCCTTCACTCTGGTCTCCTTTCAAATTTTTTCCAGAGGTGAGTTCTTCCCATGTAAAGAGCAGGGAGTCTGTTACTTCACCAAATGGGTTAAAATCTATTAACCAAATCTTACCCTGCAAAGGAACCACAGGCGAATTAAAACAAAACCATAGAATTAAAACAAAACAAAACAGAAAAAAAAATCCAACCAAAATACACATATACTTAGATTATTGTGGTATGCTTGGTCTTTAGATAAAAAGATGTCAAAATTGAAACTACCTGGTTTTAAGCAGTTAAAACATTCTAACATCCTTTACCTTACGGAGTTTTACATCACAGCAAGCTATGATGTACTAATTTACTTTGATTTTTATTTTTAAACAGAAGATCAGACAGAGCTCAAATAAACTGAATGTGCCAGGTGCTTTCAGGTGAGCCCACAGAAATTCTGGCTAATTCCCATGATTCACCAAGATCCCCGGAGAGAATGAACAAGGAATAAGGGAGAGCCCCAACCAAAAACTACAAAAAACCCCAAACCACCTAAACAGGGATTTTGCTTTCCCTGAAAAACCACCTCAGCAACTCTGTACCATCCAGCAGTTTACAAAGCTGCTGTTCCTGGTCTTAGAAGGGGCCCTAAAAACAGAGAGCAGGATCTGCAAAATGCTAGTGGAGCTCATGAAAGCTCAAAGATGCTGTACAGACATAGATAAATAAAGAATAACTTAAAAGCATTTTTAATATAGCCATTACTAGCAGTCCACACTAGATTCTACCTCATCACTAACACATCTGTGTTCCAAACTGTTGAGGTAGTGTGCACAACAGCACAACTGCTTTACAACTGAAAAATGAAAGCAGAGACTAACAAGACATATTAGAAGTAACAGGCGTGTGGGGGAGGAAGAAATAGTTTGTGTTCCTTGAGTCACTTCAAGATACAACCCCAAGCACAGGGGCATCTTCTCTTGCCCAAGGAAGTCTCAACTATTCTAATAAAACAAAACATTGTAATAAGTTATAAGGAAATATGACTACAACTGTTAGTAAAAATTTGCAAAACCAGTATTACATCCGGAAGAAATCAATTCTCTCAAACAGGGAAGGAAAAAGTTGCAGTAGCATAAGCAGGGCTGAAGAGTTCTATTGTGTTTATTATAAAGATCAACTGGAATTGGAAAACAAGCCTATAGACTGTAGCTACTAAACATTCATTTTGCTTTCTCCTATTTTCCTTCATTTCTGAAGGATCTTCTTTCTTTAAAAGATCTTGCCTATCTTGATACAAACAGCAAATCCATTCAATTATTTTCCCTTCAGCCATCTGGTTCTAACACACAAAGATGCTTTGGAAGCGTCGGCAGAGAGGAACATGGAGACTGCCTCTCCCACCCACAGCACCGGAGCTGTCCCACAGGCACTGACACACTGCGGAACTGCAAGTGATGGAAACCTGTGAGATACAGAGCAGAAATGTTCTGGTAGCTCTGTTACCATCCACAGCGAGCTCCTGGTGCAGGTGTGGGGAGTCCCAGCAGAGATGAAACCAGTGGTTATGAGCAGCAAACTGGAGCTGGGCCAGCAGCCCAGCAGGGAGCATGTGGTTGCACACAGGCTTTCACAGGTGTCTGTCTCAGGGCAGGTCCACGGGGTGCACCTCTCACAGAGCACATTTGAATAAGCCAAAGCACATAAACAACAGTGCTGAAACCAGACAGCTACAAAAGAAACTACAAACTGGGGGACACAGACCCGAGTGGTTTTTTATTTGTTCTAGAAGGGTGAGCAAGCCCAGATCTGCATGGTTCAGTGCAACACCTCTGCACTAATATTGGCACCATCAGAGCAGAGAGCCAATGGGGCAAGCTCTGTTGTCTTTTCCCATCTCTGGTCCTCCTAAAAGGCTGTGACAAATTCTCATGATAGTCAATCTTTTACTTTTGCTAATGGGGGTGTCTTGTTAGCTCCAAGGCAGCACGAGGAGGAATCTGTGGGTTTAGATTCATTCTATCACTCTAGAAAAACAAGCTAATGAACCAATTTAATGGCAGACAGAAGCAATGGCTGGCAAGGTTCATTCTGCAGTTCAGAGAATCTTTCCTTGCATCAGAAACATTTATACCTGATACTTCCTCACAAAAGGCTTTCACAGAAATTCCTCTTCACCCCAAATACATCCAGCTCAGCTTTTTCACAGAAACATTAAGATCATTTCTCTAGAGAATAAATGTACCTTGGAAAAAACTGAAAATTGATTTAGAAACTACTGAAAGCAACATGTTTTTTGTGAGCACCCAGCAGTGTTTCTCCACCTCTGCAGACAGCAGTGCACCATCTACAGCAACAGCTGTTCCCTTGAGATGGTCTTAAATCTGCACTGAGCTTTGCTAGCTGCAAATTGGTAAGAAGTGGCAAAACAAACTAAGTATCTCTTTTCAGGGCTCATTAAAAGGAGTGTATATAACCCTGGGTCAGTAACCAAACTGCCTTTTCTTAAGATTAAATTCTCTCTCAAGTCTTAGATGCAATGTCATGATTTAAATGCAGTTTCAGGTAACTTGCATCGTGTATCTAAAAAGCAGTAGTAAGGCAAATTATCTGCTATCTTTTGCCTGCTATTAGTAACCTTTGTCATACAAGAGCACAGAAATGCATAAGCCAGGAGAAAAAAGTTGTGTATATGTGGAAGGGGAAAAATGCCCCTACTTGTACAACATGGTGTTTTCTTCTCATTCTAAAAGAGGGAATGAATAGATTTACCATCAGTTTCACGCTTTGTTTTACTAAGACATTAAGCAGCAAGGTGCTGAAAGGAAGTGCCCATGACAAAGCCTGTTGTTTAAAGGAAGTTAAAGATAGGTAAAATGCAAACTTAACTGTCACATCACCCTAACTCCAGCTGCACCTCCTTGCACAGTGGCAACGCTCACAAGGCACAGACACAAGAACTGCTCTGCTCCTTAACAAGAGCTGTGAGCCAGCAGTGGTCTGGAGGCACTCCCTGCATTGCTCTGTCTTACCACAGTGACTTGTCTTGAACTTGGTTTGTTGCTCACACCTGGGAGACAGCAAAGAGCAACAGCAGAGCTGACTCTCAGGCTTTTGTGAACTCCCACCTCCAACTCCAGCGAGCAGAACCTGTGGCAGCCAACTCCAGACAGTCTCTAAAGCAATTAAAGTGAGCACGGGGAGGGGGCTGCTGTCAACCATAACAACCACCTGCTTCTCCAAGCTGCATATTTAGAGTTGAAAGGATTTAAAACAAGCAGACAGTGAACATTTCTCTCCTTCTGTAGGTGAGGTTGCTGTGCAACCAGCCTGATGAGGAGCACGGGCTCTGGAAATTAATCATGCTCACAATATTCTTTTGCTGCCTGTAACTCACGCCTAGGGAGCGATGAATAACTCAGTTGCAAACCACAATGGTACGTGTGAAAGGAGGAGCATCTGACACACAAAGGGCTATCTGGCAGTTTACAAGACCTGAGGGTAGAAGGCAGTGAGAGAAATCTACAAACAGATATATTTTATCTCGACAGATGAAGAAACACTGCTCATTTGAGATCCCACAGGCTGAAACCTTTTACTTAAATAATCTGTCTTCATGCCTCAGCTATGAGGCAGAGCCCCCAACGGCAGAATCTTGTTCAATGCTCAAGTGCTGCTCCTCATTTTCCCTGACAGCATCCCCACGTCTGTCGATCAGAACCTGGCCAGGTAATTTCCATCACAGCAAAGCTGCTCTAGCCCACAGCCTTGTTTTAGGTACCTACATTAAAAGTTGGGCTGAGAAATGGTACAGTTGTTGTTTTCCACATGAGACACATTCCTGTTTTCTTAACTATGGCATGATTTACTGTTACACAATAACAGAATAGTTCAGCAACATTCAAAATGAGAATCAGGACTTATTCCCAATACACTCAACTCTAATAAAGACTTTCTCCGATCAAGCCCTTCAAGCTCAATTCATCTGACCAAGTATTTCTCTCCACTTACACTAGGAGAAGCCAAGGTTACTAACTCTGATATTGGCACCTTCATAGAATTACTTAGGTTGGAAAAGTCCTTTAAGATCATCAAGTCCAACCCTTAGCCCAGGACCTGTGTTCACCACTAAACCACACCTCTAAGCACTACACCTACATGTCTTTCAAATAGTTGAGGTGGGATGTTTCTCCCCAGCTCCATCACTATCTGGATGGTGAGGGCTCTGATCTGCCCAATTCTCAGAACCACAGCTGGAGCAGCTTGAAAAGAAAAAAAGTGGCCTCTCTCTGTCACAAACTGGGCACACCACATTCATATCCTCTTTTGACAATTATCACTTCCTATCCTAGACATCCAGATATGAACCATCTTCCAATCCCACAAGGATAACCTGAAGAAAGATTAAGGATAATTTTGATGAGTTCAAATGCTGCAGTGAAAAAACACACACAGGGAAAAAGAAATAAAGTCCAAGGAAATATCTGTCTTAAAAGAAAAAGCCCAAAACCTGTTTGTGTGTTTGAAAGCTATTTGGACCATGCCCTTAGTGAAGAGTCATAGATTATGAGTTGGAAGGGACCTACAAGGCCATTGAGTCCAGCCCCTGGCCCTGGACAGCACAGCCCCATGAATCCTACCATGTGCCTGAGAACACCACCCATAACCACAGAGCCCTGAACTGGTCAAGCACTAGGACGTGATGACCACTGTAGGTCCCTTCCAACTGAAACAGTCTACTCTAAATTACTGCAGCAAGGACTCTCACGTCATAACAAAAACTAAGTTGCCTCTTGCAGATTCACATAACCGAGAAAATTGCAGTTGAAGCCAAAGTTCTGTGCTTTAGAACAGACAACTTCTCTGGAAGATATTAATCAAATAATTACATCACTGGCACAGACATATTTACACCCCTAATCCTATTATTCTCCTACTGTAGACAGCATTTAACATTACAAAAAGACCCGTGGAACAGAATAACATCAAGTAGGTTTCGCTTGGTGTTTTTTTGTTTGGTTGGTTGTTTTTTTTTTTTTCCAGGATCACTTCTAGGAACACAAAGCTATTACTTATTTGATCTTTGTAGCATTTCCAGTTTTCACATAAGAAACAATTATATACAACCTATTGTTCACTTACCCTGCTGTCTCTGTACACATCAAAAACAACTGAAAAGGAGAAAAAAACATTAATTGTAAAAGGTACATAATTTCACAGAAGAAGTCTAAATCTGAATAGATACTTGTGTACACAGCACAATTTGCAAAGTCAATATGTCTAAAGAACTGCAAGCCAGAACTGGGTATACTTCTAAGAGGGAGCTGAAACGTTTCAAGAACTACTGTTAAAGCACTGGAAAATCAGCTGCTGGGTTTTTCCATTTAATGCTGGTTTCTTCTGTTGATTTTTCTCTCATGAAGAATATTTGATAAACTCTTAGCCCAGAGAGCTTACCTTTGACATTACTGCTGTTTCGTTTACAGCAGAACAGAGACATTTCAGGGAAGGATCAAGACTCCATTGTGTTGGACATTGCACAAAAAGTTAATAAGAGAAAGTTCCTGCTCCACAGACATTAGGATTTCACAGCTAACAAGACAAACAGGTTGTAGGAACAAAGGGGTCGGTGGCAGTGAAATGGCCATGTTTGATGTCACCCAGAACAGACACAGCACACCTAATATCAACAACTCCTTCAAACAACCCCCTTGGCACTCAGTGACTGACTCAAAGCTGCCTTGCCTGGCTCCACTGTTGTCCCTCCCCTTGGCTTAATTAAGCATGACTCTGTATCTGCAGCTTTCCATCAGCTTCTGTTCTGTGTGGTTAAACAAACCTTTGAGCTGTCTTTCTATTGAGCTAGGGAAATTAACAGGGAAGCATTCAGGCATGGCTACATACAAAAGTTGTACCAGTTTAGCAGGAAGAAAGGGAAAAGAAAAAAAAATATTTTGAAAAGCCTCAGACAAATACTATATTTTTACTTCCTTCACCAATAAGGGAATATTTCAGCTAAGAGATTTCCCAATACATGTGGATAAACTAAACTCAGGATATGACTGCAGAACACTTGAGTCTCAGGAAGCTGCCTGTCAGGAACAGGGATGTTGACCGATCACATCCATGCATGTAAAGCTTAATCTGACATTTCACGTGAAGTTGGCTGGGCTAAGGGCAAACCACAACTCCACAAAGCCAAAGTCAGTCACGTAGATGGTTTTTACCATGCAGCCTGAAAATTCACACAGCTTTTGCACAAGCTGGGTTGCGTCAATGCCAAAGTCACTCCAGGATTAAGTGCTCCATTCTCCCAGGAACACGAGCCCTCAGTGGCTAAGCCAGTCATCAATGCAAAGGGGGGTACAGGAACCCCAGGATTTCTTCTCCAGCTGTTCAACTGAACTTAGTGCCCGCACCACATCCTGTCCTTAGTCCTATCCCACAGATATCCCTTGCAACTGAGTGTTTCTATAGTTGAGGCCTGTCAGACTAAAGCAAGCCCATGGCAACCACGGAGGTTAATGGATTTACTGGGATTCACACAGCTGGAATTCAGACTGACTGCACTCTGATGACTGGTTCAGGACAGTCACAAACACTGAACAAGAAGAAAAACTGAATTGCTCCCTCTCCTTAGGGATCACCTCAGAGTGTCCTATGTCAGTGAGACTGTAGTGAAACTTCACCAAAACTGCTCTAAACAGAGGGAAGCCAAAACCCAGCTCTGCACTATCGACACCTCCAGAGCACTGCTCTTACTGGGCTCTTATCAAAGGTATTTAGAAGGTTCCAACGTAATTTAGAAGTATTTATAAAGCATTCACCCATCTGTTATCCTACTGCTCTGACTCTGCAATGCTTCAGCTGCTCTGACTCAACTCTTCCATCTGGAGATGCTACCAGACCAACTGGAAAAAGCAGAGCAAAGAGCATCAAAATCCCCAATGAAACAAGAAGTCAGGAAAAAAGCTGTAATACCGTTCCTTTTAAAAGCAAACAAACAAGCAAACCCAGATTTTTCTTGTTAACAACACATATGCTACCAGGCAGTGGATCAAGGGAGATGATGGGGGATAAATGCAATGTGGTAAAAAAAAAAACAAACCCCACCCACAAAAACAAAGAAAACATTTTCTGCATGGCATTTCTCTGCAGATGGACCAGCATTTAGTGCCTAAGAATAAAAGGTTAACAAACCTTCATCCCAGAAGGTTGCCCTGAAACCTCCTTTTCCCTCAAGGCAATTCAGATGGCATCCTTTACATAAGATGACATTTCAGACCTTTCAGTTCACCAGACAGCCGTTTCAGAGCCTAAATCTAGGCATCAATTTCCAAAAATAGTGCCCTGAATTCTTATCTATCAGTTGATTACATACCAGCTAAAATTACATTGGAACACAGAGGAAAATTAAAAGGCAGTAATCAGAATGCCAGATCTATATGACTGATCTTACTTCAAAATGTAATGGATTTATTAAATTAGTGTACTATTCTACTGGTCTTCTCCAAGCAGCAGCCCATGAGAACTTCTCTGGACTGAAACAGAGCAGCTTTGCAGAGTCAAATTATTAAGAATTTCAATATAACAGAGACTGGCACTTGAAGGTACCTTTCTCAGACAGTTAGAAAGGACAGATCTATTTGCTCCGGTGTCTCAGTAAAACAATTAATAATGTTAAAAACCCACCTAAAGACTGAATTTTCAAAGCTTTAGAGATGATAATAAGACTGCCAGAAAATTCTTATGGATGTGGGTTTTACTGTTCTGAGCTTTGGTCCACTCCAGACCTAATTTAAATTGCTTCATGCTGTTTTTCATCACTATTGATCACCCATCACAATGCAACACCATTCAATTCTCACTAAACCATGTTAGAAAACTATTTCAAATCAAATTTGCAAAGGACTTCCCACTTAAAGAACAAGACAATTTACTAGGACTGATCACGTGTATCAAATACTGTGGCCTTTATTCAAAGGTTTTGGCACCTAACCTGGTGTGCATTGATATTCTAGGAGAAATAATTAAAACTCCTTGAAAAGAAACTTAAAAATCCTTTATTCAAGGAATACATCAATAATTTCCCAGAAAACATCTGACAACATCATTATAAATAAGTATTCCTCTCACTACTGAATGCCTTTTGTCAAGGATCTCCTACTCTGCTTTTCTGGTATAAAAATCATTTTCAAGTATAAGGGGAAAAAGCCTTAAAAAAAAGTTATTATGCCTTCTGAAGGGATCTCTCACTCATTTCTTGGGTTTTCTTGAAGAGCTCCAGCCTATTCCTTCAGGATTTTTTAGTTGCCAATGTAATTCCAAACCTCTGCTGCCCGACATGCTGCAGCCACAAGAGCTTTCAGACTCTCCCAAGCTAAAGAGAACCAAGCCCAGTGAAAACAAGAGCAATGAAGAGAGAGACGCAGACCCACAGATACCCTCAAGATACTTACAGTCTTCATCCAAGAATTTATACTGTATGTGTTTCTTGAAAAACTCCTGTATGGATCTACAGATCTCCTCGTGCTGCTTAGAGATATGATCGTAGTACTGGGTGTAGTCCCTCTGTGATATTCCTGTCAATAATTTCAGGTAATTACAATTACAAAGAGTTCTAGGCATGCAAAAAACCCAACCAGAGAAAAAGCATTTATTCAACACAGAAGATGGGGTTTCCCCAAGTTTCTACCATTACTAGTGACTTACTGTTTGGTTTTATTCTGCTATACTTAAAGTACTTCTATTAGGAATCTTTTCCTTGAACAGCTCTGTCCTAAATTTTGTGAACCTCATTTTATATGTACACACTTGGACTATTTTAAAGTGAATTTCAGGAGGAAACTTGGCCTTGTGTTTAAGTTTCCAGCTCCTACCTTTTTCTTTCAGTTTTATTCCCTTTGCTTACTCTGGTCAAAAACCTTGTTCTGCACATCACATGTAAGGGACCACAATCTGGAATCATGAAATGCCAAGTGTGGAGACTAAGTTTGCACATTAGCAAAGAAGATCCTTGGATGCCACAGATTCTCATTTAACTGATTCTTTAAGTGTGGAATAACACGTGCCTGTTTGATAAGGCACTGCAGGTGGAACCCTAAACCCCCAAATCAGTGGGATAGCATGCAGGCCAGTACCTTAGCTCTCCCATTTGCTCCTTCAAGAGCTTTCTTGCCTATGTAGACAAACCATCCCTCCTACAAGTTCTTAATTTCATACATTTGTCTACAAGACACTGGTTTAAAATGACATCAACAGGATTATACACTTGCATGCATCCTGAGTGACAAGAGTTCTCATACAGGATGTGTCAACATAAAACATTGCAATACCCTGCTTGACAAATGTCAAACCCAAGACCTGCCCCATCACTGCAGAATGAGTAATTCAGGCTATTTACATACAAAGAGACAGAATTCCCCAAGGAAGATGTATCCGTGATGTCAGTTTGCTGTTTTAACCATAGATAAAAGACAGAGTTTTACTGTAAGACAATGCTGACTCCGCCAAAGATGTGCTCTTTTTTAAGAAGTTCACATACAAAGTTTATTCTATCAGTGGAACTCTGGATTCTTAATACCACTGCAAAGCTTAACTTGAGTCTAAAAAACAAAAAACAAAAGACGATGGCATCTGAGGGGTGCAGATATGTAACTGGAAAATCATTCACTATACTGCAAGTATCATTCCTTAGTTTGAATGACAGGCTTATTAATCTTAAGAGTATGGGAACATATTGTGAGAAATCTTGGAACTATCTTCAGAAATGCAGCTGGAGTGCTAACTAAAAAAAAAAAAATCCCATACTGGCAGATCTACTAGGTTTCAAAACCTGGTCATGAAATGTACAGAGTGCTTAATTAGCCAGTGTACAAATGCTTTGAGGTACTTGAAAGTAAGTATTACTACATGCATACACACACACAAACACACACATTCTATAATAAATCTGCATTCAAATGCTTTAGAGGTTATTACAGCAATCTGTATCTACAGTGTATCTCTGGCAGTTGTGGGGTTCCAGCATCACAGGACTCAGGTCTCCTCCCTTCAAAAAGCTCTGTCAGGAGCCACTAAGCATTACAGACTGTCTTGGGTTTTTTAACCAAAAAAAAAGGTTTGTTCTATTCTATTCCATCTGTTGAAATCCAGCTGGGGAGGTGTTTTTTCTTTATCTGTTGTAACTCCAGGAGGGAGGGGGTGACTGCTTTTCTGATAACAAGCCAGCTGTTAAAACCGAGTGGGGCATTGTTTCTTATCTCTGCTCAGTCTTCCACTATCCCCACAGGGATGTCTTCTGTTAATGGGCCATTAAAGCTCACCAAGGACATGACACATTACATCATCCCATTGTGAGATGCCCTACCCAGGGAGGAGGAGCCAAACCATTTCCACCTAGATAAAAAGGAGACACAAGTGTCACCAGACATCCAGTGTTCCCATGGGACACCCAAAGGAAGACTGGACCCATCTCTGGACCCCTTTTCTCTACAGGACCATCTCTACTCCCAACAGGACCACATCTGCCACTCCAGGAGGGCTTACTTTTGGACTGTTTCCAACATCCTGACCAACAGGGTGTCAGGTTGTATTCTGACTCTGTCAGTGGTCTTTTGTATTACTGCATTTATTTTATTTTGCTGCTTCTTTTTTTTTTTTTTTTTTTCCTCTTCCTATTAAATTGTATTTCTGACTTGGAGTGTCTCACTGGTTTTGCTTTCAAACCACTACACAGACTTAATGGGAAGTCTCTACTATTAGGAAGATAAACGCTGTTACAGAGAGCTGTAGTACACTTGCAACTGGCATAAATGGAGAGAAAATTGGAAGATAAGCATAGGAACACCAGAAGGAACAGCCAAATAAAAGGGCTTAGGAGAATGGTGTGTGTTGACAGCACCTGGATTAGCACAGCTCAAATATCTGTGTGCAGCTCCATAGGAAACCCAAATCAGGAAACCAAGAACACGGAGTGTGCTCCTAAAGGTTCAGAGAGGTGGGGCTGGATGGAGCAATAAATTGCTGACAGCTCCCAACAGGTACAAGAAGGCACAGCCAAAACAAGCCGACACTCACCATGCTAAGACAGGAGAAACAGTGAGAACTACATAGCCAGTATTCCTGGCCTTCCATATCATCACAAGGAACAAGGAACACTGGACAGACCACCTGTGGATATGGAGCTTGGTGCTTGTGAATATGTAGGCATGAGAGAGGCAAAGTGAGCAAACCTGGTTTTATCTTTTAGCAAAAACAAAAACCACCTTCCTTCCTGTAGAGTCTGGATTTGCTCCATCACTGCCTTAACACTTCCTTGTTAGAAGAGTTCAGGCAGAATGATTCAACCTTGTTCAGAACAAATGTGCACTAATCCTGTGCTATTTGAGTTTCTGTTCATCTCTAAAGATTTCATGGTAGACCACACTAAAATCAAACTTCAGAGTAGTAATTAGCCTGAAGTTAAACCCCTCAATTCAAGGACCTGTATGTGCACTGGGTATCTCATTTCCTGCTATAGTCAGCAGAGAATAGTCAACACAACCAGAAGAGTAAAACTGAGCTAAATTTACCCTAAATTACCCTAAATTTACCCTACTCAGCTGCCTATAACACATGCTCTAGCACAATCTGCCTGATCCCCAGCTGCCAGAGGGGGTCTGTGCATGCTGTGGATGGATACCCTGGCTCTTCAGTGCCACTTGAAATGTTCTACATTTAGGATTCTGCACCTGAGTAACAGAACAACAGGTTCTACGCTACACTGAATTTCGTATGAACTCAAGACACCTACAATTGTGGAGATGTCCTGACCTCCCCAACTTTCTGCATATAATATTCACATGGGGTCACGTTTTTGCAGCACAATACACAACTGCTTCTGTATCCATTCTGCAAGTTGGAGTTATGTAATTTCCTCCTGAATATAAAAGACTCACTCATAAAACTGCCTTTGGGTGAAGTTTCTGAATTAACAATTAAATTAAGAATATTCCCACCGTAATGGCAAGCATGCTGTGCTGTCAGGCTTTCAAATACAGTGGAAAGTAAGATGTGGTAAACCACATTTTAAATTACAGAAAGAATAAACCATTAATTTCAGAAATGAGGTGTGAAAAGAAAGAACTCTCTTCAGACTTGGCTCTCATTCAAGGAATCAGAGAAACTCCTCAAAACTTCATCCAATAATTTTGTTTTTAAGAAATTCCTTACCCAAAAGTTTGTTCTCCTTGACAAAGCATCTGAATTCTGCACCAGGGATTAGTTCACACCATTTGCGAAGAACAAGCTGTGGAGGAAAAACAAATGACAAAGCACCGTTTCAGAAAAGTAACAGCATCCTTTTGTCAACAGGTCTGCCTGTCAGAGCTACAGTTTTGCTGTATTGATAAGATGACCACTGCTACTAGAAAACAAAACAATCTAAAATCTGCAGTTCACATAATGATCTTTGTAAATATTTCAAAACAATTCGATTTAGTATTAATTTCAGAGAAACACAGAATGCTTTCAGGTAGATGGCATCTCTAAAGACCATGCAGTCTATATCGGCTTAAAGCAGAAAGGTTCAGATTGCACATAAGGAACCATGAGGACTGTCAAGCATTGGAAGAGCTCCCTCACAGAGGTTGTGCAGCCTCCACCCACTGAGGTTTTCAGACCAGATTTTATAAAATGCCAAGCAAGACAATATGATCTCATTCCTTACCCAGTTTTGAGCATGAGGATGGACTAGACACCTCCTGAGGTCCTTTCCCACCTTAATTATCTTATGCTCTTCCACTTCGTACAGTATTTATAACTGTGAAATCATTTATGAAACAACTTCCAAGTTACATTAATGATAAAGCATGGAAAATAAAAACCCTGGTGTACAACACAACAAATCTGTCATGGAACTGGCAGAAAGTTGCTCCCTAGTCAAAGGAGCTGATGAGCAGAATTAAATTTATCCAAATCAACCTCTATTCTGGTACACACCCAAGCAGAATTCTGTGACGCCTTTGAAGGCGCAAACTAGTTAAAATAAGGACACAGGACAGAAATAGAAAGCAAACTATAATAGTCAATAGGACAGACTGCCTGGGAAATAAAGCATCTCTCTGGCACTTTCTCAAGTTTCTGTATTTCCTAAGCTGAAATATTCTGAAGGATCCATGTTTTTGAAGGCCCCAGTTACTGGTACTGGATGCTGGGAACTCCCAGACCCTTTAAACTGCAGCAGAAAGCTTCAGTAAGCAGAGATGACATTCCTAACTACAGTGTTAACATTTAACCCTTTGTTCCAACTTTCAGATGTCGTGTCTCTTTAAAGCACACTTGATAGTACTGCAGAATAAAACAAGGTTCATTCACTTTTGAAAAGCCCTTTAAGCCCACAGCGTGATGACAAATGTTATATTTACATAAAAACTATTATTAGAGAGATGACTAGATGTTACCATAAGAGCAGTAGCTCCACATTAACAGTTTAAAGCATCTCTAGCTGAACATTTTGATCTGGTAACAAACATAGGAAACAAGATGTGACAGACCAGTTCAGCATGTCCCCAGCCACTGCAGCAAGCCTCACCCTTGGTAACCTCAGTGTGATGTTCACAAGCAGCTCACCATCAAGAATATATGACTTTGAACTACTGAACTTGTCCTTCCTGTCACAACCTGACAGACATGAGAGGACATTGCAAGGAAGCTTCTTAAGCCTGCACTTTGGCCCACCTGATCTGCAATTAAATGAACTCGTCATGACCCGCAGTGCTGAAGCAGACTTCCCTTCATATCCAAAGCAACACAAATAAAACAAACATAACACATGTCATGGACAGAAACCCAACCACAAATGTCACCCAGCCTGTGAGCAATTCTTTTAAATTACTTAGAAACCATGCAAGGAGTCCTACCTCATAGGTCAAGGAAGGATCAGGGGAATCATCAGTACAGTGAATAAATCTGGAAAAGTAAGGCACAGGCTTCAAAATCTGCTTTACATGGAAGATTTTAGCTGTAGTGAGAAAAATAACCCCAAACTGTGAAACTTAAGAACTACTGATAAATTATTTCCAATATGTACAAAGCAAGTAAATGCAATACGTAACAACAACTCTCCTTTCGACAATTATCATGGGAAAAAACCAGAATCATCACCTCTTATATTCTAGCAATTTGGAAGCACTTAAATCTGGACAGGGATGTGTCCAAAACATCAGTGTTGATTCACTGTTGATTTACTTCTGTTTGAATCAACAGCACTGCTCTTTTCCCCTTGTATTGTTATGTTGGCATAACTGAATTCTCAAAAAACCCAATAAACTTGAGCAATCTAATCCAGTTTCACTGCAGCATGTTTTCCCAAGTACTTTTAATGTTTAACTTTGCAAACCACACAACAGAGACACATCATCATGCCTTACAGCAGTTCATTTCCATGAATAAAGGATGCAAAACAGCACTGCTGCTCGGCACTCCTGATTCCATTGCATGGTATCTTTCTAAATTAAGAGCCTTAAGAAATACTCTTACAAATCTCTTGAGAGTGGGAATAAACAAAACTATTTCCACAACTTCAAGCAGATGTCAAGGTTTTGTCCCTTGTGAGGAGCTGACTCTGTTGGTCTCCTTTCAGGGGCTAGCAACAATGGCAGTTACAAGCCAAGTCAATTTTCATGTACCTTTTTGTCATTTTACAGTAAACCTCGCAATAGATTCTGTAACTTTCAAAAGGTATTCACAGAAGAATATGTGTTTCTCTCCCAGTTCTACTCCCCGACCTTATTGGCAACAAACTACTTGGAAGCACAGAACTGTGTTAAGGGTCACTGCTGAGCAATAGTCCTAAATGCAATATTTATAGGATCTCCTTCTGGCAGTGAACTTCATTCAGCAACCCAAAAGTCTCACATAAACATTGCATTTGTAAGACATGGCTGCCCAGCCTTTGGTTTGAAGTGAAGAGCTATTGTAAGAGTTCATTCTGTATGCTGCCAGCAGAAATAAATTTCACACATTTTAGTTTTAGACTTTAATATCTCCCAACACACAGAAAAGTAGGGCAATACAGGCAGGCTTTCCAAAAGCACAGTGATCAAACACATCATATATATATCTGTAAGCCTGTATAAACAGATAACATCCTTCAACTACAGTTTAGATTCCCCGCAATTTAAGATCTGTCAAGGCAACAGAAACAAACCCATGAGAGCTCACAGTTTCGCAAGACTCAGAATTCCTCCCTTACTAGAGTATATGCTTCTCATGCTGAAGAAAATATCCCCCCCACACACAAAGCCAATAATAAACTCTATCTACAAAGGCACCTGAAGTCCAGCACATGGAGTTTTACAGTGCCTGCTCATGAGGACCTGTATTACCTCTCATAGACTCCATATCTGAGACTGGGGTACCTGCAATCTGCTTCATTCCAGTAAGTCTTTTCCAGCAGTGAAAAACCCCCAGCCTTATAATCAAAATGATTCCCTAACTCAACCCTCAAATATTTTGGGTAAGAGCTATGTGAGGAAGGATGGTTCCTCTTTCCTTTTAAGACAGAAAATTAAATCCTTTGGTTCCATCCCAAGCCCCACGGACTGTGCAGGTATCACTGCCAAATCAAGCAGAAAGGCAAAAATACTGCAAGACACAGTAAGGTGATTTTTTTTGAGCCTTAATGACACAGGACTAAGTAGAAATGAGGAAAAACAGCTGAACACAGCACGAGACAAAATAAACTCATGTTTTTGTAATATAATTTTCCTTCTTAATATTATCATGAGTTTTCATTGACAAAAGGTCACTTTTGTTTGGGGAGTAAATTTTGGGTGACTTGAGGTTGCAATTTTGTATTTCTTACCAGCTCATTGTAGCATTTATTGCTGAGACCCATCTGAACTCGTGTATTACAGATGGGCTTTTGATCTCTAGAGGCACAATACTAAGTGGGGTGGATTCAACCCACATCCTATTCAGGTTTGCATGCACTTGAAAGAACAATCAGAAAGATGTCAGGAACCCCAAATGAGACATGCCTGGGCTGTATTTTCTGAAGCATCTGAAAATTGTCATATTGAATACTATGGGTGAAGGGATCAAACTCTTTTGCTGTGTTGTGGTCAACAGCTTTTTTACAGAGTAGTATTCAGAAGTCAAGACCAGAAGGATCAAGATGTCTTTATATGTGGCAGCTCAATGTCAAACTCCAAATGCAAATACCTGACCACAGGACACGCTACACAAAGTCATTATGCAGGTCAGTTTTCAACACTGAGAAAAGCAATTTAATAAAGGTTGGCAAGTTTCTCCAGTACCCACCCTGCTAAGAACTCATCTGCAAATCACTGAGATAATTATGAACTATTATGAATATGATGAGAGTTGTACAATTTATTCTGTACCTGATACTTCCCAGCTATTATCTCACAGTTTATTTTAAAACTTTATTAAAAAAAAAAAAAAAAGAAAAAAGGAGAAGCTTTTAACAGCCTTTGAACTGTATCTTTATTCCTTGAATATTAAACCTTGCTGGAACTTTGAGGCTAAAAGAAATAGGAAATTAATGCACCACTCAAAAGAGAATCTTGTACTACACTGTAAATTGCTAGGAAAAATGGGCGAGAGTAAAACCTCAAGGAAAAAAAATCATCATCAAAGGTCTCATTTTTCACATGCTCTCATGTGGAACTGCCTACCTTGAAATAATTTATACTAAAGCCTAAATTAACAGCTCCTGCAAAAAGATACTGGCGTGCTAAGGCACATTCTTCATGATCCAACACTGCCTCCTATGCTCTATTAGGAGAAGGCAGGCTATTATTCCTCCACATCTCAAAAAACTTTGAAACTCCCGTACAGTTTGGAATCCAATATTAAAAGCATTAAGTCTGGCATCAGAAATGTTGTCAGAATGCAAGGGCATTATCACATCATTAGAAGTACTGCTAATATTTCTACCAGTCTCAAGGTGAGCAATCAACCATGTTTTAACAAAACATAGTCCACCCAGTCTCACAATAAGGAAGAAAACTGTATTTTACACCAATACATCCATCAGGGCTATACAGAGCTTTTTGCTCAAAAGAGGAATTTTAATCACTTAACAGAAATGCCAGTTAGAAAGGGTTTTTTTATCACACATAATAAACACTAAATTTCTGAAAGCCTACATTACTGCCTGAAAAATTAACAAGATGCCACCCACAAGATTTTATGAGAATTCAGCTCGGGAAAATACAATGCCGACTTTGAAGCAGAAACAACATCCACTGCATTAATGAGTATATCACTCTGAAGTCTTTGCTACTTGTTTTAAATTAACATGCTGGAAAGGGAATTCATTAGTCTGAACTTCTCAACCAAGGTGTCAGCATCATGAGAATCCAAACTTTTAAAACAGTCAAGGCAATTTATTCATGCTCAGCACATTTGCATTGAGTCCATATTTTTTATTAGTTTGTATTAAAGCATTATTACATGGCTGAAGTTTTCTCGAAACTTGAGATAGTTGAGAATTACAACCAGAGCATTTCCTGACCTGAACAATTTTTAGAGGCAGATAGGAAATGGGAGAGGAAAAAACGGGCAATGGAAGTGGTTTGCCTTAAGTCCTGCATCACTGGCTTAAATTTCTAGGTTAAAACTCAGATCTACAAATTGCCATTGCAGCATGTTTACCATATTAAGACCCACAAAGTAGATACTTAAGTTCATACGGTTGAACAGGACATAAAACAACAACAACAAAAAAAGGGCATCCAGCATTTCAGCTGCTACTTATGCAGGGCAAGAAACTTTTAGACCATACTGAGTATTATTGATGAAGTAGAAGTATAGTGCATTTCTTCCCCCTCCAAGTAGTCCTTCCAAGGGATTTGGATGCATTATGTATGTAATTTTCATTTATTCAGCACTTCAGGTTCTTATGCCAGCTACATTTCTGCTGGCTAAGGACTAGTGAACAGGCAGCTAATCAATAGTATAATTAGGGACGACCACTGTAAAGATTTAGCAATAATCATTGCACTGCTTGAGGACATTCTGTACAAATAACTTTGTAATTTAGAAATACCAAGCAGAGACTGGACAATAATATATGCTTTAATCAAGTATGATATATTCATCAATTACAAGATATACACAGAGCCCAAGGTGATTTCCCACAATCACGTCATAAGCTTTACTTATTTACCACCTTAGTTGTGCCATCTGGTGGTCTTATGACATTGGAAAAGAAGCCTAAATGGGCTGGACCAGTGGAGTTTGAGGTGTTGCCTTTCTGCAAGAGGTTTTTCTCCCACAGCAGGATCAGGAAAAGGGAATGTGCCTGCTATGGGCTGCTCAGGTGAAATCACTGATGGTTCAAGTCAACAGCCCTGCTGTGAAACCTCCCATCACAGCCAGCAGAATGTCCTCACTGCCTCTCCCACCAAGCCAGTGCTGAGTGCAGGGGGTGAAGAGCTGAGGCACTGACTGCAACTGATACAAGATTAAACCAGACAGAAAATGCACTGATTTCAGTATCTGTGAAGGTGGCTGAACCAGTTCATTCTACCATACAAAGAGTTGCCACCCTTGTGATTTGAAAATCAAGTGGCCCTTGCTGAACACTTGCTTGTCTCCGAGACTCACTAGAAAACAGTCAACCAAACAGGAATTCTGCAAGGAGCTCTGGGTACTTTTTGTTGGACCTCTTTATACATGAGGACAGTAAATACAAACTCCATATTATTTAACATTCACAAAGGGATGATGTGTGCAGTTCTTTTCAGCCCCACAAGAATCAGCCCTGAAAGCCACTGCAACAAAAATTTTACTGCTCAGCTCTGTGAGCAAGCCATCCTCCAGACAGCCCACCTCTCATTAGGGGAAACCATGAAAAGCAGCTCCTTGGGAAGGCACCAAAGGCTTCTGAGAATTCACTCACCTCTGACATGTAAACTATAGATTTCTCACCTCCCCCATTCCTCTCTGTGACCTCAGAATCATGAATTTCTCTCTGTGACCCCAGAATCATGAATTCTCATTCTTCACAATTGTTTCCCAAGCCAAACATACTCTCAAACTGTTTTATCACTCCAATATCTTATCCCCTCCTCCTCAGTCTCTTCCCCAGCACCTCCAGACGATGAAAAATCCAACATCAGAATTGGACTTACAGCCTTGCTGTCAACAGCCCCCCTTTTTTTCATGTACCAAAAACTGAGGGATGAGAGTCTCTAATTAGAGTTGCAGGAATAAAAAAGAAGGCAGATGCACAGCATTAATGTAACTGGTTTCACACTTAAAAACCAAAATTTTTATCAAGACATAAGCCACTTGACATGAAACTTATACCTGTTAACCCTCTATAAGGCACCTAGAACAGTGCCTCTGCATTTGACTGAGTCTCCTAAAAATTCCTTTAATGGAAATAAACATTGAATAACTATTGGAAAATAATCTCTCAGATACCAAGCCATGGATTGCCCCTTTTCTTTGAAATTCTGCTTGTCTGGGGGAAAAAAAAAAAAGAAAAAAGTAACCATAGTAACAGAAATATCAACTCCAGTAATCTCATTTTCTTTCAGAAAAATGCTGTATTTTAGAAATGAGTGACATAAATCAATGAGATGCAGGTACTACAGGAGGAAAGTGTTCCTATACAATTAAGTACTCCCTTCATCTGAGCAGATTAAAAACAACCCCAACCACATATATTTTTAATTTTATCTGTAACTGCTGTCCTTAGTCTTCTGGAATGCATTTGTTCCAAGAGCTACAAGAACTTGGGTTCAGAACAAGCTCTAGAAATATGTGAAATAAGTTAGCAGAAGTCTCAAGCATCTTCCAGGCAGCCACACAAACCTCAACAGCTTTAAAATATGAAAAGGACACAGTAAAGTCACACTGTATTACCGTAAGAAGTGGCACCAAAAAGGAGGTTAGCAACAAGTAAACACCAAAAAGGGTGTGAAGGCAAAAAATCTCAAGAATACAACATGACTTGCTCTGGGAAGGTAATCAAAAAAATATGGTCTTAGTCCATAGTGTCAAAGCACACCGGCTGCATGTGCTGCTTTAATGTCTTTCTGGTTGATTTTGGTTTTTTGTGGCTGTGTAGAACTAAGATTATCTGCTGGAAATCTACTTACGGCTGAGTGAGGTCGCGAGTTATGAAGTCTGAACTCTTGAAAAGGAGGAAGATGTCACTGAGAGCTTTACATTTCAGAGAGCTGTTCATTGCTATCCAGTAGGCATCCTAAAGAAACACAGAGATTACCTGAAATACACCTTTGCAGGAGGAACTGCAAACTTCAAGTCTATCTAAATATTATGCAACATTTGAAATACGTGCAGAAAAGTTGGTGGTTTTTTTATTTCGAGGAAAACTTCATCAGTGGTTAAAAGAGACAAAATAGTTATTTTTTTCTTATGAATACTCTGATGAAAGCAGTGCAAATTCATTTGCAAAAGTAAGTTTTTGCCTCATTGCTTCCAGGAATTTTCTTGGAATGCTTGATTGAACACAATGTCCCTTGAGAACACAAAATATTTGGGTGCACTCATCCTTACGGTATACTCAAGAGTACCTAAAATTAACTGGAGGCAAGTTTATTGCCTTTTTTTGAAACTGTGGCACTTTTCATTTTTATACCAGGTAAAGTTTTCAAGAAGAAGAGCCTGCCCATCACACAACCATCTGTGACCAGGATACAGATTTTAGATAGGAAAGTCAGTGCTGCTATGCATCAACCTCCCTAAAAATGCACCATCACACCTAGTAATAGACAAAATATCAGCAAAGTGCTGGATTCCAGTTAGATTAAAGAATCCACTTCACTGATATCTTGTGTATCACTTCTTCCTTCAACAGAACCACTAATCTCTTCTTTCCAAAGCACTGAGAGAAAACAAACATGAAACATTCTGTATGACAACGTCTGTTACAAGTTCTGGGAGTCAGCATTCTTACCCTTGGGGCACTCCAGTTGAGTTTAGGAAAAACACTGCCACCCAAGGAACTTATTGCTTCCTGAACTTTAGCTGTGAACTCGGGAAATTCTGGTGCCTGAACAAAGAACAACAGCAAAAATATAAACTTCAATACATTTAATGGTGAAGTGTTGCCATCTTCTAAATACTATTAGAAATACATATTGCATTAGAAATAAGTCCAAAATCAGTATGAATCCCAGAAACACAGCATACAATAAAATCACTTAAATTAATCACTTTATCAAATCTGTCATTCTTTCAATCAGAGAAAACTGAAAATGCTCCCAGTTCTAACTCTCATTACTAGCTAGTATAGTGAACTTCAGGAGAAAACCCAAAACATCGTAACAGTCACCATGAAATCTGCAACAGCTGGCAAAAATACAAGTCAAATAACCAGAACTTAAATCCTTACCTGTTGGTTTACATGCCATGCTAGATTATTGTATACAAATAAGATCCAGTAATATTTAAACTTCTGAAGAGTGATTTTAGAATTAAACATATCTTTATCAATTCATAGGCAATTTGAGTGACTGGGCTCATTTAAACTCTAGTTTTATAAAATGTTAGTAATACTTTAACTAATTAGGTCTTAAAGTAGCTGCTTAACAATATATTGATTCAAAATAGAGGACACACTGCAAAGGTTGGACTAGAAAATCTTGCCATGTAAAGAACATTGAAAATATAAGATTGAGATTAAAAAAAAAAAAGAAAACAACTCTTCAGGTTGCTCCAAACTCTACCCTGAATGGGGTGCTACAGAAAAATAACAGGTTGCTGACCTTTAAAATAATATGAAAGGATTTGAAGCATATGTCAAAGACTTTTCATGTAACAGGATTTATAGCAAGAAGTATATAGGAACATTATTTCTGCCTATTTTTAAACTCAATTTAAAAGTAACTTCTAGGATAAAGCTAATTGCTGCCTCTTAAACAACAAAACTCTCACAGCCATATAAGTGAAGAAAAAATCTCATACATTCTGGCATCTCCTCACTGCAGCCTCCCAAAATGAAAACACTTAAAAAAACCTTCTCACATTTTAGTGCAGTGACCTAGACTGAACTTCAAGCATTCTGAACCTTTCCTTCATGCATTACCTAGTCTCCATGGGAAACTACACTTGGAAAACTCAAAAAAACCCACTTCTCTAATTTTATTTTTAGACTTTTCAGTCGATTCTAGAAAGTGTAACTGCAAGAAGTAAAACTCTTCATCCACTGCATTCTGATCCAAGCTTCTCTTGTTTTGACAGGAATCAGGAGTCCTACTATATATGTAATACCAGCACACACTAAGCCTCCTTGGGAAAATGTTACCAATGTGTCACTTGATTAACACAAGGGGATAAATATACACACAAGAGGAAAATTCTACAACTGCATAAACAAGCTGGACTCCATCAATCGCTGAATTTTGAATGCCTGGCCTTGTAACCATTAATATTAATGCAAGTTGTTTCAAAACAGAATTTTCGGCCCTTCCACTACCCTCATGAGGAAGCTGTAGATTTACCAAGATACACTAGAGGCATGTGCTCTTCTGACAGGTAAATACCTCTTGATTATGTATTTCCTTATTGTGTTCTACATTATAACAGAACCTGATTCAAAACTCTGGTATTACTTATTTAACATCATTACCATGAGCTTTGCAAACCACATGATGGATCCTAAAATTCTTGTTTTAAGTAATTTCCAATTTAAGGAATCTAGGTTATCAAAGGTTAAATATTTGAACTGAAGATTAATCAGTGTGCACAAATTTGCAATGTATTAGTTTTAAACTCTAGGCTATATAATCTGTGCTAGCAGAAGCACCACTCAAAGCAGGGTTGTGATTATATGGCACCTAATCCAACATGAGCAATTCCACACCCTAATGAACATTAGGGAGCTGAAGGACTGACAAGGGCCCTGAGTATTTTAACTGTGACAGTGGAAGGGCAACAGCAAATTTCAAAAACAGATGTAAGAGAATGTGGAGAGAAAGATCAAGAAAGCCTGGTTTGCATCCATCATGATCTTGATTCCATGTGCAAGGAGACCATAAAGACAGGAAAAGAACAGAGAGATGTACTTAGAAGAAATAATGGCACGTCAAGAGAAGAGCTGTGAAGACTGAGCTGCAGGGGCTTTGTTTCTTCTGCATCCAGTCTGATTAAATAATTTGGAGATACTCAAAGTGGTGAAAATGAAAGACAGCTATATTTAGAGCTGTACTGAAGCTCATTTCCTAGAGTCTAACAAGTGTATGATTGTCAGGGATGAGGAAAAAAGTGTTTTATTTTAGTTAAATAAAATTAAGCCAGTAAAACTTTTTTGACGTTACAGACATCTACACTGCCATCCATCTAAAATGGTCTGAAAAATGTTAAATACAGCAAGAGATATCTCTAACCAGCAACAAGTTTGAATCACAAGGCTGCAGAAAGGAAACTGCTGACAAACCCACACCAGCCTTTTACAGACCTTACCTTAAGTGTTGTAGTGTTCTCATCATCTGACCACTGTTCAAAATAAGAACAAACCAAAGGTTACCAGTTTCCTGAGCCATCCATTATAATTATGAAAACATCAGAATTCATGCAGCCTTTTACAACATGTAGATGAAATCATTGCCCCAGACAGCACAACATCACCATCCTGCAATTATTTTGGCTGTAAAGTAAGACAGGAAAAACAGTGTATACTCAGCAGAACTACTACTCTGAAGTATTGATAAAAAGATACCTGTATATATTTCAATTGTGATTTATATCAGGAAGATGGACATTTCAGACCTCAGTCTTCCCTATCCACAGCTTGTCTCCAGCTATTGCATCCTTAGACCCATGATCCATTAGTTTCACTTTTATTTCTTTTTAATCTCCTTGTTGTGCCTTCTGTCACCTTGTACTTAAGACATTTTTCAGCGTTTTCCCTCTAGAATGGCCTTCTGAGTTATTATGGCCTCAGAAACTTTCACTGTTTCTTGAAGCAACTACTCCAAAAGTACTCCCAATTTTTCAGGGTATGAAACAGCATTAAGTTCAGTTTCAACATTCCCCATTCATTATTACAAATGCAATTATCAAGAAATGAAAAATAAAAAAGTCTTCTGTGAAAGAGCATAGAAGTATTTTAAACTTTCCCTGACTTCACAGCCCAAGTGCTCACATTTCTCTGTTTTTCATGGCAACTACCACATGATAATTATTTCTGTGAAGTACTCTCTGCACCTATAAATTACGCAGAAAAAGTTGTAATTCATATTTTTCTCAATAGACTTGACATTAATTTGCATTTCACACTGACCTGTATCTCCTCTGCATCATCACTCCCCTCCTGAGCATGACTTGGTGGATCTTCTCTAAAACAAAAAATTAACAGGAAAAAAATTAAGCACTGGAGTTTGACTTGACCACATCCATTACATTTCCACAGCATTTCCAGCTCTTGGTGTTAAAATGTTTTCATAAGGAGATTAAACCTCAAAACCCTGTCAGAGAAAAAACAGAGAAGCCAGTACTGAAAACTGAAGACCAAATAGCTGGCATTAGGCCTAGGTCCTACCCTGAACACTCTCCTTTTTCAAATTAGCAGATCAGTTTTTTCTCTAAAACAACATTAACTGAAGCTTTTCAACACCCTGTTAATGATCCTTTTCCAGCTTTACTGTACTCTGACACAAACACAATTTGAACTTTTTTTTTTTTAGTAAGTTCAATTTAAATTACATTTACCTCCATCCTCCCCTTCCAAGTAAAATTTCATAAACCTTGAGTTTCAAATGTTGACCTGTGAATTTCTGGCTCTGAAAAGAAAATGTCCTCACACACTCAGCACACAGACAGAAGAAGATCCTATGGAAAGTGAAGAGTGTAGCAAACAGGGCAAGGTCAAATGAACATCCCTGCCAAAAGACAAGCCAAGTCTCTGCAGACCCTCAATGCACTTCCATAGGGATGAAATCATCAATCCAATGTTTGAGATCTAGAGCTCAGAGAGGGGTGCACTGAAGGTAAGAAGCAATCTTGGCCTTGACTGCAAGAAGATCACAATAACTTACAGCTAAGAAAATTCAGCTCAGAGAAAAAATGGTTTTCAAAAGGAATTTTAACGGCAAACATCTTAAACATGTAATTTAAGTCAATCATACAACTGTCCATTAGCCCATTGAAGACAGCAAAATTGCAGAACACAGCTGTTAAGTCAAACCTTCAATTTCAGCCTTTCTGAGGGCTTATTAAAATAAAGAGCTGCTGCTAAATAAATTGCACAATTCGGCAAAAGCAGGTGACAATATTACTTCTGATCTAAAATGGTTTAAAAACAATTCTAAATTTCTGGATACCCTTTAGTAAGAAAAATAATTCAGAAATTAAAAATTAAACCCTTTCATCTTTACAAGGCATTTAAACAGCTTTAATGTTTATGTAAATTGATACCTGATAAATCAGACCAAGCTCCCTTTCACTCACAGCCTCACTGGTTGCTCTGCAAGGGGCAAACTACCAGTTAGGGAATCCTGGAGTGAGGACTGATTTCTGGGTTTGATCATTAACAAGATGCATGCAGCAACCATTGCACAAGGAAACCACACAGTGAGATCCTAGGCAGAAACAACCATCAAGAGTGTTCTTATCAACTGTTCCTGCCATCTATCCACCTCATTCTTCTCCATCCAAAATCCTGGTGTGAGTGTACATACAGGACATTCAGCTTTGTCATATGCATGGATTACACATATGCAAATGATTATATAAAATGTTACTAATTATTGAGTTTGTATAGAGCTTATTATATTGAGAACTAAGCTCAGGTAATGTCACTTCACTCCTGGACTGGCATGGGATGGGTCAAGCCTGAGAACTGTACACAAGCAGATCCAAAGAACCAAACACAAACTAGAAGCTGAGCATCCCAGAGACTGGTACACCCCTCAAAGAAAAGTGGAGAAAAAAAATGAAAGGCCTGTGTCCACTTGGTCTGGAATGAATTGTAGTTCAGGGATTTCAGGATCTGCTTCAGGCAGCAGCAAATCCAGCTGTACTAACAACAGTCAGCCCATTCACATGCTCACACAGTGTGAGGTTTACTGCAGTCACAATGGTCAAATTTAAAAACTCATTATGCTCAATACAATATGCATATACAAAATGGTGCTGTGAATATAAAATGGCATTAATATTTGGAAGCTGGGGCGAAAACACACTTTACCTTCCAGAAACCACCAGTGTTCCATCATCCAGCAAATATTCTTTCACATTCTCTGGCAGGGGAAGTATAACACTGGAAGAAAAGTGAAAATCTCTTTAATACCTTATTATTACTTCTGTAATAAAGTCCTAGTGGAATGAAAGAGTTTGGTTTTTTTCATAGCACATACCTCAAAAATACTATGTTTTATTCTCTAACATTATGGAAGAAAATTCTCTTTCATCCATCTTATCCCTCACCCAAAAAAGCAATGCCTATTTTCCCCCCTGGGAAGTACAGGACAAAAAATTTTAGATGAAATAAACAAAAAGGCCCCACTCCTTCAAAGCTCTAAGAAATTCCAAGTAAAATTGTGTGCAGCTTGTGAGGAGACAACATGTTGCTCAAACTAAAGGTTTTCCTTCTGAAATTCAAATCAAAATTTGCCTATGCCATCCTAATGTTCCAAAAATGCAAGACTATCACTAAACTTGCCAAAAATAAGCCTGTATTAAACACTAAAAAAGATAAAAGATCAAATGCTTTGATTACTACAGGCATGATGTCAGCACTTTTTGATCCTACAGGGCAGCTATCTCGACTTTCCTGAGCTACTGATAGTTCTTGTAACCATTGCATGACCTGCAGCAGCACCTTAGAAACTGCAGAATTTCCTGTGGCTTCCAGAAATACACAGGAACACCAAGCTGGCCACTTGGGTTGGATCTATTTAGTCACAGTTTAAGTAGAAAGGTAGGAACAGTAGGATTTGGATACTAGGACCAGTGTGGATTTCTTCTGACACTCAGCATGGAGTCCCACCAGAAAAGCAGGAGCACAGGGGTACCTGGCCTGCCCAAAACACTCCCTTGGGATGTAGAGACAAGGCCCCAGCTCCTGGGACTGCAGCTGATGGCTCAATCAATCCTTCAGCACCTCTACCCCAGCTCTGCCCCACACAGGTCCCCTCCATCTCACCCAACCCTGCCCCAACACAAGCTTATTTTCACCCCAGCCCAGCCCCACAGAATCCCAGAATGGGTCAGGTTGGAAGGGACCACAGGGCTCATCCGCTCCCTGCTCAAGCAGGGCCATCCCAGAGCACACAGCTGTGTCCAGAAAGTTCTGGAATATCTCCAGTGAGGGAGACTCCAGAGCCTCTCTGGGCACCTGTTCCAGTGCTTGGTCACTGCACAAGACAGAAGTTCTTCCTCATGCTCAGGTGGAACTTCCAGGGCATCAGTTTCTGCCCTTTGCCTTCTATTGCTGGGCACCACCAAGCAGAGCCTGGTCCTTGCTTTGGCACCCCCTCTTTAGATATTTACATGCATTAATGAAGTCCCCTCTCAGTCATCTCTTTTTCCTTCCAGGACCCGAAGGGAACTTGCAGGAAAGATGGTGCAAGACTATTTACAAGAGCTTGTAAAGCGCTTCCGATTGAGAGTGTTGGTTTAGACAGGTATTAGGAAGAAATTATTTCTTGTGAGGGTGGTGAGGCCCTGGCACAGGCTGCTCAGAGAAACTGTGGCTGCCCCATCCCTGGAGGTGCCCGAGGCCAGGTTGGAAGGAGCTTGGAGCAACCTGGTCTAGAGGAAGGTGTCCTTGCCCATGGCAGGGATCTGGAACCAGATGATCTTTAAGGTCCCTCCTAACCCAAACCATTCTGTAATTCTCGAGGCTGAACAGGCCCAGTTCCCTCAGCTTTTCCAGTCCCTTAATCATGCTCGTAGCCCTGCACTGGACCCGTTCCAGGAGCTCCACGTCCCTCCTGCTCTGAGGAGCTCAAAACCGGACACAGCACTCCAGAAGAGCCTAACCCTGTGAGGGGAGGAGCAGGACACCCTCCCTCGCCCCACACTCCTCCCCAGCCTCACCCCACACCGAACGGGGAGTGGATCCGCCCCCACCCTACGGCCCGCACCGCCTCTCCCAGCGCCCGCCGCCCCTCACCGCCCACACCTGCGGATAGTGACGGCCTTGAAGAGCGGGTACCACACGGAGAACTGGCAGTGCGCCACCTGCTCCTTCTTCATCCTCCTCTTCCTCCTCCTCAGCCCGGCGGTTCCCGGAAGCTCCCGCTCCGCCCGGAACCTCCCGCGCGGCTCCGGGCGCCGCCCGGCGCCATGGCCGGCGCACAGGGCCCGGCTCCGCCCCCGCCGCCCCAGCGCCGCCCGGCGCCGGCCCCGCCGGAGCTCCCGCAGCGCTGCCTCCGCTCTGCCCCGAGCCCAGGAATAGCTGAGTAACGTGTTATCCTTTTAGGTTCTGCTGTCCTCCGCGTGTGCCCTGCATGGAGCTGTTTCATAGCCTCGTAGGGGTTGGAAGGGACCTTAAAGATCATCCTGTTCCAATCACCCACTGCCATGGGCAGGGACGCTTCCCATGAGACCGGGTTGCTCAAGGCTTTGTCCAACCTGGCATCCACAGCTCACTGAGCGATCTGTTCTGGTCTCTCACCGCCCTCACAGTAAACGATTTCTTCCTAATATCTCACCTAAATTTCCCCCCTTTCGATTTGAACCCATTACTCCTTGTCCTCTCACTACAGTTCTGATGAATAGGCCCTCTCCAGCTTCCATGCGGCTCCTTCAGGTACTGGAAGGTGCTCCGAGGTCTCCACACAACCTTCTCCAATTTTCTCAGCCTGTCTTTGTAGGAGAGTTGTTCCAGTCCCCTTGTCAACTTCCTGGCCTCCTTTGGACTTGCTCCAACCTTTCCAAGGCCTTGTTATGTTGGGGACCCAGAAGTGTGCGCAGAGCTCCAGGTGGGCTCTCACAAGGGCAGGGGAGAGGGGCAGAATCTCTGGATGCAGCCCAGGACACCTTTGGCTTTCTGGGCTGTGAGCGCACGTCGTCGCCTCGTGTTAAGTTTTTTATCAACCACTATTCCGTTTTGTTCAGTCCCAAGTGAAGCATTGACAGAGTAGTATGGGGGATTTTAAAGCCCCTTGGTTCATGTTGTGTCTGTGTCTGTGTGTCCCCTGCACGGCGTTGTTCCCATGCGATGTTTCCTCCCGCGCTCTCACCTCTGCACTTTGGGGATGTCCCCCCGAGCTGTGTGATACCTCAGCTGTTGGGAAGTTTGATAACACCTCGGAGCTGCCTCTAACCCTCTGCTGCTGCTGTGAGATAATCCTTGTTTGCTCTGCAGTTACTTTTCCGTGTTTCATTTGGCACTCTGTGGGTCATCAATGCTTCTAGATGCCATGATAAAATTGAATCATCCTCCCCCCTGCTTTTCTCCCTCCCCTCAACTTAATTGCTACTTAATTGATACTTTTTCTAGAATCATAGTGCTGAAGTGCAAGTAACAAGTTTAAAGTGCCTTAGGAGTTTTTAACGATGTGTGTCTTCAGCCTGGGTATCTGAGGTTGCTGTTTGTTAAATCGTGCATGATATGTTGCCAGTGTCTCTTTTACACATTCTTTGTAAGAAAAATCTGTATTTTGTCTGACCTTGACCTTGAGTTTGCCATGGGACCCCCAGTTCTGAGCTTCTATTAAATCTGGTTGCTGTCAGCTGGAATGTGTGTTCGGATCAGAGAATGTGTTCTGAAAAGTGATTTAGGAAAGCTAATCCATCTAAGTATTAATATTGAAGTATAGTTCTGATATATTGACTTCTCTCTTGATCTGATTGACAGACCTCAGTTGGCTTAAGATTTTAACTGCTGAGAAGGATAATTTGGAAACTGTAGAATGGCTGGATGCTGCCTTGAAAGGAAGCCTTTCAAAGAAGGGATAAGCAATGGGAATAAAGTTACATGTTTTATATATGGCATGTGTTTTTCGGGACAGAATTTGATCCCAGTTTGAAATGAATGGAAGAAATAGCATGATTTGCTAGCAGTACCTGTAACTCTGGGCACAAAAACTGCCAGACAAGGTGGAAAACATTTATTTTTCCCCATAATTGATAGTTTGAGGGCTGTTGATTCATGTTAAAGCAACTGATAAATGTGGGCACTTTGACATATTCGTAAGATTGCATTTATAGCTATTAAAAATGTGTATTCTTAGGGCTCATGTAATCCTAAATCAGGTAGCCAGGTTCCTAAGCTGCTGTATCAGCTGCATTTAATTTTTAACTCAAATGAACTCATATTTATATGCAGAGGGAATTTTATGAGATGGAAGAACTGCAAGACAAGGCATGTTCTGAAAGCTAAATAGGCCTTTAGAAATCTCACATTTTAGTGTTAAATTTAATTTTCAGTTGCAGCTAATTTTGTTTATGAACAGAAAATGCTGCCATCCTTGACAGCATGACTAACGTGAGATGCCAGAATTGCAGCCTTCATTTAACCAAACGGCATTTCAGCTTTCTAACAGCAGAAATTCTCACTTCTCTACTGCCAACTGAATCTGGACAGAAATACTGTTTTGGTGGAGCTTTTAAAGATGTCACTATACATAGAGTTACTGCACCCACTTGTGGAGGAGACCCAAACTACAGAAGCTGGGATAGATCAGCGTTCCCCTCTCTTTGAGGTGTTGACCCATTTTAGGATTTAGTGATAATTCAAACCACTGAAACTGTATTTTTTTTGTAGTTGTTTTAAGTAGAAAATCACTGTTGAATCTCTCAGGAGAGAGAAAGCTGTTTTGAAAACAGGTTCTGCCATGAGATGAGGTTCTAGTGTATTTTTTTTCGTGATATAACTGTGGTAATCCACGTTTGAGAAAGATACCCTGATATTTGTGCAGAGGGATTAGTGTGATCAATGGAACAGGATTTCCTGTGAGGGGAGAGTAAAAGAGGATGACTTAGCCCAATCCAAAGACAACTTTAACAAGGCTGTAGTTTTCTCTCTGCTCCTTTGATTTATTTATATTGACAATGCAAAAGGCTCTAATTCTTTCCAAATGTAGGAGGTAAATTTGCTGTAGCTGGGTATGTAAGGTTTTTGTGTTTTCAAAGACATCACACAGAGCCTCCTTTGACTGTTTCTCCTGGGCTGTGCTTCTTTTGCATATGTTTGGTGGAAAGCTTGGTCTTGTATTTGAGAGTCACAGCACGAGGCTATGGCCATTGTCCAGATAAAACTCTTCAGTCCTAAGAGAAGGGAGTTCCAACAATGGGAACGGCTGACTGAACTGCATTGGGATAGAAACTGGAACTGGAAAAGCAACTGAACAGTTTTTCATACAAATAGTGGTAAGGTAGATAATAAAACTGTGTTGTTTTGAAAAGGAGCTTCATTGCTTTAAGAGAATATTATAGAACATATTTTTGAAGGACCAGAATTTGGTTTAACAGGTCAGGGTTTCTTTTCAAGACTGATGTTACATAAAACCAATCTGCACATTTGACCTCTATGACCTACTTCATCAAAAACACTTTCTTACAACTTAAGAAAGAGCCTGCCCTGTGTACAGACCAGGGAAATGGTTTCATGTACTTTAGCTTTACTCCTGCTGATAAACAGAAATATTTAATCCTACCTGTTCCTTTTAACTACTCACAGCAAGTAAATGTCAATCCAGTATGTAAGAAAGCTGATTATTCTCTTAAGGTCTTTGATGTTTCACAAATGTGCAACAGATGTTCCCATAAAATGATAAAGATGAAATAAAAAATGGAAGTGCTAAAGTTGGGTGTGACAGAGAAGGTTTTCACACACTTTGGTACTGTTCATTGCTAGAGACAATGAGCCTTATTAATCCATAGCTGAAGTCATGGAAAGATTCTTTTTGACTTTATGGAAAGTTTGGAATGTTTGTAACCATCAATGCTCTGGATGATTGAGATCTTTAAGATTATCTCATCTCTCCTGGTGTCTGAACTGGTTTGTTTCTTTTCACTGGCTTTTGCTTATGATTCATGATGATGTCCAGGACTTCAGTATTAAGTTAATATCAGAGATGGTTTCCCTGGAATAAGTCTCTGTGCTGAAAGTGCCCTGTAGTTCCACAGTGACACAGGGTCAGTGTCTAATACAATTTTTTATTGCTGCCTGCTGTGTTTAGGCTGGAACTGGTTGGAGGGAGTGCATAATCTCACTTTCCTGGGGATGTGAGCTGAGGCACTGAGGTGCAGGTGCAGAGCCTTGCTTTGGGCATTTTTTAAATAAAATACTGCCTTTTGCATGGTGTTGGGCACATCATTCCCAGCAGGAGACTGGCATGCCATGGTCACACCAGCCCCACGTGCTGCACAGACTTGCAACACATTTGTAGTTTTTTGACCTTGTTTTTTAGTGAAAGGGTTGAGTCATTTACGTGTTTATTTGTGGTGTAAGGTGAAGGTAGGTTGTAGTTCTGATTTTTAATAGTAGATAGTTTTTACCACTGAAGTCCTCTTGGTAGGAGGGGTTTTTTTGTACTTTCACAGGGGAGTGCACATTCCTGTTGTGAAGACACTGTTTACAGAGCATTTCACCCAGATCAGAATGAAACTATTTGAAATGGATTAATTGTATGAGTGTCTGACATTTAAATAGTTAAGAAAAGTGTCTTCAGCCAGCATAGCTACCTGACAGCTGATAGGACTACTAAAACTATGCAACTCAGGGATTTGACCCAAATTTACATTTCTTCTTTGAATTATTCGACTCTGGAATCACTGGGTGGAGCTCAAAACACAAATTGAACTTGCCATCACACGTCCCTGACTTTCTCCAACAAGCTATATTTGTTAATTTTCAGTGCAGAAATGAACCTTTTAACTTTACACTGAAAGCAAATATTGATTTTGTTTCATATATATCTGGACTTTGCACAGGAGGGGAAAACCCTGACATTCCTGAAAATGGCAGCTGAGACATCCACAGAAGTTGCAAAACCAGCTAAACAATTCGTCCTTAAGGAAGAGGTACAGCGTGCTTGGGTTTGATGCTTTTTGTTGTTAAATAACAATTATTTGTAAGTTTGTGAGGGCAGAGTACCAAATGCTAGAGAGGCTGTATGTTCATAAAAACCTGTTCAGTAGACAAAACACTTCTTCCTGATTGTCAGAGAGTTTAGAAACATGTGACGTTCCTCTTTATTGAAATAATTATCCAAATTGTCAGTGAGGAGAGAGAAATCTACAGTGTTGCATTATTTTAAGCTGCTTCTCTTTTTTTTTTAGATTTTGTATCTGTTTCTTATATTGTTTCTTCAGGAGGTTTTTCAATGCTCAGAAATAATGCTGATATCTCTGAGCGACTTTACAACTCGGTGGGTTACAAATCTCAACAACAGTTTTTCAAACAGTCTTCTGGTTTTTAAGGTGGTGAACCACCAAGGGTTGCTTTAACAATTTAGGATTGTACCACATTATATGTTTTCTGAAAGGATTTGAATTTAGATAATTGGTGTTTTAAAGACATCAGTAAGGAAGTAGTAAGAATAATATCAGTCCTAAGAAAGGATTCTGGAGGTATTTCATTCTTATTAGATGCATTTTCACCCTAAACTGCCTATATTTGTTTCTGTTCCCTTTTAAGTGAACTCTTTAAAGTTAATCTTTGGTGTTAAGGCAGGTTTGGCAGTGTCCTGCTCTTGTTAGAACACAAATGTGATTTCTTTTATTTGTTCTTTACGGAATGAACACGCTCCTGTAATTTCTTCCGGGTACAAAGGCACAAGGAAAGAAGAGATTTGTTTGGATTATGTCTTTTTCTCTGGGGCATTATTTTAATTCAAGTATTTCACAAGCATAAAGGATTTAATTTTTATAATCTTTTTGGGTTTTCTATTAAGAGCTGGGCTTTTTGCAGGCAGCATTTTCATTTTATCCTCCTTTAGTTTGGTTTTGTATAGGTTTTTTATGGTTTTCTTCATTCGGTTTGTTGTTGTTTGGGGGTTTTTGTTTGTAGTGTTTTTTAGTTACTCTCTTTTAAAACGATGTGCTCTTTGGTATCACTGGAAATTTATAATTAGATCTTACATATTTTAAGCTATTTACTGTTTTCAACCATTCTGTGGGCTTAATACAGAGAAGTATTTACTTTCTTTCTGCCAGTGGCTGTTATATCAGGAGTGGTTCTGTAACTGTGCAGTAACAGTGTGGTCTGATGCTGGAATATCTTCCATGAAAGTGGGAGCTGGTCTTACTTCATTCTTCCTTTTTCTGGGAAGGCACATTCAGGCTGTTACAAGCAGATGTTTTTTGCCCATGAAAGAAATAGACAAAGCAATAAAAATAACTCATTTTAAAACAAGTTACAGTAAAAGAAGCAAACTGCAGGGCTAGTATCTAGGGATTTTTCTCTTTTAAATGAATTACATAGAAGATGAGGAAACATCATAGGGAAAATAAACTTATTTAGCCCAGGAAAGACATTTGGTCATAGTGTTAATGCCAAGCACTCACTCAGCAGCTCTCAGAATCTTAAAGGCAGGTATATATCACTCTCACAGCTGCAGAAAACATCAGTTACACAAGACCACAGTCTGGGATCAGAAAGGTTTCAGGGTAGTTTGGTTTTCAGTCTTGCATGCTCAGCTTTTGGGCTGTGCTCTTTGCTAAGGGGGCACTCGTGAGCACCACTGTAGCTGAAGTCTGTGCAGCCCAGAGACCCTTTTGCAGCTGATATATTACCCTTGCAAAATCCCACTATAAAATGAGGACTTTGCAGTACATAAAATCCCACTGAATTCATCAAAACTTGGTTATAAAACTCATGTTAAGAAACGCTACTGTCTTGGGGTTATTTTTTTATTCATATTCAAGAATTTAGAGTAGTTTTTTTTCTGTATTAGCAACAGGAATGCTGTTGCACATTCCTGCGTGGTGTTGTGATGCTGAAATTTGTCTTCAAAAGAACCTAAAAATAGTCGTGTTGTTTCTCCCAATTCTTTGGGATTAATTTTATAATGCATATAACAAAGAATTCTTTATTTTAGGTAATCGTAGAAAGACAATGGTTGAAGCTTGCAGAAACAACTTACACTGATCCCTTTGGGAAAACCAGGTAATTGCCTCTGTGGTATTCCAGATTCCCAATTGCACAGACTGGCCCCAGGCTAGAAAACACGAGCATTACAGGCACATCACTCCACATGAGATGAGAGCTATTCATTGGGAGGTTCCTTCAGAGTTCCTGCTGTTCAGAGAAGAGAATCTTACTCCAGCAGATGTGCAAGCATTGGGATTGAATTTAGTTCCCAGATCTCCTGGGCACATTAGACCTGGATTGTGTTGCATTTCCAGTTCTTTTTAAAGATGCTACACAGAAGTTCTAGCTGTGCAACTACTCTGTGACAGAGAGTCCATCCTGTGGCTTTTCTGATTCTTCATTATGGGCTCCTTTTTCTCTGCTGCTGGTGATGGATCTTGCATATTATTGACAAATTAATGTCCTCTTTATGTATGTTATCATTTCAGTCCAATTCTTTTGTACTCTTTAATTTTGCTGTATTTATGTAGGTGTTACAACATGGCTTTAGTTCCCTCCCCTCAATATGTTAGATTCTGTACTGATTGCTTTCTCTAGTGCCTCCCAGTTCATCAGCAGAGTATCCTCTTAAAATTAACAAGATTGGATCTTCTGTGTAACTAAAATTAACTATTTTCTCTCTCCCTCCTTAAGTAGGCAAAAGAAAACTATGCCATAGACATTTTATAGTGCCAGTGTGTGACAAGGCCTGCTTTGGTCTGCTGCTTCTTACAAGACTTCACTGTGTGATGGTACATTTTGCTTAAAATGAAAGTACCAAGGGTAGATGATGGTTTATGTATTCATTTGTTCTTTTCTCTGTTTAAACAGAACTTGGGAAACTGTAAAACGTACTGGCAACAAAAAGGGAGTTACAGCTGATGGTAAGAATTAGTGGCTTTTCCTGTTTGCATTTTTTTTCCCTGTGAAAGTCCTTCTGATAAGCTGACAATGCAGATTTTGAGCTGATCTGTCCCTGAATGAATGAAGATGTGGAACAGGTGGCTTGGCAGAGCTGGCTATACCCCTGAGCTAATGAAATGCTAACTAAAGTGCTGAAGAATCACAACTTTACTGGTGGGAGTGCCTTCCCAAGATCATTGTGTTCACATTAAAATGATGGAGCACTTCCAAAGACATCAGGGGTGCCCTGACACAGTAGCTCACAAACTGGTGACTGGGTCTGCTGTTTGGGTCAAGGGCTCCAGGGGCTCTTTGGGACATGATTTAGGCATGAAGAGTGTAGTAGAGAGTTCCCTACAGAGGCTTTCAAGCAGTTTCTGTAGGCAGGAGAGCCCTTCCCTGAAGTTCAGTCTTGCTTGGTATGTGTGCCTCTGGTTTGCTGGGGAGCTTTGAAGATCTCTCACCATGCATGATATAAAGACCTTAAATTCATCATTCAGGATTCTGGAGCAGGCATCTAAACATTGAATGCTCAGAGTAGCAGTGTGTAGGTTCCTTTCCAGATCTGGCACTCAAATTTCACTTTCTGCTGCACTCACATTCCATGTCCTTGTGTCTCCCGTGGCTGTGGCAGGTGTAGCAGTGATAGCAGTGCTGCAGAGAACCCTGCACTACGACTGCATTGTCCTGGTGAAACAATTCAGGCCCCCAATCAACGGCTACTGCTTGGAATTTCCTGCAGGTAAGTGGCTGAAACACTGGGATGAGTCTCATATGGTTCCGTGTATTTAGATGTGCTTGGAGTGTCAATCTTCATGTATTTTATAGGTTATATATATTTTATAGGTTAGACTTGATGATCTCCAAAGTCTTTTCCAACTTAATTGGTTCTCTGATTCTGTGATCTTAATGAAGCTCTAGCTGGAAAACCGTGCTGAGCTCCACATGCTATTCCAATATAGGAATATTTGATAACAAAAAAAAAAGAAAATAAGCTTGTTTTAGCAGATTGGAGAAAATTCCCTCCACTTCTTTCTCTGAGAGCCAAAGCATTCAGCTTCTTTCCCTCATGAGAACATTATTGTCATTTTTGGGGAAGGCAGCATGATTCTGTAGATAATTGGTTAAGGATGTTGGCAGCAGCGTAATGAATCCGGCGTAATGGAATCCTTCCTAACACTTAGCCCTCTGTATAGACAGAGTAGTGAGGATGTTTCCCCTCTTCCATAAAGCTTTGATTAGATCTCAGGGTGGATATTGCAGTTGAGTGGGAAGCTTTTAATTGTTTTTGTGTATTATGTATCTCCCAGGGCTCATTGAGGAAAATGAGTCAGCAGAAAGTGCTGCGCTTCGAGAGCTGAAGGAAGAAACTGGCTACAAGGGGGAAGTCGTTGAATGTACTCCAGGTCTTTGCTTTTTTTTATTTTTTCCCACCAAAGCTAATTCTGTCTTGATGGCTGCTCTAAATGTCTGAAATGCTCTAAACCAAAGGGAAAATCCAAGCAGCAAAGCTTATGCAGATTAGCAGGGTAGCATCTCATGGCTGTAAAAGTGAAACTTTGGTCCTTGATGTGAATCAGTTGCTGAACTTCTGTCTGAAGTTTGATGTCTGTAGGGTGGAAATTGCTATTAATTAAGATCCTTTACACAAACCTCAATTATTCAAGCTGTGATTTGGCATTTTAGTGTAAAGGTCTAAATTGCTGGACTTCAGTGAACAGCATCTGTGAACTTAGACAAAAAGAGCTGCATGATGCAGAGGTCACCCTTCTGTCAGCCGTGGGGAGCTGACAATACTGGGGTTCACCAGCTGGAAAGAAGAAAGGAGAGTAATTGGAGTAAATTCAGAGATCCTTTGGAGCATGGTTGTTCCAATCCTATGCTCCCTACATTAGATAAAATGAAAGCAAAATGAGGATCATAAATCAAACTCGAGAAGGTAGGTGAGGCAGCTTAGGATTTTGAGGAAATGTCATTGCAGTTGATACTTGTCTCTCAGCTATTGGGTACAACTGCACACTGGGGATTGGGAGAGGTTGGAGACAGGTGATGGCAAAATTAGACTCCAACAGACTGAGGAAGTCTGTAAGGAATACTTTACAGTAAATCTTTAGTCTTTTGAATGGAAAGTAAATTTGGCTGTGAAAACAAGTCTTGCCAGAGATCTATAAAAGAGCTGAGAGTTACAAAAACATTACTTCTGAGAATATGTGAGGACAGAGTTTTCACTATTCTTACAGCACTAATGCCTGCCAAATATATATTCTCCTATTGTATCAGATACATTTCTGTGAAAGCTTTTGTTAAAATGTCAAGGTACCTGACTCCTGCGCTGAAAAATGAACCTCTCCATGTGCTCATTGGCAGCTCTGTGCTTGGACCCAGGAATGTCAAACAGCACAACACACATCGTGAGCGTCATCATTAATGGAGATGAGGCTGAGAACACAAGACCTAAGCAAAACCTTGGTGAGTTTTGTACCATTTATTTGAAAATTTTGAGAAGATAACAAAACAATGGGTTTTAAACACTTAACCCCACCACTGCATCTCTTCTGTCCTAGCTAATTTGGATACTGCACATCCTTCCAATCACATCCTGCAGTCCAGATGAGCAGAGTGTGTCTCTGCTGAACTCACTGGGGAAGCCCAGATGTGAAGTGTCAGCTGTTGGCACACTCAGAATAAAACATTTTGGTGCCAAATTTCAGTGAGGGCCATCAGCACTTGTGAACCTAGATACTGCTCTCAGTTGTAGCTTCACTCTGGAAGTAATTGCAGTATCACTCACAGTCAGCCATCAAATGCTTTTTAATTGTAAACTCTGGTGTATTTCAATCCCTTAACTCAGTACTTTTTTCACTTGCAGATGATGGAGGTACGTAATGTGACTATGGTCTCATTGACAATGAGGTCAAGCATGATTCTTCGTATGGCAAGTTTTACTTAGAAAAAGTCAGTTAAAACTGGTTTTTATTTGTGCTTGGGTAATCTCCTGACCCTAATCAAACGTGCCTGAGGTTGACTTTGGCCTAGATGCAAATTCCTGTGGGGCATCATTGCGTCAATTATCTTTCCCAGTATTGCACCTATAGCACCAGGTATAGTATTTCAGGAAAAAGAGATTACTGACCCTCCCAACAGCTGTAGGTCAAGCCCTAAAGACAAGTAATTCAGAGAGACAGGGGAGGGGTTAACCAGCATAAATTCATCTTGAACAAACCCTTTGAGATGGTTTGGTCTTGAAATGCATCTCCAATCCATTTCTGTACCAGGAAGAGCCAAGCCAGTTTTCTTCAACAGTATATTTTTCATTCTCAAAAGGGAGGTTTCTCTTTTTGGGATTCTTATCCTTCACAGCTACCAGCTACACATTTTTTCCCAGCTGTTTTTCCAGCTTCTTTCAGCCAAACATCTTTTTTAGCAAGCCCAGTCACTTTCTTCCCCCATTTAATTGACCATTTTTGATATATGAAAGCTCAGAACTCTTGGATGGTGATGAGCATTCAGTCAGTTTCTTTCCCATTCTAAATTGCAAGAAACAGAAAACAGATATAAATTTCTCTACTGCTCACTAATTTAAGGATGCGTAAACCCTTTTCTTCTCTCCTAGAATTTGTGGAAGTTGTTTCACTTCCAAAGAATGACCTACTGCAAAGGATTGATGGTAAGAGCTTTCTGACACATTAAATGCACTAACATGAGCTTCAAGAATCCCTTCTCTTCTCAGAGCTTCAAGAATCCCTTCTCTTCTCCTTGTGTCATTTCTCACCCTAGAATATACTGTATGTTAGGCAAAAAGCTGTGAGAGACCTGACCAGGTATGAGAGTTAGTGATAGCATGATTTGTTTGCAGTATCTGGAATCCTACATATCTTCATTTTAGCAAGGACTTACAATTCTGTAAAGGTGAGGTTTTAACAGCATCTCATGATTTTTTTACTTTTATTTTCAGAACTGGTAGCAGAGGAACATCTGGCAGTAGATGCCAGGGTTTATACTTACGCCTTGGCTCTGAAGCGTGCAGCAGAAAAACCGCTCCAAGTTCCTTTTATGAAGTTCTAGAACTGGACAATGAGAAATTTAATTCAAAACTGCCCAAGCTGGATGGCTTCGAAGTACAACTCTTCTTGTAATCAAGGTCCTTTGCTTCACTTGTAGTGCAAAAAAAGTGTTTGTAGTAATGATTCTGGTATTTTTATTTGGAATTATGTAACTGACAAAAAGCATTTTTTCTAACTGCTCTATCAAGCCTTAACAGAACATCCATAATAAAAATACTGGTTAATTTTCAGAATGGCTCATTTCTCACTAGATTCCTCTCTGCACTTAAAATTCAGTATAGGAAAGATGCTTAGGTAACCCTAGCTGGTGTTGTAACCACATGGTTCCAAAGGAGGCAGAGGCAGAAGAGTGAGTGCAGGTCTCTCTCCCTCCCACAGCACTCACACAGCTCTCAACATCTGGAGGGGGAGAGTTCATGGCGGTGTGCACTTCTTTATGATGGGCTAGAAATGATTTCTTTTCTCTAGTGACCAGTGATAGGACCCAAGGGAATGGCTGAAGTTGTGTCAGGGGCAGCTGAAGTTGGATGTTGGGAAAGGGTTCTTCACCCAGAGGGTGGTTGGGCACTGGACCAGGCTCCTCAGGGGAAGTCGCCACAGTCTGAGTTCAAGATGTGTTTGGATAACACTCTTGGGCACATGGTGGGATTCTTGGGATATCCTGCGCAAGGCCAAGTGTTGGACTCAGTCTTGTGGGTCCCTTCCAGCTCAAAAATCACAGAATTGTAGAATATCCTATTCAGTAATAATTGTCTGGGACAGGAGCAAGGACAGCAGCACAGGAACACTGTGTGCATGCTCTGGCTGAAGTAATTGAAATGGCAATTTTAAGAACCTCCTGTTATGATTTAGACAGGAAGATGATGTTTCCTTCTCCCAGCCCTAACTAAACTATGCAGAAGGAGAAAAATGGTTTGTTTGGTCTAAAATAATGATTATGACACCACCAACCACTGGTGCAAACCAGAACTGTGCAGACCTAGCCAGGGGATCCTGCTGAAGCATGAGGTCACTTCCGTGCCCTGAGAGGGCACAGCCTTGCAGTTTTCCCCCTCCTGAGGACAGGTGTTTACCCACGCTGCACCTTCATTCAGTCAAATCAGTGCTAGGTACATCTTATCCCAAATAAACCTTCAGTGCATCTGCACACAGTGGGCTGCTGCTGCTACTAATTATGTAAACAGCCACCACTGCTGAAAGGTTGGGATCTGAGAGTTTTAATAAACACACATCAAAATCAGTCTTGCCTCTGAAATAGATGAGGATGAGCATCATAATCAGGGAGGCTTTCTGAATCAGAAAATTGCTTAAGAGTTTCTTACCTTGACAAACAACACAAAGTTACTTTCAAGTTAAGAGTAAGAGAAGACAGAAGAAATGTGACATCAGAGGGAAAAAGTGATTACAGCAGAGCAGAAAGGCTCAGTGACTTTAAGGGGAGGAATCTTGGGATCTTTTTTTTTAATTGTGGCTGCTAAAAATTGATCAGAACTATATTCTAGAAAGAAAAAAAATCAAGGCATTGTAGAAATTACTAAAGAGTGCACATGAATTGCAACTGGCAGAGACAAGACAGGAGAGGGTTTAATTAAATAAGTTTATTGTCTAACGCGTACATTTGTTACATCGCCGCTGTAAAGTGCGACAAATTTTCAGCAGGAACTTGCCGTTCCCCCTTTTCCCTCCTATGAACTGCTTCAGGAACCAGGCCTCGTCCTTTAGACTCACAAAAGCAAAGTGGACATGAAGTTTCAGTGGCACAGTTTTCACAAGTACATGGTTGAAGAGAACTGCTGGGCTGGGCCCTGCCAGCGGCTGCCCCGGGGCAGGACCTGACTGGCCTGGCCGCAGCAGATCCACCACAGGACCAGCTCACAGGTGAGATGCGTATCAGCCACAGGTAAATGTCTGCCTGCCCACCCCCAGAGCTCAGAGAAAGGTGCCCAGGTGGAGGCACCGCAAAGGAATAAGGAGTGCTGAGTTCAGTGGTGGGGAAATGCAAGTTAAAAAAGTATAAAAAAATTAATGTAAAATACAGATACAAATAAATTTTGTCAGGAGTACTGGCATGTGGCAATCTGAACTCAGGTATCTTTTTTTCCTATTAGGGATAGGGGAATTAATTTAACACTTTACTGCTGTGTGCAAAGACCTTTACCACTCTCAAACTGATACATTTTACCATCTCACTGTAGTGTCTGAACAGCAAGGTAGATGAATTGTTTCCAGCATTACAGGCAACACTAGATAATACTTAAACAAGATAATGTAAACTTTATTCTTAAGGCAGCTGGTACTAATGCTGCACACAGGCATCGCTCAATGCCCATTACAGTAATGGGACACGTAGCACTTGAAAACAAGTAAAAAGAAAATAGCATTATTGGACTAAATGACGCATGTTGTCAAAATACTTTCCCTTTCACACAAACCAGAAAATATTTGGACATTTAGAAAAATAATGCACCTACTCCTCCAACTTCAGCCTGTTCTTTTACAAATATTTCAAAATACTGATAAATTATAGTGACTGCAAGCAGAATGCCAGTGCCAGAACCAATGGCTCCTAGGAAGTCAGCCAGTACTGAAAGGGCACCGATGCACAAACCACCAAATGCAGCTGCTGTAGGGATGTATCTGTAGGAAAGGAAAAAACAGGAAAGAAGAAGGTGATAAACAAGGTATCTTTCTTTCAAAAACATGGAAAAGATTCAACTCAAAATCCCTCATTATGTCACTTAAAAAAAAAAAAAAGACAGTACGGGTTAATCTCTAATCTGCTGCTATAACTTCTTTTGCAGATCTAAGGAAGGCAACAGCTGAACGGGAAGAATCTTCCCTCTTGTAGTGGAAACAGGTATCGGATTCTTCTGACAATCTCTGCTCTAGTTGACACTTCCCCAGCACTCTTCAACATCCAGCTGGATATCAGCATTTCCTTACCTGTTAAGCTCATGAACCATTGATGTATCCCTGTGGCCTCTCATCACCATTTGCTGTTCTTTGAGTTGCTTGGCAACCTGCAAAAACCATTATTTTATAAAACTGCTGCAGTGTTTCACAGTCACATGAATATTTACTGGGATAAACTGATCAGTCAGTAGCTGGTCAGCTCTAAACCAGAAGCACTGTTTGAAAACAATTAAGGTAGAACACCTACATCTTTTGCTGATGAGCCAGACACCTCGATCCAAGTCTTGGAGAAGAATGCACAGGATCCCAACATAAATATTATATAAACTATTACATGGACAGGATCCTCAAATATTGCACCCATGGATTCTGGAGGGGACAAGTAGTAGCACAGGCCACCAACAGGGTAAGAGCGAGCAGGGCCACCTCCACTGACATCCTGAGAGAGGAAGAAAAAGGCAATAAATTACGTTTCACAGACTTCCCACATTCCCACCTTGTATTAATAGAGGAATTCCTCTTTGATGTTTGAAACAGTTTTTATATACAAATGTTAAAAGGTAAGTATTCCAGTTGGTTAAATACCCAGGATTCACATCAAAGTAAAAATGAAAATAATTCTATGCAGCTAAAACGTGACAGAATACTTACTGCCCACTGCCCCAGTAAGTTCACCAAGAAGTTGCCACTGAAACGAACAGACAACATCTGGGAAATGACGTAGAGGTTTGACACTAAGGCAGACTGCAGAATGATGGGAATGTTGGAGGTGTAGAACAGCTTGATGGGATAGCTGCTGTACTGCCCTCGGTATCGGGCAGACTTGATGGGTAAATCCACCCGGAATCCCTGTGGGAAAGAACACAAATGCACCAGGGTTCACTTCTGAGACACAGGGTATTCCCAGTGTGCCCCAAAGCTATTCCTGACCATGCAGCTCTTGCTAGATAAACAAGGACTTCAAGGTTGGTGATAGTAAAGCCCAAAGGCTTTCTGCTACAGTGTGGATTACAAATTTTAAAGATTTAAAAGTGTTACAGCTTGGTTGTGTTACATTCTTTTCACATAAACATGGATTCTCATCTGCTAACTGGTACTCCTGTAGAATACATGTTAGAGATCAGGGGTTGATAAAAGCCTGTAATGGCTTCCAAGTGACCTAGCCAGTTACCAGCACACTCTTGTGTAGTTTTCCAGGGCAGGATCTCTTCTGAGTAGACCCAAGAAAAGCCACATGAACTTGAAAACCTGGTCTTTTTTTTTCTTTTTTTCCCCAAATGCAGACTCAACAACTTAACAAAAAAAAATTTTAAAGATCACATTTTAGGTGCCCTCACCCCCAAAATCTCCATATGGATCCTCCTTTGGTGTCTATTTTAGCAGATATTTAGATTTAAACAAGAAACACTAATTAAATGTTTCAAGAAAATTAGGGGAAAACTGATAAGCTACATACCCCAAAGAAGCAAAGTTCTCCATCTTTGTCCAAAAGTATTCTTTTCAGTCAATGATAAATAATAAGAATATTCTTGGTGTGATGAAACCACTGCAGTAGCAGAATCCATTTTATTACAAATATTCTCACAGTGTGTATGGCATTCAGTGGAATGTGAGATTACACACTGAGTGCAAGCAGGCCTGGCTGTAAAATTTTACAGCTTTACTGTCACAGAGGTAATACTGAAATAACACCACTGGAATAAAAAGAGTTCATTACTCAAAGCTAAGATACTTCAGTTACTCTGGCTTAAACCTTCCCATCTTTTCCCAATGACTGCAGTGTCCAGGGTCCATGTGCACTCCTACCTCTGCAGAGCTGCTCTGAGGAGTTTTACCTGGAAATAGATGACTACAGCAAACACAAACACTGTGGCAATCAGGTTCATGAGGTTGGGCAGATTCTGTCGGTAAAAAGCTTCCCGCAGAGCCCGGACTTTGTCAGTTCTTGTGGCCAGGAGATGGAATAATGCAATCACAGCACCCTCAAACTCTGTTCCTGCACGAAGCAAGAAAGTGAAAGAAAGGTTAATCGCTAAATTAAAAACAGTTTTTAAAAAAGTACCTTTGTTTTGGAACTTTTAAGTATGACAAACAGAAAATCTGATACAATTGGACATGGATCTTGTTATAACAAATCTGTCACTATTGTCACACAGTCACATATGACTATGTCCTATATGTTATAGGACTCTTTTTTAGGTTACGGAATGTAGAATGACCTCAAAAATATTATTCCTGGTTAGAAAAACAAAAATAATACAAAAATCAAAGTCACACACATGAAAGAATACTCTCTTCCTTTCTTTTCTGGGAGCAGGAGGATGTTAAGAAGGAAGAAATAATAAACAAGGTGAAAAACAGCTTTTAGAAGAACAGTAATAAAAATGCAACAGAACTACTAAAAATTAAATTCAAATGAAAGCAAACTAAAAACACGGCTCAGGATCTCTAATGAATGCAGTAAATGAGTTCATTTCTTGATGCTGTATCTTAAGGTGCTATTTCAGGGGTCTCAGAACAACCAGATGTTGTCAAAGACTGGCTGAGGAATGAAGAGACTGCAGCCTCTGAAGAATCAAACCAGCTTAAAGCAATTCAGAGGCACCAACTACAAAAGCATCCTATAGCCAAAAACAACAGCTGGATCCCAAACAACTCCTCTGAATGGACAGCATTTCCTATCCTCTCTACTTCCATGGACTAAGTGATGCTAAAACAAGACAATTTCAGTATGGAAATCCAAAAATTTTCATTCAAGGGTCCTGAAGTCCCATTTAACTGCTGCACTTCAAATCGGCAACAGCAAACTTGTATTAATCTCCATGTAAGTCAGATATTTTCATCTTCAATGCTGATTGGACAATTGACTTCAGAGGCAAATCACCACACGTGAGAACTTTTTGATTAATGCAATCCAATAAACATCTGATAGTTTACGTGCAGTATACACCCACTGAAACAAGCTGTGACTGACTGTGAGAGCACACATACCTCTGCCAGTGTTGATGGTAGTGGGACTGAAAGCTTTCCAGACAATGGTTTCACAGATATTGGTAGCAATAAACAGGGAAATACCAGACCCCAATCCATAACCTTTCTGGAGCAACTCATCTAGCAGCAACACAATCAAACCAGCCACAAACAGCTGTGAGAAAAGAAACAAAACTGAGCAGAAACAAGAATAAATCAAGTCAAGAGTTGTGTTTTAATTCCCTGCTTCAGTATTTTCATAATGTTGGAGAGTGATCATTAAGTCTTTCATCTAAATGTCATTCATGCAGTGTTTCTGACCTCTTATGCACCAAGGCCTGCACATCTCACCTGGCAATGAGCTCTGTGCCTTTTTTCAAGGCAGACACAGCAAATAGATTATTCACTAATGACTTTTTTTTTTCTAAAAAAGATGTTTAAGTTTGTGCATTTATTGTTTAGTTCTGCAGGAGAATGTCTCAAAGCTGCAGCTGTGCCATTTAGTGTGTTTTCCTCCACAGCACAGAAGAGCAGCTACTGCTTCCAAAGTCCACCAATTCCTGTATTTTCAATTAAGCACCACTCCTACCTGAAATACTTTTGATATTAACTATTCCAGCATTCTCCTCCTTTATGGAATACTTAGAATTTCTCATATCTAGACAGATACAAATAATGATGCTTTGCAGCATTAAAAATAAATAAACTGAAGTGATCCAGACACAGAAAGATTTTTCCTACCAGCTATACTGTCTCTAACAAGTCTCAGTTACACACAAAATAGCTCTTTACAAACCTGAATTATAATAAGAAGACAAATTCCAGCACCCATTTCAGCAGGATCTCCATACATTCCAGTCATAACATACACAATGGCTTGCCCAATGGTAATAATCATCCCAAATACTAAAACAAAAGAGAAAGCAAATCCTTTAAAAAAATCGGAAGTCACCGACCAAAAGAATTTCATATCTAATATCACTTAGGCAGGCTGCTTTCCCAAGAATAAAAATACACTCAGTAGTTTTAATTGGAACAGTGCTTACATTTCTGAGCTCCATTGAACAAGGCTCTGTCTTTTGGAGTATCACCAACTTCAATGATCTTTGCTCCTGCCAGCAGCTGCATGATCAAACCTGATGTCACAATGGGTGAGATACCCAATTCCATCAAAGTACCTAGAAAAGAAGAAATATTAAAACAACTGCCATGCTAGAACCTCTCCTAAAGCATGAAGTCTCTTCAAAGGTTCCTGACCTAGAAAAATTACTTCTAATAATGCTTCCAATAATTCCTGTACAGGTATGACAAAACAGTTATGGGTCTCACAAAAGGCTGCTCTGTTAAAACCTGTAATTTTGAAGACAGCAAGGAAAACCCATGTAGAACCCAAATATTTTTGTGGAACCATGCTAACACTGAAGCTCAGCTTTTCTGGCATATCCTCAAGGAACATTTCCCTGGACAGCATCTTGACCCTGGCTGTTTATTCTGTCAGTGCTTCAATGTTATATTTTCCAAAAGTTTAATTCTGCAGACCACAAAAATATGCTGCAGATCCACAGTTTCTGAGAACACTGCCCTTGGCTTTAGTTGAGAGTTTGGGATTTAATTAGTTCTTAACAAAACAAACATTGTCATTAAGCTGCTCTTAACTCTGCCAACTCACTGGCACTGTGTCACTGAAGTACCAACTCCCAAATGTATACAATTCAAAGCAGGAAAGCATTAAAGTAATTATGATAACTTGATTCTTTCATACTTGTGTCCTGGAGTTTCCATGTTAAATATTACATGACCTGTCATGGAAATATCTATTCCTCCAGCATCCAGAAAATTAGGAGGTCAAAAACTTCAGCATTCATCTCACATCCTCCCATGAGTTCTCGTCAGTTGACTTAAGTGAAAACTCACTTTCCTGCTCCTGCTTTTTATTGCCTTCAGTCCCTCAGCCCTTTCTTGGCCACTGTTAACTATTCTGTTTGGGTAGTGGACAGCATATTTAGTATCATACATTGCTAGGGACACACCAAATTCTGCAAACTGTGCAGGAGAATTTGAAGCAGAGAACTTCTTTATTCACTATCCTCACTGGTGTAAAAAAAATTGCTATTCCTAAGTAAGCAGTACCTTCACATTAGAGGGTTCCAGTGATTTTCTTACTTCCAGCCAATTTTCCAAGCTACAGATGAGATCAGTGTCCTCATTTAGAGTGAGGCATGACTGGTCACTCATCTTAAGTTTCAGACTTCTAGCATTGGTTTGAATCTTATACATTTGGTTGTGTTCCACTTTACTCTTCTAAAACACCTTAGTTTGGTTTTGCTGAAGTTTATGCCAAATCACCTCTGTCTTTGACCTTCCCACCTAGAAAATTACCCCCCCATAACACTGCCAGACTACTATGAAATGTAACTGGCTTGCACAGGTGAGGCATTTCCTAATCACACCCTACACATTAGTGCAGTTCCTAACTGGCAAGTCAGAAGATTTCCTGTCCCATATATTAGTTAGAAAGAGATTGCTCTAAAATCCTGAATGGAATCATCCCGAAACTTGTGAATCAATATTAATCTCCTCTGCACCTCAAAGAAATCCCATTCCTAAAATGAAGGACTGCTCAAGTACTAATTTTAATTCCATGTGTGTTAAGAACTTTACAAAGTGTCCCAACCTGACATCTGGGTGGTGTGGAATTTAACAGCCAACTGTTTTTCTCCTGGTCTGTTTACCCCAATAGAGAAAGGAGTGAGTACTAACCTCTGTTTGATGCAAGAATGACTCTCATCCAATAGAAGGGGTCTGCAGAATCTGATGACATGATTCCAAACAAAGGGATCTGTCAAAGTGCACAACAGTATTAAACAGATACACACAATTAGCATGCATAAATATAAAGTCTTAACATGTAATGATTTAACTGTTACATTGTTTAATTTTTTTTAATTAAACCAGAGGTATTGACACCATCTCTTTCAATCCTCCAGTTAATCCTGGGGTATAACTCAGGGGACTAAACTAAGAGCCTTCCACAGAAAAAAGCAGAAACCCCTAGAAAGAAGTTTAAATACTGAAATTCTAGAGACAGAAATATGTTTTGAAATATCCCACATGGAACTGTCAATACCAGACATGCTCATACAAAACTTCCAATACTCTGTGTGTCAATAGTGAGAGATTTTCAGCTCGTTATAACTCTTCCTAATCACCAAAACAGTAGAGTAGGAATCCAGGCAATCTTGGAGATCAATTTCTGAAAACTCTAGTCCGCACCATCTGTTGTCCTTATTCAACTACTTTAATCTCTCATATAGATGCAGAATTCTAATTATGCATACATCCAGCTCCTAGTAAACCCAGATAAACTACATATTCTTCTAGCTCTAGTATCATTCCCACTTCCCCCTTCCAAAAAAACAGACAGGTACAAGAGCTGGGTTTTATCCTTTAAACAGTCCTTCAGAGCTGAAAACAAAAACTATTAAACTACTGCTCTGCAGTCTGGAATGGCTGCTTTAATAAACATAAGATAAAAACCCTGATTCTGAAATGCACAGTTCATTTTGAATCTTCCAAAAAGTCTGTATGTTCTAAAAAATGTCTATCAAGTAATACATGGATTCTCATTTTCTTCAGTATCCAGGTATTCTTTAAAGAAAAACATAAAAAGCCTCCACTGTTTACAAGCCAAGAACAGGTTCTAGGAACGCCTACAACTATGAGTAATAAAGATCACATAAATGTTTACAAAGACAGGCATTTTGGAAGGGTTTTAGCAAACAACTTTACCAGGATATTCACAAAAACCTCTAAATGTCAACTTAAACACTTCACAAAAACATTTTCCTGCAATCATAAAAATCCAACAGTTTGTTGAAGAGGAAATTGGTAAAAAGTCACTTGATTTAATTTTCGCACTTGTGAGTGCTAAAATTTAAGTGTAGTCATGAGCAGAGGGTAAACAGTGCACTTTTTGATTGCATGGCTTGTTTATGCTGCTCAATAAATAATTACCTTGGCTGTTTACCCTGCAGCCACTACCATCATTTGATAGGACCTCCGTAACAAGAAAAAAAGGTTTTGTATTTCTGACTAAATATAAAGCAATAGTTTCTAAAAACATCTATGATCAACACTAAAGACTATTTCAGAGAACCAGGTTTCTTTGAGCTGGACTTCAAATACTTCTACATAAAAATAAAAGCTGAAACTAGCAGGTCAACATGAAACAAGAACATCTCATGGTTTCAGGGTACTTTCAATGTACAGAACACACATTTTCTGACCACAGACAACATCAATACCTACCTGGCAGCACACTAAGAAAATGAAGAGTGTGATGGCTGTCCATAGTACCTTCTCTCTGAACTGGATCTACAGGACAGAGTGGAGACACAAAAATGTTCACGCTATGTGGAACTTCCACTGCACTCTCACAACAGTACTAAATGCTGTTATCACTCAGAAATCAATGCAAAGATTTCAAACCAGAAAGCATCACCCCTCATTGGAATATATTTTTAATACCATTTCAGATTTTAGAGAGAAAGACAAAGGTAACTTATGTGGGACTGGCAGACATTCAGTCACTAGAATGTGTTTTATCTACACTATTCTAAAATAGTGGGTATTTATAAAAGAGCAACAGCATGGCTAAAATCATGGACTTACCAGAGCAAACATGAAAGACTAATGCAAAAAACTTATCTTCAGTACTTAGTGCTCTAGGCTTCAACTGAAGTTTTGTAAGCCTGGAAGTTTAATTAAACTAAAGCACTATAAAGTTTTTAGAGGGATTGAACTGTTGTGAAGACATATGATTAAAACCAGAAGAACCATGAGGTTTCGACAGCAATTCAAAGTATTTAAAATTAAGTTCTTCAAAGGATGTTACAGGAATCTTTAAATTCATCATTATGTTCATGGATATTCAGCACAAAATGACTTTTAAATATTGTTTTCCTCCAAAATATTTTTATTGATGTAGGTTATATATATTACTTTAAAAGAATGCCAGACCAATGATCCATAGTCATTAATTCATTGAAGAGAATCTCAGAGGCACAACATTTGAGGTGTCTGTAATTAGTGCCAGGTGCAAGAAGAGAAGAATCACAAGATTTAAGTTTGAGCCAGAGGATTACTCAAAGCATGAGACAGAAAGAAATGCACTTGAGGAGGGCAGAGAGAGCTGAGATTCAGGGTTATGTTCAAGTTCCCACCTCTCCTCCAGGGACTGTAAACCTGAGGGTTAAGTGTGTTCACTGCAGACAAGTGCAGGGCAGCTACTAAAACATGTCATGAACTAACACATAAGAGAGACACAGCAGAAATGGCTGGAGCTCTCTGCCTCCAACCACTGAATCTGCCTGTGGAGAAGTAACAAGAAAAAGGATTAGTGCCTGTTTTCAGAGGTACTGAACACCCACAAATGAGAAATTACAAACAAGTGCAGCAGCAGCACAGGTCCTCGAGCAAAAGAAAACCCAGTCTACATCTTTATAAGTGAAACTATGCACTTAGAAGCAAAATAATTCAGGTAATTTAATTTACTTTCTGCTACTGCCTCATTCTTAAAAGAGGACAGATGCTAAAAATACTTACAGCACAGAGTTATAAAAACAGTGACAGCAGCAAATAAATCCAAACAATACCTTGTGTTAGACTATGCAGTGCTGACCCACTTTACCAAGTCTGAACTCCACAATTCATATTTTAAGCACAGACCTCTAAAGCCAAAAATGCTTAATCAAATTATCTCTACAGCCTCACACTTAAACTTGGCTTCAGAGGCTACAGTGAAGGACTAAAGGTGCTCTGGTTCTCTCTGTAACTGTGGTGAATATGAGCATTGGACGAAATCTGCATCACCCAAATCACAGTTATGCACAAGGAAAACAGTCTCTATGAGTCAAGACAACAAAAAAGAAAAAGGAGTCATCCCAATCCATATGCCAGGAATGGCAAAATACAGAGTGGTACCAAAATATTCCAGACACAAAAGCTAACAAGCACAGGCACAGTAAATTTCACCATCTGATCTGATTCAATTGGACATTTTCTTCCTTTGACATTTTTCTTAAATCGTGTGAAAAGGAAGGGACTTGAGCATTATCATCTTGGTGCTCTGAACAGAGTGTTCTACTTAGCAAATCTGTGCATGAGAGAAATGTGAGCCCATTCTAATAACTACAAAAGTAGCAATCACTTTTGCTAATCAAGTTGGCCAAAACACAAAAGCAACACTCCCCAGGGACAGAAGAAACCACTTTCCTCATCAACAAGAATGGCAAAATGATTCAGTGAGAGCCCAACTGAATCAAAACATCATCTTCACTTAACAATCAATACATGTTTAATGAAAATGAATCTCCCTTTCTATTTGGTTATCTAAATTTCTTTTCCTGGCCTTAAACCAATTCACTAAAACCATTACTGGTCATATCTGCCCGTGACAGCTTGCAAGAAAACAATAAATTACAGAGAACTACAGTTACATGGAATGACCTAAATCACTTGATAAACTACACAGAAGCAAGGAACACAACTGAAAATGGTCAAAGGGCTCTTCAGCCTAGGAAAGATGCTCCCAATAACATTTTCACTTTAAATTTGTCCAAAGCTGGCAACTGGCAGCCATAGTCTAGACGGCGACCTAAATAGCAGTAAAGACAAAGTGACCCAAATAGACAGGACAGGAATTTGGCACCTCTCTGGGCATCCTTCATCTGCTCATGGACAACAAGGACAGATCAAGCCCCTCATCCTCTCTGGCAAATAACATCTGCCAGTGAGCTTTACAGAAACATCAGCATCCGTAGGTTTGTGTCAGCTTTCTCTTCTCACTCGCTTCACAAGACAAAAATGGGATGGCTGTAACCAAGTGATCACAAAAGTGCCATAAATCAGCACCAAAAGATTGCACGAAGGTTCCCCACTGCAGAAACAAAGGTGGGCGCCTGCCAACCAGACCTGGTGCATCCAAGCCTTAGCATGGGGGTCTGGCTCTGGAGATTCCTGCTCTGTTAACACCTTTCCTGACCTAAATAATTTGTTTTAGAAACCTGTCCCAAAGCTGAAAGATGCTGGAAAGCAACTAGATGGAGCAAAGAGCCAGTGGGTAAATCCTAATCTTTTCAAAAAATCAGTTCCAGAGGGCCATAATCGTAATTTTTCACTGTTATCTTCTCCATTCAATTCGGCAGGCTCAGCTATGGTCACTGGCACAAACACCTCTGCATCCAACCCTAACCTCTGGGAACCTCTCATTAACCAAAGAGGATTCTCTGAGATGGTATCATGTTCCCAGTTAAGCTTTCCCTTTTAAGAATATAAAAACCAACATTTAGCTCTTAAGGAATTTTCATGGAAGTTGTGACAATAGTCATGACAAGTCAGTTTGTTACTCTAATTAGATTGTCACATGGGCAATATGTGCTTGCTTGAGTTTTGAAAGCAAAAATGGTGTTTGGTTGGGGTTTTTCTTTGGACAAGGCAGGTCTCTTTCTGATCTGTAGAAATTACCTGTTTTTTCATCGAGAAAATGTGCCAAGAAGTGGGAGTAGTTTCAAGGGCTAGAGGACTGGAGAGATCAGCTGTAAGTGAACTGAGTTCATTGATTTTAGATCAAAGAGAAACATCATATCCAGAAGGTGAACAGGGCAATTACCTGAACTGTACCACAGATCACTCTCCCACCTCAGCAAGGTCAGTCACAGCTGTGGGTGGAGGAAATACTTTGTGGGAAGAGGAGAATTAAATTTGTGTTTCCTGATCTACAGAACAATCCTTTTCCACGTAATATACAAGCCAGCTCAAAGCCAACAGTGGGATCCACAGAAAAACAAAGACTCTGCCCTAGTATATTAAAATAGATCACATGGAGCTGAAAATAAATAAACTTAGTCTAGAATTAAGATTTTTTTTAAAAAAATAGAATCAAAGGGAAAAACTTACCAGAAGGGTGCTCTGAATTCATCATCACAGTAATGTTTTACCTTAACACGGGTTCACCCCTGCTCCAAAGAATATATTCTACTTTAGGGCCCACTGTCTGTATCTATATTGGAGCCTGGACTAGAATATTACAATATTTCCACCTCTGTGAACTAATGAAAGTAAGAACATAATGCGGCACTCACTTTTCTTTCCGGTTTCTGGATTTCGGGTAACACTGCACAGAACGGCTTAATAACTTCTAAAAATTTTACTGTTCCAGAAAAAAACACACACAAACACACAAAAAAAGACAGAAAAATGTATTAACAAACATTCATGAATTTATAAAGCTTCACGGAACTTTATTTAGCTTCCAAAACTGTCTGAAAACTAACACCCTCTTCTTGAAAGAGCTGAAAACCAGGCAAAAAATGTGAAATAGAATTCTTGTTCTAACCAGATTTGACCCATTCTTTTTTCCACAGCTGGAATAATTTTAGAGAAGTGGTGCTGTGTGTATCACCAGGAGTGAACTGAATTGTATTCCATCTAAAAATAAATGACCTAGTACCAGCCTATGCTAGTTAAACACAGAACAATACTGACATCAAAAGGTATTCTCTCACACAGAGATTAGATTTTTGTGTTTACTGAAGTATTTAGCTGAAAAAATAATTCAATCACTAAAATATGTTGAGAAATTGTAATATAAATGAGTGGAACACCTATTCTGATTGGAATTTCATGGGACTTTATTTTAGCTTTTAATACATCTCTCTTCACAGTTTCCCCTTTAAAAACACAGAAAAGCTCAACAGTCTGATCTCTTTTTCTGGGGACAAAAAAATTATTTTAGGAAAAAAAAATCAAAGCGTATGTGCTTGGTGGGGACTTTGCCCTCCAAAACTTGAACGTTATGTCCAGCCCTAACACACTGGGACAAAAAACCACTATTGGTTCCTTTTCAAAGTGAATGCATTTATTACACTGCAGAATGCATTTATTACACTGAAAGTAACATTTTTGTTGTAGTGCCATGTTTACATTTACACTCTCATATGACACATGTCTCCTCTATTTATGCCAAGCCCTCACACAGGTTGTAGGAAGGTGCACCGCACTCCACAGAGGGGGGCACAGCTCCGCCGTGAACAAGATCCCAGAGCATCGTGGAATGGCTCAGGTTGGAAGGGACCACAGGGCTCATCTGCTGCCACCTCAGGGTCATCCCAGAGCCCACGGCACAGGGCTGTGTCCACACAGTTCTGGAATATCTCCAGTGAGGGAAACTCCACAGCCTCTCCGGGCAACCTGGTCCAGTGCTCGGTCGCCGCACAGGACAGAAATTCTTCCTCATGCTCAGGTGGAACTTCCTGGGCATCAGTTTCTGCCCGCTGCCTCTTGTCCTTTTGGGTGGCATCACTGAGCAGAGCCGGGATCCATCCTCTGACACCCGCCCTTCAGACTCTCATACACATATGTATGTGTATATAGGCTACATATGCTACATACCTATATATAGTGTGTATATATATATAGTAAGGCTGGAGTGGAACAGGACACCCCACCGCGAAGCAGTGCCCGGCCTCACGCCGTGCCCGGCAGCACCGACCCTGTGCGGGGAGCGGGCGCTCGGCAGCCCCGGCCCTGCCTGCGGCGGCACCCGGAGCACGGCGCCCCATCACCGCCCACGGGCCACCGGCCACGTCCTGCCCGCGCTGCCGGGGCCGCTGTCCCCCAGCGCGGGCCCCGGCCCGCTCCCTCCCGGCTCTGTCCGCACTCACTGCCCATGGCGGTGGCGGCCCGGCCGCGGTCCCAGCGCTGTCACCGTCTCCGTCGCCGCCGTCACGTGACGCGCGCTGCGGACGGGCCGTCCCTCCCCGCCCGGGGGACACGGCGGTACCGCCCTCCCGGAGCGCCCCCCGCGCCCTTCCCCAGGCGAGGGGAGCCGGATCGGCGGGACCGGCGCGGAGCGGTGGCCGCCGCGGCGGGATCAGGCTGAGGGCGGACAGCCGCCGCGGCGAAGGACCGCGCTCCCGGAGTGCTCCGCGCGGCGCCAGGGGCGGGCACGGCCCCTCAGCGCCACACCTCAGCCCGGCCCGAGCGCGGGAAACCGCCCGCCCCTCACTCGCTCACGCCGCGGGGGCTTTGACGTCTCTGTGATGGTGGTGGTACCGCAGTAGCCCGTGAAAAGCACAGGTCGAGCGGTTTGGTACAGAAGTGTTTTGTTAACAGCCCAATCCACTCGTACTGACAGATGGATGCGATCATTTCACGGGGAGAAAGGACATTGGGACACTGGAGCGCGTCCAAAGAAGGGCAACAGAGCTGGGGAAGGGTCTGAAGCACAGCTGAGGGAGTTGGAATTGTTCATCCTGGAGAAAAGGAGGCTCGGGCTGACCTCATTCTCTCCCACTCCCTGACAGGAGATTGTAGCCAGGTGAGGGTCATGCTCCGCCCCTGGCTAACCAGGGACAGGATGAGGACATGGCCTCAAGCTGCACCAGGGGAGGTTGAGGTTGGGCAGTGGTAGGACTTCACAAAAAGGGTGATTAGACATTGGAATGGGCTGCTCAGGGAGGCGGTGGTGTCACTGTCCCTGCGAGTGTTTAAGGAAAATCTGGATGTGGCACTCAGTGTCATCATCTGGTTGACAAGGTGGTGATCAGTCATAGGTTGGACTCCAGGGTTTTGGAGGTCTTTTCCAACCTAATTGGTTTTGTGATTCTGTGGCTCTCTGAACTGAACCTGAAAACCTATTCCAGTATCATCCCACAATCACCAAAACAGGTATCACACCTATAGAGCTCTCAGTTACAACAGCCAATACAACAGTCTATAAAATTAGGATCATCGGAATCTACTGCAAGGTTTAGATATGACAATTAAAAATAGGATTTATTCTTTCTGAATAACTGATCTGATGCACAAGCTTGAATTCTTCCTGTATTAGGCTAAGTTGCCAAAAGAGAACACAACATGTGTGAAGCAGTAGGGCTCCTCCAAAACTTTGAATTTATATTTTGGATTGCACTCTGCATTCCTTAAGAACTCCTCTTAATCAAGACCTTGCTACAATACCTAAACAACTTTGTTTAATAGCTTCCCTTTTCTGAAATCACTTAGAAAAGTTTTTTCTTCCAGTTTTATACACTCATAATTTAACAAATACTAATGAGCAACTCCACAGCAATTACTTTCACTTAAGAGTTTTGTACAGTCTGACATATGCCCATAATTAATGGGCCTGGCAATGTACTTGTAGATCATAATCTCCAAATAATATCTGGGATAGTAGCTAAGGTCAGGATGTTTCTTGTAATCCCCTTCATTCAGATTTTTAGCCATACTTACTTGAGAAGTTCATTAAATTACAGGTTTTGTTAGCAAACCCTCCTGTCCCTAAGTCACTGGCCACTGTTTTGGTAACTGATAAAAAGTCCAGGAGGTTTCTTCAGTCCTTACTGACAAACATGCACCACTTCAGGTGTGCTGAACAAATGTTTCTATGTCACCTTCTTCACTGACAGAAGCAAAAAAATAAAAATGCAGTATTGTTTTCCTTGCTTATTCAAAATACTACTGTGTTCAGAACTTTTCACCTTCAAAGTTCAGACTGTATTTTTTAAAATCTAAACTAACATCACTGTTACTAAAATACTTCTTTTAATATGTTTGTTTTCCTGGTGTGTTTTCTTTCTGAGAGCTTTTGCTGCCTTTAATGAACTGCCCAACCTAACAGCTCATTCCCTCGATGTGTTTACTTTTTTTCCTTCTAGTCTTGCACTTCTCTCTGCAAATCCTGACACACACAATGCACAAATGCTGTAACACTCTCTCTTTCTAGTAAGCTCCTTGCTAACAGCACATAAAAGCACACTTCTCCTTGTGTTAATGACCTGCAGAATTTCCTGTCCAAAGACTGGGACCTGCTCTGTTACCCACTCACTCAACCTGTGTGGCATCTCAGGCACATGGTGTGGCACTTGGGGTGTCCTCTGCAAGGCCAGGAGCTGGACTCCATGATCCTTGTGGGTCCCTTCCAGCTCAGGACATTCCATGGTTCTATTCTAAGTTCTGCTTCTCTTTGCCCCAAAACAAAAGCAATCCAGCACTGTGCAGGGATGTCCCAGCCAGCATGCAGAGAAGACCAAGGTGCACAGATGGAAAACAGCCTTGTGTACATCCAAAATTGCTGGGAGAAACAGTGTTAGCCCCTCAGTCAGCAAGCACTTTGCCTTGCTCCTGTGTCTTGGTTTAGGAAGACAGGTATCTGCTAGGTAAAATTACAATCAGAGGCTCTTTGGCAAAGATTTGGGAAATAGGAATAGCAGTTCTTTACTAGTATGTAATACAAAGCAAACAAACACAAAAAAAAAAAAAACTCCCCCCCCACCAAACAACTACAGCATTAATGACAAACGACAACAGCACCAAGAACCTTGAGGGCTTTGTTTCACAAAACCCAGGGCAGTTTGGTTTCGGTGTCCCTGCAGGATCCTCAGAGCACCAAGCTGGAACAGTGGAAAAGTCCCGGGCTGGTAGCTGGGATGGCAGGGTGTCCCGGCAGGCAGGGGCAGGATGTCCCGGCAGCGCAGGGAGTGCAGGGTCACGCTGCAGCAAGAGGAGCAGCGCCGAAGAAGGTCGAAGGCGAGGCAGAATAGCGACGGCCCAGCTTCTGCTCGGCGGGCTTTGCGGCGGCTGAGATCCTCGAGGAGCGGCCGACACACGTCTCCCGAACGCCGGAAGCAGAAAAGCACGCAGCTGCCTCAAGCTGTGTCTTTTACCTGCGTTATCTCCCCCTTCCACCTTTTGTCCATCTCCTTGTTTCAGCCAAGCACTCTCAAGTATCCAACACCCGGTCCCCTTGGCAACCCGTGGGGAAAAAATTCCCAAGAGAAAGAAGGAACAAACCCAACCCCCAACATTATCCACCCCGAATTTTTTTCCCATACAAACATATTACATTGAGTTTTAACTATTAAAAATACATATATATATATGCAAATATGGATGCAGCCACATTGTCATGGATAGTTCACCCCAAAACAAGGTCCCCTTGAGGTATGCATCGGGTCTCTCCATCCTTTTGCATCACCCACCAGGTGCAACCTGGTCCCTGAGCGAAGACAACCCCACGGATGGGATTGTCTTTGCTGGAGGCAGGATTAATCCAAACAGTTTTTCCCAGCATACCTCTCATGTGTACCACTGGAACCTTATCTCCGTCTGTCTTTTGCAAGGGCTCAGATTGGGCAGGACCTGCTCGGTTGGTGGAACCTCGAGTGTTCACCAACCAGGTGGCCTTTGCTAAATTAGTATCCCAATTCTTAAAGGTTCCCCCACCCAGTGCTTTCAAGGTAGTTTTAAGCAGGCCATTGCACCGTTCAACTTTCCCGGCCGCTGGTGCATGATAAGGAATATGGTACACCCACTCAATGCCATGTTCTCTAGCCCAGGTGCTTATAAGACTATTCTTGAAATGAGTCCCATTGTCCGACTCGATTCTCTCAGGGGTGCCATGTCTCCACAGGACTTGTTTTTCCAGGCCCAGGATGGTGTTCCGGGCAGTAGCATGAGGCACAGGGTAGGTCTCCAACCATCCAGTGGTGGCTTCCACTATGGTTAGCACATAACGCTTGCCCTGGCGGGTTTGGGGAAGGGTGATGTAGTCAATCTGCCAGGCTTCCCCATATTTATATTTGGACCACCGCCCACCATACCATAAGGGCTTCACCCGCTTGGCTTGCTTGATTGCAGCACATGTCTCACAGTCATGGATAACCTGAGAAATACTGTCCATGGTTAAATCCACCCCTCGGTCTCGGGCCCACTTATAGGTGGCATCTCTGCCCTGATGACCCGAGGCATCATGGGCCCATCGGGCTAGGAACAACTCTCCCTTGTGTTGCCAATCTAAATCTATCTTTGACACTTCTATCTTGGCAGCCTGATCTACCTGCTTGTTGTTTTGGTGTTCCTCATTAGCCCGACTCTTGGGAACATGGGCATCTACATGGCGGACTTTCACAGGCAGCTTCTCTACACGAGTGGCAACGTCCTTCCATTCATCAGCAGCCCAGATTGGTTTTCCTCTACGTTGCCAGTTGGCCTTTTTCCACCTTTCCAGCCAGCCCCACAGAGCATTGGCTACCATCCACGAATCAGTGTAGAGGTAGAGCTTTGGCCACTTCTCTCTTTCAGCAATGTCAAGGGCTAATTGAACAGCTTTGAGTTCAGCAAGCTGACTTGATCCCCCTTCTCCTTCAGTGGCTTCTGCAACCTGTCGTGTGGGGCTCCATACAGCTGCTTTCCACTTACGGTTCATTCCCACGATGCGACAGGAACCGTCAGTGAAGAGAGCGTAGTGTGTTTCTTCTGCTGGCAGTTGGTTGTATGGAGGAGCTTCTTCAACTCGTGTCACTTGTACCTGCTCCTCTTCGTCCGTGAAACCGAAGTTTTCTCCTTCCGGCCAGTTTGTAATTATCTCCAAAATCCCAGGGCGATTTGGGTTTCCAATACGGGCACGCTGTGTGATGAGGGCAGTCCATTTGCTCCATGTGGCATCGGTGGCATGGTGCGTGGAGGGAGCCTTTCCTTTAAACATCCACCCCAGCACTGGTAGTCGGGGTGCCAAGAGGAGTTGTGCTTCTGTGCCAATCACTTCTGAGGCGGCTTGAACTCCTTCATAGGCGGCCAAGATCTCCTTCTCTGTGGGAGTGTAGTTGGCTTCAGATCCTCTGTAACTTCGACTCCAGAATCCCAGTGGTCGGCCTCGGGTCTCCCCTGGCACCTTCTGCCAAAGGCTCCAGGACAAACCGTTGTTCCCGGCTGCAGAATAAAGCACATTCTTCACATCTGGTCCCGTCCTGACTGGGCCAAGGGCTACTGCATGAGCAATCTCCTGCTTGATCTGGGCAAAGGCTTGTTGCTGTTCAGGGCCCCAGTGGAAATTGTTCTTCTTGCGGGTAACCAGGTAGAGAGGGCTCACGATCTGACTGTACTCAGGAATGTGCATCCTCCAAAAACCTATGGCTCCTAGGAAAGCTTGTGTTTCCTTTTTGCTGGTCGGTGGAGACATTGCTGTGATCTTATCAATGACCTCAGTGGGGATCTGCCGCCGTCCATCTTGCCACTTTACTCCCAGGAACTGGATCTCTCTGGCAGGTCCCTTGACTTTGCTCTTCTTGATGGCAAACCCGGCTTTCAGCAAAATCTGGATGATCCTCTCTCCTTTCTCGAACACTTCAGCTGCAGTCTTTCCCCACACAATGATGTCATCAATGTACTGTAGATGTTCCGGAGCCTCACCTTTCTCCAGTGCAGCCTGGATCAGCCCATGGCAGATGGTGGGGCTGTGTTTCCACCCCTGGGGCAGCCGGTTCCAGGTGTACTGCACGCCCCTCCAGGTGAAAGCAAACTGAGGCCTGCATTCTGCAGCCAGAGGAATGGAGAAAAATGCATTGGCAATGTCAATAGTGGCATACCACCTCGCTGCCTTGGACTCCAGCTCGTACTGAAGTTCCAGCATGTCCGGCACAGCAGCGCTCAGCGGTGGAGTCACTTCATTCAATGCACGATAGTCCACAGTCAGTCTCCATTCTCCATCAGACTTGCGCACAGGCCAGATGGGGCTGTTGAAGGGTGAGTGGGTTTTGCTGACCACCCCTTGGCTCTCCAGCTCACGGATCATCTTGTGGATGGGGATCACGGCGTCCCGATTTGTCCGATACTGCCGACGGTGCACTGTCGAGGTGGCAACAGGTACTTGTTGTTCTTCTACCTTCAGGAGTCCCACTGCAGATGGGTTCTCTGATAGTCCCGGCAAGGTGTTCAACTGCTTAATGTTCTCTGTCTCCACAGCAGCTATTCCAAAAGCCCATCTGAGTCCTTTAGGGTCTTTATAATATCCATTCCTGAGGAAGTCTATGCCCAGAATACATGGAGCCTCTGGGCCGGTCACAATCGGAAGTTTCTGCCACTCCTTCCCGGTCAGGCTCACCTCGGCTTCAACCAGAGTCAGTTCCTGTGATCCCCCCGTCACCCCGGCAATGGAAATCGGTTCTGCCCCCACATGTCCTGATGGCATTAGAGTACACTGCGACCCAGTATCTACTAAAGCTTCATATTTTTGTGGCTCTGATGTGCCAGGCCATCGAATCCACACAGTCCAAAAAACCCGATTTTCCCGTGCCTCTTCCTGGCTAGAGGCAGGGCCCCTCTAGCACTGGTTATTATTCCCTTCTTGGACATACATGGTAGAGGTTCCTTCGAGGGAATCTGACACAGCATTCCCACCTCCGTAATACCTGGCAGCTTGCTCATGGGAGGCTGAGGCTACCTTCATTCTAGTGGAACTCCCTCTGTTAGCGTTTCTCTCCTTGAGCTCACGTACCCGTGCTGCCAGGACAGAAGTAGGTTTCCCATGCCACGCTCCCATGTCCTCCCCATGGTCCCGCAGATAAAACCACAGGTCAGCTCGAGGGGTGTACCCTCTCTCTCTTGCTGGGGGATGTTGGGCTCTGATTCTGGGGCCTGTGACTCGCACCGGTGCTACATGGGAACTGTTCCTTCTCATCTCCTCTCTCACCTCCTTTATCTCCTCTTTGAGTTCCTTCACCACCGCAGAGACATGAGCCTGCATTGGGCCACTGATCATACTTTCATAATTTCTGAGCTTGTTGGCAACAGAACCCACTGTCTCTCGGTTATCCTCGGCATTAATTGTTGCGATGAATGTGGCGTATTGGGATGGTCCATGAGTTGCCAGATTCCACAACATGTGCCCTGTGCATTTAACCTTGTCGGGGTCATTATCATGCTGTCCGGTCCTCCCAAAAAGTACTTCCAATACTGCCACTTCTCTCAACTGTTGGATTCCTTCCTCAAGGGTCTTCCATCGCATTCTATTGTTGTGCTCTTGCATTCTGTCTCTGTGGACAAATCTCTCTCTCACACTCATTAGAAGTCGTTCCCAAAGGGAAAGGGGCCCTTGCTCTCTTACAAATACCTGATTTATACCTGAGTCCTGGGTCAAGGGTCCCAAATTCCTTGCTTCAGCACTATCCAGTTGCACACCTGTACCCATAAGGTCCCAGACTCGAAGTAGCCAGGCTGTATAAGCCTCACGTCCTCGTCGTGCAATATCTTTTTGCAGATTACGTAGACTTTCATATGTCAGGGACTCAGTGATGATCTCAACCTGTGGCTCTTCTGTGGGCTGTGAGGACCCTCCTTTCTTACCCTTAATATCAGGATCTGACGATTTCACTTTACACTTCCTTGTTTCCACAGGGGCGACTGCTGCTGGCTGTGGCTGCCCTTGTGGTTCAGCTGGAACCTGGACAGTTGTAACATCTGTGGGTTCCACTGCTGCACCATCAGTCTCTGCCTTCTCGGGGCAGGGGGAGGGTTTTTCATGAGCTGGGGAAATGTACTCCCTCAGCATCTGGCCCATCTCATGTATCTCTTTTACCAGAGCCTCAACCCAATCCGGGTGGGTCCTTTCTGAGGCAGGCTGTGGGGCAGAGTCAGGCTCTGGGGTATCATCCCTATTCTGTGGGGTAGGTATCAGGGTGGTTATCCAGGTCAATCTTCCCTTATCTCTGAATGCTAAACAGAATACGCATATTAGCAGCACCAGCCATTGTATGATATCATTAGCATTCAGAGAGGATTTAAACCCTTCAAAAACTGGTGGGGCAGACCCAAAGAGATGGGTAAAGGGTTGGGAAAAAGAAACTTCCCCCGGTGTCATTTCCTCACAGTAGGTACCATTGTTAAAGTAACTCCAAAAACACACAGTTAGTGTACGATAGCCCTGAATCCATGTGCCTGCCTTCCAGAGGAAATTAAAAATCCATGAGTTCTTCACCTTATTAAGCCATAAAATAAACTGGATGACAGTCACAGTAGCCTTAGTTATAGGGCCCATGTTTAGATAAGGGCCTGCAAATGGAAGGAATACAGCCACAACCACATGCCACCCAAACCAGGCTAAGTTAGACCACATGATGCAGCCTAATGAGGTTTTTATATCCAACGCACACAAAAGAAAGTACTAGGTTAGTTAAGAACTGCTATTTCTCTTCCCTTTTCTTTTCTCAGTGCCCTCAAGCCCCACACTTGGGCGCCAAAATCTGTCTTGGTTTAGGAAGACAGGTATCTGCTAGGTAAAATTACAATCAGAGGCTCTTTGGCAAAGATTTGGGAAATAGGAATAGCAGTTCTTTACTAGTATGTAATACAAAGCAAACAAACACAAAAAAAAAAAAAACTCCCCCCCCACCAAACAACTACAGCATTAATGACAAACGACAACAGCACCAAGAACCTTGAGGGCTTTGTTTCACAAAACCCAGGGCAGTTTGGTTTCGGTGTCCCTGCAGGATCCTCAGAGCACCAAGCTGGAACAGTGGAAAAGTCCCGGGCTGGTAGCTGGGATGGCAGGGTGTCCCGGCAGGCAGGGGCAGGATGTCCCGGCAGCGCAGGGAGTGCAGGGTCACGCTGCAGCAAGAGGAGCAGCGCCGAAGAAGGTCGAAGGCGAGGCAGAATAGCGACGGCCCAGCTTCTGCTCGGCGGGCTTTGCGGCGGCTGAGATCCTCGAGGAGCGGCCGACACACGTCTCCCGAACGCCGGAAGCAGAAAAGCACGCAGCTGCCTCAAGCTGTGTCTTTTACCTGCGTTATCTCCCCCTTCCACCTTTTGTCCATCTCCTTGTTTCAGCCAAGCACTCTCAAGTATCCAACACCCGGTCCCCTTGGCAACCCGTGGGGAAAAAATTCCCAAGAGAAAGAAGGAACAAACCCAACCCCCAACATCCTGGGATCTGTTATCCATCACGCAAGAGCAGTGTTCTGCAGGCAGTCTGCATCAGCTGACTGAGGAAAGTTGTGCTCAAGCTCCCCCTTCCTACCCCAGGATCCCTGGGATCCTTCCAGTGGGGCTGGGGGCATTGAGTTGAGCAGCCCTACAGAAATAGCTTTGTCTCCCACCAGGAGGATCAAGCAGGGTTGGAACACTTGCGCATCCTTTATTTGGTTGGATAACCAGATCTGCACAGCCCGTGGGGGAACGGTGTGTAACAAGGTCAGGTTTGAGCCAAGTGAAACTCAACACACAGGGTCTGGTCTTCCCTTGTGTGCACTGTCGCAGTGGAAAAACTAGGGGTTTATGTAATCATCAGTGTGCAGTCAAGGCTGGTAATTGCGCTCTACAACTTCCTTGGCTACAGCTGCAGCCAAAGCAACGTTACTCTTCAGCCTCCTTTTCCTAGTTATCAGCAGAAATTTAAAGCAGAATATGCCTTGATGAGATAAAGCTGTTCAGGATGTGCAGGAGGTTGTGCAGTTTGCTAGAGCAAATTGGGAGAAACATGATTTCATGTTGCTGTGATGGATGCCCTAAAGCAGTGATGTGAAACATCACAGAAAAGAGGTTACAAAGGGAACTCCTGGGTCATATGGAGTTAATGAATGAATGGATATGTGAATTAACTAGGATGATATTCTAAAGCAGGCTTCAGAGATGATTTTGGGAGCTGTCTTCCCCAAGTGAATGCACTTGATCTTGCCTGTGATCTGCTTTCTCTCACCTGCCATGACTTTCCATCTGCAAGTGCTGGATCTGGTTAAACCCCACTTGTTTCTTTTCAGAAATGTCTCTTCCTCTCCATGAGTTTGGATCATTTCAGCACTGCTTGCACAGGTAATTGAAAAGAGCAAGAAGTGCCAACTTCACCCTGAAACCAGGAAAGGAAAAATCCTGGGAGAAATCCTGTGGTGGCAGGGATGCTGCTGTGGGGCAGGCAACACTGGGTCAGCCTGGGATGCCTCTCTTCCATTTGGCTTCATTATTCTCCCACTTAACCTCAATGTCTTGGTCCTTTATCCTTTGTTTCCCAATAAAGACTGATTTCTTTCCTTTCTCCAGATGGCAGCTATGCTGGAACCATCCTTTGGGATTTCTCACCCTCTGGGTGAGAAAAATAGTGGTGCCTGAAGCCTTCAGGAGCCATCCTGTGTGGTCCCCCCAGTGGGAATCCTGCTTTAACAACTTATGCACTGAGAAGAGCACCAACAGCCACAACAGATTGCAATCCTGGCCCTCAAGAAAAGAAAAAAGAGAAAATCCACAACATTCTGCTATAGAAATGGCTCATTCCCAGGCATCGAGAAGCATTTATTTGCTCAAGCAGTCCTAACACTTCTGTAGAAACAGAACCTGTTTCCACACATGCACCATCCCAGGAAACTGTCAAGTGCAAATAAGCAGCAAGATACAAGGTATTCCATAGCAACCTCAGCAATCTGCCCCCTGGACTGGATTTTTAAAGACATCTAGTAGAAAATTCTACAAGAGGACAAGAAGTATCAGGAGTAACAGGCACTTGTCATTGTCAGGTGTTCCCCAACATGAAAAAATTGCTTCATCATTACCAAACTTATTCCACTTTTTTTTTTTTTCCTTTCCATTTTGGTGAACTAGGAGTCTTAAGGATCTGGCTTTTGTTCTTCACAGGACAAGGCACTAAACATGACTGACATCAGGAGCAGTCCATCCATTGAAAACTTAGATAAATGTGTGGGTCAGAACATCTTCCTGCTGCTTGTTGTGGAGGGTTCCAATGCCAACTGCTGGGGCTGGTAGAGGAGGTCTGCTCACAAGACGGAGCTGAAATTTGAGTTGTGGGGAAATGATTAATGAAGGACAGAAACACATCTCGAGGTGCTGATGCCACAGTGATCTCTGCTGTCAGATAACTGGGCAGTCCCAGCTGGAAGCAATGCAGGAAGTTATCCCACATCTCCCAAAGACCATGGCTCCAAGGACATTATAGTGCATGATCTGCCAGAGCAAATGGCACCTTGGCATTCTCCTCCTACTCCCCTACCTGGGATCCTTTCATTATCCTGTCTACTTTGACTGAATACCATGTAAAATAAAGTTCCAGTCCTGCTCTTCACCAATGGTGCTATGAAGAGCAGAAGTGGATGAAATTAGAACACACATTTGGTTTAGGCATCAGGATTAGGTTTTTTGTCGTAAGCACCATAGAATTTTGCATTCAAGGAGAACTTCAAACTTCATTTCAAAGACTAAAACACCCTGGGGACATCTTACCTTAAGCCCCAGCTGCTTTTCAAACCGTGGAGACACAAAGGACCATGGACCCATGTTCTGTGGTTCTTCCTGACTCCAGATGAAGACTAAAGGAAGAATAAGGGTACATAACAAACAGACATATTTAACTTTTCAGCAGAGAAAGAAAAACAGTTTTTTGTTTTTGTAGCACCTCCATTTTTTTTGTTGTGGCACTACCTTTGAAATGAAGGCATGCCAGACTCAATTCCCTTGCAGGTCAGAACTGAATTCAAACCCGAAGTATGTCCCCCATTAAGGTATAACTGTGGGTATATTCTGCTTTTCTACTGCTGTTTTCAAAAGCTACTAAAAGGACGGGACTGCGAAGACCAATACAAAAAATATCTCAAATGGTTTGTTCTGATTTTCAGTGCTCCTTCTTGGAAGCTAACAATAGCAGAGAAAAGAGTTCTTTCAACACAAGTGATAAACATTTCTGAAACATCCCACTCCAGAAACACTTGGATGTATGAGGGGGAGAACAAAGATGAAAAAGCCACTGCAGCTCTTCATCTTAAAAGGCAGGCAACAGATTTAGTTCAGTACCTCAAAGAGACTAGAAACACAAAGGTAGAAGCCTGGCTGACCTTTTGCATGGCTGTATTTGCTCAACTCTTGCTGTAGAGCTTCCAGGGGGAAAGGACAAAGCTCTTCAAGTCTCAGAATAGCTGTGCTGTGCTGCTTCTCTCCCAGTGTTTCTCTTTGCTTCACCAGAGCATAGTAATGCTTTCCAGAACACAGCACCACTTGGGTGACACTAAAAAAAAAAAGAATGTTTCCAAGTTTAGTGTTTTACAGAAACTTGATGCAGAACAGCTTCACACTTCCAACCAAAAAAAAAAAAAAACAGTCAAACTTCAAAGACAACTTCTTAAAGCTAAATTGCTTGCCTAGACCATCTTTTCTCTTCTTTGCCTTCCCTCCCCTCCAACAGTAGGCAAACTAACCTTTGGGCAAGTATGCCAGAGGTCCTGTTTCTTCAGTAATTCTGGGAAAGTTACCTTAGAATGGGATTGATCTCTCTTAGCTATGACTATTAAAAATTGAACACCCAGTCAAAGCTATTCATCTCTGCACTTTCCGTAGAAAATAAACCAGAGAGAGAGAAGTCCCTCCAGAGGACAATTCTCTGCCATGCCAAAGCAGGACTGCCTGCTGGAGAGACACTACACCCTCCTGCAATCACAGAGGTCTTGGCTGCCGAATCTTACTGGAAAATGCAATGAGATAAACTATACCCTTTGTGCCTCACCAGCCATCTAAAAAACCCAAGATGCCAAGGTACTTCCAGCCTTTTGATTGGGAGTCAGGAAGTGAAGAGGAAGGAGGCTCAGATTTGAGGCAAGGAGCAGATAAGGGGAAAAAAATTAAGGCTGAATTGGTCATTGTGAACAGGATTCACTGTAATATCTGAAGGGAGAGAGATGTACACACACTTTATTATTGCCCCACCTCATCAGCTCAGGCGTTCCAGCCCCAGAACAAAAATTCTGGATTCAGTTTTGGGCCACTCATGACAAGAAAGACATCGAGGTGCTGGAGTGTGTCCAGAGACGGGAACTGAGCTGGTCAAGGGTCTGGAGAACAAATTCTGTGAGAACCAGCTGAGGGAGCTGGGGGGCTCAGCTTGGGGAAAAGGAGGCTCGGCAGGTGCCTTTTCACTCTCTACAACTCCCTGACAGGTTGTAACCAGGTGGGAGTTCATCTCTTCTCTCAGGTAACACACAACAGAACCAGAGGAAATAGCTTCAAGTTGCATCAGAGGAAGTTTAGATTGGATGTTTGGAAAAATTTCTACACTGAAAGGATCAAGCACTTGAACAGGCCTCCCTGGGCAGTGGTGGAGTCACCACCCTGGAGGTATTTAAATGTCTAGATGTGACACTTGGGACATGGTTTAGTGGTGGACTTGGTAGTGATGGACCAAGACTGGACTTGATGACCTTAAGGCTCTTTTCCAACCTAAACAAATCTATGATTCTATGATTCATGTCACAGCTGCTCCAGTGACTGTCACCTAATGGACATGGTGCAGAACAGGACCCATCAGGTTGGTAACTACAGTCACAGACTCCCTGTGAGGCCAAGGGGTGACAGCCTAAACACTTCACTGTTTTGCAGACAGATGTGGTAACTACCAACAATTACCTGAAGAAAAGGAGAGGAAGTAAAACTAACCACAGTCACCCACCATAAAACATTTTCCCCTCAAAGTCACTTCTTTCACATCACGTCAAATTTTAGCTGTTGGGTAGGAGAAAGGGACAGGACATTTCTTTTGAGCTTCTCCTCTAAGAAAGCAGAGCTACCTTTTAGGATCTACTGAGGAGTCACCAATGACAGGCTTGAATGTTGTCCCTGGGGCCATTTCTTCAAAACTTGATACAGCAGCCTATATGGGGGAAGAGGTGGAAGTTACCAAATCTTGCCGCTTTTCCCTCAAGCCAGAGTCAGAAAGAATACTGAGACAGGGTTTTGGTAAGTACAAAATACATAGTCCTCCCTCTCCATCATATACCTATTCCCAGTGAAAAGTGGGATGATAAGCTTCCCAAGAACACCATCATGCCAGGAATGAACCCTACTTCTAGGTCACCTCCACCCAGCTTTAATCCTAACCTGTTTGGCCCCAGATAGGCAAAATTCCACTGATTTGACCCCAAAACAGCAATCAGAGAACACAGAGGAAAGAGGGGAAGAGAACACAAGAGAGGATTAAAAAAAAAAAAAAAAGAGGAAGAATATTTTTCAGCTTACTGGGAGCCTGAGTAACACTTTGGGAGAAGCAACAATGAGAGGTTTCCTGAAGTTTCGGACCATCTGCCGCCGGAGTAAATGGAAATACTGTGCTGGGGTGGTGGGATGCACAACTGACATGTTGACCTGGTCACCATCAACTCCCTCTTCTGAGCTGTCACACATCTGTGCAGGGGGAACACATCAATACCTTGTCAAAAGCAAGCAGTGAGACCAATATGCGAGAAAGAATCCAGGCACAGTGACCTGTACAGGAACAGATTAATAAATATTCCAATTCGAGAGAGAAACAACTTCAGAGAAGAAATGGGTTTAGCATTTAAATGGTAAGATTGTTTTTGCCTCCTCTGAACACATTGCAGCACAGCTCCCAGAGGACTGACTGCCAGTGCCACTGCTGTGCTGGGGATGTGTGGCCCTGAGAGGTGTGCTGGGTACCTGCAAAAACCGTTCCATCCGGCAGGACGAATGCTCAGGGCCTGCACCATCATAGCCATGGGGAAGAAGAATTACTATCCCACTCTGCAGAAGCCATTTAGCCTCACCTAGAAACACAGAATGAGAAGGAAGGAAAGGATGAACATAAAGCCACAGAACACATTACTTTGCACAAACTACTCAGGAAAAAGAATAGCCAATTTCCACATTGTCAAATACAAGCCTGAAACATGCTGCTGGCATCTTGCCCTGAGGTCCATTACAGTGAAATAACAGTGATCTGAAGTTTCTGAAATCATCAGGTACCTCTGGGCTCCCAGAAGACTTAAGTCTCCACATGGAGCACATGACACAGTGAAACTTTAAAACTTCATCTTTGCAGGTGTGATCCCAGCATTATCCTGAGAGCCAGTCCCGGCAAAATCAGCAGTGCTCGTTCCCCTGAGCTCTGTCAAACCTCCTGCACTATACAAGAGCTTACAGTCAAATCCAGAAGGTAATTCATCCCAGCTTCAAATACATGTGGGTGGAATAAGAGGGCCTCTGAATTTCTATCTATGACTACAGAGGTTTTGTATCTGAGCACTCAGAAAACACGTTAGAGACAAACTTAGTGAGGTGTTGTGGGGTTTTTTGTCTGTTTCTTTTAAATAATCACTATTTTCCTTCTCTATTGCTTCTGGAATTTTTCAGATGCTTTAAGAAGGAAAGGTACAGCCTATAAAGCTATCAACCATACATACACACACTAAAAGACATATGGAGGAAGAAAGCCCATTAGTATAATTAATTGTCCTTTTTAAATGAGTGTACTCTGCCAAGGAGTCTTTTATTTTAGATGTACTGTCTTCAGAGAAAAGCTGCACGGAAGTCAGGACCTCACAGGCAAGCTCACAGAACTCCTAGAGAAAACAGAATTCTCTGCACAACATGCTGCCTTTTTACTTGAAAGAGGAAGGATTTTCGAAAAATGTGCATAATACAAATGATTAATTCTTAAATGTATTAGTTCCTTGTATACTCACCTCCAGAGATGAAAGTGTCAAATATTATCTGGGCTCCATTGAAGAAGTCTCCAAACTGAGCTTCCCAAATTGGCAGTAACTTAGGGCTCTCAATACTCATTCCATATTCAAAACCAAGCACAGCTTCTTCAGACAAGGGACTGTTACTCACCTAACAAAAGGAAATTGTTGGGAGGGGTGGATGAGGAAGAAGACAACCAAGGGTTAAGAAGTGTTGGAACCAGGCAATCAGTGCTGAGGACACACACTTCTAAAGGCAATTGATAGGCACTGATTTTTTGCTTTTGAATGAAGGCACTGAAGGGGAAAAGAATAATATTTAATCCCTCAAGGAAAAGCAACCCCCCTTGTTAAAGTTGTAATTTGTAACAAAAAATAATAGGGATGCCCTGACAGTTTTTATATCCCTGTATCTGGGGTTTGCCAGAACATACACTATGCCTACATATGTCTTAGCAACTTTAAAAAATGCGTTGTTTTAGCACAATTTGAAGAAGGTGGTCTTGTGGGCCACAGAACTTACCTCTAAGAAACCCTTCTGGTCTGGAGACATGTGATTCAGAGGAATGTAGGTGTCATCTGTCTCTTGGCAAACCAACATCGCGTGTCGTTGGCTAAAGGTTCCTCTGCCAACATCTTGTCCACTTAGTCTGATATTAAACCCTTGCCAAGCAATGAACACAACACCAGATCAGCAAGTCATGTAAAAAGAGAACATGCAGGAAATAATTCTCTCTCTTGTTGTATCTCTTTTTGGATTTCCCCTTATCAGCAACATCAAATCTGAGATGCAATTCTTAACCAGCAACAGCTCCAGCTCTCAAGCTCACAGATGCTTTGACATTATTTTGGGTAAAATGGTTCAATTTGCTGAAGCAAACTGCAAAAAAATGTGCATTCTGTATCATATGTAAATGGAGATTTGAATTCAGGCTAGGGAGGAGGGAGAAGAAATAATAGCATAAAGCATGCAAAGTACTTGGGAGCTACTGATGTCAGCTGCACTGCTCGTGCTCAGCTCTATGCACAAATGTTTTTGGGGAGTGAGAGGCAGCTACAGTTCTTTGAAGATATTTAAGACTCAGTCTACAAATATTAGTGACACATAGGACTCATATTTATCTTCTCTTAGACCATGCAAATTGTCAAATTTATACATCATAGCAATCTTTTTACTTAGAAACACCTAAGATATCTAATGATTTCCTTTATTGACATTAAAGCAAAAATTTTACTGTCTTCTGTTTAGTTGCCTCTTACCTTGGCTCAGCAGAGAACCAAATGCTAACGTTTCAGCTGTTGCCCAGTCCAGCTTTTTCCCTTCCTCCATTTTTTGAACTCTTGACTAGGCAAATAAAGAACAAGAAAAAATTACTATTTCATCTTTTTCCATCTGTAGCTCTTTTGGTGGCACAGACTAATATTAGAAGCTAGGAAAAAACCAACAGACTATGGAGAGAAATGCTATATTCCTGCAGCCAGCTTAGGCTGGATCAGAATACAGAGTCTAATTTCAGCACATCCTGAAGAAGGTTGCCTGAGGACCACAGAACCGTAGGTGATCCATGTGTTCACCCCCCAGTCAACAAACTGTGGACTGATGAATTAATCCTCATCTGAAAATACTGAAAACTTTAGCACAGCACAGAGCGTAGACTTCTGATCTGTCTGGTTAGCAGTGATAAAAGATACCAGGTGTAAGTATTTCAGTCTCCAGAACTCTTCCCTGTTCTGGCCTGCAGAACTGCAGGGTAATGATCAAACTGAGCTGTGGAGTTCTTGCCTCGGGCTGGGAAGACAGAAACATCAGTCTTTTGATATACTCAACTCACAGCCTCTCTCTGGCTGCCAAGCAGACACCTGCACACACTCATCATCCATCAAAGGGAAATATTCACAAAACCCAAACTGATCCAAACCAAACACCAACTTAGGAGTTATCAAACCCTGACTATCAAACTTGGCCACATGTTGTCTAGTGTTTATATATATATCATAAAACACTCATTACTGGCTTTAGAAACTGTGTACACTATTGCCAGGTTCCTGAGTAATTCCTTCACAAAGTACCCATTCTAATTACCAACTATACAAATGTTATTAAGTTATCCTAATAGCTTCTTTCTATTTGTAAGAATTATAAACTGTATTTTCTATAAGCTTTTTTCTTCATTGCAATAAAATATTGTTGAAATAACAAACATGGTCAGATTTGGGGGAAGAAGTCTTCAAAACTGGAGGAAAAATGGCATCATCTCAGCCTTGAAACTGTTTTTCCTAGAGAATACCATGCTATTCTCTAACTGGCAAGCCTGCTGTGTTCATACTTTTTCATGTAACAGGCTGTACCTTTGAGCCATGGGATCAGAAGTATCATGCTGCTGTGCTCACCTGTGCATAGGTCTTCAGGAGATGGCTGTGCATCTGGAGCTCTTCAGGCACCTCCACAGACTTGACTCCAATGAACTGCAGAAGAGGCACAGGCATCCCCGTGTCCCAGGTGGTGATTTGGGCAGAAGGCTCCACGAAGCCTTCCCAGTGAGCCTGCAGGTTGGTGGGAGGTGGGCTGTACGAAGTCACGTTGGCAAGGTGATCATTCAGCTTAGAATAGCACGTGGTCTTTATCTCAGACACCTCAGCCTCGGTCATGAGCCCAGCAGCCATGAGGTGCTCTGCGTACGTGTCCGGGATGCTCTTACGGGATCTGCCAGGGAGGGAATCAAACCACAGAGATTTAAATCTAAAAACAGTGTCACAGGAGAACAAGGAAATACCACCTTACTACAGTCAAGTATCATGGAAAACTCATAAATGGTGTCCTAGTGCATTACACTTATTTGCATGAAGTTCACTTTCCCGGCTTTTTCAGAAAGGTAATAGTTCTCTTAGCGGTGTGTTTTATAGTCCTTTATTAAAAAAGTAAAATAAAAAGTGCTGTAGTTGGCAGTTACAGATTAAAATAAGTCAAAACCCCCTCTGTGCTACATATTTTCTTCAGAGAAATTCACAGTAGAATTTCTGCATTTGAGAGAATCAAGGCAACCATTCCATAAATGCTTCACCTAAAATACCAGAACTCACTAGCAAGTGAATTTTATGTGTTTTCCTTCGAGGATGAGGATGGAATCAGAATACATTTAAATGCTTATAAAGATGAGTCCCCACTGGAAACAGCAGGACCAGGCAGACAGGACAAACATCACACTGGCTTCCTGCCCATTCTCCCACATCGTGCACGCTTCCCCTTGGCACACAGAAGGCAACTTTGCCCTCTGATTACCAGTGGTCATGAATTTGAAATCCAAGAGCTACATCCAAGATTGTTCTCCAAAAAACACCAAGCCACACATTCAAAAGCCAACAGTAACGATTGCTCATTAACATCTTATTATCAGACCCACACTGTAGTCAAGGGCTGCTGACAGTGTAGCTGCACCTTACATAAAGACCTGTGGATATGTCAAAGGATCTCACACAGAAACTTCTGTTGCCGCAGCAAGACTTCAGGTGGTGCAGACATATTTTGGGGGTGCACTCCTTACCTGATGATTTTGTACATGCTGGGGTTGGTGAAGAAGGGCTCATCAAGCTCATTGTGGCCCCACTGCCTGTAGCACAGCAAGTCCACGATGACATCCCTGCGGAACTGGCGCTGGTACTCCACAGCCAGTCGAGTGGCACGGACAACTTCCTCAGGATCATCGCCGTTCACGTGGATAACTGCACATCCAATGATTTTACCTGCCCAGGCATTCAAAACACAACAGCAATCACACCCAACCCTTTCTAAAGACATACACCTGCTCTGCTGAAACTACAGACAATCCATGTGAAATAAGTATAATAAAAACAAATCAAAAAATTATGTTCTTTGTGATGAGAGCTGGGGTAAGGAGAGGAATCTTGCCTGAAACAACTTGCAATTAGCCCAACCCTTAGTATTTGTCAGTGTGAGCACTACTTCTTTACAAGCACTTTGTACCCAGAGGACTTTTTATACACAGTTCCTGCATCGTATTAATCTGGTAGTGTACAGGAACTGGGAGAGAACTACTTGATTGCTTCTCTTTCAAAAAGAAATTGAGTGTTATTTCCTTTTTATCCTAAGCTATCACTCCTATGAATTCATACAGGCCAAAAGCAACTTTCTCCCGTATTAGAAAGGAGTATCATTCTGTCCCCTGCTCCTCCAGGCAGAAAAATCTCTTCATTACAGAGAACACTGTAAAATTTCAATATCTTAACACCCATTCCTGTATGACAATTTGGCTGCAAGCAACAGTGCTCCCTTTGTACTTTATCTGTCCAAATTCTGGGAAACTAAGATACTTCAGCCATTCCTGGCTTGTGTCAAGTTTCCCTCCCTAGCAAAATTCTAAAGCTCAGCTACGTAACAGCCCCTCCTACCGACAGGTAAGAAGAAAGGAGAACTTAAGGATGCAGGCAAAAAAACAAACCCAAACAAAAACAATCCATAACACAAAACTAGCCCAGGGAAAACAGTAATAACATTTTCTATCTACCTTAGCAGATTTAATGAATCTACTTGATTGGTTTGATGAAAGCATAAGACAAATGCTTGATGTTAGGTCAAAAGCATACAAAAGTATATTTTCACTTATAGGAGACATATCCAAAATAACTAACTGCTATGTCTCTGACCTTACTGATAATATATCTGTTTATCACTAAGAAAGATCAGTCCAAAACTAAGCTTCTAGTTCAGGCATAGAAAGGTCTTGAGCTTCAGCCTTAAACTGAAAGCTCAACAGGCTCATGTGAAAACAAACAAACAGCAAAAATGGAGGAGTATCTGACTAAAAATCTTGCTCAGAAAACACACTGGGATGATTTTCATGAAATTTAACAAGATATATTTAAAATAAAAATGTTATATACTTTATTGCAATACCTTTTTAAAACTGTCAATAATATGACAGAAACTGAGTCATAAAGACTTCACAGAAATCTTGCAATTATTTTATCACATCCTGTTAAAATATGACAAGATTTTCCCTTGATGTTTAGTCTTTGCCATAAACCAGATAGGGGAGGGCATATTTTTAGCATCTGAATTGTTGCTAGTAGGAGGGAATAATAATAATAATAATTTAAATTCCAACTCTACCATGAAACTGGAGTTATAATAATGTCTCCCTAGAGCTGACAGGCAGTTGCTATAAAAAGTCCATTGCACAGCTTACACTGGAGTTAAAAATCCTTTCTGACACAACAGGCAATTTTCCTTGTGATTCAATCCTACCTACCAATGTCACTGCAGTACAGAGATGACCTTCCTCGCTCTGGAGGAGTGGTATAGCCCAGCTGGTTATTAACAATCAAATGGATGCTCCCTCCAACTCTGAAATGTGGTAGATTAGAGAGGGTCAGTGTTTCAGGAACAATCCCTTGCCCAGAGAAAGCAGCATCGCCGTGGACCTACATCAGGGAAGAAGATGGAAAAGCCTCTCATTAGGAAACATTGGAGGAACAGCAAAATCAAAACCATAACTCATTAAGTAAGACCTTCTAAATTGGGTACATGGAGCAGATAGAGCTCCAGCCGGACCCACTTCTCAATCCCTCTCAGAATACTGTTTCCATGACTTGAGAGTTTATGTAGCCTTACCACTAACACAAGGTCTTATCAGCCAATGTATGTACATGAAGGCCTGATGTAATCCCTACCTAGAACTGACCTATAATCTCTTAAAACTGATCCATCAGCATCCAGGTGACTGCAAGTTTCCTGGCTATGGCAAAGCTGCAGCAGTCAGAGGCAAGCCACTGACCCCTGAACAAAGGGGGCCACTCAGCACAGCATTCACTACACCTCTGCTGAAGCTGAATGCAGGTGAACTGGGACTTGTGCCCATTTCCACCTTATCAAACAGATAAGAACAAAAAAACAAGTGGAAAATGAACTGAATGGAAGTACTCAAAAACAAAGAAAAACTTTCAGAAGGAAATAAAACCTAAATTCTTAGTTACATTTCAGAATAGCAATAGCAAATAAATGTTGCCAGTAAAAAAAAAATAGATGGGAAGGGGAAGAGAGAACACTGTGATATCCAACCCAGGTTTTCAAGAAAGGCTAGAGGTACTGGAGTGAATATCATCTAACATTTCAATGTTTTGAAATTGGAGACAGTTCTCCATTGATGAATATGACCACAGCATCCTCAGAATCCAGACTTGATCATTTGCAGATCAAAGTCACTACAGAGATTGCTGTAGTTCCTTATTGAAACCAGATGACAGCTCTACTTTCTAGCTATGGAATAGTGGTCTCAAGCCTTAAGAGACTTCTGCAAGTATACCAAGATAACAGAGGTGCAGTCAACTAGTGAAACAACAGCACTGGGTTTTATACCATTCTAATACAGATCTTTAAGAGGCACCACAGCAAAACAAAGTTAACTACTGCAAGAGAGACAAGCCAGCATGCCCACTCTATCCCTCACCATGCTACACTTGTTCCTGAAGTGCTGGGTTTTCACTTTTCCCTCCTGGTTTCTTTTGCTGCCTAAGAAGGCTACATATCTCGGTGATAGCATTTGAGTGAAGACCCTAAAACATCTGAGAAAACTTTACGGCCGTTAGCACAGCCCAAAGCATGAAAGCCTAAAGACAGTGTGACTATCCAACTACACAAGACTGTTCATATGCATCTCAAACCCCAGAGGACTCAAGTCCTGTGGTGCAGGAAGGATTTTACTCATTCTACCAAAAAGACAGAGACAGTTTTTGCTAGGGCACCTTTTTCTCTGGGATGCATTAACAAAAAGCTAAAAGCAAGGTCATCATCAAGTTTAATTCACCAATGACCCTAAGAGTGGAATTTATTTCTGGGAGATCTTACTCTCAGATTTCATTTCAAATCATAAATATCAGTAGTTGCCTGATGTCCAGGAAGTGGAGTCAAGGTATGTGAGAAGGTGAAAAATAAACCACTCTCCAGCAGAGATGGACAATTAAATACTGCAGAGATGTCCATGGTAGTTAACCAAGAAGAGTTTTATAAACCTTATAAATTCTGAGTACACTGAAATTCCAGAAAAGAAGACCTTCAGACCCTGGACAATGAAGCTCACCACTGACAACGGCACTTTAACTGATCTTTACTCATTCTCCCTTCAAGCTCTGGTACTGAGGCTTGTGGAAGAAGAGAAAAAATAACTAAAATAAACCTCAGTTCGGAGTTCAGTGTGTCTACACTTACATTTCTCAAGAGAAAGCACTGTAAAAATAGAAAGTTCAAAGACAAACTCCCAAAACCAAGATTCTGAAACACAAAGTGCCTGCTTTCATTTCTTTCTTCTCAATTAGCTGAATGAGAGCAGTTAACCATTACAACTAAAAATTTGCCTGTTTTCAGTCTCACTTGTGTACCTCTTAAAGACACAATCACAAATAAGGACAGCCAGGTTACATGACTCATTTTCTTCCGTTTAGGAATACTTTGAATCAGTTTACTAACATAGAGGTGTTTAGCACAGAATCAAGTGTTTCTCTTCTCTGCTATGCAATCCTCCCCGCCACTTACCCCCACAAACCCTAAGAAGTGAAAATTTTCTTGGATGGGAAGAGTCCGTTTAACTTGAAGAATCTTTATTTAAAGAGTTGTAGTACTTTCATTACTGTATGGTGAAGATTTACCATCATGAGAAAGAAACAATAGTATCTTCTCAAGCTAAGACATAACTGCACTGAAAAGTGGAGACACACTGGGCAGCAAAAGTTGGCTGCACTTGCAAGCTCTGAAGACTTTTCTTTTAAAAAACTAAGAACCCCAACTTGCCCAGTTGTTGAAGCTTTTTGTATTCTCATGTCTGCTTTTTCACAATATCCACACCCTTCCAGAAGAAAGCAAAACATTTTTTAACTGAAATACATTTTCCCTCCTACATGTAATTTCCTATATGTTTGTTATACTTTACAGAACACTTCTGCCCAACTTGTTTTTACCCCTGGCTTTAAAATGTTAGGAGTTCAACTCACTTGTTTTTCCAAGTTAAAGTCAATGCAAGAGAAGAAAATTTATCAAGGAACTATTAAGGATTGCTTCTAGAGCTATACAAGTCAGTTCAAGAAGTAAAAACTAATTCCAGCAGAGTCTTCAGCAGTATCATGACAAAATGACAAAATTCTAAATCCTCCTGAACATTTTGCAGCTTTGTTGACAGCTCTTCTCCAAACCCATTAATTTGAAAGAAGGCTTCCAGTGGCAGTTTAAATGCAAAAGTGAGGAAAGGCACACATGGCCCTCAATGCAGAATATAATTAAAATAAAGGGAAGTATCAGAATCAGCTATTCAGAAATCTTAGAAGTGCAATTATTTAAATGCCAGCATCATCACAAATGCCATGTGGAAATCTTCCCTGACTTCCCCTTTCCCCATAAAGAAGGTCATAGTTCTTGGCATCATACATTAACTCAAACTTTTGTTTGGTATTTCTATGTACACTCCTGTTCACACTCTAGTCCAGCGAGCCTTACAAATATAAATTATATGTGAAAAAATATAGATTTATATTATAAATTATATAAATATACGAGCAAAATACCTGCAGGCAAATAACTTTGTCCCCAGGCTGTGCAGAACTCTCTGGGGAGTAATCACCATCAAGCAGAGTCTGTTGCCTGGCTCGTGTCTTGCCCACAGCCACTGGGTTGACGGCTTCCAAGTGTGAGGGGTTGGGGAGCAAGGTGACATGCACAGGTCTGTGGGAGCCAAAGTCCAGATCTACAGAAGATGTCAGGTGGGAGAGAACGTCCCCAATGGCTGCTGAATTCTCTGGAAACTCACTCAAACCACGCATCTTGCGGAACATGAGCTGCGTGGAGACAGATTCTGTTAAAGCCCTTTTCTGATTCACTGACATGTTGAAAGAAAAACACTCTCCCACACCTGAAATTGCAAGGATGCTTCTATGTAACAGCACATAAAACCCTTCATTAGAGTTCTTTTAACAGTCTCCTGCAGACAGTTCACTGAAGTGTTGATAGGAAAGGAGAACACTCACACAGGCAACACTTTATTGCTCCAGCATTTCCAACATGGCAAACTTTTAGGGGTTTATTTTACTGCAAATAAACCAGGCAACTGCCCATGAGATGACAAATCTCTTACCTCAGGAGGAAGCTGAAGCAAGCCAGAGAGCAGATTAAGCCTTCCCCGATGAGGCATTCCAATGATGATATCCGTGACCCCGCTGTACGCACACATCTTGAACAGCTCATGGAAGAAGCCCATCATGCTCTCTGCTCCCTCGCCACCATATCGCTTCACTGTGGCAAACTTGGTGGCCAAGAAGTGATCAAACTCCTGTTAAAAACAGGACAGCTTCAGGATTAGGTTATTTTAAGAAGCAGCCTTCTGTTTATAAAATTGAAATATAAGTTATGTTTATACCCTTGAGGCATACAAATCTAAACATACCCCTGGAAAGTCTCAGCCTAATCTCCACCCACACAGTCTGAGACCAAAATCTATGAGGACTATAAAAAATCAGCTCTTATCTCCTCCTAAGCAGAAAACTGTTGCATTGAGGACCAAACTTTCTGTCTCACATGGAATGTGCTTCAAGAACTGTAACACCAGACTAATTTACAAATTCCTTGGTAGTTTACCTGTTTTAGGTGGAAATTTAAGGATGGTGTTCTTTTACAGTACAAGCCATAATGATCTTGAGATACAAAGTGCTAGCAAAGCAGAGTTTCATTTTGATTTACATTAGGCACAGTCCTTATTACATAAGTAGAATGCTTGAGAGAAGAAACATAAATGAAACTGTATTTACTTCATTTTCTTCTCATTTCACTCCATTCACTTCCTCCTAGAAAGCTCTAGTAAGTAATCAAGTTTTGGAAGCACTGGAAATTTCTTTCGTTTTTGCAACTGAAGACAGGAACTAAATGAAGTCTGTAACTGAGAAGGGAAGACTAAGCCACACCCAAAGATCTGACCTAACTGCTGGTTGAGCAATATTCAGTTCTAAGGAATAATGTACACAAAACTTATCACATATAAAAGCAGTTTTTTTCTGTCAGGGTTAAATTCTATACACTTAGTATAGTTCTGGTCACACTGAAATTAAAGTAGAGCACATCAGGGTCTCAATATCAACTTCCTTTGTCACCATCAAATTCCTCTAACTGCCAAAGAGGAGACAAAAAATAAAAAGTGGGCCATATACTTCCTTTTAGCCATTGGTAAATATTACATTTAACACTCCTTCCACTTGGAAAACTGGAAACAGGGACACTTTCACAGATCCTGCTCTTCTACCTTTCCAACCTTCACAGATTCTGCTCTTCTACCTTTCAATCCTTCTGGATAACATGGGAAGAAAAGGGGAAAAGAATTAAAACTTTTCACAATACAAAAATATTGGAATAAATTTTCTCTATACATTTCAAAAGTGCATAAGTATTTTACTTCCTTATAGAAGGCATTTGAACAAAGGTTCCTTGCTGAAAAGCACCATATCTGCCAGTGCTATATGGTAACATCTCAGTCCAACTCTGGTTTGTTCTTCCAAAACCCTGAGGGACAGCATACTTTAAGGACAGTCAAACAGATCAGCATGAGGGTGAGAGGAAAACACAGAACAGCTAAGCTAGAGCACAAGATCTCACAGAGCTCTGCTCAACACTGTGCTCCCATCAGTTACATTTAATATGAGCTGTCAGATCACTAATCTAAGAGTACCTCACTTTTGAAGACTGATTATTCATGGGTTTACAGCATCATTATTTCAGTAATGGCTCCTAAGTAAATTCAGCAACAAACTCCAATGAGATTTCCTGCATTGCACTGCTTCAGGAAAATCTTGCTCCTGCACACTGTCAAAGCTTTTCAGGACAGTGATTGTTCTTTTTCTGCATGAATCATGTCCAGAATAGTAAAGGATCCATGACAGACTCCATGGCTATTACAATCCAGTAACAGGGAACAAAGTACCTGGGACTCCAGCATCAGTTTGCACAAGTGCTTTTTCTCTTCAGGTGTAAATGCTTCTTGCTTTAGCTCTTCAAACCTTTTAGCAAACCATTCTCTCTCCTCCAAAGTTGGAAGCTGGCTTGTTTCTATGGAAATATGCCCGCAGTATATATGGTCAAGATAAGCCATCACATCCTCTACAGAAGCTTCCTCTTTTCCCATGTTTATGAGTCCTGGTGGGAAACAAATGTTATTAGTCACTTTGGGGGAGGAGAGGGAAGCACTAAGGCCTGTTCTGGAGAAGACAAAGCAGTGAGAGAGACCCCCCCTTCCTTTGTTTAAGGCCACAGCAAGGCTCTAAGAGAGCCAAGAAAAGACAATTCTTGACTTCTGCCCCTGTACTTTCAAACCCTCACTACGGTGTTAAGTATTATGGTAAATCATAGAATGTTACAGTAACACAAGAAATTAATGTTTAACCACAGTAAGAACAAGTACAAATTTTCATAGCTTCTGAAGATGCTAAAAGGCAGCCTCTCACTGCACTGTGATTTCTGCAACAGACATATGCATGGTGAAGTCGACAATTTTCTGTCTGACAGTTTTTATCACTGATTGAGCCACCACTCAGTATCTGACTCTTACACAGAGGCCACAGCCTTTCAATAAATCACCCATGAACAGAATTTACTGTGATAAGGCTGTGGACTCACCTGTAGTAACGAGAGGACCCTGAAGAACTTCAGCCAGCTGTTGGATTTCAGGTACCATGTTCATAACAGCTCGGCCGGCAAACAGAGGATTTATTTTGGCTGCTTTGTGGCCATGTTCAGCATAGGCAGTTATTAAACGAGCAAGACCATGGTCAACTAAAACAAAAAAGAAAGCAGAACAGTATCACATACATGCTTAGATTAAATCCATTTACAGTATCAACACAGTAATTTTCTGTCTGCTGGCAACCATCAAGGTTCTGGCTGAAAAGGGAGCTTTTCTATGCAGTTGTTTCTACCTTTTTACGCCACAACAGCTCCCATCAGCAAACCGCTAAATCTGCTCCACCCACCCAATTTTCAAGCAACTACACTCTAGATTTCCCCCACAGTTCCCTTCATAGGTTAGGCTCCTGTAAATATATGCAAAGCTACTTCATTTTGCTTTGAATCTCTTTACAACAGTGGCAAACCAAAACCACTACAAACAGGTACATCCAAGTCAAGATCAGCACATTACCAGTGTATAATCTTATTTCCTAAACCAACTCAATCCTACCACTTCCTTGTTCCTTGGTGGAATGACAGGAGGATTGGGTCTTACAAATAATTCAGGTCCCATGACTTCAAAAACACCCAAAGTCTGTCTGCAGGTGCCAAAAGCATGTGCTGAGCCAAATGTGGTAAAAATTATCCACGAGCAGAATTTGACCAGCTGAGAGGTCACACACATGTTACTGTCACTGAGCACAGCCACAGACCAGGCTCATAAACTGCAAACAATAAGATATACTGCAAGCACAACCTGCTACAAATTAATGGCATGAACCAGCTCATAAAGCATTCCTAATGTAGAGGGGTTTTTCATCCTGGTAAAAATGCAGCACTGGCAGTAGTCAGGTCTGAAGGCTTTTGTGTTCCAAAACAATGCAATTCTCAGACCATATCACAAGGTTATTTCTCTGACACTTGTATTTCTATTGCCAACACTGCTCCAGCCATTACAATCACACAGCCCATTCAAAAGAGGGCGTTTACTCTACTGGGTTCTACAACAGAGGGACATAACTCAGACAAAAGGCTAACACTGCCCACAATGCTCTCAGCAAGGAGGCCTTTAAAATCAATTTTTAAAATGTTACATAAAAATATGTTAATCATTAACAAGGAGGCTACTTTGTGACTGGCCTCGGTGTCCAGGAGCTACAAGCTGGTTTCGCTCCGGCTTCTGGGCAAAGTGTTTCATTCCTACCAGAGTCGCCAGAGTAAAGTTAATGCAAGGACCACACTCCTACCTAGAAGTTTTCTGCTTGGAATCACATTTCAACCCTGCAAAACGGAGCTAAAAGCAACACAGGATTGCTACAGGAGAGTTACCTGTACTTAATCATGGAATCCTAGAATGTTAAGGGATTTAAAGGGACCTTATAGAGCATCCCGTCCCAACCTCCCTACCGTGGGCAGGGACACCTCCCACTAAACCAAAGCTGCTCAAAGTTTACTCCCATCTGGCTTTGAACACCGTCAGGGTGGGGGCATCCACAACCTCCCTGGACAACCTGTTCACTGCCTCACCACTCTCAGTTCGGCTCTCAGTTCAAGCACCATGATACAAAAGGAAAATCGCCTGGCAGAGATACCCGCATGAGCAGCAGAACTCTCCGAGAGCCCATCACTGAGGAAAATTCAGCAGTCGGTGCCCTCACAACCGCTTCAGCCCTTGGAGCGGAGCCAGGCACCCCAAGTTTGCAGAAACTACAGCCAAGAGCTCTCGGAGCGGGTCTGCTCCGCGCTCTGTCCCGCCGGGAACAACACCCGCAACACCTCAGAGCGCCCGCTCCGTGCCCGGGCCCCGCTCCGGGGCAGCCCCCGCCGCGCCCCCTGTGCCGGGGTGTCCGACCTGCTCCGCCGGCGCCGCGCTGCTCCTCCGCCCGCCCGCCCGCCGCCTTCCGCGGTTTGTAGCCGTAGACGCCGCGCTCGGTGCGGTACCAGCGCCTGGGGCCGTCCCGGCACAGAGCGCAGCGCACGGTCCGCGCCCCCGCCAGGGCCGCCATGGCCATGGCCGCGCTGCCCCCACCGCCGCCACCGCCCCCGGACCCGCCCCAGCCCCGGGGGCGGCGCCCGCAGCGGGGGCCCTCCGGGGCTCCTGCAGTGCCCAACGGGGCCGGACGGCGGACGGTGTTCTGGGCTCCAGCGGGGCAAACTGGAGTGCTGTGCTGAGTTCCGGGCGCCTCGGTTCAAGGGAGACAAGGAGCCACTGCAGAGGGTCCAACGGAGCCACAGAGATGAGGAGGTCTCTGGAGCATCTCTCCCGTGAGGAGAGACTGCGGGAGTTGTGCCTGTGCAGTCTGGAGGAGACTGGGAGGAGATTTCATGAATGCATACTAATATCTCAAAGGTGGGTGCCAAGAAGCTGGTGCCAGACTCTTTTCAGTAGTGCCCAGTGACAAGACCAGGAGCAATGACCAAGAAGTTCCACCTCAACACGAGGAAAAACTTTTTGTTGAGAGTGGCAGAGCACTGTGACAGGCTTCTCAGGGGTGTTGTGGAGTCTCCCTCTCTGGAGACATTCACAAGCCACGTGGATATGTTCCTGTGTCACCTGCTCCAGGTGACCCTGTCTTGGCAGCGGGGTTGGACTGGATCATCTCCAGATGTCCCTTCCAGCTCTGCTCTGGTGAGACCCCACCTGCAGTGCTCCATCCAGCTCTGGGGTCCTCAGCATAGGTGGGACATGGACCTGTTAGAGTGAATCCAGAGGAGGCCACCAAGATGATTAGAGAGATGGAGCACCATTCCTATGAGGAAAGGCTGAGAGAATTGGGATTGTTCAGCCTGCAGAAGATAAGGCTTCCAGGTGACTTAACTCTAGCCTTCTGTTTCCTGAAGAGAGTGTGCAAGAAAAGATGGAGATGGATTTTTTACAAGAGCATGTAGTGACACAAGGAAGCATGGTTTCAAAGCAAGAGTGTAGGTTTAGATTAGGTATTAGGAGGATGTTCTTTGCTGTGAGCATGGTAAAGGTACCACAACTAGTTGTGCAGGGAGGCTGTGGATGCCCCACCTGTGGATGTGTCCAAGGACAGGTTGGATGGAGCTCTGATCAGCCTGGAATAATGGAAGGTGTCCCTACCCATGCCAGGGGCTTGCACCAGATGATCTTTAAATGTCCCTTCCAATCTCAAGTTTTCTGTGGTTCTGTAAACTTTGTGTGAATGCAGGCCTGGGGTATTGGCAAGTTTCGTAGGCTTGGTTGTGCTCCTGTTGCCTTCACAATGAGGAAATCAGAGTATTTTTGGTTCAAATCAAACAATGGTATTTGCCTTTGGAACAGGTGGAACTGGGTTTTGGAACTGAATCTATTCCAACACCCCAGTTGGTCTGGGATTTTATGATATTCACAGTTCTTGCAGAGGGGCCACTTGTGTTCCTTGAGGCCTGTATGGTTGGGTTTATGCATATTTATAAAACCCAATTTGGGAGAAAAATATTTTTAAAAATGACCTTTAATGCTGCAAGGAGGGCAAAAGGATACAGCGACAGAAGGACATGGCCCATTCAGTAATGTGTAATAGAAATGTGGCTGTGAATATTCATATTTTTTTCAATTGGAATGAAGGAACCTTGAAAATCATGCTGCAAGATGTGATTTTTTTGAAGCTGACAGTGGAGAGGGAGAAAACGCTGATATAGTTAAATATTTCCATCCTGTGCTTGAGGAAAAAGACAAATGTTGCAGGCACATGGCAGGATGATGAAATACTTTTCCACAGTTCTTAAGCAAATACCAGTCAAACAGCAGGTATCAATGTGGTTTTGCTTTGTATCAAATAGGCAATTAGTTGAATATTTCCCAATTAGCACTGATAGGAATAGGTTTGAACATTAAAAATTTTCCAGTTTCTCCAATGAGATATTTCAGTTACACAATGTGGAACTCAGAGAGCTAATTGAGTATTTGTATATTTAAGTTCACTTAATAAAGGTTTAATAAAGTCTGAGCAGGTGTTTATGAAATATATATCTCATCAAGTCAACTTGTTAGGGTTTTTATGTGAATCAAAATCCAGTTAATAGAGATTTTAAGTACTTCCCAAATTTGACAGCATAATCATCCTGAGTAGGACATGATTAGAAGTGGCAAAAACATTGCTGTAGCTGTATCTAGGTCAAGGAAAGGTTTTGTTGACTTTGGTTCATGTCTAAATCTGAGGAGGTGGTACCTGTGCCAGCAGAAACACCACTGGTGAGGGCGTAGGCAAAGTGACTTTCCCAGCCTGGCTCTTCTGGCACAAAGCCTGTCCCAGAGAAGGCTCCTGTGAGAGCTTGATTCAGTAGTACATGATGCTCTCACTAAAAAAACCAGAAATGCTCCAAAACCAAGGCTGTACATACTATATAATAAGTGTCTGACTACCTGGCAGAATAGAAAATCAGCAGCACTGGGAATATTTCTAAAGGAATTATCCCCCTTTGCCACTTTAGTAGTTAGATCAACCCAAAAAAAGCTGCCCACACCTTGAGTGCTGATGAAGTTTTTCAGCTGGAGATAAGTGGTGAAGAGAGGTTATCTTGAATCTCAGTCAAGATGAAGAAGATAAGCAAACGTGACTTACTCCAACAGGATGAGGTGAAAGTTTGCACACACTGAAAGAGTATGTGCACTAAAATGTAGCTCCTTTCCAGGAAACAGTAGCTATAAATAATCTCCAAAAACTCATGAGGAAAAAAAGCAGATGGGTCTAAAAAAATTATGTGAATATCCGCTCACTCGGAAAAGAAATCATTTGCTGGATTTGGCTACAAGGAAATATAGAGGACACCTACAGATTCTACATTAGGCCAGTATTTGGCACAATTTGAATACTGTGTGCAAGGTTGGTGCCAGTAATTGAGGAAACATCAAAAAAATTGGGAATAAGAGCTTCAGGAACTAAAAAAAAAAGGATATGCTTTATGTCTGAGATGCAGGAAACAACATCTACCTGGTTTTGGTTTTGGTAAATCAGTACAAAAGCTTGATTAGTATACACACAAATGAAACAGATACTTTAGGAGGAACAGTTTTCTGAGGTACCAAAGGTAAAACAAGATTTGCTTGCATGCCCTTTACAAGAGAGAGCTCCAACATAATTGTAGATGTGGGAGTGTGGTACAAACATAGAAGGAGCTTTTGCTTTCCTTTCAAAACTCTAATGACCGTGCTTTTTGTTCATGTTGGAAAGGGCAGCAACACGGTGCTTCAAAGAAAAAAAGCCAGCATCTCTTGATGTAATGCCAGTGCCACAGATACTTAACCCAAGTATAACCCAACTTCCCCTAAAAAGAGTAATCTAAACAACCCATTGACAGGCCAAAGGATTGGTGCCGTTGGAAAATACAGTGCCAACACTAACATGGATTTTCTCTCCCCCTTTTTCCTGTGTTCTGCCATGGATCTTCTCCACTCCAGTGAGTCAGTTTAATCAACTTGATAGTTTAAGGTATTTTGGCAAGTAAATGAGATCTTTGTGAGCAGGGACATGTGAATGATCTGTGCCAATAACAAGCACGACTCCATCCTTTCAAACTTGTCCAGAAAAAGATTTTTAGATATGTCTACAGCAGGGAGAAGAGCTCTTCCCTGGGAAAAAACAAAACAAAACAAAACAACCTGTCTAGTCCTGTACCAGCTGGCAGAACACACCTAAAGCTCTGCATCAGTAAACAGTGCCTTTTGTTGGGGCCAACTCTTGCCTCTGAATAAAAAGCAACTTTAACAGCTGAATAATCTCATTATGTACACCCAGGTCTGCGCCTGCTGTCACAGTCCGGTATCGCTGAAGGCTTGTTCTAAGCCCAGAGGGGTGTAAAGGCTTTCCCAACCTAAAGAAAAAACTTCTGTCAGAGCCTGGATTCAAAACGTAAAATAAACTGCAGATTCTTACTCTGCAGCTCTGGGCTGTGCCAGCTTTTTCCAGCTTAGGCAGCTTTAGAGTTGCCCAAGAGGTGATGCCATGCCCAGATGCGCAGGCAGAGCATTTCCAACAAATCCTGGAGTTTCGTGCCACTAAATTCACCACTGTAAAATATCCTCAGACGTTCAGGTGGGAACACTGACTGGGCTGGAGGGCAGAGAGACCAAATTTAGACTAGAAAACACACCCAGTGACAGAATCACAGAATGACAGAATGGGTGGGTTTGGAAGGGACCTCTGGAGATGATCCAGTCCAACCCCGCTGCCAAGGCAGGGTCACCTGGAGCAGGTGACACAGGAACACATCCAGGTGGGTTGTGAATGTCACCAGAGAGGGACACTCTGAGGGCAGCCTGTCCCAGTGTTTTGCCACCCTCAATGTAAAGTTGTTCTTCCTCATTTGAGGTGAAATCTCTGATGTTCTATTCGCTCAGCACCACTGAGATGAGCCTGGCACAATCCTCTTGGCACCTGCCTTGGATGTATTTACTCGCATTCATGAAATCCCCTCTCAGTCTTCTCCAGACTGCACAGGCCCAGCTCCCGCAGCCGCCTCATCTCTGTGGCTCCGCTGGACCCTCTGCAGCAGTTCCTTGTCTCCCTTGTACTAAGGAGCCCAGAACTGAGCACAGCAATGGACGCCCATTAAACCACCCCTCAGGCAGTAACTCGGTGCTCAGACACCGCCACCCCAATGTTTTATCACGGTGACACCTGAGGGCCCCACCCGCGACATGACAGCTGCCGTGACGCCCGGAGGGCGCGGACACGTCACTGCAGTGACGCCACGCGGGGCCACAAGCCGAGTCGCGCGCTGGGGCCACCAAGGAAGCGACATTCAGAGGCTATTTCCCCCTTCCCCGCCGCTGTGAGGGACGCGGGGCCGAACCCTTTTCCATTCCCATCCTCATTCCCGTTCCTGTTCCCCTTCCGCCTCCGCACTCCCGGGAACCCGTCCGCCGCCAGGCCCCCGCGCGGGGCTGCCCTCCGCGCTGCCTAACCCCCGCCCCTCGAGGAGCGCCGCTCCGCGCCGCCCGCAGCCGCGGCTCCGCCGCCGTGAAGCGGCGCCGCTCCTCCCTTGGCGTCCGGGCGTGGCGGGGCGGGCGCGGCGGGCTCGGTCGGGGCGGTGCCGCGGGTCAGGCAGCGCGGCGGTGGCCCGGCCGCCGTGAGGGGAGAAGCGCTCGGGGGCCTCGGAGGGGCGGAGGAGGCGGCGGCGGCGGCGCCGGGCGGGCCCATGTCGGCACCGGGCACAGGTACCGCGGGCACCGACGGGACGGGAGGGCGGTGCCGCGGCGTGTGGGGAAAAGGGGTCTCGGGGACGGCGGGAGGAGGGCGCAGCGGCCTGGCGGGGGCACGGGGAGGGGGTTCCGGAGGCGGAGGGACCGTGGGGCTCGGAGCAGGGGAGGCTCGGGTGGCGGTGCCTGGCAGCACGGGGGAGAAGGAGGCCGGGAGGACCGGAAGCGGCTGTTCCCGAGCTGTTGGTCCCACCAGGGAAAGGGCCCGGGCTGCGGGAGAGCTGCGAGCGAAGATTGGCGTGATAGCGAAGGAGTTCTTTTATATTTAGTGCCTTGTCTATAGGCCTCTGTTTCACGGTGGAGAGAGCGTTCCTGAAGGTCCGGCAGCAAAACACTCTCTGCGGGAGGTGTAGAAGCGAAAGTAAAAGTGCCCGGCTGTTCGGCAGGCCGGCCAGAAGATGTGTCCGTGGCCTGGAGTTGTGTCAGGGGAGGTTTAGGTGGGATAGCAGGTTGAGGTTTTTCACCCAGTGGGTGGTTGGGCACTGGAACAGGCTGCCCAGGGCAGTGGTCACAGCACCGAGCCTGTCTGAACTCAGGAAGTGTTTGGACAATGCTCTCAGGTACATGGTGTAACTCTTGGGGTGCCCTGTGCAGGGACAGGAGTTGGACTTTGATGATCCCTGTGGGTCCTTTCCAAGTCAGGATATTCTGTGATTCTGTGAACCTTCCCTCCTCCTGTGTGGGAAACTCCTCTCTCTCTCTGCACTACGGTTTGGTTGTTTTTTTTTTTTTTTTTTTTTTTTTTTTTTTTTTTTTTCTTTTCCCTATGTGCTGTGTCTCATCTTCCAAAACCTGTAAGTTTCTTTTCTCCTCACTGACCTGGGTATTTTTCTTATGCACCTTCCCTTGCATTAAGAGAACCTTAATTGTATTTTCGTTTTTGAAATTTAAAAATCTTCCAGTGTTGTGATAACTAGTGATGGAGTAGTTTGTTGCTTTTTGAGATTTTTCAGCCAGTCAGAGGTGGGACATCTTGCCTACTTTCGTTATCTCCCGTATCTCTTTTGTACTAGAGTAGCTGCAAAAAGGACTCTTTATGTAATCCATTTAACTTCTAGTGAAAAATCTCATTGTGTTTAGTTAAATAGAACGGTATTTCCTTCCCTCATACTTGTGTTTGCGAGGATGGAGATTCTGGATCATGTTACTCCAGGCTTTGACAGTAGACTGTTTTTATTGACTTGAGAGGATTGCTTTGAGGGCCAAGGTGTTGATGTTTATTCTTTCATTCTGAATTGTGAGTGGATTCATGACGCTGGATACCTTGTATTACTCTCTGCTTTTCTCAGGAGTAAATACACAGGTGATTTTTCTTAAATGTTACTTCTGTATTTCAAAACTATTTCTTAAGTCTCTGAGCTCAGAGTATCATGGACCCAGTCCCATTCTTTAAAATTCCAAGATTATTGTTAAAAAAGGCAGAAACTTTAGCACAATAAAAAGCGTCTTAACTGCAAATGAGTCAATGTGTATCAAATATTGAGAAATTAAGATAAATAGTTCCTCTAAAAACATATTATCTTTAGGTGCTGAAACTGAGAAGAAGGCGTGTTAAAGCATGTAAGCGTCACTACAGATATGGGCTGTCCAAAGGCATAGGGGTGTTTGCCTTGTCTCTGTTTTCTCTGTCCTTCCTAATTTTCTGTTGTGAGTGCTGGTTTGTCCTACTGTTGGCTTATGCAGTTCATGTCATTATTATGCCATTTCATCAGTACATTCATGTAAATGTGAGATTTACATTTACTAAATTAAATAGAAAGAAGTTTTCTCTTTATGTTTCCATGCCATCTTCAGCCTTGTTTCCTATGCAAATCAGGCCCAGGCGAGCCAGCTGTTTTTTCCCTGCTTCCCACAACTTTTGGGAAAGTTGTTTGTGGGACAGTCCTGCCTGTCACAGAGGCTCTGCGCCGCCTGGGAGCTCGGCCGTTGTGGAGCTCCGCGGTGGCTCGGCCCGGGGGTAACTCGGGGGCCGCGGCCGCACCGCCTCCTGCTGCCCTCGGGCGTTTGGTGTTCGCACAAACGAGCTGGCAGAGCCATCGGAAAGGTTTGGGAGATAAGGAGCTGTACACGTTGCAGGTAGTGAGAAGTATTGCAACAGACCTGTTGTTCTGGGATACAGAACAGAAACGTATTGTAAAACGAGATTTTTGGTTGTTTTTTTGTTTGTTTGTTTGGTTGGTTGGTTTTTTGGTGTTTTCTTTTTTTACTCCAGTGTTCACTGGCAAAAAGTGGATAATACTGCCTTGTGGTCAAAACCATAATGTGCCAAATTATGCTCCATCCCTTTTCTTTTTACCCTATCTTCTCTGGTTTGCTTTTACACAAGCAAACATCAGATACCTCTTCAAAACAGAATTCTGAGTTCCTAAATTTAGTAATAGCTCAAGTACCATAATGATTGTGGTAAATGGCCATGTTGTTAAAAGCTGCATGTGTAGCTGGATATTTTGTTCAGAGTATTGGAACTGTGACATGCTGTTCCAGCATTTCTTTACACATAGGCAACCCCTTCCCTCTTTGGTTAAGTACTGATTTCATAATACTTTTTTCAGACAGCGTTTTTGGAATTCAAGTAGTTCTGAGATCTTGAGATCTGAAATGTTATAGTTGTAGGCATGCCTTAGGAAGCCAAATGTGCTACTGCTTGTTTAAGCAATGCTGATTTGATTTCCATAAATCAGTGTCACAGACATTTCTCTGTTGGTGCTGGTGCCTGTTGCTGCCAGAGGCCAAGTCATTAATAGGTTCCCCATTGGTAAGTTCACTGCCCAGATATGAATACTGATACTGTAAATTTTTGCACACCACTTTTTCTTCAGAAGTCCTGGGCAAGCACCTTAAAAATTGTAATACAAAGTTTCATTTGGGTGGGTTAGACAGGATATGAATCTGTCGTTTTATTGTTTGAGAGATGGCAGAGGCAATGTGCAATGCTTATTAAGAAACATATCTTCTTTTTTGTGAAGTCATATTTATAAACATACTTCAAAATAGTTAAAATTAATACCAGAAGCACTCTCTACATTAGATTGGAATACAGGTGTCTCACTATCTCTTCTGAGTAGATGCAGGGAATTGGTGAATACATCATCCAGTGTAAAATGTTAGAAAGGCAAAAGTAGGGGTGGCCATTGGTGTTACTAATAAAAACAAAGTGATGGCTCTTCGGAAAGCATCACATGCAATGGTGTCCTATCAGTCCCACCTATACATGCATTTAACTTGAAGCATGTAAATAGGTGAAAATTGGTTTTGGTTTTAAGAAATTAATTTAGCCTGAAGTCAAAGCCCAGGTGGTTTTAATTGCCTCCTGTGGTCCTGCCTGGCCCACCTGACCCTGATATGTGTCAGCAGAATGCCCTTGTGTTCTAGAGGCTGTAGTACCAGGGGTTAACTTAAGGCTGAAGAAGGTGAGTCTTTCCCCTCTGCTCAGTACTGACCACATCCAGGTGTGGGTTCTCTGTTCCCAAGAAAGGCATTGACACACTGAAATAAGTCTGGTGGAAGATCACCAAGAACACAGGGAGGCTGGAGGATGTGATATCTGAAGAGAAGCAAAGAGAACTGGGCTCTTGAACTGTAAGAAGAGAGGGAAATCTTGTTACTGTCTTAACCTAATGGGAGAGCACAGTGAAGATGAAGCTGGCTTCTCAAAGCTGTGCAGGGGTGGGATGAAAAGAAACACAGTATGGGGCATGGCAGTTTCCAGGTTGGTATTAGGAAAAGATTTTTTCTCAGTGTGCCCAGAGGGGACCATTGCTTCTCTGTTCCTGGACATACTAAAGCCATAGCCAAGCTTCTGGTCTGCTTGGATCTCATTGGAGCAGGGGCTGAACATCACATTTTCCTCCTAATCAAAATTGTCCTGTGATTTTACCCTTTTGTGTTCAGTGTGTGTTACCTTTTGTGTCCTTAGCCAAATGAAACCAAAGCTTAGAGGGCTGGAAACTCCAAAGATACTAAAGTTCCTACGAAAATGTTGGTTGAGTAGAAGGAGAGAGAAATTGTAGCCTTTGATGAGTATTCATGATTGCAGCCTTTCTGCTGTTATTTCCGTTTGCTCTGCTGGCAGGGAGGTTTGTGCTACAGCTTAGTCAGCACTGCTCACTCTTCAGCTGCTGCTTGTGCTGAGTGCTGGAGATGCTGGGGAAACCTGGGCAGGGGTGAGGAAAGAAGGAGGAAGCAAGTTGATGCCTTTTCTCAGTGAGGATAATCCAGCATTGGAGCAGGTTGGCCAGAGGAGTTGTGCAGTTTCTTTCCTTGACACTTCTCGAGACTGGCACAGTCTTGTCTGAGCTCATTACTGACCCTGCTTTGAGCAGGAGGTTGAATTACTGGAGGTCCCATCTAACCTGCATTATCCTATGATCCTAAGCAGTGGTAGTGGAAGGGGGAGTATTCTTAGGAGATGTGTAGAAAGGTCAGTGAGGTGCAGATGCATGCTGATGTATTAAGTGCGTAATTATTTTTAAGTTGGGAGTACTTTCTTTTCATCAGTCTTGAATTTTTTTTTTCAGATGGACTTGTTTATGTTCAAAATCTAGCATTCCTTGGGTTGTAGAAACTTCAAGATGCCTTTATTTCACAATTCATGCTGAAGACAACTTTTCAGAGCAACATCCTTACAAAATGATTAGTTTTTACTTGTCAAGTCCATTCCTTAGTTCAAGAAAACGTAAACCTTTATTCTGATGGGTCACACATTTGTGAATTAAGAGAATATGGGTGGGCTGTGAAAAATTACTAAAATATCAACAGCAATTTAAAAGTACTTGTTTTCCTGTGGTCCTGCAGGTTTGCCTGGGTAACACAATGCCAGCTGAGCGCAAAAAGCCAGCAAATATGGAAGAAAAAGAACCTCAGTTAAATAATAAAGAAAAAGATTTTAGTGAAAGGCGACCAGTGAGCACCAGGGAGAAGCCAAAAGAAGATGTGAAGGTTGGTATGAAAAGAGAGACTTTAAAGGTTCCTGAAGATAAAAAGAAAAAAATGGAAGAGGATAAAAGAAAGAAGGAAGACAAGGAGCGGAAGAAAAAAGAAGAGGATAAAGTAAAGGCAGAAGAGGAGCTAAAGAAGAAAGAAGAAGAAGAAAAAAAGAAACTTGAAGAAGAGGAGAAAAAGAAACAAGAGGAGGAAGAGAAAAAGAAACAAGAAGAAGAAGCTGCTCAACTGAAGTAAGTTATCTTTTAAAGGTTTAATTGTGCCAAATCTGGAATTTTTGTAAGGATTGTGGTCAGAGTTAAAAAAGATGAAGTGCTGGAGTTACTTTTAATAAGTTGCATGTAGTGTTACCAATTTTATGTGCCTGTCTGATTGTGCTTTATATCTTCTAAGAGGTTTTGAGTTTTCACTTGTGACCTCTGTTACTTTGGTCTTTGTTATGGGGGTTTGATGATGTTCTGCATGTGATGACCATGGAGAGCACAACTGTGCTTCAGTAAATGTTGTGATTGAACCCCAGCTGGCATCAGCCCCACACAGCCACTCCCTTCCCTCAACAGGATGGGGAAGAGAATCAAAAGAGTAAAAGTGAGAAATCTCATGGGTTGACATACAGTCAGTTCAGTGGGTAAAGCAGAAGCTGTGCAGGCAAGCAAACCAAAACAAGGAATTCATTCCCCACTTCCCCAGCAATCCCTAGGACAGCAGGGCCCCCTCAAATGTAACAGTGACTTGGGAAAACAAATGCCATCACTCCTGTCAACCCTCCCCTTCCTTCTTCCTCCAGATTTATTTGTTGACCATGATGTCGTATGGTCTGGGATATCCCTTGGGTCAGTTGGGGTCAGCTGTCCTGGCTGTGTTTCCACCAGTTCCTTGTGCAGCCCCAGACTGGTCCTTGGTGGGGTGGGCTGAGGAGCAGAAAAGGCCTTGATGTGTGTAAGCCCATCCCAGCAACTGTGAGAACACCCCTGTGTTAGCAGCACTGATTCCAGCACAAATCCAGAAAACAGCCCATAAAGGATACTCTGAAGAAAGTTACCTCTGTCCCAGCCCAAACCAGAACAATAAAGAGGCAGAGATACATTTAAGATGAAGTGTTATTATCCAAAATTTGGGAATACAGATTCTTAACAGGTCTACAGACCATACATAACAGGAGCAAATCTGATTTGATAAAATGTCATTTCTTTTAATCAGTCACAGACAACTGATACCTGGATGTCACACTCAGAATGTAACCTAGCAGTTTAATATGTGATATTAGCAAGTCCAGCAGTAGTACAGTGTTGCAGGTGGCATCTTTAGACCAGTAAAGCTAAGATTCTGGCCATTCTGAGGTCTGAAATACTTAATTTTTAAGATTTAGGCAATGTCACAGCCAAATTCTAGCAGGGACAGATATATTTCACCTATTCCAAATTTTCAGTGTAATTTCAGTTGTCTGGCAGTAAAAGTTCTTCCTTAAATGTATAATACAGTACCTGTTGAAAGGCTGTTTCCTCTTCTGTCAGAATTTCATCTCCATCTAGTAAGTGGAGTTTCATGTTTATATTTTCGAAGTCTGTTGGGATTAATATGTTCTGCATAGAAATATTTGAGAAATTTTGTTTTGTAACAAGTAGTACTTGCCCTTTGCAACACAGCAGGGTTTCTGAAGCAGATGCTTTAGCTTTCTAGGATTAGCTTAGTAGATATTTGAGAAGAGGGTAAGGTGAAGTTGTGTTGGAACTCCTGAAGGTTTTCCAACTGTGACCTTTTTTGCTTTGAACTGCTACCCTGAGATGAAGGCTTCTTAACAAAACTGACCAATTTTTGTCTCATAGGGAGAAAGAGGAAGCACATCAGCTCCATCAGGAGGCCTGGGAGCGCCACCAGGCAAGGAAAGAGCTCCGCAGCAAAAACCAGAACGCGCCAGAGAGTCGTCCGGAGGAAAACTTCTTCAGCAGACTGGACTCCAGTCTGAAGAAGAACACTGCTTTTGTTAAGAAGCTAAAAACCATTACAGAGCAACAAAGGGACTCCTTGTCCCATGACTTTAATAGCCTGAATTTAAGCAAATACATTGCAGAAGCTGTAGCTTCTATTGTGGAGGCCAAACTGAAAATATCAGACGTGAACTGCGCTGTGCACTTGTGTTCCCTCTTTCACCAGCGATACGCTGATTTCGCTCCTTCATTACTTCAGGCTTGGAAAAAACATTTTGAAGCCAGGAAAGAAGAGAAGACTCCCAACATTACCAAGTTGAGAACTGATCTGCGTTTCATTGCAGAATTGACAATAGTTGGGATTTTCACTGACAAGGAAGGTTTGTCTTTAATCTATGAGCAGCTTAAAAACATTATTAATGCTGATCGAGAATCCCACACTCACGTGTCTGTGGTTATCAGCTTCTGTCGGCACTGTGGAGATGACATTGCTGGTTTGGTACCAAGGAAAGTAAAAACTGTTGCAGAGAAGTTTAACTTGAGCTTTCCTCCTAGTGAGATAATTAGCCCAGAGAAACAACAGCCCTTCCAGAATTTGTTGAAGGAATACTTTACATCTTTGACCAAACACCTGAAAAGGGACCACAGGGAGCTACAAAATATTGAAAGACAAAACAGGTGACAATTGAATGTTGTTTTTAACTTATGAATAAAAATTAGTTTATTTATGAAATGCCTAGATTGGTTGCAGTATTTATGGACAAAGTCTGTTAGCAGTGTGTAGAAGATAAGTGTGTTCTGCAATGCTTCTAAAAAAAGTCTTGCATTTGTTCTGAATACTTAAAAAGTGGAGACAGACTCTGAGTATCTTTTAAAGGAAAGGGAAGTTGACCTTTAGCTGTAATTCTCTTTACTCTATTTGGTGCTGTTTCATTATCAGCATGAGAGCAATTTCTGCTTTCCCAGCTGGTACTGTCCTTTTCCAGTTGGCACGATGTGATTTCTCCCTTTCCACCCACGTGGATCTAGGGAAGCATATGCCACAATTGCTTTGGCTTGTTTACTTTTTTTAGTGTACCACTATGAAGGAAGAAAGAGGGTAAATTAAGAAGGTATCTGTTACACTCCAAGGTGGACAAATATATATTACATAAATGTATTAAGATGTTGGAGGGCATAGACAATTTGATAGAAGTCCTCCTAAATATTTATACGTAGTACAAATATTGCAGGCTATGAATATGCAGACCTTGAGATCTGAATTATTTCTGCCATGTTCGCATTGTTTAATAATTGTTGGCTTTAAAGCATCCTGAATTCTCATTATTGGAGCCAGCATAAACCCAAATGCTATTCTTAAAACAGTCATCCTTTATTTCTTCTGGAAGCATTTCAATCAGATAGAAATGAACACATTACTGTGTATAGACACATATTTCAGCTAAAAGGCTGGAACATCTCTGGACATCCATCCAGAGCCAAATGTATGCTTGGAATGCATTAAATTTTTATGTTTCCAAAGCAAGAATCCATTGTGCTGATGGGTTTTGTGCTGCAGTCCTATCTGGTCTCAGCTAAGTGTTGAATTTCACAGGATCGTAAACTGGCTTTTGAAGTACTGTTATTTCTACAAGTACCTTAGTAGTTCAAAGTTCATTACTGACTTAGGTGTAATTTTTTCAAAGTGAATGAATATGAACCTTTATACTTTTACAATTATCATTGATTCTGAGCACATTGGTTCTGGCTGGCATTTCAATGAGTGGGTGTTACAAAGTCTGTATGATGGAAAATAGAGGGAAAAAAGCTTTCTGAGAGGTATAAAATACGCTCAGAAACCAAGAAGCAGAAAGAATGTAAATGATCTGGGAGAGAGAGAAATATACTTTAATATTTACTTGTACAACTGGATACAAATGACTGGACAGAACCTGAGCAGCCTGGTCTGACCTCATCACTGAGTCTGCTTTGAGTAGATCAGACAAGGGCAGATGAGGGACCTCTGAGCACCTCATCATCTGAATTATCCCTGTGAACTTGGGTGCAAAGCTTTGTTTTGGGTGAGGAATGTGAAGAGCTATCATTTATCATTGCATTAAGAGAACTCTGTTACTTCTCTCTCTGAACTTCAAGGTGTTTATTTTAACTCCTGAATAAAAGCTGAGGAATAAGTTTTGTTAAATAAGACATCTAAAAACTTTCCTACCAGATTTTATCTGTTTACAACGTCTGTAACAGATTCATGGCATTTGCTTGCTTTGGAAGTGCAAGGCATGAGGAGGGCAAGACAGAAATTTGCCAATTAAAAAGTCTGTGAGAATTGTAGAAATCTTCCTCAATTGTGGAGTTTGGAAAAGTGATTGTGCAGTTGATTTCTTACTTTTTTTGTGGGTGGCAATTTTTAGGATGTTTTTGTTTGGTTGAGTTGGTTTTGGGTTTTTTAGAAAAAAAACCCAATTGGATAAAGCAGTTCCCTGTGTATTAAAAATCTGATCTGTTTTGCTGTAGTTTTTATTCATAGTGTCATTCCACAGTCAGTGAGGTGAATAGGGAGTGAGCTGTTCCCCTTTGTGCATCAACTGCATCACATGTTTAGGTTATGATATTTTGTCAGGTAAATAACTCAATTTATCTGTCAGGAGAATGACTGTGAAATAATTTAAGCTGTACAGTTTGGTTGAATTAATTGAAAATTGCTGTGCTAAACTGACAGTGCTTTAGTGCTGTGGTACCTGTGGAATCATTTAGGTAAAATTAAAGCAGACTCAAGCATTGCTGGTTAAGTGGATAGCTAGGAAAAGCACCTTGAGTTACACTTTGACTTTTAACACAGACATAGCACGGAACCTGGTGGTCATTTGGTTACACAGCTGAGGGCACAATAAATCTTGTCAGGCTGTGTCATTGGAAGGAAACACCTTGATTCCCAAATTCTGGAGAGAGTTTTCAAAAAGAAGTGTTAGCTGTGGAAGAAACTTTGTCTGAATTAAGGATGTTTTTAAGATGTGCTGAACTTGCCTTGTGCTTTGAAGAGATGTAAAGGAAGACAAGTACTGTGTCCTGTACTTGTAATTGTATTCAGAGATGAATACATGCTTTTTAAAGTTTGCTTCATTTACTTTAGCTTTTTTGAATTTGTTAACACTTGTCTTCTTGGAACTGAAATTGAGAACTGAAAGTCTTGTACTATTGTTACAGCACTTCGCTTTTTTTTGTTTTTTATTAACAGCACAGAGCTTCAATGCTCATGTGTATAAAGCTGCTGGTTTAACATATATATGCAATGGACAGTGGTTTCCATGGAAAAGGTGTGAATTGACACTTAATGTGTTTCCTGAATCCAAACTGAACAACTGCACTTCCCAAATAGTCAGTGGTTATTTAATTTGTTAATTTTTCTTTGCTGTACTTGCAGGAGCAGGCAATACATGTTAAATCGCTGTGTTTTGTCAGAGAAACAGAACTTTTGCCAGCATTAATGCTTCTTGCTCTCTAGCCAGACACCTGTGTCCACTTCCGGTTCTGGGCAAGGGTTTTATTGCTTACCCTGTGAATGTGTACAAAGAAGACTTTTGTTTTGCAATTAACCTGGAACAAGAAAATTGATATCCCTCAACTTACATTGCTTCAACTGTTTCAGAATCCTTATGCCACAAAATGCTTGTGTCTTTGGGCAAGACTGTGACTGTTTACCTATTGCATAATAAATGCCTAATGGTAATGGAATCTTACAGATGATAATGTAATGATACAACCTGCTTTGGGAATTCTGGCATTTGCACCTTTTTTCAGACTTCTAATGCTTTCATCTCAGTGCAGGGTGGCTGCTCAGTGGTTCCAGCACTTGTAAGAAGTGATTAGGTTCCTTCAAGTGCCAGTTACTTTTGACAACATATTTCAATTTTAAAAATTATTATTTGAAACAAGTATGATTAGTTTTGTAAAAGAAAATAAAGAGCAGCTGAAGAAACAACTGTAACTGCTCATAGTTTGGACTGATTGCCTTGAAATAACTTGGTTTGTTGGAAAGTCAGTGGGCTGCTTGCAAATGTTTTGACCCTCCTGGTGCTAATAGCTCATGTAATCATTTAAACAATATGGAAATGGATTGTTACAGGTGCAAAGCAACTTTTATCTAGCTTGTTGATAAAATTGAATATTTTATTTTTCTATGTAAGTTTTCGTAGGACTGTTAGTGCCTAATTGTGGCAGAGAGTAAGTGTGCCTTTCTCTTTGGACATGGAAGCTGGAGCTTTTTTCACTGTACTGTCCTCAGTGGGATCGAAGCTGGAAATTCAGTGTGGTTTGGAAAAATAGTAGTGTCACTTAAATGTTTGCTATTGTGGTCTAAAGTTGTTACAGTTCCCTCAAAGAGGGCAGGTTAACTTTGTTCAGAGAAATGCCTGATGGTTCAGCATAGCTCAGATAGATTTTAAGGGAAAAGGTGGTCTTACTGTAAGTTTGATTTTTGCAGACGCATTCTCCACTCCAAAGGAGAGCTGAGTGAAGATCGCCACAAGCAATATGAAGAATTTGCAATGTCATATCAGAAGCTGTTGGCAAATTCTCAGTCTCTGGCTGATCTTTTGGATGAGAACATGCCTGACCTCCCCCAAGAGAAACCAACACCTGAGGGTAAGCCAGATTCTAAAGCAGGTCAACAGAACCCTGGAGTCAGCTGGGATGTGGTGGAAAAACTAACCATACCTTCTAACCATTGTGTTCTTTCTGCTGGTTTCATATCATTCAGCCTTTCCCCCTGAAGGATATCAGTGAATGACTAATACATTTATTCTTTTAAATTTAAGTAATTATGCCTAATATGTAGCCATAACTATTGCACATTCTGTGTATATCTCTTTAGATATACATATAAGTAATGTAATATCTCTTTAGGTTTGTTTCTGGGGATAAAGTAATAAATGGAAAATTAAAAATTGTTTTTAACCTGATCCTTTCCTTTAATATGATGCAATTTTTAGTATTTAAAAACTGTTAGAGTTTTAAAAGCTGATACTGCTAAAAAATACATTCGAAGTCTGTTTTGGGTTATGATATTATGGGCAGGAACATATTGTTAAGCCAGATAAGCCACTAGGTGTGGCTAGCTGGCCTCCTGAGCAGAAGGGCAGCTTTCAGTGCCTTTAAATCTAAACTTGGAGGTTCATTGAGATGTTGTTGAAATCATGAGTAACTTTTGCCTTAAATTATCTTGAACTTGAAAACGCTGTATTTCTTGAATGCCTCTAAATATTAAATTATTCTTTTTAAACTTCATTCTTAAAACTCAGTGGGATACAGTTCATCCTACTCAAAGTGATTACTTTTAATGCTAATGCTATTAAGGTCTGTTACAACTTTCTGATACCATATAATGTGCTACTTAGTTTTTCTTGATTTGACTTCCTCTGATTCTGTCTGTTCTTCCAATCAAAATGAAATTTAGGATCTTAAGATAATTTCTTGATATGTCTAATACTAAGACTGAATTGTTAAAAACACTTTAAAGTATGTATTTAAATACTTAGGTGAAAATAGAGGTACTAATAGATAGTTTAACACTTTCCTAAAAGGACTCTTAATCTCTAACGTGCCTCCCCATAGAAGATTGTAAATTTGTATAAATAACTTTCTTATGGTTTCACTGTTTTTGCAGAACATGGACCTGGTATTGATATTTTCACACCAGGAAAGCCTGGAGAATATGACCTGGAGGGGGGGATCTGGGAAGATGAAGATGCTAGAAACTTCTATGAGAATCTCATTGACTTGAAGGCTTTTGTGCCAGCAATTTTGTTTAAAGATAATGAAAAATATTCCCAGAACAAGGATTCCAGCAAAGATGAATCAAGAGGTAGGATGCTTAGATGACTATTTTCTTCAACATATCTTGTCCAACAGATAAACAAACTTGACAGAAGTGATGAGTCTCTAATGAAATAATTTGTGATGATCAGGACAGTGCACCAGTTTGGATGAATTTTTAGGGAATAAACTAGGTGAGGTAGGGATTATATCTGGTTATTAAGGAAAAAAAAAAGTAAATGCATTTCAATATTGTTAGAATTGTAAATTTCAAGTAATTGAGGTTAACCAGGGTGAATAAATACCAGCTTTTCTGTGAGAAATGGGAAGTTTTCCCTTTTTTGCAGATGTTAGTGTTTGGGGTTTTTTTCACTGTTATTTCCTTAATAAATTGTTAATGGTGATTGTTAATGACTTTGTCAGCATAAAATGTCACTAGATTAGAAGGCCTGGGTGGTTCCTCACTTCTGACACAGCTCTCAGTTCACAACCAGGCATGTGCAGACTTAAGGTGCAGCGGGATAAACTCACCATCCCTGGCTCAAAGTGTAAAAGAAGATGCATATTTGGAGAATTCTGACCTTTCCCTGTAAGGATCTGTAGATATTGGAGCAGCTTGTCCAGGGACACTGGAATCTCTGTCTTGCTATTTTAAAATAACTGGAAAAGTAGCTGAGAAATCTGGTGTGAATAGTTCATCCACTTTGACCAAAAGGTTGAACTGGAAATATCACCAAAGTCCATTCCAGACTAATTTTTCTGTGATTCTAAACATGTTACTTGTTTGTGAGTCTGTATTTCCATATGATGTGTGCACTGTTTAAAAGTTTTCACATTTGGCTTTGAAAAATATTAGAATTTTAATAAGCTTTTCTGCCTTGAAATTTTTTTTTTTTTTAAATGAAGCATAGTCTGCAAGTACGGTTGGAAGGAGGCTTGAACAAACAGTAAAATTCTGTAGGTAGTAATCTTTTGGAAAACTCAGTGTTGGACCAGTGTTGTGGTCCAAGAAAAATATTAACTGTTCTTTTCTGAATTTTTTTCAGATTCAGACATTGTGTTCAAGGAAACTAATCTTTATTTGATCTTTTATATAGCATGTTATTTTATCAACACCTTCCTCCTGTGCTGCTTTTCCCTTTCTTTTGTTCATCTGTGTAAAAGATTTTCCATTAAGACACTAAAGAGATGTAGGTTTAGCAGCATTAATCTTCCTGTATTCCAATAATGACTGTGTATATTTAACAGTTTGTTAGTATTTATTTGGTATTTCTGCTTAACTTGTAAATAGATTCGAAAGATGCCAAAGATAATAAGGAAGCAGCTGGGAATGAGGATCTGGAATTGGAGCTGGAGAACCTGGATATTAATGATGATGCACTGGAGTTGGACTGTGGAGATGAGGCAGAAGATCTTACAAAGAAGCTTCTTGATGAGCAAGGTAAAAATAGTTGGTTTCAAGAATTCTTTTTCTTACTGATTTGTTTTTTTAACTTGATTGTTTTAGTTTGTGGATTTGTAGAGTTATTCAGGGCAATTTATTTCTTTGTTTATTTATTTATTTTTCAAACTAATAGGTAGAAACTACTAGGATTGTGGTAAATGTTTTTGTAACAAGTCATTCAGATAAAAGTGAAAATTATTTTAAAGATGTTCATGTAATGAAAGTTATGATTTCCTTTGCACAGGTTTTAAAAGTTAGCAAATGTAAAGGCAGTTGCCTAAAAAGTATCTACAAAGAAGAATGAATACTTTACAACTAAACATTACAAATGCACTGTTTGGGGAATGTGTTCATAAATGATTGTATTTCATAGCTTCAAGGTTTCTGCTGCTTGTTTATTTCCCTCTTTTAGAACAAGAGGATGAAGAAGCCAGTACTGGATCACATTTAAAACTCATTGTAGATGCTTTTCTTCAGCAGCTTCCAAACTGTGTCAACAGAGACCTCATAGACAAGGTACGGTTAGAGTTTCAATTTTTTGCACTCTTAAAAGCCATAATGCTTGATGAGATAGACAGGAAATAATGATTTTAAACTTTGGAGTCTGATAGTAGCTGAATTAATTTTTAATCAGTCTGTATTCCTCTCAGTGGACATGTTTTCTAACTATGCCAGTTCTAGCCAAAATTGAAGAGTTTTCTTTATGGTTATTTTTAAAGCAGTTGCATGTAGTAGGAATAGCTCTGTAAAAGCTGTGCTTAAACATAGTTTTCTGTTGCTTTCTTGCAAACCCACTGCATTAAAGTGAAGTATTGCATTAACTTTCCTCTCTATAGGCAGCAATGGATTTTTGCATGAATATGAATACAAAAGCCAACAGAAGAAAACTGGTACGAGCACTTTTCATAGTTCCTAGACAAAGGTAAGAACAGAAGGGGACCAAGCTGGGTATACCTATTTATTATTCAGTTTAGCATGTGCATGTGTTTTTTAAAACCAGTGTATATTCCATTTTTTTATTCCTGACATGCACTTTTGGAGTGGCTTATGCTGAAGCAACAAAGGAATATTTAGAATCAATGATCCACACCACAATATTTTGTCAAAAATTAAGGTTTTTAATAAGGATTTTTTTTTCCTGGTACTTGTTGTTTACAGCAGATCTCTTTTCATTATTTTTTTTTTAACTGTGAAAATAACAGCAAAACCTACCTGATACCAAAAAGGGAGGATTTATATCATTCAGGACAACTTTCACTTTTTTGTTTTAGAGCCTGTGGACAGTGAGAGCACAGTACATGGCCCTTAGAACAGCCTTGTGCCTTCTGCAACAGCCAGTTCTAGGCCAGCCCCTTTGAGCCTGCCCTCTTTTGTCTGTGTACATCTGCCTGTGTAAAGCTCTTGCTGTTCTCCTTACTTCTGTGTAAGCAGATTTCCTGCACTGACAGGAAGAGCCCTGCCTCCAAAAATGGTTGCAAGTATTCAGATTAAAACACTGAATTCATTGGAGGAATAACATATTTCTCTGTTCTCTGGTAGACTTGAACCTTAAATAAATGAAGTTATGAAGAAGTCGCTTTTCTTGCTTCACCTTGCCCCGTTTCTCATGATAAACTGTTTTGAATCTGAATTTAATGTAAAGTGAACATGAACATTTTGGAATTCTTTTTAGGAGTTTACACTGCTTTGATTCCATTACCTTTTAACGCTGGGGGGGGAAAACATAGCTTGAGTATCTGTTTTGTCTCAACACATGTGTAGACTGGCTTTGAATAAACAGACTTTGGTGCTTTGTTTTCCTTAAGTTTAATCACTGCTTGCCCTGTGTTTTCAACCTTAATTCAACCTATTTCTACATCCCATCTGTAACAAGCATCTGCTGTTCTAATAACCCTGTTTTCTTGCTGTGTGCAAACCAATGGTTTGTTTGCTGACTGAGGCATTAACCTGACTCCACGGTGAAACAGTGCACAGAATCTTTCATTCTCTTGTCTATTCTTGCCTCTAAGACTTAGGGGTTTGACCTCAGCGTTAGGAGACTTTGACAGAGGCCTGATTGTGCCTGACATATGAATTAATGACAGAGGAGGCAGACAACTGATGATCTTCTTTGTTAGATGGTGCCCTTCAGCCCAAATGTAGGTTGCAGAGGAAGTAACATTTCTGTTTATCAGCGTGCTGGTAATCACGAAGTGCATCAAAACACAATGTGAGAAGAATTTCTTTTTTACAGCTTAAAACATCTACAGCAATGTAAATCAGCAGGAGCACTTAGACTTTTGTCTTCAGCTCTGCCATAATAGAGAACTTTCAATACTTGTATAATGGAAGTGGCTTTTTGGCTGGTCTGTGGCCATACGGTAATGTTTGTAGCACTGCCCTGTGTCATTTCCTGGTGCTGTAGGTTCCAGATTGCTGAAATTGCTTATTACCTCTTGGAACCTCTTGGAAAATCCTTTCTTCTCTTTGCATAATCTGCTAAATTGTGCTAGGTGACAGTGATCTGGAGGGACTTGTAGATGTGCACAGCAAAAGGAGGTACTTTCAAACAGGGACAGTAGGATAAGATTTGTCAATTCAGCAGTGTGATTTCACAGATGGCGTGAAAGCAAAAGTTAAATTCCTGATATATTGCAGTGTTCAAAAATGTGTCTGTGATCAGGCTGTACTATAAACAGAGTTAAACTCCTGGAAGCATACATAGTTTCCTCATTGCCATTGATTTGTCATCTTCCCAGTGGCAATTCTATTGCCCTGCAGATTTGTATCAAAAGTAATAATAATAATTTTAAAAATACTGACTTTTCTGATAGAACTCAACAGAGCAGGATAGATGGTGGGGTTGCCTTGAGGAGCTGTTACTTTGTGATGGTTCTGGTCTCCGGTAGAGGAACTAACAATTAAATGAGTCAGCTGATCCTCTCACTGTTGATCTTTAATTATAAATATGAATTTTTTCTAATATTAAGAAGCACTAACATTTGATGTATGATATTTTTTTAGTTCCTTTTTCTGCTGTCTGCTCTGGGACCTACTTGACTAATGAATACTCAGGCTACCTTGATTCTTTTAAGATCTTTAAGTTCAATTGTGTTTATGTGTCTGCATTGGTAACCCCATCTCTGGGCTACTCAGCTGGAGAAACAGGATGTTGACCGAGCTGTTTGTTCTGAACACAAGCCGTCAGAATGTAAATACCAGCTGAACTGCCCATAGATGCAGACAATTTGAAAGGGCAACCTATCCCATTATTTAAGTAAACTGTATTGCTGCAGTTGGTAAAAGAGCAGTTCTGCTGTGTGTCTTCAACACTCATAATCCTTTCTGATGTAGAAAATTCTCTATATTCTGTAACACACTTCAGCTTTGAGGCTTTGTGTACTGTGCATTTACAATGATTTTGCTCTGTGTATTGCTTCACTGAGCTATAATGATACGGTTTTATCTTCCATTATTGTTGTTCCATATTTGTTTTGACTAATCCCGGAATTTTTTGTTACATCTCTCTGGGATACTGTGGGAGAAGAGTGCTTGATATGCTAATGTTTTTGAGGAGGGTTTTTTGTGAGGTCTTCAGCAGAGCAACGTCCTTGAGGATGCAGATAAAGCAGTATGTTTTCCAAAAGCATTTAATTTCCAAGCGTATCAGTTAATGCTGTTTACGTTTAGCTGCTTTATTTGCAGCCATAATGAGGTATTTCAATGACAGAATAAGTTCTTTTTCTTCTCCTGAGATCACTTTTGGGAAATGTGCAGGCATAAGAGTTTCATCAAGAAAGTGTAAAACTGTTTTTTTGTTTGAGGTATAAAACAGACACTGTGAAATCAAAGTCATTATGTAGTGTTGCCAGGGAGCATTCTTGCTGCCACTGGGGTTGGATAGATTGGGACAAATCAGGATTCTTTAGGACATAAAACTTAATTTGACAAAAAAAGGCCATTTCTTCCTCAACTCACTGTACATCAGTGTTAGAATACATCTTTGCCCTGCTCTGTTGAATACTGATGAATGGATCACATTTACATTTTCAGCTGTGATTTGAACCTCCAACCCAACAGAACAGAAGGCCTTTTAAAGAGATTTTTCAATGCCAGTATACGAGTGGCTTTCACATTTGCATTGGAGGATTGATTTAAAACTAAATATTAGCCTTTTAATCCAGGACTGCAGACAGTGATTTAACCCATACTGCTCACAGCTTTAGGACTTTGTGTGGTTCTTTGCTGCCTAACTGAACTATCTTCCTCTACAGAGAATTATTTAGGTTTACCAGAATACTGCAATTCTGTAAATGATTTTCTTTTACTTCAATATGAGAAGTCAGAAATCTTTTCTTTGGCTCTAAATTCCAGACAATTCTAGATAAATGTTAAGCAGTATATAGGGGGCTGTTGTGGCTTAGGATATTTTTTGATGTCACATCTATGGGGATCTGTGAATTTGCAAGTTACCTGCAGTAAGAGATCAGTTATTCATGTGGAGGTTTATAGTGTTATTATTGGTTGTTCTTAATTCAGAAATTAGCTGCTTCTTAAGTGCTGAATAGCTGTGTGCATTTTAACTCAAAAGCTGCAAGCCTCCAGTGTATTTACTGTCAGCTTTTCATCCTGAGACTTCTCTGTACCAAGGTCCTTTTGTTCAGTTGAACTTAGCCGTGTTTCAGTGGCCTGTTTCAGTTGAGGATAAAATTGAGGGATGTTCTTGAGATCAAGGAGTTTAATGTTCTGGCGAAGAAATAAAGGCCCAAAGTGCTTCCCTGGTAACATTCCAATTCCACATCATCCTTCTCTTCCACTGAGCAGTGTGGGTGGCACTTAGTACCTGTTCATGCCCTGTGACTGCACTGCTTTTATCCATTATGATTGTGCTTGTGAGGCAGGAGTTCTGGCTCCATTGCTTCATTCTTTAAGCTGTCTTGTAGAAGCACAGAAATTAGAAAATGTTCAAAAATCCCCCTTCACTCTTCCTGGGCATAAAATTTTGGATGCATCCATTTTGGAGAGATTGCAAGTAGGACTTTGAGAAAAGTTTTTCTGTGAGTTGGTTTATGATTGGTTTTGTTTGATTGGGCTTTTTTAAATAAACTGACATTTTAATGATAGAAAAAAGATATGCTCTTAGATATTTTACTGATGTGTGGCTCATGTGAGCCTGAGATCCAGAGTTGACTAAATTTCAGTCCATGCTATGTGGCCTAAAGGACAATGGTCAGAAGTGGTGCTTTTTACTGTGGTGGTGAATATTCAGGGTGCTTAATATGGACTTCAGAGAGTGACTGACTCATCCCTGATGCCAGATCCTGCTTCATAATCAGAAGAGCAGGAAGAGAAAGGGTTTGTGGAGTTTAGTTGAGTTCTTCCCCTTCTCAAGAGAAAGAAATGTTTTTGGAGGGAACAAAGCACTGCATGTACCAGTAGATGGTGCCACTGATACTGGAATGTCTGCACTGCTGAACATGAATTTTTGTCCCCCCTGAGAGGGAGCTAACTCAATCTCTGATTGCCAATTTCAGCATAATTAACCCAAGGCTTTTCCTTATTATATTTCACCTATTTAGAAATACCCAGTCTTAGTAGGCTTCCCCATGAAGCAACCTTTTGTGTCCTGCAAGGGAATAACAACAATGTGCTCTAAGACTTTAATTTTCCCCCAGGTGTACTCAGTTTACAGAGATGAAATTATTGGCTCTCAGCAGGCAGGTACTTGTTGAGACCAGAATAAAACTTTTTGGTATTAGTCTTAAAAGAGTTGCCATCCAGCAATCCCTTCAGTTAAAGACACCCTCTTAGTTCAGCCACAGTCCTCTCTTGGTTTAGCTTTTGTGGGTGGATGTGAAGTAGTGAGACTTTCACTTCTCTCAAAGTTAATGCCTAAATGCTTAATAGCATGGTAGTAATTTGCTGTGGGTAGTCAGCCTTGACTGTGTGTTCCAACAAGCTTGAAAAATGTAAATATTGCTTCAGTTATTGATTAACAAAAGAGATAAAAGCTGTTAAATAGGTAACTGAGAGACCCACAATGTTTCACCAGGAGTCTTGTGTCTCATCAGGAGGGTGCCTGGTTATGCTTTTTGGGGGGAGTATATTCTGATGCTTCTAACCCACAATTTAAATAAATACATAATTGTCTCTTTTTCTGTAAGTGGGTATTAAATGTCTTGGAAATGGGCTCCAGTGACCCAGAATCAGAAAGGAGAAAGGAAGCAGTTGTGATGGCTTTGTTTTGGTGTTTTTATCTTCATGCTTTGTGCCAGGACAAGCTCTATGTATCAACTGTACTTTTGGGGTTTTTTTTGTCAGCATATTTTTTCTTTTCCTTTCTTGCGCAGTAGGGAAAACCTTAATCCTTCATGAAGTGTGAACTCAAGATGCGTTTTTCCCTTACAGGCAATTTCTAACTAGAAACATGCAAATTTAGGATGTTCCTCTCCACTTACTTTGGCTTGTTCTAGAGTTCATCTGTTTACTGCATTCACTTAACATTCTGAAAATAAACTGAAAATACTTCCTTCAGCTTGTTAAATGATATTATGAGGCTTCACAGTGCAGTTGGAGTCTCTGCATTTAAAACTGATATATACACAGCTGGTTTGCATAAATGTGCAAAGGAAATGGCTGTGAAGGCATGTAATTAAGGCAGGAGAGAAGGGAATAAGGAAATTCTGTAGAAAACTTGGAAATATTGTCATTTGTGAGAGTACTAGCAGAGTTCTTGGGAAAAGGGTGGCCACATCACTTCTGCTCGACTTTGGTTTAAGTAATAACTACTACATTGATTTAGAAGTTTCCCACCTTAAAAGTACAGATATTTTCTACCTTCCTGGTTATGTCTGCTGCTTTTCAGAAAAAAATATTAATACCTTACCATAACCCATGGTCTTGTCTGCAAGAACTATTTTTTGCATGTTGAGATGGATCTGAAGTTTCTTTCTGTTTGGTAATTTATTGAAGCTTAAATTCTGTCGCTGATGGTATTCAGCATTTTACCTATGGCAGGAGTTAAAGAGGAAATTAATTGTGAAGTATTCCAACAGGATATGGTGGTTTACTTTCTTGTATTATTTTTAGATGATATTGCATTCTGAAGTGGGCCAAAAAAATTGCATGTATGTAGTTCTGTCAGTGCATTGATTCTTTTCACAAGTAAAGTGGTACCTATGTGTGTACACAGAAATACATTTTTGCCTAAAAATTGTCTGTTTTGTCTTCTCCTTTGTTTGCAGATTGGATTTGCTACCATTTTATGCAAGACTGGTTGCCACATTGCATCCCTGTATGTCTGATGTAGCAGAGGATCTCTGTTCCATGCTGAAAGGGGATTTCAGGTTCCATGTATGTTTTGGTGATTTAGTTCATTACTGAAACTAGATTAACCAATCTCATAAATCATCTTTTGGGGAAAAATCCCATTTTGTATTGTGTAGATACTACTTCTAAAATTCAGTTAAGCTCAGCAGTTCTAGAAAAAAAAGGAGAAATTTTTGTAACTTTGTAAGTCCTTATTAAAGAGAAGTTTTTGCAATGTTCCGTATATGCTTGCATATTTATATAAATGAACTGTACAACAGAAGTTACAAAAATTAGTAACTCTGCTCCGTTTGTGGTAAGAGTTTCCTGGAAATTAATAACTTGCTTTTGAAATGAGACCTGACTTACTCTAACATTTCCCACTACAGGGCTACTATTGTATTGATCACTATTATCATAGAGTATTTAATTCTAGTTAGATTTTACAATTTCCATCTATCAAAATTTTCCACACAAATATGTTTTTCGGTGTTGTTTCCTTCACTTTCTTTTAAGTGTTGTAATCAAACTCGTTATGGTGCACAGTGATGATTCCTTCAGCATTTTCTGAGTTTTGTGGCACAGATTTCAATATTTTTTCTAATAATGACATTAAAAATGTGTATAAATTGCTCAAACTTACTTGAATCTTAACTATTTTAAGTTAACTTTCTCAGAAAAACCTCTTTCTGTTGGGGAAATACAGTTTTCTATTTTGCAGATTATGGTTAGACGTATATGTATATTTGTGTTTTGTTCTTAAATTTATGCTGAATGTCAGTAATTTTAAAAGTCTGCACATTACTCAATCTGACTTGAAATGCCATCAATGTTTAATATTTCCTTGAGGACAGTACAAGTGGCCCTATTCACATAGAGACTTTTTACTGATTCTGAAAATACAGAATCTAAAATACTTTATCACTACTTCACTGTGACAAAGGAGGAGGATTTCTGGCTGTAGGTATGTTAGAGGAATTAATTGTTTTGGGGGGTGGGGAGATGGGGAAAAGAATTGAAAATCTTCTGAAGAAACAAGGTCGTAGAGAGAGTTTTAGGAAACCCAATGAGAAGAAAAGGTGGAGCTTGAGGAGCCAAACCCGTACCAAAACCTGCTGAATTCTCAAGTGTATTTTGTGCATGTTCAGATCAAAGTAATTTAGAACAAGTGGGTATTTTGGAGGACCTAAAATCAATTTTTGGTTGTTTTTTAGGTAAGAAAAAAGGACCAGATTAACATTGAAACAAAGAATAAAACTGTGAGATTTATTGGTGAGCTTACCAAGTTTAAGATGTTCTCCAAAAACGATACTCTCCACTGTTTAAAGGTTGGTGTTGTGGTAGTCCTGTACTCCTGTGTTTGCTGATAATGTATCCCCATCCTATTCCTCTTCATTTACCTGCTGCTGATGTTACCTGAATTTATTACATGGCATGTTTTAAACCCTGGTGTCTGTGGCTGCTGTTTGTGAGGAGACTTTTATAGCTGCTGTAGAAGTTAGAATGTTTTCCTCTTCTAATGGGAAGAATATATTAAAATGAACTTCTACATTTGGACATAGGCAAACTGCTCATCATTTTCTTTGTAAGTATGGCAGATATTACTACTTCTTAATCTGCTGTACATTGCAAAACTTCCATAATGTTGATTTCAATGAATGTTTTTGTGGAGTAAATAACAGTAAGGGAGAGGGACTGGCAGCAAAAAGCATTTCAGTGATGCAAGGAGAGGCTTTTATGCCATTTTAGCAGGTGCTTTGTTTGTTGAGGAACAAAACGGCTCTGGAAAGCTTTAATCTCTAGGCACATCATCTCACTTTGCATGCTGATAAGCATTCAAACCTTGATGTCAAGTCCCAAATTAAAAGTAGGTTTAAAAAAATAAAAGTGCCTTTAATAAAAGATGCTTGAGACTCACAGCTTAACATTACTTTCTATGTGAATAGTTTCTATTCATTGACTTGTTAGATATCAAAGCTGAACTCATAATCACTTATTTCACTTCTCTTGTCTATAAAATGCTGTAAAATGCAAGGCTCTATTAATTTTAGTTATTGCTTAACTTAAAGCAGTGCAGTTAGGTGTGCTCTGAGCTTACTCTGCCATTGTGCAGTATTAATGGGTAGTTTGGGTGGGGTTTTTCTGGCAGTCTTTCAAAGCATCCTGTTCTTCTGAAGCCTAAATTTGGGGTCTGTAGACTGTCATAAGAATTCTAAAATGAGATTAATCTTTTGAATATTCATAGAATGTTTTGGATTTGGTGTGACCTTAAAGATCATCTGGTTCCAACCCCCCTCTCCTAGACAGGGACACCTTCCGCCTAGACCTGATAGCTCAGAGCTCCATCCAACCTGGCCTTGAACACTTCCAGGGATGGGGCATCTACAACTTCTTTGGGTAGCCTGTGCCAGGGCCTCGCCAATCCTAACATCTGATCAGTGAAATCCATTTACATTTATTCCATAAAGAATCTAGAACAGCAGCATATTGTCCAGACTGGTAGATAAAACTTGAATGTTTTCTGCTGCTGAAAGAGATGTTTAACAAGCTGTGCTTTTATGTAAATACATACCAGATGCTTCTGTCAGACTTCTCTCATCACCACATTGAAATGGCGTGTACCTTGCTGGAAACCTGTGGAAGATTCCTCTTCAGATCACCAGAATCTCACTTAAGAACCAGCGTTCTTTTGGTAAGAGAAAACTTGTTGTCTTATGGGGGAGGGTGTCACGTTCTGACTTGAAGCAATTATTTCTTTTTGAGACTATTCTTGAGAACTCCAGTTGACCTAAAAACCTTTTCATGCCTTGGGACAAAATGTAAAAAGCTATTGCTTTTGTAATTCAGAGACAGGGCAAACCCAGAGGATGAGATTGAAAGAATATTGTAGCTGTACCTGAACATGCCTGAAGTAGTGTTTGAGGGGGGGAAATAGTGGTGAATGGAGCCAGACATGATTTCAGCCTGAAGTGAAGACATTTGTGCAAGAGGTGGTTTCTATGTCCTGTATAATGATCTGGGGTTCTTTCTAAATGTGAAAAAAAAGTTTATGAAGACACTAAGAGAAGCAGTTTTAGAAACAGAGATTGGGAATTAAAATAAGATTAGAATTGGGATCTGTAAGTCTGGAGAAGTACTGGCAAAGACTTATAAATAACAAGAACTGTACAACATATTTACTGACTTGGGAGACAGTCCTAAAACTCTGTGTCCAGGGCAAGAGACTAAGTCAGACATGGTTGAAGAAGACCTTCAAAGATAGATTCACTTTCTCTTAAACCAGTAGTCTCTCTTCTCATGCTCTAGTTAATGGAGAAGTTGCATGCTTTGGTTTGTTGTACAATTTCTGTCCACAAAATACCATTTTTTTCTGTATCTCTTTGAATGTCAGAACATCTGTTGAGGTGGTACAGTCATGAGAGGAAAGAGATGGGCAAGCTAAAACAAGCAAATTAACTGCTAGTTCCTTGGCTCTTGCTTTTTGTAGTAGTGTACTTTCTATCTTGAAAGGTTTGAATCTCAATTTTCTAAAGATTTGCCAGCTGATGTGTTGTATTGTGAAATATATTCCTTAATCAAGCATTTTCCCCTTGAAAACCCCATTCCATTGTCTTTAAAAGACATTTCACTTATTTATATCACTTTTTTGTAGTTAATAAAAATTTTAGAAGTCAGGAAAAATTAAACACTTATACCAGAACTGGTTTTTGTAAATGACTGCTTCTAGTGTTACACAGTACAAAAATGCTGACTGTTAGCTGGATTGCTGGGATCTGCTGGATGAATGCTAAACATGGCTTAACTGTGAAGTGCAAGGCAAACCACAAACCCTGTTTGAATTACTGAGGCTTAAAGCCTCACAAGGTTTTGGATAAGTGGTCTTTTCTTATGCAGTGAGGAACCAGGAGAAGGTGGAAGATGGCAAATAAGTTTAGAATATCTATTTATTAAGATGTAAAATAGGCTAAATAGATTTATATCCTGCATCCATCTTAATAGCTGTGTCTTCTAACATTCCCCTAAAAAACCTACAGAGATTAATTTTGACTTAAATAGTCTTATACAAATTGGATCATAGTCTTATGGTACAAGTTAGTGTGAACTGTGGAAAAGATTGCTCCCAAAGCAAGCTGATAAAAATCTTGTGTTAAAAATCTAAGCAATTGTAAAGCTGATCTACTCTTTTGGGTAGAATTAAGGCCTGTTGATCCTCTAAATAATTATTGCTCCTAATCTTTACTCCTGACGATGTATTTTGTAATTAGATTCCAGACAGGCTGTGTGTCTCCTGTTAAAGACAATGGTGCTTTGTCCTGGTGTGAAAGAAAGTCATAGTTAAGAATGGATTTTAAAAGTAATTAAGGAAAAATTACCTATTGAGGAGTAAAGTGTTCTATAAGGGCATCACAAATTTAGTGGCACCAAGTAACTTTTCTCTAGAGAAACATTTAGTGATCATATCCTGGTTTTGTAGAACTACTTCATGTTTTGCAAATTATTTAGAGATGCTTCTTTTATTAGGACAGTGTTTCTTTCTAGTAATGGTCTTCTTGGCAGTTCTTTCAAATTCACTGTCCTTTATGTAATTTAAAATACTAATGTAAAACTAGATTGGCTTTAGGATTGATCAGTTGATACATGAATTATTTGAATTGGATTATTTGAATTTGAGCTTTGAAAGGAAGATCAGCTTCATCTTCATCTATGTTTCTGTAACATAAACAAGTTAAAATGTCTAGTTCTTGTATTATACTGTTGTGGTCTTGCTGAAAGAATATTTGAAATTGTGGAATTAAAAGCTTCTTGATGCATTTTTAATCTTTTAACTTAGAAATTGTCTTAAGCTTAAGGGCCAGATCACTTGTGTTGATAAATATACTGAATTTTAACTGCAAGGTGACTTCCTTCGTGGTGTCACTGCTTTTACTGGTGGTGTTGAAACTGTGGGAGATGTTTGTACAGGCAGAGCCTGTGGTAAAGTAAATGCAGTTCACGTAGAACTGTGTTAATTCACTATAGCAATAACGTCCTTCCAGGAAATCAAAAATTCCCATTTTGAGCTGTCAGGACAAGTAGCAAGGCAGGGCAGTGCAGGTATTAAGGGGAAGGAGGAGCTGAACAGTTTCAGTATCTTGCTATAATCTGGTGTTTAAATGTCAGCCATGCTGAAATGCTTTCCAAAGTTGGAATTCTCATGATGGTTAGGTTTTGATTAGTTACTTCTTTCTTTTTTTTCCCCCCTATTTGTCTCCAGATTTTCTTTTGAAATGCTTCTGCAATATGCAACTTGCAGATAGATTTTGCTACTCACCAAGAAGAAAAACCCAAACAGTTTTAATATTTTAACATGAATACTTTAATGTTGTTTGTGGTCTGTATTTATCAAAGGAAAGACAGAAACCTAATCTTCAAATGTAATGCTTTACCTGTGTAGTTCTTCATTTCACCCTAGTAAAACAAGAACCCAAAGTAGATGATGAGCTTAAAGGACTTTGGACCTCAGGTCTTACTTTTTTCTTCTGAGTTGCATCAAGGTTTTTGGTACTACAAACAGTGTAGTATTATTTCTCTTTCCTGCCTGTCTGACACCTTAGCTGAAAAAGGACTGAAACAGTTTCTTGAAATGCTGAAGGTTTTTCATAAGTAGAGATTTAAGACTAATATAGTCCACTTACAGATAGAACACACACTCAGGACTGCTCAAAAACCAATAAATTACAGTGATGTTGAGACTTCAAGTAGTGCATGTTGTCTCTTCTGGGAAGAAACATTTTAATTATAGACTGTGATATACAGTATAATGTTGTACAACGTTTTATAACAGGAAAATACACAAATTACATCGGTTTAGGGGATTTAAATGTTATTTGCAAGCCCTTCTGCCTTTTTCACTGCTCTGCTTCACTTTGACCCACTGCATTTTTCAGTTTATAATACAGCATGATCAATGCCTTTAAGGCAGCAAAGGTGTATTTTCTCTTGCTCTATTTAGATAAGGTGAAAAATTATCAAAGGTAGCATTAACATATATGACATGGCAAAGTTCGGGAATTTTCTACTCTTAAGTATTTTTTCCTCACATAAAGCAATTTATGTACTCAGTTGTTAAGCGCTGTGCATCTGTGAGGTGCCGGTAGGAAAATGTGCTGCTGCTGACAGAAATTCCCCACTTGGAAAGGAGCAGTCTCACAGGGAATCAAAGGAAAGACCATTTGTGTTGTGGAAAAGGTTAAGAATGAAATGCCTTGGGGTTGGTGTCAGATGGAGACCTTCCTGGTGATAGATGACTAAAATCCAGGAAGAAAATGACATTATTTGTTGGGTTACTCTGTTACACAAAGCTACTCTTCCTCATTGAATTAGCAGCTGAAACTCTGGGTAAAGGAGCTGTTTGAGTACATTGACATTTCAGTTGAACTGAATCACTGCCTTGTAAAAGAAATTTTAAATTATTCAGGTTTAGTAGAAAGGCCACCAGCATGAAAAATAAGTGCTTTCTCACAAATAATCAAAGGAGGTTTAGACTCTTGGTTGGTTTACTGGACTGCCTGAATGGATGTACTAACATTTGTGTGGGAACAAAACAATACTTACAATATTAATTTTGTTTATCTGTTTGAAGTTTTAAATTACTGTGTAGCCAGCCTCTAGTAAATAATAAAGTTTAAACAAGTGCAATTTCCTGATGAACCACCATAGAGTGATTTAGAATATATAGGATCATATGATGTACATCAAAATTTGATGCAACTTGCAGAACTACACCTACATGCATATAAATACACAGATACATACTAAAAAGTATTTAATAATGGAATTAAGTTCATCCTCAACTGTAAAAATCTGCAAATTAGATCTGCTATTTTAGTTCTTGTACAGAATTTTTAGATAAAAAGAAATTTTTAAACCCCACAAAATAAACTTTAATTTACATAGCTAAAATAAAGTATGGAGAAAAGACTGTATTAAGTGAGGAAAATCGGACAATTAACCTGACAATTAAGCACAGTAATTAGTGTTGACTCTTACTTCCCTGATTTTTCCTGAAACATTATTTTATGGTAGATTTTTTTATGGTAGATTTTTCTTACAGTCAATTCTGTTTGGATAAACAGCAGCAATGTAGCATGGAATAAGGAAAGTTCTGTTGTCTAAATCTTTGGAAATTTATATGAAACCATCAAAAACTCTGTGGAGTTACATGATGATGAAAAAAGTAGATTGTCAGTCTCATCATGATTCACTGTGTTTGTGCCAAATGTTCTAAACAGAGTTCCTAGTAGTCTTATGACCCATTTTTCTGAACAGCAGCATTAAGATTTTGAGTTAAATCTTAAAGTACTTTTCCGAAACCATTTTTTACCACAGGTGAACCATTATAAAATTAGGGATCATAAAGAAAAATGGCCATGGAAAGAACAACACAGAACCACATATATGTACTTTGTCTTCTTTTCTCTCTACCCAGCTTTTAACTTAGTTTTCTGCAACCTTTCATATTTACTGTATCCCAAATGTAACTCTAAAAGCCTTTGGCTTGAAAATGTGGTATGTCAGCATCTCTAACTGGTCATTTGCATTTGTTTCCAGGAACAAATGATGAGGAAAAAACAAGCAATGCATCTTGATGCACGCTATGTTACAATGGTAGAAAATGCCTATTACTACTGTAATCCCCCTCCAGCTGAAAAAACTGTGAAGAAAAAACGTCCCCCTTTGCAGGAATATATCCGTAAGCTTCTTTACAAGGATCTCTCCAAGGTCACCACAGAGAAGGTAAATCCTTTCAAAATCTTTAATGCAGTTTTTACTGAAAGTGGAGTAGAGGTAACTTTGGAAAAGGTTTGGGGAGGGCTCTGGTTTTTTCAGTTGTAAGAAAGAGGCATCATTTTTGTATTCATGAAAAAAGTGGTTTAATTTCTTTTACTGGGACACATAGAAGCTCCATTTGTGGACCTGTGTTCTCAACAGCATCAAATGCTGAACAAAGGGAGAGTGAGATGAGAATCATTATGTTCTGTACATTGTGTTGAGAGAGTAAGGGACAAAAAGCTTCAGTTAAATACAGACTGAAAGAGCAAGGAAATTATGGAACAGCCTTGGACAGCTTGATCAGTAGCTCAAGGACAGCAGTTGGGTTATGTACATAAAGTCTTCCATAGCCACTGCAGGTCTGGAGGATGTGTGGAAGGAGAGTGAGGTTGTTTGCAGGTGCTAACAGGGATTTCATCCCAATCAGGAGAGAGGGGGGATGACAGGGAGCATCTTGATATTTCACCTGCTAAAATGTGAAGCTTGTCTTAAAATTTGGTTTAGGTCCTGAGACAGATGCGCAAGCTGCCTTGGCAGGATGCAGAAGTTAAGGACTATGTTATTTGCTGTATGATCAACATCTGGAATGTGAAATATAATAGTATTCACTGTGTAGCCAACCTCTTAGCAGGGTTGGTCCTTTACCAGGAAGATGTTGGAATTCATGTTGTGGATGGAGTGCTAGAGGATATTCGACTAGGAATGGAGGTAAACTGTCAGTATTCTTGCTAAGCTACACTAATCTACTTATGTTGAAAGGAAAACTAAAATAATTGTGCTTAAAGAAAGGAATCCTTGGGTCCTCTTTTTTTTTTTTTTTTTTTTTTTTTGTCTGATTACTTTTCTCCCTCAGCTATTTGCTTTGTGTAGGTTTATTTAAATCAGTAGAATAACTGTACCAAAAAAAAAAAACCCTAAAAAAACCAAACTAACAGCGTTACCTAAGAAAATTGTTTTGCCTCCCTTATCATAGTAAGGCCATAGAATTTATTCTTTGACAGTGTAGACAGATTTACACAACTTCAAATACCTTTGAAGAGCAGTCCATTCTTTAAAAGCTGTTACAATTACAAGAATTCTCTGGGTGATGAAAAGTCATCATAGATTTAAGATGGAGTGTATGCTAAATGTATTGAAACTGAAATACTAGCTGACCGGCTTTCATAACTACTTTTTAGTGTTTACTTTCACATAATGTATGTAGCCATAAATAACCATCTTTTATTATAAGAAAGTCTGTCAACTTTTTTATATGCTTTTTTCCTTTGTAAAAGGTTGGTTGGGTTTGAGTATTTTAATTTTCTGTTGTGTCTTCATGATAGATTGAATTTTCTTGTTCTTTTGTGATAAAGGTTAATCAACCAAAGTTCAACCAACGGCGGATCAGCAGTGCCAAGTTTCTGGGGGAGCTTTACAATTATCGAATGGTGGAGTCAGCTGTAATATTTAGAACTCTGTATTCCTTCACCTCGTTTGGTGTGAACCCTGATGGCAGTCCTAGTCCACTGGACCCTCCAGAGCATCTTTTCAGAATCAGACTTGTCTGTACTATCCTCGATACCTGTGGGCAGTATTTTGACAGAGGATCCAGCAAGCGAAAACTTGATTGCTTCCTTGTATATTTTCAGGTATTCTAAATTTTATGCAGAACTCTAGAAGTTCTTTAACAAGCTAATATAAGTGAGCCTGGTCCATATTTATCTCATTGTTCTTTAGCACTGTACATTGTAGAATCTTGTCTGTCTGCTAGCAGTTTTAGTTTCAAGTGATATGTTGAGTTATGCCAAAATGATCAGGAGGCACTCATTGCGCACACTGGGGTTTGCTGAACTTGAAGAAGAGAAGATTATTTCAGCTGCTGTCTTCAGGTAATGGTTTTTGTAGAGAAGGAGGAGTCAGATACTTCTCAGGCATGCACGGTGAAAGGATGAGAGGTAATGGGCCCAAACTGCAGCAAAGAAAGATCTGACTCAATAAATGCAGTGAAATGGGGAAAAGATTTCATAGTGAGTGTTTAAACACTGAAATGAGGAATTCCAGACCATGGAATTCATCCTACAACTTGCTGGATTTAATTTCTTTTTCTTTCTGCTTTTCTCTATAGTTTATACCTAAACAAGGGTATTTTAAAAATTAAAATTAAGGTGATAATTTATTTCAAACCTTAAGGATACGAATCAGTCATCTCCATGCAAGGTGTAAAATGATGTTTTGAAGTGTAGAACCTCAGAATGGTTTGGGTTGGAAGGGACTTCAAGGATCACCTTGTTCAAACCTCCTGCCGTGGGCAGGGACATCTCCCACTAGACCAGACTGCTCACAGTATGATGTGGTCTGATTTTTAAATGCAAAAAAAAAATGTTTTGTGGAAGACGTCATTATATTTCTGTTACACCTAATAATTTCAGCAAGCCTTCCTCTTGAGCATGTCATCTTTTAAGTAAGATTCTGTTACTCATACTTCACTTTCACATGCAGTTTTTGCAGCACCTTAGTTCTCAAGTTCTACTGTTAGGTTCACTTCAAATCAGCATTTATTTTTTACAATGTCACTGTAAGAGGTATATGTGAATTTGTTGTAAAGCCATTGTAAAACTCGATAAGGCTCTTGAAGCTGGCTGCAGTCCAAAGACTTTTTTATGTATGTTTCCCCCTCATTTTCCCCATAATATGGAAATTCATTTTTTTGAAAATATTTGGGGGAAAGAATCAAAAGCTGGCTGGATCATCTCTTGTAGAAAAAGTTTACCCTGAGAAGGCACTTTCTTCTTGCAGCTCTTTTGTTCAGTCTTCATACTTATAACAGTAGTTATGATTCTTAATGTTTGTGATATCCAGTGTTATCAAACAAGTCTTAGTGATATCAAAATATCTAGTAGCTGTATGAAATAGGAGAGTAGTGACATGAAAACTTTTGCATTTTTTACTGTACAAACAAGGCATTTTAAACTTCAACTTAAATTGTTTATAAACATCAGTGTGCATATAATTGATTTCAATATTTGGTATTCCAGCGCTATGTGTGGTGGAAAAAAAGTCTGGATGTTTGGACAAAAGACCACCCTTTTCCTATAGACATAGACTATATGATCAGTGATACACTGGAACTGCTGAGACCAAAGATAAAGCTCTGCAATTCTCTGGAAGAAGCTGTCAGACAGGTGCAAGACTTGGAACGAGAATTCCTAATAAAATTGGGTAAGAAAATGTGCAAAGGAAATTAGGTACTTTTGACAGTTCCTGTAGTTCTTAAAGTTGTCTCTTTATCGTGGTCATAGAAAACTATTGTTATTGTTATGATCATTTGTTCTCATGATAGAAATATTTTTGTAACCTTTTTGCATGTTTCTTTCTAATCATTATAGATACCATACAGGATCTCCATAATTCTAAAGTAGTAGATGTAAAAAAATAGTCAATATGAATACTCTGAATAGAATAGTATTTGGAGAGCAGAATGGTGTGTGTGTGTGCATATTAATTTGTGGAGTCCCATGGTGCAAGTGATGAGGAAGAAAATCATTAACTTAATCAGAAAAATGTAGGAATCACACTAATTTCAGGAGAAAACAGTCGGGCTGGTAGCACAGCTCAGTTGAAAATATACTGATTAGTGAGTATCTGCAACTGTTACCATCATGTTAACCTTTAAATCTCTTGTACATATCCATTCTTAGAAAGTGTTGGATGCTACTGTGCTCATTACTTGTTGAATGAAGTTGTTTTCTAATCTTCCATTTTTATTTGAAAACAAGCTTGTTCATTAAAAGATTTCATATGTAAATGTTACAGTTTTGAAGTGTTAATTTGAGCACTTCACCTACTTGGACACATTCAATTTTTAAGAATAATCCTATAACTCAGTGGGATGTGTCTAACAGCCACATAAAAGGTTGCAACTTCTGTTTTAGGAGGAACTTTTTTTTTTTTTAATATGCTGTTTATTTAATTTACATGCCTTGAAATTCCCTACATAGTAACTGAGAGGCAGATTAGAATTCCCCTATGATGTGATCTAAACTCATGGTTTTCATGCTCTCAAAATGATAACCAAGTAGAAATAGACAATGAGTTACGTAAACTGTAATATTCATTTGAAAGGTACTCAGCATTTCCTTCCTGCAAATTACAGGAGCTTCACAAAACTTTACACTGACATCTGACCCTAAGTGCAGTTGGTCTAATGTCAAAAAAGGAATGACAACCTGAATAGTGACTCCTCTGTACATTCCTAGAAAAAACAGTAGCCTAGAAGTCTGACATCAGCAATCCTCTGGAGGATTAAGTGGCTTTATAAATTAAGAAAAGAAAAAAAGAATGTATGAGAACAAGAGTGTATGCTGGAAGTTTGGAGGTTTCGCATAGGATGACTTTAATATTGCAATAGTCATTCTCTAAAAACAGATCCTATTTTTTTTCCTGAATCAGAACCATGCTCCGCTCTTTAAAACGTTCTGATTGAAATCTATATTTAAGACTAAACTGGACACTGAAACACTGGAAAAAGCTAAAACTAATTTGTCACTTCTGAGGAAATGGCACAGATAATGGTATTAGATTGAAGGATGCCTTACTGAAAGAAAGGATTTATGTTTGATGTTTTACACACAGAGTAAACTAAAACATCTTGAAGGACAGAAGGCAAACAGGTCAGCAAGACAAACTGCAAGATGAACTAAACACACGGTGTAAGAATTGTCACACCTGTCTGCAAGGAGGATGAGCACACCAGATAGTACTTGGGGGAGAGACTTTGCTTTCCCAGAGATTTCAGATCGGCACCTACATCCTCATAGGTTTAAGTACAGCCTCAGAGCTTTAGGAGAGAGTCATAAAAGTTTATTACAGGCTGAGAAGATTGTTGTTTCAAAACTGTTAATTGACAGCAGAGGGAAGTACTGCCACAAAGACTGCAGAGGCTTCGCATCTCTGGGTTCTGCTGGTTTTGTGCAGTCTCTGTAGTTTGGTATTCAGATTTTGTTGTGTGTTTCAGTAGGGTCCACGCTTAATTTGAGGATGTTTTGAGGCAGTTTACACAGCTTCTTCTGTTCTCTGGGAGATGGTAAACATTCTGTCTAATGTTTTCCTCCATTTCTGATGGGACATTATTACCCTTTATGTCTAAGTTACCTATATAGGAAATTATTCATTCAGAAGGCATTTATTATGACCAGTGGGAAATTTTAGTGCTCAGTAACAATGGACTTTTGAAGTGATCTTCCACATTAAATGGTTATATGTGTTTTAATGTTCTAAATCTTTTCTCTTTTTACGAATTTCAGGAATTGTGAATGACAAAGATTCCAAGGATTCCATTACAGAAGGAGAGAATCTGGAAGAGGATGAAGAAGAGGAGGAAGGTGGAGCAGAGACAGAGGAACAATCTGGAAATGAAAGTGAAGTAAATGAGCCAGAAGAAGAGGTGAACTTAATAATTTACCTTGCCTTATGTGAAAGAAGTGGTTTTGATTGCTTGTTACTTTCTGAAGCCCTTCTAAGTCAGAGTTAGCGGGTGAAATCTGGGTGTGCACAGCCCAGCCAGTGCCGTGAGGATATTCCCAGCCCAGTTCTGTGTATGTGGAAAACTGAGTGTCTGAGGTTTATTCCTTATTTTGAAAGAAGCTTAAACCTGGCAGCTTTGCTCAGGGTATGTACTGCTTCTCAGCAAGAAGATACCTTCAGTTTTTGGCATGAAAAAAGAAGTCACTTTCAGATGACTTTATCTGTTGTAGAAGCAAATGTATTGACTAAATGTCAAAGCAGCCATTAGGAGAAATAACAGGTGTTCAGAGTATACTTATGCAATATGAATAAATAAAAGATTTATGGAGCATAAAAACCTTCCTTGTTTACTGTGCTAATAATATTTGCAATCAAAAATGGTGGAACCAATAAAAAAACCCACAAGAACATAGAAATTCTGACTTGTCACTATGACACAGCAAAGTTGACGTGATAATGGTATTGTTATAAGAAAATGAGTTCATCAAGGAAATAGAGAACAGTTTTTCTCCATATGCTTGGGCTGGTTGATTTACTAATAAGCTTTCTTTCAATAGATGTCTCTCAGCAATAAAGGTCCTGAAGTTTGGCTGGGTTTGTGCCTTCACCCATAAATTAGTATCAATAGAATCAGAAATAGGTGCAGGGTGGGGAAGGCACCTCTGGAGATTTTTGTGTTTCCCTTCTTTGAACTTCATGAGTTCTTGCCAATCCATTCCTCATGCTTGTAGAGTTCCCTCTGAGTGGCAGCGTGTATCAGCTACTACTCCCAGTTTTCAGCTGTACGTTTGTGAAATTAGTAATAAAGCTGAGTGAGTTCGGACTCAAACATTAAATAAAAACCAAACAAATTTACAAACACTTAACTAAGTAATGTGAAAAGTTCAGGAAAATGTTTGAGGAACCAGCTGTCCTTGTTTTTAAATAGTCAGCAGTTAAAATTGACTATTTCAGGAGGGCTCTGACAATGAGGAAGAAGAGGGTGAAGAAGAGGAGGAGGAAAACACCGATTATCTTACAGACTCCAATAAGGAAAATGAAACCGATGAGGAGAATACAGTATGTATTGAGCTGGAGATAAGTGAATTGAATTTGCATCTTTGTTTTCTTTACTCAATGTTTTTTGCCAGCGCTGCTCATAACATTTCTGGGAAAATACAGCAAGGAGACTAACTTATTCTTTCAAATACATTTTATAGCTTATTTTTATGTCTGCAAACTTTGGTTTACTACCTTTTGTAAAATTTTTATGCTGTCAAATTTACTACAGCATGTTTTCACAAAGCTGTGAGCTTTCACAGGTAGCTAGACTGAAAAATACTGTGTAAATGATGGTTTTGCAATGCCAGAAGTAGTAGCAAACTGATAGGATACAATAAGGTAAGCCAATTACACTTCACTAGATCTTAAAACAGAAAAGGAGACAAGCCAAGAAGTGTGAAATTCCTACAATACAGATTTGGGATTAAAACAGATTATAACGTTTGCGGCTGAAGAGTCCATCTGGTTGAGCCTGAATTGCAGTTACCTAGTAAGGAAATAATGAACGTTATAGAACAATGTGTTGGGGTGCTGACTTCTGACATTTTTGTCATGTTGTGCTTTCGAAATAATTGAAAGGTAGCCTTTGTCTTGAAAACACCATCTAACTTTATGGGCTTAATGGGAAATTGAATTAAAATAGGTGTCTTGAGGATAGAGACTTTTTTTTTTTTTATTGTTACCACATCATGAATGTGTTCATGCACCTACACACACACACACACACACACACACACACACACGAGTCTGTCAGAATGTTAGGAGTGACCATAAATCAGTAAATCTGCCTTTCAAGAAGATAATCAAGGCTGAAATCTTCTTTCTTGAACAGTTTGGTTCTATAAACCTTTTGATTGTGTATGATATAGAAGCAATAAAGATATTTTCTGCTTACTTCTAGACTGAATATTCATATTTCTGAAACTGATGTAATGGACAATTTTTTCCCATTGCAATAGGAAGTAATGATTAAAGGAGGAGGACTGAAGCATGTCCCTTGTGCAGAGGATGAGGACTTCATTCAGGCCTTGGATAAAATGATGCTGGAAAATCTTCAGGTACAAATAGTTATTTTCTTAATTTGATGTACAGCTAACTGTAGTTGATGTTTTTTCTTAAAGTAAGTGATTAATGCTTAGGTTACCATACTAAAGGAATGAAGATTTTTTTTTTCTTTGTTTTGGCCTCTTCTCTGCAGTTGACTTGTTTGGCTTTTAGTAAAATAGCTGTTAATTGTATTATTTGCCCAGTGAATACATGACATACTGACATATATTTTACAGAATGAATAATGAATGCACCAGATACTGTGTAACACTTCGGACTTTATCTTAGGTTTTAATAGGCTTAAAATGCAGATACATTTAAATTTACATAAGCTTTTAGTACTTTGTTTTCTTAGTCACATCAGGTAAATATTTCAGGATTGAATATAGCAAGCCCTGCATAATAAATGTATTAATAAGATATACCAAAAAAATGTTGAATTAAGAATGCACATGCTACAGTGTCTCATCAAGTCTCTAGATTTCTTTTCTTAAGAGCTTGCCCTGTAACTTTCTTCTTCACAAGCAAGGAAAACAAAGGAAAATGTAGTAAGCCTAATAAATGTATTTATGTATTACTTCACTTTCCTGGAAGGTTAAACCTTTTCTCAGTTGTGAAACTGAATGTTGCCAGCCTGGCTGACTGTATCAGCATCTGATCATTTACAGAACTCACTTTTTTTTTCATAGCAACGGAGTGGTGAATCTGTTAAGGTGCATCAGCTGGATGTTGCTATTCCTCTGCACCTCAAAAGTCAGCTGAAGAAGGGCCCCCCACTTGGGGGTGGGGAAGGAGAGTCAGAGTCTGGGGACACAATGCCATTTGTCATGTTAACACGAAAAGGCAACAAACAGCAGGTAAGGAATAGATAGTGCTTAAATAAATAAAGGCCTCACTTCAAAAAAAGTAACACAGAATTTTTAATTTCTTCTTTAATTTCTCAAAATCAGGTGTAGACAACTTCATTTTGACATGTGGAAAATAACTTGTAATTTCTTGGAATTCTTGGTTGTTAATAGAAATGATGTAGAAAAATTCTGTGGTCAGATTATACCATTACTATTTACATTTGGTGATTCTACCAGGAGTTCAGTGGTATGTCTTGCATGTATTTTAGATATAGTTGTGGAAGGTGAAGAGATGTGGTTGTTTAACTGCCATTGAACATTGAAAAGAGTAGAAAGAAAAAAGGAATATTCCAGAATCTTTAAGATTCTACAGCTTTTCCTGAAAACGCTTTCAGCTTCAAATCAAGATATATGGTCATTGCTAAACTCCATTTCCTAGGTAACTGCCATTTGACTGAATTTATTCAACTTGGAAGAAGAAAAGAAGTCTTTATCCCTGAAGACACTGTTAAGGGGCTATTCCAGAATGCACAGAGTGAATCTCTTGGAGAAACTTAAATGGAAATTAGGTTGTTAAAACAAACTATCTCCTTTTTTCATGCAGCTAAGCTGTATGTTAGTCTTGGCTCTTTTTTCCAGTGTATGTTTGAATTTTCCTAGCTCAGCAAATGCACTGTACACAAATCTCTACCTAACACATTCCACATGTATTTCTTGTCATGATTTAGGGCTTTTCAAGAAACCTTTTCATTTTAGTTGTATAATTTAATGATGAAAATTAATTACTCTGAATTTATATGGAAAACATATCCAAGGAATTGTTTAATGCCATGTCTCTGAGCCTTTCAAGTGTTTAGATCCATGTCATTACTTGGTTTTTACATTTGCTACCTAAATTATGACAGTACTGTAGCTGTTGAAGTGTATAAACCTGAAGTAGGCTCCTTCTCTTCCTTCATATGAAACACATTTCAAAAATCCATGTAGGAAGTGGTTATTCTGTTTTCCTGGAACTTGGATGTGGTATACAGTTGTACAAAAGCTCTGACTGGGAGATTTTTAACTGTGGTCATTGGTCTGAGAAGGGGTTTAAGAGAACTCCATTTTTTCAAAAATGTTGTTTAATTTTTTCAGGATAATTTACTAGGAGTATCTGTAGTTACAGGGAACTTTGGGATCTTCATATTCCATGTAAAGGGGAAAATATTGCAGAAATGTGACTTAGAAAGAAAGCAGAACTTGTTCAGGAGTTTTCCTTGCTCCTCCCCCAATATTTGGTTTTGGGAGTCGGCTCTTCCTGCCAAAACTCCTCTCAGGGTTTCTAGAAATGTAGAAAACAGTTGCTTTATAGGCTACTTCAGCTCTTGAATTAATGAAAGACTTCTTTGTCCATAGTTCTGTATTCAGAAAAAAATGTGTTTTAATACAGAGTTTTAATAGAAAAATAAGCAGGAAGGAAGAGGTGGAGTTGAAAAGAAAATAATTATTCCTTCTTACGGTGCTTTTTTTTAAATCTGCATGAGCAGAGTGTGCAATGAGTTTTGAAGTGATGGATGCATAGTTCACTGTTAAGTTATAGCTGTAAACTTGCAACTTTTACAGTCAAAAGAAGTTTGCAGCAACCTGGGAGGAGGCTGTAAGTACCTTCATCTGCATAGTCACCAGAGTGATAAATGACATCAGCATACTTGCTTGCTCTGCTAGTAATGATTTCAGTCTCTCTGTTCTTTGTCAGTGGTTCTCCTGAAACAAGAAATGTTAGAAAAAAAGGATTGTGCTGTGCTTCCTTCCCGAGGGTAACATTTGGTAGTGGAGGTCCAGTTGCCAACTACTCAGTTCACATGTCAGTGTCCACCCAGATTTTAGTGCAGCATTGACAAAGAGTTTTTTTGAAGTAATACAAGAGCAACTGACTGGTATTTACCACCTGTGTGTATCCAAATTAATGGTGGTTGCAGGCTGATTGTGACAAGGGCACCGTATTTTATCCTCAAGACTTAGAAAACTAGTAGCAGTAGAACCTAACATGGTTATTTGAAATTAAGATGATGGCATTGTGATTTATCCATAAGCCATGAGAGAGCAAGGGGAAATAATGTTGGCATCATAGGGGATCAGAGCTCAGCTGTACCTAATACCATTTGGGGTTTCTGAACCAAGAAGTTTTATGCCAGGTAGGTATGAACTAAAATGAGATGCAGACAGTAAAAAGAAAGTCAAGAAATTTGGTTACCACCTAAGACAAAAGATTTCCTTCCCTTTGAAAGATTTTTCACAAGGGTCCATGAAAGGATTATAATGTCCATGGAATGGTCAAATCTCTCCTTGAATGTGAAATGTTTTATCTCATTTATATCTTGATGTCTTTATTTCATGTCATTTTTATAAAATCTGTAGTCTAGTCTTCTGAATAATGATTTTTGATCTTCCTTCAGTTTGACATCTTTAAAGAGAAATCCTCCCTCCTCCTCCATCTCACAGATTTTATAAGAGCTTTTTGATACACCTCTGCAGTATTTGCAAATCGGAAATGTTTCAGTTGCTCAGTAATCATCATATCCTGTAGTAATTGTAATCAGTGACTTGGTTTCAGGTGGCAGCTGATTGCCTTGAGATAGTGACTCAGTGGTGTTTTGTTAATTTCCAGGCTGCTGTTTTTCTGTATCTGTTTCTCTCATTTACACCCTTCTACAGTTCAGTTTTCTTTTTCTACTTTAAGCATCCTGTCTGGAAACACCAATCCCATTTACCTGATAAATCCATAGAACAGAGAAAATATAAAGGACATAATAATTAAAATGGATGAGAAGCTTAATGGTGAAGCTGAGGAATGATTTTTATCATGAAATGCTGCTAATGGATTAGTTATTTGTGTAGTTTACATAAAGTTCATTTGATGATATCTTGGAACTTGCACAGCCTGCTCAGCAATAAGTAACCAGAGCTTACTTTGCTCTTGGAATTTCAATTTTCATTTCTGTTCTTCCCTGCACACCTTAATAACAAGCTCATATTTATATTGAATATAATGTGCTATTACCCTTGCCCCCACCCCCAAAAAATCTCATCTAAATACATCTTGTAGTTGGTAGGGTTTAGGGATTTACTGTACCCAAGTTTTTCTCAGGTCTTTGCAAGAGCCTGCCTTTGTTTCAAACACAGTTTATTTTCAAGTGCTTCGTCTGAGTCTTCTCATGCTCATCACTCTGCTGCTAGTGGGGCATTACTCTCTGAGATACCTTGAGGCTGTTCAGTGATTATTGCATTAAATACTAACCACAGGTGGTGAGGATTTTGCTTTTACTCTAAACCTCAGCAGAGGTTTTCATAATTTATCTTTCTCTGCAGCTTTTGACAGTGTAATAGAAAAGAACACTTAAGAATTTATTTCTGTTTCTTTGGAAATAGATCTCCCATGACGAGTAACAAGGAGCAGGATTCAGAGTAGCTCATGGAATATTGAGAGTGATTATCTGTAAATGCATTACTCTTATGGCACAGAAATACTTCTAAAGGACAAGGAGTTGAAGGAGGAAGTGAGATGTTTCTAAATGTTTGCAAACTTTAGCATTAAGGATTTTCTGAGAACTGTTGTTGCAGTTGTGGATAAAATTAAGAATTATTTCTCTGTTCTGGAGCAATTGTAAAAAAATAGATATGGAGAAGTAACAAATCGGATTTCTGAGCCTGGGGAAAAAGAAATAACCTTCCCTACACCTTCCTGAAAATACCAGCTGGATTTCCAGAGAGAGGGTACTTCTGTGGGAGTGCCAAGCTTACCTGGTGTGCCTTAGGGCAAATCAGATAATGGGTGTTGAAATCAGAATGTGTGCTGGGCACATTTGGGTATGGGGGAGGATGAAAAGATCAGTCTGACACTGTGGTTGTTTCTAGACTAAGAAGAAGCATTGGGGAGCCAGAATTTTTCTTAAAAACAAAAGTACTGGGATTTCCAGGCAATCTCTGAAATGCTTGAAATGTTTTTTCTCTGTTATCACAAGGGATAGTAGTAGAAATTCTGCTCAGGGGGCTTCATCTCTTTGGAAGGAAGAGAACTGAAGAGGGAGATGCAGCTTTCTGAGCCAGCTGTGGTGTTTTTATCTCAAGACCAGGGCAATTCCCTGTGGGCAAATCAGCTGGTATGAAAATAAGAAATAAAGCATATGGCTATGCCTTCCTTAGGGAAAGGCAGTCACTTTTGTTCACATGAATACTTTGTGTAGTAGGTTTTGGGCTCAGCCTTTTTTGTGTGTTCTCTGTGTCTTTTAGCAGGTCTTGCATTTTCTCCTGCTGCTTTATGTGAAACAGAGGTTCAAAACAAACCAACAAAACACTTCACAGTAGAAATGTCTGTAGAAAGTACCTCATTGAAATAACCTAGAAATAACCAGAGCATTTCTGTATTTTGGATTGTTTTGTACTGGTTGGGTTTTTTTTCTCTGATGGCCACTTAAAAACTTATTTTCATTTGCAGTTTAAGATCCTAAATGTACCGATGTCTTCCCAACTTGCTGCAAATCACTGGAACCAACAGCAAGCAGAACAGGAGGAGAGAATGAGGATGAAAAAGCTCACCTTGGATATCAATGAACGGCAGGAACAGGAGGACTATCAGGGTAAGAAAATCACCAAGTATTTTGTTTTCATTTTTGGGGGGAGCCTTTGTGGATCTGCAGAAAGCATTATTTGGGATGATTAGCAGCTGAAGTTCTAAATATTGATTTGCAGTACTTAGAGGAAACCTATATTCTGGTTTTAGTCATTCTTTGTTTCCTCCCTGGTCGTTATACTTGAAGAAGTTTTTGTAGCTGTTCCATGAAAAGGAATTTTCAAGTGGGTCTCAAATTTCAGCATTTCCATTTATTTGGGGAAAAGGGAAGAACTGAGATTGTTCCTTTAAAATTAAGGTAATACAAAATCAATGTGATGTTTTATTGCAAGACTGTTGAGTTGGATACAATATGAATGCTGTGCAATTTAGGCTCTACTTTTAAGCTATCAATAGGTATTTTAGATATTAATAATATTTAGATTCTTTAGTCTTGCTGAAACTTGAAAGTCCTGAAGTAACTTTCACCTAAGAAATACAAAACATTACCTCAGCTTCATATTATAACGGTTCTAGAAGTCCTCAAATCTGGAGCATAAGCTTATTTTAACAAAATGAGGGGTTTGTACAGAATACATGATAAATTTTTTTTTTGGAGATATGCGAGTCAGGCATTTTGGAACCTGGACAGGTTGAAGCAAACAGTGGATACAGCAGATCATACAGTCCCAAAACAGGTGCACGTGATGTGTTTAGTTGTTGGGTGGTTTGTTTTGGGTTGTGGTTTTTTTCAGGTTCGACTTCCCTTACCTTACTCAGATAGTAAACAAAGCCAGACCAATAAAACTGATGTCTTGTGTTACTGTTTCCAGTTAACATCTCAAAAGCTTTTGTTCTGCTTTTTTTTGTAAAGATGTTGTAGTCTGGTGGTAATCACAGTGTAAGTAGTTAATTAGTAGGAAATCTCATTTGAGGTATTTAGTGAAAGGTCATTGTTCATCAAGAAGTGGGAAATTAAAGCAGTTCTAATTTGGAATAAGATATAGAATCCCGTATTTCTTGCAGAACTTTGATAGTACCAGAACTAAACCTGTCATAGTAAAAAGGAGTATCTTCCAAAGTGAGTGTCTGCAGAGCTCTGAAATGATAACATAATGTATTCTTAGTGTTCAACATGGTAATTAGCTCAGAAACTTTCCTGAGACATTCTGCTCTTAAAAAGCCACCTGTGAAAAAGGAAGAAACTCTAGAATTAGGCATTTTTAGTGCTTCTCTCAGACTTTTTGCAGGTTTTTCCTCATTAGATACTTGTGATATTTCTACTGGTCAAGGCATTTGGGTTTTATACCCTGTTGTATGACCTTGTTGATATCTAAAATGAGCCTTTTTAATCTAGGATTTTATTGTGAGCAATTGTGCTTTTTATCCAAAAAAGGATCACATTGATTTATTTCTGTTAGACAAAATCAGAGAACTGACATGAATTGATAACTGGAAATAGGCTTTTTTAAAATTTTCTCATAGATTTTTATTTATTTGATGTGTATAAAACAATACAGGAAGGAAGTCAACACGAAAGAGAAAGGTGTTTCCATAATTGACATCCCTTTTTAAAACAGCTGTTCATACATCTTGTTAACCTGGGTAATGTACAGTGTAAAACCAAACTAAGAAGGAGCTTTTAATCAGGATAAATTAAACAGACCAAATTATATTCACCTTTGGAACAATTTTTTATTTAGATTTTGTGCAGTTGATTGTTACTTTTGAAGAGTCATCCTGTCTGTGACAAGTTGGTACCTACCCATTGAATGAAAGTGTTGGGTTTGAATTTCTGTTTTAAGCTTTGAAGTTGCCGAGGGAGGAAGAATTCTCAATTTCTTGAAGAATGCCTCAGGGTTGTCCCAGCGTTTGCACATGTACTTGTTGTTCTTTTCATCTGCACAGGGTAGCTAATAGATGGAAATTCATCAGTGGACTTCAAAGTAGTATCTGATAATGATTTTGTGTTTCAAGAAAGCTTATTATATTACAAACATTTTTTAATTTAAAGAACTGTTAGGAACTTGGGTGGTTCTCTTGTTTAGACTGATACTTTCCTGTGCAGATTATTTGTTTTTTCACTAAAAAACCAGGGAGGTTTGGTAATGTGCCTTCAGCCTAGAAAACACACTGTGCTCCCTGCCATCTCTGCCTTCTGTCACCTTCTCCAGTTCTGAACTTCCCAGTGCCATATTTCCTTTCATCTGCTGTGTGGAAACAGAAGAGGCAGATGTACACATACTTGTTCATTCACTGCTTGCTGCTCACACCTGGCTGGCAGGGTACCCAAATCTGGTTTTCCTCCTGAGTCTCCTCATTGCCTGCCACCAGAGCTCTCTCCTGGCACACGGAGTTGTAGGGAATGCTGATGTTTCATGATGTTTGCAAACATGGGCTGTCAGTGTTTTCAGTGGCTGCCTTTGCCAGGTGCTGAATTCAGTGTGCAGAACATGAATACAAGGGTCACTGACTGCAGATAATTGAATATTAAATCAGTTACAGTTTCCCAGTTTCTCCAAGACTAGGTGGATAACTTTACTGAATGTTTCACCTGCACTTCGTAAATGAGGGAATCTCATTAGAGTCTCCAGTTTGGCCCTACTGAGAGCAGTGTGTGTGCAGCAGGTGATGGGTGTGTGTCTCCAATGAGATTACCAGAGATTAGAGAACCAGACAGAGCAGACTTTCAAACATAATCTGTTTAACAGCTTATTCCACTTTTCCCCTTCATTTATCCCATCTGTCTGTTTGCTGAGTAATGTAGATCCCTGCTCAGGTGGACTGTAAGAATACTTTCCATTAGATGTATTAACAGATTGGCAGAGGTTACCTCCTATGATATATCTGTAATTATATTGGCTACTTAATAAGCATTAATTTGGCCTGGTAAAGAAACATTTTTTTAATTATTAAAAAATGAAATTAAGTTTTAGAAATAAGTTTCTAAGTTTTGGAAATGTCAAAATACAATACTATCGTAGTTCAAATTGCCCTAAACAAGGCAATCCAGGGCTAAACTGGGTAGTGTGAGCTGCTTTCTGCAGCCAGATAATTTCCACTGATGATAAAGTGAAAAACCTCCATCCGTGGGACAGCTGGTGCAATGTAGGTCAGCTGAGTCACCTTCTTCAGGTGCCTGTCTTCCCTGAAAAAAGATCCAATTATTCCAAGCTTAGACTTAAATGCCTGACTGGCAATGCCTAATTTTAGGACAGGTTTCTAGCTGAGTCTTTTAATTGGCAGCAGCATTGTCCAGTTGTTGCTATTCCAGGGAGGTTTAATGTTGAGGCCACTCATGCTGCTGGGAGTCTTTGTTCCTGATCACTGGTGAAGAAAGTGGTGACTGATGTGTTTAGAAAGAGAAGGTCGCAGGCCTTTTCTTGAGCATCTGTGATGAAAACCATTGCTGGCAGTTCCTTCTGCAGGAACATCTGGAAATGCAGGTTCATATTGTGGGGTAGCTTGGGTTCATCAAAGCTGTGGATGAAATCTGTAACTTTTTGAAATTAACTTTTGTGGAATAACTTGAGTGTTAACTCTACTGCAAAGCGTAAGTGTAAATGGCAGTGAAATTTGCATACGTAAATTCCTATGTAAAATGATGCATAGAAAATGTATTTAATTTTCTTCTATTTACTTTTCTTCTGCCTGAAATCCCAGAAATGTTGCAGTCTCTGGCACAACGTCCAGCTCCAGCAAATACTAATCGTGAGCGGCGGCCTCGTTACCAGCATCCGAAGGGAGCACCTAATGCAGACCTAATCTTTAAAACCGGTGGGAGGTAGGACAATCTTCCTTTAAATGTGGTAATTCTGGTTCTAGACAAGTAATTACCTTCATAATTGAAACAGATAATGATCTCTGTAGTGAGTGCTTGGGCAGTCGTTTCCATTCTAAAGCATTCTCTTAAAATGCCAAGCAGTGTTTGGTGCTTCTGACACAGTGTCTGTACCTCTGTGACAGTTTGGAAGCAAAAAGATTGTTTTTCAGTAATGAAATGGCTGCTAGAATCTGAGAGTCTTTTTGTAGGGGAAAAGATGCAAGTCTGCTTTCTCCATGAGAAAGGGAGAGGATTGGTTCTGGGGGTTTTTTTAGTGTCTGCAGAAATTCTCACTATACTCTTTCTGTGAGGTGAATTTGACAGCTGTTCCTCTGTATTTGATGCCCCAAATGGAAAGTCAATATGGTAAAGGTGGGGAAGATGGAGAGGAGCTTTCAATTTATGGTGTGCAAGAGGGTACCAAAACCACCACTAATGTGGAAAGTCATTCCCTGTAGCTTAGTAGTTGTTGGGAGGCTTTAGTGTGTATCTTCTCTCACTCAGAGTAAGCTGGGAAATAAACCATTATATTAACCTGGCAGCACACACTTGAGTAGATGAAGTTTCAGGTGAAATGCAGAGTGGCTTTCATGTTTCTCTTTTCTTTGCAAGTTAATTTTGAAGGTGGATTGATAGGAGCAGCAACTGGGAAGGGACAGTTTACCTCCTAATGGGTCTGTCTTTGTAAACTGCAAATAAGTCTAATGTAATATACTATTTCTGTGTTACAGTAGCATTTCCAACTTCTTCATGGTACATATTTATTATCATTTGATAATGTCCTGGTGATCACTCACTCCATTGAGACCTCATACAAACACTGCTTGTACAAAAAAAAAAAAAATTAAAGATAGCAGTTTAAAATAAATGTTTTTTAAAAATGAACTAGATGTAACTCAATAAAATGAACAGTGCTTCCCATTTGGCTTTTTCATATCACTGTGACCTAATGGCATTTTAGGAATACAGAGTGTTCAGGTACACTGAATTGCCACAATACTTGCAGGTGTTTCATTAATAGCTGCAGCCTTCTGTTCTTTCAGGCACAAGCTGCATGCTGCAGTTATTCTTTAAATACAACAGCCACACCAGTAGATGTGATATCTGTAGATTTCTTTTAAATGTTTTTCTTTAAAAAAGTTTTTTTATTCTGGTGTTGTAGGGAAAATATAATGTAGGACTTCACTGTGAAGTAGGTCAGATGTTATCCAGCAAACAGTTTGAGTAGTGTTTGCTTATTCAAGTGCCATGCACTTGCAGTTCTGATGTAGGAGGTTTTTTATGGAGTTTACTCTTTCTTCCTTTTAATCCATAAGCTCCTTGGAACAGAGACCAGGAAGTTTGTTGAGCAGGTATATTTTATTTGTTGTGTACTGCAGTGCTCTGCCTGGCAGTCACGCATGGGTTGAGCCATCTCGGCCTGCAGTGAAGGACTTGTACTTTTCCTAACTCCATTTATTTATTGGAGACTCTGGGTCCACCAATGGCTTCCCACTGGCACAGATTGTCTGTTGCCTACATTCTTAGAGCTTCTGATTTGTAGGATATATTGAAAATTGTCTTCTGACTTTCAAGGTTGCACTGTAGTCTCTGCCCAGACCCCCTTCATGCTTTGTTAAAAAGTTCCCCAGTGGATTCTGAGGATACTGGAGGATCTCACTGAGCAGATAGGAACAGAGCTCTTAATTTTGGTATCTGTGTAGAGAAGGTTTCACATTCCTACCTGGTAGAACCAATGTTCTAACACGGATGTTATCACTTCCATAAGGACACTGTGTTGTGTTGTTGCTGCTTCTTTGTACATGAACACAACTGAAATCTTATCTTCTTGCAAAATAACTCAAATTTGCTGGAAATAATAGTTTTCTGCTTTCTTTAAGATATACAACTTTTTATTTTAAAATTCTTGAGGTTAGGGATAGTCTAAGTAAATAAATCTCCTGGTCGATTCTATTGTAATGTCCAATGTGACAGGTTCTGATAGCTGAGGTAGGAATGAGGCCTTTCTTGCATTTCAGGGAGTGTTGAGAGCAGAGAAAATTGATTTGTTGTTTTTACCTTCGCTTTTGTGTTGCTAAACATGCCCTAAGCACTGTGTTTCACCTTTTAGGAAGTTAAATCCAAATCTACCTATTGTAACAGTTCTTTTCAGAAATTAATGAGGGTTCTTCAATGTGTTTTTGGCCTTGAACAACTGGATCTCACTAAGCAATTAGCTCTCTATATGTTTTTTTGAAAGAGAGAAATCATCTGCAGTTTTTACTTTATTTTTCCTCTCTTAATGTCCTTGTTCTATACTAAAATAAATGCAGTTAAATTTACAAGCTTTGTCAGATTTCTTGTTATTAAGTATGTGCAAAATTGGATCCAAAATTGAAGTTCATTCCTGTTTGTTTGGAATTGCCTGCTTGTATTGCCTCAGGTTTTGAGACCTGCTGATCCTGTAAGGAGGAGATTCTTTCTGGGACTTGGACATTTAAGGCTGACTGGCCTTAAAGATAATTTACTGTGACTCCATTAAAAGTAGGGTTCCTTGATTTGCTTCAGCAGAACTGGGAAGAAAACAATTTTGTCTCTTGCCTCCAGTTCTGTAGCATTTGTGTGTTAAGAGAGGCCTTTGACTCTCAGGCTATTAAACTACTATATTCAGGAAACACAAAATTTACAAAAGTAAATTTTTTTGGTGATGGGATGATCATAAAAATAGACTTGCACCATTATGAACAGCTTCTTAAAATATAAAGTGGTTGTCCTTTGTTTAAGAGGATTGAGATCCATTAAATGGCTTGGTTTTAAAAGTAAAATAAAAATAACCACATTATATAAAATCGTTTTAAAAACATTGATTACCAAAGGAAGTCAAATTTCTCTTTGTAATTCTTCTGTTGTGAAGCAGGGCCTTACCAAGGGTTTTATCTTGTTAAACCTCTCCTTATTAAAAGAAGCAGCCTCAAAATTTGTTGCTGTTTTGAAAGTATAGTAGAGGCCTGCCTGTGTCTAAAGTTCCCCTGCAGGATGCAGGTATAGGCTGGCCAACCAAATCATATTCCAGTTAAATGGTGATCTCAGATCTCCTGTTTACATGTGACTTATTTCTCTTTAACCCATTTAATAAAGGAACATGAAGCATAGCAGTAATAACAGGATGCTGGGATATTATTAGCTAAATATTCTCATCATAAAGAATATTGCATTAATGCTGAAAAAATCAGAGTTTGGATAATAAGGAGAAATGTGAAATTAACACGATTTCCTGTTTCAGCTACTGGACCAACACAGTTCATGCATCACCTGCCATGAAGTTGATGCATTAACAATGCTGCTTTATGAAGCTTTGAATTCACTTCTTCCTGAGATGAGCCTTTCAAACGCAGCTAAGAAATTCCAAACCCCTTCTCAGCTGTTTCATGAGAGGGAAGCAAAGAGAGGAATATGTGAGGGGGGCTCCAAATCCTGCAGCTACTTCTGGTGGACTGCACTGGAGCGGAACAAAAGAGAATAGAAAACCTTCAGGTGCTTGTTGAGCTCTGCAAGCTGGGTGTGAGTCTAACCCAGACAGCGAAGTTGGAGAGACACCTGATCATAGTTCAGCTTAGAGAGAATGGAAGGCAAAATTGTATTTATAAGCCGTACTCAGTTAGAAAAACAGCTGTGTTTGAAAAGGTTCTTTCAATATAAATAATAACATAATTAACTGACTTACCTGCCAAAAACATCTGGAGCTTTGTGGCCCTCTGGAAACTAGCTACCAATCCCCAAAACACCTCCCTACTCCCAACCTACTGTACACACTGACTTGGATTTCACTTTGTCAGAGGGTTTTTTGGGTTTTTTTTGTTTTGTGGTTTTTTGGTTTTTTGTTTGGTTTTTTTTTTTTTTTTTAAGGATAGATGAGAATATAAAATAACTTGCAGAAGTTAAGATTCTCTTACTTAGGTGAGTCCAGCTTTTGTGGTTTATTTGAATTTTGATGTTCACAGTATGGAATGTGATAAGTCAGATGTGATAGGTATTATGGGCACCTTGGTGTTTTCTGTTGCTTGTTTGTGGTTTTGGGTGATTAGGGGAGAGAGAGAACAAAGAGCAGGGAAGCTGAGATAAATGGAGAAAAGCAAAGCAGGGAGTGAACTGGGAAAGGAGGTGTTTGGAGCTGGAAGTTTGTGAGGAGATTTGTGAAGAAATGCAGTACTGCAGAAATGCAGAATATTGTGGATTGGAGGACACAAGGGGATTAGGGATAAGGGTGAAATCCAACTTCAAAGGTCTCACATGTCAAGAAATAGAGATTTTTTTGATCTTGTGATGTCAGCAACATGCAGAAAGGAGCTGGTTAATGATATTCTCCTGGGCACTTCTCAGTTTAAGCTGTAAAGTTGTCTTCTCCCGTGCCATGGCTTTGTGATTATTTCACAGCCTGTGGTGTGATGTTCCTGTGTGTTTTCATGGCTCCCAGTTTTCTGCCTCAGCCATGGTTTGCTGCAGAGGTTCTGTGTATTTCCCTGTCACAGGCAGGCAGTGCTAATGCTCAGCAGAGGCGTGAGAAGCCAACTGTGTGAATTTCATACAAATTAATAACTGTGTCACTGGCAGGAAGGGGAGTGTGGGAGGAGACTGCAAAGAATTGATTCATTTTACACGTAGAGCTCAAGATGGTTTTAGTTACATCTGTGTACTGAGTTTGACCTTGCCAAATACAGGTTTGGATCAAGTTCACTGGGTCGGACACAAATGTGAAATACCTGGTTTGGGAAAAGCTACTGCTGCTATTTTTGGCAGCAGCACGTTGCTGTATTCCCCTGAAATGGGGATCCGCCACCAGCATGTGCTGGTAGCTGCTGGTCTGGGTGAGAGTCATTTTGACCAAGTTGGAGACATGCAGCCAGTTCAAGCCTTTTTCCTTCCCTTCCCATCAGCAGTAGAATTATTTTTTAAGGGGAGATGGAGAGTTAAAAGCATGATCCTGCAATTCAGTGATGTCTGCCCTCGGTTGTAATGTTCTGCAAGTGAGATGTCGGTCTACTAAATAAATAAAAATTGAAGTTCTTTTCTATTGAAAGCACATAGCCAGTGTTCTGGTGTTGAGTGTGCCACAAAGAATTGGAGTATAACATTATGTAACACTAAAAGGTGGTTAAAACCAAATAATAGAAGCAGCGCTGCAGTGAGTTCTAATGATGCATCTGCTTGGGACTTCCTGGCAAAAATACACAGCATTTTTACATAAACAAATACTGGATATGAGAACAAAGCTACACAAACAAATACAAAATTACTGTGAAAGCTTCATCTGGTACAAGAGATGCAGAAGTTACTGTGTCCAGTTAACATGTCTGTAACATTTTTCTTGCAAGATCTTCAGTAAAAAACAGGTTTAGATCAAATGATGTTCAGTAAACGCTGGAGGATTATGCACTGATGTAAAGAAACATGAACTGTTGTGTTTACATGGTAAAAAACCTGGGTGTGTAGCAGTGGAGCTTTCTTGAAGTAGTAAATGTTGAAGTTTTATTTTGCTGTCTGTTATTAATTTTAATTTGCAGCCTAAAATCAGTTGAAAAGGAGCCCAGATGCAGTAACTGCATTATGCGGGTTACTGACACTGGGGTGGCCTAACTGCTGCATTCCCTGGTCTTGTTGAATCCCCTGCCTACAGACTGGTGTCATTCTTCAATGCATTTGTATGTTCTTAAGGGAATTAAATGTGACTTTTTTGGGTAGGGATCTGTTTCATGAGCAAGGGATGGTAGAAGATTTAAATGCACCTGTCAACTCTAAAAAAGGTTCTAACCAACAATTTGCCTATAGAAAGCCCTTTGTAACATTTCTGCAGAACTTCTGAACATTATGAAACTGCACAGAAAAATGAAAACTATTTGCAATAACTCATTTTTTCAGTAAATTCACAGCTGTGCTTCAGTAGTTCAGCATCTTATCTGGGATGGTAAGGTGTAGATTATCCCCCTGCTTTTGTCCGGTGTGGCCTTTTGAGATGATTGTGCAGCAAAGAGAAATCTGTAACCCTCTGTTAGAGGGTAGCAGAGTATCAGAACGAGTGGCAGAGTTGTGGGCACCTGGGACTGATGTGATTCCTCTCTGGCTCTTCCCGCAGGAGACGCTGATCCAGCCGCCAGTGTCATTTCATTAGGTCCTGTATCTCTGGTGTTGTGGAGTCCTCCAGCGATTAAACGAGAGCAGTGGACACATCTCAGCATGTCAGCCTAGAGCGTTCAGAACCCAAACCTGGGACAGGCTGGGGCCGTGGGGCACGAAGAGCAGCCTCCCCTCTCCCCCCCCACCCCCCCAAAAAATGCTTTTTGTTATGGGAACCGCGTTGAGGGTTAATCTTCTCATAGGAGCAGAAGCAAACGAGCGAGATGGGGAACTTGACCTGCGAGCAGCTCGGTGAGAGCCGGGAGCAGCCTGGAGTTCAGACGATCACACTGGAAGGGGAAAGGCCTTTGGCAGCTCAGTGTGCAGGGAAATAAAGCTCTGAACTCACCACAAGTTACATTGTCTCCGACTCGAGCACTTGGTGTTGGAAGGATGTTCTTTGGGGGCTGCAAATCTACGGTAGAAAAACATAGCGCAAATGGCAAAATGCAGAAGAAAACCCTGCCGAGTAGGATAACTCCTCCAACACTCCTCAGCGAGGATGTTCATGGTTAAGGAAGAGCCTTTTGCTGCCAGATGTGCCAGAAAGGGGGTGGGGAGGGGTGAAAAGCTGAAGAGCCAAGGAGGTAAAATGTCTGTTAAGGTTTAAAATAGAAAGTGAAGTTGATGAACACGGGGTGTTGACTCGTACTGCTTGGAACAGCCTGACACCAGCCTAAGGACAGGGATATAGTTGAGCCCATTGTATGTATCATTGAAAACCAAAACGTGCCAGTCAGCATAACAGAAGGATGTCAAGGAGTGGATCCAAATATTTTGTTGATCTTCATGGGTTGATAAGCCTCTGTGTCTATTGAAACAAACAAAAATTTAAAAAAAAAAAAAAAAAAAAAAAAAAAAAAAAGATTTAAGTCTGGAAACAAGTAGAATTTTTATTTTTTTTCCAAGTAGAAATGAGGTTTCTTGGTCTGTTTCTGACAATCTGTTATTTATTAGTGTAGGGTTTTGTTTGCTTTCAGGTAGAGATAGTTCATTGAGTTAAAGAGCCCATCTGTATGTTACTACTAATTGTTTTTTCTAGCTCTTTTAAAATCCTTTTTACCACTGGTTTTGGTTTCTGCATGTAGGAAGGGAGACTTGTAAAATTGTAACATTTCATACAGAAATGCCGCCCGATCTTCACCAGCTTCAGAAATCTGACCTTTGCCAATGCTGCAATAAAGTGTTGTAATTTAGAGTCTGTGTCTGCCTCCTGACATTCACTTTGTTCTTTGGAAATGATGTTTTGAAGGGTTTGTGATGTATTTGGGCTGTAGTTTGGACAGGAATTCCAGGTCTTTGATTCAAGTCTGACTTGATTTTTTTCATAACGTTTTCTTTCCACATAAAATTCATGGGTACATTTATTAATCACATTTGTAACTCTGAGCTCCTCCAGGAATGTCTCCTACACCAATGTGACCACATGCACTGGTCAGATGTAATTTCCACTTCCCCAAAGAACAATGCCTACCAATTCCTAATGGCAAATTAAGCATCTAATTGTGGTACAGACTAGAGTCAGCTTCCTTTTCTCAACATGTTGCTTAGTTTCAAAAGCATTTAATTTATCCAGATTGAGTAACTGCATAAAAATAAAATATTAGCTCTGTTTTATATGTGTCAATCCAATGCCCTGGATGGAATTGGGATCAATGGAAATGTCTTTAAAAAATTATTTCCTAAAAATAGTTTAGGGTCAGCTGGGGCTTTTCCTGACTTCAGGCTGAAATCAAAAAACAGTTCAGTGAAACCTTCTGAAGTTTAATTTTAAAATTAATTATTCTAATGTTGTGCCAAATAAAAACCTCAAGGATCATTGTGAGTGAAATAATCAGGGTTCAATGTACAGGGACATACCTGTTAGCAGGGCCTGTTGCAGTCGGACAAGGAGTGATGGTTGTAAATTAAAAGAGTGTTGACCTAAATTAGATACAAGGAAGAAAATTTTTACAGTGAGGGTGATGGCACAGATTGCCCAGGGAGGTGATGGTTTCCCATCCCTGGAAACATGGAAGATTGCAAACTGATGTATTTGAAACTGTCCCTGCTCATTGCAGTGATGTTGAACTGGATGACTTAGAAGTCCCTTCCCTTCCAACCCAAACCATTCCACAATACACAGAAAAAACCCAGTTGGCATCCACTTTATTCCTTGCCTTCCCATGTGCTGACCCCACATCTTGTGGTGTGGTTGGTGTGCTGGTCCAGGAGACCAGCAGTTTCACCACCTGATCCACGTGCAGGTTCTGCAGGGATTGCCTGGCTCCCTCTCATGTCTTTAGAACCCTCTGCCTTCCTTCAGAGGGCATTTAATTAAAATCGTTGGGTGTGTAGCCTGGGATTGGTACAGAATAGGGAATAGCCTCTATTTTGGTCAGTGTCTGTCACCTGTGAATATTGTTGCTTTGCCCAGATTACAAGGTGTTTGTTTTAACTAATGAAATGATGTTTAATGCCATTGCTTCTCTTTCCCTGCAGTGCAGTGACCCACAGGTGTGACTGGTCACTGGGGAAGTCACCCCAAATTCAGCCTGTGGCACTGTTGGATGGGGCAGAGGATGTTTCCTGGGAGCCTGGCTCACAGGGTGCTGGTTGAAGGTGCCCTTGAAGGAGCATTCTGCAGCAGTGTTCCCAACCCTGCAAGCAAGGAGTTAAGTCTAGGAAAACATACATAGATGAGGGAGAAACTGTTTCATGTCCTTGATTACGGAAAAGATTTCTGTTATCTTATCATTCTATGGAAGGAATTTGGGCTAAAGTCAGGCCCAGGCATCTGGAGTTGTCTTCGCCATTGGGAGGCTCCTTGAGCTGACAGACAAAGTGTGCTGTATGTTTGTACAAAACAATTGTGCCTCAGTTTTTGATGGTAACTCCCCAGGTCTCTCAAGCCTCCAGAGTTCAAGGCAGGGACTTGGGGTAATGAAGTCCTTCCTCTCACAGGAGACAGGTTTGTGACCACCTGAGGAACTTGAATGTGCCTGAGTCCATGTGAGCTGCTAGGTCTGAGGCCACCCCAGGCTCCTGTGAGGGGGCTCTGGGCAGCCTGGTCTGCTGGAAGGCGTCCCTGCCCATGGCAGGGGGAGGAACTGGATGAGCTTTAAGGTCCCTTCCAACCCAAACCACTCCATGATTTATGGTGCATCACTTGAAAGCCTATTGGAGCTGAGCTGCTGTTGGCTCGTGCACTAGGATGGAGCCAGGGTGTCTGGGAAGTGCTGAAATTGGAATTTGACCCAGGAATGTCAGTACTCATAGGCAACACCTTGAACTCCAGCTGATGCTATAGGGCATTTTTCTCTACCTGCAACGATGTAATGTGATAAAAAAGGCATAAATCTTTTTTTTCATGAATTGCTGAGTTTGCAGACTTGCCGTAATCTCAGCTTCCCAGGCCTTCAGCATAAGAAATCTCTTGGGCTCTTTCAGTTATGTAGATACAGAGCACATCCATGCACATGTGCCACAGCACACACAATTTTATGTATATTCAGGCTTAGAAAACCACCTCTATTGTGGACTCTGCCTGCTTTCCTCAAGCCCTCAGAATTTTTCCTTTGGCTGTTCCAGCAAAGCAGTCACTGTGTGCTTGGCAGGGCGGCAGGATGGGCTGTGAGGAGCTGCAGTGTCCGGCTCAGGCACCGTGTGTCCTCACCAGGTTGAGTGAGTGTTTTCAAAATCAATCCATCCATAATGAGCCTGCTGTTGCCCCTGATAAATACATCAATTTTTCCCTCATTTTTTTTCCCTTCCTTGAGCTTCATCATTAATTTGCTCCAAATTGAGGTTTTCCTCAGCCATGCACTCCTCTGTCCTGCTGAAGGTGCTCCTCTGAGGTGACACTTTGCTGTCTCTTCTCAGAGCTCCACTATAAATAGGGTTTTTTCCAGCTACTCCTAAGGAAATCCCAGTGTACTGGGAATAGGAAACTATTTAAGCAGGAATCAAACAAATGAGCCAATGTCAAAATATTTGCTTGCATTGTTTGAACTATAAACTTTGCTTTTCAGTTACGATCGGGATGTGATTGTGCCCTTAAAAACACTTTGTGTTTATGATCCTTGTTAGAAGAGCAAACAGAGATCTGTAAAAAAGCTTCTCTCCCTCCTTCCTTCCTTCCCTCCATTACCTGGATCCAGGCTGGCAGGCAAATAAAAAAATGGTTGAGACACTTAAAGAGGAGGAAGACATTTAGCTATTGCTAATGTTTATTTGTTCTTTGACATTTACCTGCAGGAAGAAAGTTTCTGTTGTGCAGGGGACAAAGGGGAGTGACATTTTCTGCTGACAACGAGTCATAGTCGACAGCCCAAGAGCTTGAAAACTTTGCTGTATTTGCCTCTTAATTGTTTTGGGGGTGGTTTTTTTTCAATTTTTTAAATTATTTGCACTATATATATTATATATATATATATATGCACACACATCTGTCTGTTCATGGTGAAGTGCAAATCAGAAGTCCTCTCCTGGGAAGCAAGATTTGAATGTGTCAGTGGGGCTTTGAGAACCCACGTGGAGGGAGGTTTGAGCTCATTGCTGTATTAATCCCAAATTGAATTGCTACAAGCTGCTGGAAGTTGTCTCCCTGGAAGTGCAGAAAACCAAGTCATGAGAGGGAGCTCAGAGGCAGCTTTGGCTGTTCTTTGCTCTGAGCAGCTTTTCAAGTGGTGATGGGAGCTCTGGCTTCCTCCTTGGGCTCAGGGCAGGAAGAGCCTTTTCCTGGGAGGAAGACACAACTTCAGTCTCCTTCTCTCCGGGAATGCAGCTGAGCTGTTCCTGGCAGACACCGGTTCCTCATCCCTCCTGTGCCAGACTTTGATTTCCAGTAGAAAGATGGACACAGCAGCAGGACTTACACAGTCTGACTCTCCCTTTCCTGCTGAAATGCCCAAGAGGGGTAAATAAACGAAATTTATTATCCAGGTTGGTCCCAAATCCCACACCCATGAAAACCAGGGGTTTATTATTGGCTGTGTCTTAGCTAATATAAGCTCAGAGCAGCTTTTGGGTCCAGAGAAGGCCTCACTGTTGCTGCAGGGTGACAAACTGCAGAGAAAAGTCTCTGCCCTTGGCATGGCCGGCATGGAGCTGAGGGGTTTGTTACAGGATGCACCAGGAATTGCACACAGTGCCCATTTCCTGGGCTTGAGCTCACTGGAAAACTCATGCCATAAATAAAAATTAAACCTGATCAAGCAAACTAAAATCCATTTAGGAGGCAGGAAATGTTCCCCAGTAATGAAGTTTGTGTTGTGAAGCCTGAAGACCCTGTGGATCCTCTGCTCTTGTTCAGGGCTGGATATTGGAAATAGAAATGTACTGACAACTGTTTCCTAATAGAGGTTTAAGTATGAAGAAATAGTCTCCCCTCCTGCCACAACAGCTTGTAGGGATACTGTTTTCCTTCTGGTGTCATTCCACTCTGAGCATCAGTACAATGGGTGGCTTGTCTTCATTAATCAGGATGAACAACTCCTGGCACATGAAAGTCTGAGCTTCCAGGCTGTTGGATTTTCTCCTGGGCTGGCAAGGGAATGCTACCAAAGGGGCAGGTTGTGGTGGTGGGAGAGGAAGCGTGATTCAGGATTACTCCATAAGCCTGGAAACCCGAAGGTCAAGCTCATCTCTGCTCTTTTTCCTTGGCTTAACGTCATTGCCCTTGTTTCTCAGCTGGAAACGCAGGGAAACGCAGGGAAACGCAGCCCTTGCCCTTCCTTGTGGGAATGGATAAGCAAGCAGAGAACTGATAAAAACATTACACAGTTTTCTGATGCCGACAATAACAGAATCTCAGCGAGTTCAGAGCTTCCTTTGAAATTATGGGAAAAAATATATCACGAACATTTGAGGGTGAAGTTGACCTCCCCAACCCATTGAGGAAATGAGCAATCCCGTCCTAACAGAGAGCTCCAAGGCTGAATCAGGCAGGGAAGGGACTTGCAGGGGAAGCCCCAGCCAGCAGTGAGAGGAGGATGCTGTGACAGCTGCCCTGGGCACGAGTTGGGCTGTGCCCAGCAAGGGCTGAGGGCTCCAGGCTCTGGGAGGACACTCACTTGGTGCTGCCACAGCTGCACTGAGCTGCTGAATGCCTCCTGGGCTGAACAAAGCCTGGCTCAAGGACATGGGACCTGCCAAGGGTCTGTGTGGGGACACTGGGAGGGGGGTGTGCACTCACTGGGAGAGCAGGGACGTGGTTTTGTGCATCACCTCAAAAACAGAAGTGTGATGTTCAGCAGTAAGCACTGAAGCAGCTCTGGCTGGTGTCTGGGTGAAACTTCCCTTGGCTGCCCCAGCCCTGTGCCCAGATGCTTTTCCAGCAACTCCTGTAATCTTCCATTTGCAAAGCAGGAAAGGGAGAGGAAGGATGTCCTGGCTCCTGCGCTCCAGCAGCGCCCTGGGAAGGCGGATTCACTGTTCTGTGGGATGAAAAGCGCTGCTGAGCTGCACTTCCCACCCCCACCTGCTCCAGGTGCCTCCGAGCTCCACACGGGGCTGACAAGAACTCTGCAATAGATAAGGTGAGACAACCCTTCCCCGGCGCAGGTCCCAGCGCTCAGGTGCCTGCTGGGGCACGTGGCAGGGCCTGAGCTGGTGGCAAGGGCGAGTTTAGAGGGTGCCCAGGGTGTGGACACTGAACTGAGTGCAGCAATCACCAGGGCAGGACCAAGGCCAAAATCCCTGACAGACCTGGAGCAGCAGCTCAGCCGAGTCCCTGGCTGGCTGTAGCACAGGCTGTGGGAGCTGGAGCTGCTCCCTGACTTTCTGGTCAAGCAAAGGATTTTATTTATTTATTTTCTTTTAAATTCAAACCTTCAACATACTTTAAAAAAAAAGTATGGGGAAAACCCCCCCAACCCAAAAAACTTTGCCCTTCAGTGAGGATACTGTGGCAGCTGCATTTCTTTATGATAGAGACACCCCTCTGAGAAGAAAATCATGGTCCTGGGTAAGAGTGCCTCAGCAGCTCTGGGAACCACTCAGAATCAGTTTGTGATTCCTGGGGCTCTGTGAAATATTCATTAAAGCTCAGGGGCAGGTGCAAAGGCCCATGAACAAAAGAGAAATTGAAGCTGAGTGGCTCCTTCAAGCCTGCCAGCTGGTTTATATACCATTCCTTGTGCCTTCTCAGCTTAATCCCAAAATTATTGAAGCCTCTCCTGGTGTTTTTTGGCCAGTTGGAAGTAGCAGCAGGTAATTGTGGCCCAGTGGAAAATAATCTTTCCTGGCAGTTCTCTTGAGGTAAGAACACATCTGAGTATTTGGTGATGTCGTCAGGGATGCACTGAGGACTTTTCAGGGAAGGCATTTCCTCATCTGGGAGGAGTCACCTAACATTGGAAGAGAAGCCCCATTCTGGGGAAGAAAAAAAGACCAAATAAAAACAAAACACACAAGACAAGGGTGTGTTCCCTTGGAAGGGTTTGGCTCCATCCAGTCTAAGGACCCTCCTTAGCGCAGAGGAAAAGATATTTATAGTTTGGAAATCGGCACTGTGATGAGGACTTGTCTCCCTTTGCCTCTGTGGGATGCAGGAATTATCTGAAAGCAAGAGCAGGTTGGAGGAGGGCTGATGAACTAAAGGCCTCCTCTCATTGAAAAGGTTGTCAGAGTCTCTTGGGAGGCAACACTGGAAGGCAAAGGAGTTCAGGAAAGGCTGGATGTGCTTCTAAGAAGGGAATTTTAAAGGCACAGGAGCAGATGATCCCACATGATGAAAAATGCACCAGCAGGGAAGGAGAGCAGCCTGGCTGAACAGGGAGCTTTGGCTGGAACTCAGGGGAAAAGGAGCATATGACCTTTGAGAGAACGGGCAGGTAAGGGAGGAATTTAAGGGTATCAGGGTCATCCAGGGCTAAAGCTTAACTGGAATTTAATCTGGCTACTGCTGCAAAAGCAAAAAAAAAAAAATCTATAAATATATCAGCAGAAACAGGAGGGCTGAGAAGAATTTTTATCCTTTACTGCATACAGGAGGAAACACAGTGACAAAGGATGAGCAGAAGCGTGAGGTAATTCCTGCCCTCTGCCTCAGTGTATAATGGCAAGAGCAGCTGTTCTCTGGGTACACATCTCCTGACACAGGGATGGGGAGCAGAAGGGAGGCCTCATAATCCAAGTGGAAATGGTCAGTGAGCTGCTACAGCACTTGGACACACACCAGTCCATGGGGCTGGTGGGATCCTCCACCCCCTCTTGTCATGGGAACCAGAGAAGTGCTCCCCAAGCCCCTGCCATCATCATTTACCAGCAGTCCTGGCTAGGTGGGGAGGGTTGGGTTGTAAGCTGGCAAATGTGACACCCCACTACGAGAAGGGCTGGAAGCAAAATCCATGGAACTACAGGCGGGTGAGCCTGACCTCAGTGCCAGGGAAGGTCATGGAGCAGATCATCCCCAGTGCCATCACACAGCATACACAGGACAACCACAGGATCAGGCCCAGCCAGCAGGGGCTTGGCAAAGGCAGGTGGAGCCTGACCAACCTGATCTCCTTCTGTGGCCCACCTGGGCATGAGGGGAAGGCTGTGGGGGTGGCTGCACTTCAGCAAAGCCTTTGACACCATCTCCCACATCAGTCTCCTCCGGGAAAAGCTGTCAGCCCGGGGCTTGGACAGGTGCTCTCGTGGCTGGGTTACTCCTGCCTGGATGGGCAGGCCCAGGGAGGGTTGGGGAATGCTGCTGGACCCAGGTGGCATCTGGTCACTGTGGTGTCCCCCACTGGGCCCTGGGTTAACATCATTATTGATGAACTGGACAGGGGGATCAGGAAAACCTGCTGGTGCCATGCAGTTGGGCTGGAGTGGTGATCAGCAGGAGGGAGGGAGGGTCTGCAGAGGGATTGGGACAGGCTCAATTCATGGGCCAAGGGAATGAGGTGCAACACCACCAAGTGCCAGCTCCTGCCCTTGGCTCACAAAAACCCCATGGATCCCTCCAGGCTGAGGGAGGAGTGGCTGGGAGAGTGGCCAGTGGAAAGGGAGCTGGGGGTGCCTGGGATGGGCCACTGCTGTCCCTGAGCTGTCCCAGTGCTACTCCCAAGGCCTCTTGTTTGCAGCTGCCTCCGGAGCAATCCCACTGGAGCAGGTGCTGCTGTGCCTGAGCTGTGCTTCCCTGGCTGCCCCAGTGCCAGGAAGGAGAGTGAGCAGCCAGGTGAGGAAGGGCTGTGATTTTCACTTTGGTGGGTTCAGCTACACAACACCGTGAGCTTGGTCAGCAGAGCTGTGAGTTACTCTCTGCTGAGGCACAAACAAGACTGAAAACCCGCCCAGTTGCTGGGTTAAAACTACCACCTCCCCTCAGCCTCCTGCCTTCCCTGATCTCTCTGTGGATAACACTTTCTGAAGTTGTCTGTTCTAAAGGGAGAAACCAAATTCCTATGTGTGTGTATAAAACAGGAGTCAAAACATCAAAAGCTTCTTCCCCAAGCTGCAGCCACTTGAAAAGGCTGCAGGTGCTGGGGCAGCTGTGAGGCTTCACCTCCAGCACGGCTGAGGCACTGGAAACTCCTTCAAGTTGCATCACAGATTGAGCCAAGTTAAATTCTCTCCCTGTGGCTCCAGGCTGGAGCTGGACACAATTACAAAAGGCCACCTGCCCTGCCATGGCTGAGACATGTAGCTGAGCCCGGAGGCAGCCCTGGAAAGCCTGGAGACAAGGCTGCTGCACCTGCTGCTGCTTTTTGGCTACCACCACATCCAGCCTCGGGGATGAAAAACGTAGCACAAGCAAATGGAAAGTATTTCTTTTTTCTAGAGTGATTTCTGTTCTCTCTTTTATGATGTTTGGACAAATACTCAACAACACCTGAATACTTACAAAGAAATCCTTCTTCAAAAGACAGAAAAGCAGCAAACACAGATGTAGAAGGGATGGGTAGGAATATTCTCTGACAGGGAACTTTGACCTGTGAAACAAGGAAGATTTCCCCACCCAGCAGAACCACACTCACTTATGGTAACAGCCTTGGAAACAAAGATGTTACGCTTCTTCTTTCACATATAAAATACTCCTCCTGGAAAGGTCATTTTAATACTGCAAAACCTTGTGAGAGAGGGGCTTTAGTCTAATTCAAACAGTGCTCAGGATGAATTTCATTCCTGCCAGGGCCCTGATCAGGGCTGCTGAAGCCCAGCAGTGAGAATACATGTCTCTTGTCATACACAGCCTTTTTGTTTTGGCCCCTCCTCCAGCACCTGCCATGACAGGGTTGGGCTCTTGCTCACACACATCCACAGCTGCAAAATGAGAGGTTATTAAATCAGCATTAGCCATTAAGAAAATGTCACCTCCCTCCTCCAAGAAAGAGTCATGCTACTGGGTGGCAAAGAACACACAATGGCACCTCCCATCAGCCATCATTTCATTGGGTTTATTCTAGTTTAATAGATGATTTATCAGATTTGTGCAAGACAGTTACCTCTAGCACAAAGGGGAAGAAAGTAAAATCACAGCAACATATACACACAAAACAAGATACACAAAATAAAGCTAAATTTATATACAGGTTATTAGCAGCTAGACTTAACTTCATTTAGTACATGGCTTTACTCACTACAGTTTTAGGCACAGAGAAGAATTTATCTGCTATGATGAAGGGCCACAATGAATACCTCGTTCCAAGTCCTCCCTGGGCAGAAACTGCTTTACCTAATGAAGATCAAACTCTCACTTCCCACCAGGTGAGGACACAGCCCTGCACAAAGGATGAGAGAACACGATCCAGGTAATTCAGCATACAGCAACTTTAGATATTAAATATCTGGGGTATTTTTAAGTAGGGTGACATTACAGAGTTATTGAGCTGGGCTGAATTTCAATGAGACAGTGTCAGGGTTTTGCTTAGCAAGGACTCTCAGCTGTAAACAACTCCAAGAGCTGGCAAGAAATGATTAGATGTGGAGATTGCTTCGTACATAGTTCACATTCATAATGAAGAATTTGCTTTAACAGGATTTAAAAGCACAAAGGCCATGAAACATTTAAATTTACTTAGCAGGTTATGTTAATAAATTATGATGCATCATCCACATGTCAGCCTCCATTCCAGCCTGCACTGCAGCACGTGCTTGGGTGTATTTTCTATGCTCCCTTGTCCTTTTGATTTAGGACTACAGACTCAGAGCCCAGCAGAACAAGCCTGTGCTTTACTTGCAGCACACAAGCAGCCTTTTTTGTTCCAGCAGCACCTCTCAGGTTTGATTATGCATGCCCAAGTGCTCTGCCAGCCCAGGAATGGTCACATATTTTAATTACTGATTGCTTATGTATAGCAACCCTGTCACATGATCAGGAACATGATCACTTACCCAGTGAAAACACTGAAAAGAATAACGACATAACAGAACCAGCCAGATACCGTAACAATGCAATTAAAAATTTAAGCAGCAAGCAGATAATTTAAAAAAAAAAACCAAACAAAAAAACCCTTAACTTATGAGGCAGGTTGAGAATGATACAAACGTTTTTCCTTCAGGACAGCTTCATTTACAAGCACAGCTCAGCAAGTTTGAAATACTTTATCACAAGAACTACAAACTTGTTTATCACAGTTATGTCAGAGCTCCTCGCCAAAGGGTGTGTCAGTTTCTGCTGTAGCCACCCCTCCTCTTCTCCAAGGTTTATTGCTCAGCTACTTTGGAGAAGGAGTGGGTTGGTCAAGGCTTTAGAAAGTGCAGAGAGTAAGTCAGTTTTTTCCCTTTAAAAAAAAAATCCAGAACACTGAGAAATTAAACATGAAGGAATAACAACAAAAAAACTGAGAGTTTGGCATTTGATTTTAAAGTGTCTGTTCTTGATGTTTTCAGGTAATACAAAAACAGGAAGGAGTTTCAATGTGGAAGGGCAGCTTTGCCATATAAAAAAACCACCCAAAAACATACTAACAAATATATTTTGGGACCATCTTTACCAGCTTGTCTATTGAACAAAGGCAAAATACCACAACCTCGGACCATTCAGGAGTGATGTGCTCCTACATGCAGCTCTCCTGAAACTCCACATAGCCTGCAAGAATTTTGGCTGTAACTTCTCTTATACATTGGCAGGGCAAAATCAAATAAGGCTGTGAACAGAGGACTATCAGGGCTGTCAAACTACAGGAAGACCAAATGACAGTTTTAGAAGTAACAGAACTTATAATTTGTGTAGTACAGCTACTGTTCAAAAAGTAGCAGTTCTTCCCAGGAACCCTAACATAACATAGAAGACTTTTGACATGTGGGTCTCGCTTTTGGTACAAAGTTAACTTGTTCCTATGGCTTCTCTGCTGTGAGTCCTCCCTGGGACAGAGCAGTTGGGGTCACAGATTGTCAGGAGACTCTTTGGCCGTCAGTGTGAAATCTGGTGCCCGGTGCATATCCTTGAGGCTTTCCTGGTGCCTTTCCCTGGACACGTGGGGTGCTCAGGCGTGACGGAGAAGCAGGTGGCTGGGAAGGGAGGGGAGATCCAGGTGCAGCAGCAGAGTGAGGCAGTCACCCTTTCAAAGCTTGGGCTGCTCTGCCCAGGAGAAGGCTGAAGCAGAAGCCACCCTGTGCACAGTTTTGAGTCAAGGGCAGAGTGAGGGAGCAGAAGATTCCACCTCTGGCAGGGAAAGAAGCCAAGCCAGATAACACAGACAACAAAAACTCACAGAAGGGTGTCACAGTGTCAGAAATTTCAGCTGTGACTGCATCTCGAGCTCCCATGGACAGACAGACATGTGGGCAGGACAGACAGAGCTCTTTGTTTTGGCTTCAGAAAGAGCAAAAGCAGGATTTGCCATTCAGTTTGCTATGTACAACAATACTGCACTGTACACTTCATTAACAGGATGCTGCCTGCTACAGTCCAGCATTAATTAAATAAAATTCCTCTTCATCACAAAGAGCAACAGACGAGTATCTCTGTAGGAAGGAGAGCCAAACCCCACTGCTGTACATGACCCTACGTGGTTTCAGTCCTTCTGAGATAAACACAAGTGGGCACTCCACAGTGTCTACTACCTTCCTGGCTTGCCTGAAGAAGAGAACTTTCCCTTTTTTCTTCCAATCCACTTGATCCCAATCCTGTTGGGACTGTTCTAGCACAAAGCCATGCTATGACTTTCCCCCCACTGCCCCAACATTCCCATCCAAGTTAGGCAGTCTCTTTCAGCAGTCCCAGTTTCCGGAGTGCCTCTCTCCTGGCTTCTTCAGTTGAGCCACGGCCGGAAAACTTCACCGTTATCCCCTGGGATCGAAATCCTGAAGGTCGAGGCAGCGAACCCGACCTCCTCCTCATGTCCAGGCTTACACCGGGTTGTTTATAATCATTACAACTTTTTTCTGTGTTCTGCTGTGCGCTGCTGACTTTGTTAGTGGCAAGAGCCACCTCTGGTTTGATTGTTACAGTTTTGCCCATAGGAAGGAAAGGGCTGGGCTCACTTTTTAAAATCTCATGGATGTTTTGATATCCATTGGTAACAGCCTCTGACTGCTTGGGCTGCACATCCAGCTGCTGAGTGCTTGGGGCATGGTCCACTTGGGCCTGAGCTGGCTTTCCCTTAACTAGGCCGAGTTTTGTCAGGGCTTCATAGCGTGTTTGCTCAGAGGAGAGATCCCGTAAGGAAGAACTTCTGCTCCGTGACAAGAAATCGTTTTTGTGCAGCTTCTCCTCCAGTTCAGCTGCCAGAAGAGCACCCCCATTGATGTTGGCCAGCACCTGGGCCCGCCGCTCCTGGACGTTAACCGCTGCTTTGGAAATGGTCTCGCTGAACTCCCTGCCACTGACATTTGTTATGTTGATGTTGCTTGGGAACCGGTGCAGTTTGGGGGCAGGGGCAGGAGGGTGCTTGGGCGCTGTGGGATAATCACCGTTGGCTACCGGGCCTTTCTTCCTGTCGGAATTCCCTTCCTTGAAGGCGCAGGGGAAGCGTGCCCGACTCTCCACCTGCTGCTCACAGATCTTCTGGGCCACGATGAGAGGAGTGGGGACGGAACGGAGCAACTTTGGATGCTGCACTGGAGGAGGGGGTGGAGGGGGAAGAGGAAGTGTCTCAGACACCGCTGGTGGTGGTGCAGGGGGCTGAGGGGGAAGGTCAGCAGGTACAGCTGGCTGAGGGCTCTCGCCTCTCCCAGTGGCATCCAACACTGAAAGGCAAAGCAGCAGAGATGCCATTAACTCTTCACACAGAGCAGAAGGTGAGCTAAAATGCTTCTTTTGGCAGCATGTCTCCCCTCTCCCTACCTTTCTTACTCAACCTCAGACCACGTAGCCAGAAGAAACTATAACTGAAGTCCCAGCAATGGCACCTCACAGGCAACGCTGTAGCTCAAAACACCACGTTTACAATGTGTCACTATCACAGCCCTCTCTGCCTTTCACTCACAGTCTGCGTGCGGCTTCACTGTGCTTCAATGGCTGCTCTTTCGTAAGAGTTTTGCAGTTCTTATTTTTTATTAAAACAGCCAGGAGAGGAAACATTACGTCCCACTGTGTGTACTAGCTGATAGACTCATTGTCCAAACAGAGAGAACACACTCTACAGGGTGACAAAAACAACATGCCATATGCTATCTTGTCACAAACTCACTGGTAGGATCCTGTGCCTTTCAGTCCCACTCAGAGTAACACTGAAAACAATCTGCTATCTTAAAACTCTTGGAGAAAATCTTAAAAAGTCTTGGAGAAGAGCAGAACATGAACAGGCTAGTGAACACAGTCTGCCTTGCTGCAATGACTGTGCAAAACAGTGACAACTCGGTCTCCAGGCAGAAGACTGAGATAGCAAACCAGCAAATTCATCAGATGCATGACCCCCGTGAGGGAAAAGGAAAAATTAGGAAAAAAGTTACAGTAGCAGCAAGAATTTCAAAAACCCCAAGGCAAATTAAAATCACAGTCCTTCGAGCTCCTGATGAGTAACAAGTTTATCTTGAGGTAGTAAGGAAGGTACAGAACTTCTTTAGCTGTTTCTATGGAGAACTGGAATAAGTCAGGGCTGGATCAAAGGGAAAACCCACACTTGCAAGAAACACAACTACCTGGTTCTGTATCCCTGTTGGAAGGGCCTTCATGGTCACTGCTCTCAGGTGTCGACTGCACTAAGTCAATGATATCTTCAGTCTCTGAATGACTGGACACATTTTCTTCTGTTGACCTCGGGGACTGACAGTGGATGCCACTGTCACGTAGGGCCATCTCCTCCAAGTCGTCTTCTAAGGCATCTATGGTTTCCTCAAAGAACATGAGAACATCCTGTTCTTCATGAGTTAAGTATTTCATACTTTCATCATCCTATGGGGAAAAAGAAAAAAGCCAGAAAGATTAATGCCTTCCCCAAGGGACATTTAGACATTACAATGCTACAGCACAAAAAAAAAAAAAATAAAAAAAAAAATAAAAAAAAAAATTAAGAACCGAAAGAGCAGCAATTGGTAATACATCCTTTAGTTTAGCCAAGAAGTCTTAATTTGAGTTGTACAGAACAAATTACTACAAGATCATAAAAGCCATAAGAACTACAAAAAAAACCCCCAAACCCAAATAACTTCAAACAAACAAAAAACCCCAAACAAAACAAAACAAAAAAACCCCAACCAAACAAACCAAAACACCCCTACACTCACCTGTGCCATGGCAAGGGTTAGAATGGCTTCTTCTGATTCCAAACTGAGGCAAACTATGTTCTGTGTCAGATTCAGGGACAAGGCTTGGGGGACAACATGGAAGGGGAAAGGGTGCACTCAGGACAGTCCCAGAAATGGGTTGATTCCCTTTTAGCTCAAGTCCAAAGGGTGAGTTGGCTTCTAGAGGCAAAGCTGGAGCTGAGAAGTGTCTCTGCCACTACAAACTATAAATTATCCAGAGGTACATAAGAGATTATAAAGAGGTAATAGTAAGGAAGGAGATTGTCTCTAAAGATTTTACCTTTGAGTTACAGAAAGGAGAACCCAAGAATAAATATGAAGACCTGCTCCCTGCAGTATAGTGCCTTAGGCTATTTTCTTCAGCAGAAAATAATCCTGTAGACCACAGAAGCGATAAATAATTGCTTGGATGATCCAGTCTTCATTTTCTCTGAGTCACTGCCCTTAATTAACTTGATTAACATATTATCACTATGCAAAGCTGGGCAGCAATGCCCTACACTCTTTTCCCTCCACCCAGGGAAACACTCACTTTTCCAGAAGCTTGGGGATGACAAAGAATAATTAAGAAAGGCACTGCATTAAAATAATGGATACAGGGAAGACATCTCCCAAGACACCTGTGTAAGTTCTGGAATGCAAGTATATATTGTTGAGAAGCAAGTGAGGTTTTCCCTTTTCTGGATTGAATTTCTCCCCTGCCAAGCACACACTGGAAACTTTGCTGTCAGTAACTCAAAAAGAAGCACCAAGGACACATCATTGCACGTGCAGACAGGGTAAAAAGGCTCCTTCTCAGCAGAGGGCTAGGAGAATTTAGGTAAATACATAAAGGTATGTAGTACAAATATCCAAGAGGTAGCACGTTCTTGCTAGGGCAGCACAACTTGCTTCAAACTCACCATGCCTGTTCAGATCATCTTACATTAGATTAGACTAAAAAAACCTGTGTGCAGCTCTCAGCTCTACCTGTTAATTCCTTGCACAAACAAAGCTCTTATCCCCATTCTCAGCATTAAAAATAAGAACAAGGTAGCTCTGTAGCAAAGTAATGCCTATAGATTAAGAAATATAATGTGCTGCATTGTACCCAGTGGCAGCTGATCTCCAAGCACTCAGAATGTTACAGATGAGAAAATAAATGCTTCGAGGCTCCTAGCTGCCTTTGCCTGTGTGGCCAATAGAACATTTGGTGGGTGGGAAAGATGTAGAGAGGTGTGGTTATTTCTAATTTAGTCTTACTATCCACAGTGCACTGTCAGAATAAGTAACTTATTCCAGCTTGCAGCAAAACTGGTACAAAAGCTAAAATTTGGATGCCATTTGCCACTGCCAGTTTAAAGGATGAACTTCAAAGGCTGACGTAGTCCACAGCTCCCATCCACCGCATGTCAGTTTTTCAAAGGCCAAGGAAAGTTTTACAGCTGCACTTGAAAAGCAAGAGACAGACAAGCCTTCCTTTTTTGGGTTTTTTTTTTTTTTTTGTTGGGTTTTTTTTTTTGTGTGTGTGTGTTTTTTTCCTTAATGGATGTTGCAATCTCCTTCCTTCCCCACCCAAATACTCATAGGGCTGCTATGTCTAGTAGGCGAGAGAATGACAGGAAAGGAGCCCTTGTTAGGTAGCCCTGAGCTGGAGCTGAGCAGAACTCCAAGAACCTTTTGTTGAGGGTGAGCTCATTGCAAGAGCCAGACTTACACAGGCAAAGGAAGAGGGGGTTGTGTTTAAGAAGGTCATAGTGGCAACAAATCCAGAGCGTGGCACAGGAATTATTGTGTGCACCTAAAAAAACTGCTCCCACGTAAGCTTAACTTGTTTGATCAAGAGCTGAGCAAAGAATAAAGCAAGGAAGCAAAGACTTCCAAAAGCACTTCCTTCCATCCTCTTCTGTGCTGCAAGACTGAACATTTTTCCATGCCAGGTAAGATTTGCAGGACAGCTTTGCCTGATTTAACCATCCCTCATGGATCTTGCTGAAATGAGCAGTGTCCCTTTAGGCAAAGGACCTAAATTGAGTAACCAACCCTTTGCAAACACATTTGTAATAAATAGCATACCAAGATGTGAAAGGCCAACTTCGTATCTGTTAGCACTTCAATTTGTTTCCTCATGCAAAGCTTCCCTTCAAGATGATCAATGTCACATTTCATCAGAAAAAAAACCAAAACAAACAAACAAAACCAAGACCAACAGCTCTGGAGAATAGGCAGTGTTAGGTCAGGGCACTGTACTGAGATGCAAGGCATCCAGTCTGGATAGAAACTCCCTCAGGCAAGGCATGTTTCAGTTTGCCAGCCAAGGAAACAATCCCATTTCAGACACACAATCACAGTGGAAAAAAAACCTACTCAGGCTGGTCAAACTGAAGGAGCTCAGAGATGTAAAGCAAGCAGTGACTTGCTTTATTCCCACCTGCATTACTTGTATTATAGTAAAGCCTTCAGAAAGATGGGAAGAATTTTTGTAACATAAAGCTGCCAGTTTTAACTAAGGCTACCAAGTCTATTTGCAATTAGTTCACTTTCCATATTTTCCAAGTACAGGAACAGTTCATATTCTTTCCAGGCTGGTTTTCCAGGCCTCCTTTTTTCTTGGTGAATCTGTGTTTTTAAGAGTCAAAGAAAAGTCTTTTCAGCTACTTGAGTTATTCACCTCACAGTTTCCATCTGCTCCCTACTCTTGATACACAAACACACCTCCCTAAACTAAATCTCACATACCCCTAATGCTACAAACTTTAAAACTACTGTCAAAAGACAGCCTGAATTTGAAACTTCAACATTGTGCCTCAGCTTAAAATTACATTAAATTTGGAGGATTAAAAAGACTGCTTGGACAGGAGAAATTTGGGATGTCAAACAGCTGAAATAGCTGAGTATGTTCAGCTGGCATTAATATTTTAGATCTCTCTGCAGCCAAAGATTTCCTGCTTATGCCAAACAGGAAGGAGTCTGTTAAAACAGTGTTTGGTATAAAAGAGGAAAAAAACAGTAATAAGAGAAAGAAAAGAAGAATGGATTCTATTTTATAGAAAAGATTTGTTGATTCCTTTCCTATCTGTTCAAAACAATGACTTAATATCCAGAGGCCCACAGCTTTTCATACACATGTGAAGAAATTCTGAACATCGCATCCAGATCTAAAATCCTAAGACCAGCATAGCTTTGACAGAAACACAACACCACAGGAAATCCCAAGACATCTGCAGTGCTTAAAAAATCTTCTAAAACCTGCTAAGGAACCAAACTTCATTTAGCAAAACACCAGGAGAATGCCAGATTCAACTGGTTCATCAATCACTTGAAAGCACTGAAGAATTAATAGGCACAATTCCACGGGAAAGAAGTGACTGGATGCTTCTCAAAAGGACTATGAAGGGATCAAACTAATGTGTAGTACAAAGGCCAGTGTAGCACCACTTGGGCCACAGTCTGTTAATAACAAGGCAGTTCTACTTGTTAGAAGGGGTGAAAAGGAAATCCCTGTGTGCAGGAACTGTGTGACAACATGTATAAAAGCTTTAGCACAGAAGTCAAGTACCTCTGACTAGATTTACAGGAAAGGGAGATGGAATGGATTGTACTGTTGTGTTACTGAAGCTGGGAGCAAGTGAAATACAGCTAAGAACATGAACTACTACACAGGATCAGACTAAAAAGCCCATTTAGCTCAGTAGCCTTCAGCAGCTGTGAACACACAGGACTAGGGAGAGAGGCTGAAGGGGGTGTTGCTGTACATTGGATGGGCATTTTTTTCCTTCCCTAAATCCTTCCAGTTTCTAGCAATACATGGCTTAAAGACTTCCCAGATGCATCGGCATCTGTGTATTTAATAGCCCTTAATGAGCTTTTCTAGCATGAATTCGTCTTATTGTTTGAACCATGGAAATGACTGGCATTCACAGCATTCTGTGGCAGGGAGTTCCAGAGTGTAATTGTGTGCTGTGTCAAAAAGTGCTTCCTCTACAACCCACTATCTGATGGTTTTGATAATACCACTTCATTTGGTGAAGAAGACTATAATATTGAGTGCTGTTTTCTTCAGTTTACGAGCATAATTGTACCCGTGTGCTTCATAATAGGTAGCAAAGCATATAATCAATAGGTCCTAAGTGAGGAAACAAATTATCTACAAGCACTTAGAAGATAAACTAGATGAGCTAAAATCATAAACTAACTAAATTACTCCTAACCTACTTTTAAAGAAAGAAAGCTGAGTATCTATTTAAACTCTGAAGACATCTCTTTGATAAACAAAATTAGGCTGATCAGCCTATAGAAATTAAAGAGAAAAAGAAATTGTTAGAACAACATTCAGAAAAATGGGGAGACATTTCATGCAAAAGCCACTAAATCATTTTCATAAAAAATCAATTTCACACCAAGCTCATTTCTCATGAGAGGGTTATTGACCTGACCAATAGGTACAAGCACATACCTTGATTTGAAATCTTTATAACACAACCCCCAAAAATGAACTCACAGATGAACAAAAAAATGATGCTGAGATGAAGTTTGTGCAGGTGCCTTGCACTATCTGTGATTCTGTCAGTTTAAGTGCTATAAAGAGGGGAAAAAATCTGCTGTTCAGGGATGCAGATCTCATTCTGGGATATATTAACCAGGGTGATGACACGACAGCACATCCTCATTTGGAACACAGAGTTCAGATTCAGTTGCTGAACTTTGGAAAGGATGCAGCCAAGCTGGACAGGGTCCAGAACAAAGCACGGAGTGCTGTGAGCCTAGCTGCACAGGAAGGCTCAAATAATGGAGCATGTTACATTTAAAACAGGGGAGAATGAATGGTGGTGGGCAGATGCAGCCCTGTGTCCCTGTGTGGATTTTGACATAGAAAAAGTTGCCCACTCATATAATCACAACAAATCTACTTGTCTCACCTTCAGTGAATGTAGAGAAGAAGTTAGCTTTCACATTACAGAAACTTTAATGCAAGTATTCCCTAAAAAGTAGTGGAATATACAAAGAAAACACTGGAAGTTCAGGAATGTCTATCAGCATGGTTTAAAAAGCAGATCTACCCACCTGCTGGAATAATCTCTATCCACCAGATCCTGCCTTGAAGCACAATGATACAGTTTGTGCACAGAGCCCAAAGAGCCTTCAGGATCTATATTCTCACTAGCACATATTACAGCAAGATCATTCCTTGCTAGGAGTCAGGCTCTTATTTTTCCAAGGCACACTGCTTCCAGGTCATACTAACATCAGTTCAAAGTGGATGAAGCATTGCATAGCTCTCTCCACACCCTGTAAGGAATGGCTTCCACCTGCCCCAAGGCAGCTGTATCCATACAAAATAAACAGTCAAAAATTCTTCTCATTTCTTGTGTATTGTTACTTGGCAAAGTCCTTGGACACGGTGAAAGGTCTTGTAGTACAGTAAAGCCTGTGGAGTATCACTGTCAAGGGGGAAAAACACATTCATTTTATGAAAGGAGTCTATCTCAGGACTTTCCCTTGAATGTACCTGAAGTGCAGCTCAGCATCACAAGACTCATTCAAATTGTGAGGAAAAAAAGGTGGCAGTGGGCTGGCAGACACATGATCTGTCCTTTTCCAGAACCCCTAAATCCACACTGGATTCCAGTGGATTCTTTTCACGGAGGTTGAGCTAAAGAGATACCAACATGGTGCACTTGCAATGCCAGGTCTGTTGCACCTGAAGTATCTGTACTGATCCAAAAAAAACGTTAAGGATCATAACGAATTTATAGGCTACAAGAGAGATCATAACTACAAAACAACCAGGTCACCCCTGACTTAAATGGCTGAGCATGTGAAACAAAACACTGAGCCAGCTCAGAATACTCACAGCATAGCTCCTCTTCATGTCTATGTAACCAATGTTCAGAATGTCACCAGTACTACACAAGGAATCCAGGAGTGACAAACCACCTTCGGTGACTGGCTATCAAGTCTTGTGAGAACCAGAGAAGAAGCTTGTTTGAAGAAATAACAACCAGAACAAGCAAAATGTCTTTACAGTCACAGCCTCTCCCAGTTTAAGCCATCTGATTAGTGATCAAATGAAATAGTCACTTGAACAAATTCTAGAGGTCACCACTGCCTCAAAAAGAGTGGTGGTGAACTGTGGCATTAACCAAGGATCTGTCTGATCCAAAGGCAAAAAAAAAAAAAACAAAAAAAAAACCACAGTGTGATCCACCAAGAATAACAAGAACTCACTATCCCTCAAAGCCATCATTCAGTAAGACATGTTGAGATACAGATGGTACAGTACTGAAGTTGTAGCAACAGATCCAAGGCACTGACACAGATACCAATTAGCTCACTTCAGGTACAACCAGCACCTCTGCCATGGTTTTCACAGGTAGCACAACTGTCCTAGCACATTATTCACATGTAGAAACTAAAGCAGTTACTCATGGCTGAGAATAGATACCCAGTCCAATTACCAGACAGAAGCACTGAAAGAAGGATTGGCTTTAAGAAGCTGGTCTGTGCCTATTCAGTCAGTGCAACAAGACAAATTGCTTCAAACAAACCCAAGACCTAGCTTTATCTTCGAATTAGGTGTCCTTAAGTTGCTGCAACTGTATTCCATGGCAAGTTAATTCTTTTACCATATGTCAGGCAGCATCAGTCCAGCCTGGGTTTTGGAAGCCAGAACTGCCAAGAACAGAGTGTTTTTGTTTGCCCTCACCCTTGGATAAGTGCAACTGATTCCATGCATCAAGGAAATACGCTTCTCTCAAACAGATGTATGGATTCCCACTTTGTTAAAAAGAACCCAAAATATATGTGCAAATTCATGTCCTCATATGTAATAACTTTTATAGTTACTAACGAACATGTGAGATAAAGATACCACGGCATACATTCCTCTCGTCTCAACCTGCTGTGACAGATTTGGCTGAATAAATCCAAACCTGAACATCTATAATTTCTATGGAAATATTCCTAAAAATCAAGGCAGCATCTTGCTTTCCATTAAAAAAAAAAAAAAAAAAAAAAAAAAAAAAAAAAAAAAAAAAAAAAAAAAAAAAAGCTTAGAGGCCTGCAGTTACCAAAGATTAACTAAAAGCAACACTATATAGGTAAGAGAAGCTGAGAAATCTGGCAAAATTAAACTGAAGTGACAACAGCTGACTGGGGAGGATCCCACACACAGAATTTTTAAGACCTTTATAGCACATGGCAATTGATGTCCATCTCCTAGTCACTCCTAAACTGACAAGCAGCTCCCAGCAAGTCATGCCAGCACTCACAGGATGCAGAACCAGCCAGGAGTCAGCTAAACCAGCTGTGAGCAGTCAGCAAAGGCTAAAGCCAGTCCAAGTGTTTGTCCCTATTATCACATCCCTGGGTTTGTTTGAATTCCACAGATGCAATACAAAGGTTATATTTAGTGACTAATGCAGTTTGACACTGAGAAGCTTTAAGAGTCTGGTTTTTTTACTATCAACTAGGAAGAAACCTGCAGCAGTACGGGGCTGTCATAAAAAGCACTGTCACACTTCTTTCCTTTGCAATGCCAGTACAAGAGCCAAAAAATCAAAGCCAACCCTGACCTTTCTTGCAATGTCTCTAGGTGAACAGACCCAGGGGACTGATAAATGAAGAGGCAGTTAGGTCTTTAGTTGCTTCTGTTTCAGTGTCCAGTGAAGGTCCAGTGTGCCTGAAAATGCATCCCCTCCTTTCTCAGAACTGGCATAATAGAAATTCTTTGTCAACACAAAGTTATCTATCCCTTTCTTCTCATTAGGCCATCAAAGCTTCTGCATCTTCTGAACTTTTATAACAAAACTACCAAAGAAGATAATGCCTCTAGGAGCATGATCCAGCAATTAGACAGAATTTCCTTCATGTTCAGTTTAACACAGACCCCTTCTCAAATTCGAAATTGAAGTTATGCCTGTATTGAGAAGAGTTTACATTGTCCAACCTGTTACTCCACACATGCAAGCTGTCAGCCTTACTGGACATGCCACCTACTACACTGCTGGAAGAAGAATCATGGAAGGGGATCTGTGGCATCACATTTAAATTTGTTGGTACACAATTCAGTGTCTTCATGCACAAACTCAAGACAAACAAAAGGCTCTGTGAAACTGCTAATTCATAGGTCTGATGGGAATTGCCTAAGCCTGCAGCCAACTTTTACTCCATCTATAAATTACTGCATTACAGAGTAGGAAGGGATTCCAATTCTAGCTGATGCATCATCATATGGGTTATCACATGGCAGGATCTGGCTCGACTAAGGGAATTTACGTCACTTTCTGACACAGCAGACCTGGGATGGGACTGTACAAACAGACTGATTTATACATAGCTTTGTTATTCAGTACTGATTTTTTCAAATGTCTAGTCTCATGCCTGCTACTGCAGCTAAGAATAAAACTCAAGGAAACATAATTGACTATTACTGTGTTAATCCAGAAACTAGTGGTAGAGTAATAAGCAAAATTAACTTGCAATTCTGTGTAAAATTAGGTTGTAATTCTCTAGCAAAGTACTCCTTCCACCGTAATTCTCTAAAATTCAACTAGCTTTCATAAAATTAACAACATACACTAACTTCTTGAGTCCAAATTGTGTACTTAACCTCCCCCACCCCGACCCTTCACAACTTTTTCTAGAACAGATCAGAAACAGTTAAGGAAATAAATTTCATCATACGTGTTTTGTGTTTTAACTAGCAACACAAGCTGAAGGATCCAGCGTCATATTAACAGTAAGTATTTTCAGTACAAACAACAAAAAAAGAACAGCTTTAGAATTGCCTCCGGGTGCCAGAAAGCTCACACAGTAGCACAAAACCATGAGTGTGTCTGAGGTAAATGGATAAGTGCAGGTTTTGCCATTTAGTCTTTCACAGAAAATGACCACACTAAAAGGAAACTATCCGGGAGGGCAGAGGGGAAGAGATAAAGCCTAAGTCCATGTTTAAGGCAAGGCAGAGATTTAGATTTTCACTTAGGGCAAGCATGTTTACCAGAGTGCTCTTTCCTCAATTAAAAATGGATGCTTTTCAAAAAAATTATGGAAGGAACCATACCTGCTTTCTAGGCTTAGCCTGTCACAGCACAAAGTGTACTGTTGAATTCAGTACCTGATTCACCCTGCTAATTGGGAAGAATGTAGAAGTGCATCCTACTCCCTCAGTTACTCACTCACGATTTAAATGGCCACACACTCATACTCACTAATGTGAGCACGGCTTTGTTTGTGGTGACATATTTGTTACTCACCTAATTAAGGTGGAAGAAGCTGAGACCTTTATTCAGGAGCGTCAACAAAGAGATTAAGCAAAAAGCAGTGTGTGGAACAACCACTATCCTAAAGTTTCTTTATGAGCTATTTAAGAAAGCAAGGCCAGAGCAGCCCTTACTGCCATTCCTGGTTCTCTGGGAGGAAAGGCTAGAAAGAAGCTCTCAGAGACAATCATACCAGAATAATGAGCTGTTAAACCAAAGCTGAGAAGTTATTTCTGGCCTTTGAGTTTAACAACCGAGAAGACACCAGCAACCACTTAGGATTAGAAATGGCAAAAATCAATCTTAATGAAACAAAAATCACGTGATGTAGACAGAGCTATTAATGTAATCTGTATCACTAAGAGCAAGGCTCATTAGACACTTACCAAGGCAAGATTTCTGCACCTAGCTTGGCTGCCATGATTCTCCACACTGCCAGCCCTTTCCATGCTCCCATGGGTGTGCTCTGGAGAGATTTCAGCTGCCATTTCAGGAGAACCTGCCAGGAGATTGCCAGGCATCACACCTTGACTCACTGATCCCGATGCAGCCCAGAATGCCAGCAGGGTGTTACGTGGGGCTGCTTGCTTTATTCATGTCTGGAACACAGAGAACAGTGTGGTATGGGGTTAAATCTGCTTGTTAAAACACTTGAAAAGGAACAGAAAATAAATGGAAGAAAAAAAAAAAGTCCCACACAAGTTAATAAAGGGCATATCTTTATGCCATGAAACACATCAGTGACTTTATGGGCATCTTTTAAAAAACTGGTTTTGTTCAAAAAGATGACTAAAAATCCAACATAGAAAGGTTCTGTACCCCATCTCTCCTGCTTCCAAATCAGATGTCTATGGACAGTTAGAAGCAAGGACTCTGCATATATGCTTGTCCTACAAATTCAGTTTGTGTTTTTCATTATGGCACATTGTTAACAGTAATGAAACCCCACTGGGTGAGATATCAACTGGCCCAGCTCAAGTACTGTTATCTTTATTTGGTTTTAAACAAGAATTCTATTTATTGGATCACATGAGGGAAACAGAACCCCGTTCATTTCCTAACACTGCTGCAGTTAACTCATGCTACTGAAGCAATTCTATGCCACCTGCTTCTGGTGCAAGATCCAGGAGCAGAACTTGGTGCCATTTTTGCCCCAGCACATTACAAATCACATTTTAAAGCTTCAAGAGCTTTTATTTCACTCAGCCGTGAAGAAACAAGTACTTGTACATTTGGAAGACACTTACTGAAACAGACATATGCACCAGCACTCACTGGAACAAAAGTCCACAGTTTTTTAAGCTTTCCCAATGCCCAGTTCCGTGAAACCTCTGAATTGTTGTCATCTCCCAAAACACTCTGGCAGAACTTTTTCTTTCATTATCAAGGACACAAACACAAAAGTCATCTTAGTGCACTCACAGCATGAGCAGGGGGTAGGCAAAAAGTAAAACATAGCTCATTCCTCTCTCCAATGCATTAAACCACCCTCTGCAAGGGGAAATTGCCTTGCTTGCTAACAGTCCATCTTTTTACCCACCCTGCCTGTGAGCCGTGAACAGCAGCGACACATTCCTCAAAACAGCTGGTTCTGAGGTGCCACGTTATATGCAACCAGCTGGGAAATGGACACCATTCCCCTGACACTGCACAAATTAAATGAGATGCTCCTGCTTCCCAAGTGCTTCCCCCTTCATTACGGCTCAAGAGGCGACACCACACGAGAAGCAAAGTCAAGCCCACATTTCCAATTCAATCGGATTACTTCTCCTTGCTCCCCACAGCTGTGGGCTGAGGGCTGAGAAACCAGAGCCTTCTGGTAAGCTGATTAGTGTTTCATAGCAGTGAGATAACATCTCCCAATTCTGAGCAACAATTCCATGCCGCTGATCCCTCCTCCCAGGAGAAGGCTATGGCATTACCAGAGGTGCGTGGCAGCACAAACGTGTCCTGTGGGAAAGCTCCCACACAATGTAGCTAGGCTGCAGTCCAGCAAGTCTTGGAAGCACATCCACAATCCAGAGCACTGGGCTGCCACAACAAAAACATCTCATAGCCCTTCTCAGGAACATTAGGTCTAATGATCAAGTTTAGCCTTACCTTTACACAAAAAACATTCTTCCATTTTTTTTGTATCAAGAACTTTAGCTACCAATGATACAATGCATCCTCAGGATAATGGGCTTTAAGTGATGCCCAGAGAAGCAGAAATATGCTCATGGTCCTGGTTTTTAAACTCTCAGGACAGGCAGACACAGGAGCACTGAGGCAGCTGCTATACCTTTGGCTGCTGCAGAAAGTTAAACAGGAAAACAACAGCCCAAGCATGGAACATATCCTCCAAGAGCAGCTCCATCTCCAACAAACCCCGTGGTGCTGAAAAGCCACACACAAACACACCCACACAAGACAATATATGCAATTTTTGAAAGCCAACATTACCAGTTAAAATCTTGACTCCTCTGAAATCCTACATGTGAACAAACACACACAAATACATATATGATTTTTAGAAGACAAGACTATCAGAGAATCTTGACACCTCTGAAACTCACAGAAAACTCCCACTGACTTCAGATTCCATCCTTTAACTGTCAAGGTGATGTCCAGATGGAAAAGAGAGACCAGCAAGAGGTAAGTACTTCTACTGACATTCAACACAAGGCACATACTATTTCTCTTCTGCACTTTTAAGTCGCGGCATCAAATTTTTATCCAGGTGTCCCCCATATAAACTGAATATGCCACGTTACAGAAATGCATGCTATAGATAACTATGACATTTCTAAAATTACACCCAAAACTATGAACATTTTATGGACTATATTATGGAAGGTCACTGCTGCAGATTACAATAAATATCATATATAAAACCTACATTTAAAGACTAATCAGGAGAAGATATTAATTGATGTTGCCAAGAAACAAGTCAAGAGGCCCAGATTTTGAGGGAGAAGTATTTGAGAGCATTGTTCTGCTTTCTCCAGCAGCAATACCTCAGTTTAACCAGGACTAAGTTCATGGTAGGCTACCTGCGTTCAGGACAGCAGGAATATCCAGATTCAGCAGCAATAAACATTAAAGCCATGAATTCTAAATAACAAATAACTCTGCTCCCAGCAAGCTCCCATTACTCATTGTGGAGCTCCAGTTCAGATGTTTCACAAAGCTCCTGAACAGTGACTAAAGGCAGTGAGTGAATGGTTCAGAGAGCCGCCCACACAAGAGCCAGTATCAAACATTACAGCACCGGTCCTGCTTTTGTGTTGGAAGCTGTGGCTTCTTTGGGAGTTTTACTCATTTCAGAAAGGCTTGGGAGCTGTGCAATGGCCTGTGGGCCTGCAGAAAAGGTGTGGGGGATGACTTTTTTCCCCTTCTACCTTTTACATCATCTTTAACACATCAAAGGTACATGTCAAAAAAGTCATAATCCATTCATATACATTGTTTCTTCCCCCCTTTGCTGTGTTTTTTATGCTTCGAGAAACTCCTACACCTTTGTAGTGTCTAGAGCGGCTAAAGCTGATGTGAGGCTGCCCAGCACTGCTGCAATACATACAGTATGCTTTACAGACAAATTCCTCTCCTAACCATGGTTAACAGTGAAGTCCCTTCACCCTCTTTATGTCATCTTTATTAAGTGAAAGACTTTATAGGCTTAAGATAAAAATAGTCAAGAACCTAACAAATTTCCAGACCCCACTGTCTGTCTCAGTAGGATTGCCAAGGTAACAAGCAGGGTTCAAAATTAAGGTAACCTTGCTCAGAGAGAGCAGAAACAGCAGGATGACAGGCAGCTGCTCCTCCTGACCTTCAGAGATGCATTAAATATGAAAGTTGCTCTCAATGGGATTTGTTGTTCAGTCATTGTAGCTGGGTATTTTTTAGCTCGGCTTAAGAGATGTGTGCCTGTACCATTAGGGATTAATAATAAAAAAAGATCAGACCATGACACAGGAGTGCAGAAGTGTGACAGGAACAGTACTATTTGCAGAGAGGATCCCAGATATTAAACCAAAAATGCACTTTAGGGCAGGTGTGATTCTATCATCTGAAGTGATCACTTCTTGGTTACACCAGAGATGGCCTTCATGAGATATTTAGAACAACACAAGTGACATATCGTGCATGTTTTTAAGAGAGAAGGAGGAAATTGAAAGATTCTAAAGTTAGCACTGAATTTCACCTCCAAAGATTTAATTTTGCTTTGACAGAGGCATATAATTCAAAGAAAATGTATTAAGTTGCCATCAAAGATAAGGTGCAGTCTGTCCTTTCAAAAAGGAGATGTTGATAGTTTTGCTGACTAAGGTTACTTCTTCACTGAAGCTCAATGTTAGCATTTACAAGGGACTGTTTCTATAGTAGCAGGAGATTGAAAGAATTTTTTATTAACAATCCTGTTTGAAGACTAGCTTAATAGGCAAAAAGATCAATCCCACAAAAGTGCAAGACATTTAAATGCTAAAAATCAACTGCTACGTAAGCTAGGAGCCAGAAGTCAGCAGCCAGCACCAGGCCATTAACTGCAGAATATACTTAAGGTGAGCTGACAATTTTTAGAAAATTATCATGCATTTTTAAAAGAGCACAAGATCAGTCTGTCCCTTTCACTATATGTACAATTTCTAGAACACACTCCTTGCTTGAAACATTTCTGAAGACAGATTTCTAAGCCTCGTTGTACTCTGAGCATCACACAGACGTTGCCTTTGTTCTTAACCAGCTCTTTCTCAGTGATTCAACTGAAACAGAAGTGGCCAGTGAACTTCAAGGTTGGTTTAATCTGTCAGAAGTGCACAGACATAGCAATGCACACATTCGGCTCTGCACACACCGTCAGCACCTTGCACTCCATAGCGGTGGTTGAGTTTGGAGAGTTAAGCATCTGGAAACTCTCTGTGGTCATTAGAAGTGTTACCACGGGATGGGTGTTATAAAAATGATGGTACAGGGGCAGACTGGAGACCTTTATCAGCCTCTGAGAGCTGGCAGCAGAGCAGTAAAACAAGGCAAAGGAGAGTAGGAATTCATTCAGATTCCTGCGTGCTGTGGTCAGGAGACCACAGCACTTCCCAAAACAGGACAGGTATGTATGTCTAATAACCTCATGAATTTTTCCTTGTTTTAAGTGCTCCTGCAACATACCTTTGAACCAGCTGTACAAGAGCTGAACAAAACCAGCTGGCCCATGACAGATCTTCACTGAGCCACTGCTGTTCTATACTCCTCAAAACTAACCCATTTCCTCCTTCTGAACAGGGCTGTCAGCAACTGAATTCTTCTTATTTCCTTCAGTCTGTGAAATACTGAGTAAATCCTTCACCTTTAGGGGTAACCCTACTCTTGTGATATACAGTAAGATTGAAGCTTTCTGGTTGAAGAATAGACTAAGTAACAGTACTGCCTACAAAGGCCAAACCTCACAGGTAAGTTGACTAATTCCAGGAGTACACAAGATAAACTGATGAGGTTTTGCTGTACATATAAAACTCCCACAGATTCAGATAGTAAATTTATAAGCTGTTCTTACAGAAACAAACAAAACTGAAGTAACAACAGAGAATAGCTGATGTTTAGGAACCAAGGTAAACCAAAGCTGGCCAACAAGGTTAAATTCTGACTTTTCTTCTCCACATCATAAGTGGAAGCTTGTGAGAACAATGAGTACGATTCACAGCCTTTATCTGCTCATGAAAAATCCTGTGTGTTCCAAACAGTCATGGCTAATTAACATCCAGTAACCCGGAAAGGTTCCTGCCCTTGTTCAGAGAGAGGCTGTCACCACAGTATGGCCACACTATAGAAATGCTGACCATTAATAGAAAAATAACAACAACACCACCAAAAAAAAAAAAAAAAACAAAAAAAAAAAAACAACAAAAAAAAAACCCCACAACTACAAAAAAACAACACACGAGAAAAAAAACAGAAAAAAAACCCAAACCCAGACACAGAATCCATGACAGTAAGGCCTGCTAAAAGAGAGCCAGGCAAACAGCATTTTTATAGGCACTTCCTTGGACATCAATATTGATTTGCAGAACAGGTGACAAGTAGGACTGGACAACGCTTAGCCAAGTGTGAACTCAGGGGGCTCTCATGGAAGCCCATGACAGATACACAACTACATCAAAGTAATTACACAGTGACAACAACCACACAAGTCTCCCAGAATTCATTGTATGTAACCCCAATAGTTTGTTTTAAACTTCCTGCTTTCTGTGGCACACTTGTGACAATTCAAACTTTCCTCTACAGGCTGGGGAGCTAAAAAATCCGTTAGTTTTAGAGCTAAAAACAAAGATTCTCTCAGTCCTCTAAACCTGGAAGCTGGAGCCTCAAGAAACACACTTAATGTCATTCATGCAACTCGCACTAGAATTTGTGAGAGCTGCCAACAGTGAAACAACTAATCCTGTGTACATACATTTTTTGAAAGAACTACATAGGCAAGGCACCAATTCAGTAAAACTTAAATCTGTCTGACTTCACTAGGACGTTCTATCACACGCTTAAATGGTTCAGTGAATTGGATCTCAAATGTAGCAACCACTTAAAGGAAAAAATCACAAACCAACATTTTCATCACCTAAGTAATAATTCAATTACTACACTGAATTCTCCAAATCATGCTTTGCTCAGAAACAATGCCTAAGGTCACACCTTTGACCATGTTAATGCAAGCCTGATGATACCAGAAAATGAGGATTCCATACAGTGTTCATTCTTAACTGGTCTTTCTAGATTTTCAAGAACATCCTTTTTACTGTTTTGAGACCCTATGTTTTAGAGATTTTGTTACATCCAACCAAGCCAGCACAAGAGCATAGCTCATCACTGCCTCATACTCCTCTCTGCAGTGCTTGGGAAATGCTCCTTCTTTTAAGGCAGTAGAATGCCAGTGCAGGATTTGATGATGCTAAGCACATTGGTCCACCCTCAAGATAGAATTTATCAGGGTAAAAAAAGGCATCTGTGATGCATGTACCCACACATCTTTGCCTTTTCCCTTGCAAATAAACTGTTCCCAGTTCACTACATCACCAACAGCATCAACTGAATCTTGTTGCCTGAAATGAAGGCCAGTGGCAAAGGCTCCTATACAACATTGTGGATTAAACCACCAAAGATCACTGAAGCGCTCACATTTCCCACTCATTTACAGTGACAGAGTCCCCTCCTGCCCCAACTAAAAAATAAATCTACAGCCAGTGACAAGTAGTTACTTTTCTGTAGATTAAGGTCTTACCAAAGATAACAATAAGGCTCTCACTGGTACCCTCCAGTTGAGATTTGATGATCAGTAGCTGCTCAGTGGGAAAACTCCATGTGATACCCAGAGCTGCCTCCTCCAGTCCTATATTGGGCTTTAAACACATCCAGGTGAGGGCCGAGATCTCCTCTGACTTCAAAGGTCCTCATGCAAATTTCAACAAGGAAAGCATCCCATTCTTTTCAAGTTACTCTTTTTAAATCTCCCCTGTTAACATCAGGGTGGTGCTATCTGTGACAGCCAACACTTTAGAACCATGAAGTGTACATAAACAATTTCAGGCACAGACGCCTCTGTAATTAGTCAACTTCTGTCTTGTTACAGGTGCAGCATTGCCGGGGTTTAGGGTTTCATTATGTAACTGCTGCTACAGTCATAGCAATGCTGAGCCAAATCCTGGTTTACACCGTATTTAGGATAGCAGGACAATTTTCAGCCCCAGTACAGCTGTGCCACAGTCTCACAACTGGATTTTAGGCTGCTCTCCTATGTTTCTTTTTGTGACCGCTGTGCTGGTGTGGGGAAGAAAGCAGAGGACATCTGAAGCACAAAGGATGGGATGTTTACTTTAAAAATTAACTAATTTTGGACATTTCATTCCTATGTAAGTACATAAAGGTCTGCCTGCCCAAGGTAAACAAAGCTGAAAACAGCACTGGCAAAACAGAGCAGAAGAGTCTTGGCCCTGGACTTTACTTGGTACAAGGATAACACATACACACCCTATTGAAACTAATATATTTAGGCAGTTAGTTATACTGGAAATTAAAATCATTTGCTTTTATTTTTTAATTAAAAAGAAAAGAGAGAAGGGAGGATTTGGTAACAGTAACAGCCTGTCTGGCTGGCTTTGAAAGCCACATTCATATGCTCATTTATTTTCATGCTCCAGTATTTCAGAAGGTCAGTCAGCCTGAGACTTGTCAACTGCTCAGGAGTTAAGTTGTTCCAGTTACTATATCCAACCAGCAATCCGTTGCCAACATTCTTGGTTAATATTTCTCTCAGAGGCATGCAGAGAAAAAAAGCAGCTATAACTAACAGGATGAGAAGAGTGTTACTACTGACAAAACAGATGCAACACAGAAATCTCCCTGTTCCTTTCTAATGCCAGGCATTACTTGCACTTCTAGTCATAAAACTTCAATCTACTCATTCACTCTCTATTGTAAAAAGCCCAAACAAATCATTGAAAAGAAAGACACTGCTGGGAAAATCTATTCCATTTCTGAGAAATAATCTATTCGACATTTCTTAGAGACCCAAGAAAGCAACTTTTCTTTTCCCCTTTTATTGTTTAAACATCAGCTCCCCCCTTATACAACAGTAATTCCTGCAGAAGAAGAAGAAAAGCCACAATCAGAATTCTTTAAATTAGTACCTGTACAAGGAAGGCCATCTACAATGCTGCATTAGTCAAGGATCTATGTCAAAGTCTTAAAATAATACCTTTTTATTAGCATAAGCCAGAAATTGCAAAAGCTTTTAAAGCTAAGATTTAGGCTTTAGGGTTTAGAAAGAAGTCCTTCCTTCTCTGTCTGTCATAAAAGGGAGGGGAAAGGAAAAAACTGTTACATTTCTGATACTTGTTATAGTTTAAAATCCTTGGAAAATGTTTAGAAAAATTCAGAACAGGCTATCTTATCTCTTTCCTATTTCATCTGCATGCTTGTTACCACAGGAATCATCTCTTGCTACACCCATGCCCAGGACCAAGCACAAGAGAGCTCCACTTCCAGCAACCTCCTCTCGCTGCCGCACTAAAACAAAAACTATTCAGGAAACATGCCCTTGAGATCCTGGATTACTGAAAATCCCGAGAGCGTTTTTAAGGCTGCGCTTTCTCTTCACACGCACTAAACCTCACCCGAGCCACCTCAGATTAAGATCTTAAGAAGCACCAGCCATCTCATGCTTACCACCTCCAGATGGAAAAGGCACCTGACAGGAGGAAGGGGAGGAAAGGTATCCTGAACTAGAATCTGCTACTGTTTACACCGACAGCTTTTCCCGTAGAAACCCTGAATTGCAGGCAGCCGGAAAGCAAAGAGGAGGTACGAGGCAGCTGCTCCTCATCATCCTTAGTCAGGCAGGAACAAGATACACAAAAGTTTTACAGGTACGAAAGCTTTACTTAAATGTATTCTTTTAAAGGTGCCGATTAGCAGAAGCAAATTTTAGGTTATGGTACGGAAGAAAATCCGCAGGAGTAAAAAATTCTTAACAGCTAATAGCGGGAAGCCGAGCCTCACACACGGCAGAGCAGCAGTTCGCTGATAGTTTTTCTTCACCCCGTCTGCGTACCAAAACTAAGCCAAGCCCAAAGCTGCTCTACGGGGCTGTGCCGGTCCCCGTCCCCCAGTCCCGCCCGCCGCCCAGAGCCCGCGCAGCGCACGGAGCACCCGGCGTCCCGGCCGCCGCTGCTCTTGGAACAGGAGGGAAGAATAATTAAAATTCCATTAGTGAGTAATAAGAGCAACGCCGAACCATTCCCGTGGCAGCTCCGCGGCCTTTCCCCGCAGCGAGACCGAGCCGGGGGCCGGCGGGGCGGCGCGGGCTCGTCCCCTCAAGCCAGCGGACCCCAGAGCCGGCGGGGACGAGCCGGGGGGAGCCAAAACCCCCTCAGCCGGGGGCCCGTGCAGGGCGAGGGGAGCCCCCCGAGGAGGGGCGGCACTCACCGGCTTTGGGGTCCGCGCCTCTGCCCAGCCGAGGGTCGAACGAGCCCGGGCGGAGGGCGGGCAGGTGGCCGGAGCGGCGCAGCGGGCCCCGCCGAGCAGCCGCCCCGAACTCATGCGCACTGCGCCGGCCGCCACCCACGGCGGGCGGATAAAGCGGCCGGGCGGTGGCTCAGCCCGGCCCGGCCCCGCCTCGCCCGGGCGGGACCGCCGCCTTTGTCCCGGCGCTCGGGGCAGGGCGTGAGGGAGGGAGTTTGCCCTGCCGAAAGGCAGCTGCGGGGCGGTGGGAGCTGAGGGGCTGCGCTGCCTCAGAAGCGGAGCCCAGTGTGTTGGAGCTACGAAGTTCGTGAAGGGTCTGGAGAATCCTTGTGAGGAAAGAGGGAGATGGGCCTGATCAGCCTTGGGAAGAGGTGACTGAGATGGAACCTCATCAGTGTCTATCAGTATCTAAAGGGAGGGTGTCAGAGGATGGATCAGGCTCTGCTCGGCGGTGCCGCCCAGTAGGACAAGAGGCAAAGGGCAGAAACTGATGCCCAGGAACTTCCACCTGAATATGAGGAAGAACTTGTGTCTTGTGCGGTGGCTGAGCACTGGAACAGGTTGCCCAGAGAGAGTGTGGAGTCTCCCTCACCAGAGATACTCCAGAACTGTCTGGACAAAATCCTGCGCTTCACCACTGTGGTCCCTTCCGACCTGACCGATTCTGTGCCCCTCCAGTGTGTGGGGGACATGGGTCTCCATAGCCACCCTGTGAGGGCAGAGAGCTGGGTGCCGCGGTGGGTGCAGTGAGACAGGGGACAGCGACACGTCTGGCTGCCTCAGAGAACCCTGCGGTAAAACCTGCCCCGATCATGCCCAGGGAAGTTGTGGATGCCCCATCGCTGCAAATGTTCAAGGCTAGGCTGGATGGGGCTCTGAGCCACCTGGTCTAGTTGAAGATGTCCCCGCCTTTGGCAGGGGGCTGGAACTGGATGATCTTCAAGGCTTCCTTCCAACCCAAACCATTCTATGATTCTGTGAGGTGTAAATTGTGTTGGATCTGGTGTCTGAGGGGCATGTCCCTCCACTAAACTACTGGGAAGTGGTGAAGTTGAAGGAGAAAATGACTGTCACAACTGCCCGAGTCTGCTTCCTCAGTGGGGAAAAGGTTTACATGCCTCATTAATCTGTGCCACCCATATACTTAAGAGCTCAATAACAAATATTGCCTATTTGTACTCTTATTTATTACTAATATATTGTCACAGTCACAGGTATTTATCAGGTGATTGTGTTCTCTCCCTTTTTCATTGTGCAAGGCCACAGCAGCCAGCAAATTAACAGTTTGACTTATATTACACTGTAAAAATTTCAAGCTGCTCTCAGAAATCATTATTTTTCACCCATGCTGTGGGGGCTGAAATATTCCTAACGCAAGAAGTACCTCAAAGTTTGGAAGATGGGAATATTTCAGAAAGATGTGGCTCTGCCCAAATAAATGGCATAACAGAACAGGGAGGGAGGAGCTGCACAATGTGGGTCAGTGAGGGTCAACAAGGTAAGACCATTCCCAGTCTGTAACTTTTTCTCCAAAACTACAGAAGCAGCATCCAGGAGGAAAGCAAATTATTAAGACTCCAGTTATGTAATTTTTGGTTATGTTAAAGCTGGTGCCTAATCTAAGCTGTTTGGTCATTCTACAGCCAAGAGAGAAAGGAACTTTCCACCAGTTTAAGAGAGGCTGGACAAATCACAGTGTGAGGAAACCTGTCTCTAGTGGTTGTAGTGGTGAAATCCTGTGTATCTCTCTTGACTGGGGCACAATTTAGAGCTTGCTGATGTTAGACTAAATGAATCCCATCTTTCTCTTTTATTCTTGGCTCTGCTAACAACTTGGTACAGGATCATATGCCTGTCCTGTGCAACAACTGTTACACAACAGCACAGAAGAGGAAAGCTCCTTATTTCATCAAGGAGCAAAGTGGGAGTGGTGTCTATTGCATATAGCACGGACACCCCAGCTAAAGAGAGCATCTCTCTTCTGGGAACATTTAATTCAAGAATATACTTAAAGGCAAGCATTTCCAGTGTGGGAACATCAATACACAGAGGGAGAGTGCTTTGAGATTCATCAAGGTGGAATGTTAAATAACTTCAGTGTATTATTTTTACAATGTATTATATGCTAATTCAACTTGCCTGAGCTAAAGTTCTCCTTACTAAGTAGGACATCATTCTGAAGAAGATTTTACAATTCCAGGGCTTTATCAGCTCCACAGTGTAATTTTTTTTATTTCTTGATTTGCTCTCATCACCTTGTAATATCAGGTGTAGTCTCACATTAAAAATGAGCCCTGTCAACGTTTTTCTACCCCAGGTGAGTCCAAAAGAGTTTTTTGTCCTTTTGATCATAATTTGTATGTTTTTTCCCTCTTTCCTCGTTCTTCAGCATTACTGATTACTAATCCTGGCACCGAGTTTATTCTAAGAGACCAACTGTGTGTTGACACATTCTGTCCTGAAGGTGGGGAAATTTATGGAGCACAGTTCCAAGTACACAGCCCATTACTGTGTACTATAGAGAACTTCCCTCCTCTGCTCGGTGAAAACTCGTTATACCAGTTTAAAAATATGTCAGGTATGCATCTCCTTCCTCCAGCATTAATCATTAATTAACATGTGATACTGACATTTCTGGTTGCTACTTAATGTAGCAAAACAGTATTTTATGTGCGTTTCTAATTTCTTCTATCATCCTTCAGCATCAGTGGAGGGTGACACATCCAGCTGTCAGTGTCAGTACACTGGTAATGCTGCCCAAAACAGAGCCATGAGAACAAGCCCATGTTTATAAAATTCTGCTTGCTAATCTGACTCCTTTGCCTCGTGTTACAGGCCAAAATTCATGTTTCTTCTCACAGAATGTGCTTATTGTATTTGCCACACAAATAGTTGAGAGTAGACACACTGAACCAAGCAACTTTGATCAAAGAGGATCTTATTCACCTGTTTTGGACTTTTTTTCACAAACAATTTTCATTTTGGGTCTGTCTTTCCTTTTTATCTGTATGTGCCCTGGATTTGATAAGAGTTGGTAGAACTGAGCAGTCAGAAAGAAAACATAGGCTGATGGGAAGCTATCTGTTATTTACTTGAATTTCAGTAGGCTTGGAAAGCTCCACAGTTAAAGTTCAGAGCCCCTTGTGTGAGGCAGTGTATGTAAAGCGTAAGAACAGGCAACAGATAGACAAAATAGAGAAATAAATATGTACTGAGATATGAGATAACCATGAAAGAAACAGGGTTTAGCCAAAGTGAAGGTCAGGTTACATTTACAGTCATTATGGTTGACTTAGTGTTGTGATAAATATGGTATTATCATGACCTGTTATTTGCATAAGAGTGGCCACAGGAAACCTCCAGACAAGAGCATGGCTTGTTGTACAAAGTACTGTACCAACAGCAGGTCACTATTATTGTTTACAGTCAGTAATCCCACACGAAATGTGCTCCGGGACTGATTCATACAACTTTTCCCCATGACTGACCACTTCCTTTTTTTGGCAGGGCACTTACAGCCAGAGCCAAAGGAAGGCTTCAGTGTCACAGCACTCCCTGCTTTTCAGTGCCCAGCTGGCAGAAGGCAATGAGATAAACTTACAGTAACTAAAACTTGGGGCTTTGCCTATGACTCAGTAGCAGTCAGAAATCCCAGCCCAGATGTCACTGCTGCCTCCCTCCTGCCAACTCTGTGGCTTTTGTTTTGTGGTCAGGCAGGTCTGTGTAGTGAAACAGCTTAAAACAAACACGACAAGACTGAAAGCTCCCTCCCCAAGTTTGCTGATGACACTAAACTGGGAGATGAGGTAGACATGTGAGAAGTGACAGCAGTCTTGCAGAGACACCTGGAAGGGCTGGAAGAGCGGACTAGCAAGAACTGTATGCAGTTTATTTAACAAGACGAGAGGCAAGGTCCTGCACCTGGAAACCCATCAGAGGCCAGGCCACACCTGGAGTACTGTGTTTGGTCCTGCTCTATGCAATTCAAGACACAGATTGGAGAGGGTCCAAAGAAGGGCCACCAAGATGATCAAAAGGCTGGCGAGCCCCCTCTGTGAAGAAAGACAACCAGTTAGGTCTTTGCTGCCTGGAGAAGACTTGGGGAGACCTTATCAGAGCATTCCAGCACTTGAAGGATTACTACAAAAAGAGTGGAGATTCTCTCTTCTCAAGGAGGCACATGGAGAAGACAAGTGGCAATGAGTACAAATTACTCAAGGAGAGGTTTCATCTTTATATGCAAATCATTTTTTATGGTGAGAAGAGTCATTCACTGGAATAAACTCCCCAAGGAACCAGGTAGAGCTGGAGGTTTTCAAGATGTGACTGGACAGGGTGCTACATAATCTCTTCAAGCTTCCTGTCTCCATGAAAGACTGGACTTGATTATGTTTTGAGGCCACTTCTAGCCTGGGCTATTCTATGATTCAGTGATTATTTTGGGGAGGTGCTCATATTTTTTTTTTTACCCAGATGTTTTTGCATTTGGTTTGGACTAACTGCTGTGGGACAAAAACTTTACATTGGGGGAGACAGATGTGAAACCAGATTCACTGCTGTAGGGACAGGAATATCTTTGAGCTGCAGAGAGCAACTTCCATCGCTCCCCTGGGTGATCAGGGTACATGTGTGGAGACTGAGACATGAGTTTGAACAGTCTGGTGGTTCAGAGTCAACAGATTCTTCTAGATGGGCACTTCCTAGACAAGCACCTGAGATACCATCACTTGCTGTGAAAAACAGTCGAGATAGAATCTGTGGAGAGCAGAGATAGTCAGTATTTATTTGGTACTCTTTAGGAAAGCCTTTAGTGTTTAGCCCCGCTTCTGATTAAGCCAGAAGAATATCTAATTCCAGGTTACGTTATAAATTAATTGAGAAATGGCCCTGAGGCTGCTGTGGTTCTTTGCCTGTACAGAAGCAGAGCTGGAGGCACTGTGAGCTGTATTTATTAACATCTCTCCAGCCAACCTTCACAGTCTTCCTTCTGCCCTCTGGATATGCAGATTCCCTGCTGTCCCTTCCCTCTTCAGTGCCTTATCTCCTCCCTGCATTGCAGTGGCCAGCTCACTGTCCCCAATCCCTTCTGCCTCCTCTGCCAGCCCCCTACCCCACCCAAACTTGGGGACCTACCCTCGTTCCCCAGAACTCTCACTACTGCCTCTGTGGTTTCTTACTGCTTCTCTCTCCATGAAGCCATGTCCTTCTTCCTTGCCTGATCTCACAGGCATACTAGTGAGTTGTCTAGGAAGTCAGACCTAATTTCTCTCCTCTCCTTACTTCTGGTGTTAGTGCACCTCACCGGTGAGACAAGATTTGCAGGTACGAGGAGAAGGCTGCAGAGGAAGAGGAAGTTCCCTAATGAGTTGTGCTGCCTTCAGGCTTTGCAGTTCACCCGGGGGGAGAGAAAGGGGAGCTGGGGTGTATTTTTGGCACTTAGTATCTCACTTTAATTTAAATTCTAGTTTCAGCTCCTAAGTCCTCTATTAGATCGACTCTTTCATCTTGTCCTTCAGCAGATCCTACTCTGAGAGCAAATACTTCCCTTTTCCTGTGTTTTGTTTAGAGTGGGGTGGGACAGCTTTCTACTGGTGTTGCAGTATCTGGTTGAAAGTGGCCTGATTTTAATAGCTGTTCTTTAGCTTCAGCTATTTAAAACATATGTTTTCTGACATTTAATGATAAGTTTGTTCTCCCATACATCCCAATGAATATAAACAACTGGTTATTTTCCAGTGTCAGTGAGTTTGAAATTAATGCAACTTGTTTTCCTGTGGGGAATGGAGACATATGTCACTGAATTCATATTTATTGTATTATTTCCAAAGGGGAGAAGTGCAACTAGAATCAAAGAAATGTAGAAAATTATTTATTCCAAGAGAGCATAAAATACATATACTTGGAAATAAACCTGTCTTTTTAAATTGCTGTGGGGTTTTGTGGTTTGTCCTTTTTTTTCTTTTTCTTTTATTTACCCTTTGTTTTTATTTTTTCTTTATTATTTTAAATTTCTAGTTTTATTTCTCTTAGAACTGAAATTTAATTCTTCTAATGGTATTCCATTGGCCCATGATATGTGCCTGGATGATCTTAATTCCAGTTCCCAAGGACAGGGTGTCCTGTGATACAGCAAGCTGTATTTTGCATTTGAGCTGTATTTTCTGTTTCAGCAGGACTGAATGGTTTATGGAGGAGGAGAGCAGTACGGAGGGATTCCCTGTAGATCATGTTTGAGGGAAGGATCTGCCTTTGTCATTCAGTATATTCTGGAAAGGAATTCTGGTGGGGCTGTGGGCTCTGTCCAGGGTCAACTTCAAGTCAGTGGAACAAATCCCAGTAATTTCATTAGGAGCTGAATCAGGCCTTTACTAGATCAGGAAAGGGGTTTAGACTTCTGTACCAGAATATAGATGGACTTTAGACATTTAAATTTCATCTGCAATCCAAACAGTCTCTGCTTATCAGCCATCGAAACCCGCTTCTGCCTTATCTCTTCAGGACCCTCTCAGTTTACCGTGGAAGTCCTGTGGCAGCATGTGCTGTGTGAGGTGAACAGAAAACTTCAGCACCAACTTAATCTTGTCCAACAGAGTCGCTCACACATTTTCCATCCTCAGTGTCCCTCAAGCTCAGAGTGTCCACAAGTGTGTTTGGGGACACTCAGGGATATTTACTTGTGAACTTACGTTCTGTGACTGTACCTCCATAAAAACTAGCTTGGGGGATACCCTTCATGGTTCAGAAAGTGAAAGCAGAGATAAAAGCTTCTACTCAAGGCACTACATCAAGAAGATGAAAGGAGGAAAGACGGATGGAAATCCTCACCTCCAGATCTTCAGGGACAAATCATGTATTTAACACTGCCATTGATGGATAAAATAATTCCCCATCGTGGCAAGCCCCTAATCCCACAGGACAAGGCTATTAGAGGATAATCCTAACCTAAATTGCAACCCTGTGTTTGAGCACTGGTTCTCCTAATGCTCCAGGATACAATTACAGAGCAAGGCCTGGAAACCACAGCCTTTGTTCTGCCTTATTGCTTAATTGTTTAATGAAGTATTCACTTCATCTAAGTGAGTGCTTTGTAATTTTGTACTTGCATGCAGCTGGCAAAGGCAAAGGACTGGCTTTTTTACAGAATAACTTGTTCTTTTGGTGGAAGAAGGTACCATTAAAAATACCAGGCTCCAACAGTAAATAATTTGAGAGATCTCTCCATAAAAAGGAAATCTCAACCTTGAAAGCACATTTGTTACTGCTGGGTTTTTGTTCCTTTTCCTCCCTGATGCTGTGCAAGGACAGATGGAAAAGGCAGTGGGACAACCAGTACCAGATCTTGCACTAACAGGTCTGTTCTGAGGCTGGGACACTGCTACCATGTGCATCTCTCAAACTGGCATGGGAGAGGCCTTCCCAAATTAGGAAAAAAAAGAGTAACCAAATAAGCCTTATGTCAAGATAAGAGCAATACTCAGGCCCTTAAATAAGTGCAAAGTCACTACGTATAAGTGCAAATAACGTGAAGAATATTATTCTAAAAACTTCTATAGATTTCAACAGTCTCCCTGTTCTACTCTTGAAAATATTCCTATGCTCAGGATAACATGCCTGGCTCCAGCTCCTGAAGAGTTCTCTGATGAAGGTCAAGTGCTCTGAGATATCTGTTCCCTACCTGAGCTGTGGGTAGGCAGCTCTGTACCTCCCAGCATTTCGGGTGTTTTGATCTTTTGAAGCTTTTCTTCCTCTTTATAACTATAGAAGGAGCTTAGACAATTAGCTCTGGACTTGGATATCATTTTTGGTTGGTGACCTGAGCTTCAGACACAAGATATCAGGAGATTTGCAACAGGGAAGGGAGAGAGAATGACCCTGGGAACAGGAGAAAATAATTTGAACATTGGAGGCTTTTTTGAGTTCCAGCCATGCAGGGTCCCTTGCAAATGCTAAGTACCAAAGAAACATTGCCAGTTTGTAATACCAAGTTTTTCTTCAATAGCTATGAAAAGTGTTTTATGAATAAAATCAGCACAGACAGAAGAGGTCACCTGTGCATTAATCCCTTCCTCTCTTGCCAGCCCTGCCTCTTGGGAGGTGCTGCCTATGGATTCTTTCCTGGTTCTCACAAGGAAGGGAGCTTCACGGGGAGCACATTGCTAGAGAGGCACAGCAATGAGAGAAGTGGCTCACTTGGTGCTTTCCATGCAGACTTTGCTGTAGGTGCTGTTCTTGTCAAGACCATGGAATGGAAGATGATGGGGAGGAAACCATCACACAGCTGCATTTGAGGTACCAACAGACAGAACAGTATAGGGCACCTGGATATCGGTGGTAGATGCAAATGTATGTAGTTAACACATTGTTCTTGTCCCCTCAAAAATGACAAATGGATTACTTTTAACTGCCATGTTCCATTTGAAAGCAAGTACAGGGCAAACATTTTGTTTGTCAGGACACTTTGTAACTTGTTTTCATGCAACTACCATTTTCAACATCATTTAACAAGTCATTATAAACCTTTTAATAAATTATAGTCATTAACCTTGCCTAGGGTAACTGAGGGCAAGATTTTAATTCAGGCAGTGAAGAGTCTGTCCTCTAGGCCTGTGTTCAAGATCACAAGAGTGTCAGAGCCAACATCAATTCAAGGACCAACAGAAACACACCTGGCTCACAGCCATCTGTTGTACCTTTACAGTGCTGCTGGTTCCTTCTCAGGCTGCTGTTATCCACGCTCACTCCAAGCTACCTCTGTGACCTGTTCGTGCAGTTGGAAGTGCTAAAGCCTGAGAAGACCTTGGTTCCTTTGCCTTTAAGGACATACCTGGTAGCTCCTCTGTAGGGAGTTTCCTGCAGAGGCAGGAATCTGACTCATGGCTGCTGGAGACACCTCCTGGAAGAGCTGTCATGGAATAGCCACAGGCAGTTGTGATTCAGTCCGGAGCAGTCTCATTAGCACCTGATTTCTTAATGGCATCCCGTATGCACTTGTATTAGCAGCTATTTTTGTATCCTCCATGCAACCAACCACCACCTTAACAGAAACTCTCTGTCCACATGAAAGGGTGTTTTAATTTGGGTTTGGTTGTTTTTTTTTTTTTTTTTTTTTTAATTTGTATGGAAGTGTTTGGATAAACTTTCATTTAAACCTTATAAAATGTTTATAATTACGATGAAAAAACCCTTTGCTTAAAACTGATATTTTGTACGTTTTTTCCTAAAACCAACACTTCAACTTTGTTGAAGAAAAGATTTAAAACAGGCTGAAAAAGTATTTATTTAGCACATTTTTGGCTTAAAATACTATCTTGCCACGTCTGTTGTTACTGCTACTTATCGCTCTGAGGTAACATTTGCTTTTTGTTCCAAAATTTCAGTTGTTTGCTTTTAGGGATGTTACTGGTGGTGGCTCAATATCTGTGGCTACAGATGGCTGTAGTCTGAAATGGCTCCTGCCTGAACCAGCTTCTCCCAGTCAGGGAAAGCTCAAAAGTGGCAGGGAGGAAAACAAAACCAAGAGGACAGGTCACCCCTGTCCTGGCTCTGTGGGAGCACACCTGCGCAGCAGGGCTGAGGCTGTCTGGTGGAAAAGTGAATCATGACTGACTGGTCTGAGTGGAGCCTTTATAGTGAAAACTGGCAAAGCAGTTAAATTACATCTTCCAGTCAGTCCACTGGTGAGAGTTGTCCAGAAGCTGCTGGGCACAAAGCTGGCATAACCTGTACCCCATTGCCATGGGCTCTTGCAGGTTTGGCCTGGGCTGGACCCCACTTGCCACCTTATCAGTGTTCTTGTTGACCTGGCTGGGTTTGCTGCATTCCAGAGCTGGTCGTTCAATGTTGTTTGTTTGAATTCCTCTGCTGCTCCAGCACAGCCCACTGTACTGGCTGTCTTGGTGTTTAAAGTTGTAGATTTCCCTCACTGTGGTGACTTTGAACAGTGAATGTGCTCCCTATTCTTCTTCTACAGTATGAGAATCCGGGGAGAATTGGCTGATAACCAGTGTTCTCTGAAATTCCAGTTACTAAAAGTATCATGATAGGTGGTCAAGCTCTCTTACTTTTCATGACGCCAGGAGTAAAACGGAGGCTCAGATAGAGACACCTGGCATTTGTATTCGTTCATATTTACAACAGTGTAATGATTACCTTCACAGACTCTTGCAGAGTGCTCACCTGGCCTGAGGGATGGAACAACCCGGTAGGATATCTGCATTACAATTGGAATATTGTTCCTGCCGGGAGAGGACTTGAGAGAATATTTTTATTTTTCAACAGCTCCTGCTGTGCCTTGGCATTTACAGTCCATCTGGACTAACACCTTCAGCAGTTTTTTCTCTGCCCAGCAGACTCTGGGCCGGCAGTGACAAGAACATTAGTTCATCACCAAGCTGTGAGTAGCACAGTTGATTAATTCTTATCATTCACTGCTTTTAGTGTGTCACACAGAACTTTAGAACTTGCTTTACAGCTGGGGAAACTGAGTCACGGAGAGAAGAGATGGTGCCACTTAATTCACCTGTTAAGGTGGGTGGAAGAGGCAGCATTGAGATTCTGGCTGGGAGGTCCATCCGCTGGATCCTATTCCTGAAAGCCTGAGGCATGAAGGCATGATTGTCACACTTCACTCACCTCTTCTACCTGTCTTGCTGACACAGCCTCCTTGGAAGGTCTTTCTGAATCACTTGTTCCATCCAAAACCTCTTACCGCTCTACACAAACTTATTTGGATCTAAACTTAAGACTCCCCAGAAAAGCCAGAACAGACAGTCTTTTCCAAACTGTGCTCAGCTGAGTGGTCCAGCTGCCCAGACACAGCTGTGTTGCTTACAGGTGTATTTCTTAAAGCAGAACAGGGTCTCCTCTTGCTTCCAAAGATCTCCCTGGAATATTTTACCGAGTTGTCTGTCTTGAATCAGATTGCAACTGGTCCTCCAATGTAATCAGTGAGGATGCAAAGGCAGGAAAAGCGGGAGAAGAAAGCTCAGGCCTCTGACTTGCAGGGCTCCCGGGGGTACTTTCTCACACGTGCTGTTCGGAATAAACTAGGGGCTCATTCCCTGGGAGCAGTCCAGTAGGAAAACAAGTCTGGTAGCACCGGCCTGGCGCGGGTCCCAGCAGCCCCTTCAAGCTGTGAGCTGCCATTGCCCTCTGCCGACAGTTCGGTGTACGGTGCTCTCACTGCAAAGTGAGTGAATTCTGTTTTACGGCAAACAAGGAGTTCTGGGGATCCGCAGAAAACTGAAGGGTCCTCCCTCAGACAGAGATTTTTGGGGTTTATTGCTTGATTTTTTAATGTCCTTTCTCACTGTCGTAACTTAGATGCTACACATCAGTCAGTCAGCCGATCAATCAATCAATCAATCAAATACCAATCATCCCACATCAAAGCCAAGTCCAGTGTAAGCTGTTGTGCAAGGCATGGAGTGTACGGGGAGTGAGAGCCAAATTTCCCCTGTAGAGGTTATGGTGTACAGGGACAACTCAAATAAAACATAGTGGAAATAACCCAGTGATCAGCCCCATTTTACCTGTACATCTCTGCAATACTGAAAGGTCTACCTGAGCCCACAAAAAGGCAGCTCTGGTTCCCTGCTGGAAGTCAGGTTAATTCAAAGCAGAAGTAAACCACAAGTCCTGACTGCAAGGAGAATGGATCACACTGTTGGCACCTTCTCTTTTTTTGCTTTCCAATTTTTTTTTCATCATGACATTGGATAACTCCTTAGCTCACCCAAAGCTACAATTCAAATGCTGTTTGGGGGTAAAGCAGGCAGAAGCAATGACCTGTGATAAACAGAAGGTTGGACTGGACAGTCACATTTCTGCTCTGCCTCTGTCAGTTTGACCAAGGTCATAGTGGAGTTTTGTGAGAAAGCCAGGTAGTGAATAAGAGTTTATTTGTGTTGGGTTTGTTTTGTGTGTTGTTTTTGTTTTTTGTTTTTGTCCAGCTTAACATTTTTTTCTTTTATTTATGTTTCAGAATTATCTAACAAATTAAGTATAGAAATATATTGAAATGTTATAGTGAATGGGTCAGAAAGTCCTAGGACGTTTAACAGGTGGGTTTTTAGCCTATGAACTGGCACTGAGTGCTTTACCAACTTTTCCTGTGGTAAATTCACAGCTTGTGTTTGTTATGAGCACTGAATAAATTCATGTTGCATTTCAACCATCCAGAACCTCATAAAGATTTCAGGCTGTCAATGGAAATCTTTTTCGACTCCTTGCTCTGAATAAATACTCATGTGGAAAAAGACTAAAAGCTTACAGGAACATCCACAGCAAAGAAAAAGGACTTTTATCTTTGACAACTTCCATTTTACTGTGATGAGTACATAGTAAGGGACTAAGTGTTTTTTCATAGGCTCTGTAAAAGGATGAAGTCTTCTCTTGCTGCTAAATAAATGTTATTCCCCATTTCAAGCAGCAAAGGCGTCTGATTTCAGTGGTTCAGGCCAGTTTCCAAGCTCATTCGTGGGGAGGAGATACCAAAATCGAAATTCCTGAACTTCAGTGCTGTCATTTTATTAAATAGATTATAGCAGGAGTTATAGCAACTGTAAAAATAAGTAATAGTATTGATAATTAATAATAGTCTCAGGCTAATGAATAAGGGGCTGATCATCCTTGCAATGTCCCAATAAAAAGGGGGTAAATTAGGTCAGTTTTCCAATCCTCTGTGTGGGTGCTCTGGAGAGCACCTCAGTGTTTCTCCTGCTGGGCCTTCTTTCAGAGAGCCAAATTCTCTCATTACCCTGCTCTTCCATCTGTTATGGCTCAGATTTGTGGACCCATGTAAGAATGAGTACTTTAGTCATGTAAGAATCTCAGCATTCATTAAAACAAAATTAACCCCCAAGGACAGAGAGAAAAAAACAGAATAAAAGTTCTGACTTTGCACTGAGGTCTCAAAACCAAACGAACAAACAAAAAAAGAAAAAGCACACTAATGAGGTCCTGAAAGAGAAGGGAGATTAACTCAGAATTATTCACCATGTCTATATTTATACAATATCCTAACCTTCAGAATGGGGATTTTTTTTAACATAGGATCAACTCCCTTAAACAACAGATGATAAAGTTTTATTGGCATGAAGGGTGTCTTTCATTAAACAGGTACAAGAAACAAAATATTCATATCTAGACTGAAGACCACATTAGGAGAATGACTTCATGTGTTCATTTCCTTTTTCCTTTCCCCTGTGTTCTATATATGATTTACTAAATCTTTATTGTTTCTTTCCAGAAGCATCACTCACTGTCTACACTGAGAATGATTTTGGCCCAGGAAGAGGAGAAGACCAAAGCAGGTATATATATCACTTTATCCTTGATGCTGACAGGGCAGAGTGGACAGGGAAAACATCACTCATCTTTCCAAACATGATTTCATCCACTGTAATTGTTTATAGGGGGACAGGTCTGGAATAAAACCTGAGTGCCACTTTGGAAGACCTCACGCCTTCTCTGTCATCAGCAGCTGAGGCAGCCTGAATGTCAGCATTCCCTTATTGCAGGGAATGTGTCCTTAAAAACTCCTTCAGGAAGCAGAGCTGCTCCCTCAGACATGGCCCATTACATCAGAGCTCCTGACGGGGCTCTAATGAGCCGAGTGACAGACTCAGACACTGCCATCCATACTTGGGCTGCATTTCTGGGAGGGGATGTTCCCTCAGCAGGACTGGTGGATGAGATGGAGACCTAAATCTGTGTGAAATCTAACAGGTTAATCTTCACTGCCATGGAAGTGAGTTTAAAGAGTTGGTGGGAAAGTTTACTTTTAGTTAGAGTCCACAGCATTACAAGTCTTGGTTTTGGTAGGCTGAAAACACCATCCTGCCTCTAGGAGGGAAAATTAAAGTCTCTCATATTAAGTACCATTAATTAAGTACCATTAGTCATTAATCAAGTCCATTTTGGTAGTAGAAATTCCATTATTTATTTTATCATTTGGTTCTGTTTTAATTTCTTTATCTATAGCAACCATAATCAATAAAATATATAACAGCCTTGTGATGTTCCCACTCTCATGACTCCATGATACAAATATTTAAAATAAGTGTTAATGCTTTAAAACTCATAGCGTGAAAATTACTACAGTTGGGCACATCAAAGTTGAATGAACTCTTTTCCCGTTTCCAAATACCCAGTGGTATTAGGGGTATATTTCTGCTATTTTCTTTTTAGAAAATCTGTGGTTTTGACAAAAATAATTCCTAATATTGACCGTAAGCATCCAGGACATGGTACATCAGACTGTGGAGAGTGAGAAAAGTGCAGCTCTGATGGTTTTTCTCTTCCTTTGCAAGTGTAAAGCAGGATGGGAATGCATTATTCAGCAGTGAAATTCAGAATTAGTATAATTGAGGTGCAATGCCAGTGGAATCAAGACAAATGAATCCTACTCATTGCAGTATGAAATTTGTCCTATAGCTTTAGGTCTTCATGGAAATTTCACCATTTGTCTAGTCTCCTTATTGCTCAGATATGGCAGCCAGCATTTACATGAGATTATTTAAATGTAGAATTATTAGAAAAGTTTGCAACTAGAGATAGATGGGTTTTACATAAAATCCCTGCTCTTTGTAGCAACCCAGTGTGATATTGAGAAAGCTAATGGTCAGAAAGTACATTGCCAGGCTCCTAATGAGAAACTGTTGACAGTAGAATTACCCCAACATTCATCAAAAAGCCAATAAATGTCAAGCAAGAGGCCTTTGATGCAGTAGCTCATAATTCCTGTTCAGAAGCCTTTGCAGTCACTTCAGGGCATGCTGTCACCCTCCATTTCTGCTGATTTTACAGGAAACTTTGTTGCTGAAGAAATCCAAGGAGCAGGTGTCAGCATTCCGAGTGCCACTGCTACAGTGCCACGGGCTCACCGTGACACCTCGGGCACAGCACATTTGGCCTCCATTTCCCCATCTGCAATACAGGAATGACAATACAGGAATTACCCAGAGGCAATTCTGTGAAGGACACAGTGCTCCATCCAAATGCTCAGAAATCATGAGCTACATGGTAAAAAACTGATGCTGACTTCTGCCAATGAGGTAGTCATGTATTTTTAATGTTAACTACGTTCAGCTTTTTGGGACTTTGTAGGACATATTTTCAAGCTCTCTCCTTCACAGCTAACAGGAGATTACTTCAAACCAACCCAAAACTAATTCTTGCCAAGGCTGCTAAATTCTGGGTTGGGTGGCCTTAAGGAAACTCCATGAAGTTTATATAAAAGCTTATATAAAGTGTTCTTTGGCTCTGTGGAGCACAGAGGGTATAAATACCTTGCCCATTACCCAAGTCCTCTGTTTAACTCTACTTTCAGTACATACTCCCCAAGTGATGTGGTCAGGCAGGTCATTGCCTGGTCCATGAATTAGGAATGGTCTTGTGCCACGTGTTGTCACTGCTCCCTGGCTTTTCATTTGCCTTGTTCATGAGGGGAGCCTGAAGCTAAATCAAAAGTGATATGACCATATTCTCTAGATTTTGCCTTTGTATCTTTTCTAAAATTTCCAGGTAAAGGCTCAAAGCCATTCCTCTAAGGCCTCCATGGATTCTGAGGCAGTTCATTCCATTCATGCTGGCAATTCCTTGCTTGCATATCATGACTGGTTTCCATTCCAGCTGTTCCTGTATATGTGGATAGAAAATGTGTCCTGTTGGTCATTTCCAAGGATAAGTTGCATCCTAGAGGCTGTATGCAGATGGAGCTGCACTTATTTTCTAGAGCCACCTGCTGTTAGGGTGACTTGAAACTAGGCTAATTACCTGGCAGACTACATTGCAGAGAGATTCTTTAATAAAAATGGAGAGGGTGACAAGGGATAGGCTCCTTGCTATTTTGGGACAAACTCTTCCCTCAGGCAGCAGATAACCATGGTGGTAAGGCTCCCAATCTATCATTTGGTTTGCTGTTTCTTGGCTGTAGTACTTAATTAACAGTTCTGGAACTGCTCTGTTTTCCAGAAATAGACTGTAAATCCATTAAATTAAACAATAAGGGCAGATGTGGGCAAAAATAAAAAGCCCATGCAAGTCAGAAATGAAAAATTAAGTTGTTTTGTCAGTCTTCAGGGGCCAGTGTGAGAATGTTATAAAACCTTCTGAAGCTTTTCTGTCTAGTGTTCAAGCAAGAGGGAAATGTTCCCGTGGATGCCAACATTTTTAGAACTGATGACTGCTATTTAAAAAAGCATTACTGACAGGACAAGGCAGAGTGGTTTGAAACTGAAAGAGGGTGGGTTTAGATTGGATATTAGGAAGAAATTCTTTAATTTGAGGGTGGTGAGGCCCTGGAACAGGTTTCCCAGAGAAGCTGTGGATGCCCCAGCCCTGGAAGTGTTCAAGGACAGCCTGAATGGGGCTCTGAGAAACCTGATCTAGTGGAAGGTGCCTCTGCCATGGGGTTGGAATTAGATGGTCTTTAATGTCCCTTCCAACCCAAACCATTCTAGGATGATCCTATGATTCTGTAATTACATAATTACTTTACTACATGAAAATAGTACAAATACTGTGAAAACTGAGTTAAAACAAAAATGTATTTTCTCTTCAAAATTGAATGGAGTTAATAATAATGCCCAACCCTATCTTGTGTAGATGGCAACCAACTGCAGAAGAATTTCTGAATAGTTGAAAGAGTGTGCTCATCTAAACTGTCACTCATGCTTTAAGATGGCCAGTGAAACCATTTTATTACTGCAGTTAGCTGGAAAGGGCACTGTTCTGCAAAAATCAGATAATGTACTTATTTCTAAAAGCCTGGGACAAAAGAGCCAGTTGAGATTTGCTGAGTAGTTGCAAGATGGCCATTAAATATAAATATTTTTAAAAACAATTTACTCTTTCCTAATGCTTTTAGAGCAGCATGTGGGAACAGAGTCTAAGTGCAACATCTTACTGCATTGGAAAGGACATGAGGAAGGTTACTGGGCTCCAGATTTAACTCTTCCATCTCACAATTGCTCATAACACTTTCTAACCTATATAAACTATGTGGGTTTGTAAAAAACTTACCCACCTTGCCTGGTGGGAACAATAAAAATTTGTATGTTAAAAACAGCTGGTGCCAATGATACACATTTTTCACATTTAATAATAAACACTTTAATGGTGAATTAAATGTTAAGTTTCCATTCTTAAAATTAAAACTTCCAGCAGAAACAAAACTTCTGTCTTTTGAACCTGGAGATGGAAAAGGGACTTGATTTGTGGGGCTGTATAATTGATATTTCCACATCTGGAGTTTTAGTAGTCATAGGTAGGTGTAGGAGCATCCATGGACAGCAGGGAGAGGGAACTCTGCAGACCTGAGACTCTAGGAACACGTGGTTTTATTGCAAGGGTCATGGGTAAAAGGGCCTTGCCTTCAGCCACCAGCCTCGGCTGAAGGGATGCCCCAAAGAGAGAGGGAGAGCCAGAGGGTAAGAGGGGTAAGAGAGAGTAAGGGGTAAGAGCGAGAGAGGTAAGAGAGAGAGGGTCCTTGTTACAATACCTTATGTCTCCTTTTGTGTTGAATATTCTTATTTACAGTGACCAACCGGCGCGAGATACAAAACCTACAGACTTTGCATACAGCCTGTGACAACTGCTCTATTACCATATCATTCTGTATTCTAAACTCTAAAGGCTACTTTCTTATCTGCCTTTTCCCTGATACCTTGGCAGGGCTACTCCCTTGGGTCCTTCAGTGTCCCTTTGTTTGCTATCACTCAACCCATCTCCAGTTAATCACCGTCTTCCTGCCTGCCATGCCTACATCTCAAAACTAGCTTTCATTTCTATTTCATTCACAGGTTTTATATTTTTAGAATCTCTTGCCAGGCAATCATATCTGTAAGCTTTTCCTGTCTCATCTTTCCCAACAGGTAGGATTAATTTGATCTAACTTAAGACATCCAAGTCTGCACCAAGCCCTTTAGGCTGCTTCTACTGTCAACAATAAAAGGCCCATCCATCCTGTGATTCACGTGGTCTTGCTTAGATGTCCATTTAAGGATGAGATGGATGAGCCCTCATGATTTGGCTATGTGGAACTTCAGAAAAAATGTGTTTGCTGGGAGGTCATCCCATGTTGATCACCATGGATTTATATCAAGGCTCCTTTCATGCAGTACTGCCATCAATAACACATCCTCAGCAAACCTGCAGATTATGTGAAACTGGGACAATGGCTGACACCCCAAACGGTCTGCTTCAACCCAAACCAACCACGATCCAAGGAGAAATACAAGTTTCTTCACCTGGGAAGAATAACCAGTACAGGATAGCAGAACAGGTGAGGAGAGGACTGGCAGGGCAGAGTCCTGTTGGAAATGGGCTCCCAGGGGATGCCTGGCTGAATCCAAGCCAGAGGTGCACTCTCATCACAGAGCAGACAAAACACACACTGAGCACTACTCACAGACCAGCACACGGAGGGCCTATTTTGCTCTTCTCTGCTCAGATCTGGTGAGGCCATATTTAGGATACAGCCCAGTTTTGGCACAACCAGTACAGAAGGGATGTGGAGAAACTGGAACTGGTCCACTGGAGGGGTGCCAAACTGGTTACCCAGAGAACATGACCTTCACGGAGGGTGGAGGAAGCAGGGCTTGTCAGTCTGGCACAGAGGAATATAAGTGTGGTCTACATGCAGCCTGTGACTGCTTGAAGAGAGTTACATAGATAATGGAGTTAAACTTTCTCAGTAACGCCAAATAATGTAAATAGGGACAATGGCCATAAAATGCTGCTTCATGGCTCAGACTGGACATTAATAAAAAATTCACCCTGAGGGTTGGAACTGATTACCCAGGGGAGCAGCTGAACCCCTGTTTTTGAAAGTTGTCAAGTCCTTAAATCCATGGCTGGACTGCTCCAGTGCTGGTAAAAGCCCAGCTTTGAGCACAAGGATGGACTTCCCAACTAACACACTAGCCTGAAAATATAGCTGGGGCAAGACACTGCTTTTCACCCCAACCCATGTCATCCTCCCTGGAGTCAACAAAACTCCTTAGAGCTGGGATAAGTGCTTGAACTGATGGTGGAAAATCAGGATTTGTGGGGGACAAACTGCTGACACATACAGTTCACAGGAAGATACGAGGAGCAATGGATGACTGTGTGCAGGCTTCTGCCTGTAACACTCAAAACAGTCCCAGAATTCATTATTATATGTACTACCATCATCTCTGGAATGTGTCCAAGCCCTTCAATTCTCTATTAGTAACAATAAATAGCAATTCTCATCCAGAACTACGGAGAGGCGGTTCTGAACAAGGTGATCTGAGTTCCCTCTCAGCCCCTGTGACTCCCCATGTAACCTGAGACACGTTAAACTGATTTTTGCAGCAGTTTAACATTATTTTTAAAGTAACAGAGTTTCTTCTAAAACCACAGATTAAATTCACTGCTAAGAAAACCCATTTTCTTTGATTTTTCTTAACATTTATTACATACTTAGAGTAAATTTATTGTGTCTGGCATTTGAAAGAAGAGAAATTTAACTTTCAGTAAGAATAAAAATATAGTTCCCAAAGGCAACTGCATGAAGAATCATAAGGCACAGCTAAGGTTTGTTTAGAGACAGGACTCACTTCTTCTCCTCCTGAGAGTGTGACCAGACAGGCTTGCGCTTCTGAACAAAGGCTTCAATGCCTTCCTGCCCATCTCTCAAAGTCAAATTATCTACCATGACCTTAGTAGTTATTTTGTAAGCAGTGTCGATGTCCTGGGTTATCTGTCTGTAAAAGGTGGCCTTCCCCAAGGCCAAGACGGATTTGCTGCTTTCACAGATCTTCTGAGAGATTTTCATGGTCTCTTCTTCCAGCTTGTCTTCTGGTACCACCTTGCTGACGAGCCCATGCATTAAGGCTTCGTGGGCAGAGAGAGGTTCACCCGTGAAAAGCATCTCCAGAGCCACCTGAACAAGGAAAAATACTGTATTAAGTCAACCCAACTGCCTCAGTGCTTTGCTTTGTTTGGGGAGTTTCAGCCTCTTCCTTCAAGTACAAGTTATTCTTTTCACAAATGATTTAAATCTTTTGGTCTTTAAAACTGCCAAGGATCTGTTAAGAGGTCTCAGCAAAGAGAAGGACTGGGTCTAAAGCTGGTCTCTTCAAACCTGCTGCCTGCTGATTCCAGCTATCCTAGGCTGACACCCCTGGGTTTCTCTTCAAAAGCTCACAGTCTCTACAGTGATTGCTGTAGGAATTAAAAGAGAAGGTGGATCATCTACAAAGTCAAATTACTGAACTTGGTATTTTAAGCTGGTCATATGTGCAGTCTTGGAAAACACCTGTCCTAGTTTTAAGTTTAGTATGGGTGGTTTTAAATATGGCCTTTTTATAGCCACATTATTTCAGACTCCTGCTGCTTTCAGCATCTGGTGCTTGAGGCTTGAAACTAAAAATCCCCCAAATAATCAGTGACTATTCAATGTTATGTATCAATAAAGATTGTTTTCTGAGACTCCTGATGCAATTGACCACTACCTGAATCATAAAAGCTTATTATCCTCATTAGCATCTTTGCTCTGGTGGCTACGAGCAATGGCAACACTTCTTTTGTTAAAAGGCAAAAATCAGCAATTCTGGGAACTGTAGGGAATGTTCTTATTGCTTTGAAAAGTGGCACAGAGAAAAGTATTTCCCACACGTTTTAAAAAGGTAATCCTACAGCCCAGAATTACTAATTCAGAAATAGCTACAACTGCACACAAGAGCAGACTTGGAAAAATCCCCCATGGACTCTGTTTGAACAGGATGTCCCTGCAGATGGGAAATTTCAAGCTGAAGCTCTTATCCAGCAATGGGATGTGTGCAGTTCAGTCACTGCATCTCAGCAGAACCCTGCCGGGCTTGGACTGTCTGTATGCATGAATCTAACTGGATCAGAACTTAAAACTTCTATTCTCAGTTATGGAAGCTTTATAGATTGTACTATTTTTTACGCTGTGAGAGATGTGCAGCCCCAATCAGTAGGACATAAAAGAGGAGGGGTTTAGATGCTATTTAAAGCATCTTGATCCACAGCCAGGCAGATCCTGCTGGCAGTGAAATGTCATTGCCTGGCAAGAATTGATGCCTCGGTGGGATTGTTATCCTGAACTTGAAGGGGTTTCCTCCTCAGGGGAGAACATCATTGGCTAAAGCCCTGAACTGTCTGCTGGAAAGGAAAGGGATTGCTGAGCTGCTGGGATGAGCTCGTGCTGGTTGGAATCACATCAGTAGGAAACTGCCTTTCCTAAACAGGAGTTCACCCTTTATTATTTTTCCCAGTCCAAGGAGTTATGGAGATGCCTTTTGAAATAAAGTATTTTGAATGTTGCACCACAGGAAAATAAAGTTCAGGCAATGGAACTAAAACTCCTAACGAGGGAACCAACTTTTTGCAAAATTGTGAGGAATATCTGGAAAGGAAGCTTACCTTTCTTGGAAGAGATCTACCCAAGGCCACACCTGGTGTGGAGCAGAACAGCCCAATGTTTACTCCAGGAGTAGCAAACTGAGATTTCTCACTTGCCACTGCGATGTCACAGCTTGCCACGAGCTGGCAGCCAGCTGCTGTAGCCAAGCCATTTACTTTGGCAATCACTGGCACTGGAAGTTTCTGGATTAAAGTCATAACCTGCATGCACAAAAGACAGTGGTCAGTATGGAAATTCGGGAAAACATAATCCTGTTTTGGAAGTCATCAAAAGTACCTTCCTCTCTATTCACCAAAAAAACCCCGAACTGCTGGATCTTGGCTCTTTTTTGATGAAAGGATGAAGAAGGCCCTGTAGCTTTCACACATGGCTTTTACAAAATTCCTTAAATATGGGCTCAGCAATGTCTTAGAGATCATTAGTACTGGAGGAACTAGAAAAAAGCTTTCAAAGTACTCACTGTTGTCACACTGAGAAGGAGTAGGGGTTAAATTCTAGCTCCACCACTATCAGAGGGGATTTTGCCATTCTCTCCAAAGGCTCCAGGATTCACTTTAACTTCTCCACCCCCCTGACCTGTGTCTTTAACAAGAACTCCGACAACCAGTGAGTCAGATCTTACTTTCACATTGCTTACTTGATGTTTAAGCAAATCCTGAACTTTTAATTAAACAAATGCAGGGAAAGATTTGATCACAAGTGATTTGAAGGTGATTATCCCGAGACTTCTACAAAAGACATTGCTCAAATACTCAGCTGCAAGGAATACTGGCTAAACTAAGGAATACACCCTGACTGTGCCCATTGTTGGAGACATGCACATTGGCATTTTAGCCCTTTTATTTACACGTAGAGAAATCCAGGGAAAACATAATTGCATCGGGATCAGGAACTGAAACAGCAGAGCAGCAAAAATCAAGGAATCTGAAGGAATAATCTGTGCTTTAGCAAGCAGATGACCAATGCTGTCCCTCCTTAAGCCAACACTTGCTCTTAACACCAGGCAAAGGCAGAGGCACTCAAGAAGAACTGCTTACCTCTGCACATAATTCAAACACTTGGGAATGATGCTTCACATCATCTTCACTTGACAGTTCCTTTAAATCATGGCCGGAACTAAATACAGGTCCTTCAGCTGCAAAGAATTTCAGGAAAAGTCAGTCTGTAGTAATGAAGAAAACAGGGGCTGCAGCATATCAGTGTCCCAGCTAAAGGGATGTCAATGACATATAAATGTTCAAAAAGGAGTTTGGGGAGGGAGTTTTGAGCACAATTCCAAAATACCGCCTTCTAGGTTTTTGTGGCAACTTTAAATTGCTGCAATGCAACATTTAAGCACAGTAACACCCATTATCACTTTTCAAGGTCCCATTTCACTTCCATTACACTTAACTCAGTTAGAAAGAATGCACTTCACACCTCTGAGCCCAGTTTTGTGTAAGGATGTTCAAAACAGCCCCTCAATACAGCCAAACTTATCAGCTGGAGCAAGGCTGGAGTGCTCTGCTCTCAGACTGATAAATATACTTAGTCCCTATTTACTGTACCCAGAATTAATTATTAACTTTTGCTAAATAAGCATCAATATTTTTTCTGTCATGGTGTTGAAGGTCACAATGGAAAAATAAATAAAGAAAAAAGGTTATTCTGCTACAGGAGAACCAGAAGGGTTGTTGGAGTGTCTTCTCCACTACTAAACTGTCATCTAGAGAACCCCCAAAAGTATGTTCAGGGTTTGGGCAGCAAAAGAGGTTTCTGTGGAACTAAACTTTGGATTTGCTAAGATCAAAACACTCTGTACAGGTACACAATCTTTACAACAGTTTTCCTTTGTCATGTGACTACCTGCCATTCAAATGAACCAGAGTGATGCTTTCCAGTCCTTCAGAACTTCTCAGATATTTGTATGGATCTGGCATTTCCAGCTACACCTATGCAGACCAAACCTTACCTATGGATTTGTTTCTTATGAATCAGATTACTAAGACACAATCTATCCAGAAATACCCACACAACTGTCAGTCAACTCATGGGGTTGGCAATATAAATCTGGAGATTATTTACATCTGCATTTGAACCTCATTGAAGAATCAGCTGCAAAGTCTGTGTTAAAGGCCCAAAGCATTCTCTGTGGAATCTTTTATTTTCTTGAAATTTCTTCTTTTGCATTTTACTCAGCAGGGGAATCAGAAGTAAACAGGAACATGCAATTTCTAAAACACCAAATGCAATTGTGCTCACAAACTCCCAGAGCACTGCATTCCCAACACCTCAGTGTTTTGCAAAATTTCTAACTGCTGTTTGAAATGAGGAATATGTATATTTAAACTCATCCCTGTGAAATCAGGTCTCTTCCACTCTTGTGTGTGTGCCCTAACACAGAGTTTTCCCCTACGTATAGGAAACAGCATGATCGTAAATTAATAAACCAATTTATCTGAGATGTTTGGAAGGGGGGCAAAGGAAGGCTATCTTAAAATAGCAGAGGAAAAAAAGATGGCTTAAGTACGGCTCAAGTTTCAGCACCTTTAAGAACACTACAGCTTAATGTGTAAATGGAAGGAAACTGTAACAGGCTCTGAGAGAGGCTGTTTTACATCCGTGGGTCATGGGTGTCTGTGGTATTGATATTGTGACGTCTCCTTCACTGGAGTGTTTCTAAAGTAGTTCTGACAAACCATTGGCAACGATGAAGCTGATCCTGGCTCAGAGCAGGGAAACAGAGCACTGGATTTACAGAAACGCTGTTTTTTACTACAGTCTGTACCTGACAACAGGGCAACAGGTGCCATCCTAGCTTTGCCCGTTCCTGCACAAAACTCCTATGTGTGGATGTTAATGCTTTACTTTGATAACTCTTAGAACTTTTTTTTTTTGGCTTTTGTTCTGTTCAAAGTGTTCATTACATACAATCTTAAAACCAATTAACCCTAACCCTAAAAAGCCGAGGCGTACACATTCTCATACCCCGACTGAAATGCTGACGTTTTGAAACGTGTTAATGCTTAGACACGCTGGCTAAAACCAAAGGCGTAACAAAACCCCAGTCAATGGTTAATACCGAGTTAGGAATGAGGAATTAAGTACAGGACAGGGGAAGCTGGGGTGAGTATAGAGGAAGACGGGTGCAGCCACCCACGGGAGACCAGGGGGGCATTGGGGAATCGCCCAGGTCCCTTCCTGCCCCGTTTCCCGAAGCTCCCAGCGAGGTTTGTGTTTCGGCTCCGCGCTGCGCGGCGTGTGCCCCGCCCGCCCGCTCGGGTGCCGCGGTACCCGCGATGACGATGACGCGGAGCTCCCGGCTCTTGACGTCGTGCAGCAGGTCCCTCCGCAGGCTCTGCAGCATGGGCAGCGACAGCGCGTTCCGCCGCCGCGGGTTGTTCAGGACGATGGTGCTGCAAAACCCGTGAAACACAGCGGGGTTACGGTCACCGAGCTCCGAACGCGGCCGCGTCCCGGAGCCCCCGGCGCCCCCGCTCACCGCACGCCCCCCGCCTGCCGCCGCTCCGTCAGCGGCTCCGCCGGCGGGGCCTGCCCGGCTCCCGCGGCCGCGGCGCTGCTGAAGGCGGCCCTGAGGGGCCTCGGCAGCGGGCACAGCCGGGCCGCCATCGCTGCGGGCTCGGGCGGGGGCGGAGCGCGCCGGGCGGGCGGAGCGCCGCGGCACCGGGGCTCGCAGCGCGGCCCGCGGCCTGGGGGGCTGCCGGGGCACAGGATCGCAGAATCGATCCGGTTAGAAAAAACCGCTGAGATCATCGAGTCCGACCTGTGACCAAACACCACCTTGTCAACCAGACCATGGTACTGAGCGCCACATCCAGGCTTTCCTAAAACAGCTCCAGGGACGGTGACTCCACCACCTCCCCGGACGGCCCCAGTGTCCAGTCACTCTTTCTATGAAGAAATTCTTCCCCATGTGCAACCCAAGCGGCTACTGTCACAGCTTAAGATCATGTCCTCTTGTCGCTGGTTGCCTGGAAGATGAGCCTGACACCCACCTGGCTACAACCCCTGTCACGGAGTTGTAGAGAGTGAAAAGGTCCCAAGTATCCTTTTCTCCAGGCTGAGTCCCCCAGCTCCCTCAGCTGCTCCTCGCAGGACTTGTGCTCCAGCCCCTTCCCCGGCTCCATCGCCCTTCTCTGGACACGCTCCAGCCCTCAATGCCCTTCCTGAGCTGAGAGGCCAGAACTGGGCCCAGCACTCGAGGTGTGGATCACCAGTGCCCACTTCCCTGGTGCTGCTGGACAAGTTATTCCTGGCACAGACCATCCACACAGAGCCTCCCTCGGTCCTGCTCTGACCTGACTCGTGCACTGGAAAGCCTGGGTGGGCAGTGGTATCATTAACGAGTAGCTGGAATGTTGTAGAGCACTCAGAAATGTGATAATTTCTTCAGATTCCACTGAGACTTGCATCTGTGACTATGGGATGAAGATTAGGACTGTGCTGAGTGAACTTGTCAGTGGCACCTGGGGTGGGATCTGTCATGACAGCGAGGACAGTGGTGCCATGCCGAGAAAAGGACATCACTTTGAGGTCCAGAGTAACTGGCATGAGATGAAATTCAGTTCTGCAGGGCTACTTGGGAGCTAAGAAGATCATTCACTGGGAACTCATCATCTAGACATTGTCATGGGAAAGGCCTTGTGTGTTCTAATTGGTTCTACAGAGTCAGTCTGTAGTCCAAATGATGCTTTCAAGAAGAAAAAAAAAAGGCAAATGTGATTTAAGAGATGGTTTGGTGATTTTAAACTTCAAATGTAATTTAAAAATTCAGAGTGTTTTAGGGACTTACAGGTACATTCACAGTCCTCTTGAGTATTGCTTATGCTTCTGGTCACCTGTGCTCCAGAAGTCAAACGAAAAGAGGGGCAGTCATGTGGCTGAGGCAGCTAGGGAACAATCTCATCCGCCAGGAGATGCTGACAGGCCAAAAGACCAAGCAGCCTTTTTCCAAATGATACAGGTACCCTAAAATGGAATAGATTTATGTCCAGCATGTGCTCCTTGTAAATGTAAATCTGTGCTCCTGCTTCCTGATCTCCCTGTTCTCGTGAGTTGTTGCAAAGTACGTGTAGGTTCCCAGATGCGTCTCCAGTTTTCATCAGTGTTTGTTGAACCCCTGCAGCTTTTTTGACTGCAGTGGTAATTGAGGCTTCTCAGTTGTGAGCATCAGCCTCATAAAGGAACCATTTGAATCTTGTGTTTAGCAATATATTTACTTACACAGGTATTAACAGCTTAGTGTGGGGATGCACTTTCTGCTTACAGATTTTATGTTGCCTAACACAATGACCCCTCGGATCCCTGGGCTTTGTGGCTCTACAGTAAGAGGCACAATGGGTTTATGTACATTTACGTACATTTTTCAGTGTTGAAGGTCACTGTCAGACCTGAGAGCCAATTCTGCTCTGGGCTTTCCCCACATGACCATTTTCTTTTTCTCAGGGTTGTTTGTACCTCATGGTCATTCACTGAAAAGTTCTTCCAAAATTTACTTTTAATATGCAGTAGAAATTTGTAGAAAAAAAATCCCATTTAGAAGCAAATGAGATCATCTTATACCGATCTCAGCAGTTTCAAAGTCCCTGCTTGGTGTGGCAAAGGCCACACACTGAGAACACAATGCGTGTGCTTGCTCTGGGAGGAGTTCCCAATTCCCTGAAACTCTGATCACTGACCTCGTTCAAACTTGTGAATACCACCTGATTTTTTTCTTCCAATTCCTTCTCTTTCTCCATCTGCTCGTCCCTTTTCTGTCCATCCCCAAGGAAAGAGTATTTTTGGGGTCTTCTCCAAAAACCTTATTTTTTATACAGTGTTTCCAGCTCTCTGGAAATTCAGTTCTTTTTAACTTTGATTGACAACCTCATGTTTCCTTTCACACCCACCCCCATTACAGATTGTTTTTTGGCTGCAGCTTCCCCAATGCATTTAGCAGACCTGCTGCTGCCTTCTCTGAGAAAGTACCGAAAAACTTTCTGATTTCAGTCAGATTTCCTTTTCATAGCATTTGCCAGCAGCACTGTGGTTATGGCTCAGCTCACAGTTTCAACGGGAGACAGCCAGAAGCCAGGATTGCAAGTACCAGACAGGGCTTTTCTAACCTTTAGCTGTATTGATCCTCATAAAAAATAAAAAGGGAAACGACAAAGGACATGACCTGACTTCATCCTTAGATCATTACAGAAACTATCAGGGTATCACACTGTACAGGAAAAAATGTTTTGAGATTCAAGTGTGCTTAGCTGCTGTAAAGCCCCATGTGCTCTCCACTGTGGTGTTGCTAGATAGCATGCATGGACAATAAAGATACAGGATCCCTTCCTTTATGAAGCACAGGTATTTATATGGGTCTTTATTTCCTTGGCTTTCAGCAAGCCCAGATGGGATATGAATCTTGCAGGAGCACCTGCTGCTGTAAATAGCAGGTCCACCCAGGGCAAAGGCAGGTCTTGTTGGGATGCAGCTGAAATGTAAAATACATCCACATACACGTATGTAAATTAGTAAATCTATCCAAAAAGACATTTCTATTAATTGGAATGCTATGATGAAAACTTGGGACTGTTTCATGGAACACGAGGCAGACATATCCTTAGCAGAGTTTCATGTAAATTATCTCTTGTCAAACGTTGGCATTCCCAGAGGATCTTGTGACCTGATTTCAACACTGCTGAAGGCATTTAAATCCCACTGGGAGCCAGAGGGGTTTGGCACCTTTAGAACTCAAAGACTGCTTAATTCTGCTCAGGTGTGTAGTAGTTCCAGGATAACAGGGAGAGCAAGGTCTTGTTCTTGCACCCAGGCCAAGGAAAATCATTTATTTCCCTGCTTTGTAAATTCTGCTAGCAAAGGGATAGACTAGTGCATCATGGTTTCTCTGATGTGGAACCCTCCAGGACTGACTAAAGAACAGATGAAAAAGGATTTTTCATTTCTTTTTTCCATTTAGCAAGGATTCTGAGCTGACTTCCAGCACCACAGGATGGGTGCTGTCTGTGTAACATTTTTATTGTGTCGTTAGACAATTTATGTTTTCTATATTGCTATTAGGATTTAAATAGCACAGAAACTTCAGGAAAATAATTGTTCTGGGGTTTTCTAAGGGCATGAAACCCCTTTAGTCTGTCCACACCTCGAATTCCCATGATTCTGCTACCAAACCTCCTTTGAGTCCTAGCCCTGGGTTTTGTTCTTTGAAAAGTCTGAGAAAGGTAATTTATTTATCATCCTTCTCTTTGTAGAGGCTCTAATTACTAATTATGTAGCAATTAAAAATCAGTTATAGGATTAATTTATAGGAGGCTAACAGTTTTTAGCATGTACTTTAAAAGAAGAATATTGATTATTCTGCTAAAAGAGAGGATTTGAATCCAGTTTTAACTCCATGACTGCCATTGAGAATTAGCAGCAGCCTGTGAACCAGGCTAATCACTTGCCAGTCAGGCCCAGATCAGGTCCTTCCCCGGCTGCCTCCTGCCCTTACATTTAGCATGCCTTCAGCAAACAATCCAGTGTCCTGTTTGCTCTTGACATTAAACATGAAGCTCCCAGAGTCACTTCTGCTGCAATGTTTTGCAGTTACAGCTCAGAGCTGTTTCCCAGACACTGTGTGGCAGCACTGCTCCGTGTAATGGGTGCTGCTTATTTTCCCTTCCGCTTGTGAACCAGGTGATCGACCAAAGCCCTTTTGTCACTACACCCATTCCTGCTCCTCTCCATTTGCTGTCTTTCTCTTATCCTCCCCACACTCATCTTTTATCCTATATTGTCCTCACTGTTAAAGTGATTCATATTTCCCTGGCGTTAACATTAGATTTTTTTTTTTTTTTAATTTTTTTGGTATGTGAGATTCTAAAAATGTGAACAATGACCAGAATTATAAAATATGTGAGGCTATAACAGACTTGGAAAAAAGGTGATATTTACTCCTTGCCTCATAGGATCTAACCGTAGGTTCCCAAGGTAGATAGGCTCCCTACACAATCAGTAGAGACGTTCTCTCCCCCGCAGGGCTGAGCAGTGTCTAAATTAGCTGTCAGTGCCTCTCCAGGCTCCCCCTGCTCTCCGTTCATTGCAGTGTCCGGGTTTAACCCCAGCTGGCGACTCAGCCCCGCGCAGCCGCTCGCTCACTTCCCCCAACAGCATCAGGGAGAGAGTCAGGAGAGTAAAACTGAGGAAAGTCATGGCTTGACATAAAGACAGTTCAGTTGGTAAAGCAGAAATGGTGAACACAGGCAAAGCCAAACAAGAAATTCATTCCCCAGTTCCCATGGGCAGGCGGGTGTTCAGCTATGCCCAGGACAGAGGGCTCTGCCTAATGTGACTTGAGAAGACAAACGCCACCACCACTCAAAATGTTCTCCCCTTCCTTCTTTGCAGTTTTACATGCCAGTCATGACCCCATATAGTCTGAGGTATCTCTGGGGTCAGTTGGGGTCAGCTGTCCTGGCTGTGTCCCCTCCCAGCTCCTCGGGCACCCCTGGTCTCCTCTTTGGTGGGGTGGGGCGAGGAGCGCTAAAGGCCTTGACCGTGTGTAAGCCTTTCCCAACGCTAACAAAAACATCCCTGATCTATCAAAACTAATTCCAACACAAATCCAAACCAGCCCCATACCGGGCACTGTGAAGAAAACCAGCTCTGCCCCAGCCCAAATCATCAGCAGGGAACCAAGGCAGGCTGGTCTGATGCCTCTTGCAGGGCATGTGAACTTTCCTCTCATCCACATGAAAGGTACAAATACTGACCGAAGCCCAGGGACCTCAGTGGAAGAAGGGAGTACCAGAATCCTCTCGGCCAAATAATCCTCTAACTGTCTTAGAATTCGCTTACAGATGTCAGTGCCTCTCTGCTGTGGTTACAGACAAAAACATCGCTGTAAATGAAGACGTAAATTGTAGCTACTGTTTGGGGCAAAGAGCAAAAGTTTGCCTAAAGTTGTCCATACTTGTGAACACCCTCTATTGTGGCCTGGTTTTGCTACAAGCTCCTTCTGCAAATGACAGTTCTCCCCACAAAATTGCACACTCTACCCAGCTTGTCCCTGACTCTGCTAGTAACTACTTTACCGTAGCAAAATACATTGAATTTTCTGGACTCTTCTGGTTCACCTGTTTTCTACCCCTTGGCCAATTTTCAACTAGTTTCATTTTCTTTCAATCCTTTTCATCTCATTACAACCATCATATTAGAACCAGGGGAAATATTCATTTTTTCAATTAAATTGGATTTTTATCCAATAAGAACACCAGACTCTTACAAATGAGCACGAGAGTGACAGAACCCTAATAGTTAATGGTTCCTTGGCACCACCAACATCAGAAGCTCCACAGGGATAACACAGACAACATCCACCTTAGGTAGAAATGTTTATGAAGTCCCAGAAAAAATTAGTTCAGTCAGAAGCTGAAACCAATCATGTCCACACCACTCTGGGGCAGCAGGAAGAGAACAGGGAGGGTTTTATGTGTCCTTGCAACATTCCTTGCAAGGGTCTTCACACAAAACGCTTCTCATTACTGTGTTGGTGGTGACTTACATAGCTCAATGGTGTGTATTTTACCTTATCTTACATCTTATCTCCCGGGGCTGTGTCAGACGTGGCAGCCAGAAGGCAGGACAAGGAGCCACCGGGGAAGCTGCCAACTGCTTGTGTGCATTTTCTTTCTGGAAGGAAATGCCGGGCTGCAGGTTGGGCTCAGACCATCCAGCTGGCCCCGATACTCTCACCACACACTTTCATCTTATCAAGGCCACACATGTTAAATTCACAGTGTGTTGGCACAAAGGAAGGAGTGATGGCCTGATCCAACACAGCTGTCTGATTTTGTGGAGAAACATCCTGTAACTCTCTGTGTCAAAGTGCTCGTGGTTCCTGTTTCCAAGCAGAGGAAGCAGTAATACATAATGAGCAAAGAAAATTATTCTGTGTTTAGGAACTACTAACCCACCAATGAAAAGGGTCATTTTTATAATCAATTATTTTAGTTTTGAAGGAAAAAGAAAAAGCTTCAGGAAATTATGTCTGCCAGTCCCCTGGATCTGTCAAGGAGATTGGAAGAGACGTTAAAAGTTGCAGGAAAAGTATTGCTGAACTAACAGACAGAAATGAATTCTTGTCCTGAGGAAAAGGCTGCAGCACAGGGTTGTCGCTACAGGACACGAAATGAAGGACACGCACACAGTCAGTCGTCAGGGCAAAAAGAGAGAGATTTATTTTTCTACATCGATTTATATAGATTTTGGATAATGACCATGGATTGGAGGATGAAGGTTGCCACCTCTCCAACCACACTGGTCAAACTAGAAGTCCATCAATTGTCCCTCCTCCAGAGAGGAATGTAAACATCACTTTGTTTACATGACAATCTGTGAGAAACTCCACTACAAAAATGCAAACATCAGAAGGCTGAAAAAAGTCAGGGCGACACAGGCTCAGTGATGCTCTCTCTGGTATCACCTCCTGACCAGTCCATGGTGTGCCCGTTGATACACAGCATCAGAGCCAGCCCTGCTCTCACCCAGCCAGGAGCTATGGGCTGTGGGAGGGAGCTGAGACACGGGCTGTTTGTGTTTGTGCCACACAGACACACTGGAGACAGGATTTACATACGTGGGGAACTTCAGGTTACTGTGACAGAGCATGACAGAATTAAAATTAGCTGTAAACAGTGTTTACTAGTCCTGTAGCTGAAGAAAGAACCCGAGTTGATTGGATTAAAATCCCTGACACTCCCTGTCGCTTGCCCTCCTGCTTCCCCCCATTCCTTTCAGTCCTCTTGAGGAAATGTGCTGTGGTGGGAAGAGTGCAGGCTTTTGGCAGGTCAAACACAGCAGTGCCCAGTCAAGTCTGTGGCTCTTCTCTAATTTGAGGTGGTAATTTGGGTCTCCAGTCTCTGTCTGGCCTTTGGTGTTCTTAGGAGAGGTGGATACTTAAGGTCACTGAGAACTCCAGCCTGGTGTTAAATGTAGCAGGAGACATACAGTCTGATCCTATTTCCTGGAAACCAGGCTAAAATAACCTTCACAATCTTGTTAAACTCCTACATTTAAAATTATGCCGTTGTTTTTATGAACAGCCTCCTGCATAACAGCAATGCTACAGTGAACTAGAGATTTTCATCATTATTCATCTATTTTATTGAAAGCTGAACCAATTAGTACTGGAAAGATTCTTAATATGGCAATGGACTTATCAATTATCATGAACATTTTAATGAACTAATCCCATTAGTGGTTTTTTAGAGTTCCATTTATTTCAAACAGCTAACTGACTAGTTTATCTTTGTTTTTATTTTCACTTTTTCATTCCACTTGTATAAGAAATTTGGGCTTGGGCTTCACAAGACAGCAGGAGAGACGTACATGCTGATTTCTCCCTCTCTTCTCATCAGAGGCAAGGAAATCAAATGCTTCCTCGATTTACATCCTGCTTAATCCCACTGACATTAATTTACTTAAATCTGGGTACATGATTTGTTCAATTAGATCTGTACAGTATGCAAAATATGAGGGTTTGGCTAGGTCTCTTTGAAATAATGTAGTTTAATTTATCACTTATTTTTAAACATGACCACCTGCTTTTCTCCTTCATCAGTGTTTATATGCGTAGTTCTGGAGGAGGCAAAAGAAGACCATTCCTAATAGTAAATTTATTTAAATTTGGACTTCAATGATCCTTGTGGGTCCCTCTGAACTCAGCATATTCTATGATTCTATGATTGTATTTTTTATTTTTATTTTTATTTTTTAAATTTCTCCTTGTTTCAGGAGTACCTTTTGTGCCTGGCATGTTCAGCTCTAGGAACCTGGGTGCCTCAGCTGACACTACTATTCCCAGCAGGAAACCTTCAGGGAGATGAACAGCACCTATTTGGACATCTGAGATAAATGAAATAGGATTACATGAATTAATTGCAGCTGTGAAGTTTTTCAAGTCCTTCACGTTTTTCATGAACATACAGATTTGGTTGTTGACAGTGGCACAAGGTTTCATTTGAGTTGCTTAGGATGGAAGGTAAGGCAGCTGAATCCCAGTTCAGTTTGAAGCTGGTGGCTGGATTCTTACAGATTTCACTGTCATCAGGTTTCCATCTGCCAGTTTGCTGGACCTGGCACAGCAATTTTCAAGCATTGACACTAGTGGCAACTCATGACAGTTCACGTAAGACCTACTTTCAGCTTTGGGACATGAAGTGCCATCCAAACTGGACTAGATGATATTCAAGGTCCTTTCCAACCAAGACATTCTGTGATTCTGTGATAATATCATCTGTACAATCTCGGTGCCACAACAGTACAAAAATAATTTAGACAGCACCTTGAATCCCCAGTGCTCCCAAAATTACAGAGGTACATAATTGCACAGCTTTTTGGTACTGGAAGACCAACTACTTTTCTTCAGTGCACATTAGCACTAATCAGTTGTCTAGATTTGGACCAATCCATAGAAGTGAAATTACAGGGACATTAGGAAGGTAAATCATGTTTATTACACCAGTGCCTAAGGCTGAGAAAGTACAAAGCTCTCCCTAGCAGACACTGTGCTCTCTGCTCCAAAAAAGCTCAGAGCTGGAGAAAAGCAGATTAATATGTTTGTAAAGTGAAGGTTGTAATATGAGAGCAAGCACGTAGTACCTTGGTAATGTAAGAGTCAGTTTGAGAATACAGACAGAGGAGAGAAAGGAGAAGAGACACTGAAAAGAGGATTGTTGGAGTATCAGTCCCAGGAGTGGAATGAAGCTGATGGAAGATATTCTGAGCACAGGGGCTGGAACAAACAACCAGTGAATGTGGGTGAATGTTGAGCCAGCACTGCAGAGTGACTCTGGGGGTGGCTGTCACTCCTGCCTTGACAGCTGCTCTCATGGCTTGCTTCTATCCCATCTGAGACCTGGTTCCCCCAGGAATGGGGATTGTTCTCAGGATAGGTGTGTGCCAAAGCATCTATAGTTAATGTATTTTTTTTCCCCTGAAGTTCCTTTTTAAGCAGATTTAAGGAGTGAAACACACAGAGTACACCGAGGGACATTTGCCACATTATGTTGGAAATACTGCCCCAGATCTCAAGTTTAGGAACCAAAGATCAGTATCCACATATTAAACTGGAGCAAGTCTAATGCTGGTTTGAAATGAGAACTGGCTGCTCACAGCCCCATTGATGAGATGTGTTGATGCTCCCTTGTTTCTTCACTCTATCAGCTCTAGGCCACCTCAGGATTTGACCTGTGCTGAGGGAATTCTCCTGTAACACACTGAGCTCTCTGTCAGTTTCTTCCATCTGCTCAAGCAGGGATTAGAATTTGTCTCGAGGAATCACCATTTTCTTTTTATAGCTTCACACTGATTCACCATGGGAAGGGGTTCAGCTATGAGGAACATTGCAGGCTCTGAATTACATCCTGCTCAGCTGCACACCTACAGCTTCCACTCATTTGTAAAAAAAAGACTAACATGCATCCAGGAGGGTAATTTGGTTCCTGTTATTAGACCTGCATGGCTTGATATTACTCAGAAATAGTTTCTGGCTTTTGGATACCTGTTATTATCATTAGAAGTCTTTTTTACTCTTTGTAGGAAGAGGCAGGCTTTAGATGAAGAATAATTATCCATATCCTCAAGTTCTACTGTTCCCTTTCCAGTTATTCCCAAACATGACAACTGCAACAACAACAACAACAACAACAACAACAAGCCAGTCTCCTTTTCTTTGTATGTGCAGGTACTTTGTAGCTGCATTCTGTCCAAGATTACAAATATACAGAAAAATGTGGAGGGTTTTTTTGACCTATTTCTTTGATCCATTTCCCATCTCCCAAAAGGAAATCAAGCAATGTCCGATACTGCAATAAAAACTATAAAGAACAAAGTATTACTTTAATGCATTTTTAAAAGTGGACTTACCTAAGAAGTTTAGGTGCAGTTGATCCAGCTGGGGGTAGGAGAATGCAGTGGATGAGCCCATCTCAGTGTTCCTTCCAGTTGTTTTCTGTGATAATGTGATTGGGAAGAGGATAATTATCAGCAATATCCAGTGTGAACACAGGAGCAGATTTGGAGTGCTGCCTGATTGCAAGGTATTTGTCTGACACTCATTGTCATTGCATGAGAATGCTTTAATAAGCATTGAAAATTTTCAGTTACATGGACCATCTCTGGCAAAAATAGACTGATGTTTTGTGTTCTGTATAAATGCCGAGTGTTTAACACATGGATATGCAATGCTACCAGCTGAAAACACTAAAACCTGTAAGTCCTTGATTCTTATTTGCAACAGAAATACCAAGAATCTTTCAGTTTTAAGATTCTTTAAGAATCTTTAATGTAAACCCTTTCTTTTCAGTATGGATGAACAATATCAAAGGGTGCTTTTTCTTTTCAAAAATAGATAACAACCTGATAATCATGAAAAGGACTAAATGAGCCTGATCTTCTCCACACTTCTTCTACAAATGCAGGTCCTACTCTGGCACCTGAACAGCTGAGTAGGAGGTAAGTGAATATTTAAAGACTAGATACCACACAGAGCAGATTCCTGTTTGGTTCTTGTACTAGTTTATACTCAGTTCTTAGCACTTCAGATTATATTTTCCAAACACTTTACTTCTCTCCATTTACTTCATCAAAGTCATTCAAATCTGGATTTTAAACCTGTGTTTCTACCAAGTTGTCTGGAAGCAGATTCATTTACCTAATGTAAAGGTTGGACTCAGCATGCAGATTAAGACACCTAAATTTAGGTGTCTGCACGTAGGTGCTGAACTGTGAGGTGGCACCAGGGCTCCTGAGCTTGAGTGGGCTCCAGACTCACTCACTGGTCATCAGATCTGAGCAAGTTCTTATGGAGCAACTTCCCAGGGTAATCAGTGGAAGTCTGGAGAGTGGGGTTTAGGGTGGCATCAATCCAGACACCTGGAAGTGTGGTATAATGAGCTGCCTCATGCCCTCAAGCTTTTTGAGTGCCCTCCAGCCCCCAGAATGGGAGCCCTGACACCTGGTTTACACACAGGCACATGCACTGTGGACATAAGGACCTTAACCTAAGGTTAAGTGAGATCCATCCCACCCAAAGGGAGTACCAGAGGAAGGGATCCTCTCAGCTGACTTCTTGCAGGAACCAGGCTGTAGAGCAGAGTTCAGAACTCTGGATAAGCAGTCTCACCAAAGCACTGGTTAGATTACACCTGTGGCCCTGTTCATCTACATCTTGCCTGGAGCCTCTGCACAGACCAGGCTTTTCCCAGCTCTCCCACAAAGTCTAGACAAGAAGAAAAAAAAGATTTCTTTATGGACAATAAGGGTGTGGGGTGTGACCAACAATTCCTCCTTCCCATGGAAAAGACCTGGGGATGACTGATGCAGGACACAACATGATTGTCCTTTTCTAACTCAATGCAGCTGTTTCAGAACATAATTATCAAGAAAAGGCTAATGCAGCTTGTGTGACAGATTTTCCTGACTGTGTGGAAAGTCCAGGATGTATTTTAGGTGACGCATTTTGTGTCATTTAATTAACTGATACTGTAGCTATGTTTGCCCTGCCAGAGGATTTCTAAGCTCTTTGTACCAACTAATTTTAGTTGAGAGCCAGTGCAGTGAACTTACTCTATTTTCTGCATTTTCCCAAATTCAGGTTTCACTCTTTATCTTAACTGAAGCAGCAGCAGCACTGTGTATTTTCCATTACCTCCTCTCCTGCTTCTAATAAAAATTCAGCTATGGGTCAAATCCTTGGCTGGAAAGAGTCTATATAGTCCAGGATCTGCTTTGTATAAAAAAGTTACAAAAACAGGATGTGTTTTATTTTACTGGAGTGAACTTAATGGCCATGGGTCGTTTTCATTTAAGACACTTTTTTTTCTCATGGTTTTCAAATGTATTTTGTTTCTTAAATGACAGCAAGAATAAAATGCATTTTTCTCAGCATTTTTTCTTAAGGATCTTAAAGCACTTTGCTGGCAGTAATTTGCTAAATATTGCAGCCTCTCTATATAGTGAATATGTCACTGCTGGTCTTATCTGCTTTCTCAGCTTTCAGGCTTATTTCCCTCCAGTGGCAGGGAGGTGGGTGCTTTCCAATCTAGAATTATTAAGAGGACAGAAACACCACATATATTTTATGTACTTCTTTTTTCTTCTTTTTTTTTTTTTTTTTTTTAATCACTTGTATTTTTCTTCACTTCTCTTCACAAACTGAAAGCTTGGTAATGAATTCTTCCTTTATTTCACTAGCATACTATTATTCCCCCTTGTATTTAACTACTCCCCAGCAAGTCTCCGGTTTGCCCTGTTCCATTCATTCCCTCTGGAAGGGTTTTCAAGTTTTGAAAGTTCACCTCAGGAAGATTTCATAATAAGAACTCAAGGAAAATAATATAATCTTGCTTTAAAACACTTCCTTCCTCTGTTTTGCTGATGAATTATAACAATTCACAATACCATCTGGCCAGCAAGTGTTACAGAACTTATTTCATTGTTTTAACTGTATTTGTTTCTTTTGGTTGTAGACCCATAACATGAGGATTCCCCTGCCGCTGTTCTGTGATCAGACAAAGAGTACAACATGAGATCAAGATGTGCCCAAATGTCTGGAACTGGGCAAGAAAGAGCCCTGGCAAATGATCTGTAGACTTAGATGTAATTAGAACGTGAGTGATGTGGTGGAGGGCAAAATGCCCGTCTGAATTTTCCAGCTTGATCCATTTGCTAAAATCAGAGGAAAATCTGAAGGGAAATCTGACCTTCTCTTTCTTAGGAGGATTTTGCAGAAACTTCTTAAGCTCATAGATCGAATTCAAAAAGATAAAGGAACTTGTTTTTTTAATTCAGTTTTGACATAACTCAGAATAATGGCAACAGAACTGGACAAGACATTTTGAAGAACTTTCTACAATCCCAGTTTTGAGGAATCTCATACAACATGGAGTAGTGCTCAGGGTCAAGTCTAGGAAGGACAGACTTCATCCCAAAACCTAACTGACAAATGAAACATATTCCAGCTCTAAATTTGATCACAGATGGATTGGGAGCATTAGTGGTGATACAAAGATGAAGGTACCACACCTGAGCCTTCCCAGATCACCTGCAGCACTCAGTGCATGAGGGGAATGAGATCTCAGGGTTTCTAGGTCCTCCCTCCAAGCACATTTGGAGCACTTGTGAGTATCAGACTTTCGATTTGTAATTTGAGGCCTGATTCAGTGTGGATCACAAGGTGGTGCAATTTCAGTGAAACTACTGCTTCTTATCCTACAGCTGTTAATTTAATTCACTTCTGTGATTTTGAAAGACTGTGAAGATGAAGAATTACTCAAAACAATCTCTAGTGACTATGAATGTTCTGACAGCCCTTACCAGAAGGTGAATGTTATGGTTTAAAGGTACAGAGCACTCAGCAACAGGAATTCACTGTCTGTCCCATGAGCAGGCGGCAATCCTCAGGGTCAGTGTTGCTCCAGGCACAACCTTGCTGGCCAGTGTCATGTTTGGTGTTGTTTGATATTCATCTCTTAATCACCAGCTTTTTCATATAAGCTGTGGCCAGACAATAAAAGGCAAAGGCCAGTGTCACATTAATGACAGAGGGCGTAAAGTTCTTAGAATTTATTTTTAGTTCACCAAACCATTCTAGTCCAGAGGTTTAGATTATTTAAAGCAAACATTGCTGTACACCCAACACATGATATTTTCTCCCATGCTGCCTCAGTTCCACATGCTCGTGTCACTTCCATGTGAACTACAGCATATTGCAAAGCTGTGTCGTATTCTTTTAATTTTTACACTGAAGGATTTCAAATGGAACCTAACATAATTAGATTACATGTAATCTCTTCCCATTTTGATCCTATTCTCAAGAGTGTTTGCAAAGGAGCTTACTTGAGTCTTAAATGCACAACTTGAAATCACTCTGACGGAGATGAATAAGAGCAGCACACTCTTAGGAAAACATCCTGATGTGCAGGACAAAGCCTCGTGGCTTTATTCAGTGAAATACGTGTCTCCATGGGCAGTGCCCGCTTCAAAATCCTCGACACACAATTTTTTAAACTTCTCACAAAACCTATAGCAAGTTGTTTCAGAGTCCTTCCTTATCCACTTGTCTCCTGAATCAACATGGACTCCTATTAATACCTGCTTGTCCTGGGGTTTCCAGAGAGCTGTGTGGTTTCTATTCAGGTGTCAGCCATGGAGATAAACTGCAGTTCAGAAGGGTTTTCAAACAGCCATCACCTTCCCGGGAGTACACTAAAAGAGATTATGCGTTGCCAGACAGCAAGTCTTGTCAGGTCAGGGCAAAACAACATTTTAAGCCGATTGGCTCATATATCTCAAGGTATGTGTGTCCTTGCACAAATTCACTTTCCCCTCAACCCAGTATTTAAGAAAATCCACCTTTCATGATGTTGATCGATCTGAAGTGTGGTCAGATTGAATCCTGCTTATTATCTTGAGGTTACCAAAGGAGAAGTATCTCTGGATGTGATAGTAAATTACTGGATTGTAAGGAAACTTTGAGGAAAACAGCCTGTTATTTGGTAGTTGATGCCTCACCTTTCAGAAATCTCTTCCTTGCATAAAAAGGATAAAGAATGTTTACACTTCAAAGGTATTTGCTGAAACTTTGGGAAGCTTCATCCTGCTTTACAGCCTCAAGCTGGCTTTGTTTGCCAAAGGTGAGGGGTGCCTTTATTAGTGATGGTGGCTGTGTGCAGGGATGTTGGTTTCCCTACAGGATGAAATGGGGTACCTGGTGTAAACACCAGCCACAGCAGGATCTGTGAGCACACCTTCTTTACTGGCCAGGAACCTCATGTCCCTGTGTTTGAGCAGCCTGACCCTGGGAAATGCAGCAGTGGCCCTTCCCTGGGAAATGAACTCTGTTCCTTATGGGTGTGAAACAGATTGGGAGAGCATGCCCACCCTCTCCTTGGCTTGTTTCACTCTACGGTTGCCATATGGGCTTCGTTAGGGAAAAGATAAGTGCGACAGGACTTCTACTTCCCTGGCAAGCAATTCCTGCAGTTCAGGCTTTGTAGGAAACCTTCACGCTGCTTTACCCCGAACAGGAGGCTGACCGAACACAGATGGCTCAAGGCAGAGGGGGAAGAACGTGTTTAAATGCAAAGCTCAACTTGCATCCTCCACTTCACGTTGTGCTACATAAATTCTACATGAAGCAGAGCTGGGAAAAGACTCTAAATATCACATTGCTGGAAAAAAATTATTTTGATCTTTCACAAGGAGCTTTTACCTGAACGAACTGAATATATTTCTGCTCCATCAGCCATTCACATTTGTCGTTCTGCAGGTTTCAGCAGCAAATGGAAAAGGTCATAAAGATTTAACTTTTGCACTACATTAGACAAGTAATTACACCTTTTGCAGGATACACTATCACAGCACAGAGTATTGACACATTTTATTACAGGTTCCTGTTTTCATTCGCTTGTAACTTCATGAAAATGATTCCCCTTGAGGCTTTTAGATTTGTTGGTGTCTAAGAAATGATTCTATTTCTGTTAACTTTGACTTGCTTCTGACATTCTGGTGGTTATGAGTGAGTGATAATAAACTTTAATAATGACTGTGCTCTGAACACTGACTCTATAAATACTGTCATGAGATTCCTGGTTTCTAGTCTTACTGTAACTCTACATCAGATCTGCACTTTATAAAAATGTATCTTTCAGCTACTCTCCTGGAAAATCACAATAAGGGACACAAAAGATGAAGCTGACGTTTTGTTTTGTTGTGCATCATTGCCAATAAGACCTAATCTTCTGTCTTATCTCTTATTTTTCTTCGTTTTATGTTCTACTTTTCCTTGATTTGATTATAGCTTTTCCCTCTCTTTCACCAAATCCCTTCGCCTTCTGCTGTGGGAACAGGATGAAATCCTGTTAACAAGAATATAAAACTCAGGTTCAGTCAAATATCCCAATTTATGTTTTAAAGCCCATCCTGTGCTTCAGTTTAGATACAGCCACACGTGTCTTCTTGAGCCAGGCTTCCTGGGTTTTGCATTTGCTGTGCACAGCCAACTGTGGACTGTCTGTGTACTCAATGTAGAAAAGGATCTCTGGGAAGTTCTATAACATAGGATATACAGGTAAGTGACTCATTTTTGGTGTTGTGATGTTTCTCAGTGCACTGAAAAACTACTTGGTATTAAGGAGGCCTTTTAAAAAGGTGTTTTGTACTGTGTAAGTGTATTAAATGATGTTCTGTGTGTAGTTTTCATAGATAAAGAATATTGAAAGCTAAATCAACATAGAAGAGAGAGAAAGAAGGAAATGAGGGAATATTGAAGTAACAGAATAAGACAGAAGGAGGTGAATGGGAAAGGCAAGAAAATGCTAGAGGAGACAGAAAATTTGGGAAAAAAGGAAGGAGAATTAAGAAAATCTGTCTTGACAGACAGAGGGGACAGAAATAGCCCCTTTCATCAGGCATCAAGCACTACACACATTCAAATCTGATTCCCGTGGCAGGAGCCACCAAAAGCAGGAAGAGAGGCCTGAATGGGTGAAACCTGAACCTCAACAAAGCAGCAGAGCCTGTGGACAATGGAATTGGCTAAAGGCAAAGTGAACAATCACAACCAAAAGGAAAACACTCCTTTAGGCAGCCAGAAATAGTGAAGCAAAGGGCAAACCCTCCTACTCCAAGTCCCACCTGACTCCTGCTTTTTAACACAGCCCTTCCTAGTAATGCAGCGTCTCCGTGTGGGCTGATGCTCCCGTGTGTGTACAGGCAAACCTCTGCCTAAATCATCAGTTCTGCAGAGCTCCTGGAAATGGCAATGACATGACTAGGCAAGGGATGGGCTGGAACTAACACCTGAAACCCACCACTTTCATTTTGGGGAAAATAAACAAAAGTAAACCCAGCAGGTGGTATAGCAGCTGAGTGCATTTAAGCTTATAAAATATTGAAGTTTAGGAGCAGCTTTTTTTGGGAATAAAGAAGGGGCAAAACCACTCTGATCTATGAAAAAAAAAGGCTTTTAGTCTTCCTGAAGAGATTGATAAAGGATTTAATCACTCTGGATCTGCTCTAAATTGTGCTGAGTTCTATCTGATCTGTGTTTAATAAATGAAAATGAGATTAATTTATTACTCATATTGCAATTTTACTCCTGGTTGTAACGTTGATCCCTTATTCTGCACCTTTTGTACAGCTCCAGGGCCTGGAGTTGTTACTCAGAGGCACGTGGCACTAAGTGGGTGCATTATCCAGCTTGTGAGATGCCACTTCAGAGCTCCTGGAACCCCTCAGAACTCTCTGTTCCCCACAGGCACCAGGGACTCTCCTCCTCTCACTTGGCTGCAGGTGTAGCCCTGGAGTTGTGCCCAGTTCCTTCATGTTCAAGTCATGGTGTTCTGCTGCGTTGTCCCAAAGACTCAAAAAATAACTTCTTTTTGCAGAAAGAAGGAACAATTAAATGTTTTCCTTTACTTCCCTTGGCTGGAGCATGAAGAGAATTCAGAGCAGAGGGGAAAGGGCCTGGCTGGGAACTGTGCTGCTGGGAAGCATTTGGGCAGCCTCTCTCTTGCCTTGGGGAGCACAGAGAGAGTTTGGGGTCATCATCTGGTCTCATCCAGGACTGGGATGTCCCCTACTCCAGGAGGAACAGGAGAGGTTCTCCAGTTCCATTCTATGATGTGAAGCTGTGTTCTATCCATCTCCATTTCTAAATCCTGCTTGTTTTCCAGGTTCCTGATCTTCTTACACAATGACTAAGCGTCATACATTGAGGAGAGGGAGCTGTACCTGATCTGCTGGCTACGTGAGTGATCCCTGTCCCTCCTGGCCTGGAGAGGTTTGGACATAACATCATCCCCTCTACTGTGCCTAGGGGCTTGCCCATGGGAAACTGGAGCATTTATCCTCTAAGAGCTTCCTGTGGTAGTCATTCCTCCTCTCAAGTCACATACCTGGAAAACACACCAGGGCAGAGGTGGGTTTTCTGTCCCAGCTCCTCATGTCTTCTCCATGCAGGTAAAACCACAGGTTACTTCCTGGAGTGTCCCCCCTCTCTCAAGCGGGGAGATGCCTGCTCCTAATAGCAGAGACGCTGGTCTGTACTGGCAGGAAAATTTCCTCTTTAAGCTCCTCTAAAAGCTTCTGGTGGCCCTCTTTAATTTCTTCTCTTGAATTCCAGAAATTCTCCATCAGTCTTTCCATGGATGACATGTAGACCCAAAATAGGGTGGAGATAGTTTCTTCATGTGTTGAGTCTGCCAGACCAGAATGCCCACTTTTTTTCTCCCTCCTTCCATGCCAACACTCCCAATGACTTGGCACATGACCACATGTTCTGTGTACAGTGGACACTGTCTGGATTATTAGGGAATTGCTCGTTATCTGAAAAGATTATCTCCAGCATAGCTAATTCTCTCAGGCACCAGGTACCTTCCAAGTGTTCCACTTGTCTTGGAGCACTGAAAAGTCCTCCTTGCAAAGGTGTCTTTCCCTCACACTTGACAAGAGTTGCCTCCAGAGGTTGAGAATTCCTGGTCTTTTCCTGATCCTCTGGCCAATACCCGCATCCCAGGACAGGGATCCCAGTTCCTTGGCTTCATTACCATCCAGTGCCGCACCATTGGTCGAGATAAGTCTTGCCAAATATTCAGTTATTTAAGTGGAAATAATCTTAAAAGAAATAATTAAAATCACTTACAAAGGAAGGAATTGTTGGAAATTATATCACTTTCCTAATTAATTTCTTTAAAGTAATTTTTTTAATTCAGCAAAAGCAGTGTATTAGTCTTAAGCAGTGTAATTTTCCACTTTAGCCAGCACGTCGCTAAGTTTCTTTTGACAGACTTATTGTTAGATCACCAAAATCAGTTTTGCTAAACTAACGCTGATAAGCTTCAATGAACAAAGGAAAGCTGGACACTAAGGATCCAAAATTTATGGGCCTCCAAGGACATATTGGAGTAACTAGAAGAGACTAATAAAGACATTACAGCTTAAGCATTGTAGACTCAGTCGGGGAAAAATTGATACAAAGGCTGAAAAATGTGGACTAATTAGCACTAGAAGCAAGAAACCAATAACTAATAGAATAGTACAGTAATAGAATAATAGAATAGTAATTAAGGGAGAGAATTATGCAATTTAGAACCAATGAACAATAATTTGTTTGCTGAAAATGTGTGAGTGAAAAGTTTTGGAAATGGAGTGCATGCGGTCGGAGTTATCTGCTATGCACCCCAGCTGGTAATAAAGAAATGCCGAGTATGAAATAAAGAGTTTGGGAGTTGAATTTATGCCGATGTTTTTGGTGTCCCACTAAGGAGCCCAGAAATGGGCACAGGAGAGTGGGTGTCCATGCTGAGGGCCTTGGCGGCTCAGGCAGCACAGCCGAGGAGTCTCCGAGCGGCGCCAGGCCCATCCCGCCTCCCGGCCCCGGGCAGGCGCCTCGTCCCGAGCCCAAGATGGCGGCACCGGGTCAGCCCTGTGGGAGGGGCGGAGGCGGGCAGGGTTTCCATAGCGGCGGTGTCACATTGGGGCACTTCCCGGTCGGAGGCCGCCAGTCCCGGGGCAGCGAGCACGGACGCGCCGCTGGGGAAGGCGGCGGAGGGAGGCCCCGGGAAGAGGAGGAAGCCGAGCAAAGGTAGGGACAAGCCGGGACTTTGCTCCGGCCATTGTGCGGCCCCCGGGGTGGCCGGGCTGGAGTCGTCCATTGCGGGGGTGCGGGGGGAGACGCGTGTGTGTGTGTGGAGGTGCCGCGCCGGACCCTCCATTGAAGCGCGCGGGTTCCTCCCGGCTGAGGGGAGGCGGGCGCTACCATCCTCCCCCGGGGGGGGGGTCGCTCACCCCCCGCGGGGCCGGGGAGGTGGAAGTGGCGGGAGCCGGCTCCCGCAGGGTACTGGGGTGCTCGGACTGTTCCATTCCCAGCGGAGGGGTGTGTGTGTTTCTGGAAGCTCCCTGCTCTTTCTGCTGGAGGGGGGGCTGCGGGACGCGGCGGAGCCGGGAGTGCTGGGGGAGCCCGGGGGAAGCCCTGTGGAGATGCCCCTGGTCCCGTTGTAAGGTTGGAGTGAGGTGTGGCGGCGTGAGGGGCCGCAGTCAGAGCGGGGCTGGGGGTCTTGTGTTGTGGGTGTGTGGTCGAGGGAGTCACGGCTGTAGGTCGGACACTTGGGGCCTCCTTGAGGTCCCCCTTTCCCGGCCATGTGGGAGGCGACACTGCCACCCCAGTCGGGAGTAGGGAGGGTTTCGATGGCTGAACCTTTTGATGTGACTTTCTGGCACTACAGCTCTCTCTGTACCTGCTCCCTCCACTGCCTTTTGTAATACTTCAGGTATGTGGTGGAAAGTACCAGGCTGGCAGCGGTGGGCTGGGACAGGCCATCCCCCAGGCTGTGCTCAGCCCTGGGTCTCCACGGCCGTCTCCCAGCGTTCAGTCTCCGCTGGGACTGCCAGCAAAGAGCCAGTTATTATCAGGTGTTTCAGGTTCTTTCTGTGGCGTGCATGGCTGCCTGTAGAAAACCACCGAAGCCACTGAACTGCCAGCTGAACGAGAGTCAAGTGGTGACTTAAAAGTCACTGTCTCCAAACTCCTGTACCAGTTGTTCACCCACATGTGCTCGAGAGTAACTTTCTTTGTGCCATTTACTGCTCGGAGGAGGCAGCTGCACTGAAAGCTGGCTGTGAGGGGAGCCGGTTTTCAGCTTTCACTGAATTACAGTGGAGTGAAAACAAATCCACATTTGCCCTGTTCACAACAAATGTATCTTGTGGAGGATCATTTCAGTTAGGACAATTATGTTAAATAATTGTTTTCTATGGTTTTCTAGCTTGCTGCGTGCCCTGCAATCTAGAGCTGCTGTGTGACAGTCGAAACTCCAACTCTGCCAGGCGTGTGTGTATTAAACGCAGCGGCCAATCAGCAGTGCCTGAAACTAAAGGCGATTTGCCTCAACGCTTTGTAGTGTAAATATTCCTGCTATGAACAAAGGAGGGTGTGTCGTTTGGCTTGTTTCATTTGTACTTCCATGTGCTTCCTCATCTGTGGCCAGTCAGTGATTCTGTGTAGGTTCTGAAACAGTAGCAATTCCACTTTGTTGTGAATTGTGCATTTGTGCTGTCTGGGGCATTTTACTGAGCTGGGGTGCTCAGAGGCTTGGTGCTATATTAGGCCTTTTTGTTGTGTTCTTTTTAATAACTGTACTCTGAAGTGACTTAGTTTTGCTCCTTTTAAACTTTTACTATTTCTGATTATAACTTTTGAGTTAATTCAGCTGAGATGCAGCATAAAATTAATATGTAGTAGAACTGCCTTTTAACCAGCTGTTCCTCTGCCGTCTGATTACACAGCACAGAAACCACCAATTTCAGACTTAATGTTTTGCCAGCCAGCTATGTGTGCAACTCTAAAACACAGTGCTTCTGAAATCTCTGTTTTCTGTGAGGGACCATAGTGTTTGGTTTAAAGAAGATGGTAAATGACACTAAAATACTGATTTGTGCAAGGCAGGCTCTCTTTAGACTATTTTGTCTTTGTGTGTTTAAGCAGTGCAGTTGCATGCTGCTCCTGTGATTCCTGGTTCTTGGGAACTGGGGGTATACATTCTTAATGTTCACTCCTTAGTATCTAAATTAAACAGATACTACACTAGCACACACACACAGGCTAAACCTGAATCTTTAATTGCCAACTTAAAGGAAAATCTCTTCTCTGGGTAGAGTCATACTGCATAGAGCTACAATTTGCTGTAATTTGCTTTGCAATCTGGCTCTGCTAATTATCCTGAAAAAGAGTATGGGGTAAAAAAGAGACCTGGCTCCAGCTATGGAAACAGGTAATTGAATGTATTATGAGTGTGTGTGAGTTTGAAGTTGCAAAGAGCTTTGCTCACTGCAGGTATTCCTTTCAAATCTCAGCTAAAATGCCTGTAGTTTCATGGCTGCTGAATGTGATACTCCCAAGAGTGAGTAGATGTGTGTCACTAGAGGAAACATGGGATGGAATACAAGGGTTAGTTCTTCAGGAAAAGACAAAGATCAAAGGTATGTGGCATGGGTTGGTGGTTTTTTCCTTTAATTTTTATTATAGCCTTGTTGATTGCAAGGGAAAGCAGAAAGAGTGTCAGGCACTCTTTATGGCATCTGCACTGTTTTAATTCTTGAATTATAAGTTTTTCCAAGATGCTGTCTTTCAGAAAGACACTGAACAGGTAATAGACTCTGTCTTTCAGTTTTGTAGTAGTTGGTATTTCTTTACAGGAGAGAACCCTGCAAACATTGAAATAAACCAGGCTGGCTGAGAAAGCAAAGTGAAGACAGTTTGGTTTCTAACACACATCCCTAGGAAAAGGAGCAGCTATTGCAATGCAGCAGAAAGCAGGGACTGTCTGCTATTTCATAGTGTTGACTTTCAACGCTGCTTGCTGTTGCTGTACTCAAAATTACAGATGAAAAGAAAAACTTTCCTTTTTAAAAAAAGTTGCTTACAAGGGAAATGATATAAAACACACATGTAGTGTTATTTCAGAGAACAACAAGTGAATTTACCAGAAGTCTGCGTTGTCTGTTAAACAGATGCTAGCAATAGCTAAACAAAATATTTGGGCACTGAAGGCAGTACAGGAGTAGCAGTTTCTTGCTGGGAGTCAGAGGTCAGGTTGCTCTGGTGCATTGGAGCATTCACTTTTCACACGTTTAGGAAGAACAGAGTTTCTGTATTGTCCCCATCTCATTTCCTGCCTGTTACGGTGGCGAGGTTTTTTCTAAGTGGTGAGGGTGCATAATTAAGCTATTATTAGCCTTAAGTGGTTCGCAGAGCTGCTGTTTTGTTTTTTCCTAATGAACAGCCTTTTCCTGTACACACACAATAAAATGTCGTGTAACACCATGTCTCAGAGGCAAAGGATTGTTAGTTCATATTTACAAAACTAAGGTGAGATAATGCCTTTGGAACATCAAGTTGAATGGGAGGCTCTGGTCTTCCAGTTGATTATGCATAAGATTCAAGAAGAATTTGGGCCCAGAGGTGTTGTGTAAAACTGGTCAAAAGTGCTTTGGACCTGGCTTGAGGGATGTCTGATCCATTTGATGTTCCTAATAGGTATTATTAACCCAGTAATTAATTAAATGTCATGGAAGTTATATTTGCCAATTTTGGCACCAGTAATCCAGAGGAAGCTGACAAGGTGCAGTTCTAATGATATGTGCTAACAGACACTTCATTTTTGATTGGGCTGTGTGTGCTTAAATATTTAATTCAGCAGTCATTCATGGACAGTTGACAGGGCCTGCAGTTCAAACTCTTCTTCACTGATTGTAGCATCTCATGGCTTTGTGTTCATCTCTGCTCATTTAAAATGTTTGTGGATTTTTTCAGCTGCTTTCTTTCCCTACAGAGCCTCTTCCCTGTGTTACTTTTTCTGCAAGAAAGTTGGTTGTAATTTTCCGTCTGCAGCTTTACCAAAGGCTTCCTTTTGGCAGCTGGATTCCTTTCTTTCATGGTGTCTGTGGCTTTGATGTTGAATTTATTTTTTTTTAATTGTTTTAGCAGTTGATAAAGAAACCTTCTTGTGATGTCCTGTGGTAGTTCCTGTACTACTTTGCTGTGTGCTGTAGATCTGTAAGGGTTATGTGAAGTCAGAATTTAGGAAAAGTTGCATCTCTTCTTATGTCTTTTTACATTTTACTTTGCACTTTTTTTTTGAGTCTGAAGAGATCAGGACAGTTAAGACTTGAATCTGAGCACAAGATATCTGGCTGGATTAGCACAGGTGGTGAGGTTCAGCAGGTTCTATATGGTTTTGAAAAGAGGAAATTATTCCTTAATTTACAGATTTGTGCAGGTATTAGAAGAAAACTGTATAGGTTAGTAGATATGTTGGGTTTCTTCTTTTCATCTCAGCTGTGAGGTGAAGTTTCATTTAACTGATCTTTCAGACTTGTATAAACTTGCTTTTAGCAGCAGGAGGGAGATTATATAATAAATTTTTTAAAATGTACTTGCTGTGCTGTCACTGTTGGAGATTAAGTCCTCTATATTTGGCTTCAGGGAGGGCCAGGCTTATTGTCAGTGAATCCATCTGCCCTACTTGGGTATCCTCTTCTGAAATCGATGAGGGATTGATGGAACTGTAGGTTTATAGTTGCTAGAAATGGTAACTTGTTCAGGTTTTGTTTCTCAGAAGGAAATGCTGGATGTCAGTGCCAACCTGTGCTTGTCCAGTAATCTTCAGTGCATTTCTTGGGTTTTAAACAGTGGGGTTTTTGCTTAGTTTTGCCAGCTGAGGTTGCTGAAGGAAAGTACTCCATTGGAATTTTCAGTTACTGCATCCATGTTGTAGTCTTGTATTTTTAACCTTTTAACTGCTCCCAAGAGATAACAAACATTATATTTTGTAGCACTTTTTTTTTCTTTTTAGCACATACTGAGGTTTATAATGTGATTGTTAGGAGAAGGTGAACGTTTTGAGTTGATAAACAGCTAAATATATCCATAAACAGTAAAGCTCTCCAGTCACAACAAACACATCTTTGCTTTCCTTCTTTTTTTTTTTTTTTTTAACAAGGAGGATGAAAAGAGAGTAGGAAAGGCAGTTTATAGGTAAACATATATTCTAGTGATTTGAAGCTGAAAAAATGATTTGTATTTTTATTTTCCTCCCACCTTCAGGACATGTATACCTCTGAGAAACCTTCTCCAACAAGATACCTTGCTTCAAGACCCGTCTTGGATTATATACAAAGAAGTTTCCAGTCATGAGTGAGTAGATTGCTTTCTTTCAGAAATAAACCAAATCCCTTAGTTTGTATTTAGAACTGTACTTCTGTAGTAGGTTTTGGGAGGTGGTTATTCCTTGAAGATATTCATACTGAGTTTTGTGTCTGCAGTCCTGTAAAAATAACCAAATGAAGCTGAGATTTGGCAGATGCCATTTTTAATCTGCAATTTTTTGATCAAAGTGTGCTCTATAAGACTTCTCTGTAGTCTGGTCTCATTTTCAAGGAGTTGAGTTTTGTGACAAGATGATGTTTGTTTTATTCAGTATAAATAAAACATGTAACTGAGGGGAAAATGCCTTGGGTTTGCTAAGAACTCCAAAATTATGACGGCCTAGTAAATTAAAATAACTGGTAAAAATCCAGCATACATGAATGGACTTCATTTTATATGAAAAAAATAAACATGTTACACAAATTCTAGTGCAGAGGTTTGATCCCAAAGGTGTTCTGGCATGTATTGGAATGATCTGAGCCATAGAAAAGTGTGACTTAATATCTGTTGTGGTGGAAAAAAACAGATGAAAGACACCGGAAGTTTTGGGTTAGGTCATGTCTGATGGGTGAGATAACCTCTTTTTAGTGAACTCTTTTGAGTATTTCAAGGTCTCCTAAGTTTTGCAGATGTGAGACTTGTTCATGCAGCTTTTGTCAGCAGTGTTGGCCTTTCCTCATGGAGAAATAAAGATAAAACTCCATTTGCATAGGAACTGTATTTGTAATGTAGCTCAGCTTCAACACAACTGTACTGAACGTGTTGAAGGAAAAGCATCTTTTTCGTGGGATAATTATATCCTGTGTTAGTAAAAGAAGATGATTTGAGTTTCTGGGAGGAAGTGAGTAAAGAAAATTGTTGGTTAAATTTCTTGTCAAACTAAATGAATAATGATTGTTCTTGACAACTGGAAATAAAAAAGAGTGATGAAGGAAATGCTTGCTAAATGCAGCAGAGGAAAAATTACGCCAGAACAAGGCCTGAAAGAATTGCTGAACTATAGGGTTCAGCTGGTGTAGCTTAGAACTATTTTAGTTTTTACACAGATTTATTTCTATTTTCTCTCATATTACTGTTCACATTTGTTTACTTTCTGATGTTGAAAGTATTTGCTGTATTGCACAGAGGACAATTTTCCAGGCAGTTACTGAAGTACTGGAACATCCTGATTTGTCAAACACTGTATGTGAATCTTCATTTGTTTTATAGAACTTTTCATGTGCAGTCATTGCCTTATGTACAGTCTTACCCATAACAAAAACCTGACTCATAGCTGCTGTGTGAAGTGTGACTTCCAGGCTGTTGCTGTCGTCATGTTGGTTTGGGTACTGCACACACAGACAGTGCTAGAGCAAAACACTCTTGGTTTGGATCGGATTTTGAGCTTATTCCAGACTGGAAGGTTCTGCTGTTCATAAGGAAGAATGAAGACTTATTCAAATGCAAGGGAACGTTTTGGCAGTGCTTTTGTGGTGGTCAGTAACAATGTTCTTCAATGCAGTCTTGTGGTGAAGTGGCTGCTGGAGCCTGGGCTGTGATGGGCTTCAAGGGCACAACTCACAGTGCCACTCTTTAAAAACATGGTTCAGAGAAAATGAGATGTTTTATGTTTGGCTGATGTTGAATTTCTTAGTTTGTGGTTTACTTGAGAGAAACTTGAGCTATAAGCACAATCCTCCTCTTACATTATTGTATTCTATTTTTTGAAGCTGCATTTATTTGCATAGTTCTGTTATATGTGTGCTTATTCACAAAATCTGTGGGCACCTAGAATAGCTATTAAAAATGGTGGGATCCTCTGGTATTCCTAAAATGTGCATCCCCTTGTGTCATTCAAACAAAAAAAATCTATCTAATGAGGTAATCTTAGCCTTCAGGAGGCCACTAAAAACTCCAGAATGCTGTTATGTGCAGGCTACAGGATTGAATCCTACTTGTTATTTTCTTGTGATGTACTTGATTCAATATGTATTTCCATGGCTCTTTGTGAAGGGCTGTGCTAGGTGCTAAGTGCTAAAAGGATTAAATCCTTTTTCTAGAATCTGTCCTAAATTTCTTCACAGGCAGATCATATCTATTTGGCTCTTTTGCCAACTTTATTCACCAGCTCAAGTAATTTTTACCATATAATATTTGTTGTGTACCATATAGAACTCATTACATAAAGCTTATTATTTTATTTCAATACCTTGTAGAAGTAAATCTGTTAATATCCTGGTACTTATGAAAGCACACGCATGCTTATTTTTAAGCCAGTGATCAGTTAATTTTTTTTTTTTTTGAAAGTGAATGAGAGAACTACTTTTTTGTTTAACTTTTTTAATACTTACCAGGTGTGTAAGTGCGTGGTTTGGATCCTGTTGTGTACTGGATCTTCCCCTGTGTTGGGGAAGAGCATTGACAGAATTGCCAAGTTCACCATTCATGGTGGTAGTTTGTTGTTGGACAATACAAAACATCTGAGGCAGACCCTGTTCAGGCTTTTATTTCTGTGGAATAACTTTGTAAACGTCAGTTTTCATAAATAAGGGTAAGACAGATTTTGAAATTGTGCTTTTCCACTGTATGCCTTATGGGACACTGAGGTCATATCCTTCAAGGGTTTGTAATAGTGTCAAGTGTAGCTAAGTGAAGTTGATTATTGATTTGGTTTGTATTTAAAGATAACTTTTCGGAGAAATCCTGGTGGATGCAGCCTGCCCAAAATGTCCCACCACAGAAAGAGTTGATTTAATCTACATTTTCTCCAGCTATTTAGTGGCCAGAAAATAAGTAGTGTCATGATAAATTCTTAATATTATAATCTCTGCTCTTTATTTTTGGGGATTTTCCTGTGCTTTTCTGCTTTGGGGAAAGGTCAGAACAATTAAATTACTTGAGCTGCTGCCGCGAAACCTAAGGTTAGTGCACACTATTGCAGCAAGCTGCTGACATCTTCATTTTTTCCCTTATATGCATAAGATGCAGTGACAACTTATGGTACAGAATATTTCTTTCCTGACTTTGTCTTTCTGCTTTAAGTTTTATTTCTAACACACTAAAAACTTAATGCTGCGTGCAGTTGGGAAGGTCACCTGCTTCTTTGTGCTTCACTCCCATCAATTCAGGTTTTCTTTCTGTTTGACTGAGGGTAGGAACACATTTGATGTGAGAGAACACATTTTGAGAGCTGCTGTGCAATGTAATCTTACATTGTGCAAATGATTGGTGTGGCCTGGTAATGATGGGGGCAGTTTTTGCCTCAGCAGTTCAAATCAAGCCCACAGTGGTGTGATTAAAGGCTGCTTCTGTTTGATGGTTGGTTACATACCTTGACCTCTCATTACAGCTCTGCCTTTCTAGTCTGTGTTCACAGAGGAACCTTATGAGTTTGGGATTTCTAAAAACACAGATATTTTTTTTTTGTTTCTTTCCTTCTGTGTTCTAGTAGTGTATGTAAAGAAATAGTTTTGGCTGTCAATTTCCCTGTTCATGAGCAATGAACTTGGGAATCAAAACAAATGTTAGGATCAGCCATAATAGATCAGTGCTGTAGTGAGTCCCTTTAGGCCAGGCTGGATGGGGCTTGAAGCCTGGTCTAGTGGAAGGTGGCCCTGTCCATGGCAGGGGAATTGGAACTGAATGGTCTTAAGGTCCCTTCCAACCCAAACCATTCTACACATTATTATTTCTGTGCCTGCAGCTGAGGAAAGTACTCTGGGCATGTGTAGAGCTCCCTGTCCTAAGGAAAGTCTGTGAGTTAAGCCTGGCTTAACTTTTCCCCCCTGACCCCCAATATCCCCTCCAGGTGTGTCAGAATGAATCTGTGGTGACCTGAGAACCAAGTGAAACTGTTCATAAAATAAATACTGGGAGACAGACCTTTTGTTTGTTTTACCCAAAGTGTAAGTGGCTGAGGATTTTATGTATTGTGGGTGAAGTGTTGCAAATAATTTTAAAGCTGGATGATTTGGTGGAGAGGCTTTGTAGTCATCACTTCTTTGCAGTGAGCTGAGATTGAATGAAAGAAAGGAAGAAAGAAGTCTTGGTTCTGATTGACCAAGATGACTACATGCTGGTCAAGAAAGGCTTACAAGTAAACTAAAATACTTTTACAATATATAATAATGACTAGTTAAAGGATGTCAGATTATTATGTTGTATGCTAGGTTTTTGTTTTATTTTTGAACCATGAAAGCCTAGTCATGAAATGCAAGTTTGAAGCTACAGTTAGTGAAGTGTTTTCACAATTGTTATGATTTCACAACTCAGTTGTCTTCTAACCTTTATAAATACAGTGACTTCAGAAATAGATAAGAAGCTCTTGTGTCTCCTGGGTTATCTTTCCTGAAACTTGAAATAGTAATTCTCTATGAAAAACTGAAACTCTGAATAATAAAGAATTGTTGGATACAGGGGACAAAGAGCCATATTGCATATTTGCAGAAGGTGGCTTTGAAGACTTGTGATATGTTTGTAAAAATTTTTAAGAGTTAAATAATAGTAACCCTCCTGCAACTCAGCTATGTGAAAAAGGAAACCCATAAGACTCTGAAATAGTAAACTGCTGTATATTAGTGACCTCCTAAAAACTGCTTCATTGATAATATCAGTGTTTAATTATTCTTTTTTATTGAAGCTGTCAAGGGAATTCACCACTGTAATTGTAGAGACAAATGAGAATTGGGATCAGTAGTGGTACACTATTAACTGCTTCATAGTGGGCTGTTGAAGCATGAAGAACACATGTTGTTGTTTGGCTCTGGAATCTTGTAGTAGGAGAACTTGGCACTTGGTCATGCTTCACTGTTACTCCTCTGTGTTTTCTTAACTTTTCAGGTCTGTTTTCTTGGTGTACTGCTGCTTGTTGCTCTATCTCCGCTTTATAGTGCAGCTTGTACTGCTGACACTGTCAGCAACTGGGCTGGAGATAATTTTCTGACTCAAAATACAGATTGAAAGATCAGAAATAATGATTTACAGAAACCTGTATGGTCTTGACAAGGAAGTTTTGAATGAAGCTGCATTAGAAAGGTCTGGGCTGCAGGAGCCAAGGCTGAACTCGGGGTCTTAAAATTTCATGACCTCTTTAAAATGTTGCCCATGGCAGTAATGCATCAGTGTCCTTTGCCTGCCTGAATTCCTGCATTCTTCCTTGTTACATCAGGCTGACTAGAACTGGGTGGGCTCCCTAAACTCTTGCCCTGGTAGCTGCATCCATGGTTGCACTGGTGCCCTGCAGGAGTGGGGATCAGTGATCCCCTGGGTGAGATTCTGGGAAATGCTGTTTTTCCCTTGCTGGAAGTGTGCATGGAACTGCAGCTGAAGTTGTTGAGGAATGTGGTAATCTTGGGCTTCCTCTGTGCTGAGCAAGGAGAGGCATCTCCAGAGGGCTAATCTGATCTTGGATGACCCAGTTTCTCACCAATACTGTAATTAAACTGCTCCTCTGAATACACAGAGTGCATGAGTAGCAGTAATAATAACCCAAATACTTTGCACAAAACTGATGCATCACATGGGGGAAATGCAGGCACGTTAGTAGGATCTTGTTGTTTTAATATTTGCGTTTTATTATGTTGGGTTTTTATTTATTCAATTGACATAATTATGCAGCTTCTCAGACCTTATGGATTTTGTTTTCTCATAGTACAGCTATTTAAATAAATCAGAAGACAAATGAAAGTTTTTTGAAATTTCTCTGTATTTAAATGGATTTAAAATTAATTTTAAAATTTGTTTTCATAATCCTTCCTTTATTTTTGGTCACATTTTAGGATATTTACGGCTGGTAAGTTGTTGCTTTCCTTGCACTTAAAACTTATTTTTAGCTCAACGAGGCAGATGAACAGTTTTTGAATTTTATTCTGTTATGTATTTACTTGAACAAAGTAAGTCCTCAGTCTCCAGAGCGTGAAATGCAGTTGCATCTTTGCAGAAGGTTGAAGTTACCAAAAATGTGTTCATCACATCCAGAAGCTGCTTGCAGGTGGTGGGTTCAAGTTCAGTGATGTCACTTTTTGTAGGGCTTTGCTAACAGAGAGGTATTGTATAATATTTACTGTTTAATTTAAACTAATTAAGGTGTAGTAAAGTTATATTTGTAAAACCTTTTGCATACATTTCAGATACATTGACTGAACATCGTTTAAAAGGTGTTAGATTTTTTTTTTAAATTTATTTTTCCATAAAGGGAGCTTTGAATCTTCTTTCATTTGAGCTTTTTCCTAGCAGGTTGATGAGGCTTCTCTAAATATATTAATGCAACATGACACCTACTTTTAAAGAGATGTAATTTCTGTTTGTAAACCCAAATGTTGGCTCTGGCAGGAAACTGTTGTCTGTTTTGAGCTGACAGGAGAGCTGTGGCAGGAAAATTACCATCATTAATGTTGTTGGAGTTCCAGTGTTTTTGTATACACACACTGGTCCCCAAATGTGTCCTTTTTAGGCCCTTGCACTTCACCTTTATTCTGCCATGTCTGTACTGGAAATGAAGGTTGGATTGTTTACAAAATATTTCCTTTATGATACTCTAGCTGTATGTGTCTCTAAAACAACAGAGATGATAGAAAGATGGTTATGATAATAATTTATGTATATTTAAACATTCATTACCTGTTTTATTTGTGATATATATTTCGTGTAATTATTTTCTCTTTACGATGTAAAATTATATACCTACATAAAATATATCAAAATTCTTTTATTTATGTGCTTATAAGTAAAGGAGAGTCATCTGCCATTTGTCTGCCTCAGTGTTTCTATTGATGGCCATGGAGTGCTGAATTATGATGACTAATTGGCACACACAAGAGTACATGCTTTTGCCATGATAATATTCTCCCATTACATAGTTTTTTTATTTAAATCTTAGTCTTTGGGCCTCTCTCTGTGCTCCTTTTTATGGAACATTGCACAATGATGCCTTTATCGTGGGGCTTTGGTGCTCCTGCAGCAGCAGGAGGGAGTAGCACGAGAACACTGTAACCTTGTTCTCTGGAGTGAGTATCGAGTATCTGCCGCTATGTAAGCAATTCATATTTCTGGGATCCTATTCATCCTGTGAGAAGTTGAGGGTGGTGTTCAAGTACATTCCAAAGGGGAAAGGATGCAGACATTCCCCACTAAAATACAGATGAAAAGCAGCAGTTATGAATGCAGACATTTGGGTGGGCGCCCCCTTCTCTGCATAAGGCACTGTGCAGTCACACACCAGTGTTGCAGTTACTGCAGGAGGACTTTGACAGGCTGCAGTTTTAAGCTCCCTAATGGTGGTGTTATTTCCTGTTGAATGAAAGAATTCACAGAACAGCTGAATGCAATGAAGGATTAGAAAGAAAGAAGAATTTTCCCAACAGCAGTGTTAAATGAGGTGTTCACAGGACTTTCCTTGCCTGTCATGAGTCATGGTGAGTCTCACTTTGCATACAAGTGATTGAAAAACATGCATCACAGTGTAGGAAAAGTGAAGTCCTGCTGCTCAGTGGTGTAACTTTATCATAGATATGAAAAATAATTGAGCTGCAGTCTTATTTTATTTTGTTATTCATGTTCATACTCAAGAAACAAAGCACCTGGTTTAAAAGATGTGTGGGTATTTTAAGCTGAATTGACTATGTTTCAAGAAAAAATATTTTGATGTGCTTTACCCAGCTGCTGATAGGAAACAACTTCTCTGATTTGTAACACAGTTGGAAAATATTTGGGGTTGTTGCCAGAAGTGGGGTTATGTAAGTAATGTCAGAGAGATTATTGGCTCCATATTTGTTTAAACTTTAAGATCTTTTCTTTACTTAAACTATCCGGCCTGTTATCCTTTCACTGTTCAGAAGGATGGTTGCAGATATTTGTGGTGAAGTAGCTGCACTTAGGTGATATCCTATCAATCAGCTGACTACAAGGCTTGTTTAAGCTCTCATTGCATAGGACCCTCTCCTCTAAAATTAAGATACTGTAATTCCTAAAAGTATGTGGGAGACTGCAAGATAGCCCTGGAATTTTTTCAAGGCTATTGGTAAACTTGGACCTATCCTGCTCCAAATTTCTGAAGCAAGCACAGAGCTGAGAAGAACTCCCAAGTTCTCCTGGTTTGGGAAGCTGGTGTGATGTGTTGTTTTCTTTCTTCTCTTCCATTTTTCCCCACAGTTTTATTTTGTGTAACATAATGGTCTCCAGAATGGAAGGCATACCAACATGCTGTAGAACCTCAGTGCTTTTGGCCAGGGCAGTCATTAATCTAACAGATCACTAATGTAAAAGGGCACTTTGTTTTAATAAAGCACTTTGGTTTGCCATAGGGGGGGATTCTTGAATGCAGTCTTTCTGTTTTAGCCTTGAAAAGCTCTTTGAAAACCTGCCTGATTCTGTGGTGGAGTGCTGAAAGCCTTACTCAGGGCTCTTTTGAGATCAAGTCAGACTTGCCAGAATTTTTAGGGACATAGGGAAGTAGGTCTCTCACCAGAATGTTCTGTTGCATTCAATAAAAAGCTTTTTCCTTCTCTTTTTTCTTTGTAGTAGAATTTTATCCAGCATTATACCAGGAGTTCTATTTTGTGGTGCTGCTGTGTCCCGAGTTGTACAAACAGCATAATGGCATAACCTTCCTTTCCTGCACTTCCTCAAATTTACCTTTGGAGGTGACACTTGTGGGCTGCAGCTCTGAGTTCCTGGAGTGATGCTTGTGGTCAGGCTGCTCTGCAGACCCTCTTTGCCTTGGGAGCTTCAGCACAGTTACAGCTCATTTTATATCTGGCTGTGAAAACTAGACAAGCTTTTAGCTGCTTCTCTTCCCCAGTTGCTCAAATTACTGTAAGAATGTTTGAAGGATGTCATGGTCTTGGAGAGCATGAGAGAAAAAAATTTGGTCTGTTGCTTGCTGCAAAAAGATGAGGTAAAAATTGAAAAGTATCAATTTTGCTTTTTATTTTCTCCTCACTTTCTTCCCTGCCCCCTCCCCCCCCCCCTTTTCTGTGTCAGTGCAGTGACAAAAATATTTGTACATTTGCTTTAAGTATGTGGTAGGAAAGTTTTCTTTTTAGAGCAAAGGCTAATGAGTCACTTTTAGTGACATCTCAGTATTTATTTATTCCTTGTGCATTAAAACAAACTAAAAGAAATAATATTTATGTCAAACTCACTGTAAGGCTCTTGAGAAATTTTTTTCCCCTCTTCTTAGTGCAATCAGTCATTAAGTGGGGCATCATTTAGGAGAGCTAACACAATTCGTGGTTTTGTTTAACACTGTGTATTCAGTGGACTTACAGGATGTTATAGCAAGGCCTGGTTACCTGGGTGTTATTCACAAGGATATATCCACTGCAAGGGGGGAACTTCTGTTCCTTTAGCACTGGTGTAGTGCCAGTGGAAGTTACAATGCTGAGTTGCAGTGGCTGAATGTAATACTGGGTAGAGTGATGATCCTTCTTGTCTGGACCATGGCAGTTGTTGGCTGAAACTTGGCATGATTTACAGCTGCAGAGAACATAGGCAACAGTAAATGCACTACAGTTTTTCATCTGCCAAAACTGAGACAGTGTTAGTAGGTTCCTCTGTTCTCGTTCATGGAATAAGTAGGAAAGGTGTTCTTCATTTGGATAAATTGATTGTCTTAAGGTGAAGCAGAGGAAGCATTTATATGTTATTATGGGAAATAGGATTGGATATGAAGGAAGTGGGACCTCTCATTGTAGCACACTAAATACATCCAGATGTAAGAACAGAGGCAAACCAGAGATAACCATAAAGGTAGCCACAACCGGCCACTTAGACACAAAGCATCTCAAATACAGCTCTAACATTAACCTTAAGTACTCACAGTTAACATGATTGTATTCAGGTGCTAAGCTTGGATTTTTAGAACATGTTAGTTACAATCTGCTTTGAAAGGCTGCATTTCTGAGTGAACATAGAAAGAGAGCAAGAGGCAGAAGTCTGAAAGTGAGCAGGTAATGGTGTCTCCCATTAGAACACAACTGCAGGAAGCAAACAGACCCAGGGTCACTTCCTTTTAAAGGAGGGTGGTTCCCTTCTGCTCTGTGTGACCTTTGGGTTAATTTCCATTGGCTACTTTTGAAATGTTGAATTTGTTCTTCCTTTGAATGTGTCTCTTTGTAATAGTTTTTTCATCACTGAGGTAGATTGCATTTGGGGGATTAGATCCACCTTAGTGTTACGTTAGCCTATTACAGAGTGTTCAAATACTTGTTTTGAAAGTTTTGATTTTTCTTGCAGAGACAGAAAGCCACACTGTGTACTGTGTGCTGCACAAACTATGGCTGCAAATACATGGGCTTAATAAAAGTAATGTGTAGTTTGCAGTGGACTAATAAGGTTTGATGTTCTTCCTGGTGCCTCTCTACAGCTGCATTTTATTACTTGGATTAAATGTACATGCAGTGAAGGATTTAATCATGCTAACAAATAGCAGTGCATAGAATTTTCTAGTTTTTCTTTGCCTCAGGGAGGTACAAGATTATTAGTCTCATTCATATCCTCTTCAAAAGGAAACCAAGTAAGGGTTTAAATTAAAAGCAAAGTTTTTATTTTTTGTCTTTCTTGGAATTGAGCACACATTCATTTTTATCAGTCTATGCTTGATTAAACTAATGAATGTACTTTGACCTCAGTATTAGCACATGTAAGGTAGTAATAGTTTTGGTTTTTAATACTGCAAAACCAAAAAAGTCTTTAATGACTAGTGTGGCTTCTTTCTGAGTGCTTAGGTTTGACAGAACATTTAATGATGTCCTTTAGCTTAAGATAAATTTGTTGATTAGCACTGCAGCCATGACCCAAATCCAGGCAGTATTAAATTTCTGCATATTCTGTTTGAAATGCTGCAAATGCAGGAAATGCTGCATATTATTGGAGAATATATTTGAAATAGTTTTTATTATTGTAATTCCAACTTCACTAATGTCTGATTTCTTTTTGAGACTTCTAGTATGGAACTTTTTTTTCTCAGAAAAGTCTTCATTTGCAGCTAAAGCTGTATGAAAACTTGCCATCTAATGTGAGGAAGACCGAGAAATCTTGTGAGGTGTGTGCATTCACTGAGATGAGATCTTGTACTACCATCTTCTTTCTTCCTCCTCTTTAAAACAGCCCCATCAAACGTTATTTTATCAATCCTTTAAAGTGCACTGCTTAGATATAACCTTTTCTTTTTTTGGGGGGGGGGGCTTGGGGGGGTGATGGTGGAATTCCATTTGCTTTGTTGTGGCTTTCTTGACCATTTCATGAGTCTTATGAAGTGACCATTTGGCCTTTGAAGGGCATGGGGTGAGTGTGAGGAGAAAGAAATTTAATTAATTTGAAGAATTTGTGATTCTATTCTTAGTCATTTTCGTAATATTTTGTAGCTTGCTTAACACAGTCCTAACCACATGGACCCAAAAGACATGAGTACCTCTGTATCTAAGGAATTCTGCACTGCAGCCTGAGCTATTCCTTTTGCCAGGTCTTTATGGGTTAAATATCTAAGAGCTTTTGGAACCCTTTGAGCTGTTGGTAAATGGTGCAGTTTAGATGCACTTGTATGTCTAAATCTACAGTCCTACAGAAAATATATGAGCAAAGAAGCAGCAGTACCCTTTTCCTATGGAGGTGACAGGTATAAAACACATTCATTGGGAAGAAAAAACAAATAGTACATCTGTACATGCTTTTTTCCTTTTTGTAAATTTTTTTTTTCAGAAGAGTGTATCAAGACTTATGTGAGCACAAACTTCTGATACTGATCCCCATGAGTGTCTGGTGTCTCTTATCAGGGTGATAAAAGTGATCTCCAGGGACAGTTCCCTTGGCTTCATCGTGGCTCTCTGGGAGACTCAGTGTCTGTCTTGTTACAGAATGTGTCCTAGCAAGAGCTGAGGGGGTGAAAACTGATGCAAGAAGGGTGGCACTGATAGCACTGAGCCGGGATGGGATTGTGCAATGTGTAGTTTTCCTTCAGTCTGTGGAATGTGGCCCTGTGTTTTTCTGTCTTCCCTTTTTTCCCAGTTTGTTTTTCTATTTTGGGTTTATAGGGTTTTTTTTTTCCCTCTGGAAATGTATAATTACTTCCTTTGACCATTTATTGAAGATTTCCATCATCTGAATTTAATGAACAGCTTTCTTGTATGTTTACAGTGTAAAGAAAAAGAGACTAAAAAAATAGCTTTCTCTTGAAACTATTACTTTTCCAGCCTTTAGATCAAGCTACTTTCTCTTCCCAAGAAGATGCCTTCTAAATAAGGCTCCTAGGTATGCATCAGTTTCTTTTAAAAACTGCAGCCATTATTTCAAGCTTTAAAATTGGAAGCAAACTGCTAGAGATGAAGGAAAAACATTCCTAAATGGATGCAAGTTCCATTGGATTAAGCAGTTACTGACTCTGAAGGACCATTGAGAAGACTGTGAGGATGTTTATTTATTTTCATGGATGCTTTGCAAAATGCATAGCCAAAAGCAGTCATTTTTGAAAAATGAGCTCCTGAATAATAAATGGAGTTATGTTACTGGTGCAAACATTTTTATAAGAAAAGCTATTAGAATTTCACATAGGAATTCTATGTGAGCATTAGGTTTTCTTCTTTTTGACTCATTCATGCTTCACAGAATGATCTGTAGAAAATAATGAAGATTAAGAGTTTAAAGTTTCAGAGATTTATGGGGACAGTTAGTTATTGATCTGGAACTCTAGAATACTTGTCCAACTACAATGGATTATTAAAAACTTAGTAAAAACTGTAGGCTTCAGTTCAGAGATTGGAAAATTAATTCAAAATATTAGTGAGAAACAACAGATAACCGACTTCATAGCAGCTGTAGTAATAACTTTTATTATGATATATTGCCTGTCTTAGAGTTCAGTGCCTCATTGTTTTGAGATAATAATTTGAAGACCAGTTGTGACAAGAAAAGTCAGAGAGGAGTATCATGAAACAATGTTTCTGGGGATAGCGGGGATAGTTAAGGTATTTGCCTTAGCTGTTGGATAGACTTTATCTGAATTCATTGTTTTTGCAAGAAATTACGAGGTTTTCTTAGGAAGAGACTATGCAAATATTCTGATTGTATACTCTTCCTTTAATTTGATATTTAAAGACTCTTTTCCCTGATGCCTGACTTGTATTTTCTTAATCCTTTAGTCTATTCTTGAAAACTTCTGTCCCACATATGAGATAGTGATTCGGAAAATCGTTTTTGTTTTCTGAGCCCCTTTGCTGAGATGGGAGGGACAATGAAGCAGTTGAAGCAGTTGTGCCATGTGTGGTTTCTGAAACCGCAGCTTTTAAAGCAAACATTCCAATGGGCCATGAAGAGCAGGTGCCCTCACTTTCCATGGCTCTGGAGTTTTTACAGCCCCTGTTCCAGACAGCCCTGCTGACTCTCCGGTACTGAAACACCTTCTGGGTGTTACAGCCTGCAAAGGAGGGTCCAAAGAGCAGATGCACCCTGGTCTCTTGTAAATCCTCTTCTCCTGCCTCCAACGTCAGACTTTGCTCTCTTGCAGAACTAACGTCACCAGAAGTGTTTAGTTCATTTATTTGCTTTCTTAGAGGACTTAAGGCTTGATCCTGCTGCCATTGTAACATCAGTGACAGACCTGCCCTGGGTTAGGACCTTCCTGGCCATTTTGTTATGGGCTCTCCATTCCCTGGGGTGTCAGGCCTGAAAGCTTGGCATCTTAACCGTGTGTGGAGTCTAGCAGGGAGGGGAAAGGACAGAATTCTGGCAGTGGGGAAGGCAGGGGAGAATGATGAAGCCAGACCTGCACAGGTTTCTGCAGAGATGTTGGGAATAACCAATATGCAGAATATCTGAATTCTCACCAGTTCAGGTTTATCAGAAATGGAAAAAGAACAGTGACAGTAACTTTGCATCTCAACTCAAATGTGTGCAAGGCTGTTGTTCCTATGAATGAAAGCCCTGGAGTCATTGCAGTGGGTTGGGGCTTTTTTCTGTTAGTAGCTTGTACATTTTTCTGTAAACGACGACATAACAAGCAGGCACTTTTTGGGTAGCTGCAGTGCTGCCTGGGAAAACCCCAAGGGTTCTTGATGGTTTTTTAATAGCCTAGATAGAAGGCTGTGAATATATAAACATTGCAGATGAGAAGAAGAGAGTGAAAGAGAAAATATTAAGTCTTCCTCAGACTTAAATTCCAATCTTCCCCACCCCTTGTCAAATACCTTTGACAAATACCCACTGAGCCATCCTTCTGCAGCATCATTTGTGCTGTAAATATGTTACCTCCTGGCAATATGCTTCATGAAAAAGAACTGCTTCCAAAGATCAGTTAATTATAATTACACTAACGGAAGCATTTTTATTCTGAATTATGACAGCTGACTAATCAGGATGCAGGTCATTTTTTTTATTATGCTTGAGAGAGATCAAGGGCTGTACACAGTGATCCATAAGATCCCATCCTGGTTAACTGTTCATTCCAATACCTGTGTATTTCATCAGGTTGATAACGTGCATGATTTCTGTAGTCCCTACAATTTTGAAGTCAAAGAGGAAAAGCGAAATCCAAGAACATCATTAAGCACATATTGCTTAGCAAGCTCTCTGTTGAAGAGGAAAGATGCTTGGCAGAGATCCCTGGTCTATGCATTGAATATGTAGCACTAATTTTTTTCTCAAACAGAATCTACTCAAATTGTTACATTAAATTTATGACTTTTTTTTTTTGTGGTTCACCTTGTGTATCTGTGTCAGAATTGCTGTGAACTTCCATCTGGTGTATCCTTGCCCACAGTGGGTGTTTTGTCAGGATGTGTGGTCTGAGAGGTGGCAGTTGTAGTGACAGATTGTATGGAAGTATCAGTCAAAGATAAGAGCGAACTATAACCAAATTCTGACTCATAAATAACAGATAAAATTACACTAGTGAAACTAAACTAGATGAAATTTAACTAGTTAGTGTGTTTTATTTCTAGAAGTCTTTTTGGTATGGCCTCTTTGCTAAAGCAGGTTTAGTGTTGCTGTCTTGGTGTATAAATTGATTTGAGGAAAGACAAGTAGCAGGCACCAAGCTTACTGTGTGATTCTTCAAAATTTCAGTGATTTGTTGAAATTTGTTATTTATCATGCCTGCTTCAGACTTGCACCATTTTCTTTACATTACATATGGAATGTATTTTACATTTTCCTAAATTATTTTAAGGCTTTGCAAGTTTTTTTTCTACTTGCCAATTATCACAATAAAGAAGAGAGGGAAACTCCTGTGCATCCCAACTTTGGAAACTGTTTCATGTTGAGGAAGGCAAGTGTGTGTGAAAATGTCTTCCAGTCCTCAAGTTCTAATGTGTCTCCCTTTAAAAGGTAGGACAGGGACCTGTACCAGCAAGGTGAGGGACAGTTTGGGAGAAAAAGGAACAACTTCCTTTTTGCAGTTGGGAATTGGTACTGAAGTGCTTGATTTCTTCCTTTTAAAACAATTTTTCAGGAAAGTCATGCCTTCCAGTCCTTTCTTCTTCTGCTCCCCCTTCCCAGCTGTTAATCTTTGTCAGTCCACCATCCTCTCCTTGTTCCTGCAGTTGAGAACGTTGCTGTAGCAATGAGATAATCAAATTAATTTAAAAATCAACTGTAGGATCTGCAAGGTATATTCTTGCTTTGGAAGGCCAAGTGGATGTTATTACTGAATATTTATTCAACCTTAATGTCTTTTTTTCTTCCTTTCTCCTCCTATCCATAATATGTTATATTATGCAATATAAGGACCATCAAAAGGTTAGTAGTTCTGTAGTAGTTGTGTTTTGAGCACCATGAACTTAGAAGTCAGTTTTTAGAGAAAAATTGCAATGTAATATAGTTGCAAGTAATGATATTCCTTTGGTTTTATATCTTTGACTTGAAGATAAGATGTTTGATTACCTAACTAAATAAAAACTAAATCCATCATGGTGAGATAATCATAGAAAAAGTTCTTCCAATGGCAGTTTTGAGCACTGGATTATTGAATAATGGACCTCCGGGTAAACTTTACTGTACAACTCCGCGTTTTATATCTTATTTAAATGTTCTGAAATTATAGTTGTTCTGGAAGGATCTGCTTGTAGTGATCTTCTCCAGACCTCTCTAGATACAAAGTCGTTGGTCTTAAATCTGGAATTTAACTTTAGGTCCAGGAGTTAGAAGTTGTTCTTAATATAGAAAAGTGGAGGATTCTGTTTGTAACCTTTTGAAGAATCTTTTTTCAGGAAGGGATAAGTCATAGTTGCACAGTGTGTCTGCAAGCTTCCTCTTGGGTGGACACTTGAATGTTTGCAGAGTGGGAGAAGAAATCAGCCTGGCAGGGAGGAGGATTTTACTTGTCTTTGTTTTGCCTAATCAAATAGGATAGAACTTTGGGTTGCTCTTCCTTCTGGCAGAGATTAATGGGCAGGCTGTGAATGAGACTGACATAACAGACATAGTTTGTCGTTTCCCGTGCTCTGTGTGATTCAAGAGACTGACATGGACATGGATAAATATGCCACTAAATCTTAAAATTTGCAATGCTTGTGATGAGCAGCTGGAAATGGAAAAATGGAAAGAGATGACCTCCTTTCCCTGCCCCCCATCTAACACTTAAGCAATGGGAACAGAAGGTCTAAAGGCCAGAGAATGTGGCCTGTGGTTTGTTTTCATGTTACAGTTTTCAGAACGTGTAGTTGGCTTCCTAAATTGATCTGTGTGTGCAAAGCCTCATAGTGCTGCTCAGGAATTCGGTTTTCTGAAGTGTTCACAGAGCCTCTTCAGGCCTGACAGTTATTTAAAGTGATCGCATAAAATATGATTCCTCATGACTTTTCTTTTTTGGGTTAGCTCTGCAGAGACTTTGACAAAAGGCACTTCTGAAGGGGCTTTTTACATTTTCCAGATGTCATTAAAATTGTAGCGGGACATATACAGCAATCTGTCTGCCTAAAATTACCTGACAGAAGTAATGACAATCCCTTTGCTGAAACAGTTCTCCGGGCCTCTGGTGGTGGGTGAGAGAACGCCTGAAATTCTCCCAGGATTTCCAGCGTGCCTCCCGGTGTGTGAGAATTCCTGTCACGTCCGAGGGTGTCAGAGGTTTCTCTCTGAGGGGGGAGAAAAGGAACCCCGTGAATGTCTTTAGCAGGAGCTTGCTTGTGCTTGATGGAGTTTTTGCAAGCTGGGTTTAATTTTAGTTCTGTTGGTGGGTCTGAGGCCGGCTCTGCACTGCACAGGAGTCTTCCTTTAAGCATTACGTGAAATTTCATGAATTGAGGCTGACTTGAAAAGAGGATGCAGCCACACTTGTTAGTTACTGAGCCTAGGGGAGCACGCTGCATCTGTCGGCAGTCGTTTCAAGGTTGTTTTTTTTTTTTTTTCCCCTTTAGCTACTTTGTGAACGTTTCCTTTAAACTTTATTTAGAGACATCAGTATGCATTCTCTGCAGTAAAGAATTCTAAAATGTTCTGTAGAAATACGTTTAGGACTGCTTGCAGTTTTTTGTCTCTTTGTGCTGAAGTCACTTTAAATCCATCACCCCAGCCTTTGGAGTCGTCAGACAGAAATCTTCCTGGGAAGGTAGATGAGTTCTTCCTGCATCAGTTTTGCTTGAGCATACCGAAGACAGCCATGTAATGAGGTGTAGTAATGAAACCTGTTGGAATTTTAGAGGAGCACCTCGTTCCTTTGATCTTGCTAACGAGCAATGATTCAAGTGCTGCAGATTGTCAAGGATCTGGTGTCGCCAGCGAGACGGAGAACAGATGCTGCCAGGAAAGGTAAGAGCAGCTCTGGGATACACTCAGTGCTCTCAGTAACTTGCTGGGAATCAGAAATATTTTGGAGTTTGGTTGTAGTTAAATTGCATACTTGATACTTAAAAATGCTCTTTGTTGTGGCATGTACAGCTGCCATAATTTGGTTTAGAACTATATTAAGCCTAATTATTATCATCGTTTTTACTGCTTTCCCAAAGAGAATCCCAGTGATGTTTATTAAGCTGAACATTGAGTTTGTCAGCATCTGTAACTGTTACTGTTGTACTAAAGGTTTTCGGTTTTATTTCTGTTTTTGTGGTAAGAAACATTTTTGTTGTCAGGAAAGCTCAGGTTGTGAAAATAGCAGTTGTATTCTGTGTAATCCCATCAAAATAGTTTTTAGACTCTTAATGCTCTAAATGAGAATAAGAACAAAAATAGGCTTCTTTAGTGCTTATGGAAATGAGACTGGAAGTACACAGCTGCACTGCTGGCTAGGTTTTACAATTAGATTATTTCTAGATTGCAACTAACTTCAAAATCCAAAATGCTTCTTGCAAGTGTATGAAAAACTACTTGAAATAATCAGTGATTGTTTGAATTTTAATTGACGTTAAAGGCTGTTCTCATTTACTTCAGTGTGTTGAACATTTGTTTTTCCTTTGCTAAAGTAGTGCCATCTTTTGTGGTATCTGGCACATATATCTAATGAGGAACTGATTAAACACTTCTTTTGTCTTTTATATCTTAATTATTTGCAACTGCTAAATATTTGGTTTGTAGAGGAACTAAATAATTTGTAGAGTAACTTAAAAATTTAATTCCTTTCTTCCTAGAATGATTTTTCTAGGACTAGTTTATTTTGTGTTGAATAGGTTGTGAATAATTTAGGATTAACGGTGTCTGCCTGTTACTGTGTCATTTTTTTGTTCTGCCCTTATGTGCAATGTGTGGTTATAGGCAAGTACTTTTATTTCAAACCAAGTAACATCAGGCTGCTCTAATTGTTACAAGTCAGTTAATGAAACAAATCTGTAAGTAAACAAAAGGAGTGAAGGTAGAACTGGGCTCAGTTGTAACACTCTTATTCTGAAAGAAAAAAAGATAAGCTTCCTAATTATTTCCTTAGATTTTGCAGTGATTGGTTGAACATCCCCCTCAAGAGTTGTATAATTTCATCCCAGTGAGTTACTCGACTTCAGCACTCTTCACTGTTCATTTCTCATTTGTGCTGCTTCCAGAGAAGGACGAAGGGGCAGAAGTTCTACTTGTCTGTTCTGCACATACTTCACTAGTCAGGCAGGGTTTTTATTGAACTACTGTAAGGACTGTTTAAAAAGATGTAACATCAAAACCCATAAAAATACTTATTTATAGGAAGAGATTCAATGGAATTGAAAGGGAAAGCTTTAAAAAACACGAGGAAATGCTCTTTCTCAGTTCTAAAGCTTTCAGGTGTTTTTTTTTTCCTGTTTGTTTTACTGCCTTGTGAAAGACATTTATTTTGGTCAATGTTTGGATGGTATTCTCAAGCTGCTACTAACTGAGCTGATTAGGTGTTAGCTGTTACAGAACCTGGTGGTGCATTTTGACAAGCAATATTAAGATCTTAACACTAAAAAACATTCAGGTATTCTGAAGAAAACATTTACAAAAGATGCAGAATGCTGACAGGTTTTGGTGATCGATACAGTAATTTGAGTAGACAGTAGGTTTTTTTTCTTCACAGCATGCAAGATCAGGCATCTGGTGTACATGAAGGGCTGTATTCTGCAGAAATGACTCATTCTCAGTATTGTTCTCAGTAAATGGAAAAATGGACTTGTAAAGAAAGAGTTGCTAGGAAGCCCACTGTGAATGTGAGATGAATCCATTGAGACACGGGGGATAATGTGTGAAGAATTTACCAAAGTGCTTTCAAATCTGTGTTACTAACTGTAAAGATTTTAAATTCCACTCCTCAGGTGCATCCTGCTCTTTCCCTTTAAAAAGTATTTTCGTTAGAATATAATTTCTTGGGAGGTAGATGTTACAAAGGAGCACACTGTATTAATTGCATATTTCATATGTAGCATCAAGTTAAAAACTTCTTTAAGACTGAAGGTCCTAACCAAGTAACTGTTTTTGTAACTAGTACCTAAGGTTGGGGAGGGAAAGGATTCCTCTGCCCTCCAATTTTCCTAAGATTTATTTGCAGACTGAGGCTTAGAAGCACAGTTAATAGCCAAGAGAGTGTCTTTTTGCATCCATCATTCAGCATCAGAAGCTTGTTATAAGGTCTGCAGTAAGCACAGCTACTATGGAGATGAAAATTCAATCCTTGCAGAAGAAATTCCTGCAGAATGCCATTTAAAAGAGCCCCATTACTAATGTTTCATGAGTTGAAATGTGGATTTAATGGGGTAGCTGAAGAGCCTGACAGAGTTGTGGGGTCTCATTTTGTTTTTTTATGAGACAGTCTGTTTTTATTGTGGCCGTGACCTATGCCACAGGTTAAATTAAATTAAATTTTCTGTATCATAAGAGATTGATAAATAGGTGGTTTACAGGACTAAATCCCACAAATAGTCAGGCAGTGTGAGCATGAGTGTCCACCTTGTCTCCCAGTGCAAGACCTGTGGTTCTGGTTTTGTCTTCAGCCTTTGGCTACTGGGGCTGACATCAGAAAATCCTTCAGTAGACCTGGGAGTCTTGCTGAGTGAATACATGGAGTGAGCTAAACAGTAGGTTTTGATTTATAATATCTCACATTTCCATACTTTTTTAAAATCTTGTGCTGTTTAAAATTTGAATTACTCATTTTTTTTAGGAAAAAAAAAGTTCTATAATTCTTTCCCATAGTTTTCCAATTGCAGTGAAGCTGAGTGCATAGAGTTTGTTGTTTGGTTTTTATGGGTTTAGTTTTTGGGAAACTCCAGACACTTACCATATTTAGATAATATCAGATTCATTAGAGGAAAAAATTGCTACTAGTCATTTATTGTCAGAGGGGTAACACTTTACATGCCCTCTAAGTGTGAAGGCAAACATGAAGTGGTGAAGAAATTTAAGTGGCTACCATCATTTTATTTATAAAATTGAAAGTCTGCTTTGAATAAAATGGTAAATCATGGCAGTATAAAATTCTCTTGACAATCATTCTGAGTTGAAGCCAAACATTTTATGAGATATGAAAACTTTCTGAATTTTAAAAAATAGTTCAAATGTTACTTGTCCTAGAAAAATCTGTATAGAGTATAAATCTAATAATTTTCTTCTTTTCCATCACTAAAATCCTGGTTGAAACACAGGTTGTTTAAAATTATTGAAGAAATACTCATTTTATTTTCTTACCTCCCTTCTTCCTCTTACAGATGGCTACAGCAGAACTTAATTGACAACATCCCCTTGATATTAGGATATAAAAAGTATTAAAACACTTCTAGCAGATGAGGCAACTAAATTGAAATCACAGAATTTAAAAGGGATGTAAATATTTCAGTGTGAGAGAGAGAAACCTGAGAGAAAACTTCAGTTTGATTTTTTTTTTTTTAATGGAATGCAGGAGGGGGCATATGTTTGGTCACTGCACTGTTTTGATCCTTGAAGATGCGTAAGGGTTGGGCCAGCCAAAGATAACTGTGTTTAAATTTTCCATCAATAAATGACACTTGGGAAATCACTGCCTGGATTTAGTACTGTGGTGGTACCTTGTATTTCACACTTAGACTTGACAAGAAATGAACAGTGGTTTTTTGTCTGTTTCTCTGGCCATGGACTAAGTTGATTAGTTGCAAGATGGAGAAAATGAAATAAAGGTCCCACATCAAGTAGTTGTGGTGTTTTCTCTTTAGCTTTGGTGATAGTAGAGGAAAAACGTACTCAAATCAAATGCATTCCATTAAGGCATCTACTGAAATATGGGAAACTTTCCCCAATCCCTTTATTTTTCTGTTTGTTGTAGCATCTCTGCAAGGAAGGCTGAGAGTTTTGCCTGGAGGTTCCAGGGTTACCTGAATTTCTTATTTTACTTCTTCATATAATACTGCTATAATCCAGGTTGAGTATTTTAACTGATAAATGCTGGATTAGAAGTAAAGGTTTCTCTAGACTCATATACCTATCCTTGAATTACTTCATTTTTTAAAGGAGACTGGGCAGAAGAGCCAAGTTAATAAAAATTAATGAGCTCTTCAGTGAGCTGCAAGCAGGGAGTTAAATCTTCTTTTTTTTTTTTTTTTTTTTTTTTTGGGTCATTAAGTAGGAAATTCTGCCCACAGCAGTCAAGATAGTGTATTGTAGGCTGCAGCTCCTCAGCACAGGTACACAGCTTCAATTCATAATTTACTGTGGCAAAGTTTCCAGCAGTTTGACAGAATTTAACTCTATTTCAACAGTTCTGCTGACATTATTTGTGCTGAAGTTTCAGCTGTGGTTTCACAAATAATCAAAGCTGGCAGAAATGACTCCTCCTGCCTTGCCTCTGCTGCTCACTTGACCTCTTCATCCCAGCTCGAATCCCCACAGTGCTTCACCTGTCTTTGTGTAGCCATGCAGTGGTGTGGAGTGGGACAGTTTACTTTTCATTCATGTTGAGCTCCTCTAACCTTGATCAGTTTAACTAATGCTGGTGCAGTTGCACAAGGCTGAGCTCCAAGGAGGAGCCAGCAGTGGGATGTGAGTGAATCCATGGGAACAACCTTCCTTCAGTGGTACCAGTGGCTGAGGCTAATGGGAAATGCTGGTGGGACTTCCTTCTGCTGGACAGTGAGGAATTCACCTCAGGATGATACAGACACAAGCAAGTAATAATAATACAGCTGGATCACTGCACAGCTGGACACACAGTGGCCCATCCTGAGTGTTTTTACCTAATATACTCTATTTCTGTGGCTGGCATTTGCGATGTCTCACTTTAAACAGCAGTAACTTTCATGGGTTACACATACATTGTAGCTTTTCTGTTGAATTTCTTATCCTGACATTTTGTTTCCTTTTAACTTCATTTGAAATTTTATTCTTCTCCTTTGTGTGATGCCAGCTGCAGTGATTAAGAAAGGTCCTTGTGCTGCTTCACCATATGTAGCTGTTAATGGTTTACTTTAGTGTCTGTGTATTTGGTTATTAGGTAGGTAGCATCATTAAACAAAGTCTGTAGATGTTCTATCTTGGGAATTGGTCTGTGGCATAACAAAATGAATACAGACAGCTAGAATTCATTTAGCTATGGAGGAACTACAGAGAAAAACACTACTTGTGTTCTCTCTGTGCAGTAATGTTAGTCACCTGAAATGAGCTAATTTACAGGCAGGTAAGCACAGCAAAAGCAACTCATCTTCAGCTTCCTACCATCATTTGCTATTCTAGTATGTGTTGGGGCTGTTTTTGGGACAGTGTGACCCTAAACCCATGAACTCTCAACTGTGGTATTCTCAATAATCCTGAAATACAATTTTAGTGTTCTAATTTGTTGCATGTGGGAAATATGTGAGATTAACATAAAATATTTCTATACAAGTAGGCTTGAAAAAGAAAGAAGATTAGGGAACGGTGCAGTAGGGTAATGGGAAGAGCACAACAGGTTTGCAGTGATGTTTCTGCTAGATGGGACAGAAATTCAGTTCTGTGTACATCAGCACAGCTGTTTTGGCATCACTGAAGCTGATCTGACTTGCTGTGCGTGGGGATCTGCAAACCCTGTCCTGGTTTCACTGCAGCAGGAGGCACCTGGCAGCTGGCTGAAAAGACCAACTGAAAACAAGGTGGATTTGTTGGGTTCCTTGAAAGAAGAGGACAAATAATGATTCATTCAAGTTTTTGCTTAACATTTGGGAAGATTAATGAGTTACATGGTTTTGAGCTCGAGCTGGTAGGATGAATATATTTGGCTTTCTGGTTTCAGTGATACTCCAGCTGAGACAAAGATTCTGTGTTGCCTGAGGCATTTGTCCACTGTGTTTGCAGTAGAGCCAAGATCTCAAGCCCGGATCTGAACATGGTGAAAAGATGTTTGTGCCCTGTGCCTTTCCTTCTCTACTGGCTCTTGTGTTTTATCAATGTGTGAATTCTACAACTGAGTCATTTTAGTTTTGATTTGAAGACTATTGAGAAAAGGCTGGGAAGCTCTGCCTGAAGGATCTGGAAAAACAAGCCTCATTCTCAGTTTGCATTTTCATAGTTCAGGTATTAGTTCATCAGTTCATATTTTTCTGATCTTGGTTTTGGTGGGATAGCAGTTGTGCATATGCTCTTTTCAAGCATGTAGAACTTTTTTCATCTTGTTGACTGTCAAAGGGTAATTCTGATGTTATTTTACTTGAGGAAGTATATTCCTTTCCTTGGAGAAAAACTTGTGCTGTTGAGATGTGCAAAATTCAAGCAATGAGGGATCATCTCAATTTAAGTTTTCAGTATTTTATCCTCCTGTTTATGGAATTTGGAGTCCAATGTTAAATATGAATGCTGATGTCCATGTTTGTTAATAGGGAAGCTGGTACAGAATTTATTTAAAAAGCTTAAAATGTGACAGTTTTTTTTGTTAAATTACAGTAGATACAATTAAGGCGTGGTGCAAATATAAATGCTAATATGTTTTCCTGTTTGTTTTCAATAACTTAAAATGTGGTGAATATTTCAAAGTGACAAGGTCCCAGCTGGACATTTTCTACAACAGATAATTATAGCACTTGGGTGGTTTAGACAGTGTGTTGGTGTATATTGACATTCACAACTTCCCTGGACTTCTTATCTGGCTTCTTCAAAGTATTTTTGGCCTGTTGAACTTGTAGATCTTTTGGTATAGCTTGTAAGGAAAACATCCAGACTTCTCCAATCAGCTATCAAAGCAATTTTTTTTAGTTAATCCTGTCTAACAGCAAATAAAAATATTGGTTTTTCAGTGGATTAGATTCCACTATTTCGTCCTTCTTGTTGCAAGTCCAAGCAGTTTCTTCTAAAGGAAATTATCTGTCAGCATTAGTATTAAGCAATCCATAAAAATGTTAATTTGAACTGAATTTCCAGATCAAACAGAAAACTTAATTAATGTCAGTTAATTAAATTCTTGGTGGAAATGAGAAAATAAGTACACAGATGCCTAAGACTGCTGCTGTCTCCTTGCTGAAGCAGCTAACGAGGCATTTTTAGTAGTACCTGGAGGGGGCAGGTCCTTGTTGAAAATGTTTTCCTCAAGGAGCACATTCTGCTCCCTTCTGCTTCGTGTCCCAGGTGATGCAGGTTTTTTTCCCCTACTGTTATTTTCTGTAGCATTATTACTTGTCAGCAAAAATAAAAGGAAACAGATGTGCAGGCACTGGTTTGCACACTCTTCTCTCCAGGAGAAGAGCACGACCCCCGTGTCAGGTGTCACGGTCACTTAACTCTGCACCCCAAGCTGGAGTGTAAATCTTGGGACCTGCCACAGGGGCTCCATGTGTGCAAGTGGGTTTTGGTGTAAAATGAGTCTGGGCTGCCTGGCCACAGCTCCTGTGAGCAGATTCTGTCCACATGGAGAAGCTCATGATAATTCAGCTTGTGGACTTTGGATACTCTTGTTTGCCCGATACCACTGCTGGGTTGAAGGTGTTAACAGCTCGAGTGCACACTTCACGTGGAATTGGTGGTTTGAGCAATAACTCTGCAAGATGGGATTTACCTGTTCCTTTAGTCTCAGGGTGTTCTGAAGACCTCGGGGGTTTTGTAGCTTTTAAGCCAGGTATCACCCTGATTCACACAGCTGAAACTGTTCATCCTTGGGGAGTGAGAGTTGTGTGCTGCAGTTGATATTTTTTCCTCTCTTCCCACTGTGTGTCTGGTACTGGGTTTTGTTGTCTGCTTGGTGTGTTGTTTTTTCTTTAACTTTGTCTATTTTTTTGTCTGGCACTGTTGTGCTTTCCAAACAACGCGTTATCACAATCTGGATGCTCCACTCCTATGGCACATTAGCCACTGGACTGTTAGAGTCTAATGCAGATATTAATGAAATGTAAGTGGAATACTAGGAAAAGCAGTCTCCTTATTTCCCTGTGGTTTAATTCATCATTTAAAAATAGGTTTCTATTAAAGGATCTAAAAATCAAATGTCTTTTTCTTAGTATTCATGCTATAGTTGTGTAAGTGATGGCTGCACCTTCCTTTCCTCGCACCACTGCAGGCATCAGTTATATCTGAACATGAAGTGTTCAAATGTAACCTTTCTGCCTATTATTTTTCCAAAAGCAACTAGCAAAGTCCTGTAAATTTTGTGGGCAAATCAGATCACACAGAGCTTTCTGCATTTATCGACTGGGAAATAATTTTATTCCTTGGAAACTGATGGGGAAATCGGTTGCTTTTTCTTTTCCTTGTTTTCAGATGAGACATTTTTCTTTTGAGATTCACCTAATATATCAGGCAAGATGAGTATGTAAGCATTTGAAGAGGAACATGAGTGTGAACAGGCAGGTTTCACCATATCACTATGTGCTGATTTTTTCCCCCAAATATTTTGACTACAGGGCACTCTCCAAGTGCTTTTTAATCTCCACTTAGTCAGAAGTATTTTACAGAGGTTAAGGCTGAGTTTCAAGCTTATTTTTTAGAAAAAAATTCTTCAAAGTTTTAATTAATAATTTTGGTTTACCGATTCCTGTGACAATTAGAATGGAAGTGAAGCTTTTGTTGCTAAGCCTCATTTCTGAGTGGGAAATAGCTGGAGTCTGAAGGACATGGTTATAATGCAGTTCACAGGTCTCAACTGGAATGTGAGAAGTTGCCTTGATCTCAGACTTCCTCTTGCTGATAGAAAAGGAAATACTGTTTGTGATAATGAAGGGACTTTGGTAACTTGAATATGCTGTGATCTCTCCTAGAGAAATATTTTCTGTTTCATTTAAAGTCACATTGTTTGGATTGGTGGAACAATTCTTCATCACTTTCAAGTGTTGGGTGTTCCTGGGATGCTTCCAGGACTCCCCAGTGTGCAATATACTGCTGATTTCAGGCGTTGCACTTTGCTGTGTGATGTATAAATGGCTGCACTATTGCTCTGTGCCCTAATTTTTCTCCTTCTATAAAGAAAAAAACCTGACTAATCTTTTCCTTTTTCTGATGACAGCTGTATGTTGAAAAGACTTTTAAATGTTTTGAAAAATCTCCCCATCTATGCTGCAGCTGCATCAAGTCTTGAAGCCACCATGTCACATCACTGGGTAAAAGAAAATGTTGTGTTCACAGACTGTAGTGTGGATCACACATGGCACAAATCAAAGATCTGTTTTTGTCAATTCTGTGCCGTGAATTAGTACCCTGGCTAGGTTTTGAAATACGTGGGATGAATGCTACTCTGGAGCTTGCCAAATCTATAGATGAAAAAGAAAATAAGCTACACAGACTCCAATTCCCACTACTATTTAGTTTATAGGCATTGGAATGACCTTCTAATCTGTGCAGTGATAATTGCCTGTTTTACATAATGTGCAAAGCTTTGCAGAGGAGTGTTTGCAGTGATGGAACATGTATTAAAAATCATTGTCTGGCAGCTAATAAGAATGTAAAACCATTCTATAAATAGTGCAGATAAGCTCTAAAAGGAGGAATGAGCAAATATACTTAGGCAAATCAAAGGACAACTGTGCTGAGGCCCGGGCTGGGCATTTAACATAACAGTGGCTCATGAACTGTGTCCATGCTGGCAGGGAGTGTGGCACTGGAGGCAGAGATGGAGAGAGGAAAGCTGGCAGTTCAGCATTCCTCTGTATTTTGGCAGGTTTTTTTCCAGGCTAGATCAAACTTTGGCCTTATCCTTTGAGTAGAATGTAACTTGGAGGTAGGAGTGCATCTCCCAGATAGTTGAACCTGGCAGGAATCCAGGTTTGCATATTTCCAAGTCTCTTCCCAGCACAAAGTGAAGAACAGTAAATAGAGATGATTTGGAGCTTTGCTCCAAAGGGCTCTTCCAATTTAGACTAAAAGGCTATTTATAGAATAGCATGGAACATCCGTAGTCTTTTATCCCAGATTTATGATCTTGGCATTGGATAGAATAGCCTAATGAGGTTTTTCTTGGAAATAAGTGGAATTTCTGGTAGGCTTGATACTTCAGGGGCAGAAAGGGGATCAAGAGATATGAATTAAAGCATTGACGACTGACATTTATGACCTCGGTTTCTGTATGCTCTGCATCTTGAGATTAAGTGCTAACTTAATGGCAGAGTTTCTGTTTGGCCACTGTAATGGGCTTTCTTGGCAAGGTTTTGGTAGCTGGGGCTGCAGAGGTGGCCTGTGTGAGAAGAGGCCAAGGTCTGCCCACAGCTTGCTCCAAAAGAGGCCCATCCTTGGCCAAAGCTGAGCTCATCAGTGAAGCTGGTGACACCTCTGAGATAGGATAGTTAAGAAGTGCTAAAAACCACAGTGCAGCAGTTGTGTGAGAGAGAAAAATATGTGGGAATCAACTCTGTAGACCCCAAGGTCAGTGGAGGAGCAGGAGGAGGTGTTTAGGCACCAGAGCAGAAAGTCATCAGCAGCTCTGAAAAAGACCATGATGAGGCAGCTGTGCCCCTGCAGCCCATGGAGGGAGCAGACATCACCTGCAGCCCCTGGAGCAGGCTCCTGGCAGAAACTATGGCCCTGGAAGAGGAGCCCTCTCCAGGAGCAGGTTTTCTGGCAGGAACAGCAGCTGGTGGGAAAGGAACAGTTTATGAAGGACTGTGTCCCTTTGGAGGGACCCCGTGCTGGAGCATGGGAAGGGTGTCAGGATTAAGGGGCAGCAAAACCCAAGTGTTATGGGCTGACCTAGACTATTTTTAATTGCCAGTAAATTAGTTTTCCCAAGCCAAGTAGGTTTTTCTCATGAGTGTCATTGGTGAGTGACCTCCATGTTTATCTTGATCTATGAGCTTTTTCCTTTTTTCTTCTCCCCCAGTCGAGCAGGAGGAGTGAGAGCAGTTCAGTGGGCACCTGGCAGCCAGCCAAGGGTCAACCCACCACAGCAGTGCTGAGGATGTGGACAAACTTAAACTTTGCAGGCCTCTGTTTTGTGAGTTTGCCTCAGTTCAGGTTCCCTGAAGCTGCCAGTGACGGCAGCATGAGCAAATTCAGCAATTGGGCTTTTCTGCCCTGGGTTGCAGTGCACTCACATGATGCTGTTTACCAGCTCTGCCCAGAGCAGTAACTTCCAGCAGAGCAGGAGACAAAAAGCAATGATGTGGTCAACAAGCCCTGTAAATCCAGGACTGGATGTGTGAATGATGTCCTCCTGCCTTTTCCTTTAATGCTCTCTTAATGTACTTCTAAGTAAAATCTGTTTGTGTTTAAAAAAAAAAAGTTAATAAGCTTCATAACATTTCCAACTACTGGTGTGTAGTAATTGGTTTTGAAACAGTATTTACTGGTATGCCAGTGGACACTTTTGAGCAATTTTGGCTGGTAAGTGTTAGAAATTCTAAGGTCGTTGCTACCATTAAGAAATGTCAACAAATTATTTCTTGCATCCTAGCTGTGATATAATTTCATGATATGAGGAGCTTGGAGAAGAGATAATCACATTAGGGCTAATGAGAATGCACTTGAATGTGAGGGGGACAAGGGGACGCAGCATTGATTTGATATATCTGATTCATTCCTGCTGCTGTTGAATTGCTATTTAATAGTTTGGTCTGGGCTTTGTTTATTTGACTAAGCTGCTTTGGCAATTTCTGATTCCTTTTAAATTTAAAACAACTTTTCTGAAATTTTTTTATTTTTCCTCTCAAACCTATTTTTACCTGCCTTTTATCTGTCATGCAGCTTTCATCAGTTGACTTCTGATTAGTGGGAAAACCTTTGTTTCCAATTAAAAATTAAAAAAAAAACCCCAACGACTTAGAGCTTCATATTTGGGAATAATTTATTTTAGTACAAAGACATTATAAAATGACTGTAACATAAGAACTACTGTAGTTCTTTTATTATTTTAAATTATTTTTTTCCTCCACAATTAAAAAAAGCTACAGATGAGCTTACTTCCCAAGCATTCTTTTTCATTCTGAGCCAAATGCGAAATGCCCTTCAATTAAAATTTGGGCTAAATCCTACAGTCTCGTGTGAAAGGCTGTAAATATTTGGTATTCTGTTTATGTGAGCTAAGAAGCTTGAACTTAAAATACTGATGGCTGAATGATGTATCAGGGAACTGTGTGATACTGGACTAGTAATGACACACCAGTTTCACTGAGGAATTATTACCTCTGAGGTGTAAGAATAAGAATTTGTCCTTGATTGCCCTGAAGTGGCCAAAAAGCAGCTGTGGCAGTCACATCATTACAGTGGCTTATAAATATGGCAGTTCCCTGTGTCATAGCCTTATATCCTTAAAACTTGGAGATACCTAGAAGGTGACTATAAAGTCTTTTAAAAGAAGCAAATTTATACCTCATTTGTATTCTTTTTGTGCTGGTAAGTCTCAGTTGTGTTTTGGAGAAAACTCTGCTTTTCAAAGTTCCTTACGGTTCATAGACCCCTCACACTAACTTGTGCCATAGTCTATTCTTCTCCAGTTTTTGCTATTGCTTCTTCATCATATTGAGAATGTGCAGTTGTTTTGCATCTGTGCTTTCCTCCATGAGTTCTCCTTTAGGGTTTTGATATTTTAAATTTTTTTTCTTTCATTTCAGTATTGGTTGTGTAAGCAGAGAGGTACCAAATAGTGCTGATGTAACATACAGGTGTGAGGGAGGAGAACAGGTGCAGGGTGGTGGGAAAATTGGTAACTCAGATTTGATGGAATGTTGTAAACCCATACCCCTTACTGGTGATGACCTCTGCATGCTTTAACTTGACAGCTAATTATATCCTAGCAATTTGGTACATCATCCTCTTAAAATGTCATTCCTTAGCTAAAACGTCACACTTCCCCCCCTCCCTGCTTTCTGTATCCTCTTTTCTTGTTGTCTGCATTTGTACAGTCACTAGGTGTGACTTGTAAATTCTCACTACTCTGCTTCTCCAGTCTCAGGAGGTGTTACATGACAGAAAACAACGGCACAGGTCACTGCCTCGCTGTGGGCTGTGTGTCGGGGTAAAGGTTACAGTGTCCAAGGTGAGCAGCAGTGCTTGGGCTGCACTTCCATCAGCCCTGGAGCTTCACCTGCATCCACAGCATCAGAACAGATTTGGGCCTCTCAAACAGGAGGAGAGCTTCTCACTGCATTCCCACCAAAGATTTTTTTATTTAGTAAAGCCTGATTAGCTGAGTTTCAAATCCATGAATTTGGCATGTACCTTTGCTTAAAATCCTGTCTGTTTATCTGAGGAAAAGTGACTTAGTCTTTGTTGGAGCTGATGATTCAGTGAAACACCACCTGGGCTCAATAGCACCTGAAGAATAATGGCTGTTTGTGATACTGTTTTAATTGAGAGAGAACTTCCCCAGGGCGTGCAGCTGACTCATTTTGCAGAGAAACTTGTCATCACTGTGTCTGAGGTGGCCTGACTGTTGTTACCCTGGGATCAAGCAGCCTCTTGTACCTCAGGTACAAAGTACTCTCTGATTCTTTTGTTTTTCTACATTTATAGCCCATGTTATCACAGTAATGTGAACCACTGGTTCCTGTTGTCAATGCTTAGGTTTTGTGTGCTCTTCCAAAACAGTGGGTGGTGGCAAATAGAGTATGTGTGAGTAATTTTAGAGTGTTTGATAGTTACACTCCTGGATTTTTCTCTGCCAGGGAATAAAGTGAGCTAGAGAAGGAGAAAGTATAGAAATTCTGCTCACTGTTTAAGTAGAGTAAGGTTTATACTGATGACTAATGTGCTTTAAAAGCTGTTGTCTTTAGTGTGGATTATAGTAAAACAAATTTAAATTGAAAATTTTATTTCTTCTTTTTCTGCCAGCCTTAAGGGAGACTGAGTTGTTGGTAAATTCTTTCAAGTAACTTGTTGTCATAACAAGAAGTTTGTTGTTAAATTCAATTGTTTCAGAAAACTCTACAACAGGAGAAATATTTAGTAGTTTTCTTTCACTTTCAGACTTGTGTGACAGCAGATACAAGCAGTACATCTGCTGAAGAAGGAAGAGTTGATGAGAGGCTGTTGGATTTTCATCCAGTTTGAAGCCCTTGGAGTGATAGCTCCTTATTCTTCCAAAATGTTGTAATTGAAGGAACATTCATCATGTTCATCCTCTTCATTTCCCATCCTATTGCTAGACCTTTCAGGAATAAGTTTGCAGAGATGGTTTTGGTTTACTGCATTACAGTTCCTTGCTTCAAGAAGAGGCTTTGGCTTTGTCTGTAGTAAAATCAGAAATGCAAAGTTATCATTTTAACATGTACTGAAGAAACGCCTTCAGTGGTAAGGGGGAACCATAATTCATAACCAAAATATGTTTTTCCCTTGCAAGTAATTTTGGGTTCAGCTTCACTGATGAAAATTTCACTGATGAATTTGCTGAATTTCCACGTGAGGTCAATGGATTTTAGAATGAGTGCTGCCCCTCGTGGGAAGGTTTCCTGCCTGACCACTGTGTCTACCTCTCCAAGTGAAAACAAGGATTTAAAGGCCATGTAGGCTCACGTAGAGCTTTGACCTCTTGAGTTTTCTCTCTGCAGCTGGTTTTAGTTAGAGCTCAGAGCTGTTGTCTTGTGCAGGTTGGCTTGTTTGGTTCATGGCGGGGTAACCAGTCAGCCCTGTTGCTCCTGGTCCGTCTGAGCTGCACAAACGAGAACTTGAACCCTCCACAAAGAAATTAAATCTCTTAATTGCATGTCTGCAGGCACAGCAGACAGTGGGTGGATGTGTGTTTAAATCCCAGCTGGTGCTGTTCCTCCTCCTCTCTGGTGGAGAGAACAGCTCATGTCTGCCCTAGGGGAGGGTTCTGCAGTGGGGCTGCTTTTCCCAGGGAGCAGGATCCTGTTTGCCAGGTGCAGCTTCACAGGCTCAGCCAAGTCCTGACTCTTCCTGTGGATTTGATTCTGTGGGGAATATGAATTCACAGAGGTTGAGAGGGATCTGTTGGGAATGAAATGGGTTCTGTGGGCTGGACTGGAATCCATAAAAGGCTTTATTTATGTCTTGTCCTAGGGCTAATGCTTGTAACCTGGAATAGGGATTTCCAAAGTACTGCATCGGTGTTTGTATTAGATGAAGTAGGCTTTCTCAGTTTACTGAGTTTAAAAGTGCTTCTTAAAATTTCAGGTAATTTTCTGCTGAGATATGAGAATCTGTGACAAATAGATTTTTCTGGGTTATGGGTGGTTTTCTTCAGTTTGGCTTGTTTATTTAACAGAGTGTCGCAGTTTTAAATCAGATCGTCATTAGTAGGTTCAGTGCATTATTGACTGCAACATAAACAAATGGATTTTTTCTTGATGCCTGTTTATAAGGCTTAGACTAGAATAAACATCATGTTTGTTTTGCAGTAGGAACTTGTTAAGGTGTTCACAGCATGTGTTTGCAGTTCATTTTGCATTGGTACTGAAATAAAAGTGCTGATTTTTGAGAGAACGTTGAAAACTTGATGGTGGGTTTCTGTTACTGAAGAACCTCAGTGCTCCTCTTCTTCTAAGCCAGTAAAAGGAAAGTGTTACTGATGTGCCTGTTAGTGCACTGATTATTAAAGTTACCGTTTCTGTGCAACAGCAGTATAAATTAATACCTGTCATCTTACCTCAACACTGGATGTTTGTAAAATGTTCTCAGAGTATCCAATGGTTCTTCTTGCTGTGATCTCTTACCTGAAGGAGATTTAGAGCCTCTTTGGAAAATTCTGTTCTGTCCTTTAAAATCAAAGATTCAAACAAATGACTTTTTGTTTTGTGGTCTTTTTCTACTGCAGCTTTGTGTCTGCCTCTCAGTGGTGCTGACATTTCAGTGTTGTCTGTACTTAACTGGAGTCAAAGGTTAGGGGAAAGGACCAAGACCTTTTTTGGTACAGTCTCCTAAGTTTTAGGAATAGATTGCATCTAAAATCTAATTTGGTGCTTCCTCTAGAAAAAAAAAAAAAAAAAAAAAAAAAGAAAAAGAAAAAAAGGGGATGGATATAATGTAGGCAGAAGGTTTTTCTTACTGGTACAGTCTTCTGTAGATACACAGCCAGAAAGTCTGTGATCTTTTTTGTTCCCCCTTTCTCCCCACCTTTGGGTTGTTTTATCCAAACTCTGAAGTTGTTTTATACTGACAAAGGTTTGAACTGATGCAAAGTAGGTGGAGGCAAGCAAATTCATACTGTTATTGCTAATTAGCAGCATGAATGCAACCTGACTGTGATTTGGTGGGTATTGCACTGGGGTTTATTTTAGCTCTGCTGGGTTTTCCCTCAGCTTGGAGCTGGGACCAGGCACACAGGACAGCCTTGGAGGCCTAATTCCTGTTTCGCATGGGAAATGCCATGGCTATTTACTTTGTTTTGTTTACCAGTCCTCAATCAGTGAAACTGAAAACAACAGAACCTTCTTGTCTACCACTAACTTCCTTTTCTTGTAGCAGAGATGAAGAAACTTCCCCTGTTTCTGCTGCCATTTGACAAACTTGTTTACCTTTCATCTGGTTGTCTCTTACTCCTCCAGCTTTTTCTATAGCTGCTTTAGAAACATAAAAAACATGGATCTACTGCTGCCTGACACTTGAGAAGATTTTGAATGTTCAGAGGCGATTTCAGCATTTTTCCCTCCTTTCTTAAATGTCATTTTAGTTTTTAATTAAATGAATGACAGATACTGTAAGTAGCTAGTTATTCAGCTCCATGCTGTGTAGACATGACTGATACAAGCAGGCAGGTATCTAAATTTGCCTTGATGTCTTTCTGTGGACTTAAACTTATCACAGAGAAGGTTTAGTGTCATTTGAGCTTCTTGGTGCCATTCAGACTTTTTGGAGGATTCCCTTAGAGGATCCTATTTCTACTTAAGGTATTATTACTGCAGTTAAAATGTTTATCTGCCCAAAGATGAATAGCTCAGAGACAAGAGTAATTGAAGAAAGCTGTTTGGTGAACTGAGTTGTAGTGTGTAACTCAGTTTGGGTTTCTTTTGTCAAATGCTTTCAGTACGTTAAGATGATAATTAAAGTTGAACAGAGAAGGGCCTTGCAGCTCCTCTCATTGTTACTGTGGTTTTTGGTGGTTCCTTCAGTGTATCCCAGTGGTAGATGGAAGGATGGCTGACATCCACACGGTGGTATGGATCACAGCAGTCTGTCTAGCAGCCTGTGGGAACTGGTGTAACTTGTGTAACATGCTGTTGCTGGAATAAAAAGCGAGAAATGGTTTTCCATCCTGCCACAACTTTCACAATGTTTTTTATTTTCCTGTTGTGTATTGGGGTGAAATTGAATTGAAAGCTTGAAAATGAATGCCAAGGTCTCCCATGCAGAGGCTGTGCCCACACGGGCAGAGCAGTAGCTCAGCACCTGCGAGGGTCAGGGTCAGGTGCGAACAGAGGTTGCAGGGAGGTCTTCTCACGCTTTTGTGCAGGGACTGATCCCTGCACACTTCATGCTGTCTCTTCCAGGAGAAGGCAGAAAAGTCAAAGGCTGGTAGTACACGCACAGCTGGGGAGTAAAAGCTGGTGCTTTAAGGAGCTGCTGATCTGTTGCTTGTTTGTGAAGGCTTCCTTTTCCATCTCCCGTGGGGCCAGCGAGGTTTGGTGCCAACCCTGGGGCCGTGGGCGCTGGGCAGCTCGGGGGAGCTGCTGCTGCTCTGGCCTCTTGGTGCTGTTCAAGCTCTGCTCCTGCCACCTTCAGTCAGAGCCCGTATTTGAGCTGGCTTGGAGCTCTTCAGTCTTGTTAAGTGGCAGAATAGCATCTATTACAAAAACAAACCCTCCTTTTCTTCCTGTTGTAATCAGTTAAATCAGCTGTGTAATTAAATGATGAGCTGGACTGTGGGTATGTCAGTGTGTTCAAAGCTGGTCTGTGTAGAAGAACAAATCTCTTTATTTGAGCCAGTATAAAACAATATCAATATAGATGAAATTTTGTAACTGGAGACCTTGTAACTTCTCAAGCCCCACAGAAGAAATAAACCAGCTTCCTCAAAAATGAAGAACCGCCCTCTTTTAAAAAAACTTCATCCAGAGTCTGTATGAGTGTTGTCTTGGTGATGTTTTAGACTGGGAATAGACTTCACATCATTAACACTGAATTTTAAAATATAATTATTGTTTGCTTCATTAATTTTTACTAATACAGAGAGAAAAATGATTAATCAGGAGACTTAACATAATTAGTGCAGTATGGCAACTGACTACTTAAATATAAGTCTGTTAACATGGGAAACATAGCTCTTGTTATGAAATGTTCTACTTTGTGTCAGAATTGAAAGTATTAGAACCATTTTACTCTTTAAATTGATACTGCAAATCTTAGTGCTGTGAAAACATTCATACTCTACCACTAATTATGATGTTCAAAACAGGAAATCTGAAATTATGTCAGAAATAATGTCAACATTTCAGAGAATTTTTTAATGTTCTTTTGATTTATGTTGCTGGGAAAAAATGATTTTTATATGTCATTCTGATATATGGCATTGGGAAAGCGAAGAAGAAATTTATTGCAGAGAACTGCTATGTTCAGTCTTGCTGAAAGATGGTTTTGCTTGTGTGTTTAGTAAGCCTGTCATGGTTAAAAGAAGCATGAGCAACGTCAGGGTACAGAAGGGATATTTTAGTTCTAAAAGCCCCTGGGAGCTGCAGGCATAATATACTTTCAAAGTGTAAGGGATCAAAAAAATAAAGGCATTTTCAGCTACGTTTGCTTATCAAATCATAACCAGTACCTGAAAAGCCACTGGTGTAAGAGATGCCTTGACTTACATTTGGTTGAGGGTAAAATTCCTGAAATATTTCTGCTTTTCATCGTCAATACTGCTTCTGAAGTCAAGTGTCTGATCTTACTATATAATGCAGCAGATGATTTGCAGCGTATTTTATTAAGACATAATTATAAAGGCTAGGGCTAGTGCTGGGAAAGGTCATGGATTTCAGAGGGAGTGTGGGAGTAATACTCATGAGCTGTAGGTGAAACAGATTGTATTTTACAATGGGATCAGTTCTAGCCACAGTAGGAGTCCTAAGAAATGTCATCTTTTGGTGGAAGACCATGAAATGATTTGCATGTAGTAGAAAAGCTCCTGTGTTTTTCCATGGAGGCTGTGTCTGTTGTTCCATGGCTGCTGGGTTAGGATGTGTTCACACACAAGGCTGGCTGTGTCCCCTGAACAGCAGGATGCAGATCTGCTCCCAGAGCCTCTGGAACAGCTGCTTGCAGGGCCAAGCTCGGCAGTCTTAGTGTCTCCTGTAGGTGAGTGACCACTTCTTTGTGGCCACAATGCTGCTCTTCCCTAGCACTGAGGAAAGAGAAAAATTGTAGTGGAAAGGCCAGATACCAGCTACACCCTTGGGAAGAGAAGAACAAAGGATGACTTAAGCTTGGACATAAGACATGAACTAGTTGTGGCACAAGTCAGACCAGTCTTTACATACTGGCAAGCCCCAAATTATACCCAGCCTGAGTTTTTACATTTAAGTCTATTAAGAGCTGCCATAAATGTGGGAGGGTGGGTTGTGCATTGGCTTTGTCCTCTTAACCTTTTAAGAAAGGAGCATTGTTCAAAATTGGGCTTAGTCTTTTCAGTGTAGCTTGTTGAAAATCGGCAATTACGGTTTCTTCTGGCTTTGCAACTGATCATGTTAACCTTCAGCAAATTAATTATCTTCAGGCTCACGACTGCACATAACACTTTGTGAAATGGAATTACAGTAGAACCCTGCCAGATCTTGTCACTCCACTTTGTAACCCTTGTGGGAACTTTCATAAGGCTCAGTTGTGAGGTGAGCATTCCGATGCAGCTTCCAGCTGGTTAGGTGTAGGCATTGCTGATGGAGTGATCTAGTTCTGAGGTGTAATTATTTACATGAAACACACAGAAAAACAAATTGCAAATTAGGACTAATTAAATGGCCAAGTTGTATTTTGTTAGAGTATGTCCTTTTTCTGTTTTATTTCTCTTTTATTCTGAGTTTTGTGGTTTCATTGCTCTATTAACTAAAAGTGTTAGGAAGGCTTTGATATTAAAAATAAAATGATAGGCATATTGCAGTAACTGATTAATACTGGTAGAGTTTCTGTAAGCCCTTTAGTCCAATGTTGCTTAAAAGCAAGATAGAATATTTGATTTAGATTCTATGCAATACATAGACTCTTAAATTCTCATTTGATGTTTTGACACAGACTTCCCTCTGTGGAATATTGCTTAGCAGGGCTGCCTTGATTTCCCTGCTCTTGCTTTGAGTCCTTTGGGGATCACTCTAAAATTGATTTGAGAGGGATTTTAGTAGCAGTTAATTCCACTAATCTCCAAAGTGACCATTTTCCATTGGTGAATGTGAGTGTCTCATAGGGGATGTTGCAAAACTGCAGGAGGTCTACCATAGTGAAATTTGATTTTTCATTAAGACAAGAGTTCAGTCACGTTTCTTCAGGAAAGTTAAATCTTTACTTTCATATTTTTTACTCATTACTCCTCATGCTGTAAAACTACAATAGCATCTACTCTGCTGATTATTAAGAGGGAGAGGGTGCAGGTGTTTTGCTGTTGCAATGGGCTTTTTTTAGTGCAGAGTGTAATGCAATATCTTGATTTTACAAAGAGTTTTACTCCATCTTCTTTCTTTTCTTTGGAATAGAGAGAAATTTCAGTTAAGCTAAAATCATACCTTTTTTGTGTGTAAGTCTACTTGAAAAACACCCACAAAACCAGAAGTGCTAAGCTTGAGAGACATAAGGGAAGTATCAGTATAGGTACCTCTAGTCTGTCTATAACATACGTATGTGTGTGTGTCAGTAATAAGGCTTATTGGTGCCTGGGATTAGCATGTAGTAGAAGAGCAGCAGTGATGTTAAAAAGCAAATTGTTTTCAAGTGATGAAGGGGTGAGAGAGTTAACCTGGGACAAGTGCTTGTGTTCATTGCCTGTAAGTTCTTTTCATCCTCACCAGGAATATGCTCACAGAAAAGGAAACAGAAAGTAGCTGGTTTTACAACACCAGTTCTGTAGTTATGTTAAGAGCAAAAGTGGAAGATTATTTCTGTGTAGCAAGAGGATTTCTGTTGTATGCGTCAGCAGTAAGAAAATGTTGCTTTTGAGGGAAATGTGCCTGGTAGTGGACATGGCACTGGCTTAGTCTAAACTCATTCTGATTGCAGAGACTAAACTATTGACACCTGGGCTTGGGTGGGATCCATGAACAGTAATCAGTGGTAAAGACAAAGGAGCTGCTGCTCATTTCCAGGCTCGGTGCTCTGCCAGACGATATGGGGGAGGAAGGTTAAAACAATTGAAGGAACTGTTCTTTTTTCAGTCTCTGGGGAAAAAAAGAATAGTCTAACACACTTGATCAGATCTCCTGTTCCTGGCATTTTAACACTTCTCTGAGTGCAAGAAAACCATAAAAGGGTTGTGGCTGGAAGAGACCTCTGAAAGTCATCTGGTCCAACCCTGTGCTCAAGCTGGGCTGTGCAGAGCTGGTTCCCCAGGACCATGTCCAGACAACTTACGAACATCTCCAAGGATGGAGAGAGACTCCACAGCCTCCCTGGGTAACTTGTGCCAGTGCCACTGATCATCTTTCAGCTGTTTTCACGAAGTGTCTGGTAGTGTGTGTGCCCTGACTCCCTTAGGTTAGGATATGGAATTGGCTGGTTCCTGGCTGCAGGCATTACACAGCAGCAGAATAGCTGTGTGAGAGAGAATGTGTGAGGGCTGAAGTCTGTGCAGGGGAACGTTTTTTGTGTTTTTCCTTGAATATTTGGTGTGGAGATCTATTCTTCAGGTTTTACTCCTGAATCTTTGTACTTTTATCAACAGAAATATTGTTGCCAGCTCCTGATGTCCTAGGTGTTTCAAGTCCTCAAGATATCTTGAACAGTAAAGGAATGTTGATCAGAAAATATGTAAAATCCCCATCCTTTAAGTAGAGAATGCCAGTTACAGAAATCTAAACTGTATTTTTAGAATTACCTAATTTCATGGTTTCTTTGGTAATAAGCTAGAAAGAGGGTACTTCAAGCCCCATTTCAAGTCAGTCCTTTCAGTAAGACGCTTTTCCTACAGCACTTGGAAAACACCAGTAAAAATTCTTGCCCAAGAGTACAACAGTGATGTGTTACAGGAGCCCTGGCCTCTGAGGCTGTTTGTTCAAATCCTTTTGTTTATTATGAGTTGGAATGCAGGGCTGTGGGCTGGGCTGGAGAACACCAGCGTGGTGCCTTCGTGACACTTGGCATTAACAAATGGCAGCTTTGTTCCAGTCTCTGCAGCTCCAGGAGCTGTAGAGGGGCTGTGTCTGGAAAAAGGAGCACGTGTCAAGTGGCTCAGTTGTGTGGAGCAAATGCAGCAAGTGAAAGAGGAGAACTTCTCCCCTGGTCATTTTTGATAAACACTGCTTTAGAATATGGTCTAGAAGCAAACAGATTTACTTCATGAAGACTAAAACAGAGCTCTGCAAGGACTGGGAAGAAAATGACAGTGTAAAGACTGGTAAAGTGTTGTGTAAAATTTTATGTCGTGGTCTTTAGTTGTTTCTATTGTACTATTTTAAATCTCATTTCAAATTAGTGATAACTGAGTTTTAAATATGTAATAATATTTAAGGGATATAATTATGTTTAATAGTGGAAGAAAAGTAGCTCTGTTAACTTCTGGAAATACGTATTTCAGAGAAAGCGTTGCTATGCAAAAGGGATTGTTTTTCTAACTAACTAGTTCATTTTATGTTAAAAATTCTTCTCTGTGTTAGAAGGTCTCTCTGCATGAAGAGAAAGTGTAATAAATGACATTTAATCCCTTTTGTTCAGAGCAGGTTTAGTATCGATGTGCAGGTATTTACCAAGATTCTTCCTTTTGAACATCGTGTACCCACAACAAAATACTACTACGTGTACGTCATGGCTTTTATTTCGTTGTTTATGGGAATGAACTGGAAGGAAAATAAACAGCCTGAGTATTTAAGGGACTTTCTGCTATGACCAGAGACTTTGTTTATTGCTCTGATATGTGCTTTGAATGTGTGGATGCGTAGCAGCTGGTGGTAGTGCCTGCAAACAGGAATTTGTGCCAGTGCAGCTCTTTGAGCAGTGGGATGTGTAATGTGCAAACAAGCGAGAATTTTAGTAAAGTAATGGGAAACAAATTGACATTTTCAATTCTTTTGGGGTTTTCAGAGTGCTCTGCAGTTGGAGAGAGAATGGTGGCGGGTTAAAGGACAAGAAAGGGAAGAAATTGCTTTTCAGAATTTGGGATAAGGTTACGCAGGATGCTCTTAGTATTGAGCCTCAGTCCCATGGAAAGAGGCATTGCTTCTGAGGGTGCTGGTCCACAGTGGGTGAGCCTGAGCCTGTGTGTGCCCAGGAAGGCCCATGGCATCCTGGCCTTTACCAGCAATGGGGTGGCCAAGAGGACCAGGGCTGTTTTGTCCTCCTGTACTCAACACTGATGAGGCCCCACCTTAAATCCTGGGATCAGTTTTGGCCCCTTGTGGCATGAAGGACATTGAGGTGCTGGGGCGTGTCCAGAGAAAGGAATTGAGCTGTGGTAGGGTCTGGAGCACAGGTCTTGTGAAGAGTGACTGAGGGAGCTGAGGGTTGTTTATCCTGGAGAGAAGGAGGCTCAAGGGGGAAACTTGGTGCTCTCTACAACTCCCTGACAGGAGGGTGTAGCCAGGTAGGGGCTGGGCTCTTCTCACAGGTAACAGATCACAGAATGCGAGGAAACTACTTCAATTCGCACTGGGGTAATTTAGATTGGATACTAGAAAAAATTCGGTTCCCAAAAGGGTTATCAAGCACTGGAAATAGGCTGCCTAGGGAAGTGGTGGAGTCACCATCCCTTGAGGTGTTTAAAAGCACTTGGTGCCATGGTTAGTGGTGGGCTTGGCAGTGATGAGTTAATGGTTGGACTCAATGATACTTAAAGTCTTCTCCAACCTAAACAAATCTGTGATTCTTCTTAAATTTATGGCACATCTCTAAGAGGCAGTTCCTTAAACTGCTGCTGATGCACAAGCACTGTGATGTATCTTGTACCTACTACTCCTTCAGTGTAAGGAACTCACTGAGGCTCTCGGTGGCACTCATTTCATACTACCTTCATGAGGGAGCTCCTCCATGGGTGTTACCTTTGACAGGTGAGGTACAGCCTCATTTTTTAGGCTTTTTCAGGGAGAACAGCACTAGTGAGTTGGAGTAACCCCAAGACCATTCCTATAAGTTGTATGACTACTTCTGTAGGGACTAAAGAATGTGTGCTCATGGGATTGCACATAGAGATCACTTTAAAAAAGGCTGTGCCTTACTGGTTTGCAGTTCTGTAGCTGAACAGGATTAGAGGCAATGCAGGATTAGACAAACAATTCATAATACAAGTACGTAGTAAACATTGTAGAGCAGCAGCTTTTCTTTCTGTGGGAAAGACCGGTGTTTTATTGTCTTCTGGCCATTCCTGAGTTCTGCCAGGCTGTGATGAAAGCCAGGTGTAACCATGGGCTCTGTGTTAGTCACCCCAACCAGGAGCAGCGGAGCTGCTGCCTAGGCTGTCACAGGCTGTTCAGCTCCTTCTTGACTGCTGGAAACATAAGGGGTAGTGCTGCCAGTTGCCCTCCTTTATCCTGGAAAACTGAGTTACTGCAGGGACTGCAAGAGGGATCCTCAGTGTTTAGCTCAGTGATTTAAATGAATACAAAATTACATCATTGTAAATTCTTCTCCCCCTACCTTCTCCCTACTCCCACCTTACTACAACTACTCCCACAACTACTCTTTCTCCATGTGGAACAGAAGAGAGAAGATGGCATGAAAGCAAGAGTAAGGCAGGTTTTTTTTTAGTTTCATCAGATCATCAAACCGTATCTCTGTTTCTTGCAAAAAATCTCTATCCTTGAGAATCATTTTAGTAAAAATCAGAATTTAATTGTTACATCTATTTTTTCTTTACTAGTGTTTATTTTTATTTAGATCTGTTGTTTTGCTGTTAAATGTCACTTATGGCAGTTAGTCTCTTCCAAGTAGTTTAGCATTCATTAATAGAGCGTGGTGTTACATATTTTTAGTTTGCATTATATCTGTTACTCTTGAGGAGATTCAGGAGTCTTGGAAATTTTCACAGTGAGAACAGCCATTGGAGTAACCTCCCCAGGGCAGTGGTGGATTCCCAAGACTGGACACTTCTAAGATTCAGGTGAACAAGGTGCTGGACCTTGTCTGGACTGTGCTTTTGCCAAGAAAGCTTGGACTAGATGGTCCTTGAGGTCCCTTCCAACCTGTCATTGTATGATTGATGCTGGGCAGGATTTTAGCCATGTACCTTGTAAGCCTGACTGATTTTGGGGGGACTTGAAAGTGCTGTTTAGCATGCCATCATTGACAGAATTTATCATCAGGTCATTGCTAATATATTTCCACATTTTTTAGTTCAAATCAGTTCTCTGTACTCTGATACTTAATTGATCCCATTAATGTCCACCTCATTTGAGATGGCATTGTTTCCTGTATCATCTTTAATGATAACTTTTAATTAGTAAATTGAATCATACTTGTGTCATCTTTAACTGCTTTCACTGAGATAATACTGAATAAAACTGATAAGACTTTGGAATACCAGTTATTTGTCTTCAGTTTCATAGTAATGTATTTTTGTGCAGAAGAATTTTCTTGTTCTCATATTTAGCTTTTACTTTATCAGCAATTAATGTGTAATTTCTAAGTTGGAAGATATTTAAATATTTCCTCTTATAAGAAAAAATCACGTTGAATGCTTATCTCCCAAAATAAAACCTCTTGCCCCATCTCAGGCTGTTTTCTGGATTTTCAGTATCGATGGATTAATGAAACATTGAACTGTCTCAGTGCAGCTGGAAGGTTAAGATGATTCTGGCAGAAAGCAAAGAGGATTACTTTAAAGGCAATGAATATGATAATTTACACATAAAATGTAATTGAATTGTCATGAGACACAGAACATGCCAAACTTTGATTCACACATTGCTTATGCAGAGGAAGGGATGGTAAGCCATGGCTGTTTTCAGCATAAATCAGGAATTTGCTTTCTGGTGCAAATACAGCTTGGCATTCTTTTAAGCAAAGGTTTAAACTTTTTTCCGCTTACACTGTTATTCTGTCTGTATTTTTGAAGATCTGTGTGTGTCCTTTTGAGCACATTTTAAAATAAAAATAGAAACTCTTTTTAGTTGTGTTTAAAAAATGTATCAACTACATATTATGTGAATGTAGTGACTACTGTATATTGCAATGTTGTCTGCTTCTATTCAGCCACACTCTTTCACTCTTTCTCAAATTTAATCTAATCTCTTCTACTTGGAAATTAGTGATAGGATTTTTTTACCTATTTCTTGAAGCTCAGCAGCAGGTGTACTTCAAACAAGGGAGCTTTTCCCCACAGCTGTCCATGGGAGAAGTGGAGATTAGAGCCAATCAGCACTTGAAGTTGCTGAAGGAATGTCAGGTTTCTAAGGAAGTTAAAAGTTTACTTTTTAAAAACCCATAATTGGTATTCTGTAAAGACTTGCTGTAAGCACATATCTGTGTTACAGAAGAAAACAATTTAATTTTGGTTACAATTCCTTTATCTTCTCACTTTGAAAGTAAAACCAGGGTTCATCCACTGCTTTTTGTGAGGGATTTGGTAGCTTTAGTGGATGTGTCAGTTCAGCAGACACGCTATGTCAACTAGCAAAGATTAGGAACCAGATTGTTCTAATTGTTCTGGGGGAGTGGATAGTACTGGCGTGCGCTGGCAGTGCTGTGAGGTTGTGTCTGTGCCCTTGGGTGTGGCAGGGCTGGGGAGGGCTCTGCGGGGCTGTGGGTGCTGTTCTTGCAGAGCTCACATGGGCAGTCAGGGTAGCAGGGCGGTGCAGTGGCTGTAAAGCTGAGACCCAGCTGCTTTGTGTCCTGAGTCCTCTTTTGGCTTAGGAATAAAGGATCCAGACCCTGAAGGAGCAGTGCCCTGCTTGGACACACCAGAGTCTGAGCAATATGAAATGATTCTACTCACCCCTTGTCTTACAGGGAGGAAAAGATTTAATCTGCTGTATTTGAAGCTTCCAAATATAGCAGATTAAATTATTTGTAATATTTTTTCTCCCTCAAATAACTGTGTAAATACATTGGTGCTGGTTCTGCTGGAAAAAAATGACAGAGCTCTATGTATTCTTAATAAACAGGAGTAATATGATTGGCAAATGATGGTGACAGAGGGGCCAGGTGAGGGTAACCAAGTGTGACTTCTGGGGATCATAAATGAAAGCTTTGAAGAAGTAGCCAGACTTTCCCTTAGGGATGAGCAGTGCTGGTGTCTGAATGCTGGTGCTTGTGTGTGTGGTGGGTCGTACTGAGGTTCTCTCAGCCTTCCCCTGGAGACAGGTGGAGTGAAAACAAGCAGAGACCAAGTTAAATCTCTAACAGGTTGCTTAGAAGGCCACCTTGGCACAACTTCTTGTCTAAATGTTGAGAAATACGTAGGTAATTGTTATTAAAGAAACATTAGCTTTGAACAAATAATTGTGTTAATGTCATACAATAGAAAACTGTAATGTCTGATCTGTTTTTCTATTTCGTGGCCCAGATGGTTGGTATGTACAATTCCTGAAGTTCATTATGTTGCCATGAGCTAGGTAGTGAAAAAACCCCACATGCTTGGAGTTATTTTTATAACCTTGTTAGATGGAAATACACTTTAAACCTTTTTCAAGCCTTTCTTTATCTGAAGTTCATTGCTATCCAATATTCAAAAAAATTCAACTCTTGTATCTTCCAGAAACTTACTAATTAAAGCTGATTTACCTCACTGGTTTGATATAATTATATTTGGGATATTGAAGTACGTTCTGTTGTTGGATGTTCAAAACAGCAACTTTTCCTTTCTTGGTGCTCTCTGTTCCTGTCCATGTGCTGGAGATGGTTTCTGCTCAGGGAACAGGACTGAGTAAAACTTGAACTTCACTCATGTAATAAGTGCTGCATCTGCAGTATTCTCCTGTCGAATGCTTACTCACGCACTGATTTTTTTTCTTGCCTGTCAACCTTCCTGTTGTCATATCCTTGAACTTATTCCAGCTCTGGGTTGCCCAAGTTGCAGTTCTGACTGACATCCTTCCCTGTTTTCTGAGAAATACGTTTTAGACCATTTCTAAGAAGCCCTGCAGTATTTCCTCAGTATTCCAAAATCTCTAGAAATCCTGTAAAGACATCACAATTTTGTTTCAAGCCAGTAATGAATATTTCAGCTTTTTTTGACTATTAGAGTTTGTTTGTGGAATTGCCAATTAGCGGTTTTTAGTACTTTTTTTAGTATTTCATTTAGTAGGTTGTGCAGAGTATTTTTTTCTCTATTTAATATCTACATTGGTGGAAAATCAGAAATATTCTAAACTCAGCAATTAAGATACTGTGCAGTAACTGTACTTTGCTTTGAGACATACACCAAGGTCATACTTTGCTTTGACACAACAGTTTTTGCATTTCTCCATTGAAGTATTCTCCCTGAAGTTGATTTTCCAAGTATTTGGCTGAAGTTTTTTTCACAAGGGAGAAAATCTGAACAGCATTATTTTAATTCCTCTACAGGTGCAGATGCTGAGCAGGATGCTGCTATCAAACTTGCCCAGGAACGAGCAGAAATAGTTGCCAAGTATGACAGAGTAAGTGAACTTTTTAGTAATTGAAAACATTTTATAATGAATCTTAGTAATGTGTCTCTTTAAAAACTGGATGATGATTCCAGCTAGCTGTTGTTTAAAATTCTCTGTTGAGTACTCATCTGATGTTTAATGATACACTGTCCTTGGGGTGAATTAAACTCTTCCTCCGCAGGGGATATTCTGGATAATGACTCAACCAACTCATTTTTCAGGTGCATAGCAAGTTACTTTGGGACTATTTCAGGGAGTGTATTGTCTTAGAAGTAGTGAAAGTGGGGTGTTTGAGGATGCTCAGTGCATCTATGAGATCAGAAGGACTCTGATTTTACTTTTTATTCATTTAATCTTTGGTTATGGTAGTACAAACACTGAAATCGTAAAAAAGTAAAAGATGAGTGAGCTGTATTGTTCCTCATATTGTTGTTAGGAACTAAAGAAATACCCTGGTGATGCCATGTTTGTTCTTGGACTCCTTGTCAGGAAAAGCCTGGCACAGAGTATGCCTAGAATGCTTGCATGGTAGACAGGTATTTTTGTAACACTTCGTACTTTTTAAGTGTCATTGGAGTACAGAGCAGTAGCCTTGTTTGCAGAGTTCATGAAGTGTTTTATATGCCAGATGTACTGGTGGTTTGCACAGTGTGCAGTAAATTAGTGTCTCATCTTAGAATAAGGAAAAACCTGCTTGTGTGTGCAGGCTGACACCAGGTGCCCTTCAAAGCTGCTCAGTCACTGCCATCCTCAGCTGGACAGGGGAGAGAAAATATAACAAAAGTCTCATGGCTTGGGATAAAGGCAGGGAGAGATCCTTCACCAATGACTGTCATGGGCAAAGCAGACCTGAGTTGAGGAAATCTGTTTAATTTACTACCAATCAAATCAGAGAAGGACAATAAGAAAATAAAAACTGGTTCTAAAACATTTTCTCCCCAATCTTCCCTTTTTCCTGGGCTTAGCTTTGCTCCTAATTTTCTCTACCTCCTTCACCTGAGCAGCACACAAGGATGGGGAATGGGGGCTGTGGTCAGTTCATCCCACACTGTTTCTGTGGCTCCTTAAACTCTTCCCTTTTTCCAGTGTGGGGTCCCTCCCACAGGCTGGGGTTCTCCATGAACTTCTTCAGTGTGGGTCCTTCCCATGGGCTGCAGTTCTTCACGAGCTGCTCCAGCATTGGTCCCTCCATCAGGGTCAGTCCTTCAGGCACAGGGTCACAAGTCCTGCCACCCAACCTGCTCCAGTGTGGTCTGGGCCATGGCCACTGACAGGGCAATATTGGAGCTGGATGGCTTGGTCTCTGTTGGATGTGGGGGAGGCTTCCAGCAGCTTCTTAGAGAAACCACTCCTGGAGCCCCCTGCTACAAAAACCAGGCCACACAAACCCTGTACACTTTGTGTTCTGAGTGGTAGCCTGATTTCATAGTCAGCAACCTGTGCAGAGCCCATACCAGAAGCAGATAGAGCTGAAATGTAGTTAAATTTCTGCAGATAGAGCTGAAATGTAGTTAAATTTCTGCAAGACTTCTGCAAGATTGGCAGTTGGAGAGGAAGAATGAGATATGAGTGAATGCATAATTGAGGGAAAATTCAGTGCTGCATTATTTCACAACTGCTGCAAGTCAGCATGGGCATTAACTCAGGAGTCTGCAGGATGTGCTCTTGCAGGTGCTTGTTCAGGAAAGATGAACTTGGGAAATGAAATGAGTAGAGACCACTCTGGGGACCTTGATGGATTATTGTGGAGTTTAACAACAGGTGTGGGATTACTGTGACTCTGCTTGAAGTGTGTTTTGTGTATAGCAGTGACCAAAAGAGATTTCCTGTAATGAAAATACTGTTTGTAAGGGCTGGGATAGGTGTTCTGGTCTCCTTTTTCTTGGCTGGTTAGTTAAGGACTGGAGTTCTTCTCCTCCTCCTACACCATGTCCCAAAGTGTCCCAAAGGTTATTCTTTCAGTGGTTGAATGCTCTCTTACGTCTTTATTTATTGTGTCATAAGATATAATTTGGCTTTTTATTTTTTCCTTTCCCCTTAGGGACGTGAGGGTGCTCAGATTGAACCGTGGGAAGATGCTGACTACCATCTTTACAAAGTCACAGACAGATTTGGCTTTCTACAGTAAGTAGCTAGCTTGTAAAGAAAATAAGATTAAAAGTTTGCTACTATTAATATTCAGGCTCTTTATTGTATAACCTATTTGGTGAAAGTATTAGTATGCCTTTAATAGATATTTTGGAAACTGCTGTGTAAGTGTTACTGCTGGCTAATCTTTCACTGTGCTTTTCAGTTCAGTTTTTATCTGGGTTTTTATTCCTGTAATTTGATCTTGCATAGGGAGTGAAAAGGTCTAAAATATTTTATTGAGGAATGAAAATTGATAGCCTACAAAAAACATATTTCAAGTTGAATTGCAGATAAATTTTGGTTGTGAATAACTTAGTTGTATGTAAACAGACTTGAAGTTCTTGGAAGGATTTATAAAAATTTTGTTAAAATGTTTAGTTTTAAAAAGCTCCCAACACATTACTCAGTGGTTGTATACGAGCAGCAGTGTATCTCAGTCCATCAAAGATTAGTATCTTTTGGCTTCATGTGTTTTTTAACCTTACTGAAATCTCTGCTGATTTGGGACCTAATTTTGAATCAACTTTAAGTCAGAAAATGCCAGAGTCCAGATGCAGTTCCCCTCTAGGTGCCTCCTTTGTAACATAATCTGTTTCTTTTTGGCAAATAGAAGATTAGAATATTAAACTGTTAGGGTTTTTGTGGTTGGCAGATGTAAATATCCAGCTTGCAGAAACTGAACACAAGCTGACTTGCTACTTTTGGTGATATTAGGACTCTCTGAGGTTCTTGGTGTTTGACGTTTTTGTTTGAATACATGAAATGGAGTTTAAATCCAGAAAAATCAGTGATAAGTGGAAAACTTAATAATACCTGTGTAATTCATAGTATTGGGAAGGGGGGATGTTCTGTTTTTTGGGGGACTTTCTTTCTCTTCCTTCTCTTTTGCAATATTATTGTTTTTACAAGCTGTCAGTAAAAATTATCTTTACCTGCAGACTGCTTGTGCTTCATTGGTGTGAATTAATTCGATGTGTGACATTCAGAGATCTGTTTTACACAAAGAGGTCCTTGTGTTGGTAACCCCCAGCTGCAGCACCACAGGCCTGCAGGTGAAGCATTCCTAATGAAGAATGGATGTCAGAGTTCTTTTATTTCTGGGGCAAAAGTAATAGAAGCCACTGTGGGGTTCACCTCTGGCTTTGGTGTCCTTGTGAAGTCCTGAACTTTTCCTGTTACTTGTGTTGTGATATTTGACATTTTTATGCCTTAGGGGTGACAGATCGTTACTCAAGTCCTCTCCACTTGCTGCTGCTGTTCAGTCATTACCCCAGACCTCTTGCCCAGGAACATCTTTACTCACCAACACAGAATTAATTCTCTATATAGTCAACTTCAAGGGATGAAAGCTGAAAGATTTAAATTACATAAAGACTTTCACAGGTTAACAGTGTGTGCAGATAATCTCTTCACTAATTGTGCCTATTTGTGGCTTATCCATGTCTTGTTACAGGGCAGATTTCATCTGGGACTGCTCTCAAGGCTGCTTTATGATTGCTTAAGATAAATTCAGTGTCTTGCAAATGATGTTTTTATTTTCCTGAGAAGCAAAATGTCTCCTAATAGAATAAATATAATAGAAGAAATATAATTAGGATAAACATATCCTAATTGGGCCTGCTGTGTCTGAAGGAAACTCCTGTTGTATGGGAGTTTGAAATGCAGCAGGATGTACCAAAAGCCTCAAAAGTTTATCATCCCTGAGAGGCATAATTCCCTACGACCTCTCAGGTGTTTACAGTGTAAATTTGCAAATGGGCTGATGCACACTGAAAACGAAATCTGGGGGCAGTACCAAATTTAGTGTCCTAGTTAAGGTCTGCAGGGATTTGTAATCTTGTTTTTATTGACATCTTAAAATACTAAGAGAGGTCTCTTTTGTATCAGGAGGGTGCTGGCTGTGAGGAACCTAATACAAAATTAGGGCTTGTTGTCTCAAGTACAATAGGCTTTGATTACTATCAGTAGTTTTCTCTTTTTCCTTGTCTATGTCCTGTTTGCAGCTTTCCTTGGCTCTGTGAAAGGGCATTCAAAGTTCAGCTGATTGCTGATAGGGCAGAAAAGATTATTTTGAGGGAAAGGAGCACTCAGGCTGCATGTGTAACTCACCACTGGGTAGAAGATGGGAGAATATAAAGGCTAGAGATATTCCAAGAATAATTTTGGTCTAGATCTGCAATCCTCCTGGTGTCCCAGTGTCTTTATTTGTGTGTTAAACTGGGAATTTGTAAACTTGAGGGACCTGAAGGCTTAACACTTCTATTGTTTTCCTGCCACACCAGTAGAAGTGGCTCAGGTTTTCTTCAGGGACCAGACTGAGAGGTAGAGGGAAGGTGCCTTTTTGTTTAACAGTGGAGAAATTGGATTGTGATTAGAAACAGATACAACGTTTCCCTTCAAGTAAAATATGTTGCTTTAACCTATTTATAAGACCCTCAGTTGATGTATCTGGCATCTTTGGTCAATTCTAAGTGATGTAGTATTTATTGTTTACAGGAGTTAGGTCCATCTTTACCCAATATTGTCTTTAATTTTTAGTAGCTGCTGCCTTCAGAACACAATTTAATTTGCTTGCTGCAGTACTTTATCTTGCAGTTCTGCAAAATGAATGTGAATGTTCGAGTTAACTTTGGATATTAAAAGGAAAGTGGTGCAGACAGGTTATTAATATAGCTATTTAAAACAAACAAACAGAAATAGCTGAGTTTATACTTAATTAATTTAGGGAACAAGAAAGTGTGTTCAGTGAGAAGTACCAGAGCATTATAAAACTGAGACTTACTTGAAATGAATAAAGGGAAGTTTTAGGAGGAAGTTGGATGTGGGAAGAAGGTTTCCAGCAAAGCTAAGCTGTGAAATAACCTGTGGGGAGCTCAAGGGGATTGTCTCTTGAGATGTTTAACACCAGAGTTTACAAAACAAAATGCAACTAGGAGGAGTTTGTTTGGTGGCACTGACTAAATTGTAGCAGTTATGAGAAACACAATTTCTACAGTAGAAGTGTGCAGGAACCAGAGGAGTAAAAGTTCATTATCAGCTAAATTGTAGAAAATTTAGCCTTTACCAGCTACTGCTGTTGCAAGGCTCTAAGGAAGTGGTGGGTTGTGGTTTATTTAAGCCATGTGGTGTTGCAGGCAAACCAGACTCAACTTCGAGAATTTTTGTCATAATTTACTGCCAGATAACATGACATTCTGACTGCTGGCTTGGGTGCTGGGTAGGAACACTCCAAACCATAACACTCTTACAGGCACCTAGAGGAAACACCTGTCTCCCCTTTGGTCCCCTCCTTACCTTGCTTTTTGTTGTGGGTTAGCCTTGGATCACCCCAGTTCCTTTGGCGAGGTGGCAGGCAGTGCAGGAGCTCCTGCACATGATGCTTTCGTTCTGCTGCTCCTGGCTTTATGCTTATTTTCTCCTTCTGCTCCTTGTGTTACATGTCTTCTCCCACCCAGACATGGTGTTCTTCTCACTGAGAGTCCATCTCCAGCCATGAGGCAGCAGCTGACAGAATGAGAGGACACAGTCTTAAGCTGTGCCAAGGGAAATATAGGTTGGATATCAGGAAAAAGTTTTTTACAGAAAGGGTGATAAAGTATTGGAATGGTCTACCTGGGAGGTGGTGGATTCACCATCTCTGGATGTGTTTAAGAAAAAACTGGATGTGGCACTTGGTCCATGGTTTAGTTGAAGTTAAGGTTGGCTTGGACTTGATGATCCTGCAGGTCTCTTCCAACCTAATGGTTCTGGTTCTGATTCATGTTCTCAACATCCCCTTCCACATATCTCTTCTGTCTTTCCAATTAGTATTGTTCCTCTTAATTAATACAGACTTGTTTCTACCAAGTGCTGTTGATCTTCCTCGGTGTCACCTGATATACATGGAATAGTATATTAAATTAACACATCAATTAAATAAATTAAATATTCCTATCACATGGAATAGCCTATAAAAAAAAAAAAAACAACAACAAAACAGCTCTTTTGTGGTGTTTCTTTCAGAGAATCCCATGTCAGGGAGCTTGTCTTAGTCATGACCACAAGTATTGGCAGAGCAGACCGGTATATGGTATATTTCGTACAAGTGCAATGTGGTTACCAATAAACCTAAAAATATTTAAAGAAAACAAAAACAAAAAAGGCAGCAACATCCCTTCCCAGAAAAACCTCAGGCAGGCATGGTCCTTTTTCAATGCAATTTGCTTTCCAGTAAAAATCCTGCTGCTGATTTCACATGATAGTGCAGGAATGCTGAGCAGTCAGGCTGATGTGAAAAGTGCTGTTCGATTTTAACACAAACGTTTTTCCTCTGAAGTCTAGCACCAGTGTGTATATACAATCTGCCAGTTTTGATAAGATTGGATATTCTTTTTTAAAAAGTGCAGGAGTTGGATGCTTTGAGCTGTGCCTTGCGCTGATGGAAGTCCAGCAGCCCATCTCTGGGGACTCCCATGGGGCTCAGATGAGGCTTAGCCTGTAATAGATGACTTCTGCAATCAAGAATTTTAGGAATGGGAGAAATGCCTGAGATCTCTTCACAGATAGTCATAACAAAAGCTGTTTTAGTTGGTTTTGGAAATGAAAAAGGCGGAATGTGTTTGGTAGTCATAAAAAAATCAGAGTTTGTTTCATCAGATTTTCCTTTTTTCTCCCCCCACCTCCCCCCGTTGGATATGTTGTATCTTTTTGGTCAACATTGTCAATTTGGTTGGCCCTGCACCCACAAAAAAGCAGTTCTTGTCTGTCCTATCTTGGAACCTGGCTAAATTTTAAATTGAATATCCTCAGTATTTTCCGTGTGGACTGTTCTTTCATCAGCCCTTTTCTTTACCTTGTAGTTAACTTCTATTTGCATTTTTTCTATCAGCAGTTATTGATAAGGGAATAACTTCAGGGAAAAAAAAAACCCTAAACCTAAAGGAGTTTCTGAGTATCTTGAAGCTCATAGCAGGCATTCCAGTAATGCCTCAGGATCTGGGATTTTCCCCTTCCCCTTCAATTTAGTTGATTTGGTCCTGCTTTGGAATGGCTAAAAAAGCTACTAAAATAAATACCTTATTCCTTGGGTGGTGACAAGTTCCCTACTACAACTAGGAATATTTAAAAAGGCATTTTATTTTTTTAAACTGACAGTCTATGTAATGTCTACATTGATTTGTCTGTTTAGAATTAACAATTCTATGAGTTATTTTTATAGCTAAAAAATCATTAAAGGTCTTAAGACAGTAAAAGAAAGCAAGAAATTCACATGACACTGTTCTTGTAAATAAGAATTTAAGCTTTAACTGACTGTCATTGAAGCACATACTTAAAGATGTATTTTTCATGAATATATCCTTGTACTTATTTTTTATGAAACTCTCCAGTTAACTACAAGGACAAAATAACTTGATTCCCTCCCCTTCCTCCCTGCCCAACATAATGTTAAGGTTGGATGGTCACAAGAGCATTAGCTGGTTGAAGTTTGCAAAACAGCCCCAAGTTTGTGTGTGATCCTGAAGTAGGGTGGAAGCTGAAAACAGCATTTTGCAACTGTAAAGGTCAACACCAGTTTAAAGAGCTGATCCTCTTTGGGGCCTTTCAACACCAGGCCAAAAGTCAGAGCAGGATAAGCCAAATGGCCTCAGTGTCTTCCTAGGATGGCACAGAAAGCTCAAATTCGAGCAAATCTAAACAGCATCTTCCTGCCCTTAGGTCACCACACCAACACACCCCTGGTCAATGTACTCCAGGCCCTGTGGGGCTTTGGACTGAAATTTGTAAAGCATTGAACAACGTCCTCCTGAAGAAGAAATATCAGCCAGGTTCATTTGTTTGGTGCCTGTTGGAACTATAGATTTCAGTCTTTCAATCGTTTGGGGACTGAGCAAAAATATTTTTTAAAAATAAAATGTCCCACACGTTTTATTTTTAGCTGTAAATTAGGATTTACGTTATCTGGTCTTTTAAAGCATTTTTCTGTGTGTATATATTCTTGATGATTCTTTTGTATTTCTCTCTCTGTGTATCACCCAGCTGAGAGGGAGGTGTTCTGTTTTCTTTTATAAGAAAACTGTTCAAGACCACAGTTTGGCTTTTTTAAGTAAAATAATGTTTTTTGGAATTTGGGGCAGGTACAGTTCAAATCCAAATTTTACTACTCCTCATTTGGAAATACAGATTCTGACTTAAATACTCTGACTTATATATTGTGGAAAGTGTTTAAAGTGTTCAGACCTTAATAGTTATGAAGTAGAAACAGAAGAAACTGCAGTTTATTTACTGTGACTTTCCAAAAGCTTTCTTCTTTCCATTGTTCCCTGAGGAATGCCAGCAACAGAATTTATTCTGGTAATTTTTGGTGATGAGCTGTGAAAATGATAGCAGACATGGCATCATTCAAAAAATTAAAAAGTACCTTTTATTTCTTCAACCTGCACCATATGAGTTCTTTTCAGACCTTGTTATTATCAAGGTTTGTGTTAACTTATATTAATAATTGTTATCTTACAGCAATAACTTATATTGCCGCACTTTGTAATCTGACTTGGGTGATTCACTTTAAACATGTTTTTTCCTTTTGCTGCCTGCTCAGTAAAGGGAAACTGGGGATGTATATTTGCTGTGGCAGATGCTGTTTTAGTGATAAATACTCCAGGACCAGCATAGGGAGATTAGGCAGATAGGAGGTTTATTTCGCAGGATTGTTCATGTGAGTTTTTATCCCCTCGAGTGGTACAACAGAAGTACCAGTGGTAGAAAATACAGATGTGGTCTGCCCCTCACCCCATTCATGAGGCTCTCTCCAAAATTCGGGGTAGATTCTTGTGCTACTCTTACAGTAGCTCTGTGCTGATTCTGGTGGAATTGTACCAATTCACAGCAGCTGAGAATGTGACTCATACCCTTAGTCTTTATCCCATGAGCCTGTTAAAGCAGTGAACACGCTTTGAGAATAGTTTGCTAATGATGGAGATTATCACATTGCCAGAGGCACTTTTCAAATAGCAGAATTCATTCTTTCTTTTGCTGAGATGAGACCTACCTGCTTTTCTCCATCGAACTTCACTCTTTAAAAAAACAGTGCATTTTTATTGACTCCAGTGCATTTCTACAGCGTGTTCCAAAAATGAGTTAGGGGAGCAAAGAAATGGCAAGCTCAGTCAAGGATTGAGATACTCTATTAAATGTCTCCAAATGAAACTATTGATTCTTTTTTCCCCTTCAGTATTATTATTTTACCCTGAACTTTTTGATAGGGAGCAATATGATGAGCTACCAGTTACCCCCTCCTGGATTCTATTTCTTGGTAATTTGTATGTAGCCTTGCTGGAAAATAGCCCTTGTCTCTGAAGCATTCTGTGTGCATTCCTTAGTGTTTTCTCCTGTGTACCTGTTGAACCACATGTCCAAGAGCAATAACTCTCGTGCAGCTCTCCCTGCTGATTTGGGTGGGTACACGAGTGAGTCCTCTCCAGATAAGAGCTGTAAGGTGTCTGAGGGTTCTTGGCAGCAAAAGAAGCTATGTTGAGGTTTTGTGTAATAGCAGTTAAAGAGAGAAAGAAACAAGCATGGTTGATGTAATTTAATCAGTGTAGCACTCAAAAACCCCAGGGATTTTATATAATTTTAATTTCAGATTTTTAGTAGGAGAGTCATAGAATCAGAGTTGGAAGAGAGTTAAGATCATCAAGACCAGCCGTAAACCCAGAACCATCAGTGCAACCCCATAACCACTAAACCTCATCACCCAGTGCCAGATCCAGAAGCCTCTTAAACATCTCTGGGGATGGTGACTGCACCACCTCCCTGGGCAAACTGTTCCAATGCCTGACCACCCTAAGAGTGAAACAGTTTTTCTGATATCTAATGTAGTCTCCTCTGCCTCAGTTTAAGGCCATTTCCTTTTAAAGCCATTAAATCTGCACAACAGAGTTCAAGGAAAGAGCTCCAGGGCTACTAGAAAAGTTGCAAAGTTACTGTTCATAGCGACGTGGAGCCACAATTCTTAATTTTCTAGGCACAATAAATACTGCCAAACACGTTAAGTGATGTGGTGATGTGCTAAAATAGCAATGAAGCGTTTATTCTTAACAGTTCAATTATAAATGTCAGTCTTACTGCACTTTATTTATGCTGGTCGTTCAGCAGGGACTTGCTGTCATTTTCCTCTTCTCAGCTTTGTGAGACAGGGTCAGACCCTCTTGTCGGGAGAGCAGCTCAACTCTTCCCTCTCTTGGGAAGAAGTGTGCCAAGTTCAGCCTCTTTCAGCTGCCAAAGTCAAATCTTTATTGAAAAAAAAGTTCAGATCTCTCTTATTAGAGAAATGTTGTGTTTCTCTTCACTTTCTCCTAAATATACAAATATGCCTCATTTTGACTGTCTGGAATTTTTCATGAGGCATTATAAACTTTTACCATGGGAACTCCACTGAATTCTCTTCTCTCCACTGGAATCTTGTATTATGTGCCATGGATTCTGCCTTCTAATATGTGATACACTTGCCTTGTCTGATTTTGCTGCAGAATATTCATTGCTAATCATATTGAGGAACTGCTGTTTATAAAAAAAGAACCAAAAAACCCACAAATTTCAGCTCTATTTAACATTCTTTCCTTTTGCCCTAATATACCCTGAGGATGTTATCTTTGTTTAAAGAGAGAAGTAGTAGTTTTCTTGAGTTAGTTATTGAGATTTAAAATGCTTTTTTTAGGTCCATGTTCCTAGCATGAGACAATTTTTTTTTTCCTCTTTGCATGCTTCCACAGGGAACTACTTTAAAAATAATATTTTAATTGCATTTCTGTATGACAAAACCTGTTTTGGAAACACAGCAAACACATGATTTATCAGCTGTGGAATTCCTGATCAGTTGAAATGAATCCTTGTTTACTATGCAGTTGTGGTGAAGCTGGTTCAGAGAACAGGGTGAATAGGTGATTTTATTTAAACATCCCTGACAGTGGAAGAGTACATTGGACCTGCTGTAAAACTCAGTCCTGTCCATCCTGACTGAGTTTACAGCTCTGCTTCCAGGAGGGACAGTGAACACTGTTCTGTGAATTTGTCTGCACTCTTGGTGGTGGTTGTGTTGTGACTCTCCTTTTTGCATTCATGCATTTGAACTTACGTCCAAAAGCATGAGCTGTCTGTGGCAATTTGCAGTATTTGCTTCCTTAAAGTGAGGTCTTATTTTGCAAGAGCATGTGGTCAGAAGTGTTGCTTTAGAAGGTGTTCTGGTTACTACAAGGAACTCTTCGGTGCCTTTGTTGTTCACTTTTTCTCACACTTGCTGTTTTAACAAGTATTCTGTGTCAGCCTAATGGGGAAAAGGGGTTGTTTATTCAAAGCTGTTTCACCACAATTGTCTAAACCAGATGTAGCAAAGGGGAGAGAAACCAGACCTTCTTTCTGGTGGTCACCTGTGAGCTTTACAAGTGCATGTATTTGCACATCACTTGTGTATTTAGTGGTAGGACTTCACCAGGAGAAGGAGGAAGTACCTTTAAGTTACATGTCTAGAAGTTGCCACTGAATTTTTCTGTGACTTGGACTGTGCATTTCATTTCTTTTGCAACAGTATTTAAGATGTTCTCCTCTTTAATTTTTTGTCTTCCTTTTCTCCTTGTGTTATCATGGTGATCTAGTGTATGGTTCTTCTCTTTCCTTTCCTTTCATGCATGTTCTTCCTGTGGAAGGAAGAAATGTTCTTTTGTTATTTGCTGTAATTCAGAATGGTATAGTCTTTTTTTTTCTTCCTAAATCTATGTCAGTGTTACCCCTTTCTTTGGCTTAGCTTTATTCTAAGCTTAATCTTAGGACTAGAGTTGAAATTTGAAATTTAAATACATTCAGCTGAGTTAGTCCAGGCTGTCACTTCAGCAATCCCCTGCAGATACAGTAGGAAATGAAGTGAATGCAGTCCTGCAGATTTGATGGCAAACACAAAAATAAGCTGCAGGATAATTTTGCCAACTAAGGACAAATAACGTGGTTTTTTGTTAACAGCTGCTGCTACTTGATTTGAGTAGAAGATAATCCAGTGTGTACTAGGAATTCATAAAGTACTTCCTTGTATGAAAAGAGCTATTAGGTAGCAGAAGTGAAAAAAATGATTGGCTATGTTAATATGGTTTAATTAATACAGCATTCATAAAGCGATAGGCAGTGGTTTTGAGTTACTGCTTAAGCTCTAAAACATAAGTATGTAGCATAATCATTATTACCTCATATATTTCCTACTGAATTTAGCATTTATAGATGATTAAAGTAACTGAATGTAGGGAATGGGCAGTGTGTTTCAATGGCACAGTTTGTACAGGATGCTAAAAGGGGACCCAGTTTTTAGAAGTGCAAAGATGCTGCTGCCCTTGACCCAATGAAGGATCCACCAGAATGGGATTGAGACCAGTGAAGTTGATTTCCTCAAAGAAGCAAGTGTAGGTACATAATGCTTTGAGTTTCAGCAGTGAACAAGTGTATATTGCTGGAACAATACCATCTTAGTTAAGTTATGTTGAAATACGCTTTGCATAGCACATGAGTTTTAATGCAGATGAAGCTGCCAACATGCAAAGCATGGATCGCTGTTAATTTATGGTGTAAGTGATCTGCACAGGAAGTAACCTTTGAGCAGTACTTCAAAACAGGAGGTACGTGTTTAAGGAGAAAAATCCTAGGTGTTTTAGACTTTTATCAAATGTAAATTAGAGGCAAAGCATTCTCTTTCATTTGCCTTTTAGACTCTTGAGAATTTTAAGGTAGCTTAGACTAATTTCTATCTTTCTATAAAAATGTGGTTCTGAGAAGACATTTTTAGACTCAGTGTTCATTTATGTACAATGAAAGTGACATCAGAAATCACTAGAAATACTGATGTGCTCAATTAAGAAGATTATAGATTTTCTCAAAGGTTTTCTGATTTCTGATGCTGGGAAAACTTTCAAGTTTGCATATAGAACACGCCTTTTCACTAAAAACACAGGAAAGCACATATTTTTAGCATTTGGCAGTGAAAACACAGTTCTGTGTTTATTGCTGTGAATTTCTTGATAATTTTTCATATTGGCAATAAAAACTAAACAGCAAAGTCTTCTTTCAAGCAGCAAAGTACTTTATTAAAAGTCACCATTTTGAGATTTAGTTGAATTTGATAAAACTTTGAATTTATTTTATCTCCTCTCTCACAGTGCTCATTGCTTGGACTTTCTGGACAGGAGCTACATGTTCATGGCACTGTGCTGTGCAAGTTGGCAGCATCATCCACAGAATCCACAAATAATAATTGCAAATAAAACCTACTCACAAAATCACATGTGGTCCAACCTTTTGCCAGCATTAAATTCTTTCTTGCAGCATGTTTCCTGATAATTATATTGTGGAATGTCACACTGGCTTATCCCATATGTTAATTAATTGCTTTGGCTTGCCTATGAATTTTAACAAAACTTCTGAAAGCTGTTTTTTAATCTGCTGTAGTCACTACCCCCATACTGTGCAGAGGTTGTTTGGTGAAAATTCCAAGCGGATGATTACAGTAGCAGAGCTCCAATTATTTTGAGAGACAGACTCAATCAAAATTGTGAGTTTGTAAGTAAATTGTGAGATAGAAAGTAGGAAGTGAGCCATAGAATTTTATCTGTGAAAAACAACAGCTTTCTTACCTTCTCCTTAATATTTTCAGAAATCTTTTCCATAAAGTATTGATTTTGAAAAGAACACTTTTGCTTTAATTTCCTTTGAAAAGCTGGAAGATTAAAGCAGTATTCATTATCAGGATTCCTCTGCAAATTCCCTTGAAGGTGTGATTCTGTTGCAAAGCATTGTTGTACATATTCATAATACCCCATATTGCCCTGACAGCTTTATGTGCCATGTATCAGACACTGAGGGGAGGCAGACCTAATAGAACACCTCGTTAGTGTGTTTATTGCTGTAGAATTGGTTTCCCAGTGTGAATATACTCATTTTTTTGTGTCTTGTAAAGCCATAGACTCCTGCAACTCACTCTCGTGACAAATGACACAATTTAAAACTGTACCTATTTGGGAAGATTTACTTTTTCCTAATATATCTGGGTACTGTAATGGTGCAAGTTGTTACTTCAGCAATCTGAGTTCCTTATTGTACAGCAAGGCAACTCCATTTCTATTAAAGCTCTTTGTGTTCAGACACCTGTCAAGTGAATTCTTTCCTTCTCATACCTTGCCTGTGCATGGTCACTTTTACAAATTTATTTCACGTCACTTTTAGTTTTGAGTTTTATACCTTGCTAATGTTTTTGTGGATGTTTCCTCACAGATTTCTTGATCGTGAAGGTTTCAAAATTATAAGAATGACTGGTTTTAAAATTTTTTAAAAATACTTTCTTCAAACTAAGTCTCCTGGGTAATAGCAAGTATGTTTTCCTTATGGGTTTAGACACTTAAAAATGTTACAAGCTGAATGCACAGCATTTGTTTCTTCATGATTAACTCAATGAGACCATGAAGATCAGTGTTCTGCAAGAGACTTCTCCCACATTATATTTAAAATGTGATGCCAGATATGATTTCAAAATACTTTTCATTTAAAATGAAGCTCTGTGCAGTGGTACAAGGTGATGATGTTGCACTTACAGGAGAGCATGAGAAAATAATTGAGTAACAGTTTGAGAAAACCTTTTGCATAGGTACTGCTTTGCAGGCTTTATGAGTATTAAACTTATTTAATGTCTGTGTTACACTGGGTTCAGTAACACAGAAATATTGAATGTAATTGACTTTTAAATTAGATTAGTCTAATTTAATTAGACTTGGGTGTATCCCAGTTATTCCCACAAATGTTTCATGGTAACATGCCCCAGAGTTCTTCACAGCACCCTGGCCAGTTCTGAAATAGAAATTGAGAAATAGAAATACAGCATACCGAAAGGTTTTGAACATTACAATTCTTAGGGGGATTAAGCTTTGTAATATTTTTGGTCTTATTTGGTCAATTTTTGCCACTTTTTTCCCCCCCAATGAAAAGTTTTTTGTAAGGCCTTGTCCAGCTTGTAACTGTGAAGTAATGATTGATCTTCTGGAGTGACTGGTGTACCAAGGGTGATTATGGCACTAAATATCTTCCATCCCCAACTGAAGCTGCAAAGGACGGAGGCTTTACGTATCTTAAGCCAAACCAGAAACAAGAAAATGCTGTGATTTGAATCAGCAGGGAGCATACATGGGATTTAAATACAAATGTAGGAAAAGAATAAATCTGTTGAGTGTCGAATATAAGAAAGTAATTCCTTGCGTTTGTATTGAACAAATACATCAAAGTGCTGTTTAAAGATTACTGATTTATACAGCAGCAGTGGGTAGGGGACTGTAAGCTTGTTAAGTCTTAGACTTTTCAATTTATTCCAACTACCACTGTTACTAAAGGAGGCTAATTACAACACATGCTGTAATGGTCAGAACCATAGATCTGCATATTTAATGTTCAGAAGTGACAGATGTTTATGCATTTGACATAATTTTTAAAAAAGTTTTCTTTAAACATTCATGAAAACCTGTGTTAGCAAGCGTGGTGGATTTAAAGATGTAAGATCCATTCATCCCTTACAACATAATAAAAAAAAGTCACTTTCAATCAAGTCTAATAAATAAAGTCTTGTCTTAGACCTTAGAGACCTTGACACCAGCAGATAGAAGTAGTCCAGACTGAAAGGTGGGAAGATGGATTTTGGCTGGTGCTGCAGATCACCACCAGTGAGGACCATGGGTAGAGATCCTCAGTTCCAGTCAAACCTTGGAATCCAGCATTTACTTTCTTCCAGTGAGACATCTTTGAGGAACTTCTTTGTAGGATGACCATCAGGCACGTCACTGTAGTTGGGGTTTAATCTTGCAGTGGTTTGCAGCTCCCAGACCCAGACACAAGATCTGCAGCCCTTTCTCTTGGTGCTTTAACTCCAGAGCTGCTTGGCAGGGATAGGCAGAGCCCTGAGCTGCTGTTGGGATCCCATGTGGCTGCAGCTGGGAGCTCTTGTCTTCATGGCAAGGCACAGACCAGGTGTAGTGATTGTTAATTCCTCCCCCATTCAACAGCTGATGTTACCTATTCAGGTTTTACTTTAGTAGGGACAGCAGAGTGTTAAGATCTTCTGCTAAGTGAGACCTTATGTTCAGGACTTCAGTTAAGAGCATCCCTGTGACTCTTCATTTGGATATCCAGGATGGTTCCAAGCTAATTATACTTATCAGTTCTGTTCTCTCTGAATCCCCTAAATTAGTATTACTTGAGCTGTTAAAGAAAAACAGTCATCTTAGGGCGGGATATAGCTATATTATGTTAATGCTGTTTACTATTTCCCATTGTTATTTGGTGAAGTATGCAGATAAAAACCATGGTGAAATGCAAGTTTAAATTGACCGGGAATGGTTGGAGAAGATTCATTTTTAAAAGAAATAATTAAGGTGTAGCAATATTAGATTGGCTTGGCTGGGGATGGAAGGGAAAGATGCATCATTATAAGGAAAAAATAGAAGGTACAGTAAAATAACAGATTCATAGACATTAATTGATTTTGTGTCTGATCCTACTTACTAAAAGAAAACCTCTAAGGTTCTAAATACATAGAAAAACACACTAAGTGGAAATACATTTATTTAAAACACCTTTAGGGGCTTGAGAGAGTTTTTGTGCCTGCACTGCCTTTCCTTCAGTCCTTGCAGGGTAGATTTTGATATTTACATCTGTGAGTGTCGGGGCATAGTTGATGCCATCTTGTTAATGGAGAGGGAGATCTCCAGGAACTCCTGCCTGTCCAGTGATGTACGGAGCAGCCCCAGGCAATTTCTTTGGCTCCTATGCTTTTTGCCAGGTGCTCAGCAGCGTCTAGAAACACGGGGCTGCCTTAATGTGCCCCTGTGGAGTGTCACTGTAGCTCTGTGGTATGAGTGTAGAGCTATGCAGCTCCAAAAAGTAATGAGCAATCTGGGCATAAATCTGATGTTGGATTAATTTAGTGTCTGCTTGCCAGGACATGAGGGCTGCCTTCCCCTGCTCAGGAGGTTCAGCCGTGTCTTTTCTTTGTACATCGATGATAACTCGCAAAATTAGCAGAGAGCAATTCCTTAATAAATTGCTAAAACTCATTCTCCTTTCGGGAAAAATAAGATGTGCTTAATCTTTCACATGATCAGCTTTCACACCAGTGTGAAGAGAAGCTGTCAAGTGGTGCCAGTTCAGCAGAGGAGCTGCTGTGGCCGGTGTGGGTCCGTGGGCATGCGGAGCTGTCAGATCCTTGCCTTGCTCGCTGCAGGCAGCACTGGAGGAAAAAGGGTTTGTTGTGTGCACGGCCCAGCTGCTGGTGTGACCTCTTAGGGGTGCAAAGAATGAGGCAGCTGTGGAAGGCTGGTGGAGGGTAGGCAGGGCCTGCAACTGCCACTGAAGAACTGGAGATTTTAAGTGATGTGAGGGCCCAGCAGTATTTGTGCATCAAACTGAACCACAGCCACCCCAAGCAGATTGTATTAAATTGAATTTTTTCTTCCCCTTTGCTTTTTCTTTCCACTTCAAATAAGCTGATTTTATAGGCGTATAAAGGGCCTGCGTTCAGATGATTCAGTTATGAGAGCGTGCACAATACTCTAATTTTGTTAGCATTTACAAACGGCAATGACTAGAGGTTGTTTCTAGTGCATTAAATGTTGATCAAGAGTTTTTTTGATTATGTTGTTGTTCAGCAGAAAAACTTTCAGATATTTGTTAAATGCGTCTAAAAGAACGAATTATGGTTTTTGCAGTGCTGCTCAAAAGCAACAGTCTTGGTTTTAAAATTAGTTTCTGAGCTGTGGACTGGAAACTTTGACTTGTGTGTGGTCTGTGTGAAGGTGTTGATGGGAGCAAGTTTTTCCATTAGATGAAGTGGTTCAAATGTATTTCTTTATTCAAATATAATTTCTGAATTGGAAGCAGCATCTTATAAGTGAAATGAGATTGAATACGGTTCAAGTGTTTTGTGTCAGAGTTCTTACACTGACTGCAGTGTTAACTTCTGTAGCCTTCCCCAAGGTCACCTTTGCACAGTGGACACAGGTCCAAAATACTGTGGTTTAATAGCTTCTCTGTAGAAAGCTATAATGATGTGGGTATGAGAGTTTTTTTCATAATATCAAGACTCAGTAGGAATTTTTAAAAACATTTCACATGTTTTCTGTGTTTTAGTCCCTTTTAAACATGGTTTTGTTGGGTGTGTTATTTATCTGACCTCTAGAGCAGAAGGGAGTTGCTTTTTACAGTGAAGCTGCTGTGTTTTCAGAAGCTGCAGGGGAAGGCAAGGCTCACTTGGCATCAAGGTGGTCCGGTTACTTTTGAGAGGAAAAGCACAAATTTATTTGCTAAGAAAAACAGAAGTCGGGGCCTCAGAATGAAATTAAAGTAATGTAGAGTCTGAAGATGTATCAGGTCAAAGGCTGCTTTTAGAGCTTTTAATTCCTAAACTGCCTTTTTAGGCTTGGGGTAAAAAGTGAAAAGACTTTAATTTTTAGTATTAATTAGGTACCTAGTAACAAAACTCTTTTTTTTTTTCTTCTGCTACTTCCTGCTTGTTACTTAGAGTGAGATTTGTAGTTTTGGGAACATGTGAGTTATCTCTCCTAAGTGAAGCAACGTCTCAGTGCCTTTCCTTGAGTACAGTAGTAAAGGAGGAAGCTTTTTTTGTTGTTGTTGGTAAATCAGCTAACAATAGTATGGTCAAAGAAAACAAAACAAAAATCATATGGGTGTCAGTTCAGTAGTACAGCACAGAGTGCTTTTACAGGAGAAAAAAGGTTTTCTTTCTTAAGCTATGCAATGCTTTTCTTAAGTTATGCAGCTACTTTGATTTAAAATCCCAGTTCTGTACTTAAAATATTAGTTATTCTTTACAGTTCGGAATTCTTGTTCACTTGTTACTACAAATTGCTGGTGTAAGTGCTGACTTGTGAAAACCTAAACAGAAATGATTTTGTGCCAAGATCAACCAAGACTAATATAAACCTTGTCTTTGTTTTCAGTCCAGAGGAGCTTCCTGTCCATGATGCGGTGATAGAAAAGGTAAGCCCACTGTCCTCCAGGTTTTTGAATTAGTAAGTAAACATTTACAGCTTTTAAAAACATAAATCATTGTGAAATGAGTTGATGAAGCATTTTAATGATTTGCATTTCGAAAGAAGGACATTCTAAGTCCCTTAAGAACTGTCCTCTTTGAGGCCACATTAACTCCCCACAGATTTCTCGATGCCCAGTTGTTCTTCCTATATTTGCTCCTGTCAATGAGAGTGAATATTCCTCTCGCATTATGTGGTCTAGTGAAGGAAATGGAGCCCCTTAAGATCTCACACCCTGCTTTGCCCTAAAGCAGTGAAAGCTGTGGCCCTGTTCCAGGAGTTGCCATTGGCTGTGCAGGGGGATGGATGATGTGAGTGAGGTGGTGGCACTGACATGACGGGTGTGCTGCCGTCCTGAGGAGCGTGGGGTGCTTTGGGAAATGGTGACAAATACCCTGCTGCCACTGCAGTGTGGTGACCTCCCTTGGAATGCTGAGTTGCTGAGCTGGGTGTATTCCAGACATGCAGCTCCTGTTGGCAGCTGCTGCGGGTCCTAGTCCGAAAATCCTTCCGCTGCTGGAGGATTCTGGAGAAGTAGTTTGACAACTGATGTGTTGGGAATGTGAAAAAATAATGGGGAACTGACTTTCTGCTTGTCTGGGCCTAGCTACTGTTGGTATTTCCCCTTGGTCAGTCGGGTCTGTTGTTATCTCCAAGACCAAATCAAATCAGAAAACTCAAGGTATTCAAAGCTGTAAGTTTAAGTTAGCCCTCTTGGCTGCACAAATCCCTAGAATACATAGAAAAAGGATGGAATGACTTATTTCAAGGCAGCTCGGGTCCTTGAGTGTTAACAGCAGCAGTGCTTCTGAAAATTAATTATTTTGTGCTTCAATTATATACTGAAGCTAATATATATGTTTACTGTAAAAGAGTGGAACTTGTCTCTTTTGTTTTGCCTTGGTTCATGTGTGGTTTTGCATGCACAGCCTGAAATAGTTGCATGTTTCATTACATTTAATAACACAGTGAGCGCATGTATAATTTCAATTCCATCAGAAGGACACAGCAGGGGATGAGTCTCTGAGCGGAAATATTAGGCAGCTTGCAGCTACTGTGGTAGATCTGTTTTGAAGCTCTGATTCACTGTGGCTTTGTAGTTAGCCTTAAATTATTTGGGGGAAATAGTGTCTCAGTTCTCTGTCCCAAATTGTGTTCATGCTGCCTGAAAGTGTCAGCACAGAAACTGTATTTATGAAGTCAGAGTTAAATTGCAAGTCTGCTGTGTTTTTATAATCATCCAGTGATGCTCCTGCATTAGACTCCTTGTTACACTCCTGATGGTATCCTGACCTCTGCTGGTCTGAGCTTTATCTGCCTTCTGTCAGCAGGGTTCGAATCTGCAATTTTCAAGATACCATTCATAAGGATTACTGTGTTACGTTAATGTAGGCTAAGATTAAAAGCTTTCTATACAATGTCTTTTGAAGTCACTTACTCGGCAGAACTATTTATGCTTTCCTTTTGCCTTGTGAATTTTAAAAAATATTCCTAGCTGTAGTTTTCATTTCATTTGCAACTTATGTAAAAGGTTGATATCCTTATTAATTTGGAATCTGTTCTTCAGATACAAAAAACCCCTTAGGCTGGAATTTCTGTGTGTGTATTTGTGTGCCTATTTTTGGTCATAATACCTTTGTTCTGCGTTGAGTGATAATTACTCATTTTAATGCTTCATTTCTTTGCTGCACATTGGATGCCTGAAATGCATCAAATCATTGTCCTGTGTTATAAACTGCTTAACCTGGAGATGAATCATCCAGCACATCTTAGATAAAACAAGGGCAGGAAAGATTTTCTGGAGGAGGAAAGGAGACAGAGAACTGACCTCTGGAAATCTGGAGTCTGTGTCTGACTCTGATTTTGAAGTTCCGTGAAATGTTTTACAAGTAATTTTTAGTTAGGCTTTGTCATTGATTTACTTGATTATAAATTTTCTGGGGAGGAGTTCAATAAGTTCTGGTTTTGTCTGAGGCTTCTGCTGAAGCAGTGCTTTAAGCCTCAGCCCCTGGCGCACATGCTGTGTGGGAAGGTGGAGGCTGCACACGAGAGGGGTGCTTGCCAACCTCCTGATTTTTGTGCTTTCACTCGTGCATTGTTTACTGACATGAGAGTAGCAAACCAGCTCTGCTTCAATTAGGAATTCTGTTACTCCCTGTGGCAAAAATGCTTCAAAGTGTAAAATGTACTCAGAAGGCAGATAAATGTTGGGGGTTTTTTCCTTTTTTTTTTTTTTTTTGGTGAGAACTGCGTGGAACTTGTCTGAAAGGGCAGCAGCAGCATCCCTCTGCTCTGCAATGAGCTGCCTCAGATCTGTCTGTGTTTTCAGTGTTGTACCTGTTAGACATGAAAGTGAACATAATTCAGAAAGGGAAGAAATAGCTAAAAATTTTCAACAACTGAACAAAAAATAATTGCTGTTTTGACTACAGTAGTATCACTTGAGAATGGGTAAATTGACACAAAGACATAAAAGCTTGAACAAACACACAACTGAAGTGAGCTTCTGGCTCAAAAGACCAAAAATCTTGAAAGCAGATCAAACATACAAACAAAAAGACTGTGGAAACAGATAGGGTTTTATTTTCCTCACCAATTACACGAACAACCTGTTGAGGGCAAAGACCTTTCCTGACTTCCTGTTACTCCTGCAGCCTAAACTGTGCCTAAGGAACAGCTGCTTTAAGAGAAAATGCTGATTCCTTAAAGGGGTTTCAAGTGTGAAGGAGAATCAGAAACAGTGTTGTGAAATCTCTGAGGCAATAGTTTTTCAGGCTTTTCTCTCTAACATAAATCTTAAGAAATGTCTTTAAAAAAAAATTTAAAAGGCAAGTATTTGAGATAGTAACCAGTAGAGCCAGAACCTGAACAGGAATGTGGGCAGTTGATTGCAACATGAGTAATTAGATAAGGTTGAAAGAGTCGAGGCACTTCTTTTCCCCATAACATTTTTATACTTTCGTCAGACTTATAGAATTTGAATTCAAACAAAAATAACTTGAAAACCCAAACCAGCTTATTTCCCGGACATTTTGTGGACCTGTCATGCTTGGGGTAGACCTAAACTTGATCAAGTTATACTTCTGCTAATGCAAGGCTTTGGGCTCCTGGATTAAAGAAGTTCAGGAAGTTAAAGAAGCCCATTTTATTGCATTGATAGCCAGGAAAAAAAACTGCACAAATTCTGATGGGTAAAAGCTAGAAGTAAAATTAGGATTCTGTTGGGATAACTAGTAATAACTTTTTTTATATTTTCTCCCAACATTTTGGATGCAATTGACTTTATAAATACTTAATGAAAGTATTAATAACTTTGCAGTATCCTGTGGAGCTTTGAAATTAAACTTTTACATTGTTACCAGGTTGAATCACTAACCATATGAATATCCTTCCTGTCTTTATTAATCCCTGGATTTGAAGTTGGAGGTAGAGGGGCTGTCCTTTACAATAAAACTAAATACTTGTTTATATTCAGCTCTGAAAAGAAAGCAGTAGCCACACACATACATTTTTCTGCTTTAACCTTTCCAGTCTGGATCTTCTGCTCTGAAGCTTTATGAGAGTGTTGAAATAGTCTCATTAAAAACATGTGAAAACACACAGCTAACTATTAACTTTGTAGTATAATCAGAGACACTTTTCAAAATGTGAAACTGAGCTGTAAAAATAAGTGCTAGAAGTCTTATCCTTAGAACTAACAAAATACAGATTTTTGGTTGTGTAGTGCCAAAGTGCCTTGAAATTCCATGGACTAAGATGGCTGATTCCAAGTGCTTGTTTGGTTCCTAAATTCAAGAATTTGATGGCAACTCCGGTATTATTTTCGTAGCCAGAAGGACAGTCTCTAAGGTAGTAGGACTGTACTTGCTAGGCTGCTTAATGTAACTACTTCTTTTGAGAAGATAGGGTTTGTTTTGGTTTGGATTCTCATTCTGTCACCTTGTCACTGAAATATTCTTGTCAGTAATAAAATTTAAGCAAATAGATTTTCAGAAGAAATCCCTGCTGTTAAGTTACAGGGTAATTCAGGTAAAAATGTGCCATGCCAAGGAGGAGAATTTATGGCAAGGATTTCTAGCTTTTAATGTCTAAAAATTAAAGCTTATTCCCACTTCTGGTCCTGCACTGTCACTCTTGCATGCACTTGTGGTTTGTTCCTTTTCAACTTTGTGCCTTTTAAGAAGGGATGGTTTGTGTGATCACTTGCAAACAGAAGCTAATTATGTTTAGGGCAGGTCTGGGTAAAGAAGATCATTTCAGAGACAACTAACTTTTAAGCGGCTTGCAGCAGAAATTATTTGCCTGAAAACTGAGTATAAAGGCAAATGGAAGTTGTAGGTGGTTTCTGTTGTTTTGGTTTTTTGTTGTTGTTGGTTTTTGTTTTTTTTTTTTAAACTTGCTAAATATGTAAAGAAGAAACTTCTAGAAATCTTGTACTTAACCTCCTCTTTCAAAATACAATTCATCCAGAATGCTGAAAATGAGTGTTTCTGCTTGGTTTTTGGTTGGCTGGTTTTTTGGGTGTTTTAAATGGACTGATGTTACTCTTTGCCATTCTCAGATGACTGAATAAAAAGTTCATAATGCTCTGTTAAACTTCTTCTTGTTATTTTTTAAAAAAATATAAATAACTTCAAATTCATTCATTTTGGAGACACTAAAAATTTCTAATTCCTTTTCAGCAAAAGCACCTTGAAATTGAAAGAACTACAAAATGGCTTAAGATGCTGAAAAGCTGGGAAAAATACAAGAATAGTGAAAAGGTAAAATTCTGCATGCTTTTGTCATTGGTTGTCACTTCTGAAAGAATGTGTACCCTGAAATTAGATTGCCTGTGTTTGATACGTGGGAAAAAAAAAAATCAAACCCCATGCTGAAAGAATATAGTTTTTAGTTCTTCCAAAATAACCCAATAGTAATTACCCAGTAAAATTGGTGATCAGATGGGCGGAATTGTGTTCAGTGTGTTCATACGTGCAGAATGATCTGTGGACAGAGTGGGTTATGTAAGGTGTGCCATTAAGTGCTAAATACTTTTACTTGCTTTAAAAGCGGGGTGGGGACTTCCACGTGAACAGTTTATTTGCTGGAATTGTGGTCTCAATCATCTTAAAATTATGGAAGAATTTCACCTGGAAAAAAACTTGCTGGAGAGGCTGTCTTCCCAACACTGGGTTCTGGGGGGGTTTTCATAGCTGGTCTTGTGGCTGTTTGGTGGATAATGCACAGAATCCCAAATTCAGATTCCTTCTTTTCTTCAACACAGCTTAAGACTTGCATTTTCTGTTGGGAGCTCTGTTGGTATTTTTTGATGCTGCTGATCAGAGGACTGTCCTGTGCAGACAACCAAGGAGCACTGTTACACATCCCAGGTTCCTGCCCTGATGACTGGCCTGGAATGGCCTTACTCCCTTACTGGCCTTTTGCTCAAGTAAATAAATGATCTATGCAAAGTTGAGACCTTAGAACAGAGAGATTGAGGCCACAATACCTGTTAGCCTGATGAGCAGAGAGCTGAGGTGCTACGAGTAGGGGGAGAAGGACACTGGGCATGTCCCCTGCTAATCCTGTCTGCTCACTGCCTCTCTTTTTGAGATTGTAGCTTTTTTGGTAAAAACCAAAGCCAGTGGTTGATCTCTTTCAGAGTGTTGCTCAAAATCTAGAAAGTCCATTTCCTTAAAATATCATGTGAATGCGTGAAAAATAATTATTTGTTCCCGAAGTTTTTTCTATAATCCTGCTTTCTGTCCTGCCATTTCCTCTGGGAGGAGAAACTAGGGGTTTTAACACTTGTGACTTTTTTTTGTAAATCTGACAGTGAAGAGATTTTCAAACAAGTATGTTCCCAAGTCAGAGGGCAATAAAAAAACTCAGTAACAGGTACTTGGTTTGCAAAGAGAATGTTAAATACGACATTTCAGGTAACACAGTAACCACGTGTCATCTGAGCAGCAGTGGTTGTGCTCTTCAGCCATTGGAGACATCAATCCATGAGACACTGACTTAAATAAATAATCCTCCCTTCACCAGGCATGCTGAAGGTCTAGCAGATCAGCTGAGCAGAAAGAGTTTCAGTTCATGTAACAAATTATAGTCTGAACTATAAATAGTGGCTGGAATAATTCAATATGTTCATAAAGGGATGAACTTCGCTTGAGGCTAGGAAAAATTTTCACTCATTGTTCAACTCTAGTGAAGCACATGAGATTTAAAAAACAAGGGTGATTTCCTTATTCTTTCTCACATCTTGTGTGGTAAGTGAACCAGAAGATTAAGAATAAAGAATCAGCCACCTCCTCTTCCTCCTGAGCATCCAGTGGAAAGCCAGACATTATTTGTCACTGCTCTTTATGGAAAGCCTGACCCATGTTCTCAGAGTTGTGCAAAACTCACAGTTAGAGACAGTTTTTATCTGGAAGTGTGTTGGAAGAATGCACCAGCTTTCCGAGCTCACATTCACGAAACATGGAAGGAGTAGTTGCAGGAACAGTTCCTGACTCTTGTTTCCTGTCTTCACTTGACTGGATAAAGTAGTTAATGCTAGAGGAGCAAATTGCTAAAGAAAATGAACAGCCTGTGTGTTTGTTACAAGACACACATCACCTGACGCTGCCATGGTTTCTGTGCAGTCAGGCTGTTCCTGAAATGAGTGTTCTTTAGAAAGAGCACTGAAGGGAACATTGCAGCAACAACAACAGTAATAATGTTGTAAGATTATGGATTATAATTGTAGAGATGGCTTGGTTTTGAAAAATGTCATATTCAAGACACACTTGTGCTCTTAAATAGGTAGGAAGGGAGACTCACAGAAAGTGAGATAGCAGATATGGACAAAATACAGGACTTTGGATGACAGCCTGTTTGTGATGAGCCTTCAGAATATACAGCTAAGAGAGCTTTGCCTTGAAGAAATCTGTTCATACTGTACACATACTGTAAATGAATCCATATATTTGATTCCATTATCCCAAATTGTCATATACTTAATTACAAACTACAGTTTTCATTCAATAGTCTTGCAGAACTGCCTATAGGCTGCTTCTGCTTCTTTTTTCTTTCTTTCTTTTCTGTCATAACTTCACAAAGAGAATTAATGAGAAAACATTAACACACTGTTGGGGGCGTTGCATTTGAGATGCTTTGCTTTACATCTTCTCCTGGTCTTGACTGCTGAAGAATATCTCAAGAAATAGATGAGGCCTCTGAGAACTGAAAACACTGTTTTCCTGTTAGAACTCTTGTGCTAAACCTTGTAGAAAAGATGGGATGGGGAATAGAGTTTAGGGATGTGTGACCATAAGGAACTGGAAAAAGATGGAAGAATTGTCATATTGAGATCAGAAATGTGCCAGGCTCTACCATGTTTGGGTAATAGAAGTAGTGAAGTGTGACATAATAAAGTGAGCCCATGTACAGCTCCATAACAGTGTAGAATCAGAGAACTATAGAACGGCCTGGGGTGGATGGGTCCTTATTGATCATCGAGTTCCAGCCCCCTGGCATGGGCAGGGCCACCTTCCACTAGAACACCTTCCTCAGAGCCCCATCCCACCTGGCATTGGACACTTCCTGGCATGGGGCAGCCACAGCTTCTCTGGGAACCTGTGCCTGGGTCTCACCACTCTCACAGGGAAGAATTTCTTCCTTATTTGGGAGCTTTTCTTGTTGCCTTTATGTCCCTGGCCAGGTTTGATCTCACTAGGGCTTCAGCTCTCTAACCTGATCCCTGGCTGCTCAGACAGTCCCTCTGTATTCCTCCAAGCTGCCTGTCCTTGCTTCCCCCCTGTAAGTTTCCTTTTTCTCTTTGAGATTGTCCAGGCACTCCTTTCATTCATAAGGGCTTCCTGGTGCTTTTGTCTGACTTGCTCTTTGTGTATAAAACTCCTTGATTCCTCTGTGGTTATTTAGGCATCTCTTTCAGTGGAGTTGTCATGTTTCTCACAGATACCACTCTGAAGTGTGTAACTGCCCTTGTGTCTTTACTTGATTGATATTTGTCAAAATAAACCTTTCATCTCCCCATCAGTCATTTCTTATGCAGGAAGTGTCACAGAGCAGCAAAGTTTGTGTTTCAGTGTGGTTCTTCTCTAGTTTGTGCTTTTATTTCCTATTTGTATTCTGCTGCTTAGTAGTTCAGGGTACAATCAACCACCCACAGATAGTAAATCCTTCCTGGCTTAGTATGATCATAACTTTCAGGAAAGATTAAATAAAACTGTTATGTGTTGTATTCCCATTTGAGTATTTCCACCAAAGTATTTCTGTCTTTCCCTGTCTGCCTTCATCTAGCTGTGATTGAAGTTGCCTAAATTGAAGGGGAAAGGAAGAAGAGAAACAATCAGGGTAGCTGCCATTTCCAGCTGTTCTGGCATTCACACACAGTATAATAATCAAGTCTACAGTTCGTTTGGAGTCTGAACACAGAGCCTTAATGAAGAACCCTCTTTGCTTTCCTGAGATTTTTGAATGAGATGGAGCAACTCTTCTATTTGCACTTTTTCTTCTTTTTATGCAACCCACAGAAGCTGAAGAACCTCTAAAGGCAGCAGCCTTTATAAATATATTTTCTTTTCATTATAAATATACTTTCTTGTGAGACTTCAGGTTTTAATTCTTATGCTTCTCATCACTGATTCTTTTTGAGGTGGCAGAGTCCCTTTGCTACATGTGCAGCTCTTCCTGACAGCTGAGAAAGTTTCATTTTCAAAAAAAACAACTTTATATCTTGCAGGAGCAGTGGTGCCAGTTGCACTCTTCAGGCCAGTGCTGTGTGACAGTGGCCTCATTTCTTTTCCAGAAACCAGTTGGGTTTATGAGCTGGAGAGGTGGGGGCCAGGCAGGGAAAGGGAGGTGGGATGTTTTCCAAGTGTTTTTGCATGTTGGACCTTATGGCCTTCATTGAGATGACAGCTAATTTTTTTTTTTTTTTTTTTTTTGTCTTCTTGCTTTATAAGGGTTTTGGTTCATTCTGTAATATTCAGTGTATTTATAGGTCTGATTTGTTTTTACATGAGAAGCTGCTTTGAATTCCCAGGTGATAGGGCCTCATTTAGTGTCAGTTTCTCCCACATACTTCAGAATCAACAATCTTATTAATAATTGCAAGAGTTTGACTGCTGTCCTTGGCTGAATATCAGCTTAATGTGCTGCAGAACTTAAACCTATATTTTTATGGATCCTGTGTTTATATAATTATATGTATCAAGGATCGCCTTCTTTTTTTATGTCCTGTGCTGATGGAAACATCCCAGATCCCATAACCCCATTCTTTGAATGAATGTTTTCATAGATGTGTGGTTTTATCTGAACTCTGAGTTTATTTATTTGTGTTTTGTTTTGAGCCATTATCTTAATCTTCACAAATTATTTAAAATTAACTCAGTATTTCATCTTCCCAGAAGCAGAAGAAAAAAGTAACTTACTGAATTTTCTACTTTCTATTTTAATTATTAATTCAGAGAGAGCAGAAAAGTAGATGAGCAAGTATATAGATACAAGCAACGTTTCTCAGCAGATTTTATTCTGGTATTATGTAAGGACATACAAGACAGCAGAGGGCACTAGCATGGTGCTTATGGTAAAGACATTCGACTAGCTAATAATCACTGTACTCATTTTTATTTTCTTTAACTGTTTGGTGTCTGCATGATTATCAGAAATGAATTTTGCAGTGGAGTGTGTGTGAACTTCCCCACTCCCCAAGATGCAGCACAGCCGTGTCATTTTCACAAAACTGCAGCATTGCACAGGGTCACAGAAAGGCTGGGGTTGGAAGGGGCCTCTGGAGGTCACCTGGTCCAAGCCCCCTGCTCGAGCAGGGCCACTTCCAGCTGCCCAGGACCATGTCTTGATGGGTTTTGAGATTTCCAAGGTTGGAGACACCACAACCTGACTGGGTGACCTGTGCCAGTGCTCAGTCACCCTCACAGTGTAAAAATGTCTCCTGATGTTCAAAGGGAGTCTCCAGCATTTCAGTTCGTGCCCATTGCCTCTGGTTGTGTGGCTGGGCACCACTGAACAGAGCCTGGCTCTGTACCTTTTGCACTTTCCCTTCAAGATGGTGCAAAATACAAATTGATAAGATCCCCCTGAGCCTTCTTTGCTCCCAGCCCTCTCAGCCTCTTCTCATGGCAGAGATGGTCAAGTCTCATCATCTCTGTAGCCCTTTGCAATGTGTCCATGTCTGTCTTGTGTTGAGGAGCCCAGAACTGGACTCACCAGTGCTGAGCAGAGGGAAAGGATCACCTCCCTCATCATGCTGGGAATACTTTTGTCTGATGCAGCCCAGGATACCATTGGTCATATTTGCTCCAAGGGCACTGCCTTGGTTCCTGCTCAATTTGGTGTCCACCAGGACCCCCAGGTCCTTTTCTTTTGAGCTGTTTTCTGGCTGGTGACCCCTAGAATCTTCTGGTGCCTGGGGTTGTTCCTTCCCAGATGTGGGGCTTTGCACCTCTCCTTGTTGAGCTCTGTGAGGTTCCTGGCAGCCAGTTTCTCCAGTTTGTTAACATCACTCTGGATGGCAGCACAAGCCTCTTGGTGTATCAGCCACTCCTCTCAATTTTCCATTGTGTATGAAATTTTTCCCACTAGTTTCCATGTTCTTGTTTGTGTAGTGGAGCCTATGCCATGACTGAGTGACATTTCTCTCTTCTGTATCAGATAGTGAAAGTCTTTGGTCTTGTGTTCTGCTGAGTCTGTAGGCAGGATCTGGTAATGGCTTGGGATGACTGAGAGCTTTTTCTCTGCCTCAATAAAAGGATGGAACAGCAGAGTCAGCTGAACACAGATCTAAAATGGTTTGCAAGAAGCTGTGAATGTTATTTGGGTTTATGCAGTCAGGTAGTGCAACAATTCAGAACTTTGCTACTAAAAATGTTTGTTCTCCTCCTGTTTTTGTTTTTGGCATAGCTGTAGTGGGCTCATGAAACTGTTCACCCCTCTGTCCTTTCTGCTCTTTTAAAAGTTACATTTGCAACTCACCTTCAAACTTTTCTGTGAAAAATGCTTCCACAGTTCTCCGTCTGTTTTTACTTACTGCTTTAAGGGCTCTTCGAGCATTTGGCTGTTTCAATCTAGGCAGTGCAGAAGATGGTAAAATTGTAAATGTCATGGACTCCTCTGAAGGTTCTTCTCCTTCAGTTTTATTTTCCAAAATACCCCTGAACAACTACACACTTTGGATGGATGGTTTGAATTGTTTTAATTCTGTTTGGATAAGAAGCTGTTATTATAAAGACTTATTTCTGGCATTTTATATCCACCTGACCTTCTCCCAAAATACTAATTTGTACATCAACAGTAATTTTGAGAATTTGTTCTTCAACCGGTTGTCTTCTTTGATAACCTTTTGTTCTTGGATACATTTGAAAATGAGTTAAAAATATAACTAGCTGACAAAAATATTTGTTGTTAAGGTACTCTGTTGCTGGGCATGGGTCTGAGGAATAAAACTACCTGTCACTGAGGACATAGATTACTGCATTTTTTCCCCACAGTTTTCTTCCAAATTTCCAGAAAAGATACTGCAAATTTGGCTCATTCTGCGTTCCAGCAGACAGGCTAATCTCTTCCTAGGATGACTCTGCTGCAGTTGGGGATGTTTGGCTTTCAAAAGACTAAATTTTCCTCTCTCCCACATGCAGGTACCCTTATATCTGGGTTGACACACACTGAAATCCTGTGTGACCTGAGTTCAGGGTATCCATCTGTACAGAATGCTGCTTTGGGGCTCTGTAGGTTGTTCTTAATTTTTACAGGAGAAACTGTACTGGCACAGCTGTGCTCACATTGCAAGTGTCGCTGCCTTAGCATTCTTAGTATTAATGCAGCAAAGTTTTCTTCATGAAGCACAACATTTTTTTTGTGGACAGCCTCCAGGATGGCTGTTGTATCTTATACAAGTTTATGTTTTTCATTTGAAAAAGGAACAAGGGAAGAAACTCATAACCATACTTGTGCAAGAGTTACAGATTCTGCAATCCAGACACAAATCCTTGCTGGCATTAAAGGCACCTTTAAAGAGCCGATATTTTCCAAATGGCAGGAGGTTTGGAAATATACTGCAACAAGGGGTTCATTAATTTTCCAAAACTGGAGATGTGAAATACGTGAAAAGAAAAACAATCCTGTCTTTGAGGAGGACATTGCTTTTAAAATATTTCTTACTACAAACATAACTTTTGTAAAAATGTTTAAAGGAAGTGGTAGCTTTGTCAACTGAAATTTTTAAGGTCTCACTTCCATTGTAGGAAAAACATGAAGAAAAAATAGGAGAGCTGTTGTGTGTGGTTTGTTCTCTTTTAAACCTAATGGGTCTCCCTGTGTAATCATTAAAGTAATGATGAAAATATAACTTCAGAAAGGTTCATTTTTTGTGTTAGAGTTGGCTTTTCAATTTTCCTTGTCTTAGATATGTCTTCAAAAGATGGTAGCACCTTTTTGTGTTCAGGGTGGGTTTTTTTTTTTTTTTTGTTTTTTTTTTTTTTTTTTTTTTTTTTGTTTTTGTTTTTTTTTTTTTTTCTTTTTTTTGGCGAATGTTTTAATGTGCATGTAGGAGACTGATATTAGTTTAGAAATAGAATGTGAGATCTGTTAGCTTTAGAAATGATACATTCTGTTTTTTTGTGATCTCACAGTTTGTTTTCTTGCATACGTACATACATACATTTGAGCGTACTGTTGCCGTTTGAGAGTAATTCAAAAATCACTTCTGCTTTTGGGTTTTTACTGATAATTTTTAAAGCTTTGTGATTTTGCTGCTTGCTTTTTGCTGTTTCTATTTATAGACCGTAATTACAGTGAGTTATTTGTGGCTTATCCTTAAATAGAGTGTTGCTAAGAATCGGATTTTTGGGATCTGAATTACAAAATTTGCTGAGCAGAGGTGATACAATTTTGATAGACCTTCCTACATGCAAGTCCTGGTTTGAAAACATCGCCTGGGATGGTTTGGCCTGTGTGTCTGTTTTGTCCCTGTGCCTCTGGGTTCTGTCAGGAGGTCCCAAGTGGCATTGCTGGACACATTCCTCAAAACACACTGGAACACTTTGTCCCCAGCAGGTTTCCCTTTCCTAGGGTGCTTGGTGTAATTGCATTTTTCTCTTTAGAGTGTTGTGCATCACTGCTGTTTTATTCAGAGCACTGTAAGTTGTGCTGCATTTTTACCTTCTTTTCTTTTTTTTTTTCCAGTTTCATAGGAGAATTTATAAAGGGATCCCACTGCAGTTCAGAGGGCAAGTCTGGTCTTTATTGCTTGATGTTCCTAAGATGAAAGAAGAAATGAAAGACTTTTATAATGTGAGTTTGTAGAATTTCTACTTAGTATTAATTTTAAAATATCAGATACTAAAGCTACAGATTTTTTTAAGCCTTTGCTGTTACGCAGTGTTAAAAAAATAAATTAGAAATTACATTGCACTCTATTGCTTGCTTTAGCTAGGAAAAAGGCTGTGTATTCAAAAGCTGAGCTGAGATTCAGTCTGAATACAGGAGGAGTCTTATGAAAGACGATTGGTGTTGGTATTGATGTTATCTAAATTTTGGTGTCTGTTACCTTCCTCATATTTCTTGCTTTTTAGTGTAACAGGCTGCTTTTTCTGACTATTACATTTTGTTTAAGTTCCTCAATTAGACTAGTGGGAGATCCAAAGGAGGTAAAACAGAGGTTATGCTTAATAATGTGGTTGTAGGAAAGAATGCCAAGTAAAATTAGAAGCATTTAAAAATAGGTGAAATAATGTTCAGGAATTAATAATGTCATCTAATGCTCAGTGCAAAACAAAAAAATGTTTGTAGTTCAGATACAGAAATAGAGTGTGTTCCATCATTGTCTGATTTATTTGTGATATACTCATATTGCTGCTCTCTATTTTTCTGTTTCCTGAAGTGATATTAACACTGCTCACTGCAAGTGTCAGAAACTGCACACCTTAAAGTTAGAAGGATAATACATGTTTATTGTAGGTCAAATAGCTTCTTTCACTTCTCTTTGCAGGGGAAAGACCAGATCTTAACCTTCTGTCCTTCCTGTTTCTCAAACTTTTGGTACCTTTCTGTTCTCTCACATGTGAAGGTGCCATGATTGCAAGGGCTTAGGGTGCTTCTTTTCCTACATTCCATCAAATCTCAGGTGTTTAAAAATAGAAATTTTCCCTTTGCTGCTTTTCTGTCTGTCTGAGGGACAAATCATTCTGGGTGTTTAGTTTAAATTGTACTGAAAGAAGCACATAGCTGAGATTGTGGTTGGTGTTGTGTTGGTTCACTGACTTACAAGTAATTCCTCATGTGCCTAAAGCTTCTGGTTGTGTACAACAGACTGGATGCATGTTATTATTATCCCTTTGTTATTATTATTTTTGACTTTGCTCTTGTTTTCTTGCAATCAGAGTCCATAGAGTTTTGCCTTTTGATTGTCTGTGGTATTCTCTAATAGTCAGAAGCAGTGTTTTGAAAATACCGTATTGAATCTAGGGTCTTGCAAACTCAACTTTTACGGACAGAAGTGAGAATAAATGAATGAGAGTCAAGAGAAAATTATTGTAAGTGCAAAAAATAAGGTGTCAGTCTAAACCTGTGCAGGTTTCATAAGTATTCAATTACAAAAATGGATTTAATTATGAAACACTAAAGCAAGTGCTAAAGTAGACATATTCTACAGCTAAATTAGATTAGAACAGAAAGACAGAGGAAATTACTAGAGAAATGTCCATTATCTATATTTAGATAATAACTGGCAGCTATGTAGCTATTACTTCTGCTAGAGAAAAAGACAGGAAAAGTATGAAAACCACACTAAATCATTTGCTTAAAGCCTAGTCTAGAGCACTTGCATCTCAGGGTCTTTTTCCTGAGTAGCAAAATTAATTTTCTGTCTTTCTTTAGTGCTGTACCTGCCTGAGAAATGGCAATAAGAAATTTGAAATGCTGATACAGCCTTAAATATGGGTAGTGAATGATGTGTCAAAAAAAAGTGTATTATGGGATTGGTCTTTCTCCATCTTTACTCAGTGGCTGTTTCCTATTCTTAGAATTTGTACATGTATATGCTTATTTTAGAAGTTAAAACTGTTAATCTTGTAAGTTGCTATTCTATATTGTTTTAAACGACATGATGGAAAATAATTCAATAGAGCTCTACAGTCAAGCAGGTTTCTGCTTTTTTAGAGTTCACAATTTTAAACTTCTGTTCTTTACTCCCAGAAATTGAAGAGTCAAGCACGAGGGTCTTCGCCAGATATTCGGCAAATTGACCTCGATGTGAACCGGACATACAGAGACCACATCATGTTTCGGGACAGATATGGTGTAAAGTGCGTAAACTTTCATCTTCCCACAAATTTTAGCCTTCCTATGGGTTTTGTATTCTTCTTCTCCCAGTATCTAATTCAGAACTAAATACAGCAGTATTTTTGTATGTGAGCGTTTAATTATTTGCAGCTCTAGGCCATAATGCTTTTGGATTTCTTCAAAACGTTTTTTGTTATTTTTTGCTGCCACTAGATGAGGAATGTTAGGCAGCTGTCATCTTTAAAAATGCTTAATAGTGAAAAAAATGGGGAGACAGACATCAGTATTGTTGCTTGCTTGCAGCATCAGCACCCTGCTGAGAAGAAGAGAGTATTTTTCCCCTTCTCTCTCTGTCTTAGTTCAGTTTTTAATCTCCTTTTCTTGCCAAGGCAGATTTTATGGTAGTCTGCTGTACTCAAAAAGTAGTTCTCAGAGCTGTGGACTTCAATATGACATAATAAAAGAAACATGTTCTTACATTATCATCCTAGATATTTTGTGGAAAAATCCTAAATCAGGGGAATTTCTCTGGTGGCTGTAAGGAAGGAGCACAGAGCGGAGATTCCCAGGCTGAGATGGTGCCGTGCAGCCAGTGCAGTTCAGATCCATTTGTGCAGGGCTGGCAGTGCCTGTGCTGCTCGGGCCTCTCTTCCTTCTGTGCACACATTTCAGATGTCAGCAGAAGCTCATTGCCTCGTCACTTTGGGGTTAACATGGGCAGAGCCAGCTCCAGTCCCTGTGGCTGTTGTAGCCATGCCCTCAGTGTCCACAGGAAAGCCTTTGGCTGCCTAAAGCAGTTTCACACTTGGAACAGATCTTGGAATTACTGTACATATATTATGCATTTCCAGCAATGCCTCAAAGAAAAATTCAGAAATCATTTCACATAGCAATGAAATAAAGTCCCCTGGGTAAGTCAATTGTTTGTTTGACTTTTAAGTAGACTGTATGCCTTTGAAGGTTCATTCTTTTACAGGTCTTCAGTGCTTTCATCTAGTGTAAATAATACTGAAATCACCATTATTCTGTGTATAGCACTGTGAATGAGATTGAGCTCCTACCTCAGTTTCATATGGTCAGCTGAGGGTACAGGAGATTCCTGTGTACATTGGGGACATGTTAATTTGTCATTGTAAAATGAGGCTCCAGCCTAATGTCTAGTACCTTGTTACACTTTCCTTTGCTTAATGAAGAATGGCTAAACTTCAGTTCTGTGAGAGGGTAAACCAAAATGCCACAATGCAGATGTTTTGATTAAATTCTCCAAGTATAAATCCTCTTCTCAAAAGGAAATAAGCACCTCCTTGCTTATGGTTTTTTTAGCCTGCTAATATCTCTTTCCATTCATTGATTAGTAACAGGGAGAAAATGTCACTGGGCAGCAAAAGGACAATATGCAAAACTCTGCTGTTAAATTTTGGCAGTTTTACTTGGAGATGAAAGTAGGCATTCAGGTATCCAGATCCTCTCCTGAACAGGTGACAAAAAGTAGCTGTGAGTTTCAAAGTTGATTTTGAGAGCTCTCCACCATTACTTTCATATACAACTTGGAAAGAGCAGAGTTGTGCTGGCTGGTTTGGTGTTTGGGGTTTTTTGTCTGGCTACCTTCACGAGTTAGGCTGTTTTACAGAAAATAAGGGACCTCTACAAAGCTCTTCGTATTTCTAGCTCTGAGGTACCCAGAGATCAACAGAGGGCTCAGCACAGGGTACTGAGCCAGAGTTAATATTGTTTTTCGTCAGTTTGACAGTAGCAGTCATTAGAGCAGACTTTAATTTCGGTGCCAAGATTAAGACACCTTTGTGGCTGCTTTGTGTATTTCACATCTTCACTTCTACATCTCTCTTTGGAATCAGTAACAGCTGTTAGTGTTCTGCAAGCACAGGAATCAGGTTTGGGGAGTTTAAATTTTGGCATTCAGAATAAATCAGTGTTTGAAATGTCACCCATGCAATGTTTCACTTTACCTGTCTGTAAAAATGATGATATGCCACCACTGTCTTCTAAAGTATATTGATACTTTTTGAAACATTTCGAAATATAAAACATCATAGCAGTGCTAATTACAAAATAGGCTTGAAATCAGAAGCACTTACCGTTGTGAAGTGTGGTTTATCCTGTTCTTTAGTGCTAGACAAGTTAAATTGGGAAAACATGTTTCCAAAATCTAGTTCACTACTTCTGTGATTTTCTGTTTTTACAAAAGATAATGATATATTTTTTTCATTTTCTGCTCTTATTTCTCCAGGCAACAATCTTTGTTCCATGTTTTAGCTGCATATTCCATATATAATACGGTAAGCTGTGTTCCTTCACACTTAAATCTGGTTTCTCTGAAAGTGCTGTAAGATAAGAACTTGCATCTCTCTTTCTCCCTAAAAAAAACCAAAAAACATTTCAGAGACCTTTGGAAGCACATAGAAATAAATTATTTGTTGGCATATTTTGAGCTGAAGTTAAAACAAAGCATCTGAATTACGAGTTTTATTGGACAGACTGAACCATGCTTACAATTTGGCTGAAGCCAAGGATTGTGACTAGTAAGAATAATAAATTTGTGTTGTGCTGGAGTGTTACGTGACTGGTATTTTCCCCCATTATATTATCTGCCTCACTTTTATTTTAATGATGGGGAGGAAAATACTGCAGAAAGATGCATGTTGGAGTCCACAGGTGTATTTCATAACCTGAAAGGTTCTAAAAATTTGAAATTAGTTTAAAAAAAGGTTACATCTTCTTTCGATAAGCCCTTAGTCTTGGCTGCAGTCCTGAATGGGGATTTATTAGAGTGGGGTTTCCAGACTGCATCATAAGGGACAGAAGCTTATATATTGTGTAATGTCTTTTTGCTGTGTGCTAAAAATAGAAGAAAAAGAAATGCCTTCATGTCCACATTTAACTGTGGTTTTAATGCACTGTCACCTCATTCCTTGGGCTCATTTTGAGCATTTCTGTACATCTTCCATTTTATATCCATCAGCAACTGCCTAGAAGTCTATAAAATATGTGAACTTTAGAAGAAGGAAGAGAAATTAAAGCAGTTACTTGAATTAAGTACTGGTTTGTTTGAATTTTTTCAAAGTTCTAGGAAATGTGACCTTTCTGTCTGACCTTTTATACCTCCTATAAAACCATTGGACTAGTATTTTCAAGTTGCGTGAATAATGTTTAAAATCAATCATCAAAGTGTAACGATGAGACTATTATACTGAAGTTTTTATTTTGCACTTCTGTTGTATTTTTCCTCTTAATGTGTAGCAGTTCTTACGCTTTGGTTTTATCTCTAGAAGAAAGTTGTGCTAAGAACTTGTAAACCTGAAAAAACTTACTCAACAATTTAGTAATTGTCCTTACAGATACTTTATTGATGGGGTTATCTTTGCAGCTGAATAACAGTGACAGCTGGTTCCTGCCATAAAATTTAAAATTAATAGCTGAGGAAGTACTCAAGTTCAGTTTTGGAACAATAAATTTTTTTCTTTGGGTTTATTACAATTGCTTGCTATTGGGCTGCTAAACTTGAACAAGTTTATAGTTACAGGTCACTCTTGAAAAATCCTGTGTTTATCAGATGGTGCCCTGACTGTAAACCAGAAAAAAGCCAGATACTCTCACCCTCCATGAAACCCTCCGTATTACAACTAAATGAGAAATGCATCCATTGGACAAAAAGATGATACAGTAACTTGAAAATATTAGTACTAACCAAGGATTTTGTTCATCAGTAGTGAGTTCTAATGAGCAATCAATACTTCCAGGTTCCTTTTCAGTTGGAGGGTTGTGCATTCTATCAGTCAATATTTTTAATGATTAAATATGAGGTGTGTTTGGTGGGAAGCTTTGCCATTAAGACAAGCATCACCTTTCCTCCACTAACTCAAGGAAGAGCTAAAAGCTCATGGCTATGAGGCTTTTGTTGCCAGCATTTGAATATTTCCACTGTATGATTTTCAGGAGGTTGGATACTGTCAGGGAATGAGCCAGATCACAGCTTTGCTCCTGATGTACATGAATGAAGAAGATGCCTTCTGGGCCTTGGTGAAACTTCTCTCTGGTCCAAAGCACGCTATGCATGGTATGGAGTTTCATGTCAGTGTGTTTGGGTTTCAACCTGTCCTGTTTAAGCTGTAAATTATTTGAAAATGAAACTATTCTGTTCTGATTGGTCAAAAATAGAACATAATGGGAGCTTTATACTTGGGGGAGGAATTGAGTGTCACTGGAGCTCTCATCCATAAGAGAGAGTAGTGGTTTTTATATGTGATATCTTTCAGATAGTTCTTAATGAAAATCAGATGGTTTCCTCTTCTCTTATTCTCTCAGGGAATGTAACCAATTGAAAACTGGTTATGTAGACATCTATATAGTAATAAAATAGTAGTGGAAACCTAATATAGAATGTGTTAAATAATATTGCAGCTGTGCTATCGTTTGGCAGGACAGGAATCTGCAGTAAAAAATGGACTTGCGTCTAGGCATGAACTTCAGGCTTCTCAGTTTTATCTACCTCACACAGAATTTCCTGCTCTCATGATATTGTTGCTCTTATGTTATTGGTAGTTCTCTCTTTCCATGCCAGATTTAGTATGATCTATGCACATTCCATGGCTATTGGTATGGAACAAGTTCAGGAATTCCAAAACCTTTGTGATGTTACAGTTCTGGTGATTCAAAAAAGCTGTGGTTCTTGGAAGCGTCCAATAGTAAATGCCATCCAGAATGTGGGCTTTTTAGCAAATTACCAACAAGCTCTAGCTGCTTTTCCCTGCTGAAGAATTGCTCATTCTGTGATATCTTCCTTCCCAAGCTTTTCATTGTTCCTGGGTGTTCTCCACCCCCAAAACAGAGGGATAGTTTGTTACTTTGCTGTTTACAGTTCTGCAAAGCTATCGACTAGGGGGGAGAAAAAAAAAGTGTGATCTGATCTCAGTGTCATAAATGAAATTTTAAATTCATCAAATGTCAAAAGATTTTCTTGGAGCTTTACGCAATTATAACACAGAATAAAAGCATCTTTAAAAAACCCTATAGATTTCATAGTAATCCAAACCTGTACAACTCCAACCATGTAGAATATTGAGCTCCTCAAAGCTCACAGAAAATTCTAGATATTTTGGGGGAACTAAGTCCAAATCAGCTCCTTGTTTACCAAATCAAGTGCATGATAAACAAGAGGATAAACACAGGCAGATGCATTGCCTGAGATGTTGCAGACCTTCCTCCTCCCCTCCTTTATTCCTGCCACACACCTGTCAAGTGATGTGAGAGGGAAGTAGGGAGCTTTGAGTAGCCCAAGGCTTGATGAGCTGCTCCACAGGGCATATGAACCATTGTGCCACAGCTTTATTATGCACACTGAAACTGTCTTGGCAGTGCCTGTTAGGCAAGTTTGCATTTAGAGATGGGTTGATAAAACTTTAATTAGAACTCATATGTTCCAAATTTATCATTTATTAAACGTTGCCAGCTAGTCTAAGATTCTGCTTTCAGCAAGTTAGACCATATAATCTCCAGAAGTCCTGTCCAACCTGGATTTCCTGTGATTCCTCATATGTATCTGTTTTAAATGTCACTGTGCATCTGTAAATATCACTGTAGATTCTGGAAAGGAAACTTGAAAACTGACTTAATTGATGTCATATTACAGTTTGCACTTTCTATGTTCTTCTTTGGGGAAAGTAGCCTAGAGCACTGTTTGTCAATTTGTTAAAGCTTAAGTAATTTCAATTCCAAATTGCCAATATCCATGAAGAAAAACTTTTAGAGTTGCACTTGATGCCACTGACCATCAGATAGTTCTCTGAAATGGGCATTTCCCTGTGGAAATCATGGGGGTGGGCCAAGTAATTCAATTAGAGTCATATTGGCAAAGCGCCTCCCCACAGACAAGGTTTTTCGTGGGTTTTTTTCACTTTTACATCTGATACAGCAACCTGGAATACTTTTTGGGTGCAGCCCATTAGCCAGACTAATTTCTTGTACAAAACTACTTGAAATCAAGAGATGAATTTGGCCTCTCTAACATTCCGTATTGTATGGATGATGTGAAGTTTCTAAATGATAAAATACAGACATCTGACCCTGAAAATTATCTGCATTTTTGGAAGCTCTTTCCATTGATCTTTCTACAGTGTTAAAAATTCAAGGTAATGATTTGGTGTATGTAAATGTGAAAGAGCAACTTTCCATGGAAAAAGAACCTTTATTGTTATTGTTGATGGCTAATTAGCTTTGATGCAGTCACTGTTTACAGTAAGAAAAAACCCAAATGCCTTGCCTGTGTTACTGAAATTTCCTAATATGCAGCCTGACATTTAAGTTTTGTAGAATTTGCATTTGTATCTATGAAATAATAAATCTGTGTGAATTTGAGGTAGTAAATCTTGTGTCTTAGTGACTGTGCACTGAAGTGCACATTTGGTAATGAGAAGGACTTTGCTTTTTGGTTTAGGACTTCAGTTTTGTGGGGGGTTTTGTTGGTTGGTTTGGTTTGGGTTTTTTGTTTTATTTTTTTGAGTTGCGTGGCTACTATGAGTCTGTACTTGTTCTTCCAGTTTTCATACTACTTAAAATACATTGGAGCTTTTTTTTTAACTCTGCTGATACCTCAGCTGGAAGGGAGTCTTAGAGTTTTCCATGTGTAATTGCTAAAACAATTAGAGTTTTTAATGCCCTTTGTTTCAGTTGTGTGAGCTCACAGTCTTTACTTATAGGATATAATCATGATATTTGTTTTGCTAGAATATCCCTCTTGTCTTTTTTATGGTCTTTTCTCCAATGCAGACAGTTCTAGTAGATACCTGTACTGTTTGTCCTTCTGTCATGAATTTTCTAGGCTATAATTGCAATTTTAGTGGGTGAGGGTTGTGATTCTTTGTTTTGGTTTTATTTTAAAGAGTAATTATAAATGTGGGTTTCACATGATCTTATATTGGTTTGACTAATGTAGGACTGATGGATCTGCTGTCATTTGTCATTCTGATCTAATAATAGTCACTAAGAGAATGTATTGATTGTCGCTATTTACGGACGAGTATGTGCATATCTGTATGGAGACATCAAAATATTGTTATGAGTATCTGTTCAGATCCAGTGGTCTTGTTGAAGGATAATGTTCCTGGAGCCTTAATGGCTTTTTTAAATGTCGTTTTATAGTACAAACACCTGTTACATGGTCAGTTTCTTTTCTTAGGTTTTTTTATTCCTGGTTTCCCAAAATTATTGAGGTTTCAGGAACATCATGACAAAATACTGAAGAAATTTTTGTCCAAACTTAAGCAGCATATGGTAAGTATTTATTTCACTATACAAACAATGCTAATTTGCAGCTTTTTACCTTGTTTCAGTTCAGGTGAACACACTAGATCAAGAATACTGAAACCTCAGGAAAAAATGCAAAGTTTGAAGATGCAGAGGTGCTGTTGTTTTCTCGAGAAAGCTATGATAAAATTGGATCCTAAGAGTGATTAATTCGGGTGTCTGTCTCACTTTGGACCTCTGAGTTAAGGACAATGTGTGGTTCTTCTCTTTGGCCTTGTGCAAATTCTATAAGCAAACTGATGCTAGAACATTTTATCAGGGGGTTTTTGTATTTTTAGCTTTGTGGCTCTCTGGACAGAGATGACTTTAGAACCAACTAGTTTTAATCTCTGTTTAAAAAAATAACCTTTATAAGAAGGGTTAATGATCCTTTTCAAACACTTCTATTTTCATGAAGCTCCATGCAGAATTTTATCTCTTCTAATGCTCTTAAATAGAAAATAATATGCCTCTTTTTTTTTAATGTTGACTATATTTATTTGAAGAAGTAAATTATTTTTCTAATGGGAGAAAAAGGCCCTTCCGGTAGGCATCAAGAATTTCCTTTTTACGGTACATTGGTACTGCCAGAATCCATCTCCAGTTCTTAAAAGATGGTGTAAGAGATGCTCACTTGTAGCAACATCTTTTTCCTCATCTCTTACTGTGAGTGTGTCACTCCAATGAGGCAATGTTAACTCCTGAAAGACAAAAGTAAAGCCTGCACATAAACCACAGGGATTTGGCCCATTGCTTATTCAGTGTTTCTATAACTAACTTTTGGAATTTGGTCCATGATTTTTTGAAAAGCTGAATGTGGCAAGCATAGAATATGATGTTATCCCACAGTTAAAATTCAGGATTTCTTAACTTTCCAGCTTTTATTTCACCGTTTCCTCTAACTGTGCAAAGAATTTTGAAGCTCTGTTGAAGCTGCAGAGAAGCTTTAGCAGTCTTTGAATGGGTATAATTATTTCATGGTTTATCTGTGCTCTAGGGGAAATTAGACTCCTTAATCAAGAAATAAAATTCCTTATCAGCCTACATCCTGTCAGAGGCCCAGTGGTCAAAGCATTTGGTTGTCTGCCAGTCATTTCTGGTGGATATGTATTTTTGTAAGGAAGTCCTTTCAGCTTTGGGCAGGAATTGTCAGCCTTGCTGCAGAGAAATGAAAGATGTAATGGATCCAGTGTCTGAACTTGGGTTGTTCCAGAATATTGCCTTATTTTCTTGAGAGAGGATTTTATCCTCTGCTACTTCTGTCCCCAGAACATGATAAAAGTCTGGGATGTATTAATACTTCAGCACCTTCAAGTGCATGTTCTTCAGATGGTGAAATTGATGAAGAAAAGCTATAAAAACCAGAAATTCCATCTGTTGGATTGAAGTAACGGTGTCCTGTATAGTTTAATTAATTCTTTATGGTGACTATAGAGTACATTGGCCTTAAGAGGAAGATGTTTTTTCATGGACAGTGCAAGGCATTACTTGGATTTTTGAAAGTAGTTTTCAACTTCTGTGTTGTTTGCAGGACTCCCAGGATATGCCCACCAGCTTTTACACAACCAAGTGGTTTTTTCAGTGTTTTCTTGATCGTGTGAGTATGTTTTTCTTTCTGTTGCTGTTTTTAATTGTGACTTGGGGCAGACTGTTTTCACAGCATTGCCTGATTCTGTCATTGCAGACTCCCTTTACATTAAGCCTCAGGATATGGGATATCTACATACTTGAAGGAGAGCGGATTCTCACTGCTATGTCTTACACAATTCTGAAACTGCACAGAAGTAAGAAATCTGTCAAACATTTGAAACCTAAACAGAGGTTCAGCTAGTTTTGTTCTCATTTTCTGTAATTTGACCTTAATGTGTGAAAATCATAGTTTCCCATGTGCCTTATGCTGCTTCTGACAGATATTTTTCATTCCTTATGCACAAAAAGTTAAAAATCTTTGCTTTATTAATGTGTGTATATTGTGGGTTGATCTTGGCTGGATCCTGGTGCCCACCACGCTGCTCTATCCCTCCCCTCCTCAGCAGGACTGGAGGAAGGGGAAAACAAGGTGGACTTTTCTAGACACCAGTGCACAGCACAGCACTGTGAGGGCAGCTGTGGGGAAAATTAACTCAATCCCAGCTGGGCCCAGTGCAGTGTGATTGTCAAATAGAAGTATTTGTTAGAGTAAGAAAGTTATTTGGACCTGAAATCAGTTGTATTACTGACTAAACAATGGGGAATAGTGTGGTAGAGTTTCATGTTCTGGAAATGGCTTCTTAGCCCCCACAGGATTTAAAATAATCAAAAAAGCACACAAAGGATCAAGACTTGCCACTAAATGCTTAAAATCTACCAGCAAAATATCTCAGCAATAAGGAATCACCATTCTGTGTCACTTTATACCATTGTTTGCCCAAGAATGTAATTAAAATCCAGAATTTCTCTAGTCTGCCTGTGTGACCTTCTCCTTCATCTCTTCACTTTTGGTGAAGTAAAATGTGAGATTTTGAACAGAACTGTCTAGAGCATCTATGCCTGACTCCCCAAAGTAACTTGGCATCCTAAGTTCCAAGGACCCAAAAAGCTTTTGAGGGTGGATGTTGGCTTCTAAATAGATTTGAGCATTTCTAAGGATGGTACATTGTAGCTCAGCTTTGAGACACTCCTCCTGTGGGACTTTGGCTTCCTGAGTGAAGTCATTTGACTCTGTGTAAATGCAGAGGTCTGTGTGGGGGCCATAGGATCAGTGTTATAATTTCCTTGCTAGCTTATCCTTCTTGAACTGTGGTGATGCTGCCTCACTTGTCTCACTGGGATGCTTTCATCAGTTTGTTCATTAAAAAAACTTTGAAAAATGGAGAAGGTTTCCTTCTACATTATTGCACTTGAGAAAGCTAAACATCTAGAGGCAAATCATTAGGCTTAACATTTTGGTTTCTCTTTATTTGCAAATAAATATCTACTTGATTTTGTTTTTATTATTCACCGCTCTTTTGATGGGAAGACCTCAGGAAAAGGTTTGAGTGTGGATTTGCTTGCTTAGCAGGTCCACAGCAACTTCCTCCATGATCAAACACTGAGAGAACCTCACAGCAACAGAGGAGATGAGAGGGCTGGCAGAAAAGCTGGCAGGAGAGAGATTCTGATTTGTTTTCCAATTTCTTGATTCCCCTCAAAAACATGGATGGTATAGCTACTCAAGTGTCATTGTGGAATACGTGCAAAGAGCATTTTTATTACAGCACCAAAACATATTTTTTTATGGTTTCTATATTGAAATGATACATCTGAAACTTTTGATGACGTACAGATGATGAAAAAAGAGCCATAGGTGTGCAGTTACAGCCTTGCAGTCCACATGGCCTTACTGCTGTGTAAAAAGGGAAAGAAAAATATTCTGATAACTGTAAAATGACTTTCAAAATATGACCTGAATTTTCAGAGAGCCTGAAGCGGTGGTTCTGAAGTGTGAACTGCCACCATCATTTCATTGGGAGTTAATTCAGTTGTGAATGAGGGTACTGTAAATAGCGATTTTTGAAATGTTTTTCTCCTTTTCAGAGTTCCTAATAAGAGAGATGATATATGTTGTACAGATCCACAGCAGTGGTTGTTAATTGAGGATGCAGGCAGACAAATAGAGACCTGAAGCCATTGGACATGAGAAGGGTGAAGGAGGGTGACTTGTAGTTAGTTTTCTGAAGATGCCCCCTTTTTGGGAAACACCATCCTAAGAACAATGTGTAGAAAGGATTTCCATGGTGACAAGTGAATTTTTAATGTATTTTTAATGTATTTTTAGATCTCTGGTTGTAGAAATCTGTTATCTGCCTAATTAACAAGTGTTTTTCATTCTACTTTGAAAACAAAAGCACCTCATGACTAAAGTACATTTTTTACTGTTCATTATCAAGATATCTTAATGTATAATGTAATATTTTCTCCTTATATAGAGCATCTGATGAAATTACAAATGGAAGAGCTTGTAGAATTTCTGCAGGAGACTTTAGCCAAGGATTTCTTCTATGAAGATGACTTTGTAATAGAGCAGCTCCAAAATTCTATATCAGAATTGAAACGAGCAAAGCTGGATTTACCAGTAGCTGGTAAGAAACTTGCAGATATGCAGTTAGATATTTGGAGTTATTCACACATTGGTAATTTTAAAAATGTTAATTAATGCTGTTGAAAACTGTGCAAATACTTTCCTCTTCATCACTGCATAGATTTGGGGAGTTTTTACCCAAGAATATTTTACAGTGTAAAATCACCATTTTTCCTTTCATGAATTTCCTCATCTTTTGGTGTTTTGTTTACTGTTTTTAAGGTAATGGCAAAGCACTGTGAAAAATACCATGTTCTGGTAATTTTATTAACTTGAATTTATAAAACCTTTCAGAGAGAGGATCAAATATCAAGGTTTCAAAGTGTCTGAAGATCCAGACTGTTTTGTAGATTGATTAGATATGGACCAAACTTCAGGTCAGATAGCTTCTTCTGTTTGTCAAATCCAGTTTTTTAATTTTTTGCAAGTGATAGACTTGCTGGGTGTTTAATGGAATAGTTTTCATTATTTCTTTTTAGCCTTTGTGCTTTTTGGTTGCAGATAAGAGGTGGTTGTTTTATGTGGCCTTACTTATGAAATGTATTAGAATCTCTTAAGATTCTATTCTCTGTTCTATCCCTATCTCCATAGTCTTTAATTAGAATTTTTCTTGTGATTACTCAGAGTCCTTTTACTCTACCCTTGTTAATTGTAGAAAAATATGTGAGAAAATGTTTTTTTAAAAAATTACAAACATGGCAGAATTTACCATGAGGTAACTTTATTAAGTTGCTATAGTTAGCTTTCAGAAGTTGTGTCAGAATAAAGATTGCCTATGTAGCATTGTTGTAATAATTTGTTCTTTCATTAATGAACTTAATTTTTCTGGTTTTGTTCATGTTATTTATTGCATGCGGTATTGGGCAGTGTCAGAAATCCTCATCACAAGTAAATACCTGTTTTACCTAGTTCTTCAGATCTGTTCCTATAGAGTACAAAGTTGTTCTGTATATTTGCTTGTTATTTTGGTTCTTCCCAGAGTTGCCATTTCTCTTTCTCCCAATTCCTGTATTTTACCCTGTTCCTGAATTTCTGGACAGTCTGTCCAGCAGAATTTCTTCCACCCACAAAAGGTCTCAGTTTACTTTCTGCCCTTGTGTTTTCATCTGTTGCTTCCCCTTTCTCACCACAGCATTCCCATTCTGCCATCTTTCCATCCTTTTTCCCCAAGATGAGTTTCAGTCTTGACCTTCTCTTCAGAAGAAGTTGCTCTTTATCCCTGCACTTGAGCCAGGTGCTGCCTCCGCTCAGGTGTCTTGTGCAGTGGGTGACAAATACCAGCAGCTGTGTCCTTTAGCATCAGCTCCACACCACCACGTTACAAGGAGATAGATCATGGCAGTCCTGTCTGTTCAGTCCTGAGTACAGAGTTCTCCATGCTTACGTTGGAGCAGTGAGGGGGTTATCCCAACAACTTCATAGATTTTTTTATGTCCCCTTGTGACAGAAAATGTGAGACTCACTCAGTCTTCTTGTGGATGCCAACAGCAAGGAATGGTGACTGTGTCTTCTTCCTGAGACACTTTGGCAGTGGGATGCAGTTGTTTGGTTTCACACCATGCACACTTAGGTGTAACTTCTGATGCAGTGAGCTGACAGCATGCGAAGTGTTTTGGGCCACATTGGTTCTTAATTTTGGTAGCTAAAGAAAAATCAGGAACAAAATGTCTTTTGTATGTTGTTTTTTCCCCCCTGAACACGAATGAGAAGGTTTTATTTAATTTTAAAACAGGAAGAGCAAAGCCAAAATGAAGTGTATTTTGGTGCTGGAATTATTTTCCTTTTTAATTTCAGATTAACCTGGGCAAGCCCTTCTGTATGTTTTTGCTAGGGGCAGAAGGGAACATTATTTAACCTTCCACAGACTAAAAATAAAATGCCTTCATCCTAATCCTTAAAAATAAAATGCCTTCATCCTCATCCTTGGGAATCTAGCTGATTTGTTTGTGAGACTGCCTCATTTGTTTTTTGTATGAATTTCATAAGCCTTTGGGTTTGTTTTTTTAAATTTTCTACTCTCTCCTAATTTTGGTTTTATTAATCACTGTCTTCAAGCAGTATTGTTTTTCAGGTTCTGAACATTCTCTAGATATTCAGCTTTGCTCATGTGTTGTGGCAGGTTGATCCTGATAGGATACCAGGTGCTCTCCTCGGCTGGGCAGAGGAGAGAAAACAAAACAAGACTTCTGGATCAAGATAAGGACAGGGAGAGATCACTCAGCAAATTGCCGTCACGGGCAGAACAGACTTGACTTGAGGAAATTAACTGAATTTACTATCAATTTAATCAGAGTAGGATAGTGAGAAAAAAACCTTAATAAAACACTTCCTCCACTCTTCCCTTCTTTGTGGGTTCAACTTCACTCCCATTTTTTTTTCTGCCTCCTCCTTCCCAGCAGCACAGGAAGCAGGGAATTAGGGTTGTGGTCAGTTCATCATTCATTGTTTCTGCTGCTTCTTTCTCCCAAGGTGAGGACTCCTCTCACACTCTTCCCTTTCCCCAGGGTGGGACCCACAGGCAGCCAAAACCTGGCCATGCAACCCCCATGCAAATGTCTGGCTCTGCTCTCTTTACTACCTTGAACGTCACTGTTCTTCTTCTAATCTCATCTAAAACATATGAAACTGTTATATGTGATACAGCCACAAAAAATACTAGCCTGCTCATTTAAGTATTCACTGTAGCCTGGGAAAATAATGTTTATTTTCATTTTCTCAGCTGAAATCAAAGCACTGCTTCCTATCTTGCACTTTTTTTTTTTTTTGCACTGAGCAAAAATTACACCTTTAAGAACTAAAGTAAAAATGCGTGTTAGGAAAAAGAAAAGAAAATCTTCATCTTGCAGTTGCATCAGTATCAGTCATCCAGGAATAGCAGTGAGCTAATTAAGCTCAGTGGAATTTTCCATCTGGCATCCTTTGTTAGGCTGTATAGATTTTCCTGCCCTAGTAGGGTAAGCTGCAGTAGGATATTAAAAGAGGTAATAACTTTTGTGTTACTTTAAAGTGGATGTCTATTTATGCCTGATGTAGCTTTCTCTGGCTCACTTCCTCCGTGGCTTCTCTCACTGAATTAAGGGGCTGCTTCTTGTTCCCTTCAGAGCAGAGAAGGGAGAGACTTGTTTAACATTTTCTCACTGATAAAGCGCTTAAAATGTCCAGCCAGAAGACGTGGGTGTTAAGGGGATCCTGCTAATTTTGGATGCCAATGAGCTGTTTTTGCCAGTGCCAGGGTTGTTTTCCATAAAGGCAGCCATGGATTTTTCTTCCTTTCTGTGCTGATTTCTAGTTGAGTGCTGGCCAGTGCAGGGTAGCCCATACTTAGCAACTACAACCTCCAGAGGGTGGTTTGCAACTCCAGTGCTGCTCCTACAACCCAGGATGGGCATCCCTCTATTCCTGTGGCTCTGGAGACATGGGGCTGTCTGATAAGCACTCCTCTTACTGGGGAGCTGTGCCTTTTGAGACCTTGGAGAAGAGAGGCTGTGGCAGCTGTACGCAGAAACTGTCCTTGAAGGTACCTCTCTGACACAGCCTCAAAAAGAAGAAAAGGCACTTGGTATTTTCTAGATTGCCTGGAATGTGATGAAGTATGTCCACACCATGGCTGGTTCTTGAAGAGCACTCTTACGTGCGTGACTTTACATGTTCTCCTGGAGCCAGAGCCAATGTAAATTCAACAATCTCTTCCTTAATTCAAGGGTGATGTTAAGACCATAATGAGAAGAATTTTCTTGGTATACACCATTGATTTCCAAAATTCCTTGATGCAAATTCTTTCCTTGTTTGTTATTTAATGCAGCAGCTAAATTCTATAAATGCTCACAAGATATGGATAGAATTTCTAGCTTTGCTGTGATTTTTTTCCTTTAGGAATACATGAATAATGCAATGCTTAATAAACAGTATTTATATATGGATAGATTTTTATAGTGTCTGACTTTAATAAACAGAAGTGCTTACCAGTGAAAGTTCCATATTAAAAATATGTTGCTGAAAATAGTTTATTAATCCAGTGTTTTGTAAACAAGACAGCCGGGCCCACCTTCAAGGCGTGAAGCCCCTCAGGTCTGTTACTGAGACAGTTTCTCACCTGTGTTTTAATATAAGAGTCCTGAAAGGCATGGGTGGGGGGGTCCTGGGCTGGATTTTTATAACTGAAAGTTTAATAGACTTTGCAGCAGCTGAAGGCCTAAAATCAAAGATAAAGGTCTTGTACCTTAATTTTAAAGCAATATTGGCAAATTTGGAATCTGCCTCTGTCCTTGTGATTAACTTTAAACTGTAGTTGTGCTAGTTTTCCCAATCTTTTCTGTATTCTGGGCAAACTAGCAGAATTTATGGCATTTGCCATAAAATCTAAAATGTTTATCTGATATTTATCTTTGTTGTTATATGTTTTTGAATTTATTATCAGTATCTTTTATTCAATGATCTATTTTACAGAGTCATCAGTGATAGTGCAGAAATGTATACTGCCTCAGTAATCTATTAAATAATGTCTGTTCTCTCCTGTTAATGAGCCTTTTGACAGGCAGAACAGTAGAAATATGTAAATCAGCTTGACTTTTCCTGTTTCTGATGGTTTCTTTCTTTTGGTTGTGTTTTGTTTCAGAGGAATTTTGGATTTTTCTCGTGTTCTTCAAGAATACACAAGTAGCTATTTCAGACAATGCATTTCATGCTTTAATCAGCTAAACTGTTTTTTCTGCCTTGTTTCTTGTGTGATGCAACTACTTTACTATGCTGTGAACTAAAATAATATGTGGAGTAATACTAATATAGTTAGTATATATCCTTAGCAGTTCTAGACTTCGGCTTTGCATCATTAAAAAAATCTTAGTACTGTTTAGAACTTGCATGATCTTTAAACAGATGATCCAGATAGTTGTGTTGGTCATTGTTCATATTACTGTTTAAAATTGCCTTTTCAAGGAAGTGTATTTTCTGGAAGAAATGTGGAATTAGGAATGTAAAGCAGTGGTTAATTTTAGAAATTTCTTTTTTGCAAGGGCACCTTACTGATGTGCAGCTGGTCACCTGTGTCTTCTGGCTAATAACCAAATCTGTTAAGATTTCTGTTCTTTATCTGAGAGCAGATCTATACAAAATACGTTTTCCTTACTCTCAGTACCATAAAAGTGACACAGCTGCAAGAGAGGCAAACAGTGCTTTTAGTTCTCCCTTCAGGTTGTCCAGCTGTATTTCATTTAGCAACTCTTGTGCCAGTGATGGCATATAAAGGAAGGAGGAGCAGAGGTTGACTTTCACACAGCAGCTTGAGCTTCTAGTGCAGGCACTTAAATTTCTTTAAAATTCTCTTGGACTTGTAAACTGAAGAAGATGGGATGTCACCAATGGAAAATAAACACAAAATTTCAAGATGTCATTTTAAGAGTTGTTTTTATGACCATTACCATCCTTGAAAATTGTGTTAGAAGAGTCAAAGTGCATGTATTCTGGTGCTGAAATTAAGGACTAGACTGTTATTCACTGGAGAGAGCACTTAAAGCACTTTACTCCAATTATATGTCTGCTACTCGATGCACGAGGCTGTTAGTGCCTCCTGAAGCAATTATCTGTAAAAGTCTTGTAGTGGTGATCGACTTCCACTGGGTGGTGGCCAAGGCTTGTTTGAGCAGGAGGAAGACAAGAGGCAAACTTTCTTTATATGGCTTGTATTTCTTATCTTTTGGGGAACAGTCAGACCTGCTCATATTTGCTTTGCTGCTTTTCATGTCAGGGAATATGTTTGCCAAAAACAAGCACCTGATTGTTCTTGTTTTGCTTAAATTGTCTTCCTCTACTTCCATTTTCTCCTTCCTCACCCATTTTTCACCCTATTTCCTTTGTGATTTGCTTATTTTATGCTATACTGCATAGAAGCCAGCTAAATCATTACCTTTCTTTTAAAGGAAAAATAGAAAATGCATAGTTCCTGCTCTGTAAACTCTGATACAAGCTATTATAGTGCTTGTTTTTGGGAAAAGCCAGTAACTAAACTGTCTACAAACCTACTCCGTTGAAAGAAGGAAGGAGAGAAGGATGAAAGTAGAGATACCCATATCTCACAGGAATACTGGCAACTTGGGAAAAATCTCATTGCCCAGATCGCTTCAGAGGGCAAAGGGACATTTCGATGATTGTACAGGTCAAAACAGTCACAGCTGAACTAGACAGCTTTTTCTTAACTTCTAGTTTTAAAATTCTTTCAATTCTTGTATGTAAACATCCCAGATTGTATAGAAAAGCACTTGTCCCAAAAGTTCTTCTTGTAGAATTCGGCAGTTTCTCCATTTCTCAGTGAGACAGAAAGGTCCAGACAGCGAATTAACTCAGATCTTGGGTCATCAACACAAACGGATACTCAATTGAATTTCCTTTAAAACATCCAAATAAAATTTCTTTGTTCACAAACCTGAGGAGTTTGAATACTGAGTGTAGTTGAAGTAGTAAAGGAGATGGTTGAGAGCCGTGCGTGAGGCTTTAGACAGATTTGGAGTGGAAAAATGATAGATAAAAGAAATGGGGCTTGAAGGAATGAATGCTTTTGCATGCTTGTCTGGTGAGCTGTTTGTGTACCTCTTCGGGTAGAGATGTTTGTTGTGACTTGGTTTCTTTTGTTTACTTTGGCATTATGGTTTCTTTTCCTCAGCTTTTTTGCTTCAATTACCTTTTTTCTTTCTTTCTTGCTAGCATGCTTTCATGCAGCATCATTGGTTTGTTGCTGTTATTGCAGATAGTGGACTACTTAAAGCATTCCCAAACACAGTTGGCATGTCCTTTGTGCATTTGAAGAGTGTCCCATTGTAGTCATGTGCATGGTGGTAATTTGGTTATCTTCTACTTGTTAATTTTGTTAACTTTTTTGGAACTTCAGGAGTTTTTATTTGTTTGGGGGTTTTTAAACTTCTTGTTTCACTGGAAGTGGCAAGCTCTGTGTGTGTGCTGTATGAGTATTTTTGTACGATCTGTGCACTTCAGTTAGAATTAAGTAGCCATTTTGCAGTTTCAGAAAATTTCCTTTAGAAGATGATTGTTTTGCAAGATGTCTTTTTGCTGCAACATCATAGATCTTTACACAATTCCTTTCCTCCCAGTGCTTTTGATGGCTGGAGGTGATCAGTGCTGGAGCACTTTGAACCAGAACAAGGCCTGTTCTGGTAGCCTCGATTCCTGAGTTGGCACCTCCAGCAATGTGGCCTTGCTTAGTTCCACAAGCAGACGTGGGTGACTGAGCAACCAGTGCCACTTGTTTGTGTCCAAAGTCAAGTTAAACCAAGTTTTGTGGAAGTCCTGGGGCTGAGGTTCAACCTATATTTCTTCTTTACCCTGCTGAACCTTCTTCCACTCGTTCTCATTGTTCTGTATTTTGTTTTCCCTGACAGCGCTAAGCCCTGGTGTTACCAGCCCAAAAACACAGTATCATGCTGTTAAAATGCAGAGGTTTTCTTCTAAATGAACTGTTGTCTTGCAACACTTTCCTTGTTACTCAGGATGTGAATTACTGTTGTGTTCTAACAATTTCACTACAGGCATTTCTCTGATGCTCATTTTACAACTGTGATTCATGTTACAGGTTACATCGCCTAGACCATGCAGCCCACATATACCTGGGTGTAGGGTGTTCCTCTACCCTAAAATGAGAAGGAAAGGTGACACAAAACAACCTCAATAGAATTCAGTAAAAATGTCTGCAGTATTCTCACTTGGGTTTATTAGAGCTTAATGGTAGTTAGGAAACCTTAAGTGTGTGAAATTAAAAACCAAAAACTCACACAAACCCCACCTTTATTGTGCAGCCAGGTATATTTAAGGGATCTTCTATTGCTCTGTAGGTATTTCTTAGAGTAAAAGCTGGGAGAAAATAAATCAGGAATATTTATTATGTGCAATGTTCACTTGTATTTAGGAGACAAGATCTTTAGCTTTGCCTAACAGTGTGTTTGAGGATGCAGATGGAATTAAGTTACACCAATGCCTCTTGCTAAACAGAAGCAAGTTCAGAAAGTGAACTCCTATTCATAAAGACTAAAGGACAGTTTTGGAGAGGCTGGTGCAGCAGTCTGTATTGCAGAGCTCTTAAATCACCTCTTTTATAGCATCCATGCAGCTTCTTCCCTTTGTCCCCTCATCTGTTTTTTCAGTGGTGGAGCATTCCCTTGCTGGGGTGGGGAGTGCAGGTCTGAGAGCCCTATTCCAGATTTTATTCGGGAGTAATGACGGCACATATGGACAGAGACCAAACATCACACTTGTAATTCCAAGAGCCACCACTCACTGGAGCCTACTGCTGAAGGCTGGCCCCACCATGTGTGCTATATGTGAAGTGAGGTTCCTGAAGTTATTTCTGTAGCGAAGAGTAGGTTTCCATATGACCTTTGACCCTTAGGAAGAAAAATCAAGAAAACATTAGTTTAATTGTTTGGCAAATCTCGGCTGTTACTATTAAGTGCATTTATTTCCTCGTCTTGTTTGGCAGCACCATTGTGTTCTTCTCCGCTGTCCTCCTGCAATGGCCTGGCTGGCTCAAACTCAGAGTTTTCCTTTAGTTTGTATAGCAACTGATCCGTGCTGGTAATTTGTTACTCTGTTATAACAAATAACAGTGACCTTGGCTGCTGGCTTTCCTTCGTGTATCTGTATCATGAGCCACTCATCAAAGATGGAGCTCTTGCTCATGCCTGTATAAATGAACATAGCTCACTTGTAGCTACAGCACTTGTCAGGAAGAGACATTTGTGTGTATTCAGTCCTGTGAACCCTTAAAGACAAAAAAAATTTAAATTACAAATAGCTAGAAAGTGAGGTGCTAACTCTCTGATCTCTGATGGGAAGTGATTCTACAGTCCTTGCCTTAGGAAGAAGCAGGGATTAGACAAAATTATTTTACCAACAGCCATTTTATGTAATTTATTTTGCATAGCATTTCAGCAAGGGTAGCCATTTCTTTTTTCCTCCTTACAACAAAGCTTCTGTTTATAAATAGATGCACAGTGAATAGAACTTGTTTGGTAATGCTGACTTTAAAGCTTCTGTGGTCTTTTTTTTTGTTTTTTTTTTTTTTTTTTCAATGCTGAACATCAAATGAATTAAATCTAGATGAATACATTTAATGAGAAGTGCATGACCTTTTCTTCTTATAATGAGAAAGTAATGGATTACACAAATAAGTTATATGCAAGTAGATATGATAAAATACTTTGGCTGTGATTATGAAAGTCATTGACTGCTAAGGAGGATTGCAGTAAAAAATTTGATGTGAATTGTTCTGTGAGCAGCGTCAAGCCATGAAACACTTCTTTATTGTTTCTGTATGTCAGTGTGGGTTGCTCTTGGTCCCCACACAATTGACATTTACCACTGACTGTTGCAGTGTGTTGAGCTCCAGTCTGGGAGAACTTTCTGTTCATGTCCTTGTTCTGTAAATGATGTCCCTGTGTCCTGCAAAACCCATCCATGGAACACTCAATTGAAGCCATGACGTAGCCAATATTGATGTCAGCTGCTTCAGTTGTTCTGTATTTATAGAAAGCTGAACTGAAGAAAAAGATTCTGTGTATGGAGCCTTTTACTGGAGGCTTTTAATACTGGGGATGAAATTTCTAGGCAGGAAAGGGTTTAGGGAGAACCAGGTCTTAATTGTGTAGACGTTAATGAGTAGCTCCACCCAAAAACTGAAGTGAGAGACAGTTCAAAGATGTCATCTGGGAACTTCGTGCATGTGAGGGAGGAGCTGATGATGTGGCTTGCTAGAGGTGAACATTAAAGGATGAATAGATGGAAAATAAACAGTTGGGAGAGTGATACTGGGAAGGATTTTTAAAGCAGACAAAGTAGTTTGCTTAATGTAAGTGTGAGGAGGGTTCCATACAGAGTAGATAGTGTAACCAGCATGTCATCTAGGAAAATGTGGTTTTTTTCAGCAGTGTCCTGATAGAGCAAAAGCTTGGTGAGATTGCATCAGCTGTAGGAAGGAATAACTGCTTGGGATGAGAGGCTAAAGAAAATCTGTGCTTGATGTCAGTGTACAGAAGAACCTTGGAGGTGTTCAGCAGAATGGTGACCCAGACAGAGGCTCAGTTAATATGTAGCTATTTGTGCTTGCATGATGAACAGATCAAAGGAGGCTTCTGCACAAAGGTGAATTTATGTTATTCCTGTTCTTGTTTTAGGTAAAGAAGATGAATTTCCAAAGAAGCCATTGGGGCAGATTCCGTCAGGACCTTCGCCTTCTGTGCTTAACTCCACTCCAGTGCTTAATGGACAGAACAGTACTGGTAGCCAAGCAGCAAGAAGAACAGAGAGAAGACCGTCCATGGAAGAAGAACCAGAAAGTTCGTCAAATGACCGAAAAAGAATTAATTCTGTGGAAAATAAACCTTCCTTAAAACAGCAAAAGATTCGACCAATAGAGACACAAAACAGTTTGCCTAAGAACGAGGTGGATACCAGAAAAAAGCCTCAGCCAACAGAGCAAGACAACTCGAGTCTATACAATAATGCAGCTGCTAATCAAAATTCTAATGCTACTTCCAATACAAGAAGGGAATTTGTACCTAAGTGGAATAAACCGTCTGATATCAAAATAATGGAAAAGACAATGAAACTCACTGCAGAGGTGAAAGGGAGGCCAGTAAACCATTCTGTTTTGGGCCCACCACCAAGTCCTGGAGAAATGCAGCCTTTGAATGTAAAGCAGAGGGTGAGGGTTTTGGATGCTGATGAAGGTAAGAGAGGGTCTAATGCATCTCAGTATGACAATGTTTCAGAGGATGAAACTGAGAATGAGAATCGTGTTGAAGAGATGCTTGAGAAAGCTCATCCACAAAGTCCTGGGCATGTAGCATTTTCTAATAGTCCAAGAAAGCAAATGGAAAAAGTACCAGCTCCGTTAAAAATACCCAATAATTATACCTTCATTTCACAACCCAGATCTCCAAAATATGCATCTCAATCTGATGGTCCATCTCATGGACTGAATGTAAAACAGTCACTGCCAGGTTATAGTAATCCCCCTACTTACTATGGGAGTTCTCCAAAGCATGTTTCCAGTATAGGCAGTGCAAGTTCTGCACCTCTGCATTACCACGGGAATCGGCCCAGCCCCTCTGGAAGGCCACACGCTCCTTTCATCTCAGTAGATCATTCCCCAAATAAACCACAAATGAATTCCTACCCTGCCAGTCGCCAAAGTCCTCTTCCACCAGCCCCTGCTCAGATAGAAGTCGCTCCTGTTGATGCTTACACCAGCAACTCGAGGTCCTCCCCAGGTGTCAAGTTCATAATCCCTCCAGCAGATTATTTACCAGAGGAGAGAAAGTGGCCGGACGCTGCCTACACCTACAGACACGAACCCTACCGGCAGCCCTGGAGCCAAGACCTTAACAAAGGCCATTTGGATCATTTCCAGAAATACCAGCATTTTCAGTCAACACCTTTACAAGAACGCAGCCTCCCTGCTGTTTCTGTGGATAGTCCGGTGAGGTACAGGACTTCCCCAGCCTTTGAAGAGAATGGCTCCCCACAGTACCAATATCCAAGCCCGTCAGCTCAAGCCCAACACTATCGGAACAGAACTGATGGATTGTCTATGCATGAATCTGTGCTTCTCTGAGAATCTGGCTGTGCTTAGTAAAATGGCAAGAACCAAAACCAGTTGAACAGTGCTGTGTTAGTAGTATCCACCTCAGTTCTCTGAAATGTGGGTGGTTCATGTGAGTTCAAAAATAATGACACTATTTCAGAGATGTTCTAGACTTTGGTTGAAAGCTGGTGGAGTTCTTGGACTTGCGTGGAGGCTACTGGAAGTGATCTAATGCACATAGACATAGCAATAAGCTCATATATACCATGTGGTTCATGCTGTTGTCGCTCCTTACATTTTAAATAACTTGTGTTACAATCCTTCTGCCTAAAACCTGTAACACACTGAAAAGTTTTGTTTTAACTGACGTTGTTAATGCACTGTACAGATGTGTGTGTGTGCGCCTGTGTGAGTGTGCACTCACAGTACACAAACTCATATGGAAAAGAGCTAAAGAGTTTAAATGCATTTAACTTTGGGCAAAGCTCGTGAAGTACTTTTATTTCGTATTAATTTTTCTTTGTAATTTATTTGAGAAGCCATTCATTTTGAATGGGTATTTCTGTCATTTTTATACAGCTGCCTCAGCATCCCAGTATCTGTTCTGGGCAGGGGAGATGCTTTGGGATTATTAATTTAATCATAAGTGAGAGTTAATTTCCTCTCCTTTGACTACTGTTTGTCATTTTCCTCAGCAGGAAGGAGCAGGCAGGCAAAAGCAGAAAGCCAAAAATGTCTCTCTAATCTGGCTAAGAAATGGTGCTTAAAATCAGGGCGGTGTTTAGGGGTTTTTTCGGTGCATCGAAAGTGGAGAATTTGTACCTTCTCACCCAGATCTACCTTCAGAATGTCGTTCTGTATGCAAAAGACTGGAGCACAGTGAGACTAATGTCAGATACAGAAATGGTGCTTCACCCTTCACTTTTTGCCATGCTGTGCTGTCAGACTAAAACTGGTTGCAGGGCCAAATCTCACAGGTATCAGAGAATTGCACAGCTCCTTGACACCTCTGTGAAGTGCATGCAGGAGTTTGAGCTTTGCTCCAGGCTTGATATTCCTCGAGCTGTGTGAGTGTGCAGTGTCCCTTCTCTTAAGCTTTGTGGAGTGGATTCCTTTGTGTTTTTCCCTTTTTCCCCCCAAACTGCCGGCAGGTTCCTGTCTGTGGTGGGGCGTGTGCTGCTGTGCTGTCGGGCTCGCACTGTGCAGTGCTTTACACTAAAATGACCCTGACTGTTGTTAACAGGAACCTTAAACTCCTGCTGATTTAAGTAATTCTAATTAGCGTTTGCAGCCTTTTCTACTTCGTGTTTTCCTTTCCTTGACTGTGAATTGGGGGTGGAATTAAAAGCAGGTGAAGTGGCACATGTAGGACGGAGTCCTGTGAGCTGCAGGACGCACTGGCCTCTCGCCGGGAGCTGAGGCAGAGGAGGGTCTCGCCAGGAGAGGTCCTTGGAGTGCTGAACAGAGAGATTTCTCTAATAGGGAAGTACTGAACATTGGTATCAACACCAGTTTGTCCTGTTCCCTTTTGTTTTGTAAGGTTTGTTAACTGAAAACATAGAAATGGATATTATTTTTTTTCCTTTAAAGAATGAGCTTTAGTGCCTATTATTGCTGCAGGTTGGCTCTGTAAGTTTTAAGGTACAGAAGTAAAACAATTTTTACAAATGGAAGTAACATTTACTTAGTATGTTTCAAAACATTTTTTTTGTGTATATAACGTGTCTGATGTAATTTTTAATAACTGGGCAATTTTATATTTTAAAAATTGACAACTGCAGCAAAGTAACTGTAGCCAAGCACTACACTGAAATCCTAGACTAAAATTGTGAAGAGAAATATGACTTGGGCTTACTTTAATTCTCATTGCTTACAGAAGCTTAGAAATGTATGTATATAATACTGTGGCTAAATGTAATAATCTCAGTGTTTAATGATGGTTCTGTAATTCATAATGAAGCTGTACAATTTATTTGTGCAAACAACATGAGGCTCCAAAATATGTATCAGCATTAGTAAATACTGTAGATTTTTATATATAAAAATATATACACACTATTTTCTTATTTCATCTGCAACAGTTTTATAACTGTGTACCCTATTTTGATGTGACTGTATTTTTAACATGTTAAAATAATAATAATTAAGCTTATGTTGTTTTGTCTTTCTTCTTAATTATTTTATTAGCTCCAAACTGGACTTCTGCTATTCTCAGCACAAATAATTGCTTTTCATAAATGAATCATGTGTATATATATGGTGTATCCTGTTTAATTTGTACATGTTTATTTTTAGACTAAGCAATGTGGATACAATCTATATAGTGCTTTTTTCATTATTGCAGAAGTGGCAAGATTATTGATTATAGTTTATTGCACTGCTAAACCTTAGCCCGTCATTTGCAAAAGCTGGGAGCATAAACTGTGATCATAATTTTCTGGTTTTGTTCTAATAATCTCACCCAATACCAGTTTAAAAGAGAATTGTTGGCATAGGGAATTTGCAAAGTTGGATTGATCAAAGTGCAAAATAATAGTCTGACTGTGGCTTCTGTCTGTCATGTTTGGGGGATGTTACTGAGTTGTTTTTTTTTTTAAAGCAGCCCAGCCTTGTGGCATCTGATTGTAGTGCAAAATACATCTTTGGTTTCATTTAACTGGGCAAACCAGACTCAAGGTACAGCCAGATCTGGGTCTGTCATTCATACCAGTAACAAAACCCACTTGATGGAGAGTGAAGTGGGATGCTGCTGTGCCAGTGCTTTGCTGGTGGAGAGGCTCATCTCAGTGTCATGGCTTAGATATCCTCATAAGAGCTTGGCTGTCACTGTTTTCTTTGATCTGTAAACAGTGGAGTGGTAAGTATCAACATAAAATATTTGAGACCTTTTTTTTCTAACTATGGTTTCATAATTTTCCAAGATCTCTGCTTTGAGCTGTATAAACTGTAGGTTTCTTGTCCAAGTTGGTTGTCACGGCATTCCTTGTGTTTGGTGAGACAAATTCAGTGTAGGGATTTGGAGAATTAATGCAGAAGACTAAGTAAGGAGACATGTCTAACTTCTGTATGGCAAAAATTTAGTGAAAATAAATAATTAGGATTTAAAGGGAAAAGAAAGGACCTTGAGTATAGTCTGAGGTTGCTTTTCCTTTCATTTGGATGCTCTGCTAGATTAGCTCCAGTGACTTCACTGTGGTACTGAAGCATTTCAGTCTTGTGCAGTAGAAATTGTTGTGCCCATGGAAGAAAGACAGGAATGATCATGCTATTGTTGGTACTCTTAACCTTTTGGTGAGTGGGATGTGATTGCAAGATCCAGATGCTTGCTTACCTGTATAACCAAGATATGTTATGCACTGCAAGTGAAGATAGAAGTCATCCCTGCTCCTCCTTCAGGCGAAGGTTCTGACATCAGATTTGGTGATGAATCTGAATCTGAACATCCACTTGTCTGGGCAGCTAAGGAAGGGAATCTGAGCTTAGGAAAATTCTTCCCCTTTCCTCAGATCCATCTGTGGCCAGTCTGTAATGCTTTAGGGAGGGCAACACCAAGAAAAGAGAACCTGTTTAGCCAGGAGTCTGTTAAGGAGAGTATTCCCTCCTACACCTGCTGATGACTACCTAAAGCCTCAAAGCATGATATTGTTTGCAATTGTTTCAAAATGATCAGGCTGGAGTGGACAACCCTGTTTTTCTCAGGGCCAAGATGTATAAATGCCAGTTACTTCTGTAATATCTGTCAGCAGCATGAATTGTTGTAAAAGTAACTGCTCTATCCTTACTATCAGTAAAGTTTCAAGACAAATAGCCAGAGATTTTTAGAAGTCATGGAGGATGCAGAAGTACCTTACTGCTAGTCAAAGATACATAATTGTAATAAACCACAGAATAATTCCGAAATTAGATGCAAACAGTAAACAACATTGAAATATCAAAAGGCAGAACATCCTTCCAGTGTGGGGAAGCAAATCCAAAGCTTCCCTGAGGTGCATACACATTTTCCAGGGAGATTTTTCTCAAGAATCCTATCCTGAATTTCACATCATCCTCAATATGACTTTGAAATGGACTTGCAAATTGCAGACTTTTTTTTTTTTAATCTCCCCCTTGGGTGGCATTACACTGCATGCACAAAGAAGAATACTATTTAAAATATGCTATCAAACGCCCACCGTTTCATTTCCAGCAGAGAACATTCCACTTCTGATACTTCAGTGAGAGGAAAATATAATTTTTTTTTGTAGTCCCTTAAATACTGCATTTTTGTAAAGTTCTGTAAAGGTAGCATAGTTACAGTTTAACAGCTACTTAACCGAGTATCATTCAAGCTCCTCTTTAGATGGCACGAAGGTACTGCATAATTTGCTGCAGTTTCTTTTTTCTTTTGGGCAATATTAAGACAATCTAAATGCTTTTAGTGGCAGAGATGCAATGAGGAGATGACTAGGCCAAGAGTTGAAATTGGAAATATAATTGCAGTCATTTTGGAATAGCCTTTAAGTGGTTGCCAAATCCTGGGAAAGACACTATTTTCTGGATTCTTTGTGCCAAGAGAAATTCTTACTGCAGCAGGGAACACGTAGGTCCCTCTCCTGTGTGATTTAATTCTCTCTTCTCACACCAACTGCTTTTCTTTGTGCTTATGGAGTTAATATGTTAGTAGAAAAATCAAGGGAACTTTTAGAATGAATAATCAGAAAACAAAGCTATCTTGTTCTGACTTTTCTTTCTTCCTTTTTTTGTTTGTTTTACTGATTTTATTGTCAGCCTTGTCAAGGTGAGCTGTGTGTGATGTGATTCCTCTGTCTTCTTTCTCTAATAATGTGCCAACATGTGTTTTTCAGAGGCTTTGTGATGCCTTTATGCTGCTGTTTCTGCTGTATATCAGAGGTTATTGTTTGCCTCTTCAGCGTTTCCTTTCTAGATTATGTGCAAATTAACGGAACAAAAATTATTTTCTCAGTATTGCAGTTGGTCAGAAATTCTCCAGGAAAGGTAATTCCTGACAGAAAGAAATTTAATTTGGCAATCAAAGGACCTGTGTGGTGGAGACTTTTGTAAAAGTCTGTGGAATCCAAAGTCTAAGGTTGCTTCTGCTTGGGGGTCAAGCACCAAAACCCATATTACACAGAGGCCAAGGAAGAATTTTTTTCTAAAATGCTGTCCCTGCCACAGAAACATACTAGCTTGGAGCTACAGCTGACCTCCTGCCAGTCTAATATGTTTGATTTGGTTAAGTAAATAGCCCGTTTCCTGGTAATGCATTGCTTTTGTCAGATTTTTCTGCTGGAAATTGAGGTAAAGAATTGCGGCCTGGAGTGCCTGAGCACCTCTGTAATTAGGAGAACTGAAGTTGGCTTTTGGTTCAAACCGTCCGCTTCAATCATTATATTCGTAAGTTCAGCAGTATCTTTTAGGATAATTTGTGCCATTGTCCCTTAGGACTTGGGGTTTTTTTCCAATAACAGAAGGTCTGTCAGATTACTTTGTCTAATCTGTACCTTCTTTTTAAACTTCTCTGTTGCCCTATTTCCCCAAAGAGAACTCAGATCTGGGAATGACTCCATGGGTAGTAAGTGATCTCCAGTGCTGCCGTCGGATGGATTGGATGGTATTTTCAGGCATGTTAGCACTCAGCATGAAAACTGGGGTTTTGCAATACAGGTAAGTGGAAAACCTTTACTGGTGCAAGGTTCCCCTTGACCCCAGCAGCAATGTGTGGTTTATAGTAAAACATAACTTTGGAGCAGAAGGGGTTCTCAAACATGGTGATGTTAACTGCCTTAACCTGTGGGAGTGGAGTTCAGTTCAAAGCTTGTTTCTAGCAGCACCTGGGTTTTCTTCCTCTGAAATTTCACAGGGAAGGAAACAAGCATCATCGAGTCCAGCTCTGTGCCCTGCACAGGAAACCCCGAGAGTTGCACCCTGTGCCTGAGAGCACTGTTCAGACACTTCTTGAACTCTGTCAGGCTCAGTGCTGCGACCACTTCCCTGTGGAACCTGTTCCAGTGCCCAACCACCCTCTGAGTGAAAAACCTTTTCTAGAATCCAACCTAAACCTGCCCTGACACAACTTCAGGCCATTCCCTGTCACTGTCACCACAGAGCAGAGATCAGTGTCTGCCCCTCCTCTTTCCCTCATGAGGAAGCTGTAACTGCAATGGGATCTCCCCCGAGTCTCCTCCAGGCTGAACAGACCAAGTGCCCTCAGCCACTCCTTGTGGCATCCAGACCCTTCACCATCCTTGTTTTCCTCCTTTGGATGCTCTCTAATAGTTTCACATCTCCCTCACGTTGTGGTGCCCAAATCTGCACACAGTATTCAAGGTCAGCAGTGTCCTGGCTGAAACACATCATGGAGAACCCCTGCTCTCAGAGAAGGAGTTGGGTACGTTCTGGAAGTCAGCACTTTCAAATTCCTGGACACAAGCCCCGTGAAGGTAACGTAGAACAAACTGGGTGTGTTTATATTGAAGTGGTTTTCAAACAGTCCCCTTGGCCTTAGTGTTCCTTAGAGACAGCTCACCCAATCAACCTTTCAGTCTCCAAAGAAAGCCGCTGTGTTAGATGTTTCTTTGATGTAATTTGTTCAGACTTTGTGTCTGTAACTCCTGAAACCCTTCAGAGTGCTTTTCCTTTTTGTTCCCCAGGTTTTACCATGTCAGATTTTTTCCGTCTGAGTTTTTTCAATTCCAGTAGAGATATCCACCTGTTTGCTTCTCCAGTGAATGAGTTTTCTTTCAATTCTTGTGTCAGCCTGTCATGAGCTTCATGCTTTGTGTCAATTCATTGCATTCTCCAATCCATCTCAAAGTCTGTCTTCAAGTTGCAGCACTGTCACTTTGCTTTGGAGAAAACGTTGAAAAAGGGACAAAGTACATGATTTGGAGATCATAAAACAGAAATTATGAGTGTAAAAGCCAATCATAAGCACTTTAGAAGGGTGTCTCTGGTGGTTGTGCTGTAAGCAGCACCTCTATCATCATGGAGGTGTTTACCTATTACCCTGTTAATTGGAAGGGCTGGGATGATCAGTGGCTTTGCTGAGCTCTTTCCCCCAGTGATACTTGGCTTGTGTGGGAGGCTGTGTCATGATTTGACAGTTTAATGCTGGTCGGCACAAAGGAGCAAGTCAGCCTTTATTGGATGGCTGAGCACAGAATTCTCTGTATAGATTTCATCGCATTTTGTGAATAAAAAAGGAATAGTCTCTCCTCGCCATAGAATGAGTATGCTCACAGCCGCAGAAAGTCACTTGTGGCTGCTGGAGTTGTGCAGAGCTATACCCCAACATTTTTGATGTTGTACATTGTGATTTTGCTGTGTACTGTGTAAAAGTGCATCACTTAGCTCTGGTGTGCTTTTTGCTGTGCAATTGTGCATGCAGGTGGGCAGTGTCCATCCTGCCTGCTCCCATGGCTTTCCTGGCGGGCTCAGTTTCTGTTGGGCACACCAAGTCTGATGGAAATAAATTAGCCCCTTCTCTGCTCTAAGTATTTATGGCTCTTTCTGGGTGCTGGTTGTGGGGTTTATTGGTTTTGTGACAAAGCTTTAGAATGTATTCAGTTTTCACGTCTCCTGGTCTGACTCGCTCTGTCCAAATTATGCCCTGTACTAAAGGATAGGGGAAAATCATGAATTCTGGAGTCAAACATCTGTGGACTTCACCTGCTGGAAGTTGTGCAGCTCTGTCTGCCCCCCACAGAGAAAAGTTCTGGTAGCCGAACTTCAGAAAGGAACAAAATAGTTTTGCTCTTTAAATGCCATTATAAAACCCCACGATTTCAGTGACTGGGTGGGGTGTCACACTGGGCACACATTTATCATTGTAAATGTTATGTCTGAAAGGCTTTGAAATGCTTTCAGAACGTGTGATTTTGGGCACATAAGCAGATCACTTTTATTATAACTTTCATGTTAAACTCAATAGGGTTGGTCAGGTGATGTTTTTCCCTGTTCATTTAAGTGGTTTCTTACAGAGGCCTTTGAGCTCCAGAATAATGTTCTGTGCAACCCTGATAATTACTTTATTATAAGCTGGAAGGCCAGACTTCCTTGTCTACCTCCCCTTTTAGAAGTGAATCATTTTCTGATATTAAAATGACCCTAAGCTCAGATCTTAAGTTTCCTTTCCAGCTGGACTAATGGGGCTTGTAGGAGGGAAGCCAAACTTCCATGACTGCAAATTATCCTTGGACTGGATTAATAAAGGAAAAATTACTTAACTACCCATCCAAAGATGGAGAGTTAGCTGTACCTTTGAAACGACTTGCCAGCTGCTAACAAGGTAATTGAACTGGATTTGCCTTTTTTAAAGGTACCTTGAGCGTATCCCCTGTGTACTGTATGCTGAAGGATTCATCCATGTTTGCTGGAAGAGCTCAGCAAAATCTTAGCTGGCAAGTTGGCCACCTCAGTAGATGTCTTTGGAGCTAAACCACGGACTGTGTTTCTATCTATGAGCCTAACCCATGACCTGTGGAGGCCATTGGGGGTTTAGAAGTAATTTTTAAGGGGTTTATCTTCAGAAAAGGAAGGTAAGCTGTCTTGAACATCTGTCTTGCAGCTCTTTAAGAATACAGTAAGAGTGAATTGCTGTGGGGGTTGGAATTTTTTCCAGCCATAAGAGCAAACAGTGCTCCGACAGTGCTGAAGGAGCACTTTCCATGGTCTTGCTCCTATGAGGGAATTGCATTTAATTATTTTAAATTATTGAAGCAGGCCAAAGCGTTGTGTCCAACCTCTGAAGTGACTTAGTACCCACTATTCTTCATATATTTTGAAGAGCCAATGTCCCTGTTGCTTAGGAAGGCAAATAAGAACTCCTGTCTTCATATCTTTGGCATCTGACATGCTGAGTTTTACCATTACATAGCTGAGCCACTTTATAAAACCTCCCCAGCCTGCATCTTCTATCTGACACTTCCTTGATAGTGTTTTTATGAAAAACCTGCAGCCCTTTTATTTTTAACTCCTGTGTTAATGATGGGGATGCTTAGGGAGAAATTCCCTCTTTATTTTTTTGCCTTTGCTGTGAAAAAATAATAAATGCTTGTCAGCCTAACAAGATTTAAAGTGCCTCCCCTGCTCTGCAACGTTTAATTCCTGGGGTGTCCTTGTAACTGCACTTTGTTGTGCTGAACAGAATTTCTCAGATATTTTCCATCACACCAACTTGTGGTAAGTCTAGTCTGACCTTTTGGACTTATTTTTTGCTTGGGGCATTGTTTATCAGTCACTGCCTGCTTCCTTTCTCTCCCAACTAGGAGCTGAATAGACCTAGAAGATGCTGGTGGTTTTTTGAGGTGGGTATACCTGAACCTCTCACTGCAGCGAACTAACAAAAGAAAATGAGAATGGCTCTTTGAATTCAAAAAGCTTTATTAGAATGTCAGCTAGAATACTTAATTATCTTAATTAGAATTCAAAGCTATGATGAACATTCTTAAATATTTAAGTGCTCTCTGCCCTTGTCCATTAAGTCTCTTCCTGTGCAGATCTTTTCTTCAGTTCTTAAGTCAACCCAGCCATGTTTTTGGGGATTATTGCAAGCTCTTGGCTGCCCCTCTCACCCACAGAGGATTGTCCCCACGGGATGTTCACTCCCTGCCCCTCTCAGCAGGATTTAAACCTCTCTCACGGGTCTTTCATTGCCAAATTTCTGCCTTGGCCTTTCCTGCTGCCAGACCACCCTCTGCTCGTGGAGCTCTGTCCTGGGCAGGCTCAGGCACAGCCAGGAACCTCCATCCTCTGCTGACTGAACCCTGCCCACCCCAATCTCTGTCTCCTTGACCATGGGAACTGAGAAACCACCTGGCACAGAGCCACAGTAAAGGCTGGGCAGATTTGGATGGGTCTGGCCTGGTACCTGCCCAACTTTTCCATGCTTCTTGCTTGCAGCTGGAGAGTTCCTTCTGTCCTTGAGGGGAAAGCCTTCCATGGTGCTCCAAGACTAAATACAGACTGCACAAGCCCACTGAGCTCAGCAGAGCTGGGATATTTATGTGTGACAGAATTTTCCATAAGCAAAGTGAAAAACCCATTAGTCTTTGCGTGTTTGGTGCCTGAGATTAAGAATTTGGGGCAGGTCTTCATAACTGTTATTGATACATTTCATGCAGGGTTGGCACTGTACAAACAGCTCTTCCTGTGTCTGATTTCCATTTTTCTTTTAAATTACATTTCTTTAATCTTTAATTTCACTCAGTATTTGGGGAATTTTTTTGCATACACAGATATGGCATGATGCTTTTATCTCTTCTCAGAAGTACTGAACTAAGTTGGTTCTCTCTGAGTTTCTCTGTAGGATACCAAATATTTTCCTCTCTTCAATATAGATGAACCTGTTGCTCTGCAATACATTTATTAATTCACAATGAAAAACTTCTTTTTGTTGTTATTTTAATGGGAATCTTTTCTGTAAAGGTGTTGTTTAAAAGCATGTATTTGAAATGAGATTTTTATTGTAACTGCTCCAAGAGGACCCTCATAGCCTTGACATCTGAAGTCTTCCAGAAGCAGCTAAGTGGGCTCTGTGTTTGAAGTGGCAGCACAAAGCAAAGATGTACCAGGAGGGAAATGTATTGTGTTAATTCTAACAAACTTCAAGAAACTTATTATATCTATGAAAGTTCTTCGCATCTTTGGTTCAGAGGTGTCAGATATAAAGAGTGTTGAAATCAAGGACAAAGATGCCAACAAAGGCTTGTGTAAGATGGAGGACCCAGACCTCCTTATGAAAGTGAGACAACTTCTCTTGGGCTTCTTTCAGAGAAATAACAATAATAACAATAATCAAAAGCCACTCAGCGACATCTCTGAACACAAAGGCTCAACAAGTCTCTGTCCTGTGAGACTGAAAGGATTTTTTAATATGTAATTAAACATGGTCAAGGACAGTTGTCATACGAGGTAAAATCTGTGTTTGTGACTTTGGTTGCTGGCTCAGGTCACCACTTGTCCCTAGACAGGCAGGATCAGGCTGTGAGTGCCCATTACATTTAGAGAGAAATTATTGACCTGCCTTGCCTATGAGTTTGGGGGTTTTTAGCAATATTTGATGTGGTTTTTATGAGTAACAAACTTTCAAGAATGCATCTATTATTTGGCCGTAAAAATGGGAACAAATCAAGGGAACTTAGACATCTTCCTCTTCTCTGCTTCTAGCTGAGAACATCTTAAAACTTAGAGCTGAAGAGCCCAAATATTGTCTAGAAAAATAAATTTCCAGAGTAGAGAGTGGATTTACAAAGGCACTGACTTCCAAAGAGAATTTGCTGTCTTGTCTACAAACTATTGACAATTTAACTGATGCTATTTGATTGGTGACTGTGCTACGTGTCACACGTCTTTATGGGTTTTTAAATTATTTTAAAATGCTATATACAAATAATTTGGCTCAATAAGTGTGTTAATATGAAGCACCCATGAAACTAAGTTTTTGTTCCCAAGCAAATATCAGTTGAATCGAGACTTCTATGACAGACAAGAATTCATAATGCTTTGGCTTCCAATTGTTTGTTGAAATTTGCCTGGTTCCCAGAAGGATTTCTTCATGTTTAGTTATGTTTGAATCAATTTGCCTGTATTGTGATCCTTCAAAAAAAAAAACCCCAAAGCCAAAAGAAAAACAAAAAACCCCACCCCCAAACCCAGCTTCTTTTGTAAAACTAATTTCTGATCATCTACTGCTATCCCATCTGTTTGTCATCTACAGAAATTTTCATGACCATCTAGAACATTGATAAAATATTAAATAATACTGAGCCAAGAGTTAGTCCCTGGGGAAATCTGCTGGGAAAAGCCCCACCAATTCCTATCTCCCACTAATGCGATTACACACACAATGTGAAGTCGCCTTTTGATATCAGTGTTTACAATTTCAACATTAATGTTCAACAATAAAGCTGTACCTGACACTTGGGATTTCTTTGTTTCAACTTGCCTTCTTTATTATGTTGAATTCTTGAAGTTTATAAAGTTTTCATTGAATTTTGTACTCTCCATTATTACTTGTCTGTATTTTCAACCCGACTGAAACTCTTTGCCATTTCCTGCTCTGCTTTTAATCTTTTTTTTTTTTTTTGTGAAGTATTTGTACTTCAAACTGTATGTATTTTTTGCAGATAACAACTTTTTATGTGTCTGCTGGGTTTGGGGGATTTTTTGCTGTCAGGTGAAAGACCTTTACTTTCTCCCCAGAAACTCTGTATTTTGTTAGGCAGCTGCAGGCCATGTCCAGCAGTGCTTCCTCGTGATAGATTAGCTTTCCTTTCTCTACAATATACAGTGATTTTTGTAGAATAGTTCACTGTTGTCTCACCGCATCTGGTTTTGTGCTCAGATGTCAGCGTTTTACTGGCTATATAACCCTGAGTATTCAAAGGTCTCAGAGTGTGGCTCAGAATATCTCAGAGGACCAAGCCACAGGGTGGGCACTTGCCCATGAAGAGCTGAATTAAAACCTAATAATGATTTTGAGAGGGAAACAGCATTAAATGTTTCCTGTGCACCTGGGTAGAAGGTGTCTTTTCTGGCTGATAGAGATATATAGAGATATTATGGATGAGATATTAAAAAAAAGTTATCTATTTCTTTACCCATTCCAGGTGTAAATGTTTTAAGGACAGTAGTCAGGTGTATGGCTCAGGTAGCATTTATCTGAAAGGAATATTTTGCATAGCATTTTCTATAATAATTATTTAGACCCTCCTCCAGAGCTGGGAATCCAGCTGCACTTGTCACTGAAATGCACAGACAGTGTTAACAATACCTGTGCCAGGAAGATTTTCCTACCCTCCTTGTATTGCCAAAGGATTTATTATCCTTTACAGCCAATACTTCATGGACTTGTGTTATGAATGTTTGTTGTTTAGAATTTGTCACTGAGGAAAGGCCAATTCCAGACATGGCACTCCAGATTTGTGATGTTGTGCAAAGCCCAAGTTATTTTTCATAATTATTAATATTGCTTTGGTGACAGTCCAAAGGTGAGTTGTATCTGCTCATCTCCAAATGACCCTGTGAAGATGAGCAACATTTGTAATGATTTTGGTCAGTGCCTTCTTAGCTGCTCTAAGTAATTTCAGGGCCCAGCCAAGGGATTTACGTTTCCATAAACAGATCCTACCCACAGAAACTGTCTGAGCATGAGGGATCTGGAAGAACTGGCTGTTCCATCAGTGTGTCCAGAGTTTCCAGCACAGGAATCAGTACAGCTTGTCTGTGAACTGGGAAGACACCCCAGGTGGTGACATATAAAAAGGACACAGAGCGTTTCCTTTCTTTCAGAACATCTCTCTCTCCTGCTGGCATTGGGTGATGCATTTTAAAGAAGTTGTGAGTTTTGGTCAGAAGTTTTTCTGAAATAATTTTGTTGAATATATTTCACTGGATTAATTAAAACAAAAGCCAAAAAACCAACCACAAAACCCAAACCAAATGCTTTCCCCCCCCCCCCCCCCCTTTTTTAAATATGAATTTTATTTTAAAATTCCTTTTGTTCAGAGTTACTGAAGGCTTTGGATTTGCTATTTTTGGGCGAGGGAGGGGCAGGGGACATGGGCACAGACGCATGAATGGAGAATTTTAATTTTTAACACTAACCTTAAATATTACCAAGCAAAATAAAACCTTTCCAATGGGGATTGCAGAATTGAAATAGGGTTTTTAGACCTGCAGCTCAGCAGGCTTCACCTTTGCTGATGGGAACAGCTGTGGTTTGCTCCTGCTTCTAAATGAACTCTGAAAAGTAAATATTTCCATGGGGCAGTCCAAACAAAGGGCTTTTTTGGGAGGGGGCAGAAATTGTTTAGATGCTCTTTTAGGAAGATTGGGTGATGATTTAGCTACTGGGATACAAAACCTTTAGGAACTGATGGCACCCACCTCTGGAGGACAGAGGTGTTGGCCTGACTTGACCTCAGCACACACATCACCTGCTCACTGTTGCACTCCTCTGGGAGTACCTGATAGTGCCATTCCCAGAGGTCCTGAAGATTGGAGCAGATGGAGAATCTGTGGCATTTGTGGCATAAGAAGGAAAGCAGGTGTTGCTGCAGGTCTTACAGTGGGAAACATACCTGGAGTACTTCCAGTATCCCAGGGATGTCCTGTATAAATTAATGGGAAGTTGAAGGAATACCATGTGGGTGAGGAAGAATTGGCTGCTTTAGAGGTTACAAAAAATGTAAAGCTTCATCCCACCCGAAGCTCCTGGCATTTGCTGTCTTGCAGGAGAAAATCCTGGGAACAATATGCTTTAATACTGCCCAGGTAGGGGAAGAACACCTGGGCAGTTTCTTCAGGATCCATCTCTGGGGACCAGCCACATAGCCAGGGCAGCCATGTGAGTCCTCTCCTGTGCCAGCAGAATGATGGAGGAGGAGGAAAAAGACTGTCCTGGCTTTCCAGTGGGGAGGAATAGGAGCATTTGTAGTGTGTGTGCTTGGGCACACAGCAAACCTGGAGTGGCTCAGTGGAGCCCTGTTGGGAGCCACAAGCTGCTCCCGAGGCAGGCTGCTTTGGGAAAACATCTTCCCAGCAAGCACAGCATCTTCAATGCTCCATCAGGAACTAGAGGAAAGCTGGAGGATGTGCAGCATTCAAACCCCCTGCCCTACAAACAGGAGGAGGAATCTTGCTCCAGATGTGATAGACAGCACAGGAAAGGGAGAAGCTGTGATTGCCCTGATCCATTTGGGGTTTTTTCAAACCTTTGAGAGGATTTTCCTTTGAAGACATTTACCCTAACATTTATATTTTCTGTCATCTCATGTTTCTGCATATGATTATTCACAGCAGCTCAAGGATGACTTCAACAAGACCCCTGGGTCTGTGGTCACTTCCCTCAGGAGATGTTCCTGCTCTTGGAGGCACTTTTATGGTTCTTGGGGAGCTCAGCTCTCTCCTCTTGAGCAGCCCACTGGGGGCCTAGGTGCATTCTGCTCCTGCTCTGTCAGCAGGGATTTGAGGAGTTGGGTTTTTTTCCCTGGTGCAATAGATGGACTACATTTGACATTTAAATTGTCTTCCAGAATTAACCTGCCACTGAGATAGCTGGAGGAGGACAGAGCAGCTTTCTCTTCCAGCTATCCCCCCCTCCCCGAATTTTCCTCCAGAGGCTTTAGTTTCTCCTCTGTATCCTTCTCCCTCTCCAACTTTGCATCAAGCCAGACCAAAAGAGCAGCAGTACCTATATGAACATTCAATTAGTCCCATATTTAAATCTTGTCACTGTGACCTAGTGAATTATGCAAGGGGCTGGATACCAGAAATCATTTGAGCTCTAATTCCCAGCCCTGGCACCGGATCTCTCAGCATATTGCTATAGGCAAGTTATTTCAGCACATTTTCTCTCTCCGTTTCTTCTCTATAAATTGCATATGTTAACGTTAGGTGATGCAGCAGCATCACAGATGAACTGAGATATTTGGGTAGAGGAATTACAGCAACACATCCCACTCTTACATTGTGTGGCCAGGTCTTTGCATCAGATGTTTATTTAAAAATGCATCCACAGCAAAACATTTGCCAAACACAGGATGATTCAGGCTTTGTCTAACTTCTGTTAAAGATACATGGTCTGGGGAGAATCTTTCAAATTATCATATGAAAGACAGTTTAAGACGAAGAGGAGGTTACAAGAGAGAAAAATACTGAGTATTTTCTATCCCAAAATGCTAAGTTATCACTTACATGCAGTCCAGCACGGTGGCAATTCAGAACCATGGGGGTCCTTATCTCCCGTGGCTCATGCAGAAATTATTGCATGTGTTGTTAAGAACAGACTGAATCCAGTGTGAGAGGCTGCATCAGTGAGAAGGGTGCCGTCACATGAGGGCCTTAGGATTTTTTTGAAGTTTTTTTCCACCTTGATGAAACGTTTTAAAGAATAGCTTTGTAAAAAGCCAGCACCAAGTCTACGGTGCTCTTCAGTGAAGAATTCGTAATGCAAAGGAAATTTAAGTATGATAGAGAAAAAGGAAGTATGATAGCAGTTTACAAGACTTTCATGTTGGTTTCTTGGAAACGTTAGGTGACTACTTTGTCTCCTATTTGCTCTCTGTTGCTCCCAGCCTGGTTCTTCCCATCAAACTGTGCTCACAATCACTGCACTTGGCAGTTGTTATCCACTAATGGAGGAACACAAGTGACTTGTGGCAGAAACTTAAATGTTATTTATATTAAAAAGTACTGGAAAATATCTACTTGTGATCAGTGTTTCCTGAATGGTTTAAAATATCTGAGACAAGGTTCTGTTCAGCATTTGAACAGTGTGGTATTTTCATGGTGCAGCATTTGTGAGGCGTGGGAGAGCCAAAATGGGAACTCATGGAAGGCAAAGACTTTAAGCTGCTTAGGTGGCTGCATGAAGTATCTTGAAAAAAGCACAGGGCAAGGAGGGAAGAATAAATTATGTGGTTTAACTGCCCTTAATTTCAATTAAAGATGATAGCAGTGAAACTGGAAATGTGTTTAGCCTGATAACTTCCCTCTAACAGAGCATCCTTGGTGTGGCTTGCAGGAACCCAAATTCACTGTCAACACTGCTGAAACCTCCTTGTGTCACGCAGACCTTGTTTACACGTCCTTCCCCTCCAGCCCTTGGTGGAAACTTTCATCTGAATGTAAAATCCTTTGCTGTGAGGTGATTCATTGGGTAGGATATGTAATGAATGCTCTCGTTGGTCTCTAAATGTTTCAGCCAACTGATAAATAATCAAAAACCTTGAATGTTCCTTTCTGTCTGTCTGTCTCCTCAGAGTGCTTTGTTTGACTCGCAGTAATTTATGGTGAGTGCATTAAAGCCAATCACTGTAATGTCACAGACATGAATTACCACAGAACATTCTGTCACTTGGTGGCTGTTTCAATGCCAGGCAACAGACTTATCCCAGGGTAGGGTGTGTTTGGGCTTGTTGCTGTTATTGTCATTTTGCTCCTCTGCATTTTCAAATGTCCTAATTGAAGAGTGAGAGTGAAAAAAAAATCAAAGTTTTACACATTCTTCCAAAATCCAAGTGCCATTCCCAGTGAGGGCTTTTTGGGTTATTGTTGGAGGGCTATAGCCCCTTTTTTCTTTCCCAACCTGATAATCTTAAGTACAAACTTTTCAACCTTGATACCTTTGTTATTGTTTTCTGATTGCCCAGGTGAATGCAATGAATGTCTGTGGGGCCAGGTCCTTGAAGAAGAGCTCTGCAAATTGGGTTTTTTCTCCTGGAAGGTCAGTCACAGAGTCTCAGCCTAGGTTGGCCTCCCCTCCTTTTGCCTCCTGGCAGTGCTTGCATGTCAAATGATTGCACTCTTGAACCGTGAACTCCAAGGCCTGTGCTCCCACTGCTGCTTGGCAGGAAGAAGTGATTTTCTGTATGGAATTAAAGAGCCTCCTCTCTTCCTCTGATTTAAAAAATCGTTTTAAAAAGACTTTTCCACCCCACATCTTCTGAAGTTAGCGCTACACCCTGCAAGGCTGGCAGCCTCTGAAAACAATTAGAAAGAGACCCTTGAAGGCAGGATCTGGACAATCTTGCAAGAGACATAATTTTAATCTTATAGAACGTCTTGGCACACTGGGTGAAAACAGGCTTTGTCCCTGGGATGAGAAATGATTAAAGCCAAATTCTGTCTTGCAGTGATTATGGAACAGGCTGAAGTACAACGCGAGGCATGGCTAAATTGGTTGTCTTAATCCATGGTCTAATAGACTCTAAAATACCTCTCTGAATGGGGACAGGAGAGATCATCTATTTGGGTGTCATCTGCATGCAAGTCCTGACCACCCTGACCTGACTTACATCCCCAGGAGTCTCTTCTTCCTCCTGCTTGACTTTGGCCTACTGCCCTTCCTGGCATCTGTGGCTGTCCAGCCCCTGCTGCTGCCTCCCCACGCACACAGAGGCACACACTCTTCCCTGCCCGCTGGCTGCCCCTGTGCAGCCTCTCCCTGTGCAGGCAGATGGCTTTGGGCAGGACATCCCACCCTCCTGTCTCCCCACAGGATGCTGCTTTATACTCTCGCTGCACACCTACACGCTGCTGCCTCTTTTGGCAACCTTTCAAAAAGCTCTTCAAGGACAAAACTCCCAAAATACAAGAGATAATCCTAAAAAGGAAAGTCCCCCTTCCTCTCATTTAATCTCATCCTAATACATCAGAGTGAATACAAAGCATTGTACAGTAATTTTAACCTCTGTTTAATTTCTGCCAAGCCTCACTGGTTTGAGCTGGGCAGACCCAGAGATGGGCCGCTGGGACCCCACCAGCCCTGTGAAGAGCAGGTGGTTTCACAGAGGGATCACACTTTGTTTCTGAGGCAGCAACAAAACACGTTGCTCCTGGTTTTTGTCAGAATCACTGGCCAAAACTATGGAATCTGGGAAAGCTGACTCAGGAGAGAAAGCCCAGGAGATTGTTGGCACAGTATGGATTTACAGATTAAACATACAGGGTCAGTTCCTAGGTACCCAAGCAGAACCAAACACAAGAAATGTTCCTGATTAAAGCTCCAGACCTGTCTTGTCAGCACTGCGACCCCAACCCCATCACATTCGGTTCCTTTCCACACCTGAGAAGGTTCTTTTCCACACCTGAGAGTTGAATGATGAAGGATTTGGGCTCCTTTAGCTGCCAGGCTAAGGCTTTATCCACCTTGTCCAGGAAAAGATCCTTCCCAGACACTCAGAAAACACCTTCATCTGCTGTTCTTCAACTTCAAGAAGACTCAAACATGCCTTGATGTCAGCTGAGGATGTGCCTTGGTGCTGGCTGCAGGTTTGTTTGGACATCAGTAATGAGTGCCTGCAAATCTGGGCACTGAGGACATTTAGTGTGCTTTGTAAAACCATAAATAACTTAAAAATGGGAACAAGGGAGTTGTTTTCCTAGTGCAGGGCTGGAGTGGCTCTTCTAGGTGGCAGTCTGTGCTTGCAGTCTGTCATTCAGCCCAAAACTATCTCTGCTGCACAGCTCACTCTGTAGAAGTGGGGGTGAAATAAGGAGCAGAGGTGTCACCAGCCATTTGATCTGATGCAACCTATGCCCAGATCTTGCATGTGTGGGTTCTTTTTTTTGGCTATTAGTGGTTTTGTTTGGTTTTCATGTTATGTTTCTGTGTGAGTTTTTGTTTGGGTTGTTTTTTTGTTGTTGGGTTTGTGTTTTGTTTTGGTGGGGTTTTTTTGGTGTTTTTTTGTTTGTGGGGTTTTTGTTTGGTTTTGTTTGTTTTGTTTGTTTGTTTGTTTTATTGTTTGTTTTTTTAAGATAAGCTCACACACAGACCTTGGTCACTGAGATCTGTAGCAGTAACTACACGGGGAGCAAACACAATCTGGAACTTTGCTGTTGTGGCTGTACCAGCTTAATATGGTCTGTTACCCTGATTAAGGAGCTGTGGTGTTCAGAAGTCACTTGGCAATCAGTGGGTTAGATTTCATCATCTTTGTGCCCGACAAGGGTGTGAGTGAGGGGGAGATGTGGCACTGAGATAAGGAGAAGCTTTTAATTCATTTCGGAGGTGACCTAAATTCAGCCCCTGTGGCCATCATGTCAATCCCACAGTCTTGTCTGCTAGATTACTGATGTAAGTAATGGTGACACGTGTATTTATCCAATGTCCTTCTCTGTGGCTTCAGGAAGGACATCTCAGGGGGAAAAAAAAGTTACTTGGAGATTTAATGATACTTGTCATCAGTTCTGTTTCCCATGAACTCTGGTTTATCCTAGCACTGAGAGAGCATCTGACAGCACGTGCCACAAAAATGTAATGCATTTGTCCTGTGAGGGAGTCTCCTGTTGTGGGAGATCAGACATCTCTTCTGCTGCTAAGGCAGCAAATGTGCAGAATTGGTACATAATTTACTGAAAATAATGCAAAATGCAGATTGGTGCCTGTACAGAGATTGGGAATCCCAAGCCTTTGTGCAGGGTCAGAGCTTTTATCAGGGTTGCACATTCATTCATCTCTCTCTCTCTCTCTCTCTCTCTCTCTCTCTCTCTCTCTCTCTCTCTCTCCAGCTTTAGATTTCCTCTTGTGCTGCAGCAGTTTTGGGAGGTGAGGTGATGTGTCCATCTCCGGTTCTGAAAGAATTGTCTCAGCTCCTGGGTTGTGAGACAGGATCTGTGCAAAGCATCCTCCCCTGTGCTCCATACCTAAGGAAAAGCTGAGGCTGCTCAGGGAACTTAAGCTCAGAAAGACCTAATTTGCAGATCCCAACAGGCATGTACGTGGCATAGATGCAAACCTGCAGAGTCCTGCTGAGATGACAACATTTCTGAGTGCAGCAGCAAAACTCCAGAAAGCTGGGTAATTACAGTGGCAAAAATTATGTGTTTCTGGCCCTTTAGGAGCCTCAGGTGATAAATGTTCTGTGGATTGCAACTCCCACATTTGTGTGCCCTCACTCTGTCCAGGTATCCTGTGGTTCCTTGTGCCCACGCTTTGGGCACGCAGGCTGCTCAAGTTCTGAATTAACTTCTCTAAAGTAATCCCGGTTTTCCCATCTCCTTTCCACAGGTCAGCCCCAAGCTCAGCAGTGACTCAGCAGCACACCTGCCCTTGCACATGTGATTGAACATCTCCTGCTGTGTGCTTCAGCTCTGGCACTGCTACTTCCTAAAGTTAGAAGCAAATAAAAGTCATGCTTCATGAAAAAATAAACCTCTATAATTTTAGGTCTCCAGCACCACCTGGTCTTCCATCCTCTCCTCTAACCTCTTCCTGGATAACATTTCCTGTGCTGATTGTGTTAGTGTAGCATGGAGTGAAGTACAGTCAAAGGCTAATCTTTTTGTGATTGAATATTAGATTCCTCATTTCAAGAGGCTCTTACAAACAGCTTTTTGTCAGACTGATGGAAGATGGCAAGGATGGAAGAGAACTTGAGGGAAAAGTACATGTCTCTTCCCAAGGGTTTTATTCTCTTTTCCTTCATAGCTTTTACATTATGGCAAATAGTATAATTTAGAGTCATAATTTCAAAAAAGATATTCATTACAGAGAAGGCAGAAGACAATTGACAGTGTTTAGGACTGACAACACATCTGAGATGGATTACCAGCGATTCATCCTTGAAGCAGAAGGAAAGGAACAGAGGGACAAAACAGACAGAAAGAAAAAACCTTGAGCTGCAGGATCTAAAATGGAGTAAACATGCAACTGAATAATACTGATCCTGTGCTTCCTGAACCATCTTTAGAAGTGTATAAAATTACATATTAAAATCCATTAATTGCTATTTTTTGCAGGATGAAGATCCAGGACAAACACTGCTGCTCCTCAGGCAAAGTCAGTCCTTTACCCCTTATGCAGAAGGTGAGATCTTTCCAAGGGAGCAGTCCTTCCAGGATTTTCCATTCCTATCTTAAAACAACCTTCTGCTCTTTTTTTCTTTTAATTGCTCTATGAATTGCTCTCCTCTCCCTACTCCCAAAAGAAAATATTTGCTTGCAGGTTAGAAAGGGTGGTGTCCAGAAGGGACCTGGCAGTTAAAGCAAAATATACACATGATGCAAGTAAAATATAATGTAACAACACATAATACCTGTCTCAATTCTGGAGGGTCTGACTTTGATTATGTCTCTCCTTCCACTTTATGAGTCCTCTATGTCTACATGTTTCCTGCTGGTCAGCCTCAACAGTTGTACTTTTAATGTTAGGTAAAAGCAGGAAAAAGCAGGAAAGGATGAACTTCTGAATCCTGATTTTTTTTTTTTTTTTAATTGTGGGAGGGAGAATTAAAGATAAAGGTTCAGAACTGCCCTCTTGCAGAAAAGTAAATTGGTTTTGCTTGTGCTGCTGTCTAGAAAATGATGTGGGATTTGGGATGTTCATGAGAATGCTGGGCCAGCATAGCAAAGGGTCTCTGCTTTGTCACCTCACAGTTCAAGCTCTTGCTGTGAATTTGGCAGGTGAAGGGGGCAGGGACCAAAATGTCTTCCTGTGCTGTTTGTGTGCCAATTGTGTTTGTGTTTAACATAGGTTTTAACACTGATACCCAGGAGGAAAGGAGGATTCTGTCCAAAGACCCTGAGGAGATGGAGCTGCTTCCCTGCCAGCCTGGGTGAGGAGCCTCCAGGAGAGGTGAGCACACAGATGTGTCCCTGTGTGCAGCATCCTCTGTGAGCTTGCACTGACCTGACTTTCTGCTCTGTGAGTGGTTTTTTGTGGGGGTGCCCTGATCTCTCCCTGTCAGCAGGAGGCAAAGGCAGCTTCTGGATTCACTCCCTGCAGTACAAAACTCTCAAAACAAAACACTGTGTCACCTAATTGCCAGAGCTGAAATTATTTATGGACCTGGCCTTTGGAGTCAGAGCCTCAAACTTCTTTAATTACCTTTGGGGATCTGTGCACAGGATACCATGGTGATGAGAATAATATTTGGAATTCAAGTCTTGTCTAGTGTGCTTTAGCAGCTGGAATGGGCAAGCAGCTGATTATGACCATAACAGAAATAATGCCAGAAACCTACATGCACAGAGTTTGGAGAGTTGGCTTTTTAATCAGATGCATAAAACTCTGGTTATCTTTCTTAAAGCCCTTCTGGAAACAAAATTTGGAAGGAAAGCTCCTGTTCAATATTCAATGTCCTTGTGCAGTGTGAATCTTTACCTATAAAGCTCCTCACCAAAGGAGGAAAGACTAGAATGTAAATTGAATTGTTGTCTTGATACTATCTGGAGCATTAATATCCATCCACTAAAACCCAAAAACTGAGCATGCAAATTATTCCCATTACAGGTCCATACAAACATTGCTGAAATTAGTCTGAATCTATCATTGCTTGATTCAAACTTTATAAAGTGTCTGGGGACAACTTAAACGTTTAAGGTGATTTGTTTCTCCGGGGAAGCCATCCAGACTCATTTGCAGACCATGGCAATTGTCAGAACTGATGATATCTGGAGGCAGTTGCTGTTTTCCAGCTCACCTCTAAGGATCCACTGAGGCACAGCTACACAGGACTCTCCATAGGATGAGGTAAGGCTTGGAACTACAGGCAGCCCACATTCAGCCAGATCAGAGCACAGATCTATCAGCCTCAGCCACATGGGATTCATCAGAGCAAACAAACTGGTTGTCTAGTCTTGCTTTGGCACCACGGGGAAATTGGCACATTCAAGGCATGATTCATCTTGCCCTAAAGCTGATATCTAAAATAAGTCAGCTGAGCATGCTGTAAAAGGGCCTGTTTCCCTTCATGGCTACAAAGGATGGGAGGCTCAGTGAGGCACAAATGTCTCCAGTGTGGATGTTTTGAATTAGGCAAGATGAATCCTGTCTATGCTGCATTTTTTTAAAAATGCTTTGTGTGATGGATGCTCAGGTCTCAAATTGGAAGTACAAGTTCAATTATAAAGTACAGTGTCCTCAAGGGCCCTCGAAGAAATGCATTTGCTTTGAGTTTAACCCTGACCCAAAGCCCTGATGCATCTTTTCCCAGTATTTAGTGACTGTAACTTGACAAACACTTCACTGTTTAGTCCTCTCTTATCATTTTCATTTAGCAACTGAATTCAAAGATTGAACGGATTTTTTTTGAGTTTACTCATGTAACTTTAAAATTGTTTGGACCAGGTAGCACAGACATTTTCTCCTTCTTCCACAAACAGCCCTAGGACTTGTAACAATGAAAACATGTCTTTGCCCCAAATGGCTCTTTCCTTCATTTTATTTTTCCCTTTGTCTTGTGTCATCCATAACATTTTGATTGTGCCTCAGCTAAGAGGAGAAGTTTTTTTTGAGTAGTTTGGAACATCCTGAGCTTTGATTTCTAATCAACTTGCACTGACAGCCATGGAAACCAGTATAACAAGCCAGACCTTTTCTGTCTCTTTCTCTTTCTTACTTTTGGAAAAATAAATCTGAGCAGCGACATGAGTCTTGTATAATTACTCTTCCATTTGTATTTCTGGACTTGTCAATCTGGCAAACGCCACAGAGTGGGATTAAAAGCTTTCTCTTTCTCTCTCAATCAGAGATTTCATTTGCCTTCCGTGTTTTACAGTAAATATAATCAGTTCAGCAGGAGATGGTTTTGTTCTCTGCAGTGATGCCTTCCTGGTCGAGGGAGTTCTTATTAGCAGCCTGGATGCCAAGTCAAGTGACAGGAGCCCCCCACATCGAGAGCCACTGCAGCTGTAGGCAGAAGGATCAGAGCTGGAGTCCCTCTGGGGCACCTGCAGATGTGTCTCCCCAGCAGGAAACCCAAAGATCCCTACTCCTCCATTTCTGCTTGTGGTTCAGGGGCTCCGAACGAGAGTTGGAGTCAGACTCATCCACCTTCCAGGTGGGAGTGAGTGACGCCATAAATCAGTTGCCAAAAACAGACTGTGCAGATGGACCTTAACTCCTGTTTAGTCCCAGACATGGGGTCTCTGGGAAGCTCCTCCAACCAGACACAGCCCACAGGGAGTTTTGCTCTTTTGCCCTGGAACTGGCCCCAGTTTGGTGGGAAGGGGAGGTGCTGGCTCATGGCAGGGCTTGGCTGTGGGATGGAGGGGTTTGGACTGAGTGCCATCAGTGACGGTTGCAAATTAGTTAACTTACTGTAGAGGAGTGAAAGGAATTTTTGAATAGTGAAGAATTGTACGGTGGGCATTTAAATATCTCTAAATTTAAACAGCGGCAGAGCAGAGAGTTTAAATATTGCTTTCTGCGCATTTAAGCACCTAAATTCCACAGGCACCTCACTTAATTTGTCTTTGTCCTTTTTTTCACCCTTACTTGCAGGCTCTGTGCCTTGATTTCCAGCACATAAACACAGCACAAAATACAATAAAAAGAAATTGGAAGCACTTTGGTTAAGCCTTGATGACAGCTGGTATGTAAATGCAAAGACTTCAGACGGTCTCTCAGTACAGAGCAACCCTTAGCACTTAGTTGTCTATAACTTTTGCATGGTCAGACCCATGGATGTGCCAGTGCTTTGGTGCTTTCACTGATTGCTTCATTTCTCAGCATCTGAATTTGAGACCATTGCCTGGTTTCATGCAGTCTAAGTCCTTTTCCAATCCTTCATTAAGCAAAAAGCAAACCTACCCCTAAGCCCCAAGGATTTGGTTTTTTTTCCCCCAATATCTTTTCCAACAACTTTAATCCCTTTATGAGGAGAAAATTGTATATTTTTCACTTACTGACTTTGCAAAAGTCAACCTAAGAGTTGATATTTCTATTCTTTCCTGTTGTCACCACTAATAAAAATTCTATGTTGGGGCCTGAGCTGACAGTTGTGATGAAGAGATGGGGTGGCACAGAAATACTTGATCCTCTGTGGCTGGGCTGACAGCTGGTGTGGACTGGCACAGCTCCAGTGGAGATCTGGCCCCTGGTCCTGGTTTCATACAGGGAATCCATCTGCAAAGGCAGAAGCCATTTTACGGACTGCGTTTCACCTTCTGCCTGACAGGTTTTAATAGCTGATATCAGGGTGCTGTTGCACTATGAAAGGTATTGTAGAAACTCATAATTAAGAGCAACCTTGCTTCATGAAACTCTCAGCTTAAGCAAAGAACAGACATCAGAGGATGCGAGGAAAAAGCAGCCTGGTTTTCCAGGCAGGTGAGGCTTTCAGCCTTGTGCTGCCGCTATCCAAAGGAGAATGGTTGAAGTGAGGAGTTCGGGAGTGCTCCTCTCCTGACAAGTGAGGAGAGGCAGGGCAGCCAGCATCCCATCCTATCCAGCCAGCATCCCCTCCCGGGCAGCCAGTATCCCATCCTGCCCAGCCAGTATCCCCTCCTGAGCAGCCAGTATCCCATCCTGCCCAGCCAGCATCCCCTCCCGGGCAGCCAGTATCCCATCCTGCCCAGCCAGCATCCCATCCTGCCCAGCCAGCATCCCCTCCCGGGCAGCCAGTATCCCATCCTGCCCAGCCAGCATCCCATCCTGCCCAGCCAGCATCCCCTCCCGGGCAGCCAGTATCCCATCCTGCCCAGCCAGCATCCCATCCTGCCCAGCCAGTATCCCATCCTGCCCAGCCAGCATCCCCTCCCGGGCAGCCAGTATCCCATCCTGCCCAGCCAGCATCCCCTCCCGGGCAGCCAGTATCCCATCCTGCCCAGCCAGCATCCCATCCTGCCCAGCCAGCATCCCCTCCCGGGCAGCCAGTATCCCATCCTGCCCAGCCAGCATCCCATCCTGCCCAGCCAGCATCCCCTCCCGGGCAGCCAGTATCCCATCCTGCCCAGCCAGCATCCCATCCTGCCCAGCCAGCATCCCATCCCGGGCAGCCAGTATCCCATCCTGCCCAGCCAGCATCCCATCCTGCCCAGCCAACATCCCCTCCCGGGCAGCCAGTATCCCATCCTGCCCAGCCAGCATCCCATCCTGCCCAGCCAGCATCCCATCCCGGGCAGCCAGCATCCTATCCCGCCCAGCGAGGCCGCAAGCTGTTGCACAGCCCCTCGCCAGCCAAGAGCGGGCGAGCCAAGCGCCGGCGCGGGAGCCAAGCGCGGCGATCCCGGAGCCAAGCGCGGCGATCCCGGAGCCAAGCGCGCCGATCCAGCTGCCGCTGCGGGGAGGGGACGCGGGGCTCGGCCGGGCTTGGCAGCGCAGCCTTGGCCAAGCTGTGCCCCCGGAGTGCGCGGCCGCCGGCAGCGCTTCTGAGGCTCGCAGATAAAGAGGTTGTGCCGGGACCGCTTTCCGCACAGCAATTAGCAGGAAGAGACGGCACCGAGCAAATATTCCAATCGCGGGTCCAGGAGGTGCCAATATGTTTTGCCGTTCCGCGATTGTGTTCTGGAGGCGGCAGCAGGACTGCTGCACTGAAGGGTCTGTTCAGTTGGCGTTTCTGCTATAAACCTGATTTTTGAAAGGGGTTATAAGTCGGCCGTTTTTAATTAACGAGGGGATTAAAGTTGGCACACGGTCACTGAAGGGCTGTTTGTTGCTGGTTTAATTTATTTTTTTGAATCCAATCTGTTAGGCCCATCTCAAATAATTCTTTGTTTCCACTTGCTAGGATTGACTTTAAAGACCTTTAAAGATCTCTACGCATATGTGTGTGCTTGTATCTACATATAAGAGAAAAGAGTTTTAACAAGGTGAAGAAGCACATTGGAGTAGGCGAGCAGGTTCCTGAAAGATCCCACATTCCCAAAGCTACCATAACTCATAGCAGCTATGGGCTGGAACAGGGAATGCAGAAGCAGTTGCAAATTTTTTGCTGAATTTTGCAGAATGTTGTCCACTTGGGACATGCGAAAGTTTTTTCCAAACTTAGGCATCGTTTTTATGCACTATACTTTGATAAATAGATACTAGTATTGCACAGCTTCAAAAAGAACTAGGCAGCTGCTGGTAAGTCACTATTAGAATACATAAAACCATGCAAATACAATGATACTGTCTGTAGTGTAAATAGACTATATAATTCTAAATCCCGAAAGTTATAGGGCCATAAACCTGTCAACATCAGAAAAATTTATTCCAGTTCTCTATTATCCCAGCCACTGGAAGGTTTTTCCCTCATATTTAAAATGAATCTCCCTCTTCTTAACTTAATCCTATTAATCTGTCCTATATGCCCCAGACCTGGAAAACAGACTGTCCCTTGCCTTGCTCAGCACACTTTTCGTGTACCAGAAGGCCACTGCCTCTTGGCAGTTTCTTCTTCTTTGGGCATTCCAGCTTTCCCAACACAGCCTCTGAAGATTTGTCTATCCTTTAAAAACACTGTATCTCACAGTGGTGGTCCAGCCATCCCAGGAGTGATGAAGATTTGGGGTGAAGTTTCAGCAGAGTTCTTGCTGTTGTCCAATTGAGTTCAGCAATATTGCACCTCCCAGTCCCTCTGCTCTTTCAGGGGTGTTTTCTCAAACATCATCCACAGACGACCACGATACATGGAGTGTTTCTTCTGGATGTGTCAGGAGGAAGGACAGGATCTCTGCTTTTGTGCAAGTGCTTCATACAGACCCCCAGTGGGAAAGGTCTGCAGCTGGCTGCATTTGGACTCTCAAGCTGGTCACTGGTGGGTCCTTTGTTGCGCACAAGACCAGAGCTCTGTGGTGAGTAGAGAGATGAGAGTGAAGTGTAAATCCCTCAGGCTCTACACTCCCCTAGCAAAACCCCTGCTGGCCGTGTGAACCACTTGCACAGCTCATAGAGCCTGTTCTTCACAACACAGACGCCATTTGCTCTCACCAAAAGTCATCCCAGATCAGCAAGTCTGCAGGTTTGGCCCAGCTTTGGCCACAGTCTCTGGGCAGCTCCAGGAGTCCCTGAGCTGGTTTGGTAATCACCAAGAACTATTTCCCTCTGTCTGTGATGCCTGTCAGTTTGTTGGCCAGTGGCCATTCCAGCTGATGTCCATCTTCATCCTGTGGCTGCTCTCCCATCTCTGTAGATAGACAAAATGGAAATTCTCCACAGAAAGCAGATGGGTAACAAAGGATGTGTTGTCCTTTTCGTTCTAGAACTCAGTGTGGGTTTCAGCCTGAAGTGATACCTGCATTTGGTTTCTCTGTTTATGCTGAAGTCTTTATCTCCCATTATTCTCAGTGGAGATGAAGCTGATCTAGAGAGCAGCAGTCAGGGCACAGCAGACAGTCGGGGCTTCATTTGTTTGACCCAAGGCAGGTGTCAGTCCAGAAAAGAAGTCTTGCTTAGGTCTCATGTCATACCTGCCAGCCCCATGCCCTAAGCTTAACTTTCAGTGGAGCTGATGTGCCATGTGGGCTCTGTAAGGAACCCAAGCACCAAAATCCCACAGTGTTATTTAAATCCAGTGCCTCAGAGTTGAGGTCTGGCACTGACACACCACTGCATCTGTTTTTCAAATAAAACACTCCAAATTGATGGGATTTGGAGGATGCTTTGATTAAATCTGCAGAGAAAATATTTTAGGTACAACATAGAAGCTACATAGATTTCCAGTGATTTTTACATCCCTGCTCTCCCTCTACCTTGATGTGCAACCAGGTGTGTTTCCAGACTCAGTTTTTGGACAGAAGAACAAGTCAGAAGCCACTGAAGTTGTTTTGCTCAAGTCCCTGCACCCCCCATGGCCACACCTGCAGACAGTGCCGAGGGCTCAGTTTAACTGATCATTCCCAAAGAGAGAAAGTGAGAAAGGGGTTCTGTGTGAGCAGTGACCTCACCTCAGTGATTACTTTTGGCAACACACACTCCCTCTGGGCTGATTTCTCTCCATTCAGAGGTGACACAACACTCCAAAGTCCAGAGCACTGTTCAGGAGATGTTGCTGCCTTCTGCTCTCTGGACAGGAAAGTTCCTTGCGAAGCTTTGGTTCCTCTCTCCAGTTCCTCTCTCCCGGTGGCACCTGGGTGGGAGGAGAAGGGTAAGAGCAGGGTGTTCCTTTCCTGTGAGGGCTGTTTCTGATCTGGGGTTTGAAGAGGGGTATTTTGCAGGAAGTGTAGCAGTCTGCATGGCCTGGGGGTTGTTTGTCTTCTGTGAATGCTCTGTCCCCAGTGATGAGGCTGCAGTTTGAGGGGGTGCAGCAATCACTTCTCCTGGTGTGATGGGTTTGTCACCCAGGGTAGTGCTGTTCCTGGGGGGTGTGTGCTTGTCAGTTGAAATTTTTCTGCAATTTCCTTGATGGGAGTGTTGAGTGACATGCATTCCCTCGGGAGATATTTCCGTGTTTTTATTATTCTTCAGGCTTCTGTGACATTTCCCGAGCCCAGTTGTTGGAGCCTCAGGTTCCATCATCTGCTCAAGGTGCCAGCAGGGATAATTTGGCCCTTCAGCAGTGGCTTCTGCAGCTCATGGTATGCACAGTTTGGGAGTGGGTTTCTCATGTAAAACCTCAAAACTCACAGTGGAAACCTCTCTCACTGGGTGCTCAGTGAAACAAGGTCCAGCATAATTTTTCACTCCTGTGAATTCCAGCAATGGCTTGAAAATGAAGATTAAAAGAAAACTAAAACTGCTTTAGCTTTCTTTTTAGGTAGAGGTGCATACCAGACTGAGTTTTTCAAGCTTTCAATGACACATGAAGTACAAACACAATTCCAGGAATGCTGGCCAGTGGGAAAAGCACCACTTACTGTGAGTTTCTTGGTAAAATCATGACAGTTGGCAACACCAAGCAGCAAACAAAAGCTGCATAAAACAAACTGTTCCTCAGAGTGTGTTATCACTGCTTGCACTTCTCTGGCCTGACTACTGACATTAATTCAATTAATTCATATTGATTTTAAAATAATTCCTTAATTTGATTAATTAATTAAGACTGATTTAAAAAATCTGTGGTTGGCTGTGAAAGTTTATTTGTCCCTGTACTTCAGATGTCTCTCATGACCCTGGATGAGAGTGAAGGGTTGTTGATGGACAGATCATGGAGTCGTTCCATCTTTATCACAGTGAAAGGAGAGAATGTCATGGTTTAACCTCAGATGCCAGCTAAATACCTCACAGCTGCTCATTCACTCCCACCCCTTGCCCCAATGGGGAGGAAAATTGGAAAAAAAAATAAAACTCATGACTGTGATAAGAAGAGTTTAATAACTGAAACAAATTAAAATATAATAATAATGTTTGTAATAACAATGATAATAATAGTAACGGAAAGAAAAGAGAGAGAGGAATAAAATATTAAAAAAGGAAAGTGATACAAAACACAGTTGCTCACCATTTGCCGGCTGATGTCCAGCCTGTCCCCAAACAGCAATCAGACCCCCTGGCCAGCTCTCCCCCAGTTTATATACTGAGCATGATGCCCTGTGCTATGGAATATCCTTTTGGCCAGCTTGAGTCATCTGTGCTGGCCGTGCACCTCCTCACTGGCAGAGCCTGGGAAACTGCAAGGTCTTTGACTTAGACAAACTCTGCTTAGCAACAACTGAAAGGTCAGTGTGTTACCAGGATTATTCTCATCCTAAATCCAAAACACAGCACTGTACCAGCTACGAGGACAAAAATTACCTGTATCCCAGCTGAAACCAGGAGAAGGCACCTTTTTTCCTTTTTTTGGGCTGTATTTTTTGTTGCTGATTTTTTTTTTTTCTTTTTTTTTTTTTTTTTTTTTTTTTCTTTTCCCCCCCAGTCTGAAAGTGCATCTGTTCCAATGGTTTGATTTTCAGGTTGCCCTGGGCCGTCTCTGCTGTGCCCACAGGTGCAGGTTAATTTGTGTAGGTTCATTCCCCAGCTTGTTCTCCCCAACATGCAGTTTTGAGAGTGGTTTGCTGCAGGAACCTCTTCTCAGTTCTTCTTTTGACTCCACCAAGACTGGTCTTCTCTGTCCTTGCATCCCTCTGTAATACACCCTGAGGAACATTTTGAATATTTTAATTAAACTGGGGTGGGATTGAATTAATTTCTTTAATACTTTCTGGCCAGAGGAAGAAAGACTGATACAGGTATCTGGAATGTGCCACCAACTGCTATGGAAAAAGATAAAACCTGTCTTATCTATTATTGTTGCTTTTGTTATTGATATTATTATTATGCTGAGAACCCACTGAGGCCCTCTTATTATGTTGTTAAAGTCAATGTTTTCCCTGTGCACTTCATTCTCCAACTTGGGAAAAATACAGATTTTTTGATAAAGTTATGCTGATAATGCTGCTAATTAGTTCCTCATCTTTAAAAATTGTGACTGCAGGCAATTGGAGCGATCTCTTTGTTGCAGGACATTGTAGGCTGAAACGACTGGATGCTTGATATCCTCTGCAGGCCTCTCACAACATGCTAATTTGTCCTTGCAGCAGAGTTCATTTTTATAGGTCTTTGCCTCTCTATTTTACAAATTCATTATGTCAAAATAGGATCAGTCATATGTGCACGAGGTGCGGGCCTCCACCAACACATGTAGAGATGTGTGTGTGCACGTTCGCTCATAAATATGTTTAAAAAAAAATCCATAGATATGTGTGTACGCATATATTTATGTACACACACTGATATATTTATATTATTTCGTATTATTTAATGAAATAAAATGTTTAATGAAATTAAATGTTAATTTTTAATAATTATCTATAATATGTGCATACCCATGAGTTTTGACATCTGTTTAGGAACTCAGCATGTGAATGGCTAATTTAACTCTTAGGGCTCAGCTCTTCTAGGGAACATTTCACTCTCATTTCACTTAAAATATATAGTTTACAGCCTCCATTCAACACATACAGATTGCAAGCTCAAGTTGTATGCTTGCCTATGCATTTCCTAACACTTCCATCTGAACACTCATTATCATTTACTTTCAATAACTATCATCTGTCATTTTTAAAAGTTGCATAATGATGTGGTTGGTTCGTATGAAAAGTGATGTTTGCTCTAAATTTGGCTGTGATTTTGACATTGCTGTTAGGTTTTTTATAAGCTTGACGCCCACAAGCTGAAAAGACAGGTGGTAAGTTTATTTTTTTAAACTTCCCTTTCAACACCTCTCCCCATAATTAAAAAAACAAAAAGGTACATAGAACATTTTCAACACATTTACTGGAATTTCTATATTCCTTTCCAGCAAAATTTCACTGAGAAAAATGAGAAAGGCTGAGTTTTTTGCCTCTTTGGATTAAAAAATTTGTACTTTTCAGTTGCCGAGGATTCAAATTATTCCTTGTCCAATGAAAACCATCAGCTGAAAGACTATTTCTTCCCTGATGTAGGTCCTGGCTCCTCCTTTGTGCTGAGCCTGTGCATCATTATACAAAATCAGGTTTTTCCCTCTGTCCTTCTCCAGATGCTGGAGCAGAGTAACAGAAGGTGCTCATGGTGCTGCATCTTCACACAGCTGAGAAATGGGAATATCTTGTTCTGAGCAGCACTTTGTGTCTCCCAGAGCTGTCAGGAGCTACAAGCTAAATGTACCAAACACAGAGTCTTGTGGCAAATGTCCCAAACACGGAGTTCTGTTCTGCCAAAAAAAAAAATCCTCTTGAAATGGCTGAACTGGGTGGTTTTCTTCTCCATCTTTTTGAATTTTGAAAATAGTACATGGAAAATATGTAGCTTCCAGTGGTTGAAAAATCTGGATATAGAGAATTTTCAAGAACATAATTTGGAAAAGGAACCTTGATATCTTTCATTAAGAGCAACCCCAACACAGATTTTGAAAACTTTTTTAAAATTCAGTTTGTTTCAATTTTTCTTTCTCTGTCCTGCCTTTGCCTTGGTTACTTTCCTGAAGAGCCAGCTGTGGCAGAAGGAGAAGTTTTGCCTATCTTTTCCTTCTTGTTTTCGAAGAAACTTACAAGCTGGTTGTGAACCACACTGAAAATGATTCTGTTTTCATTGATGGGGCCAAAGCAAACAATTCTAAATTATGTTCTTTCTAGGACCGTCCTGACCAAGAACAAACAAACTTTCCTGATTAGTTCAGTCCCTGCTCAAAAGTAGTGTGAAGTCACATGGGAGTGTACTGATGGTATTATTTCTATTTGGAGTCTTCAAATGCTGTATGACAGCTGAGAATTAGTAAATATCAGAGAAAGAAACGTTAAATACTTGCGAGATTTGGGGGAGCTCTTTTTCCTTCTTCTTCTTTTCTTTTCTTTTTTTTTTTTTTTTAAATTCTCTCTCCTCCTTCAGATTCCAAACTCTTTACTGGACTCTACTCAAAACTGTGATTTCTTTGCCCTTTTCAGGGTGCAAACTGTTCTCCAAGCTTGTGGTCATATGGTGGGAAAGGTGTGAGGATGTGTGGGCAGGAATTTGGGGCCAGATGGGGTTAATTTCTGTGGGCCCAGCCTGGGTTCAGCAAAGGTTGGCTGTGACCCGGAGCAGTTTCCAGCTCTTCTGTCACAGATGTTCAGAGAGCTGGTTGTGACATTTTTCAGCTGTCAGGGAATACGTTATCCCAAATACCACAGGTAATTGCTTTTAGGTGTTGTTGTTTCTTTTTGCCAGCAGTTTTCTGCTGTAAGAGGTGGGGATAAGAAAGTTCTGGTGCTGTACCCACATTGCCCTGGACCCGAGCATCCATGATCTTTTTCCCAGAGCCTGAGACTCCCTGAATATGTGGGAACTGCAGAAATGTGTGCCTTGTTCAGGAGCACATCTGCACAACTTGATGATGTGGTGAGTGGTGTCCCAGCTGCACAGCAGTGAAAAACATGGCAGCATGTTGAGTTTTGGGAGCACTGGACTGGCTTTGGATGAGATAGGACATGAACATTTGAGTGCAGGGTGAGCTGGAGAGGCTGTGAGTGGGCAGTGATGGGAAGGATGACTTCAGGGTGGGCTGGGTTAGATAATAAACAGTGAAGCTGCCAACAGCAGAGACAAAAGGGGTTTCTGGATGAAAAGGCAATTATTTAATCAAAGGGGAAGTGGAGGGGAATAAATGCCAGGGGAGTGACAGACTGATGCTCTGGAGTTGCCTCCCTTTGACCGGTTGGACCCTGACTGCCTGCCCTACCTGTCAGCTGCTGTCTCACACTGGCTGCCCTGCTGCCTCCATTGCTCCTGCCTTTATTTCACCCCGTGGATTCTTGTCTTTAGATTGACCGTTTGGCTGTCTGTTCTTCACCTTCTCCATCAGTTCCACCCTCCAGCGTATCATCACAATTGTTATTCTCACACACCCCTCCCCCCCCTCCACCCCTGCTGCTTTTCTCCTGAGATGTTTCACTGGCCCTGCTTAGGCCTGAGTTGCCAAATCCTGACTCAGCTTTCACCAGACAGCCACATTTTATGTCTTTATGGGCTGATCATGTCCCATCCTTACATCCACTAAGGCTGAGGATGGGTGGGCAGGCTCTGAAGGTCACCCTGGTTTCTGACAGGCGTGGGAGGCTGGTTTGTGCTGAAACCTACCCCAGCTGTTCATCTTTAATTTTTAATCTGATACAGCTTCAAGGACAAACCAACCTCTCCTGGCCTCCATCAGCTGGGATGGCCTCTCCTCTGAGATCCTTAGGAGCCAGTCTTTGTACCTCAAGGCCAACTTGACAGAAAAGCCTTGGACAACTAAATCCAGAATTACACTTTAATTTAGCTCCACCCTTCCCTGCTCTCCCAGTCTTGCTCACCTGGGGGCTGAGCCCACCTCTCTTCCAGGACAAAGGAAATGGGCAATGAAAAACCTCTTCTAACAATCATCTGAATTTTTTCCAGGCATGAACCCACCACCTTGGGCTCACAGGGAGCCCTGCACCCTATGCCTTCTGTCTTGTTCACCGTGGCCCTTGCACCACTGTGGGGCTGATTCCTGTGCCAGGCAGGGTTCCCCAGTGTGCCTGCACAACTTCTTGGGCTCAGCTGGAGAGAGAGATGGGAATGTCATTTTTGTCTTGTGTTGAGGAGTCTCTTCCACCTCTAACTAGTTCCGTTTTGCAGGAGATTTTGTACGTGAGGCTTCATCAGGGGTTAAAACCCGATGCCTCCCAGCATGTCTCCCACCCATGTACTCTACAGCTGAGACCTTCGTCACTGGATGACATGGCAGAAATCCTGGAAAGGGCAGAGCATCCCTTCCCAGTGGTGAGGGCCACCCTGGGCAGCCCACAACCACCATCAGGAGCTCGAGGTCTTGTGTTCACAGAGGAGGACACGTCCTCCAAACAACTACTGCTTGTTGGTTATGCAGAGCAGGTAATTTTTGCGTATCTATTAACAGCCAGAGGAAGGGCAGGAGATGCTTTTATCACTGAAGAGTGATGTGCTGTTTTTCCAGTGGGTTCCCTTGTGCAACACACAGAGGCTCAGGGTTGTCTCACCTCCTTGTGAGCCCAGAGCAGGATGTTCAAAGACCCAGGAAATCCTGGCTGAAGGGCTCAAGCTGTGATGTTTGGTTTTGTTCAGAGGGAACTTAACATATTTAAACTGATCCTGCCATGCACGTTTTTGCAGATAAGAGGTCTCTTCCCTGGGCAATGAGTACATGGGGTGGTTGGGTATTGCCTGGGTCACTAAAGGTGTTTTTGCCCAACTGCTTTCAGGCAGCAGGAGCTCTGCTGTGCTGGCTGAAAGCTGCCTAGCAAAGGATGTCTTTAATCTGTGCCACATTAACCATGGCCATGAGGCTTTGCTTTGTCAGGGCATGAATGGGATGATTTCAAGGCAGCCCACAGAGCCTTGCACTCAGTGGAGCTGGCTCTGTCTGCAAGGCTGAGGGAGAAACAAATCCTCTGGCTCCCAGATTTGCATAACAGCTTTTACTTCTCTAAAGAAAATAGTCTGTATTGGCCAGGAAACTCACCTGAGCTACCTTTCAGGTGAGAGAATTAATGCCAAACACATTAAATACAAATCATTTGCTCATCCTGGGAAGTGCTCAACGCCAGGTTGGATGAGGCTTTGAGCAACCTGGTCTGGTGAAAGGTGTCTATGCCCATGGCAGGGGGTTGGAACTGGATGGTCTTTAAGGTCCCTTCCAATCTCAACCGTTCTGTGATTCTGTTTTCATTTTAAACCTCAGCCAATTATAATCATACAAAAGAATGAAACATCAGGAATTAAACCCCAGCCTTCATGCCTGGCCAGTCAAGGTACCAGCTGAGAGTCCTTTGCAATTTAAAGCAAGGAAAAACCATCAGAAGGTAGGATTCCATAAAAGACACACCAGAGTGGGATTTGTGAGACCTGGACTTGCTGGTTGGTCTTTGCCATGCATCTCTTTCCTCTCTTTGCCTGACTCTTATCTTTGGGCTCCAGGTTCTTTGGTACATGGGATATCTCTTCCCATCCATCTGCAGAGTGTCTTGAGGCTCATCTCTGAGCTGTTGGTGTTATAAGCAGCATTTCCACTGCACTGAAAATACTGCAAGTCCAAGACGATTTTCAGAAACTGATAGAATCTATAAACAAATTACATTTCCCAGTATTTAATCCGAACTTGGTGAAAACATTCTGCCTTGAACTGCTCCTAACTGAAAGAGGTGAATCCTTTTAAAATGTCTCTTTTAAAATTTTATTTTAAAATTTCATGAGAAAATAATTTTCAGGCTAGGGAAGCTACTTCCGTTGAATGTCAGTTTCCATTTCTGTTGCATTGTGACCCTGACACAGCCATCTCCAAGCTGCTTTTCTCTGTGGCTGCAGATGGCTGGGTGGCAGATGTGTTCTCATCTGACAAGTGGCTGGATTTTAGTAGTGGAGTGAGACATCCCCAGTAGCCATTAAAGACAATGTTCATCACCAGTTACTTTATTCTAGTGGCTTAGAGAGTGCAATTTTCATTTCTTGAAGAAGAAACTGCTGTAATCCTGTGTCTCCTCTGTCATATGAGGGTGTGCTGGAGCTTCCATTAATCACTGTAAGTTGCTGAGAGATCATAAGCAGGAAAGTGCTTGAAAGAGCAAAATGATCTAAACATTACGAACTTCAGCAAGAAAAACTCAATATCACTGTAAAAATCAACTTTGGAATTGAAAGTTGTACTTATTTTATACTACTGGTAACTGGCAACTTATGGATGGAAAAGAAGAGCAGATTCAGTCTCTGAGGGCTCACTGCATTTGCTTGATTGCTCTCTTAGCTCAAGTCAATGTCATCCAAAATGTACCATCAAAAAGACATCAAAAGTAGCATTCTGGTCAAAAGTGACCAAATCCAAATCGAAAATTCACATCTGAATTCACACTTCAGCTCTGGGCAGTAATACTCTAAAACACCATGGTGATGGGACTTAAAGGATCCCTCCTGATGCTCAGTTCTTGTCTGGAAAAGACCTTTTAGAAGTTTCACTTCCATAATGAAGAAATGAGAATCAAAATCTGAGTTTGCCTAAATTGCCTAAGAATCCCTTCTTGGTTTTACTTCTCCTTCAGGATGTGGTTTCCGATTCCAGAACAGCAACAGATGGTAAGGAAAAAATATCAGCAATAGGAGAATGTGAAACAGCACTGCAGAAACTACACCCCTTATAACACCCATAAAGAGACCCTTTATGCTGCAAGCCCCTGGGAGAGGGACACGTCATGCCTCTTATTTATCTACTTGACCATGGCATTGACTTTTTTACTACAGGAGTCATTTTCAGATTGTTCCTAAGAAATCAGGTTGTGGGCAGCACCAGAACTACTGATCTGAGGGGGTTTTTTTCCAGAAGAAAACTGAGGATAATATCTGGAGGCTCTCCATTCAAGACCTTGTGGCCAATATTCATGACCCAGTTGTCAGTATTTGCAAAATCCCAATGGGAGAAGTTGGGCAGGTTTTGGGTTTTTTTTTAAATTTTTTTTAATTGCCTCTTGCTTATGGGCTGAGCCTCATTTAAACATGTTTGTTGTTTGGAAGAATCTTCTAAATGGGCTTATGCAAACCCCCCCCTTGGATTCAGCTCCCGTGGTGCTGCTGAGTGCCAGGCACCAAGCACAGAGTGCACTATTTGTGCTGTGTCATCAGCTTTCTCTCTTGCTGGGGATTATTGCTTCTCCATGGCTGGATGCTCCTATCTTTTAAAGCACAACAATCAGGAATAAAGAATGTCAAATGAGAAATGAACTATGAAGGACAAATATTTCAATTCCTGTGCAAATAACCTGTCCTTGCTAGCCCTGGATGACAGTGAGCAGGAAGAAAAAAAAAAAAAAGAGAAAACCATTATCCAAGTACCTGGATAAGCACACCAATTTCATGTTTATTTATGAAAAATAAAGGCAACTCCTGGCCTTCAATCCTCAAAAGGATCATTGGCTTATCTAATTTGGTATCCTCTGTAGGAAGCCTATTGTTTCCACCCTGTTTCCTGCTTGAAGTTTTGTCAGGTTTCCACTTCCCATCGTGGCTGGTTCAACCACGCAAATGAATTCCTACAACTCTGCATGACATGTCGGTTATTAAAGATCACGCTGGCAGGTCAGAAGAACTTGGAAGTTCATGTTTGTGGCAGGGTGTAAACCTGAGCACAGGTTTTGTGCCATCATCACAAAATGGTGCCGAGGTGGCCTGTCCTGCAAAGCTTTTTCAAAGCCTGCAGGTCAGTTAGCCCTGATCACCAAAATCTTTGAAAGCCTTTGTCTCCTTGCTTTCGAGTGACAGGTTGGTAGAGGAGATAAAAAGATCTGTCTGGGGCTGGGGCTAATTAAGAATTTACTGCTGCATCTTATGCACTAAGTGCCAATGAGGGCGAACACAACATGTGGTTAGTTTGTGACATATTGGTTTTCTTTGTCATATATGAATACCCAGAAAATAGCTTAAAAAAAGATGAAGCAGTGATGCTAGGAATAATTATATCACACTGATCTAGAGGCTGGTAGCTATGTGACACTGCTTCTGTTGAATTGTGTTTGGTCATTCATGATTTGTAAATGCAAATATTGCTGACTCTGGTAGTCCTTTGTAAAGACACCTGTTGTTTTGTTGGTTTTTTTTTTTTTGTCACTGAAAGAATAATACAGATAGATTTCGAACAGCTGGACTAAAACAGTTTTACCTGGCTCCCAAGCACAGGACAATGCTTCCGAAAGCTGCACTGCAGGCTCACATTTGAATGAGGCTCTATTCTGGGAACAGAACAAACTAATTTCTCATTTTTCCATCTATTAGCCAATTGTGTGAAACCATTTGTCATGTTTTAATTCACTCTGCATTTGCAGGGTGTTCATCTTTCTGACCCTCAGGCCACATCTTGCCTTACTACTTTCACCTCTTCAGAGAAAGAAGTGCGAGGGAAATCTACCTCTCCTCTGAAAATGGGGGGCACAGAAAAGGCCGGTTCCCACCTCGGTGATGCTGGATGCTTTGTGTGTGTGTTAGCAGTTGTGTTTTCTGGGGAAGCACATGCCATTTTTCCTGCCCTCAGCCCCAGTGTCCTAACAGAACTCAGGAACTGGAGCCTTTTCTCTCTTCTGCATTATCTGAAAGGAGTGATCATTAATTTCTAATTGTAGTACACACGGTGTAATCCCACTGCTGTCAGGCTCTGCTCTTGCTTACCCATGTGTAACCTCCTGGAGACACTTTATTGCTCTTGATGGATGACCCTGGAAGAGCTCATCTTGACTTTCAGATCCTAAGCTGCATTTACAGCCCTGGAAGATGAGAATCTGGAGGAGAAACATTTTGCTAGTAGACAGAGCAAATGAACATACAATAAACCTCTGAGACACAGTAATCCCAGAAACCCATGACACTATTAATAATGGGTCCCTTTCAAAGTGAAGCCACACTTCATGCCCCAAAGCCTCCAGAATTATGTTTGGGCAAACTGCAGACACCACATTCCTTGGAGGGCAATAGCTTGTATCTTCCATTTCTCTGATGCAACCTTTTTTTTTTTTCACTTTATCAGAGATGGATATGGTTCCCCTAAGAATCCTAATTTAAGTAGCTTCAATCTTTTTTCCACTTTACACTTATTGATCTTCTGGGCAGGATGGGCATTCTGGTTAGTGGAAAGTTTTTTAGGGCTTTGCAGTTAGTTTTTATTTTCAGGAAGGACTGTAGAATCACAGAATGGTCTGGGTTGGAAGAGTCTTTAAAGATCACTGAGTTCTAGCCCTCCCGCCACAGGCAGGGGCACCTTTCACTAGACCAAGTTGCTTCAAGCCCTGATGGGGGTCTCTGTGCTTGGGTTCCTGGCTTTAATGCCCAGTGAAGGATTTTGAGCAGGTCTGTGGCATCCCTGGTAAGTGCTCAAACAGCACTGGGGAGCTGCTCAGCTACAGTGAATTCTCTCACACTCTGAGCTTAGAAACCAAATTCCAGCTCAACCCCCATGGCTCAAGTTCACAGAGCATGAGGGATTCCCCTCCCCGTTCAGGCAGGGCTGCACCCAGGAACTGCCAGCATTGCAGAATCCCTCCCAGCATTTGGGGCTGCAGTGCCCACATCCCATTTGAGGCAGTGGAGTGAGATCTTCTCCTGCTACTGAGTCTCCTGCCTGGAGTTTACAGCTGTGACATTGGGCCACTGTTGTAATTGTCAGTTTAGCAGTTTTCAGGGTTTTAATAGACTGCATTTCTGAAAATTTGCCTTCCTGCTCTATAAGTGTTATTGATTATAATGTGTGTTGGGTTGCAGCTGGAACAGTAATATACTCATAATGGATTTAATTTTTTTTTTATTTTTAACCAGACTTGGGGGTTAAGTGGATACTACATTATTCCATTATTATAGCTACAATATTATTTTTCTTTAACCAGGATTGTTTATTATGCATGCAGTGAAGCACAAATGTGGAACAAATGAATCTGATATCAAATTAATGCTGCGATCAAGTTCCCCCCCCTTCCCTCTTTAGTTGCCATAACAATCTGTGATCTTGAAGCAACAATAAAATTAGAATTGCATTAAAGGTGTTTACATCATGTACACTCTGTATCCCATTATTGTTTTTCACTGTAATAAAAGCATTGAGTGTTTGCTTTGGAATAGAACACCGTTACATCTCTTGCCTTGCCACGTCTCACATTGCTTTTTGCAGCCAAAACTTTTTTTTTTTTTTTTTTTTTTTTTTTTTTTTTTTTTTTTGTTTTGTTTTGTTTTGTTTTGTTTTGTTTTGAGAACAGAGAAGGTTATTCTGGGCTGGGACTTCTGGAGGAGGGATGATTGTGTTTTTTAAGATAATGTTTGTCTTTTACTTGTAGGATGCAATTCTGGGTGTGCTACCTTGGGATTTCAGAACTTCAAAGAATTGCATCTCTGCTTTTGAATGTATGGCAAATCTCCACCCTGATGGTTGTGGAAAGAACATCTTCTAGGGGAAAGTACGTCTTCTAGCTCTTTGCCTTACTGACAAAAAACAAATTAAAGGAAGAAGATTTTGTCAGCATGTACGTGTGCATGGGTCACATGTGTGCGTACCAATGTGTGAGTAAATTAACTTCCCCCCTCATGACTGCACAAGCTTCTGTCCCTGGGGACAGGATGAAAGGAAAAACATGACAGATGTTTGTCATATTGCCTGGTGCATGACTTTAAAGTGCTCTGGTAGTTCAGCTATGAGTGTTATGGAAAAACATTCCTGGAATAAAGAGGCTGTTATCTCAGGATCTCGGCTGTGCTGGGCATCACGGAGCCCCTTTACTGCTGCTCCTATCCAGTCTGGCACATTATTCCTTGCTGTGACATCTTTCTGTGTAGCCTTTGTAGATAATCCTTGTGATAAGCTTCCTTCAGAAAAATGGAAATTTTTCATTTTTGAATACATAACATGATCACCTTATGCGGAGGTTGGACTTGAACAGAAATATCATGAGAAGATTTTCCTGCTCCACCCACTAAGCCTGCTGTTCACACATGCAAACCACCCTTTGATTTTTTTTTTTTTTGCAAGTTTAGTCTCTTTTAGGAACACAGAATCCATCTGTTTATGAACATTGTATGTGATTATTTCCCTGATTAATCTGAATGTCAGATGTACAGCAGACGGCTAATTCTAAGGCCTTTTCTGGTGGCACTAACACACCTTTGAATTCTTTATGTCACATTCTGTACAACACAGAGGAGAATTCCTACACTGAGTACAGGGATTTTGGGGGGGGGGTGGGATGGGGGCAGGGCAGGATAAAAGAAAATAAAATGCCGTGTAGGCTGAGAGAGGAATGTAGTTAGCTGTCATAAATCTCTGGAGACAAGATCTCTCCAGAGCTGGATTCATCTAGTGATCCCCTCACTGACTCCAGTCCTAAAGATCAAAGAGTGGTGGATTAAGTAGCATGTATTCTGCAGTGATGTGCTGCTGTTTGCAGTGATGTGCTGCTGGGGATTAGCGAGGTAGGAATCACCTAAATAAAAGATCACAGCACCACGGTGCAATTCTGACTGGAAAGGACCTTGTGAGGTCCTAGTTCAGCGTGCTGCTCAAGGCTGGGCCGACTTCCCTGTTAGCTCAGGTTGCTTCAGGGCCATGCCTAGTTGAATTTTGAACGTCTCCAAGGTCAGGGATCTCACCTCCTCTCATGACTCCCATTCCAGAGCTTAACTCCTTTCCTGGTGAACTTTTCCTTCCCTGTATCTAATTGGAGGTTCCCTTCCTGCAAATTCTCATGCCTGTCCCGTCCACGTAGCTTTTGTCTTTTTGTTGTAGGCTCCTGAGAAACATCTGTCTCTATCCACTTTGGGTTGTTGAACACAGCTGTAAGGTCCCATCCTTCCTTGCTTCCCCTGAAGCTGGCTCCAGGATGAGCAAACTCTCTCTCTCAGTAACACCGCACACATCATGTGCTCCAGCTCCCTCAGCCTCTTGGACGATCACCAAATTGGACTCTCTCCAACTGGCTGACCACTCTCTTGGTGGCCCAAAACTGGCCCCAGGGCTCCAGATGTGATCTCACAAGCACGAAATAAAAGTGAGTAATCAATTCCCCTGACCCACTTCTGGAGCGAAGGAGATGCTCTGGATACATTGCTACTGATACTGCAGAGCCTTTTGAAACTGCTGCCAGCTGTCGGTGCCAGTGACCTGTATAAATGATGGCCTTAGGCCTCTTCTTACTTTATAAGGTTCACACTGATCCAGGAAAAATAAAAATCATTAATTGTTTTGAAAGAATCCAAGGACTCAGTGATGCTGTGTGTGGGCTTTTACTCTTTACTGTGGCCTGTCAGGATGAGGGCTAAGGTTTTCCCAGGCAGTTGGGAGTCTCCAGCTGCCAGCGATGCTTCTTGTTTTGGTGATGATCCCTGTGACCAAACTCATTGGCTGCAGGGTGGCTGCCAGGGTAACTCAGCAGAGTCACTTGGCTTTTGGGCATAGCTGCCATGGTGACTCACTGTAGGTTCTGGAAATAGTATTGGGGCAGTTCTCCCCCATGTTCCTAACCAGGCTTTGCATTCTCAGGCATCTTCTCATCCCTTGGCCTGGGGCTCTGCCCTCACCCTCAGTAGCATGTTGTAAAGGGACAGCAGGAGCAGTCTGAAATAGGAATGGAGGCCCCATTAATGTTTGAGGGCCATGAAGCATCCAATAGGAATCCTAAGTCAAGTTGCTGAGCAGTGTTCACAGCGGTTGCTGTGCTCAGGCCGTCAGGATATGGACCAGCCTGCCTCAGCTGCTCTTGGCAAGGGGAAGGGAAATGGGTGGGCTTTGCTGTGGGCTCTGGTGTAGCAGTGTGACCAAGAGAGATACTTTTAATTTTCATTAATGTGGCTGCTCAAATGTCTTTAGAGATGTTGTCCTCAAGCTTTTCTTGGTATTGGTACTGGTGACTAGGAAGAGCCAGCTGGGACTGGGAAAGGAGAGAGGAGAGCAGAAGATGCCTTGTGCTGGCTCTTGGTTTGTGACCACACAGAGAATGTGCTCATGCCATGTCACACAACAGAGGCACCTCCACGGTACCTCCAAGTGTGGCATGGTGTAGCCCTGTTAGTGTCACCCTGTGCCCAAGAAAAGTCTTATTGGCCTTACTTTGAAGAATGGAGATCCTTGCAGATGTGCCTATATTGTCTCCAAGTTATCAAATTTTGTTCTTGCATGAAGTTCCAGCTCCTTGCCGGTGGTGTGCTGGCTCACCTTGCCATCTTCCAGCACATGGCAGAGATGTGTGTGACTATCAGACCTTTGAGCTTCCACGTTTTAGAGCAAATGCTTTACATCATGAGCATCTACTCTTTTGAGGAATCACACAAAGCCCACGCTGACTACTTGATTACTTTGTTCTTCTGATGACCCAAACCACAAGGTTTGATGCAACATTTTCACATACTCAGTGATGTACTTGTGTCTTCCTTTGGGTGACCTAGTGCTGCACAGAGCAGCTTGGAGGGTACTCCAGTGATTTGTAACACGCTTTCTAGTTGAGGGCATGTATTTATTATGGTACAACAAATGAATGATTAATAGTTGCCATAGTGATAATGAGAACCTGAAGTCTTTGAGCACTACAGAGTCAAATGCAAGCCTTGGCACATCTTTGCTGCAAAGCATTCATGGCAGGGTCTTGAAAATGGAGGCTCAGGAACCAGCATCACTTAGTAACACTAACACCCTATGGAGAAAAAACATTAAAAAAATATACTATGCTTATTGAGAAATGTGGGGGGAAAAAAGGAGAAAGACTCATTTCAGGTTTTTCACTGTAAGAAAACTGAAATTTTTCACAGAATCTTCTTTTTCTATTTTTTAGAATTAAATTGAAAGCTGCTGCTTTTTACTGTTAACCTTCCCTTTCTTCTTTCTCCTGGCACAACTTTGCTAACTGAAATGTTACACAGACAAAATCTCTGCTTTCCAAGATCCTGCCAAAGCTTCTCTTTAATTCTAGGCACATAATAATTTCTCCAAAAATTTGCTCACCAGCCACCAATAAGAAGTTTTTTTCAGGGTTACAGAATTTCTCTCACTATTATCTCTTGATATTCTGTGACGGAAAATGGCATTCAGACATCTGTGGGACACTGAGGTATATGAGGAGCTGCTGAAGATTGCAGCTTTTCAAGCTCAGGTTAGCCACAAAGCCCCTCTGTATTGAACAGCTCATGCTGCAGAGTGCAATGGGCAAAGAGGAGCTTGTTGGTGATGGCAGCTGGTGAAGTTAACCTGGGTGATGTGTTCTGGCAGTCTCAAACTGCTTCTCTAAAAATGGCAGTGTCCAGGAGGAACTTTGGCGTGCTTATCCTCTGCTGGATCCTGTCCCTTTGCTGCAACATTTAGCCTGGAAGTGAAGAATCTCCAGAAGCATAAAAATTTTGGGGGGCCAGCGTGGCAAAGCCCTCTGTTTCTACAGGATGCCTTCTGAAATCACCTCCAAATCAGACTTTTCATAACCCACAGGGAAAAACATAGAGCAGACTGGGTGGCCATTAGCTACTACAAGAATTAATTAAATGAGAGGGAAGGATTCTGAAACCACTACAAGAACTAATTAAATGAAAGGGAAGGATTCTGAAACAACTGAGACATGCAGAAAATTTGTTTGACCTGCTGGTACACTGAGAAATTCCAGCTGAGGGTCTGGAAGATGAGCCAGCTGATACATCCAGGAGATCAGACAAGGAGCAAGGCAGGAGTTATTATGCCAAACTAAAGAACATGAACAATCTTGTTGGCATCAATATGCGGCCATCACCCTCTGAGACAAAGGAAAAGTGGTGAGGAACCTTCTCCTGTGTCACTTTTGCATCCCCCCACTCTCTTTGGGGCTTTTCCAGCTCTGAAGCATCAGGGTTCTGTATTGTAAAATAGAGGTAAAAATTGTTTTCCTTGCTTCCTCAGCCAAGGTTGTGAGAACATGAAGTTGCTGTCAGCTCTTTGGAGCACTGGAGTTTTGAAGACACATTCTGTGCCTGGGGATACCAGTCAGTCCTCACCTCAACAGCAGTAAATTAGAGAAAAAAGAAGAACAGGCAGGATGACAATTGAAGGACAACAAAGAGAAGTAGTTTTGGTCTTACCAGCAAGTAGCAAAGCATTAATTATTAGCCAGTACTGCTCTGCATACCAATGCAGAGTGGAGATTCTGTGCCAGGAGGTATCTCCCATCAACTGACACGGGCATTAGGCACCCAAAAAGCTTCAAGAACTGTGAGTGTCTATCACCAGATATTGCCACACACCTGCCTCTACTTGGCCAGGAGTTGGAGGGTTGCTCCAGTGTTGGCACAGCCTCAGTCACTGTGAACTCATGAGACCCATGTGTGTAGAAGCCAAATCCACAGCCCACGTGTGCTCCACAGCTGGATTGCAATGTTGTCTTTGCCACATGAGATGGTCTTGTGCTCTGCCTTATTAGTCCCTCAGACAGGCAGGAACGGATGTTTGTAGTGGTAAAATGTCAGGCTGTTTTATGTGACAGAGTTGTCCTCTATTGACGGGTTTCACCCAAACCAACATCTGGTCACTCACATTTCCTTTGTGTTGCCCACAGCATGCAGCCTAACCTGCTGTAGGGACCACTTTATCTGCAGCCACAGTGGGCCAGGGCTGGATATTAGGAAAAATTTCTTCACTGAAAGAATGGTTAAACACTGGAACAGGTTTTCCAGGGAAGTAGTGGGGTCACCATCCCTAGAAGTGTTAAAAAACGGACTAGTTGTGTGCCTTCACAATATGTTTTAGTGAGCATGGTGGTATTCAGCTGAAGGTTGGACTTGATGATCTTGGAGGTCTTTTCCCACTTTAATTATTCTATGATTGTATGAAAATAATCCTGACACACATAAATAATAAGTTTGCATGCTATTCCTGAGCTGTAAAATTTTCCATAAAAGGGCAAAACGACCACTTCAGTGAGAAGGTTTTTGTACAAATTTTTGTTCAATTAGCACAACTTGATTTATTGATGGCTGAACCCTCAAACAGCCTGTAATTACAGACCACAACTGCAAAGTAGGAAGATTATGAAGGTTAAACATATCAAGTCTTTGCATGAGAAGGAAGTGATCAATGAGGAAAAAAAAAAAAGGAGAGTTAATGAGAGATAAAAGGATTCAGGAGTGCGGCAGATCAGTTTGTGCTAGGACACTGTGTAATGAAAGAAGACAGCCTGGCAAATGAAAGCAGAAAACCTTGATTTTGCTCAGAGTGCCATTAGAAACTTAGATGTAGTCTTCACAAATAAATCTCATTTTAAGGGCTAGTGCTCTTTCTTTTCTTTCCCAAATTTACCTGCTGTGTTAATGCAGTGTCCTCTCACATTTGTTGTTGAAAATTAATTACTTGAGTAATAAGGAGATATAAAAAAATCTCTTCAAACAGGTTATAAAAAGAGCTTTTTGCGCTGAAGGGAAGTTGCCCACTGCATTTTAAGTTTGCAGCATGAATAAATCTCTTTGTGTTCTCGTTTCAGTGCTTTCTCACACACTGTGTCCCACCGTTGTGCCTAGGAGGGATAGACAAATGTAGTATTTTGGGCTGGCTACCCTTGTCCCAGAAGGATTCCTCTTAAAGACCATTTTCTGCTCTTTGCAATCTTAAATCCCATGGGAGGAGAAACTTCCTGTGCTGCCTCAGAGGCAGGCTTGCCCTCTATTACATTTCACTTTAAGGAAATATTTTCCTGATCTTCAGCCTTTATGTCTCCCTTGCTTAATTCCTTCCCACTGCACCTAGTTAGATTCCCTTGTACAATTCTAAATAATTAATCACCTCCTTCATTCATTTCAAACACTTGTTGAATACAGAGCAGAGACCAAGAATTCCTCATAGGAAGAAAAGGAATGGGAACTAGATGAGAGAGGACCAGTTGAGAGGCAAGGAGTGGAGAAGGAACAATGCTCCAAGCATAAAATCCAAGCTGCTGGAAAGAGTAAAAGGGATACAGGAGAGCTGCAGTGCCCCGTGGCTGATTCATGCTGCTTACTTTTGCATATTAATTCGGGGAGGCATAACACAGTTCCTCCTGGGGTCTTGAAGTGCTCTGCTCAGAAGAAGATGCCTTTGATGCCTGTCAGTCTGAAACAGCAGCAGAGCACAGGCAGTTCCCCAGGCACAGCTGGGCAGCCAAATGTGAAATGAGGGCGGTGGTGAGTGCACCATGAACAAGAGCCCTGCAACCATCTGGGTGCCCAAAAAGCCTTCAGCAGGTGAAAGCTGCCCAGGTGAAGGCAGTCCTGCATATGTACAGAAGCAGAACTCAGGAGAACTTCCAGCACACTGATGGTAATGCTCCTCACAAACTTGCGTTCCTAAGGACACTGGGAGTGCTGGGAGCACCTTTGGATTTTGCTGTATAAAATCCAGTTTGAAGGGTTGTGTTTTTGTGGTGGTTTAATATTATTATAATTGTCATCATCATCATTATTATTATAATTATTAATTTCCGTATACCTTGAAAGCTGAAGATCACAAATTTCTCGGTAAGCCCCAAAGTGCATTCTTATGGCACAAGGGCTCCTTACCTACAGAAGTACAGTCTCAGAGCACTGTGTCCATCCCAGTCAGGATGCTCAAGCCAGGTCTCTGCACCAGGATCCCTTCCTTACCCGCCTTCAGCAGAGAATGAGCAGTTTCTTCCAGTGCATAATCTGTCAGGCTGAGGTGCCCTGCTTGTGGTGATACCTCTCCACCATTCCCAGTGTACAGGGATGCTCAAACAACCAAGAGCTTCAGTTGCCTGAGTCTGAGGGCTGGCCACACTAATGCTCAGTTGGCGTTTTGGCATCAATCCCCCGGGCTGAACTCCACAGCCCTGGGACTGTAGGTAGGAATATTTCTGTAACTTGACAAAAGAAGTGAAGAGCAGTCAGCAAGCAGGAAGGTGCCCAATTGTTAACAGAACACAGTAAGGCTAAAGGAGTTGAAAAAAATGAGTCTGGAGGAGAAGGGGGCACTCTGAACCCTCCTATTAATCCTGTCTGCCCTCCATGCAAGGCCACAATCCAGCCGGTTGGTGTCGTTTCTGTGAGCTGTGAACTTTTTATTTATTCACACCTGGGAACATGACCTCTCATCCAGGAGCTCCGTTCCACCAGGAGTGAATTTATGGCTGGCATCTGTTCCTGCAGGAGGCACAGGAGGTGATTTATGGCAAAGAAATTACGTTCTGACCCAGTGACAAGCTATTTTGCTGAGATGTTGAAGATATAAACAGTCAGGCTGTGGCCCAATCGTGGATACAATTTCAGTAGTCATGGTAGCACTTACACTGCCCAGCCCCACTGCTGGTGTTCAGAAGTTGGCTGCAGCTGTAACTCTTTTACAGGAAGCAGGAACACTAAAAGGGAGGTACATGGGCTGGGATGGGACTGTGCCAAGGTTTTCTTTTTATTGGAAAGTACATTTTGGCATAAAGGAAAGCTGTCTAGTAAGTAAGCATTCCCAATCATGCAGAAGGTGTTTGGAAGAAGACCAGAAAGGGGGATATGTAACATGGGAATTTGTGATAGCATTAACTGTGTAAGGCCCATGAAAATGACCATGGAATCCACTGGCCTGGCAAACGGTGTTTTCAAAAAAAACCCAAAAAACAAAAAGCCCCAACAAACTGAGACTACATCTGCCTATGCCACCTAATTTTCTAGGCTTGTTATGACCATTTTTTGGGACAGAAACCTGGGATGTGGGATAGGGAGGAGAAAAAGTCCTCCACGATCTCTCTGTCTCCCTGCACCTATGCTGGTCGAGGTCTTAGCACCTTTCTATCCAGGATGTTCTCAGTCCCTGGCTGAGAGGCGCTGTTACTATTTCCCCTTTCCCTACCCACGTTTTCTAGAAACCTGAGGTTTGCTGAGGGTGTGTAGGAGAAAGGTGAATTTCCAAAACAACTGGGGTCAGGACAGGAGAGTAGGAGGCCCGTAACTTGTGCCACAAGTTGTGCTCATGCCTGCAGAAAGGAAGAATGTTTTTAGCTGACTGCAGCAGGCTGACACTGGTTGGCTAGTGAATGGGGCGTGTGGGTGTGTTCCTGTCACTTGAAAGCACAAGGATCTTGGGTCACAGCTCTGTCACTATTGTGGACATCCACAAGTACTGGTAGGTGTTCGGACAGGTGAAGCATACCCTGAGTGTGTTTCACAGCAGGGTGGTGAGCAGAGATCCCTGCCCTGATGCCCAGGGGTGCTCAGAATGGGCTCTGTGACTAGTTCCGTGTGCCTGCTAGAGAACAATCTGTTTCCTTTATTGGCACCTTCTGGAATTTCCTTGTTTTTTATTTTAATTTCATCTTAAAGTAAAGGGAGTGGGGAGTGGTATCATAATGTGCTGTCTGCTTCCTCAGCCTTGACTGACCTGAGATTCACCCACATGCAGAAGAAGAAGTGCAACCAAAGGCAAGTGCAACATTCACATTTCACACCACTACACGTCCCATCCTGTGAAGTTTGCAGATGACACAAAATTGATGAGGGGTGACCAAGGATGGGGCTGTCATTCAGAGCAAGCTCAGCAGGCTGGAGGAGAGGGCCAGCAGGAAATGCAGTGTGAAATTCAAGAAGGACAAATGCAAAGACCCATACCCAGGAGGGAAGAGGGGCTTGCAGTGGCAAAGGCTGTGAATGGGCAGGTTGGGGAGGAACTGCTGGGAGGGACGTGGGGTGGGTGTGTGTCCTGCTGGAAGGTCTCCACAAGCCAGCAGTGAGCCCTGGCAGCAAACCAAGCCAACATCCTGGGCTGCATAGAGAGCAGCAGAGCCAGGACAGTGTGGGAAGTTATTATCACTCTCTCATCCCAAAAAAACCCTACCTATTAAGACATGTGCTACACCACATCTAGATACTAGTGCCTCCAGTACTTAGAAGCAATGGACAAACTGGAGAGATCTCCGGGGAGGGCAGCCACCATGGCTGGCAAGCTCAAGCTGTCACCTGCCAGCAGAGGCTGAGGGAGCTGGGCTTGTTCAGCATAGAGCAGAGACGGCTTAGGGGAACCTAAGAGTGGCACACTGCCCTGGTGTCTTTGGGGAACTTCTCAAGAAGTTTTGGCAGGGCTTTTTGCAATGGCATCTGGCAGGTGTGGGAGGAAAGGGCATGGGTTGCAACAGGAGAGGTATCAGGAAAGACTTCTTCAGCATGAGGACAGTTGAGCAACAAATTGCCCAATGGGTCTGTGAAGTTTCCTGCTTTTTATTTTATTTTATTGTTCTTTTGAACAGGAGGATACATTGTCTGGGGGTATGGGATGCTAAAGTGTGTGGCATGATTACACCAGGATCAGAGACTTGAGTATCACTAATTATGTGATACGTTTGCCACATCCACAAGAAATGTAAGCGATCATTTCTTAGGGATCCAAGGCCAAAAGCTGAATAGGATGAAACTAATGCCAGAGGTGGTCTATAGATCACGTATGTACAAGTCCTCAGGGGTCTGGCTTTCCTGTCAGAGGGATATTCTGCATACATCTATCCCCTAAAAAGCAGTTCCAGTGCAGCTGGTGTTTTTATTGGTGTGGTACAATTCCCATTTAGGGCCTGTGGGACATCACCTGGGGCTCATTTGTTAACAATAGGATTCACTGAATTTCACCTTCAGCTGTCTACAAATTAGACCCCTAGAGCTCAATTTTTCTTTAATAAATGCAGGAATCAATGCCATTTGAGTTGCCTCAGAGTATCCAACATGGTCCAGGTTTAGGAAAGTGAATATAGGTCTTAAAGTGGGATTCAGCTCACAGATTCATCCTTCTAAGCTTAGGGATCCTTAGCTGAATATCTGAATGCACCAGACTCCTACACTTGTAGTATTTAGAGCCCTTGAAATGGCCTAGGAGAGCTGGAGGTCATAAATGCCCTATTCATCCTGCATCGTGTCTCTAAGCCCTTAGAATCACAGAATTGTTTAGGTTGGAAAAGACCTTTAAGATCATTGAGTCCAGCCATCAACTCACCACTGCCCTTCTTTGCAGTGGCCGCAGTTAAGCAGTCAGCAGGGTATCCTTGGGCACTGGGGGCAGTACTTGAAGTCTCTACTGAGAAAACTCCCTTTTGCTCCTGTTGTCTCTTATAGCCACTGGAAAGTCAGCAACACCTCCAGACAGCTCCCTCACTGCCTGGTCTTTGGCACACTGCTTCATGTGGGAATAATTGCCTGCAGGATGCATTTTGTCACCCTGACTAGTGGAGAGGGCTGCAGGGTAAAGCAGCAGCTCGTGTCTGCGGGGCTGAGGCTCCTGAGCAGATGCATTGGTGCCTCAACAGCTCTGTGGCCTGTGTCAGACAGCTCTATGGGATCACCATGGCCTGAAACAGCACCTGTGCTGTTGCACAGATAAGCACAGCACCCTCTGCTGCTACTGCTGCTCCAGAGTCAGGTCTGTTTGATTAAGATTTCCAAATGACTTCTCTATTAGGCCCCAGATACCTTCAGGTTGCACTGATTCTTCTCTGTTGCCTCCTTCAAAGCCACAGGGCTTGAACTCACATGTGCACCAATGAAAGCAGCTGTGTCTGCTCAGAGGAGGATGGTGAATGAAAGGGTATTTTACCCTCACACAGGCTTCCTATTGGCCTTTAAATAATGCATCACATCCAAACAAACACACCTTGTCCTGTGCTTCCACACTAAATGGGCAGCTCTATCTGGGTGAGAAGGCCAGGATAACTACCAAAATTTCTTTAGGTATGTTTATTTTATTAGACTTTCGGAGATGGGAAAACTTCCGGTTATGCTGCAGGAAGAGAGGTAATGTCTAAAATTCTCTTTCACATACCTACACACCAGGAGAAGGATAAGAAGGCTTCTGGTCTAACTCTGTAACACTCTGCTTAGCTACCATTTTGTAAGGATGTGGTAGCCCTAGGCAGCTGAGAGTAGGACAGAGAGCTCTGATCCATTGATGTGATGCCCTTTAGGCATATTTAAGACCATCAGCAGAATCCTAGATGAGATGGGAAGTGTGACATTCTCATGTACTGATAAAAGACAAGGATGGCCCAGCCCATGGTTGGCTAGCTTGACATTACTTTGGCAAAATAATGGACATATTGATATGGGTATAAAGACATTAAAGATGAGGTAAACAATTAATGCCAATCAACATGTTTTTTAAGGGAGGAAAGGTTGTCAAACTGGATTTCATTCTTTGATGTGATTGTAGGTTTTGGCTGATAAAAGTAATTGCAAAGATGGAATATATTCTGACTTTTGTATGTTTGACAGCAAAACAGATTCTGATTAAAAAATTAGCATTCTACCCTATCAATACAAGGCACATAAAATGGAATAAGAATGGGCTGACATGTCAACAAAGAAGCTGTCAAAAGAGACTCACTGCAGGAGAGTGGTTTTTTTAGAGGGGGTCTGAATGCTATTGAATATCTTCAATAATGACTTGAAAGTAAATATCAGAACTGTTGATAACATTGGAAAATGTTGGAGGGGACTAGGAGTTGTACAGAAATGCTCTCAGCGTGCTGGTAAGTGAGCTTTCAAGTGGAAGAACAGGCAAGCAGACCACACGTAGAGGAACCTGGATCACAACGCATCCCAGAGGGATTTCATCATCCTAAAGGACCAGCCCCAAATAATTCTGCTAAAGCGGTGTTTTTCTGCTTTTGGTTGTTGCTTTCAGAGGCTCTGATGTTATCCCTGACTGTGTCATTCAGAGGAGTAGAGTCGGGATGAAATTTTTAATTTCTGCATGTTGCACCGCTTGATGTTGAAATAGTATATCTGGCTCTGGTAACCCAAATTTAAAAAGAATGTCAGGGAAAAAAAGAAAAAGTTGCAGAAATAAAGCACAAGAATTATTCAGGGACTGAAAAGCCACTATTGTGTGTGGATGCTTCCAGAGCATGTTATATTTATTTTATGAATGAGGGATGAAAAGCAACTTGAGACCTGCTTATGAGTGCCCTTGGGGGGAAATGGCAGATGCAGAAGGGCTCTTTAATGTAGCAGAACTGAGCAAAGCCAAAACCTACAGAGAAAACATCTGCAGGAGCATGGGTAGGGATTCAGCAGATCATGCACCTCTGGGAAGTGGTGGGTTTTTGCCCCTGCTCCCAGTGCCTTCAGATTAGGATTGAAATATTTTGACTGTGTATTTGTTGATCAAACATGGGGTGAGGGAGAAACTGTTGGCCTGCATATGAAAGGTGAGTCTTGGTGATTTACTGGTCCCCTCTAGCTCTCTACTGAAAGCCATGGAGCCCTGATGCTGACAGTTGAAGGAGCGGATGGACCCACCAGTTTCTTTCCTACAGGCCTTCATCTCTGCTCTTCCTCCTGCCTCCTTCCAAATTCCTTCCCTCCCTCCCTTCTGTGGTCTACATCCTGAGGCACTACACAATACTCAGAGTGAAATTTCTCAAGCTGTTGGTTGGAGTGACATGAGATAATGCTGAAAATTTAGCCTGGTGTGTTCTTAGGCAGGTTTTCAGAAGGGAAAACCGCCAGCAAAACTTCGTGCCAGAAGTCAGCCCACTTTCCAAAGTGTCTCCTTTTGCTGGCAACTCAGGAATTTATGCATGTCCTGTGAGTGAGATGTCCCCAGAGCAGCCGGGGAGGCTGGGACACCAGTCCCTGAAGTGCTGTCTTGAGGAAGCAAGTCTCTAAGATTCAAATGCTCCTTTGTTTATGAAATAAAGTCCACCAGACCTATTGCCAATTGTTTATGCTAAAAAGCACACTCCCATTAATGCTAATGGTGCTTTGGAGCATAAATCCTTGCTAATTGATATAGGAATGTATCCCAGAAGAGTTTACTTTACTGCTGATTTAGCTGATAGATATAAATGTGTGAGAGGGAAATATTAGCATTCATGTAAAACAATTAGGTTATCAACAGGGGCAAATGATTCAGAAAATGACTGCAACTTTCCAGTTCCCTTTAATGGAAAAAAAAAAAAAGAAAGTCTGCTAATGAGGAAAATCAGAGGGAATACAAATATGAGCTAATCATTGCGATTACTTAATATTTGTGTTACATCAGCAGCCCTTGGAAACCAGGGCGGGGTTCCCACCTGAGCTCCGTGCTGATGTGGGATGGACAGGACCATCCTGCTGCCTACCGAGGCAAACCTTCCCTGTGATCTCTCTGGTGGAACAGTGTTTTTGGCTTACGAGGCTGATGCACCTGGCCCCACTGGATGTTGAGTTCAGTAACATTTACTAAATAGGCATGAATAGAATGATACAAGCAGCACATAGATTTCCACAATTTAATTTTTTTTTTTTCAGATAATATAATGGCATATGAAAAGTGAGGCAGTAATGCAGTTCAAAAGAAAAAAAGAAAGCAACCCCTCTCCCTCCCCTCCCCTCATTCTCCTGGATCTTTCTGCCAAAGGCTGACATTATTGAAAGTCTGATAAATACAAGAATTATGGCCATTTCCATAAAAATCAGATTATTTAAAATCTACAATTTTGTGGCAAATATACAGCCATTGAAGGAATATTTTTTCCAGTGTACTCAACAGTTTTACCTATTCGATTCCCATTTAGTTTTGATGTGAAAATATTTTTTTTTAAGAGAAGGCTCAATACAGGAAACGTACAGTAAGCCATAGATCTTCCCCAAAAAGATGCTTTGACCTCCAGTGTGGAATTTTGAGCATATGGGTTTTCATTTTTTAACTCTAAACCTATCTAGAATCAGGAGGAAAAAAAGTCATATACCAAAAAGTACAGTATTGTATTGTTTTATGGCATTTTCTGATTCACATATTTTAGCCATTTTTTGATTTTAGTGCAAGACCAAGTATATTTGCTTCTGCAAATACAGAAAGAGATCAAAATTTCTGCATCTTAGAATCATTTGCTGCAAGTCACTGAATGGCAAGACTTTTTCTCCCCACAGATTTCAGTAAGCCTAATTTTCAAAGTCTCCATTATTAATGAAATATCAAGCGAATTAGTGAACATTTGCCTGGGCATGGTTAAAGACCATATACCCAGGAAGATTTAATATAACAGAAAGCGCCCAACCCTAGAAACAATTTTTTTTTCCATTTAATGCTCATAAAATTTTACAGACAACAGAATCCTTTCTTAAGCTTTATTTAAGAAATCGAATACTATTATAGTTCAATATATATAAGACACATCCAGTATTGTGTTCCTGATAGCAAGTGCATAGATTTTGTTAAGATATCATTTTTATATTTAATTTTTTTTTATTTGTTACTCAGTAGCACGTTTCATGATCACACGAAGGGATATTCCCAGTGATTTTGCTAAGAGCATGAGAGAAAAAACAGAACACAGCAAAGTAGTGAAACTACAACAGAGATGAGGAACAAAAACGATCAGGCAAACTATCAGTACAGTCGATTCCTGATAAGTGAATAATCTGATTGCTTGGTCACAATGCTTTATTCACTTATCAGGAATGATTCACACTACATTTTGTTAAACTGTTTTCCTTAGCCTAATACCTAAGAGTCACACTGGGCAAAGGCACACACACTCTGGCAGGCTATACTTTAATCAGCAAGTCTTGTGACAGTTTGGTAATTTCCCATGGCGATACACATATAGCTAACAAAGAGACATTTTGCTAACACTGCAAGGTGCCTTACATAATTGAAATTAAAAGCATGTGTTTAAGCAGGACAAACTGTTCAGCTGCACTGCTTTAAGGAACTCATTTCTCTCCCATTGTTGAAATTAAAAAAAAAAAAACAGAAAAGAAAGAAAGAAAACCCTGTATCTTTCAGCCCTGAGTATTTAAAAGAAACTTAACTGCAGTATAAGTCTTTTTTTTTTCAGTTGTAGTTTTGGAAGAAAAGACCCTTCACAAAGCTCTAGTTTCTTTCCTAAGACCAAGTTTGGAGGAAAAAAAAAAAGAAAAGAAAAAAAGAAAACATCCACAGCAAGCTAAAAAAAAAAAAACAAACCCCAAGAGAGCAATTCTGATTTATCCATCATGCAAGTCAAGACTTACTTAACTGAATCCACTGGTGTCGACATTACCCAAATCGAGATCATAAACTCTAGAAGTGTCAAAGACTCAGGATGTAGTCTGACCACTGGGTTTTGCTTTCCTGCCTGGGCTGTCTGCTACAGGCTCCTGTGGTTTTTAGGTTAAACCTTGAGCTGCTTGGACCCCTGACCTCTGATAACAGACCCTGTGGGATGGCACTGGAGCTTGTTTGGGGCTCCAGACTCATCATTTGTTTGCTTCTCATGGAAATGGAAAAGTGAAAAAAAGGAAAAAAAATTAGAAAAATAGATCGAGCAGTAACAACCAGGCCAACTCACAAGCCACCAGAAAATTTCAAAAGTCTTCCAAACGCACGAACCAACGTTGCTGCTGACATCACACGGATACACCCAGTGCGCCAGGACCTTGTCGGACGGTAGTAATGGGGCTGTGTGTGTGTGTGTGAGCCAAAGCCAGAGCGCCAGAAAGACCAGGGGAGAGGAGACAAGAGGGAGGAGTGTCGTTTGGGTCTCATAAGAGCACTTTTAAGTGGTCTTCGATTCCTGAGCATCACAGAAAGTGGGACAAAGGAAAGGGATGGGGGCGTATGGCTTAAATTCCAGAGAGCACTCGCCAGTGCTTCTCTCTCCTCCTTGGGTTTGGTTTGGTTGGTTTTGTTTTGTTTTTTCTTTCCCCCCCTCTCCAAATTGTAAGGTTTGTAATCTGCGATCAGAGGAGAGAAGAGACTTTCTGTAAACCAGAACAACATAGATTTTTCTTTTGCAGCTTTTTTTTCATTGTGGTAGACACCGCTTGGGGGAGAGCAGAGAGATTCTTGTGAGTAGGAAAAAATTACAGGAAAGGAAAGAATAAAAAAGCTAAGAACCAAGTGTAAAAAATAATGAGAAGAAAAAGTGCTATGGTATTTCTTTAGTCCCTTTTGAGATTTCTGTAATACTATCAGCCAATGCTGAGAATGATCTGCTTTGCAAGCCCACAGCAAAAATATCACCCATTGGAACAACAGGGGATCTTTTTTCCATCATTTATTTCTCCTTCTTTTTATTTTGTTGATTTTTTTTTTTTTTTTACTTCCACTGATTTTAGTAGAAAGTCTTCCTGTGCTCACTTGGATCTTGTTGTATTTTTTGAAGTATTTTATGTACAACTGCCCATAACAAGCTTGATCACCTGGTAAGATTTTGCAGGCTCTCCCAGCCCTAGTTAAGACATGATTAGTTTCTAGGGAGAGTTTGACTAACGCCATATGCCAACAGATTACTGTGCAGTTTGGAAAAAATCCCAAGGCTATATCCTCCTTTTCTTGAATGTTTCATATGCTTCTGCAACATAGTGGCAGAGTAGTATTATTATTTTTTTAACAGCTTGGAAGAAATTATCTCCATAATCCACATTTTTCAGACTGACTGAAATGCCACAGCAAAAAATAAAAATTTTTTCAGGTGTCTTCTGTGTGTTTGTGTGCAGAAGGTTTTGCAGTTCCAAGGCTAACAAAAGCTCCCTTCAATAGGACTTTGCAGGAAACTCATTTAAAATGCTTCCTGCTCCAAGAGATTATCCAAGTGATAAGGCATGACTAGGGGGAGGAAGAGAGAAAAATAATAAAAAAAAAAAAATCAAAGGAACCAGAACATGTCTAAAATGTACAAATCCTCTTTTGCCCCCCAATCAGCTATTCACTTAGGTGGAATCGACTGTATCTTTTGTACACAACCAACAAATAGAGAAAAAAAAAAAAAAACAGGCACGTGAAACAGTGAGGTGTGCAGATGCATTACCAACACAGAATGACCACCAACAATACAACACACAAAGTAGAGAGACAAGTATTAGGAAAATGGTTTAATATTGGAGACAGAAGCAAAAAACTGCATCACACAATAACATACGTTACAAAAATAAGTCTGACTGTTTCAACTACACGGTTATGTTCACAATGAGGACAGAAGAATCAGAAAAAACTCTGATCTAAACAGCAAAAAAGCAAACCCCTAACGTTTTAACTAATACATTTATCCACGCAAAGTGACCGAGTACTCCTAATTCTAATTACCTTATTGTGTAACTGCACGATACAGAATAAAAAGTGAAACTTACCGCTTTTGTTAAGACAAAATTCTAAACACTAGATATAAGCAAAGGGAAAAAAAGAAATCAAGCCAAAGTTTTGAATTCTCGAAACAAAACCAACTCTCTTTCTACCATCCAGAAATCAAACTTGAAAATCAGTCATGATCGAGGGGGCCCACGAGAGTAAGCCACAAAAATTTCCATTTGTTTTTTAATCTCCAGTATAAAAAGTTCCACTGGTACAAAATGCATAAGTACAATCAAGTTGTAGAAATAGGAAAGCCTGCTTTTTTTTTTTTTTTGCCTTTTTTTTTGTTCTTTTTTTTTTTTTTGGCTCAAATTCCATCAAACAACAAAATCCAAATGCATCAATAAAACAGAAACAATACTCAAATGGTCTTACAGTTTCCACTAGATTGCATTAACTTTGGCTTTTCTCAGACAATACTTAAAAACTAGTTTGTAATTCTAAACAAAATGATAGTATTATTAATCTACAAACAACAATTCCCACAGCACGAAAAAAACACAAATACATAGGTTTGTTTTTTTTTTTTCTTTTTGTATGACATTATCCAAAAAGGTAATGAAACTACAGGATATTTTTTTTCTTTTTGTTAATTAGCACTTAAGATAATAAAAACAGAAACAGTAAAATGATTCCAGAGTAGCACAAGCCAAGGAACTGTAACCCCTATGGTGAAAGAAAGATGAACTTGTTACTCCTTTGAGGACTGCCATTTCATTGCAATTAGCTAATTTGTTTGATAAAACAACTAGTCTAGTCTTTTGATTAGAATTTTGTAAAGCAATTTCCCTTGTTTTACTTCCTCTCTTATTAGGCCCTTGCACCCTTGCAGCTTTTTCCTTTCATTATTTTGAAAGAGAACTGGTAGATAATTTGCCTCCCAGGAGGTGTATGTTTGGGTTTTTGGTTTTCTATTTGAATTTTATTTTTTATTTTTGATTTTTTTTTTTCAGAGATGGACACTTTTCTAAGCAATGACTCATCTCAGTTGCCTGGAAGTACAGAAAGATTCCTTATCTCCCACTGCTAAGCCAATGTCCCATGGAGTAATTCAGGGCAGCCTGGTGCCGAGTTACACCGCCCAGGGACCAGAGGCATCACCGCTCTAACTGGACTGGAAAACCCACAGGACACACCAGGGCATCTACAAAAGCTTTGGAAATTTAGACGGTGGGTACAATGAGAAAAATTAGTGAAACAGTCTCTAAACAATCCAAATGATGATCTCATATTATATATATATATGTACATATATATAATATAACATACGTGAGATGATACTTTGAATACGCACAATTGCTGCAAGTAGTACAAAATAGCCCTCAAAGGGTGTAGGAAGGCCCCAGCAGTAGTAAAAACGTGAGAAAAGTATAGATCATTTATTTATAAGTGCATGTGCTATAAGAAGGAAACTTTTTTTGCATCACTAGAGGCTAGTCCTTTCCATCCCAGGGCTCTACATAAAGAAGCATTTAAGTTGGGGATGAGAGACAAGAGTGCACCAGCTGATGTTGCTCATATAGGGCTTAGTTTTTAATTTTAGGTGGCTTCAGATATAACCAGATAGAACTAGGAGGTGGAAGAAGGTATGGCACTTCATGACCTGTAGCAGGTACTGCTGCTCACACACATTGGATTGGCAATGAATTCACTAAACCGGTGGCAAAGAACCGAATTTGGTTGTTGGTCACTGTTTGTGTGGTAGAAACACAACCCAATCAGACTTACAAGGCAGTGAAAAGGGCTACCAGCATCTCTTTCCTGGTTCCTTACAAAGAGCTTCCTCCAGCAAACACCCACATCAGTCACACAGATGTTCCCATGGACCACGGGTAGGAGTAAAGTTACTCCTCTCTGTATGAGTGTCTGCAGGAGTAAGCCAATATATTGCCGTGACAAATAATGGCAAATAACACCAAACATTACAGTGTATGTAAACTTTATCCATAAAAAGTAGTTTAACTGCAGTGCACACTGAATTTTCACCCAGGAAGATCTAGTGCATCTGATTTAAGCAAAAATTCATTTATTTAAATTACAAAAATATTATTATTCTTTTTTTTTTTTTCTCCTCAAGGTTTTCAAATGGTGGATTGACCGCTCCTGGCTGGGAGTGGCTCACACAATAGATAATTAAAGAATTGTTTTCTTTTTCTTTTATTTTATTAATACTGAATAGCATATTCCAGCAGCATATTAAAAGCTCTTTAAGAAAAGACAAAATCCCCAAAATCTAAAAAGGAAAACCACAAGTTAATTACGGTTTTAAATAATTTTAGTTATAGATACAGAAGAAATTTAGACAGCAGTAAAATATTTTTGTCCTTCAGATCTGCCCTGTGCATTGTTCTGATTTCAACC